>NC_132988.1:110630000-113130000 GCF_048564905.1 Vicugna pacos | reverse complement strand
GATTAATTGACCATACCTGTGTTCAGTTTTTCTGGGCTTTGTATTCTGTTCCACTAATTTATGTATCTGTTTTGTGCCAGTACCATGCTGCTTTGATTCCTGTAGCTTTGTAGTAGAGTTTGAAGCCTGGGAGCATGGTATCTCCAGCTTTGTTCTTTTTTCTCAAGATTACTTTGCAACTGAGGTTTTCTGTGGTTCCATAAGAACCTTAGGATTATTCTAGTTCTATCAAAATTTTTATGGGTATTTTGATAGGGATTGCTTTAAACCTATAGATTGCTTTGGGTAGCATGGCCATTTTAACAATATTAATTCTTCCAATCCAAGAGCATGAGGTATCTTTCCATTTGTTCATTTCAACTTCCTTCATCAGTATTTTATAGTTTTCAGAGTATAGGTCTTCCACTTCCTTGATTAAGTTTATTCTTAGGTATTTTATTCTTTTTGCTGTGATTTTAAATGGATTGTTTTAACTTTCCCTTTCTGGTAGTTCATTCTTAGTGTATAGAAAAGCAACAGATTTGTGTTTATTAATCTTGTATCCTGCAACTTTGCTGAATTCATTCATTAATTCTAATAGTTTTGGCTGGAGAATTTAGGGTTTCCTATATAAAGTATCATGTCATCTACAAATAGTGACAATTTGACTTCTTTTGCAATTTGTATGCCTTTTATTTATTTTTCTTGTCTGATTGCTGTGACTAGGACTTCCAATACTATGCTAAATGGAAGTGGTGAGACTAGGCATCCTTGTCTTTTTCTTGAATTTAGAGAAAGCACTTTCAGCTTTTCATCATTGAGTGTGACATTGACTGCATGTTTATCATAAATGGCCTTTATTCTGTCAAGATGTGTCCCCTCTATGCCCACATTGATGAGAATTTTTAATCTCTTTATATCTTTATTAATATTAAAAAGGAAAAGACAAAACTTTCTCTGTAGATGATATGATCAACTACATATAAAAACCAAGGAAATCTTTTAATCAACTAATCATAGTAATAAAAGGAGTTCATTAAGGTTGCTGGATACAAAATTAACATACAAAAAGTAATGATATTTCTAAACACAACCTAAATCAACTAGAAAGTACAAAGAAAAAAAAGACACCATTCACAAACACACACAAAAACTATACGGTAATGAGACACAAAAGATGTTCAATAATTTTGTCAAGAAAATTATAACACATCAATTGAAGAAATAAATGAAAATATAAACTATATTTATAGATGAAAGACAGTATTTTTTTAAAAAGTTAATACTATAAAATAGCCCCAAATCTACATAAATACTACCCAATTTCAATGAATTTTGTAACAGGCTTTAATGTGGTCTTTGACAAGACAATCCTAAATTTCTAAGTTATCTTGAAAAAGAGGAACAAGGCATGCAGACATTGTATAGGTAAGGACACTACTGACATAGAACAAAGAGCCCAGAAATAGACTCATCCATACATGGAAACATGGTATTTCAATCTTTTTTTTTTTCAGTGGAGGGAGGTAATTCAGTTATTTGTTCTTAGAGGGGGTACTGGGGATTGAACCCAGGACCTCATGCATGCTAAGCATGCACTCAACCACCTTGAGCTATACCCTCCCCTAAACATGATATTTCAAATCAGCAAGGAAAGGATGAATTATTTAGTAAATGGTGCTTGGACTACTGGATATTCATTTGGAAAAAAAACCAAATTTTCCATTTTACACTATAAATAAAAATAATTTAGTTAGGAAAATCAGAACTTTTAATATTTTAGATAAAAATATAGAACATATGGCTTGAAGTATCAAAGGAGCTCTTAAGGGATAAAAACCAAACTACCAAAAAATTTTAATGCTCACCTTAAGAAAAAACACTTTAATTCAATTTAAAAAACCCCACTGTAAACCAAGTTAAAAGGCAAGCTCTGAGGGAAAACATATAACATTCATATAACTAATAAAATTCAAACTATGAATTTAACTTAAAATGACTCTCCAATCTCGGTGCTCCTAGGCACATGGAAGAAACAAAAACAAATCATCCCTGGAGAAAACACCCTTGCCCTTTATTGCAAAACATCCCCAGAATTAATTTTCCATGAAAAGTGGGCAGTTCAGAAAGGTAAATTGGAGCACAAGGAAGTAAGGCACTGAAAATGACAGTCAGTCATGTAAAATAACGGACAGCATAAATAGACCTAAGATGACTAATATAGTGGATATTAATATAGATTATGAAGTAAATATGTTTTCTATATTTAAAGAAATAAAAGGCAAGTCTGAAAACTTTAATATTTTTGCAGGGAAGAGAAATTTATTAAAAATAACATAGCAGACAGAAAAAAATCAAATAATGTTTCTTAACATGAAAATTAAAAGAATTGAGAAAAGGATTTGTGAATTAGAAGATAGTCCAGGTGACAGTATTCAGAATGCAGCACAGCAAGAAAAAAGATGAAAAATATGAAATAAACATGGAGAAACATATAGGATAAAGTTAAAAGGTTTATCAGATATCTAATCTGAGCTCCAAAACACAAAGGAAAAAACAGGACAGGTGCAATATTTTTAGTGATAAAAGGTGAGAGTTTTCCAAAAACTTACAAAGGACATTCATCCACTGATTCAAGAATTGCAACAAATCTCAAAAAAAAATTCATAAAAATAAATCCACATTCAGATACACCCTGTGAAAATGCAGAATTTCAAAACCAGAGTGTCTTAAAATTAAGTTATCATGAAAAGAGGGGCATATAGACCCTTGTCTTCTCAACAGCCATAGTAGAAGTCAAAAGACTTGTTAATGGGTTCTTCATTGTTCTACAAGAAAGTAACTACAGAAACCATGCTAGATATCTATATACAGAAAAAAATATTGTACAAGGAAGGAGATAAATTATTCAAGCTAACAAAAAATGATTTACCACCATTAGGCCCACTCTAAAGAAAATTTTAAAGGATACACTTTAGGCAGGAAAAATTATTCCATATAGACTAATATATAAGAAGAGCAAAGATAGTGATAAATATGTAGTAAAACAAAGAAACATTGACTTTATAAGATAATTAATAATAATAATAATATCCTATAGTGTTTAAAAGGGTAAAACTAAAATACATGACAATAATAGCAAGTAAGTCAAGCAAAGAAAGGCATAAATGGAGCAAAATGGTCTAAAGTCATGATGAAGTAGTGCTTATCTGAGGAATGTAAGGTAGGTTTGACACTGTAAAATTCAACGATGTAATATACTACATTTAAAGATTAAGGATAAAATTTACGACCATCTCAGTAGACGGAAAAAGATTATAATTCAATAGACTCCAACATCTTTCCATGATTTTTTAAAAAATCATTTTAACAAACTAGAAATAGAAAGGAACTCCCTTCCTTTGCTAAAGAAATTTACAGAAAGCCACAGCAAATATTACACTTTGTGTTGAAATATTGAGAGTTTCCATTTGGCTTCGGGAAGAGGATTCCTACTATCACTGATATTACTTACTGACGTGCTGACAATCCTAGCTAGCATCAGAGCTTATGAAAAATGAAGTCATTATAACAATCAGAAACGAAACAATGCTGTCATTATCTGACACTGATACCATCATGCAATTGAAAATCCAGAAGAATCACAGATAAGTTGTTATCTCCCAGAAACCACCTGCATTCCTTCTTGTTCGGCTCCCTCCACTCTAAAGCCAGCAACTGAGAATCTCCCTTGCACTGAGTCCTGAATCCCTCTCATGCTTTGAAATTCTTGCTTTAGGAAGAGCCCTTTTAAGGATTCACCTGATTAGGTCTGGCCTACCCAGGATAATCTCCTGTTCTTTAAGTCACTTGTGCCACGTATCCTACCCTAGTCCTAGGAGTGACTTTCCCATCATAGTCACATACAGGGTGTATCCATTAGGGGATAGGGTTCCTGGAGGGCATCTCAGGATTCTGCCTAGTATACCACTAACTTTCCCCAATTATTTAGCACTAAGCTAGAGTATTGAGTTTCTACTTTTAAATAGATCTATTCAAGCTCATTTGATAGACTAGACCCTTTGCTAGGTGATGCACATTAATTCATGTAATTTCTTAACAACACTATCAAGTAGGTACTATTATAATCTCCATTTTGTAGATGAAAATACTGAATTTTAGATTCATGATGTAACTTTTCTAGGGTTACCCAGATATAAATAATGGGGCAGAGTTTCAAACCAAGCCCAGTCCACCTTCGGAGTCCTTTTTAGCAGCTATGCTAAACTGTCTCCTTTTGCCAGTGTTCGTATTTGTCATCTATCATGAAAGCATTTCTCTTATCCGTTAGCCAACTATGCAAACTGGAGTTATGAGTTTGCTCCATAACAAACACGTATTTTTCTTTCTCTTTTTTTCCTTTGTCAAAAGTTCTCTTTCAAGAGGGGAGGGTATAGCTCAAGTGGTAGAGCATGTGCTTAGCATACACAAGGTCCTGGGTCCAATCCCCAGGACCTCCTCTAAAAAATAAATAAGCCTAATTACCTATCCCTTCCAAAAAACAAAAAAGAAAAAAGAAAGAAAAAGTTCTCTTTCACAAACTTATCCTTGAGTTTGTGGATTTCCCTGCACATCTTTCCTGCTGGCTATTACATTTGAATAGTTGTACCTTTCCAACACAGCCTTCCAACTGCAGTGACAGAATGTGGTCACTTTTGATAGCAAATTTGTGTTTTTTGTATTCCTATATAAAAAATCTCAAGATATAGAATACAAAAATTTTAATTTTTTGTTTAATTTCTAGTGCCCTCACTGAATTCATTTTATAACCCACTAATGAGTTATGACCCACTATTCCAATTACTGTCACAGCATAACAAATCACCACAAAGTAGTGGTGTAAAACCACCCCCATTTTATTATGCTTGGGGATTCTGTTGGTCAGGAATTTGGGCAGAGCACAGCAGGGGTGGCTTGTCTGTGTTTTGCAATGTCTGGGGCTACAGCTGGGAAGACTCAAATGACTAGGAATGACACAAATGCCTTGGGTCTGGAGTAATCTGGAGCATTCTTCGCTCAGTGTCTGCATCCCGTGCTAGGACAGCTTGAAGACTTGGCTCAGCTGACATTGTGAATGGGAGTATCTTCATGTGGACTCTCAATGTGTCTTGGGCTTCCCGCAGGATAGTGGCTGTGTTCCCAGGGAAGCATCCTGAGACGGTGTGACCAGAAAGCATGTATTCACAAGACCTGGGCAGAAGCCGAAAGTTTTTTCTGACAGCGCTTTGGAAGTCATATATGATGACATTTCTGCTGCATTCTATTGGTTACGGCAAGTCACTAAGGCAGGCCTGGATTCCAGGGGAGGGGAATTATACTCCATCTATCAGAGGGAGAGCAGTGGGGAACACTGCAGAAGTACCTCTGATGGGAGACAGCGCTGCAGCCCTCTTTTTGAGAATATTGGTCTGTTCCAGTTTGAAAGGCATTTGTCTACTAAGTAAACTATATTTATATGCAGTCTCTTTGGGGTTGAAGTCCTAGCCACCAGCACCTGTGTATGTGATCTTATTTGTAATACTGCAGATGTAATCACGTTAAGTTGAGGTCATTGTCATGAGCTTTCAATCTAGTAAAATTGGTGTCCTTATAAGAAGAGTTAAAAACACAGAGTGGGGAACAGCATGTGAAGGTACAGAGACATATAGAGAGAATATGGAGACTGAGATCAGAGCAATGCTGTCACAAGCCAAGGAATGCCTAGAGCCACCGGGGCTGGAAGAGGCAAGGAAAGATTCTCTAGGGCCTTTAGAGAGAGCATGGCCCTGGGGCCACATTGATTCTGGACTTCTCACCTTCAGAACCATGAGAGAATAAACTTCTGTTGCCTTAAGCCAACGTTTTGTTACTGCAGCCCTGGGAAGCTAATACACAATCCCTCCGTTTTTTTACACAAATATTACATACACCATACTACATTTTGCTTTTTTTGTTTGTAAGTGTTCATATTTAATCATATTTAAATGTAAAATTTGCTGTACTTCTTCCTAACATTTTCTTCATCTGAAGACATAAAGATTGTTGTCACTTCACTTCCTGAACTCTTTCACCTGATAAACACTGGATTTTTCTTTCCATTTGCAATTCTTTTCTCTGTTGGTCTCTATGGGATTTTGTTAAGTGGTTTTCCCTTGGCATTTTTGTTCTTCCCACTCTAATCATGATTTAGTCATATTTATATGTCTGCAAGTAACAAAATCAAGCTACATTCTTGAGAAATCTTCATTATTCACCCCACTTTATATCACTTCAACTAACACAATTCTACGCATTGTCTTCTCTAAAGGGCTATTGTTCACAACCCAACTTCTGATACCAACATTCTTAGTTAAAATTCTTTTAATTAAGATATAATTGACATATAACATCATATTAGTTTCAGGTGTACAACATAGTAATTCAATATTGTATATATTGTGAAATGATCACCAAGGTGAGTCTAGTTTACATTCATCACCACAAAGAGTTACACATTTTTTTCTTAGCAACTTTCAAATATACAATACAGTATTATTAACTATAGTCACCATGCTGTGTAATACACCTCTAGGATTTATTTATTTTTATAACTGGAAGTTTGTATCTTTTGACCCCCTTCACTCATTTCACCCAGCCACCCACCAGCTTTGGCAACCACCAGTCTGTATCTATGAGTTATGTCCTTTTTTGTTTCTTTTTTCAGATTCCACATATAAGTGAGGTCATACAGTATTTATCTCACTCTATCTGACTTATTTCACTTGGCATAATGCCTCCAAGGTCCATCCATGTTGTCATAAGTGGCAAGATTTCCTTCTTTTTTGTGACTGAATAATACTCCATATGTATGTATATATATCACATCTTTTTTATCCATTCATCCTTTATTAGACACTTAGATTGTTTCCATGTCTTGGCTATTATAAATAACACTGCAATAAATATGGGGGTGCATATATCTATTCAAGTTGGTGTTTTTGTTTTCTTTGGACAAATCCCCAGAAGTAGAAAATGCTTTGGATTAAAGTAGTAGTCTGTAACTTGAACTAAACGGTAATTCGTTACTGGGACAAAGGAGTGTCCTATAGAACCAATGGGCAAGAATGGAAATAAACTTAACAGGGAGACCTTAAGCAAGACCTAGAAATCCATAAGAAAGAGATGATCTATTTCTTGTATTTATTTCTCTCTCTGCATATAATTTATTCCAGTCTATCTAGCCTGGAATTTTCAGCTTCCTTGCCCCATCCTGGAAGATAGCCATGCCTCAGCCCTCAGGCTTATGTGACTGTAATTCTAATTGCATATAGAGATGAGTTCTCTGTCCCTGAATCCCAATTCCAAGTTACTGGAGAGAATCAGACTGGTTCAGGAGTGCATTCCAGGTCTAATCACCTGGAGCTGGCGGCAGGGTCACAGACAGTGTCCTTGGTAGGGGAGGACAGTCATCTGAGAAAGGGTGAGGGGGAGATGGCTTAAATTGCATAGTTCATGGGGAACAACTTGACAGATCTCCCTTTAGACTTTCTCGTCCTTCAAAAGTTATGCTTCAGGCTCCTTTCTACCCAGATCTCTCCTTTCGTCTCTTTCTTCTAGGCAGCACCCAGCTACCCTGGCTTCTTTTCCCTTCTTCCTGATTCCCCTTAGAACTTTAGATTTCCCCTGCTTTATCCTCTGTGTGCCAGCCTACGCCTGCATATTGGAGTTGAGTGTGCTTGTGTCACCAGGGGTGGTGGAATGGGGAAATGAGAGCATCGCACTAACCCTAAAAGTTAGTCCTATACCTAAAAAGAACTACGGAGAACAGAATTTCTCCATCTTAATTCATCTATTTCTTGATTGATGTTTATCCTCTCTCTTCTCAAAAACAATGTGAAGCAGCTCCCCTCATCTCTACATCTTCCCTTTCACTCCCTCTTCCCTTCCTGCAGCTCTTCGTCTGGCACGGATTACGTACAATGCTTGGACTTAGTCCTCGAGTGTACAGGAATTAGTGATCCTGTAGACACTCCCCAGTCCTGAGACATTTCTTGTTCTGCCTTTGAACTTCCAAGTTCACATTTGGGGAAGATATATATGAAGCCATACGGTGTCTTGAATTGGCTTCCCTGGAAACAGATTTTGAACCAGAGAACTGCATGCAGATGGTTTATTGGTGAGTGCTCCGGTGGGATACTTCTGTACTAAAGTCTGGATTGGGCAAAAAAGAAGCTGACCCTGAATGCAGCTGCAACTGAGGCTTCAGCCCACCCTACAAAGTGCTCTGGAGCTGGGGTGGCTCTTCAGAGTTGTCTCAGATGGAAACAAGGGAGCAAAGTCTTTGTATTTCTGAATCAGCCAATCATTAACCATGAGACACTCTCTGGGAGTAGGTGGTGCATAACCTTCCCAAAGCAGTTTCTGGCAGCCAAGGGTAATTCTTTGTGATGGATGCAGCAGTGAGCTGTCAGAGCTGATGCCCAGCCTCTGAGGGCGAGAGCATTTACCATGAAAAGAGAATCTGGGCAGAGCACCAGAACAGCCGCTATACACAGTATCACAGAAAGGTCAGTGGACTAAAATCAGAAGACCTGGGTTTTGGTCCTGGCTTTGCCAAAACTGTGTGTCTTTAGACAAATCACTTTATCTCCATGGACGCTGGGTACCTCAATTATAAAATATGACAATGGCAGCCAAGTCCATAGGTATTTATTCTAGAATAATAATCCCCCATGTATATAAGAGGGACAAGGCACCTGGTTATAATAATGTAACATTCAACACTTGAGAGGTACTTAATTATAGATTTACAGGCCCCAATGAAGAAAGAATTAGGTATATCTATATGTACTAATATGGAGAGCTTTTAAAATAATATTACAAGGTGAAAAAAAAAGCAGGTTGCATGAGAGGTATGGTGTGATTCCATTTATGTTTGAAATAAATCACACATACAAAAACTATGTATGAAAATGCATTTGTGTCTGAAAGAACCAACACCAAAGTACTATCAGTTAATTACCACTGGGAAGGTTCTAGGACTGAGGGGAAGCAGGATAAGAGAGGAGAAAGAGTAAATTTTTTTACCTTACATAATTTACATATCTTAATAGTCATATATTATGTGTATAATTTAAAAGAAAAAGAAAAAACATGAAGTAGATTGAAATAAAGTGACTAAATAAAGTGACAAAATTCCAACTCTGAACTTCCAAGGTGTTAAGGCTACTCCTCTATCTCTGTTCCACCTGCCTCCCTGAGACAGCTAGTTATCTGTCCACCAAAAGACTGGTAATTCTAACAAGAGAGAAAGTTGACTGTGGCAGCAGATCCAACCCGAGGTGATAGGGAAAGGTGAGAAATGAGAAATAGAAATATTCTCAAAAGTGACTGCCTCTCAAATTTAAACATATTAGCTAAGGAAACCTTATGCACCATTTGACTGATATGTCCTCTATACTTAATTCTAGTTTTGATTCAATAAATAGAGGCATAGGAAGAGGTATTAAAATTGAAACAGCTTCAAACACATGTTAGCTGATTCAAACAAGTCTTTGAGAAAGGACTTTGACTTTTAATATAGAAAGAAAAACCAGCCCTCCAAAATGTGATTGCTATCTTGGCAATCATAATTTTTAGTATGTATAAATTATTATAATAAAGCATTCTTGATTTCCACTATGTAAAAACTAAGCTGTCGAAACTCTGAAGTTAACATAACTGCTTTACATCATCCCTTAAAGTGCCCTAGAAGTAAAATCTTTCGAAGAAAGTTTCTATGCATGCAGCAAATAATATGTATACTTTATAAATGCTAAAGCCCTCTAATGCTTACACGTGCACAGTGTTGAAATTAACTACTTTGATAATGTGCAGGAGGTTGTAATACTCGCCAGAAATTTGGCCAAAGAAGGGATGACTGTCTCCTCTCCCTCTGCCAGAATGGAAATGTTTAGGAGGGAAGGCTCCTTAAAGTGAAGAAAAGGGTCAGACCCAATTAAAACTGCAAAGGAAACTTCGAAAGGACGAATGCCATTAGCCCAAACTGGAATGTGGCCAAAACACAGGGTAATACTTCAACTCTTACAAAAAGTGCCAGGGGGATATTTAACAACCGCAGGTGGCCAAATGCTTTCTCCGAAGTCTCATCAGAAAAGTCATTTATAGCAACAATATTCACCATGGTAAAGTAATATTACTTGACAAACTGCATATTCAATTACTATGTTTAAACTCTGATATTTGTCAACTATCAGTTGAGACTGCTTCTCTGTAGAACAATAAATAGAGAAATGAAATGCTTCTGTTGTTAAGATTACAACACAAGAAACAATTGTTATTTAAATCTTACATTGGGCTTTCCTTAGATGAAACACCAATTATCATTTTGTCCAATAAACTGAGCCTTGAAATATGCAGGTTTTTCATTTCCTTCTAGATTTTAGAAATCTTTAGGAAATCTTAACCATGATTTTATTCCCCATAATATTTTCTCACTATCTGCTTATTTTATATGACTTTAATCCAGTTTATATTTTCCATTATCTGCAGGAGAATGAGTTTGACTTATTAAAAAATAATACATCAATTCTTATCATATGACACACTTTCTTATTTTTCTTTATGCTTCTTTTTATATCTGTAACTTATTTCTTTTTCATTCAAATGTTTCCCTCTTTCATTCTCTGTCTCTCTCCTCTTGGGTTGTAAGAGAAACACTTTGTAAACTGTGATCTAAAGGCAATGGAAAATGCAGGCCTGTTAAGTGACATAACACATCCATTCTTGAACCCTGCAAAGGATATTATGTGAGCAAATGCACAGAGTGAAACCTAAAAAAGGTTCCAGTTTAAAATGCTGAATGCTTGAGAGCTCTGCTTTTACCTGCTGTGATTTAAAAGGCTAGAGGCCTCATTTTGAGCCACTAAAATTCAAAGTGACAGAAACCTACAAATTTTTATTGCTGTGCATTTAATAAAATTTACATTTACAAGCTGTCAGTTTGAAATGTTGAATAACTGGTACTTTCGCATTGAGACGAGCAGATTTGGTTGTATTGGGGGTTCATTACTACCTACTTACACGTTCCTTAAATACTCAGAATAATCCTTCAATCTATGACTTTTGATATCTCTTAACTCAACACTGCACAAAAACACCATTGAGTGTGCAGTAAGGTCAACAAAAGGAATTTATTGTGCTCCCATAAAGCAAGGCGTAATTAAGAGCCCCCTTTCTGCTTTTTTTAATGTGCTAATACGAGAACATTAGAGCCAAGGAGCAGCCAATTGCTAGGTGTCTGCAGCAGCTGCCTAGGTTTTTGGTAATTTACTTACTCAATTATGTCGACTCTCTTAAATCCACAACGCTGGTGGGTGGTAAGGTGGAGGGATAATAAAAAACATAGAGTAGGAAACGCCTTTAATGCATGTTTTATGTGCATCTTGGGTAACATTTTTTTGTTTGTTTGTTTGCTTTAGAGAGCAAGAATTAAAGATTGTAACTTTAGGAAATTCAGCACAGGAATAAACGTGCATGGGTGTAAGGCACCTCTAAAAATTGTGAGATGTCTAATAATCCTATGATTATGTGGTCTGTTCTGAAAAAAAAAAAAAGAATATTAAACCAAATGTTTGACTCAGTATTACAAAAACAGATTATCTAATGGCTTCCAAGGGGGAAATATGAGAAAGGCCATTCATAAAGTTCCTTAATAGTAACAAATTATACACACTTCCTTATTCTGCACGTAAATGGAAAGACAAAAGGAAACTCTGAGAGAATGTGTTCTCACACCTTTAAAAGCGTAACACATTAATAAATTTCTCTTCAAATTGTTTGCTATCAATGTGAATTCGATATTCTTTTCAAATGAGCACCAGAAAAATGCTCATTACACTTGTAAAAATACCTCATTTTTCTTAACATTCAAAGAAGCTTTGAATGCCAACCTCGATGTCTTAATTTTTAGAATGCATTGGTTTCACAGGCAAGGCAGAATGCAAACTGGGAGAAAAGGGTCAATGTGAAAAATTCATCATTATTCAAATATGAAAAATGAAATTACTGAACAAAATGCAAATTACTGACTTAATCTTGAAAATTAAATAACATCATTTTAAATTTCATTTAAATTGTCTCTGTAGCTGTAGCATTCATATAAAAGGGCGCATTGTAACATGTTGATATAAAATGGAGACTTTGGAGAAGAAAGAAGTTAAGTAATTTTCTTCAAGTGCCAAAATTTATGTAGCATTCTTCATCCATTTTCTTTTCCATTTAAGTCCCACAAAGTGTCTTTGATAAATCAAATGATCTCCAATTTACAGCTCAAAAACTGAAAAAGAATTTACAAGTATCAATCTACTAGTGTTGATTGCAAATTAGATATCCTTAAACTTTCCTCCTTGGAAATTCTCATCCTCTGTTAGACAAAGTGAAATTATTTAAAAATAAGAGAGAACCAAAAACACCTTAATTGTATAATTACCTTTTAATCATTGTATTTGAAATAATTTTTATCTTTTGCCCCTAAGAGAAAATTTTTTTCATTTTGGTCTCAAGGGAATTGAAGATATAAAATATATTATACCCAATTAAGTCCTATGCAATATTATGTTCAATAATACAGGTACCCTTCTGGGTTTTCAGAAGCAATTTATGCCTTATTTTTCTTTTTAGTTGCCAGAAGTGAATTAAATAGTTTGGAAGGGAGCCTGTGAAATTTTGTTTTTAAAATGAAAAGTGAAACCTGAAGACGGCTGAGAGGCTACAAAAAGACAGAAGAATGTGTAAAAGTCATCTTTCCCTTTTTTCATTTTGCTAATAATAAAGCCACTGAGCCATAGGGGACCCTGCTGAGTTATCACTGTGCAAAGATCACTGAACTAGCCTCAATCTGAATTCTGTTTGTTCATGACATCCAGCTCGAGCTGATTCCATGTTTCGAAGTGAAATGTGAACATCCACTCTGCTCAGAAAATGTGGACAAAAATAATATCTATAACAGAGTAAAATAATTTCACCTCTCAAAAACACTGAAAATAGAGTAGCTTTGTAATGATGTATCTAAGATAACACATGCCAATGACTCATCTATTATAGTTCAGAGTTTTAAAAGAGCATCTTTTGCTCTCATTCATCAGCTCAGAGCAAGCTCAGGCTGAACGTAAATACTTACACACTCATCCTTTCTCAGACACTGAGTTTCAATGTCTGTTTAGATGCAAGGCTGATTAGTGTAACATATGCATTGAATACATCAGGTCTATATTAATTGACTGGTTGCTTTCAAGATAACTAAACTCTAAGTAACTAAAATAACACCAGTATTAATGTAATTGTATTTATTAACCTCTCGCTACACCCTCCTGCCTGGCATAAGCTTTGGAATTACAAGTCAGACAGGGCTGAGCAGCAATCTTCAAGAAAATTGCTTTAAATTGGCCTTCATTAGCACTCACGGCACTGAAAAACAACTCCAAGTGCATGCCTTATGGAAGGTAAGCCAGTAGCAATAGTGCCCTATTAAAAAGGCAGCACATTAACCTGCTCAACCAGCATTCACCACATTCTATAAATACTATTAAATAAAGAATCTTCAACCGCAAACTAATTCTGCTATTTCTAAGTATTGGGGCTATTAAGACCAGATTTAACATTCCAACCATCAATGGCACGTATGTTGATTCCAGTTTACTTTTTTTTTTTTTCCAGTTTTGGAGAATTGGAGATTGTAGTTGAACTTTTAATTTTCCCTTACATAATGGGGCTCCTGGGTTATAAAAACTCAGTACCACACAGTAACAAAGAATAAAGAAACCAAAACTTTCATTGGAAACTCAAACTTACATAGATACAAACACCAAGAAGAAAATGTATTTCAAAGTGAAGAAAAAAATTCTTCTGTTTCATAACTTTGCTTTGAAGAGCATGCTCTTTCTTGACATCTGCATAGTAAAAGGGAGTTTAATTTCCTTGGTCAACTATCCTTTCTGAAAATCCTGCATTGGCAGACTTGGAAATGGAAGGAATTTTTCCCGGGGATTAATTCGCAGCTCTTCTTAACATTCAAAACGCTGAATATCTTCAGTACACAAGCCAGGGAATTTGGCCCTTAGAGTTACACATTTTAGCAAACAAATTTTAAAGAAAACTATTTTCAGCAGAAAGAGGCCACATGAAATCTATCAGACATATGACATTGTCTGATATGAAAACTTGATATCCACATTAACTCCCCCAGTTCAGCTCCCACTGGTTTACAGCTTGAAAAAGTTCCAACATTTCATCCTTTATATTGGCATCTCCATTTCTGAACCTTACCACTGGTTTTGTTCCAAAACATAACATTTCAAAACAGAACAGTAAAGTAAAATATTTAAGGCCTAGCAAATAAGACCACCTTCTTGAAAGCCAGGTAATTTTTCTCAAAGTCTAAGTTCATAGCCAATTCTACCATTTCAACTTGAACCATTTAATTTAGTAAACATTTTTTTTTAAATACAAGGTTCTCTGAATTCAAGACTGTTCAGTGAAACATGCCTATTCGTGTCAGTGGAAGGACACAACAGACAGCAGTGGCTGAAATTTGGATCTTACGGTCAACTGACCCCAGTGCCACCATTTACCATCTATATGTCTGCATAGAGGGTCCTTATACTCTCTAACGGGCAACCTTCTCACCTGTTAAGTGGGGATAATATCATAAATTTTCACAAGAAAGAAATGAAATAGTATTCACAAGTCATCAACCATGCTCCCTAGCACATGAGAAGCCCTCAAGTGGTAGCTGCTATCCCCATGTTTAATTTGACCTTTTTAAAAAAAATGAAACGGAATAGTTTCAGACCAAAATGAACAGTGTTTTAAAACTTTATCTATGTTCAGTTCAGACTTCAATTATCCATCATAAACTGCCTATACCCAGCAGATAACATGTGAAAACACTTTCTCTCTCATACAAACACAATGCCATATTTTCCCTTCCAAAATACCTGGTTATCTGTTCCTGTAAATAGGACACAAAAATGACAAATGACATTTTTCACTTTTCTTCAAAGCCTTTTGCCATCTTAAAAACAATAGTGGTACTTTCCTTTTTGTGAAATTTTCATGTAAACCAAATTGTATTTTAAATATTTATTCAAGACTTATCTTGAACCTGACTTTAAATTTTCTTTACATAGACCGCTGTCAAGTAGAATTCTAAATTCCTGCTCTTCATTCTAATTCCAAATAAGCTACATTTTTGTTGGATTATTATTTTAAAAAAAAAGAAAAAATATATACAGAAGGCAGGAGGTATGTGCAGTCCTTTCCCCCAGTTTTCTTGAGTACATAAGCAATGTTTTTCAACAGAGGTAACATAAATTAATTTCATCCATTGCAACACCCATCAGGACCCAAGATTATTTATTTCTATGCCAATCTACCTGTTCTTTACTGAGTAACCCATTTCTAGGGATCTAGTGATCCTATTAATATTATTTTTAATTTTATGATCAAAAATAAAGGAGTATAGAAACCCGAGGTAAAAGCCACAGTTGGCTCATTGTGTGTGGGGAAGGAGTGAAAATAATTTCAAACTCATTTGCACTAAGGAAGAGAACTGGGTATTCTGTTAAGGGAGCAGGGCAGCTTCAATTTAGGGTTCATATTTAGAGGGTAAAGTTGGAAGGACGGCCCAGGCAAACCAATTGGGGCAAAAAACAAAAAAACACCTCCAATGTAATGATGGGCTTCCCATTTACTCTCTGAGAAAAAGGACTAGTTGAAGAAGAAAGGCACCCAGGCCCAGTTTCACAAGAAGTCAGGGGGCCAGGGCCACTGTGGGATGCAGTTAATATTAGGCATTTACAACACAGATTTGGCCAGCTCACACTTAAGCGTGCCATTTATGCCATTTTCTACTGGTCTACCTCCATCCATGAAGGTGGGACTCTGGAAGTCAGTGTGAGTTCAGGGCATGTGAGCATGTGCAAAGCAAGCCCATACAGCCCAAGCAGGCCCATAAAAGCCAGGAAATGAACAAGTTCAAGTTCTCCTAGTGTGTTAATGTGCCCACAAATGTACCTACTTTATACATTTAACAACTCATGTAGTAATGAAAAATGCCATGTAGAACATATAGCTGCATGTGCAAGGTGGGGTAATTAATATGCCTATGTGTGCTCCTTAATTGTTTCATGCCCTGTATTTTTGGTTAATGTAACACTCTGCAAACTTTTATATAAATAGTTTATGTTTTATATGGAATTCCACATTTAAAAAAAAAACAAGGGGGAATGATGAATAAGGAAAAATTCTAATGGTATTCTTGCTGAATTTCATTAGCTTGATATTCCACCTTTTTAATTTTCTATAAACTGCCAATATATTGACACAAAACTTTCAATTCTAGTATGGTCACTGAGCAAGCTGATCGTCAACTTAGCAAAAGAAAAAGGAGAGTTTCTAATCTGTCCTAATTAACATTTTACATTTTCAGTCATTTCTCAGCCAAGCTATCTTTGTAAAAAAGCCAGATATCAAGTTTGACATTTTGAAGTCCAAACATGTTTGAGTTGTCAGTGTGAAAACTGGGGAAGCCTGGGATAAAGAGCTGAATTTTAAAGTCTTCACTATAACTGATGAGGTCTGGGTTTGGGTTGTTTTTCTAGGAGAACCCAAAGGCCACTGAAGATGTTTTTCCACCAATTTTTCATAAGCATTTAAGCTTAGAGGGAAAAAAAGGTGGCAAGACGGGAGGACATGGTTTTCTTTGGGGGAAGGAAATTAGAAGCCACCGCAAATAATTCACCTGGATAGGTAAAGGCGCGCAAACACTGTCTGCTTGTGAATCCCTGACAACTTCATTGCCTTCTACCCAAGGGAGGGGCAGAGCCTCTCGCTTCATTTCAAACCAGCATGGAAAGGGCTTTGAGAAGGGAACCCGGAGGGGCTCCTTCCAGGTGTGGGCTCAGCCCCACTCTCGCCCGCGGCCTCCACAGGTGGCTCTCCTTGGCAGCAAGGCCGGGCGCAAACCCGCCTGCTTGGGAAGCCTGACTTGACCCCCGCCCAGGCTGGCAGGAAGCGACGCCCCTGTTGCAGCGGGGCCCAGTTTGCTCCCATCCCTCAGGGCAAACCGCCGCAAGACCCGAGTTAGGGAAATCTCGACCCTCGCACGCTCCCCAGCTGCGTGACCGCTTCTCAGCCACGCACCCTCCAAGCTGGCAGAGGCCTGGTCGCCGGATTGGGTGCAAAGATGCTCGCCCGAGCGCTCAGAGCCAGGGCAAAGCCTCAGCGCGCGCTGTTCCCTCCGCTGCCGGGACCTGAGGGCTCCTGTGCTGTCCCCAGCCCCGCACGGCGGGTGCCACGAGACTCCACCGAGCGAAAGCTACTTAGAGGCAGAGAGGGATCCGGGGAACAGGAGCGCGTGGAGGCACGTGGAAGCTGCAGACACCGCGGCTTGGAGGCCTCGCTGGAGTGAGTGGCTTAAACACAGACGTCTGGTCCCAGGTCTGACCCTCCACGGCTAAACTGTCGCTTCCCCGAGGGCAGTCCTTGACCGTCCCTGTGCCCCCAGAGCTCCTGGCACAGTGGGTCTCAGGACTAGCTGACCGAGCCTAGCCGAGGCCAGACTCCACTCCCCTCGCCTCCCCGCCCCGCAGCGCTGGGTCTCCCTGTGAGGTCCCTGAACCACGTGCATCAGGACCACCCGAGGGGTAAAAATGCAGATCCTGGGCCCCACCCTCACCCACTGAAACCGAGCACGCTCCGCACTGAATTTTCAAGCGTGCCCGAAGTCGGAGGCTGGGTGGGCCCTGACACCAACCGCAGCTTTTTCGTTTTGGAAGCGCCTTTGTCTTTGTTTCAGCTTCTTGAGTAAAGAGACATCATCAGCCTTGTCTTACAGAAGAACCTACAGCAAAAGAGGGTTGCTGGTGCCCACAGCCCCGCGCGGGAAGCGGCTCTGAGCCCCCAGGGCTCATCCCTGCAGAAGCGCAGCGTCGGACTGGGCTGTGTGCTGCTAGGCTTCCGGAGATTCAACCGCTCCGGCTCCCGAGTATTTGACCAACTCCCCCCGACCTGCCCCCGCCCTGGCCTTGACTGCAGGCGTTCCAGGGAACTTGGCTGTTCTTGCCTGGGGCAGGAAAGGAGAGACTAGCATAGAGGTCAGGGGCGGGATACCGCCAGCTTCACCTTTGGCGCTACTGCCAAGAGGGAAGTAACAGGAGGAGAGGGGGTACTGGCCTGGCTGGTGTCTGTGCGCCCGGGCCAGGTGACCTCCGCGAGGGCCCAGGCTGCATCCTTCAACCCTATCGCATCCAAAGCACACCGGACCTGCGATCCCTACCCGATTCACCCTCTTCGCTCCCGGCCACTGTCCCAGCCAGGCTCCACTCCACTCACGCCTGCCGGCTGCTCCAGACACCAGCCAGGGACCAGATTCCCGGCCTAATCCTTTCTGTCCGCTGTGCTTGGGGGACACCGATGGGATCACTGCCAGCCTCCGCGCACCCAGACAGACAGACAGACACGTGGTAGAGTCCTGCTTGACCGCGCCTCAGCCTCCAGCACCCTGGACCCGCCCAGTGTTTGGGGGAGGGGGGTGGTAGGGTAAAGGTGAGTCACTGTTGGGGTAGCCTACCAACTGAAGAGCTCGAGAGTTGAAACCAAATCTGCGTCCTCTGGCCCCCAAGCTGAAAGACCTAATTCACAGACCCCCGTGCTCTCCTTGGGACAGAAGGACAGGGGTTTTGAAGGCAGGGTGTATCAGGCTAGTGGTCCTGTGTCACCACCATTTCCAACCCTGTGTCCACCTGGGACGCCGGGTAGAAGACCGTGCCAAGGCGGCCTTGGCCACCTCCTGGCCAGGGTGGGCCCAGCAATTCTGTCCACTGGCACCATTGGTAACACGAGGATAACAGAGGATAAGTGACTCCTCTTTCCACAAACATTAAAGAAGACTACCAGATGTTAGGCACCGTTCTGGCCTCCAGGGACAGCAGAAAGCGGCACAGAGGCGTGGTAAAAACATGAGCTGTCAAGGTTCAAATCCGGGTTCCACCGCTTGGTTAACTGCAGAACCAGAGAAAAATTCAGTCCTTTGTACCTCACTCCTCTTAACTGTAAAAATGGGGATGATGATACATCCCTCATAGAATGGATGTGACAAATTTATTAAGGGGAAGAGATAGATAGCTTGTCATGGTTGCTGACCCCTAAGGAAAGCTCAACAAACTCTAATCCTTTTTCAAAGTGCACCGTGATGTCCACCTTTCAGTAAATATCAGAGGGAAGGGATGTAGACGTGAAGATGTGCACCCTGGGCGCTCAGGCGGATTCCAAATCTCGGCTCCTGCCTGCAGGACCAGAAAGCCGAAAGCACAGAAGCCCCGCCCGCTCTCCCTGGCCTCGGGGTCCTGGCTGTGAGCTGGGAAGATCCAGCAGCGCTCTGGGCACACGGCGGCGGACCGGACGGGATGCCGCAGAACTCGCCGCCCGCGCAGACGCGGAGCGCCCGAGAGAAGCTGCAGCAGGTGCCGCTGCTGCACAGATCTCCCCAGCCTTTCTGAGCACAGACGCTGGGCACTGGGGAGCCCGGGAAGCAAGCGCCAGGAGACCCAGGCCACGCACCCTTCCAAGTGAACCCCTAGGATAGACTCCTATCTGAGGGAGTTTCCAGTAGAAAAGGTTTCTCAGCCTCAGAATATCCTTCAGTGAAATGGACAGAAGTTGCACCACAGGCTTTTAAAAGGCTTAAAAATGCACTGCGCGTCTTCTTGTGAATATATCCCGGGAGGTCCTGCTCAGGCCGTTTTATTTCAGGCATTTATGATCTGACTTAATAATAGGGGCTCCCACTTATTTTCCAGTACTGTGTGCTAGGCATACTGCCAAGTATTTTACATGCTCTAATTCTAAATGTACAAAATACACAGGCTGAAGCCTGTGGGCCTTTTAGTACCTTGCGGGCACATTGTAAGTGGTTCATAACATCTAGTAAGTAATCAGGATTTCTGATCCAGACTGTCTTCCAGAAGAGCAGTTTGTGAACTCTAGAGGAATTCTGCCCTTCTGCTAGCATTTTATGAAGGACTAAGCAGCAAGTGCCCCACTCGATCAGACTTAAACCCTCCCTGTCTGCCCCACCCGCAGACCTGAGGAATCGCTATGGGAACATTAGCATCGCATTTTGTTCTCTTTGAATGGACTGAGCAGCACAGGGCACCATAGGCTTCAGTCTCTCTTCCAGTGGATCCACAAGCACACATCCGACTTAAGTCAAGAGCTTGCTTGCTCTGCCAACCAGCTCCAAAGTCCCTCCCTTATTCTGGAATCTCTGCTGCAAAGTGAAAATTGTTATCCTCCTTGGGGAAGTAGCAGCTGGCTCAAAGAGGTTGTCATTGGGGCAAGGTCACCCAACTGTGAGTGGTCATGTCAGTCGTGGATTCAGATCATCCCTAAAGTCCTTGGCCCTGAGCAATCATACCTGGTTACCAGAGCATTAACCAATTATGGCATCTCCCTCTATACTGGCAGTGTCTGTAAGGGCAGTTAATATACAACAAGGAATAAGAGCTAACAGTATTGAACTCTTACTAAGTCTCAAGCAGTGAGATAAATGCTTCACATCTATTTTTTAAATTCATTTAACAGAGAAGAAACCGAGGCACAAAGAGATTAAGTATCCGTTAATTTAGGCTCACCTGGTTAGTAAGTGGCAGAGCTGAAATGGACAGCCAGGCCCCTGACAAACCTCCAAACTGCTGTTCCAGGCAACCCTTAAAGCATCTCTTTGCAAGTCCTCTTTAGGTTCCATTGGTCTGTGATAGCCTTTATATTTGCTTGTTTAAATATGAGCAAAGATCTGAGATTCCTTCTACATGAGCCATGATGTCTTTGAAAACAACAAACACATATTGATTTCTTTGTATATGTCAGACACCAGTAACAGAGTGCATAGTATATACCAGGCACTCTTCTAAGCCATTTACAGGTTTTAACTTAATGCTTACCAAAACCTCATGAGGTAGGTCCTTTGGGTACCCCCAATTTACAGATGAGCATATTGAGGTCAATGTCATACAGCCAGCAAAATGAAGAGTTGGGCTTGACTCTCAGGGACTCTGGCCTGTAAATGATGCTGTACTGGATGTGAAAATGAGAACTCCCTTTGCTCAGAAGCCTCTGCACCACTATCTACCATCTCTTTTATTCCCTATTAGAAGGATGTCCCGTTGGAGGTTCTCTGCTGAACTAAAGCCTTGAGCAACCTAAAGAAAAGAAGAGGGCCACGCTTTCCAGTCTCCAAGTTAGTAAAACAAGCAGGCTATGTAGGTTTGAGCCCTGCAGATTTTGCCTGGAGCCTGAATGATGGAAAAGGGGCGGGGGCGTGGCTCTCTACAACCTCTGGGCAGCCCCATTAGGTAACTACTCATTGTATACCTTTTTGGTAACAAAATGCTTTCACAAACGACCCTTCCTTTGCATCCTACGTTGAGGAAGGTGGCCGGGGAATTCATTGTTCTCTCACTTTTCGTAAGGAACCAAAATCCAGAATCTCTGTGGACATGATCCACTTTGGCTTCAAGCCGGCCAAAGGCATGGGCCAGGCTCCTAGTTTATCCTGATAGTCAATTGTCTTCAGCCTCCCTCCCTGAAAGTCTCCAACTTACTTGTGTCTAAAAAATGTATTACCAATACATTTCTTTTTAATTAACAAAGGTGGACTTTGGGAGTAGGGTGGAATAGATGTCACAGAGAAGCCAGCTGCTTTAGCGTTTACACCCCACGGCCTCCCCGGGCATCTCAGAAGGTACTGAGTTGGAAACAACAATGGAGGCTGCGGTAGTGACCGACCGTGGTCCCAGCAGACCTTAGGTGCCGAAAAAGGCGCCCTGCGTGGCGCGATCCTGGGGACCGTGGGGCAGACGCCAGAGGAGGCGCAGCGCGGAGCCGGGTGCGCCCGGGCAGGCTGGTGCGTGGATAGCGGGGATGGGGCAACGTGGAGGCTGAGACCCGAGCTCAGCTTTCAGACCTCGGCAAGAGATTTCTCCAGCTCCCCGTTTCCGGGGTGAGTGCCAGCTGCTCCGTTTCCCTGCCAGGTCATCGCTGCTTCTGGTCAAAGAGGAGCGTGCTTAGATCTGAGCCGCGGCGTCCATAAACTCTCGAGGTTCCTCGCGGACCAGACTTCACAGAGAGCGCCCAGGATCCGTCCGCGACTTCTCTGCGCTCGCGCCACCCTCGGCTCAGGCCCCCACACGGATGACAGAAAACCTTCACGGATTCACCCGCACCCCCTAGGGATGCTCGTGGCTTCCTTGCCTGACTAGGGTGCGTCTCTCAGCACCAGGGGCGTTCCCCTGTCCACCGTGGGAATGGTATAGAGGCTTTTCCGGATTGAGTGGGATGGAGCCCCAGCGAAGGTCCCCAGTGCCTAGACAGGAGGCCTCTACCAGCGTCTCAACCATGTTCGGAGGTGGGCTCTTCACCCTTGCCATACTGAGGATGAATCTGAGGTTCTGTGACATATTCCAAAGCAGGGTTAGTAAATTCTGAGCAGACACTCCTGCCCAGTGGACCCTCGTGCTTCCCTACAACAAGCGCATCGCTTTCTGTTAAGCCCCTCAGGCCTGGGTGGTGAGCCCCTGGTGGAGGGAGTCCACCTCTTCACTTCTCTGTCCTCAGAGCCTCGCTTAGACCACCGGCGACTGGAGTGTGGGTGAGGGGAGTGGCACAGAGGAAGTGACTCCTGTAGCAGACTGGGGAACGTTGGGCAATAGTGGGGTTCGCTGGGCCCCCAGTCCTCTATAGTGAACAGGAATTGGGCATGGCCATTGGAGTTTTAGTCGCAACTTTCTGCCTGTTGGCCTCGATTTCCTCACACCCATGATGGGTGAGTGGTCAAGGTGAATTACATCACCTTAGAAAGAAGTTAAGAGCAGGGACACTGGGCCTGACTCCTCTACCAGCACTGTGATCTTGGGCAATTTGTTTAACCAATTTGAGGTACCTCAACTTCTTCCTATGCACTAGCTCTCCTCTTTTTTTTTTTTTCTAGAAAGCTTTGCCTCCCTGATGCTTCTGAGACTTGTAATAAAATGACAAGCCAAGTCTCCCTTTCCAGGGCTGAGGGACACTCACTGCTGCGGAACGCCATGGTTTTGCGAAAAAATTTGTCCTCCAATGACCACCTGGGAGATCTTGGACACATGGCACTCCCCTCCCTGCTCCGTCTGTGTCCCCAACTGTAAAATGGGTCCCTGAAAATTCGTGTCTCTGAGGCCCCTTCCACGTTCCGATTTTTGTCACTGGTGGTTCGTTGAACACCTCATGTTGGAGGGAGGGGCCGGGAAGGCTGGGGAGCCAGCTGAGACCAGTCCATCCCTGGGGCCGCTCCGGCTCCACCCCTTTGGGCTCTGCTGAGGGGGTGGGTGGAAGCACCACACCGCAAGATCTCGGTCACACGGCGGCGGGGAGGGAGGACCGAGGGGCCCAGAGTTCCCGCTGCCACATATGGTCTGTGGATTTAGGTGTCAAAAACCGGAGAATTAGAAATGGTAATTTTCCGTCATTATGGCTGAAATGCGATCTGTCACAACAACTGGAACATGTCTCCGCGCTAGCGAAAATAATGTTCGTGATTAGGAATCATTACGCATGTCAAGCCGAGTCCATTAAGTTGTAGGGAGAAATTAGCCTTGACAGGAGGAATCAAACTACAAATATACAGGCCTCGCCTTCAGAAGGCCGAACAGCGGCCCCTGGGCAGAAGCGGGCCAGAGAGGGGTGTTTTCTTAATAGGAAACCGCCCAGAGAATTACTACCCACTTTCTCACTCCCCAGGGGATTCCTCCCGCTCTCCTCACTGCCAGGACCCCACCCTAGGAGTGGGAGTGGGGTGCAGGAGTGTCACAGGCGGTAGCTGGAAGCTTTGAAGTCCTATAGACTCCCTGAGCGAGTCCCCTGCCCAACCTTGGCAAGCTACGTGACCCTGCCCCAGTCACTTGACCCTCCTGAACTTCGCTCTCTCATCTGTAAAGGGGGGATAATCCCACCCACTTCATGGGATTCTCCTGGGGGTTAAATGAGATCAAATGTGGTTAGAGCAGAGCAGTAGAAGCTCTTTGGGCCTGTGTGCCTCCTTTCCCCTTCCTGGGGCTCCCAGTCTCTGCTGCTGGGGACCCTGGGGTGGAGGCTCCAGCACCTGTTGGGAGGTGTTGGGGATGGGGGTTGAGTGGAGGGAGCTGAGAGGCTCTTGCCATTCAGGCCCCGAGAAAGGAAGCCGGAATCTTCAAAAAGCAGGGAAGAGTGAACTGGCAGCAACTGACGTGCCTTTGGTAGACTTCACACACCCCTTCCTATCACAATGCCCAGGAAGAGGGGCACTGGGTCCTCCACCCTGCCTCCCCAGGCCTGCGCAGCCAGCCAGCCACCAGCCCACAAGGATCCACGATGTCACCAGGAACCACACTGTCACCAAGGAGAGGTGTATAGTAAGTGGAAACTAGGATAAGAAGCTCTCCTCTACAGGCTGTCTCAGCCCACCCCTGCCCCCAGACAAGAGAGCAATTTAACTATCCCTAGATGCGTCCCCAGGAGGGAGTTTGGGGGAAATCCTATCCCTTCTGCAGATGGAAAAGAAAGGGGAAAGACCAGGGTGACAGTCTAGGAAGGCTGGTTTCTTTCAGCCCTGTACCCTTATCACCACTGAGGGTTTGCTGTGTGCCAGCACCAACTCCCAGGGCTTTGCCTACATTATTTCCTCTTATTTCCCAGCAAACCTACATCTCCATTGTTCCGATGGGAAAACTGAGGGCCAGAAGTTAAGGAACTCATCCAAAGGCCATGCAGCTGGGAAGCAGCAGAAGTGGGAGCCAAGGCCTAACACAGTGCTACCATTAGGACATGCATGGCCAAGGCCAGCTGATCGGGCCTTATCTATTTCTCTTCCTCCTTTGCTACCCACGCCACCCACGGGAATCCCACCTCTCAGAGAGGTCGGCAAAATGACATGAGCTAAGGAACGTCGGACGTTTAGCTTGGTGCCTGACAGAGCTGACTCTCTCCGGGCCTCATTTTCCTCCTCTGTAAATGGGCTCCTCGTTGCCGCGGCTCTGCGGTGGGGGGAACAGAACGGAAACGTGGCCAGAGCTGAGTGGTTTGGAGCCAGACAGTCTAGTTTGAACCCCAGCTCCGCCAGCAAGAGCCGCAGCCTAGGGTCGATCCCAAACGTCGGGTAACAGTAATCGAGCTGCCAGGAGGAATGAATGAAATAATTCACGTAAAGCACTTAAGGAAACAGATTAAGCACAAACAGATGAAGCACTAAATAAAGCGCCTGTTACCGGGATGGTGATCGGCCCGCGCAGGCTTGGAGGATTGCTGTCGAGCAAGGAGAAGCTGCCTTCCCAGCTCCTTCCGAAACTTCACGGCATTTCCAGCGGCTCTGAGCACTAGTGATCGGATCTCAGACTCAAGACTCCTGAGAGCGCCTGGATCCTGGGGCTGCGCCTCCCAGACCCTCCCACCTCCCGGGCCTCCCAGGGATGGAGGGGTTGTTAAAAAGGGCACTCAGAGCTGCCGCCTGATCTCCGCCCTCAGACACTCAAGAGCTGAGAAGGCTCTGAGAGGAACAGAAAAGAAGGGACAGAGACTTAGCCCCAAATAGAGACGTTCTGATGGAGTCAGAGACGCAGCGACGCGGCCCTAGTGATCTGCACACGCGGCAAGCGCTCTTGCAGATATTTGGCATTCCAATGACCTTCCTTGACTGACCACCGCCACCTACCCCCAAATGACGCCCTGCCCTCACCGGCAGTGCTACTCCACAGCCCGCTTTATCTTCCTTTTGGCACTTCCATCCCTGTCTCCTACCGGACAGTAAACTCTGCCAGGGCGGGGCCTTTCTTCTCTGCACATAACAGGCACTTAGCAAATACTGCTGAATATTTGAAAAAAATATATGAACGAGGATGAAAAGAAGGAAAAAGAGGTCAGACAACCATCCCACAGCACAGATTTATCTCTTTTAAAAAAAGCCCCCAAATCTCTATATTTATGATTCCCATCCGAGCTCTTTTTTGAGGTCCCTCCCTGGCCAAACGTCTGTGTGTAGGACCCCTGTTCTCTCCCTGTGTGTCCTATGGCTGTCTTCCCAAATGTACTCTGAGGCTGCATTCTCCTCAGGACTGAACCGGAAGGCAGGACACCAGTCTCCCACACACATGGGTAGCAGCATAGCATGGAAAACAGTTATTTTAAATCAAATAAATAATACACATCTTAGGAAAGAATTATTTTCAAGAAATTCTTCTGCAAGTTCTTGTGGACAGAAGGAATTCACTGGAAAGCAGATTAATGTATTTCTTTTCTAAATCTGAAAAATCTATGCATTGAATTTATTTTAAAACTGCAACTTCAGTGGCATAGAACATGCAAAACTTGTTGCCTTCAAAGTGTCCAGTAGGGGTGGACTGCTCTCACTCATTCAGTGGTTTTTACAATCTTTCCACAGTTCTTGTCCACCTCTTACCATCTCTATAATTTTTTTAAATGGTAAATGTCCTTGTTTAACTTCACAAAAATTATCAGTTAGGCTACGAGCATTACGTGGCGCCTAATGCCCAGGAAACACAGGGTTCTTGGATTACCCTCTCTCTGCTGGGGCTGGGGTTGGGAGGGGGGCTAATTCATATTTTCAGCAGCACAGCTTGAACTAGATCTTCATGAAGGACCTGGTTTCAAATCCACACTGTTCGTATGGAGTTTTTTAGGAGGAAAACTGCCTTTCCTCCTGGAGAATCACAAAGACCTTGAGCTTGAATGCCTGGGCTCAGCCTTTCTAGTGGAGCGCTCCTGGACTCACCCCCTTCTCCCACTCCTTCTCGTGGAAGCAGAGCTGCCTGCCTTGAGATTCAGCGGAGGTGGCTTGGAGAATCCATCCTTGAAACTAAGGTGCAAAATAGCAGGAATCTAAAAACTTTCGAGTGCTTACTATGTGTGAAGCCATGAGCTGAGAGTCCAAAGTCCTAACTCTGGAAAGCCGCTAGCCCAACTAGGGGTACTGCCAACAGCCCACCCCTCCCGGAATGAGCCCTGGCTGGCTCCTAGACTCTGGTGCAGTCTCTCTACCAGGACCACTGAGGGCTCAGTCTAGCCACTTGTTTGACCACCTGATCCTCTCCAAGGGTGTCTCCCCATTCACCGCTCTGCCAACCAACTGCCCTCTCCAACCACAGCGCTTGTCCAGTTTTGAAACTGGACCATTCCCCTCAACCTGTATATACCGGAAACAGAATGTTTATTCAAAGCATGTTTTTTTTAGCCCTTAGCCGGTCAGGTTTTATGTGCATTTTAATACAATCAGATTTGAGGTTGAGATACTTTGTGGAATTTGCTGTCAACTAAGTGGGTGCCAGGGTGCCAGGAAGAGTCTTGAGCCTGAGGCATGATAACTTGATTTCAAGGCACACCGGGCTCTCGCTCTTGGCAAAGACACTTCTGTGAGGAAGA
Organism: Vicugna pacos; assembly: GCF_048564905.1. Lineage (NCBI taxonomy): Eukaryota > Metazoa > Chordata > Mammalia > Artiodactyla > Camelidae > Vicugna > Vicugna pacos. The sequence continues at coordinate 113,102,523 of NC_132988.1, read as the reverse complement.
AGAAACTGGCACAACATTACCAGCCCTGGATCAAGATCATGAATTCTTAAAGCACTTAACCAAAACATACCAAAGCTCTGAAACTTCTAACCCAGGGACCAAACCCTAAGGAGGCACTTCTTTAAGAATCCCTTTCTCTGGGTGAACCACAGCTGTATAAAGCTTTTTAAACTGAATGTTAATAAAATTTTCCACCCTTCTAAAAAAACTTTGCGAAGCTCAGGGAAGCTCCACTGGCTCTCCTGTCCTCTGTTAGCTTCAGGCGCACCTGTGGCCATGCACTCAGAGCCCGAGGAGCCGGTGGGGTGTGGCAGCGACAGACAAGGACAAAGCTGAGGCTCCTGGTTCTTATTTAGGAGTCCCATCCGTATGTATTGAATGTCAAAGAGCGACAGACCTTGCACTAGGCACTGAGGGCCACTGTGGGGGCAAGCCCTCCTGGCCCCTTGTCTCAGAGGTCCCTAGGCCAGGCCAGAAGACACTGGAGCATGACACTGAGCCAAATATCACCTATCACCACTACAAGTAATCAGGACCAGGATGGTGGGTCTGACTCAGAAGGGATTTTTAATTGAAACTTGCTGGGAGGGTTGCCTCGGGAAAGGCCTGCAATCTGTAAGTTGAATACAGAAAGATACTGAGCCTCTCCTGACGACCAGGAGAGGTCGTCCCAGAGCCCACTTTTTTGCTCACCTGCCCTGTGTCCTGGCGTGTCTCTTCCCTACTCTTCCTCCCCACCTTGTCTCTATGTGTCTCTACCTTGTTTATCACAATCCTGGGGGCCAAGGACTCATCACTCAACTTTTCCCAGAAAGAGAAGGAAGGGTGGCATCCTGGGCCTTCTTAAAGAGGAGGGAATCCTGGACGTCGGTCACCCTGGTGACACCGGGTCCGGGATGTGCTGGACCAAGCTTGGATGCTGGCCCACGCTAGCAGGTGCCACAACACTTGAGCAGGGGGGGAATGTCAATTCCACCAGCACCCTTTGCAAAAACACTGCAAAAATGTGCTAAAGCAAGACAAACCCTCAGACCTGAGGGTCCTTGGAATCTGTGGGGACAATTCGGGGTCATATGTAGGGTCACTCAAGCTCCTTTGTGACTTCTGACCCCATGTAGCCCTATATCCTCCCATGGCCGCAGTCTTGCTAATGGTGCACAGCAAGGCGTGGACCAGCCAGGGACACCCGGGTCCAGAGTTGGCACTGTGGGGCTGCCCAGCTACCCCCGCCTGTCCAGCCCCCTGTGCCAAGAGCGGCAGCACCATCGAGCTGGTGTGCTTGTCGGTGCTTAAAAATCCCCGGCTGCTGCGCAGCTCGGTCATGCCACCAAGGGAGGCCTCAGAGTGCACAAGGGAAGCCATTCAAAATGTTAATAAGCTTATTAAAATAAGCGGCTTTACTGGCTCTTGTTTTACAGCGGGCTGCCCACCGTTGCTTTCTGGTGGACTAAGGGAGAGAAAACACTTGTGGTATTAATTTTTTTTTCTTAAGGTGTTACATTTTCCATCGAAGGACAGGGGACTCTCTGGAGCTCAGCAAGGCCACAGAAGCAGAATAGCCTCAGGTCTCCTCCCTCCCAAGCTTGGTGGGTGGGGAAAAGTCCTTGCAGAGAAAAAGCTGGACTTTTCAAAACTGCTGACCACCCAGGCTGGGGAAGCAGATAAAGGAGGCCCAGAGATAATGACTTTGGGGAGGCCTGTAGATGGCACTTTGGGGGACCCAAATTCTTTTAAAAAATACCCCCCCCCAAAAAAACTGCTCACAAAGGGCATGGCATTATTTAAAGTAAAAAGTAGAAAGGTTCTGTCCTTGCTTCCACTCCAAGCCAGGGGTGAGTGTAGACCCCAAACACTACCTAGAAGTCTTAAGGAGCATCTCACAACTTTCGTTTTGTTCCTTCTTTTTATTTTTTAAAATAGAGATTCTGAGAAGAGAATCAATTGCCTAAGATTCATCAAGTGAGCGGAAGAGCTACTTCCCACCTATGGACTCCAGGCCTGGAGCAGAATCACTTTGTGGATCTACGGGGCCACTGAGCGTGATTCGACCACTTCCCACCCTCGAGTGTGCAGGCTGGAGAGAAAAGCTCTCACCTTGTGCATCCCGAATTTCCAGGGCCGGGTTTCCCTAAGTGCGGGGGCGCATGTCCAAGTCACAGAGAGGGCTGCTCAGCCCGGAGGCCTGAATGTGAGGCTGCCTGGCGGGGACGGAAAGGACTCACCAAGAAGCCCCGAGGCCTGCGCAACCCCGGCGCTGGATCCTCGCGCCAGAAGCTAAAGCTGCAACTGCAGAAACAGCAGAGAGGGATGCAGGAGCTCGCTGGAGGCCGTGAGGCCTGTGCAGAGACCACGCTCTCTTGGCTCGGCGGAGCGCTAACCGCGGGACTGCGGGGCCGCACCCGGGACTGTGGGCGGGGGCACCGAGGGAGGAAGCCCGGGCGCTTGTAGGAGGGAGAGTGGAGGAGAGCGCGGGCCTTGCGCCGGAGAGTGTGTCCCGCACACCCAGGCAAGCAAGGAGGAAACGTTTGAGCCCAGGAGCAGGAGCGAGCTTACCTCTCCAGAGGCTCCGGAGGGACGCCCGTCTCCCACAGCTACCTTTCAACTTGGCATTCCAACAGGAACAGAGAGGTGCTGTTGCCTGTGCCCCGGGTTCCGGGTCAGCTCTGGTCCGTCGGAAGGCACGCTTCTGCCTTTCCTGGCCTGACTTACTGCAAAAAGCTGCAACAGGAACCGGAGAGCTTCGGGAGGGGTGCGGGGCTGCAGGGCCGTTCGCCCAGTTCTTACAGTCGTGAATTGCCCTCAATTTGGACTTTCTCACGTTTCCTTCATAGGAGGCACAGCCTCAGATACACCCAACAGATTTAAAAGAAGTTCACCGTTCAGCTTAACCGGGACCCCACACCGGACCACCCATGCTTGTAGGGCCCTGGGACTCAATCTTCTTTTAAAATGCTTTAATGATTTGAACAGCCCAATTTATGCTGAATAACTTCTATGTGTGACTACAGAAAAAAATTAATTTATTACATGATGTAACCGTTTACAATATAACACACGTTTTGCAACCCTGTTTTGGCATTTCTTCATTGTAAAAACATATTTATCAGGAGATTCGAAAACTGGAGGTGGCCCAGGGTCTCTGCCTCTTGGAGGGCCCCTTCTCTGGGCACACCACAGAGCACTTGGAAAACTTTGAAGAATGTAGGAGTCCAAGGAAGATTGTTTCAGACCAGCCAACTCAGCATTACCCAGAAATTCATAATAATCATTATGGCAACAGTAATAGTAAGTCCACACCAGCTGCACACTGCTTAATGGTTTTCAAAGCACATCCACCCCTCTGTGATCTAGCCACGCCAAAGCCAAACCTAGGGGATGCTAGCTCTGAAAGACTAAAATGCACTCCTAAGCCGCTGCCTCACATCCTAAAATATGCTCCTAAGCTTTGAATGACCCTGACTTGGCCTCTGAATGGCCTGTGACTTTGGGCAAGTCACATTGTCTTTTTGAGCCTCAGTTTCTCCATCTGCAAAATGGAGTTTGTGTCCACAAAGCCAGGGCAGCCTCAGGGGACGGCTGTGGGACAGCATGCAGAAGCACTTTTCCACATGTAATGAATGCCCCTGACAAACAAATGCAGTTATAGTTATTATTATCATTGGTGGTGGTGGAGGTGTGTATTGTTTAACTGCTCCCTCGAGCCTCTGCCTGTGCTTCCTTCATGGCTCTGAGTGTGATTTTTCACCAGTGGCCATGACTTCTGCAGCAGCCACACAACACTGACTGGTACATCTGCCTTGCCGCCCTCAGTGCTTTCGAATATTTGCTGTGTCTGGTAGACATCATGCAGCTCTGTGTGGTTCCCAGTGGAGACTCAGGAGGGTGAGGCTGGAGGCTCGCAAGACTGAATCCCTGCGGCCTCTTGCCTGGGGCCTGGGCCCCAGCTCAGGTCTGTCTCTCTCTCCCCTCTTCTCTTTTCTGCCCAGGAGCTGCTCAGCTAGTTTTCTGGTTCGGGGAAGTGTGTGATTCGCTCTGATGCTCAGGCTCCGGAGGTGGCGGCTTTCCCTAATGCAGGCGGCTTTCTGAAGAGCGAGGTGAACTCCGTGGACTTGAGGGAGGCCAGATTCTACCTTTTTCTGGGTGTTGAAATGTGCATGGAGTCTCCGCCTGGCCAGACTGAGCTCTGGTGGCCAGTTAGGGTCCTGATCCTGCAGACATCTGCAGGCTTTGGATGAGGTCCTGTCTCCAAGGGACGCTTGGTGTGGCTCTGCCCGTTTCCGCTCCCTCAGACGCCACCTCTCCTCAGGCCCAGCTTCTCTGGTTAGGCTACCACTAAGCTGCCTCTCAGCGGCACATGGATGTCCTGTTCGAGCTCTCCTCCGACCTTCTTGGTTGAAGTCAGATTCACTGTCACCTCTATCCTTTGCTAGAGTGGAGGAGTGAGGATTTGCTGGGGCCCGGAAGCCATTTGTTTTCTGAAATGGAATCTAACCCCAAACTCCCCCTGCTTGGCCCAGCTCTTTCCGAGATATTCTCCCAGGGTCCATGAACTCCTCAAATCAAGTCGCTGTGAGTGAGACACAGCTTGTGATCTCTATGGTCAACAGGCCCTGGAGTTAGTGTTAACACACACACACACACACACACACACACACACACACACCCAGCAACATTTGATACCCGATCATCCCAAATTTGCTGCCCAGAGCAAGATTCATAGGCTAAGCCTGATTCCCCAGGACCAGTTTCGGCACAGGTCACAGCGTATTCTACCCTCCTTGCCATCATTCTTCCCATCTAAGTGCGTGAATTAGACTCAATAATCTTTAAGGCCAGCTCTGAGATTCACTAAGGGCAGAAAGGGACTGAGAAAGATGAAGCCAAAAGTCTACTGAACTCAGGTGACAGTTGCTCCTGGCGACCAAGCCCTGAGAAGGCTCAGAGGGCTCAGCGCAGCCCAGGGGCACAAGGAGTGGATGAAGGAAGATCCCCTTGGACTGGAAGCAGGGCAGGAGGATGCAGAACTGACTTTCTCATCTTTAAAGAAAGGTGGGGGGGAGTAGAGAAGGAAAAGGAGATGAAGAAAGTCATACCGAGAATTTCCAACAGGAGCTGTGTCTGCGGCCTGAGGCCCAGGTAAAGACATCCACCTTGGGTCTCGAAACGTGATGGGAAATCCTCCTAGGGCAGACTGGACCCGGAGGCTGCCTCCAGCTCCTGGAGTCAGATCTTTAGTCCCTCGCAGCAACACCAGCTGCAGGGCAGCTCAGAGTAAAACTGCAACAGTCCAAGGCAAACTGAAATAATTTGAGTCATTTTTCCTGGGCGACTCAAGCCAGCCCAGCGGAACTGGCCCAGGCAGGGAGCCTGAGAGGGGGCGAGGAAGGGAAGGGGAGCTGCCCGGCCTACAGAAGAAACTCCCCAGTCCTCTCGACTCCAAATCCACAAGGATGGAGAACAAACTACATTCTTAAGATGTAGCCACAAACAACTGACATTTTTAGAAAGGGAAAAAAAAATGACCTCCTCCCCCTCAAAAAAAAAAAAAAAAGAAAGAAAGAAAGAAAGAAAGAAAGAAAAAGAAAAACCCTTCAGTAGTTCTGATCTCTAGAGAGAAGAGAGGAGATTCTTGCTTTATTGGCAACGTTCTAACTTTCTATAAGAGAAAATGCACTCATAATTAATAATGAAATTGAGATGAAATTTTTAAATATGTCAAAAAGAAACAAAATGATTGCAGCAATCCTTTGGAAGGTAGTTGGACTTGGGGGCGAGAGTGTGCCTATCTTGAGAGCATTTGTTTTTCCCTTGTCGTCTCACTGTTTCCAAAAGTGAGAATCATTTTGTGAAGCATTTGTCTCGGTTATCTGACCCCAGCCGGGCTAGGGGGGTTGCAGAAGCCCGGTCAAGGCCTTTGGGGTGCCAAGGCCGGGGGCCCGAGGTTGGGAAAGCTCGCGGGCGGGCAGCGGGACAGGGAGGCGGGCGTAGTGGCTTATGGGCTCGGGAGAAATTGAAAGTAGCCCTGGCCTGGGTTTCAGTGTTTTCCCGACTCGCCGGGACTGGAGGCCTTAGCGCCTGCAATATGTCCTTAACTCTTGCTGACTAGCCCCAGGCCCGACGTGAGAGGCGTGTAACAGTGAGTGCTTCGTTCAGGTGAATCCTCGAAATCTGGAGAATCATTCTGGGGAACGCCAGCGGGACGCGTTCATCTCTAAAATGAAGTAATAAATAATCATCGCCCTGCCCGTTCTTTGCTCCCACGGTGAGCTTCTGTGCGGATCAAATGACGGCGTGTCATTGAGGGAGTGAATGGAAGCGCTTTGGAACAGGGTAGAGCGCCATTTGCACCCAGCAGGGGTCAAAGCGCAGGTGACCCTTCCCGGGAGACACATTAGCTCCACGTTCTCCTCTAACCGCTTCGGGATTCCAGTGAGAGTTTTTGCTAGCCTATTCTCGAAATAATGACCAGACGGCTTAGAGAAAATGCTCAGAAAATCGAAAGCAAAGAGGATGCGGGCAGGTGGAGGAGTGAACAGGTTAGGGTGGGAGATGGAAATTGGCAGCGAGTTGCTATGAACCCTTTCTAGACTCTGAAACCAATGCCCACGAGAAAAAAGGGACTCCTAGGTATTGCTCTGGATTCAGTGGGATTCCTACGTGACTCCTGCAAAGTCCTGGAAATAGCGATTCCCTGAGCTGCGTGGGTCTAAACTCTTCCCGGAATTGCGCATCAAGGGCGGCTTCCGGAAGGGGCTGGGCATCTGGTCCAGGACTGAAAAGAGGTTGGCAAAATGAGCCCCAGGTATTTCCACGTTACCGGTTCCCCCAAAGCCGGAGAGGGAAAGGCTCAGAGAAAACACGGCGTCCAGAAGGGCATGTTAATCTAAAAGTTTATAAATTAAAGGGAAAAAAATACAACGAATAGAGCTTCCAAATTTCACAAATCTTTTAAAAGTTAATACTCTAGTTGAGTGCACAGTGCCCTTAAGGAGGCGAAAAGCGGCGAGGTTGACATGAGGTTGACAAGATCACCTGTCTTAGGGGCAGGGACAGGGATAGGAGAATCCTGGGTCAGGACGCAAGAGTCACGGAGGGTGGACAGTAGAGACAGAGCGTCCAGCGGCCGAATTGCGGAGGACGCCAAGGAAAGGCTGGTCAAGGATATTCACATTGAATACAAAAATAACCGTCATTTGAATACAAACAACTGAAAAGTGCTACAAGTTTTAACCGCCTTTACAAAAATAAAAGAAAGAAAGGAAAGTCTGAGAAGGGCTCCTGGGTTTGCTTTCTTCTGGTTCAGGGGCTCCCAGGAGCTCCCCGCGTTGGTCGCAGCCCTGGACCTCGGAGAGGGAAGATGCGGGGCAGTTGCCCTGCCCTGTGCTCAGAGGCTCCGTTCTATACATTCAGCACCCAATCGGGCGCCCCCACCCGAGCTGTGACACCAGGGAGGGGTGGGGCGGAGGGCCCGTAAACCAAACCCTTCACGTTTCAATGAACCCCTAGCCTGGGGCTCCCTGGGGCTGCCAGGGTTCTGCACCCCTTTGTAACAAATGCAATTTCCAAAAATAATAGATATGTAGATACACATAGATTGGTAGCATGGATACCATGAACTAGTGTGGCCTAGCGCACGAAGCTCCCAGCAGGCCTGAAATTCTGGGATTCAGGCTATGTGGTCTCCAGGAGTTCTCTCCGCTCTGGGGAAAAGCCTCCCCAGGCAGACACAATCCAAATTCAACATTGTGGTGGTAATAAATAATGTCCAAGGGCTTCCAGGCAGGTGAGAGGGAAACAGGGCCTCTAGGTCACCGGATGCCTCTGTTCAAACCAGAAAAAGGCGCCCCCCTCTGGGTAGACCCAGTCCCACAGCCAGGGCAAACGTCCTGGAGAGCAGAGACAGGGCTGGATTTCATCTTCCACTTGCCTCTTCGGTGGCGGGGCGCCGTTGTGCAGGGCACAACCTGCGCAGCCATCAGCGCCCGTCCGGAGCTGGGGCGCGGGGATCTTCCGTTGCCTCACCCTAGGCCGGCTCACTGGGTGCCCGCAGCAGCTGCGCAAGTGGAGAGTGCCCAGCCGGGGAGGCAGTAGTAAGGGTAATAGTAGGAGGGCTGCAGAGGCAGCAGCGAGGGTGGCCGCAGCACCTCTCCGGGCAGGTACTGTCTCTGGTCGTCGCGCACCAGCACTTTTACCGCCACCTTCTTGGCAGCGGGCGCCGAGGCCAGCAGGTCGGCGGCCATCTGCCGGCGCTTGGTCTTGTAGCGACGGTTCTGGAACCAGATCTTCACCTGCGTCTCGGTGAGCTTCAGCGACGCGGCCAGGTCTGCGCGCTCCGGCCCGGACAGGTAGCGCTGGTGGTTGAAGCGCCGCTCTAATTCGAAGACCTGCGCGTGGGAGAAGGCGGCGCGCGAACGTTTCTTGCGCGGCTTGGGCGCCGCGGGCTCCTCCTCCTCTTCCGCGCCGCCCGCCGGCCCTCCGCCGCCGCTGCCTCCGCACAGCGCGGGCACGCGTGCGCCTCCCGTGCCAACACCATCATCCTCGGCCCTCGGGCTGCGGTCGCCTGCGGACCCAGTGGGAACAGAAACAGGAGACTGTCAGTGCCGCAGAGGGGTGAGATCGAGCCTTAATTAGGGGGCGGGTTGGGGGCGGAAATACACTTTGATCTTGCCCGAGTGGTGGGGAGGGCCTGGAAACTGCGGGTCCAGGAGACAAGTCTTAGAACCCCATGCCACTCACTTCCTGCATTTAGTCTTTTTCTGAGCGGGCAACTGGACTGAGCCGCTGTATGAACGCTGGGCGACCGAGATCCAGCTCCCTGCCCTCTCTGGGCCTCAGGCTCCCCTCAGCAACAATGGGGCATTGGGCCCTGAGCATCCTCGCAAGACTTCTCCGCTCTAAGCGCTGAGCCCTGGGTTTATAGATGGCGTTTCAGACTCCCACCTCGGGCTCACCCGCCTCCCCACACTCACGCTCACACACGCATCGTCGCAGCACACACGTGTTGGCTGCACGTAAAGGGAAAGTGGGGAGACGGATCCAGGAGACTGAAGTATGCGGAGTCTTACGTCTCATTCACCCGGAACTGTGGGAAGGCTGTGGCAATAGAATGCGCCAAGGCCATGGGTAGGCTTCTCCCTCTGTCTTCAAAAGGCAATGAAAGGAGAGCTGAGGACTGAGGGTAAAGGGGCTGTCCCTGCTTTAAGTCCTTGGACCCTAACCTGACGCCAGCTCCCCTGCTTCCCCGCTCTCCCGTAGCACCCTAGCAGAGAGGTCCAGCACTGCGTTGGGCAGATACTATTTGCTTGTAGTCAGCGTGAGGCCTACAGCATTGTCCAACCGACAGGGGTCTTTCTGACCCAGTGACAAGCCAGCTCGTGGCTGAGGAGGTCCCTCTTCCCCAAGAGTCTGGGATGACCTAATCAAGCCCATCTGCCTTCAGTTGGCCTCGGGGTTTGCCTCCAGCTCCTGAGTCCTCAGCCCAGAGCAGCTCTCCCTGCCCTGGGGTCTGGGAAAGCGAAATAAGCCCTCCTCCCAAAGCTCGGGCTTGGTTGGCCTCGGGCCCACTTGAAGGTGTCCTTCGCTACATATCTTTGAACGTTGGGCCGGGCTCTGGGACCTCGAGCTAGGTGGGTTTCTGATCTCTGGGCCAGGGCCAGGACACTGGCTACCCGAGGTCTCTGGGCCCTTCGCTCTTCCCTTTCACTGACTTTCGGGATTTGGAGACAGACTCAGCCGAAGGCACTGGCGATGGGCTCAAAGCCAGGGAGCAGTGGTTCTCTCTCACCCTAGTCTAAAGCACACTGCCCCTGGACGTCTGAGGCTTCACCGCAGGACGCAGGGTTCCGAGGAGTTTCTCGGTTCTCTTTCGGGCTCAGTTGTTGGAGGGTTAGAATAGTCCGTGCCAGCGCGCAGAACTTAGGGTCTTGACCAGCCCGGGGGGCCCCAGGGTGTAGAGGGCTCGCAGCAGCCCCACCCCCCTCGGCGTGGTTGCCCTCCTTGCCCAATCCCTCAGCTGGGCCCCCTTCCCCGTGAAGCCTTAGCAGACCTGAGACGCTGGCCGACATCTCACTGTCGCTCCGGCCCGCGGCTTCCTCCTCCAGGTCCTTGGCGGCGGGCAGCTCGCAGACCGGCTGGCCGAGGCCGAGGGTCCCCCCAGCACGGCAGGCCCCGCTGGCCCCCGGCGCATCCTCGCAGCGCCGCCCACCCTCGTTCTCCTCGCTCATCGCAGAGTCCGAGTCCCAGCCGCCCGGGCTCTCCGCGGTCCGCCCCACAGCCGTTCTGGTCCCGGCAGGCGACGCCAGCAGGGAGTCCTCGGCGCCCCCCAGCGCGCCCGCGTCTGTCTCCCCAAAGAGCCGCCAGCAACAGACAGCGGGCGCCGAAGCCACTGCCACTGCCGTGCCCCCGAGTACCGGGCGCCCCTCCGGCGCGGGCAACCCTCCGCGCTCCTCTTTCTTGTTAAGGATCGCCTGGATGGAGAAGGGCGTCAAGGTGTTGGCGCCGCGCACAGCCATCTGCGCCGCGGGCCAGAGCGGCCGGGCGGGCGGCTGGGGCGCGGGGCAGCTCTGAGCTGGATGAAGCGCGCGGGCCGCCGCAGCGCGAGTGAGCCCCGCGCGCGAGGCCCCTGCAGCCCACTCCTGCGCTGCCCAGCAGCCTCCGCCCCCCTCTGGCCCCGGATCAGCGCCGACCCTCACCCCCACTTCCGAGGCCCACCGCACCCGGAGACCCCCTCCCCCCAATCCAGCGCCAGACGCTCTCCTTTCGCAGCTCAGCTGGATTATCTCATCGCCTCGCGCCCTTAGGGGCGGGCCGGGGTCTGCCCCTCGGAGGACGTGGGGGGAGGATCAGCGGAGCCCCTCCGCGGCTGCAGTCCCCTCCTGAGCGCCTCCGGGGCGCACGGCCCGAGTCACTTTTCTTTGCGCCTCTGTCTCTTCCCCTTCTGCAGGATTTCTCTCCAGGCTCGTCCTCTCCTTTTTCTGTTGGGCCGGCTCTTCCGGAGCCCACCCCCGGCAGCGGCGGCGGCGGCGGCGGCAACAACGACCGCGGCCTCTGGATTCCGACAGACGCGGGGGCACCTTTTTACCCCCTGCCCTGGTTTTATCTGTTTCTTCTCTCTTTCCTTCCCCAGCGTTCCAGCGTACCCCCCTCCCGTCCGGGTGTCATTCCTCACTTCTGAGTGACAGCCTCAGGCCACGCCCCTCCACTGGGCTGTCCCGGGAGCTCCCGGCTGCCCATTGGTTGGCTCCCGCTGGGCGACGTTGCCTAGAACAGACAAAACTGGGCACGTTGCGCGGAGAAAGTCAGGGTCTGACTTAACCCCTTTCCTCCCAAGCCTAGTCCTCGAAGCATCCATCCTCCAGCAACAGGGAGGCTCACCCACCTAGACAAACTGTCCGAGAAAACTTGCTTCTTACTTCTACAGATGTTATCTGCCTATTTGAGCACTTTTATGGAACACGATATTTAGTTGAGTTAGATGGCGACGGGGGGACCCAAGATAACGCAGTTCTGTAAATCGCGCGCATAGTTTCTGTTCTCTAGGAAGGTTTACGAGTTCGAAGAACAAAATGTTGCTTCTTTTCCCCTTACAGTTTCTCGGCTTCCTCACTGTTAATTCTTTTCTCTGAAATAATCAGTTAATTAAAATCACTCTAGAAATATTTTTCTTTCCTCTCCGAATTTTATTTGACTCAATTTCTATAGAGGAATTAAAAAGAAGAAGATGGTACAGATAGAACTAAAGTTAGGCGAGAAATTGGAAGGCATCTTTGGGAGAGTTTCTGGAAATTGCGCGATCATTTCCCTGGGTGGTCAATGCTGAATTTACTTGGAGTTTGTTAAATTTTACACCAAGAAGAAAATGAAAAAAAAATCAATTTGTTCTTTATTCTGTTACTGGTGAGTTGAATAAGATTAGAAAAAGATATGTTTTTTGTTTAAAAGACTATCTGGGAATTACCATAGAAAAGATCCCCACCTAATGACAGTAATGCTCTTTAAAAAAGTTATGCATTGTCTTACGTAGTAGAAGGAGCCAAGCTAAGAAACACAAATATTGTGGGTATATCAAAACATTTGTTACTTATTTATATTATTTGTTTTCAAATAAAAAGTTTGCTCAAGTAACATACTTTACCGTCTTCCATAAATTTTTACCAAAGGTTTGACTTAAAACCAAATACACAATTCAAACCATTAAATAAGTTTAGAGAACTGTGATTTTAATTTAGTAAATGGCTGGGATTGGTGTTTTTGGTGCCACTAAAAGAAATGACATTCGCTCATGCAGCTTTCTTTTTGGTGGTTCTTGTTCTGCACCGCAGGATGAAATACACACGCTAGCTGTAGTGTTCAGGGTCTGTGTGTGGGGGGAGTCTTCACAGCATCTGTATTTTCTAGCATTTCAGCCACGTGATGCTCTTTTGCATCCAAAATACACTACAGTGCAGGTTCTGTAGTGTATTTGGGGGGAAAAACTCACCCTTGAAGAGGTCATTGCCCTTTTATAGCTCTTTACAGGCTACTTCAGTTTTGAGGGAAAGTGTTTAAATTTGGTGTCAGTAGGCGGCAAGTATAAGGAACTGGACGCCCTTCAGGCCCGGTGGGAACAGAACAGAAAGCTTACGAGGTTTCAAAAGAAAGCTCTTCTTTCCTTCCTCCCGCTGACCTTCATTTATCCTCTAAATTATCCCCCTCTCCCACCACCTTGTACAATTTGCTGTTACTCTCTTGGGGCGAGCTGAGGAGATTGATTGACACAGGTCGCTCAGAAGATGAGAAACGGGCAGGTGTGAACTGTGTGTCCCTTTGTGGGGTTAGGACTTGGTGTGGACAAACTAGAATGAGTCTGGACACACAGGCAGGCAGAGATGCTTGGAGGTTGAATGACTGAGTATGAGAGTAAGTTTGGGGGAGTTACACAAATGCTTGAAATATAATCACCACTTACCCCCAACTTTTTTTTTTTAAAAAAGGAACCCCAAATCAAAGTAGAATATACTCCTTGCCACAAACTTGGGCAGAGGTTTTCGAAGCTTAGAAAAATGCGGTTTGGTGATTTTGAGTTGTCCGGAGTGAGTGTGTGTGTGTGTGTGTGTGTGTGTGTGTGTTTGTGTGCGCGCGCGCCAAGAGTGTAAGAAAGTGGCCGCTTTCCGAGTCTTCAGGAGGCGCACAGCGAGGGAGGCTCGTGTCATCTCGGGCAACTGCAGCGGTTAGTCAACCTCTAGGTCTGGGGAATGACTGCAGGCAGGGCCGGGAGTAGGGTGTTGGAGGAGAGTAAACACACTGGTCTGGAATTACCACTAGAAGCTGCACCTAATGAAGGATTGAGTGGTAATGAAAAGGCTTTGGGGCCAGAGAGCGGAGGTGGTCTGATGCACCGAGATTTCCTCGGGTACCTGCAAAGTCGAGGCTGGCATGTGGGGGTGTGTGGCGAGGACTCAGCAGGTCACCGCATATCGCAGGGCTGCAGATAGGTGGGAACAGGGGCGCGTCCACGGGGGCGCGCCGGGGCAGGGTTTCCAGCCCATCGAGGGCGATTTGCTCCGGACATAACCGCGAGCTCCGGGAACCCGCGGCTGCCGCAAGCGTCTGAGGTTCGGTCTGCGCGGTGCTCCGGCCTGGTCCCGCCCCGAGAATCTGCGGAGCCGGGGAGCCCCCGCTGCCGGCCAGTCTTCGAGGAGGCACGCTCCGCGTTGGTGCCTTCTTCCCCGACCCCGCGCCCAGCTATTTCCCAGTCTTCTCCCCTCCCTTTCCGTCTTCCACCCTCCACCTCCTCTTCCTCCTTTGCAGTCTGGTTCCTGCGCGCCCCCTACGTGCCGCGCCCTCCAGCCCCCGGGACAGTCTAGAGCCGCAAGGCTGCCGGGAGGTGAGGCTTCCGCCGGCGGAGCGCAGAATTGGGGTGGGAGAGCCGAGGGGGCCGGATGGGGAGCGCGACGCAAGCTGCTGCGCACACTCCCGCGCCCTCCGGTCCCGAGTCCGCTGGGATTTTCCGGTGGGGTCCCGCACGCCGGGCGCCTGCCGCCCTCCACCTGCGCCCTGGGCTCGGGGAGGAGACCGCCGGCTGCGCCCAGAGCAGCCTGAGGGCGACCGCCAGAGGCTGCTTTGCAATGGGAGGCCCCGCGGGTTTCTCAGACGCCGACGGCCTTGACCGGAGTCACCTGCTGTCTCTGGACCACGGTTTCCAGTCCTTAAAAACGAAGGTTTGTACCCGGTGCCCTCTGAGGTCGTTGCTGAACTGCTCGAGTTGGCAGGCAGAGAGGGGACGCGGTGCCAGCTCGCCTCGCGGGAGCCAGATCTAGGCAGGCCGCGCCTAGGACTTAACATCTCTCCCCATCCGCAAGCTCTCGTGGGCACTCTTAAGCATCTGAAGCATCTCGAGCGTCAAGCTATCCGCCACTTTCCCGCCAGCAGACACTGACACCTGGGTTTCTGAGTCATCTGTTTCCAGACCCCACCAGAATTTTTCACGCACATGGTCCAGGTGTATCAGACCATTATTATGGGCCAAGGTAGTTTTATATTTAAATAAATGGTGTGCACCAGCAATGTGCCAAGAGCTACAGCTTACTGTTTTATTTAATCACTCTGAGGGTGGAGTGAGTAGAAAACATTATTATCCCCATTTTACAGATGAAGAAACTGAGACCCATGGAATTTAAATGACTTTAGCATTAGTAAGCAGCTAAATCAGGATTCAAATCTGACTTCGTCTCATGCCACCCAGTTGGATTTTCTACTCTAAACTTTTTCCCTCATAAACCTGCACATTTATTCTAATTAAATGTTTCTCATCGTTTTCCTTACTTATTTCTATGTGATGCATTCATCAGAAAAGGAACTTAAAACTTAAGGAAATCAAAGATTCAGGCAGGCAAATCTAACGATTTTTTTGGTTTTGTACTTTTGAAAATAAAAGAATGCTAAGGCCTGAGGATCTGACCCTAAACCTTGTTATGTAGAAAGAAACACACCAATATGACGATAATCAATAAACTAAACCGTGTGTAGAGGGAGACGGGCAGGTGTTGGAAGCTCGTTGAGTTCCGAAGTATGGGGACCTGCGGTATGCTCGAGGCTCTGAGATGCTGCCATACATCCCCACGGAAGACGTTTTCCCTTTGGAGCTTAGTTTTCTTACCTGTAAAAAGCCAGCGTTGGCAATCACCTCTCAGGTATATAAAGAAATGTTCAGACTCCCGAACCGGCCTGGGTACAGTAGAGGACGAACGCCACCTAGCGGGCACCCCTGCGGGATGTACGGGTACCGATGTAGAGAAGTAGTGTGGTAGGTAGAGCCAAAAAGAGGACGTTGGTTTATGAAACGGAGTATTTCCCTCCAAGCTTTGTTTCCCCAATCTCATGTTCTCAGGGGTATAGTATCGAAGGTTTTCCATGTTAAAAAGCTCACCCAGACACAGTCCGGATCCCCAGTGAAGATGCCCCTCACTCCAGGGCAGGGAGAGAAGATTGGGCGGTTGCAGGGGGATCCCAGAGCCCTGCTGGCCTGATAACCTGCTAGATTCCTCTCTGCTGGCTCCCCGGGCTGTCCCGCGCGCGAACTGGATCCAGGCACCCGCAGAATGGCTGTTCAGGGTCCAGGCAGCCTGCGTGATTTAGTGGAGCCATAGACAGGCTCTTCAGTTTTTTCAGAAATTGACTTCTTCATGAGACTAATCGGAGTATCTCACCCTAAACGTTGGCAAGCTCAGGTATTACAAACAAGCCTGTCTTGTCTCTCATGTCTTGTTTTTTCCATTTGGGTTGTCAGTTAGACAGTAGGTGAATGAATGATGGTGCTCTTGGGGATGGGGTGGCATGAAGGAGGAAAAGCAGGTTTGCGTGGATAGAGGGGAAGATGCTATCTGCTGTTCCTTGTACTGAGTTTGCTTGTGAAATACTAAGAAGGTCTTCTGAATTTATTGTATTTCTGTCTGTAAGTAACTATCCTGGGCCCCCCCCCCCCCCATGATGTTATGCCAGATTCCCCTTGCAAAATTTCCCAACCAATTTCCCTACTGTAGTCTCTTCCTGTTGTTCATTTGTATTGAACAAGAAGTTCCTGAGTGCTTACTATATCTCAGGTACTGTTTGAGGCTCTGGGGCTCATGGCCCTGTAAGGCACTACCCTCAACAGGCTACCATTCCAGTAGAGAAGTGCCACCAAGAAACAAATGCCTACGTAAAGCAGTGGGCAAAGTGTCAGGTGGTGTGAGCGCTCTGAAGAAAATTAGAGCAGAGCAGCGTGACAGAGGGTGATTTGGGGCTATTTAATTTTTCAAATTTAGATTTTATTTTTTTATTTAGGTTTTTATTAAAGTATAGTTGTTTTATTAGTTGCAGGTGTACAACATAGTGATTTGATATTTGTATACATTATACTCCATTTAAAGTTATTATCAAACATTGGTCCTATTCCCTGTGCTGTATGATACATCCTTGTTGCTAACTTATTTTATACGTAGCAGTTTGTATCTATTAATCCCCTACCTCTGTCTCCCTCCTCCCCCCACCCTCTCTCCATTGGTGACCACTAGTTTGTTCTCTGTTGGTCTGCTTCTCTTTTGTTATACTCATTTGTTTGTTTTATTTTTCAGATTCCACATGTAAGTTATAATATACAGTATTTGTCTTTCTCTGTCTGACTTACTTCACTAAGCACAATGCCCTCCAAGTCCATCTTTGTTGTTGCAAATGGCAAGATTTTATTCTTTTTTATGACTGAGCAGTATTCCACTTTGTGTATATGTGTGTGTGTATATACACATACACATATATATATATGGTATATATATACACATACACATATATATATATGGTATATATATATATATCACATCTCCTGTATCTGTTCATCTGTTGATGGACACTTGGGTTGCTTCTGTATCTTGACTATTGTAAATAATGCTGCTATGAACATTGGGGTGCATGTAACTTTTCAAATTAGTGTTTTCATTTTCTTTGAATATATACCCAGGAGTGGAATTGCTGGATCATATAGTAGTTCTATTTTTAATTATATGAGGAACTTCCATACTGTCTTCCATAGTGGCTGCACCAGTTTACCTTCCCACCAGCAATGTGTGAGGGTTTCCTTTTCCACACATCCTCGCCAGCACTTGTTATTTGTTGTCTTTTTGATGATGACCATTCTGACAGGTGTGAGGTGATAGCTCATTGTTGTTCTCATTTGCATTTCTCTGATGATGTTGAACATTTTTTCACATGCCTGTTGGCCACTTGCGTGTCTTCTCTGGAAAAATGTCTATTCAGTTCTTTTTGCTCTTTTTTTAATTGGGTCATTTGTTTTTTTGATATTGAGCTGTATGAGCTGTTTATGTATTTTGAATATTAACCCCTTTGTCCATCATATAATTTGTAAATATTTTCTCCCATTCAGTGGGTTGTCGAGGTTTACTTTTATTTTAAATCATTTTTATTGATATATATATTTGACACATAATATTGCATAATTTTTCTATTTAACTACAGTTTATTTACAATATTTGTTACTTGCAGGTGTACGGCTTCAGATTCTTTTTCATGGGTTATTACAAGGTACTAAATATAGTTTCCTGTGCTATATGGTAAATACTGTATAAATTTAAAGTGTACAACATGTTGAGTTGATACATTTGCATCTTGCTATAGGATTGTCCTTTGCACTTCTAGCATGTCACGTATCTATCACTTCTTTTCAGTGGTTGGAATAACTAAGATCTAATCTCCTAGCAAGTCTGGTGATTATAATACAGTATTGTCGTCTCTGTTCCCTATATGGTGCATTAGATCTCTAGTGCTCGTTTACTACTCATTGCATCTGTCCTGTCCCTCTTAAACTTCTGTCCTGTTCCCCCTCTAACCCCCTGATAATCACATTTACTGCTAAAGATTCATCTTTAGAAAGAAGATACTAGAATATGTTTCTATGTTGGTATAAATCATCCAATGAAGAAGACAATTGATAATGCAGGAGAGAAGAGAAAACGGTAAAGCCCTTAAGAAGTGAAAGGGGTTGGTTTTTGGTAAAGATAATGATACAGATGCTTATAGGCTATTGCAGGGCTTATCACAGTGACTGACAAGGAAGTGATGATAACCACGGTTGGCATTTACTGAACACATACTGAGATGCAGGTCCTGTTCAGATGCTTAACATTTATTACTGTATTTAATTCTCTCGACAAGTGTGAGGCAAGCTGAGCACAGAGAGTGGGGCAGGGAGGACTAGAGGGGTAGGGAGAAGGTGAGAAAAGCCATTTAATACAATGGGAAGGGAAGAATTCAGGGTCATAAGGTAGAACAGCTGAGCAGGATTGAGGGTGTATTTGAGATTCACATCCATGACCTAAAAGTGTGACCATTTAGCACAGGTGTGTGCTTTTCTCCAGCACAGGGTGGGTGGACAGTTGGGCAACTCAGGGTTGGGGCATTGCTGGACCTCTAATAAGAGCAGCCTGGGATTTAAGGCTGTTTGCAAAGGAGGGTTTATAATCAGGGAACCATGGAACCTAAGCTGGGTCAGGGCAAAAATAATGACACAAGGAAAGTGATAGATTTAGGATCAATGAATTAGAAGTCCTGGAAGAGTGAACACTTGCCGGAGTCTGAGTATTAGGGATATGAGTTGGAAAAAGGAGTGGTCACAGATTTGGGTACCAAGTCAAGTTTCAGAGGTCCTCTGGTATCCATGACCCCAAGCTCCAGGGTGATAGCAGGGGGTGGAAGCACTGATTCCTGGAGGTGCTGCCTCACTTCCCCAGCTCCTAACACAACAAGTGACTCGCTGATGTCCCTCTGAAACCCCTCCGAACCTTCACCCCTGTTCCTCCCACCTGTGTGCCGTCTGTCCCATGCCGCACTGTGGAGATCCCACTGACCCACCAGGTCTGGGAAAGAACATGGAAACAGGAAAAAGTGCTATTTTAAAAAGCTACTGTTCTCTACCCGGCAGGCTCAGCTCACATATTATATTACTTTAGTCCTAAATCCTTCTGGAGGCTCCCACCCCTATGTGTTGTGACCTTTTCCTCCTGGAAACAAGGAAACTCACTACCTTAGAATGATTTGTCAGCGCTCCCCCTCCCCCCACCGCACAGACCTGAGCAACTTGTCTTTAATTAAACTGACTCATCCGGGCAAGTTGCCACCCAGTGATGATAAAGAAGTGCCATTCAAAAGAGTGGCTTTTTAGAATAGAGTTTCCTAAATTACAGCCCTTTCATACCCCCTTTTCATGTTTTTGCCCTCTGTGTGTTTCCATCTGTAGTGTCTATTTACTTAATACCTTTATTTAAATGACTACCTTTTAACCTTGGAAAAACACCTCACTTTTAAAAGAACCTTCATATAAATAACATATAGATAATATATATGTTTGCATATAAATATACATATGGAGCATCAGTAACCGCTTACCAAATGTAATCTTTAAAAAAAATGCATATAGAATGCTGAGAAAACAGTATTAGTAAACTAGCTGTGTATACTAGGATGCTGAAGGCTCTGGGCCTGGGGCTGGCTCTCTGTTATAAGGACACATTGACAAGAGCTGGAGAGTTGTTACAGCTCACTAGCACCAACCAGACCTCCTCTCTGACATGTTAGAAAGACTAGAAGGGAACTAACTCAATAGAAATGTGTAGGCAAGTTTCCCTAAAGACGTACGCCAGAATGCTCATAGCCTCAGTTTCCAGTTTCCAAAAACCCGGAAATTACCTAAATGCTCATGAAGAGTAAGATAAGTCTCAATTTCATTCCTGGACATATATCCAGGGAAAACACTAATTCAAAAAGATACTTGCACACCAATGTTCATAGCAGTACTATTTACAGTAGCCAAGACATGAAGGCAACCTAAATATCCATCTACAAATAGATGATTGGATAAAGCACTTGTGGTATATATATATATATATATATATATATATATATATATATATACACACACATACATACATACACACAATGGAATATTACTCAGCCATAAAAACAATGAAATAATGCCATTTGCAGCCACATGGATGAACCTAGAGATTATCATATTAAGTGAAGTAAGTCAGACAGAAAAAGACAAATATCATATGATATCACTTATGTGGAATCTAAAAAAATGATACAAATGATATTTACAAACCATAAACAGACTCACAGACAGAAAACAAACTATGGTTACCAAAGGGCAAAGAGGGGGAAGGGAGGGATAAACTAGGAGTTTGGGATTAACGGATACACATCACTGTTAGATAAACAAGGACCTATTGTATAGCACAGGGGACTTTATTTATTTAAGACTTAAAAAACCGGTTTATTTTGGTAGTTATGTTTGCATTCATTATATATCCTTTTTTCTTTTTTACTATTTTTTAATTTTATTTTTTATTGAGGTGCAGTTGATTTACAATGCTTGTTTCAGGTGTACAGCAAAGCAGTCCTGTTATACATATATGTATTTTTTCCTTTCCAGATACAGGGAACTATAATATCTTCTAATAACCTATAATGGTAAAGAATTTGAAAAAGAGCATATATCTGTATAACTGAATCACTTTGTTTTACACCAGAAACTAACACAACACTATAAATCAACTGTATGTCAATGAAAAAAATAGGTAAGTCAAGTGTGGTACATGCACAGTACAGGATGCTTGTCAGCCACGAGGACAAACCACTCTGAGGGAGGGCAGCTGTGTGGATACCTTGTAAACACTCACCCTGGCGTCCCTGATGCCTAGAGTGGGCCTAGCACGTGCTGGAATCTTAGCAGATGTTTATTGAATGAGTGGCCTCACTTTGTCCTCACACAACCTGCGATCAGAGGGACAGGTATCAGAGCTCCTATTTACAAATGAGGACTCTGAGACGTGGAGAGGCCAGGTGATTTCTTCAAGGTCACGCAGAGTGCGGCCGCTGCATCAGGACCCCCGAGAAGACAGCCTGCTCCCTTACGTAGCTGTTCCCTCGCCTTTTAGCACAAATAACATATTTCAGTTTCTTTTGTTGTTGTTAAATCATCTTCTGAGGCCTAACTTGGAGATGTTTATTTCCATCATGGGGTATTTTGGACGGGCTTTGCAAAGGGAAAGGGCCAGAAGACTGTGCTTTCAGAGGAAGGGGGTTGGGATAGGGGGAGAGAGCTCACTGGGGAGATTTATGTCACGGAATTACAGCAAACTCTGTCACTCCATCTGAGTAAATGTGGCTAGAAACAGGAAGGGGAGGACAGGATATCATGGTAGCACACGGGCTTAATGGAATGTCAAGGGAACAGATGGGACTGAGCTGTCCTGGCAACTGTCAAAGGAAGAAGTTTGAGACACAATCTCGACACAAAGGCAGGTGAACCGGGGCTGGAGACCCGCGCTTCCTGTGCATTCAAAAAGGGCTCTTAGCGAAGTAGCAAAAGACATCTCTCTAGAATCAATCCATATTCAGGTCGGAAGTAAGGAGGGGTCCAGGGAGCGGGGGTGGAGAGTGGACACATCTATTGAAGTTTTTCTTAGTTTTGTTTTTAAATGAATTGTAGTTGATTTACAATGTTTTCAGGTGTACAGCAGAGTGATTCAGTTATACACACACAAACACACATATATATTCTTTTCCCTTATAGGTTATTACAAGATATTGAATATAGTTCCCTGTGCTATACAGGAGGTACTTGTTGTTTATCTATATTGTATATAGTAGTGTGTGTCTGTGAATCCTAGACTTCCAATTTATCCCTCCCTTCCTTTCCCCTTTGGTAACCATAGTTTGTTTTCTACTGGACACATTTATTGAGACATAGATTTCACTTAAAGATTAGATTTACATTTTAAGACTCTGAAATGACCAATTATGTATTCTTTGATACTCCAAGAATGTTTACTGGGGAAATAATCTTTTTGAAGGACCAGCAGACTCCAAATGACAGGGATGAAATGAACAACACTGTTTGAGGGTAAATAGGGACACACAAGCCACAATAGGAAAAGGCAAATTCTTGTTGAATACTTCTTTAGGCATGAAAAAAATGTTAGTTTGACGCTTTCAAGTGAGACTTATGGAAGACTGACAAATTGGTTTCTGCATAGAATAACAACTTTTGAGTTTTCATGATAAACTTATTTTGAGAGGATGACATTTGAAAAAAAAACAGCATGGGGCAGATTCTGCCAATGGTGACAGGGAGCACATTTATTAAAAGCTAATGGAGAGGGGAGGGTAGAGTTTACTGGTAGAGGGCCTGCTTATCATGCAAGAGGTCCTGTGTTCTATCTCCAGTACCTCCATCAAAAAAATAAATAAATAAACCTAATTAGCCCCCCATCAAAAAAAAAAAAAAAGAAAAAAAGAAAAAAAAGCTAATGGAGGGGGAGGGTATAGCTCAGTGAAAAAGACTCATTCAGAAAAAGTATGACTAGTCTTGATTAACAATTCCCAAAAATTGGGAGTTTGGCATTAGCAGATACAAACTACCATATATAAAATAGATAAACAGCAAGGTCCCACTGTAGAGCACAGGGAACTATATTCAATACCTTGTAATGGCCTATAATGAAAAAGAATATGAAAAGGAATATGTATATGTATAACTGAATCACTGTGCTGTACACCAGAAACTAACACAACATTGTAAACTGACTATACTTCAGTTAAAGAAAAAATAAAAGTCAAAACAGAACATGGAGCTGGAATCATCTCCTCCATCCCAATCTCAGGTCAGTTAGATTTCACCAGTTGTAGTGGCGTCGGGCAAGGCCTCCCTGTATCACGGCCCTGAAGCCACTAAGCCTGCTGTAGAGGTGGGAAGATCAATCCTTTCTCCCGTGGGCTCTGCAGGAAGGACCCGGACCTGGGGTTAGAAGACGGTTCACTCCCAACTTGGCTAACTCACGGTAAGCTCACCTGATGGCCATTCCTAACTAGTGGGCTTGGCCAGCTGGAGTTGGTGGGTTCTAGTCTTGAAGAAGTCTAAGTGGTGGGGAGGGGAGGGGGCAGGGAAGAGGCCTGCAGTAGGGAAGGGAGGCCCCGCTGCAATTGCAGAGGAATTAGCCACATCACTTTCAGCCAGGGGACACTGCCCCTTCAGGACGTCTTGCTGGATTATCCCAGCCTTGTGTCAGCTCTGCAGATGCGGGACTGCTCAGGTTCAGAGAGAAGGAGCAGTGAAGCGTGGCAGTTGGAACTAAGCTGGGACCAGGGAAGTGGCAAGTTTGAGATGGCGTGCAAGTGCTTCTTTGTGGGTTCTTAGGGGGAAGCTACTGGCATTTGTGGCTAGACGTTGCAGTGGGGCCAGGGACTGTCCCGTGCATTGTAGGATGCTCAGCTTCCGGACCTCCTCCCTCCTACCGAATATGTACCAGTGGCACCAAATGATCGTGATGACCAAGAACTGCCCCCATGTATTACCAGTGCCCCACGGGGTGGCATCTCCTCCCTACATGGGTTTCAGAACCACTGGAGATTAAATGACTTTAGCTGAGTTCCCCACTGGAAAATTCCTTATGCGGCTCCCATGTTTACTTCCAACTTTATTAAGAGGTAGCATTTCCTCACAACCCAACTACTTAATCCCTGTAAGGTCATGCCTGGAGCAGGCATAACTCAACGGAGTAACGGTGGCTTCATGTTGAGAGCACATTTTCAGGTGTGCACTTCTGGTGAACTGATCTCAAGCTCACAGTGCAAAGATGGTTAGCCAAGGAGTTTGTGTCCTGGAACCTGGTCTGGCTTCTTACTCTTAATTAACTTTAAGGCAAATCATTTTACATTTTTGAGCTTTGGTAAAACTCAACCATATAAGTGAAAGTGAGGAGTTCTCATGTTCCTCCTCTCCCAAGCCCCTTCCAGATCTACCGAGAGAGAGGCCATCACGGACTCAAATTATGATGTGAAAATGGAACAGTATATCTAAGATCAATTATTTAGAGAGAAAAAACAGTTTTCACAGGGAGAGATTTTAAAGCAGGGAAAAAAAAATATCTGACCACGCAAGTTTTGGGAAACATTTTATAATTTATATATAAAATCTCAGTAAGAAACAATGTAAAATGACAGAAATATCCACCTTACAGTAAGAGTCCAAAAAAAAAAATTTCACACACACTGAATGTAAATTTTAATTATAAAACAAGAATATGAACAAAACATTTTAAAATAATCTCAATTATTTGGCAACTCATCACATCATTGCTAGAGACAAATTTGATCTTAAGAAATCTTATGAAAAACTTAAGTTGGACAGTTTGCTCATATGGGAGTTAAAACATGTTTAAAAAAGAACCTGGCAATAAAGCCAGTTTCTATCTTGAAATCATTGTGTATAAAACAACATAAAATCCTGAAGCTCGACAGACAGGAGTGACCTAATCTTCAATGCATTTCTCATCACTGAAAAGACACTATGGAACATATGGGTGGAAGCCTCGGAACAGCACAGAGGAGAGGAACGAACACCCACAGAGGCGTTTCTGCTGCGGT
Organism: Vicugna pacos; assembly: GCF_048564905.1. Lineage (NCBI taxonomy): Eukaryota > Metazoa > Chordata > Mammalia > Artiodactyla > Camelidae > Vicugna > Vicugna pacos. Next base: position 113,078,067 of record NC_132988.1, on the reverse strand, counting down.
GACAGATGTAACTTCACTTGACCCAGAACCTCCTGTGCCGGTGGGGCTGGTAGTGAAGTCACAGATGTGAGTATAATCTAAAAACAAGTGACATTCTTAAAAAACAGAGTCACAACTGTGAGCAGAAAAGAAATGGAGGTCCTTTCTTGAGCTAAACTACTTGACTTGGATACATGCGAGAAGAGCCTCTTTCCTGCCAGGTCGGATTCAGATAGCTACAGGGCAGGCGGCGTCCTAAAACACCTCTACTGATGACTGCATGGCATTTAAAACCCTTTTTATTTTAATTAAAAAAAATAATAAAATAAAATAAACAGATATATAGTAAAGTCCACAGATAAGTTTTCTCTGTAAAATAAATAAAGTGTTCATTGATTAGCATCATACACAGAGTAAAATACAACCTATTTATACATGTTTATATACTGTACATGGGTTACCGGTAGACAGCCTGGTGTCTGGTGGGCTGGAAGGGTTTGCGTTAGTGACGTGTCACATCGGGAAATCCCAATCTCGAATGTTAAAATATACAACTACTTTGTTTAGAGTTCAGATACAAAGTAAACTTATTTTCTTTTATCTGAAATAAATGTACATAATACCTTCTATGAACAATAGTTTATAAAGCTGTTTAGAACATAACAAGAAAAAGCTTGCACCTAGGAACCTGGAGCACATGCACGTCCTTCCCCTGCTTGAAGGCAGCAGCCTGTGGCCCCGAGGCCCGCCCCCTCTCTCCACTGTGTCCCCGAGTCGACCAGCAGGGGCGCTGCAGGCAGGATTACCGCTTGGCCTTCTTCCCGGGGGCCTCCTCCACGCGCTGCTGGCCTCTGGTGCGCGCGCCGGGAGGGCTGGCCTCTCTCTTGCGCTTGGCAGAAGGGGAGAGCTGTGCCTTTGATCTGCAGTGAACAAAAGTCGAGGCCGAGGTAAGACTTAAAAGGAGCTGCTTCAAGCAATCTGGGAGTTCTTTAAAATACGTTAGGGTTCTAAACTTGAGAGCCGAGAAGAGAAAACCGGGGTCACCGCTACACAGCAGAAAAGGAGGCTCTAGAGGAGCCCGGCCTCCCGTGCAAACAGGGCGCCGGCGGGGCAGTTAGGAAGCCCGTGCCTGCTTCAGCTCTGCCTCACTCGACGTGTTGCCCTTGGTCAAATCCACTTTCTTCTCTAGGCCCTAGTTCTTCTGCCTAAAACATAAAGAAATCAACAGCCGGTCCCACGCTGAGACAACTGGCAAGAACACAGCAGCGCAGCAGCCTGTGTCTGAGCAGGGACACGACCGAGCTTCGTGCAGGACAGCCAGTGGCGTCAGAGAAGGCATAGGAACTTGAGAAGAGTTTTCTGCCCCGTCTCCCTGCCAGGAGCCTATCCCTGCTCTCCATTCTGCCTGTAGAGTGATTTGTCAGAAACTTCAATTAATCATGTTAAAGTCACTATCTTGTTTATCTGTCTCTACAGAATCAGAGCCTGCATCTTAGCAAGAGCCTCTGTGAGTGGTCTGCACATTCAATTTTGAGACGTAATGAATCAGGCCTGTCTGAGAGTCTCCTCACACGTAAAACAAGGAGAAGTGCTACACTGTACCCAACAAGGACGGATGGGACAGCCTACGTGCAATGTGCCTGGCACTTCAGTTTGCCCCCTTTCCGTAAGCTGGGGACGATGACGCATATACCCGTTGTAAGTGCGCTGTGAAGATCAAACGTGATGAGACATCAGAGGAGTTTTTGTATACTGTGAAGTCTTAGTTTTTGATGCTATAATGTACAGAAAGCAAGACAAGTCCCTGATCTCAAGGAAGACGTTTATAACTCAGAGGGGGGAAGGAAAAGGAACACACTGAAGGCAGTGGCCTCGGCCGCCCTCACTGCACAGCCCTGACCGGAGGTGCAGCAGGAAGGAGGAGGATGGGCCGAAGCAGGCGGGGTGGCGTCCTGAAGGGGGCTGGTGTCTGTGCCGGGCGGAAGGACCTGGCTGCCTGGGGGCTGGTGGCGAGGGGGCTCCTCAAGGAAGAACCAGCACCAGCAAAGGCTTGGAGCAGGCTGGGCACAACTTGTGGGAAGCGGGAAGGTGAACTGGGCGGTCGGGAAGGCGCCAACGGGCCAGGGGCTGTGCCTCAGGGGGCTCTCCTGTTGCCTCGCTGCCCCTCCAGTGCTCGGGGCTGTTATCTGCTCGATCATGCTGCACCGATTTAACCAAGCATTCAGATCTGTGACCACTCGGAAAGAACTATGCTTGCCCTTGGTGCCGGTGGTGGGAGTCAGCATGCAAGACTCCCAGGCACAAGGACAAGCCTGTGCGGGAGGCCGGGAGGTGGGACAGACTGGCGAGGCCACCATGGCTCCTCCTGGCCGCTCTTCCTGGTCCGTTTGGGGTAGGTTTCCATTTGGGAAACCAACGATTCCCAAAGACAGTTGTTCGGCAAGACAGAAATCTTAGAGAAACTCAGGAAGAAAGCATCACTGCACCAGAAACAGTCTCAGGGCTAAAAGTGACCCGAAGTGTAGGCAGGACCCAGCCTCCTACTGGGGGAGATTTGCTTTTTTGCTGGTAAATAAATTCTCTTTTACTGATTTTTGGCGATGTCTAGGAGAGACTGTTTGTGGGCTGCCACGTTTGGATGCTGTGCATGTAGACGGCTCGCTGGGATGCTTTCTGAAACAGATTACAGAAACACTGGGCAGGGGAGCACTGGGCACGCGAGGCCCTGGGACTCAAGAAAGGTCCAGGCTCCTGGAGGGCAAGGCAGGGAATGGGGACCACAAGCAGGAAAACGGTTGGCTTTCTGGCCCATTGCTGGGAAGCAGAGCTGCGTTTCATCATGAAGACTAACTCTGCTTGCAAGACTCTGGCTCTGCCTTCACTGTGCAGGATGGCATGTTGTGATTTGAAGATGAATCTGTGATAAACAGAAAATACCCTGGCTGGTGAGATAAGATCCCAAAGTGCTCACCAGAGCAGAACGAGGGGCCAAGACTGATGAAAGCACAGTTCACGAAGCTGAATGGTCAGGCCCCGTTACTGGGTCCAAACAGTCGATGGGCCCAGTATCAGGGAGAGGAGGTCTGACTCCCGAGCTGAGCTGGTGCGCAGCTCAGGCCGAGGGAGCCAGCAAGCCGGGGCGAGCTGAGGCGCGGTGTCTAGGAGACACGGCGGACAGTCCTCTTCCAGATTCATTAGCACATACTTCGTGTAGAACATTTGCTTCTTAAAGAAAATAAAGGTAAACTGAAGCGAACGAACAAAAGGAGAAGACCTGGAAGCTGGCCCCCAGTGTGTTGGAGCAAGCTGTACGGGGGGCTCCCAGGGGAGAAGCTGCGGGGAGGCGGCTTCCACTGCACACAGGAAGAGAGCCGGGGAGGTGACCTTCCCGGGCCCCGAGGCAATGTGCAGAGGCGGAAAGACCCTTCCAGAGGAGCTGCTGGGTAGTGATGGAGGCATTGACGGGTTGGCAGTACCTCCCCAGACCCCACCCAACCCTGAGAATCTGTGAGGTTGTAACCACTCCAGAGCCTGGAACCAATCAACCGAGGCCGAGGTATCTGGAGGGAAAAGAACCGCCTGTAAGTCACAGCCCCTCAAGTGCATTTGAGAAGCACCAGTAACCCAGATGATTGCAGAGCCACACGTCACATATGGTTTATTTTTGTGGAATGAATCTTAAAAGGCAAATCTGTTAGCTACTTTCAGACACTCAGGGGGAGATGCCGGGAAGAGCTACGGAACCTTCTCTGGGTTGGGCTCCACTGTACTGGACGATCTTCCAGGACTGTTAAGGGGGAGGCAGTGGTGCTGGGCGGTGTCTCATCCGAGTGCACCCCTATTCTCTCTACCAGCAGGAACCCTGATTCTGTGGCTTCCGTCTACCTGAGCTGCGCCTCCTAGACAACACCTGTGCGACCACCACTGCACCTCCAGCCCTGTGAGCGCGAGTCTTCTGGCTCTAAAATCTGATTCTCTCAGAAACTAACCAGGGCACGAATGGCTAATAATGTACAAGTTTAGAGGAATTAGAAATAGGTTGATTTTACATCTTTATGTAGACATATTACTTACTACAGTGGCAGATGTTAGTAAGTGATACTCTTGAAATAAATATTCCCGAACTTTCTGACTAATCTTGGGTAGTGAGATTATAGAAGACGATGCCAAGATGAACAGCTTGTGAATCACATTAAAAACAAAGTATTCTTGCTTCAGAGGAAGCTAAGACTGTAAAGAGACGCAGCGTTTCTCAAAATGTGCTGTGGGGAAGGGAACGCTGAGGTTAACAGGCACAGTGACACAGGTGAGGGTGTGCAAAGTCCCACTGATGAAACTAAACAGGTCTCCTCCCTTCAGGACTAGGACACGCCCTTAATGTCAATGTACAGTGTGGCTTAGAAGGACAGAGAACTCAGTGGCACTCCCCAAACGCATTTGACCACGGTCCTCTTTTTTCCAGAGGCCTCCGGCTCTTCTAGGGTTTGGGAGAACGTACTCTGGGAAATGTACGCAAGTCCAAAACGGCTGCACATAGGTGGTTTCGGGGGGGCGGACCTGTCCCAGGTGCACCTTAGCGCAGGGACGGGCAGGCTGCTCCTCTCGCGCCACAGCTAAGCGCGCTGCTGCAGGGGCTGCGATGTATGACCTGTGTTTCCAGCACAGCGTCAGAGGTATCTGCTCACGCTCGATAAATATTTGTAAAGGAACTGATCTACCAAACAGGTAACTAAAACCTGGCGAAGATTCCAAAGTGATCCTCAGAAATGGTTTAAGAAGGAAAACGGGTTCTCCAAGCGGAACTGAAATGTCAGAGGGCTGAGCATATGCTCTCTGAAGATAAACCGAAAGGAAAGGGCTGACGAGTGGTGGGACTGAGTCAAAGAGAAGAACCCCGAGAAACCTGAAGCCGCCTGCTGGCTCTGGAAGCTCCCCGTGGCCCCGTTACCTCTGAGCCTCTGATCTGGCGCTGGACCTTGTGGTGGCTCCAGAGGGCTCATCCTCTTCCTCCTCTTCCTCTTCCTCATCAGAATCCTGGTCTTTCTTGTCCTCAGCCGCTTCAGAAACTGATTTCTGGCGTTTTCTTTCCGGCTCGGAGGATTCTGTTCAGAGAGAAGGGTAACACCTGGATTGTACACTTCCCAAGGGCAGAGTCACGCCGTTTGGAACATAGGATGTTAGAGACCTGGAGGCAGAAGAAGTGGTTTTCCACTTCCTTTTTGTTTCAGCACTTGCAATTCACAACTGTTTAACTTAATCTCAAACACATTTGGGATAGTTTACTTAGGCAGTTCACAGCCAGCATTTGCGAAAAATTCACATGTACTCAGAAAAGCATCTGGGATGTACCATTTCTGACACAGGATTAGAGCCATTTCACACATATTTATGTAATATTAATACTAGCTGCACCCCACTGGATTTCCCCTCCTCCAAAGAAAACCTCTTAAAAAGGTGATTCTGAAATGATAAGACTCTGGAATTAAGGATCTGCCAGGAACGTACCAGCATCATCCGACAGAGTGAGCGAACGTTTGGGCTTTCTTCCTCTCCGCCGCACACTCGCCACAGTTTTTTCTTCATCATCCTAAAGGCAATAAAATTAAAGTTGAAAGGGTGGTCACTGGAGCATCTACTAAGTTTATTTCTAAAGCTCACGTCTTGGTAACAGCATTAACACTTACATTGCTTCCACTTCGTTCTTGTAGGTTAAGTGTTTCTTTATTGGACTCATCTTTAAGAAAAGGAAAATCTCTGCATTAATACTTTATCACATTAAATTTCAACAGTCTGCCTTGTAGTCTATGAATGTACCAGAGCTAATTAAGGTACTGTTACACAATTTATCATTATTTTTTGCAGCAGCCAAGCAAAGGTCGAGGTGGAATACCTAAGCAGAGAGCATGGCAGAACAAAAGCCAGGACGCTGAAGTCTGCATATTAGACCTGTCACAAATAAGCTATGTGATCTGGGCTTATTACTTAAATTCCCCAAGCCTGAGTTTTTTCACCTGTGAGATAAGGAGTTGGGCTACACCACCTTCATGGTCTCTCTTTCAGCTCAAATCCCCTGAACCCGAAAAGGGAAGAGGGAGGGGACAACTAGGGAGCCCCCCCAGATGCAGCAGGAACCACAGGGCAGGCTTACAGACTTAACTGAAACCACAATGTAGCTCTCTATATAGTACAACCCCCGTTTTGTAGTCAGGAAAAAAGAGGTCTGAGCAACTAGTTCAGGGTCACATAACCAGCAGGTGGGGTGGTAGGTGGGATTCTTTCGCCTCCACGCACTTATATCATGGTATCTAGAGAAGTGACATTTCATAAGCCCATTTTAGGTTGTATTTGCCTATTCTTTATATATTTGCTTTCTGTAGATGTTACCATTTTCTGAGAATGTATCTTGGTTGAAAAAAAAGTCAAGCTAAAATTATGAGGATGCTGATGAGACAATCAATAACCCAAAGGTGGACTTAATAGTGAGGAAGACCGTGTCGCTGCCTTTTCTCCAAGTTCACTTTGCTAACACAGAGAGAAGAGTTAAAAACCAAGAACAAGGCCCACAGAGAAGAATCCAGTCTCAAAAGGGTTACCCAGATTCGGAAAATGACTGATGAACGAGCCTCAAACATAATCACATGGCTTAAAATAGTCTTTAAAGGACATTCGAATTATAAAGATTTCTTCTTCTATGAATTTACATTATAAAATTATGAATAAAAATGGTTAAAAATGAAATACTAGGAGAATCTCCTTTTGTTAAAAAAAAAAACCTCCTTAATTTTCAAAGAGACAAGAAAAAGCATGATCACAGGATCACACACACAGTCAAATGTGGGAAAACCTTTAAATTACACAGTTGCTTTGCCTTGATATCACAACATGTACTTTCCTGATCTGACCACGCTGTTTATTTGATTCAAAATAGCTGTCGTATTCATCTTTCTTTGCCTATGTCAACACTTAAAAAATCTACCAATTGCTCTTTTTGCTTTTATGTAAAAAGATTTAAACTGTGAATTTAATATATACACGTGGTAAACACTCTGGAAAATGCAGGCAGCAGTAACAACACGGAGGGCTCCTATCATCTCACCACCCAGAGCTAAACATTATCAGCATTTTGGAATATTTTTTTTCTCCTTGGAATGAGGCCAAAAATACTTCACTGAAACAATTTTCTCTCTTGCATCCTAGCTCTGTAAGCTGCACAGGCTGCTTTCAGAATTCTCCTTCTGAGAACAAGAGCCTCTTGGGCTGAACTCCTGTCTTCCTGATAAGAGTGCCAGTCCCCACGCTGATCTACTTGTCCCTGACACATGTCCTGCAAAGTGTGGTTTGGACACAGTGGTGCCTTCCCTCTTTTGCTTTTTGTTGCCTTCGCCCTCCTCCCTGAAGGCTTTCCAGACTAACAGAACCCAGAATGACTCAGATCACAGGAAAAGCCAAGAGCTATGGTCTCTCATGGCTACAAGGGCAGCCTTTTCCACCAAGGAAGGCACCCGCATCACTGAGAAGCGTGACACTCTACAACCTTCCCTGACAGCCAGCTCCCCCCACCCCCAGATCACACAGGGCAGGGCTTCAGGCACACACCCGTTTGCATCACTCTCAGTTTGCTGCCAGGTGGAGACTGTTCTACCTAAATTTAAAAAAACAAAGTTGAAGTCAGTCGTTTGTCATCATAACACAAAAAGTTAATCAATAATGTAAAGAAGGTTTAGAACTGCTGTTTATTACACAGGCAGCATATTTGGAACCTACTTTCTGCAGTTGACTATACCAAGCCATGGCTGCCTATGACTCTGAACACACAGGCCTTTCCAGAAGGAGAACTAGGGCTGCCACAAGCCTCTTCCCTGGCCACTCTGCTGCTGCACCGGGAAACGTTCACTGGAGGTCCCCCAACCCTGGCAAACCATCTTACGTGCTGGTAAATGCATTCACACCCTTACATGTGGCTCTTTGTTTCTGTTATCTTGTAAGAATTCTCATGAGATAATTAATGCAGGTATTGTTATATCCAAGGAAATGGGAGTCTCGAGAGGGTCACACGATTGGCACAGTGTCACAGATCTGCAAGTAAGTGGCAGAGCTGGGGCTTGAATCCCACTTGCTTTTGTTAGGTCAGTGGGCGTGCTTTGTCCCCTTAACAATGCTATCACTGAAACCCAGGCAATGAAGCCTTGATATAATAATTTTGTTGGGTATACACTTCAGAACCAAAGATAAAGAATGTCAGAAAAGATAAAGCAGTACTGTGGATTTTCCAGCACTGAAGCTAGCATACATTTTATAAAATTAACTCCACAGAAAGTAGTAAGATGGTGAGACACTTTGAAGGTTTCCAAAAAGAAACTACTGTCTAAAAATCATACAAAACATCTATTTTCCATACTTTAATCAAGGATGACAAGAAGATAAGCCCCTAAATAATTTTTATATGCCAAGCTCACAAGTGAGGATAGAGCCAGACTGAATTACAACTGATATAATTATGTTTACATGAAGCTATCAGTAATCAAAATATCTTTGGAATGGTTATTTGATGTTTTATTTATGAAAGTCTTTTAAAGCTTTTCAAATACTTAAGAAAAAGGTAGTTGAAAATACTAATGGTGCAGTGAACTCTTTCTAGGTCAAGAGCAGATGTCTGAGTTCTCATTTTTGCAGTTACTTACAGTGACGATGCCAGTATCTGTTTTGTAGTCATCTTCTAAAAAATGAAAAATACAAGTCTTAGAAAATTAGTTTGAAAACCTCTTGCATGTGAACTGAAAAGACACCAAATACCTACTTGTTTTTAATGCTATTTCTACAGGGTATTTACGAGGTCTTCCTCTTTTCCTTTTAATAATTACTGGTTGATCTTCCTAAGGGGAAAAGAAAAAAAAAGCAATAAAAATTTTTCACTCTGTATTATGCAATAGTTTGTCTTCCCAAAATAGGATTTAGAGTTCCCTCTTCAGAGGTCTCAAATCCCAGCTGCGTCTCTTAAAAAATACGTGATCCTGGGTTTGGTGCTTCACTGCTCTCAGTGCAATTCCCTCACCTGATAAACATTGCTAACTGGAGTAGAATTTACCGAGTCGTGAGGATTATGGGATTTAGGTAATGGAAATAAGCTCTCAGTGTTAGCTTTTACTTCTGTAATAAATATACGTGTCCATTTAAATGTGGATTTAGTCCTAGTCACTTGTGACCAAATGTGATTACTTATAAAAAAAAAAAAAGGAGGCCACTGAAAACAAACAGAACTATTAAAAAGTTATATCAAGACTGGCAAACTTGGCAATGTCTAGAAGACCTGGCTGGTGTACAGGTTGTTTCCCTTGATTTATGGGCCTCTGTCTCACGTCACCAGGATTCTGTGCCCTCCTGGGCTCTCGCAAATCTGAAGGGGCCTGTAACGGGTAGTGCTGGAGGTATGCCTGCTCCTGCAGCCTCCAGGAGTCCCTGACGTCGCCTCTTCAAACTGGGTCCCGTTCGGCACTTGCCGCAGGCCTTCTGCGCACCCTGCTGCTGCCCCCATTTCTTCCTGCCAGACTCCAGGGCTCGGCAGCCCTGTTTTCTGACCTGAACTGGTGCCTGGCCTGGCCGTGCTAAGCTGCCAAGTTAGGAACTAACATGGACACCAAGGTACAGCTCTCGGCCGATCCCACGTGGCTGACACAATTAGGTCTCATACAAACGTTTGGATAAAATGAAGATATACAGAACAGAATTAATCAAGATGACAGTGATCAAGTGTACCGCATGAAATGCTGTCCCGATGTACTAAAAAAAAAGCTACTTCAAAAGTACTTAAGAAATATGGGGAATAGCATTGAGTGCATTTTATTTGTTTTTAGTACTTAAATGAATCTAAACAAATAAATACGAAAAACATTCCTCACCTCCTGAGATTTTATGCTGTCATCATCATTCTGCTCTGTCTTTTCACCAGGAGCTTCACCACTGCTATATTCATCTGCAGAGAGAGCAGAGCTCTGTTCACTGCTGGGGACCACAGTCAGCCAGGACACCTACCGAGGGGACCTGTGTCGTCCCTGTCACGTGCACACACAGACTCCATTCTCAGGCGGACACCACCGAAGTTAATAAGCTGGAGTCTGGTTAGCTGATAAGAAGCACACTTTGGGTAGGACAGGATCCAAACTACAAATCCTAAGCCCTAGTGATACTCAGCACATCAGACTGTGTTACAAAAGGGAAGGCAAGTCAGCGAACTGCAGTTTCAGCTGGCGGAGCCTCGTGAGAGATGTGCTGGCTGCTTTGAAGCATTAGTCTCTTCTCAGAACAATTTCTCTACGTAGACGTGCTGCTCACCTTTTTCTTCCATGGCCCTTGAAGCAGAGCTGTTTGCCTTAGAACTTGTTTTCAATAACTCTTCCAAATCTTCAGAATTCTCTTCCTACAGAGAAGGTGAACAAGACAAGGAGCTTCTTTTTCATACTTGACCCTGCTTCCCCTTACCCTCCCCAAAGTTTTCCTTTCAATTTCAACAACATATTCCAAGCAGTATTTCAGATGTTTGTTGGAAATTTTTTAAAAAGTAACTATTTTGCTGCTCAGGAGACTATATAAAAAGATAACAAATTCTGCAGGCAGAAAAGCATGAGATAAGGTTCAACTATAAAGCAACAAGGCCATTATTTTTTCCTTGCAAAGAGGAAGTCACTCAGCTCCCTCACCCTGGACTTTTTAAGAGAAACTCCAAAGAAAGAACTGAAAGGGATTTACAACGCATTATTTTTTCTTTGTTGGGTGGTGGAGGGGAGGGACTGGGGGAAAGGGATAAAGCAGAAGGTAACAAAGAGAACTGCTGATTTCTCAACAGTTGAATTATTTGCCTTTAGTTGCAAAAAAAGTTTTGAGCATGAAATACCAAATTGTTTGTACTATAATACTAATATAATTATAAACAAAAATATACAAATTAAATTTAAAATCAGAATACTGTTTTATAATGTTATTATTTGTATATATGATTTTTAAATGAAAATGGTTAAGGTAGAGTATATTTAAATTTAACACTAAAAAATTTACACTAAATTGAAGGGAAAATAAAAGTATACCCTTTAACTGCTTCTCTCCAAATTCAGGAGTACTATCTCGAGGCTTTTGTTCTGGATAGGGCAGGGCAGTGATGGGCTTTTTAAAAGCCAGTTTCTTTCCTTGGCCATGACCAACTGAAATTCATGGCAAAGTGTGACTTTACCGCTTTCGTTGTTAAAATTCTTCTACTACTTTTTATTTAGTTTATCAGTTACCGTGTGAAAAAGAGACTACAAACTGGTTTCAGTGAGCTGGAAGTCAGCTGCATGTTTTTATAAGCTGACAAATACTTTTATAAGCTGACAAATACAGAACAAAGTGGAGAAAAACGAATTAGGGAAAGAGAGAGAATGAGAAGAGGGAGGGAGACTGAATAGACAATGAGAAGTACTGAGTCTCAGAAACAAGAGGACACCTAAGAAGAGGTATCTACCAGGGAATGGAGAAGCCTGGGCCCAGAACAAGAGATGGTAAGAGCAGAAATAAAAAATCGTGAGCCACTTTCCTGAGTCACGGATGAGAATAAGAGTAAAATAATGTCATGGATGGACAACATGGATGGACCTAGAAATCATCATTCTAAGTGAAGGAAGCCAGAAAGAGAAAGAAAAATACCATATGATATCACTCATATGTGGAATCTAAAAAAATAGAAAAAAAGAGGACACTAATGAACTCATCCACAAAACAGAAACAGACTCGCAGGACATAGTTAACAATCTTATGGTTACTAGGGGAAAGGGGTGAGAGAGGATAAATTTGGGAGTTTGAGATTTGCAAATGTTAGCCACTATATACAAAAATAGATTTAAAAAAAGCAAATTTCTTCTGTACAGCACAGGGAACTATATTCAGTATCTTATAATAACCTTTGATGAAAAAGAATATGAAAATGAATATATGTATGTATATGCATGACTAGGACATTGTACTGTACACCAGAAACTGACACCTTGTAACTGACTGTACTTCAATTAAAAAAAAAAATCCAATCTGGGGGAAAAAAGAACATAGGAGAAAAAAGTAATAACTGAGGAGGGCCCATCGTTGGACTACCTATATTTTAGGGGCTGGAGGTATGGTAAAGAGAAGGACGAATATTAAAAATTTTAAATAGTATGTATCACTGAATTTCACTGTTCAGGTACAAGTATATCTGTAATAAAGCATACTACATTTTGGAAGAAAGCAGGTAGAAACCTAAAGAAGTTAATAAAACGACTGAACAAAAACCTAAGCAATGATCATATTTAAAATGTGGCATTAATACAGTCTTGCAGTTTAAGATCATTAAGTGCAACATTTTTTTCTTTGAGAGCCTAAAAATTATACCTCTTTTATAATAAAGTGATTATTATTAGAGATACATAAAGTAAAAGGGATACAAGAACTCTCTCTCTCTATATATATATAGATAAAGTAAGTATTCACAGTGATATAATTAGGTTACTTCTAAAACTTAAAATTAATATGTGGAAAAAATACCTTTGCATCTTGTGGCTCAGTTTCAGAACATTGCCTCTCTGCTGCTTCTATTTTGGAATCCAGGACATCTGGATTATCATCTGTAAATCAGTTTGGACAGAATCACAAAGGAATAAAAGCTAAATGAAAAATGAAATGCACAGTTCTATTTTAAGACCATTTGAGACTTCTTTCTTAGGCTTATGATGCAGTGAAACCAAAGTTATTCTAAACATCCTTATAATGTCATGTGATTTGAGCACTAAACACTGGCCTTGGCCCTAGCAAAGTGAAAAAAATAAAAAATAAAACAAAAAAATCTACAAATGCTCAAATGACACCAACAAAGCAGTAGCCTCTATGGAGAGGGCTCAGGACATACAGAGTTCCCAGAGACACCGTTAGCTTCCTGAATGAGTTACCACCTAAGAGGCACGGCTCAGTGATTCAGACCATGATCTCGGGAATCAGATTTACTTGGTGGAGATGGTCACAATTTCTCAGAATCTTAATTTCTTTATTTATAAAATGGCAACAATACCTAACCCACAGTTATTAGGAATGTGTATAAAGTACCATGAATAGTATCTGCCTACAGCATGAACTCAGTAATTATAAAATGATCACATGCTCCTAACCAAAAAATGAAAGCATTTAATTATCCATTCTTTCCCACATATTATTTAACAAGTGTTTATTAAGTTCGCACTTTGTGTCAGGAATCAAAGTGTAAAAGCCTCTGCGCTGCCAGGAGTCACCTGCCACGTGTGGCCACTGAAATTTAAATTAAGTTGAATGCAATTAAAAAGTCAGTCTTTCATTCACTGATCACATTCAAATGCTCAAGTCACACATGGCTGGTGGCTACTACTAGACAAGGCGAACAGAGAACACTTCCATCACTGCAGCAATGGCGTCGTTACGGACCGAGACCACAACCGTACGAGGCACAGAAGGGCTATTATCACATATACGTTACTACGGGGCTTCACTAGTTCTGGGGCGGGGGCTGCTTATGATATAAGATAAGGACCTCAGTGACATCTGGCTGGGCCCCAGGCCCAGATGACAGAGAGACGCTGGGTTTTTGTGATTTCCAGGGGCTGGGTATTCTGCAGGAACAATCCAGCTTCTCAGTCAAGTCCAGAAAGACCCTGGAGGTATCAAGTAAGTCTGGAAACAAACCAGACTCAAGCGTTATAAAGTAAAAAAACTACTACCCTCAAGAATCTTCTATGTTATTGGCCCACCATTTTGGATATGAAGATAATATGATTCCCAAACACGTCTGAAACAGAAACACAAATGCTCTCAGTACCTAGCTCATCTTCTGAAGAGTGGTACTGCTTCTTCCTTTTGCTTTTAGGCATATCCGTTTCTTCCTCTTCAACCTGGAATTAAGAGTGACTATATTAAAGGCAGTAGAATTTGGATCCAAACCTACTAAAAGAGGGCACATATTGTATTAGTTTCTAGGTTTTGGAATAAAATTTCTAAAAATCTAGAATAATATTTCTGGCATTTAGATCTGGATTAGATTCATTTTATAAGCTTGAGTCTTCTTTATTTTTTTTTTTAAGATTTGAATGTAAATTCATTCAAAACATCCAAATCTACTTCTGGTTATTTCTAAAATATGTTAAAATATGCTAAAATAATTCTCTAAAATATATTAAAAAGAATTCTCATTTACCATCTCTGAAATCAAGCTATGTCTTATAACTGACGGCATGTCATAAGTTGATTGGCAGCACTTCTCTCCTCTCAGTGGTCCACTAAGGAACTGACGAAAGGCAGTACATGAAAAAACATCCTTGGCTATCCAGTATGGACATGCCCAAATAATCCTGGACCTGCCAAACTACCTAAAGCTTACAAGAGCATAAACAAGTCAAAGTGATGTGGAGAACTCTTAACATATGCTCTCAATTTTTAATACATACAAAGAAGCAAAGCCTTTGTGCACAGAAGGAAACACCACACATAAAACATGAAATATTTGACTTTTCTTATGAAAACCCACCTCTTTAGTAGGATTTTCTCCAACACTATGACCTCTTGTGGCTTCCGTGTTGTCTCTTCCATCACTGGATATCTCTGAGTAATAAATTGGGAAAATGAAAGATCCTGTTTCAACATCATCAGATTATAAGCATTCAACACCAAAAGTCTGACAACACCAAACATGGGAGAAGGCGTGGAGTGACAACTGCCACACACTTGGGGACAATGCGGCCCATTCAAAAAGCTGAAGAGGTGCCTATCAAACCAGCAGCTCCACATCTAGAGTTATAGGGACACTGCATGTGCACTGGGAAATTGGTGCATGGTGGCTCTCTCTGTGACTGGGACAAGCTGCAAAACCCCTAAATGTCCACTAACAAAAGAAGTAAAACAGTAACTGTGGTATAGTCACACAGTGTAACACTAAAGAGCCACTGAAATAAAGTTAACTAGAATTATACATATCAATATGACAAAAAAAGATGGGGATTGTGGAGGGTATAATATGCATTCAACTATATCTGTAACATTTAAAAAAAAAGGTTATGAAGCAAATGTTAACCTTTTTATGTCATTTTAAGATAAGACAAATCTAGGTGATGAGTACATGGGAGTTTATAATTATTGCTGCTTTGCTTTGATTGAATATGGCACATAATACGTTATAAAAATAACCGTGTAGGGGATTAAGACCTCTTTCTCCATTCTTGGAATAAGGACTCAACATAATTCCACATTTTGTTTGAGAATAGCATGATCGCTCTGGAGTTGGCAGCCCCTAGGGCTGCGTGGACTGAGGGCTGGCTCCTGGGTGACAAGCCGCACGAATGTGACTCCCTTCTCTGCCACCACACTGAGGCTGCCTGTCTGGAGGCAACACAGTTGAGTACTTAACACAGAACTTGTCCTACGGTACAAACCACAGGGACAATACACCTTGTATTTACATTGGATAAATCCGTTGTGAGGTTACCGGCAAAGTTCTGGTAGCTATTTAAGTACAAAGCACCAAGTACAAGCTACATGGCCTTGAATGAGCCACTGGACCTCTCCATGAGCCAGTTTCCTCACCTGCGGATGTGATGCCGTCAACACTCACTTTACCAGATCATATGAATTAAATGAGAGAACATTTGCTAGGTAATCGTAATTAATATTAAAATTCCTCCTATGAAATTCATAACTTACCTTCCTTGTTACAAGACATGCTATGAATTTCATTTGTTCTTGAGCCTGAATTTTCGACCTATACATACAATAGAAAAGGTTACTTACAGATAATTTCACAAAAATCTCAAAGGTTGAAAAAAAAAAATAAGGAAGGTAATTTACATAACCTAGCCATTCGTCGGAATGCTAAAAGGAACTAGAATATATGTTCTTTTAAATTTTACCCAGAAGCTCAAGAGCACAGGGTATTTTCTTTCTGAAGAAGTTTCAGTTTAACAGGTTAACATCACACTGTTTATTCCTGTCTTTAAAATGGTTATGGCAAAAAAGCAAGAAATAGGAGAGAAAAAGTTTTGGAATTGCATGAATTCTCTTCCCATCTAATGGCCTCTCATGATTTTCTTTTCTCTTTACTTAAAAATATTGAAGGATTCTGTCATTCTGTTATAAGGCTTCCCTTTGGCAAATCTCACCAATTATACTTTTTTTTTTTAAACTGAGGGGAAGTCTCAGAATATCCTACAACATTCTAATTCCTAATTACAGAATTTCATATTTGGAAAGGATGGTTATACTTAGACGAGGAAGAGGCAGCTGCTGGGGGACTCAGGGAAACAAGGTAGGACCAGCACATGCTGGGGGAGTTCACAACACTTCGCTGGCTCTGGAGGTTTCAGCCACATTTAGAATTCTTTTAACTTCGGGGTGGGGGGTAAACCTGAACAGAATCAGGGGGAGCTTTTCTCTTCCTTTTACTCAGCAGACTGTGTGTGTTTCTAGATGCAAACTGGGATGTTTCAACAGGGTGGGGTAAACCCTCTGATGCTGTAGGTGTCTGCTAGCAAGCAGAGCTCTTCTGAGTCCTCTGGGGCACTGAGAGACTGTGGTGGCTGCCTGCGATTTGCAAGCACTTTACAAAATGCTCATTCCTCTATGCATTAAGAAAAACAAACAAAAAACCACAATAAAACCTTTCAAGCACGAAAGGGATTGTGAGAACCACAGCTGGGAAAAAATTTGTATATATGGCAATTATAGTTCAGTCTGTTCAAAAAAGCTTTCTAAAAACATAAATGAACTTTAGTTCTTAAAATCAGTTTGGCCTATAGTACCAGGATAATTTAAAACATGGTCCAATTTGCAATTCCATTATAGTAATAAAAAAAATAGAAAGTTTCTAGTTCTTTGAAGGGTTTCATTAGGATTACCAGGGGAATTGCCTGGTCTGAGGGGTCTGGGCCTCCTTCTGTTTCCTAGTTCTGGCTCATGACATTGGCCTAAAGAGCCACTAGAACACAGTGCTGCTGAATTCAGGCAGACCCCTTTTTTCTGACATCAGTGGATATAGCTGAACATGGAACTGGACGTGTCAGCAGGCTGAACCCGAATGAAGAGCACGTTTCAAGGGTCTCCTGTCCCCTAAAGAAATGTGCAGCGAGCCCCTCCCCTAAATGTAACCACTCTCAAAACACCAAGCCCAAATAACCCCAACCGATAACAACAAAACCCAAGCCATGTTGGTGACTTACGTTTAGTGATTCAATTGCCAACGAAGGCGCCCTCTGAACTTCAGCTGTTCAAAAACGAGAAATAAGGAAACTGAATATTGTTTCTGAACCACAGAAAACTAATTTAGAGACTTCTGGGGTAGTTAAGTAGGACTGTGTCACTAAGTGGCCTAGCTGCCTTTGTGGATTATAAAATTCTGACCAATTATTTTCTCCAGTCTGTGTGCTGTCACACTACAGGAAAACAACAAAAACAATGTTGCCTGCATTTTTACAATAATGGCAGTGATCCATTAAATCACTACAGTGACTTAACCATGTTGGTGATCTGAAGCTTCAAAGGAAGGTGGAAGGGAGCCTTTGCAGTTAACTGTTATGCCACAGTGTAACACTGGTTCATTTAAAAATAATGCCATCAAATGAAAAGTTAGGTCCTATCCCCTCAAACAGCAATGGTCTATTTATATTCTTTGGAAACTTGAAGTACAAGGTCTACTGTTTCTACTCAACAATGACAGAACACACATTTTTCTTTTAAACAACTTCCTTTTACGTAAGTAGATCTCCTATTGAACTGCACCTAAACACAGTAAAGTAATCTGAAATATTACTAGGGGAACAAAGGACTTCAGAATCTAAAAATGTTCCCTTCTTGACATAACAAATGGGATGTTAATTATCTGTACTGTAACACACACATACAAATTTTAACTAATGCATCTGTTCAAGTTTTGGGTAGATCAGTCATCGTTAGGGCTTTAGCATGTCAGCATGAATGACTTACCCAGTCTCGGGGTGGTCTTCCAGGACTGTCTGATACTTCTGTTTATAAGGCTCTTGAGGTCGCATACCTTGAAGGCTGCCCTTTCAGATGGTTTTGCCTTGGAAGGTGCCCACCCTGACTGCCCCAGATAGTCCTGAGTGAGGATTTAGACACACTGCTCCTTACACGCTGCCCTTCCCTTTGCCTTGTCCATCAATACACACCTATTCATCCTTCAATATTTGGCTCCAAATTAGGGGGAGTGGCAAGTGCTCATGAAAATTCAAAAGTTATATATGCTTGGACCTCTCAGTTCACTTTTAAGAAAATACCTGGGCAAATACATGGTTACATGCATATGAAAGTTCATATTTATAATAGTACAAACTACAAAAACTAGAGACCACTAAAAGGTCTAATAACAAGTGAGAAAGTACATTACAGATGACTAATAAAACAAATAAAGTGGATCTGCACACAATGACAATGAAGAATGCCCACAAAATATGGCTAAGTTAAAAAAATTATAGAACAATATAATATATTCAGGTTCCTAAACTGAATCAGAGTAAGTCTGTCTCAGGGTTTCTGCCATGAATGACAGCACAAAGATATCTTTCCAGAGGCCAAGAATGAGAAAGCAACTACCTCCATCTGGGGCTAAGGGAGACGATAAGAAATTGGACTTTGCAAGATGCATCTTTGCTCCTGATTCACGCTTTGCCTGAACTCTTCAGGTTTTTTAATGCTATGGACTGGATGTTTATGTCCCCCCCAAAACTGAATATATTGCACCCCTCCCCCCATACATTGAAACCCTAATCCCCAGTGTGATGGTATTGAAATTAGGGCCTTTGGGGGGTGATCAGATTTAGACGAGGTCATGTGTAAAGCAGAAAATAATCCTGAGACCAAAGTGTTTGAGAACTGCTGCCCTAATCCTGTCTGATACTAGGATCTCCCCTAAAAACTCTTCAGTGGATGCTGAAGGCTACCGCAGAGAGAGACTGAGAAGAGGCTATGCAAGCTGCGAATAGCTTCAGTGACTCAGCCACAGCCAGAGTCCAAGGGCCAAGAGTATGAGGTTAAAAGAAGCAGGCACACAGGCTGCAGATTGGCCTTTGGAAATGAGCTGTGATAGCCTCTGGAAGGGCAGGAAGGGCCACAGAGACACAGTTTTGGGACAGAACAAGGGTCTGCTTCAGAGTAAATTTTTTGGGCCACAATTATTTGGAGAGATCCGATTTAAACAATTACCTTTCATAATACTGACTGACACAATACTGATTTGACACTTCATGAGAAAAAGTATACGTTAAAAATGAAAATAGTACAGAGTTTTCTCTACTCTATGTTAAAAAGCGAGAGGTAAATTCATATAGCCTGTCAGTGTTTTATGAATTAGCGATCAATCTTAAGCTGCAATAAAAGGTAAAACCACATGCAAGGAAAAAATTATGTGAATAACTGCCAAAAGGAATTTACCTATTCCACTCAGCTTTCTCCCACTTGGACTTTCTGGTGGTGCTAGAATTTCATGATTTTTCTCTTCCTCTGATGGCGCAAATATCTGAAAAGTCCAAAGCATCATAACCAGTAAGTTAACTGAGGTTTTTAAAACAAGACGACTAATCTCGAGTGCGTTAAACAAAATACGCAGCATCCTGTGACAATATAAAGGTCTACTTTCAAGTCTGTGAAATTTAAACATGAATATATGTCAACCTTTAAAAACAAACAAACAAACAAACAAAAGAAAATCAAACTAATCTCATATTTCATCCATCAGTGACTCTTCTATTGCTTTAAAGTAAACTCCAGCTGAGTCCAGCACACAAGGCCCTTCCTGATCCGGCCCCACTCCTCCCCGGGCTTGTCTCTCCACAGCTCACCCTGAACCACTGCAGTACCCGGGACTCACTATCTCCTCTGCCCTTTCTATGTCTAGCCCACTGTTCTTGCCTGGAAGACGCTTTTTTCTGTCTCCTCTGGTACACTTCCACTCTACTTGCAAAATTCCACTCAAATGTCCTCCTTGCAAGCCCTCCCGCCTGCTGCCCACTGCTCCTGCTGGCAAGTCGAGCCTCCCGTGCACTGCTGTTCACAGCCCCCACAACTGCCATCTTGTCTCGCATACTCGGAGGGTGCCCTGAGATCAGGCTGGAAAGGAGGCATGGAGACTAAGCTGTGTAAGGCACATAGGCTGTGATAAAAAACCCAAACCAAAGAAACTGCTAGATTTTACTCTAAGTATGAGGGGAAATCACTGGAAAGTTCAAGCAGAGCAATGACATGACCTAGTTTATGTTTTTCAAGATAACCCTCAGGGCTGTGTGGGGTCTGGAGGAGGGGTTGGAGAGGAAGGAAGTCCAAGAGAGAAACTACTGAAGTGGTGGCTTAGACAAGGGTGGCAGCTGGAGAAACAGAAATAGATGGATTCAAGCTCTATTTCCAAAGTGGAAACAATGAGAATTGGCTGTGGACTAAATGTGGGGTTACAGGGAGAAACCAGGGTGACTCCTGGGGTTCTGGCTGAGTAGATGGAACCGACGATGGCACTATTACCTGAGATTCTGAGGGTCTTAGCTCTTCTCCCCCAGGACGTGACAGTAACAATACTTAAACATCTTAAGCACAACGAGAACAGGGGCTATGTTCTGCTCAATGTACATGTGTCTGCGTATGGGGACAAGGTACTTACACCACTGACAGCTCAGCACAACCGAATCATCAGCCATACCTCAGTTTCCAAGTTGGCTTTTGGTCCCAGTCCTCCCAAGTCACTCGATGGAGACTCTTCACTGCCTAATGAAATTCAAACCATTAGATCAATTTAAGAATCTGTGAGCAAAATACATCCTGAATCAAAAGGTAACAGAAAGTTGTAACTAGCATGCCATTCCCTCTTCCTCTGCTCTCAGTAGAAAACAATAAAAAGGAGTATATATGAAAATTCTCAGATGAAAGGCAAGGGGTCATTGACTCTTTTTTGGGGGGGGGTTGGGGATAAAAATGCTTCTTGTTCTTAAGATGGCCACCCAGAAAGAATGATACAATATTATTTGTGAAGTCATCTTATTTCCAAGTGCTTTTCTACAGTGATTTGCATTAAGTTTGTCCCTAAAAGAAAGTATTCTCTGCCACTGAGATATATTCTCAGTAAAGGTGATTTGTGAACAGACTCGCTTTACATGCATCATGCTGATACAGCAAAGCTGAACATACTGTTGAAAAACTGTGAAGTTGATAAAAAGAGAATGGCATTTTCTCCGGTGGAGACTCAAATCTATCCCGTCCTGGCCCTCTCTTTCCTTCTCTCCTCAGTCCTGCGACTCACAGCTTCTAGCTTCCTTTACCTGCCCACATGCAAGCCTCAAAGAAAAGCCTTCCTTCCTCTAAGAGGCTGCAGGCTTTCCCTTGCTGAAAGCCCTTCTAGTTCTGCTTCTTCAGGGGGAAGAAAGTGGGGGAGGGAGGGAGGGCGTAGCAATAAAGTAGCAGTAGCAATGGTTGAGTCACAAAAACTTCCAGAGCATCCAATTTATCTCAGGCTAAATTCAATGGAAATTTTTAAAGTTACTTATTTCAACTGTTGGAACATTTCTTAATGTCTCCTATAACCAAGAGGACTAAATCTACTGGTCTCAGCCTCTGGAGGCTGCATTTAGATGATGTCTAAGACCCATTCCAGTTTAGAAGTCCAGGATACTACAATTTATAAAATTAGAGTGGAAAAGAAGTCAACACTCCTGACCGCTTCAAGCCCAGCCCATGTGACCCCTGAGTTCTCACAGCATCCTCTGGTTAACCCTATTCTAAGTGCCTGTCACATTGCAGTGTCACTGATTACGTACAAAACATTGCAGAATTCACAGCTGTCTTCCCATCTGGACTATTGTTTTTGAATCCACAGTGGTACCTGGTGTAACATGTCTGAAGTGGGAGGGCATGAATGACCGAGCTCAGAGCTTGTACGTTTGAAAGTTATCAACTACTTCTAATAAGACCAGCACTCTCTGAAATCTACCAGGAGGAAACACGTTTCTTTTCTTTTTTCAAACAAATTCTAAACCAGAAACTAACTTATTTATGTGAACAATAAATTACAATTTAAAAAAAGAAGTGCTCCCTTGATTAGAAGCAGACAGCCAGCATGCACTGACACGTACTTTGAATCTGTAAGTCAGATGGAGGTTGGACTGATGCTTGTTTTTGTACTATTATCCCCCGGTTATACAAGGCTCAGAGCTAACCTTTCTTAAGTAGCATCTGAGTACTATGCAAGTTATTTAAACTCTCTGAACCTTTTTTCCTCATCTGAAAAAGGAGGATGATTTAAAATAAATACGCATTTCACAGGGCTGCTGTAAAGTATCTTCACTTTGATTCATAAGAAACCTGAAGGTCAAAGAGGTTTAGTAACTTGCAACCATCCTGCGGATGACACTTGTCCAGCTGACGTCCTGGCTCTCAGCCTCCTGCCTCTACACTCATTGCACGTAAGTAAGTGGGTCTAACTTTAAGTTTTAAACACAATTTTAGAGAAGCTTGACCTTCAAGATGGATGAGAGTTATTCTGTGACATTCTAGAACCAAAACCATCTTTTAAAAGATGGTCTTAAATGTCCTCTACATACAATTATCTTTGTAAAATGTGAAAACTTGCAGTTAGAGATTCTCACCTATGTCATGCAAATTTTCTTCAGATGAAACAGTGACTTCAAGGCCTCCTTTTTCCTGGAAGGACTTCTTCATGCTGTTACCATCTCCCGTGTGCTCAGGGGATGCCGGAACGGTCCCTTCGCCACTGGGATCACTCTTGAAAGTCAAGTCCTGTTCACACTTAGGAGCCGAGAGAGCTTCGTCGTAGGTAGCTGTAAGGACTGCCGTGTGGGAAGGAGCAATTTCGGATTCTTGGCCATTAATACATTCGGTGGTGGGGGTTGTCAAGTTGCCCTCAGGCCCCCGCTGGTCAGGAGGAAGAGAGGACGTGTCATCAGCTTTTCCAGCACCGGTATTTACTGCATGGCGAACACTGACGGGGGAGTCCTCGGCGGCCTGCTCTGGTCCTCGCAGGTCGACAGGCAGGTCTGCACTCCTCTCCAAGCCCCTCCCTGCTGAACAGCTTGCCGGAGTACTGTCCCCTGAGGTCCCTGCCTCGGGGTTTTCATGTTCTTTCTGAGCTTTGCCTGGACAGCAGGCCTCCCTTTCTTTGGTGCCAGGCCTCTCTTTCTCTGGTGCACATACAGCACCGGGAAAGCACATGCTGACTGACACCCTGTCGTGCTCTTCCCGGATGCCCACTGCCACCACGGGGCCCGCTTCTTTTCCTCCTGTGGATGGCCTGGGACACTGACAGTGGTGCTCAGGCATGAGGCTGGGCCTAGGGACCTCATGCTTGTGCACCTTTGCGGCTGACAGGTCGTCTCTGCCTTCTGGGGGGCCTGCAGTCGGCTGAGCCTCTTCGTGCCTGTCTGGACCCGTGGCGGCCAGCACACATTCGGCCGTGCTGGTGGAGATGAGGGCAGCATCGCCCGGGTCCTCCACCCCCGCGAGAGCTGGCTGATCTTCGTCCCGGGGGGCGGCACCCATCATGACCGCTTCCCGTCCTTCAGAGGTGCTGGTGGAAATCATGGCGGCGTCACTCATCTCCTCCGCCGGCGTGACCGAGGGACAGACCTCCTCCCGAGGGATGGCACTGGACACCGGGCCCTCGCAGTCCTCCACGGAGCTCGTGGAGATGACGGCGCTCCCGTCCTTCTCTTCCAGGCCTGGCACGGCCGCCCCGGAGCCAGACGCCTCACACTCTTCTGCGATGCTGGTGGAAATGAGGGCGCATTCGTCCTTCTCCTCCTTGCTGGTTGAAGCCAGGGGACTTTCGACTTCTGTGGGTGCACTGGGCATGGGCACTTCAAAGTCATCGGTGCGCACCAGGCTCGGCCCTCTCGCTCTTTCTTCAACCGCTGGGGTGGGCGGCTGGCTTTCAGAGCGCTGGATGGTTGTCGCGCTGGAAATGGGCACTTCGAGCTCCTCCCCTATGCTTGTGGAAATCATGGCGCACTCGTCTTTCTCCTCACCTCTAGCAGCAGCGGGCTGGCTCTCATCTCCTGCAACAGCGCTGGGCATGGGGGCCTCGAATCCCTCCATGTTCACTCTGGTGCCGTCGGCTATTTGTTCGGTCCTCAGAACACGCGCGTGACCTTCCTGCACGTCTACAGCCGTGCTTAACTGCGCGGTGTAACCATGTGTGGTACTGGTGGAAATCACCAAGCCTTTGCCTTCGCTTCCGCCCCTTGCTGAACAGGTCTGGTTGGCAAGGCTGTCGCTGGCTGTGGTGGCCATGAGGCCGTCGCAGTCTTCATTGTCCACAGAGGTGATGACACCCTCATCTTCTTTCTCGCTCGGCGATGTGTGATGAGCTTCGTACTCTGGGACGGCCCCGGATACGAGTCCCTCATAACTGCCGCCGGCCAGGCCAGTGGAAATAGTGGTCTCATCAACCTTTTCCTTCCTGGCGAGCTGCCCGCCACTTTGACCTGAAGCTGCACTGGTCATGGGAACCTCACAACCTTCACGAACTAGTGCCGCTCCGCCCTGGCCTGCGGCTGCACTGGTCACGCTGCTTTCCACGATGCCTTTTGCACTGGAGCAGATCTCTGGATCTTTGCTTCCCTTCCCAGCACCGCTCACGCTGTCAATGTTACTTTCGGTTGCGTTTGGGGCGGCTGCTCCGGCCTCAGCTTCCACACGCCCCGCCGCGGTACCAACCCGACTGTCCCCCTCCTCTGCACTCTCGCACACTGCTGCCCCGTCGCCTTCCTCTTCCATCCCCGCGCACATCGACGTGTGCCCGACTTCATTTCCTCTGCCGGTGCTGGTCACCACGCCCTCCCCTTCCTCGTCCTCCTCCTTCGCGCCGGTGCTGGTCACAACGCCTTCATCGTCGCATGGGCCGGCAGCGACTACCGGGGCGTCAGCGACGTCTTTAGCTACCGTGCTGTCCATGGCACTTTCTCCGCTTTCTTCTGATTCGGAACTTAGAGCAAAGCCTTCACTGCTCTCTTCCGAACCTGTGCAGCTTGCCGGCCCCTCTCCATCCTCTTCCGTGATCCCGGTGCTGGTGACGGCGCTGTCACCTTCCAGCCCGTCGTTCACAGAACCGCCTCCCTCCTGGGCGGCACTGGCTCCTGCTGGTGCGTCATTGCCCAAGGGGACCACAGGGGCACCAGTGACCCCACGCTCTTCCTGTGGCCCCACGTCAGTTACCGAGCACAGGACAAAGCTGTCACTTGTCCTCTCTGCCCCCGTACATGTCACAACCCCCTCAGTTTCTTTCTTGGGGCCCATTCTCGTCGTATTTCTCCGGAATCCATCTCCCTCTCCGCTGCCCAGGGACCCCTCTCTGATTTCTGTCCCAGCACTCGTCACCGCCCCGTCGCTTTCCCCCTCACTAATAAAAGCAACGGTCCCTTCCGCCAGTTCTGAGTCTCTGCTTGAAGAGCCATCACACTTCCCTTCCAAGCCTGCACTGGTCACAGCGTCGTCCTTCTCTTCCGTCGCCCCACTGTTGACATTGTCTTCAGTCGTGCCGGCGGGAGTCGTCACCGGCTCTGCTGCTCTCTCTTCAGGCCCCACCATGGCGCACTCCCCACTTTCTCCTTCCTTGGTGCTGGTAAGGAAAGTTTCACTTTCAGCAAATCCTTCCGTGACCACAGCGCCACCTTCTTCAGCTGCGGCAAAGACAGTGCCTTCGCTGGCTTCCGCCCCGATGTGAAGAGGGTTGTTCCCAGAGCGCATACCGGTCGTGAAGCCTTCGTCCGCCTCGATGCTTGTGCAGGGCACGGCCGCCTCGCCCTCCCCCGTTTCTGAAGACGTGGTGGTGGCATCACCTGCCTTTACGGGGCTTAAGGGAACACCCCTGTCCTCCCCTCCAGCACTGGGGGCAGCAGAGGCCTGTTCTGCTCTAGCAGACCCCGTTGTCACATCGTCAGCTTTCCCACTCCCTCGGTGGAGAACAGAGGACACAGCGTTCCTCCCAGCACTGGTGTCCACCTCACTGTTTTCACTCCTTCTTTCAACACCAGCTGACGTGTTTTCTATTTCACCTGGGCCTCTGCTGTGCTCAAGCCCAGCAGTTTCCGCATCTTTTCCTCGGCTCACGCCTCCTGTATGAGCGACAGCAATGCCGTCTTTTCTGCCATTTTCTATGGGAGCTCTAACTGTCTGCTTTGAACTGGGCCCTGTATTCGTGTCACCCTCTTTCCTGGCCGTGTCCATCGAGCCTCTTTCTTTGTGAATGTTCTCATTTTCCACAGTCATGTCTGCCGACTCACTACCAAGAGGCACGTTCACTTTCCCTTGTTTGCTGTGCAGCATGGTGACCTGGGGACCTTCTGGGATGTGTCTTCTGCTCCCTGCGCTGGCTTTGGCTGCCGTATCTACTGTGGAAACGGCATCACCCAGTTTGCTGTCACATGCCCTGGGGACCTGTGACTCTCCAGCAGCCAGACTTGGGTTAGGGGTCTCAGAGCGGCCCACAAGTGAGGTGCTGGCTGGGCCTCCTTCCCCAGCAGTTCTCTTCTCAACCACAGGAATTACACTTGGATCATGGGACTGCTTCTGAGGTGCAAATGTCATGGGGCTTAAGGATGGGGAAGGGTCTAAATCTGTGGGACGTTCAGGAGCTGTGTCTCCTTGAACAACACACTGCTCATTGGGTCTGGTGGTGTTTTTCAGATTCTTTTGTGCCCTGCAACTTTCTGGGGCCTGGGGTAACAGTTGATGACTAGTTTCAGAGTCTACGTTCATCTCACGAGCTCCTTGCTGAGTGTATTCCTTCTCCCCTGGGTTCGGTTTGGACACAGTGCTTTGGAGATGCACTTTCTTGGTCAGGATGCTTTTGTGGTCAGCGTGCTTTTCAGAATTACCAATGGCTCCTGTTCCACGTCCTGATTTACAGGCCAGGGCTGCTGTTTTTGAATCTACCACAGAAGTTCTTAACTCATCCTTTAGAACTGTCATGGCGGCCTTCTGTTTCATAACGTTTTCCGAGTCGATGTCTTGCTGAGGACTGTTGCTGCTGCTGTCCTGGGTTTTAGATATCTCCAGTGCATTTTCCACGGCTGGCTCTGGATCAATTTCCATTGGCTCCTGTTCAGGCATTAAGGTGGGATCACTGCATTTTTTGGGTTTCTGAAGGGAGGAACTGCTGGGAGTGCCCAGAGGGTTTGCTGCCGGCTTTTCCTCTCCTTTGGTCATTTCTTGCGATAAGCTCCCTCTTCGATTTTCACACAACCTTCTACTTAATTTTTTCTCCATGACTGAACTATTTCCTCTGGCCTTTTCATGATTACTGTCAACTTCTTTCCCATCCCTGTCTTCTGATTTACTTTCTGATTTATTTTCTTCCCTCTTTTTCACATCCTTACTACTGTGCTTCAAGCTTCTGCTCTTGTGACCATCTGATAACTTCCTCTCAAGCCTGGCGGCACTTGAATCTTTCTCGCCCTTGTATTTCTCCTTTGCTGGTGGTACCTTAGCTCGGTGACTAGACTCTTTCTGGGCACCATGTGCTGAGGAAGCAGGGCTCTCTGACGCAGGCTCAGCGCCCCCTTCCTCAGCGGGTCTGTCTTCAGCTTTGGACTTCCGCTGCCTCTCTGGGTCACCTTCTTCTGTGTTCTTCTCCTTATCTGCTTTTGGAGTGGTTGCCTGTTTTGTGACATTTTCCTGCAATTCTGTTTCAACCACTTTTAACGGTTTACCCTGGCTTTTGGATTTAGATTTTAACACAAGTTTCTCTTCTAACAAGCTCTTGGTTCTTCGCCTCTCCTTGTGAACAACCTCTTCTGGCTTTGAATTACTGTCCATACTAGTCGAGTCTGTGTCACACTTATCCTCTGAATAACTTTCACTTCTTCTCTGTAATGTGATTCCATGTTGCTTGGACCCCAGAGAATCTTTCTGAATTTTAGAATCACTTGATCTTCTTGATTTGTGCTCTGACTTAGTTTTCTCGGCTGGCAAGTGTCTCTCTTTTTTGCTGTTTTCTTTACGAATGTTCTCATCAGTTTTTATAATATATTCAGAGACTGGCTTGCCATCTTTGCCCAAAATTGATAATTTCCTTTCATTCCTGTGTTTACTTTTTCGTTCAGCTTTATCATCTGAAGAAAGCTTTGTCTGTTGACTTGGCTTCTGAATATTTTCATCTACTTTTAAGCCTTTCTCACAAGAGTGAAGCTCAGTCTCATCACCTGTTTTATGTGTGGGGTCACCTTTATATTTATGTTTCATTGACGGTTTGTCTTCTGACAGAGTTTTCTCTTTTTCAGGCTTGTCTTTGGAGGACTTTGTCTCTTTTTTAGGTAGGCTTTTCAAGTGGGGTGTTTCAGAATCATCTTTCTTTGGATGCTTTTCATTCTTAAGTGTGCTTTTCTGTTTCTGGGGCTCTTCTGTGCCAGTTTCTGAGCGTTCTGCTGGCCTTTTTCCATCTCTCGTGTCAGTCTCTTCCTGTGCCCCTTCTACCACAACAGGGGTTGATGTCCGTCTTTTATGTTCCCTTTCTATTTTGGATTCATTTTTATTTTCATCAGCTGAATGCAAAGACTCTGAAAGTCTCCGGGCAGGTTTACTTGGTTCACTTTTTGCATGAATATGCTTTGAATCCTTTGAAGAAGACACTTTTTCCTTTTCACAATGCTGTAAGAAAATAACGGTTAAGATATAAGAAATACTAAAATTAATTTTTATATTCAAATTTAACATCTGGCTTCATTTAGTATGTTGAGTGCTGTCACACGTTACCCCTTAGTCAGTCTTTGCCAGCAGCCTGTAGGTATTAATTAACTTCATTTTCTGCAACTGGGACCTGAGACTCAGCATGATTCAATAACCTGATGCCTAGGCAACAAGTTTAGATGATTTCATCCTGAGTCCAGTACTCTTCCCACGACATTGTAGCATCTT
Source organism: Vicugna pacos (assembly GCF_048564905.1). Classification (NCBI taxonomy): domain Eukaryota; kingdom Metazoa; phylum Chordata; class Mammalia; order Artiodactyla; family Camelidae; genus Vicugna; species Vicugna pacos. The sequence goes on along the minus strand of NC_132988.1, from coordinate 113,049,159 downwards.
TGTAGAGAGTCTTTCTCCTGAGATGTGTCCATGCCTTTAGGAGGCCTTCTTAAACTCTAATTTGCCAAAGCCCACTAATGCCCAGGGGTCATTTTTAGTTCAGAAGCTTAATACCTAATGAAGGCAATTTAAAAATTTTATTAATGAAATAAAGGTTTCTTGTATCTTAATTTAGAGATCCAAATTATATATGGAAACTTCATGAATTTAGGTAACCTGTAAGACAATGTACTTAGGAAACGTCAAATGAACCCAGTAACTCACAGTAATAGAAATCGTATCACATATCACGTATATATGTGTTTATGTATCAAGGGAAGATACTGATAGACCAAAGCCTCCAAACTGCCCCCCCCACCCCGAGTACGGCACTGAGTGGATTAATGTTAATGACTAAGCACATTTTAATAAAGACTCACTGACTAGCTGTAAGTATTCTTATTCACATGATGGGCTGAGTCCTCAGAAAGGCCTCTGGGTCAGTTTATCAGTGTACCTTTTGACATTTTAACATGGAAGATTAATGTAATACTAATGTAGGGACCAGGACATAGCAAGATCTTTGAAAATACTTTAAAATTAAATTCCTCAAAAAAAAAGAACTAACAGGGATTTCATCAACCTAATTTTATAGTAAGTTCTAACCAATTAATGTGAATAAAATTTTATGAGATCATTTTTCACAGAAATGATCTCATAAAATGGTTAAATATTTTAAAATATGCCATTAAATATCAGAATATAATTATAAATATGCCTCTAGTTCCTGGATAAAGACATCAGGAATAATTACTGGCTATGAATAAATAATTACTTAAGTATCAGTGTTCCCCTTACAAGTGCCAAGATAGTTCAGCTAGAGAATTATAAATATGGCAGAGTATATAAAGATTTAAACCCAGTGAAAGCAAAAGTTTAACCCAAGAACATGATGAAAAAAGAAGAAAGGTATTTATTGCATATTTTTGGGGTACTTTTAGGTAGATATTTTTACTATCTAAAATTATCAAATCTTGGAAGCAATCTAAGCACTCAACTGTAAGGAAATGCTTAAATTATGGTGTATCTGTTCAATACAACACTACACAATCATTAAATATAATTAGGAAGCTACAAGGTGACATGAAATGTGCATTAGGGAATGTTAAAAACACTTTGCAAGATTACATCTACTCTACAAAATTTATGCACATATGTGGATGAGAAATGGAAGAGAATGAAATGGATAATTTGTTAGGTGGAAGGATTTTAGCTTTCTCCACCTTTTCTTTTTCATTATTGTTACTGGCAGTCTTATTATTGCCAATATAAGAAACAAGAGCAGGGGAGTAGAAAAGTAGCTATTATCCAGATAAAAGATCACATGAATCAACTCGCCAAAATGAGGAATTCAGGCCATAATAGAATGGGGGTGCTAGAACGCTGAATGTGACGGACTTTTTATTCAACTTGGAAAAGATCAAATTGTATTCTACATTTTACTACAAAGGACTGAATGGTCTGTATCTAACAAAAGAACATTTAAAATGGGATTTTATTAACTAAGACACACCTCACTTGTTTTGAGGGTTTCTTTGGCATCTTCTTCAGATTGCTGTTTCTTTTTAGAATTCTCATCAATGTTCCTAGGTGGGGGAAAAATGAAATATGAACTTCATTTGAACTGAATGTAAGAACTTCCCAGGAAGGTTAAGAAAAAAGCTTAGCTTTTCTTTACCATGAACACTTAATCCATACAAAGAGACTTGCACATTTCAATTTAAATCCTACTCTTGGACAACAGAAGAGAATCCAATCCCAACTGTGACACGGACTGTTCTTGGCTCTATAGTATACCTAAAACAAAACTTCCTGAGTTGTTGCTTGAAGATGAATACTGTATGGGCTATAATTTCATTTTGAAAGTCTTATCTTTTGAATAACATACAGGGTAGTTGTATTTATTCAGATCGACAGAGATGGGGTCTCTAAGAAAAATGAGAGCTAACTCCTCTCACTGAGGTCTGTAAATTACTGATTCAGCTATCAAGTCCAAGATAAATGTACATAACTGCATCTCGATGGAACAGCAAAACTGTGGCCCATGGCTGCACAGCCACATTCAATCTCTTCTTATAGAATTAACTATAACTCAGTGTTAAAGAAAAGTTTGCTTTAGACCTCTGGCTTACAGGGAGAAGTATGAGATACTGGTGAGGTGAACTGCCCGCAAAGATGGGAGAATGGACACAACCACTGCCAGTAAGAGGTAACTGAATGTTCAGAGCAGGGACACTTCCCGGGTACTTCTAGAGGGTCTATAAACTCTGAAACTCTAGGGATAACTGTGTGTTTGCGCACATGCATTTTTGAGGAAAGAGTCCAAAGCTTCCAACAGATTATCAAAAAAGACAGGGACACCACCCCTCCAATACACTACTTTGAAATATTGCAGGTACTAATACAATGAACTATGATACTAAAAAGGAAACCCTAAGGTCTTTCATGGAACAACATGCACATTCAAGGTCTGGCTCTTCACTGTCACTTTCAATGCCTCGCTTCTAAAAGCGTCCCGAGAGAATGCTACAACGGGAATGTGGCCAGATAAAATATGTACCTGGAATCCTTTTTTCTTTTTTTGCTTAAGGCTACCTTTTTCTCTAAAACTTTCCGTTCCTTAAGAACTTCTTTAATTCGAGGGGCCTTGGGTTCCAAACTCTTTGCTGATGATTCTTCTAAGTCCACACTACTTTTGCCTGGGAAAGAAGCAATTGATAAACTGTATGTCAGAACAGAGTTTTAGAAATAGTGTAATATTTGTATTTCATTAAGATTTTCTAATCATAGTAAAAATGAAAAATGGCTTTAATATCTCTAAGCTGTGCTGGAACAAAAACATTTTAGACAGAGAAGAGTCATATTTTCTATTTCAAATGCTCATATATGTACATGCATGTATTTCTATACACACGATCAGTGTCCAGAGGAAGTTCAACTTTGTTCAATGAAATATTCCAGATAAATGTCTGCCACCTCAGTTAACTTCAAGTATAGATTAATTCCATTAGTATCACTGCAAGGCTTGATGACTCACATGTTAACAATGAATTTTTCCAGTGATAATTCATTCCATTATCACTGGAAAATAAATTACTAACATGTGAGTTATATCATCTGGTACATGATAGAATGCTTAATTAATTAATTAATTAATTTTATTTTTTATTTATGTATTTATTTTACAATATAATTGTTTTTAATTGAAATATAGTTGGTATACAATATTATATGTTACAGGTATACAATATAGTAATTCACAATTTTTAAAGGTTATACTCCATTTATAGTTATTATAAAGTATTGGCTACATTCCCCGTGTTGTACAATACACCCATGTAGCTTATTTTACACCTGATTAGAATGCTTAATTCAGATACAGCAATATAATAACAAAAGAAAGGGGACTAAACACATCAGATTAACAAGTAAGGAAATCTACACTTGAAAATAGATCATTTAAAAAAGCTAACAGCTTTACTGAGATACAATTTCGATCATTTTATTGTATAATCATATCTCATAAGTTATAATAACATCTAGAAAATAATGGAGTATATAAGATAGTTTAAAATATTAAAAGCTCACATCTCCTATACCTTGACTCTTAGCTTTCGAAGACTTCGTCTTTTCTGCTTTCTGTTTTCGTTTTTCTTCAAGTTTCTCTCTATTAATTTGCCTTCTTAAAAGCCTCTCTTCTTTTTCTTTAGCCTAAAACCACAAAATACTCATAGGTGTCCTGAGAGATTACCAGGGAAAAGCAAAAACACTCTGGGATAAAAAATACGCTTGCCCTTCAGATGCTTTTACAAATCTGGGTTCTGCAAAAGTGCATATACAGCCGTGTGTACATGTGTATGTGTGTGCATGTGTTTCAATTTGGAAGCTACTAGGAGACCAATAGAGACAGATGTGAAATGTTTTCATTACTCTTCAGAATGTCATCAGTTTAAAGAATGAGAAAGGTGTTATTTGGGAAATGGTGGTTTAATAAACTGCTATTTTAATTAAAAGGATAGCTGTAAAAATACCTATGAGCATCAAGTGTATAGAGGTAGGTCTCCAGAATTCTTTTATTTTCTCTAAGGCAAAAGTTGAAATGCAGATTCAAGAGATAGGCTAGTCCTACAACTAATGTGACTTGCTGGCTATATTCTTAGGACCCAGGTTTTGGACATGGGACTTTCTGCAGCCGTATTTGAAAGCCAGAGAGAATCCAGTCATTGTGTGTTACTCCCACTGTCCTTTTCCCGCCCAGAACTCAAAGCCTCCAAGTGCCAAAAATCCTAAACTAGGACTAACTCCTGATCAACTAACCTCTTCAAGAGATAAGCCACCATTAACATTTTGGTGTACTTCCTTCAAATCATTTTTTTTTACATGCAATATTTCCTCATTCTATGATGCACAACTTTTTATATCTTAATGTTTCTGAAATTGTAGGCCATCTTAAAACTAATGTATACATAAAATGAGGTAGCAATTTTTTTCTCTAAAAAGCTGTTAGTAATTCGATAAACAACAAGTTTATACTCTATAGCACAGAGAACTATATTCAGTGTCTTATAGTAACCTATGGTGAAAAAGAATATGAAAATGAATATATGTACGTTCATGTATAGTTGAAGCATTATGCTGTACACCAGAAATTGACACAACATTCTAAACTGACTATACTTCAATAAAAATATATATGTACAAAAAAACAATTCAATGGCACATCTCAGAAATATTTTCAAACGCAGGAAATATGTGGACTGACTAATCTCCCGTTAATATTATGTTAATGGCTGACAACATCTCTCTTTATGGCTGGATCCACACTTGAGTCAAACATTTCCACACTATGAAACACCTAGGTCATTACCAATTCTTTACTACTATTAATCACAATGATACGAACACCTCCATCACATGTCTATTCTGCCTGGAAAAATGACAACATTCCTGAAGGCAGAACCTACATTTTGCTGTTTCGACTGTTTACCAGTACCTGGTAAAGAGACTCGTCAAGTTTCCCAACCTGATTTAACAGGTGACCACAGTAAGGGATTAAGTCTGACTTACGATGGACTGCCGCCGCTGTTCTACAGTGAGTTCATCATCAGAGTCACTGTAGTACTTTGAGTAAAGATACGGTTTGTGAACGTAAGCATGCCGTACGCTTTTTGCTTTCCCTTCACTGGGATCACTGGTTTGAGCTTTTGTTTTGTTCTGCTTGTTCTTTTCTTCATCTGGAAGAGAGTCAGCAGAAAGAGGAGCGTGTCTGTCAATCAGCAATAAAATCAACATGAAGCAGCAAAAGGGGTATCGACACAGTGCGAGTGTATTTGTGGGCCCGTCAGCAGAGACATCAGTATGTGAAAACTAACAAGCTGCCATTTTTAAAGGCTGTAATCCATATCTTAATTTATTCCTTAATTTCCTCTTTCAGCTTCTCACACATCAAAAAGGCAAAGAAAAATTAGACCTGATAGTTATTTATGTTTCCTTGACAAATAGCTACTCCTCGTTTGCATGTCAGTAGACTTGGCATGAATGCTTTAGCACAGCTAAGTGGAAAAATTCACCTGAAGCCATACTTTAAAGTCAAAGAGATTTTAATGACCACCTGTGATCTCTTGTTTATGGAAGAAGCAAGAATCAATAAGTGGCCGTACTCCAAGTAGACACTAAAACCCCTCTACTTTAGGAAGGAGGGTCAGTTCCCTGTGACACAGCAAGGAGTAAAGAAGAAAACTGTATGCAAAGTTTTCATTCCCTACCATTCGGTACTCTCAAAATAGCCATCTTCTTACTTTTTGGATCCCAGACATGTAATATCTAGCCCTGTCCATGAAGAACCTTGAAAAGACCCGATAAAGCGTCAAGAAGTAAAATTTTAGTTCGGCTGAGAAGTGGAGTGTTCACAGGATGAGAGCTGCCTCCTACATTGGCACTCAGAAGTGACCTCGTGAGGATGATTGTGAAGAGTGGGGAGTGCTGCCGTTGCATTTTGGGGCCGCTATTTAGTTTTTAAATGAGCACTAAGAATGGAAAATGGGAGAGACTGAGAAATACATCTTTGGCATTAAAACCTTCTTCTTTTTCTCCTCTATGACTTTCTCTCTAGGCATTCTATCCAAAAGCCAGCAGCAAATTTACAAGACGCTACCTATAAGCAACTGCAAATAATACTCAGTATTTTTGATTTTTTGAAAAGGTCATAAACAATGTCCAATCATGTGGTAAAGAGCAGCATAGGTGTTGGTTAGTAGCCCAGACTCGGGTTTGAAGTCAGCGCTTGTGCTTGCTAGCTCCAAGGCCCTGGACGAGACACCTCCCCTGGTGACTGTTTCCTCACCTGCACCTGCACAATAGTGTGAAAACTGAGCACGCTGCCTGGAACGCCGGAAGTGCTTAACGAGGGTTGGCTGAAAAATAAACCCTGTAACAAGGAGAGGTCTAGTCTTTGCCCTTGGTTCTGGGAGGTGATTTCTAAGCCTTTGGAATGCCATGTATGATAGGAGTGTTCTTGTTTACCTGGAGTCTAGATCAAGTCAAATTGCTGTGGGTCGTGGGGTATCAGCTTGATCTCCAGAGGGGCTGGAGACTGAGGACAGACATATGTCTACATGATGGAGCCCCAGTAAAAACTTTGGACATCCAGGGTCTAGTGAGTGTCCCTGGTTGGCAATAATCTGTATATATCTTCAGATGTCAATGCCAGGGAGGTAATGCTTTCCACAATTCAACAAGGAAAGGACAACTGGAAGCTCTGTGTTTAAACTTTCCTGGACTCTAGCCTATGTGCCTCTTCCCTTGGCTGATTTTAATGTGTCCCTTGGTGGTCATAAATCATAACCACGAGCTTAACAGTTTTCAGTGAGTTCTGGGAGTCCTTCTAGTAAATTACCAAACCTAAGGAGGGTGGTTTTGGGGACCCTGAATTTGCAATTGGTGTCAGAAGTGAGGGCCGTCTTGTGGACTGTGCTCCTCCAAACACCATCCACACACATACATGCGCACACACACACACACACACACGGCCCCCAAGATAGCATATTCATACACGATCTCATCTAAATCTTGTAATAATCAGGCAGACAACCTCAGAGCTGGGGCTCAAAGAAAGGTCCCATGGTCTTGCCACTACACCACAGTCTTTCATAATAGAGCCATCTGAATATACATTAATACCCGATGGGAAGCTTCAGAGGCATTAAGTAAAACGTTTTACCGTCTGATGTAATCTCCCCTTCTTCCATGCTATCAGACATTACAACTTCCTCCTCAGTGTCTTCTTCAAAAGATGAAAGGTCACTGGTATGGACAGAGCTAACTGTGATGTCTGTAAGTCCATCCACATCAGAATCTATCAAAGAGAAATCTTCACGAAGAAAATAAAACATAAAAAGTACATCATCTTGTTATAAGAACATACTCAACACCCACATCTAAATTTTTCTGCTTTAAACACATGTCAAAAAACTTTAACTTCAGAACTAGTCTCTCATCATCAGTAACCAGTATCATCAAATAAGGGAGAGTTGTTTCCGAAAAATACAAAGGCACACTATTACCCTGTGAAATTAATGAAAATGTTAACTTATGATGTAGATGATGTAAATAAGGAAATTTTAAGTAGCTAACTAAAATATTTACTATCTAATATTTTAAAGATTAAGATATACAAATATGAATAAAGTTGCTTGGAATAATGCATGTGAATTAATTACAAGAGTTCAATTGTAAGGTTTAGAGCTTCTCTGTTCATTTACTCTGTGAATTGGTTAATTCACATGGTTAACATTAATATAGAAAAGAAAAATACAAATATTTATTCCTTATTTTTTAGCAAAGAGGATATGAGTTTTCAGGCTTTTAAACACAAGTATCAGATACATTTATTAAAATTCAAAGGCAAATTTGATGTGCCCACAATGGACACTCACTGTTCTTTAAATTGTTGTAGATTTTTCCAAGTTTTTTACCTTCTTTTGTCCCTTCACCAGTTTTAGCTTTATTATTGTTCTTTTCTGACAGAAGTTTTGAACATTCTCCCTCTTTTTCCTTTGCTTGTTTTTCATCTTTTACTTTTTGTACATCTTCACTCCTTTTTGAGTGATCGAGTTTCTTTTCAGTCTTTTCCTTCTTTTCTTTCTTTCTTTCTCCTTTTTCATTGCTGTCTGGTTTCTTTTCACCTTTATCTGTTGATTTATTTTTTTGGTCACTGCTTTCCTGTTGAACATCCTTGTTTGGCAGAACTGAACTATTACTCTCTTTTGTGTGACTTTTAACTTCTTCAACTGGACAAGGGAGATCACTAAATTCTTCAGACTTGGGGGCTGTTTCCTGTCCTTCCCCTGCAGGGTCAGGTGTAGATTTCTCTTTGTCAGTTGTCTCCTCTGAAGTTCTCTCCTTCTCGGCAACAGTGTCAGTGCTTGGCTGAGAGGGGAGTTTTTTGGATATTCTCTCACTGGACTTGGCGTTTGGCGTTTCTGTTGAGGACCTGGCAGCACTAGCTTCTTGGTTAAGAGATGTGATGGTTTCCAAGATTGACATGGCATCACTGGCCACATTTGCACTGGGTCCAGGGGCAGGGACACCTTTGCGGGAAAGACATGTTTTAGAATAAATTTACGCAGAAGGTAAACCCCTTGCTGAACCAAGGTCACTTGCCACTGTCATCTTTATATGACACATACGTCTCTAGCCTTTCAGGTACTGGTGCTAGTGCCTAACACATTCTAAATTCTCTACCTCGCTAATATACTATCTTAGGAAAGGCACCATGCAAATCTGACAACAGTCTAGTTTCCAGAAAGAGTATGTTCTCTAATGATTTTAATTATTCCCTCTATTGAACCCCCCCTCCACTAAAAAGCCTATTATTCTGTATTAATTTTAAAAGAGAGAAATGTTATGCCAGTTGAGAAATTTGGGTGATAATTAAGATAAATACAATCTCACCGGACTGGCCAAATAGAGAAACGCTTTAAAGAACTAAATACCCCTAACTTGATACTCAGTTCAAGAAGAACAGCAATGGGACCGACCAACAGCAAAAGCAGCACACCTGGTGTGATGACGGAAGAGTCTGGTTTCTCCTCATCGGGAGCTGTGCTGCCACTCGCTTCTTCTCTGTGATTCAGTGTGGCCAAAAACTCATGCACAGCTTTTTCCACCTGAGGTCTGAATGTGTGGTTGATCTTTGGATCCACAACCTGAGAAATAATTCGGTCAATGCCAGACTCCAACATTCCTGATCTGAAACACAGGATAATTAACAGAAAAGTAAAACAAACAAACAGACAAAAACTGCATTACGTGCATTAATTACTTTTAAGCAAAACTGTCTCTATTTCATATATTTTTAATCTTCATTTGGATATACACAAAGAATACAGAATGGAAAGTAAGTTTCACACCATAGTGGCACTTAATATGCCATACTGCAAAAAGTGTATGAACTTTCCACCACTGTGTCACTAGTGGAAATTCTAGAGCAGATAAAACAAAACCAAAACAAAACAGCCCTAGAACTAGACACAGCACGTGATCTAAAGGCCAGCCCTGTGGGTGATGCTTATGCCACCCCAACCCTGCCCATGGCAGACAGGAATAAATGATCACTAAAGCGGAGTTCTGGGTGTAAAATAAATCGATAGGCTCTGCAACTTAAAAATGTAAGCCTCTGTAAGTATTAGAGTCTTCACACAAAGTGTAAATTCACCAAACTTACAAAACTAAAAAGAAAAAAAAAGAAAAAAGAAAACTTTAGAAGAACAAAAATACAGTATAAGACTTCTGGCCTTCTTTTGCTTATCTTCCTGCTATGAAAACAAAATGACTTATTCATTCAACAATTATGTTGTGAGTGTCTTCTACGTTAACAGGTACCACGTGAGCCGCTGGGCTGCTACAAGTCACACCTGGTCCCCATTCTGCAGAGCAGACAGACATACACAATCAAAATACAAGATGACAGGCACTGGGACACACCGCACACTGTAAGAAAAGAGTAGGATAAGGAATTATTAGCCATGTCTGAGATCATCTGGGAATGCTTCACAAAGGAGATGACATTTAAACCAAGTCTTGATTTCCAGAGAAGAAAAGGGGAAGAAAGTGTTCAAAGAAATACCATCTATAGAAAACAGAGGAACCAAAGGGACACAAAGTCTGAAGAGTGCCCAAAGTCACAAAGGCATCTGAGCAAAATAAGAGGACAAGAATTTATTTTAAGCAACGCACTTAACCCTTGTTTCTTTCTAACCAAGCACTGGAGGATCACGGCTCCCCGGACGGTGCTGGAAGCCGGGGTGCTGGGCCTCTCCGGCTTCCAGGCCTCAGGCTCTCCCTGGAGAACGGGTGGGGTGTTTCTCCTCACACTCCACAATGCTATTTCTGAGTGCAGCTCTGTCTGGCGTGAAGGATGGATGGGATTTTCATTTCCGGAGGCACCTCGCAGCCCCGGGATACTATAATTCCACTTATGTAGGCCATAGGGAAAAATGAGTCAACACTGCATAAAGTAGGTAACCTGCTTTCTAAGGCTCTACGATTGAAAAAAAAAAAAAAAGAGCAAGTCCTGCAAACACTGTTACATCTTAGAGGCATCTTTAAAATGTAGCAGGTGGAAAAGAAGCAAGGACAAGCAACCAAAAAAATGTTTTAAGACACAAGTACAAAGGCACAAAATAAAAAATAAAACCCGCCCACCCCCAAATTATTGATTCAGTCTCTTTCCCTGTGTGTGGATACTGTGGGCCCTCATTTACTTTAGTCCACTCTCACAGGGGTCAGCTTGGACCCTAAAAACAGAGGCCATACCATACTACAGGAAGAAAGTCAGAGAAAGACAAGTATCATATGACATCACTTATATGTGGAATCTAAAAAATGATACAAACGAACTTATTTACGAAACAGAAATAGACTCACAGACATAAAAAACAAACTCAGTTACCAAAGGGGAAAGGGTGGGGATAGAGGAGTAAATTAGGAATCTGGGATTAAAAGATACACACTACTATATACAAATTAGATAATCAACAAGGACCTACTGTATAGCACAGGGGACTACATTCAATATCTTAACCCAAAATGGAAAAAAAATCTGAAAAAGAATATATATATATAATATATATATAAACACACACACACACACACACATAAACGGAATCACTTTGCTGTACATCTGCAACTAACACAACATTGTAAATCAACTGTATTTTAATAAAACAAAAAAGGGAAAAACAGAGGCCAGTGCTAACGACCACTCTGCTCTTCCCTGGCTCACTACAGTGAAGTGTGGGCAGAGACGTCTCACCTGAGGGAGGCAAAGCCACAGCTCTAGCTCAAGGGCAAAGCTAAAACCCAGCAGACTGCATTGTCCTGCTTAAAGCTACCTCCCTTCCTTTTAAATCCTGTACCTTTAAGGTCATTATTTTTTTAGCTCTCTTTCATTTTTTAGATTCTGTTGTACAAATGAATGCAAAAATAGAATAAAACTTTTTTCCACCTATTGAGTTGGCAGGTTAGTTACTAAACCTAACCATCCAAAATTGTTGACACTACACTGCTTTGTCCTACAAAAATGGCAATTGTAGATGCTTCAGTCTAACGCAGTCAATTGAGTATTTTACAAAGTGTATAAGAAAAAGTTTGAAATTGTATTTACAGGTGCTAATTCATCCCTATCCCACTAGTTAGACATAACTAAATAGTCTTTCTTTAAAGAAACTTTAAAATGTTATGTAAGAGACATAAATTTATTACTGGAATTTAAACAAGAGAATAATTCAGTTAAAAATAAATAACATAGCTAGACTGAGATTTACAGATGTCCCAGGAAGAGCAGTCCCTAAACTACCCACGAGATCGCTATCTCTCCCATTCTGAAACGTCCCTAGGGGAGTCCTCCTCACCCCAAGGCAGCCTGCTCCGGTGCTAGTTTCTGACGAGAACCCCTTACTGACATGTATAGCAGTTCCTCGCCAGGCAAGATTCCATGAAAACAATGTCTCATATTGGCATAATTTTAACTTAAAAATTTTAAGTGTCTGATTTTACATGAGCAGGACTGAGTTTAGTTCCCTTTGAAGAACAAACGACTGCTTTCCTGCTTTATAGGTTTTGTATGCCAAGGACAGGCAGTTTCAGGAATTTGCTTTCCATTTAGTCTCTCAACATATGAGGAAAAAAAAAAAAAAGAATCCAAGACCCTCTCTTTTCCAAACAAGCTTTTAAAGCCCTGGTATCAATTGTGAAAAGGGGGGAGCCGTGCAAATTGACGTGACAGCACTCCGTGATCAGCAGAGCGCTGTGTGAGCATGTAGGCACACCAGCGACACTGTCAGTAAGTTTCCCTCTCCCATCCCACCCCCTCCCCCCACCAACCCTACTATTTTGGTTACTGTTCTCCTGAAGGTCTGGAAATGAGTGACCCCCTAGGCCTGCCACCCAACAGGAAAGGCTTCGACTTTCTCCCAAAAGGAATTATGCAACCCTCTAATGGCATCTTTTGATGTCACTGGACTCTTTTACAGGTTCCTCAAACATCCTTTAAAATGTAGACAACAAAGCTATTGTCAAATGTCCCTCTTTTCTTATTCACTAAGAGACACAGGCTGAGCCCCTAGGCTCCGGGTGTCTAGTATTACCTGTGGCTAAATGGGCCTTTGAGTCAGAGGGTGAAGTTTTATCTGTGGGGCTTCCTGTGGGTGGAACTATCAGTGGAGTAGCACACAGGTAGGTTTGCAAGGTTCCTAAGGGACAAGAGGGAATTAAGAGGTAACAGCTATAAAATAGATTTGTTTAACTGTTTAAAAGCCACATTTCATTCTAATAGATGAGCCTAAAGGTAAGTATTTGTCAAGGCAGGAAGACTAAGGCACTTTTTCAATTAAGTAGTCACCTTTTCTGGGGGGTACAGCAGGGACAGAAGGTCCAAGTCTTCTTGCTTTGGCAAATACAAAAACAAGCAAAAACAAAAACAAAAACAAACAAACAAACAAAAAACTAAGAACAAGATAATATTGTAAATCTGTTTTTTTGGGGGAATACATATGATTTTTCTAGGTCCTTCTAAACATTCCAGTTTTTTAAACCCTCTTTAGGCTTACCAAAAAAATGGCTCTGATGTGTCCAAATGCACTTTAACCCCCTTTTTTGGTTATAGCATCACTAAAAAGCATAGGTAAGAATAATAGTAAAATGCCAAAAAAAAAAAAAAAAAAAGAGAGAGAAAGAAAAAAGAAAAAGCGAGGGGCTATATTAGAACACAGAAGACACAGCCTCAAATCAGGAGGAAATATTTTAATTTCAATGATCTTTAATGTCTTTATTTGTAAAACATGAATAATAAAGTCTGCTTTTTTAGGGCCAAGAAAATAATTGTGAACCTAACAGTATAGGATACATTAACCTACCTGCCATTTACTATCTGTTCATGTTATATCTAGAGTTTTTGTTGTTGTTGTTATTTGTTTGTTTTTTGTTTTTTAAAGTCATACTGTGATTCCCTTCCTTCACTATTTCCAAAGGTCTACAGGAGAAATCAGATTGTTGAATGTATGAGGGAAATGTGAAGCGATTAGAGCCTGCTCTAAAACTACACTGAATCATAATATGAAGTAGCCACAAGAAAACTGACAAACTTCACAATTTATCATGAGGCGAACAAACTTCTGCATAATTTCTCTGCTTGCAGGCAGAGTATAGCATGGCCTTCCCAAGCCCTCCGAGGAACTCTGCAATTCCGAGACTCACTTGAGCACTTGCTGTCTAATATTGTTTCTTAGCTGGTTCTTATTGAGGTGGGGACTCCATGTATGAGTTGCTAAATGGTTCGCAACAAAGTTGTCAACGCGTTGTCTCAGATTCTGATAGGCAGGCTAGAGAGAGAGAGACAAAAGACAAATGTTAAAAATCTCCACTGTTACACAGTATCAACACTGACAGCCTCAGGAATTTGAGTATCTTTAACAGTGTTAACAATTCTTAGGTTATAATATCAATGTGGCAACAAGGTTTCACAGTTTGTGACACTCCTGCTTCAGGATAATTTTTAAGTCATTTAACACCTTTCATTTTGTTTAAGACAAGAAGTTTGGAGATGAGGAATAAGAAGACAAACGTATCTCTTATTTGAAGACAAGGGACTAGAAAATAAGATACCAGTAAGTATTACTGTTAGATGATTTGGAGCAAAGAAAGGGAGAGGAGCAGAGGCAGTAAGCCTCCATTGAGAGCATGGCATCTAAATTGGACCTTCAGGGTTTCACAGTGCAACTGGGATTAGGAAAGGCAGGCGTTACCAGTATGGCCAACAATATACACAAAGAGCAAGTAGATGAGAAAACATGGGGTCAGGAGCATTAGGGAGCCCCACATTGTTAAGGTGGAGAAGGGAATACAAAAAAGTAGAGCAATGAGATTGGAGACATAGCTTGGGGCCAGAGTCTAGAAGGATTTGGGTACCTGTATAAGAAGTCTGGAATTATGGGAGAGAAAATGGGAACCCCCTGCACATACAGAGTGCTATGTGATAGCCGAGCTTTCTGATGATTAATCTTCCTACAGTGAAAGGGGAAACTGAGACAAAATATATTTAGGAAAGTACGCAATAACTAGAATACTGAAGGCCTGTACTGGGATGGTGAAAATGGGCTGAAAGGCATGGCTCCAAGAGAAATTATGAAGGGTCAACTACTGGAACTAGGCATTAAATTTGACGTAAGGCACTGGTTCTTAACTGGGAGCAATTTTGCCCCACTCTCACCCCAGGGGACATTTGGCGATGTCTGGAGACATTTCTGATCATCACAGGTGAGGGGAGCTGTTACTGGCATCTAGTGCGGAGAGGGCAGGGATGCTACTGAATATCACACAGTGCACGGGGCAATTCCCCACAGCAAAGAACTATCCAGCCCAAAATGTCAGCTGTGCTAAGGCCGAGCACTCCCGGAACAAAGGAAGGAGGAGAGAGAGAATACATGTGTCATCTCTGCTTCACAGGACACTGCCTAGAAGGATGTTTGACTGCTCAGTCAGGACTGCAAACTTTCTTCCTGGAAGTTGCCCCTACTACTCATGTTTTTTATTTTTATTTATTTTTTTTTAATCTTTCTTTTAGGTGGCTTTTAACATAGATGAGTTTGAGTATTCTCAAATGATTTTAAGTGAAACTGTATAGCCTCATCTTCTGCTATTTGCTCCCTTATCCATCAAAGCTTATTCTCCAGTGATAAGTTCTCACCCCTTTAATCTTGTGCACCTACCACTCCCTGTCCCTGTCATTTGGCAAACTTCTCATCTTCAGAGCTCACCCTAATCTGTGAAGTCAAGCTGACACCCCAGGTAGGACTTTTCCCCATGTTCCATCTATCATTCAAGTAATTCTATGTTGTGGGGAGTAGGGAATATTTATCTCCCTACTGACACGTAAGCCTGTTCCTCCCACAGGAACAAGCTTGTATCTTTGATTCCACACAACTTTTCACACTGTCAGGCAGATAAGCAATTAAAAAGCAGTTGTTAGATGAGAGGACTGGGTAATAATCAAGGCAACACAGATGATAAAGTTTTTATCCCTTTGTGAGAGCCCTTCATCTCTTCCAATTTCCAGACTTTTGCTCATACCTATTCTCTATCCTACCAAAAACGGGCTCACGATCATTTCTCATATTCCTCTCCACTTATCTAAAACCAATGTAAACTGAAATTAATTCCCCCCTCAATGATTCTAAAATTTAATTCTTCTCCCCAGTGTTTCCAAATTCAGAAGCATTAGGCTCAAACATCACAATGCAGTTAGCATTCCAGTTGCCCCACAACAAGCTTCAATTTGAACTACTGCATGTAATTTTCCTGGTTTCTAGGTTCTCCTTTTGGTAAAAAGCCTAGTGATGAGAGAAGTAGCTTGAGTTCCGCTGTTCTCCTGGGAATAGTTATGCATCTCCTTCCTTTTCTGGAGCTCTGGTCAAAAGCCTTGGAGTCACCCTTGACCCCTCCCTTTCTCTTCCATCCCATATTCAAAACAACAGCAAATCCTGTCATCATTAGCATCAAAATACAGCCAGAATCTGACCACTTCCTGCCATCTTTACTGCTACCACTCTGGCCCAGAGCTTTCTCATCTCCTGCCTAGAGTTATGGACCTCCTTGCTTCCATCCTTGCCTGTCTGAAGTCTATTTCCCACAGTGCTAGTGCAAATCTCCTAAGATTAGGGTAACCATATAATTTATTGTCCAAACCAAATCATGACTGAATGTTAAAGGGACGCTGTTGATAATTACATGTGGTCAAGCCATCCAAAATGAAAGTCAGATCACATCCATCTTCTGCTCTACACCTGCCAATGGCCTCTCAGCTTCAGTAAGAGCTAAACTCTTCCGATGGCGTCCATGGCCTGACAGATCTGCGAAGCGAGGGGGCAAGGACACTCCTACCTCACCTTCTATCACTTTCTCCCTCAGCAGGTGCTGCCCTGGGCCTTCCACACTTGCTGCCGGTCTCTTCCTGGAATTGGAGTGCTCAGCCTCCAGAACTGGACAGCTCCTTCAGCTCCTTCAGCTCCTTCAGTAGTGGCTTAAATGTCATCTTATTGAAATCTTTCCCTGAACAACTCACTCAAATCAGCAAACCTTTCCCCCTCATCCTGCTTTCTTTCTTCCACAGAACTTCTCACACACTATTTATTGTCTGTTTTTCTTTTCTGGGATTCAAGCTCCCTATCAGGATGCACTTTTTGTTCACTGCTGTATCCCTGGCACTTAAAACAATGCCTGGTACATTGCAACTATTTGTTGGGTGAATAAACTATATACTTCTGCCTTTGATATTCCTTTTGAATCTAAAAAGGATTCAATAATCACAGTGACTGGGAGCCATTCATAACTGAAAAAGTACCCCCAAACTGGCCCTTATTACCTAAGGAGAGGTGCCAAATTGACTTAGTCAGTGAGCTTCCTGCCTGGGACTGAGAGACAGGCTCTAATCAGTGCAAAGGGGTCAGAAAGGCTTTATAATCTCTTAGCTTGCTCCAAGGACCTGGGAACTGGGTCTACAGTAGAGGAGCCTCCGTGTTAGCTGAATCTTGGGGCTACATTTTAATGTGTCCCCCCCAAATGTTTTAGGACTCTGCTTTTAAAGGATCTGGCAGGGATATTACAAACACAACAATACCATTCAGCGGGGTTGGAGCTGAAGAAAAAATTGAGCGTTAGATGTTGCAGCCCCCCACGTCTCTTCGGTATATTTTAATTTTCAATCTGCATACACAATAATACACAGACTTGTAGGTTTCTGAGAACAGCAAAGTGAAATCTCTACTTGCCTGTGTACATAATCAGCTTTATTTAGTTGAGTCACATTTACTTGGCCATGTCCCATGAAAGGAAGGAAGGAAGGAAGGAAGAGAGAGGGAATGAAGAGGCAATAGGCATTATTTTCAAAAGTTGGTTGTGCATATTCCTTAAAACAAAGTGAGAAGACTATACACATGCTACATAGATGAACATCCCCAAGTAAATTGAATTCTATGTGGTGCAAAAACTCTGACACCTCCAAAAGGCACATTCTACTTCTGGTCTACATGGTGGGCCAGAGTTTTTAAAAGGGAAGATGCCCCCAGATTTTCAGGTAAGTTTTCCCAGAGAAGATAGCAAAATTGTATAGAGTTCACCTCAAAGCCTGGACCCTTTTCTCAAAGAAACATGGTTCTTTAGAAGAGTTGAACATGCTATGAGAAAACGCTCACCTCATCAAAACTTTCGATCAGTGAATCAAAACAGAGCTAAGTAAAACAAACAAACAAACAACCCCCTCCAATTTCCCAGCCATTTCCAACTGAACCTTCCTGCTTCATTTTCTTCCAGACTTCCAGACCCTACTGGATTTCCACCATCTCCCTGAATGTTCCTTCCGGGTGTCCTCTACTCATTCTTAGCTGAACCAGCTAAGTCTACCTGTTTCTGCTAATGCCCTTTCCACTCTGACATGTGGTACAAAATCCCTTCCCCTTCCTAGCTCCAAACTCCTTTTGTACAGGGAATCACTTTGCTGACCTTCCCCCTCTACCCTTTACTCTCCCAAAAGCATTCTTTTGTCCAGTCTTTTTTCCACTTCAATATCTGCTGTCATCTGTCTTCCATCCTTTCCTCAGTTCTCTTCTCCTCACCCCTCATCCCACTTCCTCTCCCTTCTCACTTCAGAGAAGTGACTTGGTCTAAGCTACCTAAGTCGGAGTCACTGGTAGAAACAAAAGTCCTGCTCTCCCCAGCCCACCTTTTCACCGTCCAGCTCTGCCTCCTTACCTTTGCAGCCCTCACAATGTCCAGTAACACACACTGCAAACAGTTTGATTCATTACCTCTTAATCTCTCCAAAGGGCAAATACATGACCCTTACCAGAAATCTTCCTGAGAGGAGGCAAAAATGACTTGGCTACAAAGCAAATAATTTGATTCATTACCACTTAGAAATCTGTCCAAAGGGCAAAGGCATGACCCTTACCAGAAATCTTCAAGAGGGGAGGCAAAAATAATTTGGATAGAATGTACCGGGGGTAAAAATAATCAGAAATGACAGCACTGTTAGCGTTAGTGTTTCCAAACGAGTCTCCAAAAGAACAATGACTTCGTCTTGCTCACTCCTACATTCCCGGCACCTAAGCAGTGCCCGGCACGTAGTAGGTGCTTAACTAAGCTCGTCTGCTACGCAGACGGAACGACAGGCGAATGAATGAGAGCAGCGCGCCTCGCACAGAGCCGGGCACCGAGCAGCAGCTCAAAGAGGAAGCGGCTGCACAGGCAACCCGGTGAGAGGCGCGCTCCAGAGGGGCCCCGGCTGGGGAAGCTGAGGCGCCGCCGGCCCATCGACACACGCGGGAGACCGACACAGGTCGTCCCCGCTCCCCGCACGCCCGCGGCCCCCGCGCGCCCCGAACCTTGGTGTCCACGTCGGCCAGGCAGTCCCTGCGGAACTGGTCGAAGAGCCCCTGGCTCTTGAGGTGGTTCACGATCATGGCCACGAGTTGCGGGTCCCCGGCGCCGGCTCCCGCGCCGCCCGCCCCGCCCGCGCCTGGGCCAGCCCCGGGGCCGGGAGGCGGCGGCGGCGGCTGCGGCTGCGGCGGAGGCGGCGGCGGCGCGGGAGGCGGCGGCTGCGGCTGCGGGTTGGTGGCCATGGCGGCCTGGGCCGGGGAGGGCGCGGGCCCGGGCGGGCGGGCGCTCCTGGGAGGCGGCGGCTGCACCGGTCCCGCCGCCTGAGGGAAGCCAACGGGATGTTGTTACGGAGCCAGCGGATCCGGAGCAACCCCGGAAGTGAAAGGGAACCGGGGGAAGGGAGGAAAAGGCGGCGACAATAGCAACCAGGTCCGGCGACGGGGGCCGGGAGGGGTCAGTTCCCGCCGCCACCAAGCGCGGGCGCCCTCGCGAGGCCGGGCTGCGAAGGAAGCGGCGGTGAGAAGCCGAGCGGCACCGAGAAGCGGGGCGGGCGGCGGACTCTCCGCTGGCGCCTGGGTCTGGAGTCCAGGGCGGCCGGGCGTTCGGCTCGCGCGACTCCCGGGGCCTGAGGGCCGCCTGGGCGCCAGCTCGGAGCCGGCCGGGGCCCGGGAGCGAGACTCGGGCCGGGTTCCAGCCACGGTGGCGTTTGGGCCTGACGCTCTTGCTCCGGTTTCACCGGGCAGTCGAGATCCGCAGACACTTCTAATGCGAACCATAGGTAGAGCTGCTTATTCTAAACTCGCCCATCGCACCTCGTCCTCAGCCTGTGATCCTGCCCACTTTTCTTCCAGGCAGGTAGCTCCAGGGGTCTCTCCTCCCCACCCCACCCCGTTTTCCCTTGAGCATCCCATCCCCTCTTAGTCCCCGAGTGTGCCTGTGGTCTAGAACCCGACTCCTCCGGCACCTTCTTCCTAACGGTGAAGGCAATACCGATAAGCCTTTAGTTTTTAAAGTTTTAATGTATTTTTGTTTGATCAGTAGGTAACGCGTATATAGCACGCATTATGTGCCAGGCGTGGCGTTAAGAACCTTTACCTGCATTAATTCTCCCAGTCTTCAGAACAGCTCTAAACTAGGTCTTACCAGTATCACCAATTTGCAAATCAAGAAACTGAAATCCTGGGGAGATAACATAAATTATCCAACAGACAGCAAACTGCCTGATTCTGGACTGAGTTATCTTTAAAATACTGTTACAAAGCAAAATAAATATTACACATTTTAATAATTAGTCAATGGAATGTAAAAGTTATGGGAAAATGCATCTCTTGGTGAAATAGATTTTGTTGCTTTTTAAAATTCATAGGTCTGTGGATGAATATGTCATTGCTAGAAGGGGAAGGATTGAACATAATTTTATTTCTATTTCTAGTTTTTATGGTTGTATGCCCTGAGAAACTGTGTTCATATAAGCAAATACTATTACTGGGAACAGAGTTTTATGGTAGCAATCTCACTCAAATTTTTTGATCGCAGAAAATTTGATTTGATACTCTTTGAGTTGACTGTTCAATTAGGCCCTTCTTCAGTTTCGTTGAAAGTAAAGAATTGAAAGTCAGCTGACTTGCCAAAGTATTTGTTTACTTAGGGCTGGGTTACATAAGCCCCTGGGGTATAGGGGCAGGAACCCCAGAGGAGGAGAAATATTGTGATGGAGGGGTAGGTGGGAAGAGAGGGAGAGAGGCCTTCTGGTGAAGTGGGACATATCAGTCACCTTAGTTATTCGTACTTTACGTGACAGGAGAGTTCTGTGTGGATAATCGGAAAGATTAGTGTGCATCAGAATCTCCTGGAGGGCTTGGTAAAACACAGTGCTGGCCCCATCCTCAGAATTTCAGGTTTGGTAGGTCTGGGGCATGGTTTGAGACTTCTCATTTTTAACAAATGCTTATGGATCACCATTTGAAAAATATTGGACTAGACTAGCTATGCCCCACAGGCCTAATCTGGTTTACCTGTTTTTATAAGTAAAGTTTTATTGGAACATAGCCATACCCATTGGATTTGCTTTGTTTCCATTGTCTCTGGTTGCTTTTGCTGCAAGGCCAGAGTTGAGACCGCCTGACTTGCAAAAGTGAGCTTTACCATCTGGCCCGTCACAGAAAAAGTCTGCCAGCACCTGGACTAAAAGGAGGCAGCAAAAGTGTGGTTGTGAGACTTTGGAGTTGAGAAGCCTGTATTCAAGAACGTCTGCCATTCCCTAGACTACAGGTTGCCTCTCTGAACAGTGGAGATGATGTCTAATTCACAGGGTTGTTGTAATGACTAATGGCTTTGGGGGAGGTGTTGTTGGATATACTGAGACACAACTCTAAAATAGGAATTTTCTCATCAGTGTTTAAGGACTCTGATAGTCATTTATGGTCCCCTTAAGTGATTGGTTGCCTTTTTGTTGTATTTTTATTCCATGCTTTCTAGTTTCAACATATTTTTGTTTTTGTTTTTGGAAGAGGATACTCCTTTTATGCAGATAACTACTTTTAAATATTTCTTTGCTTTTAAGATTTAAACTTATGCTAGTGATAATAAGATTTACAAAAGTAAGATTCATTATGAAGTTAAGCATCCAGTGTCTATTAATGTTGCTGAGTTGCTGGTTATTTTGACAGTTGGGATGGCAATATATCCAATAGCTTGAAATAAAAGTTACTCCTTTAAAGGCTTGTAAAAATGAAAAGAATTTTGCATTTTAAAGAGTTAGTCTTTGATTAGATTGTTTTTATTTAAAAAAGGCCATGTGAGAGAGTGTGTGTGTGCGTGCGTGCATGCGTGCGTGCGTGTGTTTACTGAGTAGTCTATCTAGATGGTATATGGTGACCTGAAAACCGAAAGCTCCAGGAATGAAACTAGAAAAGTTAAAAATGCAAGAAGATCTGAGGAAATGATGTGATGTCATCTGAATAACCCAAATCCAATCCAAGTCATCTGGGAAGAAATTCTGAGAGGGATGAGAAAACAGTGATTGTAACCAAGAAGTTATATCCCTAAGTAATGAAATTATTCTACCTCTGAATAAAGAATAATTTCAGAGGGGCAATGGCTGGCAGAGCATCGAGGAAAGGAAGGGATCCCCATCGCCTGGAACTGGCGTTGTCTATGGAAAGCACGCATTTGCTAGTAGGCACCAGCCATTTCTTGATCTAATTCATTCTTTTCTGACTCTGTGGTCGTTAGACAACCTTTGGGTCCTGTTTGGCTTCACATTTGGCTTTGCCTGTGGAAAGAAGAAATGCTATTCAGCAAATATAGGAAACTCTCCACAGGTGATTATCTCTCTCCCCATGGATGACTTTTATGCACACAAGGCCCTAAAAGCTTGGTTAATGATAAAATCACTTGGGATTCAGATCCATTCTTTGTATGTATTGATATTCACCTTCTGACCTTGCAGGTCTGAGGTCTGGGCCCCACACTGTGGTGAGCAAATTGAGGTATCTCTGTGGGGCCATTCTGGATGTTCTGTCTTGGGTAACTCACATTTATTGGCCTTGTTTTAAATCTAAATTTAAATCCCACAAGTTCCTTGTAGAAAATGAAGAAAACCCAGAAGTTTACTGATAACAGCTAGTTGTCTAGTCTAGAGATAAACCCCTGATACAAGCTGCACCAATTAGAACTATCCTGGAGATTTTGGAAAGTATTCGGTGTCCCTCTCTGGTGGCCACACCTGATGTCTGGAGTAGTCAACCGCCAGATCCTCGGTGGATAGAGCCAGTCTGCGGAAGGAAAAATATCTGACAACCCACAGAGTGAAGCACAGATAAGAGATGGATGACAAAATCCCTGCCTGTCCTCCACAGGTTCCTGCAGCCCAGTTATTCTCGTCCTTACCCATCCTTTGACCATGTGAAACAAATACCAAAGAAACATTCAAACTAGTAAAAAGTCCTGTTGTTTAATATGGAATATGCCTTGTTATGCTGATGTGAGGGACTGTGAAAACGGGTGGCATGTGCATGGAATTCTAGTGAGTATCAGCACTGGTCACCGTCTCCCGCTGGTAAACAATCTGAACCTTGGCTTGACACTTCCTACTAGTCCATGCTGGCACACCTCAAAACCTCAATACAAATCTGATGTTCTGCAAGCCATCTGGAGAGAAGCGGGCAGGGCACAGCCATTCAAGGAATGACAGACAGCAATTAACACTAAAATGGTGGAAGATTCAACTCCCAGTAGGTTTGAGGATTGAGATGGTGGGAGGTTTGACTTCTAGTAGAACTTAAGCTTCATTATATGCTCCTTGTAACATATTAACATGATAAATAACATGCCCGCAGGTGTCATGACAGCCCCAAGGCTAACCACAAAAAGCCCAAGAGTGGGCGGTGGCCCAATTCCTGGGAATCTCAAGCCCTTCCCTAGGGTAGTTGGAATGGTCCCACCTGTAGGCCTGTGAAGCTACTGAGCCCATAAAGACTGGCAACACCACTCCTGGCCGCCTCTTGCTCCCTCATCTTTGGAGGCAACCTGCACTCTGTCTACGGAGTGTGTACCTACTTTTACTCTAATCTGAGCACCCAACCCCCTACACCTCGTGGCCTTTCTCTTGCCCTCTGAAACAGCCTACACTCTATGCAGTATGTATCTCTCTAAATAAATCTACATTTACTCAACTGTGGCTTGCTTTTGAATTCTTTCCTGCACGAAGCAAAGAACCCACATTTGGTGGGGCATGTCCCAGGGACCCAACTGAGACCTGGGACACAGCTGTCTTCACGCCCCACATCTGTTTTTCCTGCATTACTTTTTCCTATTAGTGCCTCAGTTACTCCAGGGGAGCCATGAATTTGGGGGTGGGGGTGGGGAACAACTCTCTAAAAGTATTGCCAAACAAAAGTTGACATGCCACTTGCACAGTGAGGCCAAACTGAAATGGAGTTTGCAGTAGAGAAAGATTTACTGCGGGGCTAAGCAAGGAGAACCTGTGGCTGGTGCTCAAAAACCTGAACTCCCTGATGGTTTCAGGGAAGAATTTTTATAGGCAACATTTAGGGTGAGGGTTGCAGGGTGTGTGATTTTCTCCTGGTTGGCTGGTGGTGAGGTAACAAAGCAATGTTCTAGGAATCTTGTGCTCAGCCTGAGGTTACTAACCTCCGCTTGGGAGGGGGCCTTAGTTCCCACAGAACTCGAAGATACATTGTTATGTATATTCCTTGAGGAGGAACCAGGACCCTGCTTTACCCCTGGAGTTGAATCTTATGTCTCAAGAGATATCAGAGTTGGTTGGAAAAATAGAAGAAATGCCCACTTCTTGAAAGAAAATTGAATAAAAATACTCATCAGTAATTCTTTCAGACAATGAATACTGAACTAATGATCGTACATTTCTGGATTTAAGTAAGTAAGTAAACAGCCTTGCTGTTTTCTAGCTTTATGACTGTGGGCAAACCGTTCAACCTCTCTGTACCTTATTTTCTTATTTGTAAAATACAAAGAATAACAGACTTACCATGAGGTTTTGGGAAGACTGAGATAACTCATTCATTCCTTAAGTATCTGTTGGGCTCCTACTATGTGCCAGGAGAAAGCAGACAAACCATTTCCCTACCAGTGCTCCCATTCTAGTCAAATTAGCTGGTCAACAAACAAACAAATGCACAAATAAAATATCAAGCAGGGATAAGTACTCTGCCTAGGATGAAGTAGAGTGATACCATGGAGGTTGACTGGATAGCAACTCTCAGGTTAGGGAGAATCATTCTCAGATCTGAATGCCACAGTGAAGCTGGCCATGAGGAAATGAGGTGTAGCTGGTGCTAAGGTCCTGGGGCAGGAATCAGCTTGATGTGTTTGAGGATCAGAAATAAGGTCATTGCAGCCAGAGGATACTGGGCAAAGGACAGAGTGGTAGCAGATGGAACCAGATCACGTAGGGCTTGGATAACAAGGATAGGAAATGTGTTTTGTCTTAAGTGCAATGAAAAGCCCCTGGAGAATTTTAAGCTGGTGAATGACATGATTTCACAATGGATGTAAGGTGTTCACCACTGATCCTCGCACAGGGAAAACGCAGTGTGTATTAGCTGCTGTTACCTTTTCATTTAATCCTCATATCAATCCTCTGTTACTGTGAAAGGAAATCATTCCAAACTTGATCTGGGGCAGAACTTTGTGGGCTGATGTGATTTTCAGCCTCTTTGGGAAGGATCTAGCCTTCCTAATAAAGCTCCAGAGTATTTTTCTGATGGACTTTAAAGCAATTTAGATTCCTTCTGGGGAGTCATATTGGCTGCACACCGCTCTTGTAGTTTAGGTGTGCCCAGTAACCCTTAGCCAGGCATGCAGAGCTACGGCACTCTCTAAGCCGTATGCTTTCCTAATAACCTTCAAACCGGACATTCCTCTCCTAAAACTTTAATCGAGTAGCGTTTAAGTCACTTTTGCTTTTTCTCCTAAAGAAGATCTTTGAACTATTTTTTTTTTGAGATCTTTTCCCTTGCCAACAAACTTGCAGTGAAATGTGGATCAATGTTTATACTCAGTTCATCCCAGAAACTGCTTTGACAGTGTCAGTAATATCACCCTCTACAGACAAGGAGACTGAGCCTTAGAAATGTTAAGTAACTTGGTCAAGGCCACAGTTTCCCAGCCAAGGCCTATGCCCTTAAGCATTCCAGTGTACTCCCTGCAGGAAGACCAAACTCAACATAAGCCAGTGTTCTTAGAAGAAAAGCAATTTAGAACCTAAGCGATGGCCCAGTCCCCAGGCATCATATTTCTTTTATTGCAGCCTCATTATTGTGTTTTATTTTATACTTATTTTTAATGACAGGTTCACCGTGACCTCCCTTTATTCCCCCCAAGATATGTGTGTGTAGTTCATCTCCAATCCCACTCTGCTTTTTGATTTTTCAAGAGTTCTAATTTGTTCTTTCACAAATTGAACCCAATCCTAACAAGAAAAGACTTTTTCTCCAGTTTGTCAAGATCTACAGAATCTATTCTTCTGGTCTTGGATGTCATCTACTTGAATCTTCAGTCTATCCAAGCCCAGAGACTTAATTCATTAGTGTCTGTGACTCATGCCAAACACATGAACAGACTGTGTGAGTCTGCCAAGCTGAAGTAAACAATGCATTTGCTCTTGTGAGAAAAATCCTGAATGAAATCATTGAAGGATGCTAAAACCCTCTGGGTTATTTCAGACTGGAGGATGGGGGAAGTCCCTACTTCTAACTAACAAGTATTAGTTTCTTAGAACAAAATTGATTTCATGGGTGTACTGGAACCAGTTTAAATAAAGTTATGTTAAATTTTCAGGAAATTTGTGAAGTAGTTGATGCCAAGTTGTTACCAGAGAGTAGGTTCTTGTCTTGTCACAGAAAGAATTCAGAGACGAGACACAGAGGTCGAGGGTAAAGTGAGGATTTATTAAGCAATAGTTTGCTCTCAAGTGGAGAGTGAGTAGACTCAGGTGAGTAGCTGTACTGAATTTCTTTGGCAAGCTGATTACATGAGCTGTAAAAATGAATTGGCAGAATATTCATTGGAGAAGGAGGGGTTTGGAGCCCTATTTCCTGATTTTCATCCCAGCTCCACCTTCCTGAGGGAAAGAGGGATTCTTGTCCTTATTTAGTCTTGATTAGAAGTGTCATGGAATTAGTGCATGATGGGTACTTCTAATCTGCAAGGCTAATTTTATTGTAATGACAGCATAATGAGCAAAAGGTTATATTTGGATGTCAGAGATTCTTGCCTTATCCCACCTTTCTTTGTCTGCCTCCAGGACACTTGTCAACCCGAAATGTGTGGTTTCTTATCAGTCTGTAGGTTCCTGCTTTTCGTTGTCTGCCCAAGGGCTCCTGTTGTTCACAAGATGTGTGGTTTCCTGCCATTTGGCCCATGCCCTGCTTTCTCTGCTCATATCTAGCTCTCTGCCTGCTCTAAGAAAGTCAATAGCTTGAAATTGGCTGGAGTATTTATATTACAAAAATTGGCAAATGCCACACATCAGGGCTTTCTTACCCCACAGAGCCAGCCTTTTGAACACTCAGCAGCACACCTCAGCACTGCAAGTACCCTTCTGGCTCATGGTCTTCTTCCACCTAGTTATAGAAGAGGAGGGCATGGGAAGAGAGTGGTCCTGTTTCCAAGACAGGTTTTGTGAAGGAAAAGCCAGGCTGGTCTAAAAAGATAACTCACAAGTCTAGGAATGTGAAGGAGAAGCTGGGCTGGTCTAACAAGATAACTCACAAATCTAAGTATCGGAATACTGATCTGAGTTCTGCTGGACTAACTTGTGAATCTAAGTTAATTAGTGTTGGTTTGCTGTTCATGTTTTTTTGCTAGCCAGCTGGATTTTCAAAGATATATAACTGGCTTTGGAATGTTGGTTTGCTGCCTCCCTGCCTTCATTTTTGTGATAATGATGCTGCTAAAGCTGTTCCATGCCTACTGGCCGAATACCCCAAGCTTGTACTTTACCCTATAAAACCTCATGCACACGTCTTGGAGGTGCTCAGAGTTTCGGAGCAGAAGCCCCTCTGAGACCGCCGGCGTAATACATCTGAGTACTCCAACCCTCCGAGTGGTGCTTGTTTCTTGGCTGGCCCGTCATTTCCGTGACAGTTTTTGGCTCCTGCATTTTTCCCTGTCACATACTCTGTCAAGAGTTCTATAGTCAAACAGACCCCACATTCTTAGCAGAGATGAGGTTCACCATTATTTTACCCTCAGGTTTAATCCCATATCCATTACCACTTGCTCTGTGACTTGTGCTGGTCAGTTACCCACATCTCTAGACCCATTTCCTCATCCCTATAATGAGGATAATATTGCTAACCTCATAGTTTGTTTGCAAGTGTGTATGGGGTAAGGGAGGTTACCCATGAAGTGTTTTGCTTAGAACTTGGTGAATTGTAAGTTTTTCATAAGCAGTATCTCTAATTAAAATGACATTATTAGTCAGTAGGTATTCACTGACACTTACAGAACTCCTGCCCTTGAGGCTCTTGTTAAGTGCCAGTGTCTAGAGGGCTCGTATCTCTGGTCCAAAGCCTTGAGTCAGCCTGGCTCACACGTTTCCCCCACAAGGTGGCGTTCCCTTTCTGCCTGTGCTTGTTAAGGCCGGGAGCCCTGGCATGGGTGTGATTCCCTTGTAATCCAAGCCACACCAGCCATACCCTCTCTTTCATTCAGTGTCGGCCTCCCAGTGATACCTCAAGTGCATCGAGCTTGACGATCTTTTTGGCTAGAAAGAAACAGGAGAAAGAAACACTTGAAATATGTTGATTTGGCCTGTATGACTTTTCATTGACATGAAGAAGGAGGATTTTGTGTCTCTGTGGAAAATCTTCCTTTTATTCACTGCAAGGATGCTTTTAACTGGTAGGAAGCTGAAGTCTTTGCGAGGTTCCTCCTGGTTCCTTTTCCCTCATTGTCAAGAATCCTCAGGGCAACATGATAGAGTGAAAATCAACATGGGGCCAGCAGTCAGACAGACCTAGATCTGACATATGATTCTGCTGCTTATTGGCTGAATGTTCTTGGGCTACTTATTTGAATTTCTAACTCTCAGTTTCCTAATCCATACAATGGGGGTGTCTGTCTGTTTGTTTATCTATCTATCTATCTATCTATCTATCTATCTATCTATCTATCTATCTATCTATCATCTATCTATCTATCTAATCTATCTATCTATCTATCTATCTATCTATCTATCTATCTATCTATCTATCTATCTATCTATCTATCTATCTATCTTGGGTTAGTCCTGTACTTCACAATCTGCTTCACATTAGATTCATTTATGGAAATTTGCAAAAACAGTTGATTCCTTGGCTCCAGTTCAAAAGACTGATTCACTTGGGCTTGGTTTCAGCCCGAACATCAGTCTGTTTTAGAATTTCCAGGTAATTCTATGTGTAGTGAAGTTTTAAGAACAGCTGAGATCCTATTATTAAGCCTCTCTAGGCCTCAGTTGGCTCACATGCTCAGAATCTGAAAGTCCTTGGACCTCAGCAGCTCATACAAATGCAAAATGAGTCTCTTTTGCCGACGGCCACTTTGTGACTGTAATCTTTGACCTGTTCAGATTAGCAGACACTGCAGTCTCCCTCGCACCCACTTCTTGTCTTCAGAGGCCGTTCCTGGGAAGCCCAAGAACCCCTACTGTTGTTCTGCAGGTGAGGAGAACAACACCTGGGACCCTTGTCCTCTGCTGAAGCTGGGCAGTCCCTGTGGTCGGGAGAAATGTCAGCCCTTGCCACGATTCCACAGAGAGCAGTGGGGTGATGTGGCTTCTCCTGGGTCTCCCTCGGTCAAGGATGTTCATCCCTCCAGTTGGCCTGGATTGTCAAGGACAGGGCCCATCAGGGGTCAACTCTTTCATTTCACACAAGAGCAGACATTTCCTTAGGCACAGCCCATCACCCCGACAGCCGTCTCATGAGGCAAAGGAGCATCTCCTCCCTGTCCAGAACCAGCTGCTCCTATGTCCTTTACCTGGGCTGCCCAGTCCACACTCCTCCCTCTTGACGAATTTCCTCTTGGAAATCCTTTTTCTTCTCACCGTCTGGCCTCAAGTGGGCCCACCCTTGTCTACCAGATGTGTTCTAATAAGTGCAGTAAGTAGATAAATACCAGACTTTTCTCCCAGCAGGCTCCTTGGCCCCCCGTGCAGGCTCACATATGTAAAAGGATGTATGAGAGAGGGTTCATATCAATTTACTTAGCAACCTCTTCTAAACCCAGGCCCTTCCCAAGTTCCACCTCCACCAAAAAAAAAAAAAAAAAAACCCTTCCCCAGAATCAATGGGTAAGGATTCATTCACTTTGCACATGTGTCAGAGGGACTGCCAAAGTGATTATTTCCATGATAAAGAGACAGTTTGCCCCAAAAGTCAGTTCAGGTTTTCACCATGAGCACAGAAGCCACATAAAACAACCAAGATAGCAGTGTCCTTAGTTTCAACTAATTCTAGGATTCAGTCTCCTCTGGACAGTCCATCACATGTAGATGGGGTTGACGTGAATGGCAGCCTCACCGGGTGGCTGAGAATAACAAGTGAGAAACATGTAGAAAGAACAATTTCTAATGTCTTATTTTTTTCTAATAAAATAGTTTTTTTTTTAATAATTTTTAAAAAAATTTGTGGGGAGGTAACCAGGTTTTATTTTTTAGAGGAGGTACTGGGGATTGAACCAAGGACCTCGTGCATGCTAAGCATGCACTCTACCACTTGAGCTATGCCCTCCCCTGTAATGTCTTATTATTATCACTGTTGCTGGTTATGCATATCAGCATCTAATAAAAGTTGCCACTTTGAACAGTAGGTACCTCAGGACCAAGTTATCTCCCCTCCTCTTCCTGCCCCTGTACAGTAGTCAGTATAAGGGTCCGGAATCCTGACCAATACAACCTGGTAGTCCCAGGTTCTCACCCTGTCACCCAAAAGTCACAGTAGTTGGAGTAATGGAGCCTCTCCACTTAAATGCAGGGCTGTGGGCCCAAGTGTTACTTGCTGTCTCTCTCTCCTGCTTTGGTAATGAGAACAATTCAAGAGAGTAACTTTTGATCAGGTGGCCTTTGAGTTGCTTCTTGAGCTTTGGTTTTCCTCTGAATAGACCCAAGTGTCTTCAAGAGGTTAGGAGAAAACTGGAGAATGTCTGGCTTGAGCCATGTTCTCCACCGTACTAAACCCAAAGCCCTAAATATTGCAGCTCTCGGGGACTTGCCTGGCCTTTTAGAGAAGTGCAGTACAGGATCTTGATTCTCATGTGGTTCCTTGAGTCTGCTGTCTATCTTTCAGGAATCTGAGAGGAAGCAGGCTTATAATGAGCACTCCTAAGCCTAGAACAGTTCTTCTTCCTGAAAGGCTAAACACTTTCACCCTGGGGTTTTAGTGACCACTGACATTTTAAGAAATGTGCGCATGTCTCTCAAAGGAAGGTCAATTTGGGGATCATCTTGCAGTTACTAGCTATGGATGATCTGGGTCTGATTACCTAAGGGGCCAGCTTGTCTCCCTTATGGATGGTCATGAGACATACTCTGGAGATGGTGCTGACTGGGCTCAGTGGTTGACTGGATGGAGCAGGAAGGGATGGGGAGATAATCTGCTGGGTAAGTTTCCTTTAGAGCAAACACTGGCTAACTATAGCTAGCAGGTCAAATAACGCTTCCAGTTTTTGTTTTTAATTTTTTATTTTGAAATTAATTAAGACCAAATTGCTACCTGTTTTATAAATAAATTTTACTAGGATGTTACCACACTTATTTGTTTATAGATTGCCTACAGCTGCTTTCATGATACAATAGCAGAATTGAGCAACTGCAACAAATAATGTATGACTTGCAAAGCCTAACATTTGTACCATCTGGCTCTTTACAGAAGAAATTTGATGGCCCCTGTGCTAGATTCAAGGATGCTTCTCCCAACTGCCTCAGTTTCCTCCTGGCTGCAGCCCAAAGGCCACAAGACCCCACTGAATCAGAGAACTCCAGGGTTAGGAGGCATTAGTGGGCTTCCAGTGAAATTTCTCATCTGAGGCCAGAATCTCCCAAGGATACCTTCTCAAGAGATCCCCTGGAGGCGAAGGCACACCACTGCCTGCAGAGGCCAAGTCACCTTCTTTGGGAAGTTCTGGCTGCTGGAAAATCACTCCTTACACGGAACTAAAATCTGGTGGAAAAAAAAGAATTTGTTCAGGTTTTATTGTTCATAATCCCATCTCCAGCCTTTGGAGGAGGAAGACACTGTCACCAGCAAGATGGTCTGTGCTGTCTGTCTTGTGTGGGGCAGCACAACGGGTAGGGAGGAGATCTGCAGAAACTGTGTGCTCTGCGTGGAAGAAGATGCTGGATGCCTCTAGAGAGAGGAATCCAGAAAAGGGATGCTGGAGGGGCATGGCTGAAGGGGAGGGGTGAGAGAGGACCTGCAGGCGGGGAAGGAGACAGGAGTATGGGAGCTGTCTCAAATTATTCTTCAGTGCTTCTGGAGTAGGACTTGAGTGTGTGGGTGTGTTTCTAGATGCTTCAAGCCATTGAAATGTCCTTCAAGGATATGGTCCAGGTGTATTTGAGTTGTGTCAGTTTCCCTGACGTTCCCATAAAACAATCTCATACTGTCAGTCCCAAGAGCTTTCAGACCAAGCAGCACCATAGCCATAATGATCCAAATCCCACCTCACTGTCTTCCTTCCTGGCTACAGGTTTCCTCTTCTCTCACCTCAAAGGTTGCTTCAAACCAGAAGGCATGGAAGGAGAGAGAGGTGGCGGGAGACCATGCGCCATCTCCTTGGCCCAGGGTAGAAGGTTTTCCAGGGCACAGAGTAATGCACAGACCTCCAGAGCTATGTTAGAGATCCCGTATTCAAGATCTATACCTGCAATAATTGTGTGTGCAAACTTTTGTTACCATTTCTCTTCTTTGTGCCTCAGTCTCTTCCTCTGTACAACAGGAGGCTGGGGCTAGGAAAGTGCTCAAATCCTGCTTGTTGCACTTGAGTGTTCTACAAGGGGGCTTTGGAGGTGTGGGGCAGGACGCGCCACAGTGAGGATGCTAAGGGGCTGGGTTTCCTGGCCATCCTACTCAACTTTCATCTAAGCATCTCTGTGCTATCTATTGGGTAGACTGGGATTTCTTAAAATCTGTTAATACTAAATTTCTGCTGCTAAAGAAATAAAAAGGCTAGAATCCAGTGAACTTTATCTGTATTTCTCTATGCTGTAGTGCATGTCTCACTAGAGGGATTCACGCTGGGTTGTTTTTGTGATACATGGATGAACATTATTTTTATTGAGATATACTTGACATAACATTATATTAGTTTCAGGTTTACAACATAATTATTTGATATATGTATATATATACAAAATGATCACCACAGTAAGTCTAGTTAACATTCATCACTATAAATAGCTGTAATTTTTCTTCTTGTGATAAGAACATTTAAGATTTACTCTCGTAACAACTTTCAAATATACAATGCAATATTGTTAACTATATTCACCACACTGTATATTACATAGTCAAGATTTATTTCTTTTATAATTGGAAATTTGGAAGTTTGTACCTTTTGACTTCCTTGACCTTTGTTGTTCACCCCACCTCACCTCAGGTAACCACCAGTCTGTTCTTTGCATCTGGGTTTGGTGGGGTTTTTTGTTTTATTTTTTTTTAAGATTCCACTTATAAGTGAGATCATATGGCATTTGTCTTAGTCTGACTTATGCCACCCTGCAAATGACAGGATTTCATTCTTTTTATCTCTGAATAATATTCCATTGTGTATACATACTACATCTTTTTATCCATTCGTCCTTTCAGGGACACTTAGGTTGTTTCCATGTCTTGGCCATCCTAAATAATGCTGCAATGAACACGGAGGTTCATATATCTTTATGAGTTAGTATTTTTGTTTCCCTTAGACAAATACCCAGTAGTGGAGTTCCTAGACCATATGGTAGTTCCATTTTTAATTTTTTGAGGAATCTCCATACAGTTTTCCATGGTGACTGCACCAATTCACATTCCCACCAGCAGTGCACAGTCTTCCTTTTTCTCCACATCCTTGCCAACACTTGTTATTTCTTGTCTTTTTTTTCTTCCAGTTTTATTGAGGCATAATTGACATATGCACTGTAGCAGTTTAAGGTGTCCAGCATAATGATCTGACTTACATACATGATGAAATGACTGCCACAATAGATGTAGTGAACATCTGTCATCTCATATAGATTTGACATTAAAGAAATAGAAAAACAATTCTTTTCCTTGTGATGAGACCTCTTAGGATTCACTCTCTTAAGGATTTTCATGTATAACATACAGCAGTATGAATTTTCTTTATCACATTGTACATTCTATCCCTAGTACTTATTTATCTTATAACTGGAACTTTGTACCTTTTGACTACCTTCATCTAATTCCCTCTTCTCCTGAGCCCCGCTTCTGGTAGCCACAAATCTTATCTCTTTTTCTATGAGTTTGTTTGTTTCTGAGATGTAACTGCCCCACAACACCGTATTAGTTCCTGGTACACAACATAGTGATTCAGTATTTCCATACATTTCAAAATGATCACCATAATAAGTCTCATTGTCACCTGTCTCCATACAAAGATACTGCATAATGATTGACTATGTTTCCCACGCTGCTCTTTCATGTCTGTGACTCATGTATTTTGTAACTGAGAGTTTGTACACCTTCCTCTCCCTCACCTAGTTCTCTCCTCTCCCCACCCCCTTCCCCTGTAGCAACCACCTGTTTGTTCTCTGTATCTAGGACTGTTTCTGTTGAGTTATATTTGTTCATTTGTTTTGTTTTTTATATTCCACATATAAGTGATATCATATCGTATTTGTCTTTCTCTGACTTATTTCACTTAGTACAATACCCTCTAGGTCCATCCATGTTGTCGCAAATGACAAGATTGCATTCTTTTCAATGGCTGAGTAATTTAATGTCTAAAAACACTATGGAAAAATATATATACAGTAGAATATATATATATGTGTGTATGTGTATGTATGTATATATATATATATACATACATACACATCATATATACACATCACATCTTCTTTATCTGTTCTTTTGATGGACACTTGGGTTGCTTCCATATCTTGACTATTGTAAATAATGCTGCTATGAACATGGGGCTGCATTAACTTTTTGAACTACTGTTTTCATTTTCTTTGGATAAATGCCAAGAGTTGAGATTGCTGGATTTTATGATAGCTCGATTTTTAACTTGTGAGGCACCTCTACACTGTTTTACATAGTGGCTGCACAATTTACGTTGCTACCAACAGGTCATGGGGTTTCCTTTCTCCACATCCTTGCCAGTACTTGCCAATTATTGCCTTTGGATAATAGCCATCCTGACAGGTGTGAGGTGAAATTTCATCGTGGTTTTAACACTTAAAATTTTCATAGTTACCATGTTTATTTTAATACCTATAGGGAAAATCAAACCAGCACATCAAGTGTATGATTTTATTGATCTATAGCTAAGGATGAGGTCAAACGTAGTCAAATAAGCGGGTTATTTAAAGGAAGAGAAGAGGTAAATAATAGGATCATATAGGAATATGGCAAATATGATTGACATTTGGGAAGACTGGCAAAGTGGCCTCTGCACCCCTCCTGGCTGTGACATTCTAGCATTCTTTCCCTTCCCAGTCTTTCATCCTGTTTCCTCTGCTTCCCCAGGACAGAAAACATTGCAGTGTGTATTTTTAGGCTAAAAAATAGTGGCCCTGACATGCCCGAGGTCGGTGCTCACTGGGTCCTCTCGGTCCTGCTATGCAAAGGGCTCTGTTTTGTCAGGGAGCAGCTCTGTTTGCCCACCTCTGGTCTCTGATGAGGTACATGAAGCCGGCAGGAAACAGACCAAATTGAGAGCAAGAAAAACAGGCAGAGCTCTGCGGAAAGTGCGTGGCTGCACTTCATGGGATTAGCCAAGGGGCTCTTTGCTCCATTAGCAGAATGCATAATGGGCTCGTGTTCGAAAAAGCAAATCTGCAGAATTAGCAGCCAATAAATTGTTAGTCTTACAAACTGTGGATTCTGTCTTGCTCATTTTAAACCATCAGACCTCATTTACTTTTCTGTACTTCTTGGCATGAAATCATTTCCAATGTTCTCTTTTTAACTCACTCCTAATGGTATAATGCGTGTCTATTTCCTTTTTCTGGATTCTGGGTGATTCTGTTTTCTAATGTTAGACATGTACTGTGTGTTCACAGTTGATGAAGTGGGCATGCCATGGTGGACAGACCTTAGGTATTAGACAGACCTGGATGTGAACTTGATTTAGCCACCTGTGATCTGTGGACTGGCGTTCTGTACTTAAATAAGCTTGGTTCTTACTTTCTTTGATTACTCAACAAGAATTTTGCTTCTTTCCTAGGATTTTTGTGAGAATTTAAAAGATGCCATAAAAACAGCAACAATAAAACACCTAGCTTGAGAATGTTGAGTTTTAGATGTTAAATAAATGTCAGTTGTTCTTCCATTTTTACAAGCTCGACAAGTCTTTGGACTAGATGCTACAGACAAGGCAAAGATGAATGTGACATAGGTCAGGATGGCAAATAGGTTTTATTTCATATGCCAGCTCTCAGAGAGCACGCCGCTTCAGGGAGAGCTCTGTGGAGATGGATTTTAAGGCTCAGCAGGGAAGAGTGTCACAGTTGATTAGCCCTGTCCTCAGGCTCAGGAGGGGGCAGTGGGGGACACGAGCATCCCATGTTTGCCATCACTGACACCAGCCCTGCTTTGGGGAAGTCAAAGCTAATGGAGTGTGAAATTCCTGGAGAAGCACGAGGACAGGGGTAGGCACTTGTACATATGTTATGTCTGGAATCCTCTCAGCCAGCTGGAGAGGGATGAATGATCAGTCTCACTTTATAAATGAGGGAATGGAGGCTCAGACAGGCTAAGTATTTTTCTCAAGGTCTTACAAAGTAGAAAGTGGTGGGAATGAGATCTGAACCCAAATCCATCTGATGTCAGAGGCCTTTTGTTTGCAGTTACTAACTTTTTAAGCTGAGGTATTCAAATAGAGTCTTTTTCCTTTAAAAAAAGATAAGGTAAAATGTGAATACTTTAAGGTTTGTCCAAGTGCACTAATCTTAAGTGTCCAGCTTGATGAACTTTTGATTACATCCGGGTAATTTAAGTACACCTGTATCACCATCAGTAAGACAAAGGTATAGAACTTTCTCACCTTTCTAGAAGGTTCCTCTGTGTGCTTTCCTAGTCAATAATCTCTCCACCAAGAGCTAACTATTCTTCTGACACTAAACAACATTAACTAATTTTGAGTATTCTTTAGCTTCATATAAATGAAATTATAAAGTAATTTCACTTTTGCATCTTGCTTCTTCGTTCAGAAAAATGTCTGTGAGAGTCATCTATGTTGTGGCAGTAGTAGTTTGTTTTTTCATTGCTGTGTACTACTCCATTGTATGAATACACCACAATTTATCTATCCATTCTCCTCTTGGGGGACATTTGGGTTGTTTGCTGTTTTTGGTGTTGTGAATGAAGCTGTAATAACCATTCTTGTAATGCCTGTGGGTGGACATATGCTCTTATTTCTCCTGAGTATGTACATAGTAGTGAAATTGCTGGGCCATAGGTTAGGTGAATATTTAACCTTAGTAGACATGAACCTTTGCCTTTTCCAGTGAGAGCTGTACCGTATCAGGGGCCGAGGTCTTCTTGATCTCTGTTACATCCCAGAACCCACAGCAATTCCTGGCTCAGAGTCAGTGCCAATGAGTAATTTTTGAGTAAATGGAAGTACTTGCATATTGTGCATCTTGGGTCTTGGCTTTGTTTTGGGGGCTACCATGTTTCAGTGAATGGAAAGGTCAGAATCTGTCTCCTTGTGCCCAGAGTCCCCCTTTCAAAACAAACATTCTATAATGCTCCCTTAAATGTCTCAAAATGAAGTTCACAGATAATACAACTTGTCTACACATATATTTTCTTTTTAATCAATGTGATGTCCTAACTTTTATGCGAAGGAAAAATAGAAAGGAAGTAATTTATAGTAAGATAATGAGTATTTTGATACACAAATAGCTGGGGACTTCTACACTGAAGACATACTGAAATACACAGATTCTCGCAATTGTACATATGATCAGTACAAATGCAAAGTGAGAGAGAGGTGCAAAGTTCTGCTAATTCCTATTACAAGTTCCATTGTTGTCAGTGATACGATTTTCCAAATGGCAACCAACGCTCTGCAAAATTTTTCATAAAAGAAAATACAATCTTCCCTCAATTTGAAAAATTCATTGTATATCAAAACTGTATAAGAATGCTTTTTTTTAAATGTAAAATGACGTTGGGGTCTAGGTTTAGAAAGCTTTTCAACAAGAAGAATGTTTTGTGGGATACATATGTCATGAAGCATATTCTTCAATGGACAGGACTGTCCCAAGCATCGTATAGGGTGTCTACTCTTCTTGGTACTCAACCATGAAATGCCAGTGAGTGTCCTCTTACCAGAGTGCCAACAAATTTCCAAAATATTTCCACCCCCAAGAAAGAATCATGGTTCTAACTCAACTCTCTCATTTTACAGGTGAGGGAATCATTCCTTTGAAAAGGGAAGAACTGCCTCCTGGATCTCCCAGGGACTTAGAGGTTCATTTGTTGTGGACCACAATCTCTTGATTCCTTAATCTAAATCAGGGTTCGGTCCACCACAGCAATTGGAACTGGGTCTTTGAGTCAAATAGGTGGGCTCAAATCTTGGCTCTGATCTTAGGCAAACTGTTTCATCTTTTTGAGCCTCTGTTTCGTCATTTGCAAAATTGAGATTAAAAATAACATTTCCCTCAGAGACTTGTGAGGATCAAGCAAAATTATAACTATAAATTCCTGGCACATAGTGAGATCTCAATAAATGGTAGTTATTCTATTACTCCTTTAAAGCTCATTTGTCTAAGTTCTCCCAGAAATTGGTATATCCTATTCTGGGAGAACTCCATTTGAATTTTTCTCTGCAGAGAAGCACTTGTGTACCTTTTTTTTTTTCAATTGAAGTACAGTCAATTACAATGTGTCAATCTCTGACGTACAGCACAATGTCCCAGTCATGCATATACATACATATATTTTTTTTCACATTTTTTCCATTAAAAGTTATTACAAGATATTGAACATAGTTCCCTGTGCTATACAAAATAAACTTTAAAAATCTATTTCTATATATAGTGGCTAACATTTGCAAATCTCAAACTTGTAAATTTATCCCCTCCTACCTTCTTTCCACTTGTTTATCTTTATCCTTTGTTTCCAGTGATTCAAACAGTCCCTTTCCAGGGCAAAGTGTCCTTCTAACCCCCTCCACACCAAAGCTGTCCTAGGCCATAGTCAAGGACAAGATGCCTAGGCTAAGTAGCTCGGAGCACCTGGACACTTGGGCTTTTGCTAAAGAATGGAAGAAGAAACTTTGGGGCTGCAAATGACTTGGAAAAAAAGGAAGAAAGATGATGAAATTTTGTGCCAGATGCGTGGTGAATGGTCTACCTCTTTTCACTCTATCAATGCCTGTGAGTAAGAACTGTTTATTACTACCTCTGCTTTACACATGAGAAAGTGGGGACTCTGAGCTGGCCCTTCCTTGAAGTCACACAGAGCCAAGACTGAAATAAAGTTTGATAGACATTCTCTCAGTGTGGGTTCTTTCAAAATCAGACCCCAAGATGAGGATTTGGGTGCAAGTAGTTTATCTGGGAGTTGTTTTTATTATCAACTGTTGCCTCTCAGCTCTGATGCACCCTTCAGTATATGGTCTGTGATAAAGAATTTCTCCTTGACATGAGCATGATGCTGAACTTTCTCAGTGGAGGATGCTGGAGGGATGTTGCAGGAGGAGGAGGGTCTCTGGCTATTTCTGTGCCAAATGGGTCTCAATTATGGGTGTAGAGACATTCAGTGGAATCTATCCATAGACCAAAAGGTGGTCCTTCTGCAACTTTGCAGCCTTGATGTGATGATAGCCTTTGTGTAGTCCCCTCAGCATGGAAATCAGAACCAGCAGCACCCCTCACACAGTCTGAAGGGCTCCCCTCCCCACTGGCTCCCAGACTCCACATCTCTACCATCAGTGCTGCTCCCCCACATGCACTCTGGAGGGTGGATTCTTGCTTGCAGCACCTCCAGACCAGCTCCAGCCTAGCCACAGCAGCAGACCTCTCCACTATCCAGTGGGCTGAACCACACCTGCTCCAAAGCTGTCTGGACGCCTCCCACGTTTGTCCTTCCATGGGTACTTAGCTTAAGCCATAGGCTGCCTTGTAGATTTTCCGTGTATCTTACAGTTACTCTTTATCATAGTTAACAGTTCTCTGTATTACATTTCCTCTGTTAAAGTTACTGTGTGTTTTGTCTGATTGGACCCCGACTGTCCAAGGAGGGGATCACAGGAGGAAGGCAAGAGAGTGGGGAAGAGAAAAAAGCCAATAAGGACCGTGTTAATGAATGAGCCACTATTGTCCATATCAGGGACTCAATCACGCTGGTGTTCTTTTGAGAGTCTGGGTACCACACACTCCAGCATTGCCCCAACAAGAGGCAAGAGGTCTGGATATTTAGCCACCAACTCCTGTTCCTCATTGACTAAGGGTTGCTTTGGGAGACTTTAACTCCCTGGCACGTTTGTCCTGCCCTGCATGTCCAGACGTTCCAGAGCATAATTATGTAGCCAGAAAAAGCCCTCGTGTAGAGGGAGACAGATCCTTGAAGGTTAGCTCTCTGAGTGCCTGGTGACCTCTAGGGTGGGCCAAGGGGATGTGGGTGGCCATGATGTGTCTACTACAGACATGTAAGATGCCAGGCAGCAGAAGGAAATTGGTCAGCTGGAGGCCCATGAGTGGCTCAGACTGACTCAGGGTGAATTTTCTGGAAAAGCCCAGTTGCAGAAGATCCAATGTTTTCCTGACTGGTATAATTTAATTGTACAGTCAGTGTTTGCTATGGATAATCAGGTTTTTCTTTGACCTTGACAGTCTCACTGGCTTGCTACCTGCACTGGAAGACACTGTTTTCTAGTCGTTTCGAATATAAAAAGCCAAACCTGACTTTCATGAAGAGCTGGCAGCCCTGCCGTTTTCAGGAGGTGCTGAGTATCCAACCAGCAAAAAGGCATTGGTGTTTGTGTTTTTTCTCTGCCCTTTACAAGAGTATTTCAGCTGAAGCACAGCTTTTTTCCTTCACCTTGGGTGTTTTAATAGAAATCTTGGTGACATTAAGCCCTTTTAATACTGAGCACCAGCTTCTAAAGTTCAGTGACAATAAAGCTCTGTTCTGCCAAGGAACGCGGTGGGTACCAAAGTGATGGATTCTCATTACCAGGAGTACCGGAATAAAAATACAGCCAGGAGATGAGTTTATTACAAAGGGCCATGGACGGTGTCTGTCTGGGGGAAGTGTGGGCTGAAAGAGGTTATTTTTATATTAAGTTTTTTAAATCATTCACATTTTGTGGTAATTTAATCAATTTATATGGTTTCACAACTGCTGATGCCTTCTTTCTGCATTTAAAATATTCAGTGAAGAAAGAACAAGGAAACTTACTCCTGAAATGGAAAGCTCTCCAAGACATGGTGTTAAGTGACAAAAGCAACATGGTGAACGATATTGAGTAGCTAACTACGGTCCAAGAATGAAGGAAAAAGATTATCTAGTCACCTTTGCTTACATGAAAATCTAATGAAAGCATCTAGGCATGGGTAAAGAGGGCAGAAACCAGGGGTGAGAGTTTTCCAATTTATGACTTTTATATTGTTTGGATTTTACAATCACATCATTGCATTTCCTGTTCAGATAAATAAATAACCAAAGCCCAGTGAAGAACATAATCATTGGAGACTAAGCCTCTGTTCTATGATCATTTTTCACAAACTTTGAAGGTAGCTTCAGATGGGAAAATGCATTCCACGAAGTTCAAATACCTGCACAGGGTGATTCCTTTGCAGACATTTAGGGCATGAGTGCTTTTATCTGATCATGGACGATTTTTTACATCTATGCTGCTATTTACCATACAGGCAGCAGGGGGAAGTGTTTCTCTGTTTTATTTTGTACCTTCCCCGTCTCCCC
Source organism: Vicugna pacos (assembly GCF_048564905.1). Classification (NCBI taxonomy): domain Eukaryota; kingdom Metazoa; phylum Chordata; class Mammalia; order Artiodactyla; family Camelidae; genus Vicugna; species Vicugna pacos. The sequence goes on along the minus strand of NC_132988.1, from coordinate 113,007,553 downwards.
AGCCTCATATGCAAAACCAACCAATTATTCTCTAATTCAAATCTATGACAAAATGCACCACATTTTCTAGATTCATGTTGGTACTCTCTCATCTCAAAGATCTTTGGGGGACTTGAAGCTTCCAACAGGCTGCTTAATGATTATTCAAAAGGGGCTGATTACTGGGTCTGCCAGTGAGAAGTCCTTCCCTTTTCTCTCTGTCCCCTCTTGTCATTTCACTCAGCTCCTATACATCACTTTCCATAATCAATTCATAGAAAAAGACCGTTAAATTAGGAGAATCCACAGCGCTCCCTCTCTCTCGCCCTCTCTTACTTTGCAGATGAGACTCGGGGTTTGGAAGGCAAAACAAACAAACAAATAAAAATAGAGTGGATTTTGGACCAAAAACAGCTGAAAGGGAAAGAGAAAAAGTGTTGACTGAGTGTTTATCTGTGTACCTGGCTGGCACTGTACCTGCTTTAATGCCTGACGTCTTCACTACAGCAAGACTGTGTCGTTAGAGCCATTTTGAGAAAGAGGAGATGAAAGCTCATAGGCGATGAACAACCCACCCAAATTTATGTTGCTGCAAAAAGATAGAATTGGAGTTGGGAGGCAGACTGCATCCCCAGCTGGAAGACTGACATTTTTCCCTCTACACCACACTAAATACATGGAAGGCAGTGCCTCCCTCTTGCCCCCTCCCCCCCCAGATCTCTGAACCTGGTCTCTCACAAATGTGCGCCAGCCTCCCCCTCCCCCACCGTGTCTGTAGAGAGAAAAGGGAGAAAGGGGAGTTGTCTCAAGAGCTCCCCAGCGTTCAGTGGTCTTTTTGCTGTGCACCAGCAGTGATTCCTTTAGAAAGGCAGCAACACTGAACTGCCCGAGGACAGAGATTCCTCAAGGTGTGGACATGGGGCAGTGCTGGCAGAGGCACTGCCCTGTTTCCAAAGTGCTTAGAGTATTTTGTGCCCTTGTGTGTTTGTGTGTGTGTGTGTGTGTGTGTGTTTCTAAGTGTTCCTGCTTTCTCATCTCAGCATCCTGGCAATGCTTTTAGGTGAAGATGGCAGTGAAGGTGACAAGTGAAGATGCAGAGATGGACAATTTGGGGGCGTTGGGTGAACTAAATTACAGCAGTAAACCAGGAACAGTGGTAAAGACATTTTACCCAAAGGGAAGTTCCTGGGAGTGATCTTGTGATCTTGCGTGGCATCCAGCCTCTGTAATAAAGAACACCAGCACCCCTGGAGGGGGAGTGTTGGCCCTTTTCAGTGCTGAGTAGGGCAAGGAGAAAGTCTCCTTGGGGGCAAGCATGACTTCCGCGTGTTTTAACACTTGCTGTGCTGCCATTTCAACAAAGAGGGCCGAGCAGCAGGCTGGGGTCCTCTAGCGGCCGACAGCACGCAGCTAGAATTTTTTTCAGTTGTTTCATTTTCCTTTAGTTACGATTCCCTCGGTGGCAAATGATTATGATTTCCTATTTACAGTAGGGAGAGGTGTCCTTTTCAATTTGTGCATTTAGATAAAAACGTCAACTTAAAAACAGCTGGGCCAGTGATAGGGTTGACGGTCTGGAGATGTTGGCGGAAGTGATGAAATGGCTTGAAAATGATGGAAAGGTGGGGGTTGTAGCAGATTATTTCTAAACGTGTCTTCCAACTCAGACAACTTATGACTTTAACTCTGTCATTTGAGAGTCATGGGGAAGTTGAAATTGTGCAATTTCAGAACAGAATGGGATAATCTAGCCCAACCTCCCTGTTTTATGGTTGATGAAGGGGAGGCTTAGAGGCATGTGACTGGCCCAAGGTCGCTCAGTGTTCTGTTGGCTGATAATCTGTGTGGGGTGGGTGTGTACTGGCTGGAGAGGGAGGGCAGAGTGGGGGTAGCAGGGCAGGATAGTAACCTAGACAAAGAGCTGCTTTAAGTAATTCAGGCTGTCTTGGCCTCATGGAGGTGAAGAGGGAAGAGGAAGGGGGAGACAATCTTTGAACAGATAAAAGGAGAGAGAGAGCGTCCTTAAAAATCTAAGTTTCTTCTGCTTGCTGCGGAGCAGGGACAGGAACTGGCTGGTTTCCCCCAATAAATGCAGCAGTAGCTTTTTTTGCTGCAGAATGTGGCGTTAAATACAATAGGTCAGCATTGAGCTTGAATAAAATGTGATGACTGATTGGGAAATGAGTGGTAAGTCCTGCGCAGCAGGCAAGTCCTGATTATGGAGATGCTTATCAACACCCCCACCCCCTACCCGCCCGGAATCAACAAAGCTGCACTTGCAGGCTGACAAAACTGAACCCAGATGTCCTTGTCCTGGGGACACTTTAAATCTGGCTAGGACAGTCATCTGCGAGGAAACCAGACGTTGCAGGGAGAAAGGACACAACTTCTGGTGCTTCAGGACCTGCTCTGGGGGTGAGGCAGGGGGCAGGTCATGGCCCCGCCTTCTCTTCACTGTGAAGTGGGCTCTGAGCCTTGCTTTCCTCTGGGTGTACTGAAGATTATAGATGCGGGATGTAGTCAAGGATTCAAGACAGCTCTCCTGGTGGATGGGGCTGGGGAGCCCAGGGCATGGTCCAGAGCAGGGACTCAGCATCTATTTGTGGACTGAATGGCCAAAAGGCAGGATAAGTCAATCAATGGGCCTTGCACCCTTCTTGGCATAGAGCCAGCCCACTTATCACCCACATTCCTGGGTGGACAAGTCACCCGATTCTTCCTCTGTCACTATTTCTTCATACCTAGTATTTAGGTAAGAAGCTGTTCTACAAGTACATTGTTGGGATATGAGAGATGACTAATGAGTGCAGTGGTAGCCTTTTCACTCAGTCGCTCATTAAATCATTTATTCATTCAATCAGCTGATACTTATTAAGCACTTAGTGGGGAGATAACGTGGGGCCCCTCCTTATAGATTATGATCTAGTGGGGAGGTCAGATAACAACCTTGTAAATAAGTGGATACCAAAATAACACTTTCTAGACTATCAAACACCTAGCACGAAATAGCAATTAGATAAAAAGTAATTGTAGTACTAGTGATAAATGCTGATATACATTATATACTTACTGTGTGCTAATCCTGTTGCAGACAGTGAACAGTATGATGCATTTAATCTTCACCACTGTCCTAAAAGAGGTCTAAGTATCATCTTTCAGTTTATGAAGGGAAGCTAGGGCGAAGAGCTAGATAGCACTGGGAGAGGTGTAATAGTTCAGGCAGCATGGTCAAGAAAGACTTCACTGGAGGTGACATTTGAGCAGAGCCCAGAAGACGTACTTTCTTGTGTATCTCTAAAATCCGTAATTCCCTTTCTACCCACCCCACCCCATCATTGTCTAGTGAGGGCTACCTTGCCACTCGCTGTCCTTGCAACTACCTTCTAACTAGACGGGCTGTCCTTGCAGCCAGAGTGGTGTGACAGCTACTGGAGGGAACAGGTAGATTGACTAAATGCATTTGATCCACTCCCTGCTCTGTTGACCTTTCGAGAGTGTGGCTTATTGGTGTCCTCGGAATCTGAAGGATACTAGACTCAGACGTCTGGAGCGACAGTATGGAGTAAGTTTGCCACTGTGCACTTACCCATGCGGAGCCTGGGTGTATTCCTCCTCTTCCCATAAACGTTAAGTCATGGCCATTTACTGGGGGACCAGGGGTGGAAAATAACCCAGTGGTCAGGGCAGTAATCAGAGTAAAATCACCCACACCCAAAGTACAACAAGTTCTGTATGGCCTTTCATTTCCCAGATTCCACCTGGGCCTCCCAGCGACCTTGTGGAGCAGAGGTAGTCATGCATTTTTGGAAGATCAGAGACAATGAAGGCTGAGATGCTTTAGAAGCTTGGCCAAGGGCATACAGCTGGTAGGGGACGGAGCTAGCGCTTGACCTTTCTGATAAAAGAGGAATATGTTAATCTCTCTGACCACAGGCTACAGAGAGAACGTCTTGTTTAGCAACAACGACTGTTAGTTCTTATGAATGCTTACCTTGTGCTGGATTCTAAACCAAGAATGTTACGTACATTAATCTGTTTAATTCTGTTGTGTACCACTTGGAGAACATTTGGCACAGTGTTTGGCACATGGTAAGAACTCAATGTTAACTTGTATGATTGTATGTTTGAGTGAGGGGAAACGGAGGCCCAGAAGGGTTAAGTGACTTGTCCCAAGTCACCTGTCAGTAAACAATGGGGCCATGTGGTTACGGGGCCTATCTTTCATCCGTGAGGTAGGCTGCCTGCCTGCCTCAAGGCTGGGTCCTCGGTTCCTCAGTGAGTACCGTGGGCACTGCACACTGAATTTTAGACTTCTGCTGCTTGTCTCTGGCAACATACGGTTTATTCCATTTTTCATTTGAATTACTGTTCAAAGCCATTTCAGCCTTGCAGAGATGAGCGAAGCTGAGGCCCTCTGTGTGGTTCCCCTCTAGAACCTACTCACCCCTCTTTTCATTCACGAGAGGCTGAGAACCTGAGGTACTGGAGGGGGAGGTTTTCTCCTCATCGAGGGCTGCATGTTTCTTGGAGGGGCTGGTAAAATCCCAGCCCTGTGAATGCAATTGGATTTGAATTCCAGTTGTAAGGGTTTCTTGTCTTGTATTTTGCCAGCTATTTTGTAAAGCTATTTCCTAAGTAGACAATGCCTTGGAGCTCCCTAGTCTCTGCTCCAGGCTGCAGCTCTGTGTTCACTTTGCTTCATTTCAAAAAGAATCTGTGGGGCCCTGTGCTCAGCAACACAGAAAAGGCAAATTGAGGGGAATCTGGGTTGTTTCCATGTTGCTGGAATGGGGCAGAGAAAGGACAGATAATTCTCAGTGGAAGCTTTCATCAAGGAGACAGAATTTTAGCCAAGCTCTGAAAAACATTTGGATTTTGATAGCTGCAGGGGGAAGACAAATGCAGCAAAGTGTATCTCTGATAAGGGGTTAATAGACAAAATATAGAAAGAACAAAAACAACGCAATAGCAAAAAAGCAAATAACCCGATTAAAAAATGGATGAAGGATCTGAATAGACATTTCTCCAAAGAAGACGTACAAATGGCCAACAAGTCTATGAAAATGTGCTCAACATCACTAGTCATCAGGCAAATGCAAATCAAAACCACAATGGGCTGTCACCTCACACCTGTTACGATGGCCATTATCAAAAAGACAAGAGATAAGTACTGGTGAGGGTGTGGAGAAAAGGGAACCCTTGGGCGCTTGCCAGGAGGAGTGTAAACTGGTGCAGCAGCTATAGAAAACAATAGGGAGATTTCTCAAAAACATTAAAAATAGAGCTACCATATCTAATCCAGCAATCTCACTTCCAGGTATATATACTCAAAGGGAATGAAATCAGTATCTTGAAGAAATGTCTGCACCTCCATGTTCCTTGCAGCATTATTTACAGTCGCCAAGATACGGAAACAATCTAAGTGTCTGTTGATGGTTGAATGGTTAAAGAAAACGTGGTACACATATTATTCAGCCTTAAAAACGAAAGAAATCTCGCCATTAGTGACAATGTGGATGCACCATTATGCTAGGTGAAACAAGCCAGTCTCAGAAAGGCAAGTACTACATGATCTCACTGGTATGTGGAATCCATGATTGTCAAATTCATAGAAGCGGGAAGTAGGATGGTTTGTTGCCAGGGGCAGAGGTGTGGGGGAAATAGGGAGGTGTTGTCAGAGTCTGAAGTTTCAGTTGTACAGGATGAATCAGTTCTGGAGACCTAACAGACAGTACGGTGACTATAGTTAATGGTATGGTTTTGCAGACATGAACTTTGCTAAGAGAACAGGTCTTAAGTATTCTCAGTACACACACAAAAATGGCAGCTGTGAGGTTGATTCACTTGATAGCGATAATCATTTCACAATACGTGCTTATATCAAAACATCACTTTATGCACTTTAAATAGACCCAATTTTTATCAGTTTTACTTCAATAAAGCTAGAAGAAGAAAAAACCAAAATGCCTTAGAGTAAGTGGCTTAAACAACAGAGACTGATTTTCTTATGGTTCTGGAAGCTGGATGTTCAAAATCCAGGTGTGGTCTGGTTTGGTCCCGGTTTGCAGATCCTGCCTTCTCGCTGTGTCCTCACATGGTCCTTTCTCTGTGTGCATGCATCCTTCGTGTCTCTTTAACCTCCAAATTTCCTCTTCTTATAAGTCAGACTCTCCAGTCAGATTGGCTTAAGGCCCACCCAATAGCCTTGTTCTAACTTAACCACCTCTTTAAAGGCCGTCTCTCCAAATACTGTCACACTCTGCACTGGGGAGTAGGTCAGTGCTTCAACATATGGATTTTCAAGAGACATGATTCAGTTTATCACAGACGTCAAGGTAAACATTTCACATAGTTATTTTAATGTTCATAATAATGCTCATGACTAGTCCTATAAGTGACTTCATTTTTCTGAGGCCATCAGAGGTTAAAGTATCTGGTTTATGGTCACACAGCTGGTAAATAGCAGAGCCAGGATTCTTCTATAGCCAGCTCTGGCTGATACACATCTGGCCACATGAAACACGGCTGCCGTCATGACGGGTACATTTGGAGTGTGACCAAGGGCCAGCTGCACCTTATTATCAGCTCCCCCTAATCAAGTGTGGAAGAACAGCACCTTCGGGGGAAGGACTCCAGAAAGGTGGAGAACTTGAGGGCACAATCAGGTTTACATTGTTTCCAGACACACATCTTGATCTTGGACCAGAGCAGCAGATTTGGGAGGGGCAAGGCCGGCTGCACAGATTGAGTTGCATAATGGGATAGGCATCCTGAGCTAACGAGGAGGTGATATGGTGGCTTCTGGGGCTGGCTCTGTCCCTGAGCATGAAGAACAGGTCATTTATTCCGAAGTCCAGTTGACTGAAACGCAGGGATGCAAAGTCACTATCGAAACAGTGTTGTGGGTTGAATTGTATCTCTTCAAAAAGGTATGTTGAAGTCTTAACCCTGGTACCTGTGAGCGTGTCTTTATTTGGGAACAGGATTGCGGCAGATGTAATTAGTTAAGATGAGGCCACACTGAGTTAGGGTAGCCCTGCATCCAATGGCTGATGCATGACGATGGAGGCAGAGATTGAAGCAGTGCTTCTGCAAGCCAAAGAACACCAAGGATGGCCAGCAGCTGCCAGAGGCTGCGAGGGGGACGTGGGACAGACTGTCCTTCAGAGCCTGCAGAAGGCACCAACACTTTGGATTTTGTACTTCTGGCCTTTAGGACTGTGAGACAATATGCATCTGTCATTTAAAGCCACTAGGTCTGTGGAACTTTGTTAAGGCAGCCCTAGGAAACTAATATAGATGGGGAGGGAGAAACATTCATGAAAGTAATTGCTTCGAATGATAATAAGTATGACTCAGAGAGAAGGATGGAGGTGCAGAATGTGTCTGGGGACTTAGAGGAAAGAGCAATTTTAAAGGAGGACGAGAATTATGCTCTCAGAATCTCCATACAAATGGGTGGATTATGAGAAATAAAAGAAACTAATGGTAAAAGGTGGTGGATGTGATATTTCCGAGTCACCAAGACTTGGGATGGGATTCGGTATTGGTACATGCTGAAATGCAGGGTGTAACCTATTACGTTGGGACATAATTTGTATTAAAAAAAAAAGACAGACAGACTTACGGAAGTCAGACGGCCTGAGAGGGGAAACAGGCCAGAGGGGCATAGGATAAGGACATAAATAAAGACACGTGGAAGTTCTGTCCTTAGAGGTATAATAAGAGCCATGTGACCCTTTAAATAAAGTGGCCTCTGTCTCTCTGGCTCAGGTCACACAGTTGCTCAGAGGTGGGGTATTGTGACACTGGGGATTCACGTCACCTGCCCAGATACCTGCTAGAGCTTTATCAGGCTGAACGTGGGCAAGCTTGACCTGTTTTTGTCTTGCTTTACTGATAATTTCATCTCACAGGGGCAGGGACTACACAATTTCCACTCTGATTTCATAACGAATTGCCACTTGGTTAGTAAAGCAGAAGTGGCAGAATCTCAACATAAAGCCAGATGGAACTTCTACTTTTGGGGTGAGTATGGCCTCATACAGTTTACGAGCTCCAGTGAGAAGGAACAAGTGAACTTGATCAGAATTGTACCCTAGATTTCAGGAAGAAGGATATTTTTTAAAAGAAATTTGGAGAATATCCTTTCCTCAGTTCTTGTTGATGGACAACGCAAAATTCCAAAGGTCTTTTCTTCTGGCTTGCCCCTCCTTTTCTTTTTACAATTAATGCCAAGAACTTCTATCTTTTAAGTGAGTCATCAAGGGATATTACATTTTAGCCTTTAGAAGATGAAGCTAGCCAGAACCGGAGTCTGTGGAAGGTTAGAATCGGTGTTGAGCAGAGAGTCGGGCAGCCTCATCCCAGATCCCCCACGCCCAGCTGCACCCAGGCGGCCGGCACTCCCACTGTCTTCTGGAAGGACGACTAGTCATTGTGTAGCATCAGGGAAGTCTGTTGGTTGAGTTTTTCACAAGCTGCTATTCATACTTGTTAAATAGAAATGGCAGCTTGTTTCGTTTCGTCATTATGAATTTAGATTGTTGTACATTATTAGATGAACCTTACAGTGGTTTGTTGGCCCTCTTGTGGGAAATGAAAATAAGAAAATATCTGTGTCACTTGTATGTTGGAACTATGGTTCTCTCATAGCTGCAAGATAAGATTATATTATTGTGGATTTTAATGTGAAACAGCAACTTGTCGCTAAAACAGGGGTCTACACCATCTTTATCACCCCTAGATATTGTGCAGTGTACAGTTGAGTGCTAACATTAGAGCCAGCCTGATAGTTTGAATCATGGTCTCACCTAAGCTCTTTAAGGCTCAGTTTCTTTATCTATGAAATGGGAATAATAGAACCTACCCTAGTGAGGATTAAATAACATCATGCATGTGCACTCCTAAGACACTGCTCAGTAAAATGGGAACTAATCATTACCAGTATTTAAAGAATGCTCACAGTTCGCTAAGCACCATATGAATGTTTTACATATATTGAGTAATCGATCCTCAGAATGAGGTGGACGTTACTATTATCTCTGTGCTACAGATTTAAAAAAAAAAGGCATTTGGTAGTGCTCAGGATCGAATAATTAGAAAGTGGCAAAGTGGGGAATTGAACCTGGGAAGCCTGGTTCTAGATTTATTGCTAGTAACTACCATACCACTTCTGATAATGACAAGAACTCACCCATTTATTTTCCAAACGGGTCATACTGTGAGATCAAGGCCAAGTGAATGGTATCTATTCATTTACAAGCCATTTTCCTCCTCACTTGCTGTGGGTATCTGGAGGGGCTGTGTCTTACTTACCCCCAAGTCCCCAGAAACTAGCTCAGCCCTTGGTCTGTGAATGGTGGAGTCAAGGCCTTCCCCTCATTGGCCTTTTCAGTTATCCTAGTCTTTGCTGATGATGCTAACAAAGTATTGCCCTGCTTGGGAGCACCACCTGGAGAGAAGTCTTCTAGATTCCACTTTGAATTCAGTGCTCCTTGAGTGAAACTTGTTGAAATTTCACAAGCTTAGGCATCCTCCAGGATGGAAGCCATCCAGTTGAGCATCTGGAAAATGTCACTTTCTACTAGTACTTCTTAAAATTCCTGGAGCTCACCAACAATAGCTTTTTAGTCTTCAAAAGAACCTTAGCGCTAGCCTACAAAAGAGAAAACAGGGGTCCAAAAATGGGACATTTTCTGGAGCTTACATGGACAGCCAGGGGTAGATTCCAGGCTGGACACCAGGACTCCTGACACTGTCCAGTGTACCTTCCAATTTGCATCTAGAAGGAGAATTTGAAATATTATGAATTTTACAATGTGAGTGTTGCTTATATGTCCCATAACAATTGGATTAAAGCTGAGAAAGTCAAGCAAATACTCATATACTGCTTTTTTAACTAATAGACGTCATAGCTTTAAAAGGCTTTTTAAACAATGAACACTTTCAGATTTAGATAAAGACATTTGTAGAATGCTCATGGCCAATAAAACTATGACAGTATTACTTAAGGCACTTAATGAGATCTTAGTGAAAATTCTGTACAATTAGTGTTTTGTTTTGCACATCATAAATCAAGTAAGTGTTCTACAAAATATTAAAGACATCTGAAACATTCAGAAGTGTATCATTTGTGGAAATTTCTAAGCATCCATGAAACAAACTAGACAGTGTTTTGGATAAAAACAAATGATTTCACTAGTGGAAACCTTAGGAGAAAAGAGTTTGAATCAAAATTTGAATCAAGATCCATTAAAATATTACTGTAACAGATAGGCTATTTGTGAAACTGGATTTTCAAACAAATGGCTATTCCATATTTTGAAATGAATGGCTTATGATTTTGCTTGGAAAGGAAGATATTTGTGAACTTAGGGGAAAAGATATTTTCCTAATAACTATTTTAATAGTGGTCAAAGATAAGAATGATTATCAATTAATCAGTGCTGGGTGATATATGGCCCAGATACAGTCTCCCACTCCTTTTTCAGAGCTACCACTGTCCTTTCCAGATGTTTCTAGTGTGGCAATAATTGCACCCTTAAACTGTAGATGGCCTGCGATTTTCTATGGGCAGGGGCCTTGTCTCTCTATTTGTGGATTTATTTTGAACAGGTAAGTTGAATTATTTCAGTGTCACATGTGGCATCTTTTGACTCCAATTTCTGTGGGAATAAATGGAGATCAACCAAATGAGAAAAGCAAAGGCTATTTTTTTTTGAATTTGCTATAGCAAAGGACTACCATTTGCATTTGGGCAGAGACTAAAAAGCAGGCAGAGGAGTAGAGAAACTTTGCTGAGGAAAAAGGGAAGGCTTTTCTGTGCCCTGATTGGGGGCTACTGGCATGAGGAAGCTATGGGCGGGGTCGCTAGAAGCACGCACAACATCCCATGTGAGTGGTGGGGGGTGCATATTTAACTTTCTCAGGTTGGTCCCAAGTTGGAAACAGAGACACAAGTTAGGAAGGCTGTCAGTTATCAGTCAAGTCCTAGCTGTTTGGGGCTGATTGTTACAGGAGTTACTGTCTGGTTTCTTGGACCAGTTGCTGGCGATAGTGATCTGACTTCCTGCAAGTCTGACTTAATAGGCAGCAGGTTGACTTCCTGAGCGAGGTATTGTAGGCAATGGATTGGTTTCTTGGGCTGATTGCTGTAGATTGTGGGTCAGGATTCATATGGGCTCGTGTGGGTCATTTCTGTATGGGGTCTGGCCAGTGTTGATTTGTGTACTCAGTCTGTCAGTTCAGTTCTCTTCCTTCTAAATTGGGGATATCAAACTTACTGTCAAGGGCCAGAGAGAAAGTGTTTTCAGCTTTGTGAGCCATGCAGTCTCTGTTGCAATTACACAACTCTGACATTTTAGCACAAAAGCAGCCACTGACGACATGTAAACAAGTGGATTTGGCTATGTTCCAACAAAAGTTTATTTACGAAAATAGGCAGCACGCTTGATTTGGCCCTAGGGCTGTAGTTTGCAGATCCCTGTTCTACAGTGAAGAGTTTGCACAAAATCAACAAATGTGCAAATAACAGCTGTCTCCTGTGTCATGACTCATTTCCTTCAGGCCCGTTTTCATACTAATGAAATTATGATCTTTGTGGTCTAGTTTCCGAGTGGCGTCATATTCAAGAAGCATAGTTCAACAACAAAACTAAAAAAAATTCCATTATTTCCCCCTTCCACTCAAAGGACATTTTATGATATCCATTTAATAACTAAAGTGATCCTTCTTATAATGTTTATCTTCTCATTCCTCCATGGTCCAAATTCCATTTTAAGAACCTCTTATCTGTCAAAACCCCCAAAGAAACCCTCTGTCATATACAGTGAATCAACACGGTGAACTACCTTCTTGGTATACGTCACAAAGCAGACAAGACTGGGTGAGTGGAACATGGTTAAGTTGGCAAAGATGGTCTGTCCTTTGTTTGGTCCCCTCATGTTTGCAATATGGCTGCCACAGTTCCAGGCATCACAAATAGACAAAAAATGACTACAGCAAGTAAAGGCCATTTCTTCCTGCTTCTCCTTATGAGTAAAAACCCTCTACCAGAAGCTTCCTAGCAGACTCACACTCGTGTCTTATTCACCCAATTGCATCACGTGCTCATGCCTAACTCCACGCTGGTAAGGGGAATGGGGCCACCAGGACTGGCTTCGATTAAGCAGTAGTCATCTGCTGAGGTTGGGGGTACATCCTGCCTCCTCTGTTGCACATGGCCTTCAGGGGAGGGTGGACGTGAATGAGTGCAGTTGGGGTTCTGTAGGAAGGATGAGGGAGAGGGAGTCAATACTGAGAAGCCAATGAGTGGTATCTTCAGCAAGAGGCAAAGGAGCAGGGGGAACAATGGCTGTAGAGAAAAGGTGGTGGGAGGAAATAGAGGACCCGTGAGGCTTTAAAATCTCTAGGTTTTTAACATTCACCAAAGTAAAAACAGTCAGTTTCCTCTCTGTGGCAGACAGATTCTGGATGGGATTGTTGGATTCTTTGACAAAGAGTTGTATTCCATCTTCCCCTGAACACATCACATATCAGGCAAGAGCAGGTAACAACCTCAAATTGTGCCTATGGTACATAGACACTTAAAAAAAAACACTTTGTTTTTTTCATTTGGGTTAACCAAACCCATTTACTCATTGTTCCCTGAAGCCACATAATTGTTTTGTGATTTTTCTACCTTCACATACCATTTCTTCTTACATTTCCTCCCACCCACCCAGCCCCCATTGCAATGCCTTTCCCCCTCTTCTCTACCACAGATCTTACCTGCTCTCTGAAGTCTGGCTTGAATCCATGTTGCTTGTGAAGCCCTTTTCTCCATTCCAGACCCAGGGCGCCATTCTCTGAAGGAGCCATCAGGGGCCTGTGGGATTGACAGGGCTTCACTGGGGAAGCCCTCATACAGTCAGATGGAGCACCAGAGGGTCATCGTTTTCCAGGAGATAAGTGGTCCTCAAAATTATCAGAGCAGCAGAACCAGGAGGCTGCCAGGTCTGGGATCAGGGGCTATGTAAAACAATGGAGTAGGATTCTAAGGCTGAACAGAGAGAAAAATTATTCTGGGAATCTTTAGCTGGTGTCCTGGTCCTTCCAGATGACATTTTTTTTCATGGATGAGACGTATATTTTATTTGAGCATCAGTTTTCTCATCTTCAAAATGAAGTCTATACTTATCTTTTCACCCCTCCCATCCTCCATGAGAATCTAAACTCCAAGAGACAGGAACTATATTTTATTTTCAATTTACCAATTACATCCAGCTCATAGTGTATTATCTGGCATCTAGGAGGCACAATACATCCTTGTTGAAAACTAAAATGAGTGTAAAATAAGGAAGCATCGATGTAAATGTTTGTAAACTTAAGGTATGATACAAGTGGAATACATTTTGTTCTCACCACCTCCAAGATTAGCATCCATCTCTATGCCCAGTAGGTATACAGTTTGTGTCAGCTGATACATCCTCTATGCAATGCATAGCATACTGTGAAGCTGTTTCAATCAAAATGTGGCATCTTTTAGAGCAGAAGAACACCTGGCTTGTGTCTGACCATCACCTATAAATCTTGCCTTCAGGTTGTCTAACGCCTAATGGCAGATGAATAGCATGTATACCTCTACCTGCCTCCTCTGGACTCAGGACGGACGTTGATAACTGATCATGAGGCTTTCCCACTGAGCCTGGACATGGTACTCACATTCTTTAAAAACCATTTTTACAGGCAGCTGCTACCAACTGATAAGAGTTGATCAGAAGTCCATTTGACGTGAAGTCTATTTGCTATCCCTGGTCTTAATTGAAGAGTGCTCTCTTTTTGCTTGTTTATTTAATTTCCTGAAGATCTCCATCTATGGAATCTCCACAGTCTCCTCCTGTTGATCATTTCTCCGTTTTCTTCTTTGGCTGGAAAGTTCTCATATCCAAATGCAGAAATAAGGCTGTCTTTGTCCTTCAACCCAAACAAATATCCCAAAGAAATATGATTTGGTTTTGCTTCTAGGAAATAAGAGAAATAGCAAAGAGGGAATGAATCAATCCACCTCAGTGAGGTTGCTGTGAAATTTACTAGAAACAAACCTCCCCCTTGGCATACAAAGGCCACACCTACAACAGCAGACTCAACTGCCCTGTTTCTGTAACGTGCTGCGCCTCACCACATTTTTTACCTTTTAAAGCACTTTACAAACATTTCTTAGTTGATTTATTGCCCTGGTACCAGTTTAGAACACAGCAACAAGAGTGATTAAAAGGCCAGAAGAACTGATTTATGATGAAAGATTAAAAATGGAATATGATTTGAAACTTGACCAAACAAAGATCCACAGGCAGACATCTCAGCCACCTGTAATTACCCGGCAGAGTGTGAACCCCAAAGCAAGAGATGAATGATTTCATTCTGCCATTAGGGGTTTCAAAAGAGAATGTTGATTCTTTTTTTTAATGAAGAAAAATTTAGTCGAGTAGATTGATTCTCCAAGGACTATGGGCTGTCCCAGAAAGCTTCAGACTCAAGGTTGCTGCAGGACCAAGGTCGAGAGCAGAGAATGACTTTCTTCTACAGTCAGGCATAAAACCAAAGCCTCCTTCTGCTCCACTTTTCCCATCCTCCCATCTCTCATGGTCCGTTGGCTTTAGTATATGATTTTAGGAGACTTTACTATCTTTGTGCTTCTGGGTATAAACTGACAATCTGCAACACTCAACCTAAGGAAAATTACTATTTGATCCTCTGTAGAGGATGCTTCCTGTCCAATTGTCTATTGATTATAGGTACCAAAATGGGTATTTATGTGATGAACTCTTTCCGGTTTTCAGTAAGCACTCTTCTCAGGTTTTCCAAAAATGCGTAACAATAAAACCAACAGAATAGTTCATAGATTCTTTATGTTTCAAAATAAAGTTTTGGCTTAGTTTTTATTTAAGAAGGCATGTTTCTCAACTAAAGATAAGTAATGTTTCTTGGCTTTAAATTATTCATTAGTTTTTTAATATAAATGCATTCACCTAAAAAGCATTAAATGAGTATTTGTGATGCACACGTTATGATTTAGCCACCTTAGGAGAAATGTTTTATAGACATTAAAGGCATGACCCCTGTTGTCAAGGAACTAATTTAGAGACTAAAGGGGTAAAGGATTTCAAACTCTCCCTGGGTGCTTAATGTGGGGCTGAATTTCTTCCTGTTGGTGAGTGAAGCCAGGGTGAAGCTTTGGGAACTGAGGCTGTGCAGGGAATGCTGCTGCCTATTTTCATCAGCAGTGGCTCAGTGGAAATCGATGATACTGACCCAAGTGAAGTTGAGCTTAAGAACTATTGAAAAAACGAACACTTTCAAATCCCCAAGTGTAGGGTTTGCAAAAGGGGTTAGCTTGATGGAGTGAAAAAGGTTCAAAAGAATGAATCCAGAAGAGAACCTGGGGACTTAAGAGGCAGAAGATGGAGTCTCTAAAACAGAGCTATGATCATAGAGATAAGCGGAAGTTTGCTATGGGGCACGAGAGGAAGGTGGGAGACAGGCAGGTAAACAATGGATTCAGGCACAAAAGCTCAGCGCTGCCATCTTGCTCGATGCCAGGGAGATCACTCTTTTTGTGTTTAATGTGAAGAGTGTCCCTGGAGTTGGAGGAAGCAGAAACTCTAAAGAAGCTATGACAGAGGGCTACAGGGCTGCAGATGAGGAGACACAAGCTGTTCAGCAAAGTTTGGGAAGAGTTTTAGAGGACATGGCATCTAAGCTAATTCAGGATAACATAGAATTAACTAGGAGAAGAGAGAGTAAAACGTATTTCAGGCAGAGCACAAAGCAGCTGCAAACATAAGGGGGTCTGGGAGGCCCTGAGTTGTCCGGGGCATGGTCTGTTAGAAGGGCAGAAGGGAACACATGAATGTCTAAGTAGGGGTGGTACAGAGGAGCTAGGGGAGAGGTAAGTCACTCCATGGAGATCCTTGGCCAGCATGCTGGAGTGCGGGCATCATTCTGCAGGTGTGGGGAACAGTGCAGAATTATGTAGGAAGCTACCTGACTGGAGAATGAGAAAGCTCACACTGTCAATGGTGTAGAGGGCGGAGGGAGGGAGCCACTGGTGGCAGGGGACCAGTTAGGAGGCTGTTGAAGTAGCCCAGGCAAGAAGCAATGAGGATCTGAACAATGTCACTGCAGTGGGGGGAAGAAGCAGCAGGGAGAAGACCTCATGGCTCTTTCCTTCATACTTTTACCGAGGTCTGCCTCCCTTCTGCTGAGTCAGGTTGGACGACTTTCACATTTATGCTGTCGAGGTCACTGCTACCTACTGCACGGGAATATATGGAAACGTTTCATTTTTAACTTGCTTGGGCATGGAGACTGACAAATATCGGGACAGCAGAACCTGGCACGTCCTTCATCACCTGGCAAAATGACTCTGCCTTATTAATCATAACTCCTCACTGCATTTCCAACAAACACTTTTTCTTTCTCTGGGGTTGATAAATTTGATAAAAATTTGGGGTAGTGTGGAGAGGTTATGTGGAGCACATTACATATCCCACAGGTTGAGAACCAGATGGATTTTAAGTCATAGACTCTAATAATGTGTGACATGATGGGGAGCAAGACACAAAAAATATGACAGCAAGTCCCAAGCACCACGCCTACCACGATCTCCTGAGTTTACAGCCCTCTCACCAGATACCTAATATATAAGATTGCAGTCCGACGCTGTAAAAGGACTTACACAGTCTATTTTGAAAAACTGGTACTTCAATAAATAAGATAAGTGGAGGAACCGGGATATAAGAAAACATATAAAAAAAACTTTAGAAGGTCAACGAAGCCTGGGGAGATAAAACTCAATAGTTCAGGGACAGAAACGAAATGGAGTTTTCTTTGTTTCAGATAGAAAATTACAAGGCACTGTTGGAGGTTTAGCTGGAGTTGGAGAAGTCCCTTGCAAGAGTGCAATTTAACAAGCCAGCTAGGAATCTGACCCCATCCGCATAAAGGAAACATAACTTTTTGCTGGCTTTTCACCAGGATGAGAATTGTCTCACTAGTAAGAAAACTTTAGAGAGGATGAAAAATGTTCTGTGCTTTGTTCTGGGTGGAGAATGCTTAAGGGGGTGTACAACTGGCAAAAGTCATCAAATTGGACACCTGAGATGGGTGCGTTTTATTGGTATCAGCCCATCAATAAAAATAATATAAATAATTTAAAAAAGCAAAGGAGAAGGACTATACTGCCACTGTCCCACTGGTAAGTTAACATACACCGAGTAGTGGCGTAGATCAGACTTGGAGTAGTCAGGATCTCAGGATCACAAACCTCCCCAAATCAGGCCTGTTACTTAGAGGAGGGGCCAAACTTTTATTTAATGTGTTTGGGAAGGCCAGGCCACCTCTGAGTAGCAGACAAACTGGACTACATGCACCATCTATGCCTTTGGCTTCTCTGGCCAAGCACAAAACTAATTAAGTCTTTCTGTGAACTGGGAACCGAGTGTGGGTTTCTCTTATCCATGAATCACACATGAAGGACTTGGCTAATCAGGATTCCAAGACCTCATCCATGCCCAAAGAGGAGGATCGGCATTGACTAGTGATGTCTGTTGAGGGTGTAGTAAGGGGGATTGGAGCAAGTATGCCAAATACTTGCTAACCTCTGCTGCCCTAATTCTTTTGCAGGAAGACGGCAAATAGGGGGCTGGATTCTCAAGGCCACCAGGAAATTTCTCTAGTAGTGGAAGCAGTGACAGTGCTAGTGCTGGGAATGTTAAGGCACATTGGGTCTAGAGATCGACTTCTTTTTCTTTTATATTGATTTATAATCATTTTACAATGTCGTGTTAAATTCCAGTGTAGAGCACAATTTTTCAGTTATACATGAACATATATATATATTCATTGTCACATTTTTTCCTCTGTGAGCTACCATAAGATCTTGTGTATATTTCCCTGTGCTATACAGTATAATCTTGTTTATCTATTCTACAATTTTGAAATCCTGTCTATTCCTTCCCACCCTCCGCCCCCTTGGCAACCACAAGTTTGTATTCTATGTCTATGAGTCTGTTTCTGTTTTGTATTTATGATTTGTTTGGTTTTTTTTTTTTTTTTAGATTCCACATATGAGCGATCTTATATGGTATTTTTCTTTCTCTTTCTGGCTTACTTCACTTAGAATGACATTCTCCAGGAGCATCCATATTGCTGCAAATGGCTTTATGTTGTCGGTTTTTATGGCTGAGTAGTATTCCACTGTATACATATATCACATCTTCTTTATCCAGTCATCTGTTGATGGACATTTAGGCTTGGCTATTGTAAATAGTGCTCCTATGAACATTGGGGTGCAGGTGTCCTCCTGAAGTAGGGTTCGTTCTGGATATATGCCCAGGAGCATGATTCCTGGGTCATACGGTGGAGATCAACTTCTGTGTTTTCCAGAAGTTTCCAGAGGTGAAGCTGGCTTGGGAGAGCCAAACAGATGGTGTGATAGAGGTAGAAACTAGGTCCACGAACAGGTGACCAAAGCAGAGAGAAAGAGGAAAAGCGAGTGAGTGTTGACTCATTTAGGAATTGGCTCTGGGTTCCCTGATTGGATGGGGTGTAGGCTCAGGGGCTTGGCAGGTGGGGTACTGCTGTCAGGTTGTATTGCTAAATTCTGGCTCCTTTAACCACGTCTCCCTTCCTTGAGGACAGACAAGGTGCCAGGGCCTGGGGTTGAATGATCTGATGTGAGGGAAGACAGAGCAGGGAGTGGATGAACTAACCCGCAAGGAGCCTGGGATGGAAGGAGCCTCTTTGTAAGGACAGAGACTGTATACATACTGTGAAGTGCATCAAGTGTTGTAGTCTTGGGTTCCGAGCATGATAATTTCCACATGTGTACATAGCCACATAGCCTCCTTCCTGATCAAGGTTTCCATTTCCAGCCTCCCAGGAGTTCCCCTTGTGACTCCTCCTAGTCTGTAACCTCCCCTTCTGGGGTGATCACCAGGGCAACCAGTTGTCACACTTTGCTCGGAGTTGAGGGATTTCCTGGGATGTGGGACTTTCCGTCTTAGAACTGGGAAAGTCCTGGGGCAAACTGGGATGGGGGGCACAGCAGCACCCACAATCTTGACGTTGGTCATTATTGATTACTTTTGCCTCGTTTCTAACTACCGTCATTCAATGGAGTCAGACATCAGCCCTTGTTTCCTTCTAGCTTCCTCTGCATAACAACACCCCTGTGTGAGTTCACTCTTCTTATGGCATGTGGCTGTTCTTTTTCAAAGCTTGATTGCTGGTTAGTGTCCATGGTGTGACTATACTGCAATTTGTCCATTTGCCTGATGAAAGGCATTTGGGCTCAGGTACTTTCTGGTGTGAATAATAAACACACTGACTAGTGTGCAAGGCATACCTATTTTTTATTGTGAGTTTCCTCAAACTTGCAGGAATTAGGTGGAGGGATAAATTATAAGCACTTCTGTAATCAAATGGGGGTTGGCAATCACTCCATTTCCTTTAAATAATTTCAGGGACTAGGTTAAGAGCTTCATTTTTCAGTTTTCATGATGGTCTTATCTGGTACCATAATCAGCCCCCATTTACCAGTTGAGAAAACTGAGGCATAGAGTGGTTAAGTAACTAGTATGTGCGAGAGTTACAATTTGAACCCAAGCCACCTGACCCCTGTGCCTGGTTTCTCAACCATTTTACTCAATGCCTCTGCAGAAATGAACAAAATTTTATTAGGAGGGTACTCAGCCTTAGGTATCCCTGAATATAATATTGAAATCTGCATGGCCCTCTAAATTTGGAAAATTAGTGCTTTCCTGTCTATTGTAGGGTTATATGTGATTGTAGACTCTAAACTGGTGTGTACTCATAAGAAATTACAAATTTTCTTCCAGTGGTACAACAGTCTAGCCATTCTATAGCTTCTAACTAAAGACCTGCCACCTTGTTCCCTGTGTTTAACGTACTCTGGTATTTCATGAAGTTCTCTGTACTTGAAATATGATCGTCCCAGAGTTAAGGCATTCATCAAGTGTGTTCTGTGTTTCACACAGCTGGATGCTTTGAAGGGCGTGACAAAGACAGAAAAAGGAGATCACATTTTCATTAGCAGAGTGAAAATGAGTGTTTCCCTCACGGTGCTCCTGAGAACACCGAGGCCCTGGTTGCCCTCAGATGGGAGGAAGCTCTGTCCCCAAGTCTCTAGTGCCCGGGGGGTCTGGAGAGAAGGGACATGTGAGCGATTTGGTGGAATGGAGTTAATTAGTACCACCTTTAACTGAATTGTTTTCCAGGTAAGTCAAGGCTAAAGGTGAAGTGGGCAGGTACCTTGAGTAATTGCTTCATTTCAAGGGTGAGTCATTTCTAGCCCGAGGCACCAGATCCAGATTTCAGTTTGATGTCATCACATTCTTCTAGCAGCTTCTGCTTTAGCACAGAGATTAATTTCCATCCTGGTTGGCTTGAGTGATGAAATCATTCTGTGAGATGTTCAGAGGTTTAACAATTAGAGCAGATGAAGATCTGTGAATAATCCAAGTTTCAAAGGACTGTGGCTTTTAAACAATGGCCTGATGAACAGTAGGTAGTAACTCAAAATCAACATTCATCTCAGAAATCTGAGTTCACCTCTGCTATGTCTGTTTCCTCTCTTCTTAGCTTTCTCTTCCTTCTGTCTGACTCCCTTCCATTTCTTCCATACTTCTCTGGCTTTCTCCTACATTCACCAACTGGCCACATGTATAATGCAAGCATTGAACCGAAGATATTGAGGGCAGCCTCCGTGTTCTGCAGATGAGGACGCTGGGGCACAGGCTCAGGAAGGGATTAGAAGCAGAATCAGAGTGGGAACTTGGCATTTGTGATTCTCTGTTCCATATTCTTATTTAGTATTTTCCAAAAGTATTTAAAATATTGATTATTTTATCTTGTTGTAAGATAGATACATGGCCCTTGTAAAACATGTTCTCAACTATAGAAAACTTTGAAGTGCCCTGGCGCCCTGTCTATCCTCTAGGAAGGGAGACGTGGTTAAAGGAGCCAGAATTTAGCAATACAGCCTGACAGCAGCACCCCACCTGCCAAGCCCCTGTGTATTTCCTCCCAGTCTCTTTTCCATTCAAATCAACAGAAATTACATATATTCTAAAGAAATAAGATTCTATTGTTGAGGCACATGGGGATCTTGACTTTTGTGTTTAACTCTCGTTAGCATTGTCTCATGGCCTTAGATATTCTGGAAAATATGCCCTTAAAGAGGGCTTGCTACTCCAATCTGTGGCTGTACCAGAATTTAACCACTTGTGGAATGAAATTCCCGGTTTTTGATTTAAAAAGCAGGTGAGGGAGATAGTTTATATCCCAAGGGGGAAAAGGGAGATGAACAATTCAACATGAGTTGCTTTTTGCTCAAAGCTCTCAATTGATTTCTCCTTCTGTGGGTCAGAGACACTCACAAAAGAGAAAAGGATGGTTCTGTACTCTGATAGTGTTGATTTAATTACCATCTTTGTCTAGAGGCTTCCTTCACTCTTCTCCTCTTCCTGCACCAGTGGAGAAGCCACTTCATTCTGTGCCTTTTCTCCTGTAGTCAATGTCATCCTAAAATCCAGTCACTTGCTCCTGCTGCCCGCAGTATGTTGATCCCTCCCCACCTCCTCCTCTCCCTACACTGGCTTTGCTCAAAATCCTCCTGAAGCAGAAAAAGTGCCTGCTGGGCACTTGCAAAGCATTGCCAGAGAAAGCAAAGAGAAGCTTTCTCACTGAAGATGGTACTTTACAGTTTATGAATCTTTACCTGCTCTGGGAAAGGTAGAGAGAGAATGCTCCTGAGGTCCCAGGAGACTCAGCAATGTTGCAGTCACAAATTGGACCCAGTTTTTGGAATTCTTTTCCATTGCAATGATGAGACAGTATATGAAACACAGACTTTGATGGCAAACAGACCTCTGCTTGAATTGCACCTTTGCCCTAACTTGTGGGATGCTGGATGGATAATTCATGGAAATCACCTGTGCCTCAG
Organism: Vicugna pacos; assembly: GCF_048564905.1. NCBI lineage: Eukaryota > Metazoa > Chordata > Mammalia > Artiodactyla > Camelidae > Vicugna > Vicugna pacos. Next base: position 112,985,565 of record NC_132988.1, on the reverse strand, counting down.
TTTCCTCATCTGTGACTCAGGGATAATCATAGGTTCTGACTCATAGGCTTGGACAAGGATTTAAAAAGGCATAATACACCTGAGGAGGTCAGCACGGTGTCTGGAATGTCAGGGAGTAACAAATGGTGGCAAAAACCATCACTTACCCCACCCGCCTGGCTTTGTTGTTTCCACATTCAAAGGTCAACATTTATCTTCTCAATGAATAACAGAAAATTAAAATTAAAGTGACAGCCTTGAGAATATATGTGTGTGTGTGTGTGTGTGTGTGTGTGTGTGTATCTACTGAATCACTATGCTGTACACCAGAAATTAACACAACATTGTAAACTGACTATACTTCTATTAAAAAAAATTTACAAAGTGATAGCCTTGAGATGATCTCTTACACATAAACATAAAATAAAGCATGTCTGGGTTTAAACTGAGGGGTTGAAAAGTGAGAGCCTTCATTACTGCAACTGGATGCGGAGCTGGAGATTGAGTTTGAGAACATCTTACTAAATGCACTTAGAGCAAGGCACTTTTTTGGTGGGGGGAGGTAATTAAGTTTATTTATCTTAAATGGCAGTATTGGGGAATTGAACCCAAGACTTTGTGCATGCCAGGCATGCACTTTACCACTGAGCTATACTCTCCCCCTAGAGCAAGGCACCTTTAGGTTTTCCTTTTCTAGGTGTTTACAGGCTTAGGAAGTGCTGTGGTCTCTGACTATAAGTCTGCATCCTGCCCCCTGAGCTTCCTGGACCATGGCCCATTTCTGGGAATCTGCATGACGGAGCTTCCTGGTCCTGGGCGGCCAACAGGCTGCCCTTCCGCTTTGGAACCTGGTTGGAGCTGTCACATCCACTCACAAGGACCATAGGTGACCTTCATCCCACACCTCAGGATGTTCTCTGTGAGCCCAGTGTGGGTGTCCCCGGTGTTGAAGCAACGTTCTGTGCTGTGGAGAACAATTTAGAGTAATATCTGCTCGTAAACACGGCCGCTTCCTCCGAAAAGTGATGCATTAGCAGGTGGGCTGGCTGCTTGGCTGCTCTTTCAGGCTGAACAGCAGCGATGTCTGAATCACCTTCCGGAAGCACCTTGTGGCAATTTGCTAATTATTTTTATGATGCCATATCAGCAACAGAGGGGGCCTTCCGGATCTGCTCTTCCTCCTCCGCCGCAGGACAGGAGAGATCATTTTTCAAAGGAGTTTGAGCTCCCAGCCCGCCAGGCACAGGAGGCCCTGAACCCTGGCCGAGTTGCTGTGTGTTCCTTTCTCTCTGGATTTCCTTGTCCCACACCTGGGATTTTGTCCTCCTTGGAGTGGGAACGTGTTTTCTAGTTTTCTAGGGCTGTTACAACAAAGCACCACAAAGTAGGTGTATTCAAATGATAGAAATTTATTCCCCCACAGTTCTGAAGGCTAGAAGTCCGAGGTCATGGTGTCAGCAGGGCGCTCTCTCTGGAGGCTCCAGGGGAGAGGCTGTTCACGCATTTCTCTTGGCTTCTGGGGTTGCTGGTCATCCTTGAGGTTCGCTGGCTTGTGGATGCCTTCCTCCAGTCTCTGCCTCCATCGCCCGTGGTGCTTTCCCTGTGTGTGTGTGTCTCCTCTTCTTATTAAGACACTATCTCCAAATAAGGCCACATTGTAAGGCACTGGGGTTAGGGTTCCAACTTATGTTAGGCGGAGGGACACAATTCAAATTATTATTTATTTAATTAGTTTTTTTTCTGAAGTATCGTCGATTTACGATGTGTTAACTTCTGGTGTACTGCAGAGTGACTCACATACATATATGTATATATACATTCCTTTTCATTTTTTTGTTACAAGCTATTACAAGATATTGAATATAGTTCCCTGTGCTCTACAGTAGGACCTTGCTGTTTATCAATTTTATATACAGTGATTAGCATCTACAAATTTTGAACTCCTAATTTATCCCTCTCCATTCCCTTTCCCCCCAGTAACCATAAGTTTGTTTTCTATGTCTGTGAGTCTGTCTCTGTTTGTAAAGAAGTTCATCTGTGTCCTTTCTTTTTTTTTAATTCCACATGTAAGTGATATTATATGATGTTTTTATTTCTCTTTCTGACTGACTTCACTTAGTATGACGATCTCCAGGTCCATCCATGTTGCTGCAAATGGCATTATTTCACAATTCAAGTTATAACAGAAGGTGTCAAAGGGCACTTCATTTAGGAAAGCTTGGGGTATGATTTCTAACTGTTGGTCAGGCCTGAGACTGGTTAGGAGCTGCGTTAAGTGTCCGCTTTGCAGGTAGGAAGAGGGGGCTCAGCTCCGAGCTCACACTAGTGTGTGCACATGTGTTTACAAGTGAGCCCTCTGTTGAGAGACCTTTGTTCGGTGAGCACAGCTCTCTTAGGATTCTAACAAGATCACAGTGTTTCAACAAATATAGAAACAGAGGCTTCCCACCTCCTTACGGAGTCACAAGACTCAAACGCTTGAGGCACCCTCGTTCTGGTGGTGCCTCTTCTGAGACGAAACCCTGTTTCGGGCCTGAGGGAATACATTTATGGGGTCGCATTAAAATTACCACAGAGAAGTTAAAACTCTGGAGTTAGTCATTTCAGAGAAGCCCGAACTCTTTTAACTAAACAGGGCAGCTTTGAAATTTAATGGAAAGCTCACAAGCTGTAATATAACGTGAAATCCTTTATTCCTTATAGTAATTTCATGAAAAGTCAGGCATTTCTGTGCTGACTTTCATCTGAAGGGCCTCAAATCCCATGCTGATTATGCTGTCCGTGGGGCTCCGATTCCCTGCCCCTGTTTCTTCCTGATTTCCAAGTCCTGTGGAGGTTCAGCCCCTCTGGGGTCCAGGTTCTGAAGGGTTTTGAAGGGCTATGTGTGGTAACAACTCTCCTTAAATGAGATGTTTGGGGATTTTGAGAATTTCTCTTCCTGATTGATATCACAAGGAAATATCTGGCACAGTAGAAAGAAATGTGGATTTGCAACTAGCTGTGTGAATCTCAGTTTCCTCAACTGGAAAAATGAAGCCTTTGGACCTAGGACTTTGGACTTAGGACTTCTGAGGTGGTCTTCCGAGTCTAAACTTCCAGGAGCACTCTGGTTCACAATGACTTTTTAAAATTGCTTGAAAATGTTGATCAGGAAGTTAACTGTGCTTTTAGGAAACTGTCTGTGACTTGGCATTCTGCTCAGGCTCTGCTGACAAACATCTTCTGTTGTGTGAAGGATTTCCCTAGTATATTTGACCCTCATGTTCTCCAGGCTTGTCAATGCCTGTAGCACAGCAGTGACCTTGCAAAAAGAAACAGCCACTTTGCATTCTTCCTGCCAGCGTTCTTGCTCCCTAAAGGCTGTCCCAGAGATTACTGATGACGGCTACGGCCCAATGTGATCCCTAATATTTGGAAAGCTCTTTATACTTTTCACAATGAATTCGTGAACATTCCTTTATTTAATCTCCACAATAGTCTGGAGGCGAGCTAGACTGGCATTATTATTCTCCTCTGAAGAATGAGGAAACCAAGCAACATTGAGCCAACATCACCTTAACAAGGTCACAGAGGAAATTAGTGGCAGAACAAGGGCTGGAATACAGATTTTCTGGCTTCTAGTTCAAGTTTTCTTCCACTCTGTTACATTTGAACTGAACTGTTCAGATGAGGAAGAGAAAGGCCTTAACATCGACACCTACTATGTGCTGGAAATGATATTAGACAGGATTCAAACCACCATCTATTTGATTTCAGTGACTAAATTCTTTTCATTACCTAATACTTCTTCCTTGACGGCTGGAAACAAAATTTAAGAACCAAGTGTCATTGTATGAAGTAGATCAAATTAGTTTGGTTTTATAGGCAGCTTGAACTCTCCTGATTGTGATGGACTAGTGTGCTTAAAGATGCAAATAGCCCTGGGCTGGGTTCAGTCTCCTTGGCATCACCCAGGGAGAGTCTATGGGAGATGAGTCTGGAGTGAGGATAGCCGCACTGGGAGCATGCTGCTTCTACGTGGGAGATGGCACAGGAAGATGCGAGGAGCCAGGAATGTCACTGTCCCCTCCCCTGAATGGCTGGTGTGATGTTCAGAAATACAGTTGTCCCTCAGTCTCTATGGGGGATAGGTTCCAGGACCCCCTGAGGATATCAAAATTGGCTGATGCTCAAGTCCCTTATAAAAAATTGCATAGCATTTGCATATAACCCACTCGAATCCTTTGATATACTTTAAATCATCTCTAGATTACTTATAATACAATGTAAATACTATGTACATAGTTGTAAATACAATGTAAATAATTTCTGGCATGTGGCAAATTCAAGTTTTGCCTTTTGGATCTTTCTGGAATTTTTTCCCTAATATTTTCCACCTGCAGTGAATGAACACAGGGATATGGAGGGCCAGCTGTACCAGGAATTCCCTGTGGATGCTCTTAAGCCCTCCTCCCCGATGGCTGGACCTACAATTATATCTCTAGGGACTGACCTCAAGGAAGTATTGCCAAATATTTATGCCTGCCTTGTTTTCCTTACTGGCTGTTGTGAGTATCAAATGAGATGATGTATGTAATTGTGCGGTGGAAATACAGCCAGCTGGTCACAATAAGAAAACAATACAGTGTTTTCCTGAGAGAATGGACTTGGGGTGTAAAAGCTGGTCTGCCACTTACTAGTTCCGGGTTCCTGGGCAGGTGCCTTATCTAATTGGGCTCTGGTTTTCTCATCTTTCCTGATGGTGGTTCTGAGGCTTCAGTGGGGTGGTCTCTTTGCTATCCCAGGCCCAGTGCCTCTATTTTTTCTACATCCGTCCCCAGTAAGAAGCTCCCCTGTCTTGTCACTTCTCTTGTGAATTAGTGACTTGATTCCTGTTAAAGTATTCTGAAAAAAGAAACATTTTTTTCTTTGAAAAAGGAAATTTTTTTCTGAAGTGGCTTATGCCCCTGAGGAGCACAGGATCTGCAAACATAATAGTTTTCTTTAAAAAAAAACAAGTTTTCAAAGTTATTTCCTCACATCAAGCTTCAACAGCATGTAGTTTATTAGTTCTTCTTGTATATACTCTGCCTGAAGGGTATCTCTTCCTTCTGGGAACTCTCCTCCCTCTCTCCATGTATTTCTGGTGGGATGGGCAATCATGTGGCTCTGACTTCGCTGCCATAGCGACTGGTCCAGGGATGGCCATGTGACCCTAGAACAGCCAGTCATGGTCTTTGCTTGAGTTTGCTGTGGTCACTGGCAGATAAGGAGCAGCATTCTTCTCTCAGAATGATAGCTGTGAGCAAGGCCAAGCCGGGAGCTGCTGGTGGATCTCTCTCATGCTTTGTGCAGAGACCCTCCTGAGGATGACACCCCCATCGTGGAAAGCAGAACATTCGAGAGATTCCTGATGGCATATCTGAACCTCCATATCTCACCTCCGTATCTGAACAACCCTTCCTTTGTTCTGACTGCTCAGCAACTTGGAACAAGAACCTTCTTTATGGTTGAAGCTAGTTTAAATTGGTTTTCTGCCATTTTTAACTGACAAAACCCTAATGAGTACTTGGAATGGCTGAAGGAGCCCAGAGTCCTGGGTGTCTCAGGGAGCAGGTAGTGAAGGGGTCCCTGTGGAAAGCAGTCAAGATGTACCACTAGCTCGGCCTAACTCACGATGGCCAGGAGCTGGCTTGCTTTGCAGAACAGATTTGCATAGAGAATTCAGGGCATACACATTGACTCACGATGTCCAACGTAGCTCTAAGAATGACAGATGTTTTTGAAGAGTCTGGCTCCAGGCCGGGATCCTACACGTGATCTTCTAGGCCTGACCAAAGGCAATCACCAGGCTTTATCCAGCAGGCCTCCTGGAAGGGGGAAGCTGCCCTCCTTACACCAGACTTGCATTGCTATTTTCTGGGGAGAGATGCAGCCGAAGATCAGAACCCCTGGAGCAGCATATCTGCATTCCTAGGCACACACTTCCATTCAGTGGCCTCTTTACTGGGGGTCTTTGCAGGGGTACCTTTCTCTACTTTGACTCAGTACCTGTCTCTAGTCCCCCCTCTATCTCTCTGGCCCACAGGTCCATAAGGAGGTAGAAGCCTTTTACTCAGAGCATCCCTTCCACCTGTGCTGAGTCCACCTGACCCTCGCCTGGTGCCATTCTGTGGGAAAATATGGAGCAGTGGAGAGCCAGCCTTTCTTTTTCACCTCTTGCTCGCATTGTTGCAGTGAGTGAATAAAGCCTCGCTTGTTACTTTCAGTTTGGCGCATTGTCCTAATTGACCACCTGGACACCTGGAAGCACAGCAGTTTTGCATTCATTTCTCTGGATTCTTCTAAACAGTGTTATGCATAATTATCCAGGCTGGCCAGGGACATAGGAGCATGATGAGAGTGAGTGGATCTCAAACTCCAACGCAGAATTTTCAACCCCAGCTGTTCATTTTAAAATATGGATGCTCAGGTCTTATCCCAAACTAGTTATATCGGTATGTTTGTGAATGGAGCCCAAGGATGGTATTTTTAAAGCTCCAGGTGATTCTAATAGTAGCCAAGGTTGTGAACACTGCTTTAATGGACATCTAAATCATTAATCTGGGAGATGAATAGCAGAGGTTCATGAGTTCTCCTTAACCTACTGGATGAGAAGCATATAGGGATGGATCCTGGGGATCTGAGTCCAGGTGATTCTGATACAGGTGGTGACTAATTTGAGGATGGTTGAAAAATATTGGTCCAGCATATGAGTGTATGTGTAGGTGTGTGTGTGTCTGTGTTTGTACGTGCATGTACTTGCCTGTTGGAGGGGAGTACCCAGGGAAAAAGAAAGCAAAGAACCAAGAATCCAAAGAATTAACCTCAAAATAACTATATTCATCCACTCATCCATCTGTCCAGGTTGGGTGGCAGTGCAGTGCAACAGTGAAGAGCGTAGGACCCCATCAAAAACATGTGAATCCTAGTTGTGCCAATTGTGAGTTCTGTTTCCTTGGGCAAATTTTGTAACCTCTGTCAGCCTCAGTTTCTCCATCTGAAAAATGGGAACAGATATCTATCTTCTTGCAGGTTGTCATAACATTTAAATAAATAATATTTGTAGTGGATATAGCATATGCTTAGAACTTCACTGTCCAATATGGTAGTCACTAGCCATGTGTGGTTAATGTGGCTAGTCCAAATGGAGATATTTTGTGGATAGAAAATACACAGTCAATTTTAAAGATCTAGAATAAAAAATAAGAGAATGTAAAATGTGTCATCAAGAATTTAAAAATATTGAAATTAAAATTTTTTGGATATGTTAGATTGAAATGATAATCTTAGATATTTTAAATATATTGGGTTAAGTAAAACATATTATTGAAATCAGGTTTAACTGTTTCTTTTTTTACTTCTTTAAATGTAGCTGCCACAATGTTTAAAACCAATGTGTATGGCTTACGTTGTATTTCTGTTGAACAGCGTTGGCCTAGAACACAGTAAACTCTCAGTGAATGTTAAATATATTATTGTTATTGGTATTGTTTTATGTATTTAATTCAGAAGCAGCTAGTGGACACTTGCTGTGAGAGAAATAAGCATCAACCATCAATCCGATAGTTAAGGCAAGCAAAGTAATCATAAGGGTGTGGGAAGTGATTTACTCCTAGGAGCTGGGGGTGTGTGTGACATAGTCCATATTTCTAAAACAAATGCAAGATGAGATGCAGCATCATTCCTAGAACCTCACAAATTGTGGTGATCGCCTCAGGTACCCCAAAGCTTACATACTGCCTAGTGACGAGGAGGTGTGTTAGAGAGGGCACCAGAACTGAAGAACGTCATAGAGCCAGCAAACTATTTAAAGAAACTTAATTCTAATACACATCACGAAGCCATATTTCTCCCCTTCCTGACGCTACAAAGAAAAGAATCAAGGCTGGTCGGGGAAGTGGAACCAATAGCTTTCCCCTCCCCCAAGTTCGTATCTACCTTCACCCTTGGAAATAGGCTCTTTGCAGATGTAATAAGTTAGCATGAGGTCATTTCGGATTAGTGTGGGCTCCAGTACAATGGCAGGTTTCCTTGTAAGGAGAGAAAACAGAGACACAGACAGACCCACGGGGAGAACACATGTGAAGAAGGGGGCAGAGATTGGAGTCCTGTAGCTATAAGCCAAGGCACGCCACAGCTTCCCGACGGCCACCGGAAGCCAGAAGAGGGAAGGAAGGACTCTCCACTAGAGTCCGGAGACTACTGACACCTTCATTTCAGACTTATGGTCTCCACAGCTATGAGAGAATAAAATTCTGTTGTTATGAGCCGCCTGTTTGTGGTAATTTGTTATGACTTCCCTAAGAAACTAATGCATCGGATGTGAATTGAGCCAAGCTTGATCTTCTTAACACTTTGTAAGATGTATTCACACTTTTTGCAGGGGACTGACTCCTGATGCTGAGAGAAGCTGATAAGGGCATATCACACCGATGGTTTGGGCAAAGGTAGAGGCCGGTTCTGGGAGAGAACAAGGTGTATCAAAACAATGGAGGAAGATTTTCAAACGGGAAGGAAGGGGCAAGCTAATGGTCAGAGCCAGAAAACAGTGCCAAGGATCAACATGAGGTGAAGAGAAAGGGAACGAAAACGGCTTAAACTGTGGTTAGGTTGGCAAGCAGCAAGTAAGGTGGGTCAGGATGGAGAACCTGGGGAAAAGGCTGTCCTCAGTGTGAGCGGGCAGAGCCCCCTTCCCGAGTCGGGCCAAGCGTGTGGCAGGGCTGCAGTCTTTAAGGCGGAAACGCGAAGTCCGCGTTCCTTCCAACGGGACATGCCTGCGTTTGGGCACACGGAGATGTGACGGGAGTTTTGTAAAACTACAGGACAAGCATGGACCATCTGCTTCTTTCATTGTAATGGAAAAGCAAACATACGTTTAGGAGTATAATGTAAAATTTCTGTGAATGCATAATCTAAAATGACAGACTTGGAAAGATTTTCTCTTGTGGTGTTCACTTCAGGTTACCTTTAGAGCGCCCAGCTGAACACAGCCACTTCCGTGTGCTATTGTGGGCACCTCTACAGCTGGAAAATTTGAGAAGCACTAATGTAAAAGAAGCATTGATTATATATATATCTGTATATCTGATTATATCTGTCTATCTGAAGCACTGATTATATATAATATATCTATGTATCTCCCTTGCACTATGCCTTCATATTGTAGATACTCATTAAACATTTGTTAACCGTTTTATAACAGCCAAAGTTAAAAAAAACAGTAATGCATTTTTTTGCACAAATTTTGAACTGTGCTTTGGCGCACGCTTTTACAAACAAGAGAAAAGCACTTATAGAGAGGATATCTTTGGGAGGGGTAGGGAGGTGTACATGGTACGGAATTCTTGAAGAGTCTCAAACTTGCAAAGACACGGGCACAGCAAAGCAAGAAGTGACCAGACCAAGTGCTAATCCGCAAGCACAACTCTTTCTAACTAAGAAATAGCTGGGGTTGAAATGACCTGAAAACGCAACTGGCTAGCTTTTGTTGAGTCCTCCAGATGCAAATCTGGAGTCTGTCTATATATTTTTCTGCCACAAAACCACATTCCTATGACTCTTCTTTCAGTTAATTATGTGAAGGTGTGTGTGGTTTTAAGCCTCTGGATCATCAGGAGGAAATGGCATTTTTTGAGGCCAATTTCCCATGTGGAGGAGCTACTGCTTGCTCCTGATATGCTAATGAGAAGATGAGACTCTCTGCGGAGCAGCCGGGAGTCATCCCAGATTCCTCCCTCTTCCTTCTAACAGCTCATCAATTACCACGTCCTGAAATCTTTCTCTGCAGAGCTCTCAAATCCGCCCACTTCTCTTCATCCTTTTGCCTGGCTGAGACTGGAGTCCAGTGCTCCTGGGGAAAACGGGTAGGGATGTGGGGGATGGTAAAGTGTCTGGGATAAACATATAAGGTAAGTATCAGTTGTAAAGTTACCTTGGGAGAAAAACATAGGGAAGAAACCCTTTAAATCATACTTAAATCATCAGACCTTGGCCCATTATAACTCAGAACTGTAGAATGAACTGTTGTTTCTCTTGCTTTTCCAACTGAGGCCATCCTTCATCTGGACTGAAGTCTGTTTTTGACAGGAGGGAAGGATGATTAAGGCAAATAAGGAAATCTCTGTTTTTAAAGTTTCACTTTCTTCCTGCTAAACACGATTGTGAAGGAAACACGTGGCGGCCCTCCCTGACACTGGCAGGCCTCTCATCGGTCTTTTCTGCAGGCCACGCTAACCCCGTCCACTTAGATAAGGGCATTAACCAAATAGGATTATATTGGCTGACTTCAGTTCTGCCACAAAGTGTTATTTGTGCCCGTGATGTTAAAAGAAAAAAACCAGTGTTAGATTCAGCAGGCCAGAATCACAACAAACCAGAATGTGGGTTTTCTGGGGGTGAAGCCAGCTGGGATTATTGATAAAGGACACCTTGGCCTTCTCTGCCTGCTCCCAAGGACTAAGTCTGGATGTTCTCTCTTCTTTCTCTCACAAAGTGGCCAACTGTGGGAAGTTTTCCTGCTGACCTCATTTCTACTGCCTGAGATGGGAGTAACAGAAGGTCGGCAGGCCCGGTGTTCCTGACAGGCCTCCTGGACAGAACCCTCAGTGTCTGCAGCCATGGGAGGAGCTCAGGGTGGCTGGAGCATCTCTGGGGTGGACAGACCTGGGTTCACATCCTGGTCTTGCCGCAGAGCTGGGCATCTGTGGGAAAGTTTCCAAACTAACCTGCCCCTTGTTCTTGTCATCTGTTAAATGGGGAAGTTCCCGGTGGCTGGAAGGATTACATAGGCATCTCCTGGAAGGCTTAACAGTGGAGTTGCTGCTTCTCTGTCCAGTCACAGTGCAGGGACCTTCCCGGAGGTTCCTAGAGGAGGCAGGAGGCTGGGGAAGTCTTTTCTCATCTCAGCACACTCTGTGTATTAGACCACAGAAGTCACATGTGGGTGAACAGGACTTTGAAAGCGGCTTTATTTGAGCACTCTTTAATCCAGAGATCATTTTCCTGTCTTTTCTCGAACACAGTCACCCTCAGGTGACAGTGCAGCTTTATCAGCTGCAAGGCCCTGGGCTCCGTTCAGAGAGGAAGGTCACCGTCTGTGACCACAGTGTTATATATATGGACATCTGCCTGGCTGGCCTGCATGGGAGAGAGGAAGGATGTTTGTCTTTCTAACTCCTGACTGAAACAGCATTTTTCACCTATTTTCTAGTTTGTGGCCACGTATGGTAACACCAGGATAAACTGAAGAAGGGAAGCCCGACTTCTTTCTCCTTGTAATGTAGCCACCCCTTACTATGACCTTTCATACCACCTAGAAGCTCTAGCCCTTTGGAGGGGCAAGTAGTTTTAACTTGGAAGCCAGCTTGATCCACTGGACGTGGGTGCCTCTGAGGCTTTAAGAAGGGGCCTGAGCTCACCCCTGCACACCAGAGAAAGAGAGCCCTGATTCCTTTACCATGTCTTCCACGGGCGTGGATGGAGGAGTGGGGCCGCGTGTCTCCCACATCTTATCCACCCTCAGAATTCTTTCCGTCATGGTGTCCAGCTCCTCTCTCCACCTTTTGCCTTCTTGTAGGATATTGGCAGAACACGGGAAGGAAATGCACGAACAGGTGACATAGCCTAACCTGTCTCATCTTTGCATGCGCTCAGTACTTTGTTCCTCTTTTAACTAGTGCCTCACTGAATGTATAGCCATGATTTGTCTTTGTCATTGTGCGTGTCTCCTTCCGTTGCCACTCTGCAGATGCCTTGAGGTCAGGGATCTTTGTCCTTCTACTATCCCCCACCTCGTACCTCCCGCTCCAGGACCTGGTACAATGCCTGACACATAACAGTCATTGTTCTATTGCCCAGCACAAGCTTTTAATTCTACTCTCTTAAATCATCCACCCTGCCAACAAAAGTTTCTCTCTAAAATTCACGTATAATCTTGTCCCATTTCTACTTAAAACCCTTAGTGACTCCCAGCTGGCTAAAGGATGAAGTCCAAGGTCTAAATCCTTTAATTTTTCACTAATTTTTTTTATTATTAAAGTAAAATTAATTTACAATGTGTTAATTTCTGGCATACAGCATAGTGATTCAGTTATACACACACACATATATATAAATACATACATACATATATTCCCTTTCATGTTCTTTTTCTTAAAAAAATTTTTTTTTTATTGAACTACGGTCAGTTACAATGTGCCAATTTCTGGTGTACAGCACAGTGTCCCAGTCGTGCGTATACACACATATATTCGTTTTCATATTCTTTTTCATTAAAGATTATTACAGGCTATTGGATATAGTTCCCTGTGCTCTACAGTTAGACATGTTGTTATCTATCTTGTATATAGTAGTTCGTACCTGCTAACCTCAGATTCCTAATTTATCCCTCCCCTCCCCTCTCCCCTTTGGTAACCGCAAGTTTATTTTCTATGTCTCTGAATCTGTTTTTGTTTTGTAAATAAGTTCATTTGTGTCTTTTTTTTAATTTAGATTTCACATGTGTCATATATCCCAGGTGACATATGATATTTGTCTTTCTCCATTTAAATCCCTTATTTTGGAAAAACACATTTTTCAAGATTTTGTTCTCACCTAGTTCTTTGAATCACTGGCCACTACTCTTTCATAAACACTGCATTACTTTCTATTCTGAGCCTTTACATCTTAGGTTACTGCACTCAGACGCCCACTCTCCATTGCCCACCCGCCATTGCCCACCCCGTGGACTGCGGTTCATCTTTCCGAATTCCGTGTCTTAAAGGGAGGTGCTGTAGTAGAGTTGTTAAAAATGTGGGTCAGCCCCCGGGCTGCTTGGGCTTAAGTGCTAACTCTAGTTGTGTGACCTTGTGCAAGTTACTTAAATTTTCCCAGTGAGAGTTTTCTTATCTGTAAAGTATGGGGCAGTAATGTGTTTGGTGGGAGAAATCGATGCACTAATCTTCATGAAGTACGAAGTATTTTGCTTCACACCTGGCACATAGTGACTATTCAGTTAAATTGATCTACTTTCTTCACTGGGATTCAGAGCCAAGCTCATAGTCTGTTGAGGGAAACAGACAAGACTGCCAGATAGTTTGATAAGGGTTGTACCCATGGTGTGAAAAGGTTGCAGAGAGCACAGAGGGAAAGCCCAGAAGCAGAGCACCAGACCCAGCTGGGGGACGGGGTGTCTGAGGAAATGCTTCTGAGAGGAGGGGACGCTTGAGCTGAGTTCTGAAGGATGGGTCAGAAGGGTGGCACAGTGACGGGGATGCAGTGATGTGTGGCGCTGGGGCCTCATGGACCTTATCCGGCTATAACATGCAGCTATGTTAGGGTCAGAGACAGTTACCCAAAAGTGAATGTCCCGGATGTGAGTGTTTTTGGGTGCTTTCGGATGCAGTAGACCATAAGCTCTTTAGATACTGTGTCCCTTTCTCATATGCAGAAGAAAACTGGAAGGAAGAGTGCTCAGGCAGCAAAAGCTTTTTCCCTCATGGAAGAGCAGATGAGGGGTAAGTGTGTACCTTTCCCTGTGAGCCAGAGTGTGGGAGCCTCCCAGGGAAGCTTCTCAGTCTCTCTCCTACTCTTGATAAATAGAATAAATAGACATGGGTTATATACTTAGCCTTTATCCCCTTCTTCATGGAGAAAGGGGTGAGAGTGGGGAAGCCGGGGCTGAATGGCCCCCAGGAAGGAAGAGCAGACTATTTCACCCTTACCATCCCAAGGTAGACCAGTAGCCCGAGGGCAGTGATGACAGCTCAAATTCCATTGCTGCCTTTAGCACCCATGGGGCAAAGCCAACTCTTGATCTCTCTCTCTCTCTGTCCAAGAACATCCTTTGTGATTTGTCAAAGTAATTTCCACCACCCAATGGAAAAAGGAGGGAAGCAATTTTTGTTGCGTGTAGGAGTCCAAAAAGAGCGGTCTTCATGGGATTTTTTTTCACTGAGTGGAGGAAACTTTATTTTAATTGCACAGGAGTTTGATAGATAGCAGAGTGTATACAGGGTGAAGTGGGGAGAGAGCACTGGAAGCAGATGGCATGGCATGAAGAGAAGTGTGGCACTAGGATATGTTAAAGATCAGAAGAGACGTCGTAAAATATTTTTTTTCTTTGAAATTGAAATTGGACATAAATATCAGGGAAAAAGATCAAGTCTGACATGTGAAAAGGCAATGTGATTGCGATAGAAGATGCATTTCAACTGAAAGAAATGCAAGAGAAAATAATAAGAAACATATTCATTAGTAGTGGCCCTGTGACTGACAGGAACGCTGAGTGAAAGATGCGTAGAAGAACAAGTATCCTGTAACATGGATATTTAAATGAATACATGCCTTCCTTTTACATTCCTGGAGGCGGCTTCTTCAGGACTTCCTTTCTTTAGCAGCTGATTCAAAAGAGAAGCCACAGATTAAAATATTACTAGCTATGTGGTTAGGATTCTTGGGAGTCTGTGTGCAGACGTCTGATAGGTGCTGGGTAATCCCTCAAAAATAGAAGTTGCCGTTACCACTAGCCGTTATGTGGGTGTCTAAAATGAGGTGGCTATCGATCCTTTGGGGAAAGAAATAAGAGTTTATAAAATGTATCTTTGCTACATGGGGGGAGAGGGGTTAATATGTTGTTTTGATCAAACACTGACATTTTGTCTTTCATAAGAATGAATAGATGACGGAGATTCTCACCCAGAGTCTATGAATAAGTTTTGTGGAGTTTAAAAACATTCTGAAATTTTGTTGAAAGTGTATGTGTGTGTGCGCGCGCGTGTGTGTGCATGTTTGTGCACGTACGTGTGCGTCTGTGATGTCTCATTCTGTAAGTGGACGTGAATATTGGACTCCTCCTTTGCTTTCTAATTAATACCTCGGTTACTTATGAAACTGTATAGTCCTCTTTTATTAAAGAATCAAAGTCTAACGTTTGTGACATAGCATTATTATTACACCTGAGGCTTCAACCCAGCTTTTCTGACCTCAAATTTGTTGGCATGCATTTCCACTAAATTATACTGATCTTGTTTGGGGATTTAAGCATAAACATGGCACAAGTAAATTCAGTTGGTTTTGGGGAATATTAACCCTTTCTGAATTCCATTTTATGTTATTATCAAGAGCTCAGAAGAGGATGCCATTCTCTCCTAAGTGTCATCCACTGGAATTCTTAATAATGACCAGTGTCTCTCTTTTTCCCCCATTCTAGATGCCCATATGGAAATTTAAAAATCAGTCAGTAGTCTATATTGTGTCTCCAGATTGAGACAGCATGTCATGAGGACAGAGTAACTAGGTCTTGATCTGGGTGCTTTTGTTTCCATCAGACACTTCAGTGTCGTGGGAATAAGGCCAACACTCTCTTGTTTCATCCTGTGATCAGGCTGAAAATCAGTGCTCCTTGTAGATGATGTTTATCTGTCAAGGCTAGCGACTGATGGTTCCTTCATTCCTTATGAGGATTTTGAATTTCAGAACCAATGTTCTCAGCCTTGCTCGCCTTGCTCAACCATGAGAATTTCTTCCCAATGCTATGTAGAATCCTATTTTACCATTTCAAATGAGTTTGGGTTTCTTGGTTCTCCTTTTTTCCCTGAAACATAATTTTTCTGTTATTTAAAAATAATTTAATAAATGAGCAGGATGAAACATTTAAACAGTGCAAACGGTGCAGAAATTCTAAAAGTTACAATGAGACGTTTTCACATTTGGGAAGTGCAGCCCCCAGCACGCCCACCCTCCAGTGAAGAAGAGATCCACGCCATCATTTATTTTGTATTCATCCAGAAATGTCCTGAGGGACTTCATACAAAAAGATGTACAAATAACTTGAAAGAAACTTGAGGTAGAATGGTTTTGCACTTTCTTCCCCCCATTTAAAACTACTTTGGAGCTGTCAGCATGATGTTCTAGCTTACTTTTTTAAATGGCTAGCTGGCTGGTATTCTGCTGTGATGATGGGGCACACTTCAATCAGCCCCACAATTTAGTTGCTTTACTCTCTTCTTCCTTGGCCGGCAACCACTGCTACCGTAAACACCCTTCTACATACATCTGTGCACACATGGGCATGGATGCCTGTGAGGCATATCTGTACGTTATGTTTCCAAAAGAAGTCCTGGGTCCGAACAATCTGTTCACCTTGCTCCGTTTCACAATCTTTATTTCTACATTTTTCCAATAGCCTAATTAATTAATTAATTAATTAACTAATTAATTGTTTTAAACATTTTCTTAACGTAGTTACAAATATATGTACTCGGTTAAGGTTGAAAGCAAAAGCAAAACAAAACAAAAAAGCCAAAAAGCAATGAACAAAGAAGTCATTAAATTGAGTTCTTTTAAATAACATATAAAGAAAATTTTCTTTCACCTATGAAACTCCTCCGGGAATTTTTGCTGACTCCGGATAGTTACTGCCTGCTCCAATCTTAATTTGACTTACAAAAGTGTAAGCCGTCATATTGCTTCTTTACAATTTTTGTCCCCTTTGAGCACTCTGTGGTCATGGAATGGCTTAAATTTTCTCTTGGTTGATTTCTTGGTCCATAATTGGCTCTCCTTCCATGTAGCCATTTAGACTTCCTCTTAACAGGTGGCATAGTCTTATTTTAGGTGTGAATATCTGTTATTTAATCAACACTTTGAAAAGCTACAATAACTTTCACTTCATTCTCGGTTACAAATGCTTATATATGAAGTTGAGGATCTATCCTAGGTCCAGGGATTTGTCTTAATCCTGGCAAAACCCAATATTGCAGAGTAGGCTCTCATCTCAATAAATTCTCCTTTACCTGCCTTTCTGTTTCACCCACACCCGCCCTGACCCAGCACCCTCTGATCTAGTGCTGCACATACTCACCCAGAAACTGCTGGCACATGCTGGCCAGGCTCTGCAACTCCCTCGGAGGACAGCCCGTTTCCTCCCTTTGCAGGCCAAGCACTTCCTTGGCTGGGTGATACTGTGGTTCGACCCCAGTTATTGGTCTGGTGGCTGGGTGGGGAGACAGAGACAGACCTAGGATTAAGGGAGGGGCCGAATTATTTTGCAAGGGAGAGACTTCTGCATCATATCTGAGCAAGGGGAGGAGAAATAGGCTTTAACGTGGAGGGATGGGCCACGTCTCCAAGTCCACAGGGCCAGGAGAATCTGAAGACTGAAGATTTCTGAGGGCATTGACACTGAGATTTCCATCCTACAGTTTGGAGCTCCACTCCTTTCTAATCAGACCTCAGACCAAAGAAGAGCAGACTTGCCAGGGCTGAGAATTCAACCGACTCTGAGCTCCTTTTCCCCCATGCTTGTGTTCTGGGTCTGATCCTTAGTTTTTTTCTGTCCTCTGACAACAGAAGTTGAGGAATCTGTATGCTGCCAAGGAGGCCCTATATGACTTCTAATAATAATAGTGAGCTTGAAAAGGACACAGCTTTTATTTGATTTGAAAGTTTAAATAATTTAATATTTCTTTGCCTACTGTACAAAACCCTGTTCATATAAAACTTTTTTTGGAAGTGACATGAAAGAGCTCATCTAATGAGATGATGAGGGTCAGCTCTACTGGGTAAAAATTTCAGCTCACTGGGCTGCTCACATTTGAATACTCAGCCTTGACTTTCCCCAAAGCATCCCACAGTCAGTATGTGTCTCCCCAAAGTAAAAGTCAATGACAATCTCCTGCAAGGGGAAGATCCAATTGCGTCTCTAGAGTGAAGATCGATACAATCACTGCAAGTAAACCATGTCTGACCTTACTCTTTCTAAGAAGGAAAAAACTCAACGGGGCATGAAAAGAGTTAGCAGTTTCAGTTTTGAGAGGTGAGAAATGGGGAACAAGTTCATGCTGTGCTCATCCATCATCGGACTTTAGTAAGATCATTAAGGTTCAAACTACAGATAAAGAAAAATTTATTCAGTTCTGCTGTTGAAAATCCTAGCACCAGTTCAGCTCAGTTCAATTCAATTCTTCAATTCAATTCAGTTCAGCAAGCATTCATAAAGTATCAACATTGTATATGACTTCATGCTAGCTGAAAAAAAAAAAAAACAAAAAAACAAAAACCAGTCTCTGGCTGCTCATTCGGTTATTTTGTACCAGACTCTGCTAGGTGCTGGGAGTAAGCATACATAGAGAGAAATGCAGACACAGCAAATCTATTGTGGTAAACGCCAGAGGACATGATTAAAATGCTGCAGTGGGAAACACGAGCTATGTGTTCATGGAAAAAGCAGGTGATGTTTGAGCTGAGGCCACAAGATGATATGAAGGGTTTAGTTTAGTTCATTCTGACGATTATTTATTGAGGTATATGCTGTGTGTTGGACCCTAGCATGGGCACTGGCATTGGGGAGGCAAGGAAAGCATCGCAGCTGTGCTCAGGGAGCTCACAACACGATGCAACAAGTGGAAGCAACAGTTTGAAAGAGCTTGTAACCTGGCAGAAGAGACAAGTGAGCTCACAAGGAAAGGTCTCATTTGTAAACTGGTTCAACATGTCTACTTTCCAAGACAATCTCTGGTCTGGTTGCAGTTGTTGTGTTTTGCCCTCATAATGGCAGTAACACTCTCAGGAAAATGCCAGGTAACTGGAAATAAGAATGTGTGCACAGGTACAGTGACAAAGAAGTTTCCAACTTGTTTCATACAATGGAATACGTACAACGGCACTGTTCAAAAGTGGTGCAAATAAGTATGCTGTTGAACGGGAAGTTACTCATGATATACAGTTGAATTAAAAACGCAGGTAGCAGTACAGTATTACAATGTGATTCCACTCCTGTAAGTTTCTAGCGTACATTCACAGAAAGAATGTAAGATGAGGCTCTAAGATGTTAATGGTGGTTCTCTTCGAAGGCAGAAATTAGGAGAAGAGGCTGGGAATGGTCCGCCTTCTCTCCTTTCCTCTCCCCTCTTCCCCTCTTTTCTTTTCTCTCCCTTTTACTTTCTCCCTCTTTCCTTTTCTCTTTCTCTTCCTCATTCTTTTCCTCCTCCTCCTCCACTTCCACCTCCTTCTCTCCTATTGCCATGTATATTTCCTTCCCTTTTCTGCAGCAGTTACCTGAGGAATGGGGGAAAAAAAGCTAAGAAAAAGTTAATTTAACAAAACCCTTTAAGCCAAATAAGCACTTCTGTAGTTAGGACAATCCTCCTTTTATGGCATTTGTTCCTCAGAAGAATCCGGTACTGTTGGAAGGACAGATATCATTACCATTATTGTTGCTATTGTTACTGTATTTCCTTGGACTGGTAATATTTTGAGGTTTTAACGGGTGTGCCTTCTTCACGCCCAGATCGTAAAACAAGATACAAATAATCGGCACAATTAGAAACAAAGGCTACAAACACTTGCCACGGAAAGATCTGGATGCGTATTTTGCAGAACAAATTTTCCCATTGGCAGAAGTCATGGAAAAAAGGTGGCACAGGCTGGGGAAGAGACAGGAAAACATGATAGAGGGGAGTGGAGAGACTCAATCTGAGACCCCTGGGGCTGCATGGAAGCTGAGTGGGCGTGATCTTCAGGCTCCTATCCTTGTCTAGGAGGGACCACCAAGTGATAGCCATTCACTCACCATCTGTCAGTCTTCTAGTCTGGAGTGATGCTCATCCATGCCAGAGATTCTGCCCAACTCCCCTGCATCTGTGTGGACACTGCCTGCCTCTTAGCCTGAGCAACCTACTGTTGAATTTCCATTTTGTTGACAGAGGAGTGGAGATTTTAGGAGGCTGAGTATTGCCTAGAAATTACCAGCATAGTTGAAGCTAAAACTTGAGCCTCATGAATCCCTCTTGAGCACTCTTTCTTGTGCCCCCACAATACTGACGAAAGTTTGACTTGTGGATCATGGCCATTCAAAGCCAACAGTCCTGTCCCTCATTGCTCCTTGGGCAATTACTCCTTTTTGTAATGAGAAATAAACAAGAAGGTGACAAGCTCCTGAAGTAGTTGTGTCACTTCCAACCTGGTTCTCCACTCCTGAAGCTAGAGACAGGGTTATTTCTGGTGAAAACCTTGCTGTAAAGCACACCAATCAATTTTCCTTACAAATGGTTTCTAATGTGTAATTATGTAATCAAGCACTCTCATAAACAAGCCAGGCCTTGACACAGAGTGATGGGATGCAGTAATATTTTAAATAAAAGATGATCACACAGCCATTTATTTTGTAGTCCAATTTTCAGGGTTGGGAACTGAACATTAATGGCAGTTTCAAGATTAGCAGCAAGCTAAATGTGAAACTCTGTGAGCCAATGCCTTCGACATAAACAAATATACAAAAATAGCACCCTGCAACTGTTTGCAAAGTCTGACAGAGTCTCAGAGCTTTCTGCAAAGCAGAGGGTGCAAAGAGTATCAGATTCATCAAATTCTGGCAGCGATCTGTTCAAAAATAATGGTTTTGTCTACAAATGGAAACTGCTAACAGCTTTCTCTGTCCACTGCTATCGTCTTTCCATCTGTTTGGGTTTTATAATCATGTCGCCTTTGGAAAATTACAACACAGAGCATATTCTCCCAGAGGTCTGTTGTGGAGCTGAATATTCTGGGCCATGAAATGGTGACAACGGTGAAGAGTTTCCCTGCAGAAGCGTTACAACTGTGGCATCCCAAAAAGCTGCCCCGGTGCTGCAAGGCTCCGGCAGGAGTGGAGCATCAAACTGCGTTTAGTAGAGCACAATTTGAAAAACTTTCACGTACCCTTGAATGGCCACAATCTAACACTTGGGGTGCTTTGGAATACAGCTGCTTCTATCTCCCTCCTTCTTTCATCTTTCCTCCTTACTCTTTTTCTTTTCATCTCCCTACCAAAAGCATTTTTATCCAGTATGTGCCAAGTCATGGGGCATCTGGACAGCTCCTCTGTCTAGCCTGTGATCCTCCCAGTAAAGAACACTATTCCTTTGTACGTCCAGATCCTCTGCTCAGAGCTCGGCTCGTGGTGGGCGTTCAGCGCCTAACTGCTGAATAAATAAATGAACAAATGATGCTGCATCTTTTGTGTAATGCTTTATACCTTATACATCCCTATATGCTTTGTAAAACATTTTCACTGATAACTGTCCTCAAAAACGTATGAGGACGTCATCTCAATGTGTTGCTTCAAGTCCTTCAAGAGGCAGATGCTAAGATGCCATTAAATGTGCAAGAGATTAATTATGGAAACTGGCCTTGAGGAAAAAAGACGAAGGAGCAGTGGAGAATGTGGGAACCATCAGACCATGATGAAGGTTTTACTCCTATGGAGGAGAGAGAAAGGAATTTGGAGGAGTAAAAGCCTTTGACTGATATGCAGTTTGAAGAATGTTTCATCAAAGCTGATGGAGAGTCTCTTGCCAAAGTCACCAGTCAGAGGAGTCCCACATCTCCCTAAGATGCACCTTCCTCTCTCAGAAGTGACTCTGCCACATTTAGACGTTGGCTCGTAGTGCCAGGATGGTGATGGATTTCAGACAGCATGACTGGGGCCCCTTGTTAATTACACTCCATGCAGTGGGACATCTGAGAGGTACATTTTTATGCTCACCACATTCTGTTTTATACATTAAGGAAACTGAGACCCAGAGAAATTAAGAGACATTCTCAAGGGCTCATAAGTGGTGGAGTGGGGATGAGTGCCAGGTTCCGAATCCTAACTCACGTTTTTGCTTCACAGTCATAACTACAGCTTCATTTTTACTGCAGATCCCCTGTCCCATCTAATTGGGAGTGGCTTGTGGGGAGGGAAGAAACCCTGAGTGGGTCAAACACCTGGCAGGGGAGTTGGAGGAAATGGGGGTGGGGTTTCTTTTACACACAGTAGAAAGCAGAGTATAAGGTTGGAAGATGCAGACTAGACACCTCATCCTAGAGTGAAAGTATGGAAGATATTCACATAATCAGAATATGCCATATGTAAAAGGAAATCTTTTGATAATTAAATAGCAGACTATGCTCTAGGAAGTCACATAAGTTTCCTGAAGGTAAAAATGCTCGGGGCTATTTTCTCAAGGCTGGTTTCCCAGCACCTTGGCAGTGCTTGGCACAGAGGCACGGTGCAGATGCCTGCCTTCTTTGAACAAGTGTAGCGTTAGCTTCGGAAGGGACCTCAGGGAGCACCCAGTGTATTATAGAAGATAATGAGTCATTGAGTAATTGTCAAGTCCCTTCTCGGAGAGAGCGAGACCCTGAGATTCCTGACTCTCTGCACAGGGGTCTGTCCCCTTCCCATCTGGGGTTACTCTGAGATCAGGGCTCTGCTTTGCACACCCAAGAGAAAGTAGACACTTTAATATTGGAATCTCTATCATCTTTGACCAAAAGGAAGACTTCTTCATTTCTTGAACTTAAATATCAATGTGGTGAGATTAGAACCAAATTCTCAAAATCGAGTGGGTAGAACAACGAGCCATTCGGAGAAAAGCGATGCATGAAACCTAAAAGGATGAGACCGATGTTTTGGGATTATCACGGGAAACCCCAGCCGACAGCTCAGAGACAGGAGAGAACTGGAAGGGAGCCTATTCATTGCCATTTTATAGCTTTTTGAAGCCACTGGCCTTGGGGGTTGCACTGCAGAACTGAATGTTGATTCTGCTACCCACTTGGTCAATATTTACTGAGCACGAACTCTGCAGCAGGTGCTAGGCTCGGCTCTGAAGATTATTGGAAAATAAGACCCTAGTCCTTCTTTTATAGAGCAGGGCATCTAGTGCAAGGCAGGCAGTAAACACAGTAATTCCAGATAGCTGGGAATGTTTCTGGGCTGTGGAAGTGGAGCAATTCTGCAGTGTTGGGAGGACTCTGAAGCAGTGAAACCGATGTGAGATCTGAGTGATAAGAAGGAGTTACCTCTGTGAAGATCTGAAGGCAAGCGTTCCAGGAAGGAGGAGGAGCAAATGCAAAAGTGCCAAGACCCCTAGCAAGACCCTGAGGAGCAGAGAAGAGGCCAGTGTGGATGGAGCACAGTCTGGGGAGATGGCAGGAAGTGAGATGAGAGGCACGCAGGGCCAGATTCTGTGGGACTTTGGGTTTTATCTGAAGTGTGTCAAGAAGTCATTGGAGGCTTTTAAGCAGGCGTGTCATGACCTGATTTATATTAAAAATAAATAAAGTTGATCTTCAGGAAGGCAAGTGTGGAGGGAGGGAGACCAGTTGAGTCCATTGTCAGAGTCCTGGTGAGAGCTGGTGGGGACTTGAGCTTAGCTGGAAGGACAAGCTGGAAGTAGCCAGGTGGACAATGAGACAGGGACTTCTGACTGAAGGACAGCAATGACGAGGCAGAGAGGTGTAGAGGAGAGGGTATGGTGTATTGAGGCTCGTGCGTGGTTTGCAACGGCTGCAGTACTGGGTGTGCGCTGGGTAGCAGGAAGTGACGTCAAATAGGAAGGGAGATCTCTGCTTCACAGTTCAGTGGATGGCGTGAGAACACAGGCCCCGTCCCTCTCTGTGCCTCTCAGTAAAATGGAGAGTGGTGTCGCAACACAAGCGCTAAGACCCCTTCCTTTCTGTGATGCCTCCACAACGCAGGACGTGCAACCTGACTGAAATACCTTGTCTCTGTGGCATTGGCCATGCTGTGGGCTTCAGCATGTGAATTTTCATGGTCCTGGATGATGGGAACATGCTTTTAGAAATCAAAATGATAGATGAATGATGGAAATAGACATTGGACATCACCACATGCTGAAAACCCCTTTCCTGGGCAACACACAACAGGTTGTTACAGGGGACACCCAGCACAGGCTGTTCACTTCCTGTTTCTTGTCCTTGTCGGAGCCGAATCCCTTCACTGTCCTGAACACAGAAATCCCTTCTATAGAAAACACAGAGGTCGAGACATAATGATTACCAATTTATGTTTTAGTTTTAAGAGGCTGCTTGGTAATAATAATGATTACTACATGCCGAATGCGGTTCCATCCAGCTCATTTGTACCAACTCCTGGAATCCACACGAGTCTGCAACATTGATGATGTTATCACCCCCACTTTGGAGATGGGAAAAGGGAGGACCAAGAAGGGAAGTCGTTGCTGGAGGCCACGTACCCTCTCTACAGCGGCCATCAGTTGGGAAGTAGCAGAAAGCACTCTGGGTTCAGCCTTCAGGGACTGGGCTCTGCCCCTTGGCAGGGTGTGGCCTTTCAAACCACTTAACACTTGTTCTTGCTTGATTTCTTCATCTGTGAAATGGGGATCATAACAGCTAAGCCAGGGAGCTGTTGTGAGCGTTGAGACGAATTGTGTAAGTTACCTGGTGCAATAAACGTCAGTCCTCTCCGCACATAAAGGTGCTTTGAAACCCACAGTTACAAAAAAATTCATACAACCTCTCTCAGTATTTCTAAACTTGGTTTTGTGCACAAACAGCACTCAAAGTGGAGATATTTGTATGAAGGAATTCTTAGGGTTCTTGGGTTTCTGTACACGTGTGGAGGGAGGTGTGGAGGTGACATTTCCTCTGGAGATTAGAAAACAGCGAGTCAGAAAGTTGAACAAGCTAGTATTAATTTCAGCACCATTTCCTTCTGCTTCAGGAAGTCGACACTGAAGGGGTAAACCAGATACTTACCAGGTGCACAGCCTGCTCTAGGCACTTTGGGCAGAAGGAGTTGGGTGTAGAGATGTGCCAAATGACTGAGGGCTTCAAGGCACTTGCTGCGTATCGTCCGGTGCAGTGGCTGGAGGGGCTGGCCTTCTGCTGGGGGAAGAGGAGGTCTCAGGGTAAAATCTGGTGTGTATGTCTGTATGTGTGAGGGAGAGGGAGAGAGAGGGGTGGGGAGATTGTTTTCATATTAGTTGGATTAAAAATGTTGGGAAACCCTGGCCTAGACAGAGAGATACATGACAGAAAGAATGAATTACTGAGTTAGCGAGAAATTATAACTAGCGTTGCAACCAAACACTAGTCAGGGGGCTCCTGGATCTACGTTAAGCTGCCCAAAGGCAATGATTTGCTGTCTTCTGCCTCCTTTTTACTTGTATTGTTTGTTTTCAGAGGGGGAGGTGATTAGGTTTCTTCGCTGATTTCCGCTTGGAGGAGGTACCGGGGATTGAACCCCAGACCTTTTGGGTGCCGAGCATGCGCTCTGCCACTTGAGCCCTTCCCCCTGTCTCCTTTCTATAATAAATATTTCACAACACATTCTTCATGTCATAGAAAAGATAACACAACTCATCTACACTATGATTTCAAAAGCAAATCAATACAGCAAAAGGAGAAGTTAAAGGAAAGTGATTTGAGATGAAGTGCCGTTGGCCCTTGAACAACACGGGAGCTGCGGTGCTGACCCTCCACACAGTGGAAAATCCACGTGTGGCTTTACAGTCAGCCTTCCATATCCACAGTTCCACATCTGTCGATTCATCCGACCTCAGATGGTGTAGTGCTGTAGTATGCATGTAATAAAAAAAAAAATCTGTGTGTAAGTGGACCCTTGCTGTTCACACCTGTTGAAAGGGTCCACTGCAGAGTGTATAGTATTTCAGGATATGATGCTCAGACTACACTAGAGAGATGGTGAACTCGTCAGATGCTTGCACCAAGGTGGCCTCAGGGACACATCAGGTGCCCCGTGATGGCTGTTGTTTGGGACACTTTGGTTTCCCTCCGTGGGCTTTTCTCTGCATCTCGTATCTCACTGTTCAGTGGTTTAGCCCGAACCTCTTCACAAGGCAGCTGGCTCTGACAGGGAAACAGTCCAAGGCTTTCAAACTCCAGGCTTTGAAGTCACACAGCATCACTTCTGCTGCATTCTGTCCATCACAACAAGCCCCTAGAATACTCATGGGAGGAATTGGGTGGGAAACAGTCTCCACTTCTGTACAGAAGAAGTGATAAATTCATATCACAGCTGGGCACGTGGGGGGAAGATCATTGTCCTCATTCGTGGAAACACTTAACATAGAAGAGGAGCCCTGAAAAATAAAAATAAAAACAGTAAATCACTATATTGAATTCTTTCTGTCTGCCTGACAGTGTGCTAAGACTTTGCATGTATCATATTAAGTAAAACTTTCAGCAACCCTACGAGGTAGGTGCACTAATTATCTCTACTTTACAGATAAAAGAACTGACACTCAGAGGTGAAGTCACTAACCATAGTCACATAATCAATAGAAACTGAGATGGCCTTATCCATGTCTTAAGTAGCAGCTACATAGAGGACATAAAACACACCTTCTAAGTGGAATAAAGGGATTGGCTTGAGTATTTGGATGGATCCAGGAACTGGACACAATGTTGTTCAATCTCTTTATAGCAGCGAATCACAGCCATCTGCTTGATGCTCTTCAGTTGAGGGAGACAGAAGATAAACCCCAATGTTGGCCTGTGAACTTGCTCCCACAACATAGGCCAATCAAAAAGGCATTGGTTATGTTGTAAGTCTGTGTATCGCAATGGCTGTAAGACGTTCAGATCTTCACCCTTCCAGAAAACACTTGGCTCTGGAATACCAGTTGTTTGAAGGATGCCCTTATGAGTCATGTGCAAGGATGATTACTGAGTGACCTGGAGGACAGGAAAGAGGACAGCATGAGAATGATTATGAGACCCATGCTTACTGGGTCGACCACAGTGGGAGAGACCCGGCAAGGAACAATTCGTGGCTGGACACGTTCTTAATGTAAGGTAGAAACAAGCAAGAACATCCCTGATTTTTTTGAATTTTCGTCCACCATCAAGCAAGATTAATCTTTATGGGGATGTGAGACTCAAGTCAGTGTTTGTTATCTGACTTGATTTAAATGCTGCAATAATCTCTTTACGAACCACCTGGTCTGGGGTGGTCCTCAACTCAGCATTTTTCAAAAGGTTCTGTTGAAGGGCACAGGAAATCCCCTTAGCATCGCAGTATAGAACCTGATTCCGAGTTTTACTCCCACCTTAATTGTAGCTTTGTGTGTGAAAGGTTTCTAGAAAAGCTTCTCTGTCCTCATATCTAAGAGTTCCCTCATCTTCTCATCCACTCGTTTATTCATTCACTCAGCAAATATTTTTGGAAGCCTCTAGGGGCATTGTTTTAGGCCCTGGGGATGTAGACTGAACAAAAAGACATGAAAATAATTCATATTCTAGTTGGGGTGAGGGGAGCCAGACTTTGTTTAGTGTGTCTGGTGCGGGAAGAAGCTAAGAAGGAAAATAAAGCCCAGGAAGAGGACGCAGAGCCACAGCGCAAGGTTGTTTCCGACAAGATGCTTAGAGGAAGCCTCTCTGCTCCATTCTAGTGTGCAGCGGAGGGGAGACTAAAGCGATATCAGGAGACAGAGATTTCCTGGCATGGAAGTAGACAGGACGAAGTCTTGGAGGCACCCGGGGGCTTGGGTGGATTAGGAACAGCAAGGAGGCTACTGTGGCGGGGGTGTGGCCGGAGCAGAGTAAGAGAAGGAGACACTGGTAGGAGATGAGGTCAGAGAGGGCAGGAGCAGCCGGGATGGGACACTAAGGGCTTTTTAGGACTGAGTCAGGGCTCTTAATTTTATTCTGAGTGATATGAGAATCTATTAGAGAGTTTTGACAATAAGAGAGGAATAATTTGACTTACGATTTTAAAAAGTCATTTTGGATGTTATGTGGGATACAGAGTGTAAGGGGGTAAGGGTGGGAAAACTAGTTCCAAGACTATTTCAACAATCATCCAAAAAAGGGATGATGGTAGTGATTGCTGTGGTAAGTGGCCCAATTTTAGATTTTTTTTTTT
Organism: Vicugna pacos; assembly: GCF_048564905.1. Lineage (NCBI taxonomy): Eukaryota > Metazoa > Chordata > Mammalia > Artiodactyla > Camelidae > Vicugna > Vicugna pacos. Next base: position 112,957,910 of record NC_132988.1, on the reverse strand, counting down.
TAGAATTAAAGTCAGTTGAAATATTGTTGTTGAAAATAAGGTGTGGGATGAGAGTGAAGGATGATTCTAACTTTTCAACCTGAGAAACTGGGAGAATGGCATTGACATTTACTCAGATGGAAAAGACTCTGGGAAGAGCAGATTGGGACAAAAATGTAAGGAGCTGAATTTTAGGAATGTGAAGTTTGAGACGACTAAGAGATATCAAGGATATTTTGAGTATGAAGTTGAACATAGGAGTCTAGAGTTCACCAAATGTGTCCAGGTTAGTGATGCATATTTGGGTATCATCGGCACATAAATAATATTTAAAACCATGGAGTTGGATGTATTGACATATCCGAGGGAGTAAGTGTAGATATATATGTATGGAGATCCAAGGACCGAGTCTTTGAGACTCTAACATTTAGAAGTTGGAAAAAAGACGAGGTTCCAGTAAATGAGCCTGAGATGGAATAGCCAGTGTGCTAGAAGGAGAACTGGGTGATGTCCTGAAGGTAAGTGGAGGAGTTATTTCAAGGAGGAGGGAAAGTTTAATCATGTCAAGTGAGGCTCATGGGTTGAGCTGGGTAAGAATGAAGAATTGATTAAGAATGGCGATCTTAAAGCCACTGATGACTTTGATAGACCTAGTTTTGGTGAGGGCATGAGGTCGAAAGCCTGACCAGAATATATAAAAGAGAGGATGGAAAGGGAGAAAGTGGAGACAGAATATGAATTATTTTTAAGAATAATTTTTCTACAAAAGTAATGAACTGTAGCTGGAAAAGGTTTATGGGGAATATTACTCTCTATTTGTTTGCTGTTGGTGATGATCCAGATGAGAGGAAATGATTGATGATGGAGGAGATGAGGGAGCTTTGCTGGAGCAGCTTCGTTGAGTTTGGTGAAATTGTATAGGATCACAGAGGTGTTGGCCATAGATGGGCGCATGCCACTTCATCATTATGTGGAAGGGGATGCAGTATGTATGGTCCAGGTGCACTTAGTGCAGTAGATTTGATGTGGCAACGTGTGGAAGTTATCTTCTGATTGCTTTACCATCTCAGTTAAATAAGAAGCAAATTGATTAGCTAAAAGCAAGAGAGTGGAAATAGATGATGGAATTTTAAAGAACATAAGATGGTGAGAAACAGCCAGCCAGGAAAGTGAGAGAGATAGTTGATTAGGAAGATATACTATATTTCATGACTAGCAGTGAGGACTCTCTGGGGGTTAGTGCTCATGAATTCAAAGTGGAACCATCTATGTGCTTGTGTGTTTTCCTCCAGCCATGTTTTCAAGCACAGAATGGATGGAGAAGTGATTCACTTTAAACATAGTTTAGCTTTTTTATTTTTTATTTTCCAAGAGTGAAGGAATGAAAAGTTGAGAGTATATGTAGGGGACTGATTACAATGATGGACTATGGATTTTAAGTTTGAATAAAAGCAAAGGGAACAGAGGAAATATGGAACGAATTTTAATCTAGGCGGGGTTGAGGGATGGTTGGAATATGAGCATAGTAGGAGAAAGCTGGATATGGAGTTGGTAGTTAGTGTGGGATTTTTAAAGATGACATTTTAGAGGGACAGCAGTAGAATGTGGTAGTCTGGGATATGATAATGGAGTGAGTAACTTGGATGTGATGGAGGACACAATTGTAGGAGAAGTCAAATAATTGAGAAACTAGGGTATTGGATGGATCATCCATATTGATACTGAAACTACCAACCTAAAATTCTCTATATTGCCATTCACCAGGAGCCTCCTTGTCCCTGCAACACTAAATTCTCAGGGAATATTTGTTGAGTGAAGAGTTGTTTCACAATGACAGTCAAGTTACAATCTGAGACTAGTTTCTCATGTGCACAGGTGAGGCAGAAATAAATGGATCCTATTCCACAGTGAGCCAAAATGAGGATACTAACCTCTAAAAATAGAGTATAGTGAATTAGCTCTTTCGGGGAATTTCTTGGTAAATTCTCTCTCCCTGGACTCTGCAAGCACTGAGCCTCCCAGAGCCCCAACAAAATGAATTCACATCACATCAACAAGCAATTTTCCTCTTTAAAAATATTTTTATTTTTATATAATCAGGTATTTGGAAAGAAGACAAGTATAAGAAAAGGGCATTATGTACAGAGAAGGCTTTGAAAGGGAAAGGAGTCAATAGAATTTGGATTTTTCCTCATCGCTATAATGGTCCCTAGAGTTTAGCTTTTTTTTTTTTTGGTTCCAATTAAAAACGATAGCTGACCCTTTCTTAAGAAATAGTGAGTACTGTGAGGATAGAGTGCTATATTTATACTTATAAATGGATTGAGTTCCCAACCTTTGGGAGTTGGTTTGTTTGGAAGGTGGAATGTATTTTCTCATTGAAAAAATGTTACATATGGAAGTGAGGTTCCCAAGCAAGTCTATTTAATCATAAAGTCCTTAGAGGAAAGAGTATTATTTTCTTTTGTCTCAAAAATAGAGCTACAATATTTTATAGTATTATGTTAACATAATTGGAGGAGGGACAGTCTCCCCCTTCCTTTGGAGAATTCTTACCTCATATAATAGGCTACTTCAATATTTCTTCCATTTTAAGGAAGAGATAGGGTCCAGGCTGAAGTGTTGGAAGTGAGTCTTTTGCATGGCTTAACATCTTAGATTCCTCTAGAATGGGATCTCTGGAGGAAAGTTGGGGAAGAATAGGGGTGAATCATTCCGAAGCCCATTTTGAATCCAAACATCATTCTACACTTCAGCTTTACCAGTAATAAAGCAGACACTGTATTTTAATCTTTGTCCCTCTCCTGGGTCTTCTTTCTTACTGGACCAGAATCCTTAGGTGAGAAGAAAGTGATACATTGGCATTCTCAAATGTCAACAAAATTATATAGCGCCCCGCCAAGATGCACTTGGGTGAAGCACTTCACGGACGGAAGCGAAGGCAGATTTTTCCAGCAGACTCATCTGATGCCTCCACCTCCCCTCAGTGTTTGAGAGTGTCTCCCTGCTGTTGACACTGTGCCCTACTCTGCTTCTCTTCCACATCCTTCTCCTGCCTCGATGGTCATGTCTTTGAAGGGGATATATGGCGTGATTTAATGAACTCTGGACAACAACTTCCCCTCCTGTCACCATTCAGTATGTCTACTATGTAACCATTCATTTTTGGTGGGAGCAATGTGGTTTGTGGGAAAGACAGTAACTTCGGGGTAGACAGTCTGATTAAGCTTGGGTTGAATATCTACTGGTTTTGGAAACTTGGGAAACTTATCTACCCAAGACTCAGTTTCCTCAAATGAAAAATAAAATATTGCCAACTTGAGGAACTCTTGTATGGATGAACTGTGCTCATTATGAATATTAATAACTGTGTATGGCACTATTAGGCGTTTAGCATGGATACTGTCTTTCTCTTACTAACTTTAAGGAGTAGGAATGATCTACACCTTATATAATGAGATAGCTGGGGCTCCGAGAGGTTAAGTAAACTGCAGAGCTAGGATTCACACCCAGGCTAGTCTTACGCCCATTACATTGCTCTCTCTGTCTCCTCACGGAGGGCCCTTCATGTCATCTGCAATGATGACATGTTAACTGGGGTTGCTGCTGGTGCCACCCCAGGACCCTCCCACAACGCACCTGTCAGACAGAAAGAAGGTGCCTATTAAAGGTATAGCTAGCCTATTCCAGTCTAACCTCTTCCAGGCTCTTCCCGAGAACAATTTTCACTTTTGGTGGTAAAGGTTTTTACCAGAAGCTATGCCATTTATTTCCTTCATGAGATACCAGGGAGCACCATTTAAAATACCTATTTTTCAGACCATGATAAGAAAAAGCCATACTGGGTAGAATTCCAAATCCAAGAGTCTCAACCTGATTAGAAATGAGTATCAAAACCAAAACACAGGGTAATAGTAAGCAAATGGAGAGAGAGGTGTGAGATGTATCATTTTGGCTTTTTTGATAATTAGAAATGAGATAGTTTCTTGGTTCTCAGTTCCTAACTTAGTTAAAGATAAAAGTATGGCTGATCATGGTTTCTTGTGTAGAGCAAAAACACGATGACTCTTCTGAGGTCCACTGATTTGAACAAGAGTAACTTTGTCATCACACACTCAGCACACAACTTTCAATCACCAAAAAAAAAAAAAAACAAATAGGAGGAATTACTCGGGCTTTAGGAGGTTTTGGGTTACAGGTAACTTCTTGATGAGAAAGTCAGTATTGGGAATATTTCTTCTGTGTGTAAAGTTCAAAAAGTTGACCCAATCTCTCTCTCAAAGGATTAAGCTGTCTTCCAAGAATTTATTTTACTTATAGAAGAGAGATATGGGGAGACAAAATAATAAAAGGAGAGAATGAAAACTGCTGAAAGAGATTGTGAGTTGGAAAGACGCAGGAAAGGAGAGGAGAGATTGACAGCAGTAGAGAGAATAAGGGTTACCTGCGATGAGGAAAAAGAAAACATTATGGTCTGGGGTGGCTTATAGCCAACTCAACAAGCTTTATTTGCTTTTTTCATCAGAAACTCTGGGGAAAGATGTAATCATTTCTCGATTGGAATCTGATTCCTTTTTAGCTGCATAGGTGGGAAAAACTTTGGATTGCCGTGCTGGTCTTAAGTGTTCAGGTACACTTGTGTCTCGTTCCTCTATTGCAGCCATCTGTTGGTAATAAATCTCTGTGTGATTGCCATCTGTGGGCTGACAGGGAGAACGGTGCACTTTATTCAGGGAACTGTGCATATATTTTTCGTTCGAAGAAGGATCCTGGCACTAGGGACATGAATTCACTCTAAGAACCATATGTCTCCTGGAAATTGATATCTTCAGACAGGACTGCAGTGGAGTTAGAAGCTTTTAGCACCAAGATTCAAGCTAGTGTGAACTTGGACAAGAACTTAATTAACTCTGTGTCTCAGTTTATGCATCCTAAAAAAGAAGACGATGCCTCTGTAAGGTTTTAGTAAAGGGCAAATGCAATTCTATTTGTGAAAGGCTTAGCATAGTATCTGGTACTACATATTAAGTTGAATCAGTCAAGGTTCATTCAGAAAAGCAGAAATTTTAATTGATTATTTTAACAGAGGTAATTTAATGTGGAGATTTGATTAAATAGGGATTGGAAGATTAAATATGAGTTACAAATCCTAAACCCACTGAGGCAGCAAGAGATAGTAACTGGAGAAATGAAGGGAAGAGATGGAATTATCAGAACTTGAAAGAGGGAATTGGAATCAAGTCATCTGGGATGGGGATACTGGTCAATCTGCACCAGTGTTTCTGAAGGAGCACAAGGAAGCTAATCCTGAGAGTGTGGAGGACCATCCAATCATCCATCCATCCTTTGATTCATCCATCTATCCATCCATCCATCAATTCATCTATTTATCCATCCATCCATCTAACCATCCATTTTATTTATCCTTCCATTACGCCTTCTTTTTCTTCTATCTGTCTAGCCCACAGATCTCTAGAGAGTGATATGCTTACCTACAGTATGTCAGACTCTACTCAGTGCTAGAACGAGTACAGATGTTTTCTATGTAGTTCCTGTCCTCAAGGAGCTCAGAGTCTTACAGGGGAGACAGGTACACAAAAACCAAATTATAACAAAATAGTAAATGCTTTTATAGAAATATAAACAAAGTACCAATTTTTTGGGCTGATGGATATTATTAAATATAAATCTAAAGCAACAGGAACACAATTCCTGGGATGTTTACTGTAGCAGCTTAACCAGGTAGTGAATAGTCTGACCTTGGGTCCTGGATTGTGCCATTACTGACTGTCATCTTAGCAAGTTCCTTCAACACTTTTGTGCTTCTGCTTTTCTCATATTTAAAAATGTGAATAGTGGTACTTGGCTCATAAGATTGCGGGTAGGATTAAGCAAGTCAACATATATAAAGCACTTAGAATCAACTTAGGGTTAGGGTTACGGTAATGAAAAGCATCAAAAATGTTAGCTAATATTAATATTTGTATATACGTTAGAGCTTAAATTCATCATGGCATTTAACCTTTAAAACCTCTCCCTGTCCTGGGACAATAGGGTAGTTATTGCTTTCCAAATGGGACAGCAAGGTCTAGGGAAGTTAATTTTTGTGGGGGAAAGTCACAGAAATGCAGAGCAGTTCAGCTAGAAATCTCTCTTAGTGCTTCTTCTATAATGTTCTTTCTCTTATGCCATGAAGCATTATATATTGACTTGGAAAAGCAACTGCTGTTCCCAAGTGTCATAGCTACTGACTGGCTGCAGCTGGGCTGACTGTAAACATAGCCAAATGACACAGGCTGCCGCATAACCAAGTCACTGCAGCTTTGCCCTCATCTGCCACTCAATACAAAGTCCCTGGTGATCAAGGGACAGAAGGCGTGGGTCAAGGAGCTGCCAAACACCAAATATACATCTTAATTGGTTGCAGGCAGTCACCTCCATCCAAGTCCTTGATGGGAAAGTGGCTCCCTCAGGGGCCCATAGAATTAGGGATTCAATGTCCTTGAAAAATCAAAACTAGCTTTGGAGTTTGAAATCACTCAAGAATGAAATATTTTTGATTGATATTCTATTCACAGGGTGGTTAGGTTTCCTTGATTGTTTCATTTGACTTTGGGGTCTGGTCCTACAAAAATGCATCAGAACTCTGAACGCTGAGCTATGCTAAGCTGAGAGAGAAGGAGGAAATAGTGTAAGAGTCACTGCTTCCCAGGAAGGGACGCACAGATCACACCTGCAGCTGCCACAGAATTAGGGGAGTTGTGATCACAAAAAGGGATGTGGAAGACACAGGTCCCATTCATTTAAATTAGTTTTTTGAATGCCATGTGCTGAGCCCTGGGGCAGTGAAGTGAAATAGCCTTGCTTTCTAGGAGCTCCTAGGCTAGTTGGGGAGAAGTGCTAACACATACTTACATGATATGTGTATGAGATGATACAACTTTGCACAGGCGGCAGAGATGAGGAAACAATCTGCTCTGTGTCTGGGAATCTGAGGTTTCTATAGGTAAATGCCAACTAAGCAGAGCTTTAAAGCATGTACAAGAATTTTCTAGACATAATTTGAAGAGGGGCATTCTAAGCACGGGCCATAGCATATCTAAAATCCTGGAATCATGTACATGTTCCACTTCACCCAAATTGTATCTTGAACAGTTGTACCAAGTACCAAGCTAGAGGTTGTCCAATAGTATCTCACTGTGATTTAATTTTCACTTACTTAATTACTAATGAAGTTCAGTGTCTTTTCATATGTTTACTGAAAATTTGTGTTTTCTGTGCAATACTTGTTCATGACTTATGCCCATTTTTCTATTTAGGTTGTTTGTATTTTTCTTATTGTAGGAATTTTCATATATTCTGAATACTAATCCTTTACTGGTTTTGTTTTTTAAATATATTCTATGCATTTATTCTCATTTACATATATTATGTATTTCCTTATTTTATATATATGCAAAGTATACATTATTACATATGTAATTTATTTCTAATTAAATATTATACATTAAATAAGTCCCATTTTAAATAAATAAATGTATAAAAATATACAAGCTCCTATATATTCTCATATATAATATTTATCTACATACCCCTTCTATATAAATAGATATATCTCTTATGGTTCATCTTTTCATTTTATATTATTTATTTCTGTATCTTGTTTAAGAAATGTTCTCTGCCCTCAGTCATAAGGATATGCTATTTTACATATATTTTATTCATACTTAAACGTGTAAATTATTTAGAATCAATTTCTATGTGTGGTGTGATGTAGGCATCCATTATATTTTATTTTTCAAAACAAGTAACTGATTCTCCCAGCACCATTATTGAATGGTTCATATTGTTTCAAATGTTCTGAAATACTTTGACATATATCACATTTCTAGAAGTACATTCTTTTTCAATTAAGAAAATATCAATTTAAAATATCTTTATGAAACATCATGAAATACACATTAGCATCCTGACTTGACGTACAGCTTGACCAGAGTTACATGGAAGACGATACAGATACTTTGACAACAGTGTCCATGTTCCTATCACTTGGAGGGGTGAAAAAAAGAACCACATCATGAAGGGATTTTGGGGACCTAGGGTTTTACTCCACAGACAATTAGAAGCCATCAAAAGATTTCAGCAGGGGAATGACATAGTTTGACTTACATTTTAACATGATTCCTTTAGCTGTTGGATGATAAGTAAGCTGTGAGAAGGTACATGTAGATGTACAGTGGTCCAGGTATGAGGTGGTGTCACCTGGACCTTGGAGAGTCCAGTGGAGATGAACCATAAGGGAATGGATTTGAAATACATTTTAGAGATAAACACATCAGAACTTGCTGTCCAACTGGATTTAACTGGAGGCTGAAGGAAAGGGACAAATGAAAAAAGACATTTAGATCAAGCAGCCGGGTGGTGGTGGTGCCTGCTGAGATAGGGGAGGCTGGAGTGTAACAAGAGGAGTAAGGGGGACAGATCAAGTTGTAAGTCCTGTGAAACATACAAACAGAGCTATCAACAGGCACTTGGATATACAAGTTTGGAACTGGGGTGGAGAGGTAGTCTGGTAAACACTTGGATTGATTTGTGACTTTGGTGGGAACACACATGAGTGGGATTATAAGCAATCCTGATCTTATAAAAAGCAAATGAGAAGTGACATTGGAGATCATAAGTGCAACCAAAATTTTGAAGAAACTCAGTTCTGGAGCAAATAAGATCAAAGGCAGAAGATAAAGAACTAGAGGTAGAGGGTTGAACAAGTGTATCTTTTTAAAATGGGAGAAATCCATACTTAGTGGAAGGAATTAATAGAAAAGTAGTGGCAGAAAATACAGGGAAAAGGAGGGAAAACTAAAAAAATAAAAAGACTGAGGAGGCAGAAAGGATGAGGAGACAGGGGTTCAGGGGATGCTTTTTGATGGGAGGGTAGAGAAGAAACCCACCATTTCCTGAGAGTGGCAGAAGAAGGGGACACTGTCATGTGACATCTAAGTACCAAGCTTCAGAGCCAGGTGGCCTGAGTTTGTGTTAGGCTCTGCTGTTTACAAGGGATGGAACCCTTTAAATCTCAGCTTCTTCAGTAATAACACGGGGATGATGATACTATTACCTGTGTGTAGGACTGTTAAGAGAGCGCTTGGCATACACCTCAATAAACTTGGGTCATATTGAATGAATAAATACAGGTTTGCATGCCTAAGTGGAAAGTAAAAATATAATCACACTGAGTTCCTCAGTTTCCCTAGCATGGTGATACAGGGATGGGTTGTGAAGACCCTTAGTTTGCAAAAGCTCCTCTGGATAATGGGAGAAGGAACTGATCACTAGAACTTCCTTCCTTCTACTGGCATTTATATAGCAGGTGAAACTGGTCCAAAGTGAGGCTAAACCGTAAATGGTTCAGGCTGTTCTTTTCCTGGTTAATACAAATGAGTAAGACTGGACCAAACTGCTCGGATTCTTGGAACTGGCCACAAAACATCGTAGAGGGTTTTACAAAACTAGAAACAAAACCACGCTTTCCCTGCTGCCAGATCTGTGGACAGAGCTGCCTGCCTGGAAGATTGCTTCTTTGAAACGTGGCACACTGTGTGTTGCTTTTTGTTTGCAGTTCAACTGACTTTTTCTTTCAGGTTGTCTGCAATTGTGGGAGGGCAGATTTCAGCTTCGCAAGATTGTGTAGACATTTAGTTAAATGTAGTTCTTTTTTTAAAATTTTATTTTATTGAGTTATTGTCAGCTTACAATGTTGCATCAATTTCCAATGTAGAGAACAGTTTTTCAGTTATACATGAACATACATATATTCATTGTCCCGTTCTTTTTCACTGTGAGCTACCACAAGATCTTGTATATATTTCCCTGTGCTATACAGTATAATCTTATCTATTCTATACATACCTGTCAGTACCTACAAATTTCGAATTCCCAGTCTGTCCCTTCCCACCCCCTTCCCCCTTGGCAACCACAAGTTTGTATTCTATATTTATGAGTCTGTTTCTGTTTTGCATTTATGTTCATTTGTCTTTTTCTTTTCTTTTTTTAGATTCCACATATGAGCAATTTCATGTGGTATTTTTCTTTCTCTTTCTGGCTTACTTCACTTAGAATGACAGTCTCCGGGGACATCCATGTTGCTGCAAATGGCATTATGTTGTCACTTTTATGGCTGAATAATATTCCACTGTATAAATATACTACATCTTCTTTATCCAGTCATCTGTTGATGGACATTTAGGCTGTTTCCATGTCTTGGCTATTGTACATAGCGCTGCTATGAACACTGGGGTGCAGGTGTCTTTTTGAAGTAGGCTCCTTCTGGATATATGCCCAGAAGCGGGATTCCTGGGTCATACGGTAAGTCTATTCCTAGTCTTCTGAGGAATCTCCATACTATTTTCCACAGTGGCTGCACCAAACTGCATTCCCACCAGCAGTGTAGGAGTGTTCCCTTTTCTCCATAGCCTCTCCAGCATTTGTCATTTGTGGACTTTTGAATGATGGCCATTCTGACTGGTGTGAGGTGACACCTCATTGTAGTTTTGATTTGCATTTCTCTGATTATTAGTGATATTGAGCATTTTTTCATGTGCTTATTGATCATTCATATTTCTTCATTGGAGAATTGCTTGTTTAATTCTTCTACTCATTTTTGGATTGGGTTGTTTGTTTTTTTCTTATTAAGTCGTCTGAGCTGCTTATATTTTCTGGAGATCAAGCTTTTGTCAGTTTCATCTTTTGCAAAAAATTTCTCCTATTCTGTAGGTTGTCTTTTTGTTTTGCTTATAGTTTCCTTTGCTGTGCAAAAGCTTGTAAGTTTAATTAGGTCCCATTTGTTTATTCTTGTTTTTATTTCTGTTGCTTGGGTAGACTGCCCTAGGAGAATATTTTTGAGATGTATGTGAGATAATATTTTGCTTATATTTTCTTCTAGGAGGTTTACCATAAAAAAGGTTCTGATGGAGACTGACTGGAATATCTGGGGTTGATCTTGGTTCTTTTACTCCCGAACTGTGTGATGTTTCTTCAGCATCTAGAGAAGAAGGGGTTTGGACTGTTGCTGATTCCTATCTAATTCTCCAACCACCTGCAACACAAAAATCTCACTAAGCAACTCTTGCCTGAGAGATGGTTCTTTCTTGCCTCTTGAAAGTGTGTGGAAGGAGCTTCTCTTAGCAGGAGGATGTCTCCAAACACATAGAATTAGCCTCTTGTGTACTATGTTAGTTACTCACCATTCTCTCCTGTTTACTAGTAGATTTACTCAAGAAAACATTTGCTGAAGGTCCCCTGTGCTAGCTGCTGAAACTGTGGTAGCCTCCAAGAGAGAACTAGCTCTGTCTTCATGGACATCATAATCTTGGCTTCACCAAAGCAGCCCCATAAGGATGTTAATTTTCAGTAGAGTATGCTTTTATACTTCACTTAATATTTTGGACTCCACTTAATTCCACTCATCAAATATCATGGTTTTTGAAGATTATTTTTTGTTCACATTTTGGTGTCTGGTGTCCAGCATAATTTCTGGCATATACAAGGTGTGCAATAATATCTGAAATGATCTCTGGTAATTTGAGAAGGTGCAGCCTTCTCAATAGGTTACGATTATAACAATGTAATTTCCATTTTGGTGCATTACGGAGAAAAGAGCATAATTGTCAGGAAGTTAACATTTGTTTAGCATTTGTCATGCAGCACTGTGTGTGTGCTTTACATACATTTGTTAATTTGATCCTTTTCAATTGCCTGTTTTTTAAAATGAGAAAAGTTAAAACCAGAGAAGGTATGTAAGCAGCCATGTTACTTAGCTATGATGTAGCAGAGACATGCTTTCTATCATGGTCTGTCTGACTTCAAATATTGTGCTTCTATTTCTACGTGTCTTGTACGATCACAGGAATTACTGTTGTTGTCAGATGTAGAATCCATGACCGGTGCTAGAGGACTTCCAGGTCCTGTCTGCCTGTGTCAGACTCTCTCCAGCTTCACTGTCATTGATCACAGAAGCCCCAGGGGTTGCAGACTGTAACAGATCCCAGTCAGATGATGGCACAAAATTACAAATTAGAAGTAAAATAAGTACTGTTGTTGTTTTTCAGTCATGGTAATAATAATGGCTTACACTGATCTGATGCTTTGTGGACTGTAAAACACTTGTCCCTGTGTCAGCACTCCTGGGAAGTAGGTGAGGCAGGGATCAGCAAGCTTCTTTTCCCGCACCTGAGCTCACCCTGCTGGTTAGTGGATTGGATAAGTCTGGGCTTTTTGCTCCTTGTCCAGTGATACACAGAATAATGAAAGAGGCTCTCAGTTTAGACTGGCCACGTGTGTGCCAGCTATAAGCTAACTCAGCAGATGCATAGATTTATAGCTAGGCTTCAAATGGTAACAACATAATTTCATGATGGCTCACAGTTTATTTTTCCTTTCAGAAAGGAAAGATGCCCTTTCTTCTTTCTTCCTTTGTGTTTTATAAGAAAATCCAGTTGTGAGTTGCAGCCAGGAGAGAATGGGGTGTTCTCATTTTGTTCAATTTTCAGACCATCACAAAGGAAGGAAAAGCTTTTTAGTCATTTGGAAATGATAATAAACAGGATTATGGGTCAGGTAATTTACAAGAGACCTGAACAGTTTTGATACTTTTATCTGTACTTATGGGAGCCCCCCACCCAAGACCGTTTTTGTTGGCTTTCTAATGTATCCCGTCTAAAGCTGCAGCCAGCAAGGGCGCTGAAAGCTCATCTTGCTTTTCTTACCCAAAGGAGCTTATCTCTGAGCTGGCCACTCACCAAGAATTACATGCTGGGGCTTCTGTGGCTTTTAGTGGCAGTGTTTTCTTTTCTGTCCCCTTTACTTCTCCATGTTATGGCCTATGCTTAGAGAATCTCTGCTCCTCTGGAGACAGGCAGTTTGAGTTCAAAGAAGCACACAGTGGATTTAGGAAATACAGCACCGGGGGTTTGCTGCCAGCTCCACCATTTAGAGGCTTTGTGATACTGGGGGAGTCATTTCATAAGCTTCACTTTCTTCATCTGTGAAATGGGAATAAGGCCTACCTCAAAGAGTTGTTGTGTGAATGACACGTAAAACTGTATGTGAAAAATACTTTGCACACAAAATTGATCTTTACTGTCTTAATTATTATGTCTTTTCACATTTATGGCTCTCTCTCTGGGTTTTTGAAACTTACTGTCCATTTCCAACAAGATGTTTCTTCCCCAAACTTATTTTAAGTTGTTTTTGTCATTCTTTTTGAAAGGCCTGGGGCTGTTTGGTGGTTAATTTTATGTGTCAACTTGTCTGGGCCATGATGCCCAGATATGTGGTCAAGTATCATACTGGATGTTTCTACAAAGATGTTTTTTGGATAATATTAACATTTAAACCTGTAGACTTTGAGTAAAGCAGATTGCCCTTCGTAATGTGGGTGAGCCTTATCTAATCAGTTGATGTCCTGAATAAAACAAAAGACTGCCCCTCCCCCCCGCCTCCAAGCATGAGGGATTTCTGTGGCAGAAGCCTTCAGACTTGACTTGCAGCACTGGCTCTTTCCTGGGTCTCTAGTCTGCTGGCCTACACTGCAAATTTTGGACTTACCAGCCCCCATATTCATGGGAGCTGATTTCTTAGAATAAATCTATTTCTACATATATACACAACTTATTGGTTCTGCTTTTCTGGAGAACCCTGACTAATATGAGCTTGTTTGTGATAGCATCCTTTGTAGGTCACCACTGAGGCAAGAAGTGATGGCCCCTCATCAGACCCTTGGAGTTGAGTTGTGCATCAGGATGCTGGGCTGGGAGGCTGGCACCTGATGACCCTCAAGTTAGTGTCTTTCTGTCAACGTGGTTCCAGCATGATGGGAATGGACCTACCAGTACTGATGTCTCATACAGGAAGCTCTGGGCTCTCACTCCTTTTCTATGAACTCTCTTCCCCAACAATCCTAGGCAAAGCCTGAATCTTTTCAAGGAGTGCTCCTCCTCTAAATATAGGGAAATTTTTGGACTTTGTGTTTGGTGGTCTTGCTTACACATCAGTTACATTGTGTCTCCTGCTCTTAGACACCCCAAGGAGTTCCCTATTCCCACCACATCAAGTGCAAATGCCCTTGCCTGGATCTGAGCAAATTACATCCATCTTTTTCTCATCCCTTGAAAGTGACTTGCTCATTTCTGCCTCCATATTTTTGCTCATTTCCGTTCTTTCTAAAGTGGTTTCCATCATGCCACTCAGGGCTGTCTAGGCTTTGGGACGTCCGACTCCCAGTTGGAATCCACCAAACTTCCTTCTTCAAACTCTCCTTGATGGCTCCTATCTCATGCTGACGACTCTGCCCTGAGCTTCAACACCCTTGACAAATCTGCTCCACAGGGTTCAACAATACATTATACACTTCCTTGCAGTCATTTTTTAAAAGGCTCAAACTCAGTTGAGAGCTTTCAAACTCAATCATGTGAGAAATGGTTAATTGAATAACTACTATTCACTCTATCAGTTACCTGAGCTAAATGTGTAAGACAAAGCTTGCATTCTTAAATGGCTTGTATCTAGTGGGAGAGATAGACCAGGAACCAGAAAATTGAAGTGCAGTGATATGAGTGGTAAAACAGAGATGTGTGCAAAGGGGAGAGGGGAAGTGAATGTGGGAGGGATCTATTGTTGAACTCCTATCATGTTCTGAGCCCTGTGCTAGTGATTTACATGCATCATCTTATTTAGTACTTAAAAAATCCTTCAAGGAGGATGTGGAGCAATGTCCCTACCTTCCCAATGAGACCAAGAAAGAGGTGACTTGACAACATCAGAGAATTTGGTGGAGTTGGTGGGTCTGAAGCCTCCAAAGCCCATTCACTTTTCCATTATCCTGTCTGTTAGGAGGGTTGATTGGTAACTGCTAGCAAGTCATGCTCTGCCATTGGCCCCTCAGACCCTTCCCTCCTTTCAGTGATATTTGGGCTGTTTGCACCTTTTCTTTCCTCTCACAAGAACTTCTGTTTTGCTGGAGATTACCAAAGCAAGATAACAAACAAATAATAAGAGCAAGCATAAGCAAAATCAAAATCCCTTCTTTTTTGTAATGTGAAGAAGCTTCTAGTTATTAATTCACTGTTAAAACCTGCATTTGAAGGAATAAGTTTTAACTTTTAAATTAATTTATTATTTGTTTGGTAGTCATACACAATCATTAAACATCCAACATGTGTTAAGACATTTCATCAAATCTAGTTCTGAAGCAGTATTTTTTGATGGGTTTGTTATAAAATCTCTTTATTATCCAACTGGATTTGTTTTTCTCAAGAAACAATAGATTTAAGTATGCTTTAAGGGAGGAAGGGAAGAAGGAACAAAGGAAGGAAGGAAAGTAACAAAGGAAGGAAGGAAAGAAGAAAAGAGGAAGGGTGGGCTGAGATGATGGACCACTGCAAGGCATTCTGGGAGTGATAGTCTACTGGTAGCTCTGGGTCCACTGAGAGTAGAGAACATGTTCCCTTGGACATGTTTAAGATTCTGTGTTCACTCCCCTCAGGACAGACGACTCCCTTTCATTACAGGGCTGTCTTAGTAGCTTGGGTTGATGTAAAAATTTACCATAGACTGGGTGGCTTAAAGATTTCTTTCTTACAGTTCTGGAGGTGATGCAGAAATGGATAGTTTCTTGATCCATGCTCACATGGCAGAGAGAGAGGAGAGAAATAGAGAGAGAAAGGGAACACTCTCTGGTTTCTTCATCCCCTTATAAGGACACCCGTCCCATCATGGAAGCTATACATCCCATGACTTCATTCAAATCCAATTATTTCCCAAAGGTCACGCCTCCAAACCATCATACTGAGGATTAGGGCTTCAACATATGGATTTCGGCTGGACAAACATATTCAGTCCACAGCAAGGATTCCTTTGTCTCTGTACTGCAGCCTCCACCATTTTTCTTCTCCTTTGTCTGGCACTTGAAACATCTGATGCCACATGGACTTAATGATCCTGCTGGTGGGAATGAGACAGCTCTCCCTTGACTGATGAGTCTTTCCAACTATAACCTTTCTTTTCAACTTTATCTTCCAAAACACTTCCTCCCAATCCCTATATCACTACATTCCAGTCAAGCAGATTCCATGCCCCTCAACATTCCTTTGCTTCAGTTGTTCCCTTCCTTTGGGTCTACTGCCTACCATTTCTGCCCTGTCCTTCAAAACCCACTTTATCAAAGCCCCCTCTGCTCTCTTCAATTGGAATCTATCTCTGTTCTCCTGTTATTAACTTTTATAGGTGAAAGGAACTAAGATCCAGATCTGAATTCTGCTCCTGTCACTCACCAGCTGTGTGCTTTTGAGTGAGTTCCATAGCCTCCCCCAGCTTCACCTCAGCCTCCTCTCTCATTAAGCAAGGAACGTAAACCTCCATCATGCCTTTGAGACTTTGCACATGTTATTTTCTCTGCCAAGAGCAATCTCTTCTTCTAGTTTGCTTGGCTGACTCATTTTTTGGGACTCAGCTTTGAAGTTACTTCTTCCTAGAAGACTTCTTGGATCCTCCAAATTGGTATCAGGTGTCCTCTGCTTCCCCTGTCAGCACTTCATGTTAAATTGTAATTATATGTTTGCTTGTTTCTATCCCTTTACCATATCACAGGACCTAGAGCATAAGAGTAATGATCAGTAAGTATTGTCAAGAGATACTTTACTTACCATGTGAGGAAAGCACATGGCATATGTAAGTAGCTGCTCGATAAATTGTATTGAGCTCTCCTCCCTCCCTGTACCTCAGTGTGCCTTTGTTCCTGTCTCTCCACTTGATTTTATACTTTTCAAGACCTGGATTCACTTGGTTCTCTACATCTAAAGACCTGGATCCATGACTTAATTATCTTTGGATCCCTCACAAAGTCTAACACTCAGCACCACACATGCAATAGGTACTGGACAAATGTCAACCATGATATGCATCAGTCTGAAATTCTTTACATTCAAGTCTTCATGTTAGGAAAGCACTTTGCCTACCTTTGTTGGTGTCATAATTGAGAGCTCAGTTTACTTAAAACAGCATTTCTCTTTTTAATAAGAAATGTTCAGTGATTGATTGTGGAATGAATAGATGACGAATTCATAAAATTCTTGTTTGTGTTTGGGTTGGATTTAAGTTGTTCCCATGAGGACAGGGAGTTCCTGTTCTTCATCTTGTATCTCACTGTGCCTTGCATGTGGGGTCTTGCTGAACTGGATTGTGGAATAAGCCTGGAGATTCTGCTTTTGTCTGACTATTTGGAAACTTCTTAGAAAACTGCCCCAAAGGTTACTTTGGCTGTTATAATGGCAGACAGTGCGTGGATAGATGAAGGGAGAGAAGAAAATAGAAGAGCCATGAATGCATTTTTAAATGGAAGACAATCATGTCGGAAGGCTGGCATGGAAACCTACTCTCTCTCATCCTCTCTTCCCTGTTGCCCATTTCAGGGCCTTCCAGGAAATAACAAGAGGCTACATTTTCTGTAATGAGATAGAAAGGGCCAAGATATCAGTTGGACAGACCAGGACGGAAGACGAAGCACAGAGGGGGGGGGCTTTTCCCACTCTGTCGTCAGCCCTGCCAGGTGGGTCTTGGCTTGTCCTGAAGTTCCCTGGCCGAGGGTTTCCTCCTCCTCCTCCCAGCCCAGCAGAACCCCCAGCGCAGCTGAGAGAGAGAGAGTGTGAACAGGGCAGTCACGCGAGGCAGCTGCTGAGGGCATGCACTCTTTTATTTCATACTTAGATTTACAAGTATAATGAGGCTTCATCTGCTGACTGCCAGCCTACCATCCATCAACACTGTTCCACTGGAGGCAGAGCCCAGGTCCTGCTGGGCCTCTGAAACATTGGTATGTTCTCTTCTCCTGCCTTGTGGGTCTGATACACAAAGGGAATGGGGCTACAGATGGAAGCTGTTTGCTGCATGTGTGTGTCTGGGGGCAGGCAAGCCTGCAACTGGCGTCCCTGCCAGGAAACACACCAGCTGGTGATGTTTTTATGTCTGCTTCCCCCAGCTCCAACTCTAGCGTGGAGCAAATCAGAGAACTGATGTGCTAAGCCTGACTTCCTTCTCCTTCCAGCTTCCATTCTGGGTTTATACACTCTTGGCATGAGGGTTGCTCAGCTGTAGGCCTTGTTTCCCAGTCCCCTTGGCAGTGAGGTTGTGATGACTGGCCCTCTGGGATGTAGGGAGGAAGTGTATGATTCCTGCACCTGCTCTGGCTTGCATAAGGGGTTTTCCCCTCTCACCCATTAGGTTGAGACAACTTGGTACAAATGGGCTATTTCTAGCTCATTGTAAGGGAGAGTTGGACGGAATTCTCTTTTCAGAAGGAAAGCCTTATGGATACACTATTTGAGAGTCATAT
The DNA here is from genome assembly GCF_048564905.1 of Vicugna pacos. NCBI lineage: Eukaryota > Metazoa > Chordata > Mammalia > Artiodactyla > Camelidae > Vicugna > Vicugna pacos. Next base: position 112,939,546 of record NC_132988.1, on the reverse strand, counting down.
GGCATCATGATAGATACTGTTAGTGTTGAATCTTGAGAGGAGGCAGTCTGGGTTCTGTATTTAAGACCTTCCATCCATCTCCTTTGACCACACTGGGTTCCTCAAAGCTGGAGGCTTTAATAAGTCCTTGGAACATATGATTCTGAATTCATAGATTTCCTAGATGAGTGACTTTGGGAAGTTACTTATTTAATCTCCCTAACTCTTAGTGTCCTCATTTAGTGAATGAAGAATGAGTAAATGGATGAAGACACCTGTCTATCATCTATCTACTGAGAATTTTAATGCCAATCCCCATATGATTTTCTACCCCTATGAGTGGTACTGAATTGTGTCAAAATCTCACAGGCTTCTGAATCCCCTTGTGCAATGAGAGGTTTGTAACTTGGGCTGCTGGGGTTTCTCTTTCCAAAGTCATGTGTATATGTGAGTGAGTGAATACTTGCATGTGTTTGTGTGTTGGTCTTTAACACTCTGTCTGAGAGGCTAATGGAATCATGATGGTGCTCTGAGGTCAAAATGCCCAGGTTGGATTTTGGCTCTCCTACTTACTAGTAATTTCACCTTGGACAAGTGGTTTAACCAATTTGTGTTTTAATTTTCTCTTTTATAAGATGGTGGTAATAATAATAATGATGCCCATCTCTTGATGTTTTTGTGGGATTCAATTAGTTTATACAGTGATTACTTAGATCAATGCTTAGTACCTGATATGCTGTATAAGTTTTCTTACTAGGGGTGGTGATCAAGGAATGTGATTTCATAGTGTCTTACTCTTAGGCAGTTGTCTGCAAGTATGTAAACATTTTTACTTTATGCACAAGACCTCGCAATTTTGCCTTCAGAGTATGTTCTATATGAAGACTCCCCTACTCCTTAATGCCCTTCCTGTCCTTCATCTTTCCTTGCCCTCTTCCAGCAGCTCCACTTTAAGTACCCCTCCTACTGGTGTCTCACCACCCTCCCACTGTCTTGAGAATAAAGACTCTGATCAGGTCCCTTCTTTGTCATATAAAGATATAGACACACACACTTATATATGTACTATAAGTACAATTCCAGTGTCACTAGGAACTGAAGTTCTCCTCATTAGAGACAAAAAATACATGTAAAATGAATCCTGATACATTTTCTGTGAAAAAAAGTTGTTAGCTCTGTCCACTGGAAAAGCCTAGAAAGGATGGTCAACCCAGTAGCAATGAGAACCCTTCACATCCAAATTGTGGTCTCCAAATAACATTGCTCACAAGAGCTGAGACAGGAAATGTATTAGCTGAATCTGTGATATCTTGTCATGCCATAAAGTAAGAAAGCTATCTAAGGCTCTTGGGGCCATGCTCAAATGACTTAGGAGAAATGTGAAGTTGCCCCTAAGTAGTTCCAATGGCTAAAGATAAACTTTAAACATCAGAAAGAATAATAGCCGCAATATATTGAAATACATCAAATAAGTTAGAAATCTCTGAGCGCATAATAATATTTAAAAAGAAGTCATTGGTAAACAAATATTTCTCCAGTGAAGACACACAAACAGCCAACAGCACAGGAAGAAAATGCTCAGTATTACTGACTGTTAGACAAATGCAAATCAAAACTACAATGAGGTATCACTTCACACCAGTCAGAATGGCCGTCATTCAAAAGTCCACAAACAATAAATGTGGGAGAGGCTGTGGAGAAAAGGGAGCCCTCTTACACTGCTGGTAGGAATGTACTTTGGTGCAGCCATTATGGAAAACAGTATGGAGATTCCTCAAAAGACTAAAAACAGGCTTACCATATGATCTAGCAATCCCCCTCCTGGGCATATATAGAGATGAAACTCTAATTTGAAAAGATACATGCACCCCAGTGTTCATAGCAGCACTATTTGCAATAGCCAATACATGGAAGCAACATAAATGTCCATCCATAGATGACTGGATAAAGAAGTTGTGGTATATATATATACAATGGAATTCTACTCACCCATAAAAATAATAAAATAATAATTTCATTTGCAGCAACATACATAGACCTGAAGATTATACTACTACTAAGTGAAGTAAACCAGAAAGAGAAAGAAAAATACCTTATATCACTTATATGTGGAATCTAAAAAAATGAGCAAATGAACTTACCTACAAAACAGAAACAAACTCACAGAAGTAGAAACCAAACTTGTAGTTACCAAGGGGGAAAGGTGGGGGTGGAGAGATAAATTGGGAGTTTGATATTTGCAGATACTATTATGCACAAAATAGATGCACAGCAAGGTCCTTCTGTATAGCACAGGAAACTCTATTCAACACCTTGTAGTAACCTATAATGACAAAGAATATGAAAAGGAATATACATACATACATATGTATATATGTAACTGAATCACTCTGCTGTACACCAGAAATTAACACAATATTGTAAACTGACTATACCTCAATAAAAAAAGTCATTGGTTACTTTTGGAGGATTCCAGGGACCCAAATAATTATTGAGAAAATTGGTAAAGGAAAATAAAGGAAAATGTGAAGCATTTATTATATATTTCATTTACCTCAGTATAACTAAATAGTTGGCATGGGAAAGATTATCCTTTATAAAATTATTCCTGTTAATAAATTAAGAAGAAAACTTAAGATTAGACCATCACTATTTTGCAACTCCTAATGAAATAATAGATATAGATCATGATTATCAATGGTTACTGACTTCATTAGGTGAAATGCTAATGGGGAACATTATAGAAGATGGATCAGGAGGATAACACTGAAACCCACTGATCAATCTTAACATCATGTAAGCAGAGGCAATCAGACATTAGATGCCTCTGATGAAGCCTCATCATGCCATGAGAAGTCACAAAAAATTGAACCTGAGTGTGATCAAACTAACAGTTTTCAGGAGAAACAGGGGACAGAGGAACATATTAAACACCACCACAGCATGCCCTTGGCAAAATCTAGAGTGTGGGAGACTCTACTGGCAAAATTATATATTATTTCAACAAGTAAATTGTAAGGAAAAACAAAAGAGGTAGAAGAAGCCCATAGGTTAAAAAAAATTGAAAAGACATACTAATCAATGTTATAAAGAAATGGAGGAATTGTGAACAGACTGGATATGGCATTAGTATTAATTTTCTAGACATGATAATGCGATTGTGAACATGCATTGAAAGAGAGGCCTTGGGGGGAGGATATAGCTCAATTGATAGATTGCATGCTTAGCATGCATGAAGTCCTGGGTTCAATCCCCAGTACTTCCTCTAAGAATAAACAAATAAATGAACCTAATTATCTCCCCCCAACCGAAAAAAAAAAAAAAGAAAAGAAAGAGGTCTTGTTTTTGAGAGAGATATTCTAAACTATTTATAGATGAAGTAATACAATGTCTGAAGAATGCTTTGAAATTATCAGGGGTTAGAGAATGGGAAAGATATAAATGAAATGAAGTGTATCATGAATTGGTAATTGTTGAATGCTGGTAACAGATACATGGAGTTTCATTGTATTTTTCTCTGTACTCTGGTATATGTAACTTTTTGCTAATAAATGTTTTAAAACCAGACAAAAAAGCAGTGATGGCCATACTCTATTTTTATGGAATTTCTCCACAGTCTGCTTCTCAAGCTCTTCCTTAAACCCTTTTACTCTTTCCTACCAATCTTGGCTCCACTTGCTGGTCATGTCCTCTCCATCCATGCCCTACAGGTAGATGATTTAGTTGGACAGGCTGTCTGACTTTAATTTTCCTTTTACCATGGAAAGCTGTCTCAGCTGATATAGAGGGCTTGAAAAAGAAAGCCAGCCCAGTGGAAAGGTGAGTGAGTCATTTTTACGGTAGGCGATCATTGATAGTGACGCTGGTCACCCAGATTGGGCCTGGTTATGGCACAATGTCCCGTGAAAGCCATGGAAATAATCCTGGTCCTTCCTTATAAGACAGGGATTCTCAGCTGAGCGGCACTAGTGGTGTTTTAGACTGGATAAGTCTTTGCTGTGTAGGGCTGTTCTGCACACAGTTGGACACTGAGCGACACCCCGGCCTGCACCCACTAGATGTCAGTGGTACTCCCTCCCCCAGTTATGACAACCACCTCCAGACATTTCTAAATGTCCCCTGAGAGGCAATGTCTCCTGCCCTCGCTGGGAGCCGCTGTTGTAGGCAAGGCCACGTGAGGCTCTGGTTTGCTGCTCAGAACAAGCAGAGCAGAAGCCAGCGGCGGAAATTCTTCTACCGCACACAAAATTGTCCCTGGCAAACTCTCAGCTTTGAAGTTGTTCATCTCAGCAGCTGGGCCTCGATTTCCCCAAGGCGACTCTCACAGCCCCCGTCTGTGGGAGTCAGTTGGTCATCCGTCCTGACAGGGCTCTCCCTGTGGGTGAAGGGGTGTGGCGTCAGACGCATCAAAGCCTGCTGGATGCACAGTCGCATCTCTGCACTGTGCTTGCCGGAGCACGACAACTGGGACACTTTGATCCTAGGCTTGTTTTGGTCTGACCAGCATCACGAGCTCTGAACCTTACACTGAGTGGTGACATTGATTACACATTCCTTTCGCTGCAAACCTGGCAGCATAGACACCTATTCATCTTTTTATTTCCTGGGCCCACCTCCACAGACAACACTTACGTAACCTCCTTAAGGGCCTTTCCCCTGGGGCCAAGGGCTTTCCAAGTAGGTTTGGATGGTGTATCTATTATCATTGTCTTTCCCTTGGAAGTTTTGAAGGGGCATCCTGGGTTGGCCCAGCAGAAGGGGTTTTGAGGCTGGGCCTGGACTTGTAGGAGAAGCCAAAATCTCAGAAGGAGCAAGCGGGGAGGAATAGTGTGGAGGGCCAAAAATCAAATCAGAAGGGAAGGCCAAAGTTTCTTCCAGTGCTGAGATAATGAGCCCACCTCTTGGATGGAGGGGGTGGAACCTGGGATGATTGCACGTAACGGTAGCTGTCCTTTGAGGCATTTGTTAGGCAAATATTTAATGGCCACTAGCTCTGTACCAGACACTGTATTTGTGTGCTTCTCAGCACCTCCCCATGTGGCAGGCTCTGCTGTCCTGGGAATGGAGGCAGAGAGCAGTTGAGGTACCTGCTCAAAGTCACAGAGCTGGGATGCGGAAGGTGAGGGTGGGAACACAGTCTGTCTGACCCTGGAACTCAGACGTGAACTGCAGAGGTGTGCACTGCTCTTGGAGCAGAACACGCCTCTAGGACTGGCACCTGGGAGGGCTGGCCTAGTTTAAGATCAGGACAAGGTGGATGAGAAAATGACTTTGATCATTCTTCCAGGGGGAGTGGGGAACCAGGAAGGAGAGGAAGAGGCCTCTGGTGACAAAGGCTGAAGCCGAGCAAGGGGTGTTTGGTTTATAAGCCTCCTAAGGAAGATGTGGCTGAGAGCCTGAGCCCCTGCGTTCTTGTCCCATTGCCTGCGGCAAAGGCTGCATGCGTTTGCTAGGGCTGCCATGACAAAGTGCTGTACACTGGGGCCCACACAGCATACATGTGTGATCTCATGGCTCTAGAGGCTGGAAGTTCAGGATCAAGGTGTCAGCAGAGCTGGTTTCTTTTGAGGCTGCAATCTGTTCTACGCCCTTCCCCTCGATACTGTGCTTTGCTGGCGACCTTAGGTGTCCTTTGGCTTATGTGTAACCCTGATCTCTGCCTCCAACTTCACGTGATGTTCCCCCTATGGCTGTGTCTGTCTCTGTGCTCAAATTTCCTCTTTTTAATAAGTACACCAGGTATATTGGATTAGGGCCCAACTTAATGACTTTTTTAACCTTGTCATCTATAAAACCCTACTTCCAAATAACATCACATTCACAGGGGGCATCCCAGCAGAGGACACTGTCACTATTAGTCGGGGCTTCAGTCCCAAACTCCTTTGTGGGCTGGGCTGGACCATGTGACATCAATGGGATAGCCGTACCCCTTGAATACAAGACTTTGGAGGTTAGCTTGGACAGTTACTTTGTCCCTTCCTCTCCTTCTTTCCTGCCCTACATGACCCTTTGGGTACTAGTGAGTGAAGGAAACATAAGGCCACTAGGGTCTGGCAGCACTGGGAGAAAACACAGGGGAGAGACCTGTGGCAGTTTTACGTATAATTCTTCAGTCTTGTCTCTTCAGTGCCATCTTTTGTTCTTCTGTCCTGTTTGTGTGAGCTTGAAGCTCCATGTTCTTTATGGTCCTTGTCATAGAGCTTTTTCTTTAAAAAGTAGGCTTTCCTTTACTTCCAGCTTCCTTCCAATCACTCTTCCTTACTTCCTTTTCCTTTTCTGTTTTTGGTGGGGGAAGAGGGAAGAGGAGGTATAGTGGAAGGAAGAAGACATATTTGTCTCTTAGGGGACAGAGTGTAGTGAGTGTAACTTGACGAGGGCACAGGTGGGAACTCTAAATCTTCCTTCTTGCTCTAGTGTTTATCCCTTTTCTTTCACCTCTTCTCCGCAACTGGAGGGACCAAGGGTGTTTAATCCCCAGGACTGGAAGATTCTGGAGCTGGAGTATTATGTGGACCACACGGAGGTAGGAGTAGGGGAAAGAAGATGATAATGTCCCTTCTGATAATATAACATCCACTCCTGGCTGAGCTTTGCTAGATATTAATAGATAAACTGTTTCGAGTAGCTTGTTTCATTCCCATGTGTGAATGTCAGGTAATCCGACTGTGCTGGGACATTTGCACTTCATAAAAGTATTGTTATTAACCATCATCTTTAATTGGCAAAATAATGAGCTAAATGATGAAGGAAACAAGAAGCTAACACTTCTGAGCCTGTATTAAGCATCCAGCACTGCCTTAGGGACTTCTGCATACATTGTATCAGACTACAGACTATGCAATCCATAGATGTGTTGTTGAATCTTTTGAAGTCAGAGAAGCTGGTAAGATTATTTTCATTTTGCTATGAAGACGCAAAGGCACATGAGTCTGGATAATTTAACTAAGGTTAGGCAATATTTCTATGTATCAGAGGCTTTGTTGATAAATGGCTTTTTGTTATGCAATGTTGCTGAACTCATTTCTAGTTAAAAATTTTTTTTAATTGATTCCTTAGGATTTTCTATATACACAATTAAATCATTTGTGAACAGACATAGACTTCTTGTTTTCCAATCTGGATCCTTCTATTTCTGATTCTTGCCTGATTTGCTCTGGCTAGAACCTCTTGTACAATATTGAAATGAAAGTGTCAGAGAGTAGACATCCTTGTCTTGTTCCTACTCTTAGAGAAAAAGCTTTGTCTTTCGTCATTAAGTGTCATACTAATTGTGGCTAGATGCCTTCATCAGATTGAGGGCATTTCCTTCTATTTCTAGTTTGCTTAGTTTTTTTTTTTTTAAATCATGAAAGGGCTTACATTTTGTCATAATTTTTTTCTGTCTTTTGAGATGGTCATGTGGTTATATCCTTATTCTATTAATAAGATGTATTGCATTGATTGATTTTCATATATTGAACCAACCGCATTTCTGGGATAAGTCATGGTGTATAACCCTTTTTTACACGTTGTTGGATTCCGTTTGCTGGCATTTTGTTGAGTATCTGTATTCATAAGGGCCGTTGGTCTGTAGTTTTATACTCTTGTGATGTATCTTTGATTTTGGTATTAGGATAAAAATGGCTTTACAGAATAAGTTGGGGAATGTTTTATCTTCTATTTTTTGAAACAGTTTGTGAAAGATTGAGGGTTGGTATTAATTCATCTTTAAGCACTTGTCATATTGATCAATAAAGACAATAATAAATCCTTCTTGCAGGATTTTTTTTTGCAAGAAGTTTTAAAATAACTTATTTAATCTTTTAATTTGTTATAAATCTGTTATTATTTTCTATTTTCTTCCTGAGCCAGTTTCAGTGGTTTGTATCTTTCCAGGATTTTGCTGATTTCATCTTGGTTATGTACTTTGTTCATAGCAATCCCTTATGATCTTTTTCATTTCTGTGAAGTAGGTAGTGATGTCCTATCTTTCATTCTTCATAAACTTTTTAGTAATTTGTTCTCTCTTCTCTCTCTGTATCAGTCTAACTAAAGGTTTGTCAATTTTATTGGTTTTTTAAAGAAATAGTTTTTGCTTCTGTTGATTTTTCTCTGCTGTTTTCCTATTCTCTATTTGCTTTATTTTCTCTCTAGTCTTTATTATTTCTTTACCCTGCTTACTATGGTTTCAGTTTACTCTTTTTTTTTTGTTTCTTAAGATGGAAAGTTGATTTACTTATTTGATATATATATATGTGTGTGTGTGTGTGTGTGTGTGTGTATACATATTTTAAAGGTATAGGCATTTACAGCTATCAATTTTTCTCTAAGCACTGCTTTAGAAAAATACATTTTGGTATGTTGTGTTTCTGTTTACATTCATCTCAAAGTATTTTCTAATATTCCTTGTGACTTCTTCTTTGACCCATTAATTATGTGGCACGTGTTGATTAATTGTCACATATTTGTGAACTTAAATATGTGAACTTATCAGGTTTATTTTTGTGATTGATTTCTAGTTTTATTCCATTGTGATAGAATCACACTTTGTATAATTTCAACCCTTTTCAATTTACTGAAGCTTATTTTGTCAATTGACTTATGGTCTATTCTGGAGAATGCTTTATTATATGCTTTATAAGAGTGTGTATTCTGTCATTGTTGGGTGTAGGATTCTATAGATGTCTGTTAGGTGTAGTTAGTATTGTTCAAGTCTTCCATTTCCCCATTGATATTCTGCCTATTTGTTCTATCTATTATTAAAAGTGGGATGTTACTTGAGTCCCTAACCTGTTATTTTTCAATTGCTTGTTTTTGCCATTAATTCTGTCCATTTTTCCTTCATTTTTTTCCCCCAAATTCTCTTGTTAGGTGCGTATATAATGACACATTTTTTTTCTTCCCATCACTTTTTAAAAATTTTTTTTATTGATTTATAATCATTTCAAAATGTTATGTCAAATTCCAGTGTAGAGCACAATTTTTCAGTTATATATGAACATATATATATTCATTGTCACATTTTTTTCTCTGTGAGCTACCATAAGATCTTGAGTATATTTCGCTGTGCTATACAGTATAATCTTGTTTATCTTGTTTTGAAATCCTGTCAGTCCCTTCCCACACTCTGCCCCCTTGGCAACCACAAGTTTGTATTCTATGTCTATGAGTCTGTTTCTGTTTTGTATATATGCTTTTTTTTTAATTTAGATTCCACATATGAGCGATCTTATATGGTATTTTTCTTTCTCTTTCTGGCTTACTTCACTTAGAATGACATTCTCCAGGAGCATCCATGTTGCTGCAAATGGCGTTATGTTGCTGGTTTTTATGGCTGAATAGTATTCCATTGTATAAATATACCAAATCTTCTTTATCCAGTCATCTGTTGATGGACATTTAGGCTGTTTCCATGTTTTGGCTATTGTAAATAGTGCTGCTATGAACATTGGGGTGCAGGTGTCATCCTGAAGTAGGGTTCCTTCTGGATATATGCCCAGGAGTGGGATTCCTGGGTCATATGGTAAGTCTATTCCTAGTCTTTTGAGGAATCTCCATACTGTTTTCCACAGTAGCTGCACCAAACTGCATTCCCACCAGCAGTGTAGGAGGGTTCCCCTTTCTCCATAGCCTCTCCAGTATTTGTCATTTGTGGATTTTTGAATGATGGCCATTCTGACTGGTGTGAGGACAAATTGCTATGCCTTGTTTATATTGATTTTTTTAAACAAGAAGTTTACGATTTCTTTAGTTTTTCTTTGTTTTTTAAATTTTATTAATTTAAATTTTTATTACATCCTTTGTTGTACTTTGGATTTCTTATTTTTAATTTATTAGTTAAGATATCTGATCTTGGACATGTAAAAATTTTGACAATATAAGTGTTGATGTTATAAAACTTTGTCTAAGCACTGCTTTTTTTGCATCTCACAGATTTTGATATAGTACGTTTCATACATTTTTGAAATATTTTCTAATTTTCCTTGTTTCAATTTCTTTTTGAAAAATGAGTTATTTTGAAGTGATTGTTTTCCCAGATATTTGAGATTTTCCTGATATTTTTCTGTTTTTGACTTTTCATTTAATTATGTTGTAGAAAGAGAAAATAGACTGTATGATTTCCATTCTTTAAAATGTACTGAGACTCTTAATGGCCCAGCAGATGGTATACCTCAGTGAATTTTCCATGCACACTTGAAAATGATCTATATTCTGTTGTTTGGGTACTTGTGCTATAAATGCCAATTAGATCCAGTTGTAGGTAAATGTTTAAGTCTTCTATTAGACTCTACTGCATTTAATTTGTCTATCAACTACTAGAAGAAGAGTGTTGAAATCTCAAACTATAACTGGGATCTGTTCATTTCTCCTCTAGCTATGTCAGTGTTTACTTCACGTAATTTGAAACTATGTTAATTATACATCCACACATTTAAGACTGGGGATCTTTTTGATAAATTAAACGTTTTGTTATAATGAAATGTCCCTCTTTATCACTCATAATATTCTTTGTCCTAAAGTCTACTTTGATGTTAATACAGTCACCCAGTTTTCTTATTATCAGTGTTTGCATTTTATATCATTTTGTATCCTTTTAATTTTACAGTGTAAGACCCTTACAACAGTCTATTTCTGTTCTAACCAACCATTATACTATTGTTGTAATGCTTATAGATGTTATAAATTATATGATGTGTTGCTCTTACTTTTTTCTTTAAACAACTTACTTCTAAAGAATTGAAACATGAGAATTTTCTTTTACTTTTATACAGATAGTTATCAATTAAACAGTTCTGAATTCTTTTGAGTAGACCCAAGTTTCTATATGATATCATTTTCTTTTTGTCCCAAGAACTTCCTTTAACATTTCTTGTAGTGGAGACAACCTCAATAAATTCTTCTAGTTTTTGCTTATCTGAAAATATTTTAAATTACTCTTCACTTTTGAAAGATGTTTTCACTGGATTTAGAATGACATTTTTTCCCCTTTCAGCGCTTTAAAGATGTTTTATTGTCTTTTGTCTTGCATTGTTTGTGATACGAAATCTGCAGTCATTCTTATCTTTGTTTTCCTGAATATAATGTGTCATTTTTACTTATGGGTTTTTTGAAGATTTTTCTCTTCATCACTGGTGTATAGCAATTTGATTATGCTTAGCTTTGGTGTGGATTTCTTTGTTTTTGTTTTGCTTGGAGATTGTTGAAATTTTTGACTGTGTGTGTTTGTATTTTCTATCAAATTTGAATAAAACTCCAGCCATATTTTCTGTAAATATTCTTTTCTGCCTGTCTCATTTTTTCAGATTACAGCTGCATTTATATTACATTTCTTTATATTGTCCCTCATTGTTACTGTTAATTAAAAAATTTAACAAATTTTTTTCTGTCTTTTCTCCCCTTTGTCCTTAAGTCTGAATCATTCCTATTGCTATGTTTTCAGATTGTATTGCTATATCTTTTTCCTGTTCGTGTGTAATCTGTTATTAATACCACTGAATGAGTTTTTCATTTCAGGGCTAGGAGGCCTCACTGATTCTATTATTTCTTCCATTTCTCCCCTCATCATTTTCATGCTTTCTTATAAATCATTTTATATTTATAAATATAAATATAAATATAAAACTTTAAAATGCTTCAATTATCTGTGTTATTGGATCTAATTTTATTGACAAAAAGGTTCTTGTGCATGGAAATGTCTCTGCAGTTTGCTCTCTGTTTCAGTTGGTAGTGCATTTAGCTTCAAGTAACTGAAATAAAGAAATGGAAACTTCTTTGTCTCATAAAATATCTGGTACTAGCTCAACAGCTCAATAATGTAAGAATTTTTGTTATTCTTTTGTTTTTCTTATGTTGATAACCTCATTATTTCAAGAAAACTGAAAACCGCCAGACCTCACAGTTGTATTCCAAGTAGGAAGAACATCATGCCTCAAATCTATATTTTTCCCCCACCAGTGGTGGTTTTCTAGACATTCAACTGAATAGACTTCTACATTATTGACCAGGACTGAGTCACATGACGTCCTCTAAACTAACCACTAGTCAAGTCAAACAAGATCACTACAACTGATTTAGAGCAAAGATAAATCTTCTCTTTGGACTATGATAGCAGGGAGGTGAACGCTGAGGAAGAGACACGCCCATGCTCTGTGTGGCACACGTCAAGTTCACTGTCAGAATGGCATTTGATCTCATCCTGTAGGAAATCTGATGCGAGAGGAGAGAGGCAAGAACAATGTGTGCAGCCTCCAGTGTTGTCCAGATTCAAACAAGTAGAGGTCAGAAGCAAATTATAAGACTTTTTGGAACTGTTGAGGTTCTGCAGTCTTTTATACACAGAGAGGCAACTGAATTGCAGAGTTTTATATCAGCTGAAGTGTCTGGTAGCACACAAGGTAGGGACAGTCACAATAAACTGAAAAAAAAAAGACACTGGTGAACTCCAGTTTCTTAGAAGTTTTTATTGCAAGCTGTGTGACCTTGAACAAATTAACCTCTCTAAGCTTCAATTTCTTCATCAACAACTAGAAATAACAATACAGTTTTGGGAGGGGTTAGGAGAGACACTGTGTCTAGCTAAAAGTTGAGTTCTCAAAGATTTGGGTGTCAGGCCACTTCACACACTAAGAAACTATTGACTCCAAAGAGCTATTGTTTGCGTTCACCATAGCTACTGGTCTTTACCATATTAAAAATTAAAGCAGAATTTTAAAACGTATGCATTTATTAATTTATTAACAATAACAATGAAAATATTTTGCATGATAAAATAAATAACATTTTAAATGAAACATAACTATATTTTCCAAAACTTGGGGAAAAAAGGTGAAAAGACTGGCATTGTATTACATTTTTGCAAGTCTCTTCTGGTTTAGTAGAAGACAACAAGATTTTCCTGTTTGTTTCTTCATTCAATCTCTTGTGGTATCACAAGATATGTAGGCTCTGGAAAACTCCATTGTACACTTACAAATGAGTAAGAGTGAAAAAGTCAAATAACGTTTTAGCATTCTTATGAAAATAATTTTGATTTCACGGGCTCCCCTGAAAGTATCTCTGGGAGTCCTTGAACCAATATTGAAAACTGTTGGATAAGAAAAACAGCTCTTCCTATCTCGAGCAAACATGGACAAGATGTTAAATGCATTTGTGTCTCAGTTATGTCATCTGTGAAATGGAGCTAATAATATTGCATATTTTATAGGACTGCTCTCTGAAGATTACATAAATTCCCTTAAAATAGTGTGTGGAATTTAGTAAGTGCTCGATGTCAGTTAATATTACTCCTTACTTAATATACAACAATTCCTTCAGAGTAGAGGGAACCTTTGAAACATTTTGTTTGAGAAGTGGAAGGAGCAAACCTCTAGTTTTATTCAAAGGGGCTCAAAATTTGGGTAAAATGGCCACTTTGGGAAGTAATAATGAATGCATTCTATCTACGCAGCATTGTCAATCATTTCTGCAGCCATTATCTCACTTACTTCTTCCAACAAACTGTGATACGAGTGAGGCATATTTATGGTCCCCATTTTTACATAGCAATCAACTGAGACTCTGAGGTTAAATGACTTGGGCAAAGTCAGATATCGCTAAAGAGAACCCTTATCTTCTGGTTTCACATCCCATGCCTTTGAAGTCCCCACCTTGCCTCCCAGTTCTGATTTTTGCACGTTAATATGCATGTAGTGCACCTGCTCCCCAGGAGACAGGGCTGTCTGCATCAGCTTTTGAAGTTGGTGCCTGAAACTTGTTTTTATTAAGGACGGAAAATTCTCTGAATAAGCACATGGACTCAAAGGCCTTTACATCGCTTTGGAGATAAAAACTCGGTAAATGTTATTACCCATGTGCTAGTAATTTGATCAAAAAAGAAATAACTATGCAGAATTGACCCTAAGAAAATGAGATCTGGAAAGCGGGCAGTGGCCATCAACTTTGGGCCAGAAGACCTGAGGCTTATTCAAATGTTAATTCAGAACGTTACTATGATTTGAAGAGAAAATGTCTGCCCGAGACGTTAATGAATTCCGCAGCTGACTGCGGTGTGGTAAGAGGCTGAGAAGGATGTATCAATTCAGTGTCATTAGCAGAGGTGACGGCATGCAGATGGCGATTCCTGGGAGAAACTGGGGAAGAAAGGTGAAGCTGCTAAGTAAACGCTGATGGCTCCAAGAAAGCCTGTGGCCGGCACTGGGAGGAGTTGCAGAAGTGACACTGCTGCAGCAATGATACTACCTGACACGGCCTGAGTGTCGTCTCAGACTCAGTACCGAGAACTGTCCATGCTCCATTTCAGTCAGTTCTCACAAGAACCTGTGAGGGAGGTGCTTTTATTATACCTATTTTTACAGGTAATAAAATTTAGTCTCAGGGACATCAAATAATTGTCACATAGTCACAGAGTAGTGAGTGGAAGAGGGAAGATTCAAACCAGCCCTGATATCAGAGTCCAAGCCATTTGGTTTACTGCCTCCCTAAGACCTTTTCATCTCCGTGGGAGATAAAACAATGACTTTTAGGACAATATTGATTGCTGGAGACGTAACCATCTGATCATGACAGCCTGAGTTTCCTTAGGCAAAGTTTAGGCTTTTGCATATTTACTCATTGGGATTCTAAGCATGGATGAGTCTCTATCATTTCTGATACTTGCTCTTGCTCCTTATTGCTACTGGAACAATAGTCAAACCCCTTAAGTAAAGCTGAAGTTCAATATTATCTTTGGATAGGTTCTGGAAGCCAACAGAGGGGAGGCAACCGTTGGAGCCTTACCATTGTCCAAGTTCACTAACAAGAACGAACCATGTGCAAAGTATGTGGGTGATGAGGGCAGATCTCACCTGGGCCTCCCTCAGGGAGCTCACTGTCTAGGGTAGGTGATAATATGCATTCATAAATAATAATTTAGAAGGAGGTTAATGACTTAAGCAAAAGGCTAACTTAAGTGTGACAAGCAGGTTCAGAAGCAGAGGAGAGGCAAAAAACACTGAGAGATGATACTCTATGAAGGTCTACCAGAGAGGCTCGGGAGAGCTAGCTGGAGGGGAGAGAGAGTAGAGAGGGGGCCAAATGCAGCCCACCATCTGTTTTCTGTAAATAAAACGCACTGGAACACAGTCATGCCCTTTTGCTTCTGCATTGTCCATAGCTGCTTTCTCTCTGGGATGGCAGAACTAAGGAGTTGCCTCCAAGACCATATGCCCATGAAGCCTAAAGTCTTTAATATCTGGTCCCGTAAAGAAAAGGTTTTCTAAGTCCTGAACTGGGGAACCCTGGACCTCAGGACTGTTGAAGCCTTAGCATTTCCTTTCACTTAATGCAGAAAATGGGGAAATGGGAGGTTACATAATTACCTGCGGTGAGACAGTGAGTTATTGGTAGATGTCGGCCTAATAGTATCATAGGTCGTGTTGGCCGAGTGCTATCTGCATGCCAGGCACTACAGTAAACACTCTCCAATGTGTATTGTCTCATTTATTACAACATCTGGTAAGGCAGGCGCCCAGGGTTCTCTCTGTTTTACAGACTAGGAGCTGAATAATGTCCCCCTCAAAAGTCATGTCCATCCAGACCACTGAATGTGACTTCATTTGAAAACAGGGGTTTTGGACGACGTATTTAGTTAAGGATCGAGATGAAATCACACTGGATTTAGAGTAGACCTTGAATCCAATCATTGGTGTCTTTATGAAAAGAAGAGAGGACGCAGAGAGACACACAGGGAAAAGGCTGTGTGAAAGTACGGAGGTAAAGATTAAAGCTATGCAGCCAGGGAACAGCAGGAACCATGAGAGGCTGGAAGAGACAGGCAGGGAGTCATTGTCAGTCTTTGGGGGGAAGGAGACCCTGCTAACAGCTTAATTTCAGATCTCTAGCTTCCAGAACTGAGAGAACGCAGTTGTTTGTTTGTTTGCTTGTTTTGTTTTAAGCCGCCCACTTCATGTTGATTTACGGGAAGTCTAGGAAACTAACACAGGGACAGACGGCATGTTTCCTTAGGCTAAGTTTAACCTTTTGGGTATTTACTCACTGGGATTCCAAACATGGATGGGTTCCTACCATTTCTGATACCTGCTCTTGCTCCTTATTGCTCCCAGAAGAACTTAAATACATTGCCTAGACTCAAGTCTAGACCATGGCAGAATGAGGCTCCAGAGCCCATGCCCTTCACCATTGCACCTCCTCTCGTCCAAGTCCAGGTGGCTCCAGCCATCCAGCACTCAGCTGGGGAGACTGAGCAGGCCACACTCTCATTTAGCACCAGCCACTGGGAACTGGGCAGAAGGTGCTGGACCAGCCTCACGTGCAGGCGTGGGAATTGCAGCATCGCATTATTTTACCACACACAGGCAGGTGAATTTACCACCTGTTCTACATGCTAGAGAGGATGCCCACTGTGTTTATTGGTTCAGACAATTCATGGGGCATGGGTCTTGCTGGGGTGAGTGTGGTGCTACTCGCAAAGCAGTGTTTCTTAGTTTGGTATCTAATCTGAATGTTGAAGAGTGACTTTTAGAACTTGGAAAAAAATAGCTATTACATCTTACTTGACTGCCTTCAGAGCTAGGGAACACTGGATAGCTGGCTGGCTTTGATTGCCTCTGCTGTGTTTACATAGCATGACTTAAATCACTAAGAAAGATCACGCGCATCATTAAATCTCAAGAATAACTCTATGATTTTCACAGATAAGAAAATTGAGACTTAGCCAACTGGTTAAGAACACTTGTTCAATATCACACGGCTACTAAGTGGCAGGTCTAGAGTTTAGAGTTAAATGTCCTGAACCTAAGGAAGGCTCTCTTCCCCTTACAAAGAAGCTGCCTTTAATGGTAATTCTCTCCTCCCTTGGGTCTTTGCCCCAGGTTTTGGGGACTCCATTCCTAAGACTTCCAAAGGTCTCTTCACTATAATATCTCTTCTAGACTTGCTTTTCTCTTCCTTCTCCTCCCTCAGCAGACATCCAGCCAAGGCAAGGCACTCAGCTGAGGCCCAGGACTGGAGGTCCATCTAGTCATGGGAACACAGCTTTCTCCACACTGCAATTCTGATCCTGAAACGTGGGTCAGTCATCCTTCAAATGGAAGCAGTCTGGATTCCTGCCCCTTTCCTCTTTCCTTTTAGTCTAGAAACCCCACCCCATCTCTTGGCATCTTGGCTCACACTTGGTCTTAGAGCTAGTGTGGCTTGAGGTGGGGGAACATTAGCTGGGTCAGTCCATCACTGTATGAATGGGTTGGAAATACCTCAGTTCTTGGTGCCTCTTTGTGACTGCTTGCATTGCATTTTTTTTACAGAAATGTTCTTTAGTTTGATTGAAGAGGGTGGGAATTTTCAGCACCGAAACAAAGTCAAGAAAGGAGATATTTTCAGTTGGGAGAAGAGATGATTTTGACTCCTTTTGACTCATATGCACTTAATCCACCAATGGAGCTCTTTTTGGAACTTCAGAAAATTATTCAAATGAGCTCTGGACAGGAATAAGGAATTCGTTATGATGGAAGCACATCCCACAAGATTCTCTGTCCCAGGAGGGTCTGCAGAAGGTCCCCTGCCTGTGGACAGCTTTCGGCAACATCCAATGACATTAGTTTACATGACAGATATTTACTGGATGTTTATGTGCCAGTTAGAGTGCTGATGGCTCTAATAACAGAAATTCCAACTCAATCTGGCTTGAACAGAAAAATATTATCTCATTTGATAGGATGGTCAGGGTGAAGGCAGGTCCTGGGTGTGGAACAAAAGGCATCTGTTTCTTTTCTGTGATTCTCTTAGATTTTACCCCTTTGTGTGTGATAGTGTTTTTTTATTTGTTTGCTTTTGTTTTTTTTTCATAGTTCCCTCTAAGGCTATTACATTCATGCATGATCACGTCCAGTGAAATATACTTAGGTAGAGAGAGAGAGAAAGAATGAAGAAGGAGGAGGAGGAGGAGGAGGAGAAGAAGAAGAAAAGAGAAGACGGGAGAGAAAGGCAGAGAGGAAAGAGAGAGTTGCCTTCAGCAGACTTATGGGACCTACTTAAGTTACATGCCCATGCCTGGACTATAATAGTCAAGAGAACATCATTACACTAGTTAGGACATGAGGCTGATACTGGGGTGGATTCTTCAATAAAACTGGAGTTCAGTGAGTGCAGACTTTGGGTAAGCAACACCCAGTTTCTGCCGTGGTCTCCCACATGCCGACTGCTGTGCAGGGATTCTGCACGTCCTTGGGGGTCACTCGGGGTACTTGGGTTTATTATCTAGGACCACAAATGATGATGGGGAAAGTGGAAGAGAGTAGAGCATTCCATTGTGTGTGTATATATATGTGTGTGTGTGCATTTACTTGAAGTGTAACATGTAATTTGACACACATGTTAAATTACATAATGCTTCTTGATTCAGAAAGGGACACATCAGTTCTTCGGGGCAACAAAGCTTTTCCTGTGAGTGAATTATAAAGGAAATTCTCACATGGAGCCTCGCATGCAAATTATACTCAAATTTATCACTGAATGGAAGAGCAGACAAGGTTTCCAGTAAAATCCTTACATCTCCCAAAAGCAGTAACGTGTTTCATCAGGGATGGTGCTTCTGGTTAGAGTAGAAGTAGTGAGGTCCAGGCACAGCCTTCTGGGGAGGGAGGTGGGCTCCAAGCAGGAGGTCCTAGAGCTGTGTTAGTCAAACAATTTATCCAGCAACAGAGGACAGAGACTTTGTATATGATGGGAGGCTGGGAAGATAGTGGGATAGGTGGATCTGGGGAAATGAACTTTTCTTTGAAGTCTTGTATTTCGTATTCAACATTCACACACACCTTATATTCTACTCCTTAGTATACCCTGTATGTTTAAGCATAAAAATAAGGTTTTGCCACAAATGGTTGTGCAAAATAGGTGGTTCAGGGAGATGCGCCATGCTTATGCTGTGGTTTAGTAGAGCCCAGCGTTCTCTTGGCAGTGTCCTCATATTTGTGTCATTCTAGAACTGCCACCACTGGTTCTTCCAACAATATGCAACTCTTATATTTTTTACTTTTACTTAATATCTTTGAAATCGACCCCTCCGGGGTGATTGAGGTTGCCAGGGGGAGATGTAGCTCATCGGCATCGTGGGAGAGCACCTGTAGGACCCCGTGCCTCACTTCTTTCTGGTGGCTGCCTCCTTCCTTTGAGGCTGCATCTGTGCTGTGAGCCTGCTCTTGATTTCAGGGTCTAAATATGACACCTCCTTCTCTTCTTATCAGCTGCTTGGACTGTTATCTTCTTTGAGGTGGGAAAGCTGTTCTGTTGTTATTTGTTCTTTTCTACTCTCTGGATTGTGGTATAAAGTCTGCATCATTCAGTTTTTCTCTAAAAATGAAAAGGCAAGTTTTTGAAATTCTCTCAAATACAATCAGCCAACCAAATTCTCAAAGCTTCTTCCTCGGAAGAGTGGCTTTTCAAATCTAAAAATTTGTCTCTGTGTTCTCAATTCTGTCTCCTCCGCATTAGGCTCATGCGTATAGAAGGCTCTTGCTACTGGCCGAGATCTCTCAAAACATTAATGCTCAGCATTTAGTATGTCACCTCTTCCAGGAAGCCTTCTCTTATCTCTCTTCTTCTCTGTTTCCGCAATGCCTTGTCCATATTCCTATCACTGTAGCCCTGTGTTCTATTACAATTATCCACTTATTTGCCATCTCCCAAGCAAAGTAAGATCATCTTGAAGACAAAGGTAATGTTTTTTAATTCTTTATTTTTACAAGGTTTAATACAGTTACTTGCATACTGTGGCTGCTAAAAAATAGATTATTTGTTGATGGATTAACCCGGGCAGCTTTCCCTTCAGTTCACTTCAGCGACTATCTATTTAGTGTCTATTACATTGTTAACCAGCTTCCAGGGCTGCGTTTTATCTTCCCAACTAGTCACAAAGTCCTTGGAGACACCGATGTTATATAACTTTATTTTTCCTTTGTTCTCCTACCATAGCCCATACAGAACTAGGTATGCATAAATAGTTGTTTTGCTGATTATTAAAATGACATTCCTTTTTAGAAGAAAACAAGTACATGCAATTTACAGTAACATTCTAATTTGGTTCTTCAGGTGGATCGTGTTGACTCTGCTGCCTCATATATCCTCACTGGTGTTTTAGTGATTAGATATTTGTCAGATCTCCCAGACCTACCTCTGTGTTTATTTTAAGCCATGTTTAGCAACTCCAGCAGTGGTTTGTGCTGGAGGGAAATTTAATAAGCATTGAATGATGATCGGATATTGGCTGTTTTCCACCACATGAGCTGTCTAGCCATTCCCTGGTCTGTCCCGGAGAACTTGCATGAATCAGAGAAGACGTGCTATGCATTTTACAACATGTCCCCTTCACCTCATATTTGGTCAGGGAAATAGAGTGATAAGAAATTATGCTAATTAGCTGAGAGACATCCAGCTAGTTACTTCCTATATTTGGACACTAGTTTGCTGATTTGTTAAGAAAAGAGGGAGGGCAGTGTGATCTCTGAGTTCTTTCCCTGTTGTGTAAGACTCTCCCTTCAAATGTAGGTGCTTGGAGAAGGGAATGGGGAAAAGGCAGAGGGTTGACAACAAGATGTGCTGCCTCGTTGAGCCAGCTGCTTCTCTTCAAAAACCAGTTAGGAGTCCAATGTCAATTGAGTAGCAACACAGAGTGCAGAGAAGCCAAGGGTTTCAGATAATAATTCCCAGATGCCAATCACTATGCTGGCCACTTCCGCAAAAGTACTGCTTACAACACGCCTAAGAGAGAGTTTTTAATTATTCTTACCATTCTTATTTATAAAACAAGGAAACAAGGATTCATTGAAGTCAAATAGCATGCACAAATTCCCACAGCTAGAACACAGCAGGTCCAGGATCGGAACCCGCATCTAACTCTAAATTCACGCACGCTCCTTCCCTTCTGCCACGCCAATTCCCAGTACTGGTAATAGCCCTCTATCTTTATTTAAACAAAGTGTGATTTTAGTGCATGTCATTAGAGGCAGCTGGAAGCATCATTAACACTTTGGGCCACAAGAGGACCATTTAGTGCAATGAAGCAGATATCTTTTCATACAAATAATTTATTTGTACCTAAGTTTTCCACTTGAGCACCCGAAGTGAATTGGGCTAATGTATTAATTTATACTAATGAGGTGGTTGGAACTCAGTGTGTTTATGAAATTCCAGACTTGCTTCCAAACCTTTTATTTGCTTTCTGGGGGGGTGGGTATCAGGTAAAATGTTACCTATATGATTCTTAATCATTTGCACGTTTGCGCTCATGAAAGCTGTCTGGATGAATTATTTAATGCCCACTGCTTACACTCTTTTTAAAAGCCCATTTGAAGTGTCTTTTTAAAGACACAGAATGTATTGATTTTGATGCCAAGTGTGAATGAATTTGAACCATAAACAAGTTTGGAATTTAGGGTGAAGCATTGAACTCTGGAGGCTTCAGTCGGCTTTCAACCTTGGCAAATGCATTCTTTAACCTCTAAAGCAGTTACACTGGAGCAATCCAGAGGGATAACAGGGCTCTAATGGAAGTTGTCAACAAAATTGAAAAGAAAAAGAAAGAAGGCATATTTTAAAATCCAGAGCTTGAGAGGTCTCCAACTCCAAACAACTGAGGCATAAAACTCAAGAAGGCTTCAAACAGCTTTAATGTGCTGGCCGATCTGTCTTTTGATAGCGTGTAAAATCCAGCCTGAGAAGCCTGTACCTGAGGGTTTCAGTACACTCATTCCAAGACTGATTTTGCTAAAAGAACTAACTGGCATTCAAAGAAAAAAAAAAAAAGCTGGGAAGGGAGAAGAAAAAAAGTAAAGCAAGAATGAGAATGAGATGGAAAGAGAAACAGTCAGAGAGACAGAGATTGAATGATAGAGATGCAGAGATGCAGGATGGGAGGGAAGGAGGAGAGAGGGAGGGAGAAGGCAGGAGAAGGGAGCTCTGTTAAAGGGTTAAAGATATGGATTTGAATTCTGGTTCTGCTATTAACATGTTGTAAGATTTCAAGCCCGTCACTTGAACCAGACTTGAACCTCAGTTTCCTCATACATACAGTAGGAATAAGGATTCCAGACCTCACACTGTAGGATTATTTAAGGTGGTGAATGTGGACAATGCTGAAGATGTAAAGGGTGATGCAAATGTAGAAATTGTTAACCCTCCTCCCCAATGGTCAGCACACAAATCCTTATCTCCATGTTTCCTGTCCTCGCCCTCACGTGTCCCATGTTGCTCCTCTGATCGCAGGCAAATCTTTCCACGTTGCTCTAGATCTCACGCCTAGATTTCATCTCCTTCCATTGGTCCTCACTCTGTTGTTTGTTTCTGCTCTTTTGTGTGCTTTCAATGGGCTGTTCATTTTTAGATCCTTTTTGGGAGCCTTCAAATATCCCCTGACCTTTTAGTGGCCTCTGGGCAGTAGTCCAAATTCAGGATTCTTGAAAAGCACATGACCACAAGATGCCTTCAATTATTCACCTCTAGGTCTCTTCTCAACCCATTCTACCATGGCTTTTGCCATTTCCTACTCCTCTACCATCTCCCCGCCAAAAAAAATTACCTTTCCCAAGTTTGCCAAATGATCTCCATAAGTCAGAATCCAATGAACAGTTTTTTTTAACATTTTTAAATTGAGCTATAGTTACTTTACAATGTTGTGTCAATTTCCAGTGCAGAGCACAATTTTTCAGTTATACTTGAACATACATATGATCATTGTCACATTCTTTTTTGCTGTGAGCTACCACAAGATATTGTACATATTTCTCTGTGCTATACAGTATAATCTTGTATATCTATTCTACATATGCCTGTCAGTATCTACAAATTTCGAACACCCAGTCTGTCCCTTCCCACCCCTCTTCCCCTTGGCAACCACAAGTTTGTATTCTATGTCTATGAGTCTGTTTCTGTTTTGTATTTATGTTCTTTTTTTTTTTTTTAGATTCCACATATGAACGATCTCATATGGTAATTTTCTTTCTCTTTCTGGTTTACTTCACTTAGAATGATGTTCTCCAGGGACAGCCATGTTGCTGCAAATGGTGTTATGTTCTCATTTTTTATGGCTGAATAGTATTCCATTGTATAAATATACTATGTCTTCTTTATCCAGTCATTTGTCAATGGACATTTAGGCTGTTTCCATGTCTTGGCTATTGTAAATAGTACTGCTATGAACATTGGGGTGCATGTGTCTTTTTGAAGTAGAATTCCTTCTGGATATATATCCAGGAGCAGGATTACTGGGTCATATGGTAAGTCTATTTCCCAATCTTTTGAGGAATCTCCATACTGTTTTCCACAGTGGCTGCACCGAGCTGCATTCCCACCAGCAGTGTAGGAGGGTTCCCTTTTCTCCACAGCCTCTCCAGCATTTGTCATTTGTGGACTTTTGAATGATGGCCATTCTGACTGGTGTGAGGTGATACCTCACTGTAGTTTTGATTTGAGTTTCTCTGGTAATTAGTGATACTGAGCATTTTTTTCCATGGGCTTATTGATCATTTGTACTTATTCCTTGGAGAATTGCTTGTTTAATTCTTCTGCCCATTTTTGAATTGGGTTGTGTAATCAGTGAAGTTTTTAGTCTCATCTAATATGACTTTTTTGTATTCCACACTCTTGGTTACCTTCTCTTTCTTGAAATGCTCTTTTGCTGGGAAGTCTGTGACCCCCAAACTCACCAGGTGTTCTTGCTAGCTCTCTAGAAGCTCTTTTTCGAAGGCTGATTTTCTTCCTTCCAATCTCTGTACATTGGAATATCTTTGGTAACAGTCCTGGGACTTTTCTCTTCTCTGTCCACACTCCCCTTCAGGCACCAGAAGTCTTCTATATAACAAATGTTCCCTAATTCACCCCTCTTCTAGCCTTTCTCTTGTCGAGGCTCATATTTCAATACCGTCCCCACAGTTCTACTTGAATGTCTCCCAGACACCTTAATCTGAACACGTTCGAAAAGGAAGCTGTGGTTTTCCTCTCGATAAACTTCTCTCTCAAGCTTTTCCAGCTCAATAAATGACCTCATGTCTGAAACTTAGGAGTTAATTGATACCTCCTCTTCTTCACTGCTCACATTAAATTTAATGCCTTGTCCTGTTAATTCATCTCCCAAAATGCTGTTGTGTTGGGCCACTTCTGTTAAGATCCACTGATGTCACTGGTTCAAATTACCATCATTTCTCACCCGCACTAGGGTGCTGATTTCCAAGATGGTTTTCCCACATCTTCTGTTGCCCTTGATTCTATTCCTTACACAGCAATGAGTGGAGATTTTTCAGAAAAGCAAAGTTTTTATGCCATTTCCCAATTAAAATCCTTTAATTGGGCTTCCAATGGTGCTTACTATAATACCCCACAGATTTATGACAATCTGCAAGATTCTACACGCTCTGACCTTTGCCGGTCTCCTTCTGATCTCATCTCACTCAGCAGTGATTGTCTTATTCACTGCCAATCATTTCTGCCTTGGAAGCTGGAGTTTAACATTTCCCTGTGTTGCAAAGGCCAAAGAGCTACAGAGTTCAGAGCGGCAATACCAGAAAGACAGAGTCCTTTTTTTCTTGCTTAGAACTTTTGTGAAAAGTATTTTTATGTGTGGATTCCAAGGGAATTTTGGGAGAAAGGAGAACATTTAACAAATGTTGACAAATAAGGTTTTCAAGGGCTTCTTTTCATTTGTGATAAAATAGTAGTGTTGGCAGGGAGCTTAGAGATGGTCTAATTTAACTTGTTGCTTTGGAAGACGAAGAAACAGAGGCTCAGAGAAGTGAACTGACTTCGTGAGATCACAGAGCTTCTTAATTTTCATACAATGTAAATCGCTTTTGTATTTGGGTATAACCGTGAGTGGACCAAATTCATCTTTGTTATGCTAAAGTCATCTTTTGGTCTTCAAATGCTTCATTGCTCTTATCATGCAAAAAACCCTGTCATTTGTCCGTTCTTATGAATAAGTTTAAGGAAGGGTATTGTAAAAATGCCTAAACTTGAAGTTTCAACCTCATTCCTCAGTGAAAATAAAAGAACCTTTCTTTCTTTGAGAAACTTCAGGCATAGTGAAGGCATAAATGATCCAGTCAGAGGTGTCCAGGAGAGTTTTACTCCTGTACCGGAAATTCTATCATCACAGGATACCCACGTGTCAGGCTGGTGGTGAAAGCAAAGGATAGGTATGGCTTTTCTCTAAACCTCAGTTTCCCCATATGTGGAGCGGAGGTAATATTCATCTTATAAGTGTGTTTATGTCACAAAATGTGGTGAAAAATAAGTAAGAAAATACATTTGATGGCACTAAGCACCTTTCATTTCACCTGTTTTGCTTTCTTGCTTCGTTGGTCAAATTATACAGCTGATTATATCTCTTCCCTGCAACTGAGGGACCTGGAGAATTTGTACATGTAGACACACACACACACACACACACACACGCATGTAAACATACGCATTATCTTAGTCTGTTTGGGTTGCTGTAACAAAATACCAGAGACTGAGTGGCTTAAAAATAACAAATTTATTGCTCACAGTTCTGGAAGCTGGGAAAGCCAAGATCAAGGTTCCATGTCTGGTGAGACCCCGTTCCCCAGAGACAACCCTCTTCACACAGCAGCCTCAGGTGGCGGAAAGGGCGAGGGAGCTCTCTGAAGTCTCTTTTATAAGGGCACCAATTCTAGTCATGAGGGCTCCACCTTTGTGACTTAATCACCTCCCAAAGGCCCCATCTCCTAATACTGTCGCCTTGGGGGTTAGGTTTCAACATATGAATTTTAAGGGGGCAATAAATATTCAGTCTATCGCACACATGACCTTAGATGCTCTCCTGTGCTGCACTTGTTACAGTTGTAATTATATAGTAATGTATTTAAATACATGTCTTGTGCCTGACTTTCTATCTGACCCTTAAGCTTTACATAAGCAAGATTCATTCTTGCTCCATTCTCTGTTGTATGTGAGTGCCTACAAATATGTGTCTACTTATGTTACATTTATTTTGGGGGGTGTCAATTTAAGTGCCAAACACTTTTCTAAGCTCTGAGTTTCTGGCCATTTAAAAAAGTCTCTGGCTTATGGTGCTTCATTCCAGTGGCGGAAGGCAGATGAACACACATCCCTGCTCCTCCATTTCCTAGCTGTGTGACTTCAGGCAAGTTACTCAACTCACCTGTGCCCCAATTCCCTGATCTGCAAGATGAGAGACAATTCTCCACGTGTCTCTCATATTTTGGTACCATTTGCTAACAGCTCTTGTTTTGGACCATGTTTTCAAGTGTATCTGTACAGCAAACAGTCTTGGAAGACCTATCATCTTCCTCCAGTGAGGAGGACAGAGTTGTTCCCTTGTTCTTATTTTAAAAAAAGGTAATGTCTCCCTTTGAGGCAAATTTCGGGCAGGTTTGACAGTGGCCTCATTATAAGATCTGAGGGTTTCTTAATCTCAGGTTCCTTAAATGTCATTCAGGGCCACAGTGTACGCAGTCTCATCCCTGTGGGACCTGGGGAGAGCAAAGGTTGAATTTCTGATGAAGCTAATCTGCTGTGAGTCCAGGGTGGGGGTATTTTCCTTAGAATCTCTTCAGATAATTTAGCGGAACTTCTAGGGCTGAAAAACACAACTGTAGGGATAATGTTGCAAAGTTTCTAGTTCATTCGCTCCCTTTCTGGCCAGAGGGGCGGGGACGCCCTTTTCCATCTAGTTCACAAGCAGCTTGTTCCCGTGGGCTGCTTTGTCCCTGGCGTCCTCGCTCCTGTCCAAGCACTACTTGGAGTTAATGGTGAACCTGTGTCTATGGCCTTAAGCAGCCCGGCCAGGAAAGAATTTACATTTTTACTACCTTTTCACCTTTTACTGAAAAAGATGTATTATGTGATCACGGGCAGATGCTTCGAAGATAATAAAAATGATCCAGGGTTTGTCATTCAAGCTCACACTGTTCTCGGGGAGTGGGAAAGAGCGTGTAGGTGGGTTGTGGGCTGTGAAGGGTTTAAGCAAGATCAACCTGTCAAGACTCCTGAATTTCTTCCTTTCCAAATACTGTTATCTCCACGTGGTGGCTAAGGGCGAGGGCTCTGGGGTCAAACACTGGAGTTTAAGCCCCAGCTCAGACATTTACTAACTTTATAACCTTGGAATTTTTTGCTGACTCAGTTTCCTTGTCTGTCATGTAGAGCCGTAGCCATGCAGCACACAATTTTGAGGATTGAATTGTAGGAATTATATGATGAAAAAATCACCTGGCACAAAGTAGGTGTCTTCAAAACAAAGCTGTTATTACTGTCACCTCTCGGATGCATTCCTCTTCACCTCGGGCCCCTGCCTCTGGTGAAGCCCGCACCATCCCTCCCCTGTACGTCTGCAGTCGCCTCTTAGCCAGGATCCTTGCCTCCATCTGCCTCAAATCTATCTGGTACATGGCCTGCCCTGCCGTCTTCTGGGCACACTGCTTTTATCAGGCCGTTCAACTACTCAGTTACTTTAACAGTGCCCTTTGTTGCATCAGCCCCAGCTCATCTGCCCTCTTTCCCAGTCCCCTGAGATTCCACCCAGACCTTGGTTGGCTAAGGACACTCAGCCCCGTTCTCTCCCACCCACGCCACCTTCACCGCCTCCCCATTGAACCATTTCCCTCTTTCCCCCAACCATGTGCTTTAAACTTTCGTCTCCCCGCCTTTGCTGGCGCTGCCCCTTGAACACAGGCTCCTTGCCTTCTATGTGGTTATGTAAATCCAAACTCTGCAAAGCTGGCGTTGTCAGCTCCAGTTAACTTCATCCTTTGACTTCAGCCGACACCACTGACTTTTCTCTGAACTGCGTGCTTGGTGAGGGTGCTCATCTGTGAACCAAGCAGCCCCCGCCCCAGTCTCAGCGGTGCAGCCCTCAGCAGTTCTTGTCTCACTGCTGTCACAGCCCCATGGAGACCTCTCTGTCTATGCGTGCGGGGTCCCTGTGCCCCAGCATTTACTGAGGGCTCAGCCTCTTTCTTAGAGTGGGCCCACCATTTCCCAGAGCCTTTGTGTCCTCTGCTGCATTCTCTGCACTGATCATAGGTGAATGGACACAGAAGATGGGGCCAGGCATGAATGAAGCATACATC
Organism: Vicugna pacos; assembly: GCF_048564905.1. Classification (NCBI taxonomy): domain Eukaryota; kingdom Metazoa; phylum Chordata; class Mammalia; order Artiodactyla; family Camelidae; genus Vicugna; species Vicugna pacos. The sequence continues at coordinate 112,911,491 of NC_132988.1, read as the reverse complement.
ACATCCGCCCACATTTTTTTGTCTGAACTTGGTGTCCTAGACCTTCCTAATTTGTAATGGGGGCCAGGAAACACTGCCTACCTTTGTAAGCAGGTGGTACAGGAAATGGAAAATGGCCACCACGCAACGTGCCCTCTGCTGCACTCACTGCAGCGTGGTTTAACGGTTGGTGTTTCCAGTTGCTTTGCAAATAGACCTCTGTTCCCCTAGGTTGCATTTGGGAAGACGCTGTGGTCTGACTGTGGCCCATCCTCTCCCATATTTATATGTTGGAATCCTGATTCCCAATGTGATAGGATTAGGGGGTGGGGTCTTGGCGAGGTGATTAGAACATGAGGGTGGAGCCGTCATGAATGGGGTTAGTGCTTTTTCAGAAGAGACCCCAAAGAGCTTCCTTGCCCCTTCCACCATGTGCAGACACCACGAGAGGATGGCAGTCTGCAGCCTGGATGACGGCTTTCAGTAGACAGTGGTGAAGCTGGACGTCTCAGCCTCCAGAACTGTGAGAAATAAATTTCTGTTGCTTATAAATCATCCGATGTGTGGTATGTTGTTATAGCAGCCTGACAGACAAAGACAGATGCTTTCTTAAAACACAAAATGTGCTGATATTTTCCTCCAGGACAATGCTGGCAAGAGGTGAGATATGATCAGTTTTTCCTTGTCTTGGATTCTTCAGTGCCCCTGGTTGGCTTCTCTGAGGACATAGAGGTGCCATCTGGCCACAAGAAGGACATCTGACACAAGAGAGGGTGTTGAGAGGGAAGTAAGGAGGTGGGTAGAATGAATAAAGAATTTTGCATTTTATCAAGATACAGGTGTTGGAATCTTTTCAAAATACTTCCCCCACCCCAAACATCACATACCCTTTCTGGATGCATCTTTCTATTCTGGCAGGTTGGAGAACACGTGGTGGGGGGTGTCGTGGGTCAAATTATGCCCCCCTTCCTCTAATACCTGTGAACGTGACCTTATTTGGAATTAGGATCTTTGGAGATGTAACTGAGCTAAGACGAGGTCACACTGAAGTAGCGTGGCTGTGTATAACCCAGTGACTGGTGTCCTTAGAAGAAGAGAGAAATTTGGGTGCCGACATGCAGAGAGGAGAATACAATGTGAAGACAGAGACACAGACACAGAGGAAAGACCGACATGAAGATGGGGGCAGAGACTGGCGTGAGGCAGCCATAAGCCCAGGAACACCAAGGTTCACCAGCAACACCAGAAGGTGGAAGAAGCAAGAAGGTTTCTTCCCAGAGACTTCAGAGGAAGCGTGTCCCTGCCTCCAGATCTGAGGGAATACATTTCTGTTGTTTAAAGGCCTTGTGACACTTTGTTATGGAAGCGCCAGGAAACACACAGAAATGCTCTGTCCATTTCACTATGCTCATCCCCCGAGCCTTGCTCAGTGCCTGGCTCATGGTCCTCTAGAGACGTCGACTGAACAGCAAAGAGACATTCCTTAGGGGCGGGGATTTCTCTTTCTTGCTCTCGGATCCCACTGGCAAAGCACAGGGGAGCACTTGGTTCAGAGAACTGGTTCAGAGAGCTGGCTCAGTCGTGAGGCGTTCCCCTTGACGGCTGATGGAGGGGGGCTGGGGGTTGAGAGTGACGGGCTCCCCCTTATGCAGGAGTGCCAGACAGTTAGCTTCCTCCCTCAGGGTGCCCACGGACCTGAGACCGGCTCTTCCGGGATGCTTAGAGAGAGTGTGGGGTTGTGTTAATCATGTCTTTTTACTCTGTATTTTTTTCCAACTTTATTGAGAAGTAATTGATAAGTGTAATTATATGTATATTTTTTTCTATATTTTTGATGTTTTGACATCCTGACCCTTGAGGGACTGCCCCTCCCAGTCTTAATTCTCTTAAATCTTTAACTCCTGGAGATAACTGGCCTATGAGTGCGCCTTTCATATGCAAACAAGCCAATCCACAGCCCACCATGTGTGGGTTCTGGGACCTTTCCTGTAGCCCAGAGGTGATCCTGGAAGCTGCAGCATGTATTTTCCATATTCCAGGAAGCCTGCTGGATACCTTACAGGTAGGCTAAATTGAAGAACACAGGCTAGGGAAAATGATACTTTTCTTGTCATGTCATTCTTTGGTTTAAAATCCTCTAAGGCTTTCCATTCCTTGGAGTGAAGGTGGTGTCTTTCCAATGTAGAGCACAGCTCTCTGCCATCGCTTCCTCAGCCATCTCTCTGGGTCAGCTGTCACTCTCTCCTTGGAGTCTGTCCAGCTGCACTGGGCCTGGCTGTGCCCTTGGCACTAGGCGTGTTTTGGTGCTCCTGGCTTTGCTTAGAATACTCACCCCTCTACTACACATACTTTCTCCATGAATTCTGCGCTGACCAGCCCATTTTAAATTACAGCCTAACTGCCCCCACCCACATTCATTGAGCCACTCCAGTATATCTCCATGGATCTCTCTCTTGCCTTGCTTTCCTTTTCCTTTTTCTAATAGCACTTAATGACCTTACAATACACAATGTAATTTACTTATTTTTTTCTTGTATATTTATTTTGATTTTACTTTCCTACTAGAATTTTTGTTCCTCGAGGACCTGGAAGTTTTTTCTTAAACACTTTGTTCACTATCTTATTCCAAGTATCCTAAACAACACCTGGCACAAAGCAGGCGCTCACTCCATACATGATCGGGTTGAATGAATGCATACATTTTGACTGGGATTCTATCGATCAATTTCAAGTCGATCTCTTGAAAGAAACTCTTATTGGACATTTTAAATACAAAACAGGGAAACAAACTAATTATTACATAATGAATATAGCTTGTTTAATAGACACAATCTTCCAAATAGATCATAGGTGAATATTAGTGAAATCATAGATTCTTGGTGGTGAGTTTTGTAACTAAAGGCTTCTTCTGCAAGCAGCATTGAGACCTAAAATTTCACGCAAATGTGTGAGACACGTCCCGGGGAGTCAGAAGTGGTGCTTTTTTAGTGGAGATCATCATCCTGACCTCCCATCATACTGAAGCCCCAGCACTGAACTCAGTGTCTTTGCAGTTTAATAAGTAAATTTCTATGGATTTGTTTTGAATCAAACATAAGATAAAAATATTGTCTCAAAATTTTTAAAAATCAGAACTGAGGACTTAAAGGGAAAGTTTGTAATTTTGTTATTAGGTAAGAGAAGCCAAGGAGACACAGCATTTATGCCCTGATTATCTCTCCCCACCAACTTGCTGTTTATCTCCGTGGGGAAACTGGAGGCAATGATTGGAGAATTAAGCCTCCCTTACCCACTCATGCAGTGCGTACGATCATGTGCCGTTTGGTGTTTATTTTCCAGTTTGATTTACTTTCCTTTCATCCCTTGGGACCCCAACTGCTGAGCAGCCTCCAGGTTTGGCTGAAAGAAGCCCCCATTTTCACTCTCCTGTAGGCCTCACTCACCTTTGGGCAGGTAAAGAAAAACACCTTAAATGAAGAGCCTTTAATGAAATATAATCCTCATCCACCTTGGACAGCAATGGATGGGGACGCTCCCCGCGGTAGGGGAGAGGTTTTTTCTCAGCCCAGAGACACACCCGCTCCTCAGGACTCTTGCTATTGCCCCTGGCTGCCAACAAAGCTGTTCTCAGAGACTGCAGATCTTACTTTCGCTTGTGTCCAAAGTGGACCTAAATCCAGTCTTTCAATTTCCACGGTACAAGGGAGGCAGGCAAGGGTGGTTAGCAGGGCTCTGAGATCACAGAAGAGAACTCACCGCAAAGAGCAGGGTACCACTTGATATTTTGGTTTATAAGACACATGCTACCTAACAGCAGTCTTGGGCTCCTCACAGGCTGTCTCCCAGCTTTGCCTCCATCCATACAGTTTTTGAGGCAAGTGCCAATTTCTCCTGCCTTCCTTAAATATGGTTAGATACATCAAAATCTTAACTAAAGAGAGTGAGCTCAGACAGAGGTGAACATTCTTTTTCCTTGCCCATCTACACCTTACCTTACAAGGCTTGCTTATCTGTCTGTCTCTTCCTTGATGTCTAAAACTGGGGAAGATCGGGCACTTCAACGATGACGATGTGAAGTTACTATCTAGCCCCAACGAGCAAGCTCTCCTGGACACAGCATGACAAGCCCAGCCTTTATACACAGGATACCTTTCTGTGCCTCAATTTCTCCTAAGCAAAATGTAAAAAACTTAGGCAAGTACCAAGCATATAGTTAATGCTATTTAAATTCTAACTATTATTGTAGCTTTAAGATCAAATAACCCAAATATGCTAGGTCTTTAAATGGTCCAGTCTTTGTGGGCAGTTGCATTCAAAGTAGCAGGGACTGATAACCTAAAACTGCTTTAAGGTCATTCAGTTCTTTAATCCTGATCTTTAAAAGCATTCAGAATTAGGAAGCAGGTTAGCACTACAACCATGCGGCCTGTGGTTTCCAAACACATTCTGGGACTCCCTACTGGGTATTGTGTATTCAGAAAGCAAGTCCCAGAGCCAAGCTGTAGATGTGTGGCACTGGTAAAGAAAATAGAAGGCAGGTACGGAGACAGTGTAAACCATGTATCTTGGAGTAAAGTAAAAAAGTAGTAACAGCCAATGTTTATTCAAAGATTACTAAGTGCTAGATACAATGCTTAGATCCTTACATGCACTATCTCATTTAACACTCACATCACAGAGAGGTAGGTGCTATTAATATCCCTGTACTAGTAACGAGCCTGTTTTACAAATAAGAAAGGTGAAGCTCAGAGAGGTTAACTTACCAAGCTGAGGTCACACAGCTTTCAAGTGACAGGGCGGGAAACTCACACTGACAATACATGTCTTGATTCAAGAATCCAATCATCCAATTAAGAGTCAGGTCATTACAGTATCAACTAGATACCAAACTCAAAGGGCTGGAGCTGACATAGGATCAGAGATGGCAAGTACTGGTTCATGTAGATCAAGGTGCAGAACGATTCTTGAAGATGCCGAGTAAACTCTGTGTTCACTTCTTTCATACACATTTTGACAGGCTCTTCTGATACTAATGTTGATCCTTAAAGCAGCAAAATTCTCTCCATGAAATGACTGGGAGAATATCTTGTAAGTCATGGTGTTTATCCTGTTTCATTCATTTGCTCTACAAACCTTTATCTACATACTAGGACTGAAGTGTGTATTGTAATTACAGATAGAAACAGAGTCTCTATCACCATGAATCTCTCAGTCCAGTGTAGGAGACCAACATTTACAAAATGTAGCTCTTTATGAGAAGGGAAACTTGGTCGGCTCAAATGAGTGAAGGAAGTTTTCTTGGAGGAGGTGACCCTTGAGATGATTCTTGAAAAAGGAGCAAGAATTTTTCAAGTGCATAAGGGGCAGAGAAGAAAGAATACTAGGCATAGAAAATTGCACTTCGTATTATTCTTTTCCCAAACCCACATTGTTATATCCCATCATCTCAAAACACTTGGATATTTGCTAAATATGCTTTTTGCCAGAGGCAGTGATGATTTGCAAAGGACAGAACTGATTGATTGGATCTCAAGTTCTCAACAATCAGGAAAAGTGTGGAATCAAGAACATTTTCCTTAGACTTCTAAAACACATGCTAACTATGTGCTCCCCCTTCCTGGCTCCAGCTTCTGCACAGAGGTGGCCTGACTCTCATATTTCCTTGCCTTGCCTTTGCCTTGGGACTCTAAGACTCAGTAGTTGCTTCTCGGACATAATCTTCCTTGGAGCTGCTGCTCCTTTCCATTCCAGCTGATGCCCTTCTTGACTCTGGCAGGTGTCCAAGCCTCATTCTCCGTGCACGGGGAGGTCGAGCATTGCTGTGTAAATTATGCACCAGCCCCACGATGTTTGTGGAGCCTGTGGACCCATTTCGTCTGTGTGGAGGTAAATGATTTAGTGAAGGTAGTGTAAATGATTCAGAGGTGATGGTGTGAAGCCTGGCTTTGAAACAACCTATCCTGGGAAATGTGATCGACTGTGGCATGTGGTGAACCCAGCTCCCAGGCAGAGCTGGGCACATTTTACCTGTTCCCTGGATCCTGTGGATTCCATGCCCTGGCTCATCTTCAGTGTCCCACATTCATAATTATTACAGTTGAAGATCTATCACCTCGTTTGTTGCTCACCTCACCTCTGTAAGGGGGAGGTTTAAAATAATGTAGTCTAGTGAAACAAGCTGGCTGTGGACCAGTTCGGGTGTGAGCTTGGCTTTTTAAACTTTCCTGAAGTGCAATCCTGCCTAGCCACCAGCACCAGTCATTTAAGAGACAGACTCTATGAGTAATATTCCATTGTGTGTGTGTGTTTGTGTGTGTGTGTGTTTGTGTGTGTGTGTATACACCAACTCTTCTTTACCCATTCATCTGTTGATGGACGTTGGGTTACTTCCAGGCCTTGGCTATTATAAAAAGTCCTGCTGTGAACACTGGGGTGTGCGTATCTTTTTGAGTCATAGTTTTATTGGGATATATACCTGAAGTCAGGATTGCTGAATCTTATGGTAAGTCTATTTTTAGTTTTTTAAGGAGCCTCCATACTTTTCTCCATAGTGGCTACAATAATTTGCATTCCCACCAATAATGTAGGAGGGTTCCTTTTCCTCCACACCCTCTCCAGCATTTATTATTTGTAGACTTTTTGATGATGGCCATTCTGACTCGTGTGAGGTGATACCTCATTGAAGTTTTGATTTGCATTTCTCTGACAGTTAGTGATGTTGAGCATCTTTTCATATGCTTATTGGTCATAATGTATTTTTTCTTTGAAGAAATGTCTATTTAGGTCTTCTGCTCATTTTTTTGGATTGGGCTTTTTTTTGTTTTTAATGAGTTATAGTCATTTTACAATGTTGTGTCAAATTCCAGTGTAGAGCACAATTTTTCAGTTATACATGAACATACATATATTCATTGTCACTTTTTTTTTGCTGTGAGCTACCACAAGATGGACATTTCTAAATAAAAGCACCCCTTCAAGACTGAGAGTGATAGCTGATATACCTAATACACAGAAACAAACACAGAGGATTAGGCAAAATGAGGACACAGAGGAATATGTTTCAATCAAAAGAACAAGGCAAAATCTCAGAAAAAGAACTAAACAAAATGAACATAAGCAATCTGTCCTTAAAGAGTTATAGTAATCGTCATAAAAATGCACACTGAACTCAGAAGAAGAATGGATGAAGAAAGTGAAAACTTCAACAAAGGAGTAGAAAATATAAGGAAATATGAATATAAGTTGTAACTGAACCGAAAAATACACTAGAGTGGTTCAGCACCAGACTAGAGGGGGAAGAAAAATGAAACAGTGAGCTGGAAGGCAAAACAATGAAATCCATCCAGATAGAGCAGAAAATGAAAAAGGAATTTTAAAAAGTGTAGATACCATAAGGGACCTTTGGTACAATATCAAGCAGGTAGTATTTTCATTACAGTGGTCTCAGAAAGAGAAGAGATAGTCAGAAAAATAATTTGAAGAAATAGGGGCTGAAATTTCCCCTAAGCTGGGAAGGAAACAGAAATCCAGGTCTAGGAAGCCCAGAGAGTTCTAAATAAGATGAAACAAAATAGACACTCAACAAGAACGTTCTAATTAAAGTGGTAAAGCTAAGAATAAGGAGAGACTCCTAAAAACTGCAAGAGAAAAACAAATTGTTATGTACAAGAGAAGCCCCATAAGGCTATCAACATATTTTTCAGCAGAAACTTTACAATGCAGAAGAAGTAGCACTACATACATAATCAACTGTTGAAATGAAAAAAAAAAAAACCCCAAAAAACCCAACCAAGAAATATCTACCCAGCAAAGATACCATTCAGAATGAAAGGAGAGATAAAGAGATTTCTAGATAAGCAAAACCAGAGATCATCACCATTAAATTGGACCTACAAAAAATATTAAAGGAAATTTCCTTAAGCTGAAAAGAAACAACACTAATTTATAAGAAAACATGAAAGTAAAAATCTTCCTGAATTAGGAAAATACATAATGAAGATAGTGGATCAATGACTTACAAAGCAAGTATGAAGGTTGAAAGACACAAGTAGTAAAAATAACTAAAGTTAAAATAATTCATTAAGGGATGCATAAAATAAAAATACGTACAGTGGGTCATCAAAATAAAATATGTTGGGGAGTAAAAACATAAGGCTTTGTAAAAAAAACGCAAACTTTTCTGGACCTCTGTTTTCTTTTATAAATTAGGGGTAATAGGGGTAATGAAAACAATTTTGAATGGTTAATATCTCCACTTGAATATTTAATGGACGGCACCTAGAGAGACTCCTTAATGTCCTACCCTGCCCCACCCACTGGAGTGGTGATCCCCATCTTTGGAAATGAGAGCACCTTTTCTCAGCTACTCAAGACGAAATCCTGGAAGTCATATTTGATTCCTGCCTCTCCTGCAGTCCGTCTAGCAAATCTATTTACTAGTCCTTTCTGTTCTACCTGCAAAATGAATACTCCCTCTGATCAGCCTCACCAGGAACTCGGCTGTGCCCCAGCTGAAGTCTCCATGCTCAGCCGCATGATTGACAAGCCTCCTCACTCTTCCCCCTGCTGCTGCCTTTAGCCCCTCAGCTCTCTATCATCCCCACCCAGCAGTCAGGAAGACTTTTTAAAACTAAAAAAAAGGCAATCCTGCCATTTGTGACCACATGGGTGAACCTGGAGGACACTGAGCTGCCTGAGAGAAGTCAGTCACCGAAGGACAAACACTGCATGACTCTACTTACATGAGGGATTCAAAATAGCGAATTCACAGAAGTGAAGAATAGAAAGGTGGTTGCCAGGGGCTGGGGAAGGGGAGAAGTGGGGCTTTGCCAATTAACAGGTGTAAAATGTCAGTTGTGAAGGATGAATCAGTGTTGGAGATCTGCCAGGCCACACTGGGCCTTTAGATACAAATACTGCACTGTGCACCTAAACATCTACTAAGAGGGAAAATTGTACATTAAATGTTCTTATAACTAAAAAAAAAAAACTAAATAAAATAACTAAGTTGGATCTCATCAGTTCCTTGCTAATGACCCTCTAATCGTTGCCTCTTAAAATAAGATCCTTTCTACTACCTTGGACTCTACGTGACCTGGCTGAGGTCCACCTTTCCTGCTCAACACTGACCAGGCTTGCCTTGGGATTCCAGGACATTCCAGCCACGTTCCCACCTGACGGCTTTTGCTTTTGCTCCTGTTGGCTTTTCTGCCTGGACTTGGCCTCCCCCGGCTTGGCTGGCCCCATGTCAACGTCCAGACAGCCGGTGACTCCCTGACCACCTCGAAGAGCAGCCTCTCCTGTCGCACCACAGCTGCTGTGTTTTCATCATGTTGCTCACACCTGCCTTCAGTGATGGCACCGAGCTGCCTGCTGGTTTCCTTGCCATCCCCTCCACTAGGTCTCTTTGAAGACCTAATCTTTCAGTCTGACTCACCGTGGTAGCCCAAGGGAGGGCTGTCAGATAAAATTGAGGACAATTTGAATCTAAGTTTAAATTTCAGATAAACAACAAATACCTTTTTACTATAAAAATAATTGCACAGGGCATACTTACACTGGAAAAATTTTGTGTTGTCTTTATTTTTGCTCGGTAGCCCTAGCCTCAGGGCTCGTCCCAGGACTGGCACCTCTGAGAATACTTAATAAGTTTTTGGTGAAAGAAAGAAGGAAAGAAAGAAAGAAGAAATGAAAAATGGTCATAAAACAAAGCCTGCAGACTGAATTCCTGGTGTCTTTGCCATCGTGTTCTTAGCATCTCACAATGCTTCCCCATGACAGGTGCTGAGTAAAGGTGTGCTGAGTGAATAAAAGAGCGCGGGATCCAGTGTGTTTTTCCCTCCATATCACGTTGTTGATCTCATTTTGCAGTTGGAGAAAGAGGGATAGCAAGTAAGAGCCTTTTCCAAGGTCAAATAGCTGGGATAACTTCAGCTGAACACAGCAGAAAGTGCATCCTGGAAGGTGGCTTGAGTTAATGGAGGGTTATTTGCTTCTCCCATAAAAGAAGCCGATGTAGAAACAGTCTAGGCCTGGTGTGATGGCTTTGAGACCAGGCTTCAGTCTTTCTCCTCCACAATTCTCTAGAGCCCACTCCACCTTCAAATTTACTGCATAGTCCCACGATGCTGCTAGAAAAGCCAGTGGGTGGACAGCCAGTCATCACATTCACATTCCAGGAAAGAAGCTGGCATACACAGATGAGGACAAAAGATCGCTCACACTCATCCCTTAAAGAAACTTTCCTGAAAATTTCTCATGACACAACCTCTTGCATCTCATTGGTCAGAACTTTGTTTCATGACCACTCTCAGCTGCAAAGGAACTGGAAATGTTGTCTTGATTCCAGGTGGTCATATGTGCTTTTTTAAAAATGGGGGTTGGATCCTAAGAGGAGAAAGATACTAGGCAGAAAAGAACAACCCCTGCCACAGCTAGAGAGAGGCCAGGACCCCTGGGGTAGCCTCAGCCTGCTATGCGACATGCTGCTCACCTGCCCTGAGATAGACTTCTAAGTGTGGAGAGAGGGGTGGACCCCAGCCTTCTGGCCACATCATTCAGAGGCTTCCCTTATCCTTTGCTGCTGGAGCATCTGTTGCATGGACCAGTGTTTGAGTGGAGTGGGTCAGAGCCTGGGGGGTGGACCCTGAGACATCATCTGTGTTCAAGAGATTGCAGTGTATTCACAGTCTATAGGACACTGCACAGACCCAGCGCAGGGTATGCCTCTGGAACTAAAATACAGAGACAAAAGTAGGGACAGCGTGGTGCTATGGAGTTAGACCAAAGAGGAGGAAGGCGAGGTACCACGTGTCTGATCCATTGTTCCAGGATCCAGATCGATCTCAACAGTTTGAAGCAACAGCCTGAGTATAAGGAGACAGAAATGAACAAGAATCAAATAGCTACCCTTGAGTCCGAAAGTAAACCAGCACGATAGACTGATGTGACCTAACACCAGCAGACCAAACAATGCTTGAGGTGCTGCCGTTGGTGGCCACATGAGCCACCGTGGAGTAAGGAGATAACTTGCTGCTCGCCATGTTCAGTAGGAGCACAGCCTTGGTGAGGGAGGTGAGTCGTGTTCTGTTAGGCACCGACCGAGCAGGCCATACCTGTGATGTTGCTTTCAGCTCTGGGCTCTGGGCTTTAAGGGCTAAAGATAGACCAGTTTTAAAAGAAAAGTAACCATGATGTGATGGATGAACTCTTCTGCCTGTCTGTTTAATGTTTTTATCAATCATTTGGGTCACACCTGCTTATCGAATTTGTGGATTGCTCTAGTCTGACAGACGCAGCAGATACTGTGACCGACAGAATCAGTCAAGAGGAACAATGGACCAAAGTCACCCCATGAAACTGAAAATAGATTAAGGTAAAGTCCTGGATTTTGGTCAAGCAATCAACTGGGGAGAAGGGGATGAGGGAGACAGGGCCTATGGGGGTACCATTGTGTCTGTGTGTGTATCCAAGCACCACTCAGTGGCTGCTGCCAAGGGGCCTCTGGCCAGTACTGATGTTCATGACTTCTCCCCAGCCCAGGGGTTTGACCTTGGCTTTGGAGATTCACACATGCCGAGTATTCCAGAGCCTGCTGGACTTGGGGAGGTGGACTCATGCTAACAATGCTTACAGAATAATGATAACTGATGCCAGGTGTGTTAATTTTCATCATGAATTCTTGTTAATCTTGGTAGGTACTCTATAGCTGATTATATATATATATATAAATACATAAATAAACTATATATAAATATAAATATAAATTTTTTTCCACCTTTGCAGGAAAACAATATGAGGGGGAAATAATACTTGTAAGGTTTTCTGAGGAAGACGGAACAGAAAAGAGGGACGTGAGCAGTGTGATTTGAATGCTTGGTGGCACCACGTTAAAAGAGCCTGACGAAAGCTTTCTATGTGGGCGTCCCCGTGCTGGAAACCTCTTAGGGAGAGCCTCTAGAGTTGTTAGGGTGCAGGCAACTTCTATAGGCCTTGGAAATCACTTCGTCTCTTTAAGGTGACTTGGCAGAGTTCTGTTTTGTCCCTTTTTTGTTGATTTATATACAGCTCTTAGGAAACAACCTTATTTCCCTTTTCCTCTAGACCGTGAGCTGCATCAACTTGGCCTTTGCTTTGCTCCAAGGTCCCAGGGTGACATGGGAAGAAGGACCGACCTTGAAGGGTTAAGCTCATTAATCCTTCATTGCTGTCTACCCCTGGGCAATTCTCTGGAAGGAAAAAAGATTTCCCTGCCCTCTAAATCTGCTCTGCTCTGCACTCCTCCTGCCTCCTGGCCTGATCTCTGGCTCCTGTTTTCTAGGGCTCAGCAAGTACCCAAAAGATGCTCCATTGGTATTTGTGGGATGACTAGTGGGTGGAAATGAATGACTGAAGTGAGCTCAGGGGGAATTTGCCCTCATTTTTAGCTCACTGCTGCACCCTCTGGAGGCAACCAATCCCCGGCCTCACTTGTAGCCCCCAGGACCAGTTCTTGCCTTTGGATTTCTGTGTCTCCCTCCTGAACCGGCAGCGGGCCCTCTAATGTCGTCTTGGGATGCTTTGCTCAATCATTGGAGCATCAGCAAGCAGATCTTGCCTTGGGCACAGCCTCTGCTCGTCCTCTTCTCAGCAAGCAGGCCTTCTACGACAGGTGCTTAGTTTCTGTCCTTCTACCTTGAGGAGGCCTTCTCTGCTCACTCTAGGCAGATGGACTTGCCTTCTCCCTAATAGGCTCCTACTTATATGAACTGTTAAACAAAGTCCGATTTCCTCATTTGCCATGTTCTAGGCACTGTCCAGGTGGGTAAGACATAGTTGGGCATAAGGGACAAAGAGCTGCAGTCCAGAGGGAGAGAAGGCAAGTGATATATCACCATCACACAGTGTGATAAGTGATGTTGCAGGAAAACAGGGCACCGTGGGAGCACAGATGAGAAGCATTTACTCCAACCTGGAGATTCCAGGAAGCCTTTCTGAGGGAGTTGGCACTTGATCTTGTAGGGGGAAGAGACAGGCAGTGGAAAGTGAGAAACATGTTCCAAGTGAAGAGAGTGATCAAAACGACAGGTGTCTGGTGTGTGCAGTAAAGAGGAACAGATCTGTATTATTCGTGGTAGAAGCTGAAGCATGGTGGGCAAAGATGCAGGTGGCTGGAGGGCAGGTAGGAGTGAGGATGTGGAAGGCTTGGTACACTAAGCTGAAGTGTTATCAGGACTGCAGCTGCGGTGAGATGAGCGAGGCATGCGCTTCAAATGCCACATTTAAAGAGGCTCCAAAATCTTAGCAATCAAAATAAAAATATAAAAATTTTAAATAAAGACAAATCAGTATCACTGATATTTTTTCTTTTGCCTCAGGATCCTCTATTGGCTCAGCATTGACAGTTACTGGTCTTGTCTGAACTGCATTAAAATGTATTAATCTCTTCAACAGATGTTGCCTAACCAACTGTATATCCACATACAAAAGAATGAATTTGGACCCTTACCTCATATCATGCACACAAAAACATTTAGCTGATATTACATCATAGTTCTAAATGTAAGAGCTAAAATGATAAAACTCCCATATGGAAACACCAGAATAAATCTTCATGATCTTGAGTTAAGCAGTCATTTCTTAGATATGACATCAAAACCCACAAGTGATAAAATTAGAGATTGGTAAGTTGGACTTCATCACACTCAAAAACGTTTGTGCTCCTAAGGATACCATCAAGAAAGTGAAAGTAGAGCTCAAAGACAGGGAGAAAATGTGTGAAAAACATATATTTGCTAAGAGACTTGACTTGTATCCAGAATACATAAGGAACACTTACATCTCAATAATAAAAGGACAAATACCCAATTAAAAGACATTTCTTTGAAGAAGACATATGCTAATAAGCATGTAAAGAGATGCTCAACATCCTTAGTCATTAGGTAAATGGAAACCAAAGGCACAATGAGATAATAGCTCACATTCAGTAGACTGACTATAACAAAAAAGACAACATGATAAATATTGTTGGTACTGTGGGAAAATTGGAGCTCTCCTCCGTGGCTTGTGGCAACACGAAATGATGCAGCCACTTTGGAAAACAATTTGCTAGTTCCTCAAATAGTCAGAGAGAAGCCATTTGATCTAGCAACTCCATTACTAGATACTCTCCCCAAAGAAATGAAAACATATGTCCACACAAAACTTGTACATAGATGTTGTTAGCAGCATTATGCATAGTAGCCAAAAGACAGAAACAACCCAAATATCCATCCATTTTCTTGAATGCATCAACAAATATGGCATATCCATATGATGGAATATTATTTAACCACAAAAATGGATTGAAGTACTGATACATGTTGAAACATAGATGACCCTTGAAAGCATATGCTAAGTGAAGGAAGCCAGTCAAAAAGACCACATATTATTTTATTCCATTTCTATGAAATGTCCAGAATAGGAAAATATGGAGAGATAGAATGTGGATTACTGATTGCTTAGGCCTGGAGGGATTGGCAAGAGTGCTGGAGAGTGATTGTTAATGGGTACAAGGTTGCTTTTGGAGGTGATAAAACTTATAAAATTAGAGTATAGTAATGGTTGCACAGTTTTATCAGTATACTAAACCACTGAATTGTACACTTCAAACAGATCAACTTTTTGGTAAGTAAATTATATTGCAATAAAGTTAATATTATTCATCGTGATTACTGAGTGTCTTGGCACCTCCTTACGGTTTGTCCCTGGGGGAAAGTGCCTCACTTGTCTCACCCTAGTGCGGGCCCTGGGAGTTAAACGTCATCGTGTTTTCTATAGGAAACCTTTGAAGGGTTTAAAGCAGGGGATGGTCAGGTTTTCCTACTGGACAGGTGCCTTCGCTGCAGTATGGAGGGTGGTTAGAGATGGGTCACACCAGGGACCCAGCAGGGAGGTGGCTGGGAGAGCTTCTCTCCTGATGCATGAACATGGTGCAGGGTATGTGTATGGAGGGCTGGTTAGGAGCTTGGAGGGAGGGAAAGGTCTAGGATGTCTCCCAGGCTTCTGGGTTGGGTGACTTGGTCAACCTCAGTACCACTGACCAGTTTTGAACTTGGCTGAGTCTGGGCTGCTTGTGAAGTACCCAGGAGATTATAAACTACCAGCTCATTATTACATTGCATTAGGTCCTTGCTTAAACCTTTATGGGAGTCTACTGCTTTTAGTGAACCCCAGCCCTGCTGCCGTGGGCTCCCCTCCTGGGCTCTGAATGGGACCTCTGTCCACCTCTCCAGCTCCATGTCACTCACTGTCCCCCCAACTCCCTCAGTGCAGACATTCAGGCCTCCGTTCTGCTCCTGGAGCATGCCAAGGCATGTCCTCCCTCTGGGACTCATTACTCAGTTCTTCTGTCTGCAATCTTCTTCCCTCAGCTCTGTTTATGGTTGCCTCCTATTTTTTTAGTGTTTGCCTGGACTGTCATACTTTCATGAGGCCTCTTAAAGGGCCCTTTCCACTTACCTTTTATACTGTTGTCACTCGATGTATTAATTTCCTATGGTGGCTGTAACAAATCCCTATAGACTTGGTGGCTGGACACAACAGGAACTTACTGTCTTACAGTTCTGTAGGTTAGAAGTAGAGACAAGGGTCTCACTGGACTGCAGTCAAGATGTTGGTGGGGCTGTGTTCCTTTTCCTAAGGAAGGATCCATTTCAGTGCCCTTTCCAGCTTCTAGAGCCCCTCGCGATGCCTTTCTTCCATCTTCAAAGCCATCAAATTTGCATCTCTGGGCATTCTTCTCTCAGACCCTCCTCTTCTGCCCACTTCCTCCACATTTAAGGACCTCTGATGACACAGGGCCCACCCAGAGATCCCAGGCTACTCTATGTTAAGGTCAGCTGATTAGTAACCTCAAGTCCACCTTCAACCTTATTTCTCTTTTGCCAGGTAACCTAACATATTCGCAGGTTTTGAGATTAGGATGTGGACATCTTTGAGGAGGAGAATTACTCTGTCTACCTCATCCAGCTTCAGTCCTTCACCAGTAATTTCACAGTCTTCATCATCCTGCTGACTTTACTGTTTTTCATACACACTAGGATTTAAACTCTTGGGAATCTTCAGCCTGCTGACACAGGCAAAATCTGGAGTGGATGAGAATGCGGAAGAGAATGGTTCTCAAGCACGTCTGTCCGTCAGAAGGTGTTCCTTTGTTCACATACTCAACAGTGTTTACTAAGCACCTCCTTAGTACCAGACAGACACTGTTCCTGCGGGATGTATCAGTTCCTTTGGGATATAATCCAGTAAAGGTGCTACATCTCCCAGATCTTACATCTTTTGTAGAGCTTTAAATAACACAGACGCCTGGGCCCCCTCAGCCACTCTGGAAACCTAGCCACGTTGATGAAGATGGCTAATCCCTAAATGGTAAGTTAGAATTATTTGAATCTATTTTTTCCCTATATTTGGACCCTCATCCAGAGACAGAATCTTTTTGGAACAGTGCTTCTAAAACCATCTGTGGCGAAGGACAAATTGTTTTCTAATTTCCAATCCATTTGGGATACTTTTGGAAAAATACAAAAAATAAAAATTGATTGCTAGAAAAATGAAAGGTTGCTTGGTTGTCATGATGTCGAATGTCTGCAAAAGTTTCTGAGCACTCTGGATTTCTATGCTAACGTTGTCATAGGCAGATGACAAACATTTCTCAGAGCATCCCCCACCCTGCGTCTCTGACTTAGTCTCATTCTTTCATCTGTAAAACGGGAAATAATTTTTCATATGGAGAGTTATTGAGGATATGATTGGATAATGTAAATCACCAAGGTCATTGCCTGGCTTAATAAGTGATGGTTTTTAATGCCATAGTTATTCTGCCTTAATATTTCTTAATAATACTATAATATTCAATTTCTGGTGTCATGAAAGCAAATTGGGGGCCTTTATTTCTCCGGCAGAAAGCAGTATCTGGCTAGCTCATTCTGAAAACAATGTAGATTCTGAGTATCTGTGCTTGGGATTTGTTTTTGCTTAAAAACAACAATGCAGGGAAAACATGCCGCTGAATACTGTTGATGAATAATGATCATTGAGAAACCCCATTTGTTTTTTAAACACCAGCCAGATGTTACCCTTCCCCATTGCAAACCATGCCCACCCTCGGGCCCATTAGACAAAATGCTGGCTGTCACCAGCTGACAAGGTCTGGAGATTGACTCTTTTTAAATAGCCACAAGGTCATGGGGATTAAACGTTCTCCAGGGAGTCACAGGAAAAGTGGAATGTCAGCATTGCCTTTTTCCCTTGAAGATGGCTCAGTGACATTTTCAGAAAGGAGGGACCACTGCAACCTGTCAGCCCGGAATGGGGAACACAGGGTTAGATGCAAAGTGAGAAGGTTACTCACCACCTGGATATGCAGCTGTAATTTCATTCAGAGAAGCAGCCTTAATGTGAGATCACAGAAGACTCATTTGAAGGCTGGAAAACAGACACAAAGCCTGAAAGAAGAGAGTCAACTTGGCAGAAGAGAGACAGCAAGAGCTTTGGCAGTACAGTGTCCTGGATTTGCATCTCAGCCCCAGTGTTTGCTGACTCTGTGCCCTCAGGCGCGTGACATAGCCTCTCGGACAATGGAACTTCCCTTCTGGGGTCATCCTGGGTGTCAGTGATACTGCGTGTGAGTGTGGCACTTAGTGAGTGACCCGTGGAGTGTACCTTTGCTGATCTTGTCTCAGTCACCCAGACAACAAAGTGGACCCAAAATTCCCATAGCCCCCTTTTCCCCTTTGTGACATCTTTTAAATCTTTGTCCATGGATGACTCGAGCTAAAGCTCGTACATTGTGGATGCCAGTTGTTTCCACAATCACGCACACCGACTGTTTCTTCTGAATGTCTATCTAGACACAAAACTTATGTCCTTAACAAGAAATGCACATATGCCAACCATCACGTGTGTGTGTATTTGCGCGTGCGCGCGTGCATGTTCTGTGCTTGGTTGTTTTCACTAAAGGTCTGTAGTATCATTGAGGAAGAGTCTTGTGTTGGGCTCATCATTCTGTTAAAGATACTGTAGTGGAGTTTTGGTTTTCAGAGTCTCTACTAGGCTAAGGTAGATATAAAAAGCTCAAGTTTCTTCTTTGAGAAGAAAAGTGTGGAATAAAAATCAAGTAAGTTTCCTTCACTGAATGGGAAGAATGAACAAGGAGCCTTGCAGAGAAAGAACATAGCCTAAGTGGACTTAAAAATATTTGTTTATGGAGGTGCAGGGCTCTGAATTTCCTTTCTTTGTGGTGACAAGAAAGTGGAAAGATTCAAAATATTTATGATGCAGTGAGTTAATCAAAGCACACTGTTAGCTGGCTAATCAGCTTGGGGCAAAGGGGTCAGGTGAAATTAAATTTGCCTCTGCTCTGTGCTTTATCTCCTGTTAGAGCTCAGATAAGAACTCTCCCAAATCCAAGAGGTGTCAACTGAAATGAAAAATTAAGAGAACTTGTTTTTGAGGGCCTAGGATCTGACCCTGTAAACCTGAGGACTGTGATAAGGCCAGTATTTGTGAAACACAGTTTGGGGAGTTGAAGCTATCGGCACATCGATTGAAGCAACTGCCACATTTAAAAAAATCTAAGATGCCACTCACGGTAAGACTCCCCCATTCTTCTCCTTCCCTCTTAGAAAGAAAGAAAAAAAAAGAGCAAAACATCGCCCATCAACATGAGCACATCATCAGTTGTAAGATGAATCCTGATCGCAGGGAAATTAAAGTGTGAAAAAATATGTGCGTCTTAGAATGGATGCACTACTGTCGTTGTGAATCAACCACTGTAAATTGTTGTTGGTCATGTAAACCTTGAAACAAACCTCCCTAAACTTATTTTAATTTGGCCCCACTATACATCTTGCAGATCTCACTTCAGTCCCTTACGTCTGCTTTTTTTCATCCTGCCTCAAGCCGCGGGCAGATAGAAGCAGGGAGTCCCTCACTTCATATTTAAATTCTAGAAGTCTCAGGCACTGAAGTCCCATCTCTTCTGGGATTCCCTCCTCTCTTTTCTCCAACCAAGTGAAACCTTGATTCCTCCTAGGAATTTTCCTCCTAGTTTTTCTCTTGGGAGATCTCCAACTTCTTCATCTCTTTATATTAAGCAGAGCAAGTTCTTCCTTCCCAGATCATGTCCCTAGATTTATGGAGCAAAGACAACTAGGAGTTTAACAAAACAACGTTCCCTCAGCTGGAAAAAAATCTATCTTCTTTTAGAAAACAGCAGAATAAGCGTCTATTGCTGGTTGTGCGTGTTCCCTGGGACCTCACCCCTTAGCTGAAATATCTCGTCTACTATTCATTCTCAAACAAAAATCCAGGGTCTTTCACAAAGGAGAGTCTTGCATTAGCTGCGAAGATAATCTTTCTCCAGTGTCATTGTCTGTGTATCTAACGCTCTGTGTATATGTGTGTAAGATCGGGATTAATGAGAAGCAGTTTATGATCCACCTGGGGCTGGTGAAGCAGGGCTACTTTCCTGTGTGTAGCGGGGACCATTCTGGGGAGCAACATGGTGGCTTGTTCCAGTCTCCTCTCCTAAACTGCAACGCGAGGCGTGCCTGAGAGACAGAAACCACACTCTAGTGGGAGGTCCTTTGCTCAGGCAGTAGATTTGAATTTGGGTAATTTTTGGCTTGACGTCGTGCTGTGATTAGTACCGCTAGCAGCAAATAGGACTTGAGTACTTTCTGGGTGTGAGGCCCTGTAATATGGAGGAAGAAGCTATTTTGACTCACATATTACATACTGGAAAATGGAGGCTCAAGGTTATAAGGAACTTGTTCAAGGTCATAAAGCAGTTTGGAGAAAAATGATGATGATGATGGTGATAATTTTGGTCTTTGAAGACTGTTCTTTTCGTAATAGAGTTTGGGTAACTAAGATGACCTGGGATTCTTGGTAAGTGGTTGTGAAACAAATGTGAACCAATCCTGGAATTTCAAACTGTTCCAGGAGGCTTGGGCCACAAACTGAAGCCTGGCCATGATGAGGGCGGAATGAAATGGGGGTCTGGACTTTCTCCTTTGTCTAGGATCTCTTGTCTGAAGAGCCGGGGGCCCTGAGTGAGGGAGGCTAACATTGACTTTCTCATGAACTCTTTTAACACTTTAAATTTCACTTTCAGATGCACAGCCTAGCACAGAACATGCATAAATCCGTCCGTTCCTCTCACAACTATACAGCATATCTCATAATTTAGCCACTGTAAAAATGAATAAGTACAATTAACAATGCAGAGCAAAAGACAGTGAACTTATAACTGGTTATAAGTCAATGAAATCTCATTATTAAGAAGCATAATGACCCTAATGAATATCCTGGTTTTCTGGTCTCCCCATAAATCAGGGGGCCAGCTCCTGTGCATTCCCGGTTTTGGTGTCAGGGCTGATTCAGGGCTGGTCGGAACCCACTTTTTTCCTTCTTGATCTTTGTTTTCATGCTGAAGTTAGTCAAGGGATTCTGTGGTGTGGCCGATAAAGAGCAGTGGGGTGTGAGGCGTCAGGTCCCCTCCATCCTGGCTGAGTCCCTGTTGCAGACATCCATGTGGACTCGGGGCCCACTTGGGACCTGACAGGGCCTGAAGACCAGGCGGGCTTTGGGAGTAAGAACAAAGAGGAGTGAATGCTGACTCTGACCTTGGAAAGTGGGTTTCAGTGGGTTTTTTGGAGAGGCGACCAAAGGAGGGAGGAGCAAGTTTGGGACCAAAAATCACGGTTTGGGGCATTTGGAACTTGACAGATATCATTTCTTTGTGATATTTCTGTGCAAATGGATTGTCAGCACTGGATCTTGGGAAAGAGGTTTGCTAGGGGTCTTGGGGCAGATGAGGGAGAAAAGATGAATGGAAGGCAAGTGGAGAACTCCACGGAGACTCCTGCTTCAGGCTCCTTAAGGTCTTACGATGAAGCCAAATACATCATTTAAATGTCTGAGCAATGTCATCGCCTACTTACACCTTTGTCTGCCAGAAATAATGAAATACACATCCAGCGTAATGGCCCAAGTCTTGTCCCCAGGGATCTACATTTTGTATTGTCTCCTTTTCTCCTGCCAGGAAAGATAGCCCATTTGCTTAATAAGGAAATTTGTACTATTTTCTCACTTGCCTACAGACATTAGGCTTCAGGTAAGATGCAGATCTTTCCTTTACTTTTAAATATGCCCAGCGGTTGGAATGTGTGCTCCTAATGGGAAAAATATGTGCGCTGAGATACGTGAGTGCTATAAAAGGCTAGCTTAGTGTCCAAAATTAGTAAGACAAAGCTGGGGCAGTTGATTTAGGATTTGTCTGAGTGGTGTGTTAGGGGACTTAAGAAAAGCTTCAGATGGCTTAGAGGTGACAGTGCTTCAGAAAAGGGCAAGACTGGCCTGCCCCCCTCCAGCGCTGCTGGTCTTGCAATGGTCTCTGACTGCTTTCCCTTCAGCAGGCAGAGGCTTTATCATCATCACTAATGTTAATAACTCTTTATACTTGGAAAGCCCTGTATGTGATTTCTGTCATCACATTCCCCGTGATAGTCCCGAGAAGGAGACCTAGCAGGTAATTATTAATCTCCTCTTCTAGGGGTAGAGGGTGGGGGGTACTGAGACCCCAAGAGGTTAATGGCTTTGCCCAAGGACATGCACTGAGTAAGCGGCAAAGCTGAGATTACAGTTGTCATCCCCGCGCGTTCCCGCATTCAGCGCTGCTGTCCCAGTGTGAGCCTCATCCTTCCTCACTTGGACCATTGTAACAGCCGGCAGAGTGATGGCCCCACGTCTCACCTTCTGCTTCTTTAATTTTTGATTTATGCTGTAGTAGAGTCATCTTCCCCTAACAGGGCTTAAATAATGTCTGTTTTCATCTTTTAAAAAATCTTTAATGTCTCCCCACAGCCTACCAGCAAAGGTCCAACATCCTTGCAAGGTGCTCAAGGCCTTTGACTGTCTGGTCCCAGACGACGTACCCTAGATATGCTAACAATACTGGAGTTCTCCTTATTTGCCAAATATGCCTTCTACTTACCTCTCCAAGCATTTGCTTGTACTAGTCCTTCAGCCTGGAACACTTTTCTTTCTTTCACCTGTAATTTAAATCCCGCTCATCCTTTAAGGTTCAGTTCAAGTGCCACCTCTTTTATGGAGTGCTGTCTGATCGCCGCAGTCAAAACCAATATCCCCTTCTTCTCTGTTGTTATAGCTCTTACCCTGTGCTGTGGTTCATGGTGCCGAAACCTGAACCTCTGTGCACTCTGAGGTTCTGAGGGAGGACGGGAACTACCTTGTTCTTCACTCATGCCGTGGTAGATACTTAGTAAACACTCAGTGAATACATTTGTTAATAGGACATGCCAGTGTCCCAGGAAAGTCAAAAAGCAAGGAGACATACTTTGTGTTGGACTTAGAGAGAATGTTCCTACTACCTGGTCTTTGTTGCAAAGGCTCCTAGATTTCCTGGCTCCTCCCTTGCCTCTTCAGAGCAGTCTCAGAGCAATCTGAGAGGCTGCTCCCAGGTTCGAGTCCTCAGAAAGTCTACGGAGTAAAACAAAACTCTCAGCTTGTAGGTTGTGCACATTTTTAGTTGATAGATTCAGTATTTCTTTCTCCCAAGAGGATGCTGAAACTCTGAGAGGTTGGGTAACTGGCTCAAGGACACCGAGCAGATAAGTAGCAGAAGCTACATGTGATTCTCTGCTGCAAAAACCAGGTCATGCTCTTTTCTCCCTCTTGTGGGAGCCCTTTGAGTGTGAAATGCCTTACCCAGAGCACAGGGTGAGCTGGTGACAGCCCTGTACCTGATCCCAGCCCAGTGACTCCTGATGCTCTGAGCTCTGCGCCTCACACGCCACCCTCCATCCATCTTCTCTCCCTTCTCTAGGTCCGAAGATATGAACCAGTCCTTGGAAGATGGTCTGCCAGCTACTGAGGGGAAAAATACCGTTAGAGAAACAAGGAAGGGAAAAAAAAGTGAAGAGGAGACGCAAACACCTTATTTATCACTCTTGACTTCATTACAAAAGATCTGCAAAGCTCACAAAAAGAATCAACCTGCAAATCATGTTACGGCTAATAAAACAGTAATTTAAACACCCCTGGCTCTACCTGCAGTGTCCCGAGGTACTCACAATGCCCTTTCTGTGTTTTATTTTAGGGCCCAGTACAAAAAGTGTTCACCTTAACGTAATTAACTTTTTTTTATCATTAAGATTCTGAAAAATTGAATTGTGTTGGACACAGGTCACTGTAATGAGAATTTAATGGCGACGTATTAAAATGTGAGCTAAGCTTTGAATACCTGCTAGAGGCGTCACATTGCTACTGACCTATGTAAATTTCCATCTCAGTGGCCCCTATTCTTCCCACTGTGGCTTTCGGCCCCCTCCCCGCTTTCCTCTCATCTCCTTAAACAATGATTCCCTCATTTTCATATTAATTGCATCACTTAACTGAGATAATGCTCCCTCTGAAATGAGCAAAGGGATGAATCACTGAAACGGGCCATTATTCTTTTTGCTTAACCAATTTCACAGGCCCGCACAAAGCACTGCCTTCATTTGGTTTCCTATAATTGCTTATCATTAGGCCCAGCCGCCCCACGAAGCACCTTTTTATTTATTTAAGTCTCATCTCTGATGGATGGAAAATGAGTCACTTGCATATCTGAGGAGCCCAGACGGTTCCAGGCAAGGGGGTGGTGGGTTACCCAGGAGAACTCGGAAGGCAGAAGTCAAGAAGAAGCACACCCAGGTGAATGTCCCTGCCCCTTGCCCTTTCCCCATGGGTTTCCCAGGAGGAGGCACAGCTATCAGGTGACCGCAGGGCATTCTGCAGCAGTGCCCCCAGCTCCCTATAATTGAGAGAAGAGAGGAGAGAGAGCTTGACCTGCGTGATGGTGGCAGCTTGGTACCCGCAGCAGGTGTGTGAGGCTGTCCAGGTGCACAGTTCCCTGGGAAACACAGTCCCACCTCCATGTCTGAGGCAGGTAAGAGGCTGCAGGCTGGCCTTGATTTTCATATTCTGGTCCCATCAGCATGAGGTGGCTAAAGGAACATTGTGAAAGATTTCTAAGCATTCATTCTCCCTCCTTTCTCTTCCTCTCCTTCAGGAGGTGTGGAATGGTGAAGAAGAGAGGGGGAGAAGGAAAGGACATTTTCTGGGGAAAATTAGTCTGTTACCAACCACAGACATATTCAGAACATCACCAGGAGAGAATGGCTCCCTCAATAGGAAAAGGAAAAACTCCTATTAGCCTGTCAGCAGATGAGGGCCAAAGCGTTCCCTGGAGGGTCCCTGGGAGCACACTGAGCACACCATGTACTTTTGTTGGTGTGGATGAGAGGGCCTGCCTGAGAGCTAGCTGCCAAGGGCCTTGGGATCCCCTCTATCACAATATTGTTTCTTAGAGATCACTGCCCTGACTCATGTCACCTGTCTGCTTGGTGGCTGCTGTAACTCTGCCTGTAAGTCCCACCCACCTTTGTGTTCAGCCCTCACCAGGGCTTCTCAGCTTGGCAGCCCTGCCCTCACATTAACCTATCAGGAGGGTGACAGGGGACAAAGAGCTTCTCTGAGAAAGAAACTTGTTTCCTTTTGTTTCTTTGTTTGTGATGTTCCTAGGGAGGCTGATAGGGACAGAAATCCAGCCCACAGTGTTGTCCTCCTTGTCACACCAGGGAGATGACCTTGTGAGGAGACCTGGAGCCCTTGGTTTAGGGTAGGGGTTTCAGAGACAGTAGTTCCCAAAACGTGGTCCTTGAAACAGCAGCATCAGCTCTCCTGGGGAACTTGCCAGAGCCATTAATTCCCAGTCCCTCCGAGATCACTGAGTCAGAAGATTGGAGGGAGGGCCCCCGTGGTCTGGGTTTCACAAGCCCTCTGGGTCACACTGATGGTCACTAGACAGAGGGAGTCATGTTTTGCTTTGGCTATTTTTTAAAAAAATGCTCTCCTATGGAGTGGCTCCTGGATTCTCACCACAATTCTGAAAAACTGGCAGGAAAAAGCAAAGCTCACACAGTTATTCCCATTTTGCAGATGAAACAATAAAAATCACAGAGGTTCTATGACTTGCTGAGGGTTCCCCAAACTGTTGGAGTTAGAAAATTGTCTTCCCATTTCTAGGCCATGCCAACACAGTGTGGAAAGACAAATATGAGTGTTCAAAGGGGAACAAAAGCCCAGAATTAATAGCAGAACATGAAAGGGGAGGGTTTCCATAATCCTCCAGGTATGAATAAAACCATATTAGGAAGCCCAACATCACCTCAGAAAGGGGAGGACCCAAGGGTAGTACTCAGTGTTGCCATTAGCCTTGAAGAGTACGGGCTAGGGTCTAAAGTCAGAGAAACGTGGGGTAAATTTTGGCTCCACTACCTCCTACCACTGCAGGGGCTTGGCCAAGGTCCCAGCCTCTCAGAGCACTGGCTTTCTGATTACAAAATGGGTTAGATAATAGAAGTAGTTATCTTAGAGGTTGCTTTGAGAGTCAGAAAACATGATGCATGAATTCATTAGCTTGTGCTTCTATCATAGCCAGCAATTAATAAATGATTACATTATTATTATGAATTGAAATAAGAGGGGAGTAAAGACCGACATTTATCTCAACTCTTAGCTATTTGAAATGATGAGATTAGTGGACATTTACCGAACTCCTCCTACACATCCTGGTTTGTTTCGTAGGGTCCTCTCACAGGTATAGGACTGGTAGTGGGCAAAGTTTATCAAAGCTGAGAGGGCTGGGACTGGGAGAGGAGCATCATCTGGGATGAATGGGGGTGGCAGAGCTGGAAGGAAGAGGCCTTTGCCTGGAGTTAGGGCCATAGAACCCAGCAGGTAAGATCACATGTTGGATAATAACAGAATTGAGCAAGTGGGGACATAGTTTGCAGAGGTGATTTCTTTAAGTCATTTGGGGCCAGATCAGAGCCATGGGTGATAATGGAGCTCCATTTACATGTGGGACTGGAATTTTGGCATGAGGATGGTTTGATGGTTTAAAAAGCTCAGGAGAGCTCTCTGCTGTGCTAGGTGTTACAGCAGGTGAAATCTTCATATTGACTTTTGAAAGGATATTGAGAACAATGGCAAGTGAACTCTTTTTCTTCTCCTGCAATTGTGGGGGAGTAGGGACACAGGAACATCTGAGGTGTCCCTTCACCTTTCCTAGGAGAGAAGACTTGTTCACAGGATTGGAGTTACCTCCTGTGGGCCATGCTTGGGGTCCACTCCATGGAAAGCTCTCTGTCTATCTGGTGGAAAATAAGGTTGAAGGCAAAATAGGGCCAGATTCTGGAGGAGAGTCCTGTAAGCCAGGGTGAAGGACAATTAGGGAGTCTTTAAAAGTCCCTGAGTTTGGGAACAAAAGAGTACAGTGGTGCTTTACAATAACTCAAAGCATAATTGAAAGTGATTTTTGGATAGATCAAGTAGGAGAGACTAGAAACCCTTTGGCAGTTCAAATTACCATTAATTTTTTTTTAAATCTTTTTAGTGGTGCTCCTTTCTCCAGCAATGTTCTGTAAATGGCAGACAGGCTAAATGGGAAGGATCTCCTTGGTACTGCTAAATCACACCATATTACTTAACTCTCTGGGTCTCATTTACCTGGTTGTAATGAGAATAACCTATCTATAAACTGCCTCTTTCACAGGATGTGACTAGTTCATTCCAAGCTTGGATAATTGGTGCTAGGAACCACTGACTTCCCTTAATTTAGAATTGCCATGGTAAAAGCCACAGCTTAAGAGAAACTATAGAGTAGCAATATGGATATATTTTCATTATTGTGAACATATTATTAAAATAAACAGGTTGACATATGTCATAAAAATTAAAGTTGTAGAGAGCTGAACTTAGAATAATAATATTGAAGGAAAAGAATCCTTTGTAGTTGCAGAGTGCATTATGATTTGTATTAGTTTATATGGGCTAACTCACTGTAAGAAAGAAGCTAAAAAATTAGCAGCTGAAACACAATGAAGGCTTGATTTCTTCTCACTTAAGTGTTGAGCAGGGATAGTTCAAGTCAGCAGAGGTGGTTGGTGCTGGGGTGACAATTTCTGCTTCATGAAGTCTTTCAGGGACTCAGGTTGGTTCTGCCACATTCAACACATGGCTTCCATGGCTATCCTAATGATTATTCTTGGTCCCTGGCCACATGAAGGAGAAGAACACAAAGAGTCTGGAAGCTTCTGTGGCCCAGATATTGACAAGGTGCATGTCACTTCCACTCACATCCCATTGGATCAGACCTAGTTACATGACTAAATTGCAAGAGAGGCTGGAAAATGCAACTTAATTCTGCACTAAAGAAAGGAAGCATAGAATTTAGTGGACAGCTGAAATTCTTCTCCTAACAAATCTTACAAGTACTCGAATCTCTATTTTACTGAAGAAGTCAGTGAAACTTTGGTTAAGTGAATTCCTCAGGAAAACTTTGGCTACCAATGCATGGATCTGGGAAAAAATCAAGATCATTTTATTATTTCTCTATTTATACACCAGCCTCAGAGTTAATTATTCATAAAAACAAGGATTTAGAGAACTTCTGCAATGTGCCTAGCACACTATCTGTATATACTTGGAATTCAGGGGTGGTCATAGTTCTATTGGTTTTCTGACTGAAGGGTGATTTCTGCATATATTGAATGGACAATAAAACACCCTTTACCTTTGATTTCTGAATACTGTTTGAACCATAGCATATACCTTATTTCCAAGATGGCTTACATTTTCTACATAACATACATCACATATTAAATAGCCTTACATGTTCACAATGCTGTACATTTCTCAAGAAAAGGCAAAGTAAAATTTCTTGCTGTTTTGTAAAGTCTTTGTAGCACCTAACATAGAGCTTTAGAATCAGACAGGAAGAAGTTTTACTCTCAGTTCTGCATAGTTAGCCAGTTCATCTAACCTCTTAAGTCATGGTTTTTCCTTCTTGTAAAGAGAAAGAAAATATCTACCCTGTTTGTCTTGCAGGGTGGTTGGAACAAAAAGTGATAATGAATGTGAAAGGGATATGAGACTACAAAACTTGTGGAGACACAGAATCATTACTATGATATTCCATCATTGCTCTGAATTTTATCAGATTACTAAACATACATTTGCTGTCATAAAACATTCATAATGTTGTATGTGAGGTAGGGCTTATTATTGTTGCCATTTTGCAGAAGAGAGAATTGAGATTCAGAGAAGTTAGTGGCTAATTCTTTGTCCATAGTTGGTAAGAATGAAATAGACATTCAAACATTAAAGAAAGAGTGCTGACTCTGGAGGACAAAGATCAGGATTTGAGGCCCACTTCTGCTAAATATTAGCTGTGTGCGTTTGGAAAAATCATTTTTCCTGAGTCTAATTTCCTAACCAGAGAGAATAATACCTTTTCCTCCTTATAATCTCACAAGGTTCTTAAGAAGATCATAGAACCAATGTATTAAAATTATCTCAAGTTTTTTTTAAATGGCCTTGAGAAGAGCCAGGAATTCTTGGCTCCATCTCTCAAGTTGTTCTATGGCAGCAGGAGCCACATATGTTGAAGTTTATGCTGTTGCAGGTTGCTGATTATTTAACTGAGGTCTAGGGTGAGATTTGAGTACATGAGATCCAAGCTTTCAAAGCTGGATCATTATATTATGGAATATTAACTTTGGAGGCCTTTAAAATTTACTCTTGGACAAGTTGTCATCAAACACAAAATCTTCCCAGGAGGTATCCTTGAAAGATTGTCTTTTAGCTTCAGTTGTAATAATGCTAGCAATGAGAACTAACTTATAATAAGGCACAGTCTGTCTAGGTATTAGGTTGACCAATATTTATTGAGACAGCCACTAAGCTAGTGAGCTAACACAGAGGATTGGATTGTCAAATCTGACTTACATGAATCAAAAATCTCACCTGGTGCTAAGATTTACTAATAATTTTGGGGATGCAAATAGTCGAGTGGAACAGGTGAAGCAGGTAGAGGTCTGGGATGTTCTGTATGACTCCCCAGCTCTTTCCTTCCCACATCAGATATGAAGTCTCTGGTTTACCATGATAGGTAAAGCCCTTAAGTAAGGCTTGCAAGCTTCTGCACATAGAAGAGAGTGTTTGGGTTAAGGAACATCTCCATTTTATACCTCAGTTGTACAACTTAGATTATGTGTCCTGAGAAATCATTAAATCCATGGATTCTTGGTTTATTTACCACAAGTGATGGTAAACCAGGGACATCCTGCTAAAGACTGGTCATAAATAATTACCCTCTTCCAGGAACCATCATAACTTTATTTGCCATGAAGTCCAGTTATCAGCATGTTTATAAGAGATCAGTTTGGGGTACCTTCCTTTTTTTCCTTTCCCCAGACTGTTCTCTGATAACGGAGAGAAAAATGAATCACATGCCAGCTACTTTAATACCTTCCTCTCCAGAGAAGTAGGGAAATAAAATGGTAAACACAACATACAACGTCTCTGACTTTGATCAATTCATTTAGGAGAGAAAAGGAAGTAATCAGACAAGTTTAATAGGAACAGAGAGTCTACTGAGTGCTGATCAAGAACATCTCCAACTATGAGAGTAAGGAAAATGCCATAGGATATCGCTTATATGTGGAATCTTAAAAAAAGGACACAGGTGAACTTATCTACAAAACAAAAACAGACTCACAGACATAGAGAACCAACTTATGGTTACCAGGGAGGAAAGGGGGTGGGAGGGGATAAACTGGGAATTGGAAAATTGCACCTCCTGGGGAGTGATGGAAATGTTAGGTATCCTGATTGTGGTGGTGGTTTCATTGGTGTATCCATCTATCAAAATTCATCAAATTGTACATCTGAAATATGTGTGATTTACTGCACAGGAACCATGCCACAATAAAGGTGTTAAATAAATACATAAATATATTTAAAGAAAAGAATATAGTATTTATCCAGTTGAGGTTCTCTATTTCCAACTGATAAGAACTTAATTAAATGTACTGGTCATGGCAAAGAGATGAGGCACTTGAAGTGGTCCCAAATAATAATAAAATTGAATCTTGAAGAAATTGATAGACATTGGTAGAGGTGTACTGGTTAAAGTTTAACACCCATCTCTCAAACAAGAAAAACAGTGCTGCTTTGTAAAATTGGTCGGTATTTATGATATAAATATGATCACCATGACTATTTTAAGCCACAAATGTCACATCAGTAAATACAGAACTGGGAAGAGATGGATGGGCACAGTCACCTTTTGTAGGAGGGCTCCAGCACCCCACAGCAGGGACAAAAAAAGAACATTTCTAACTTTGGTTAAAAGTTATACCTGTGAAAAGCAGCCCGATTTCCAATCACAATTGCAGTTTGGAGTGTCTAACCTTGTGGGTTTTGATTTGGGGTTCATTGTTTTTCTTTAGCCATAACTAGGCAAACATGTTATATGCACAAGGCATGCCTGCCTCCGTTGGCAGCTCTGTCTGTCTTTCCTTAGCTCTCAGCTTCAGCTGCTCTGGAAGATGACTGTCTGTTTGGGACTGCCACCAAGGCGCACCTAAGTGAATTTTGTGCTTGCAGAATAGTCTGTGTTTTATATAGACCATTCCATAAAGAGCCCAAATTAGACACAGATCTGTTTAGCAGTACAGTAACAGACACACTCACAGAGGTGTATTTTATTTAGGCACATGCAAAAGGTCAGTAATGAAGACATATAGAATGTTTGGGAGCAGATAAGACAGGCACACACAGGCTGAGTCCTAAGGCATAAGCAAATCAAGAAGAAGCCAGGAGTTGAAAGAAAACACAACTTGGCATGTGCCGAAACGACAAGCACTTTGGTCTTCCCTAAACGTTAGATGCAAGACAGGAGTGGGAGCTATTGCAGCTGGCGCAGCAGGCGGGAACCGGATAGGTAATGAGAGCACTGTAGCAGCCACAAACTCACTTGGACTTTATCTTGTTGACATGGAATAGGGTTGAAAGTTTTTTTTTCCTCCTTTTGAGATTAAATCTGTCTGCCTGTTCTGTCAAATTGTTTTTAATCTTGCCCTTAGAGGTAGAAACATCTGATTTCTCTTTAAACTGATGGCCCTCAGTCATTTGAAGGCACGTCTTATGTTCCCCCTGATGTTCTCAAAGGGTGATGTCTTCATGTTACAAGGATCCAGACTCCTCTCCATCCTGGTGTTCCCTTGAGTTCAGCCTGTCCCACATGCCAGGGTTCAGTGATTTGCTCAGGGGTACTAGTTTCAGGGTTGAGGGAAGGGAAGAGTTCAGTCTCAGATGCCAGGAAATTGGATGCTTCTTACCAACCAAGCCTCTGTTCAATTTTCCTTTTTCATATGAAATTCAATTCCTTGCTCCTTTCACATCCAGGTAGGATTTGCTTGGCACTTCACTGGTTCTAAGGAAATATTCAAAATCCTCCGTAAATTTTCTGGAAGAAATTATGGTCTCTGGAATTTGGTTTTTCACAGAGGATCTCCTCTGTCTCATGTTTCTGCAGTTATGTGTATTGCCTTTGAATGACTTTGTCACCTTGGTGCCCAGAACAGTGCTTGGCACTTGACCAGTGCTCAAAATGTATTCATTGAATGAGTATTCAGACAAGACTCGGCATCCTCATTGGTAGCTCTTGAGCTTCAAGCATTTTTTTAAGTTGAGAAGAACTTACTGAAGATCGATAGTCACAACAGAGCAAGGCTGCAAGTTTCTGCCCGTTGGTCCTTTTCTCCATCCATGTTCCGAAGTAACTTGTCTCTAGGATCTGCAAATTCTTTTCTCTCCATCGTGTGTAGTAACTCAGATCTGCCTGGCTCCTATCTAAAACACATTGAGACACATCCACTAAGAACAACGGTGTATTGGTGAATGTTTAACAACGGGCTCTCCAAAAATTCCCACCGTGTCTGATTTCAGAGTACCAAGGTGAGGTCACTGAATGTAGGGTTGGGAAGGAACACACGCGGTCAGCTCTTGAGAGTTGGTATAAGCTTGCCCTTCGGGTCACTGTAGGGGGTCAGAAAACAAAAGATCCACCCTCTTTAGAGGATGGTTGATATCATAAACAGTTACTTTTTCTCTCTTACTACATTCAAAATATCTGCTTAGCATAAATTAGACTTTCAAAACTAGATTCTCTAGATTTGAAAACTAATGTTAAACCTTTTAAACCAGTGGTACTAAACTGTGAGAAGTGCTGCCCCCCAGAGGGCATCTGGAAATTTGCAGGGCTATTGTTGGCTGTAGCAGTAATGGGACGCTACAAGTACTTAGCAGAGAACCGTCAGGAATGCTGATTATTCCATGGGAAAGACGATCCTGCACAAAAAGAATTGTCCTGCCTCCAAACTCTATGGCACAATCTTTGGAAAAGTCTGCTTTACACTGTACCTCCCACAGCTTGGCTTTCGGCCAGATGGTAATCCTTTATATTCTGCTAAACTTTTGTGAGAGAAGTAATCATACCCTGCCGCTTACAGGGAAAGGAAATCCTATGCTTAGTGACAGATGCTTATTTTATTCCTAAATGATTGAAATAAAATGCATTGGAATGAAACTTTTTTCCCTATTAACCTTTAGCAGCATTTATAATGATCACGTTAAATCTAACCTCATTACAATGTAATGGGGCCTGACTGAAATACTGCAGGTATGATGCTGAGTAATTTCATAAATTATTAAATGGTAATTGAAAGTAATATGGCAGAATACATTCTATTCCTGAGGGGGAAAATACAG
This sequence comes from Vicugna pacos, assembly GCF_048564905.1. Classification (NCBI taxonomy): domain Eukaryota; kingdom Metazoa; phylum Chordata; class Mammalia; order Artiodactyla; family Camelidae; genus Vicugna; species Vicugna pacos. The sequence goes on along the minus strand of NC_132988.1, from coordinate 112,878,806 downwards.
AAGACTGTGGATGGAAATAAAACTGGTGAAAATACAGCATGTAGACAAGAGCTGGAAGCTCTTGGGGGAAGGTGATGGAATAAATGAACATACCCTTTAATTTTTGGCATTGAGTTAAAATACATAATTTTGATCCTGGGGTTACAGTCCCTCCTTGGAACATTGCAGACAACTAGACCCCTCTCTCACTTCCTGTTTTCAGGCATTCTTCGGGGCAAAATAATCAAATTCAAATTATTTTTTATACTAAATGTCTCGATGCCATACTTTTATTTCAATTACAGTGATTGCAGTTCACTTCAAGCCCTCACTTACCTAATAGCTTTTCAGAAGCTTAAAAAAAATCCCAATCAGTAAAGTAATGGCGCTTTTCGTGGGAGAAAAAAAACCCAAAAACTAAAGTAATGAAGACTATGGGTTTGGAGTGACGTCTCTTACCACACAGAGCCTTCACCATAGGTAGCGGATTCTTTCAAATTAAAGCGTGCATTATGCTTTATAAGTTCACTTTTCCAACATGGGCTCAGATGGCAGGGACTGTTCTACAACTTGCTCTTTTCACTTTATATTATAGCTTGGGCACCTTTCTATGTTGGTACGTGCAGATCCAAACTTAAACATTTATTTATTAATTTAATTATTTTTAGTTGAAGTATAGCTGATTTATAACATGTGTTTCAAGTGTACAACATAGCAATTCAATACTTTTATAGATTATACTCCATTTAAAGTGATTATAAAATAATAGTCGTATTTCCCTGTGCTGTGTGATATGTCCTTGTTGCTGATTTATTTCTCACATAGTAGTTTGTGCATCTGAACCCCCTGCCTCTATCTTGCCCCTCCTCCCTTCCCGTTCCCCATTGGTAACCACTGGTTTGTTCTCTTTATCTGTGAGTCTGCTTCCTTTTTGTTATGTTCACTAGTTTGTTGCATTTTTTAGATTCTACATATGAATGATATCATACAGTATTTATCTTTCTTTGTCTGACTTATTTCATTAACATAATTCCTTCCAATTTTATCCATGTTGCTGCAAATGGCAAAATTTTATTCTTTTTTATGGCTAAGTAGTATTCTATTTTATATACATTCTATACAGTATTCTATATATATAATATATACCACATACAGAAATATACCACATATAGAATATATGTATATATATATACACACACACCACAACTTTTTTCTCCAGTCATCTATCGATGGACATTTAGGTTGCTTCCATGTCTTTGCTATTATAAATAGCGCTGCTATGAACATTGGGGCGCACGTATCTTTTCTAATTAGAGTTTTCTCTGGATGTATGCCTAAGAGTGGGATTGCTGGATCATAGGGTAAGTCTTCAGTTTTTCAAGGGTATTCACTATTCTTAACCTTTTTCATTTCCATACTAATTTTATAATCATCTCACCAACTTCCATGAAATTTTTGTTGGATGCAAATCTATAAATTTTGTGTAGAACTGATACCTTTAGATTATTGAATCTTCTAATCCATGAATATGGTATAACCCTCCATTTATTTGATTCTTCAATTTTATTTTAGTAATGTTTGTGTTTTTCTGTGTAGGTATTTTGCCCATTTTAAAAATTAGATTTATTCCTGAATATTGATGTATTTTAAGGGTAGATATTTTTAGTTGTATTTCTGTAAATTTAATTTCTAATTGTTGCTAGGATGTAGAAATACAATTAATTTTCATATACTGACTTTGTAATCAGTAATCTTACAAAATTAACTTATTTATTTTCATAATTTATTTGTAGATTTTTTTAATTTTCTATTTATATTGTCTTATTTTTAAATTTAATTTTTAGTTACTTTTTAATTTTATTTATTTTCTTTTTTATCTTGCACTCATTAAACCTTCTATAGTAATGACACATAGAAGAGGTTGTAGCAGGGTTAGTGAAAAAAATTACTCATGATTTTTGCTGAAATAGTAAGGTAAACTTTATTCAGTATAATCATGATGGGTGTAGGACTACTGCCACAGGATTTTATAATTAAGGAGAGAGATTGAACTTGACTCAGAATATAACAAGGAAAAGTCAGGGTTTATAGTGAAGAAACAAGGGAGTGGGGGTCAATAGGTGAAAATTACTATAAGGCTAGTGTAATTCTTTGCTAAACTGACTTAGTAGGTTCTTGCTGAAGGCAGGCCCTGTGACCAGCTCCCACCTGGGAGATACCGGGAGATGAGGAATTTGGTTGGGATATCAGCATAGTCAGATTCTGAGGTTGGGGAATTCTGGCCAAACTGACTTAGCAAGGTTCTTGCTAAACCTGGACTCTACAGGATGGCGATGGAAGCCCAAGCTCTGGGCTAGTGGAGCAGAAGACTCAGGAGCTTGACTAAGTTTGGCCAAGGAGAGAATCCCGGTCAGCAGACGTTCTCGTTTCACTCCCAACTTTAGGGGAAAAGTTTCTACTATTCCATCACTAATATCATGTTTACTATAGGGTTATTATTTTTTTTCCTTAACCAGATACTCTATCAGGTTAGAGAAGTTTCTTCAGTTTTTTGTTTCCTAGAGTACTTTTTTGAAAAATCATGACTGCATGGTGAATTTTATCAAATGCACCCTCAGTACTAATTTAGATATTCATGTGGGGTTCTTATTCATTCTTTTAATATGGTGAGCTACATTAATTAATTTTTTTAAAGTAGTAAACTAACATGCATTGCTGGAAGAAACCCCACATTGTTATAATACATTCTCATTTTATGTATCATTGCATTTGATTTGCTATTACTTTGTTTCGGACTGTTGTGTGTGTTCATCACAGAGATGGGTCTGTAATGCTTTGTTTGTAATTTCATTGACAGATTTCGAAATTGAGGTTATGTTAATATTATAACAAGAGATACCTCTTTTTTTCTGTTCCTGGGAAGAGCTGATATAAGTTTGGCATGATTTCTTATTTTAATATTCAAAAGAATTCCCTGGCTAAGCTATCTTGGACTGAAGTTTTCTTTGTGGAGGGATTTTTACTTATGGCTTAAATTCCTAATATATATGCAGGAATATTCAGATCTTTTGTTTATTCTATGTCAGTTTTGGTAAGCTGTGCTTTTAAGAAATTTGTCTATTTATTTTCAGCTTTTCAGCTTGTTGGCAAAAGTTAATGTTTTATCTTTCTATTATCCCTTTAATCACTGTAGAAATTGTGATGATATTATTTTTTTCTTCCTAATATATGTTATTTGTGTCCTTTCATTTTTTTTTTAGAATTGAGAGGAGTTTGTAAATTTTATTAATCTTTAAAAATAACCATATTTTTACTTTGTTGATTTTTTTATATTGTTTTTATTTTCCTGATTTTTCTTTTATATGTACGATTTTCTTTTTTTATGAATCTCTGCTTAGACTTTTAACCTCTTAGCCGATGCTTTCCAATATCAATTTCACTGTCTATCTCCATGAATGTACAGTTTAGGAATTAAGGAGTAATCTGAGGGACATTGCACGAGTAATTTTGGGCTCACTTTTCTGTGCTGCTCTTTTGTCTCTGATTTGGGCCCCTCAGTCCTGGCTGCCTTAGTTATCCTTAATTTTAATTTTGAGTCGGTCTCATCTTAATACTTTTTGTAATTCTAATCCCTTGATTGTCACCTGCATTGGTTTCTCTTTGATGCCTTCAGAAAGTGTCATTTTAAAATGTAATTCAGCTTTTAGGTTGATTTCAGTAGGAGAATTAGTGTGATAAAGCTACTCATAGTAACTGGGACTATTTATTCATTTTGGAGGCTGCATATAATCTAGGTTTTGGATATAGCAATTAACTGTTTAATGCTCTTTTAGATTTCTAGGTTCTTTCTAAATTTTTGCTGTTATGAATAACGCTGCATGAACATTCTTGTAATATAATTTCATGCAACTATACAAGCATTTCTTCAGGATAAATTGTTAATAGTGCATAGATGGACATGGCTTATATCAACTTTGCCCACCTTTTATTGACCAGGACTCAGTTTCATGGCTTCAACTAAATTTCAGAGTAGATTGGGAAATTCAGATGTTTTATATATACAGGGAGAAGAAATGTTGTGGCAAACACAGAATTGTCTTTACTACTAATTACTTCTTAGCTTGTCTGAGTCCCTACATTATCGCTGGACTTAATATCCTTAAATATCACTTGGCAAGATTCACCACTAAATTAAAATCCATAGGGTCTTCCTTTTGCTTTGAGAATGGATTTGTGACTTCTTACAAATGAATTAAGTGATAGACTTTCAGTGAAGGACGGTTTTGCTTTGTATTTCTGAATTTAGTTCTCTTATCATCTTATGCTGATACTTACTTTTTTTCTTTCTATAAATGATGGGAAGGATTCCGGGGGGCTCTGGTTCACAGTTGGGTAGAGATTATCACACTTACTAAGTCAAGTTTGAAACCAAGGGCAGTCATCAGTTAGACACCTTAAACTATAACTTGCTTAATAAATATTACCCTCTAACCTGCCTTTGCCATCAAGCTTGCCTTAACTCTTCCTGCAAATCCTCCAAGCTTTATGTTGTTTAGACAATATATCACAAGACTCCTTTAACTGCCCCCTAGCTAGGGCTAGGGCTAGGGCTAGGGTTAGGGTTAGGGTTGGGGTTGGGGTTAGGGTTAGGGTTAGGGGTTAGGGTTAGGGTTAGGGGTTAGGGTTAGGGTTAGTGTTTAGCGTTAGGGTTAGGGTTAGGTTTGGGGTTAGTGTTGGGGTTAGGGTTAGGGTTAGGGGTTAGGGTTAGGGTTAGTGTTTAGGGTTAGGGTTAGGGTTTGCTTACGTTGTTTTTCAGGAACGTGGAGCTAGTCTTGCCCAGTTAAAACGGTAAAGACCAGTGACCATTCAGCTGGGCCTGCTTGAGTGTCTGATGGATGACCTTTTAACTTCAGAGAACCAAAAACTCTACCCTCAGGTCATGCTAACACCGTCATTTTCTGAACATACTTCCCATGAAGAAGGATGTAACTGAGATACGCCTGCACATAACACTGATTACTTTCCCTTTTTCTTACCGCTGATAAACTTTTCCCAGGCCTCAGATCACCCACTTCTTTGTCCCGTAAACATCCCAAGACCATTGCCTTTGGGGATTTGGATTTGAGATTTGTTCTTCCATCTCCTTGCTTGACTGCCTTGTGAATAAATGTTTCTTCTGCTCAACCTCCAGCATCTCAGTGTTTGGCTTGCTGTGTGGGGGTGCAGATGAACCTGGTTTAGGAACAAGCTCTTCCCACTGTAGTTACCAGGGCAGAGACAAGAGACAGCAATGCATGGGATGGACATTGCTTCTACTACATCCAGCAATACGAGCTCAGGTGAGCTAGTCAATCTTTCTGTACCTCTGTGTTCCCAGCTGGATTATGCAGTTCTGATGATGGGATGAAACTGAAGTCCTGTTATTGTGATGCACTAGTCTCCATTCAAAAAGTCATACGGAAGGACAAGGTTTGCCTCTGGGAAAGACAGGAGTCTGAGCCGTAAAGCAGCTCTAGGTGATGTGTGTATGTGTGTGTGTGTGTCTGTTGTGCTCACACCCAATGCCTCAAGCCTGGAAGCTGAGGACACCTTCATCTCCAGCTCATTGTTGTTTATTTGGAGCCATTTAGATCAATCACCCTAGAAGCAGCAAACACTTCAGGGACACGACGTTAAGTGTCAAGTGCCTCCTCAGCTTCCGTGCCAGAAGATCTAGTTTAAGGCTTCACAAGTGGGTTTCTTGAGAGTTATTTGTTTTCAATCTGCAGTGAGAGGACCAGCCTGGATGGGAGCCCTGCAGCCGTGGCGCTCCAGCTTTCCTCTTTAGGAAACAGGAGTCCTCAAGGTCCATTATCTGGTTCTGGTCCGGCCATTAGGTTGCCCTTTCACAGACAGGGGGTGAATGAGCCCAGTGGTAGAACCCTAGAGTGGGCATAATCCATGGGCGCCTTCTCTGGAATAACATGACATTCAACCACAATTAAAAAAAACCCCAACACTGCTGTTTTTGGCAATCCGACTGTTGCTGATTTGAAAGTAGATAACAAGAAGCAAATTGCCCAGCTAGGATTCCTCTTCTGCTATTAATTAGCTCTGTGACCTGAGGAAAGTTGTTTAAGCTATTCATGTCTCAGTTTCCTTGTACAGAAACTGAGAAGAATAGTAGTATTATCCCGATAGGTCCTATGAAAAATTAAAAGAGATAATTTATGAAAAGTAGTTTGAATAGTGCGTGACATATAATAAACCCAATGTAAATGTTAGGTGAACTTATTATAAATAATTATTAATTATCCCATTATTTAGTTATTTAACTTAACACCCCTTAAGATAGATATTTTACTTTATTCCCCTTTTACAGATGAGGAAAGTGAGACAAAATTGTCAAGTAACTCATCCAACCTATCCACGTTTAATAAGCTATAAAATTGGAATTCAAAACCTGATAGTCTGGAGAAATCAAACCAAACAGTGAGGGGAATGCGACATTTTCCCCAAGGAGAGTTGTAAAGTCACATCACAGCAGTTGAGCACTTCCAATGTGATGTGACTCTGGTTTCTGCCTACCTTCCTAGCTGCCTCCAAGTAGCAAGCATTGATAAGGGCTACATAATTTTGGGGTAAGAACTTAGGAGCTCGAGTCAGACAGTTTTGTGTTGTGAATAAAATTCATATCCAATGACAAGACAAGAAAAATTTAAACATAAAAGTTTTTCTCTGCCCTCTGGCCTCTTCTCTCCCTGCTATTGTGCATGGTGTATTTGCATTACGCGTTGATCGGGTCTCCTCCATGGACAGAAATACCCGCTCAACCATAAAGAGCAAATTCTTGTAGCATCAACAAGACAACTCCCTAAAAGATACATCTATCAAAATTCATCGAATTGTACATCTGAAATATGTATGGTTTGCTGTACAGAAATTGTACCACAGTAAAGTTATTTAAAAATAAAATAAAATAAGTTTAAAAATTAAAAAAAGATAATATTCCTTCTTGATCTTGTAAGGGGTTCCATGATCCATCACGATGATGCTCTGATCTGGATTGTGTAAACTATCAATAATGTACAATTAATGTACAGCCCTATGTCTCAAAAACCTTATATAACTGCACCTGGATGTCTAATGGGTGGAACAGTTCTCGGGGCTTCCTGAGATGCTCTTCCTGGGTTATAATCGTCAAATTTGGCTTGATAAAAATTTTCCATTTTCTTAGAGTGACTGATAAATTTTTTGTCAACAGGGTAGAAACTTATATTTTGCCTCTCAGTAGCTGTGGGACCTTTAGCAAATTACTTATGTTGTGTAAGCCCACACAATCCTAATAACATCATTGTATGTTATGCATATAAATTACTTAGCAAGTATCCTAGTATAGTATGAGTCCTCAGAAAGCATTGGTTATTATGGTAGATTCCAAAATGGAATCTACCCAACTCTCCTTTCCGATGCTGACACGCTTTCCCATGTAATTTTTAAGTGCCTTTATTCTGCATCTAGATTCAGCCATAAGACTTGCTTTGACCAATAGAATGGAGTGTGTACCCCAGTTCCAAACCTCTTGTATCCTGATCATCATAATGAGAACTTGTGCATCCGGGGAGGGAAGGGACAAATGGGACTGCATGGAGTTACAGAGTTTGATGTAGAACTGGGATTTGAATCCAGATCTAGCTGACTTGATAACTAGGGCTTTTGTCCACTCTGCTAGTCTGCATTGGATTAATATAGCTGTGGTGGAAACTTGGGGACAGATGTAAGGCAGTCTTTTTTCTTTTTTTCTTTTGTATTAGACCAAATTACCAGGAAAGGTTGCAGAATCAAATCATATATATTAAATTTTTTTTATTGAAGTATAGTCAGTTTATAATATTGTGTCAATTTCTGGAGTACAGCATGATGTTTCAGTCATACATATACACATATATATTCCTTTTCATATTCTTTTTCTTTATAGGTTACTATAAGATATTGAATAAAATATATAGTGGAAACTTGTTGTTTATCTGTTTTATATATAGTAGTTAGTGTCTGCAAGTCTTGAACTCCCTATTTATCCCTTCCCACCCCCTTTCTCCCTATTAAGCCTAAGTTTGTTTTCTGTCTGTGAGTCTGTTTCTGTTTTGTAAATAAGTTCATTTGTCTTTCTCTCTCTCTCTCTTTTTTAGAGTTCACATAGAATTGTTATCATATGGTATTTTTCTTTCTTTTTCTGGCTTACTTCACTTAGAATAATGATTTCCAGTTCTATCCATGTTGCTGCAAATGGCATTATTTTATTCTTTTTTATGGCTGAGTAATATTCCATTGTATAAATATCCCACAACTTCTTTATCCAGTCATCTGTTGATGGATATTTAGGTTGTTTCCATGTCTTGGCTATTGTAAATAATGCTGTTATGAATATTGGGGTGCATGTATCTTTTTGAATTAGAGTTCCCTCTAGATATATGCCCAGGAGTGGGATTGAGAATCAACTTATATTTAATCAAAATGTAATTACAACAATGAGTAATAACAAGAAAGAGAGAAAAAGGAAATCTGTACTCATAAGAGCAAAATTGGTTTTCTAATGTGTACACAGGCAATGCAGAACAGTTCCTCTGTAGTCATGTCTAACGTATAAATTCCTTTTGTAACACATGAGTCTAAATTTAGTAGAATAAGCCTTCTTGATAAGACTGACACTTCATAGATCCACCAGACAAATGTCTAGGTTCAGTTGTGCTTGTCGCCAGGGGACCAGTATAATAAGGAATGTGACTGGACTTTGTTTTAGTTTTGGGGAAGGAGACTCTAAAGCCTTGGAATTTCCTTAGTAATAGGAGTGTCTTTGTTATTCATGAGCCCCTCAGACCATACCTGAGTTTCTGCTAATGAGGTAACTCCAGATGGAAGCTGGTTGTTCTGGAAAGACAAACTCTGCCATTAGAGGGTAGGGGCTTTGAGCTTGGTGATATCAGCTGGATCTCTCCATCCCTGGGTAGGGAAGGGAGGCTGGAGACTGAGTTCGATTATGTGGCCAATGATTCAAGCAATCATGCTTACATAATGAATCCCCAGTAAAATCTCCAAATGTGGAAGCTTAGTGGAGCTCCCTGGTTGGGGAAAACGTTGATGTGCCAAAGGGCTGACATACCCTGATGCCACAGGGAGATAGCAGAAAAACTCTGCATTTAGGACCCTGTCAGACTGTGTCCTGTGTCTCCTTACTTGCCTGGTCCTGATTTGTATCCTTTATAATAAACTGTAATCATAAGGAGAATACATTCCTGAGTTCTGTGAGTTGTTCTAGCAAATTATCAAATCTGAGTGGTGATGGGAACCCCTGGAACCCCTAGGCACTTGGTCAGCAGCATGAGTGGCCTTGGGATCCCCAAATTTGTGACTGGCCTCTGCAGTGAGGGCAGTCTTCCTGGAGACTATGTCATTAACTATGGGTGGTTACCAATGGAATTGCACCACAGTATGGCCTGATGAACTCACATGCTTTCCTTCTAAAAATTAACATTTTACATTATATAATAATAATATATTCTAGTTAAAATGGTAAGTTTTTGAATGTTGACCCTCTTTTGTCCATCTCTTCCTTAATCTAGTTTTTCTTCCTCTCAAAATAAACCACTTTGTTTACTTTGTTATGCAGTTTTTCCAGTCCTTATTTACACATTTATACACATACAATTGTTCCCTGGTATCTGGGGGTATTGGCTCCAGGACCCGTCCCCTAACCCAGCCCCGCAGATACTAAAATCTGTGGATGCTCAAATCCTGCATCTGTAGATTCCACCAACCACACATCATAAACATGGTACTACTCGATCTGTGATTGGTTGAATCCTCAGATGCGGAACCCACAATCATGGACGGACAACTAGATGTGCTTCCACAGATAATACAAAGTGTTATTTTATGTTTGGGTTTATTTGGCATGAGAAGCATCATATCTATCTGACTTTTTTCTTTCAGTAAATGATACATTTTGGAGATCTGATATTTATTGAGTTACCTCATTAAAAACAAACAAGGCACTACCCTTCTGCTTAATCATTCACCCATTGATGGGCATGGAGGTTGCTTGTTAACTTTAGCTATTATGTCAGATAATGATGTAATAAACATCCTTATGCATGACTCCTTGGACCCATGTGGGAGTGTTTCTCTAGGGAGGGTATCTTTGAACAGATCTGCTATGTGCCTTTGAAAATTTCAGTGTGCCTTCAATCATCTGATTTGATGCTCTTAGAAATAGTTTATTTAGTGATGGTTAGCTGATTTAGAACTAATTTCCAAAAGTTATAGCAATTATACACTAAGTGAAGATCAAGAACAACTTGTTGGTATGGTAGGTGGGCTGGCTCTCAGATGACCACCAAGGGGGATAGATGTTTTATTTTTGGCTGAGGAAAACATTCTATTTTTGTTTACTGTAAGTTGTAAGATAATTTAGAAAGTGAGATTTTTAGGAAGAATGAATAAACAGTTAATGTTGTGATTTTGCAACCTATGGCAAATTTGTTTGCATGCTTTACATATGAGCATGTGTGTGTATACACATATGTGTATCTGCTTGCAGGTGTACTTACACACATAAGAAAATAATTTTTATTTGAAGATGAGGCATTATGTTCCCCAATCCTGACAAGTTTTTTTCCCAGCTCTGGAAGTGCTAATCATGGAGTAAGTATGTATTAGTCTGCTCATGCTGCTCTAACAAAATACCACAGACAAAGTGACTTCAACAACAGACATTTATTTCTCAAAGTTCTTGATGCTGGGATGTCCAAGAGCAAGGTGTTGGCTGATTCGGTTCCTGGTGAGGGTCTTCGTGGCTTGCAGATGGCCACCTTCTCACCGTGTCCTCACATGGTGGAGAGAAAATGCTGGTAGATACTTCTTATGAGAGCACTTACAATTTTTCTTCTTTTAGAGCATTAATACCATCTTGAGGTTCCCACCCTCATGACCTCATCTAAAGCTCATTATTTCCCAAAGACTCTGGCTCCAAATACCATCATATTGGGAGTGGGACTTCAAAATATGAATTTTGGGGAGACACAAATTCAGTCCCTGAGAAGTGGTTACCTCATCTTTATCCCAAGCTGTTGGGAGAACGGTACCTCCTCCCATAACATGTGCACATAGATTTTCTTGTGCATCGCAAACTTGTAGCCGATGATTTCTTGCTGCAGTTACTCTTTTAAATATTCTCTTCTCTCACCCGTGATAGGTATGGAGCTGTGTTCTGCAGCCATCTTGGTATTTCCTTCCAAGATGCCAAAATGATGCAGTCACCAGACGGTCCAGAAATTTTGATTGGATCCCAGGGCATTGATACTCCTATGTCTAAACAGTTAGGTAAGAATCACAGCCTTGGACACCAGGGGATGTTTACTTAATCTTTAGGCTCATCACAGACCATCATCTTTTTACGCAGGGTCCATTCTCAGGAGACGAAGCCTGGAGCAATCCTGACCCCTTATTCTTTATCTTGCTCAATTTCTTGCCTTCAGGTAATTATTTCTGCAGGCAGTTTTATAATCTTGTATCTATGAGAAAAATGATCAGATGAAGTCCAGGGAAGATGCTGTATGTGGTTAGCAGTCTTTCCTGAATTAGAGAAAGGGGGTGGGTTCTAGGTGCCCTATATTTTTTACCCTGCAAAGTTATTTTCTTTCTCCTCTTCTTGATTCTCTTGCCACATCTTCCCTCTTCCATATATTCATCACAGTTCTTCTGTCTCTTCTTTCTTTCTTCTTAAGCCAGTTTCACAGTGTCACTACTCAGGAATCATGGTACATGGATGACAATTATTTATCTTGATAGCTAACATTTGCCAAGTGACTCCTTGGTTATAGGACCTGCATGTTTATACTTAATTCCCACACCAATCCTAAGAGATTGGCCCTAAAATTCCTTATTCTATAGGCTCAGAAAGGATATACAAGTTTCCTAAAGACTCACAGCTAGAAGTGGCAATGCCAGGATTTGTACCCAAGCAGTCTGACTTCATTCTTTTAATTGCTACCCTGTTCTGCATAAACTGGGAACTTCACTTTACATCAATATTATTTAATTCTCATAATAATACTTTAAAGTTGGGATGATAAATTCATTTTTTAGATGAAATTACCAACCTCAGCAAAGTTAGTTTACTCAAGGTCATCAACAAGTGGAGAAACCAGCAGAAACCTTTCCTCTTCTTCAGACTGTCTCAATTTAATTCCTCTTTGTTGCATTGAGTTGAATCAAAGTCTTAAGGTTTTCTGTGCCAAACCAGGAAAGGAACTGTGAAGTTCAGAATATGTCTGTTTCATTGACTTTCTCTTGTTCTTTTCTCACTATTGTGACCTTGCGGGTCCTGTTACCTTCACCCCTTAATAAAATGTGGTTCACATTGCCCCCTGGTTTCCCTGTGCCCTGCTTCTGCCACCAAGCTACAGCCAGACCAATCACATTTTAAAGTTGTCTGAAGTTAAGTTCAAACCTCCAGAGTCCTTTCAGCTTTAAAGAGCCCTGAATCTAATTTTAAAATGATTTATCGTTGCAATTTGTGCTAATATCATTATAAATCATCAATTTACATAGACTGAAGATCTGATTAATTCAAATGTATTCATTTACTTTAGATTAATATTGCACCCACTGACTAACCTCTGTATTCATTTACACACAAGATTAGAAACAGACTATTACATCCAAACAAGTGCCTACGCCAAGCAGCTTGAGTAGAATTGTCCATTTCCAGCACTGGCAGGGTAGCTCGAGGACTGCTTTTGCAGAGCATCTGGCGCGTCGCCCCAGCAATAGAGCTTCGGCTTCTGACTCTCACATCGTTGCTGTTGCCCGCGCTCTCTCTGTCTCCGGGCACACTGACGCTTTGTCAGGCTTGCCTTGCCTGTCTACAGAGACACATGAATATTCAAAGACTGTTTACTACAAGGTTAGTCATGACATAGGACTTTATGATTCGAACTCATTTAATCCTTACAACAGCCCTATGGAATAGGTACGAATATCCCATTTCACAGAGGGAGGAAAGAGGCGTAGAAGAAATCAGCAACTTGCCCAAGGTCAGGCTAGTAAGTGTTATAGCCAACACGTATTGTAGGCAGAATTTGAACCCCCCAAATGTGGCTCCTGGGTCCATGCTGTTATCCACTCTTGCTCTGTGGCTTTAAGATCAACCGGAATCATGCAAGATTGAAAGGGTCCTTAGAGATTTCTTCAAAACATCTCTAACGCTAATCGTTGATATAGACACTCGGAAGGGCTGAAATCACATGCAATAGCTCCTACGAAACCCCAAGATACTCAGTCTAGTTTTGGACAGAAGACATTTGCTCAATAGACATAAGTATCAATTAGCTGTTGATTATTCCCTGCCATAATGGAATTACATCTTTAGGGTGAAGAGTAACCGATTAATGCTCTAGAATTTTGGAGTTGTACGATGTGAGTTGTGGTTTCTACTTCCAGCAATTCTTAGTTCAGTCACCGTGCACACGGCCCCTGGGGAGCCTTGATTTCCTGCGCTGTAAAGTGGTTGTCTTGTCTCCCTGACGGGATCCATGAGCTTCCATGACACGTCAGCGTCTTGCACAGTGCCGTCTCACGGGCAGTCCAGGACCTCACTAGCCTGCACCTGAGTTGATAACTCACTGCAGTTTTCCCCAAGTGCTTCACTACTGAGGGAGAGCCCAAGAAGCCAGTCACCTGTTTCCAATCTGTTAGAAGTTTACAGGCAAAGGCAGTGGGTTGACTTGAAGCACAAAACATGATTAATGATTTGAAGTACTAATGAAAGGTTGGCCCTGCAAAAATGCCTTTCATATATATTTCCAAAAAGGTCTTTCTTACCTAAGACTTTGAATTTTAAATTACTTTCCTAGGTCCACTTTTTATAGCCTAAACATATCTGTCGGCCACCTATTGCGTGAAAACATTTCGCCTGGTGGGAGAGGAAGGATGTTAACAATAATAAATGTATCATAAACTTGTAGAGCAGATTTTTTTTCAAAGTACTTTCGTGTACTGCATTGTTTCATTGGAAGAGCGGGGAAATGAGAGACCAAGGTTCGAATCCAGGCTTTGTTAATGAAGTGATCTCAGATAAGCCATTGTCCCTCCTTGGGTACTGATTTCCCTATCTGATTTGGGACCTGGATCAGTTGATTTGAACTCTGCTTTTCTATGATGCTTGATACTTTGTTTATTTAAAGTGGAAGGTGTAGTCCCTCACACATGGAAAGGCACATGCTTGGAGTTTGATAAAGATTTGATGGACTGAAATAAATCACGGTGTCTGGCATCAGGCTGCTGGTGTTCAAATTCTGACTTAACTATTTACTACATAGCAAGTTGCTTGATCTGTTTCCCCATCTATAAAATGCAGATGATAATAGCATCCATCTCACAGGGTCAGGCAAGGAGTAAATTTAAGTTAATAAATGTAAAATGGTAGAGCAGTGACTGACTTACAGTAGGCACTCAATAGATGTTAAATGCATCTGTCTGGTTAAGAAGTTTGGGACATACTCACACACACAGCATGTACCTACCCATGGTTTCAATAAATCCAAACCAGACACGAAGGTCTGAAGTAGAACTGAGCAGAGGACAGGACCAGATTCAGGAGTCAAAAAAGGAGGTCTCTGGAACACTAGACGAGGTTGCAACTTTCCCTGGAAGATGAGCATTTTCAAAGGGCAGAGGGTAGGTGAACAAGTGAAAAATAGCTCAAGATGTTGGAGCTTGGGGACCAGGCTTCAGGGAAGAATATTCTCCACGCTACTCATTCTGATTATCCCAATGGTCAAATTTATTTTCATGAAACTGATTGTCCTTTTTTAAAAAAAGTTAGAGACAATTTTTTTGGGAGCACTTTTAGGTTTACCACAAAACTGAGAGGAAGGTACAGAGATTTCCCATATACCCGCTGCCCTCACACGAGCATAGCTTCCCTGTTGTCAACATCACTCACCAGCTTGGTGCTTTTTTTTTTTTAACCAAGATGAACCTACATTGACACATCATAATAACCCAAAGTTCATAATCTACCTTAAGGTTCATTCTTGGTGCCACACATTCTATGGGTTTGGGCAAATATATAATGACATAGCCATCATTACAATACCATGCATAACGTTTTCACTCTCCTAAAAGTACGCTGTGCTCTGCTTATTCATTTTCCCTTCTCTCCTTCCCCCCTTGCCTCCTGCAACCACTGATCTTTTATTTTCTCTATGGTTTTGCCTTTTCCAGAGTACCATATAGTTGGAATCATAAATATGTACCTTTTTCAGTAATATACATTTAAGATTCACTTAGTGATAAGCATTTAAGATTCCTCTATGTCTTTTTTATGTTTTTATAGCTCATTTCTTTTTAGCACTGAATAATACTCCATAATAATATGAGTGTATCACAGTTTATTTATCCACTCACCTACTAAAGGACGTCTTGGTTGCTTCCAAGTTTTGGTAATTATGAATTAAGTTGCTATAAAGCTCTGTGTGCAAGTTTTTGTGTGAACATAAGTCTTCAGCTCTTTTGGGTAAATGTCAAAGGGCGTGATTGCTGGATCGTATGGTAAGAGTATGCTTAGTTTTGTCTCCTTTCTTTTTAAAAGCATTTGAGTTTTCTTGTCCAGTAGCTTCCTTCTCCAGCATTTGGCAAATTTGTAGGGATCTTACTGTTACCCCAATGGACACTGGCCTTGCTATCCATCCACTATTCCCACCCTAAGAGAAGGGTCCACCATCTTCATCTATCAAGCCTCAAGTTCTGTGAATCTTAGACGTTCCAAAGTATTTCCATCCATCTGATTCGCTCTTTCTCAACTTTCAGGTCAAGGTCACTTTGTCTCTCACTGAGATTACCATGCAGTCATCTCTTGCCAGTCTCTGCTTTTGGGATGGGAGCCCCTCCTGGCTGGCTTCAGAGCTTGTACTGTTAACATCTCTCTCCTGTGCAATAGGAAGGAGCAGAGAGCTCTTAATTAATCTGGTTTGTCCCAAATAATTTCTAGCTTCACCTATATACTCTTGGGGAAGTTATTTAACCTATATGGCTCCATTTCCTTATCTGTAGATTTTTGTGAAGATGAAATGCAATTACCTATGCTAAGTACATCACATAGTACCTGACTCATGGTCATTCTCAAAAATCAATACTCTCCCTATTCCCCGTAATACAATCACCTCCACCACCACCACCACTACCACCACCACCATCATCATCACAGAAGTGAGGATGGAGTGAAGGACGAGTTCTAGATGTCACTCATGCTGCAGTTCTTGGCGTCAGCCAGTCACCAGCACATCCATCTGTGCCTGTTGAATTATTAAGACCACGAGGCCCTTGAAACTGTAGCGCATAAGAGATGCCGAAGGAAATAATGTAGCCTAGTGAAAGGAGGTGGCATATATCCATACCTTTTCAAGTAGGTGGAAAAGGAACTACGAATATTAGTAAAAATAATGTCATGACAGTAGTCGTGCAACAACTTTTACTGATACTGCTGTTACTCCTGTGAGTACAGGCACGGTGAAAAGTTAACAACCTTCAGCTTTCTTCTATAGCTGGACAGCCAGTGGGAGGAGGTGGAAGGGCACACACCATGATGCACATCTATCTAGCTTCTTCCCAACAACCCTACACTCCTGTTTTAATGTCCCCCTTTCATGTCTGGAAATTCTGAGGCTTAAAGAGTTGAAGATGGCAGAGCTCAAGACTCTTCTAAGGCACAACGTTCCTTCTCTGGGTTTTGGTTCACCACGGGAAGCCCTTGTTAACAGTATCATATGTATGTCTAACAATGCCATGATTGCCTTAGGACACAGGGAGATCTCCACCACAGGAGCTCTTCGAGGTGAAGCTCATGTATTTGGAAGATTTAAGCATTTAAAGGGGGCTGGGATGAGATGATTGTTAAGGTTCTTCTGAAGCCGAAGGTGAGATGCTGCCCATGGCTGATAACCGTGGAACATTATGGTTTTGTTTTTATTCAGGACTGTATGAAAAGAGCTCTCCTCTGCCCACTGGAGGAAGCCTACACCTTGAATAGGACCTCCAGTTTGTAAGAGTATGTTTAAAAATGCACTTGTGTAGTTAGTTAGTAACCTTTATCTGTAAATCTCCTCAATGAAATTCTGCAGCTTTAATCGGCCATGAAACCCACAAAGGGGCATTTTCTTTAGCTAAAGTCAGCATTTCCAAGCTTCCTGTAAATAATCACTCACATGAAGCAGTTAATAGATTTCCTCATGCAGAACAGTCTTGGCCACCGATGGAAAAATTCGCTAAAAGATAGATTGGTTTCCTGTGGCCTTAGAACAACTGCTGGTTGGAATCTTTATGCTATCTGACACCCCTCGTTAACGTCAAGACTGGAAGCACTGATCCCAGGGCTGAAGGAAGACAGACCCATGAGGGGTCCCGCTCTCTTGCCTTACCAAGCCTTGCCTCCACGCTGGGCACAGTTTTTGGGGCATTCCATGCATTGTAACTTATGATCCTCAGAGCAACCTTGCTTAGAATGGACTTTATGGATGTCATTTTACAGACGCAGGAGCTGGGGCTCAAACAGGCTAGATCTGAGCTGTGGCTATTTACATTAAAATTAAATAAACTTCAAAATTCAGTTTCCCAGTCTCTCCAGCCACATTTCAAGCGCTCATCAGTCACAAATGGCTGGTGGCTACCATACTGGACAGCGCATATTAGAATATTCCCATTATCTAGGAAGTTCTTTTGGGTAGTGCTGGCCTGGAAGGTTGGTTAAATGGTAGAGCTGGGGTTAGAAAACCAGACCTTTGTGTTCTTTGTACAGTGCTGGACTTCAGAGAAAGTAGTGTGTGGTCTATATAGCTCCTTAAGTTGGATGAATGAAGTCAGCAGGAGCATCACAGTAGATATGTGAGGGTTGTGGGATGGCGGAGAGTGAGCACTTAAAATAGGCTTCTTGGATATCACCAGATGTTGCCCAAGTTCACACAGTTAAACAGTGTCAGGGCTCAGACTTGACTCTAACTCTGTAGATAGCCCTTCCCTTCAAAAACCTGCTCTACTTCTCTGTGTGACTTAAAAACCCAGTGTATGTCTTTTAAAAAATATTTTTTATTGAGTTATAGTCAGTTTAGGATGTTGTGTCAATTTCCAGTGCAGAGCACAAGTTTTCAGTTATACATGAACATACATATATTCATTGTCACGTTCTTTTTCACTGTGAGCTACTACAGATCTTGTATATATTTCCTTGTGCTATGCAATATAATCTTGTTTATCTATTCTACATATGCCTATCAATATCTACAAATTTTGAACTCTCAGCAGTCTGTCCCTTCCCATCCCTCTCCCCTTGGCAACCACAAGTTTTTATTCTATGTCTATGAGTCTGTTCTGTTTTATATTTATTTATTTATTTTTTTAAGATTCCACATATGAGCAAGCTCATATGGTAATTTTCTTTCTCTTTCTGGATTACTTCACTTAGAATGACATTCTCTAGGGACATTCATGTTGCTGCAAATGGTGTTATGTTGTCATTTTTATGGCTGAATAGTATTCCATTGTATAAATATACCAAATCTTCTTTATCCAGTCATCTGTTGATGGACATTTAAGCTGTTTCCATGTCTTGGCTATTGTAAATAGTGCTGCTATGAACATTGGGGTACAGGTGTCTTTTTGAAGTAGGGTTCCTTCTGGATATATGCCCAGGAGCGGGATGACTGGGTCATATGTTTAAGTCTATTCCTAGTCTTTTGAGGAATCTCCATACTGTTTTTCACAGTGGCTGCACCAAACTGCATTCCCACCAGCAGTGTAGGAGGGTTCCCTTTTCTCCACAGCCTCTCCAGCATTTGTCATTTGTGGACTTTTGAATGATAGCCATTCTGACTAGTGTATTTCAAAATCATCTCAGCCCAGTCATTACAGATAGCTTACCCCCTGACTGATGGATTTTAGGCTACATCCTGGATGCTGTGAACTGATAGGTGACCATGTAAAGCCCCAGCAGGGACACTTCCTGGGGTCAGTTCACAGAGCTTCTTTTCTACTCAGCACCTCCTCCTGTGGCGGCAGCTCATGGTTCTGCTGGAATCTTCCTCATAACACTTCCGAAGTTCACAGCCGTCTCCAAACTGCATAAGAAAAGCAGACGGAATATTTAGTGCAGTTGTTGGAGCCATAAAAGAAAAAAATTAACCAAGCTTATTAGGCTCCCTGTTTCTTCTCTCCCATAAAGGGAGCAATTGGCAATAAATGCCATTCTGCTTTTTAATAGATGAATGGCCCAGTTGTGATAAATCCACTAGCATTTTCAGGGGGAAATATATTTTACTCCCGACAGTTTTAGTAGTGGGATCATATTTTTTAAAGGAGTGGTGAGGGCACTTTAGTGATGGTTAAACTTTTCAAACCAATACAGAGGCTGGGCCATGAGAGATTCAGCATCCCTGGGGTTGGATTCCAAAGTCAGGGAGAGGTCCATTTGTTCCTGGTTCTTTCCCTGTCTTGCCAGCTTGCTGGCAGACCCTCCATTTTTCATCACCTCTATGTTTTTATTTGATTTACATTTCTTTCTGGAATTAGGGAGTTTACGTATGTTTCCTTTGTTTTTTAGGTAAGGGAAGTAAGGCTCAGAGAGAGCAACTGATTTACATGAAGTCATATACCCAGTGAGTCAGGAATCCAAGATTTGGACTCTAATATTTTGTCTTCCTATTCTTTTAATTCAATTTATTTTTTGTCCAGTGGAGGATGAAGAACATGCTTGGAACTTAGGAAATCTGGGTTCCAGCCATGGTTTTGCAACCAACCAGTGAAATGACCCTGGTAAAATCATCTCCTTTATCTGTTACTTCTTTTCCCATACCTACATAGTGAGTTTTAACTTGCCTGGGACTCAAGAGTTTTCTGTAATGTGGGACTTTTGGTTCTAAAACCCAGAAAATCCCAAGCACAGTGGGATGAGTTGGCCACCCCAGTTCGGGTGCTGATCCATTTTTATCCTCTGCAATCTCTCCTTAGGCAATCTCATGTATTCCACTGACTTCAAACACCAGCAAGCTCTTAGTCACCCATTCTGTGATCTTTCCAACCTCTTCAGTCCATCTGCTGATGGACGTACTCACTGGGATGTACCACGGTTCTCTCTCCCTTGGCATGTCCCAGGCTGCTCTCATCCCACCCCTCTGCCATCCATCCCCATACCCACCTCCCCAGCTGCATTTTCTGCTGTTGTCAGAGCCACTGCTATCAGCCTCATTACCCAAATAGCATCTAGGGAGTGGTCTGCTGAGTCTCTACTCCTTCCCCCCCATCCTAGTGGTCTGCAGGTATTACCAGTGTCCTTCTAAATTTCCTGAGTCTGTCCATTTATTGTACCTCAGTAACACCTGCTCTAGGTCAGACCCTCATCATCTCTTACCTGTGCTGTCACACCAAGTCCTTGAGTTTCTGGTATTGTTCCCTCTCCCTTTAGTTCCACCCTGCACCCTATTTGATCAAGTAACTCCAGGTTTCTTTAAGAGCCTATTTTTGGATATGTAGCTCCAAGCCTGGTTCTCCAGTGCTCTCAAAAATTCTGTTAGTTGTCAATATCCTTTCATACATTCGTTTTCTGTCTAAAGCAGTCAGTGTCTGTTCCTGTTGCTGGCATCTAGGAATTCTGACGAATACATCATGCAGTGATGAGCGGTAAGGTCATCTCAAAGACAGCTCAAAGACAGCTCAAAGAAGGATAAAGCATGATGTAGGAGACTAAGGCGGGAGTTTGTCATCTAAATGAACATCTTGAAACTGGGATGCGCTATTTACTCGGCATAGCATTTTCTCCAAAATGTTAAGAGAACTTTGTTGAGTTGAGAAGAGCTCTTTAAGCATTTTTAGGCACACCCAGCTGGAGTGGTGCTGAGTCATCAGACTGGGGTTCTAATCTAGGTGAGCCACTTACCTGAGCTTTGCCCTGGGTAGGTTGATACTTCACGTTTGTTCAATCGACAGCTCTTTGGCAAATCAACCAACCTCTCTATCCTTAGTGTCCCAATCTGCACACGAGAAACCGGTATGTGTTAAGAATCTACTCTTTGTAGTGTGAAGGAAGACTTTCCATACAAAATCAGGCCACAGTCATTTCTACCTTCTGGAGTTTGGGGCAAGTGGCAGAATTCGTGCTTTTCTTTATTATTATTCAGTGAGTCCTTTGTCTGTAAAAGATAAGACCCCTGAGCCTCTTTAGAATGGAGAGTGGAGAGATGGTCAAGGGATCTAAAACTGTCCTGTATAGTGCAGTAATAGGGTTTTCAGATCCTTCTTTGGGATCTTAGAGACTTGGAGGGTGGGAGTCAGTGAACAGGATGGTGGTTGTCTCCTGGTTACTGGGTAGTAGGGGCAGGTGATGGGAGAGATGATTTGTTCGGAGAATGCAGGTCCCAGTAATGGGGCAGGAGGTGTATACCCAGGAAAGAGATGGCCTGCGAGGGCTTGACTGATGAACTTTAGAAGCAGTGATGACTGAGAGAAAATTTCTTTCCTGTCTCATGCTGTAATTCCTGAAGCTTTCAGGAAAATCTGTTTCACAGAGCAGCACTGTGCTTGAGTGCTTTGGGACATTGAGAGGAGAAGGTTCTGTCCACGCTGGGAGTGAAGACATATAGAGAGAGAACAGTAGTCGGCCAGCAGGAGCAGACATGGGATGGCCACAAGGCTGGAGGCACTTGGAGTGGGAGGTGAGAGGCCACAACCAGGAGGCCACACACATCAGGAATTCCCCAGTCCAGTAGTCCAGTCCACAGACGTGTTCAGGAGGGGCTGTGTTTCCTCCAGAAACATGTGGGCTGGGGATGTGAGTCACTTCATCCAAATATTAAAGGAAACTGTGAGTCTGGAAGGAGAGACGTGACATTGTGCCAGGTCGTTCACTGACTTACAAAGGATTTATTGAATGTCCGCTATTTCAGACTTCTACCTGCCCGCTTTCTCTGACACCACAGGTGCCCATATGCTGTATATTCCCGTCTTGTTGTGTAGATTCACTTCATTTTTGCATCTTCTACTTTCTTCACCATTTGGAAGGGCCCTCTTCTTCCAGTACGTTACTTGACAGGGTCCCAGCCTAGCAGGTGAAGATTAATACTACAATAACTCCTGACAGATGAGGAAACTGAGCTTTGTGAAACGGGGTGATAGTCCTGGTCTTGCCCCTTCACGGATTCACGGATTAGTGGGCAGCTTGCATATGACGATGCACAAGGAGGCACTCAGTCACTGCAAGGCCCTGGGAAAATGCAAAGGCTTACTGTCACTTTTTATTTTCTGGATGAGCAGCCAGAGCAGAGGGAATGGTGAAGGACTGGTGACCTCCCCTTGGGCCAGACGGCTGCAGTGTCAGGACCACAGAACCCGTGGCACTGGTGCTGCTCCCACGCCGCAGCTGGCTCCAGTCGTACCAAGTGCTTTCCAGCCACTCTTATTAAGGGGGCTTTGGCTGGTGTGGCTCCCACTTGCAGCTGAACCGCTTCAGGCTTTGAAAAGTTAGTGTTTCTCCATCTTGCACCTTCTACCTATTATGGGTTGAATTATGTCCCCCCTAAAAGGATGTGTTGAAGCCCTAACTCCCAATATCTGTAACTGTGACCTTATTTGGAAATAGGGTCTTTGCAGATGTAATCATGTTAAGATAAGGTCAGACACAGGCATAGAAAACAAATGTACAGTTTCTAGGGGAAAAAGAAGATATATGGGATAAATTGGGAGTTTGGGATTTGCCGATATTAACTGTTATATATAAAATGCTCAGTATCACTAATTATCAGAGAAATGCAAATCAAAACTACAATGAGGTATCACCTCACACCAGTCAGAATGCCTATCATTAAAAAATTCATAAATAATAAATGCTGGAGAGGGTGTGGAGAGAAGGAAACCCTCCTACAGTTTTGGTAGGAAAGTAGTTTTGTGCAGCCATTAAGAAAAACAGTATGGAAATTCCTCAAAAAACTAAAAATAGACTTACCATATGATCCAGTAATCCCACTCCTGGGCATATACCTGAAGGAAACTCTAATTCGAAAAGATACATGCACACTAATGTCCATAGCAGTGCTATTTACAACAGCCAAGGCATGGAAGCAACCTAAATGTCCATTGACAGATGACTGGATAAAGAAGTTGTGGTATATTTATACAACAGAATATTACTCAGCCGTAAAAAAGAATAAAATAATGCCGTTTGCAGTGACATGGATGGAACTGGGTATCATCATTTTAAGTGAAGTAAGCCATAAAGAGAAAGAAAAATACCGTATGATATCACTCATATGCAGAATCTAAAAAAAAAAAAGACAAAAATGAACTTATTCCCAAAACAGAAACAGACACAGACACAGAAGACAAACTTATGGTTACCAGGATGGAAAGGGAGTAGGAAGGGATACATTGGGAGCTGAAGATTTGCAGATACTAACTACTATATATAAAATAGATAAACAACAAGGACATGTTGCACAGCAGGGAACTATATTCAATATCTTGTAGAAACCTATGATGAAAAAGAATACGAAAAGGAATATATGCATGACTGAAACATTATGCTGTACCCTGGAAATTGACACAACATTGTAAGCTGACTATACTCGAATAAAAAATAATAAAAATTAAGGTCCTACTATATAGCACAGGGACTATATTCAATATCTTGTGGTGACCTATAATGAAACAGAATATGAAAAAGAATATATATACACACACACACACACACACACACACACACACACACACTATGCTGTATACCAGAAACTAACACAGCAAGGTAAATCAACCATACTTCAATAAAAAAGTCATGGTCATTAGGGTGGGCCCTAATCCAATATAACTGGTGTCTTTATAAGAATAAGAGATAGAGACACACAGGGAGAAGACATGTGACAGCAGTGGCAGAGACTGGAGTGATGGCAGCTGCAAGCCAAGGACCACCAGCCACCTCCAGAAGATGGAAGAGGCAAGAAAAGATGCCACCAGAGTCCCCCAGGAAACATGGGCTTGCTGACATCTTGGTTTTTGGACTTCTGCCCTCCAGCACTATGGGACAATTCATTTCTGTTGCTCTAAGTCACCCATGTTGTGGCACTTTGTTACAGCAGCCACAAGAAACTAATATATTAACCTAAGTCACATTCGGGCTGGCAAAGGTCAGCTCCTGAGCTGCTCATCCGTGCTCTGCAATGATCATTTACTCCCATTCATTCACTCACTCATTCATGTGCATGGCTGTGGTGAGCATTTATGAGAAATATAAACCCAAGCTGTGTCCTCAGCTTGGGGAAACAAGAAATTCACATCAAGAGATGGATTAAATGACATGAGATAGTGAATGGATTGTGCCTCTGGGCCCATCCTTTGCCCTTGAGGCACAGGGTCAGAGGGTGTTATTGTGAAAACCCCCAAGAGGGGTAGTGGATATACAGGGGCACAAACCAGACTGGTGGAGCTGGAATCATAGCTTCTCCAGCCCCCAAGCACTATCTGTCTAGAACAGCCTTCTTTCTGTCTCACTGAATTCTCAGTCACACTTTCCTATTGCTTTTCTTTAAGGCCCTTAGCAGCTCCTGAAATTATTTTACATATTTAATACTGTTTAGGGCTGGCTTTCTCGATCTTGGCACTGTTGACATTTTGGGCCTAATCGCTCTTCGTTAGGGGGCTGTCCTGTGAGTTGTAGGATGTTTAGCAGAATCCCTGGACTCCACCCACCAGAGGCCAGTAGCATCCTCCCAGTATGACAATGAGTATGTTTCCAGACACTGACAAATGTTCCCTGGGGAAAAAATTCGCCTCTAGTTGACAAGCTCTGTCTCTTAAAGCAGGAACATGGTCTTTCTTATTTTCTATTGTTTCTGCAACCCCTCCCTAGAACAGTGTACTTACATAGTGGGTGCTTTGTAAACTCAGGTTGACAAGCTGGCTGGAGAGTGGCTACAGGAGTCGGCATGTGATTGGAAACTTGTAGCATCAGTAAGCTTTATCTTGTCCAGGGGCAGACAGCCAGTGGGCATTCCCGGGAGAGTGAGTGGCCCTGGAAAAGAGGAGGAGGTGGGGTGGGGCATGGGATGTTGGTGTAATACTGGAGGTGAGGCTGGGGGATAGAATGAGCAGCTAAGAGGCACTGTAGGGGCACATGGACGAAATCGTGAGGGCCTGGGCTCAGGCAGTGGCAAAGGATCAAGTTCCACTCGAAGATGCCTGATGAGTAAGAAAAGCATACTCTGAAGTCATTAATATACCTGATTACTCCCCAGATTTGTGCTCCTTGCTGATGGATTAGTGGTTCATGAAAAGCTCTTACCCTTCTAGCTCATATTTCTCTATTTTTATTTTTACTCAGCATCTATCACTTCTGATCATTTTTACATTAATTGTACGTAACACTGCTTTGCTTTAAACACATTATTTTAAAACATTCTGTTTTACAGATCACTTCACAGCTTGATACTCTGTAGACAGTGGTCATAAATCTCTCTGGAAAGAAAATGGAAGTTGTCTGTTTTAATTTCAAATCAATTCCAGACTGCCTGGGAAGAGGGATGGGAGAGACCCATAAAAAACTTTTCCCTGCACTTGCAGTTAGTGGTCCATGTTTTACCGGTGGGTGGCTGTTTTTAAGCAGAACAGATTACTTTCAAAAGGTATCTGTTTGAGGTTAAGATCTGAAGCCACGTTTTGAGCTGAGGTGCAAGGCTGTGAACAGAAACAGCCATCTAACTTTGGCATGTGGACAAAACGTGGAAGCAAAGAGAGTGAAGACGCAGCACAGGTTCTGGGCTGCTGAGATCTTGCTTGGATTCTGGCTGCTCTTCTCCCCAGTGCTGTGATCCTGGGAAGGTTACATCAGTCTCTGTCAGTGTCCATCTCTTCATCTACACAGTGGTGGAGAGGGGAGAACCAGTCCCTCCAAATTTAGTGCTATAAAAGATCAACGATAACCAGTTATTTTGCCCAATCAGTTATGTTTTCCTTTTGCGTCAGGCTCAGTAGGGATGACCCGTTTCTGCTTCTCATGGCTGCAGTGTGCTGACCAGACAGGAGCTGGAGGGTGCATTGCCAAGGTGGCTGCTCACCTGGCTGGTCCGTTGGCACTGGCTGTTGGTCAGGAGCTAAGGCAACTAAGTCTGACAACGAGAGTGCCTGTGTGTGGCCTTCTCAGAAGAGCTGGCCCACTTACATGGTCTGACTTCCTCCAGGAGTTGCGCGAGAGAATCAGTGAGGGCTGTGTGGCTTTTTTTTTAATGACTTAACCTAAGGAATCAAATAGTGTCACTTCTGACATATTCTATTGTTTGAAGCAGTTACAAGCCTTTCAAGGTTGAAGCCAACCTTAAGGTGGGGACATAGACACCATCTCTTTTTAAAATTTCATTTCTCTATTGAAGTACAGTTGATTTACAATGTTGCATTAGTTGCGAGTGTACAGCAAAGTGAGTCAGTTGTGCATACATATATCTCTATCTGTATCTATTATTTTTCAGATCCTTTTCCACTATAGGCTATTACAAGGTATTGAATAGAGTTCCCCATGCTCTACAATTGGCCCTTGTTTATCTATTTTATATATAGTGGTGTGTATTTGTTAATCCCAAACTCCTAATTTATCCCTCTCCTCTCTTTTCCCATAGTGCTAATTATCAGAGAAATGCAAATCAAACTAAAATGAAGTATCATCTCACACCAGTCAGAAGGGCCATCGATATAAAGTCCACAAACAATAAATGCTGGAGAGGGTGTGGAGAAAAGGGACCCGTCCTACACTGCTGGTGGGAATGTAGTTTGGTGCAGCCGTTATGGAAAACAGTATGGAGATTCCTCAAAAAACTAAAAATAGACTTACCCTATGATCCAGCAATCCCACTCCAGGGCATATATCTGGAGGGAATTCTAATTTGAAAAGATACATGCATCCCAATGTTCATAGCAGCACTATTTGCAATAGCCAGGACATGGAAGCAACCTAAATGTCCATTGAAAGATGACTGAATAAAGAAGATGTGGTCTATTTATACAAAGGAATACTACTCAGCCATAGAAAAGAATAAAATAATGCCATTTATAGTGGCATGGATGGAACTGGATGTCATCATTTTAAGGGAAGTAAGCTGGAATGAGAAAGAAAAATACCATGTCACTCATATATGGAATCTAAAAAAAAAAAAAGGAAAAGAAGGGGGACACTAATGAACTCATCTACAAAACAGAAACAGACTTGCAGACATAGTGAACAATCTTATAGGTACTAGGGGAAGAGGGGTAGGAAGGGATAAATTTGGGAGTTTGAGATTTGCAAATGTTAGCTACTATATGTAAAAATAGATAAAAACAAATATTTCTGT
Source organism: Vicugna pacos (assembly GCF_048564905.1). Taxonomy (NCBI): domain Eukaryota; kingdom Metazoa; phylum Chordata; class Mammalia; order Artiodactyla; family Camelidae; genus Vicugna; species Vicugna pacos. Next base: position 112,851,438 of record NC_132988.1, on the reverse strand, counting down.
ATAGCACAGGGAACTGTATTCAATATCTTGTAATAACCTTTAATGAAAAATAATATGAAAACAAATATACGTCTGTATATGCATGAATGGGACATTATGCTGTACACCAGAAATTGACACAATGTAAGTTACTATACTTCAATAAAAATTTGTTTTCTAATTGTGGCAAAATACACATAAAAGGACATTTACATCTTAATTATTTTTAAGTGTACGTATCAGCAGCATTGGGCCCATTCACACTGCTGTGCTACCATCACCACTGACATCCAGCCACAGAACTCTGCATCTTGCAAAACTGAAACCCTGCATCTGTTGAACAATAGGTCCCCATTTCCCCCTGTCCCAGCCCCTCACAACCACAGCACTACTTTTGATCTCTGTGAACGTGACTGTTTAAGATCCTTCAGATAAGTGGACTCCTATAGTAGTTGTCCTTTTGTGACTGGCTTATTTCACTTATTGTCATATTCTCAAGGTTCACCCATGTTGTAGCATGTGCCAGAATGTCCCTTTTTAAGATGGAATAATATTCCATTGTATGTGTTTGCCACATTTTGCTCACACATTCATTTATCAGACATTTGGGTTGCTTCTACCTTTTGGCAGCTGAGAATAACACTGCTCTAAACTTAGGTTGTCATTTCCGGGTGTCTGTAGGTGTCCCTGGTGTGTGCTCTGCCTCCCCCGGTCGCCCCATGCCGTGCCCTCCCCCAGGCAAAAGCTGCATGTTTTGTTTTGTTTTGTTTTGTTTTTTTACCCTCTCAGCACTCTCCTAGAACCCTGGACAATGTTCAGCGGAGAAGAGGCACTCCAATAATTGTTGACTAAGTGAATGGACAAATTTAACCTGAAATATGTTAAAAATTATCTTACTTCTCTATGGTCACATTTTATTTTTTTAAGAAAAACCTCATAATGGTGTGAAAGTATATGTGATTGTGTAACTGGGGAAACATACCCGGGGAGAGGAAAAAAAGCAGCTTTGCTAAGTCAAAATACTCTTGGGCTTTTAACCTGCTTTTGGTTATTTGGGGCAATCATACATTGATTTTTGTGGTAAAAAGTGATCATACAGTTTAGGTATTTAAAATAAAATCTGAAGATATCTTTTAAACTCAGAACTTTGTGAAGATGATACAAGGAAATGCTACAAGGAAATTTCTTGCATGGAAATGATACGTTATGTTACTTTCTACATAAGAATCCTCTGGTTCTGACATCAACTGCACCCTCTCCTCACCAGGGCACTGGGGAGAAATCTCAGTCAGTTCCGTGAGGGAAACGAGTGACTCAGAGAGGCTTCCTGACTTTGGGTGAAGTCCAATGGTCCTCTTGTCTAAAGCTATTCATTCTGAGGCTGGTTAGTATGTTAAAAGTTATTATGGAAAAGTTCAAACATATAACAAAGTAGAGAGCCTAATATAATAAATTACTCGCACGTACCCATGATGCAATTTCAGCAATTATTAACTCACGGCCAATATTATTTTGTCCATGCCTCCATCCACTTCCCCCTCCCTCCTGAATTACTTTGGAGCAAATCCCAGACATTATATAATTTCATCTGTACAGATTTCAGCATGTATTCAATAGGTAAGTACTTTAAGGAAACATAATGACAATAAAATTTTTACATCTAAATGATTAAAAATAATTACTCATAGTAATGAAACGTTGAATCAGTGTTCAGATTTTTTTCAATAATTTTATATTCTTTTAACAGTTTTTTCTGTCAGTAGTTTAAATCAGTTTCATACATTGCAATTGCTAGATATGCCTCAAGTCTTTTTAAATCTCTTCTCTCTCTAGTCTTTTTTCCACTTTGTAATTTATTTGTTGAAAAACCATCTATTTGGTCTGTAACCTTTCTTGTGTTCTGGATTCTGCTGATTGACTCCCCATGGCTTCATTTCACATGTTCCCCTGCTCCTCTTTTTCCTGTAAATTGGTAGTTAGATCTTGATGCTTGATAGATTCAGGTCGGAGTTTTTGGCAGGAATACCGTTATCTTTAGATGATGATGTGTTTTCCCATCGTGTCTAATGGACTTTCTTTCTGTGATGTTAGCAGCCATTCATAATCATTGTCTAGATCCATTATCTCTTCAGGGTTCAGAAGATGTGAGTTTCTAATTTTACCGTTCTTCATTCTTCTTTTGTCTGGAACGTTGCTTTAAAGCGAATCCCCTCATTAAGATTGAATACTCTGAGATACGCTTTGTACAGAAAAGGCTTGATTACTTTCACTTCTACTTACCAAATTTTCAAAACAACAGGTGATCAATGAGCTTTTCGACTTACCTTTTACCCTTCATCCATTCATTTTTTCCTTCACCTTCCTTTTTCTCCCTTCCTTCCTCCCTTTTCCATTATTAACTCATTTAAACATATTGTTAACTGTATTTATAACTAAAACATCTTAATTAACTTTAACAATTCGATGGATTTCAATAGGATTTATTACTTCTAAATTTTAGAGTTTTTATTTCTATTTGAAGTAAATATATTCATATACTTTCTTGAAATGTCAATTCTTTGTCAATTGATTATTATCCGTATTCTCCTTGCGATATGCCAATGAAGATCCATAAGCAGATATCTACTAGATGAGGCTTCCAAATAAGCTAGTATTTTCCTGATTAAAAATAGACAGATTTAGTTAGTACATCATTTCTGGCCTTCTCCCTACCCGCTCTTCCTACCTGGGATGTGGATGCAATGGCTGGAGGAGTAGCAGTGATCATACCACAAAGAGAATGAACAAATATATACATACACAGATAGGAGCAGAAATTGAATTGAAACCCAGTTCTTTGATGATTTTTTTAAAGGAATGGCTCCATTCTGAGATTATTGTATCTGACTTCTTTTTATATGAGAAACCCCCCAGTTTTTTAAGCCACTATTTATTGGCATTTTTGATATTTGCAGCTATGTGTCTTCCATGATGCATTTGTCTAAGGTCATGTACATAATAAGTTGGAGAGGTGGGTTTTAAATCCAGGTTTGTTAATATCTAAAGCTTGTGTTCTCTTATGAAATGATGTGTATAAGCATGGACAAGGAATACAGCTGAATACTTCTATGAAGAGAACACCCTCATTAGCTCTTCGATTCCTCTCAGATATGCTTTGTACAGAAAAGGCAAGATGTATGCTTGATTTTAAACCAGCCTCCTCCTGTCTAAGGCTGTGCAGGTCTCTGAAGAAAAGCCCAGGATTAACACATATTTTCAGCATCTCCTCAGGAAGCGAATGAAGTGCTTCTGGCCTCATGTAATGAGCTGATGAAATATACAAGCTTTTTCTTGTTTCTTGTCAAATGATTTCCAACCTTTTTATACCAACGAGGCCTCTTTTATTAACTCCCTGCAAAGTATAACATATTTTGAAAGATTTTTGTCAAGCAAACTGCACTTAGTAATAAATATTTAATTCACTTCCCCATTTGAATTTAATCAACTGCACATATAACCTTTAATCATAATTTCTGATCTACGTGTCTACTGCGAGCACATTGAGTTGGTTTTAATTTCAGTGAAAAACAAGGATATTTTGGTTAATCTGTACAGCCTTAAAGTCAGTTAGGATTTTAAGGGTAATAGAAATGCCCTGCGAATCCCCTGGTCACCTCTGCAGACTCCTGTGGGTTGGGGGTCCCTGCTCTAGAGTCTGGTGGTCTGCATTCCAGTAAGCTGGCTGGTTCCCACTACAGCCAAAGGTGGAGGAGAGGCTTCAGTCAGAAGGAAGATGGGTTTGCTGCTGTCTCAGGCTCCTCCTGATGCCTCACATGGCTTCTGATCCAGCGTGAGCCCTGGCGGTCCTGGGCCTACTCAGCCCCTGATGTTGATCACTTCCCACCTGTAGTCTCAACCAGGCTGAAAACCAAATTCTGGGGTATTTTAGGAGCCCCATCCACAAGGGTAGGTGGCACCTAGAATCAGTCTTGCTTAGATCCCTGCCTGGTGCCCTGTAGATCTCTTTCTTCTGAGCCCTTGTCATGCTCTTCTGCCCACCATGAATGAGTTCTGTCTGAAAAGCATTTACTGAGTACCTGCCATGAGCTAGCATAGTGTTAGATGCATCTGCCTTGATTTCTGATTGATAATCTCTTTTTTTTTTTGAGAGCTTAACCTGAACCTCATCAGGGTTTGTGAGACCCTCTGTAGCTAATGCTGGTCTCCCCAGCATGTTACCCTTTTACTGGAGTTGGACTCCTCTGAGGGGGTCTGCCAGTAGGTTCCTGCTACAGCCCAGACGGGTCATCCTCCGTCTCAACACCGTAGGTCCTGCCGTTTTGCTGAGAGGGGCCCTGTTGCCGTGTCCTTCCTACCAGATCCAGTTCCTATGTGTCCTCCTCTTATGTGACTCTCTCTCCTATTAGACTATAAGCTGCCTGAAGGCAAGGGCTATGTTCACTTCAGTATCCCCAGTACCATGTCCAATGCACAGGGAGTGGTAAATGCTGGTTACTCTTTGTTGAAAGGTGAATGGAAGTGAGTGCTGCTTGGAGAGGGGAGGGGAGACTTTGAGATGAAGGAGCCGTGGACCTGAGAAGTCTGGCGATCATAGAGGCTGATCATTGTGAATGTTGAAGTCACCTGGGGTGATGTGGGATGAAGGGGAGTCTGTGGGCTGAATACCACTGTCACCATTAGAGCATCATTTGGACCACTGGCCAAATGAGTAGTGTCCACGTGTTGTTTAGGGACAGCATGGTGGGGGCACAGGCTAGAGTAGCTAGAGGGCCTGAGCTTCAAGAGGAGGGGAGCTTTGGCATCAGAGCATAGGCAGCTGGTGGTGGCCAGCATGCTGACCACAACTCTGGGGAATGTGGAGGTGTTAGGCAGTTTAGACAGAAATGAACACTGGGCAGGGGGAGAGGATGGGGAAAGGAACAACCCAGAAAATAACAGTACATCCTCACTCAGGATAAGGGACTTTATCTTTCTTACTTTCTCTAAATGAGGGCCAGCAAAAGAAGCCAGTTAAAATCCAAGTGCTGCAGCTGTGCATGGGAGGGGGGCCTGCCCAAAAGGGGAGGGGCGTGCCAGAGTGCAGGCAACCTGAGTTGTCAGTCAATCACTCAATCACAAAAGCAGGATATAAAAACAGGAAAAACAGAGGAACGGCACCGTTTTCCCTTCCTTAGGCCCACTCCCGATTCTCGGGAGGGTACTATCTTTTACTATATTTTTTACTTTACTAATACAAATCTTGCTTATATCACACTTTCTGCCTCTCGTCAAAAATTCTTTTTTTTTTTTTCAGGTGACTAAGAACCGAGGTAATTCTTATTTTCGTTTTCCCGGTAACAGAGGGACATGTTGAGAATGGGCAGATTCCACCTGAGACGAGTACAAGAGAATCAGTGTTGCCAGGGAAAGTCAGTTCTCAGCTAAGATAGGGAAGTGATGGGGGTACTCAGGGAAGAGGTTGTGGGTGTGTGTCGGTTGGTTAACCACATCGCAAAGACTGCACAGATCAGCACCTGAGCCGGCCCAGTCCCCAGGATGGCTACCTGCCTCATCTCATCCACCGAGCTCCGCCCACCACCAAGGTCCCCACGTGCCTCAAGAGAGTCCTGCCAGCTTTGGCTTCACCCCAACTTCCTGCACCTCCTCAGATTGCCGTGTGGCCAGCTTGAGTCCTGGAGCTTTGTGCTTGACAGTTGCCCCATCTCTCCGGTCTCAGCCTCCTGCCTGTCCACTCTCCCCCAGCGAAAACCAGATCTGAAAAACCTGTTCCTGCTGCTCTTCACCTCAAGTCATCTCCCCAGCCAGAACTTTTGCTTAATTTGCTTACTGACATTTCACACTGATATGTGGGGGATTGTCAGTTGAGTTCCCAGTGTATCATGACTCACATGTTTTTGAAGAATATGTGGAGGAGGGAGGAAAAATAAATTAAACCAGGGAAAATGAGAAGAGAGAGAGAGGAGTTTAGTCATATAAGTCCTAAAAGAGCTTACCCGAGGCTTGCTCTGGTAGTGTTTGTTTTAGAAAATGACTGGAGGCCAGAGAGTTTGAACTTTTCCATTGTCAAGTCTGCTGAAAATTCAAGCAGGGCCAGTCGCTGGAGACTTCTCTTTCTTCAGTTCCTGAGATGGAAAAAATGAAAATCTGAATCTTATTAAGCAGATCCACAGGGCTTGGATTGAAAGAAATATGAAAGCACAATTTTTCATTCAAGCCTGCGAAGGAAAAATAAGTTCAGAGTGAGCCAGACGTACCCTGTGACTCCTTCAGCAGCTACTCAGTGAGTGTGTGTGTGTGTGTGTGTGTGTGTGTGTGGTCTTCTGGCTGACAAACTGGTTCCAAAATTTTCACAAGAAGACAATGTTTTTGCTACCAAATTGGCCAGAAAGAAGTATCAAGTGACGTTTCCAGATGGAAGTTACTTTTGATGAACTCGGTCATGGTGACACTTTTGCTCACATGGGCCTCTGCCAGGAAAGCCTTCTCTGCCCCCAGCATCCCAGTCTTACATATTTCAGGGTGTAGCCAGGGCGTCTTCCTTCATCCCTCCATCACACAGCACAGCTCTCACTGTCTGTGCCATTTGAGCAAACGCTAACTGTCCTGCCTTCCTGGGGCTTTCAGTATTTTCAGGTTGCCTCTGGCTTACTCAAGTCTGCCTTTGCTTGGAGCTGCAGCTCTCTCAAAATTGCTTTTCCGTAAATGCAAGCTGGGTCTGTCCTTGAATTCTTTAGAGTGTAGTGTCTAAAACATTAATTGAAAGCTTGTGAAATGAGGAAGGCATTACAATGCAGGTGATGTGATAAGGCGTGGCCTTAAACCAAGTTCCTCCACAGAGGGGGCCCTACACTGCTGTGTTCTCCTGAGGCCTGAAAGGGGGTGCCCCGAATAGGTGGATTTCTTCTAGCTCAGGTCCAGGTCTCAGCCCTCGAGAGAGCTTGAGGGAGAATCACCAGGGCTCCCTCTAAACACTTGGCCTGGAAACACATCTCACTCTGTTTTCTCATTTTAGGTCTCTCCCTTTCGGAAGAGGATCTCACTTTATCTTTGCCTAACTTAAAAGCCCTGCGGTTTTTCCCTAAACAAAGGCACCATCTTCCCCATGGACAAATTTGACCCTCTGCCTCCAAAGAAGCAGCAGAATTACTGACGGCTTTCAAAAGTCGAAGTCATGCTACTGGCCGTCAAGGTTTCAAAACATGTATGCGTGCAGTTTCAGCTAGAACATCTCAGAGCACGTTAAGCATCTTTTCCCTCTCCTGCCTCACACAGTTTCCTCTATGATTAACATCTTGTATTAGTGAAGCACATTTTTAAACATTAGGGAACCAATATTGATAACTTATTAAAGTCCACAGTTTATAGATTTACTCTTGATGTACATTTTATGGGTTTTGACAAATACATCTTGTCATGTATCCACTGCTGCAGAATCACATATAGAATAGTTTCACTGCTCTAAAAATTCTCATTGAAGCTGAACAAAGTTGGCTATTCTCGGTCTTCTGCCTTTCCACGTGAAGTTTACAATCAGTTTGTTGGTACCTATAAAATGACTTGCTGGGATTCTGATTGCATTATGTTGAATCTATAGATCAACATGGGAAGAAGTAACATCTTGACAATATTGAGTCTTTCTATTTATGAACATGGAATAACTCTCCATCTATTTAGACCTTCTTTGATTTCTTTCATCAGTTCTGTAGTTTTCCTAATATATAGATCTTATATGTACTGCGTTAGATGTGTATTTGATAATTCAATATATTTTTGGTGTTAATGTAAATGGTGTTCTATTATTTTTAGTTTTAGATTCCAATTGTTCATTGCCAGTATATAGATGTATTTATTTTTATCAGAAAAGAATCTCCAGACAAGCTCAGAACACGTCTCCAAATCAACTCAGTGCAAATGACATCTCACAAAAGATTGAATGCATTTTCTTATCCAAAGTCTGATTCCTGTGGTCCCATCAGGAGGTCACTTACCCTATGCTTGCATATTGTCTCTGATGGGTAGCTCACTCTCTCTCAGAGCAACCCATTGTCTTCCAGACAACTTTGCTTTCAGTTTTTCCTTATGCTGGATTCCTTGTGGATGAGTTGTAGCGTAATTCTAAAATGACAAAGGAATTGTGATCCAAGCTAATGGTTTTGTCTACACTGTCACCTACTCAGGATGAATGTGGAGCCAGCGTTGTCCCAGCACTGGTGAAGGAGAGGAGCCCTGTGTGCTGTGAGATTCTGTGTGCTGACGAGTCACACTCTAACGTAATAAACACCTGACTTCAGGTCCAGATTTGTCACTTATTAGCTGAGTAATCTTTGGCAAACCCCATCGTTTTCCAATTTCTTGATTTTTAAAAATGGGAAAATTAGCACCTTCATAAGGCTGTCATAAAAAAAATAATCAAGACAGTGATCATGAAAACAGTTTTCAACCAAACTGTTCAGTGAGAGCATGATTTTAACTTATTATCCTTCAAGTCATTGTCACCACCCAGATCCGTGAATCAACAAATGGACCTGGAAGAAAGGCAGAGAGAAAAGTGGAGTTGAAATGCTCATAGGAAACCTAGGGAGACATGACTTCCAAGCTTTGAATGTCATGGCTAAAGAGGACTTAAATGTAATCCAGTATAACCCCTTCACTTCATAGAATGAGGAAAATGAGCCTTGAAGAGGAAATTGACTTGCCCAAGTTCGTGAGCCAGGCTGTTTAGCTGCTGAACTAAGAAAGGGTTCAATCTGTCTGAGACCAGCGCTCAGTCTTCTTACTTACTTTACAAAAGAAGCATCTGAAGCTTCCCTTCCAGGCTCTGCCCTGTCCATGCTTTCCTGCTTCTTCCCTGGTCATGGAACACATAGCTTTCCAGTGACAGCTCTCATCGTAAGGAATCTGGGGGATGAATTACACAGTGGCAATTTCTTCTCCAAGAAAAACAATTCACTGCCCATCTCTGAGCAGGGGGTATGTTTTTAAGGCTCAAACAAGCCAAGAGGAGCCAAGGACCTCAGCTGAAATGTTAATTTCCACTGATCAAAGGAACAAAGTTCCATTTAGGGGTGCAAGTAAGAATGTCTTGGTCATGATGGTGGACCCACTGAAAGAGAAATGAATGTTTTGCAGGAACTGAAGTCCAAATGTCCTCTTGAAAACTGATAAAGGATATTCTGTGAGGGAAGAGCAAGATAATCATGTAGCAAACATGTACCAAACACTTTTTTCTATACCAGACATGGTACTGGGTGATGAGTTTACAAAAATGAATTCAATGTGATCTTTGGCTTTGAATTTCTCACAGACTGCTGTGTTTCGGAAACATCTGCCGCCAAGAGCCATGCTACCTTGGGCTTGATGCCTCAGTTTACCATGTCTGAAATGGGGACAATAACTGTGTACACCTCATTGGACTGTGATATGGGTTAAAGGAGAAGATAACTATAAAGTCTGCAGCACAGAGGCTTACAGAATGTGAGGAATAGTGGGAGGGTATATAGCTCCAGTGGTAGAATGCATGCTCAGCACACACAAGGTCCTGGGTTTGATCCCCAGTACCACCTTTAAAATAAATAAGTAAACCTAATTACTTCCCCCTTCAAAAATAAAAAAATAAATAAATGAACATGAAAAATAAAACAAACATAAAAAATAAAAGAATGTAAGGCATGATGTGATAGCAGGTGTTCAAATGGAGATTTGAAAGCTCATAGACCTCAGGCTCTGGAATCAAATATTCACGTGGGACCACGGGCAAGTGTAGCAGACACCATTGGTTATTTTTCCTAGAGACACCAATTTCATCAGTTTTTTTCCTTCCTTAATGATGTTCAAGCAACATATTGCTTTGGGGAGGTTGACCCCTTTTCCATACCCTAGGATAAGTCTTGAATGGTCTGTGCTGATCATGGTGGCCCCCATTCCCCTTGGTGGTGATTGGCTTAAGCTCGGGAGCACGTTGCAGTTCTGAGCAATGAGATATAAGAAGTTGACTAGTGGGCTTTCAGGAAAGGTTTTCTAGCTCTTAATATAAGGCCCTGCTGTGGGCTGGATTTTGTCCTCCTAACCCCCACACTTGTGCATGTGACCTTATTTGGAAATAGGGTATCTGCAAATGTAATCAAGTTAAGCTGAGGCCATCCTGAGTGAGACAGCCCTAAATCCAACATGACTAGTGTCCTTATAAAAAGAGGAAAAGAGACAGAGGAACACACACACAGGGAAAACCATCTCTCAGAGGCAGAGGGTAGAATGATGAGCCTGCAAGCCAAGGGACACCGAGGTCTGCTGGCAACCACCGGAAGTCAGGAAAAGGCAAGAAAGTATCCTTTTCCAGAGCCTTCAGGGAGAGCATGGCCCTGCTGACACCTTGATTTCAGACTTTTGACTTCCCAAACTGAGGGAATACATTTGTTTTAAGTCACCTTTTTTGCAGTAACTAGTTAGAGTCGCCCTAGGAAGCTAACATGGCACTAAGAAAAGATGTGCTCTCGTCTTGTCATTGAATCACTGTGTCCGGATGAATCACTGAAATTACTGTAACCTTGTTGCAGCTCTGAGCCCAGGTATGAAGTTCCTGAATTCCCCAATCCCAGAGCTGCCTCACTCTGTTCTTCCTGTTGTGTTAGGCAATGTGTTTCCCTCAGTGTTTAAGCCACACTGAGTTGATTTTTCTGTTACTTGCAGATAAAATTATCCTAAACTGCTTCAGCAAATTATTCACTCGCTCTGTTCCTTGTTTCCTCATTTCTAAAGTGGCAATGCTAATAGCCCCTACCCCGTAGGACTTTTGTGAGGATTAAATGAGGTACAGAATGATACAGATTTTGTTTTCTTTTTATCTAATTTTTGTTACAGTGCATAGTAAGTTCATACATGTCAGTTACTGTTATTATTATTATTCTGTCTCAGCCCTAACACATAGTAAACATTCAATCAATACTTACTTTTGAATAAATGAGTGGACAAATGAAGGCCTTCTAAAGCAAGAGGGAACAAGGGAATGATAATAAAGGACAAAGCAAATTGCTGTAGGAGATGGAGAGTCATTCTGGACCTTGGCTCCAAATCAAGACCTGGGGCCCACATATGGCCTGGGTTAGGTTGGCAAGGGCTCACATCCTGGAATTCTGGTGTTTTTATGCAGAGAGCTTTGACTTAAAGAATACCTGTAGGGGTTTGCAGATAAGCTGGGGTGCAGGAGCAGCAGGAGGCAGGGAAGCTCAGAGCCTGCCTCCGAAAGCCCCCGAGGTACAGCCTTACCTCGAGTGCACAAGGATTAAGGCTGAAGTTGGGAGCTTTGTTAGGTCTCAGAGTTAAGGGAGTTAATTTTGCCTGAGGGAGAATAACTGACTGTTTTTCCCAAAGACCTCATTTGAAATTAAGGTCTCGGAACACTGGATCCAATTAACTACCAGTTTAGGAACCTTGGGGATTTCAACTTGCCATGTGCTTCCTTTTCTCTTACAAAGTGCCTCCTGTTTTCTCGCCTTCATATTTCTCCCACTTACAGAGAATTCTGTTCCTGGGACTGGGTCAAGACAGCTTCCTTTTCCTGGGTTAAAAGTGGGAAATATTGGGCAGGTTTTGCCATCAAAGTCAACTAGCTGTCAATTTGAGCTAGAATCAGGATTAAGTGTGTGTGTGTATGTGTATACACATACATATGTATATATACATCTTTATATTTCTGCATGTAAGTAGGTATGCATCTATCTAAATAGCAGTTGGAAGGGAGCTAATTGTTCAATTTACCTTTTTTAAAACAGACTTTATTTTCATTTCTATTCTGGGACTATGCAGAATCAGAGATAAATCAGACAAAAATCTTTGTTCTGGAGCTCACAGCCTACTGAGGCAGACAGACAAATCGATAAGTGCCTCAATATTGGTAGATACTGTAATTAATTGTGGTACTGAGGTCTACATGAAATTTGGAGAACATTGAGAGGAGACTGGAGGGTGGTTAGGGTTGGGTAGAGTCAGGCCAGACCTCCCAGAGAGGCAATGCTTAATCCAGCTAAATCTTGTAGTATGCAGGAATTTGCCAGGTACAAATCTGGATAAAGATACAAGGCAGCTAAGCAGGTCCTAGTCTATGACAGGCACAAAATATTTCTAGAATAAATTGAAATAAGGTCCCTGTTGACTTTCATTTCTATATGCAGTGCCTGCTGTATTTGGAGGAATATAACTTGGTCTCCCTATTATTCAATGTATATAATAAAACCCTTATTTTGAATTTGACATATTATAAAACATTAGAATTCCTCTTTACTAGTCATAAACACAATTTTCATCATCAGTGTAGCAGGAGTAAGTGCATTTGGCGAGTAGAAGGTGAACAGAGTTCACTGCTCTGCATTGGAAAGAGAGGGGGCCAGGAGTGCCATTGTAGTGGGAATGGGGACAAGACCAAGAGCTGGGAAAGGACCTCAGCCCTGCTATGACTAAGAAAAGATGACTGTACGTCCGGACTGTAGAATGGTGCTGGTCCTCCTGATGTGCTGCGTTCTATGTTCTGTGTGATATAAATGCCCTCCCCAACCTTCTCCATGAAACACTGAGTAGATTTTCCTTGGTCACTGCTATGCTTACAGGAACAGCATTTTCTTTTAAAGGAGTTTAAAGAAGGTGAATTGGTAAGTGACACATTATTCACTGACCTAAAGAAGAAAGTTCTTAACATTTTCATTAATAGAAAAATATTTTCTCTTCACTGATGCCAAAACATATTGAAAATTATTTAAGAATATCAACCTGTAGGAAGGCCAATGGCCTAGTTTAACCCAAGTGGGGAGAGTGAGATGTCTGAAGCCTGAGCGGTGCAGTATTGCATTTAGAGACTAGCGAGGGGTTTGGTAGAGCTGGAAGAGAAGACGTGTGTTTAGAATGGGTGGAAGGTGAGGGAGGAGCTGGATCATGAAGGCACTTGAATGCCTTGTAGAGAGGATTCTGTTTACGCCAGTAGAGTCTTACAGATACGGAGAACTACTCAAGAGGTCTCTGTTTATCCAGCAGGGTATGTATTATAGATCATGGAAAGCTACTAGGAAGGTAGGTCTCTGTTCAATGGCATTTTATGGATTATGAAGAGCTACTGCAATCAACAGTGTAATGCACTCATGTGTACTGTGTGTCAGACCCTATAGGCAAATTTTTCAGTGAAAGGGGAACCTTTCTTCAAATCTCTTGTCTAGACTTACAGGGCTGTAATCATAGCAACAGTTTCCCAAGATGGACAGAAGAACTTAGAAACTCCAAAATAACTGCCTTGCTTGAGTCTGTTAGCTAGTCCTTAAAATGCAATCCTTTCTCATGGATCTTTTGGAGTAGTACCTTATCTATGTTAACATCTGGGTATCTCACATCTTGGGGAGGCAATATAGCATATGGTCAGGGGCATGGGTTGTAGGTCAGGATCCTGGATACAAACTGGGGCTATGTACTAACCAGCTATGTTATCTAAGGCAATTCATGGTGTATTGCAGTCACTCAACAAGTGTCCACATGAACTATTCATATTCTTCATAACACACAGGGAAATACGTGTTATCTGTTCTGTGCTCAGTGAATGTTTATTAAATGAATAAATTAAAAAGCAAATGAAAAGTAGTTCATTGTTGAGTGTTTGTTAAATAAATGAATAATTTACTAGATTTGGAAGAAAGTTTGTCAAGCATGCTGCTTCTCACTGAACCAAAAGATATTCTACAAATGTTATGCTCAGCCTTCGCCTGGGTTTCTCCTCCACTCATTATTCCCTTAAGCTCCTTTCCCTTAGAACATCTACCTGTAAGATGATAGGGCTTATACAATATTTTATTTTTATTTGTTTTAAGAGTGGCTGCTTTTGCAGTTTGAAGGAAGAGGATTTCTTTGCTTGTCTATGGAGCAGGCTGGTTTCTCTGTAAGAACTGAGCCCAAGGATCTTCAGTACCATTATAACCATGGATTTTTTAAATAGGCAAGTTTCAAAAGAAATTCAGGAAGGTTTCATAGGCTTTGTGGCTCTCCTTTCAAAATGAACTTTGAGGCTGCTAACCCTGCACGACGTAGGATACAGGACACTCCATTCCCTCCCCTGTTCTCACCAAACAAGAGAAGTTACACAAGCTTGAGGGGCAGCTGGATTGCAGTTTATGCTGCCCCCAGGATATATCTTTCATCTTAATTGTGCTTATTCAGCTGTGAGGATGGACTGGTATCTAGCTGACTTTTGAAAAAGTGCAAAAGCCTATTTAAAAACACAACCAATTCCTCTTTTTGAGGTAGGGAAGGGAGAGGACGAGGAAAATTTCCATCTTATTTTCTGATGTTCTTTGCTTTGCATGTGAAGCCTTCCAGTGATGCTGTAGGTAGTTTTCCAAAGCCTTTCTGATCAAAATTGATAAAGCTCTACTCCTATGTAGGAAGAATGCTCTTTTTGACTAGCTTCTTAATTTGTGCTTTTTTACAGAGACAAGTTACCTAAAATCATACAACTATACAGCCTTATCTGTGAGAGTCTGACATCATTGCAGTAGTACCTGTTAATTCAATTACCATTAATTAAGTGATTTCTATGTGCCAGACACTTGACATAGATACTTTTGTGTAATATTAATGAGAAAAATACAAGATAGAAATGGTTATTTCCATTTTAGAGAAATGTGGAAACTGAAACACTGAGAAGTGAAATTTCTTGCTTTAGATCACTCAGGAAGCTGTAACGTTGGGCTGAGCTTTTGGATACTGACGGCCAGAGAGAGCTGGTGTAAAGGAAGAGAGGCACACTGGGAAGAGAAATCGGTACCGCAAAAGCAGGGAGGCAGAAAGGCTAGGTCAGGCTCTTTGAAGTGTCATTGTGTGTGCGAAGTGTCAAGAGTTCTTTGTGTGTCATTGTCTTATGGATGAGAGGGAAGTTCGGATTGGGAAGTAGGCTTGATAAGATGAAGGGAGGCTTGGAATATCAAGCTGTGCCAATGTGGTTCATTCTCAAACATTTGTATTATTGCTGCCACCAGCTGTAATACGGATTAATTATAGGTAGAACTGAATTAATAAGAATAATCAGTCACATAATACATCAGCGATTTTTTTTATTGTTTTTCTCCATTCTAAGAGAAATATGTGCTCATTATAAACATTTTGGAAAATGCCAAAAACATAGAAAGAAAAAGAATTGACCTTTGCGTCACTTCTCAAAGCAACTACTATGCATAGTTGGGTCTATTGCTTTTCAGTCTTTTTTTCTTCCCTTCAAACATAACAGATTGAAATTCCTGTGCCACAAGGAAGACTTAAAAATGGCTTGGATTAACTTGTCCTGATGGAAAGGAACTTGTGGAAAGCAGGGGAGGAAATCCTGTGCATTCTGCTGAGTGACTTCTCACAATGCGATTGACCAAAAGCTTTCCAGCTCTTAATAAGAAGAACGCACGGTTTCTGCAGAGTATGTCTGCAGCCACCCCCTGCCTGGGGAAATCTGAGAAGCTGGTGCTTGTTTAAGGATTCTGTAGGTGGCTTGAGGCTCTCCCTAGAAGCTTAGGAATGCATGGTTTATAATACTTATTGAATGACTAAGCCACCAGCATCACAAGGCTCACAGATGACTAATAATTATTCTCATTCTGCAAAGTGTGGTTTGTGGAACAAAGCAAGCAAGGTTTCTGCCCTTTTGTTCTGTGATTCACTCCTGTGAGATGCTCTTGTGAGTGGTAAGGTCGAGAGAGCCTCAGGATACCAGCTCTTTCTCCTTGCTTACTTTATTCACGCACCTCTCCCTCAGTGTTCCAGCCCCGCTGGAGCTGCACCTCCATGTTGAAGTCCTGAGGAGAGCTGTGATGGGTGCTGGTTAAGAATCAGAATTCGGTTTCACATCCAGGGTCCATCATCCCCTAGATGTGTGACAACCTTGGGCAAATGACGTGGCTTCTCTAAGCTCCAGTGATTCTCACACCTTAGATTGAGAAAAAGAAATAAGTTACAGAGTTGTTATGGGAACGAGTGGATATGAAGTGCTTAGTGCAATGCCTTGGTGCAGAGTGACAGCTCAAGAAATGGTGATGGTTATTAAGCTGAGCTGCAGGTTTTCACCAGGTCATCCCCCAAGAATAAAATAGAATAATATGATTTGGAGACTTTGACCTTTTATTTATTCATCATAAAAACTAATTATAGTAATTTCTACCTGGCAGTTTTGTAGGGGAAACAGAACATGATGTTGCACAGTGTCTGACTCTGTAGCTGCTCAGCATATAATTTTTTCCTTTCTCTATCCATGGTTGACTGAAGAGCCCCTTGGTGTGTCAACCTCCTGAAACAGCTCTTAAAGGACATCCTCACAGTGGAAAGCTTAAACACTGGCTTATATGCTGGTACTGGGTATTTATTTGCGTTGGAGAAGAAAAGGGGTCTGGGGGCTTCTGAAAGGGCAGAAGCGTGGGCACTGCTTGATGTACTGTCCTGGCTTGGGCGTGGCCAAGTCTAAGGAGGCTTGACTCTGGGCAGCAGAGTTCAGGGATGACATGGACAGAATGTAGACTAGAGGAGCCTGTCCCCAAATGTTCTAGACCAAGATGGATGAGGGGCACGTGTACAGTGCTAGAGAAGGGGAGGGGTCCCCCACAATAACTGCTGTTGAGCTTCCTGCCACTCTGTCCACTGGGGGCTCTGACTGAGACTTGATGTAGACGAGTGAAACGATGTGGAATTTCTCGTGTACTAGTGTAGAGTAAAGCCACGTTTTATACATCTATAAGCACCAAGGAAGGTAGGATGTAATCAACAGGGCTTAATGACTGAGAGCCAATATCACTTTTGCTTCGACAGTGAGATGGGATTTGAGGCATAAAACACAGCCAAGAGTGTGGGTCCTGGAGTCAGCTCAAGAGCAGGCTCCTTCACTTACCATTTGAGGACTGCTGGGCAAGTCATTCAACTCCCTTAATCTTGTTTCTTCATCTGTGAAGTGCAGATATTAAAAGTATCTCTCCTAGAGTGCTTTGGTCGTAAGAGTCCAATAATAGAACCATGGCTAGCTTGAATAATTGCTCGGTCATGGGTACCTTGATTAACATTGTTAACATTGATCTTGATTGTGCAATAGCTGTTGAAGGACACTCTGTGCCTCCCCACCATCATTCTTAAAGATCAGTGTAGAAAGGTAAACATTGGAGGCCATCAATTCTGCTTACATTATGCTTATTAACATTTATTCCAGAGGGTTCTGGGATGGTCTATGGACAACTATATATATCCTTTGAGAATAGTCATGCATCTTCATGTAGCTCTATTTCTAATTTTTTTAGGAAGTTCGATACTGTTTTCCATAGTGGCTGCATCAACTGACAATCCCAGTAACAGTGCACGAGGGTTCCCTTTTCTCCACATCCTCATCAACACGTGTCATTTCTTGTCTTTTTGATCACAGCCATTCTGACAGGTGTGAGGTGATATTTGTAGTTTTGATATTTCCCTGATGGTAAGTGATATTGAGCATCTTTTTGTGTCTGTTGTCCATCTATATGTCATCTTTGGAAAAATGCCTATTCAGATCCTCTGCCTGTTTTATTTTATTTTATTTTTCACTATTCATTTATTTTTTATTTATTTTTTTAAACTTTTTTTAATTGAGTTATAGTCATTTTACAATGTTGTGTCAAATTCCAGTGTAGAGCACAATTTTTCAGTTATACCTGAACATACATACATTCATTGTCTGCCCATTTTAAAATCAGATTATTTGTCTCTTTGTTTTTTGCTATTGAGTTTATGAGTTCTTTATGTAACTTTGGATATTAACACCTTATTGGATATGCCATTTGCAAATATCTTCTCCCATTCAGTGGACTTTCTTTTCATTTTGCTGATGGTTTCCTTCACTGTGCAAAAGCCTTTTAGTCTGATGTAGTCCCATTTGTTTATTTTTGCATTTGCTGCCCTTGTCTGAGGAGACATCCAAAAAATATTGCTAAGACCAATATCAAAATGCATATTGCCTATATTTTTTTCTAGAAGCTTTATGGTTTCAGATCTCACATTTAAGTCCTTAATCCACTTTGAGTTTATTTTTGATATGGTGTGAGAAAGTAGTCCAGTTTCATTCTTTTGTATGTAGCTGTCTAGTTTTCCCAGCACCATTTGCTGAAGAGACTATTTTTACTCCATTGTATGTTCTTGCCAATATTATTGACCCAAAGTCTGTGAGTTTATGTCTGGGCTCTCTATTCTGTTCCATCGATCCATATATCTATTTTTGTAACAATACCATCCTGTTTTGATTACTGCAGCTTTGTAGTAATGTTTGAAATCAGGAATTGTGTTACCTCCAGCTTTGTTCTTTTTTTTTTTTTCAACATTGCTTCAGCTATTTGGGCTCTTTTGTGGCTCCATACAAATTCTAGGATTACTTTCTTTAGTTTGTGAAAAGTGCCATTGGAATTTTGATAGAAATTGTGTTGAATCTGTAGATTGCCTTGGGTAGTATGGACATTTCAACTATTAATTCTTTCAATCCACGAGGACAGTATCTTTCCATCTGTGTCATCTTCAATTTGTTTTATCAATGTCTTATAGTTTTCAGAGTTCAAGTCTTTCATCTTCTTGGTTAGCTTTATTCCTGGGTATTCTATTCTTTTTGAAGCAATTATAAAGGATACTGTTTTTTCAGTTAGTCTTTCTGATGGTTATTAGTGTGTAGAAATGCAAAAGATTAATTTTGTATCCTGCAACTTTACTGAATTCATTTATTCTAATGTTTTTGTTTTTGTTTTTGGTGGGGTCTGCAGGTTTTCTATATAGAGTATCATGTTATCTGCAATCACTGACAGTTTTACTTTTTCCTGTTCAATTTGGATTTCTTTTATTTCTTTTTCTTGTCTGATTGCTGTTAGCCTGCTCTTTACTTTCTCCTCCTTTCTTTCTCTGGGAATAGTCCTCTTTGCTCCTTCATGTAGGCAATGGGCGGCTGGTGTGTGGGGGGGCGGAGGAGAAAGAGGGCAAGCATTGCTTACTGAGCTGGCTGCTGTTGCAGTTCACTCTTAGTTATCCGCGTTTCTTTGGTTCACACGCCATGGTGGATTTCCCCTTTCATGGCTCTCTCCTGGTCGGTACATTGTCAATTTTCTCAGGTTCCTCTTCAGGGGCCTCCCAATTGCTAACTCCAGTTGACAACTTCCAATTTTCCCTTAGCTATCCCCTTGGAATTTCACCCTCATCCTGCTGCTTCTCGGGTCCTCTTCCTTGGCAACCCACTCTTGCATGTGGAGAGCTAGAAAGATGGGTCAAGGCTATCTCTCGCAGTATCCACTTGACCTTCAGAAAGTTGATGCGTCTTTGCTGTGACAATTCCATGGCTACTCCATGGATGTCCTCTCTCTGCCCTGCTCTCTTACTAATGTTATATTTTCCTGGTTTGGCAGGAACAGAGCAAAGCTGCTGTTTCATGAGGTGACCAACCAAGGAATGTGGTGTTAGGATTCCTTTCATGGAAGTGTTCTCAACATTTATGAGTTATTTCCCTGGAAAGCCCCTTCTATGTCTCATCAACACCCTGTTTAGCTCTTGCATATGCTACAGCCCAGCATTTCCACTCAACAGACATACTGCCCCTTTCTCCTCTCCTCAGTCTTTGGTAGATGGGAAGGGAGGTGCAAATGTGCTGGGTAATGGCTGATGGCAGCAGAGCCAGTTTAGCCACTTCTTGGTAAAGCTTGAGAGAAGTGCTTGGCTCTATTTAGACTGTGTAGCACTTAAGGTCTCTTTTTCACAATCTTTTGTGCTAATTCTGAAGTAATAGGAAAAGTCCCACTTACATGTTGTATATTTACAACACACATACAGACTCACACAGACACCTGTACCCAACAGGTGAGAGTTGAAGAGAAAGCAAGTAAGAGAGCAGTAGGTTCTCTGCTGAAATGTTGGCAGCAGCTCCCACGGGGTGGAGGTAAGATTAGAGATTATTGTTTTGTCTGTTTGTTTTTTTTTTCTTTCCTGTATGCTTTACTGCCATGCTTCCCATTTTCTCCAATGAAATTATACCACCCTTGAAATCATAAACACGATTTCTAAAGTATTTCTGATCTGGAGCACTGTTCAACTGATGAACCAGATGTGAGGGGCACCGACCTGGGCTTTCTGACCTCCCAGGGCTCCCTGCAGGCTCATGATGTGATAAAACATCAGCTGCTCTGAATTCCTGCAGCGCCTGCCACAACAAAAGGAGACCCTTTCCTGAGCATACTAATGCAGCTGTACATGCCTTTCTAGAACAAAGAAGCCAAAGTGAGGAGGTCATTAAGCCTCATTTGGACACCATCCATCCCACCCTAGTTTGAGCCCTCCGAGGGAGGTGTCAGTCCACCTGCATGGGAAGGCGGCTGCATCCAGAGTGAGGTCCCACCGCCTCCCTTTTGTCCTCTCTGGTGGTCTCCCTCCTTTTTCTGGTTCCCCGCCTCCCACTTGGCTCACATCTCAGCTCCTGCCTCGTTCTAGGAACCATTTAACATCTGCTCCTCTGATGATGCCTTTGTATTCTCTTGTGGACCCAACTCTGCCTCACCCACCACAGCTGCGCTGAGAGACAGGCCAGCTTCCCAAGAGGCAAAGGCGGCAGTGAACGAGCTGTCCCTCAGTCTCTCTTGCTCCTCTCTGCCTGTGGTCTCACACTCCCTGCTGTTTTGTTTGTTTGTTTGTGTTTTTTGACTAGTCCTCAGAGTTCGCCTCCCTCTTCTCGGCTTTGCGGAGGGAAGGGATGCTGATGTCCATTCTTTATAATGCAGTATCTTTTGAAAGATTAGGAGACTTCGGTCTGTTTTCCTTCTTGAGGAGCACTAAGGAGGCCCCCTGCCTAATCTCTCAATCGCTCTGCCCCAGGGGAGAGGAATGGCCAGTGTGACTGGTACAAGCTTACCACTCGCTGGGACATGCTTGCTAGTGGATGAGGTCACCATGCGTTAAAGGCAGGGTTTCAGTCTCTTGCACCTTTTTCTCTAAGGTGGTAAGCACTCCTATTGAGGATTCTCTTTCCTCCCAATGCAAATCGCGCCCACTGAATTCTCAGGTAAAGAGATCAGTGACAAAGGTGGGAGGGCACTCAGGACACACTGGACGGTTTCAGGCACACGCATACTTTCTTCCTAAACTTACCAGGGAGCCTCGTTCAGGGCCTAGGCTGGAATTTACCTGGGCAATGCCAGAAAGGACAGTCGACTTTTCTTGGGAGGCTGGTTCCAGACGTAGCTTTTTGCTAATTTGCGGAGTGCCCGTGGCAATTCTTCACTCCTTTAGCTTTGTCCTTTACTATGTGATTTTGCAGATCCTCTCACTAAAGATGGAATCTTTTACACCTTGAATTTGTGCTGGCCTTGTGACTTGTTTTTGCCAACAGAAATTGTTGGAAGTCATGGTTCTCCAGTTGTAAGCTTAGACCTCAAGAGGCCTGTGAGTTTCTATTTACCCTCTGTTCTTCCCGCCATGGTCGAGCACATGCTGTAGGTTACTGGACAAAGAGATACACGTAGAGCAGAGCCGAATCACCTCTTTTGTCTTAGAAGAGGCTGACCTGGTTAGAGGACAGCCAGCCAGCCATCTCCATACTGTTTGAATGAGCCAAGCAAAGATGAACAGAGCCATCCAGCCTCACATCCTATGCTGTGGTCACACACAGGGTGACGGTGACATGAGGGTTGGTAAACAATTACCAGAGATGGAGAAGAGTTTAGGAAAGTTAATAGGGACACTGCTATAGACAACAGCGAG
Source organism: Vicugna pacos (assembly GCF_048564905.1). NCBI lineage: Eukaryota > Metazoa > Chordata > Mammalia > Artiodactyla > Camelidae > Vicugna > Vicugna pacos. Next base: position 112,829,715 of record NC_132988.1, on the reverse strand, counting down.
CCACACAGGTGAGAGGTGCCTGCGTGGGCACCGGGGATGGGCGTGCAGGGTCTTTTATTGGGCAGAGGGGGCTGTGCACACAAGGAGCAGGGGCTGCATGATCAGTTCGTGCACATGCACCTGATTGGTTGCAAGATCTGTCAGGCACTACTCTGAATTATAGAATTTACAATTCTGATAAGGGCAGGACATGACACCTGTCCTCCCCCTAGGTTACTGTGAGATGGGCTATCCCTTGGGGCAATGAGTTTTGTTAGGGTAAACACACATCCAGAGGAGATGTTTTTTTATCCTGCAGAAATGCAGGTATGCAGAGAGCCCTGCAGTGGGAAGTGGGGGTTAATGTGTCAGTGGCTCCAGGCACACACAGAGCCCAGGAGTGGGGGTTTGATGACTCCAGAGAGTGCCAGCCAGCTCCACATTCTGGAGACATGAGCAATAAATGCTTATGATTGTATGAAGTTTTGTGTAGTTTTTCCTGTGCAGCATGAGGATGAAGAGAGGTAACTGAGAAGTGACCTTGCAAGATACACGCATTTCATTCCTCTCCTTGGATTCACTCATCATTCAGCAGATACGGAGCATCTGCTTTGTGTCAGCCCCGTGCTAAGTGCTGCCGGGGAGAATCACACTGGTGGGAGGGTAGAATCATTTCACCAGGAGCACGCTGGCAGAAATAAGAATATGTGCCATGACAGCAGGGGTCCTGTTTAGTTAATTCACCTCTGCATCCCCGTCACCTGGAAGAGTAAACTGGCACTTAGTGGATGTGCGATAAACACTGTCTCTTGCAGGCCTGTGAGTGGAGTGTGTGTATGCATGTGTCTGTATGTTTACCAGAGAAGTAATTGAATATTTCATGAAAGTACAGAGGTTCATGTCTCTTGCTCTCCTTAGCCCGGCAGACTGACTGTTCCCAATTCTTTCCTCCACTGTCTTTTATCCCCTCCTCTTCCTACGATGGCAGCAGCAGAAACTGCAGTGTGCTATAAGCTTACCTCCATAATAGAATGTAGATGCATAAATCAAAACAGCTCCTAACGGGTTGTCTGCAGTAATAAATGCTACGGAGGCAGCCCGACTGGCAGTGTAAGAGAGAGTATACAAACCACCGCCTGGAGAAAGCACAGCAGCATGAATAAACTCAGCCTGGAATTATTTATACATTTCAGGCGGTACGTTATTTCTCTCTCCTGTGCTGCAAGGCCTGCAAGTGATTTCACGGAGGGCTGAGAGTGCCTGAATTTGGCTGTAAGAGGAAAACAATTGTGGTTTGTCTTGGGCCAAGCTTCAGGGTGACAATTGCGTTATGTTCCATGCGCAGCAGCCCTGCCAGCAGGGCAGAGCTGGGTGGTGGAAGGCATTGCTTAGCATTCAGGGCAGGACGCTCCTAATCTCAGCAAGCTGTGTCCCTAGGGGCCTGCTGGCTTTGTGAACCACCTTGGAGCCACGTGACTGGAGGGTGAGCCTCAGGACCCGCCTACCCCAACTCCACCAGCGACACGGCTGCATTCTCTTAGATGCAGTAGTTTTCAACCTAAGATTTTGTTGTGGGGGAAAAAAATTACTGTAAAATTAAATAAAAAGTTTGGAAATCATTGATCTGGCTGATCTTTGAGACTCTGAAGTGATCTCAACTCAGCTGCTTGAGAGAGTTGCTGGGAGCTTTTAGAAGCTATTCATGCAGGACTTCCAATCTGATCAGTTAAATCAGAATTTCTGGAGATGCGTCAAGATTTTTAAAGCTATCTAGGTGACTCTGATGGGCAGTCAGGGTTGAGAGCCACTGCTTCAAACCCTTCTTTCACACACCAGGACAGATACCAAGCACCAGCTGTAAGCCAGGCACTCAGCAAAGAACTGGGAGTGGAGTGATGAATGAGACAGGCCCAGTCCTTGCCTTCATGCAGCTCTCCATTTACTGGGGGATTCTGACACATAAATACTCAAGAAATTAGTTTGGTGGGATACATATTGATGGGGGAAGAGTAAAACACTGTAAGAGTTTTAATAGCAATGATAATAATTGTGATACTATTTCTTTCCAAGATAACCCTTTAAAAAATTCAGACACTTTACTAAATGATTTACATGGAATATCTTATTGAATTCTTATCCCATCATGTAGGTAGGTGCAGTCACCAATTTTCTTTTACAAATAAAGAAACTGAGGCCCAGAGAGGGTAAGTGACTTAGCCAAGGTTGCACAGCCCGCACTGATGGTCAGAGGGATAATCAGTTAATGTGTGTTCAGTGCATGCATGGGCACTTGGATGAAAGCATGCTTGTAGACTTGCTCTCCATCTGGCTCGAGCCTGCTCTTGTAAACTCAAAAATAGAAGACAAAACACTAGGAATTTCATGAAAATGTGTTGCTGTTGGGAAAGAAGAAAGCAAAATCCAGGGTCTAACGCCAGTTAGTCCCTGCTTCTCCTATAGCATCACAACACGTACCCATCTGCAGGCACACGCAGAGTGCGACAAATGGAAGCAACTCAGAGATGACGCTTATACCTCACAAGGGAGAAAACAGGCACAGCGACAGTCACCCAGGCCCGTGCTTTGCCGTACCTGGTACCACAGTCTGCTTCTCCTGGCTCCCCATCGATGGCTTGGCACCTGACGCTGCTGTGACTGAGCTTTCACTGTGCAGTCTTCTTGTTTACACCCAAGACTTGTGGGAGATTCCACCGATGTCACCAAGTCCAGTTTGAAATTGTATAACAAGGTCACCTGACTGTGAGGTGATTCGCTCTGCAAGAACCTTGGTCCTCCCAGCCCACACCTCAGATTTGTAACGTCCCATTTCCTCCCATAAGCAAGCTTTTTGCCATCAGTAGGCGAGGGGGAATTTGTCATAAGAATTTTATAACCTTTTTACCTGTTAGGAATTGGTGCTTTTCAAAGCTCCTTAACAACCACTGTCTTATGTAATCCAGCCAAGTGCCTCTCGGTAGACAGGAAAACTGTCATTATCAACTCCTTTTGCAGGTGAATTGCATGAGGTTCAGGTATGGCCTCCTCCAGGATCCTCCTGGGACCATGGTGTCATCATCGTGGGAACAGGATGATGGACACTGCTGCGGAATTCTGGTGACCCTCTCACTTGCCCTCACAAACTGCCTCCACCCGTTCCACCTGCATGTGCTCCAGCTGTGTTCCTCCTTCAGGGCTGCCTTCTTCCCATGTCATTAGACTGACTCCCATCTTCTGGAACCCAGAGATCTGAATAGCCTGGATGCTCAAGCTAGGAAATGTGCGTGTGTGCGTGTGTGTGTGTAGATCTTGATTAACTTTCCATAAGAGCAATTCAGGATATTTGGACCTGCTACCGCTTACCCCTCTCCCTACTTGTATTTAAACTTCCCTTTCCCCGGTAGCTAAAAATGCAGTTCCTAGCTCTTTTCCCAGGCTGATTTGCAAAAACAGCTATTCCTACATGCCCACCCAATTTTTCCTCTTTTTTTTCTTTTTTTTTTTTTAATTCTGATTATCTTCTTCTAACCATCACCAAATTTAGCCAAGATAATATAAAACATTTCTCTTGAGCCTGGCCCAGTCTGGTCTCCTCAAGGCTCATATTCCCTTGGAAATCTAAAAGATGCATGAAAAGAGACAGTTTTTGAACAGTTCCCTGAGCTTCACTGCTTGCATGGCTAGTCAGAGACTCCATCCAAGGAGGACCTTTGGAGAACTCATAGGTTAGGGAGAGCTGCCCTTGGGCCTCCTTCCCTCTTAAGTCAAAGCGAAGGTTTCAGTTTCGAGCCTCAGGATGGGGGGTGGGGCGGCCCTCCCACGCAGCAGATCTCCTGCTCAGCAGGTTGAGGGCTGAGAGAGCTGATCAGAGGGAGTTTGGGCACTTGGGCTAAATGGGCGCGTCCTCCATTGGAGCCCTGTTGGAAGAAAACACATCAGGCAGTCTAGAAAGTCAGCAAATACAGAGATCCAAGGTCAATGCTGACAGAGGAGGCTGCAAGGAGTCAGGCTGATTAGCAGCAGCTTTCCCGAAGGCAAGTGGGTTTGAACAATGCTCTGTGTTCTTCTTACCTTGCCCCCTTAAACGGGAAGAATTTTTCAGATATGTGGTCTTGGGCCACACAGCTTACTTGATGGAAGCCACATCATTGAATGAATAGAAGATTTTATCCTGAATTAGTGTTAACTGATAAAGAAAATTCAGATGAAAGGTTCTCAGGTGTTAACAGACTTTGGTAGGAAGAGCATGAAACAGGAGACTTTTGAGGTTTCAGATCCTGCGAACTGGGAGGACCCTTTACATCTCCATCCTTCCTGTCCCCAGACTTCCTCAGAGGACCTGCAAGATGCCTGGCCTGGTGCTGGACAGCATGGATTTAAAGACACAGAGGGGCTGTTCCTCTCTCTTGAAGCTTTAGGGTCCTTTGTAGGGAGGGCTCTGAGGATAATCCTTTTGGGGGCGTGTTGTCACTGCCTTGTGATGATTTTCCCTTCTCCTGGGAAACAGATGAGATTAACAGACCATGATGATTGTTTATTGCCCTCAAGCACAGGATGAGCCATTTCTGCAACTAGGCAGGAGGCTGCGCAATGTCTGAAGTGACCTGTATTGTTGGGAAATATGCCTGCTTTTTCGAAATATACTTTTACAAAAAGGGTAGGGAAAAAACTGCTGCTCAGTGTCCCACACGAGGGAACTGAAGTGTGTCTGTAACTTCTGCTTTCTCCCCTCTCACCTGCTTCTTGGAGCAGAAGCCCCGTGGAGCCTGCAGAGCATAGCTGATGTCACCAGCAACTCCTGCGTGGTGCGCCCTTGAATTCTGAGGCCAGAACCATTGCCCGATTGAAAAGTCTTATCTTCAGGCAGAGATCTGGGAGCAGGGCAAATGATAACTGGGTGTTGTCTGGCTCTTCCGAGGAAAAAAAAGGGGTATGACGTCTTCTCTGTGGGTGCCCTGGAAGCTTTATTTCACTGTCCTGGAAAAAGAGTGAAGTGCTGTATTAATTTGCCAGGGCTGCCGTGTCCAATTACCGTAAACTGAATAACTTAAAAGAAATTTATTTTATCATGGTAGCGGAGGCTAGAAGTCTGCCATCAAGGTGCCTGCAGGGCTAGGCTCCCTCCTAAGACTCTAGGGAAGGTTCCTCCTTTGCCATTCTCCCACCTTCTGGTGGCAGCCAGAAATTCTTGGCATAGCTTGGCTTTTAGACATCACTCCAGTCTTTGCCTCTGTAGTCACCTCGTGTTCTCCCATGTGTGCCTGTGTATTTGTGTCTGAATTTTCTTCTGGTAAGGACACCTGTCATTGAGCGAAGCCCCGCCTTAATGCAGGAGGACCTCCTGTTAACTTGATCACCTCTACGAAGACCCTACTTCCACAGGAGGTCACACTCACAGGTACTAGGGGTTAGGGATGGAATATGCCCCTCTCAGGGGATACGATTCTACCACAACAAGCGCGCTCTGTACTAGGTAGAGAAAGCAGCCCCTGGTTTGGCAGACCCTAGGCAGCCGTTAGGTGTGTACTCATTCAGCTTTATTCCAGAATGAATGTACCAAGCACTGAATGTTTCCCGTGCATGGTCTGGGTACAGGGGCAGGAAATGCTGCCAGCGATTCTCCGGACACCAGCTTGCTTTATTCTGTGTCTGGCTCTTTGTTTGTTTGTTTGTTTGTTTGTTTTTTGTTTGTCTGAGTCAAGCAGCCTCTGTCCACCTCCACGGGTTGGCACTGGGCAGCCTGTTACCTTGGGTGCCTCTCACTGGTCAGTGTTTCATGCCAGGAGAAGGCACCTCTCTCTCCCCTTTCCTGTCCCTGGAGGCTGGTAGGGGTTCAGAGCCTAGACCTGGGGGCTAGCTGGCCCATCTGTTGCTCCCCCTCTTTCTCTGCTGGGGTGCAGGAGGCTCCAGGGGCTGAAGTCACCTGACTTCTCATCGGAGGAGGCCGTTGTCTCCACATCTGCTCGCTGGGAAGAGGTTGTTGGAGTTGTCAATTTGGCCCTGTTCGCTTTTCCGGGGGAGAGTATCCTGGTTTGAACCCATTTCTTCAGGGCTCTTGGCATATGGGGAGGAATGAATGAGACATTGCTCCTGGCCTCTTGCAGGGGCCTGTGTGTTGGTCACATCAAAACCTCTAGAGGGAGCTCAAGGTCTGCTTCCATCTCCTACATCTACTGCCCAATGAAGAAGATGCTCTGATGGATTAAGGACTGAAAGACACACACACAAAGCCACAATGCTAGGTGGATGGGAATATTTAGTAGGAAGAAAGAAGGAAGGCTTAGGTTTGGTTGAGGCAAGCAGGGGCTAGCAGTTCACTCTTTATTTGTGAGTCCAGTGAGGACAAGACAGGTCCTACGGCCTTTCCTGGCTGGCAGGCAGCTTTTTACCCTGGAAGGCCATGGGCAGGACGCTGTCCGTGGGAAAAGGAGTGTGGGGAGGACAGCTGAGGCCAGTTCTCCCCTAGGTGGGTGGTGATGGCTTGCGGGGATTTTCTGCTCTGTTCTTCTTCCTCCATTGGAGTAGGAAGAGCTGAGGACCGTGTTCTTGAACTGAAGTGATTAAAGGGGCCATTGAAACTCAAAGGTGGGTCCAGTGTAGGAGAAATGTGGAGTTAAACCTAAATTAGTAGTATTAATGGGAATTCACTGGGCCACCCTGCCCCTGTGTCACAAAAACTCTGGATGGGATTCAAGGTCCTGAGCACACCTCCCACCTTTTAGGATAGAAAAGAGAGGCATGTGACGATAGAAAAGAGGGCAACCCATTTTGCTAAAAAAGCCACCTTAACAGTTGGGTGATATTGAATAAGTTACTTCGCTTCCTGGAAATTTAGTTTCTCTAACTATAAAATGAGGATATTACTGGCTTAAAAAGCTCATGAGATTTATAAGTTAAAAAAATAAAAACAGCTAGTATAATATATAGCACATAGTAAGTGTTCAACAATTGGTAACTATTATGATAGATACACTTCTGTACTTAATGATAATGGATGCCATAATGAGCACTTAGGAATAGGCAATGCTAAATACCTTGTGTTATCTCATTCAAACACACCTGCAATCCCGCCCCCCCATAGGTTATTATCACCCCCATTCTCCACGTGATAAAGCCGAAGCTTAGCAAGGCTAAATAACTTGCCCAGGGTCACAGACCTAGTAACTGTCAGAGCTGGATTTGAATAAAGGTTGGTCTGTGTCATATGAATTCTTTAATGGTCTCTCAAAGGGTGATCTTGAGTCAACCAACGGTACATTCTAAGCCCTTGTGATTCTGCTGTATGTGTCAGTGCATCAGAGGTCCTGTATGAGCACATCTGGATGGGGGATGGCCAGCCTCAGCTGCTCCCGGGGATTCATGCCTTTGAAGGAGGCATTAGCTGTGAAATAACCCTCTCCTCCTTGAAGCTGAGGAAGCCGATGTATCCGATGCCACTTCTTAATCAAGGAGACTATCCATCTCCCGTTGTCATTTGATCTTTCTTGAAACAACAGCCACAAATCTCCAGGCAGCACAGACGTGACGCAGACAAAATGAAAAAGGAGGAAGTCGCATCTTTCTCTCATTAATGGGAGGGGAGAAAACACAGGGCTTCTGCCTTGAGTGTTTTGGGGGCATGTTATTTTTGGAAAAGAACATTTTGTGATTTTTGTTGTTTGATTTCTGAGAAGGCTTTCTTTTAAAATTTTTTCAGTAAGTTGCTGATTCCAAAGGAATAGTAGATTGAGCAATAACAATCAATCAGCAAAAGTATATTGAGTTCTATGTGCAAGGCGTGGAGGTAGAGACACAGACACTGCAAGGCTTTGTCCCTCCTCTTTAGATTCTTAGAACCTACTAAGAAAGTTCATATGGCTCTGCATGTGCAAAGCTCAGAAAATATGGCAATCTGATCTACTGTAGTTCGCAGGAGAGGTAACTATTGTAGAACCCTGAAGAATGTGTGGTCTTTCATTGTTCATTCAACAAATGTGAATTAAACGCCTTCTGTTTATGTAGCAGGCACTGGGAAAAGAAAGCTGAATAAGACCTTGTCACTACCCTTGAAAAGCTTGTGGTCCAGAACAGACACAAATTTAGAATTATAACCCAAGAGATGCTGTGAAATAAGTCATAGAAATATGTACAAATAAATGATGTCATGGTTGAAGACATGGTCAAACCCACCTAGGGGAGAGAGAGATCCCAAAGACTTCACAGAAAAGCGAATACTCAAGATGGGTATTGGAGGATGGAGACCAACGGATCAGAAGGAAGATGAGGAAAGGTAGTCCAGGCAAAAAAGCAACACACACAAAGATTTGTGGGCTAGTGCCACGTGGCTGAGGCTCTGCTTATAACTGGGAATGATGAGGGCTTTGGGGGAGCATGAAGAGATGAGGCTAGAGAGGTAGTGGGGCATACCCACATCTGGAGGCAATGAGGGACTCATTCAAGGACTTGAAGAAGGGGGATGACCTGGTCATATGTTGTTTTAGAAACAAGGGTCACATAGTTTAGTTAGGGCACAGATAATTAAACAAGCCCACGTAATAAGCGCTCTTATGGGCCGAATCTTTGTGTCCTCTCCCAAATTAATATGTTGAGATCCTAACCCCAGTGTGATGGTATTAGGAAGTGGGGTCTTTAGGAGGTAATTAGGTCATGAGGGTGGAGCACTCATGAATGGAATTAATGTCCTTATAAAAAGACCCCAGAGAGCTCTCTTTCTCTGTCTCTACCAGATGGGGACACAGTGAGAAAACACCATTAACGAACCTGTCAAGACACTGTTTATGAATGTGTGGGGTGAAATCAAATGCACAACCAAGAAGCTGAGAAGTTCGTTTTATTTGGTGGACTTCCTGAGGACTCAAGCCCGGGACACAGCCTCCCAGACTGCTCTAAGAGACTGTTTCAAAGTGGCAAGGCAGAAGCCAGGACATACAGGAATTTTTGTAACAAAGATTAGGTAGCCAGAACATCAAAAGATTACTGCTAATTAAAGAAAACCAGATATCTGAAGTCAAAGAGTTTAGTGCTTTTCTTTGTGTGGGAAGATGCGAAGGACTGGGCTCCCTGAAATCCTTTCTTCGATGTGCACCTAGCTGTCCAGGGTCAGTATCCTTTTCTTCCACATCCAGGGTTCCCTCAGGGTGCATGGCTGGAGATGGCTGCAGAGGCTGGACCGCTTGCTTGACTGCATCCTGAGTTCCCTCTGCGCAATGTCGGTGGGGTAGGGCTGGGTGGAGGTAGCAGCTGAAGACTTGAATGCTACAGCTTTCTTTGATTACTGATATGGCTAGCAATATTTTTCATTCATGAACCAGGAAAAGGACCCTCACCAGACACCGAATCTGCTTGTGCCTTGATCTTAGACTTTCCAGTCTCCAAATCTGTGAGAAATAAATATTTGTTGCTCAAGCCATCCACTTTATGATATTTTTGTTATAGCAGACCAGTCTGACTAGGACAAGTACTGTGATGGAGTAGTGGGGTTCCTATAGGAATCTTTTATAGACTGAACCTATCTACTGAAGACTTCTTGGAAGAAGTGACATCAGCAAAATAGCATAATAAAGGTGGGAGTGCACTAGAAGGAGACAGTTCCCTGACCCTTTAGTCAAGGGAAGAGATGATGGCCACCTAGACCCAGATAGTTGTGGGAGAGATGGAGAAAAGTTCATTAAACGAGAAATTACTTCAGAGGTGAAAGAGTGGGACCTAGTGATTGTTTGGATAGCCTGAGATGCTGAGGGGAGGTAGAAGGGCAGCAATGAAGAAGGAGGAATCAGGGAGACCTGGGGGAATGGTGAAGACGTTCACAGAGATGCGGGTCACAGCAGGAGGAGCTGCTTGCGGTAAAGGAGACTGCATTGTGGGAGACAGAAATTCACTGTGTGTTGCCTGCAGTGTATGGGGAGTACTGGGTAGGAAAGAGTGAGGGAGAAAGGAGAAAACAGTAAATCAATTTAACAAACATTGAGCTGCCCCTGTGCCTCAGGTTCTGGGATATTTGCTGGGAACAAACACCAGTCAACAGAATAGTCTCAAGAAACTCTACAATCTAGTAAGAGATGAGGTGGGCACATTTCAACACGATGTGTTCACGTGTTGATAGACATGTACAACACGGGACAAATTTTGAACAGCACCTATTCTACGCCAGGATGGCACTAGTGCTGCAGACATGGTAGTAAGAGAGCCCAACAAGAGCCTTTCCTTCAAGGAGATAGCATTTTATTGGAGAAAGTCAATAAGAAAGGAAGGAAGGAAGGAAAGGAGGGAGGGAGGGACGGAGGGAGGGAAAAAGGTTAGTTAGGAAAAGTCTCAGACTGCCATGGAGTCTAAGAAGGTTTCAGCGAACAGATGGGAGTTTCAGCCACGGTCACTGGTCAGAGGAGTCCTATTTCTCCCAGGAAAAGCCTGCCTTAGTGTCCCTGCCTGCCCTGCTCAGCCACCGGCCAGGAACAGCCTATGGGAAGTGCAGCCTAGAGCATGTGCGTGGGTAGATTTCAGAAAACAACCGCTGAGGTCCTTAGACAACTGCACTCCAGCATTTGGAGGTCTGCAATGCGATTATTATAGCTGCCCCAACTATGAAGCTGGTAATCCAGATGCTGAGAGAGAATAACTTGGGAAAGTGAATACTTAGATGATCAGGGATGGATGTCTCTGGGGAGATGACATTTAACCTACAGAAGAATGAAAAAGATGCAGCCATGCAGAAAGCCTGGGGAAAGCATTTAAGTAGAGAAACAGCAGTGCAAAGGCCCTGTGGTGGTATCCAAGAGTCCCTTGAAGGCCAATGTGATTGGAATGTAATCAGAAAAAGAGAAAAGTGGCAGAAGTTGTAGATAGGATGATAATCCAGGGTTTTGCCAATCATTTTAAGGAGTTTACATTTTATTCTAACTGCAAAGGAGAGCCAGTAGGGAATTAAGTTGGGTAGTGATACTATCTGACTTATATTTTAAGAAGACTGCTCTGGCTGCTGATGGAAAATGGTATACGGTTTTTCAAGAGTGGAAATGAATTAGACGGTGGCAGATGATAATGATTTACACAGTCTAGGTGCACTGACTCAATCTGGGATTGCAAGGTGGTGCTGGTGTGGTGAGAAAAGGCTTTGTGGGGAAGTCACCTGAGCTGACCTTAAAGGGGTGGGTTTTTAGGGCAAGAAAGAAGGTGACATTTAAGGTGAACTTCACTGGCTTTCTGAAGGGAGGAGTGATCTTACAGCACTTTTCAAAAATCACTTCGCTAAAACACAGAGCCAAAGCAGTCTTTAATTTAGTGCCTTTTATAGGACAGAATATAGTTCAGAAGTAACCAAGGACATTCACAGGTGAAAAGTACTTAAATCAGAGAGACAGAGTAGTTAGGGAAAGGAGACCAACCATTTCTTTTTTTATGGCAGAGAACATTAACTGAATACCTCAGAGGCTGAAGCAAAGAAACAGAGAGAACACTTGTCTTCCTTATCATCTTGGCTCTGAATCCAAACTGGAGCCGCCGTGCGCCATTTTGAACGTGGAGGGCTCAGGGGAAGTCAATTTTGGATGGTACTGGAGGCTTGTTTTTCAGAACCATTCTTTGCTACTCCTTTCTATGTTAACAACAACAATGACAACAACAACAACAACAACAAAAACCTCTGTCTGCAATCACAGCAATGCTACCGAGGACTAAAATCGCAGACCAGACTCCACAATACCAGGTCACATTGCTTCCTCTGCCCCCTGTTGGCTTTCTTCCAGGTTCTGTATTTTGATGGTTAGCCATTCCTCTTCTTTTCATTCCTCACTGGCCCTGCCTTAGGTTTATACTTTCGAAATGGATTCTAAACCATTCTCCCAAACTGTACACAGGTCGAGTGACAAAATGATGGCTTGCTGGGCAAAAGCAGCCCCCAAGTGCATTTCACTGTGCTTTTTTGTCTAAGATGCTTTACGGAAGATGTCAAAATTAAAAAATCAGATGATTTTACATAAAAATCCACACCAGAAATTGACACAGTGTAACTGACTGTACTTCAATAATACAAGAAACATTTCTACATTTCCAGATTCTTTTGAAAATTTGAACAATCTTACCTCACTGGTTCACATGGATCAGCAGCTGGGTGAGGCTGAATAGTGGCTGTTCCTTTTAGCTTGGGCATCGGATTTCTCTCCGTTTTGTCATAATCTTTCTCCCTTACTATTGTTTTATACTCTTCTTTCTTGTTACCTGTCTGAACGTGAAGTAGGAGGGAGGTAGGCGTTATTTCAATATGAAGGCGTTACTCTACAGACCTATTTTTCTAAAACACAATTCTGATCATGTCACACTTGTGTTTTAAAAACCATCACCAGCCTGCTTATCTGACAAATTAAGTTCAAAGTCTTCACCCTAGCACAGAAAGGCCTTTATAACCTGATCTGAACCTTTCTGGGGATCTCTTTCCAAAACCACACTCTTCTTGGAAGCGACCTGAAAGGCTGTGCCCTGTTGTACACCCAGGTCTCTTGCCCATGTAATTCCCTCCTTCCAGCTGGAATGCTGTTTCTTCTCTTACCCACCTGGTGAACATCTACTCTTTAGCCTCCGTTCAAATATAAATTCTCTTACCTACAGACTAGAGTAGTAAAACCTACTGTTCTGATACCAGTGGATTCTGATGGGAATCAAATGACATAATGTCCTTTGTAAAAGCCCTTGGAAACTGCAGAGTAATATATGAATGAATGGAATTAGTATAGAAAAGTGAATGGAATTAGTATAGAAAATGACATATTCTTAACTTGCTTTAGGTGATTTAACTGTATTATTTCTGCAGAGAACAGTAACCTGAAAGGCAGGAGGCCTGAAATATGGTTCCAATTTCTTTGCCAATTAGCTGGATGATTTGGGGAAAGTCCTTTTGCCACTCCAGACCTCAGTTTCCAGAGTCAGCTTTTGAAAGTGTAAGGTTCTTCCTTCTGTTTTTTTTTCTTTAGTCTTCCGAGGAGTAAAGCACTTTTCTTATACATAAAGGCTTTCATCCTTCCACATTTGCTATGGCATATTAACCATAATAAAATAATGAATATACAGTAATTAGTTTTTTTTTTCATTAAATATACAAATCAGCAACAAAAGCTATTGTGTGGAGCTGATTACTAACATTTTCCTAACCTGTTTTCATTATTTAATCAACAAATGGAAGCTTCAGAGCTCAGGATTGAAAGATCTCAGCAGCTGTATTGCAGTGTCTCATTCGGTCTCATCTAGTCTTTTGCTCTATCCTCAGATGACAGTTACCATATCTGGCTTCCCGTATTACTTGACAGTTACCCACTTGATTGGTGCATTTGAGGAGAAGAATTGGGAGGGGTGGGAGTGTGGAGGAAACGAGGAGTGTACTTGGAGGGGAAGAAAACTTCATCCTTTCCTTATTTTCTAAATTGCAGCTTGTAAAGTTGATTCACTGACTGCTGGTTTAAAATGGTATCTGCTAACAGCTCCTGGTACAGCTTCTCTGTAATGTGCAATAAAATGTCTGCGAAGGTTTAAAAGAAGATGTAAACTCAAAACACAGCCATAAACTTGGGCTGACAATCAACTGAAGGTTGGAGCCAGGAGAATTTTTTTTTCCACCTTTAAGGTCAGTGGAACTTGAGAGAAGAACACATTCCATGGGCTTGCGTGTGCTATTGGGGAATTATTCCACAGAGAAAAGGTGGACACAACCATTATCCTTCTTCTGTTGTGTATCCCCCATTTTGTGCATCCCTGAATCGATCCCTTGGTGGAAATTAACATCTACCTGGAACTTCAGAATGTGACCTCATTTGGAAATAGGGTCTCTGCAGATACAGTTAAGATGAGGGTCCAGATAAGATCATCTGGATTCAGGTTGGTTCTAAATCTAGTTGGAGTGTTCTTATAAGGGACAGAAAAGGACACACAGAGACACACAGAGAGAATTTGGCCACGTGAAGACTAAGGCAGAGGCTGGGATGATGTGGCCACAAGCCAAGAATGCCAGAAGCCACCAGAGCCAGAAGAAGCAATGAAGCTTTCTCCTCTGGAGCCTCCAGAGGCAGCATGGCCCTGCTGACATCTTTATTTGGACTTCTGACCTCCACAACTGTGAAAGAACAAATTCCTGTTGTTTTTAAGCCTCCAAATTTGTGGTAACTTGTTATGGCCCTAGGAGGCTAACCCATACTGAAAAACTCACTTTCTATCAGGGGTTGAAAATTCAAACTCCTAAGGTAACAAAAATGAGTGGGCTGACCAGGGAAAGGACTGAGGAAAACTGAAGAAGATATGTTTTATGTAAAGACAACCAATTTTTGTCTTGCAAGAACACAGGGACAAATTTGCCAGATTTTTCCATAGCTGAGCAGAAGCTGGAAATCTAGGTCTTATTTGTATGCTCTCATTTGTCTAGATTTAGTATTGCACCAATATTTAAAAAATGATGCCGACCATTTCAAACATGTCTGAGTGTTAGACTCCTCCTATGGGTGGCTGGTTTGCTGCCTCCTGTCTGTTCTTCGCAGCCATCTTTATCCCGGGTGGCCTTTCCATTTTATGAGGCAAGTTCTGGTCTCTCTCCTCTCTTATTATTTATTTTACTACCTCAGAGATGGCCATTGTCCGAGGACAAGCGAGAAGGAGGACGTTAATGGCAGTGATGCACAGCCACCCAGGGTGGGTTCCTGTGCCTTTGGTGGGGAGGAGAAGTGGGAAGACCCTAGTAGCAGTACATGTGTGTGTGTGTGTGTGTGTGTGTGTGTGTGTTTGTGTGGCGGGGGGGCGATGATTATTTTCATATTCAGTAACTGTTTGTGTTGTTAGAAATCCAGAGAGAATGTGGGCAGAATTCCATTTCTGTCTCTTAGAGCCACAGGTCATAAAGCCTGTTATTAGAATGTGGAGCTTATCTTGGAGCAGTGACCTTTCAACTGGTGTGTCGTTTTACCTTGGAAAAGAGGACCTGACCAGAAGGAAGTGGGGTCAAGAAACATTCATCCTTGAGCTCTTCTGGCAAACGCTGGGCTTTGATATACCTTCTTTTATTTAGAAATGAAAAAAGCTAACAAAACGTGAAGAATGTGCACCCCAACAATAACAACAGCCACAGCACAGGAACTGGAACAATGGTTATCAAAGATGATCATGAAAACTCAAAGGAAGAACAAACCCTTGACAGAGATCTGCTGCAGGAAATGGATTTTCTTTTTTTAGGAGATTATTTGGCATCGTTCGATGAGATGCAAGAAATGTTAGCCTCTTAAAAATAGGACAAAGGTCATAAAGAAAAGACAATAAAATGGCATGGAAAAGGAGCTGGATGATATGAGGAAGAATTTCTAGGAAACCTAAAAGTTCCACTGTGGAACTACACTGAGCATTAAGGAGCAGTTAAGAACATAACTGGGATTACAGAAAATTAAATTGTTGTGAGAGACAGTTTTAGAACTTCTGGGGTATTGAATGCCAAAGGTCTTTTAGGAGAATTGTATCTGTACATTTTTAAGAGGAAAAAGATACTGTGCACTGTAAAGGGGCTCTGCAGAGAAACAGAACCAATAGGAGATATATATATATATATATATATATATGACATATAATTTAATACATGATTTATTGTAAGAGTTGTCTCACATGGTTATGGATGCTGAGAAGTCCCACAATCTGCTGTCTGTGAGCTGGAGACCCAGGGACGCCTGTGGTGTAGTTCTGAAAACTAGATGTCTAATAGTTTATGTCTCAATCAAGGACAAAACAAGACCCACATCCCAGTTCGGAGAGTCAAACAGAGAAAGCAAATTGCTAATTCCCCCCTCTTCTCTCTCTCTCTCTCTTTTTTTTTTTTCTATGCAGGGTCTCAACAGATTGAATGATGCCCGCCCACACTGAGGAGGACAGGGGGTTTTATTCAGTTTACTCGTTCAAACACAATCTCATGTGGAAACACTATCACAGGTAAACCCTGAGATAATGTTTAATCTGGGCACCCCATGACCCAGTCAAGTTGATGCATAGCATTAACCACCACAGATTCATCCTTTGTCATCCTGGCACCCATATGCATCTCCTTAAACCATACTTAATTTCCTAATAAAGACAGTAAGAAGGTCATAATTCTGCCTAGCACAAAACAACTATCCTGGCTACAACCAAAAATGCACTAATTTCTTCTCCAGAAAAAGAAGTAAAGTCCTTGAGTGATGTTTGCTCTTCTCCTCGACATCCTGGAGCTTAAGTACCATGATGTAAAATTAGCAAGACTTAACTTCTATGATACAGAGTCATACACCTTATGTTGCATGATATCAGAATAAGAGAAAAAAAAAAGAAAAAGCAAACAATGAAAACTGTATATTTTGTTTAAATACGAAAGAAAATAAATTTATATGTAAATATAAAGCAGGTAGCTTATTTATAGGCTACATATACATAAAAACACGTACATAACAAAATAAGGAGGAAATACTTACGACAGTTACAGTCCTAGTTTCTGTAGATTGTCATGTAGTCACAGCATTTATAATTATCTTCTTCCACTACCCATTCTTTGTTCTCTTTGCCCTCGGCAAGCACCTCAGCCAGTCATGGTCTTTGCCTGGTGGGGTGATCCAACCTGTCACTCCACAAGAGTCTGTGCCGTCATTAGTTCTGCCTGATTTGAGTTGTTGTAGTTTGTCATTGACCTTTATCATAGGCCATGGTAATACTAAGAGACACCCTAAGAGAGTTCCTGTAGTCCAGACGTATTCTTCCTTACCTCCATCGTGGAGCAGTAATTTAATTTCCTCGTGGTAGTCAGGATCAATCACCCCGGCCAGCACAGTAACTCTTTCACTGTTGGCCTGTTGATTCAGAGTCATGAGGAGCCCAAAGCAGCTGAGTGGCAATCTTAATTTCCATTTCCATGGAATCAGCTTTGTGTCTCCTAGTAGAAGCATTCCTCCCCCTGCAACTAAGATGTTTAGGCCAGCAGGGCTAAGGTTGCATGAATAGGAAGCAAAAATTTTGCTAGTAAGTCACTAAGAGTAATAATGAGTGGGGCCACTCCCATTTCCACCCCTTGATTCCTGGACCCCCGAACCTTGCATATGGGAGAAACAGCACCACATACTGGGCACTAAGTCAGACCGTGTACGCGCTCCTGCTAAACCTCGCCCAAGCCCTGCAAAGAGTTGCACCTAGCTGGCATTTCAGGTCTTCAAAGGCCATTCCACTGGTCTATGAAGTCAGCTGCTTCATGACGGTCTGGACCACGGTAAGACCAGTGAATTCGAGAATAAGCATAATTCTGCATCCATGTCTGATGCCCATTTTAAACAATAGTTCTTAGTTTTCTGTTCAAGCACTCGGTAATTATTGCTTAAACATTGAAATTTTTAAAACACCTCTGAGAGGATTAATAAAACACAACAAAAAATCCATTTCATCTCTACAAAAATGGAGCTGCGGAGAGTGACATATGGCCGTTTTCAATAGCACAGAAACTGAATAGTGATTTTCTGCATCTTTAAAATTTATATTAAGAGCCTGAGTTTTTGGAAAGAACCATACCACCCACTGGCAGATATTATCTGTCATTAAGCCTCTCTTTATTTTACCTTTCATCTAGAAACTATGGGCATGTCTGAGTTCTTTATGCTTAAAAGCAATACATATGCCATTATTTCAAACACATTAAAATACATAGAAATGGAGAAGGGCAAAAACAAAAGTAGCAGCCTCTGGTTATCATTAGTTATACACTTGATTATCATTATTTTTTAAAAGTTACATTGTGTAATCTATTCTTTGCACTTTTTGAAATTTCAGATTTTCTACATGAATAAAATTTGCCCTCTTAAAGCTAAAGAAAGTAGACAGTATCAAAAATAACTATGTTTAATTTTAATATGCCTTAACATCATGATTTAAAACACGCACATCATTCAAACTAGAAGAAAGCACTCTAAATATTTGTATCTGGATAGTAAAAATCTGGTTGTGTCTTTTTTCTCTCTTCGTATGTTATAAGGGGGAGGGGGAGGTGCTGCGGAGTTTCTGGAGCAGCAGGAAGCCGCTGTGTCTGGAGCAGTGTGAGAGCAGGATGTGGAGAGGCAGCAAAACACCACATCACATAGGTCCCTGAGGTTCACGTCCCAGACTTTGGTTTTATTCTGAGTAGGATGGAGGACCGCAAGAGAGGGCTGAGCAAAAGAGTGATCAGATCAGACTCACATGTTCACTGGGCCAGTCTGGCAGCTGCTTATTTAGGACTGTGTGGTGCAATCTCTGTTGCCCATGTAGATACAGGCAGTCACTCCAATCCTCAGCTTCAGGGCAGGTCTGATGACACTGGACTTGGGACTCCAGGTGTCCATAAACTAGATGTGCAAAACAGGTCAAGGGAGAAACGGCCTCAGGAATCCGGCCACTCACAACACCTCAAGAAGAGGTTTTTACCTACAGAGAAAGCCTGCCATTGAAAAACCCATGGGATGCACTTGTCTTTCCAGATGGCAGTCGCCGTGTTATCTTGGCCAAATTCCATGAAGCACACCTGGATGCTGTTGACAAGAATACATCAGCTACAAGTAGGGTCTGGTGGCCTTAAATTGATCCTCTTGTGGAGAATCACTCAAAGGAGTGTCAGTCTTGCCAGGCTCCCAGCATGAATCTCCAAAAGGACCTGCTTTTCCATAGAATAAGACCTGAAAGGATTTATCAGTGCTCCATTCTGACGTTGAAGGATCTTTGCAGGAAAAGTCTCTTAAGGGTCCCTGGATTCTTTTCAAAAATATCCTGAGATTTTTCTGGATTTATTATTATTATTTTTTGAATTGCAGCTCTTACTAGTTATTTTAACACACTTTCATTTAACCAGTCATTTAACCAAACCTTTGTTGAATGCCTCCAATGTCCCAGGCACCATGGGATGCGTAAATGATAAGGAGAATTTACTCTCTTCTACTGATGAGCTCACAGTCTACTAGGGAGCCTGGATGATGAAATAATAATAGTAGGATTATAATGCCTGCTTTTACAGCTGTGTGCCCACGATGCTACAGACGCTCAGAAGGAGAAACATTTAACTCCATCGAGAGGAGTTAGGAGAGTATTTCCAGAGGAATTTAGAAGTATAAGGTTTTTACTTTAGAAAGAATATAGATCATGTCATATTTATAATCAATCTGTCATATTTAAAGGTATTTTTCTTGCCTCATCTTTTGCTTTCTCTCTTTATCTCTTTCTCTCCTTCTTTCCTTCCCTGTCCTCCTTCCTTTAACAAATACTTTTGATTGTCTATATCGAAAATATGCCAAGAACTTGGGATTGAGTGCAGGGTCCTGCTCTTACAGAACTTAGAGTTGAGTGAGATAGAAGAGTACATTAAAAAGAAAAAAAAGTGCTAAAGTATTTTAGTTTGGCTGATTTTGGTATCTGTGTAAGTGAGGGTTGCCAGATAAAATGCAGAGCAACTAGTTAAATTTGAACTTCAGATAAAGAATAATTTTCTAGGATAAGTATATCCAAATATTCCATGGATCATACACACACAAATATTTTTTTTTTTTCCCTTTTTGCTAAGTCTGGTCACTCAACAGGTAAGATATATTAGGAAATGAGGTTGGCAATATAGGCAGGGATAATAAAATTTTATAAGTCATCTTAAGGAATTTGATGTCTTGCTGCCTGTAATAGAGAGCCACTGGAGCATGCGAGGAAACAATGCATGCTTCCTACTTCCTACGCCTTATGCAGGGAAAGATGATTGGGTCTGAAATTGGTAAAGCTAATCTGGCCACAATGAGAGGAGAGCAGAACCAGCAGCAGCAGGACCAGAGGGGCACCTGGACTCAGGCAGCAGTAGTGAGCTGGAGAGACGGCGTTAACACCATCACTTGGCAAGGGCTGAGAAGAGGTTGAATGAGGAGGGTGAGAGAAGAGGGACCTCAATGCCCCTTGCTCCCCATTACTGCTTTGAATGGCCAGGACAAGATTCTTCCATTCTTCAAGCTGATGTTTCCAGGAGGAGGAGATATTGTTAAGCATACACATTGTTTTTTGTTTTGGCATACATTTTGTTGCATTTAAGCAATTTGAGACTAGAAATCTTCCCAAACTGTCCACCTTGCACCTCACCCTTAAACAAGAAACCTCTCATCCTAAATTGTCCCTAATCTCATTCAATTGTAATGCAAAAAAGAGACACTAAACTAATTTTTTTTTTCAGAGATAAACATTTTGGTGTGCTCTGCTTATCTCCAATCTCTTTTAGTCATACTTGGGATAATTACCATTTCTAAGAATTCAGTGGACTCTTGACCCTCACACTCCAGATATTTCTATCCTCCAGTGTAAGTACCAAAATATCCAAAATTGAATTTTCAGTCAACTAATCTCATATCCCAGCTGAGGGTTTCTATTTGGCTTATCAGACTGCCAGCCCAGTGGGTTCAAATTTATGCTTGTCTATGTTAATAACCTTGAAGTTAAAATCTTCAGACATTGAGCTATTACTGTATGCTGTATATGAAGTAGGAAAGTCAGAATTTGTTAAAACCAAGTCTTATTTGATCTGCTTTAATGAATAGATAAGAAGCACTTGGAATTTAAAGAATCAAGAGAATGCAGATGGATGCAGCTAAAGCACACTTTTAACTAAGCCTTCAATTTCCTAAATATATTGATGTGTTTCTCCCAAAACTCATCTGTTAATAATTTATTTGCCAAAACAAAGATCCAAAAGAGTAGGAAAAAGATATATACATGTACATATATTATGTGTAAAAATGTTACACCTCGGTGTGTGTATACATCCACCACTGCACTGAGGCTTTTACGTAGATTGCTACAACTATGTAAGGAAAAGAAACAATTATAAACAGGTAGCTAGATGATTTAAGAACTGGACAGTCTGACGAGGTGAAGGTGACTGAGATGTTTTGTGAGAGTGCTATTATTAGAACAATAATATTGGAAAAGAGTTGCGTCATGACTTTGCAGTAAGCCAGGAGAGCAGGAGGGGCAGAGCGCTGTGTAGCAGTTCAAGGGAAAATGGTACATTAGCCAAGGGATTAAGATACAGAAGGCATGATACCAATAGTATAATTTCACATCTGGGAAGGAGCGATAAACCTCATGTATTAGCAGGGGAAATGGATGGTTTGGCAGTGGAAAAAAGCAGTGGTCTTATTTTACTTGTTGTTGGGGAAAGGAGATGGGAAAGCGAAGAAATGAACATGTATGGGGCTCACGCTGGGCATCATCAACTGTGTGAAGAACGTTTATTATTAGCTCATACATCCAGCGCACTGAAACCTCTCAACCAACCACATATTTTAAGGACAGGTTTTATCATCTGAATGTTGCAGGTGAAAAAAAGATGAGGCTTAGAGAGATTAAAGGATTTTATCATCATCACAAGTTAAGTGACAAAAAAAAGATTTGAAATTGGACCTTTGTCTCCAAAGTCCATGAAGTCCATGTTTTTTTGTTTTTCTTTTTCCTATTCCACCAAATTGCTACCTGTGGTTTATGTTGGGATGCTACATCACCACAGGGAAATGAAGACTGCTACTTTTTTTTTTTTTGATAAAACACTTTATACCCTGGTTCCCTGAAGTCCCAAGGGAAACACTTTTCATTCTATCATTGTTACCATCTTTGGGGCAATGGATTAGTGACTGAACCAAGGTTACCAGACAGCCAAGCCTTTGCCTGAGCTGGCCGTTTCTCTTCACCATTGAAAGCAATCACACATCCTGAATCCGATTTTGGATTAGGGCTTCAAGTCTGTGAAGAAACAGTACTGCAGCCTCACACTAGACATTGCTAAAGTCAATGCAAAATGTTTTGGGGTCAGGTTTATTTAAAGAAGGAAGGCTGCATACCATTTCTTACAGATGAAAAATACTGTCATTGATATTAGAGATAACCTATTATGTGTTCCAAGTTGTATTTAATGTATCACATTTATTTTTTAAGCTTAAACTAATTTCATTCACTATCTTTATTTTAAAAATTACAAACAACAACTTTAGATATGTCTAATACAATTTCAAGCTCATTTGCACAGTCTATACATAGGAGTCTCTACAGTTTATAAATTTTTCAACCAAATCCAAACCACCACATATATTTTTAAATAAAGCTTTATTGGAACACAGCTACTCACACCTGTTCCTTTAGTATTTATTTTCTCTGGCTGTTTTTGCTGCACATGGCAGAGTTGAGTAAATGTGGCAGAGACAGTATGGCTTGCTAAGAGTAAAACATTTACTATCTGACCTTCTCCAGTAAATGTTTGCTGACACCCGATCTGTGACAACAGGAGATACTTCACTCTTACCTTTCTAATTCGGTCCTATACATGCCATTTCATCCTGTCTCTTTCAAGAGAAACCATAAAAATTTGTCTTACTTGAGAGTATATAAATTTGCTTGGGTGTTTCTTCACCACAAAATGCTTATTTACTTCTACAGGGAAATTATGTTTTCTAAGAAGGGAAATCTTTCTTTAAAGTTCTCACCAAAACACTGTGATGTAGTTGTTACCTCCATTTTAGAAAAGAAACATATTCAGGCATAGAGACAACATTTATTTTTCAAAAAAATGTCTGGGTGCCTGTTATGGTGTCAGGTCCTCCTCTAGGTGATGGGGATGGAAGGAGGGGAGAGACAGAACCCCTAAAGTAATCCAAACAGTATGGTACTGGCATCAAAATAGATACATAGACCAATGGAACAGAACTGTGAGCCCGGAAATAAACATCTGCATATATGATCAAGGGATATTTGACAGAGAGCCAAGAATTGGGAAAGAAATTTCTTCAATAAACGGTGCTGGGAAAACAGGATAACTGCATGTAGAAGAATGAAATTGGCTCACTATCTTACACCACTCACAGAAGTTAATCTCCAAGGCATTAAAGACTTAAATGCGAGACCTAAAACAGTAAAACTCCCAGAAGAAAACATTGGGGAGAAAGCTCCTTGACATTGGTTTTGGAATGTCTTTTTGGAAATGACTCTTAAAGCACAAGGAATAGAAGAAAAATAAAAAGATCAGTGGGACTATATCAAACTAAAGAACTTTCGTACAACAACAAAAAAATTAACAAAATGAAAAGGCAACTTACAGAATGGGAGAAAACATTTGAAAATCAAATATCTAAAAGAGTTTAATATCAAAAATATATTAAAAAAACTCATACAACGCAATAGCAAAAACCCAAACAATTATATTTAAAACTGGGAAGAGGAACCGAAAAGACATTTTTTCCAAAGTACATGAAAAGATGCTCAATATTACTAATCATCAGGAAAATACAAATCAAAATCACAATGAGATGTCACCTCACACTTAGAATGGCTAGCACCAAAAAGACAAGAAATAACAAGTGCTGGCGAAGATGTGGAGAAAAGGGAACGCTTGCTCATTGTTGGTGGAAATGTAAATGGTTGCAGCCACTGTGGAAAACAGTATGGGGTTTCCTCAAAGAATTAAAAGCAGAACTACCATATGATCCAGCAATCCTACTTCTGGGTATATATCTAAAGGAAATGAAAACAGGAGCTTAGAGATCTCTGCATCCCCATGTTCACTGCGGCATTATTCAGAATAGCCAAGATACAGAATCAACCTAAGTGTCTGTCAACTGATGAATGGATAAAGAAGATGTAACACAATGGAATGTTATTCGGCCATGAGAAAGAAGGATGTCCATCTGCCATTTGTGACCACATGGATGGAGTTGAGAGCATTATAAATAAGTCAGACAGCGAAAGAGAAATACTGTATGATTTCACTTATATGTGGAATCTGAAAAAGCTGAACTCATAGATACAGAGTAGAACGTTGTTTAGCAGGGACTGAGGGTTGGAAGGAATGAGGAGATGCTGGCTAAAGGGTATAAACTTCAACTTATAAGATGAACAAGTTTTTGGAATTTGAATGTGCAGCATGGTGATTATAGTTACAATACTGTGTTATATACTTGAACATTTCTAAGAGAGTAGCTCTTAAATGACCTGATGCAGATGTTAGCTAAAGGCATAGTGGTAATCATTCTGAAATATGTAAGTGTATCAATTCAACACATTGTACACCTTATGATTATGTAATGTTAATATGTCAATTATATTTCAATAAAGCTGGGGAATCAAAAAAGAGAATCTGTAGCCTGGGAGAGGTCAGGCTGGATTATACGACATTTCACAAGTCATATGCTTGATAAATAGTAGTTCCAGGTTTTAAACTCAGGTCTGAATGGTTTCAAAACTCTCTTTACATGAAACTTGTGCTTTCGAAACTGAGGGATGTGCCGCCTCACTTCAACACTCCCTACGTTGCATGAGTGTGGGGCAAGAATATACAAAAGTACAGAATTGCATGGCTTCAATTTTACTAGGCAGCACATGATTTTAAGCAAAATTTTATATTAAAATAAGCCTGGATATTTTAAGAAAGAAGATGCAAATTTCCTATGAATATTTAAGATAAAACAAAAGACTTCAAATAAATCAAGGCTTACAGTGCTCCAGCCCCTGGGGGTGGACTGTTCTCTCTGGAATATTCTTACTCACAGGAAGAAGAAATGAGAAAAATAATTAAATCTTTGGGAAAAAGGTACACAAAGGGAAGCCTCATAATAGCTAAGATTTAAAGAGAAAGAAGAACAAGAGAAAAAAGTTTGAAGGAGAAGAGAGCCCTCAGATGCAAACTTGAAAATGACTTTCACAGAGTGTCATCGGTCAGCCTGCCACTGAGAAGCCTAATTAAGACATCTGCTAAGAGTTACCAATTGATGGTGGTCTCACTGTCACACTATTTTAATTGACATGCTGAGATTTCGTTCCAGATTAACTTCATAAATGGTCCTCCTAATAGAAAGATCACTTAAATTAAAAGTGGACTGTAAATGGAGATTTGTGATGTTAGTAGGCCAGTATAACCTCTGTGTCATTTACATACATTTCCATTTTCCCCAATGCATATTTGCATATATCTAGGGATGTCACTGAGGGCTTTGCAGGGGCAACATTAGTATGATAATGAGCGTGCAACTGGCAGTGTCCAAAGAGTCATTTCTTCGGTGTATCCTCAGCACTAAATTTGGAGCTGCTTTTGAGCCTCCAATATTGATAATGTAAAACTCATGTTCCAGAAAAACATGAGTTTGGCTTAATTACCCAGATGCTATAAATGTTTGGAAGAGTGAATTGAATTGAAGCATAGCACCTTTATAACATTTGAAGACTTGCTCAGTATTGAAACAACTCCATAAATCAGTGATGCTAAAAATCTCCAAAAATGCTGGCCTAATGTGGTGACCCATTGGTATATCTCAGTGTGGTAGCCTAATATAGCACGTATGCTGATCTGGAGGAGGCTAGGGCAGAGGCTAACTCAAGTTGGGCTCAGAATAGAGGTTTCAGGGAAAGGACACTGAAATTGCAATTCACCAACCCAGAGTCTAGCTGTGGATCTGCCATCAAAGGACCTTCATCCCTCCGAGTCCCTCAGCTCTACATTTATACGTCTGGATAAGAACACATGCTTTATGTTGTGGTGAAGATTGACCTGATAAATGTGAAAGTACTTGTATGTGAAGTCTAAATAATTGAGGGCGAAATTCTGCCCCCTGGTAACCAGAGCAAAGAAGAAGACATTGAACAATTCAGTTTTCCTTGACTGATTCTGGGACTGTCTTTAGTGCTGGGACCATCTGTGTAGGAATGACACTTTCAGTGGGGCTTCCAATACATCCTTTTTTGACTTACAGATTATTTTTTAATGAAGTTTCTTGGGATTGAACCCAAGATCTCATGCATCCTAAGCATGTGCTCTATCACTGAGCTATAAACCTCCCTCCCCCATTTTTTGATATCCTATAATCCAGCAATCCCACTCTTGAGCATATATCCACAGGAAACTCGAATTTGAAAAGATACATGCACCCCAATGTTCATAGCAGCACTATTTACAATAGCCAAGACATGGAAGGAACCTAAATGTCCATTGACAGATGACTGGATAAAGAAGTTGTGGTATATTTATACAATGGAATACTACTTAGCCATAAAAAATAATAAAATAATGCCATTTGCAGCAACATGGATGAACCTGGATATCATCATACTAAGTGAAGTAAGCCAAAAAGAGAAAGAAAAATACCATATGATATCACTTATATGTGGAATCTAAAAGAAAAAAGGATATAAATGAACTTATTTACAAAACAAATACAGACTCACAGACATAGAAAATAAACTTATGGTTACCAGAAGGGAAATGGGTTGGGAAGGGATAAATTGGGAGTTCAGGATTTGTAGATACTAACTACCATATATAAAATAGATAAACAAGGTCCGACTGTATAGCACAGGGGACTATATTCAATACCTTGTAATGGTCTATAATGAAAAAGAATATAGAAAGCAATACATGTATATGTGTAAGTATGTGTATATATATATATATATATGAATTGCTATACTGTACACCAGAAATTAATGCAACATTGTAAATCCACTATACTTCAATTAAAAGGAATGTATTTGGAAAACTTAGTTGAGCAGATCAAGTATAATGGTGCAAGCAAATCTGCACCTTATGTTGTCTTCCATGTGCCTGGGCACCATATTTTATAATGGCAGATTTGAAGTACTTGAGAAGCTTGGGTTGAAATGTTGCTATCTCTTTTTACAACTGCAATGAGATGGATGCTTCTTTTGTACGGTTTTAGTAATCACCACTGCTTTATTGGAATAATAGGACTAACTCTTCCCTCAGTACTCGCCGCTATAATTGGACATTCTTCATCATTTCACTTCAGTTCTCACATCCAGCTCATCATGACTCATATTAAAATAATCCTCACTGGTATATCTCCACCAGAACCAACTCTAAAGGAATGAGCTTTATACAACAATGCCCCTCTGATTTTTGCAGTTTATCATTCAGCATCAAGTCAACTTGTTTTGGGTGAAAGACTGCAGATACACCTTTTGTGGTTATTTTAAACCAGAAAATAAACTGAGGGCATAGCAAAAATGCTTTATTGTGTCTCACCATCCAGAAGGCCCTCAATAGAAGCTTCATGAGTAAGCAGCAGCATCCCACAAAATCCATATCCTATAGCCTGATAGGGGCAGGCAGGATGGGACAGACAAGCTAGGGAATAATACTCAGCAGTACCTTGCTCATGGGACTATGGAAATGAGGTCCGTTCCCAGGCTTCCAAATGTTCATAGATAGCAGGAAGGTTGCAGGGGCAGGAAGGACTGCCAGGGGGTCGACCATCAACAGATTATCAGTGGGACAACAGGAACGATTTGTGTCTCACAAGTGGCAATACTTCTGAGAGTTTTAGAGGGCTTAGGTAAGTTGTAATGATCTTAAGATTGTTCTAACTTATTATTATAGCAGACAGTGGTAGTCACTTTATGTTTGTTTGATTGTTTCCAGCCTGCTTTCTAATATCTCTTATTCTGATTCCTTTGGGGACCTCCTCCCACAACCTATATGGTCTGTTAGGGTCTGGAAATCATTCTGCTTTTTATCCCCAGCTAAAGAGGGGGCATTTGACCCTGACTAGGCAGAACACTCCATCCTTCTGGATAGAGTGACTGCCTACAGCTATGTATGCATCACCCAAGCAGGGTCAGCCAGTGTCTTTCCCATAGTTACTATATGGGATTTGAGAGCTGAGTTCTATTTCCATTGGCACTGCCAAACTAAGAAGAGGTAGATTTAGAGATGGGTGTAGGCATATGAGAAACTTTCAGCAGATAAAGCCAGCAGGGTGGAGTCATGGAGTTTAAGACAGATCCCAGGATTGATCCATGGACTTCCAAGTCATGTGAGCCAAGGAATTCCCTTTTCACTTCAACTAGTCTGAGTTGGGTCTCTGACACTTGCAATTCAAGCCAATTAAGACTCAGAGAAGGAGGGGAAGAGAGATGCACAACAAAAGGATTGAAGCAGAAAATCAAGTGTTGGCAAAAGATGTGAGATCAATGGACTGGGAGGAGTTTAGGCTGTATCTTGGCAAGGAAAGAAAACTCATTTGTCTTTTCATGAACATTTTCTAGTATTTCCTTTGTGAACTTTTTGTCTGAAATGTCTTAAAAAAAAAAAACCCAACAAAATGTCTAGTTATTTTCGGGCACTTAACACAGTACCTAACATCAAATTCCCCATCCAGCCCATGACAAAATCCAGCCTTTTGCACCATGCAAGCCCCTCCACTTTCAAGCTCTGTTAAATCAGTGTTAAAGAGACTTGGGAGAAACAAGATTGAGAGGCAACGTGATGTCATAGAAAGGATACTGAATTTTAAATTACGGGTAGGAATTGGAATATACACTTTGACACTCCTTTGCTGCTTTAAGTCTTGGTTTTTTCAATATGGAAATTGGGATGAGAATAACAATAATCCTTAGCACACATGATCTGCATGTGGATTAAATGATGAACTGTAAATGATGCATACTGCCCAGTGCTGGCCATGTTAGGCTCTCAATTAATGTTTTATTTCTTGCTTTCAGACACTTTCCAAGCAATGTTGATGGTATTCAGAGGGGTAGAAGAACTACCTCCATCGCCATCTCCGAAGCAGAGGCAGAACTCCCTCCAGGAGTCAGAAGGAAGAGAAGCTGTTTATTTGTTGTTGATTTTTTTGGTGTGTGCGTGTAACACACCTTAGAAGTAGTTTCAGGGTCATTATGGCAGACTTTTGGGTTAAACCTCCAGGTGCTATTTGATTACTTTCTTCTTGGAAACCTCCTGTAATTTTGCAGGGTCCTCTCAAGCAAGCGGGAACAGGGAGCCAGATGCTAAAGACTAAGTCAAAAGGAAACTCTAATCTTAAGAGAGGGAGCTAACAAACAAGTAAGTTTCCTTTTAGGCTGACTGGGCTCCCCAGGGTCAGAAAAGATTCAGAGATTTAAGATAGACTCTCTGTCTAAGGGGGAAAAGAAATTCACACACATGATTATTTCCTTTTTCTTTTTTTACTTAAAATATTTCTGTTGTTGTTGAAGTATAGTCGGTTTACAATGTTGTGTTAATTTCTAGTGTACAGCATAGTGATTCAGTTATACATATATGTATTACTTTTCATATTGTTTTTCATTATAGACTATAATAAGGTATTGAATATAGTTTCCTATGCTATACAGTAGGGCTTTGTTTCTTATCTATTTTATATATAATAGTTAGTAACATTGTAAAATGACTATAACTCAGTAAAAAAAGTTTATATAAAAAAATAGTATCTACAAATCCTGAACTCTAAGTTTATCCCTTCACCACCCCCTTTCCCATCTTGTATCCACAAATTTGTCTTCCATGTCTGTGAGTCTGTTTCTGTTTTGTGAATAAGTTCATTTGTGTCCTTTTTTAGATTCCACATATAAGTGATATCATATGGCAATTGACTTTTTCCGTCTGATTTACTTCACTTAGTATGATCATCCCTAGGTCCATCCATGTTGCTGCAAATGACATTATTTTATTATTTTTTTTACCACTGAGTAGCATCTCATTGTGTATGTACCACATCTTCTTTTAATACCAGCACCAGTACCACTTCTCCCAGCAGCTGTCAGTCAATGAGAAGCTTCTAGACACTTTGCACGTTAATTTATTTAATCTTTTCAATGATACAGATGAAAACTAGTTTTTCTTAATAGTTCAACACATAGAAGGAAAAGTGAATGTCTTGAGAAGTTAAGGAATTTGCTGAGGACACCCAGTAAAAGTGAAACTGAGACCTGTGTGACGGCAAAGTTTATTCTCCCTTCCCGTTACTGCGCGCTCTGAGAGCTGAGATATACTGAAGGCTGACAAGTGAAAAATGGACAGCCTGGATTAGTAAATCCAGGACAAGAGTCCAATCAACAGTCACACCTTTTCTCCAGGGCTGAAATGTTACCTTTCCTTCTTATCTTCTAGATGAGACAGTTGGTGTGGAAAGAGGTGGGCTGGGCTTGGAGAGCGGCTTGACTGCTGGGGTGGGAGGCGGGATCGCGGCTTGCAGCCCTGGAGCCAGAGCACTGGGACATTCATTTTCAGGCTCTGTTGGAGTTTGACCACTAGCCTTGCCAGGTCCTGGAGGTGTGTCAATGGACCATATACATGACCCTTTGCAAAACTAAGCCTATTATTTGGCTCTTCGTGCTGGCTTTTTAAAAAGCTCTTGATGGACACGGCAGGAATGAAATAGTCAAGGTCTGCATGCCAGGTGACTTAACAACGTGAAGCTGAAGTCTGAGAAACTCCAGTCAAAAAGTAGTGGGTTTGGCACCAAGGAGCTCTAAATACTAAAGGAAGGAGGCTCATGTTCAGTCCCTCACTCTGGCAGGGGGTGGGGTTCCTGACCCACCAGCCCTGGATAGAAGACACCAGTGAAAATGCAGGGCTGGCCAGGGCAGGGGGAGGATCTCTTCCACAGGAGCCAGGGCCCACTTGGCTGAGAACTGCTGGTTTCTGGGATGTCAGGAGGCCAGCCTCCCAAGGAAGGTGCTGGGACAGACAAGCACACAAGAGGCGGTGCATGCTGAGATGGGGGTGCTGAGCCATCAGACTGAAGTCAAATCTGGTCCAGAAATATGGGGAAATGCCCAGTCCGGAGAGAGGACCAGGCCTGCAGTTCTGAACCGGGGGTGGTTTTCTGTCTCCTAAGGGATTTTTGTACATGTTTGGAGATGTTTTTGGTTGTTATGACAGGGAGGTGGGGTGGATGTGTTACTGGCACCTGTCAGGGAGGCTGCTGAACATCCTACAATGTATAGGAACATCCCTACGATAAAGAGCAACCTAGTTCCAAATGTCACTGACGCCGAGATTAAGACCCTGGTCTAGGAGTACCAGGGACTAAGTTGGAAAGTCAAATTGGATTTGAAATCACCATGGAGAGGGGCAGGAAGGGTGGCTAGTGTCAGTGTGTGCAAAGGACAGTCCATCCTGAAACACAGCTACCCTGTACCCGGCTCTCTGTCACCCTGGGTTTTCTGCTGTAAATCATGCCTGCTTATTTTGTGGGCTTGTGAGACTTGGGTTGCCTTTAATTACAGAAAGAAACTGTTGAGAGCAGTCATTGAGGAATGAGAACGTGATGGAGACAATTTATGGTGTAGTAGTTCCCTAGCTTGGATTTTAGTCCTAAAGGGTTCAAGTCCCAGCTCTACCACTTTCTAGATGTGTCTTTACTTTTCAGCCTTATTGAGATAGAAGTGATATATAATATTATGTAAGTTTAAGGTGCACAAGGTGTTGATTTGATACATTTATATATTGCAAATGATCATCACCATAGCATTAGCTAACACCTGCCTCCTGTCACGTAATTACCCTGTCTTTTTTGTGGTAAGGACATTTAAGATCTACTCTTAGGAACTTTCAAGTATATCATGCAGTATTATTAACTGTAATCACTATGCTGTAAATTAGATCCCCAGAACTTATTCACCTTATAACTGGACTTTTGTACTCTGACCATCTGCCCCTATCCCCCATCCCCAACCCTGATAACCAACATTTTAGCCTCTGTTTCTATGAATTTAATATTTTTTTTAGATTCTGCATGTATGTGATATCATATAATAATTTGTCTTTCTCTGTCTGGCTTATTTCACTTAGCATAATGCCTGCAAGTTTCATTCATGTTGTCATAAATGGCAGGATGTCCTTCTCTCTCATGGCTGAGTAATATTCCTTCATATCTATCTATCTATCAACAATCTTCTTTATCCATTTATTAGTTGACAGACACTTAGGCTGTTTCCATATCTTGGTTGTTGTGGATAAAGCCATAATGAACATGGGAGTACAGAGATCCCTTCAGGATACTGTTTTCATTTCCTTTGGATTTATACCCAAAAGTAGGATTGCTGGATCATACGGTAGTTCTATTTTTATTTTTCTGAGGAAACTCTATAGTGTTTTCCTTAGTGACTGCACCAATTTACATACCTATCAACAATGCATAAGCTTTCCCTTTTCTCCACATCCTTACCAACACTTGTTACCTTTTGGCTTTTGATGACAGTCATTCTAACAGGTGTGAGGTGAAATCTTATTGTGGCTTTGATTTGCATTTCCCTGATGATTACTGATGTTGAATATCTTTTCATGTACCTGTTGGCCATTGGTATGTCTTTCTGGAAAAATGTCTATTCAGTTCCTCTGCCTATTTTTAAATCATATTATTATTGTATTATTATTTTTTTCTACTGAATGTCTTTAAGCACCATAAGTAACCTCTCTTTTCCTAACATAGTGTCCTAGGAATCATAATACATCATGAGTTTGATTTGAGAACTAAGTAAGATAATAAGTGTAAAGAATCTAGGAAGGCTTATAATTAGTTTAAAATAATAACTGCTATGATAGTTGTGATTTCTGTGTAGGCAAAATGGAAACATCTGGGGTAAGGGAGCGGGGAGGGTGCATCAGGCTCCCCAGCAGGAGGCCTTGGAGAACTGGAGAGTGGCAGGAGGCAGTGGGCTTGTGCAGAGGATGAGCCCCCTCCCCCCACAATGATTTGTGATGCTCCACAGTAAGAGGCAACCATCATCAAACAGTGATCCAAAACAAAGTTGAATGTATTTACTTGCTTGGCAAGGGAGAGACATATCACTCAGATGGAAGTTATACAGATCTCCCAGAACAGAAATGAAAAAGGCCGGATAGGTCACAAAAAGTGGAGAAAGTACATTAAACAAGGCTCTCTACTGAGTTCAGGTCTCTGGCTGGCTCAGAACTGTGAGCTCTTTGCTGTGGTCACTTGCATGTTTCACGGCGTCCCTAAGGCCAGGAAGCCTGGTGTCAAGCACATTCAGATCTGACTGTACACAATTTCAGCTGCAAATTCAGCTGACAACTTCCTGTGCACGTGCTTGAAGCCTCAGAAGGTTGTGCTTGAACCATGTCCTCACTAATATTATTGCATTACCTTCCTGTTACCTCTTGTGGAGGTTCTGTTTCCCTGGGAAGCAGTGTCCAAATGGAGTCTTGTGTGTAGGATATTTATCCAGGTGTGTCCTTGGACTCCAGATTTGTAGAGGAGGCAGAATAAAGCAGGAGTGGGCAGAGGGAGAAGAGTTGAGATGCTGGCCAGGAATAACTTTGCCAGACCCAAGGGACCCCCTGGAGCCAGCTCGAGTGGCATTTCAGGATTGTTCCCTATTGGCTGATAGGACTTTATCTTCCCTTATTGACCATTAGATATGGGCAATCTGTGGCCATCCCCCAAGGGGCTGGCAACTGAAGGCTGCCTACTCCCAGTGACCAGGCGTACATAGAAGGAGGATCTGGATGGCAAAGGACAGTGTTCACCAACCCTCGGTCACTATCCTAGACTTGGTTTCACTTCATGCTTAGAACAATTCTGTGAGCTTGCTGTAGGGGTGAGAGCTGGCTCGTGGAGTGTAAGAGGCTTACTGAAGGCTGCACACCTGCTAGCCAATCTGGGCATGCAAACCCAGACTGCAGCTCTCCTGTCTCATTCAGTCCCTACCTTGGGGGGGGGCAGACACGATAGAAAACACAGGACCAAAGAACAGACTTCAGTTAGATCTGCACTCGGCTTGAGATGCCTCAGTTCAGTTACACCAGGCTTGTGTGCTCAGCGGGGCAACTTGCAAACCTGATTCTTGAGGGTAGCGGTGGATCAATCACACTCCTTTTATACATAAAGCACAGAGAGCACACAGCATATCTGTGTACAAACATTTAATGGGAAGTGTGATTAGGGGAAAAATGTCTGAAATGGCTTCTGGATGGGGAGCAATAATGAGAAGAAGGTATGAGAGAATACAAAGAAAGGAAGAAAAGGAATCTCTAAGCCCCAAATTTTCTTCATGGCCTCCATGTTCCAAGAATTGAGTCTGTCCAAAGTCTTGGAGAGTAAGAGGCAGCAGCTGATGGCCCTTGGTGCTACCAACGTGCACCGCACTGTTTGCTTTTGTATGATATTTTTGTTTTTGTTTAAACAATATTAAAATGAAATGGAAAACAGTCCCATTTAGGTCACCGTTTTAAATTTTGGAGACTGTGTGTGTGTGTGTGTGCGAGCATGCATGTGTACACATAAACACAAGGTGCACAAGCATACACACACACAAGATATTCAGCTTCTCTTGAATAATGGAATATTTGCCAGCCTTTGACTCCAGCTCCCCACATGGAAACAATGGTCTGGCAGGGACCACTTCCTACAGGGCGTCTACCTGTCAGCATAATCCATCACTCTCATTTGTGGTAAGTGTGCCTGCCTGGCTTCATGCACTCACATTACCTGCCTGGTCTCTGTAAGCATTTGAGTTTGGAAGCTCTGTCTTGGATGTCAGAGCTGAAGGAGGAGCTGAAGAAGTTCTCAGTCCTGCCTTCACATCAGGGGAGTTTAAAAAATCCCTCCAGGGATTCTGGTTTAATTTTCTGGGCATCAGGATGTTGTAAAAGCACCACGGGGGATTCTGATGTGTACCTTGGGTTGAGAACACTGATCTAGTGCAGCCTCTCATTTTTGCAGCTGAGAGAACGGAGGCTCAGAGAGGGAAAGCGAGTTGTCCAAAGACAAGCAGTCATTGTCTGAGAAGCTGGAATTAAAACCAGCTCTCTTAGCCTGGCCTGCAGCGTTTCCCCCTACCTCACACTGTCTTCTTTAAGTTTCTTTAGGGAAGAGTGAAGTAGCAGGTAATCTGATCAAAATACCAGACTTGGATTTTATTTGAGTTTGTCCAATGATGAGTATATAGTGCTTCCAATTAATCTACTACCTAATAGTGCCTTCTCTTCCTTTGGTTTTACAACTGAGATCACATGGGGTCCTGGAAATAAACGGTCGAAAGGAAGGGGACCTAACATGTACCCAGTAGCTTCTATAAGCCAGAATTGTCTTAGGTGCTCAGCTGTGCTTGTCTAACTCATTTGCACACTAACTCTAGGAGTCTGGTGTTATTAGCTCCATTTCAAGATGGTGAAACACACTCAGGTGGGTTTGATTAGGTGCCCAGGATCCCACAGAAGCTAAGTGATTTGTGCTCAGTTCCTAACTTTCCAAAACTGATGTCCTGTCAGAGTGTACAAAAGTGTGATTTCCATAGAAGCAGAAATTTAAAAAAAAGTTTTCTCATTGATTTCTTTCCTGTGTGCTGACAACACCGATGACAAATAGTAGGTGATCGATAAAAATTGGTTGGATTAGTGAGTTAATACTGCTGAACTCTGTAGGCCTTAAGCTTTGAGGACTGGAGATTTTTGAGTTCAATAAAATGTAAAACATCAAAGAAAAATCTGCTTCTTTTAAATGTGGGAATCCAGCAGCTTTCAAAACATCTGCAAGGGAGTGTAGGGTATTTAAAACACCTCCTCTGAGCTGTCTGATGCCAAGTGTTGCAGCGTACTGACAGCTGTGTCCTGGGCAGTATCAGCATGAGGGTGTGTATGTGCTGCTGTTACATTATTTAGGGTATTTTTAAAAAGCTGTAGTTAAGGAGAGAAAAAGCATGACTATCTCATGGGTAGTTCCAGGACCTGGACCCAACAAGAAGGTGTGCTGTTGAGAAGAGCTGACTGTGGGAGGTTGGGAAGATCAGCCAGGCATGTTGCTTCTCATCTCCTTGGACTTGAGCTAATCTGCATGCTCAGTCACACCCTCCCATTCACGACTTTCCAAATCACAGCAGCTTGCTTAGAAATATAGCTGTCTCCTCCATGCATCGCCACAACTTGGCCCATAGTTACCCCATAGATGCCTGTTGAGTGAAATGAGTGTGTTCTTGCAGAAATTGTATTTCTCTTAGCTGAGCCCTATGTCCCAGGTATTGCAATTTTAGGCCACCCAGCCAGGAAGGGGTAGCAGCAGGCTGTAAGTCCTCTTCCTGGAGTCCAAAGATGGGATTGGTTCTGTGCAGTAAAGGACTAACCTTGCCCAAGGAGAAGTCTGATCTTTGACCGCTCCTGAGAAGTAAACTCTAAGATCCTGGAATGTCTTCTCTGTTTACTTGAGGTCTTGGGCCACAGCTGGTAATCTATGCTAACCGCGATGTATCATGGAGATCTTGCGCCGTGTGGTATCAGCTTGACTTCTTGGAGAGGCTGAAGACTAAGGTTAGCCATGTGGGCATCCAGCCACGTCTATGGGACCAACTCCCAGTAAGAATTGTAGACACCAGTGCTCAGGAGAACTACCCCAGCTGGCAGTGCTCCAAGTGTGTTGCCACGTATTGTTGCTGGAGGGGTAGCTCCGTCCACGACTCCACTGGGAGAGGACAACTGGAGGCTTGTGCCTGGAACCCTCCTGGACCTGTCCCAGTGTGCTTCGTCCTGTTCCTGATTGTAATCTGTGTCCTTTTACTGTAATAAACCATAACCTGAGTATACCAGCTTTGTTGGGTTCTGTAAATCTTTTCAGTGAAATATAGAACCTGGGGGTGATCGTGGGACCTTCTGAACTCCCGAGTGCTCACAGTTTCCCTCTGCAACACCGGAGTGAGTGTCAACAAGGACTAAGGGTGTGTCTTTACATGTGGAAGTTCTGAGTTTCACTCCTTGACGTTGACTTTCATCTCCTCTGCCTTCTTGATCTCAGCCCCTCACTGGGTAAAGTGAGGCACTCTAGTCCCAGACCTGTCTTTGTTTCAGATACCTTATCTGGAATATGGGATTAACTCTAGTGTCTACCACCTGAGGTTATGAGAATTAGAGTTATTTTTCCCCTTATGCTCAGCCCCTTCCAACACAGAATAAGTGCATCAAAGAGCTAGCTATTTATTTTAATGGTTCCTACCCGCAGGTAGGAACTTACCTTCTCCTAAGAAGGTAAGTAACTGACTAAGATACAGGAAAGATATGTATATTTTAGGTCAATCTAAGGTGTGTGGACTCTGATAGAAGTAGGGCAGTTTCACAAGACTGGGATGGAGCAGCCATCCCTCCTAAGGGAACTTAACTCTGTGTATAACGGACACACTTGGATTTCCTCCAGGAAGTGAATTCCTTGACCACACATCAGCTGTCCTCCTCCCGACCCCACCCCGTCCCAGTGATATGATAGTACACAACCTTACATGGGTCACCTGAAATCTGCAAATACTGAAGACAGGACAGCCTAGGATTCCCATGGCCTGGAGGGCAGCATAGTTCTTCAGGATGACATTTGGAACCCCTCTTGGTCAGAACCAGGGTAGTGGGTTTTAACCTTGGCTGCAAGCTAACTCCCCTGGGGGAGTTTCTACAAAGTCCTGATGCCAGGAATGGAAATTCTGGTTTAGTATTCTTGGCTGCTGCTGGCACGGTAGTTCCCATAAGCTTCCTGGGCTTCCAGCTGCACCAGCATTTGAGAACTACATTTTGCAGCTTTAACACCTGCTAGGCCAGCGCCCTCCCCCGGACATCGTACCTTTTCCTGTCTGCAGAGATTTTGTCTCTGTTGTTCCCGCTACTAGCTGTGTTCTTCCTTCTTTGTCTGCCTGGTAAGCACCAATTCACACTTTATAACAGGATGCAAGCGTGCCCTTTCTGGACATTTCTAGTCAGCCTGATGCCAGGCAGAGGTGGGTGCTGGCTCGTCTGTGTTCCTATAACAGTTTTTAGACATTACCTATCATGATACCTACAGAGAATCGCAGGCTTTTTGTTCATCAGTTTGTTCATGTGAGAGTTGGGACCTTGTCTTCAATCACCTTTGTTTCCCAACACCTGGTAGAGTCAGCGCCTGGTGCAGGAGAAGCGCTTGGTGAATATTTAGTTGGATTAAACTGAGATACTCAAAACAGCTATAATGTCAGTGAGTCTGAAATATCCATTCCCTAGGATGCTGGTCTCTTTGTTTTGCTGTTACAGTTGCTGCTTGGCATATCAGTGTGCCTCATTTGTGCAAACACTGTACTCCCACTTGAATGTTGAAGTATTTTGCTAATTGCAGGGTTGCTCGTGGTCACAGTGTGCTGTTTCTTGATGTGCCAGTCACAATTTAAAACCAAGAGTGCAATGACTATAGTTAGTGGGCTGGAGCAAGTCTGAATTTATGCCAATATGAAAATGTGTCTGGGGACTCCATTGTTATAAATGAAAACCCAGAAGGGATATTCTGTCTTGTAGTCCATCCTAAGGTCATACAACTTTTAATTTTTAATTAAGGATGACATCCATCTTCTAATTGTAATGTCTCTTTTTTTCTGTTTGTAGCAAGTCTCTGTGACTATTTTCTATGGAGAAGGATGGGTGCTGAAGAACGGAGCAGGTCAGGAGGCAGGCAAGATCATATGCGGCAATCAGCAGGCATGCTCTCAGTGGCCTGCTGCTGCTTAGAGCGGTGGCCTAAGTGATTGCTTGTGAGTGGTGCCCATTCTGATTGCTCGTTGTCTGGAACTTTCTATTTGTTAAATATTTTCACTCTTCTTTCTGTCCACAGAACTTTGGAGGATCCATTAGAGACTTGAGAAGACTAGGAGCAAAGTGGGAATCAGCAGAGAGAGTTCCTAAGCTCCTTCTCTCTAGGGATTCTGAGATCGGTTTAGTGGCAAATGTGGGTCAGGTAGAGTGTAGATCAGGGCAGGCCCATGGGTGGCCCATGACTTCCTGCAGGGCAGGAGGGTAAGAGATCATGATGCAAAGAATGGAGGTAGAGCCATTGTTGTCACAGCTGCAAGATGAATGTAATCTGAGTGGGTCTATCAGTTACTGTTCTCTTTTCCTGCTATAATTCAGTCGAGCCAGATAAAAGCTCCTTCTCTCTTAGGTACCTGTCTAAGTATAAGTAGTCAACCATCTCAAGTTAAGCTGGACTTGATAAAGAAGTTGTGGTGTATTTATACAATGGAATACTATTCAGCCCTAAAAACTAAGAAAATAATGGCATTCGCAGCAACATGGATGGACCTGGAGATCGTCATTCTAAGTGAAGTAATCCAGAAAGAGAAAGAAAAATACATGATAAAATATGATATCACTTATATGTTGAATCTAAAAAAAAAAAGAAAGAAAGAAAGAAAAGAGGACACTGATGAACTCATCTACAAAACAGAAACAGACTCACAGACATAGTAAACAATTTTATGGTTACTGAGAGAAAGAGGGTGGGTAGGGATAAATTTGGGAGTCTGACATTTGCAAAGGTTAACCACTATATATAAAAATAGATAAGAAACAAATCTCTTCTATATAGCACAGGGAACTATATTCAATATCTTGTAGTAAACTTCAATGAAAAAGAATATGAAAATGGATATATGTATATCTACGCATGACTGGGACATTATGCTGTACACCAGAAATTGACACATTGTAACTGACTATATTTCAATTAAAAAATTAAAAAAAAATCAACTTAAGCTAATGTGGACATTTTTATTACTCTGCCATCCTCAACATGTGGCT
Organism: Vicugna pacos; assembly: GCF_048564905.1. Lineage (NCBI taxonomy): Eukaryota > Metazoa > Chordata > Mammalia > Artiodactyla > Camelidae > Vicugna > Vicugna pacos. The sequence continues at coordinate 112,790,384 of NC_132988.1, read as the reverse complement.
TCTACCTTGTGGTATAAGATGGCTGCCACTGCTCCACTATCACATCTACATTTCAGTCAATAGGAAGTAGAAAAGAGACAGGAAGACTGTGCTCCTTATGTGTTAAGGGCCTGATCCAACAGTTACAACTCAGCGCTTGAACCTACACACTGTTGACTAGAATATTGTCACATGGGTATGCCTAACTTTAAGAAAAATTGAGAAATAAACTCTTTAGCTAGATGGTCCTGTGTCCAGCTAAAATCTTTATTATTATTATTATTATTATTATTATTATTATTATTATTATTATTGTTATTATTATTATTATTATCATTATTATTATTCCCCAGTATAAGTGGCTGGGGAAATAACCAGCCACTTTTTCCTCATGGGAGACATTTTTCTGGCTACCGCCCAAACTCAGCAAAATACAGTAAAATTCCATAAGCACTGACTGGGACGGTGAATTCAGAAGGTGGCATATGTCAATGTGCCGTTTCAGAACAAGGAAACAGTGCTTGAGGTTAAGATGTTAGCATTTGGAGTTTGCATAGAAAATCTCAGCGTCTAAAAACATATTGTTTGATGCATGTGTCATACAACAATCAGTGGTAATTTAACTTTTTAATATATCTTAGTGAGAGTGTTTGCCCAATATTCCTGAGTACTAGGAGTTTTGTGTGGTGGTGGGGAGGAGGGCAGCAGGAGGACAAGGATTGCAAATTTCCATAAAATTAATTACCTGGAAGAAGACATAAAAATTGCATGAGTAAAGGTTCTTTCTGTATAATTAACTTTTTATTGTGAAAAGACATCATGATTTTATGTGTGTATATAAATTGTGTGTGTGTGTGTGTACACATACACTTAACACGACCCTTAGTATAGTCATGTGATATAATTGGAGAAAGTATAATTTCCATTTTACAGAAATTTGGTGATTAGATCCTGGGCCTGAAGTTTGAGCCTGAGGCAATGATAAATAAAACTGCTTGGAGTGGGGAGATGCCTCAGGAGAGGATGAAGGTAAGTTCCCTATGGGCGGAATATAAACATGTGCAGTTAGAGGCTGGACTGTGGTTTTCACAACAGGTCTGAAAATTCTTTGACATTTTTCTCATTGAGGAGTAGCTTCTGATTTCCCTTCTTTTTTTTTTTTTTAACATTTTTTATTGATTTATAATCATTTTACAATGTTGTGTCAAGTTCCAGTGTTCAGCACAATTTTTCAGTCATTCATGGACATATACACACTCATTGTCACATTTTTTTCTCTGTGAGCTACCATAAGATCTTGTATATATTTCCCTGTGCTATACAGTATAATCTTATTTATCTATTCTACAATTTTGAAACCCCATCTATCCCTTCCCACCCTCCACCCCCCTGGCAACCACAAGTCTGTATTCTCTGTCTGTGAGTCTATTTCTGTCCTGTATTTATGCTTTGATTTCCCTTCTTGTTAGCTCAGAAGCACAATGATCTTCTTGACGTTTTCCAGTGGGGACCATGGAAGTCTGTCAACATCGGCATTTGAGCTTGCTACTTCTACCTTCAGGGTGGAGATGGAAACCAAACCAAACCAAACCAAACCAGACCAAACCAGAGAGCGGGTATACCATAAGATGTTCTCATTCACTATTTAAGGCGTAATCAAGTACTTTTTCTAAATACCAGAGCTCAGTCTGGAGCAAGTAGGGACAGTTGGAAGCAACAGAGTGACTGAGGTAATTGATTGCAAGGAAGGATGTGGAGGCAGGGTGTTCTCTGAGGAGGGCACCTTAAGAAGTCATCGGTCCACTTGGTCTTTAGAAAGTTTGACCTCACACTATAGTCGAAATTCTGGTAATGGGCAGCCCACCATCAAACACCTTTCTAGCCAGACTGGACTCCTCAATATCTCCAAAAACATATGTTCATAATTTATTTATACTGTGATCTGTGGGAGCCCGTGATTGGGTTAACAAATTGTAACAGATCCCAGCGGCTTATCTCCTTAAAGAAGATGCACTCAGTAACTGCCTTGAGGTTTTAACAATGACCCAGGCCCCCGGCTATAGACGCTGGGCGTGCCTGCTGTTAGTCTTCTATCCCCAAAACAGCCTTGGGCTGGAATGGTAAGAAGCTGCAGACTCAGAGGGGAGAAGGCTGGTTAGCCAGTGATGGGTAAGATCCCCTGAGGGGGCAACCAAGACAGGCACAGCCTCCTGAGTCCAGGAAAATCTTGTCAAGCAGCTGATTCTCACACTTTTCGCCCTGATGAGCTGAAAGGCTCAACACGATTATGATTCACCAAAAAGGGTCTTCTGACCTTGAGCCAAACACCAACAATAAACAAAGCCTTTGTACTCATTGTGATCCCACCCTGTCCTTCCCTAAATTCCTGCTTAGACTGTACTCAATAAACATGAGAGATTTGAGAGGCTCGTGGAGTTGGCTCCCGACTCCCTCTTGCTCTCTTGACTTTTCCCCAGAGTCTTGAGTAGTTCATTCCGTCTTGGTGGGACTTCTGCCTGCCAGAACCCACAACTTGTGACGAACCCACAGTGACCTCCTTCTGAAATACTTTATTCATACCATCTCCGTCTTTTGGTCTTTCAGGGTCCAGTCAAAAAAAAAAAAAAAAAAAAACTCAGGGCTCCCCTCTTCTCTGATTTCTGAGGAGAACTGTTACACAGTGCAGGGCAATAGACGAAGGCTTTGGGTTCGATGACATGTGGTTGCGAGCCCACGGTCTGATGCTTTACCAGTTGTGGGCACAGTACTTAACCTTCATAAACCTCAGTTACCCTTTCCCTAAAATGGGGATAATGTTGATGATAACAATAATATTGTGCAGAGTGGAGGTCAGGATTAGAGAGAAGATATGTCTAGTAGCTGCCACATGATAGGACTGTAGCAGTTGATGGTTCTTTTCTATGAGTATCATGGTCCAGTGTAATCCCGTTCCTTGGATTCCTTCATTGGCATCGTATCGCTTGCAGTCACTGACGTCTAGCCTCTGCTGGACTGACCTTGCTTCTCCATTTCTGATCTCTGCCTAAGGTCACGGCAGTAACTACATCTACATGTGTCCTAATTTTCCAAGTTCCTGGAAGGCAGACATCGAGCTTTATAACTATTGTGCAAATGTACTCAATGAATGAGTGCCAATCAAAAGAAAAAATAAAGAAGGCCTTTTAAAAACGATTTTGGCTCTACTGTGTTTGTTTTTAAGGCTTTAGAAGGTGAATAGGGACCTATTTTTATGATTATCAATTGGCTCCTAAGGAGCACATCTAATAGGCCCTTTTCTGCGATATAGTGAAAGGAAACATACGCTGTGCACACACTTCGCCTCATTTGATGTCCTTGATACCCCTACAAGGCAAATAGCATTAGCATTTCCTAATCACAGTAAGTGAACTGAGGCTCTGAGAGGTGGTGTGACTTACTCAAGGTAACACAGCTTGGACGGTGGGAAACAAGCACTTGAGCTTATTTCTAACACGCTCTTGTGCTGGGCTGACTCCACTGAGAATGTCCTACTTGGTAATGGATGTGAAAAGCCCCTTACAGGCTCCGAGTGGAATATGAATGCAGGGGATTATTGCCATTATTTCCAGGGCAGGCGAGCTGTGACCTCTTGTGGAATCATATATCAACCAGGAAATCCTGTTGCTGTTCACTGAATTGCACCCCAGTGACCCAAAAGATAATGTATTTCCCAGTGTACTTAACTGAATACTATGGGCTGACCTGTACCTTGAACTGAGCTGGGTGAGTAATATTTAAATGCAGAGTCTGACAGCTTATAACCCAAGGCAGCTCCTTCCCGGTGGCAAGGGGCCAAGCCAGGGAGGGAAGAACAGTGGAACGCGGGGACGGATAAGATTAGGGCTGGATGATGTTCCTCCAAAAACAACCCATGGTTTAGATTTATTTTTCATACCTCGATGAAAGGAACATCTTTGTTCGTTTTAATTATCAAGGGTACTCCTCAGGACATCTCCCGTAGCCACCTTTGGGTTGTCAGTTTCAGCTGCCCTCACACTGGGTCAGAACCATTCCATGTTGATTTAAAAACCCAGTGGGGGATCATCTGACTGGAGTTTGATATCGTGGTTCAACAGCCTGCCTGATCCCCTGGTGGCTGAAAAAAAAATGCTTGTTGGACTCTTCTGCAGGCCAGAGTCAGTGGGGAGGAACAGGGTGGGTGTTTCTGCCTGAATCTGTTAATGCTGGGCTGAAACTACGATTACATCCATAGAGTTAAGAGTATGTTTGAAATAGGAGAGAGCTGAGACATCAATGCAAAGAGCCTAATTTGATAGACAAGGGGATGGATGCTCAAAAGGGCAGGTGACTTGCCAAATGATTTGTTACCTAAATTCATCAAATTTAGGCATATATTTCATCTAAATTAGTAAGACGAGGCATTCCTTATCCTCAGTCGCCCATTCTTTTTGCCCTGTCATGCTGCCAGTGACTGAGAATAACATCTGTCCAAGTCAAGAATGACCTAAATGGGCAGCACTTAGAGAGCCATTCTTCTTTTGCGTTGTAACAACACTCAGTCAATCTGCAAACAGATATGAGGTCCACTCAACACCTGACACAGAGAGAGCTGTGAGGAGGTCCTGCAATGTTCTCAGTGAGGTACAAACTTCAAATGATGCTTGGACAATGGGCAACCTCTACAGGATTGTTGAGTGAGGGCCTTAGGTAGTGGAATATGTTATGTAATTTAGGGATTAAATTTGGGCCATTTTTTTTCATGTTACTCAAGGTTGACACAAAACAAAAAATTCTCTAGGAGTCTGGACCTCTGGATTGAATTTGAGGGCACTAATTACTCACAGCCTCTCATCTGTGGGCTTTGAACCAATTGGAAAACAGCTCCAGGAGCCAAATAATGATTAAAAAGAAGTCAGTTTCATGGCAGGTAAAACTTGAATTGGAGAGTGGAGCTTAACTCCGGAGCAGCTACCCAATGTAGGGCCTGGAAAAATCATATCCCAGGGGGCAGGATGTAGGTGTGACCCTAATCAAAATGGCGGTAAAGAGTTAGGGATCAGAAAATTGCCGTAGCCTTCTAGTAGAGACATCTTGCTTCCTGGTGAGAAGTGGGTAGAAGGACATGGAGAGGATGAAGGAAGGGTCATGCAGAGGGGAAGAAAAGGCATTAGACACATGGGACCCCTGAGGAACTGCAACCCATGCTGCAGAGAAGGGGAGAGGACATAGGCCCCTCAGGGCTTTTTTTCCCTGTTTTAATTTTATCTTGAATTGTGGTAAAATGCACAAAACATGCAATTTGCCATCTTAAACATTTTTAAAGTGTACAGTTCACTAACATTAATTATATCCCCACCATTGCACAGCCAATCTCTAGAAATTTTTATCTCGCAAAACTGAAATTCTCTACCGTTTAAATACTAACTTCCCATTCCCTCTCTTTTCCTCAGACCCTGACAACCACCCTTCTATTTTCTGTTTTTATGAATTTGACTACACCAGGGACCTCACATAAGCAGAATCATTCTCTCTCTTACTTTCTTTCTACCCCTATCTGTATTGCTATAAGTAGTTGGCTTATTTTGCTTAGCACAACGTCCTGAGAGCTTATCTGTGGTGAAGGATATGTCAGAATTCTCTTCCTTTTTAAGGGCTGAATAATAGTCTATTGTTTTCCTATTTACCTGTCAATGGACACTTGAGTTACTTCCATCTTTTGGCTGTTGTGAATATCACTGCTATAAATATGGATGTGCAAATGTCTCTTTGAGACCTTTCTTTCAATCCTTTTGGGTACATATCCAGAAATGGAAATGCTGGCTGGGAGCCTCTCAGTTTTGACCAAGGAAAGCCTGATGCTATTAAAGATTAAACAGAAACCAGAGACCAGAAACCTACAGGTCTGCAGAGCAGGGATGTCTTCCGGGGCTGGTAGTATTGAAAATCTGCCCTTCCAGGGAGTGAGAGACAGGACTGAGGTTTTGAAGAGTGACAAGGAAAGTTATAGGGGAGGCAGTGAGGTGCTCATCCCTGAAGAGTTGCATCATGGAAGGAGCCTGGAGCTTTGGGTGGGTGTGGGAGAAAGGAGGAGAGGATTCCTGTCTGTCCTCAGATGGAAAGGGACTCAAATGTGGTGAGGACTCGATTTGTACCCAGGACTGTGTTTTGCTTTTAATTCTTATTCTAAATGGAGTGTACATTTGCTTGTATGTGAAAGGTAAGGATAAAGATGTATAAGATCTTTTGTTTAACACAAAGAGGGGAATAGCCAAGACATATATGGTTTGCTGAATACTGGAGTCTATAACACATGTGTTAGAAGTAAGGCATTCCTGTCCTAAACCCCACCTGTTACGGGGTGAGCGGCCTAAAGGAAAAGCACGTCCAGGCAGGAGTTTCACTTGCTTCCACACTGCCAGTCACACACCCCTTATTCTAATTCTATGCTGGAAAAAGACCAATGATATACCAGCCATTTGTCTACCTCCCCCATCCTGGGACACTTAGCCGTGTCATAGGGACATTTTTGGTTGATTACCACAACTGGGAGAGGAGGTGCTACTGGCATCTAGTAGTTCACGGCCAGGGATGCTGCTAAGCCCCTACAACAAATGTTTCAGCTCCAAATTCAGTCGTGGTAGTAATGAGGTGGATGAATGTGACTTGCTATATCTCCAATTTCCTTCTCACCAATGCATGCTGAGATACCTCTTCTTTGATTAAGAATGTGAAATGATAGACTGGGATTTCAATATTGTGGAATAGATAAACAAGATTACACTGTATAGCACAGGGAAATATATACAAAATCTTATGGTAGCTCACAGAGAAAAAATGTGACAGTGAATATATACATGTTCATGTATAACTGAAAAATTGTGCTCTACACTGGAATTTAACACAACATTGTAAAATGACTATAAATCAATAAAAAATGTTAAAAAAAAAACCTTTGACAATTATACAACAATGATTAAAAAAAAAGAAAAAAGAATGTGAAGTGAGGCGGGTCTGAGTAGTTTGAGTGCCCAGAGATTCAGAACGAAGATCAGGTATGCTGACACCTGTGAGCATTTCTCTGTTCACACCTTGAGGCTCTGACAGGAAACAGTCACTGAGGGCTGCAGTTACCACTAAGGAAGGTGAGGGGAGGGAATGAGCATTTATCCAGTGGCTGCCGTGCCTGGGGAGAGCTGCTCCGGGGGATGTGGCTACATTTGTGATCTTCATCACATAATCAGCCCTGTACTGCAGTTTGCTGTGCTGCAGTTCAGAAAACTGAATAGCTTGCAAAAGGTCACATTCACACCCAGGTCTGTGCTGAACTCGGCTCTCGCCTTTTGAAACTCTGCCCTTTTATTAGAGTATGTGTGATTCAAAATAATTAGGTCAAAAGCTTCAATAATAAGTCGCTAGTATCTAGACACTCCATATTCTATTCATTCACTCAAAAAATTGGTTTGAGTGACTCCTGTGTCCCCTGTACTGTGCTAGGGGCTGGAGAGATGCCGGCTCCCTAGACACGGTATTAAATTTTGGGCAGGATAGGGCAGGTGCTCAAATGCCATTGCCTTGTGCTCCAAACATCCCATTGTTGTGTGTGTGTGTGTGTGTGTGTGTGTGTGTGTGTGTGAAGACAGATTCATCATGTTTTGAAGCCCAAATGCTGCTTGTTTGTTTCTTTTTATGTTTTAATCTGCAGCCTCTTTATCCCAGGCATTTTGACCTGAGTCCATGAGGACAAGTAAGGGACAACTCTGAGTGACGTGCCTTGTTAGATGGCAGAGGATGCTACACAAAGCTTGTATGCCTACATCTGTTCTCTGCGGCTGAACGCTGTCTCTCAGGGGGAAAGGGGAGAATGGGGGTTAATACCCCTGCTTCCACTTGCTGCTTGAACGAATGGCTCAGCCTTGCTGTGTCTTGGCTTTCTCACCTGTAGCAGAGAGATGCTCAGAGAAGGACCTCACCAAACTGAGGCTGGGAGGCCTAAATGAAGTGATGCAGGGAGGAGCAGAATCCTCTTCATCCCGGGGGGACCTGCATTGACACTGTGGGATCCGAGGTCGGCATGGAGGGGAGATTCCAACAGAGATGGCAGCGCCCTCACCTCCCAGCTGCTGCGCTCTCTGGGCCAGCAGGGGAAGGGGCACATGGGGCCAGCGTTTGGGGGTGGGGAGCAAGAACAAAGTGTCCACGGGAGCGTCAATTAAGCCAGAGAAACAGTAGTGTCTATTTTTACCCTCAGGGCAGAAAAACCACAGGAAACATGGACAATGTAAGTTATGGCTGAATAAAAGCCAACAGTAGCAAACTGGACAGACCCAATATAATAAACTGATCTGAGACTATTTCAAAAGCCCCAGAATAACAGTGGCAGGAAATTTTCCCAAAGACTGATGAGTGGCAGCTTCAGATCTCAGCTAATCACTTATAAGTAGCATGTTGGTAGAGTCACCGGATTTCTCTGCACCTCAGTCTCCTCATCTGTAAATCAGAAAAAAAAATACTATTCATTTGGTGGCTGTGGATCTTAAATATAATACAATCTGCAAAAGCACTTTTCAAACTGTCAAAGCCCTGTGCAGGTTTGAGAGGTTGTTATGTTATTTCCAACTAGTTGGAGCTACGGAGGATTTTATTTGGTGGAAAAAAATTCTTCTAGTTCATGTTCGACATGGTAGCATCTTTGTACCTCATATTCTCACTCATCAAACACCTTAAAATACGGAGGCACCTAGAGTGTCAGGAACAGAAAAAAAATCTATCACCTAATTCAAAGCATCTCCCTCTCTGTAGCTCATTGGAAAGGGGGTGGAGAGAATTTCTTTTGTTGAGTTTGCTTCAGGAGGGAAAAAGAAAGTTGCAGATAAGAAATGCAAATCTAAGAAGATATCCAGCAATGTGCTTGGGTTTAATAATTGCTCAAATAAGAGAATCTAGTTTCCAACCCCCTCCTCTGTGAATTCACTCCGGATCACATTCACAGTATTTTTAGGGACAGGTTTCAATTAAATGTCACAATCAAAGATCCATCTCAGACCTATCCTTCTCCTATCATATCTCTGTTTATTTTCTTTATCACATCCATCACTATTTGAAATTATGATATTGTTTGATTTATGTGTTTGACTGATTATTATACCTTCCCCCAGGAGATAAACTCCAAGAAGACAGATATTCACTTCTGTATCTCCAGTGCTTAGCTCAGTGTCTGGATCATAATGGGATTTCTTGAGTGAGTGAATGAATGAATAAATATTTCTTGAGTGAATGAATGAATGAATGAATGAATGAATCCCCAAATCTCAGGAGTGTTGGGAGGCAGAGGCAATGGTAATGTGTCCACTGCTTGCAAGAAGTGTAGCTGGAGCAGAGATGAAGTAGCAGCAGCAAGAAGTGGCAGGGTAGCCTGGACAGGACGGGTAGAGGGGATGGCTCTCTGGAGCAAGAGTCTGTGATGATGGGGACCCTGGAAGCCGGCCCCTGCATGGTGGGCAGCAGACCCTCCAGCCTGGGGCCCCCAGCGGCACGTGCTATGGGTCTTCAGGACCAGCAGGCACAGCCAAGCATTCTGAGAGCTCTAGCAAGGAAAGCAAGTGTTGATGCCTGAGGTGGGGTGGAAGGCTGCCGAGGAAAGGGTTAGGGAAGCAGGGATGCTGGAGGCTGCTCAACGGCCCATCAAGAAAAAAATCACAAAGGCCTTTCAGTGGTCTTTTCCTAGACTGGAGCCTGGAAACAACTCTCATTCAGAGAATAGAAAGAAATTTAAAAAACATAAATGAAATATTCCCCCCCAAAGTCCTTTAAAACATCTAATATTTTAAATATTTTTGTGTGTTTATGAACTAGGCACTGGGATGAACCCTTTACCCATATTATCTCGTTTAGTCCCCCCAGCGGCTGCTTCCTCTGGTGTTCCCATTTTACTTACAGGAAAACTGAGGTTCAGAGAGTTGAACTGACTTACCCAAGCAAATAAGTGATGGAGCTGAGATTGGACACCAGTTCGTCTGACTCCAGATTCAGTGCTTTAAATTAAACTATCATTGACATTGTACGAACTGTCTGACTTGGACAACAACCTTTAGAGCCATATAAAAACGGAGCTCTCAGGGTACTGTCCTGAGCCCTCTTCTGTTAGTCTCACCCCACACAATGACCAGGGGACGAACTCGGTCATTTTCTGTGCATCAGTTCCACAATCGTGATTCTAATCTTCAGGTCCCTATATTCAGCTACCTGCTGAAGTCTTAGTCTGGCTGTCCTATAGAAATGTCAGTTCAACATACCTGTGACTGAATTCACCATTTCCTCCCCACATCCTCTTTCTCGCAAATATTCCCCATCCTACTTAAATGATACGTTCATCCAGCCAGCTCCCCCACTGGGAAATCTGGAATTTATTTCTAACATCTCCCTCACTGCATCTTGAAATGCCGCCCTCCCTAGTCTTGCTTCAATATATTGAGTCCACCCCAGTTGACATTGCCCCAGTTTATTATTATTGACAATGCAAACTCTTATTTTCAACTGTTTCCTTATCTCTGTTATTGCTCCTCACAAATCTACCTTCTACAGTTACTAGAGTAATTTTAAATTAATACTAAAATGTAAACATGATCCTATTGCTTTTCTGTCATCTCCTCCTATAGCTTATCAGCCCTTGGCAGATTGTTTACCTATTTTATAGTAATTTTTTTTAAATGCCATCTGTGTATCTTATCTCTTTCCTCCTTCCCTTCCTCCCTCACAACTTTCCTTCATTCCTTCCACGAATTTCTTTTAGCCTCTTCTTTATGCCAGTCTCTAAAACTATCATTATGAGAAGGCTGACAATCTAAAAAATATTTTCACATATAGGATTTCATTTATTTCTCACCACACTGTCGACAGGCAGGTAGACTTATCTCCATTTTGCAAGTGGGGACATGGGCTCAAATAGATCAAGTGCTTTGCCCACAGTCACAGAACCAGGGAGAGCCACGACTTATACTGTGTCCTTGACTTCAAGTCCTGTCATTGCCCTGCTCTGCAACACTGCTCTTTGAAGGCAGGTGCGTCTGCTACTTTGCACCTATTTTCATTCCAATTCGTCATAATACATTGTCAATACAGAGAGATCTTTGAGTCGATGCAATCAGGACAAGTGGTGTTCCATCAAGAGCTGGTGGGGATAGAAGCACACAGTGGAATAGAGAGGAGTCTCCTGGTTGCGAACATTCAACATGTTCTGGGAGTAAGTCAGTATCCTCTGCCCAGTGAAGGAACACCTTCCATTGTCCCGGCTGCTTGGCTGAGTGGAGGGGGCGGCCAGAACTTCTCCTGAGGCTGTTAGTGGCTTTGTCTGACTCACTAGACTGTGAACGACACGAAAGCAAACACTGCTCCTCATTTTCCTTTGTGTCTCTACTACTCAACACAGACGTGGTCACTGTATCAAAGTTATCTGTTATATGGATCAGCCCTCAGGTATTTAGAGAGGGAGGTGAACTTAGCAAGCATCTTTCCAGAACATGGTCTCTCAGATTTCAGTCATCTGTGCAAGTAGATGCACCCAATGGATCTGTGTAATAGACTGCACAAATTGTGTGACGTTTGAGTCTTGCCTATATTCTCATTTATTATTTATTTACTCTTTATTATTCATTTACTTTATTACCACCTTCAACGTCGCAGGTGAAGAGATTGGAAGCATAACGTGATCAGCATGCCTGCTCCAGTTTAGGAATCAGTGTCAAAACTGAATCTGAACATAAATGCTCCTATTCTGGATTCTGGGATGCACGGTCAACCCTTCCTGCCTCCATATCTAAGTTTTTTTTTTTTTTCTTGCTTCTTGAGCAAAAGAGCTATGCTGTAAGGAGACTGCGGATGGGGAGATAACCAGGTGCCTGCAGCCATCCGTGAGGTGAATGCAAGAAGCCTTGTGGGGAAAACTTGGACAGTGCTTCCAGGAGAGAAGCAGGGAGTTCAGGAGGGGGAGAAATTCAATGAATCTCCTGGGAGCTGAGCTGAGAAGGACAGTAGTGCCCAGGATGGGAGGGGAAGCCAGACAGATTTCTCTCTGAGCCGAACTGACAACACGTAGCACATATTTCAAGTCTACATTTTGGAAGGGAAAGATCTAATGCCCTCTTAAAACTGTTCTCTCTTCCTTTCCAAAATGAAGGTCAGCAGGGGAGAGAAGCAGCATCTGCGATGGTAATGAAAGAAAACCCAGATGACTGCAGGAGCAATTTAAAGATTTGCCCGGATTTGCTTCGGCCCCCGTGGCTGTGCCTTCTACTTGCAACTCCTCCTCAACAGTCTGGATGGGGAGATAAATACACTTTTTTAAAAGTCCAACATTCAGGCACTTTTGAAACTTAATGAAAGTGGGACCTGGGAGGCTTAAAATATTAATCATGTATCCAAGCTTGCCAGAGAAAAGAGGCTAGCGTTCTGCAGGTGTAATGCAGAGAGAAAATCCCCTCCAGGAACGAGTGATATGGAGGTGGATTTCACTCATGTGCGCACCAGACACAGACAGGAAGCTTGATTCATACTTAATGCAGCGCTGGATTCAAAGGCCCCCTCCTTAAAGGGAAAGCTGCAAGCAAGAAGTGCTCCTTTGGGGCACTTGGAGACCTCATTAGACTATCATTAAACAGCCAGTGAGGCTCTGCTATGGCAATAGGCTGAGTCCAGAAATACAGACGAAAAGCTTTAAAAACATTGGAGCAGAAAACAAAGCATGAGCATTCAGAGGTAGGCGTTAATGGCAGGACTCCCAGGTCCCTAGCCCAGAGCCTCGCAGAGAACATCGTCAGAACGCAGGAGTAGTGACTTCACTCCTAGTATCTCTTTGAAGCTCTAGGGTGGCCCTAGTAGATGGACTCCGCAGGAGTTATTTTTATTTATCTGGGGGCCCTGAGCTTACCCACTCTTTAACCCCAGGGCTTCCTCTCGAGCCTCTGGTTTCCGATCACCAGCCCAGAGACTCAGTTTCTTTCTGATCTTCTTCCAAATGCTCGCTGCCATGCACCAGTTTGCTCTCTGAATCGGTTAAAAAAATCTATTCAGCTCCCCATGTTTGTGCTGCCAAGGATGAGCCCACAGGATCACTTTTGAATTAAGGATTTTAATTCCACTTCCCACAGAGAAAGTGATGGGAAGAATGAGACTCTCAACACTAGGAAGGCAACTGAAGTTAAAGAATTTCAGACACCTGGGGACGTTCCTAGAAGCCTCAAGGACTCAACAGTTGGCTTTTATTCCAGAAGCTGTACATCATCTCTTCCTACCTCTTCCTCCTGAAACTTGCCCCTTCTTCTATAAGCATTTTCTGGTTCCTTGACCCTGCCCACAGCCTGCCTCAAAACTCTATGCCAGTATGTGCTTTGTATGTCTTTGCTTGAAACCCAGCTTCTTATCCTGAAGAGGCACTTCAGCCTCTCTCCCCATTTTCCCATCAGTGATGACTTTCTTAAATGTTCTGAGCCTCAGTTTGTTCACCTATAAAGTGGAGTCAATAACACCTACATCATAGTTTTTTTAAAAATTAAATTAAATTTTATTTGATTTTATTTTACTTTACTTGCAGTGGCAATCCTTCTTCCCCAATAAAAGTTATGTCCAGAGCAAATAGAGAGTAAATTTGGGAAAATACTCCTAGAAACTGTATCTACTTGTGTAAGTTCTAAGACTGGTCCTGGTTGTCAGCTGAAGTTTCAAAGAAGAGACCACAGGGTGATGGGTGTTATTCCCAGAAGATGGAAAACAATTGGCAAAACGCCCTCCTGGCATGGTGTTCATCAACATGGGGCTGGTGTTGCATTGTGCAAAGTCAGAATCCTGATTTATCTGCTTGCTGACTGAGGGCAGAGAAAGGTGCATGAGATCCCAATTCATTTGTAACAGATGTAAAGGTCTTTAGATTCTCACGATGCTTGCATCACTTTTCATTTTTTGACTTTCAAATTATTAGAATTGGCTCAAGCTTCCTCCACTGGATTGTTTCATTTTTCCAGTTTCTTGTTCAGACTCAGTGTCCTTCGGAGGAGGATGACTGTATTTCCCCTGCACCAAGCTTGACCCCAGGTGCCCTGGACTTTGGATCCCAGGAGTCTGGTTCTCAGGGCCATTCTTCTCCAAACCCCACCTCCTCAGAGGTACCATCCTGGTATATGGACAATCATTTTTCTTCTCCAATTCTAATAGGATCCACCAGAATTCCAACCACGTTTTCCTCCCACCTCTGACTTCCCAAAGAAAATTCTGGAACAGTGAAACATACACACATCACATTCTTTATGTTTCCTCAGATGGTCCACATAGAACTATATGGTAATTAGGAAGGGCCCAGAAGCTGGTAACCAAAAAATGCCCATATCCCCTCTTGTCCTTCCATTTTCCCCTAATGTAAAGGCCCACAGACTTATCCTTCCCATCCCCATCAGAGTGCTCAAGTACGTTTCTGGCTATGATACTAAAGGCACAAACAAACATACACAACAGCAGAAGTTAACTGCTCAGTAGGGTGTTTGGGATCTATACTGATTACCAGTGAGAAATACAATTGACATAGGAAGACAGAAAGCTCAGGTTCACATTTCAAGTTCTTTCTCTCCCTAGCAGACCTATGAGAAAAGCCAAGTCATAATCAAAAGCTTGCTTAGTGCGAATGCAGTCGGAGCAAAAGACACTTATCGGATTTGAGAGTCATAGGATCGTCTGATATCTCCATCTTCCATTTGGGATGCTTTTGCCAAACTGGAAGGAAACTGAGTTATCACTTTCTCTTTCTTAAAGACCCATGATTTCACAAACCTCAGTCGGTAAGATTAAAGTCTCAGAAAATGAGCGGTTGGGGAAAAACAATTTAAACATTTTACTAAATATATTTAAGTGATGCAGTGGGTAAGTATTCTAGAAGATATTCACTTGCTTTAGTGAGCCGGATTCCTGACTATGAAACCCGGCTCCAATAAATAAGCTTCTGCACGACTTTCTTCCTTGTTCAGGAAATACTGCTGCAGGGTCACAGTCTGCGAGACTGAATATTTCACCAGCTTTATGTTGTGCAGAACAAGCTTCTCTTTCAACTCTTTAAACCTGCTCTTCCTGGCATGATATTTGCTGGCTTTTGCCCTTGAACTTTTTTGTTTTCGCATTGCTTTCATAGGTCACAGGACAATGTTTGGCCATTTCACAAGTTACAAACATGTTGTGGAGCCCTGGCTTTTTGTTGGGCGGGTTTTAGACAAGGCGATCAAAAAAGACTTCCCTGGGGAGTTAACTTTGAGCAATGAAATGAGGTGCGGGTGGGGAGAAGCCATGCAAAGCTTGGGGAAAAAGAATGCCAGGGCGAGAGAACAGATGTTGTATAAGCAGCAAGAAGGCCAGGCAGAGAGTGGACTGAGTGAGGAGAAGTGAGGTGGGGGGATGTGCTAGGGCTGAACGATGTCTCAGGAGCCATGTGAGGAATTTAGGGGCTTGTCCCCAGGGTGATGGGCATCCGTGAGATTCCAGTGCATCGGATAAGCGTCCTGATCTTGCATAGGGCTTGGATCACGCTGCACCCACTGCTTCTGTGGTTCTCTTTTTCTATGTTCCCATGCTGGTCAGTTTCTTTTAGACCAAATTAATTTTGTGTGTGTGTGGATATCTTAATATCTTCATTGAGGTGAGCCCCCATCCTCCTGGCTCATCTTTGTGAGGTGCCTTCGCATACCTCCTTTTAACTACACCAAGTTTTTGGGTTAACTCTCGGGAGGACAATCTCTGCCTCGTTCTTGGGAAGACTGTCATTATTACCTTTCTACCCACGTACCAGGAACATAATCACGCACACAGGTGCTTTCAGGATCCGGGCCAACAGCAACAGCAACAAAAGATTTAAAAAGAAATGCTGTTTGGAATCAAGGTGTGTCGGGAGCTCTAAATGCAGAAGCCAGACTGAAAAGGCTCAGCGCTCTCAGAGAGTGAGAGTCAGAAATAAACACTTACGTCAGCCCTTCCCGCCCCTGCATTGCTGCGGTCCAGACAGACGATGGCCCAGCACTTTGGATTTGTCTGGTTTCCTCATTAATTCTCCTCTCACTCCTGCTTTTATTATCAACAATGACAACTGCGCATTTTCCCTAGGCGGCTTCTAAAGTCATCTAACTGCCATTAGACCAATAAAGAATCTCGTCTCTCTGCACAATAAACAAATTAAACCGCTCCTTGGTGCTTAAACTTCTTGATTAAAGCCTCACTGAATTATGATAACTACTGTTCTTTAAAAACCTGCTGTGTGCTGAGGTAGTTGCTTTACATATAGTATTTCATTCAATGTTTGCAATAACACTTTCAAGCTGAGAACCATTGGCCTGATATGCAGAAGAGGAAATGACGCTGAGTGGCGAAATGCTTGCCTCTGATGAGTCAGTAAGTAGCCAGCCTGTAGCCAGATCTGCACGCCCATGCAGCCCATGCTCCCGAGAATTCCACGCTTCCCTGCTGCTCCAGGCTGTTCTTGACATCTTCCCTCTCAGTGACTGTCCTTCCTCACTGAGGTACACACATGCTCATCTTTGCTTTCTTTCCACAGAGCATGTCTTCAAAATCTTGAGGGGATCCAACTCTTCACTGCTTTCTGTCAGCCTGCTCCCTAGGGTCATAGACTGTCATTGCTGGAGGGGACCTTGGAGATTATGTCTTCTGGAGGTTGCAGTCTTGGGTCCCCAGATGGTAGACTTCAGGCTAGTGACAATGTTCAGAAATCTCTAGTCAAACCACAATACTGTTATTGGGTTTGCATTACTGAAATAAAAAATTAAATAACTATTTGATAAACACAGTTTGTCTAATAGATAGAAAGCTTCTTAAGATTGGGCCCATATTGAGTTAGTGGGGAAGAAGGAATTTATACAGAAAAAAAGGTATTGGTGAAAACTCTCAGAAATATCTCTAGTTTAGTTTGTGTCCTCTTTTGTAAATGATTCAATGAACGTCCACTGGGAGGGAAAATGCACACAAATTAAACTTCACTGGTTTGGGAGAGACTTTAAAGCTTATGTTGTCTAATTATGGTACATTTCTAGTGAGTGGTAGATCGGTCACTGATGGAGAATTTATTGCTCCCCTAGGCACCCTCTTACAATGTAATAGCATTGAGTGTTTAAAATACCTGCTTTTCTGTTGTTTCTACCCTTTGTTCTAGTCCTTTGGAGCATCACACAATAGTTCTCGTCACTCTTCTGAGGGATGTCCTTCATGCTCAGGGACACGACAGTTCTGAGCGACACTGCTGGAGATGTTAGCACCAGCGAAGGGACCGTGGCCCCTTTTAGCTCCGCATGTGGACCTCAGCTGGTGAGTCAGTTCTTTCCTCAGCAAGGCCCATGAGACATTTATTTTGTCATTTGACCCTTTGTTCTCTGCTTTAGCCACAGGCCTTAAAACTGAAGACATACTGAACTTCCTAAACTTTTTTTTTTTTTATTCTCAGTGCTCCTTATTTCTGGAATATTCTCTTTCTCACTCTCTTCCGTGGATTTGCCTCCTCTGGGAAAATTTCCGTGCCCCCAAAGAACTGGGAAAAGCCCTGTAACACCTGTGCCCATTGCTTTTGCCTGTATCACTGGTTTGTAATTAACCGTGGATCTCTGTCTCTCCTCATCAGGCTGTAGGATCCTAGTGGCCAGGGATGAGCTAGTCTCTCAGCCTGAAGCCTAGTGCCTGACTGAGACATGCAGTGGGTCCTCAGTGAAATGAATGAATGGATTCATTGTGTGGGCCCTTCCTGTGTCTTATCACCAAACCCTCAACTTACACTGTCTCTTCATCATGGCAATGGGAAAGTGGGGAGTTCAGAAGCAAAGGAAATAGGATGAGGGAGGGAGTGGCAGGAAAGAGGAACCAGGAGACAGAGAAACACATGGAATCAAATACTTAATTGTTTAGATGAGGAAACTGCGACTCAAACAGGACCATGATGTTCTAAGTCACACAGTGGGGACTGGAATTCTGTTTCCTGGCTTTGGACCCTGGGCCTTCCCTCTATGCTATGAACATTGTAGCCAGAGCATCTTTAACACACAGACAAAAACATACCTGCTTATTTCTGAAGACGACAGCCCCATGGTCAGGGTGAAGGGGTCATTGGTTGAAGTTTAAAAAAAAAATACTCCTGATTTAAATGCAGCCTCTCACTGGGAGCAATGACTCAGGCTAATTTTGTGGGCAGCATGTTTTCCTTTGAGATTTCTCATCGGGTCTGTTCCTCGGCTTCCTAGATTATATGAGGGTAATGATGAATTCCATGACTGCATCCCAACTCCCCGAGGCCCAGAATAATCACTGTTCTGTTTTCCATGGGAAATGAAGGTATATATTAGGATTTTTAATATTCTTTGAACATCAACTTTAAAAACAGGAGACATCCATGGCAGGTGGAGCTTGCAAATGATGTTTCTAATCAGATGTTCATCCACAAAGTAATTAACCTTAGAGAAGTGTCTTCGTTGTAAGGTCCAGAGGCTTCTAAAAAGACTTCTTTACTCTCAGCTCTCTTAACATGCTTTCTCTTTGTCTCCCACTGTGTTCCAGAGCCCAAAGGGAAGATGAGAGGCAAGTCCTGCTGATAAGGATGCCATCGCATTTTGGCATCTCAAACTTTGGCTGTGCCTGTCCTCTCACCACCCCAACCCCAGGACCCTCATCACTGTGTTTTCTCATGTTTTGTAAACTGCTTAGAGCTCTGCCAGGTTTTTCAGTGCCACCTGGCCCACTGCCTTGGCTTCTCTGTAACTCCTTTTAGGAAATTCAAGGGAAGAATTTGAATGGGAGTTCAGACCCTGGGTCTGCCAATTCCTAGCTGTGTATTTGTGAACAAGCTCCAGCCTCCTTCCGAGTCTCAGTTTCCCACCTATGCCTGGATTGTTACATTGACTGTTGACATGATTCCCTGTAAAGTTCTCAAGAAAGCATTCAGCTTGGTGCCTTCTTCCTAGAAATTTCTTAGCAGATTATTCATATTCTGCCCTATCTCCCTTCTATCTCTTTTGGTAAAGCAAAGTTTGTATATATTTGGGCTAGTATATTAATTTCCTAGGAATGCTGTACCGAAGTACCACAAAATGAGTGTTTTAAAAGAACAGAATTTGATTATGTCATAGTTCTAGAGGCTGGAAGTCCTAAATTAAGGTGTCATCAGGACCATGTTTCCTTTGGAATCTGTAGGCGAATCCTCCATTGCCTCTTCTTAGCTTCAGGTGGTTTGCTGGCAATCTTCAGTTTTCCTTGGTTTGCACCTGCATAATTCCAATGTCTGCTGTGTTATCACATGACGTTCTCCATGTGTTTCTCTGTCCTCACATGGTGGTCTGCTTATAAGGACCCTAGTCATATTGCATTAGGGGTCTACTCTATGCCTGTGGGATCTCATCTAAACTAATTATATATGCAATGAATCAACCCTATTTCTGAGATACTAGAGGTTAGGACTTCAACACATATTTTTTAGGGGGAGGGAACATTAGAGACCACGATTCAACCCATAACAAGTAAGTACTGAATTACATACTGAAATATTCTAGTCTATTTAGTCAGCATCTTATGTAGACTTCTGTTTTGATTAGATTAGATGTCATTGTTTGAGAAGCCTAATCTTAGAATTGCAGTCTTTGAGCTGAAAGGAAATGTGTCATTTCTTTCACTTCCTTCATCTTTATGCCCCTTTCCCAGTCTTCCTTCTTTATTCTCAGTCCTACCAGTCTTACCATCTCGAATTCATTATCACCCAGCAGCCAGAGCTCTCTGTCTCCTTCCACTTTTAAAACAGTCATGTGTTCATATCAGTCATCTTGTTCTTTATAGGATAAAAGTCAAACTCCCCATCTCGGTACAAATTGTCCTGTAATACCCGCCCCCACCTCCCTCTGTGATGGTCAGTTGTCTTGGTTTATCCCAGATGGCTTTAGTGCTAAAATTTTTGCATCCTGATAAACCCCTCAGTTCTGGACAAACCAGGGTGGTTGTTCACTCTCCCACCTCCCTACAGCTTTAGAGACTCTCTGGCTGTTGCAAATTTAATTCTATCTTGCTGATTGTGTATCGCTCTGGCATTAGCTATTTGCTCATCAGGCTCTTCTGCTAAATTATATGTTCCTTATGGAGTTCTAGATCTAAATGAATCTAGCTAGGTTTAAATTTCCACTCTGCTGACTTTTGTCAGTACATATTTTATTAAGCATTAATTTCCTTAAAAACAAAAGGGGCACAAAATCCTATATCCTTTGGTTGTTATGAGGGTAAATTAGATGTTATGAGTAGACCCCCTTGCAGAATCTGATACACACTCAGTGTTGCATAAGTGGTAGGTGGTTTTCACTCGTGGGCATGTCTGCGTACTCCAGAGTTCCTGTGTTCAGTAAATGCTTTTGAAAGAAAGCTCAAGGCTACACAGCTCACATCTCTTGAGCCATAATCTTTCTCTCCTGCTATTTTCTCTCCTTGACTTAAAAATAAATGCATTCTTTCAGAGGTTATCCTTACTAAGAACTTGGCTCAAAGCCTTGTCGAGTAATGTGGAATATGCCAGACGTATTCCTATGGACCTTCTACTACTGGAATTTTCCATGTGCCAATAATTTTCTAGTCTCCAGCAACTTTGATATAGTTGGATCCAACAATTGGTCCTTGAAAGGAAAACAGCCAACTGAAAAGACCTTGAATCCTTTCTTGCGCTCCAGTTCTCATGAACTCAGAACATAAACATTCAAAGTTGGTGTGGCATCATCAGCTGCCTGGAGGGTCAGCGAAAGCCTTTTCCTCCAGATCAGCCCCCCAAAGGAATCAGCTGTGTTTTATTTAACCTGATGGCATTAGAGTTCTGTGCGTGAGGGAGTCACGAATAAGTGAGGTCGTCTTCCACCCCAGAGGTGAGCGGGAAACCTCCTGATTGTGGTCAGAAGGATATCACTAGCTCTTGGTTTGCTCCGAGATCCTCATTGTGGACGCCACTGGTTCTTTTTATCTAGCAGGTATTTGATGTCATGATGAGATTAATAATTCACAGTTTGGACAGTATTTTTCCACTGAGGGCTGTGTGCAGAAAAAAGCAGAAGTGCTGGCAAAGCCTGAGGGCTTCTGACAAGGTCAGATGCCTTATGCTTCAGCAAGTGCTCCGAATCCCCAGTAACCCCTTCCTTGCTGTGACTGATACATAGAAAGGCAGGGATTCTTGAGGGATTTTTAGCTTTCTTAGATGGGGTAAAAGTGATTTCAATCATGCAGACCTCTACAAGATGGTAAGTCAATGAGAAGAGCAGAAACAAAATGTAAATAAAATTTTAATTATCAGTTCTGAACAGTAATTCAAGAGATGTTATCAAATCATATGTGAGTAACTGCTATAGGTGATGAAAGAGTTAGTAGTAGCCAGGGGAAGACAAGGCTTGATCTGTTCTTATTACTATCTCTTGTGCATATTTTGATTATTGCTATTCATCACTTTTTTTGAGTCCCAGGCACTCTGCATCACATAATGTCTCTTTTGATCTTTACACTAATTCTATGAAAATAGACAATCTTATTCTCATCTTCTAAATGAGGAAACTGAGGCTCAGAAAGTCAACTAGGCTTTTGCAAGGACAAAAGGTGGTAAGAGGTGGAGCCAGAGTTTAGCCCTGGGGTAACTGTCTCTGAGTATTGCTTTTTACATGTGCTACATCATCTTCTAGTATTTATTCAAAAATCAATGATCATGAGGAAGATTCTTAGAATTTTGCAAGGACATAAGAGTTTTCAAGACTATTTATATCTTCCTTTTCACTTACTTCTCACAGCAGCCCTGCATGCGATCGAGTTGGGGGCTACTATCTCCACCTAGAAAATGCAGAACTTGGACTGGAGGGATGTTATGTGATTCCCAAGGTCACCAGCCACAATGCACCTGGAACTCAGGATTTGTGATTCCACACCTGGGGCTTTGTGACATGTCCTTTAGAAGATGAACGAGGTCACACTAGTGGGAGCTGCCATTTTTTGCTTCTGACTCGTGCCAAAGGAGGTGTGGCTGGAGAATGGTCTGAACTTTATATTCTACTTTTGCTGATCTTCATATGTCTCTTGTCAAGCTCACATGGCTTCCTAAGCAGCAAGGTTCTCACTCACCAGACTTCCAGTGGTGGTGATGAGAACTGCCATCTTCTGTTCTTGTCCATTTTTAAACTCCAGTTGTCCAGACTTCTGGCGAGTCTATTTTCATTCCAATAGCTTTTTAAAAACTTCATTTTCTCAAGTGACAAGAGTCTAGTTTTGCTGTTTGTAGCTGAGAACTCTGACCCACACGGTGTTGCACCAGGGTTGTATGCAAAGTCGCTGAATAGCGCTGCTATATAGTCTGTCTTCAAGGAACCTTAGTTCTGGCCCATTCTCCTTTTTCAAGACCATGGATTGTCAAAGTATAACCCATAATTTCCATACTCTTGCTAAACCATTATCTCAACAATGTTTGACTTATTTCATGCAATTAGTACAGATGACTCTCGGACCCCTAGAGAGCTGGTTTTAGAATCCCCCCAGAGACGAGAAGAGATGATACGAAGAAGGAGGATGACGGGTCTTAGGACAGCTCCAGCTGGTTGTGGGTTCCTTGGTCAACATACTTACCTTTTCTTCTTTCTTTTTTCCTCATTATTTTCTCCTACCTTCTATCCTCTATGTCTTCCTTATCTTTCTATTTCCATTCTCTTGTTCTTTTTTTCAAGTTGAAGACAATTGAGGGATATACAGCTCATGGAATCTCCTGGAATGTTTAATTAATTTGAGCCTCTTCTTCCATGAACTTGCCCTATGTTGCTTATTCTCCTAATGCATATATCACCTTATTCAATCTCCTCAAACCTTTTAGAAGAAGAGATTATGTCCCTATTACAAGAGGCAAAGGAGGAGAGAAACTGAGATTTGGAGCATGGTAGAAGTTGCTCATGGTGGCTGGTTCCTGAGCATCCCTCTGCTATTTTCCATGAGGTTGCAAACATCAACTAAAAACAGCCCGATTCTGATATTAGAACAAGAGACAAGGAAATAGAAGGCTTTTTGGAGCACTTGTTCTGCTACTTATCAACTGTGTGTATCCTTGGCAAGTTATTCAAACTCTAAGTCTTAGACAACACTGTGGGAGTGCAGGAGTGTAAGTCTGGACACTCAGTGGAAGATGAATAGAATTCGGGCATTTCATTTGAAATGTTTCTTTTGCCCTACATTCACTCTCCTCCCCCAGAGTGTCCCTCCTGTCATATTCTTAGGAGGTATGAGATCTGGCTTTCCTTCCCAGCATGTGGAGATGCCTGAGTGCCAGGAGGTTTGTGCTATTAGCCAGACGGCCTCTTCATGTTGAAAAATGTGCCTCTAGATTACCTAGTTCTTTTCAATGAAAGCTCCAATTACCCATGGCCACTCCTGGCTAATCACATTTCTTCATACAGGAAGTTAGAACACTCATAATAAGATTGGATAGGGGCTAGATATGGTACGTTTGTTAGTAGTCGTCCTCTGTTTTGCATGCAACTCGTGAGGGATGGTGAGTTCAAGGTCATGTTTCTGCCCCAGGATAATCATTTGCTAAATTGTAAGGCTTTGAGATAGAAAACATGAGGCTCTATGTTGTCCGATGCAGTTCAGGTAAATTCTTGGTTCTGCTGCTTCCTCACTGATGTCCTTGGATAGCTTACTCTACCATTCTTTGCCTCAGTTTTTTCTTCCAAATGGAGGACAATAATTCTCAAATCTTCCTCTTGGAGTGTCTGTGAAGATTAAGCAAGAAGATCCCTATGAAGCAATTAGCTTTGTGCCTGACAGAGTGAGCATTCAATAAATGTGCTTAAGACACAGTAGTTGATGATAAAAATCAATCCCATTTCCCACTGCTTGGTATTTGTTCTGCCATTGCTTAAGGTGACATAACACATGAGTAAGATGCCCCAGTAGTTTTCTCAGAGTGCAATTGGCAAATCTATTCATCTGAATCAGGCTCCTATATCAAGGAACTTGATGAACAAGAATAAGAGCTTTATATGCTGTCTTCACTAAAAAATATAAAGTATACCATTAGATTTTCAACCTAATAAGTATTGAGAAGTAGATAGATTTTTTCCCCCATTCTTTTTCAAATTGAGTCGTAATGTGCTATAGAGTGAGGAAAAGGTGCAGGAGAATGTAAGATACTTGAGAGGCATTTTACTGGGTATCAAGAGATGAGTTTTTCCTACACATTTTAAAACTCACCAGCTTCTTGTGTGGCAGTTGGGTCTAGCTGGATAGACTGCAAGTTCTGTTAAGGTACCCACAGTGATTGAACTTTCTCTGTGCTTCCTGCATGCACGTAGGCACCATGTGATGTCCCTTTACTCTACGTATACTTGTCTATATGCAGTTCTTCCCAGTTTATGCCTTTGTACCTTTGAGCATGTTGTTTTCTCTGCTTGAAACACAGTTCCCATACTTGTCTGGCTGTATAACTCATTTCTCAAGACATGGCTTAAATGTCATCTTCTCTGCAAGGTGCCCGTGGGAGGTTGGTTAAGTCTGCATTCTTGATGCCCTTGGGTTTCTTGGACAGGAAGCAGAATTACTCCCTGTGATAGCAGCTAGAGAACAGCAAGTGCTGTTTTGACACAGCTGGCAAAAACAGCATCTCCCATACTTTCAGACAAAAGGGCTCTGTATAGTTTTAAGGCATTCACTTAGCCAAATCGTCCTGACCCTGTCTCTAAGATAATGGACTCTTGATGTCTCACACTTCCTTTTATGAGGAAGAGATTTGTGTAGTTTGGAGGCAGAGGAATCAGGATGTGGCTCTTGGTCCCCACTATCTATTAGCTGTGTGATAACTGAATCTCAGTTTCCTTATTTTTAAAGATGGGTATAATGATAGCTATCTTGAAGGTCCGACAAGCGATTAATTGTGATAAGACAGGTGACGTGTCAAGCGTGTCCCTGGGATCCAGAAGACACACAATGAACAGTAGCTATCATACATTTGTCCTTATAGGACACTCTTGGGTCTTTTTCTAAGAAAGGGCTGTTCAGTTCCCATTATGTACACGTAAACCCTCTATGCAACATGATTCTAAATGTAGCTTATTATAGAGATATCGTATCTGTAGAGCTACTCCATCTTTTTGGAAATAATAACTCTTGCCAACCATAAGAGTTACACTCCTGAAAAGTGTTATTGTTGGTAAAGATTGTTGCTAGTGAAATCAAGATATAACAAAGAAAACAGGTTTAAGGGATAAACAATAAAATGACATTGCTTGGATTCTAAAAGCAAATAAATGTTACAGAGGACATGTAACTCCAAAACACAACTGATTTGTCAAGATTAAATTCTTGCTCTTCCCTTTATAGACATTGCTGTTATTACAGTCATAGATGAGAAAACTGGGTCTTAGAGAGGCAAAGTGTAAGTAACACTACTTGTTTCGCCTTCCTTCATGGCATCTATAAATAGTAGCTTCTGTTGAACAATTAGAATCAAACCTTACTGGTAATTTTGTAATGAGCTTTCCAAGGAATCAGTGTTAGGATTGGTTGCTATTTTGTTAATACCATGACAGGACAGTCATACTTCTAGAAGACATACAAGGTGCAAGAGCAGAATGAAAATCAATGTAGCATGTTCTATTTTTTTTTAACATTTAATTTTGGCCTAATTTTAGACTTAGAGAAAAGTTTCAAAAATAGTACAAAGAGTTCCCTTATCAGGCTTCCCAAATGTTAAAAATGTTAACATCTTACATAACTATAGTGCAATTATCAAAACCAGGGAGTTAACATTGGTGCAAAATTATTAACTAAATTACAGACTTTTTTTAAAATTCGCTAATTTTTCCAATATCATTCTTCTCTTTTTAGATCCAATTCAAGATCCTACATTGCATTTAGCTGTTACATCTCCTTAACGGACTCTAATCTGTAACAGTTCCTCATTCTTTCCTTGTCTTTCATGACCTTGGCTCTTCTAAAGAGTAATGATGAATTATTTTGTAGAATGTCCCTCAGTGCGGATTTGTGCAATGTTTTCTTAACGTTGGAGTGGTTATGTGTTTTTGCCAAGAATGCCACAAAAATTATGTGGTGTCCTCCATGCACGATATGAAGGGGTTCATGGTGTCACTATCTCTCATCATGGGTGATGGTTACCTTGATCACTTGGTTAACTTGGCATCTGGCACGTTTTTCCACTGTAAAATTACTATTTTCTCTTTTGTTGTTGAAAAATATCTTGGATAAAATATTTTGAGATTATGCAAATCCTGTTTCTCCTTAAACTCTCACCCTATAACTTGTGCAGCTTGTCTGTAATACTTTTTACTGTGTTGTTTGCCTACTGGTGATTCCACATTTCCCTTTTCCCTTCTAAATTTATTCATTGGAATTACACTGTGGGGAAGAGATAGCTCCTTATTTTATTTATTTAAAATTTGGTGTTATTACATCAGTAGAATTCATGGAGACTTATGCAATTCTATGGGTTAAAATCTAACACTACCATTATTTATCTGTACAAGCACCACTCTTTACAGTTGCCTTGAGTGTATTGGAAAGAGAATGGAAAACGATGACTGGAGGTTGAGTTTAAGACCAAAGTCTAAGCTGAGCCTTGTCCTCCACTATACATCGAAATGTTTATATCAGCACATCCAAGTCTGCTTGTGGATACTAAGATAAAGCTCAGAGGTTATGAACATGAGGGAGGGTGGGAGGGAGGGAGAGGAGAGGGAGAGAAAGAGAGAGAGGATACACGGTCTAAGAGGTCACATGGAACAAGGAAGGAGAGAGAACAGGGTCAGCTTTGTCTAGAACAGCTCACTGAGTAGAGGCAGACTTCAGAGACCACCTATGCTATGCTGGAGTAGACAGGATAAGGAATTACTTATTCACTCTGAGAAAGTGTGCTTAGACCTTCAGCAAAATTGGTAACATGCCAAAAATGAGCAAGAATTGAGGGTTCCTCTGTGATGAAATTTATCTGGCTAAATAGGCCTCTTGCAGATTTTGCTCTGCTCTTTTTCAACATAGATGGAACAAACATAGGGCTAAATCTTGACTGAATCTCTCCTGTGAGCTGATAAATTAGGGAAGGATTAAAGAAAAAGGAGACATGTGATTCTCTGGAAAGACTTATATATCATGTGGAATAATGACAGGCGGAAAAAACAACCCAGAACACTGGAATGAGACTAGAAATTCAAATTTCTGCTCTAGTAACTTCATACTTGAAGCACCCTCCTCTGAAAAATGAAAGTTACATTTCACATTCTCTGAAATCTCTCCCTTTCAGCTCTCACATCCTGCTCTGTTCTCTCTCTTTTGCTTGTTTAATGTTGGTAAAGCCAATGGGCTGTATTAATTAACGAGGAACTCCTAGAGATTTTAAAGCATTTATAGTCCCAGGGTCTATGAACTGAGAAGTGCCCCCAAGAAGACCGTGGCAACCTGGCAGGACTGACGATGCTCAGAAAGGCTCTGGGAATTCCTGAAGGCAAGTGCAGAAAGCCATTCTGTGCTTGACGTTTTAGGGTAACTGTTCGCACACAGTTGTTGTTGGACACATATGCTAGAGAGTTTGGTTTCACGCCGAGCATATGGTAGCTTTGGAATAAAGTGTGGATTCTTGTTAAGATCTTTGGCTCATGTCTTCTCAGTTCTAGAGGATAACAGAAGAGACAGTAGAGTGAGGGCACTATTCTAGTCAGGGCTGTTACGTAAGTGACGTCTGCGTCTCTCCACCCGCTGAGGGGGTGACATATAGCATTCAGAATCTTACATCGTGCTGTTTACTTTTCTTTGTGTCTGTCTGTCATTGTTTCCTTTCTGTGCTCTTATTTCTTTGTGTTCTTCCTCTCTCCCTCCCTCCTTCTTTCTTCCTTCCTTTTTTTTGGGTTAATCTGAGGCCCCAGGATGAAGAGAGATGTTTCTATGAGTCAAGTTTCTAATTTACTAGAAAACTTGGAAATAAGAGAGGCCACAGGAAGTGAGGTTTTCTCTGTAACCAGCTCAGAGTCGGCTCTCTGCTAAGGAATGGTCCACTCCTGGGGAACACTGTCTAGGTAAAGAGGGGAACACATTCATTTTGCTCGACAGAGCCCGAGTCCCCCGAGCTTTGCACTTGGGAATTCCTCCCTATAGAAATTAGAGTCAGATGAGCACTTACAGTTCAGTGATTGTCCAAACTGTGCTCTAAGGTGGACTAGGTTCTTGGAGGTGCATCAGGGTCACTGAGGCTAATGAGGGGGGTCTCTTAGTTTTCCAAACCTGCTTTAGCTAACATAGCACCTTAGTTAGGAGGGTGGATAGCGGAGCTGGGCTTGCTGGGTGTGGTCCTGGTTATTATCTATGAGACCTAGGGCAAGTTACCCAACCTCTGGGTGGGCAAGTTACCTAACCATCTGTGAAACAGAAATAAGAATAATAATAATAAAAACAACAGCAATAATAATAATACTGCTTACCTCATAGGGTTGTGTGAGAATTACATGGGTGAGTACATTTAAAGTGCTTAGAACAGCAGAAGTCATATGGTAAGCACTATGAAGTCTTTTCTGTTACTGTCAATAGCGTCTACATCATTATTACCACTGAAATTCTACATATCGCTTCATCTGATAAGAAGGTTTAGTGGTTAAACTCTTTTCTTTACACACATACTCTGGTATTTTCCTTATTTTATCCTAAGCAAACCAACCTTGCAATATGGTTAGCTAAGCTCTGCTTGAACACGCCTGGTGATAAAGAGCTATTTCACCAACTTGTAAGGCTGCCTGCTTTGTTGGTAATGAGCTCTTGCTAATGAGCTAAAATCTATTTCCTTGCAGCTTTAACCAGCTAGCCTTTTCCCTCGTCTCCGGAATCATGCTGAACGAGTCTCTTTTACTTCCATATGACAGCTACCCTTCCCCCTGGCTCAAGAATTAGCTCAGTATTGTTGGTGGGTTCTAGTCTCCTTGCTTACATACTTCCAATGCGAGAGAGCTCACCACTTCCTAAGGCAGCTTTTCTAATTGTTGGTCAACTCTGAGGATTAGAAACTCTTCCTGCAGCCAAAATGACTGGCTTTCTCTTGTACTTACACCCACTGGCTTCCCTAGAGTTGCTTAAAATTCCAGCTTCCCTTCTCCAAATGGGCTTTAAGATAATAAAAGAGAGGCATCCCTTTTGTCTTCTCCAGACAAATCGTTCTTTCAGCTGTTCCTTATGTGAAGAATTTGTCCAGGATTCATCGTTTGGTCTGTCCAAATAAAGCCGCCATAATAGTAACGACAGTTTCTCTGGCTCATTCCCATGTCTGCATTCTTGAAGCCCTTAAGAATCTTTGTGTCACATGAGATTTCCATCTTTTCTTTTTGTCAGTCATCTGCTCTGGTTCTCCCTTTTCAGTGCCCACTGTGGAGAAAGCACTGGGGGCTGCACCTTCTTCTGCTGCAGTTGAGTACAGAAAACAAGCCTCTGCAAAGGCTACTGCTTCTCCAGAAGCTGTCAGTATTGTGGGGTCAGCGTGGCATTTGCTCCCACGTCAGAACATCAACGCACTTTGAGATCCTTGTAGAGAATTTACTCCCCAGCGTCATTTCCCCCAGGCACTGAAGCAGGGATGCTGTGTCCCTGTGTCTCAGGCCTGAGTGGGAGTGGAAGCAGCCTCTCTCTTTTCAGGGCTGGAGCAAATCCATGGGGATGGAGACCGAAGGACTGCCAAGGGCATTCCTTCCTGCCCCTGCCTCCCATGTGCATGTGCATAAATATTTTCCTAGGTTTGTGCATAGGGGTTGCTTTCTGTTGCCACACTCCTCTGCTTGTATGTATCTGGCCTAGTCTGAGCTCAAGATGAGAATCCCCCAATGCATAGGACAAGCTTTCCAGACCCATCACCATCACGTTTCCTCACCTTTCACTTGAACCAAGAATTAGTCAGCATGAATCAAATGAGGATGCAAATATAAATATTGGGTCCAACTTGTGGTAGTGGCAGGAAGTGTTCTACAAGAGAGCTTGAGTGGGCATGAACAGGAGAGTTTCAGCGAGGGGCGGGATGTGACCAGAGGAGAGTATATAGGCAGAGGAGATGAGCTGCAAACTGTACATTCTAGCGTGCCTGTAAACGTACATATGTTCAGTATACTCTCTTGGGTTATATGGATAGAATATAATGTGACTGCTCTGGGGATACTTACAATAATTAGGTATAAATTAGAACCATTGACTAGGAAGTCTATTTTCTAACAATGATTTACTCTAATACAAACACACCAAAAAAATCAATACTATATACATAGTGCAATTCCATTCAAATTGTTATATTTAGCTAACATTTACACTTTATGAAGGCTGAGAGTAATTGTTTGTTTGTCCATAATGATCAAGTTGCAACCAGACAATCTGAAAACAAAATTAAAGCCCTTGTTTTTATCATTTATCATTTTCAATTGCATTCATTTTTCTACAATTGGATGAGGTGCAGGTTCTAGACTTTACAGCTCTTTAAAAACAAGTCTTAAAATTTTACATCCCAAACAAAACTATTTCTTATGTGTGAGATATCTCTTCAAACTCTTTTGATCATTTATCTTTTCATAGAGAAGTATGTATGAAACATGTATGTGCAAGGCATTCATGCTAACTGCAATTGGGAATGTCGAAAATGAAGAAGACACCATCCTTCCTCTCAAAGAATAAAGGGACAAGTAGGGGAGGAGCTTCCCTTGCACTTAATCCCAGATGGAGTATAATTAGAGTTAGCGTGGTGGCACACACCACGTAAAGTGGGAGGAAACCGGAGAGTCATGACCTTTCAACTGTGGAATCAGGAAGACCTCAACAGGAGATTTCCCACAGGAGAAAAATCTCAGGGAAGAGTCTTCAGGAATAAAGTTAAGACATGAGCTAAGACTTGAAAAATGGAAAGTCCAGCACACACTGAGAAAACAGCAGGCATCCTGGTACTGAGGAAGAACGTAGTATTTGGGAAGAACTTGGGCTGACCGTGTGTCTTTTCTAGAATGCAGGAGGTATTAGAAGGCAGGCTTTAAAGAGTTCGTTCCCTGCCCTTACCCACGAGGGAGCTCTGAGGAGTTTGGAACAGAGGAGTGCTATGGTCAGAGCTGTTTCCGCATTCTTCTGCTGCATTTCTAGTTTTGTGATGTTCATCCTAATCAAATTCATCCAGAACCATCTGATGCTCTAGGTCCTCAAAAATCCTCACTTTGCTGATAAACAGACTGAAGCACAGAGAGACCAAGTAGTTAAACTAACCCTTTGCCCTAGAGATGGATGCTTTGGAGATAGCCTCCCCTTTCCTTCAGCAAAAGTTAAGTCTCTGCTTTGGTTAAGTCCCAAACTCCCTGGGAAAGGGAAAAGGAAAGAAGGGAAAGAAACATCTTGCAGGGCCTGTCATGTAAAGAACATTTCTGTTAGAGCAGACAGGTAGCTAGATATGAGCAGAGAAAGGGGCCACGGGCCAAATGGCAGAAAACCATACATCTTGGAACAATGGGGGTCCTTGGACAGACCAAGAAAAACAGGATCCTCCAGACTGATAAGAAACCATACATTCTGTGTTGACAGGTGTCCTGGAGGCAAAGAAAGGTGGGACAAGACAGGAATCTCCACCTTCTGAATGTAACCTTTCACTCATTATGACCTCCATCTGAATGTAACCTTTTGCTCATTATGACCTCATCTGACTTCCCAATCAAGACTGAATAAAGACAAAAAAGTCCCTCCTCCCCACTTGGGAAGGTGGAGCTGGGATGAAGATCAGGAAAGACAACCCCAAACCCCTCCCTGCCAGTGAATGTTCTGCTCATTCATTTTTACACCCAGATAACCGGCTTGCCAAGGAAACTCAGAGCAGCTCCCCACCTGGGTCTGCCTGCTCTTTCCTTGAGAGAATACTTATCTATCCCTTAATAGATACTTGCTTTGCTTTCTTGACCTCTGTGTCTTGTTTCTGAATTCTTTCTGCGACAAGACAAGAACCTTCCCGCCAACAACATTTCCATAGGGCTGATTGGAAAAAAGATCCTTTGGGGTTTATAGTGTCCATTAATAAAGTTAGTTACTTATGCCACGGGCTCAGAAGAGCATTTAAAATATTCATTTAAATATTTATTTTATCAGTTTAAAATCTCTATTTAATAACTTCTGCCACTGTGAATACCAAATGTATTATTTACCTATTGCTGGATAACAAACCATCTTACAACTTAATGGTTTAAACAGCAAAACAAAGATCCTTTTTTTTTACTTACAAACCTAGTGGGTCTACAGTTTTGTTTGGACTCATATGGGCGGTTCTTCTGCTGGTCTCATCTGGGCCACTCATGAGGTAGCAGCCATTGGGATGCTTGAATTGTGCTGGATGATCTAAGACGATCTGTGTATCTGGAAGCTGATGCTCACTTAGGCCAACAGACAGGAAGAGGAGTGAGATGCGGAGGAGAAGAGGGTGAGGACAACAGGGAGTTCACCAACCTCTGCATCTGTTTGTCACTGTATCTGCTCACAAAGAATTTAAAATCTCATACAAGCTCCTCTTGTGGCTAATTCTTACATAGTACCACACGGGGAAGGTGATTTGAGGAAATAGTTCCTAGAGTAGTTGATGGAGTGAAATGTACCGCCATCCACCCCTTGTTGATGTGGCATCTGCACAATCCTCATTTTCTTTTCTTTCCTTTTCTTTTCTTTTCCTTTTTCTTTCTTTTCTTTTCTTTTCTTTTCTTTTCTTTTCTTTTCTTTCTTTTCTTTTCTTTTCTTTTCTTTTCTTTTCTTTTCTTTTCTTTCCTTTCCTTTTCCTTTCTTTTCTTTTCTTTTTTTTCTTTTTTTCTTTTCATCATATTGAACTTTGAAACTAAAGAACAGCAAAATCATTTCAAATTTACATAATACCTCTATCCCTTTTATAACTAAAATTAGGTTGTCTATCCCCAACATAGGGGGAGCAAGAGTCATTTTTTTTAAAAACTTTTTTTTATTGAGTTATAGTCATTTTACAATGTTGTGTCAAATTCCAGTGTAGAGCACAACTTTTCAGTTATACATGAACATACATATATTCATTGTCACTTTTTTTTCCCACTGTGAGCAACCACACACACACACACACAAAGAGTCTCATATGTCACTTTATTTTTCTTTTGGCTCATTCTCCTCTTAGCTGAACCACACTCTACTGTTGGTATATAATAACTTAAATAATGAGATATAATGTTAACTACAATGAAGCCACTTAGTATCAGACAGTATGGTAACAGGATAGGGAAGAAGAAAAAGAACAAAATAATTACTTATTACACGTAGAATAAATATATTTATAGCAAAACAAAGAAGAAACTGCACAGTCATCAGATCTGCAAATAGTGACACACTCTTAGCTGATATTTATAACTTTTCCTTCTACAAATTTCACGTTTCTTTGGCTCTCAGTGAGTGCCTCAAGTGATCAGGACTCCTTCTTCAAACTTTCATTCCTGAGGCTCTGTACTATTTTCTATTCTATCTATAGTGGGTTGTTGTAGTTTTCTGTTAACTTTCTTTTTTAAATTTGTTTTTTAATGAAGTGTAGTTGATTCATAATGTTTGTTTCGGGTGTACAGAAAAGTGACTCAGGTATACATATACATATATATATATTTTTGTTTTTCAGATTCTTTTCCATTATGTTATTACAAGAAATTGAATATAGTTTCCCTGTGCTATACAGTAAGTCTTTGTTGTTTATCTATTTTATGTATAGTAATATGTATCTGTTAATCCCAAACTCCTAATTTATCCCTTCTACACCCTTTCCCCTTTGGTAACCATAGTTTGTTTTCTAATGTCTGTGAGCCTGTTTTTGGTTTGTAAATAAAATTTGTATCATGTTTTTAGATCCCATATATAAATGATATCACACGATATTTGTCTTTCCCTGTCTGACTTACTGACACACTTAATGTGCTAATCTCTAGGTCCATCCATGTTGCTGCAAGTGGCATTATTCATTCTTTGTTATGGCTGAATAATAGTCCATTGTGTATGTGTGTTTCTACATCTATATCTATATCTATATCTATATCTATATCTATATCTATCTATCACATCTTCTTTATCCAGTATCTGTCAATTAACTTTTATCCAGTCATCTGTCTGTTAACTTTTATCACAACACTTTTACAAAAAGTACCCCAGAGGAGTTCCTGTATTCCAAACGTATTCTTCCCTGGCCTCTGAGTTACTGACAACCAACATATTTTTGATAGTTAGAATCAGTCACCTCAGTCTATTTAACATCTTTCCCCTTTTGCCCATAATTTCAGTGGTGTAAGGAGCCCCCGATAGCCAGGCAGTAGTTTCCACTTCTTGTTTAATGGCTTTATAGTTGTTTTCCCTCACAGGGGCATCATCCATAGAGAACTATGACCAGCTGAGCTCCAGGTGGTCGTACAGGAGGACACAATTTTTACTGGCGCATTAGGAGTTATAGTGAGAGAAGCCCTTTAATTTTCACTCATTGAAAAGGGTGGAGCCAAGAATTGCAAAGGACAATGACCCAGGGAAATCACTCTCAGGTTGAAAAGCTGATTTTCCAATTAAAGAAAATCCCCCGGCCCTAGGACAGGGAACTTGACATGTTCCCAGCTGGATTTCAAAATTACCAGGGATCAACAAATGCTGTGAATCTCCTGTTCTTCCCTTTTTAATGTCTGTTACTATTATTTTGTTCCTATCTGCTGTAGACTGAATATTTGTGTCTCCCTCATATTCATATTTTGTAACCTAATCCCCAATGTGGAGGTTATTTGAAGGTGGAACTTTTGAGAAACAATTAAGTCATGAGGGCAGAGTCCTCTTAAATAGGATTAGTGCTCTTATATAAGAGATCCTGAAGGCACTCTTTGTCCATTCCACCTTGTCAGCTTACAGCAAAAGGACACATATCTAGAAAATGGGCTGTCACCAGACACTGAGTCTGCTAGTGCCTTGATCTTGGACTTTACTGCCTCCAGAACTGTGAGAAGTACACTGATTTTGTTAGTAAGCCATCCAGCTTATGGAATCTTTGTTATAGAAGCCTGACATTTGCATGTTGTCTCACATTTGCACGTTGTGTATTTGGGGAACAGGTAATTAGTTTAGTTTATAGATGTCTGGTTCAGGAGGACCTTCAAGCAAGGATCTACCTCCAGGTAACCTCATCCATCTGGCCTTGAGACAGAGCATGAGATCATGGGCTGATAGACTTTGGGGCTTCTCAAGGGAGAAAAGGTGTAATTTGTCAGGGCATGTACATTACTAGGGCCAAAGGGTAAATTCTGCCTATTTCCATACTTCTTGGTGCATCAAGAGGCCAAGCTTTGCAGGTGGCAGCACCAGAGCTTCCTTGACTTCTGGCTGTCCTTAAGTTTGGCTGATGTGAGTTGCCAGTATGAGATCAGAGGCAAGGAGGAGAACAGGACTAAAGCTTCATTCTTTCTGCTTTCTCCCTGCTTCAGAATGGTTTTGGTGGTGGCCAAATTCTTCCATAGTTACAGCTCTACAGGTGGGCACTCCTTTCCTTTTTCTACTTTGGGACCAGGGGCTACTAAGCTGATGTTGGTCTTTGGGTGCCTCAGTTTTTTGGGGCTTCCTTATCTGACCAGCACTTCTATAAATAGTTACATCCATACAAAATATTTTCCAAAATCCCAGCTGAGGGCTTGGTTTCCTGCCAGAATCTTGAATGATATGTTGTTTTAAGTGCTGCTTTTTGTCACTTACTAGCTGTATGACTAAGGACAAAGAATGTAACTATTCTGAACTTAGTATCTCTACCTATAAAATAGAGTTGTAGGGGAACACTACATGTAACAAGCATCTTTCATATGCTATGCACTTCATGTTAGTTAGTTAACTTACTCCTCTTTAAAAATGTTTATGAATGTATTTTTTCACCATTGCATCCCCAAACCTATAGAGATACCTGGAAATTGGTAGGCATTCAGTAAGTGCTTATTGAGTGAATGATGTAAGCATGAGATTGGCATCATAATCTTAGCTATAAAATATTGATGCTGGAATACATCAAGCCACCAGATGGGGATCACTGAGCTAATGAGTGACACTGCTGGAACTGGAGGCTAAGTTGTCGAATTTTTTTAACTTTTGCTCTTTTCAGGAAAAAAAAAATCTTGCTTATCCACCTAGCCAACCCTTACAGGGCTGTTGTGAGAGTTAAAGGAAATGAAAATATGGAAACATGTTATGAACTTTGAAATGTACTTAATTATACTGCATCATTATTATCTTTATGAATATGTTTTAAAACTTATTTCCTACTCTCCTGCCTCAAAGTACCATGCAGTCACTAAATATGAACTCATCCTCCTTTAAGTGTCAGGCAAATATGAATATCAAGATTGATTGTTAGGGACAAAACAGAATAAAATTATTTTGGAGGTTTTTGCTCTTTTATATTATTTTCTTAATTGTATCCTTCTTATAACATGGCTGATTAAGAAATAATTTTCCAAGGTTTGAAATTTAACATTAGAAGCAAAAAAATATTTTAAAAGATTTTGGGCTTTGGATCTAGATGTGTCAGGAAAATATTCTGAGTGTGAAAGTTTAGAAAGAGCTTGAACTTGGTTCTCTGAATTCCAAGTCACAAGTAAATGGAAGTCATGGGAGTCACAAGAAATTGTTCCTGGGACCTTGGGTAAAAATTGAGGTTCTGAACCTTGGGACACATTATTGACTCTTTTCATGATGAAACTTAGGTCTCCTGGGGAGTCTGCAAGATTGGCTAGATCCAAAATGTAATAGACTCTTTGATGAGGAAATGGTTGAAAGAGCTTTATA
The DNA here is from genome assembly GCF_048564905.1 of Vicugna pacos. Classification (NCBI taxonomy): domain Eukaryota; kingdom Metazoa; phylum Chordata; class Mammalia; order Artiodactyla; family Camelidae; genus Vicugna; species Vicugna pacos. Next base: position 112,753,553 of record NC_132988.1, on the reverse strand, counting down.
GAAGTTATATACAACATGGTATCCATGCTATTTTTTCTTTTCTATGTTGCTTATACATCACTTTAGAAAGTTCAAAGTATATCACAGCACAAAAATAGTGATGAGGTGGAACTTTGATAGGTCTATCTCTTAGGACTATATCCCTGGCTGTGGGAAAGGAAGTTCCTTCTTTTTCCTTATCAGAGTCCAACCCTAGTGACCTGTGTTTCTATAACTTTGGAGATCTCAGAGTTTATTCACTACCTGTGTACAGTAGTTGAGACAAAACGAACTCATGGGGAAAGAAGCTTCTAAAGAATAAAACTGGTTTCAGCAAACATAAGCATCCAAGTCAATGTAGTTCTTCCAAACAGTTGCCCTGAGAAACAGGTCTTATAACAGTGATGACAACGCTGATGAACTGCTTGCAAATCTGAAATACACAAAGTTGTAAAAAAATCCCAAAGATTTTCAGAATCTTTTTCCACAGCTGTAAAGTAAAGAATTTTAGAAGCTCTTTTTTTAGATAAAAAATTTCATAAGGTTTTAAAGATCTCAGCCTCAGTAACTAACTCTTCAATTATTCTTAAATTTATACACCCCAAAGATATTTATTCAGCACTTACTAATGTTCCAGGCATTAATCCTAATACGGTGACTTGAAGATAGAGGTCACAGTCTAGGCTGGAGGAGTTCACATCTTAGTAGCACAGATAAGTAAACATCAATAACAAAGGAATAAAAATGTGTGCAGAGAGTAAGTCCAAGGTGCTCTGGAAAACAAATGAGGGACACGGCAGGATTTTGGAAGATTGGGAAAGTATAACCGTAAGAGAAAGCTCTCATGCTGAATTCTGAAGGACACGGGAATAATCCAGGTAGAGACATTGAAAAATCAAGAGCAAAAGTTTGTGGGTTCATTTCTGGGCTCTCTATTCTGTTCCATTGGTCTATATGTCTGTTTTGGTACCAATACCATGCTGTCTTGATGACTGTAGCTCTATAGTATTGTCTGAAGTCTGGGAGAGTTATTCCTCCAGCCTCTTTCTTTCTCTTCAGTAATGCTTTGGCAATTCTAGGTCTTTGATGGTTCCATATATATTTTATCATGATTTGTTCTAGTTCTGTGAAATATGTCCTGGGTGATTTGATAGGGACTGCATTAAATCTGCAGATTGCCTTGGGTGGTGTGACCATTTTAACAATATTGATTCTTCCAATCCAAGAGCATGGAATATCTTTCCATTTTTTAAAGTCTTCTTTAATTTCCTTCATCAATGGTTTATAATTTTCTGTGTATAATTCTTTCACCTCCTTGGTTAGATTGCATAAACAAAGGAACCCAAGAGGGACAGGATGGTTTATTCATCAAGTAAGTTCCTTTAGGCCAGAGCCTATGTCAGGTACTGGAGCGCCAGGGGAAGAGGCAAGAAATATAGGTCAAGAGCATCACTCTACAAGGGATACCTGTGACCCAGTCATCCTTGGAGTTGGTCTCCTTAAGACAAGAATCAGACTACAAAGGGATTACAGTCAGGATTGCTTTTCTACTTACCTACAGTACCACCTTTGAGAAAGGCCTGTTACTGTCCCAGACTTTAACTGTCTCGAAGAGCCTATTATGGGAATTAAAGCCAACTTTGTTGTTTTCCTACTACTTGAGTTTCTTGGAATCTCTCTGTTTTCCACTTGCATCAGCTCTTAGAGGAATGAGTTTGGCTGCTTATTGACTGCTGCATGGTGCTTGGTTCTTCATCCTCATCTTGATATGGAGAACCACTATCATGAAAAATCATTCTCCTTCACCCCCAACTTCACCTTCAGATAATTCCCTTAAGGTACCAGTCCTATCAGATAGGACTCGAAGTTTCTTTACCCCTCTAGGACTTGATGATTTAAATGACTGCATTTCTTATCACCCAGATTCTCTCATCCTGAATTTCATCTTATTCTCTCTTCTTGTCCAGAGCTCCCAGCATGCCCCACAGGTCAGGTGATATGATCTAGGTCTCCAAGAATAGAGTCTTGACTTCAAAGGGTCTTTGGTAATGATTTGCTTTTTTCTTCCATACTAAAGCTAAGGTGACATGAATTTGTGGTCAAGTGACCAATATCAGATGAAGCTGTGAATTCTTCTGTCAGTGTTGATGATTGGCCAGTCTCTACCTAAAGCCCTTTGGGCTGTTTGAAAACTGGGGACGAGGAAAGCCTTGTGTAGCCTGTTTTAGGAACAACTGGATTTCTTTTCTAAGGAAGAAGAGTGGAAGGAGGTCTTTTCCTCTCAAGTTCACAGGACTCCTCTTAAAACAGCCATCTGCCAAACAGTCCACCAGATCTGTATAGCTTACTTGACCACCTGCTGAAACTTTTGCTGGTAGTGCCTCCACCATCCTGTTGAATCAAGTCATGGCTGCTTGTCTGGGGGTTTCCTCTTCGGATATTCAGCAGGGCTGGGGATGTGGCTGCACTCCTTATGATGTATAATCTCAGGTGTCTCCCTAAAGCTCCTGCAGCATCACATAGACTTAGGGATACATTAAGAAACTTCTATACTTCTGTCAAAAATCTTCATGTCATTACAGTAAGGTAGATCTGTGCAATCTGTAGACCTTGCTGACAATTGCAAAGTGGCTCCTGCTTCTCACCAAGGAAGCTGAGAGAACCCTAAAGAAATGGCTCCTATCTTGCTTTCTATGTTATGTAGAGCAGGCAGCTAATGCTATATATCTATGCTCAATTTTCTGTTCTGTTGGCTTGAGAGCTCCTTGAGGGCAAAGACTAGCTATGTTTTCATTCAAAAAGTATTCACTGAGCACCTGTTTTTTACCTTGAATCTGTCTTTTGTCTTGAATCTGTCTTTTGTCACTTCACCCAGAGTATGGCCCATAAATGATGCTCAAAACCATTGTTAATGGCATGCATGGAAGGCCTGCCCTACTCAGGTGTCCTCACTCTTCCAACGTGTTGTTGCTGGCACCACGCTCACTTGCCTCCATGTGGCTGCAGTGGTCTAAGCTGAGACTCCGTGGTGATTATTACGCCTGTGCATTGCTTCCTGCACAAATATTTTAGAAATAATCTTTAGCTTTAAGGCAAAAACAGCAAAGAATCTCTGAATCTTCAAAAAGGGAACCAGAAAAAAAATGCACTATTGCAGGAAATTGAGATGGATTTCCACCTGAATCCTAGCTCTTACAACATACCTGACATACCTGTTTATCATTCCTTTCAGGATTAACTGTGGGTCTTTACACCATGTCTATTTCTCTTCTTTCTCTTTTCTTTACATTTAAGTTTTGATAAGCTTCTCTGTTCCTTGAACAGACACTGAGCCTTGGCCTCACACTAGCTTATTCTAATTCTTATGGTCTGTCTTATTCTGCCTACATCTGTCCAGATCTGATGCCCTCGCCTGCCTGCACACAGTTTGGTCTTGCTACATGGAGTGTTAAGTGAGAACCTACTCCAAGCCTGTAGTGTGTAGCTCCTACAAGGCTGAGTTTGTGGTATTCACTCAGATGTCTCATGCTTACTGGCTTGACTTACCTCTCCCTGCCTTCCTCAGTCTAGATCTGAACTCCCTAAGTTTTAGAATCTAAATACTCAAGGATTCCTTGCTCCTGTGTCACCTGGAACTTTGGGTAATGACATTTATTTCTGCTGCCTCAATACCAAGGAATGGGCACTAGGAAGGCAGGTTTGTTGATAGACTCATAACCCTTGCTCTCACCCCCATGCCTGGTATTCCTTTTCCAGGACAAGAATTGGACTTGTGTGATGACAGAGTGGGACACTTGGCTTTTAGTGTTAGAAGGGACCATTTTTCCCATATCTACCTGTCCACTATTCAAGTTTGTCCATTTCCAGGGTCATAAAATACATTAATTTGATGATTATGTCTAAAATCTACAATTAGACAAGAAGAATCAAAGTGAAGTCACTGATGATGATTCTTTAGACATATTTTATGCAGACAAAATGCTGTACTAACGACAATGTTCTATTTTAAACCAGTGGTTTTGGGGGAAGGCTGATAGAGCCTGAGTCTGCACATTGTTCCTCCCAAATGCATCATTCCAATGCTCTGGCTGCCAGAATGAACCTTTGTGCATCACTGCTCTGAAGTTTATCTGTATCATACTGATAACAAGATTAAAAAAATACCACAGTCTAGGGAATGTTCTGAATTTGCTTCTTCAAGGACATTTTCTTATAAGGATAATGAAAATGTTGGCTATGAATATTTAACTCATATCACGCCTAATTTCTAACCGTATTTTAACATCTTTTTTTAAAGACTGTAGAAGGAATAGCCAGTCTCAGCACATGGGCAAGGGAATAGTTCTCTGAAGGCTACTATGGACCAAAACATTTTTTGATCAGGATCTTATACCTTCAGAGATCCATATTTCACTTAAAAACAGTATCTCTGAAGTGGTTTTACTTGCCCTTCTATTTCTAAAACATGGATTTTGTTTTTTATAATTTGAATAACAAAACTTTTGTCAAGACAATAATAAACAGCAATGAAACAAAACAAAACAGCAACGATTCAGCAGTCCCAGACCTAAAGATGTGCTGGCATTGAGAGCAAGTTCAAATTCAATGAACATATAGGAGGGAGTACTGGGACTTTATTTAAAAAATAATGGGAGGGGACCACCCCTCCCATACCAAAATTGGCGGATGCTCGTGTCCTTTAGGTAAAATGGTGTGTATATGCATATAACCTACACACATCCTTCGTGTACTTTAAATCATCTCTAAATTACTTACAATACCTAGTATAAGACAAATGCTATGTAGATGTGTGGCAAATTCAAGTTTTTCTTTTGGGAGCTTTCTAGAATTTTTATTCGGAATATTTTTGACCCACTGTTGGTTGAATCCATAAGTATGGATCCCAAAGATATGGGGAGGCAAAGGCACTTCTGTTCCCACGGTGATTAAGTTTGTACTTTCCCCTCTTCATCGCAGTCGTGGCCAGGCAGTGGAAAAGAAACCCTAACTGGTAACGTCTTTTTTTTTCCTTGATTGTGACTTTATACACTAATTGTTCTCATGAAAACCCTGAGATGGCTTGCAGCCAAAGCTGTGCTGTCAATCACTGACCATTAGCTGAGAAACCTACGCTCAGGGATGTGGGCTTCGTCCTGCAGCCGTGTCCCTGCGGGGGATGCCGCAGGGGGGTGCACTGCTCAGGCCTGAGTTTTGGCACAGTACCCCTGGTCCAGGAGCAAACAAGTTTCAGGAGGATGGGGGTCTGGATATTGAGGCTGATTGGAGGCTCTGCAGATGGAGATTTCCCTGAGCTTGGAGGCAATGTAGGAGGCCGAGATCCTCCTGCTTCACCGGGGCAGGCTGGGGCTCCCTGTGACGTCTGGGTGTGCACATATATCCAGGGTTTTCCTGCAATTCTCCTCTCATTTAGACACCGATAAGTGCTGCTTTGTGAAATGTGATTGCTGTCTACCCACAGGTACCATGACTAGAATCTCTTCAACGTTGACAGAAAGGCCCAAGTCACTCTTTTTTGAAGAAATATAACAGCGTTACAAAAACTGTATCATATTTAAATGTTTGTATTGAAGTATTTATCCTGTCTTCAATTAAACATTTTGCAAGTGCAGAAGTACAAAGGAAGAAAATAGCTACTACATTAGTACAAGACTAGCTCACAGTGTACTACAGGGGGCATTATAAGCTTAAGATAAAATGACGAATGATTTCATTCAGCCCTGATGATCTCTCCCTGGGATGGTGTGAATAATCTGAACAGCCCCTTCTAGAATGGTTGAAGGCCTTGGAGAAGTTGAAGCCCAGGCCTAGATTAAGGGCTCCCTTCTTTCCTCCCACCCCCAGGCTCACCCACTCTTCACACCCCCATCATGGGTGATAAGCCTTGATCATGAGTCTGAGAGGGACTGGCTCTAACCAGCCAACTGACTTCTCATCAGGGTTTGGCTCACAGGGAAGGGGTAGAGTGGGGAATTCGTTCATTCGATGAGCCCTGATTCTGAAAGTGTCCTGTCTGCTAAATGTCGACCTAATGATAAACGATGGAAACCTGGTCCTTACTACCTGGCTGACTCTGCACAGGACATTCCTTCTGCTCTCAACAATTCTCTAGTGACTCATCTATAAAATAGGTGTAATTAATATTTTACCTATCTAAAGCAGAGACATGGATTGAACAACTTTTTGGAATCCCTTCTAGCTGTAAGGTTGGTGCATCTGAGGAAGAGACAGCAGGTTGGAGAGCAGTGCTTTTTGAAGTGGGTCCTCTGGCCAGCAGAATGAGCATCACCTGGGAACTTGCTGGAAATGCATGATCCTGGGCCCCACTCCAGACTTACTGAATCATAAACTTGAGGGTGGGGCCCAGCAAACTATTTTAACAAGCCATCAGGGGGGTTCTGATACATGCCTAAGTTTGAGAAGCTCTTAATTTAGAGAATGAGCAATATTTCTTCCATAGGGGATGACTTAGTCATTTAAACTCTCTGAGCCCCAGTTTCTTCACTCACCAAAGTGAAGTAATTCTGTCTCTTTCAATTGATTCGCACATGTTTTAAATGACATAATGGTACCTAAGACATAGTAGGTGCTCAAAAAATGTTAGTTGGTGCTCAAAAAATGTTAGTTGGAGTCAAAGGACCAGAAAGGTGAGATTGAAAAAAAAAAAAAAAGAAAAGGAATGAGAACCCAGTCTTCATTTTTTCCTTATATAACATCTTTAGCATTATATAATTTGCAATTTGCATGCAAAACACCCCACCTCGGGGCATCATAGAAACCTTGAAAAATCCAATATTATGCAGACAGCCCGAGATTCTGGCTGCTAAACCAGGCTTAAAAAACTAATTTTCCCTCTTTAAGGAAGTGACATTTGTGCATTCACCACAGCAGTAATAAATTTAGGCTTTTTTAAAAAACCACCCCCTGCCGTACATGAGGTTATTATTTTTATCAATAGGAAAGCCATTTCTTTTTGAATATTTGGAGCTGTTTTTGAATCTCTTCTTTCGTCCACACTGTAGTTATCAGCAGAGTAAACAGCTCATTAGGAAAAAAAAAAAAAGCCAACAAAACCGAAAACCGTTTTTAATGGTAGAAATGTGATTAGAGCATTTAATTAGACTCCAGAAAGTGCACTTTCCATTAATAACTGGGGATACATTCCATGTCAATTAAAAAAGGATTAACATTGCAGGCTTGAAAATTTGGACTTAGACGTAGCCTGAATATCAAGGCTGTTTTTATTAGCGGGCTATGCCGGGGAAGTGCCCAGAGAGCACAGAAGTCTTCTTAGGCATTTTCCAGGGATGTGGAAAGCCCCTTCATCCTCACAGGTGGGGCAAGGCTGGTCTCCTTGGAGGGTGTAAGGGACTGACCTCTGAGATGCAGGTGTGAGTTTAAAAGAATGGGGAGGGTCACTATGAGGTGGAGTCGGGGGTTGATCAAGTGACTTCAACTCTACCTCTTCCTTTTGGTGCCAGCCCTTTAACTCCTTTTCCTCCCACCCATTTAAGACACCAGGGGCAGAGTGTTTCCCTTTAAATCTCCACGTCAATGTGAGCTAGAAATTTCTTCCTCTCTCATGGTCTGTTTTACACACAGAGAGTTTATTTTTACTGGCTATTGATTTGATATGAAATGGGAGTTTGAAGTGAGGAAGACATTGTGCTCAAAATTCCCCAAAGAACTTAAGTTCTAGAGGGATGCTGATGAGGTCAGAGGGTAAATACTCTCCATGTCCAATGGAGCATTGAAGATCATGAGAAGTGAGGAAACTCTTCTCTAGTCCAAGGACACAAGGGTCTGGCTTGAAAAAGAAGACAAAGCTGTATATCCAGAAGTCAGGTAAGTATTAGAATGGACAGAGTGAAACAGGGTCGAGAGAGGGGACCAAGAACATTCCCTTGTTCGATAAATATTGATTAAGTGCCTACTATGCAGTCAGGCACTGTTCCCCATGGAATTGAAAATGAACTCATTTTTTATTGGCCTTGACTTAATGGCTCTGCAGATAACCTAAAATAAGGGTAGACAATTAAGTCCTTACCGTTTACAAAGACCTTCCCATGTTTTAACTCATTTGACTCTGATGGGAGGTAAGCAAGGTAGGTTTTGTTAACCATATTTTAGAAATAATGACATTGAGATCTCTGAAGGAACAAATGTGTAGAAGCAGGAGGCTATCCCAGCTTTCCAGATTCCAGTCCCCACGGTCTTTTCATTGTACCCTGGGCAGTCCCAGGATGATTTAACTCCTCCTTGGCATACCCAGGAAGTTGGAAGAGGCATTTAGACCCTCCCAGGTCCTATAGGAGACCCAGTAAAGCCATAATCGTGAACCTCACCCGTTGGCCATATGTTGTTGTAAGGAGGAGTGAAAAAATGGAAGTCAAAGCTCATTACTTTATTTAGAATATTCTTGGAGCACTTACGAAGTGGCAGGCACCATGTTAGGTACTTTTACTACAGAGATGCCAAGGACACAAAGGAGGATGGAAATATAGCACAGTGTCACTTAGGTAGAAGTGTGACAACGCTGCAGAATCATGCCATCTGTGCTCATGGAGGTACGTGTATAAAAGTCAGTGCACGGAAGGTGTTTCTCTTTTTCTTTCTTTTTTTCCTCCTAATCTCCACTAACCAACAGAGTGGATCGTGACAAGAGGAGGGAGGAAAGTTTGGGGAACAGGATGGAGCTAAAAAGACAAAGAAAAGTGGGGTCATGCATGGACTGCTGTTGATGCTGAGCACAATCTGAGACAAATGACTGAAGGCACCCTTCAGGTTGGGAGTCCCTGAAGTCCAGCAAAGGCAGAGATGAATTAAGAACTCATGGGCTCCTTGGAGGGAACACATGAGTCAACAAGTACCTGCCATAGTGGACTCCTCGTCAGATTTTGGGCTTCCTATTTTATGCAAGTGTTTTCTTAAGAGCTCAGCCTGGGCTTGGGGTTGCTTCTGGGCCAGGGAGGGATTTGTTTGGTGTTGGCCCTGTTGGGCCTATTAAACTGAAGTTGCAAATGCATGAGGTTGAAGTGTGAACACGCTCCTGCTCTTAGCCGTGTCGTGGTTTGGAGAGGATGGCGGGCGGCCCCTGCTATTCTTGGCTGCGGGGACTTTCTCCTACATGAATTCTCCCGAGGAACATCATGTTCCAGCACGTTGTAAATGAAGGCAAGAGAGCATTTAATAGCACCCAGGACTCAAATAACTTTGTCTTTTGTGCATAAGCAGAGCACTGGAGGAGGAGAGAGGAGAGAGCCGAGGCTCCCGCCCCCTCCCAGGGTACCTGCAAGGGGAAAAATCTCTGTAACAGTGATCATTTGGAAAGGTTACAAAATGCCTTTTTTTTTCCTTTTCTTTCCTGCAAATATCTCAGTGGCTGTGTCTCACCAGCAGGTCCTGAGCTCCGTCTGTTTGTCTCCGTCTCTGATTCTTTCCACGACTCTCTCTCTTTCTGAGTCTGTCTTTTGGCCCCTCTCTTCCCTGTCTGTTTCTGTATGTGTCTCTGTTTACCTGTCTTTGTCTCTCAGATTCTCTGATTCTCCCTCTTTCCCATCTCACTCTCTGACTGTGTATCATCCATTTCCCTCCCTATTTCTTTCTCTCTGCCTCTGTCTCTCTGACCGTTTCTCCGTTCTCTCCCTCATTCTCTCTCTCTCCCTCATCCCTTCTCTCATTCGTCCTTTTTCTTCCACCTCGTTCCCTCTCCACATTGCTCCAGAATTCCTGTAAAAATCTGAGCAGCTGTTAGGTCCTGAGAGAATGTAAAGAAGCAACGTTGCCCCAACTGAATGACTATAGTTCAGGTCTATGGACATTCCATAGGATCTCCTTCCTTGCCTGCTACCCCATTTCTTTAAAGGTTTAGCTGACATCATACCCATGCATTTGTGCCACGGCATCCTAGAACAGCAGATGAAAGGATCTTCAGATGCATAGAGCCCTGGTCTTCACCTCTCACATGGAGAAACTGAGGACCACAGGAAAAGTGACTTATTCAAGAGCCCACAGACTATCCATCTCAGAATCAAGATTGAAATTAGTATTTCTGAACACCAGCTCGAAGTTCAAAGAAATATTTGATTAATCAAGCTGTCAATTCTCTAAATATATTTAATTAAACATGCTATCAGCAATATCTTAGATTAGATTCCAGGACAGTGGATGGAATGTAACGTGTGATCTGTACCCTTGATAACCTACAATCTATATGAGGAAGATGTGTGTTAGAGTGTTAGGGAACATACAAATAACAGCTCTTTTTTCCCTCCTGAATTTAGTGAGTAAAAGGCAATAGGTATGGGGAAGATGGAGATGAAACGATTAGTTTTATTACCAGTGAATAATTGGAGAATATGGCTTAGAATAAAGCCAATGAGCTTGGTCATCCACTCTGCCTCAAGTCAAGACCTTAGGATGATCCCTTGAAGGGAAGTTTAGGTCCACCAGGCAGACACAGCCATGCAGGATCTTCATCTCCTGCCAGATCTGGGTAGAAAGGAAATGGGAGAATGAATCCCTTAGATTTGCACATTCTTAATAGACTGGCTACACCAAAAAAGAAATGTGGGCCAGTGACTACTAGCCCCCTCCCCCCAATCTCCTCTACCTGCTGGGGAGATAAACCAGGGAAACTCCTACGTGAAACCATAAGATTGGGAGAAAACAGGGAAAAGTGAAGGCCCCACCTCCTAAAACCTCCCAGGAATTTTAGTTCTCCTCATCTATGGATCTCAACAACTAGGTCTGTAATCAACCAAGGGTTACACTATAAGAATAAGAGTTCGCTGTGATCCCTTGTGAAAAATCAGTAGCACATAAGGACTGTCTGGTTACTGTCTTTCTGGGCCAGCTCTCAGAACTTCTGCTTTCAATGAGGACAGTATCCCCCTAAGGGTGATTCTTAGGGTGAGGAGGGCAAAAAATCTAAAAAGCTCTTGGGGGAAATTATATTGGCCCCACTGAGAATGCATGTGTGAGGGAGCTGGCCCAGAAGATGATGGTAATAATTAAAAAAAACTGATAAACACTGTCTTAATAATAATCTTGATGAAGATATGTGTCTTCCAGGAGCCACAAGTGTGCAGCTTGGTTCTTGCCCTAGAAAGCTGTGAGGTCAGCAAAAAAAAAAAGAAAAGAAAAAAGAAAGGAAAGTGCTTGTATCCAGCAAACAGTGTCTTTTAGGAGAGAAAAGACCTGCCTAAGATGTGGGTTGAAATGCTGAAAGTTACAGATGGCCAGTAGGCACATGAAAAGATGCTGAATATCACAAATTATCAGGAAAATGCAAATCAAAACTACAATGAGGCACCACCTCATTCAGGTCAGAATGGCCATCATTCAAATCCCACAAATGATAAATGCTGGAAAGCGTGTGGGGAAGAGGAAACCCTTTTACAATGTTGGTGGGAATACAGTTTGGTGCAGCCACTATGGAAAACAGTATGGAGAATCCTTAAAAAACTAAAGATGGACTTACCATATGATCCAGCGATCCCATTACTGGGCATATATCCAGAGAAAACTCAAATTCCAAAGGATACATGCACCAAAATATTCATAGCAGAACTATTTACAATAGTCAAGTCATGGAAGTGACCTAAATGTCCATGCACAGATGGCTGAATAAGGAAGATGTGATACACACACACACACACACACACACACACACACACACAAATGGAGTACTACTCAGCCATAAAAAGAATGAAATAATGCCATCTGAGCAACACGGATGGACCTAGAGATCATACTAAGTGAAGTAAATCCAACAGAGAAAGACAAATATCATAGGATATCACTTATATATGAAAACTGATATAAATTATATAAAATGATATAAATGACATAAATGATATAAAATGATATAACTGATATAAATGAACTTATTTACAAAAGAGAAACAGACTTACAGACAGGGAAAACAAGCTTATGGTTACCAAAGGGGAAAGGTAGGGGGAGGGATAAATTAGGAGTTTGGGATGAGCAGATATAAACTAATATATAAAAAATAGATAGACAACAAGATCCTATTATATAGCACCGGGAACTATATTCAATATCTTTTAATGATCTATAATGAAAAAGAATATATATATATATATATAAAATAATGAATCACTGTGCTGTACCTAGAAACTAACACAATGTTGTAAATCAAATACATTTAAATAAAAAAATATTAAAATGTTGGAAATTAGCCAAACCTTCTGAGAAGGGAGATGAACATTGTAGAGGGAAGTGGTAATTCCTTCCAAAGCACTAGGGGATATTACAGTAAGAAATTTGACCCAAGGCTTAAAATTTTCAAACCCTGGAGAAAGACCAGGACAGAAACAAGGGTGAGGCAAGTGAGGTACCTGGGGTATAAAACGTAAGGACCTGGCACTTACATGACCTGACAGTGGGCCGCTCCTTAAATGTTGCCTCCAAGGTGCCTCATTTGCCTCAGCCTAGTCCCAGCCCTGAGAAAGACAGGCGCTTGTGTTGCCCACGGCAGAGTTCTAGGTCTTCATCAACCCCCTGGGGGCTCAGGAGCTAGAAACTTTGCCGGATACTTTGGCTCAGGAACGTGCAGGAGCTGAAGGTCCAGCTGAACAAATGGGCAGACAAGAAGGACATTTTCCCCGCAGGGAAGGTGTTTTAGTCTAGGCAGTCATGCAGCAAAGAGATATGGTGTCTTCAACTTCATTTACATTAGCTGGTAGGTTCTTCACTGGGAAAATCTGCATTCTTTATGTAGAATAAAGCACTGCTCCTTTCCATGTTATCATTGCAGGTGTGTGGTGAGGGAGTTGAGGACCAGGGTAAGATTACATAGTACATTTTGCTGTAGTCGGGACTGGGATCCACCTCTGCCATCTGAATCAACAGGAGTGATTTAACAATCACCATTGTTACTATGAGGTAACAATAAATGGGTTTCTAATAAAGGAACTGGCCAAGCCACAAAATGGTGGTGAATGCAAAAATTAAAAAAAAAGGTGATTCTTTTTATATAAACAGATTATTTTTGTATTGATGATTTTCTGGTGTGAGGAGCTGTAAATTTAGACACAAAAGAGGCACTGGATGTGTGTGTGCATGTGCACACGTGCTCAGCATACGTGTAAGTGGCTGAAGGTGATTTGACTTAATTATATGCCTCATTCACTCAGACAGAGGAAAACAGAAATTAACTTCTATTGTTTCACTAATTCTACCCCTTCGTTTCAATCTTCACAACGATGCCTTTGAATATAGATCCTTTATCTAAAGTGGCCATAATTGCAGGGGCTCCTCCCCTGACAATTCTGTTTCAAGCAGCGTTCACAAAATGCTCCTTTCCCAATGATCACGTTTCAGAATCAACAGTCCCCAGGACTGTTGCCACCAAGTTTCCTTTCTGCAGATGTGGATGCACCCTCCCTAAAAGCTGAATGAACGAACCTCCTTGGAGATTACCTTCAAGCTGACCTGTCTTCCTCCTTATCTGTTTTGTTAATAGGTTTCAATTTTCAGATACTGTACAAATGAGAGGAGTCAAAAATTATTTTCAGGACATGGATATTTTCAGGACCTCCTGAAGGAGCTCTGAAAATGCAGAGTTTGAATTCCATATCTGATGACTGACTCATTTGATCACTGTGCACTGAGCCCGTGCAAGGCACTGGGAAGGATGTGCAGTCAGAGGAGGTGAGGTCCAGAGGGCTTAGGGCATCCGCACTCACCCCGGAACCCGCTTCGTGCTTCCATGTGGCCACACACCACTCACCGCCTCTCCCCTGCCTGCGGTGCCCTCCTCATTTCAGTCTGGGGCTCCCAAACTTATTTGTCCCTTGCATCTTTAGGATTCCTCCTTTAGCGAGGTTGTTTGGTTGACCTTGCTGGCGTTTCTTAACCTCTCTCTCAGTTTTATGATCTGTAAAACTGGGATAATAGTGGTTCCAGTCTCTTTGACATGTGACATGTGTAGGAATGAAAAGAGTTAATGCATCAAGCTTCTAGAACAGCATCTGGTAGAAAATACGTGTTTTTACAACTGTAAGTAGCTGTTATTTGTGTTGTATTGTTTATTTGATGGGGGAGGGGATGGAAAGAACAGAACAGGGAAGCAACAAAGAACTTCCAAGAGAGTCAAAGTCAGCAGGTGCTGTGGACTGAATTGTGTCCCCCAAAATTCATAGGTTGAAACTCTAATCCCCACAATGCGATGTATTTGGAGCTGAGACTGTTAGGAGACACTCAGGTTTTAAATGAGGTTGTGGTGGTGGGGTCTGCATAATGGGACTAAGTGCCCTATAAGAAGAGACCAAGGGGCTTACTCTCCCTCTTTTTGTTATGTTACAATAAAGCAAGAAGGCAGCTGTCTGCAAGCCAAGAAGAGAGCTCTCACCAGGACCCGACCATGCTGGCACCCTGATATCAGACTTTCCAGCCCCTAAACAGTGAGAAGTAAATGCTTCTTGTTTAATTCTCCCAGCCTATGGCATTTTGCTATAGTAGCTCTGGATAAAATAGTAGGGTAGGGACCAGGTTATTGGCGTTTCAGATTCTTCCCAGGGGCTGCCTCTTGTTGGGATGGTGGGTTATTCTTATTCTCCACTTCACCCCAATCTACCTTTCATTTTAGTATTAGCCTATAGGGGTAAGAAAATAAGAAAAACACTCCCAGTCCTATAGCAAGTCCCCTCCCTACACAGCTCAGAAGCTGCACCTGAGCTGGGTGGGGTGCAGGGTCTTTCAAAGTCCATGGTCAAGCCGTTGTCCTCTTTTCCTTTGGGGTCCAAGTGTGCTTGAGCATAAAATCTAATGCCCTTGGGGCTCCCGGGCTTTCTTATCTCTGAGGCAGTTTGGGTGAGTGGACTGACCCAGACTTGCTCGATTAGTCTAGAAGGAGAAAGGAGCCATTAGGATCCCATTTAGAAACCTTAGGATCCACCACCACTTTCCTAAGAAACCTGGATGGAAGGAAAGTCAGTGGATATTTTTAGAGCTATGAGGATAGCAGCACATCATTTCTTTGTTAGAAATTGACCCTTGTGTGAATGTAGCATCCTTGTTTGAGATCCCCGAATCCCTATCTTTTAAATAAGATGCCTAAGAGCTCCTCTACCTGTGTATGCAGAATTCTGGGTGAACCCATTATGTTCTAGAGACAAACCACTCACAGTTCCTGAATGAGACACACTTTCTCTTGGTCCCTGTGGCTGGGACAATTTGCCTACCACTTCTGTAGCTACCTTTTGCTCATCTTTCAGCTTAGATGTTACTTCCTCTGAAGTTCTTTTCCCTGATCCTGCAAATCTTGGTTCTGCAGCTCCAACTCCCCTGCCACATCTCCTGTTTTCTCAGCACCCCCTGCATGTATCACAGTGAATTGTGCTTGCCTGTTTTCCTCATGAGTGCTCCGAAGGGTCCTGATCTCCCTGAGCGCTGGGTCTGGTCCTATAAACTGCTGACCACTAGCACTGAATACACAGCCTGGTACATTGTAAGAGTCCAACCTTTCAATAATTACTTGTTAGATATCTGAGAGATGAAAAAGGCCTGGTTTGGAAACTTAGTCCACCAAATAGGAAAAACGTATCATCAGATATTGGTGTTAAAGTATGCCATGGCCGATGTTTGCGATTTTCTCCATTAATAGGAATCCTGTGGCAAGGGAAAAAATATAAAAATCTAATTACTGCGCTAGTCAAAATAAAAGATTTTTTGATCATCTCAAAAGAAAAACTGCCCTACCTACATTAAAAAATTTTTGATTTTACTAATCCCATCTAATGAATATTTTTAAAACACTCTTAAATTCATGGATGAATTTACATAATTTCTTTCCATTTAATGTCTATCCCATCTGGCCACAGAACACAGACTAGAAATTAAAAAGTCAATTCCCCATTAATTCACAATGGATACTGAGCATCATTTGTTGGTTAATCAATAAAACTTCCTCAGTTTTTCAACATAAAAAAAAAAAAGAAAAAGACCTGGTTTGGAGAAAAATCTTAGGAGGAAAAGTGTTCAAAACAATGGAAGAGAGAGTGCAAAGGCTCCGAGGTGGATTCAAATGTAGGTAGAACTACATTTGTCTCATTCTTCTTTCTCAAGATAGAAGTGGGAACCATGGGGGAACCCAAGGGAGGCTAGGAAGTAGAAATGGGGAAGAGATGGGAAGGAGAGAGATGAAGGCTAGGTCAGGGAGGGAAACTTGGGTCTTGGTAAGGAGCTTGGATTATTTTATAAGTGCAATGGGAAGCCTTTGGAAATGTCATCAGGGGTTTTAAAAAGGTTACTCTGGCTGCCGAGTAGAACTGATTGGAGGAGGACAGACGTGGAAGCTGCAAGGCTGCTGTGATTCTGTTTCTCTTTGGAGTCTTGGAATTGGTGTGCTTCTATTAATTTAAACAAAGTATTTTTTAATATACAAGGGCTCATTTTCAACAATCTATCAGGTGTTTTTTTGAAAACTGGAAAACCCCTCTGGTTGTTCTCTTTCAAACTGAAAATTTTGGCATTTTGTTACACATTTCTTCTCCAAGTGGAGTATAATTTTCTTTTATTATGAAACCAATATTAAAGGAACTAGAAGGAAAGAGAAGAAAGAAAGAGAACAATTCACCTCTGAATCTTAGAAAATCAAGTATTTATTTTAAGTTCTCTTATAGTCCCCGGCCACGAGGTTAAAGTCTGGTTAAAGTCGTAATGATGATGGATATACAGTGCATTGAATTCTGTTTTTTTCACATAATGGATACCACAGGCTTTCCCCACATCCTATACGTGTGCTTAGCTCGCGTACGACATATAATCAGCAATAAATGTTAAAACCTTAGCTTTCCTTCCACTCCTCCTGCATCTATTCCTGCTACCGTCTTAGAATATAGTCTTCATGTTGGTTGTTTTCTTAAAATTGCAAGGCATTTTATCAAGTGAACGATCATTTACATTTTTACACTTTGTTAGATATTTAGTCACCTTTCAATTTTTCAATCACATAGATTCTTTGCTTAATTAAAATTCATTGTGTTTATGACCTTTTTTTTTCCTTTTGGATTGTTGTCTTTGGACAACTGTTGCAAAGGATAAATGCTTTTTTAAAAATAAAGTGATCTCTCCCCCTAAAAATATTACAGACTTGAAATATACATGATGGGCAAAAATAGAGCTCACTTGTCTCTCTACCTCTGAGAGTTAGCTTCAGACTTCTACAAGAAAGCTGAAAATTCCTGTTTTAGGATAAATAACCCGGGGTAGAATTTTGTCTGAAAAGCTGTGAATATTTCTTGAAATCTCTGTAGGACTCTCACCTGTGTATTTTGTTTTTAAAGGATTGAAACCATTTGCCTTGCTCTCAGAAAAGTATAAACAGACCAGTTTCCCAGTTACACTGCCAGCAGTGGGGATTGTCACTTTAATAAATGCTGTTAATATAGTAGGTATCAATGTCATCTCTTTAGAATTTACATTTTCTTATCTTTGAATATGAGGGGAATTTATCATTTCTATGAAAAATTTTAAAAATACTACAAGCAATTGGGCATTTACTATGATCTAGACAATTGGCCATGGTTTTAGTGCAAATTCTCATTTACTCTTCAGCCTTTCTTCTGAAGATATTGTGGTTGATTCTATTTTATGGATGGGGACACTGAGGCTGAGAGAAATTAAATAATTTTCTGTAGGTCAGGTGTGTGATGGTGGAGCCGAGTTTGGCGCTCTGCTCTGTTGGACCTTGCAGCTGATTGCCTGCCTCTAGCAGGTACTGAATATGCAATGCCTGTTTATTGTGAACTTGACGTTTTTCTCACTAATTTGAATTTGCTCTTGTTAAGCTGTAGGTATGTATTTATTTTCTTGGCATATTTAATGCAAATATTTTTCCCAAGGACTTTTAAAAGATCCATTTAGCAGGAAATATTTAAGCTGAGGGAGTCATAAGTTGAGCCAAGAGGAGGTCTAATTTTATTAGTGCACTAGGTGTGTGATTGCGAGAAGCAGAAGATATTTTTACAATGTTTACTTATAAAGCTTCCTTGGGTTTTCAAAAAGTGAATGAAACTGACTTCAAGGGTTGAGAGATCCCCTGCTGATTGTTTTAGGCCGTAATAAATGTCCCCCCAACTCAAACATTCCTTTTGTCCTTTTTACTCTTATTTTCAAGATGGGTGTAATAAATAATGGTTTTGCAGATGAGGAAAATGAAGCAAAAATGTGAAATAACTTTCCGAACATCAGAAAGATTTTAAATAGCAGAGAGGGATTAGACAGATGTCTGGAAGAGTCCAAAACATATGCTTTTTCTGCAATATTATATCAAAAGCTGTCTAGAGAGGTGATTGTTTAGAGTAAATTATAGGCTTGAGAAAACTTCCAGTGATGTGGCTCCACTAAGCAAGATGGAGATCACTTCAATAAGAAGAAACTGGCTGGAAACCCAGGTCTGTCTGTGGTGGGTTGTAGGAGGGAGGGGAGATTTGAGAGATTCATCCTTTTCTCTTATCTTCTTTCCTCTTTTAGTTTCTCCCTGCCACTCTCCCTTCCTTCTATACATCTATCCTTTAATCCATCAATTAAAAAATATATTGAATACAATATGCCACCATACAAAGATATTACTTCATTATCAACTATATTCCATTCTGCACATTTCATACCTGTGACTCATTCATTTTGAAACTGGAAGTTTGTATCTTTTAATCTTCCTCACCTATTTCTTTCCTTATACCTCCCTCTCCTCCAGTAACCACCTGTTAATCCTCTGTATCTGTGAGTCTGTTTCTGTTTTTTTAAATGTTCATTTGTTTTGTTTTTTTAGATTCTACACATAAGTGAAATATAGTATTTGTCTTTCTGTGTCTGATTTATTTCATTTAGCATAATACCTTCTAGGTCCATCCATGTTGTCACAAATGGCATGATTACATTCTTTTTATGACCGAGTAATATTCCATTCTCTCTCTCTCTCTCTCTCTCTCTCTATATATATATATATATCACATTTTTTAAAATTAAATATAGTCAGTTACAGTGCATCAGTTTCTTGTGTACAGTACAATGTACACATATGTAATATTCATTTTCATATTCTTTTTCATTAAAGGTTATTACAAGATATTGAATGTATTTCCCTGTGCACTATATCACATCTTCCTTATTCATTCACCTACTGATGGGCACTTGGGTTGCTTCCTTATCTTGGTTATTGTAAGTAATGCTGCAGTAAACATAAGGATGCATATATCTTTTCCAGTTACTGTTTTGTTTTCTTTGGAAATAATATCTTTGTATGGTGATGTATTGTAGCTAGACTTATCATGATGATCATCTTGAAATGTATAGAAAAAATTCACTATGTTGTATAACAAGAACTAACATAGTGTTGTAGGTTAATTATACTTCAAAAACAAACAAGCATACAAACAAAGTCATAGAAAAAGAGATCAGATTCATGGTTACCAGGGGTGGGTGTGTGGGGAAAAGGAAATTGGATGAAGGTGGTCAAAAGGTACAAACTATCAGTCATAAGATAAGTAAGTGCCAGGAATGAACTGTACAACATGACAAATACAATGGACACCGCTGTATGTTATATATGGAAGTTGTGAAGAGAGTAAATCCTAAGAACTTTTGTCATAGAAGGTTTTTTTCTATTTCTTTAATTTTGTGTCTATATGAGATGATAAATGTTCACTAAACTTATTGCGATAACCATTTCATGGTGTATGTAAGTCAAATCATGCTGTGCACCTTAGACTTATCCAGAGCAGAAGGTCAGTTAAATCTCAATAAATCTTGAAGGAAAGCATATGTATGTTGAATGCATTATACTAGGCATTGAGGAAACTGAGATTCATGGAACTTGGTGCATGTCATTAAGCAATATTCCCTCAAGTGGGAGAGGCAGGGAAATAAATTATTATAAAATAGTCTGAGGTTATTTGACGATTGACACACATGGAATACCAGGAGAACACAGGGCTTCTCAGTGGTAGGGTGATGAAGCTCAGAGGTGGGACATCAGAATCTGAGTAGGAGGGGAGTGGCCAAGGAAACTTCCTGGAGGAGGGATTAAGCTTGAGCTGAGTGTTTCTTGGAAGGGTACATAGACGTTAATTTGCTGCAAGGGGTGGAGAAATGTTCCATGCCAAGGGATTCTCACCTGCAAATATTTGAAGATGTGAAATAGAAGTAAATATATAAGGTCCTGGAAGTTGTTGCAAAAGTTTGGTGTGCAAGAGTCAGGAAGATGACAAGGTTTAGACCAAGACTAGGCTAAGTTTGCTGGTATTGGGGGAATTTCCATCTCAAAGGAGAAACCTGGACTCTCGAGATCTTGTTTTTGTTTTTTGTTTTCTTAAGCTCACTTCCTGCATCATACCTAAGACTTTCTCACGTGGATGCGCATTCTCCTCTAGGCCATTCCCTCCTGCTGTGTCAAAGGTCATCTGACCTGGCTCTGCACCAATTGAAAGGAGTAACTTATTGTCACATCCAGAGGGAAAACTGGCCTGGAGAAAGAAAAGCGATCTTCACACTCCTAAACATAAAGTTATCGGGGCTGGAGTGGAGGGAGTAGATTTATAGCTCTGAAGGAGTCCCTGGCAGAGTGAGTCTCTCCTGCACATTGCTGGCCTTCTGCAGTCTTCAGTAACCTTTCATCTGAGAGCCCAGGATCAGCTTCTTTGACAGGACATTTGAGAATCTTCCATGTTACCTGTGGTCTTAATGTCCAATGGACGTATTATAAACCAGGAGGCTTGTGTGGTGTGTGTTCTGTGAGGAGTATGCAGTCATTATATTAACTATAACTGAGTGGGTATTTCCCATGTGATAGCTTCTGTGCCACACTTTAATCATCACATCTTTATAAGGTAGGGAATGTTATCATCATTTTACTGATGGGGATGGAACATTTCAGAATGACTGGCCAACTCTAAAATACAGTCAGCACTCAAGGTGGAATTGCACGTGTTTGTGCTGCACTGTGCTTTTCTCTATGTGGTGCACAGAAAAAATTCTCCTTTGATGTTTTAGTTCTTAGCCTTGAGTCTTCTCTCTGCCTGGAGTGCCTTCCTTATTTCTTCCCCATGGGTAAATTCTGGGTTCATTTTAGACCAACTCCGGCTGTTACAGTCTTCCATGCGGACTTTCTTGACCCCCTTTCTGTTTTTAATGAACCAGTTTTTATTGTAACAGCCTGTGATGGTTAATTTTATATGTCAACTTTCCTGGGCTACAGGGTACTCATATAGTCGGTCAAATATTAGTCTGGGTGTTTCTATGAGAGTATTTTTGGATGAAAAAAAAATCTAAATCAGCAAACTTGAGTAAAGCAGATTGCCTTCCATAACATGGGTGGGTCTCATCCAATCAGTTGAAGGCATTAATAGAAAAACAAGAACAACAAGAACAAAATTATAACTTCTCTGAGCAAGAGAGAATTCTCTAACAGTTCACTTTCAGACTTCATCTGTACCACTTGCTCTCCTGGGTCTCAAACCTGCTGGCTCATGCTGTAGGTTTTTGACTTGCTAGGGTCCATAATATAGTCAGCTAATTTCTTATTGTAAGTCTGTCTGTCTGTCTGTCTGTCTATCTATCTCCTATTTTATTTTCTTGGAAAATCCTGACTAATATACTCTCAATAATTTTTTTTGTAGCTCTCAAATTTGTGTTAAATTTACCTCTTCCTCTGAAAATAACTACAGTTCAATACTCTCCAAAACCTTTTAGACCAAGGTCTGTAGCTCATTCATCTCTCCTTTTGAGACAGTGATGACACCTAGATATTGAAAAATTTGAGTCTTAGTCTTACTTACATGACTAATAAGTGTGTGACTATTCTAGCCTTTGAAATCTCCTCTCACTCTAACTCTTACAGAAAGAATTGTTGCCAAGTTTAAACTAGTTACCATATAGAAAGAACTTTGTGAAACACAGTAAACTTCTGTTGCATTGTGGGACTATTGTAATATTTCTTTCTTCTCTTCCTTTTTTGTTCTTGAAGGGCTGCCAATTCTTAGAAGGGTATGAAGGACTGACAATTTCTGGGAAGACTGAATGCTCTTAAGACCAATTTCAATAATATCTTCATTGTGGGGTCATAGTACTTGTTAGCTTGATCTTGCTTCTTGCCTTCACTCTGAGTGGCCCAATTTCCTGGCACTGTTTTAGATAATAAGAAGTAAAGGTTAGACCCCAACTTCTAGTCTAACTTTATGTTCCACTACAAGAACATTTAGTTTCCTGAACCATAGTCTTTGATGAGATTATCAAGGAAGGGAAAATCCCATTCACTTAAGAACGACTTTCAAGATCTAAAGAAACAAAACTGAAGTGAGTGAAGCAGGTAGTAGAATTGATATTTGGGAACAAAAATTAGATATTGTAATTTTTTTTCGAATTACATTATCTTTTCTTGGCCATACAGAAAGGCTACTTCTGGTCCTAGATACATCTAGATATGTCACCTCTATTCATATAACTTTTCTTGTATGAAAAGAAACCTTCTGTTTTGTCTTCTGTTTTCCATCAGTAAGTCTGGCCTTTGAAATAACATCTTGAAAATTTATGCACCCACTTCAGCTTGAAGAGGTAGTTGAAACTGAGTGAGACAACAATATCACTATAAGCTTCTTTGAAAGAAAAAAAATAAAGCCACAAACATAGTCAAAGTGATACTGGTGAGTGCAGAGAAGAGAGAGAACAAGATTCAGAACTATTGTCTGGAGTGTTTCAGATGGGCAGAACCATCAAGAGACTCGAAGAACAGAAAGGCAAGTAGTTCCATTTCAAACAGTCCATCATCAAGACTGGTGAAAAGCAAAACTTCTAGCTCTCAGTAGAGTAAGAAGTAGGAAGGTACATTTACCATGGATTTATGATTTTTCTTTACCAGCTCCTTTTATCTAGCAAAATGACATCATATTCTGTAGTTGAAGCCAAACACATAGGAGGAATTCTCAATCCTTCTTTTTCCTCCATCACCCACAACCAATCCTCCTCCAGTCCAAAGGGCTGAGAGAGTCTGACTGTCCTAGTGAGAAGCATTGGACCATTTTTGGTGGCCCTCGGATTGTAGAAGGCTACATCCCAGAAAGGACTGACTAATCCAGCATAATAGGACTTGTGCAGCCTTCACAGTGAAAAGTCACCTCCTATTTCTATGACACATATCTTCATCAATCCTGTTGCACTTTTCAGGGAAACTCTGATATTGGTAATAACCAATTTTGTTGAATCCATATGGATTCTAGGGTGGAATCATTTTTGAAGAAGCCTCAAATCTCTTTATTCTAAGGCAGTCTTGATACTTGAGTTTGAAGAGTAGCTGTTATGATGAGAGTTAGCCTCTTTATCTCTCCAGTGAAACACAGTGGTCTTAATTTCGTCTCTTGCACTCTGCAGTGATGAATCATGTGTTTGGACCTTGACAAAAACCTCCTTAAGCTTATTAAAAAATAGCATTAAATCTCATGTATAAAAATCTGTTTGATTTCTTCCAATTGTCATTGCCATGTACTTTGTGATGGCTGACACCTATTTGCTCCCTCTCTGCAAAAAAAAAAAAAATCATAAAAATTCGATTCAGGCAATGAAATTCAATTTGTCTTGAAAGTAATTCTGTAAAAAATAATAATATATACACCATCCTAATCTCCTTCTGCAATATTATGTTGAGCCTGGGCAGCATTACTTGGCATTGTCCCAGTATTATAAGAGGATAAATAGGGTATTCATGCTTCTGGTAAGGCAACTATTAATGATAATGGAAAGTAATTAAAAGCTCAAAGTAGAACCTGGAGGAAATTCACTCCAATCCAGAGCAAATCAAAACTAGTTTTTGGTTTAATGTGCTGTGATAGATGGTATTACTAGTTGGCAGTTACTCATTCCTTCCCTGCCCTTGTTCTGAGTTTTTAGCCCTGGTTGCTCTATTTGCTCAGTTATCGTAAAACTGGGCATGGGGGCACCAGTGGATCACCTAATGATTTTGTTCCTTATTCTTCTATGTAGCAGCAATCCTACCTGCTTAGGATGATCAGGGTCCATTAAGTCTGCCAGAAAGGCAGTTCCTTTCTTTGCCTGCTATGAGCAGACATGAGGAGTCTAAGGTAACAAGAAGTTTTATATTGGGTGTGATAGTTCCTGTGTGTCCCGTGAAAGTCTTCCCCTTTCTAGGCCAAGAAATTCTACATTCATAGAGTCAAGATTTATGAAGAGAGGAAGCATACATTTGCCAACTAGGTCACTGGGAATGCTGGTAAGTAAGACCACCCCTTCCACACCTAGGTTCCTGGACCTGTGTATGCCACCTGTTGGAGAACACAACATCATTCACTGCCGCTTTAAAGAATAGACCACATCTTTTCAGGGTATCATCTCTAAGCTGGTACATTAATGCCATCTTTAGGAAGCTATCCCACCATCCTGTCAGGTTAACAGCTTCTGTGAAGAGACCACAGAATCTTGTGCCCAAAGTTGCATCCCATTTAACAGGGGTTTCTTGATCCAACAAAACAGTCATGTCAGTCTATCAGTCACTCTGTGAACCTTGAGCTAATTATGCTGGGTTTAAGTTTAAAATTACATTTAAAAAATTACATTTTCTACCATGACGTCTAATACTAGCTTCAGTAAACAGAGTTTCTTTCTCAACATGTGGTTAAATTTGAACAACAACCAGTGATAACCTGTCTCCCTTCTCCTGATCCTGTCCAGTTACAAACCAGCACCTCCCTTCCCAGGGCAGCCTTCAAGGCAATTGCTGATGAAATGCAGTGTTTGGATGTGTTTGGAGAGCTAATTTGTTCTGCTCTCCAGTGGAGGTGGGAGAAGTATTTGCTGCTGCTTCTTCTGCCAACCACTTAGTTTTCTAGTCAACAGTGTCAGTGGGGAGCATGGAGCATAGTCTGAAAAGCACAAGCATAGAGCACATAGAATGTAGTTTGACTTCCCTGCCACAGTGGCTTTGTCATTTGTTTTGTAGTGTAAATCGCTAACCTCATTTATTTTATTGTTTGATACTTTCTTTTTGTTTGCTTGTTTTACAATACTTGCTTTTTCTTTCTTTCTTCCTTTCTTTCTTTCTTTCTTTCTTTCTTTCTTTCTCTCTTTCTCTCTTTCTCTCTTTCTCTCTTTCTCTCTTTCTCTCTTTCTCTCTTTCTCTCTCTCTTTCTCTCTCTCTTTCTTTCTTTCTTTCTTTCTTTCTTTCTTTCTTTCTTTCTTTCTTTCTTTCTTTCTTTCTTTCTTTCTTTCTTTCTTTCTTTCTTTCTTTCTTTCTTTCTTTCTCTTTCTTTCTCTCTTTCTTCCTTCCTTTCTTTTCTTTCTTTTCTTTCTTCCTCCCAGCAATGACCTCAATAAGCAAAAGTGAATGTTTGATGAGAAACTAGGCACTGGATTTTAATTTCTTTAGAAAGCTAATAACAATTGAGGAACTTGCTTAAAATATTTGTTGATATTTAACCATCCACCAAGTAGGACATAGTGATATCACTGACTGCATGTTCTGTACAGACATGACAAATTAACAATTCCAGCCACAAATGGTATGAAATACAGCTTTTTATTCAGATCAATTGTGTATTGTTCCAAGTTTATTTTCTTTGGTTTTGATTTTAATTTTTCTTGTATATGTACCCCTCCCAAAAGAAAGCATAGCTGTTAATGTGTTGGTTTCATTAGAAGAAAAAAAAGTCTTTGCAAGCAGTTAAATGATATCATCTGATCTTTCAAGTAAAATGAAAATCAATTAAGATCATCCCAGTAATTGATCAATTGTTTATTTATTCAGTAAATCTGGGTAAAGCTTTGGGGATTTCATTCGGTCAAAAATGACACATCTCACATTATAAATGCTACTGAAAATATAATAAAAATAAAAATTATATTTGTGGTGATAATATGAATGCAAACATTGATGGGACATATCTTCATGCACATTCAATGTTCTTAGTGAATTAAAAAATCTCTGGAGCAGCCATAAAAATGAAGGAAATCTTGCCATTTGTGACACTATGGGTGGACCTGGAGGTTATTGTGCTAAATGAAATAAGTGAGACAGACAAAGACACATCCTATATAATTTAACTTATGTGTGGAATCTAAAAACAAAACTGATGAGCAAACATAAGAAAAACAGAAAGAGTCATAGATATAGAGAACAAACAGGTGGTTATGAGAGGAGAGGAAGGTGGTGGTGGGGAGAGAAATAGGTGAGGGAGATTAAGAACTACGAACTTCTAGCTGCAAAATAAATGAGTCCTGAGTATGAAATGCATATTGTGTGGGGGTATATGGTTAATAACTAAGTAATATCTTTGGTGACACATCATAACTAGACTTACAATGGTGATCATTTTGAAATGTATGGAAATATCAAAGCACTATGTTGTATAACAGGAACTAGCATAGTGTTACAGGTCAATTATGCATCAAAAAGAAACAAACAAACAAAACACACAGAAAGAGAGATCAGACTTGTGGTTACCAGAGGTAGGGGTAGGGGGATGAGGAATTGGATGAAGGCAGTCAAATGTCAAAACAAACTTACAGTTTTAGGATAAATAAGTGCTAGGGATGCAATATACAACATGATGAATATAATTAAGCTGTATGTTACATATGAAAGTTGTTAAGAGAGTAAATCCTGAATTCTCATGACAAGGAAAATTTGTTTCTATTTCTTTCATTTTGTATCATTATGAGAGGATGGATGTTCACTAAATGATAACCATGATAATCATTCCGTGATGTATGTAAGTCAAATCATTACGATGTATACCTTAAGCTTAAACAGCACTATTTGTCAATTACATCTCTATAAAACTGGAAGAAGAAAAAAAGAAAAGAGAAAATATGGAGCAGCTGTAAATACGGAACCATCATTGGACACGTACAATCATAATTGCATCCAAACAAGCTTAAATATTCCACTGCAATGGACTCAATGTTATGTCCTCCTAAAATTCACACTTGAAACATCCTAAACATGATGTTGGTAGGAGGTGAGGTCTTTGGGATGTAATTAAGTCACAATGGTGGAGCCTTCATGAACAGAATTAGTCCCCTTATAAAAGGGACCTCAGAACCTAAATGTAAGACCAGATACCATAAAACACCTAGAGGAAAACATAGGCAGAACACTGACATAAATCTCAGCAATATATTTTTTTGAACCAGCTCCTAAAGTAATGGAAATAAAGCAAAAATAAACAAACGGGACCTAATTAACCTTAAGAGCTTTTGCACATTTAAAGATAACATAAACAAAATGAAAAGGCAACCTACAGAATGGGAAAAAATATTTGCAAATGATATAACTGACAAGGGACTAATTTCCAAAATATACAAGCAGTTCATACAGCTTAATATGGAAAACAAAAAACAAACAAAAAAACAAAACAACAAGCAACACAAGTAAAAAATGGGCAGAGGACCTAAATAGACATTTCTCCAAAGAAGACATCCAGATGGTCAACAGGCACATGAGAAGATGCTCAATATCACTAATTATTAGAGAAATGCATGTCAAAACTACAATGAAGTATCACCTCACACAAGTCAGAATG
This sequence comes from Vicugna pacos, assembly GCF_048564905.1. NCBI lineage: Eukaryota > Metazoa > Chordata > Mammalia > Artiodactyla > Camelidae > Vicugna > Vicugna pacos. Next base: position 112,726,002 of record NC_132988.1, on the reverse strand, counting down.
GCCATCATTAAAAAGTTTACAGATAATAAATGCTGAAGAGAGTATGGAGAAAAAGGAACCCACTTACACTATTGGTGCAAATGTAAATTGGTGTAGCCATTGTGGAGGACAGTATGGAGGTTCCTTAAAAAACTAAAAATGGACTTATCATATGATCCTGTGATCTCATTCTTGGTCATATATCCAGAGAAAACTTTAATTTGAAAAGACACATGCATCCCAATGTTCACAGCAGCACTATTTACAATAGCCAAGACATGGAAACAACCTAAATGTCCATCAACAGATGAAAGGATAAAGAAGATATGGCATATATATATATAATGGAATATTATTCAGCCATAAAAATAATGAAATAATGCCATTTGCAGCAACATGGATGGACCTGGAGATTGTCATATTAACTTAAGTAAGTCAGAGAGAGAAAGACAAATATCACATGAAGTTGATTATACGTGGAATCCAAAAAATTTTAAAGAGATACAAATTTTATTTACAAACCAGAAATAGATTCACAGACACAGAAAACAAACTGGTCAGTGGGGGCAAGGTGGTAGGAGGGCTAATTAGGAGTTTGGGATTAATAGATATACACACTACTATATATAAAATAGATAAATAACAAGGTCCTACCATACAGGGAACTATATTAGATTTCTTGTGATGAGTTGTAATAAAAAAGAGTCTGAAAAAAAAATATATATATATGTATAACTGAATGGCTTTGCTGTACACAAGAAACTAACATTGTAAATTGACTACACTTCAATAAAAAAATAAGAATAAAAAAAAAAGGAACCTCAAAGGGCTCTCTCAAATTTTTCCACTACGTGAAAATACAGTGAGAAAACGGCCATCTGCAACCCAAAAGAGGGCCCTCACCAGAACCTGATCATGCTGTCACTCTGATCTGGAACTTTCAGCCTCTGGAGCTGAGAGGAATACATTTCTGTTGTTTATAAGCTACCCAGTTTACGGTACTTCACTGTTGCATCCAGAACTAAGACACTTACTAATCAGGACAGAAGCTCTAATTGTTAAAATTGCTATAAAAAAGAAATAATACATTTAGAGTAATTAGACCACAACCTTGTTCCGGGGACAAAGTGGATGTTGAATACAAAAGTGACTTTAGCATCAAAGTGCAAAAAGTTTTGCTCTTTGCTGCTCATCAGCTGAACATTAGAAATGTTTGCGCTTTTGAAGAGCAATTGCAAATCCACCTAAGTGCCCTAAGTGAATTTGTTCATCCTTCAATCAGTAATTTCTCTCATTCTTTTTATAGTGTGACTAATTCACCACGTAAGAATGATCCTACAAGATTACCATCATTTTGTAGGATATGTCCTCCTAAAGGTAGCCCACTGTTTTAGCTTGCTCTTGTGTACTTGAACAGAGTCCTTGGGACATGTTTGACTTTTGCCTCACCCAGTGATTTTGGAACATAATTCTTATAAAAATACAAGTATTACATGATAAGTTAATAACTTCATAAGGCTGTGTTACAGAATGGGCAAGCTTGATATCAGTGAGTGAAAGACTTATTGAACACAAGCTCAGTGTGAATAATCAGGCTCATTGTGTGTTTGTGAGAACGCTTCTCTGGGTTTGTGACTGATACCATGACAAAGTGGGGGATCAGGGCAGCAGCGGGGTGTTCATGTTAAGATCAGAGGTCAGACCACCCATCCAACAGGAGGGCACTCTTACTGAACAGTTGTGCTTGCCCAGGGTGTGGTGATACATCTTGAACTGAGGCAGTAGTAGCAACAAAGGAGGCTCTTTGCCGGAAAAGTATGACTCAACCTCTTTTGAGGTTGGGATTTTGCTTCTTCCAAATGAAGATCCCCGGGTTTGCCCATTAGGAGATTTGATTCTATGGTAATTAAAAAAAAACCAAAACAACTGTAAGATACAGCAATGATTGTAGGAAACACTGTGTAAGAGGAAAGAGTATGGGGCTTGCCATTTGACAGTGTCCATGTACCATTTACTAGATGAGTATTCTGGAAATGAAAGCCAGACATGTCTACCCTTTCATATGGTGCAAAGAGCAAGGATTTGGGTAGTGAGAGGCTTGGTGGGCTCTTTGGGTCTGGTTTTCCACTTACCAGCCTCTGTCTGTTTATTTGCACAATAGTTTTTCACACACATACACAATAGTTTCACCATTCATACTTGTGCACCTTATTTAACAAATATTTCCCCACCAGTCCATTTAAACTTATCCCCACTGAAAATAGTGCAGAATTCATTGTATGAATAAATTTTAATCAGTCTTCAGTGGACAGACATAAAATTGTTTTCATCTTTCTGCTGAAGCAGACCTTTCAGTTGGTACATTTTGTCATATGTTTGCATGTATATATGAGAGAGTAAATGCCTAGAAATGGAATTATTGAGTAAATAGAAAAATCTATTTTATTTTCTAAAGATATGGCACAATTATCCTCTAAGTGCTGACAGGGGTGCAGGCTAATTAAGCATTATAATACACTGATGGTGGGAATGTAAATTAGTGTGGAGTTGCGGGATAGTTTATTTTAAATTGCTTTTATATTAAAATACCCTTCAACAAATTGCCTTATTGCCTGTTTGTGTATCTTCTAAACAGCTTATTTTAGACATTCCTTTAAAAAGCACAATAGCCCAAATTTAGATACTTGACTGATACTTCAATGAATTGTTTGAAAAATTTGTTTGTGTGATTACCAAGGCATGAAAACAACCTAAGATCCATGAACAGATGAAAAGATAAAGAAGAAATGGAGTACTACTCAGCCATAAAAAGAATAAAATTTTGCCATTTGCAACAACGTGGATGGACCTAGCATAATGCTAAGTGAAATAAGTCAAAGAAAGATAAATACTGTATGATATTGCTTATATGCAGAATCTAAAAGATGCAACAAACCAGTGAATACAACATGAAAGAAGCAGACACAGATATAGAGAATAAACTAGTGATTACCAGTGCAGGGAGGGGCAATATAGGGGTCAGTGAGTGGGCGGTACAAACTATTGGGTGTAAGACAGGCTCGAGGATATATTGTACAACATAGGGAGTATGGCCAACATTTTTAATAACTGTAAATGGAAAGTATTATTTACATTTGTATAAAAATACAAAATTAAATTTAAAAACTTTGCTTGTTTTTGTTCTAGATTGGTATCTACTTAGCCCTGTCTTTTTTTTTTTTTTCAGCAATGCAGGGTCTTACTTAGCTGGTCATTTAGTCTTCATGAACAGACTGGAAATAATCTGAGTGAATCCTGGCTAGTTCTTCTCTCTTCCGGGTGGAAATGCGGCAGGCTTGCATTCAGGCACTTGCTCTAAACTGTCTCCTCAGTTCTCCCAAACACTTATTTCCCAGCCTTTGACTTCCTGGTCTCTCGGGCACACAGTTCTGTATGCTACAGAAAACATAGGCAAGTTGTACTCGAGGCATGTCACCGGGAGAAACTGTACCAAGCTGATCACTTCTCCGTATTTGCACAAAGATCAACGGAGAGGAATGGTATTCAAGGAGGATTGTTTGAGATACACCAGCCCATCCTCTTTCAGCTATCCTTAAATATACACCTACATCACATAGAATAACCAAAGAACTTTCTCTAAGGCCTTGCCTTGAAGGATTTTTTAAAAAACTGGATTTCATCTTGCTACAATTTCTATTCAGCCTATTTTGATATTACAAGAAACAGCCACCAGAAAGTTCAGTGGGATTTGTAGTAAGGAAGTTGTACAGGTCACTGTATTCATCATGTCTTCCTTTCTTTCTTCCTTTCTTCCTTCCTTCCTTTCTTTCTCTTCCTTTCTTTCTCTCTTCTTTTCTTTTTCTTTCTTTCTTTCTTTCTTTCTTTCTTTCTTTCTTTCTTTCTTTCTTTCTTTCTTTCTTTCTTTCTTTCTTTCTTTCTTTCTTTCTTTTCTTTCTTTCTTTCCTTCCTTCCTTCCTTCTTTCCTTCCTTCCTTCCTTCTTTCCTTCCTTTCCTTTCCTTTCTTTCTTTCTTTTAAATGAGAACCCCTAGAAGAAATTCCTATAGAATCTTAGCATCAAGGAAAGTTGGAATTCTCCTGAGTCATTGGCTTATTTTTATTTCATGAATCCTTTGAATCTTGTAACAGATAAGTTTTCCATTGTTGTGTTGCTTGATAAAAAGCTGAGAGCTAAATTTTTAATTCATCCACACAGTAGGTTTTACTTATGGAGTGAATTCTTTCAAGACTTTAGGAGCGCGAGGCTCCATCTTGTCCCATTCAACAAGGCTTACTCATTTTAAGGCCCCTCGTTGTGTGGGTATTTGCAATAACATGATTCTTTGATACTCTGACCTACCTGAGGGCCATGAGAAAAGCAAGACCAAGTGCCACCAAAAATTTCAATCACTCATACTAAATAAGTGTATTTATTTGCAATCCCAAACAAATCATATTTTGATCTCTCTTTTGGCTCCACTCAGCTTTCCTCAGGGTGGTTTGCATCACCTTTGCAGGATTTTACAAGACTGCCTATTTCAGCCTTTTTTTTGTTTTTCATTCCATATCTTTTTAAGATAAGTACTTTGAGGTTGTCAGTTAATCCTTACTCAGCTTTGGCTTTAATAGAATTTGATGTTCTTCCAAGCGTGTGCAAGTCATGTTATGCTTGTGTGATAAAAGTTACACAATCAGATGTTAATTTTCTCTTATAGACACCATTTTTTTTCTGTTACTTTTGCAGCAAGCTTATTTCTCCTCCAAAATCAGTCTATCTTTTCCTAAAAAAAACATTATTCTAATTCACAGAAACTAATATGCTTTATTGTTAGTTTTGCCCCAACAGATACGTAGGCCATTATAATATGCTTTCTTGTGCTTTTACCAGCTTCACTTTGTCCCTGTTCTTGCTTGGCAATTTTATCTCTACCTTTAGTGTCTGCAATTCTGTTAGCTCTTAAGGTATCTTGTAAGTTGCCAAAAAACATCTCTGGAAATTTGTGGGAATAAAGATAAGCACACAACTGATGTTTATTTTGGCCCATGAGGAGTCATCATGTGAAGGAATAATATTTTCTAGAGATACATTTAAATCTTCATTGGAACACATGTTAGTCTAAATTTCTCACTCAAATTTTCTTAAGGTTCTGAAGGACTACAATTTCATGTGTTCTGAGATACATCATGAGTAAATTTGAGACAACTTTATGTCTTTCAAGGATGAGACAATTTTCAGGTCAAAACATGTACAGTTAAAATCTGCACAATTTAGGGGAGAGTCATTTCATCTTGTCTGGCTCCATTTGGGATAGAATCAATTCACTGGGAAAGAAATAGCATCACCGTGATATTCATATTAAACACTTAAACAAGTGTTTTATCCTTAGCCACGTGCTCTACCCTGATAGTAAGAAATTCTAGACCAGGTTGAAAGTAGATTCATAAACAGATGAGAGTCAATAAGGATTTATTTTATTTCTGATCTGCAAACTAAATTTGACATTGACAAACATATCAAACAAAGATAGAGAAAAGGCCTTCGTCCTATTGCAAATTATGAAATTTTAATTTATAATAGCTCTATTCAGAGTAGCTTTGTAGATAGACTTGAATGTTTATGACCAACTGTTATTTGCAGCACTTGAAGGTTTTTGGTGACAGGATGGCTCTACCAAGTGAAGGAAGGAGTCAAATAACTTAACACCTGCTAATCACACTGATCCCAGATCACCCAAATACCAGGAGTTCCTTTGTAGCATGACTATATTGTAAACTAGAAGAAGTAGTTAATACAGTGATCAAGTTTCATAAAGCATTTTGTCTTTGGGAAGACAAAATACCGTGGCACTGAGAGCAAACCAGTGCCTCCACCACAATGAATGATTTCCTCAAACTCTCAGAAAAGCCAACCACTTCAGTCTTTGCTCGCATGGCATGGTGTAGGACGTTCATTTTTATTGAGTAACCAAAACTCATGATTACCTCTCTCTGGTCATGTCTGCTAGATTATGAGTTCCTTGAGGACGCCGTTGCTGCTCTGCCCAGGTCCCCCTCAGACCCCTTTTACTCTCTCTATCTCTGCCCCAGATTCCATGTGTCTTTGCTTCTCAGGATCTACACTGAAACCCTAGGTTACTGGAGCTGGTTTGCGTGCAGTGTACAACCCCTTGTCAATGACTGACGTGTAGGAATCTGAAAGACCGGCTCCCTTGCTCTGAATTGGGTCCAGCTCTGGAATTTAACTTATATTCCAAGGCTCTGCAGGATCAGGGTGTAGCAATCTTTTGTGGGGCTTTGCCTGAAACCGCATCCTTGTTTGACTTCATCCCTTCTCTTCTCTGTTTCTTCTACTCACTTTACTGGTTCTTGCTAGGGACACTTACTTAAGAGTCATATGCACAGGAATCCTGTCTCAGGGTCTCCTCTTGGAGAATCTGACCATGATCAGCATTCTTTTATTCATCTTGGTTTTCCCAGACACAGTAGGGGCTTAGCAAATGCTTGTGGAATTAATGAATGAGAAGCTCAGAACATATTCAGAAGTGGAAACGTGGCAAATATATAAGTGCCTGCCTTTGCTAGGGGTGGTTTGATAAATTTTCACCAAATTCTGAGCTGAGTTCATGATACACAATCTGATGGAGAGGAGCTTTGCTCTTGTTCTGTTCAGGTGATTGACTGACATACTACAGGTGTAAAAATGATGCTCCAGACAGTCTTATTATGGCAGGTGGCACAGCTTCGTGTTCACTTGGAGTGAAACTCCTCTCTGGCTTTGCTGATAAAGGTAAGCAAATAATACATAACACAGAATGGTATGGAGGAAGTGATTTCTGAAAAGCACTGTTCCTGAGAATAAATCTGCACACACGTAGTAAAGGGAAAGAAGGGCAAAGACGTTATCTATGTCCCTTCTTGTCTGTGTAGGTCTTCTTCTTAATTCTCTTTAAGGACTTTACAGTCCCTACCAGTCAAGTCCAAGATTCTTATGGCCCCCAGGGTTCCCAATCCTGTGGGCCTGCCTGACATCTCAGCATCATCTCCTGTCACTCCTTCCTTTGTGCTTGACCTCCATGCTATCTAATGCTGGATATCCCTCCCTACATCATACTGTTCCTCATCTTTATGTCTTTGCTCATGCCCTTTCCTCTTTCTGGGATGAGCCCACCTAACAAAGCCACCTTTAGGAGCCATCCTAGTTACCATTTCCCATATGTGTTAGGTGTCCTGGTCAGGTTCTCACAGCACCCCATGCACACATCTATCATTGAACGTATGTGTTTTAAAAACACATGGATCTTTCCTTTCTAGATGAGAGGTCCTTCACCTTGTATCTTATTCCTCCTGAATTCCTACTAGCAAGGGCAGGAAAAGAGCAGCCTTAAAGTTGGTTAAACCAATCATTCAATCACATTGATATTTATCTGTATTATCATATACTCTTGGTAAATCTATCATAATTTGGGTTATACAACTTGGGTTATGTTTCCATATTACATCAATAGTGGAGAGGAGGCTAGAGGAATGAGGTCATGTGATCAATAGCCAGAATTTATACTCCCTGGTGATTTGAGAAAAAAAAATTGGAATACGTAAGAAGTCTTCATTCCTAAGCAAGGTATGCTAAAGGTATTAACAGGCTTTTCTCAGAATTTCTTATCTCAGAACTATGATAGGAATAGGAAGTAGATAAAGGTCAAGATGACCACAAGGGCAGGAGGGAGAGCCTAGATGGCCAAGAAAACAGGAGGTAAGTGGTAGAGCAGAGCCTGAGGTTGATTGAGTCAAAACACAAGTTGGACCATTTGTGAGAATTAGAATGTTTGGTAGGGGTTAAGAGATTCAAAAGAAGGCATAACGAGGAATAGAGAAAATGTTTTATACAATATATAGAGTTGTCCTAGACATAATCTTGTCATGCGAGAGCCATCCTAAAGCTTTCATTGACTTGAGTCCAAATTAAAGACATTTCCCTTTAAAGCTGGTTTTGAACAGAAGCTCTATGTATTGCTTGGCAATTACAAAACATATTCAGAGTCAAAATATATGTAGATCTTAAGAACTAGGGTGGGCAATAGGACCACTTGTTGATGGCAGAATGATGAGGTAGAGGAAGCCTAGATTCCTGAATTGTCAGATCTAGAAGAGCTTCTGTTGACCTGAACAAGAGGTAAATTTCTGTTCTGTTAAATCAATGAAATGTCAGGTTAATTTGTTACCACAGTGAGTATGCCCTATTCTAACTAAAGTGGAGCAAGTATTAAGCCACTAATTAAATTTCAGTGTTATCTAGAACATATTCTATGGCCTTAATGCAGTTAATTTACAAATCAATAGTGTAAATATAGTTTAAAATTCTTTAAATGTAAAAAATAAGTACCACACAACTAAATAATTTTAAATTATAAAGAAAATTACAAAAACTATAAAATACTTGGAAATAACAGTCAACAAAAACATCACATGTCAAAAGTTGTGGGACACAGCTAGAGCATATTAGTAATTTTTATAATATTATAACTTCAAATGTATTTATAGGAAACTAGAAAGATTAACAACAAATATGCTAGCTTTGAAACTAAAGGAGTTAGAAATTAGATATGTTCCTTCTAAGATTAAAAGCAAATAATCACAATGACTATTTGCACAGACCAGAAGTTTTGTCACTCATTCTAAGAAAATAAATCAGAGGAATAAAAATCATAAGAGAAAAGAGTGTCATTCATTTAGATGATTTGATCATCAGTTTAGAAAAACAAGAATGTGAACAAAAAATTAGAACTAAAAATGTAAACTTAATATATAAAAAAGCATATAATGAAATGCTTAATCTCAGTAAATAGAAATTAAAAATGATGGCAGCAAAGATATATTACTTTACAATTATCTGATTTCCAAAAATTATAATGCTGTCATAATTCCAGGCACACTAAGCAGGTTGGTGTTCAGAAACCTGGTGTCATGTAGCCGTTAGTCACATCTTCCTCTGACACTTTGCCTGGTGTCCTCTGGACTGGCTTCTAACGTCTGGGGTTACAGGGAAGGGACGTTAGATTTGGATTTGCTTAGAGCCACCTTCACCTTTCTAGTAAATAGCCTGATAATTCATATGGAATTTGGGAAGTGATCTGTGTGCACATTTCTCACTTTAAAAACTTTCATCAGTCCTAGGTTTTTCAGATGGCTGTGGAAGAATTAGAGGATTTTTGCCTCTTGCATTTTTCCTTTTGATTAGGATAGAGCAAAACTTCCTAGGCTTTAAGCATTGTTTCCCAAATGAAATATTCTCTTCTTTATTGCCTTTGACATTTGTTGCTATCAGATCTCCCTTTTTTTTAATGTGTATAAACTCCTTATTTGATTTGACCTGGTTCTGAATTGAGAAATTGATTCAGAGGGACCTCCGCCTTTGGAAATGATACTGAATGAAATCATTATGCTAACATATGCTGAAACTTAAAACTGCAAATGCAGGGAAAGAAAATGGTCTTGTAGCTACTTCCTTCATTTAGAAGATTGGAGACATGAGGCTTTATTTTAATAAAACGCAGTGTATTTGCAGCTGGTGCTGGGGCAAAATCAAGATACGTTAGGAGAAATTGACATTAAGAGGGCAATATAACAGATGGATGGAAAAATGAATTTTTATCAAGATAATCCATTAGTGTTCTGCAACCAGGCAGAGGAGAATAGTGACCCGGAACAAATCAAGAAGAATGATGCTTGACTTGTGTTTGCTTGTTCTAAAGGGTGACCCGTATTTATAATCTTTAATTAGAAATGCATTTGTTTCTGGTTGATTGGATACATTTTCCAACTATGGTTGTTTTTCTTTTTTTTTTTTGTGGGGTTGGGGAGGGGGATGGTGGAGGTGGTTTGGTGCAAAGGATTTGGTTCATCAAATTAGATTAAATAAAAAGAGAGAAAACAAGTCCAGTGGAGTGAGGCCCCAACTCAATGCCGGAGTTCTTTGCAAAGGAGGAGAATTAACCTCCACGCTAGGGGGAGCTGAGTAGCTCCATCATCAACTATTAACCTCAAATAACCTTGGGTAACCTTGGCATCAACACTTAAAAGCAGCTCTAGGACAGACCTTATTTTTAACCTCACATTTTCTCTGTTCCTGACTAGCAAGCTTCCTGTCTACCCTTTAACTGACCTCTGGAATTAAGAAAGTACTCATTTTTTAATGGGAAGAAAGGAGAAATAAAATGTGAACAGAATTTCCTTAATTTTTTTTTTTTTAATAAACGAGGCTGAAATTGCAAGCCAGTGGGGGTACTATGCCAACTCATTCGGGAAAACTTGAAGCTTTATTGCAGCTGCATTGCTAAGTTGCTTGCCTCGCTACCATTCATTCATTTACCACGTCTGTTGTTTGCACCTATCACTCCCTTGCTCTGACTGATGTTAGTAACAGTAGCCTGGGAGGTGGAGGGGAGAGGGAAGTTCCCTCTGACATCACTTAGACTCACCTAGAGTCAGCACAATTGTAACCCACATCCTGCTGTTTGCATTAAAACCCCAGCCTCTCAATCTTGATCAAAGTCCCGGAATAACTTATCTGTGAACAAAACACAGTCATGTACCTAGAAGGACAGGGGTAAGAAATGGCTAAGGACGTTTTAATAAAATTTTAAACCTGGAAAGAAACTTTTTTAGATAACCGAATTCTACCTAGCCTAGTATGGAATTAAGGCAGGTGAAAAGACTTGAACTCAACTGGGACACTACGTAGCACCAAGTGATGTGCTCACATTTCATTCTAACTTAATTCTGTATGTCAGCGCTTCAAGGGAAGACTATTGCCATGTCCCCACCTCCCAATTTCTTTTAGATAAGGAAAGTGAGTCTCAAGTATTGTGAAGGATTGCCCAAGTTTTCTTAGCTAGTCAGGATTAGAGTCCAGATCAGAACCCATGAATGCTGGATTCCAACACCCATGTGTGAATATCTCCTATGTGCAGGGCCACAGTACATTTCCCAAACAGCTGTGGTGGTGACAGCAACATGAGAGAATAGTCCTGAAAGTATATCTTTCCCACCAAGCTCTAAGTTGTAAGATATTATTACACCATCAATTCTTCCTATACAGGAAAGACCATGAACTCTGGAAACAAAATAACTGAGTTCATTTTAACTACTCACCCATTAAAGTCACATATTCTCTGAGACTCAGCTTTTTTACCTATAAAATGGAAACAATATTTTTACATGCATGATCTGACAGTGTTGGCAAAGCACATCTGCTGGCACAGATGGCAGGGGCGAGGTGGGCGGGGCGGGGTGGTGCGTGGAGAGGAAGAGCACAAGTACATGTTGGGATATGGGAAGGAAGGCAGCAGCTGCACCAGAAGACAGACGTCCCTGTGAGACAAGGTGCACTGTGTGACAGTGGTTCAGAGGGGCTGTTGAGAGGAGGGAGACCTTGCTTCCCACAGCTTGTATTCCAGGCAGGGCCAGCACAGGCTGGGGTGCTCATTACATGCCAGACCAACACGTCTTGCGTGATAATAAGTGGTGCCTCTTACCCGTCTGAGATAGTGGTGTCATTTTAAACGAGGATTTAGTCAGTCTGAATGCAAGGTGGGGCTGATTGTGCATCGTGGATGTATGCTCAGTCTTCTGTGACATAAATATGCTTTAGTTTACTGTTGGCATCAGGGAGGAGGGGTGAAGGGGCATCAAGGCCAGAATCTGGGAGGAAGCAGAGTGGGTGAGGGAGATCTCCTGCATGCACTTGGCTCTTTTTTAGGAAGTCCTTTCAAAAGTGCTGCTCAGAGTCTATTTAGACTGGAACTGGTTGGGACTGGAAATATATAATATCTCCTGAGCAGCCTCCAACCCGCCTTGCTCATCATAATGAAAATATTTCTTGTGAAGGAATGATGCTTATTATTATGCAGAGATGTTAGTAATTGAACTTGGAGACCGCTAAAGAATGCTTATATTCCTCTTATTCAAGAAAGCAGGATTCTTAATATTTGTAACTAAGCCTGTCTCAGAACACAGAGGAAAATATTAGATTCAGATGTGTGAACAGGTTGCTTGAAAATCTTTTAAGCAAAACCTTTAGGAGAACTTTGGTTGTGAGGCCCCCCTGGACTCAGATGGGCCCTCTGTCTTCCTGGGAATGGGAGCTGTCTGGAGAACCAGTTTATATATGCCAGGTTCTAAGCAACTTGAAGCTAATGCCATATCTCATTCATCTTTGTGTGCCCCACAGAACCTACCAGTGATAAGTGATTGTTACAAAAAGATGCTGCCACAGACTTGGTGATATTTATGTTTCAGATGCAGAGGAATGCGATGTCTCCAAACAGGGGCTTGGGGTTGCAAGAAACAATTATTAGTAGCTCTGTCTTCTAAATCATTTTCCTCTGTGAATTAAACTCTCTCCAGATTCCTGTTATTGAGGAGTTTTAAAAGAATTTTTCTTATCGCATGGCATTTCAGACCTTTTGTTCCTCCCCGCATTCCCAGCTCTGTTTGATACAAGCGCTGCTACACTTCTAAAGAGAGGGAGGGCTCACAGCCTCACAGCTGATGGAGCACACATTGCAATTAAGAGCAAACATTTCCATTCCAGTCACAGCCTGTGGGTGTTTTAAGAAGGGGAAAAAAACTATTAAAAATATAAATGTCAAACTTCTTGGGGTTTTGATCTATACATTTCATGTGGAGCAAGTTCCTGGCAGAGCTTGGATCGTGAGGCGTTGATAAGGACGCTTTGCTCCTAAATTGTGAAACAGGCAGAAAATAGCCTGCTGGGTGGTGAGCAAGAGAAGTCAGGCTCCGGCAGGTGCTGAGGCTGGGAAGCCAAGGTGGAGATGGGGGAGGATGAGGATGGTCTTGGGGCACGTGGATCGTGGCCAGAGACCAAAAGCAGAGCAAGAAGGTAATTCCTACCCTGTTCCCCACATTAATTTAGCCTCTGACCATAGAAGGAAGATCTTCTAGTTAAGCTTCTTCCTTTCCCCAGCCCACCTTTCCTCCAACTCTTCTTTCATAGTGGGGAGAGTTGCTCATCAGATTGCTCAGCACTCATAATTTAGACAACTTCCCTTTACTAATGGGCAGGATATTATTCTTTAAAATTCATGTGACCTTGCTTTGCTTCCTATTTCAACTTCCTGGGCATATTTGCATTGGGCAAATTCTTAGCTTTTAACCTCTAGATCAGGCATGACTTGTCATGTGTGCAGAAGCCAATTTCCAGCTTTCTCAGTTCAGGCTCATGGTCATTTGGCTGAGGCTTGTAGAAGAGGAATTAAAGTTTGATGCAAACATTGAGATGCAGGGATGGAGCTTCCAGAAGACTCACCTCCATGCCCACACCAAAGCTTGTGTTACAGGCTCAACTGTGCTCTGCCCAAATTTCTATGTTGAGGTCCTGATCCCTAGGACCTCAGAATGTGACTGTATATGGATAGTGAGCTATTCAAGAGGTGATTAATGTAAAACGAGGTCATTAGGGTGGGTCCTAGTTCAATCTGACTAGCATTCTTATAAGAAGAGATTAGGATACAGACATGCACGGAGTAAAGACCATGTGAAGACATAGGAAGAAGGGGGCTGTCTGCAAGCCAAGGAGAGGGAGCCCTCAGATGAAACCGACCCTGCCAACATCTTTATCTTGGACTTCCAGACTCTAGAATTCTGAGGAAATAGATTTCTGTTCTTCTTATGCCCTCAGTCTGTGCTAATTTGTTAGGGCAGCCCCAGTGAATGTGCTCCTCCGTTTCCACCTACTCCAGGATCCCTGCACTAAGTTGTAGTTATTGAATACACGTCCCTTTCTGAGGCAAGGTATATTTTGTTCGCCACTATGAGCTTGAGCTCATACCCTCCTGTGGCAGGGAAAACTGCATGCAGGGAAAATTGATGGGATTGGGGCTCCCAAATTCAACTCCAAACCCTGCCTATCACCAGCTATCACAAATAATACAAGATCTTGAATATGTATCAGCACAGTCCTGGAAACAGATACTGGCAAAGGAAGATACCAATCTTTGCAAGACATCGCCTTGGGAGAGGGTGAGTTAACTTAGCAACAGGTAGGAAATAGCTCAGGACAAAGGCATATGCCTTTCCTCAATCTGTATGCACCCACCCTTGTGTCTCAGCTTTTCTGGATCCTGAATTCATGATTTCCCAGGGGCTATGAGCCTTGATGGTGAGCTCCCGGAAAGGCCAGGCCTGTCTCTCACATGACCCTTAGCTGATTATAACCATGTATTTAACTGTCTTTCCCACCCACTATAATAAGGAGTAATCATAGTTAAGTCACTTTGATATCTCGCAGCACTTAGGTCCTTAATTAATGTTTATCATATTAAAATGATGAACAGAGGAAAACAGCGATGGACAGAGAACAGGTGCATGTCTGAGAAGAGGAGCATCTCTACATCTGTTACACCTTTTTCGGGCCTCTAGGCTTCTTGGGAAGCAGTTAGGGCGTGGAATGTGGAACGGCTGGTCCCCAGGAACACCCACTGCCATGCTCTCCTAAGTCCTCTTCTTGGTCGGAAGGCTTGTGTTTCTTGGCAATCCAAGGCTCAGCACAGTGGACCAATAGGAATTGTTCTGTTTCCACAAAGAGTGATATGTTGACAAGCACGGGTTAAATTTGTTTGTGAGGAACTTGCCAACTGTGTCATTATTGTCAAGATTTTGACATCTTATGAGGTTTAGTTTACTTTTTCACCTCTAATTCACTGAACAGAAGTAAGAATGAAATAGAAGAACACAAATGTGGAGAACTGAATATACAAATGAAGAACAAACCAATGGCCAGACCGGATAAAATTGCACTCAGATCCATAATCTGTAGCAACCAGCTCAGGAAACCAATCCCTTTATGCACTAACCAGCCCAGGAAGCCAGCCTGCTAGAAGTCAGATTTCCAGGAAATCAGACTGCTGCCTCTAAGTGAAAATCCAGGAAGCCAAACAATAACCTCTGTAACAAGCAACCCAACATGAGCAGGACTTGATTAATAACTGACAGCTTCCCTGATTTTTCTTCCCACTTTCAAGTCAGGACCAAACAGAGAAAGCCAGATATGCACTCTGATCAATCACAGGGAAGGTCCCTCTTCTGGAATCCTACCTACGGTCCCCTGCGCCCACAGCCTCCAATCAGGGCGTATCCGAAGCCTTTCTTCTTTCTACTAGAAAGCTTTCCCACTCCTCTGTCTGCTTTTGAATCTCACCACAATACAAGTGATGGTGGATGACTACTCTCCTGTAACCAGCTCTGTATAAATAGACTTTTGTTTTCATTTGGATGACACTTATTTTCATAAAGTAAACACCTATAATAGTGATTGGCACATAGTAGATACCCAAGTTATGAGACTTTCCATGTGTTTTTTTGACCCCTCTAATTTTACCTTCCTCACATACAAGACTGCACAACTTTATCTGTTTTCAAGCTTTTCCCCATCCTATTTTTTGAAAAGATCAGAGAGATTTTCTTTCTCTTCTAAGCTTTACCGAGAGGATGCTAGAGGCAGGCTACACTTGGAGCAATTCTTCTTGGGATCTCTGACACTGACCAGAAAATTGGTTCAGAAGACTATCCTTGCCCATGGACTACGGCCATTGAAAATTACTAAGCTATTCTGGTTAGAATCTATTCTTCACTTGGCTTATAAGAGAATAGAATAAATTACTATTTGATAACATTTCTTCCTTGCAATGTTTATTGTCCCCGAAGTTTCTTCAGTCCTCTTTCAGCCCAGTCACTGGGAAAGAGATTTTACATTAAAGTTGTGAAGTATACTTTTAAAAAAGACAATGATGACTTTGCTTTTTTAAGGTTTATTTTTATGCATGATGTAACATTTTCTTGGAAGTATAAGAAGTGTTTATTTGTGAAGTTTTCCTGGAATGGACAACTAATAGATTGCCTATTTGTTCTCTGAGTGTTAAAGAATTGCAGAATTTCTTGTTGCATTATCCTGAATATTGTTTTTCAAAGAAGAGTCTAAAAATGCAGTTGATCCCTTAGTGGTAATAATGAAACTCACATAGCTAATGAATGGAACGCCCACTTTGGATTGTTGCCTTAGAGCCTCCACCACAGGGTGGATATGTCATCCTGTACCCCTGTCCTCTCCTCATTTCCTCTTTGTAAAAAAGTGCAGTGAATGGGGAACGTAGGAGTAATATAAATATTATATAATACAGATAATAATATATGCCTCCTCCAGGCAACTGTGCTCTGTTTACAAAGTTGAGAGAAGACAGAAAATAAGAAGCTATTTATTTGACTTCATCAAATAAAGGATGGCTGGGGCTAAAGGCTTTGCATTTCATAGAACAAGTCTAATAAACCCCCACTAACTCCATGAGATCACACATGTGGGAAAATTGAGAGCAACAGAGATCCAGTAACTGACCATTTAGAGGCAAGTTTCTTGGCTTATAAAAATCAAAGGGGGCCCAGACTCAAGCAGGGCTCACGTGCTTACCTGGGAGTCAGTTCACTAAGAGCTTAATGATACCCATGCAGCCCCCGCAGTAGACAATGATGTTGGCTCAGAGGATTCTGTCGTTTATGGTAGAAAATAGTCACTTTAGAGCACTGCACCTCATGGCACAAGAATATACGTTTTAGCCCTTCTAGTCCCAATTCTTATGTTTCAGACTGTTTTTTTTTAATCAGAAACTTGAACCTAGACCATCTCCATTCTACCTTGCTTTGCTGAGCCATCAAGTTTAATCATGTCAGTTATTGATAATTTTTGCTGCCTAGAAACATGTAATTTTGGGAAGAGGGCTCTCTCGGAAGCTGACTGGGCTAAAATAAGTGGGAGTTGGTGACAATTGAACTATTTGACCAATGAGGATGACAAAACATAGGTAACTGAATGACGTCTGATGGCAAAGCTTATTTCACATTTAGCATTCAGATTTTTTTAGCTCTTCCACTTGTACAGACATAATTGGAATATGAAGCTTAAAAAAACAAGTAGGTGGAAATAAATTGGAATCTCCCCACAGTTCTGAATAAAAAATAAGTTGTTCAGGAAACTGAAATAATCTGTTAGCGTGCTTCTCTCTCTCCTGGCCTGAGAGCTATCCAAGGCCACAGATTTTGTCTCATTATCATTGTTTTCCCAATGACCAATGATGTGACATGGAATATCCTATCAGGTTCTCATGAAATAGTTATCCACTGGTAATGAGCCCATCACCCAATGTATTGTATGATGGAAATGATTGGTTAAATGTACTATGACTGTAGTATTCTCATATATATGAACATATAAATATATATTCTGCATCTCACGTGTATATTTAATTATTAGTGTGACTTCCATAAATGCTGAGTTTTGATTTCCTCAACAACTTTTTAAGTGTACAGTACAATATTGTTAACTAGTGGTACAATGTTGTACAGCAGATCTCTGGAACTTACTCATCTTGCTTAACTGAAACTTCATGACTGTTGATTATAACTCCCCATTTCCATCCCTCTGCAGCCCCTGGCAACCATTCTGCTCTTTGGTTTTATGACGTGGCCCTCTCTGTCTGAGGGGAAACTTGTAATATGGAGGTTAGTAGGATAAATTGCAGGCCCTTTTGCTATGGGACCAGAGCTGGTATTTGTCCTCTCTTTTTTTTTTTTCTTTTCCACTATCCATTCTAAATCCTTCACCCTCAGTAATCACCTCTACTGGTCTTGGTGGGTTACTTGCATATGGCCCAAACCTTCATTCTTTAGGGGTCTCAGATCCTGATAACCATTCACACCTTGGCCAAAATTGTTCCACTTGTCCAGTCACAGTCACCGTTTGGCAATAGAGTACTAAAAGGTGCCCTAGTGGATTACCCAAGATCAACAAGAGTTCCTCCTTGCTTGTATCATGTAGCAGAAGTCCCACCTCCTCCTGCTGATCAGGGTTGTTTACCTGTGACAAGATGGTGATTCATGTTTGCTTGATGAGCCCTGGACACAAGAAACCCAGAATGCACAAGAGCCAGTGGCAGTTTGGAGTTCATTGTTATCCTTGTACCTTGGAGAAAAGGACTTCTAATGCTACAGAGCCCAGAGCTGGGGATCAAGGAAGTATGACTTCCTGCGGGGGGTCACCAGTGATGATGATACGTCAGACCATACGTGCTTCTACCTTTTGTTTTCTGTATTCATGTGTTCTTCCTACTGGGGACACAGAGCCACATTAAAGGTCTCTGGTTCAACGCATGTACTGAAACACAGAGCACGGCAGTCTGTCCTCACAGAATGTTGTCTCCAAGTTAGTGCATCAGCCATGCCTTTAGCACACTATTCAGACACTCTACCAGGCCATCAACAACTGGGTGATTCAACCAGCAGATAGCCTGGTCCTGGACCAACTCCCAAATCTCTTTCATCATAAAGAAGTAAAATATCCTGGTTGAACATTATGTTGTATGGGATTATATGTCTATGACTCAGGCATTGCATATTTTCAGTAGTGCTGAAAAATAATGACAATCCAACATAATGAATCTACTTTCTCATTTTAATATGAGATACAATTTATTGAATGCATGGCATGCTATAAGCCATGTTCTGGGAACAGAACATAATTGCTCATCCTCACAATGGAGATATTATAATGAAGATATTAAAGATAAGAATATTAGGAATAGAAAGACAACTTTGAGCCATAAATCCTTCTCCTATTCATGGTTTGACTTTGGGCAAATTACTTAACAATTCTGAGCCTCAGTTTCCTTATTTTCTTATCTTAGCTGGGGCTGGGAAATTAGAGACTTGGGCCCCCACTCCCATCTTTGACCCTCAATAGCCTTGTGATTTTGGGAAAAACCACCTTAATCTTACAGCAGCAACACTGAGCTCATTAATTTCTAAGGTCCATTTCAGCTTCAAGATTTTATAAGTTCTTTGATAGGCGATTTTTAAAATCTTCCCCTTAGAATGAAAGATTTCATTATTAAAATCGTCTATTTGGTTTTTCAGAATCAGCTTCCTAATTTTCAACTGTGTCCAAACATGCCTGGTCCAAATGGATTCTGAAATACCAGTTTCCTAGCCAAAGACCAGGAAGCTTACTTTTTCATACCGGTTATAACTTTCTCTTACATGCCAGGAAACAGACTGTTTAGGAATCTGATTTCAGTAGGACAAGGTCGAATTTTATAGTAACACCTGAGGTTGGAATCATCAGCCAGGCGATGGACTTTCCCCTAAAATCAAAGAGACTCTAATTCAGACTAATGGTGTTCCTGACTTATTCATCTCCATAGGCTTGCTCAATTCCCTGCAGATGTTTCTTGTTTCAGTTTACAGAAACATTGCTGGTGATTTATTTGCTGAAATGCACGATCACTCACTTGTTTTTCGGCTGATGAATGATTTATTACCATCCATTATGCATGGGAAGATGGAGATGTTTTACTTTTATTTTATTTTTTATTTGCTGTTATCAGGTACACAGAAGACAAGTTAGGAAACAATCTCAGTGGTGATAGATGCGCGATTGTGTGTCTGGGTTTGTGCAAAGTCAAAGGGCCCATTTTTCCCCACTCATGATGCTGTTGTTTCTTGGACCTCTTCCTGGGTCTTCTTGAAGGCACTAGACACAGAGGTTGAATACAGAGCTCATACGTCCTACTTCCTGGATTCATAATTGACACATTCACTTTTTAGTTGTGAATTCACAATAGCAAATATTTGCAGAGGATTCACTGAGTGTCTGCATTTAACCTGTATTAGCTCATTTAATGCACTTGCCAACTCTGTGTGGTAAGTCCTACTATCATTCTCAATTTATGGATGAGAAAACTGAGTCATAGCGTTTAAGTAATTATCCTAACATCACACAGCAAAAGAAAATGTTCAAAACCTGATTTTCTGACACCCAAATCCAGGTTCCTCACCATTGTTCGCAAATACCTAAAATATCGTGGGGGGAAAGCATCTTAGATTTATGAATACCAAGTGCTCCTCTTCATTTACCTTATTCTTCTTTTCTGACATGTATATACCCATCCTGTTGGCCTCTCTAAATAATAGGTCTTCACTTCATGTGTGTTTGTGTGTAAAGCTTGTCAGCACACATGTGCAGCACACGTACACACACACAGATACACTACATCTGCCAATTGCTTTTATGAGTACACAGAGCACATCCTGCCTGTTCTTCGCTGTAAAAAGTAGATTTGAAACACTGTATATTTGTATTATATTCCCGATATCAAGTCACTAAACACTTAGCAGCTTAACACAGCATACATTTATTATTTCATGGTTTCTGTGGGTCAGGAGACTGGGAACAATTGAAGGTCCTCTTCCCATAGTCCTCAGCCTGCAGTCAAGATATCAGCCCAGTCTGTGTGTTTTCACCTGGAGACTTGACTAGGGAAGAATCTGCTTCTGATCTCATCAATTCTATTGATGGTAGAATTCATTTCCTTGAGGCTGTCTGACTGAAAACCTCAATTCTTACAGGCTGGAGGCTAGAGACTACTCTCCACTCTTAAAGGCTGCCCACAGTTCTCTGCCACATGTCCTTCTTCAGAGCCAGTTCACATCATGGCTATTTGCTTCTCCAAGGCCAGCAGGGGAATCTTTCTAAGTTCAGTCAGCTAAGTCAAGAGTCTTAGATAATGAAACTTAATCACAAGGGTGACATTCATCTTCTTTCCCATAATCCACCAGTTATAAGCAAGCCA
This sequence comes from Vicugna pacos, assembly GCF_048564905.1. NCBI lineage: Eukaryota > Metazoa > Chordata > Mammalia > Artiodactyla > Camelidae > Vicugna > Vicugna pacos. The sequence continues at coordinate 112,705,335 of NC_132988.1, read as the reverse complement.
GAGGCATTGATTAACCAAACTCAAGGGTAGCCAATATTCAATGGTATGATTCATCAGGGGTCATCTTTGGGTATGTCTCCTGCACCCACTTCCTCTAAGCAGTCAGTCATTTCCTGACTGGCTATCCTACATTGAAATCCAAATGATACTGAGTACTCATGGAATCCTAGAAATGGGAACGAGATAAGGATAACAGTCAATGTCTTCAAGCTGTTGCAGAAAAAGGTGTTACAGCTCAGTGTTACAGCTCAACTGTAACAGCAACCTGGATTCGGGCGAGAGACCATGCAGTGCTCGGAGAGTTGGAGAACTCTGGTTTATTACACTAGCTCGTCCCGAAGAGTTAACACTTCAAGCTCTGGACCCCGTCTGTTGGTTTACACAGGCCTTTTATAGGCTGCCAGTTTTACACTTTGCAACATCATATGCAAATCAGGTATAACAGAAGTTGACAAACCAGGAACAAGGTTTGTAGAAATAGACTAATCAGGAGTGAGTTCCATGCAAATGAAGTACTACAAATGGACCAATCAGAAGTTAGGGAAGTGGACCAATCAGAAATGAGAGTAATAACCAATCAGGAGTGAAGGAAATTACCAGTCAGAAGTGAGCTCAGGGAACCAATAGAATTTTAGGTGTAAGTTAACCGCTTTAGAGGCAGAAAGTGAGATAGAGCCTCTGGGCCAGGGAACCGGACGGTGCTGGGAGGAGAGCAGCGGCCCTGCCTAGGGGTCCTGTCGGTCTTTTAATGGGGCTCCCCACCTCAAAGCCATAAAGTTTAAAGTATTCTTCTACACATGCCTGTCAAAGATGCCTTGTCTCCAAATGCATTCATTCAGATGTCCTTTCCTCTGAACACACAGGATAGGTGACTTATCGGTGTCAATTCTCCTTTTCCTCTCTCCATTTCTCATCTTGGTACTGAACATCCCTTTTCTGTTGGCTCACTTGTTAATTCAAAAACATAAATTTTCACTTGATGAAGTTGAAGTTTTCCAAGGGACTATAACTTTCTAGTCAAGTCTCTTAAAGTCTCCATCTGAGACTTCCTGAATCTCTCGGGGAAGCTGTCTGTCAAGATTGAGATACTTCTAGAGATGGCTTCATCCATTGCAGTTTCCAGAATTTAATCCTCAAAGAGTGACCTAAATATTTGGAAGGTGTTGTAACTCTTTTGTCTTGTGCAGAGTAACCATCTCTAATTGTCTGTGTGTTTCTGTGCCCAATGCACTTTGCAAATGGTTGCTGCTGTGCCTTGCTCACATTCGTGAAAAGGCAGACAAACAAAGGTACTCATTCTATGCTTCTCCCTCTTGGAGAGATTTAATTATTTTTGGCATTGGTTCTTTCACACTAAGCAACTTCCCTTACTTAATACTTAGGATTGTAACACTTACTGAATTATTCTGGGACCAGTCCATATTTGAAGCATACAGGGAAAATTTCCTGCACTATCTTCTTCTTAGTCAATGGCTTGTGTCAGAACAGAGGATGTAATTCCAGAGAATCTGAGGTTAGAACATCATTGTTTGTGAAGCATTTTTCGTTCATTCCTAAGTAATTGTTACGAGGAAAGACCTAAACAAAAGGACTGTGCAGGCTCTAGAAACTGGCTTGGTATCATTTTGGAAATTGAATTTACAAATAGAATGCAGTCTAGAAAGGGACGTGCAGGCAAGGAATTCATACACCTACAATAAGAACATTGATTTGTTTAAGGTCATTTACTTGCAACACTCATTTTCCTGATATTTTCTCCTTCTGAGAGGTTTATAGTTGGCCCAAGGCAGGGCCCTGGCAACTCCTCAGCCTTGCTCTGCTGAGTGATATGCGAACAGCCTGACCCAAGGCCCCCATGTAAAGGCTGGGTTCCTCCCCGCTTGACTGCACTTTCCTTGGGTTGAGGACTTGGCTTCCCTGAAGCTCAATCCTCCATCACTTGAATGAAATATTCATGTCCCCTCCTTGGTTTGAGTGTCATCATTCTTACGCTTGGAACTTCTTATTGTAACCTACTGACCACAATTCAATTAATGTTTCACTGTTCTAGCCTTTGTCTCTGTATTAAGTGGGTATAATCCAGAAGCTGATATAATTTTCACAGAGCTTGAAACATCATCAAATAGTTATTATTCTCATTGATAATTGTTTCATGAGTTAGCTCAAACAGAATACTTTCTTTTAAGCACTCGAGTTCAACTTTTGCTATTTAAAACAAAACAAAAAAGTTTGTATTTCTTAATTGCCTTATTTATTCTCCACTGCTCCCTTGAACACTCCTCTGAATTGTAAAACCATCTTCTCTTCTAGAATTAGATTTTTTTCCTCTCAAGAATACTTAAAATAACCCCTTTTCATGGAACATCCATCAAGTTGTGTCCTCCCTAAAGGTTAAAATTGACTACATAATTCATTTCTGAGAAGTTCATTTTAGGTTCTCTTAGATTGGTCAACTCTGCCGTAATAGACTTAAAATGGATATAAACACCCTGTGCACTCACACCTACTCCCAATCCAGCTGGTTATTTCTTCCCTAAGGCCCTATGCTCTCTCTTAGCTTTGAACTCTAAACACTCTGCTCCCACATTTTAAACAAACTCATTCTGATCCATTCAACCTCCATCACTTGATTAACTACCTGCATTGTTGGTCCCAGTTTACATTCTAATTCATCCATCACTTCCCCTACTGGCCCTAGGAATGAGTCCAGTCTCCCTCCCACCCATCACGTGAGTTCCAGGAGCTGCTGTACTTAGTGAAATAGGAGAAATGATAGCCTTGACCTGTGATTTTCTGGCCTCTTGCCTTGTTTTCTCCAACCACCTATGAATACCTTGAGGCAGAGATTGTGGCTTATTCATTGTGCTACCTCCATGCTCTCAGTAGAGCTTTATTAAATAAGTGAAGGCATCCCTGTCATATAGATGAGGACATTGGGAATCAGAAACTTTAAGTGAGCTTCTCATCTTCACACAGTTGTAAGAAGAATAAATCCATATTTAAGTCTCCAGAGTTAGACTTTAGACTGTAACGTGCTATTCATAGTTTGCTTATTTATTTGCTATGGACTAAATGTTTGTCTCCCTCAGATTCACTTTCTGAAACCTAATCCCCATTGTGATGGTATTTGGAGGTGGGACCTTTGGGAGGTGATTAGTGCTTTTGGAAATGAGGCCCCAGAGAGCTCTCTTGCCCTTTCTAGTATGTGAGTAACAGCAGGAAGGCAGCCTTCTATGAATCAGGAAGAAGTGCCATCTGTGAACCAAATCTGCCAGCACCTTGATCTTGAACTTTCAGCTTCCAGAACAGTGAGGAATCAATTTCTGTTTCTTATAAGCCACCCAGTTTATGATATTCTGTAATAGCAGCCAGAATGAACTTAGAAATTATTGTTGCATAATAAGCCATCACAAAATTTAGTGGCTTATAATGATTGTTTATTTTGCTTACAATTTTGTAGGTCAAGTTGTTGGGAAGGACTGGGCTCGGTAGCTCATCTCTGCCCCACATGGCACGAGCTGGGACAGTTAAGGCTGGAGAGTCCACTTCTAAAATGGTATCTCACTCTCATATCATATGCCTTGGTGCTCATTGGTGCCTCTCTTTTTCCCTGTGTCATCTCACCCCCCAGGGACTCTCCATGTGTGTTGGGCTTATCAAAGTAAAATAGTATCTCTTCTATTGCAGCTGGCTCTCAAGAGGTAGTACCAGGCCAATTAAAGGCTGTGCTTAGATCTGGCACAATGTCACTTCTGTTGTATTCTATTGATGAAAGCAGTCAAAGTCCTCATTCACATTTGAAGGGCTGGAGAAATAAACTCTACCTTTTGATTTTGGGAAGGCAAAGTTACCTTGCAGAATAACATGCTGGATGGGAATCAATGCAGTATCCAATTTGGAAAATAAAATCTGCTACAAACCATCTAGGATCAGCTGAATGTATGAAGAGAAAAATTTCTTCCTTCCTTCATTCAATAAATTTTCTTCACACAGCTTTATTACAATGAGCACATTACACAAGTGACCAAGGCATGCTTCTTGCTTTCAAGGGACAACATTCTGGCAGAAGAGGCAAGAAAATTGGCTTATCTGTCAGGTTGCACTGTGTAACAAAACACCTCAAAATTTGGTAGCTTAAAAACAACAGCTGTTTATTTGGCTTATGATTCTGTGAGTTGGTGATTTAGGCTGGGCTTTGCTGGATTGTTCATTTTACTTCAGTCCTGCTTACTCGGAAGCCAGTGACCAGCTTTGGTTAGGTGGTTGGCTTAGTGACCTTGCCTGAGCTTCCTTATTTGTTCTGGGGTTGGCTAGTTGTAGGCTAGTCTAGAATAATCTTGACTGGGGCATCACAGCTCTTCACCATGTGATCTTCCATTCACCAACAGGATATACTTGTTTTCATAGTAGAAATAGAAGCCTAAAAGAAAAAGAGAGGCTTGTGAGCCTTTTCAAACATAGTCTTGGAACTGGCAAAAAGTCATTTCTGTTACATTCTATCAGGCAGGCAAGTAACAAGGCCAGCAAAGATTCAAGAGGCAAGGAAGTAGATTCTAAGTTTTGTAGGGGAAAAGCTGCAAAGTCACACTGCAAAGGACAGGGCTCCAAAATGACCATTATTTTTGACCACTATGCAGTCTACCTATGCCAATGCAGAATAAGAAGTGTTGTGGGCTATGGGGTGCAGAAGAAGGATATGCTATGAAACTGGGGCATTCAGAGGGTATGGAAGGTGGGAAGAAGCATGAGGAGGGATCAGGAAAAGCTTCACTGAGATGTGAATTCTGAAGATGGGCTGGCTTCTAAGCCTGCATGGAAAACAGAAGGCAATAACTATTCCATTACCCAAGTGGTCCTGCCATGAGTGTACAAAAGGTTCAAGATCTTTATCTCTTATTCCTGGTTAGGTGCCAGGGGACAGTCAGACAAGTTACATGGCCTCACTGATATACCAGATAAGGAAATGAGAACCAGCAGGGATCCTGGAGATCAGTTCTGTCCATCTTTCTATTTCATAGATTTGAAGGCTGGGGGTAAGATAGGTTTGCCCCCACGTACCAGTCTGCCAGGACTGCCACAGCAAAATACTGTAGACTGAGGAGTCTAAACAACAGAAATTTATGTTCTCTCAGTTCTCACATCTGGAAGCCCAAGATCAAAGTCCCAGCAGGTTTGGTTTCTTCTGAGACCCCTCTCCTTGGCTTGTATGGCTGCCTTCTTGCTGTGTTTTCATGCAGTCTTTCCTCTATGCTTGTCTGTGTCCTGATGCTCTCTTTTCATAAGGACATCAGTCAGATTGGATTAAGGCATCCCAAAGTACCTCATTTTAAATGAATTACTTCTCTAAAGGCTCTCTCTCCAAATACAGTCACTTCTCAGATGATGGGGGATTAGGGTTTCATCATACATGTTTTCTGAGGGTCGCAGTTCACCTCAAAATACATCACATAATCAGAGTTGAATCCAGAAGCTCACACTCTTCTCCATGAAGCATGTAGCCTCTTGGCTTTTAGCAGAAAATTGCTTCTTTCTGCTTCCCAGATGACTGTCATTCCTAAAAAGGATGTTTGCATCTAGTCATGTCCCTCACCATGTATTCTGCTGTCTCCTTCCTTGGAGACTCCACCAAAGTCAATAAAAAGACAAAGGAAACTCAGACAGAGCCCAGAGGTAACAGACGACCTGGTACGCAAACAGGCTTGTTAGCTGTTGGCCCATGTGAGGGATATTATCTTTAAATTAGATGGGAAAAATTAATATTGCTTGCTTGTTATGCTCACCCTTATTGTCTGCTGTGAGAATCAGCAGGGCCATAGCCACTGTAGATAATATTTTTTAATTAAAAGGAAAATAACTTCTCATGATTAATCTGCTTCTTTGGGGACTTGATCCAGAATCTCATAAATCTGAAATGGAGGCATCTGCTGGTTTCCTGACAGACTCTCTCCCCCTCTGCCAGCCCAGGAGTAGGGTAGAAGAAAACAGTGCCAGAACAAGACAAACTTCAGTCTGGGCAGATCTAGGCCATGAGATGAGAGGCCAGACTCTAAGACGACACGGAATCTCAGCTGAGGCAGACTTCTGGCAAGGAAGTCTTCCCCCATATTGTTCAAGACAGGAGGCATTGGTAGCTGTAGGTCTTGGGTAAAGGTCATGGGTCTGTCACTTATTTGAGACCCTAAGAGAATGTTTGAGACTCAGTTTCCTCACCTTTAAAATGGGTCTAGATAAACATCTATCTCAAAGAGAGCATTTATCTAAAAGATGCTCTGGAGCCAGATTGCCTGGTTTTGAATTTGGAAAATTTTACTTTCTTGTAACCCTTAGCCAGTCATTCAAACACTCTGTGCTTCTGTTTCCTTCTCTGAAATAGGGATGATGAGAGGGCCTGTCTCATAGGACTGTTGTGAAAACTAAATAAGTTTAGCACATCAAATGCAGGAGCATGCTGTAGTAAATACCAAATAAACACCTGTTCTTACAGTGTTTAGGACACACGATGTCTTCTGTGGTTGTTCCAAGTAAAATGGATCTTAGTGGTGGAATGATTCAGCCTCCATTTTTAAAGATGGAGAAATGGAGGTTCAGGAAGAGGAAAGGACTTTCCCAAATCACAGAGGAAGTTATGGCAAAGCTGCGTTCAGGATGCCAGTTTTGATCCCAGAGCCAGACGTTTGTACCAAAGTGTGTGGTTTTGGAATTCCTGCCTGCTTTTAGTCCTCTAACAACCTGGAAAGAAGTTCACTTATAGCAGCATAGCTAACTCCAAACAGTATTGCAAGAGGGCCGAGGGTTGTGGGGTGCCGACACCTCTCTGTTCAGCCAAGCACCGGGCTGCACGCCACATCCATCGACTCATTTCATCCTCCTGACAGCCCACAAGACAGCTCCATTTGATGGATGAGGACACTGAGTCTCAGGAGAGCTATGTAACTGGCCCAAATACACAATTCTACAGCAGTGCAGCTGGCAACTCAAACAAGGTTCAGTCTAACCCTAAAACACTGTGATTCTGCAGAAAAGACGGTTCTGTTCTGCACTATGCATGCACTTCCCTTTTCTCCCTGCCTCCCGTAGACCTCCGCATCTACTGCAGTTTCAGCCTCATCTTCATGTAGGGAAGGAACAGAAGCTTATTTTTACTAAGGGGACAATGACTGATGAACATTTCAAATATTGATTCTTCCCCCTTCCTGTTTAGCCCTTCAACACACTCATACGCAGTAAGGTCACGTGCCATTGGACACAGGCCAGAAGACTGGTCGTTGTCTCATTTGTGTCGCAGGCTGTAAAGTACAGTTCAAACTCAGGCAGTTATAACCTCCTGGCACCTGTGTGAGGTAGGCCAGGCAGAGACATGGTCTCATTTTGCAGATGACAAAACTGAAGCCCACGGAGATGAATCCAGGCATGCATTACATGTCAGGCACTATTTACACAAATTGATGAAATCTTGGGTGTTCCTTCCTATCCTGGTGCATTTTCCATGTTTGGGACAATTGAGAGCTCCTTTGCCTCACAATTTTGGATTAGTGACAGAAAGGAAGCTGGGATTAGACCAGACCATGTTTGAATTGTTTATAAATTGGTTTCTGATTCCCTTATGACTTTCATGAAGCAGAAGTTTTATCAGTCATATCAAAGCCCCTGAGCTACCCTCAAAGCAAGTGCTGGGATCCAGCGTCCACTGACTGATGGTGAACTTGCCTCCCAGCCGTGGGAGGAAGCCATGTCTGAGCATTCTGATTAGTGACGGACACCAGCCTGGATAATGATGTCATTCAAAAATAACATTTACCCCTTTTTTCTTTGAACATAGAGCTAGAGGATTGCATAGCTAATAGAATGCTTAGAGAATATTTAAACAAATGATCATGGTACCTACGAGGAATCAAGCACAGAAAGGTTAAGGGATATCCCCAAGGTGATAAGCTTTTTATGTCTAAACGTCAACAAGACAAGTCAAGAGGACAGGTGTGTAGATGATCAAGGAGGACAAACCCATTCGAGAGCAGAAGGACCTTCCAAACAGGTACTGAGCTATTCCTCAGTGTGACAGGTGATTTCAGGAGCAATGAGGTCTTTTAAAACAATGACTGAGGACTATGTCAGGTGGGCAATAAGGTGACTCATGTGTCTGGTTAGGGGATTGCTCTGTGTGTGTGTGTGTGTGTGTGTGTGTGTGTGTGTGTGTGTGTGTGTGTGTAACTGTTGCAAATGAAGGCTGAATTGAAATTAATGGCCCATCATGGATCTTTTCTGCCTTTATCTTCATATTTGAGTAGTGCTATATTATTAGCAAAGACTTTTCATACACATTGATCAGTGTGACCTTACTTTAAGGGTTGAAACAGAAGGTCTTTACAGAGGACCTAGGTGACTTCCCCACTATCTTTCTTACTCTGACAGTAGGAGGCATTTGGACTTACATCCTGGTTGCCTGATTCTAATCCTGCCCCCTGCCCTCTATAGATCCATCTCCCCATCTATTAGCTGCTTGGTACTTGAATAGTGTTTAAGTTTTATGCAAGCATTACAGTCTTTGTTCAGTTGTAATTTTTGCTCTCAGTGTGTATATGTGTGAAGAGTGCATGTGAGTGTGTGTGGACTTAATCGACTGCTGGCTCACGTTTCTAAACTGTGCTATTTTTGTTCTGTGTCCTTGGGCAAATTACTCACTATGGCTGTGTTGCTGTTCTGCCTCCTTATCTCTAAAACACGGAGAACCAAGAATGGTCCATCATTTGAGTACCTGGAACAATTCCAGGCCCCAGTGTTTATCTGTACAGTGAGTCTTCACAATCTCTACCCAATGTACAGGAAACCTCTGCAATGCACTCTCTCTCTCTCTCTCACACACACACGCACATTTAAACTGTTTTATTTCTATCTCTCTCACTGTAAGATAAGTGCCCAGAGGGCAAGGATTTTGTCTATCTTGTTTACTGACATATCCTAAGGACTTCGAGCAATGCTTGGCCCATACTGGGAGGTCGCCATCTATTCTGTGAATGAGTGAATGAATAAATGAAGTGCATCACCCCCTGAAATCTTCCTCAGGTTGGCTCCCCTGCACTTACTGTTGTGGAATTGATCAGTTTACAATCAGTCTCATTTATGAATCCCACTGAAGTTTGAAACCCCTTGCTTTCACTTTGAATCCCTAGGAACCAGCAGCTTGCCAGGCACTCAATACACATCCGGAAAATGCCTGTGCATATAATTAATATTTCAACAATACTGTTTATTATACTATGCTGTTATTTTCATAAGGGCTCACATGAGAAATCTCTTTCAGAATTTAGCAGCAGGATAAAAAATGTAATTTTATCCCATAAGGAATTTATCTATTTCTATTTTTCCTATAAAGAGGACTATGTTAGATTTTCTTTTGTGTCCTGGCTGTGGGGAATTGCAAAGCCAAATCTGACACATAATTAAGGCAATGTTACTAACACTTGAGGTTTAAATGTTTCTCTTCCCCATCTTTCTTTAGTCTTCAGTTTGTTTTTTCTATATTTAGAATGTATGTAGGATTTTTCTCAATTTTTAAAGTCACTTCCAATATATTTCAGAAAGAAGTAAGAAATAAGTAAAATGTATAAATTAAAAAGTGGGACTACATCTGCTTAGCAGACATTGAGTAGTAAGGGTGATGGGGAGAAGGGAAGACGGATGAGGGTGCAGTCTGGAGAGCTTTCAGGAAGAAATGAGGCAGGTCTGCTTGGGGCCCCCCTGTGCACTATAACGTCCAGAGCTGAAGAACATGCAGAACATTATGGTGAGCTATGGAGAAGGACGGGCAGGCACTGGGGAGATTTCTATCCATCAAATCACTCAGAATTTATACTCTGAAACACACTTGGAAATTGAATGCAAATTAAGGCCAAACATCCTGCTCAGAAATCAGAGTCTATTGAAAAATAGGGTTGTGTTTCAAACTTCCCAGGGTTTTGTTGTTGTTATTATTGCTTAATACTGCAATTTTTCCCCCTTAGAGTCATAGAATTTTACTGCCAGATGGGGATCTTTCCCAGGGATTCTGTACCTGGATTCCATGGGTAGCCACAGGATTGATATATGGGCTTTGTGAAATCTGTCCCCCAGTGATATTGCATGCAAAATGTGCACTTTCCTTGAGTCTAGAGTCTTCCCTGGATTCTCAAACAGGTCTGTGGTACCATCCTTCCCCTCATCTCAACCTCTCTTTGATAAAAGTGTTGACTGGCACTGAGTATATTCTTTCTTGCTTAGATGTGAGGAAGATGAAGCCCAAAGATGTGACTTTCTCAGGATCACCCCCATGTTGATGTCATAGCTGTGCCCTCAGAGCAGAGCTATCTCCTGGCCCCAGGACTATGTTTGTTACTATTAAAGTGCAATGCTATCTGACATTCAGAGAGCTGGCGTCATCTCTGATGAGGGGACTTTGCCCCTCTGCACACACCCGGATATCTAAGGTGATCAGGCCTTCCCCTCAGCCTCTCAACAGCTCAGAGGACCTCTGGCACTCAGAATGATCTCAGCTTGAGCTTCTGCAACAAATATTTCATAGACTGCATGAGTTATAAACAACAGAAATTTACTTCCTTTTAAGGGCCCTAATCCCTTTCATGAGAGCTTTGCTCTCATGAGCTGGTTACCTACCAAAGTCCCCATCTCCTGATACTATCACGTTGCAGATTAGGATTCCAACATATGAATTTTAGGGGGACACAAATACCTAGTCAATAGGAAGAACCTTCTTTGGAAATACCTTTGTTGCAGGTGTTTGGGGACTTTTCTGCCTTGCAGAGAAGCAAATGTCTTTTGCATGCACAGAGCATTTGGGAAGCAAATTGCTTTCCCTCTCTACTTCCAAAGCCCGTGTTTCTTGCATAAGAAATGGGCTTCCCAAGGAGGCAAGGGAAAGCTAGACTCTCTGTACCTGTGATGGTTGGGGTGCACTGGCTGAAAAAAAGATGTATTGTGCTATTACAGCCAGATTTTGGACACGTTCAACAGAGGTAAATATTCACAGTAAATTTTTGTCTAAAAGAGAGACACACTTTCTTACAGCTCACTGTTTCACGAGGAGGAAGAAAACAAGGTCTCTGTCCAGGTTGCATTTAGGTAGCCAATTTCCACTTTCTCAGATGAGGCTGAGCCAAGGATCAGAAGGGATGATACTCAGATGAAAGGTAGATTGAAGCAGAGAGCATCTCTAAAATCCCTATAAACTGTCTATGGAGGCAAAATGCAGGCAGAGAGTTATACGTCCTCTTCTGTCTTTTTAGCATAATTCCATGGTTGGCAAAATCCAAAGATCTTAATTTGAATTTAATTTGTATGCTTACCTTGTGGAATGACAAACTATCTTGAGTTATTCTTGAGATTTGATTTGTATTTATGCACCTGGGCCAACAGATATGACAAATGAAAAGGGATTTGGGACTATTGTCAAGTTCTTTGTGTGTCAAATCCCTGTGTTTTGGGGCTGGGGGTGTTGGGGTGTGAACTTGGAAACGATGAGCTCAGTTCAACATTGGCTGAGGTTCTACTTTGTTTAAGGGCCTCTCCTGAGCACCAGGGTTTTAAGGATGACTTGCACAGCTTCTGTTCTGGAGAAGCTCATGATTTTGTGGGGACGATGGACACACAGAAGGGAAATACCATGCAATCTAGTGACTGCAACGATAAAGACCTGAATAGGGAATTATGGCCAAAGAGGGGAATTAACCCAATGTGGGAGGGACCAGAGAAATTTCCTTGGGAAATTGTGCCAAACTTAGCCAAAAGGATGATAGGGAGGTAGACAAAAGCATTATAGGCAGAGCTGGCAGGGGAAGCACAGAGATGAGAAACTGTAAGTTGGGGGCAGTGACTCCGAGGAGATTTGTGCTGCGGGGGGACAGGTGCGTGAGGCAGGAAAGGGAAGGAGCTGAGGATATGATGAAGAGTAATAGTACTCACCTCCTCCAGTAACGTGGGGAAGTGAACACCACTGAGCTTGGGGGTGATGTGGAGAGGTTTGAGTTGCAAACAGATTACTCTGCCTGATGGGTTGGAAGGGGGGTGACTGTAGACAGATCAGTTGGAAGTCACTGAGAGCTGCAGGTCTTAACAAGAGTCAGGGGTTACAAGAATGGAGAAGAAAGGAACACATTGACATACGTTCCTAGAGTAATATCAGCTTACCTTGAGCTGGAGGAGCTATTTCCTGCTCCAAGATAGGAAAAAGGAACTGAGGAAAAAAGAAAAAAAGCCTGATTCTCTAATGCAACTCTAAGGCCCTCTGTGTGAGGTATTTAACAGACTAAAGGGCTGCTCTCTTGGTGTGACGTTGCTGAGACAACTAGATGGACTGGCTGGTCCTTGGAAGAACTGATTTTTTTTTCTTTCCAGAAGAAGAGTGTAACCACAGAAAACGCATACTCAAAAGACCCTTCTCCTGCAGAGCCCTCTGAGAGATGAGGCCTGCAGGAGCTTCTTCAGGGAGGCATAGGGACAGCAGGGAGAGAACAGCAAGTGGGGCCTGTGGCTGCTTCCCAGGGAAAAAAACTGCCTAGAGGGAAGGTACAGTGCCAAGGATGGAGGACAGAACCCATTATTGGGTGCGCCATCCACTGGAGCAGTGTGCTGTCCAATCCAGCACAGGTTACTGAATATCCTTTACATTCGGTGCCATATCAATTCCTTCATCTAAAAACCACACCCTGAGAACTGCTTGGTGCCAGGCCCTAGGATAAAGGGGTCCGTACAGAGGCAAAAGACACAGACTTTGGCCTTAAGGAGCTGAGAATCTGCCTTGAATTTTAACCTGGATTTCATATTCCAGTAAAAGGTATATTAGTTAAGGTAGTACTAGCTGTTGTAAGAATAACAACAGAAAAACAGGTCGTAGCAGTTGAACATGATAAAATTTACTTCTGACTCATAGATCAATGTAATGTGGGTATCCAAGGCCGATGGGTGGCTTTTTGTGTAGTGACTGAGAGCACCAGGGTCTTCCCATCTTGTTGCTCCACCCCCCTGTTGGTCATGGAGACCTCCACATTCAACTGGAAGACAGAGAAAAAGAGTGGGGAAGGTACAGCCCGTCTCCAGATCCTTGTCCTGGGAGTGACACATGTTACCCTGTTCATTGGTGAGAATTGGTCCAGTGGCCCCAGATGCTATAAAAAGAGCTGTGCTGAGCAGCTGCTTTCCAGCAACAGCATCAAACTATGGGAGGGAAAACGTGAGCCCTCCAAGTGAAAGCTAGCCATCTCAGCCAGAAATGCATAGTGAACTGGTCTTGAAGGGGGAGGGCTAGAAAACAAAAGTTCTTTTTAGGTTTCCTTTACCCCATTTCAAAGGTGGCAATGGTAACCTTTTCTTTAAACTCTTGGGTTGCAATAAACGTGAAAGAAGATAATGCTGGGATAACTCTTTTCTTTGTGGCAGAGAATTATCAGGAAATTACCCTGTAGTAGATGAGGCTTGAGTTATGTTGTATCTTGGTCCCTCGAGTTACCTAACAGTACCCTAGGATCAAGGTGTTCTCAAGTAGAGAACTCTTGTTTCTTCAATAAACATCTACTGAGTACCTTCAATGGCTCAGGGCCTGTGTGTACAAAAAGTGACTAAGACAAGGTCTGCACTCCAAGGAAGCTTACTGATCAGTGGGGGGTTTAGCAATCCAGACTGCCTGTGGTCCCTTCTGCATGACATAAGTGCAGTAGAGAAGTTCCAGCAGAGACTTCATGGCTACATAATCTGGCCCTTGACAGAAAAGAAGTTTGCCAACCACTGGCCTAGTGGAAGGTGGATCATTGTGGAATAGCTTGGGGTGCTCTACCAAAACTTTCCTGTCCTTTCCTTTCCTTCCTTCCTTTCCTTTCCGTAAACCCTTACTCAATTTAATTTCTCACTTCCACAACCACCACTTTTTTTTTTTAAATCTTCCCTCCCTCTGGCAACCACTTGTTTGTTCACTGTATTTATGACTCTACTGCTGGTTTGTTATATTTGTTCATTTGTTTTGGTATTTTTTTAGACTCTACATATAAGTGAAATCGTATGGTATTTGTCTTTCTCTGTCTGACTTACCTCACTTGGCACAATACCCTCTAGGTTCACCCATGTTAATACGAATGGCAAGATCTCATTCTTTTCCTGTGGTTGAGTTATATTCCACTGTGTGTGTGTGTGTGTGTGTGTGTCTCATATCTTCTTTATGCATTCATCTATTACTGGATACTATGGTTGCTTCCACAGCTTGGCTATTATAGATAATGCTGCAGTGAACATAGGGGTGCAAATATGTTTCTGAATTAGTGTTTCTGTTTTCTTTGGGACAACCACCACTTTTGAGTAGCTTTCTTTGATTCTCCCTCTCACAGATCAATTCAAGCCGCATGGACCTACATGACTTTCTTTCATAATGCAGATCACAGGCTATATAATGGTTTTTTTCTTGGTGACTATTAGATCAGTGTCTGCTTCCCCCACTAGTGTAGCCCTGATTACGTGCCTGGCACTATTCTAAGCACTTGACACTTATTAGCTCATTTAGTCCTCTCAGCAACCCCAGCAAGCAGGTATCATTATTATCTCTGTTTTACTGATGAGGACCTGACACCCAGGGAGGTTAAACATCCTGCCCAAAGCCATGGGAACGACTGCTGTCCGCAAGCATAGTCAGGAAATAAGTGATGGAGCCAAGATTTGAGCCTAAACACTCTGGCTCTAAGCCCAGCCCCTAGAATGCTGCATGGTACCTGGTGGGCCTTAACGATATGTTTGTTGAGGGGGTGAGCGATACAGCAGTATAAATCAGTGTCGTTCCAGAGAAATCAACTAAGCAGTGTAGAGGCGGAAATGATGTGCACACTTACAGCTTTATGTGGAGTGGATCAAAGGAAACTACACACAGGACCTTTATCTTTTTAACTTGACTCAAGGCCTTAGAATAAGAAAGAAGGAGCAGACACCTTTTCTTTCCCATTGTCCTTTGCTGCTGTTAAGGGCTGGTCCTCCCGCCACCCACCACGTGCCAACACTGAGCTAAGATCATGCCTCCCCATCTGCCCTTGGGTTTCTGATCTGTGCATTTGCAATCAGCTGCTCAAAGCAGTTCCCTTTTTTGAAACCTCTTTTCCTCTCCCACACCCTATTAAACTTCTGGAAGCATAAAAGCAGCTAAACCATTACCCGAACTGAACTTGAACTCCAAACCTCAGGAGACTCACCATCACTGAGCTGCAGGGATCGCTGGGCTTCCAGCAGCAGCAGTTTTGTGAAGTCAGCACCATGTGCCCACGGGGCACCATATTTTATTTTTCAATCAAGCATGGCACCGTCAAGTATTGCTTAAGTGGCTCGGTATCAGCACTTTTATTTTCCCAAGTAACTTATGAGCTTTTGTACATGAAAGTTTCCCTATGTGAAAATTTGTCAGTCTTCAGGCTTTTCCAAAGTCCTGCTTTTCTTGTTCTGAGTGACATCAGGAGCTTCCTCTAAGCAGGATCCCGTGGGACCTGTTCTGTTGGCAGATTTTCAGCTTCACTTTATCTTTTACCGGTAAATGCACTGTTATGACTCAAGATTGAAGCAGCCAGAATCAACCCTGGGAACACAGATTGGGGGTGGGCAGTGGTCTCAGGTGTTTGGTTAATAGCATCCAGGGCTCCTGATTTGCAGGTTGGCAGTGCAATTCTGTGCTGCTTTCAGACTGAGCAGTCTGTGAAGTGTTGGCTGCTTGGGATCAGGTAAATATTTCCCTCCAGGTTGCCATTCTGCCTGGCTTTTCAAAAGGATTTTGCTTCTAGCAGAAATTTTCTAATTTTTACCATGAACCCTTCAGCTGTAAGTTTTTTTTTTTATTTTTCAGGACCCTAATGTGCACGAAATAGCAGGTGCAGGGACCCAGACATTGAGACTTCACCTCCCTGAAGCGCAGCTGGTTCAGGACCAGCTTCTGGGTCCTGCGCTTCTGCATGAGCCTGATTCCAGCATCACCTGTCACAGCTGGGGAGACCCTGAACTTTGAGGTGCTTCCCATACATCCTGTGGACTCAATTTTTTGTAGAGTAAGTATTAAATATAACATCACCCAAATCATAGCATAGGAAGGAGAAAGGGGACCTCCCATGGCCACAGGCTTCATCTGTCTATTTTCCTTCCAAACTAGGACCTGAAGTCTTGTTATCTATAAATTCAGCACCTGCAACAGCACGATCCCACCAAAGCCCGGTCACTGTGTGTCTGAAGTCGGAGGAACTCAGAGTTTAAGCTCTAACCAAACCTTGCTGCTCAGATATGAGCACCAAGATCTTCAAGGAGGGCCAGATGAAAGCACTCTGTGAGCTGTTATTCCACATGCATAGCTGTTAACACATGTGAGTGGGTCATGAACTGTAAGAGACTGCACACACTTGAGACACTACTATTTAGATTTTATCTAGGTTATTTTTACTTAAATGATTATGGTATTATTGAGGTAGGTAGCATAATCATCTAAATAATAGAAATATACAAGATAAATAGGAAATAGCCTATTTAAATGTAAGAATTAGCCTTAAGATTTTTTTTTTCTGTTCCCCACTAAAAGCAGGCTAAACAGAGGTTTCCAGTTTTTATTTACCATATTTATTTAGTGCTCTCGGTATATGTCACTGTTGTAGTTTTACCCTTGTTTCGGTATCTTTCATCCGTAAGATTAAGTTCTATGAGGACAGGGTTGATGTCTGATTTGTTCATTGCTCTGGCAGAGAGCAGGTGTTTAATATATATCTTCTGAATGAGTAGATGAGATGAAAAGTGATTGTGTGCATTTGCCATAGAATCTACTCCTCTGGAGGTTTGTAAAGAATGACCTTGAAATATCAACCACTGTGATCCAAAAGGTGAAAGCTTTAGTCTCCCTCAAAATGCCTTCAAATCTTAGCAGTCAGTAAATGAGTCTTTTCTAAGATTTCTTGAACAGCTAAATGTTCAAAGCTCACCATACCTAGCACAGCATGAGGTATTTTCTCACCCACCCTTGGGAGGTAGTGTTTTAAACTATGGATTTTATTATTATTCAGGTGGGGTGGGGCCAACAGATCAGGAGACAAATATCACTGAAAAGTCAGTTTGTTATTCACAGTTCCCAAGAGAAGGGAACGTCACATGTAGGGCCACACGGGGCAGCATCATGGTCTGTCAGGAGGCAGGGGGACTGCGAAAAACCTGGGCGTATATCCTTCTTGTGGTTTCTGTGGGAAGGACCAGCCTGTGTGAATGATTTCAGGGCCTTCTGGAGCATGAAGCTGCCCCTCACTGTTTTGGGTTGTTGGGGCAGGGAAATGGTGGGCTGGAGTGTAAGACCCTGATAAAACTGATGCCCGGGGAGGGGCAGGGACTCTGGATTGATCAGTTTGCACATGAGCTCTTTACTATCTCTAGGAACTGCCTACCCTCAGACGGTGGTCCCTCCAGGACCAGCCCCAAGATGTCAAAGCATCAGAAACATAGAAAATAAAAAGACATGAATAGGACACAGAGAAGGTGCTTCTTTACATTTTTATGTCAAGGAAAATGTGTTCCTAGAAGTTAATTGGTTTGATGAGATTCGGATAGTGGGGGGAAAAGTGGAATTCAGACTGGCAGACTTTATAATCCACTGGGGGCTGTCTCTGTCAGCAACAGTTGTCCTCTTTGTATCAAGGACACTTCTTGCCCATGAACTAGTGTACTCGGGACACTCTAGTAGCAGGAGAGAGAACCTGGACTTGAATTGGTTGAAACAAATAGGGCTGTTTATTGACCTCTGTTGTGGGAAGGGCAGGACTGTGGGTGTAGACGGTGGTAATAAAAGCTGGCTGTACTACTCACTTTTGCTTCTCACTGCATCTGGCTTCAATCTTTCCTCTTTTTCTTCCACGGACTGCCTTTCTCTGTAAGGCTGGACTCACGACTTCTAGATGTTTCTTACATCTTCTGCACTTGAGAGGAGAGAATCTTTCCTGGTCACGGGAGGGCAGTGATTGGCCTGGTTTGTGACTACTCCAGGGGCTATTTCTTGTTCCCCAGAAGTAAGGTACTATTATTGCCTGACCTTGGGTCATGTGTTCATTTAGATGTGGAAGAGGGAAGGGAAGGAAGGTCCCTCATCAGAATAAGTAAGTAAGGGGGTGGTGGCCAGACTAACATGCTAAATGTCCACCACAGGAAGATTTGGTACAATTCCAAGTGTGATTCTCAGATTTTTCACTATTATCAAAATCTTGGATGATTTATTGGTTAATCTGGGGCAAATTAACCAGAGCAAATCCCAGGTACATTCCAGCAGTCATAAAATGGATGGAAGAAAATTAAAAAAATAATAATCCCTTTCATCAAAGAATAGAAAAGTAGGTTTAAAAAGATAATCACAATTGTGAGTGGAGGCTGAATTTTGTTTCAAATAAACATGAAAGGCAAAAGAGCATAAGAAGTCTGCAGCTATAACAAACACATTTCTGTGACCAATGCAACCCCTGACAGTCTGGATTTTGGGAAACCAAATTGAACTTCACAGACTCATAAAGTGCTCTGAATAGGAAGAATCAAGCTTTTGTGACTATGTCCATAAGTTGGACAGTACAGGACAGGGCAAACTATTTCCCTCTGCCAACTGTAGACTCCTCAGTCTTGGTGTTTCCTGGGAGTTAAAATAACTTTCTGCATTTGTGGGCAATCAGGACAGATGCAATCTTTGCCTGATTTGGCATCAAAGAGTCACCCACTTAGCAGGGTAAAAAGCACATTAAGTGTATTGTCCTTCTCTGTCTCTATCAAAGATAAGTGATTGCCTCATATAGTACACACTTCCCATCCTCTCCCAAAGCCACCTGTGATTTGCCTTAGTGGCTTAAGCCTGAGTCTTCATAAGACAAGCTTGTTGTAAGTTTGAAACTCAGAGCCATGGTAGGCTATGCGTAGAAGCTCCTCATGTAGGGTCCTCATTCTCCTGAGCATCAGTAAAGTCATCCATGAAGGTTTGCTGACTAAATGCATAAAAGAGTCTTTCAGAAATCAGATATTAGCCAGCACCAAAGTCAAAATGGTCAATGCACATAATAGTTGCCTCAGTTTACAGTTGGAATTGCAGAAATTTCCAGGACTGGGTAGTTTTCAAGCAGAACAAAATTTCTGAAGAGCAGTGACATGGGCTATTAGTTGATACAAATAGTACTTAAGAAATTAGATATTATTATATTACTACCTAGAATACACATTTTGTGTGATAAGAAAAGTCTTTCAAAATATGAATCTCACTGCTGGATTAATTTTTGAAAAAGCATCTGATAGAAATATATTTGAAACTATTAATGAAAGCTGTGGGCCCAGGCTGGTGATTAGGTGATGGTGATGGTGATGGTGATGTAGGTGGTGGTGATGGTGGAAGTGGTGTATGTTTAGGGTTCAGCATAATTAGAAACACTGTGCTTTTGTGGGAGAAGCAGAGATGGTTTTTGTTGCATTGAATCCTTGAGGTCAGATAGTGAGAGTAAGATGGGAAAGGCTTTGTGAAAATATTATTGGGTTCTGTGCAGAAAAGGGTACTAGAACTGAACTCCTCTCCCCAGTGAAATCCTGAGAACCCAGCTAGAGAAGAGCATGAAAGAATCAGCTTTGTTTTTCCTGAAGGATCATTGAGTTACCTAAAATCCAACTTAGGCTAAGCTTCAGAAATTCATCACATTCAATTCACTCATTTTCCAGAGGAGAAATCTGAAATTTGGGGTGGAGGGGTTGGGGATCCACCTATGATCAAGTGCTTGTAGCGCAAGTGAGGAGCAAACCTGTGAGACTTCTGGGTGACATCCTTGTCATCTTTACCATCACACACTTAGGGAGAGTTACCTTTTTCTGAAATAATTTAAATGCTTGTCTGAATTTGTTCTTTTTGACCGTAAATGACAAAAAGGGTCAAAGAATGGAAGTTACAAAAGCTAAAATCCAGCTGAATGTATGAACATTTTTCTAAGCATTAGATCTGTACAAAGATGAAGTGGGTCAGCAGGTCATTGATTAAAATGTAGTCAGCACAGTTTTGGGGAGGTGATGAACCCTTTTCCATGGCAAGGATTTGAGAAGAGCGCCATCACTTGTGGGAAAATCAGGGAAGTTTCTGCAGCATCATCTCAGTAGGTGACTGGGAGAGATATGAGAACCACAGAATCGAGTGAGACTTGGCGAGTTGGTCAACTCATGGTACAGGGACTAGACCACCTTCTGCCTTCCTGCTTCTCTAAACACCCTTTTGTGATGATCCTACTCATTGTCAGGATTCATAGAACCCTGTGACAATTCTCAGTGATAACACCTACCCCAATGGGTTAGTGCAGAATACCCAGGAGGAATGCGTTCTTGAAACCTTTACATAGTCCAAATCCAACTTCATTCAAGACGACTCCTGGCCAAGAATGACAGCCATTAAAAAGTCAGTAAATAGTCATTATTGGATACTGTCTCTATCAGCTGGCTTTTCTTTGGCCATCAAGTAATGGAACATAACTACTTCATAAAGAGGCACTGTGATATAGTGAAAACACATGGGCTTTGGAATCAGCCAAAATGCATTTCAAGTCTTCTCTCCAACATGTACTGGCATACCTCAGAGGTATGTGGGTTTAGTTCCAGGCCAAAGCAATAAAGTGGCTATTTCAATAAAGCAAGTTACACAAATTTTTTGATTTCCCAGTGCATATAAAAGTTATGTTTACACTATGCTGTAGTCTTTTGAGTCTGCCATAACATTATGTCTATAAAAACCAATATACATTCCTTAACTAAAAACACTTCATTTTAAAACAAAGCCAGAACAAGTATAATAATAACACCAAGATCTCTGATCACAGATCACCATCACAAATACAATAGGAAAACAGTTTGAAATATTGCAAAAATTACCAAAATGTACACGAAATCAAGAAGGGAGCAGGTGCTGTTGGAAAAATGACACTGGTAGACTTGCTTGATGCAGGGTTATCACAAACTTTTAATTTTGTAAAAAATGCAATCTACAGTAAAGTGAAGCTCAATAAAACAAAGTATGCCTGTAATAGCTCAATGACCCAAGGAGAAGAGCTTAACTTTATCAGTCCTCTGTCTTTTCATCTGTGTGTTGGAGCAGTAAGATACATCTCAGAAGGGTGCTTTGAGGATTTAGCAAGATGGTAGCCAATGTGCCCAACCCAGAACCAGACCTGTGGGATTAGTGCCTTTTCGCCGTTATTGAACAGCCCTGATTTTTACAAAATTTTTTTTGCGGGGGGTGGGGGGGGTCCTGTTGAGTAGTATATGTTACTTAACTTTTACTTCTACCAAAAGATCCTGGATACAATGCTTTTGTTTTCCCCCACAATGCACTAGAGCTGACATTTTGCCTCAAGCTCCCATATAGAATCTTTGGGTCAGTGTAGTGTAACAACTAATATTTGACCATGCCTGAGAATTAACAGTGAAGCCCTATTACTTTGTATTTCTAGTGGTGACAGGTACTTAATAAATACAAAGGAGTGTTACATTCTATTACAGAGATGAACACCAGACTGTGGTACAAATGAATATCTTCTATATTGCCTTTCTTCAATTTGAGAATAGCAATGTGATGTATTATAAAAAGATCAATCATTTTGTCATTATGGTCTTCTTTGGCTCCAAACCAGTTTATTGGATTCCCTTAGTTTCAAGTAACAATAAAATAAATTGCTTCTTATATTGAAAGGGAAAATACCGTGTTTGAGACAAGATTGAGATTTTATGACTAGGATAAAAATGAGCCCATTGCAAATACAGGTTTCTTATCAATAGGCCAATGACTTATATGTGAATAAAATCTATTCCTCTTCTCTATACTGATACATTCCTCTTTGGGATTTGATCTTTGAGAATGAAGGCCCAGCATTTTAATTCAGATGTTCTTGGCATTTTAGAGTCAGATAGAGGAAAAAAAGATTATCTATTCTAGTATCACTGATTTATAGGTAGAGAAACTGAGGTCTGTATTTACCTTTTACAAGCAAATTTCACGTGCAAATCCTAAGCTCTAGAGTTTCTCCTGTAACTTGATCCAACAGTCACAGCGATAGACTCATGAAGTTTTAAAGCAAGTCTGCAGCTTGGTGATTATCTGGTCATACTTATTTTACAGCTGAAGAAACAGAGAGGTAAATGATTCTTCAAGGTCACATGAAAATTTCTGCAGCTTAGGGGATGAGAGTCTACTAGTCCAGGACTTTTCTAGATTATCTCATTTCCTCCCCTCTGTGTGCCAAGCACTGTGCTATAGAATGTGGATAAATGCAGCAAAGAAATAAAATATTGTCTTTCTCCTGAAGGAAGTTGCAATCTTAAGAGACAAGATGTCTTAGGAGACAAGATTATCTCTAAGCACAGAAATACTGAAACAGATAACAATGTCCTGTGTTCTTTCCTCCCTCTGTTCTCCACTTAGACACTGTCTTCTGTGCCCTCAGAGACCCCTCCTCTCATCTCAGCAACAGACTTTATCTCACAGAATTGCTGTTGTTTTAACTTAACTGTAAGTTTAATTTAACTTTTTTATTAGTTGTTTTCAGATCCTTGCCACTTGGCAAGTCATGCTTCATCCATGAACTTCAGAATTTTTCAACCCATAAGCCTTAAGATTTAGAGCTGCTAAAAATACAGAAATATCAGAAATTCCAAACATTTTGAGGATAAAGAAATAAAGAAACAGCTTATACAATTTGATAGGTTCTAGCATGTCTCTCTCACCCTGGCCTGTTCTCTGTCCTTTCCTTCTCTCTTAAATTTGCAATGACATTTTAATTAAAGAGTCTATAAAAATCAGACTCACATATGAAGCCTGGGAATATTTAAAACTTGTAGAATAAAGACTGCAGTTTTACCCAGATGGAACTTCCCAGCTTGTATGATTCATTTGTGGGAGTCATATGTGAGAGCTGCTTGAGAAGAGAATCTTACAAGAAAATGATGAGTGAAGTCATTCTTTTCAGAGAATAAGAGGAGGTGGGGGACTGAGTTTGGGGATGGCCTGCCCTCTCACCTTCCCTGTGAGTGATCGCAGAGGGGCAAGGCCATAGTCAGTGACAATGGTGGGACTCATACCTCCCTGGGGAGGAAACAGGAGCCATTAGGTCAAATCCCAGCACCAGCTTATCCTTGTTCGGATAAACCATCAGTATTGGTCTTGAGTTCATGTTAGCAAGACCTACCTAGGTTAGCAGTACCTCAGGCTGCAGGAGCAGAAATGGCAGGAGAAAGAGCCGCCAGTTGGCACCATCAGGAAGGGATGGCCCTTGGTACTCAGGGCTGCAGCAGGACACTAACAAGACCCACCAAAAGAGCATCTAGACAGAGAGAAAGGCAGAGAACAGGTGGGAGGGGACAGCAGCATTAGTCCCAAAGACTTTGCTGCAGAGGTTGAGGAAGGACTTGGAGTGGAATGTATGTTTATCACCCTCGTGGTTGTCACCCACTCCCTTGACCATCTCCCCAAGCTTAGTATCCAGGAAACTCAAGCATTCTGGAGGAGGGAAAGGAGCCAGGAAAGAAGATGAGACAGAAAGAAGGGTAGGTAGATGATTATGCAGAACTGCTGACCTACAGAACACATGACCCACTCAAACAAAAACAGCAACAGAATGTGTTACTCATCTCTTTGCTCTTGGCACCGTGCTGGACACAGGGGGCACAGACACAGTGGCAAAAAAACACACACATCTGTGAACACCTGTATCTTAGCTCAAGTGTCATATTATAATTGCCTATGGCCCATTTTTCAAAAGAGTCTGAGTTCTTCTAAGGCACGGCTTTTCTGTGTCTGCAGTGTCTAGTTCAGTCTTTGCAGTAGGAGGACCACATAACTTACTGTGCAAACGGAGATGCTTTTGAGAGGGAAATGGGTGCTATTAATAATTATACCTGGACAATAGGCCTAAACTGGGACTGCAGAATGAAGAAGTGTTGGTCAGGAATGTATTTTCAAAGAATAAATAAATGCACCTTGGGCAATTCTTTGAGCTCAGGGTAGACCTTAAAACAGTTACTGAGCTAGCTGGCTGGCAGTTGACAGCTAAGGGCATTTTAACTCCTTAATTTCATGCCAGTTGGGACACCTTATCACTGCATTATTGGGTTATGACTGTGCAGAAGCCCAAAGAAAGACAGATGTGTGCTAGACCAGCCATTCCATAGCCATCTAGAGACTGACAAAAGCGGCTCTCCATCTCAGGAGGAGCATGATGAAAGGGTCTGTTGGCAGGGAACTTTCTTGGCATCTCAGGACCTTCAGGGGTGGATGTGTACACTGACCTCACATCAGAATAACTGTAGGAAAAAAATAAGTGAAACAAAACAAAGAAGAAAAGGAAGCCAGACAAGGAAAATGAGAGGGGATGAATATCCCTGCTGGAGACAATGACTAATTTAAGCAGGGTAGGAGAGAAATTTGCCAGTTCCTTTTGCACGACTTCAGAGCTTTTGCTGACAGCCCAGTGTGCAACTTGGCACTGTCAGAAGAGACCTGGGAGAGAAAGGGAGAGCAGTAAGAAACGGAACCAAAATATCACTGCTGAGGGCCTGGAGGTACATTCTGGAATTTTCTACCCTAGAGGTAAAGAAGGAGGTAAGAAAACACTTTAAAGGAGAGTAAATTTCTCCCCCATCTTCACCCATTTTTACTGGAGGCAAAAAAAGAAAGGAGTGAATATTCACATTTGGCTGGCATTCTTCCTATGTAAAAGAATTGGTAAGAAAAATCAAAAGCAATTTTTCAGAGTCTGGTCACGGTTGCACCATCTCAGTATAAAATGAAGGTGCCCACTGATGTCAGAAAACCTCACTCTTTGTAGCACAGGTTTGGCCCTTTCTCCAAGCTTCTCCTTCCTATCAACAGAACTAAGAGCCTGTAGTCACTGGGGTCGCCCTTCTGCGCCTTCAGCATTTCAAACAGCAACTGTGAAGTAGTCGGGTGAGAGTTTCAAAGAAAGGGGCCCTCATTCATTGCCAGTCAAAAGAAAAGATGAGGGGGAAGTTTCTATCCTTTAAAGCAGCTGTGCCCTGCTCTGACTTGTGGACTGGACACCAGGGGTGAGGTCATAGGAGTATAGTTTCGTTTCCCTGAGCAGCACGGTGCTTTGCACCTGCAGAGAGTGGAGGTGGATGCATCTTGTTCTCAAGCCCTTTTCCCTTGATTGCCTTCCCTTCTGCTCTCTGCTTGGTTAAATATTTGATCTTGCAGCCCTTTGAGGACCGGCACACGTGCTTCTTTTCCTCCCCTCCCATGCTATTCGCTGGTGCACGGTGTGTACAGCCTTGGGTTGCTAAGCAGCTCTGCTGTGGGGATGTGTGTGCGTTACATGAGTGTGTTATACACGTGATATGTGTTTATGCATGTGTCTACATGTGGTGCATTCGTGATGCATTCAGTGTGCATGTGTACATGTGTACATGTGGTGAGTATTTATGTGTGTTGAACAAGTGCATGTGTGTGCTTTGTGCACCTTGTGTATATTGTGTGTAATATGAATGTGTTGTATTTTTGTATGTGTTCTATGTGTGTTGTGTGTTTTATGTGTGTGCTTTGTGTGAACACATGTGTGATCTATGCATGCACATATGGATATCATGTATATTTTCTGTAGTGTGTGGCTAGTTAGGTCCCTATTGTATGTTTACACGTGCCATATGTTTGTTTTATGCATGTTGTGTGTATGATGTGCATGTGATATGTTGTAGAAGTGTTTTGTGCATGTTGTGTGGATTTTGTGTGTGCTGTAGTGTGTGCTCTGTGTGTACACATGTATCATCAAGACTGTGGGAAATCCCTTTCTTATGTTAATCTCCTGTGCAGGGTGTGCTCTAGTTTAACTGCTTCTCTTCAGTTTTGGGGGCTTTATAGGACCACTTTTCCCCAGATATCCCTGAGCAGTGCAGAAGATGGCAGAACTCTGAGGTTAATGCATGAATCACTGGTTCTTGGTCAACAACGGCTAGCTTTCTGTTAGCTTATCAGTCACTTCACATGCTCAAACTTCTACCCGGAGCCGTCGTCCTCTCCCAGTTGTCTCTCCTCAGTCTTTACTTTCACACAGAGTTGTCTCACTTTCTCTGCATCCTCTGACTTCCTAGTCATCCCTCAAACTGCAGTGCTGTGTCCCTCCCCCGCCATCATGACACCATGAAAACGGCCTCCCTGTGGTTAACAAAGAGTTAACTGCCCAACCCATTGGACAATTATCAATCCTTATATTAAAAAATTAAATAGTTGCAAGCATCATCAAACTTTTTCTCCTATTTGAAATTCTCTTCTTGTCTGAATTCTGCAACAGCTTATTATCATGATACTCCTCCTGCTTCCCTAGCTACTTCTTAATCTTCTCCATCTCACCCTGTTCTTCAACTCATTTTTAAAATGTTAGTTCCCAGCATTCCATTGTTGTCTTTAAATTTCCATGTAATCATTTTCTCTGGCTGATCACATTCACACATCCAACCTCAGTTTCCTCATCATGGATGAGCCACAAGTGCCTGGGCACAGGCAAGACCCCTTTTGTGTGCAGACCTGAAGTTCTGCCTCCCTCCTGGACAGAGCCACCCACAGGTATCAGCAAGTACCTCCACCTCTCCTCTTTCATATCTGTCTACTAGCAACATTGTACACACCACCTGGCCAGAAACCTGAGAGATTTCTTTACCTTTATTTAGGGGAAAATAATATTTTCCTTGAAGGACTTTTGTAGGAACAAAGTGGGATAAACAATACAAGTAAGTTTAACACATCACCTGGCTTTCATTAGGTATCCAGAAAATATTTCTTTCTTTCACCTGTGTTTAAAAATGTACCATGAAAATTCATGAAGTCAGACTATTTTCAGATGGGAGTTTTCAGATATGACTTTAATAGAAAGTTAAATAAAGTTACAATATTTAACTAACAAAATAACAAGGACTATCTGTCTAGTATTAAACTGGTAATAAGGCACTTTTACAACTTCTCTACTCTTGATGTTCAGAAATCTATGGGGTTGGAGGACAGGGATTGTTTTCTGAACTTTTCAGGCAAGGAAACTGTGCTTCTAGTAGATTCAATGACCTTCCACAAATCACCCAACTGGTTAGCAGAAGAGCTGGCACTTCAACTTAATCCTTTCAATTCCGTATTCTGTCTGCCACTTGTGACCTGACAAGGACAAGGTAGGTGGTGTCACATTGTCCAACTAGCCAGATTGACAGGTGACCAGGCAGTTATGAGCCCAGAGCAGGGATTGGTGGCTGACTTGGGAAGCCCTAATCACCACAAGAGTCTTTGATGAGGTTGAAGTTTATGACAGCTTTTAAGAAATGGGCATACATTTAGAAAGAAGAATAAAGGGGGACATGCGATCAGGTGGTATGACACACAGAAAGGGGCAGATGAAGGAATAGCCTCGGGAATGTGTATCTGCCAGACAGATTATGTTGATTATTTTGCTCACCTCTGAATTATCATGCATGGGAGAGTGGCTAGAATGTAGTCCAGGTGCCCGACAACTCAATACACCCTGCTAAGCACACATTTTAGAGTTTGTGAAGTGAAATCATATGCATGTTTTGATGTGGGCCTTCAAAACCACTCTCTTGTATTTGAATCATTATTAGTATTATTATTCCTCTTCTACAGGTCGAGAAAGTGTAAGGGTCAGAGTGGAGGATTTGGTCAGGCTCCAAGGTCAACTAGCAGAAAGACAAAGACATAAATCTAGGACTGTTGACCTGAAATCTTTTAAACTTGTTTACAGCACTACACGTGGTTTTAGTCCTGTTCTCTCATCCTGGACAAAACCTGAACTCAATCCTCTTTCACCAGTGTAGATAATTACCGTCCTACCTACCCATGGCACTGTTTGTGAAATTTATATTAACAATACAAATGGAAGCCCACTGAAAAACCCCATATACCAGGCTATAAAGAATTGGTATGAGTTTCCATTTCTGCTGCCTTTCTGCTCCATGACTCTCAGTCTTAACTCGTGGGGCGCCATCTTTCTATGCTGGCCAAATGAATGATCTGAGCTTGCTTCAGCCGTCAGCACAGTGTGTCCTGATTCTTGCACGGGAGGCTCCGGCTAATTACGGTGCTGTTGTTGGATCAGAAATGTCGGAATTGTCAGTGTGGGAAGTCAGATCTCATGGGTCAAGCTCTTCTTTTTGCAGGGGAGGGTAGGCAGGTTGGCAGTGGTGAAATGCAGCAGGCCTAAGGTCACACAGATCGTTAATGGAAAAGCCATTTCTAATAAACCATCTGTGTTTTTCTTTTCTAGACCTTTAGCCTCTATTTAGGACTTTCCTGTCCGCATCACTGTATTCAAGCAAAGGGGGGAAAAAGGATACTCAGACCCCTTGTTTTAAACTCCTTTAACTTTCTGTCCTGTGGTCCAGGTCCAGGTCTAGGCAGGGGGTGTCAAGGAGGGAACACTGATTAATCATATCACCTCTTGGAAGAGTATGTTAGCTAAGGATTTTTTGTTTGTTTATTTGCTTGTTATTATCAACACTTTGGCAAATGTAATAGGCTTCTGGCTGCTTCCAAAAGAGGAGAAAAGTAAAAAGAGAAAAAAGAGAAAAGAGGTGGAAGATAAGATACTGATAGCATAAAGGAATATGTGGAATTGATAATAATAATAGTAACTAGTATTTGTTGAACACTGAGTGTGTGCCTAGGAGCATGCTTTACAACATCCTAGTTAATCTGTGAGAAAATTCTATGAGACAGTTATTATTTGTTTTGTTTTGTTTTTTCAACATTTTTTTATTAATAGTCATTTTACAATGTTTTGTCAAATTCCAGTGTAGAGCACAATTTTTCAGTTATACATGAACATGTATATATTTACATTTTTTTTCACTGTGAGCTACCACATAATCTTGTATATATTTCCATGTGCTATACAGTATAATCTTGTTTATCTATTCTATCTTTTAAAATCCCAGTCTGTCCCTTCCCACCCCCTGCCCCCTTGGCAACCACAAGTTGGTATTCTATGCCTATGAGTCTGTTTCTATTTTGTATTTATTTGTTTGTTTTTTTGTTTGTTTATTTATTTATTTTTAGATTCTACATATGAGTGATTTCATATGATATTTTTCTTTCTCTTTCTGGCTTACTTCACTTAGAATGACATTCTCCAGGAACATCCATGTTGCTGCAAATGGTGTTATGTTGTCAGTTTTTGTGGCTGAATAGTATTCCATTGTATAAATATACCAAATCTTCTTTATCCAGTTATCTGTTGATGGACATTTAGGCTGTTTCCATGTCTTGGCTATTGTAAATAGTGCTGCTATGAACATTAGGATGCAGGTGTCATTTTGAAGTAGGGTTCCTTCTGGATATATGCCCAGGAGCAGGGTTCCTAGGTCATATGGTAAGTCTATTCCTAGTCTTTTGAGGAATCTCCATACTGTTTTCCACAGTGGTTTTCCTTGCTTCCCTCTCCCACTCTTAATGATTTAGATGTCTTCTTTTACAATTTTGTGTTTATTCTATTTGTAATTCATGGTAGTTATCACCTTTCCAGTTATGAGGTTCTCATTTTTGTAGTATCTTGCTTCTTTTCTATTTAGAGTAGACCTGTCAATATTTCTTTTAGCATGGGCTTAGTGTTGCTAAACTCTTTACGTTTTTGCTTGTCTGTGAAGTTCTTTATCTCTCCTTCTATTCTAAAGGATAGCCTTGCTGGATAGAGTATCCTAGGCTGCATCTTTTTTTAATTCAGGACTTTGAATATATCTTGCCACTCCCTTCTGGCCTGTAGTGTTTGTGTAGAGAAATCAGCTGAAAGCCTTATGGGGGTTCCCTAGTAACTCACTTTTTGTTTTTCTCTTGCTGCCTTTAGGATCCTTTCTTTATCCTTGAGTCTGGCCATCTTGATGATGGTGTATCTTGGTGTGGGTCTATTTGGGTTCTTCCTGTTTGGGACCCTCTGAGCCTCCTGTACTTGGATATCTGATTCCTTCTTTAGGTTTGGGAAGTTTTCAGTCATGATTTCTTCAACTACCTTTTCAATCCCCTTTGTTCTTTCTTCCCCTTCTGGAACCCCTATTATGTGTAGATTGGCACACTTTATATTATCCCATAGGTCCCTTATATTGTTTTCATTGTTTTTTATTTGTTTTTCTCTCAGCTGTTCTGATTGGGTGCTTTCTGTTGTCCTGTCTTCTAAGTCACTTATTCGTTCCTCTGCATTATCTAGTCTGCTTTGCACAGCCTTTAGATCAGCTGTCATCTCAGCAAATGAGTTTACTAATTCTACTTGGTTCTTCTTTATAGCTTCAATTTCATTTTTGACATATTTTATATCTCTAAACACTATTTCTTTTAGTTCCTTCAGTACTTTGATCAGTCCTTTTTTGAAATCTTGATCTAGTAGGCCATCGATGTCTATTTCCTTGATCGTGCTTTCAGGGGATTTCCCTTGATCTTTTAATTGGGAGTGGTTTCTATGCTTCTTCATATTGCTCATATCTCTCTGGAACTGTGGCTGGTGGGTGGGCAGGTCACTCCCCCTCCTGATGCCGCAGTCAAATGCTGCACTCAGGCGAGCCTGGTGGGTGGATTGCACCCCCTCCAAGCACCGTAGTCAGGTGCTGCATTCCTGCCAGGAAGGTGGGTGGCTGCCCACCCTCTCCTGGCGCTGGTTACTCTGCTGCTTTGTGCAACTGCCTGCTCCACCTTGGTTGGTGCTCCATAGGCAGGCTCAGGGAAGACCATGGAACAGCCCCGCCCCTGCTCTGTGCCAAATCTCAGCTCCTTGTTTGTCTTGGTGGTGCTAGTTCTCTGAGGTGCCAGGGCAGAAAGATTCTATCTGCCTCGGGCTGTAAACAAGCCTCAGTCCTGCCTAGAAAGTTGCAGAGCCCCTGGGTGTGGATTCAGGTCTCGGCCCTGTCCCCACCCAGGTGCTGCGCACTGGAGGAGATGGCAGCTGTCAGTGCACCCTGCCTCTCTTCTTGTAAGAAGTGCCAGTAATAGCACCATGGGTCTGAGGAGACAAAGGCTATGGCACCCCTCCCCTCAGGGCACATCAGCAGTGTTGCTTTGCTTTGCTTTTGTTGCAATTTATGTGGGACCGAGGTGGTTCTGCTCCATATCCCCTCCCAGCCATGGCATGCAGCACCCCGCAGTCCCCCAGGGCGGCCTCAGTGTGGCTGTCCTGGTCATCTGCCTGGCTTGGGCAGCCTGTCCTGGCCCCCAGCTGCTGGCTTGCATCTCAGGCTGGGTGTCATGGGGACCCTTTGTGCCTGTTTAACTTAGTTCTGTAGGTCAAGGGGTGCTTGGGGGCAGATCTGAGCCTTGGAGGCTCCCCCTCTGTCCCATTGGTCTCTCAGTTGGATTGGGGAGACCCAGAAAATGAGCGCTATTCCTCCTTTGTGGCTCCCTCCTCACAGGACCAATCCTGCACTGTTTTGCTTTTTTTTTCTTTCTTTTTTCCTTTTCTTCTATCAGATTTTCGGCGTCTTTGTCCTTCAAAGAGGGCAATGTTCTGGTGGAGTTCAGCAGGTGCTCTGGTTAGCTTAGTAGGTCTGTAGATGTGAGTTTTGGTGTATTTGTGGGAGAGGGTGAGTTATGAGCGTCCTCTACTCCACCATCTTGCTTCTCTCCATTATTATCATTACTTTTATTGAATTATTGTTGATTTACAATGTGTTAGTTTCTGGTGTACAGCAAATATATACATAAATATATTCTTTTTCATATTTGTTTCCATTATGATTTATTCCAGGATATTGGATATAGTTCCCTGTGCTATACAGTAGGACTTTGTTGTTTATCTATTTTATATATAGTAGTTTGTATCTACTAATCCCAAACTCCTAGTTCATCCCTTCCCAACCTTTTTCCTTTGGTAACTGTAAGCTTGTTTTCTATGTCTGTGAGTTTCTGTTTTGTAAATAAATTCATTTGTGTCATATTTTAGATTCCACATGTAAGTGATATCATATGGTATTTGTCTTTCTCTTTCTGACTTACTTTACTTAGTATGATAATCTCTAGGTCCATCCATGTTGCTGCAAATGGCATTATTTCATTCTTTTTATGGATGAATAGTATACCATTGTATATAAATACTGCATCTTTTTTATCCAGTCAGCTGTCAATAGACATTTAGCTTGCTTCCATGTCTTGGCTATTGTAAGTAATGCTGCTATGAACTTTGGGGTTCATGTATTTTTTGAATTAGAGTTTTCTCTGGATATGTGCCTAGGAGTGGGAATTGCTGGATCATGTGGCAATTCTATTTTTAGTTTTTTAAGGAATTTCCATACTGTTTTCCATAGTGGCTGCACAATTTACATTCCTACCAACAGTGTAGAACGGTTTCCTTTTTTTCCCACAGCCTTTCCAGAATTTGTTATTTGTAGACTTCTTAATGTTGGCTATTCTAACCAGGGTGAGATGGTACTGTATTGTAATTTGATTTGCATTTCTCTAATAATTAGCAAAAGTGAGAGTCTTTTCATGTGCCTATTGGCCATCTGTGTATCTTCTTTGGAGAAATGTCTATTTAGGTCTTCTGCCCATTTTTTGATTGGGTTGTTGGTTTTTTGTTATTAAGTTGTAGAAGCTGTTTCTATATTTTGGAAATTAAGTCCTTGTCAATCTCATGGTTTGCAAATATTTTTTTCCAGTCCATAGATTGTGTTTTCAATTTGTTTATAGTGTCCTTTGCTGTGCTACAACTTATACGTTTGATTAGGTACCATTTGTTTATTTTTGCTTGTATTTCTGTTGTCTTGGGAAACTGACCTAGGAAACTGATGCGATGATTTATGTCAGAAAATGTTTTGCCTATGTTCTCTTCTAGGGGTTTTATGGTATCATGTCTTTATTTAAGTCTTTAAGCCATTTTGAGTTCATTTTTGTGTATGGTGTGAGGGAGTGTTCTAACTTCATTGATTTACAAGAAGCTGTACAGCTGAAGCAGTTATTATTATCCTTAGAAAAAGGTTTAGCTCGAGTGAGTTTACATGATTTTGAGCAGCATGACAAGGTAGTAAAAGGGAAAGGTGGGATTTGAACCTGGGCCATTTGGTGCCAAAGCTTTTATGCTCATGCATTATACTACACGGTGGGCAAGTAACAGAGAAATATTCCTGTTCGGTTGCCAAGATTTTCAGATAATCAAGATATCAATGATGTTAGTGCCTGGTAGTGGTAGTGCTGTTCACGTAGAAGATGATCTGGAGTCCTCAGTGACTCATTTATTCTTTCATTTGGCAGGCACTATCCTATAGGTTAGACATTTTAAGCAAGTGATATATAGCTGGTGAGAGCTGTATAATTGACCTTTCTTGATCTGTGGTTCTTCGTTAGCTGTGTCAGGCAGAATTTTAAGATGATCCCAATGATCCTCACCCTTGTCTAGTCTCCTCCCCTATACTTCCAGCTCCTAAACGTCTAATATAACCTTAACTTTTGGGTATATACCTGGTAGATGTTCAGGTGCCTCTAAGTATTGTAGTTCTCTTCCTCCTGAGCATGTGCTACGATTGCACTTTTCTTGCCCCTTGCAGTTAGGCTTGACTGTGTGGCTTGCTCTGGCCAATGAAATGTTAGTGTCTCACTTCTGGGAAAACACGTTAGAACCAGTTCATAATTGCTATGTCTCCTTCCCTTTGCCACTGTAATCTGCAATGGTTTTGAGAGGACTGCTCTGATGGCCTGACCTCTGGAGAGAGAAGTACCTAGAGCAGCCTCCAGTTAAGCCACGGTGAGCATTTAATGTGAACCAGAAATACATTTCTGTTGTTTTAACCCATTGGGATTGGGGGATTATTTGTTACTGTACCATACTCTAGATTATCCTGACAACTACAACATACCGGTAAATAACACCGGGCTCCTCATTCTTGAGACATTCCAAGGTGGTTACAGGACACCTGCCAAGTGCAAAGGGCCATTAAAAGAACAGCAAAAAAACAGCAACATAACAACAAAAATAGAAGCAGCAGCCACAGTAGAAGTAAAGACAACAGTAGCTCTGCCCCCAGCTCTCTGGATATCCATGGCAATTATAATTGCTGTGAGGGTTGCATTGGCTTTTCCAAGAGCTCACTCTTCTTTAAAAGCAAGAGCTATCTATCCACATTTACCATATAATTTCTCTACAGCTTGTCCTTAGGGTGGAAGAATATTCCACTGGCTGGGTTTATGATGTTCTGCTTCACTCTCTCTGTCCTGAAGTAAAGTTGAATTATAAAATAGGGCTAGCATTATCTTAGGCAGCCATGCAACAATGGTGTCTGGAGGTGAGTGTTGAAATATGTCTTGGGGCTTTGGGAGATGTTTTCAATTCAATATTCTGTGATCATTGTCCAAAGATTCTTGATAGTGTCCTTTAGGAGTCGCTGAATACAAATAGGAAAAAAGAAAAGAAAAGTAAAGAAAAAGAAACAATCTTGCATTCAGATGCCTTAAACTAATAAATGAGCAAGTAAATGTCTAGAAAATATTTTGTGGATTCAGTAAGGATAATGACTATAATTTCATGTATGTATCACAAGGAACATTAATAACTAGTATAATCATATATAATTACATAAACTCACATATATTAGGGCTCAGAGCCTTCATAGAAGACTACATGGGTATCAGAAGACTTGGATCTTGTTTCAGCTCATCATTAATCAGCCAGGAAACTTGGGCAAAAAGCTAAGCTCCTTTACAGTCCTCAGACTCAGAGAAGTTTGCATTGTCGAGATCTGAAATCTGTAAATTTAGGCTTACCACGGAGCACCCCTCTGCCTGCCCCCACTTCATTAAGTTTGCTCTTCTTAAAAGTGTGTCACTAATTTTTCTACCAAGTGCTCCTAAAGGCAGAGGCAAAGGAGAGACTACTTCAGTGGGTATTTCTGATCACAGCTCCAAGTTATCCTTTGCCTGTTAGTTACTCACTGCTTTATAACAAGTGACATCAATAACAAACCTTTATTATCTCGTAGTTCCTGTGTAGCTGGGATCCTGAAAGAGCTTGGCTAGGGTAATCTGGTGTCTACAATTAATGAGTCAACTGGGGTTTTAACCATGACAATACTCAAATGTGGAAGGATACACACCCAAGTTCACTTGCCCAGTTGTCAGCAGAAGTCTGTTCCTTGTTGGTGATATGACTGAGGACCTCAGCTCCTTGCTGACCCTTCCTTGCCATGTGAACATCTCAGTAGAACAGCTGACAGCAGGGCCACTGGCTTCATCAGACTGATTAAGTGAGGAGAGATAGACAGGGAGACAGAGAAGGGAAGTCACAGTCTCTCATAACCTAATTTCAGAAATGTTATCCCATCATTTTGCTGTATTCTATTCTTTAGAAGAAAGTGACTAGGTCAAGCATACTTCAAGGGGAAAAGATTACACAGGGACATAAATACTGGGAGGTGGATATCACTGATACCGTCTTAGAAGTTTGCCTGTGACACCTTGTAAGCCAGATGTGTCTTTGAAACTTTGTGTTTTATCCTTAAAATATACACATATTTGCATTTTATGATAAAGCATATGTTTATTTTAATAGGATGGTAATGTTTTGAATTACTCATTATCAGAAAAATAAAAAAGCTTTTCTAGGAAGATGCACCCTGCTTATCCACCAAATTTCAATGTGCCAGCTTGCAGGCATAGACTGTGTTTAGAGGTGCGTGGCGTTGGGTCATTTTCATATATCTTCAATTCTAGTTTCATCATTTATATAGGGGAGGAAATTAAGGCCAGAAAGAGTCAGTGACTTGTTCAAGGTCACTACCCCTCAAGACAATGACAGAGTTAGGACTAGATCCTGGGACTCTGGGTTTTGGGTCCAGTGTGGTTTTTTCCAAGACTTTCCTTTTCTTGGGTGTCTACCATCTGCTCCAGTATGCATCACCTATGGCCCTCAGCATGCTCAGTGTCCAGTACATGTGGCTTGTTCATCTAGTGATGCTGTAAGGTCTTAA
This sequence comes from Vicugna pacos, assembly GCF_048564905.1. Lineage (NCBI taxonomy): Eukaryota > Metazoa > Chordata > Mammalia > Artiodactyla > Camelidae > Vicugna > Vicugna pacos. Next base: position 112,669,371 of record NC_132988.1, on the reverse strand, counting down.
ACTCAGGAACCAGGTCCCATTGTTCCTGACCCATTGCTAGTCACATAAGATGTGCTCAAAGTCTATTACATATACTCTTTTTTTCTTAATTTGGAAAGTCTTGATCATGAAATTCCTGATAGCTACTGGAACATTCTTTCTCTTCACAATCTCTCAAAATGCTCTCTCACTCTCCTCCAAAGCCCTCACCCAGGCCTTCATCTTCGCTTTTTGGATTTATGCTAACAAGCTCCAAACAAACCCCTTGATTCCAAAGTTCTTTTCCATTTTATTACATTCTCCTCCCTTTAGTTTGAGGAGGGAATTTAAAACAGATCTCATTTCCCTGCTGAAAACCCACCAATCTATTCCCATTTTCTTCAAATGTGTCTGGTGTCTTAGTTCGGCCAAGTACCATCTTCATGACAAGGTCCTTGGCTTAGTGATTAGTCTCATCTCATCCCCCCTTTGGCATGAATCCTACTCCTCAGGGGACCTGCACTCCATGAACATTCCCAAAAAGGCAGCGCTCAGCCCTTGTGCCCACTTCTGTGCTGCACTTTCAGCTCTGAGTCACCTTTCCTCTCACCTCTTCTCTCTCCTACTCATTTGTCAAGATGTATCTCAAGCATCCTGCTCTTTGAAGCCTTTTCTGTGGCCCTTCTCTCCCAGACTGAATTTCCTACCAATTTTCTACACTTCCCCTTCACCTATTATTATTACTCCCTATAACTTCAGTGTGGCACCCAGAACAGGTGCCATCAATCATGAATCTCAACAAAAAAGATACAGCAATGAGCTTTTGGGATATCACTTATTGAGTTATTATGACATCTCAGACACTCCACTAAGTATAATATACATTGTCCTGCTTTTCTTACAGTAAATTTAAATGTTCAGTATTATGAGCTTTATGAAAAAAGTGAAGTTCAGAGGTTAAAATACACCAGATCTCACAGCTAGTCCAAGGTGGAGCTGCTCCACCAGTCTGGGTCTGTCTCATGTTCTCACACTATGATCAATTTCTGAGCTTTAGAATGTTGAGGCAAATTATCAGGTAAAAACTGAATCAGCGTGACCTGTAGGACACTGTGTCTGCAGTGTTCCTGTGCACACCCTTGTGATTGATCAAATTTGTGCTACATTTGCTAAACCCCAGAAACCTTCACTTTTCCTAATTAAATTTGAGGATTCATTTGAAATGGCTCCTGGAGGGTGGGTACTAGGAACATGATGTGGGTATCACACAGAGCTGTTCCCCTGCTTTGTCTCTGTAAAGTCTTAATAATTGCCTTTGAAACCCTCACTGATCTGGTCTCTGCATCTGGATTTGGGGCATCAGCTGTTTACAGCAGTGGATCTCAAGCATTAGCTTGTTAGATACAGATTACTAAACCCTTAGGGTTTCCAATTCAGCAGTGTGAGATGGGGTCTGAGAATCTGCATGTCTAACATGCTCCCAAATGATGTTGCCACTGCTGCTGGTCCATGGACTGTAGATCATCTAATGAAAATCATTGATTTACAGAAATTGCCTGGGAGTGCTAGGGGGAAGGAGCCAGTTGTCCCACCACACAGGAATTAGCCAAGCACTGCTCCTCTCACTTGGAGAAGGTTGCAACCACTTTCCAGTCCCTCACCCCAGCTGACCTGCTTTCTAAGCAACTAAAAGTGATATTTTAGGGTCATTTTAAGATAACCCTATAAATTACTTGATATTATTATTATCTAAATCCAGATTTTTTTTTTACTTTTTAAATATATATCTTTATTACTTAACTCAAATTTTCTTGGGGCATCTGTTAAAGCATCTTAAGTGATATGGACCTGTACATGAACTTCTGAAAAGTCTAATTTCCTCTTTGATCCCTTGACTCAGCAATATCGCCGTGACTACACTTTTCTTTTTCCCTCCTGTTAAATGAGGAAGGGGTCTCTTCCTCTATCTGAGGTGGAGATTTTGGTTCCCTTCCCTCTAGCTTTGTTGAAGTTCTTATTCCAACAATTAACCCCTTTAATTTCCACTTATCAGCCCTTTACCTTGTCCTTTTCAGCATTTAACACGTTTATGTCTCTTCCATCCTTAAAATAATATTCAGAAGATGCTCTTCTTTGCCAGTTCAACTGCAAAAGCTGAAGACAAAAGTTGACAACCAGACTCTCCACAGCCCAGAAGTTGTTGACATTTCTGAGGCTATGAACAGTTCTTGGGGGAAGCCCTAGTGGTTTTAGACAAAGCAGTGTTTACCTCATTCTCCTGGAAAGAAACAGAGAAAGTGCCAGCTTGGCAAATGGCGGAGAAATAGAAAGGAATGTACTGTTGTTTAGGTGAACTGTGCTTGTATGCAGAACACGCCTAAAGACATTGACAGGGACTTCAAGAAGAGCATAAGGTCTATATATGGTCACCTTCCTTTTGTAGAACATGTTCAAGAAAAAGTCTCTCTTGTTGAAATCTGAAATGTCTTTTTTTTAAACATTTGTTATTGATTTATAATCATTTTACAATGTTGTGTCAAATTCCAGTGTAGAGCACAATTTTTCAGTTATACATGAACATATATATATTCATTGTCACATTTTTTTCTCTGTGAGCTACCATAAGATCTTGTATATATTTCCTTGTGGTATACAGCATAATCTTGTTTATCTATTCTACAGTTTTGAAATCCCAGTCTATCTCTTCCTACCCCCTGCCCCCTTGGCAACCACAAGTTTGTATTCTATGTCTGTGAATCTATTTCTGTTTTGTATTTATGCTTTTTTTTTTTTTAGATTCCACATATGAGCGATCTCATATGGTATTTTTCTTTCTCTTTCTGGCTTACTTCACTTAGAATGACATTCTCCAGGAGCATCCATGTTGCTGCAAATGGCATTATGTTGTCGGTTTTTATGGCTGAGTAGTATACCATTGTATGAATATACCACCTCTTCTTTATCCAGTCATCTGTTGATGGACATTTAGGCTGTTTCCATGTCTTGGCTATTGTAAATAATGCTGCTATGAACATTGGGGTGCAGGTGTCATCCTGAAGTAGGGTTCCTTCTGGATATATGCCCAGGAGTGGGATTTCTGGGTCATATGGTAAGTCTATTCCCAGTCTTTTGAGGAATCTCCATACTGTTTTCCACAATGGCTGCACCAAACTGCATTCCCACCAGCAGTGAAGGAGGGTTCCCTTTTCTCCACAGCCTCTCCAGCATTTGTCATTTGTGGATTTTTGAATGATGGCCATTCTGACTGTTATGAGGTGATCCCTCATCATAGTTTTGATTTTCATTTCTCTGAAAATTAGTGATATTGAGCATTTTTTCATGTGCCTCTTGATCATTTGTATGTCTTCCTTGGAGAATTGCTTGTTTAGGTCTGAAATGTCTTTGGTTTTAAAAACAAACAAAAACAAATCTGCAGCTTTGCTTAAGACAGACATTTCTCTGCACTTCACACACATGAATAGGTAAGGTTCTTAAAAGAAATGTGAAATAATTTGAATTAAAACTCAGATGGTTTGATCCAACAAGCCACATCAATTTTATCCCCTGTCCCCCTCCCCTGAGGCCTTCAGAAAGAGTTGACAGTAAACTGTCTCTAGTTCTTGAAGTTCAGTTTTAAATTGGCTACAATATGTTCTCTACCCACAAAGGCAGCACTGACAGCCTTGGGACGTTCAAAATGATCTCTTAATTTTCAGATTCAGTGGACATACATCAGCCCCTCATTTCACCTAATTGATGCCATTTGACACGGTTGACTATTCTCTTCTTTAGAAAACTGTCTTTCCATCTTCATCTTTGACCTTGGTCCTGGTCCTCTGTCTGTCTGTCTTTTCCCAGTCTTTCTAGGCTGCTTCTCACCCTTTCTTGTCCATCAAATGTTTGCATTTCCCTGGATTTTGTTCCTGGTCCCATATTACTCTGTAAAAACTCCCTGGGCAAATGCTCATGGCTTTCCCTCTATCAGTAAACTTCCTCCCAGTTCTGGACATTCTTTAAGTCAATGGTTTACCTTCAGAGACATTTTGAAAATTTGTGGGGATTTTTTTTTTCATTATCATGATGAATGAGGGAAGAGAGCTACTGTTATTCAGTAGGCAGGGCCGAGGGAGGCTAACATCTTGTGATGCACTGGATTGTCCCTCTCGCACAATAAAGAATTGTTCTATGCTCTGCATGACTTTGAATGTTCATTCTATCATTCATGTGAGTGTAATAAAACCTGATTATATTGGTTGAACCCAGAAAGTATATCTGTTTTTTTTTTCATAAAATCCTGAAGAATTTTTTTCCTTTTTGTTATACCTTAAATTTCCAAGAATAAAATGAATGTGCAAATCAATAAGTAATTGTAATTTTCTTTTTCAGGATTTTATTCTGAGTAATATAACTGATCACCATTTTGAAAAATCACATTAATGATGACCATATTGTTCATATGATTTGAGTCTCCAATTTAACACACTTGTGTCAGTCTGCATTCAAAAGCATTCCAGTTATTTATACCAATATGCCTAATTATCCCTTATTTTAAAATGCCACGTTAAAAAAATCAACAATACTCAGCTGGAAATTATGTTAACATTTCTTTTTTTATCTCAGCCTGTTATTCTTGCCTTACTCCACATGGCTAGCTTAGACGATAGAGAGGGAGAAGATATGTAATGAATATCAATAAGTATTAGAAACACCGAAATACCATTCATTAATTATTAGGTACTGTTATAAAGACCTGGCATATTTTAACTCAATCCTCACACTACCTCTAAAGGTAGTTATTATCATTGTTCCCAGTTGATGAGGACATGGAGTTTAGGTAAGTCTCCCAAGGGAAAAATGGCTAGTAGGTTTAGGTCTGTGATATGGATCAAGAGTCCGTGTTTTTAAATCACCACGCCAGACTGATTCTCAAAAAGGCAGGAGCTTAGAGGATGGTCAGTTAGTGAAAATGTGGAGGAGGGCAAATATCAACATTTCAGAAAGTCCTAGAGAGAAACCACATCAAAGAAGGGCCTATAAAACCTGTTTATTCCAATTGCAGGTGGACATGTACATTGAGAGGCAGGGTATTATTAATAATTTTTATGGAAAGACAAAGTCCAAGTTGGCAGAGCTTCCTGCCACACAGCCAAGGGCTTGATCTGATAGAAAATGTGTCTAGTGCAGTGTTTCATTTATTCAAGGAGTCTCTCCGCTCCAGCCACTCTTCTAGCCACTCTTAAGGTTGGATTTCTGGTACATTACCTCCATTCTGCTCGTGTCTTAGATCCTATTTTCTAGCTCCTAAGGGCTGCTAACTTAGTTGTCTGTTGTCAAAGTTAATTTTTCTCTCAGCCGCTGCCTTCTTTAATGCAAGGCCCTGTCCTTCCCATCCCAGACTTCCAGGACTCTGGCTGATGTGCAAATCTCTGGACTTCCGTTTAGCTAGGATGAAGCATAGAATACCAAAAGAATTTCTTCTGTGTCCAACAGAGAAAGAGCTGCTGGAATGGGTGTCTCTTAAGATTCTTTCTTGTTCTAATGATGAACATTTTTTTTTTCAGTTTGCAAATGGTCCCATCATTTAATAGTGTTTATGACAATATGTAATAAACACTGTAAAAAAGTATGAGTTGTTCTGGGAGGTGTTAGCTCATTAAAATGAATGCTTACTAGATTCTGTAGCAAGGTTTGGAAGCGTGGTACTAACTCATGTAAATTACCAAGACAAATGTGTTTTAGAACCAATAAAGTGTGTCCTGATTCATTAATAGTCAGATCCAACATCTCCCTGTTGGTTCCCCAGAAAAGTTGAGTGGAGATCGGTGGAAGAGAAATTGCTGCCTGTGTTCTGCCAACCTTCAGGCATTCTGATTAGCATGTGTGATTTGGAGGCTGTCTTTTGTGATGCTGTGCATCTGCGATATTGCCCTCCCGTTTTTGATCCTGCAAGCTCTGGAAAGGCCTCAGAGCTCAGTACATTCTTCCTGCCAATGCTTGATGTGAAGTCGTTGGATTTATGCAGACTCCCCAGCCTCCTTCTGGCTCAAAAAAAAAAAAAAAAAAAAAAGAAATGCTTTACTGAGCTCGGAAGGGGGTTGCCAGATTAAGCTCAGCACAGGTGAGTGGCAATGGACTCAGTCCAAACAGTAAACAAGCATATCTCCTGTCTCAGAAGCACAGTGGAGCCACAGGCATAAATATGCAATAAAGCTGCACTGAGGGGAGGCAAACTCATGTTTTATAATGTATTTATGTCCTACACAGCATCTGAGATTCCAGGCACAGATGAGACTGTGGCTGGTGGGGTTTTTCCAGGAAAAAAGCACTTTCCTCATTACTTAGTAAAAACACGATTTGATTTGCAATAGGTAGATACTTTGAAATATGCCTTTGCTGATAATTTTGCTTTCAAGCCTTGTTGTTTAATTTTATTTTATCCAAGCTGCTTCAAGAACAAAAGATTGAAAGATGTGTTCAACAGAAACACGTTGTCCTGGGAAGTCACATGTCTCTAGACCTCAGTGATCTGGGGAAGTTCTCTCACCTTTTACAATTTTTTTTACAATTTACAAAGTTGACCTTTCATAGTGCATCTGATAGGGATGTTGACTAAATCCGTGGGGCACTGAAAACTTTATTGCATGAGCTCATGAGTGTCCTTTGATTTCTCTAAGAAGGCATATTTCCCAGTTTACATTTGAGAAAAATGAGACTCAGGATAGCTAAGGAAACCGCCCACTATCATACAGCAAGCCGGCAATATACAAGAACTAACTCATGTCTCCTCATTTTAAGTCTCATGCTTGCCTCACTCCATTTAAGTGCCTTTTGGTGGGGAAACGAGCATGCCCTCTTCACTACTTCTACGTCCTGCATTTTCACCTCTTCTGGGGAGTAGACCTTGCTGAGCTGAATCTGTCCGCCCCGACGCTGGCTCCTATCACCTTGTGTTTGTAGAAGACAGATGCATGCCAGATGGGAGTCTATAAGCAGCCAACTTTGATGCTTTTCTGGTGCAGAATTTACTATACACCCAGGAGAATAAAGGGAGCTATAAGATTGAGTTAGTCAGGCAATAGTCAGGCAAGATCTTGAGTGCCTTCTAAGTTCCAAATATATGGTTTTTATCTTTTAGACTGTTTGGAGAAACCAGATTTTTATGAATATATCCATCTATCCATGTACCTCCCATCCTATCATCCATCCATCCATCCTACTATTCATCCCGCTATCCACCCTACTATCCATACATCCAGTCATCCACCCATTCTTCCAATCATTAATAAGTTTAAATCATTTAAGTGCTAAATAATATGTAATAGGGTCTCCTCCAAAGAAAAAATAAATAAAGGGAGAAAAAAATAAACCTCAACACACAAAACAAATAAAATTCCTTTGGACTTAATATACTCAAACTAAGACTAAAAATTATCTTCTTGAGAGTAAATTGCCACATTTATGTTTTCTGCATCCTACTAGGGGCCAAGTATTCACTTAATAAGCTTATGTCCATACTATATGTTGAGTCTGTATAGTGACCACAGCCAGAATTGCCTTGACATATTGGACTACTTTCTTCCATTCTCATGTCATATATTTCATGCCAATGAATATAGCTGACCTCAAACATATTCCTCAAAGTTTTCTTTCCTTTTCTTTCTAAGATGAAGAATCTCAGACATAAAGGAAGTGCTTTGACAGTAGCTTTGAAAGCTTTCTTATATGTGGATTTACTGCTATTTCTAGTTATAACTATCAGCCTGTACTAGTGTGTCTTTTCTATGTAATTGAATACTTAAAACAATGAAATATGCTTCATAAAATGCAGGTGTAAAATCAATTGCAGCAAGATTTTTTTTTAACAGCCTATCAAGATTTATTGACATTGATTTTATTTTATTTATTTTTCATTAGATTTATACTTCAGTTTCACTACCTCAATTTCTTATTAAGAGACTGCATAAAAAATAAGTCTTTATGCAAAAGTCCAAGTTAAACAAGGACTAGACACAACTCAGTGAATGCATTATTGTAAAAATGAAATATTCACCAAAAATTCAGGAGACAAAAAAGAAGAGCTAATGTTTACTGGGTCCTTACTAAGTATCAGGCACCAAGTAAACACACATGATTAATTAATTTACCTTCACAACAGTTCTTTAAGTTAAGCAGCACTGTTACCCCATCTTACAGTCTGGCAGTTGGGGCATGTGTGAATTACGCAGTCCATCCAGCAGTACGGAGCTAGTCAGTGGTGGAGCAGGGACTCAGAACCACATTGTCTGAATCCCACTACTGTTATTTTCTTTAAGGAACCTTGGATCCATCAAGGCTCACTCTTCAGCTAATAGGAAAAGAAGCTTCCATTTCCCCTTTCTCTTAGCTTCTTTTCTCAGCAAAGAAAGAAACATTCAGGGATTGGTGAAAACACTTCAGATAGCAAAGTAAGCTACCTGCTTCCTTGTAGCTAGAAAAGTGTTAAAAGAGAATTTCAAAGAGTGAGTGAGATATGAGAGTGGGTGGGACTCTGGACATGCTATTTGGAAGGACAAATAAAAGATAATGAAGTGAAATTTTGGCTACAATAGTAATCCATCTGTACTTCAGTTAAAGTGACAAGGGATAGTAGAAGACAAAGTTTGGTTGAGGGTACAGTTAGTTTGAAAATGTAAAAAGAACACTATAAGCAGGAAGGTAGATAAGTGAAGACACCTGCGCATATTGGAGAAGGTGGGAGCAGGGGACTGGTGGGTTTGAGAGTTATATTCCTTTAGGAAAATGTTAATGAGGGGAGAATGTTGGTGGTGTATAATCTGCTTGTCCTCATTACAGCCTAGATTTCAATGTACTGTGGCTTAACTTCTACTGTTTGACGTAAAAATCCCCCCAAGGGTGGATTCTCTCTTCCTGCTTCTAGCAACTTTGTCCCTTGGCAGGTGCATTTGTTTCCAAGGGCTGCCATGATACCACAAACCTAGTGGCTTAAAACAACCAAAACTTATTGTCTCACTGTTCAGGAAGCTGGAAGTCCAAAATCAAGGTGTAGGCAAGATTGGTTCCTTTTGGAGACTCTTAGGAATAATTTGCTCCATGCCTCTCTTCCAGCCTCTTGTGGCTATGGGCAATCCTTGGCATTACTTGGCTAGTAGATGTATCACTTCAGTGTCTCCCTCCATCCCTTGCATAGTCGACTTCCATCTGTGTCTCTCTGTCTTCACATGGTGTTCTCCCTGTGTGTCGGTGTCCAAAATTCCCTCTTCATATAAAATCACCAGTCATACTTGATTAAGTTCACCCTATTGACATCACTAGATTGATTCTATCTACAAAACACCTATTTACAAATAAGGACCTCTTTATAGGCACCGGGTGTTAAGACTTCAGCACATATTTTTTTTAGGGGGGGACACAATTCAAATTACAAAATCAGAATTAGTGGGTATGATGCTCACTGCTTCCTCACATGCTGGTTTTCCAGATTCTACAACTGACAAAACCAAGGCTTAGAATTTTCACTATCAGGTTTTATTTGCATGAGTGGTTCTCAGAGTTTCATAGCATATGTAGTGAGCCAAAGGCATTTCCAGGAATCTCAATTCCAACAGCCAGTTCTTCCCTACTCACCTGTCTGACCACTCTGGAGGGATGGTCAACATGAGGCCAAATCATTTGCACTGAGGATACTACAACATATTCAAAATATCTACTAATCAAGAACATGTGAGCCCACCTCCTCATAAGGAACCAGAGCTTTTGGGTCTGAACAATGACAAGCTGAGCCAATTATTATTGGGGGAACCTACAGTGAAGGAGGAGAAGAATATGAAATGAACGTTAGTCACAGTACTGTACTGACAGACCCAGTTTCTACTATCCAAACTTCAGGAGTCAGAGCTCTGAGTTTCAAAATCTAGTTCACTGAAGATTTTAATGGAAGAAGTGATTAAGATGGAAATTTCTGCATGCTCGAGCCTATTAATTTGGAAAGAAGTTGAAATAATTTTATTTAAAATAGATGGATAACTAAATCAAGAAAAAAACTTTGGAAGGGGTTTAATTGATCTGCTCTTTAAGATTAAAGAGTTTAGAGAATCAGGTGACTCTGAACAAGGCAAATGTTCAAACTCTCAATTGCATTTTTACACTGCTATGGCAGAGGTGTGGACTCACCAGACTCATGCTCTAAAAGGAGAATATACACTTTGTCTCTGCTGATTTGTTTGAGGAATTAGAGGCCCTCAGAAGCAAACTGCACATGTGTATTGGGCAGATGGAGACTTGAGATGGCACCTAATGCCTATTCCTACACTACTCTGATGTCAGTGGAATCACAACTGTCAAAGAATTGTAGAGCCATGCAGTAGAAATGAAAACCTAATTTCAGAAACAACTCATAAGTTTGATGGACATGCATCATACCTTATGCTTCCATGTCTGTCTTTAGACTCCCAACTCTCAGCGTGTATCTCAGTCATTTAGCATCTGCTTCATCTTTGAGGTTGAGTTTCCAGAAAATCTGACTGAACGCAAGGCACAATATGGCTGCCAAGAAGATGGCAGAGCACAACAATTTGAGAGATAGGCATAGAAACCCCAGAGATGGCTAATAAATTGTAATTCTGTGAACAGATTTTGGAATGTTGAGTCTATTGGGCTATGTGAGGTTGTATTCTGTTTCATAAAATGACTGAAACCTGAACATTGAATCACCTTCAATAGGATATAGGCTTGGAGTTAGCATGGAGCTGGTGCCTCACAAAACATTCCACTTTTAACAGCTGCATCCTGATTGATTTGATCAAAATTGGTCATTGACTATCAATAGACTACAGCAGCACACTCTTTTAAGAACAAAATTGATTGGGTTTATTTAGGCTGTTTTTGTATTACTTTACAAATCCATCCATTTACATAGCTAATAGTCTAATACTTTCCATTGCAATTGTTCAACATTCCATGAGGACTTTTGATCAAGAGAGCTACCACTGAGAAAAGAATGTAGATTTGTGGTAAATCTCCATGATTTTCTTGAATTGTCAGGACTTCTGACCATCACTAGTGAGGAACTTACAATGCTGACAGCTCTTTATCTAAGCTTTTTCATTTGTCAACTACTGAGAGCTTTCGGGGTACCTGGATGTTGCAACAGAGCTGTGTTCTAGGCTTCATCACTTCCTTCTGAGCTCTGAGCGCTGAATCTGTTTTATTCTTTCTGTTGTTGTTTGCTTTTAATATGAGGAAGAGTTCTCTTCCCTACCTATTTCAGTTTCTGTTTCCTTAATCATAGACCTGAGAAAATTTACTTGGTTTCCCAATAACCTGGGAAAGTTCAAAACAGAAACCATTCAGTGGCTGTCATCAGCATCTTAAGTAGTCCTTGTGAAATATGGCCAAGTGTTGCCATGGAAATGTGGTGTCCTAGATGGAAGGACATTCTGGATTTCACAGATTGCTTCATTCTTTTATCAGAAATGTCATTTTAATGATGGCGCCTACAGGGTGAGCTGTAACATCTTATCTAATCTAAACATCTTTCTTCCTCTCCTTCCAAGTTGTGGAAGCCAATGATCTCATTCCATCTCTGGCCCCCAGTGAGGTTTAAATTACACAAGCAAGATATATTTATTATCCAAATGCTGAAGATTGTTGGGGGTAAGGAGTGATTGTTTAGCATCAACATTAATGACAGTTAGAAATCAGATACAGGGATATGAAATTCTAAGCCTCTGATGTGTTCTGAAAAATTAAATAACTGCCTTGCATTAGTTGGCGCCTTTTTAAGAGGGTCTAGGGTGGATGACTGAGGAATAAATAAATGGATTCTCTTTTTAAATTAACACAAGACAAGACTGGAAAAGAAAGAAAAAAGAAACAAGAGCTGTATTATGATGAATATTGAAAACATGTTAAAAGGTGAATTCAGTATTTATTTTAGGGTTTTCTTCTCATTGTGTCAAAATTGTCACAGATTTTAGTACAGATAAATTTTTTTTAATGAGGGAGGTGCATAAGACAGGTATATATGTAGAAAATCTCACATGAAACTCAAGAGCTTCAAACAAACAACTATGTTCTACTTCTCCATGACTGCAGTGTCTTATTTAAAACTCAGTGTCTTATTGGCAGAATGCAGACATGCTTCACTGAGTTATTCAACTGTCAAGCCATGGACACAGTATTGGGCACAGCTAGAATGAGGAAGGACTCTTGTCTCTCAGTAACTCTTCCCTCTCTGCTGCTAATCCAGCACCATGGCTTTTGACAACTCTTGAGTTTCATCTATTTCAAGAGATTACCTGGATTCCCTGTATCAAAAGGCTAAAGTATTGAGTCAGGGCTCTGGCTGACCTGGTCTGGATTAGATACCTACCACTGGATGAATCACTGAAGCCAAAAGTTAGGTATCCTGATAACGAGAATGCTGGTTTCAATGGCAACCTTGTGGTAAACAATAGTATCACCCAGAAACCTAGGGTGAGAAGCAATTCTTTGGTTAGCCAACACTCCTGTTTGTCACATAATTGAAAATGACTTCCCATCTTCTGTGACTGTTATCAAGACCAGTGCACACATTGCCCCCATCTCTAGAGAAAAATGTAAGATCGTGTGATATGAAGTTTACATGCCCTGTAAAGTTGATGAAGCAGGAACCCTGCCTTTCCATCCATGCATCCCTATCTAGATCAAAGCCTGGCACTGTGGCTTCTCAGCAAACATGCTGAATGAATAAATAGGAAAAAAGATCTGGCTTTATTTTATTTCTTCTTACTATTTTATTCTCTTCTGTTTCCCTGCTTACTAGTGTTTAATCTTGTTGTTTTGTATATAATTTTGAAATCCACCTCAAATCCAAAGGAAAGGAAGGAAGTTGTTAAGATTTCAGGTGACCAGAAATAACACTCCCTTTCTCATTATGAGTTTAGAACTATTAAGAATAAGACGTGGAGAAAGTCTGAGGTAGAATATGACTTTAGGATTACAGTCAAATAGTTTTGCTTGTATTTCACTTCAGAGTTATGCAGACTTGTCAACCTAGCTGTTGCCACAGAGAGGCAATTACAGACATGCCCTGGAAAGGGCTGAGCAGAGCCTTCTCCATTTCTTCTCACATATTCATCACTCAGATAAATCTCTCTCTGTCTATTGGGAACAGAGGGAGTCAGAAGAGAGATCAACACTCTTTGTCTAGTACAAGTCCCTTATATGGAAACCCAGGCTTACAAGGGGATAGAAATTATTCCTTAACACATATAAAGAAAGACATGGAGGAAAGAGAAAGGAAGTAGAAAATCTGCCAGGAAAAAAAAAATCAGACAAAACCAAGTTCTGATCTGGACACTCCTTTGACATAGTTAGCATCCATGCCAACCCTCTGTCCCTCCCCCACTCCACCCACCTCTGTTTCAGCAACTGCTTTCTTTCCTATCTTGCCTTTGAGTTTTTGTCACAGGGTTTCAATATCCTTGTTCTCTTCCTGAGACAAGTGACATTTAATAATTATAACAAAACTGGCAAAGATATCAAATCTCTCTATCATTTTCGGCTCAAACGTCCATTATCTTAATGTAGCTGTAATTATTAAATAGTTTCAAGACCTTTGGGATGAGAGGAAATCTTTGGTCATCACTTAGAATCCATCCCATGGAGTCTAAGACATGGATATGAGAAAAACTAAAACCCTTTTCTCTTTTCTCATGTTTACAATGTGGAAAGTGGTGAGGAAACTAGAATTATGTGAACTCAGCCCGATATTTATTGGCTTTCTAACATATGTAAGACATTTTACCTCAAAAAGACTAAAATTAAGTTTGATTCATATACATATTTTTAAAATGATATTTAAGAGAACAAGATAACACCATCAAAAGATGGCCCAGGACAACAGCCAGATGAGTTATATATAAGGGTAGAAGAAGGAAATTAAAACAAAACAAAAACAAACAATGACGATAATGAAAAATATTTAAGCAAAAACAAAAACAAACAAACAAAAAGCTTCCCCCTTGTGCAGACATTTTGCCAGTTGCAAAGTAAGCGTGAACTGGATCACTAGAATGTACAGCATAGTAAAAAAACCCATAAAAGGTCCTGTTATTTTTTAAACTCTAAATAGTTAATTTAAGGCTTTTCATGAAAGGTGAAAGAAAATTTATGTATGAGTCAATCAAGAACATGAACAAACATCTAACAGATAGTCTTCTCTCATAGACTTCAAAATCCATGAAAACATATCTTTCCTAAGTGGTAGAGAGATAAAGGAATAAAGCAAGGAATGAAAACAGCTGCACATTAGTGATAAAAGTACCAGAGGATATGAGTTGTACTTTAAGTTCTGCTTCAATTGTTTTTCTGAAAATATAAATGCAACCTCTTACATTAATTTTTTAAATCACAATTTAAATATATATATTATATATATATATATATATAAAATTTTTTTTAAACTGACATTGAATGCTACATTTTCTGAGATTCAGCAGTCCACATCTGGAAATTAGATATTGGCTAAAGCAAGACCTGAGGACTCCTACAAGAAAATGCAGGCAACAATGTCGACTGACCTCTAGAGGGCTCCCTGTAAACCAGATCTGTTTCACGAAATGATACCAGTCATCATAGAGGGAAGCACTTTCCTTTAAAGGCGGTTTACACAGATTTGAAAGATTTTTCCTTAGAGATACTCATGCCTAACTTGCTTTTCCAGATGACGAATGAATGTTCACCAACCTCCAGGCATAGCTTGGTACATTACAAATCTTAATCTGGGTTATTTGCCTTCTCTGTAGTGCTGAACAAACTGTACGCTCCAGGTGTGCCCAGTTGCCTTTGTACCCAGCACCACAGTACCCTGCATAGAACTGGGTGACCAAGAAATACGTGTTGATTTGAATCGATCTGCTCTTGTGGTTCAAATGGTGTCTGGAAAATACTATCAACACAAGATGAAGCAGGAAATAATGAAAACACATTTGACATTTTTGTAGCCTGTAATACTTAACACACACTTTCATGTGTATTACCTTCCTGAAGGCTTAAAATACTAGTGAATCAGGCTTTATTATTGTTTACATAGATAAGATGATTGCATCTAAGGGACCCGATGTAATAAAGCGGAGATTCAAATTTAGTTCTTTTGATTTCAATCTCAGTGACCTTTTCATTGACTCATTGCTGCTTCTGATTATCCAAATAACGAAGTGACAAATTGGTAACCTTTCTTAAAAGTGTCCCTTGGTAAATAGACCCATAAAACCTGAGCAAGGGAGAATGCGTTAGACGTGTTCTCACCTAATTAAAGCTGGTTGACTCATGAAGGAAAGCAGGTAGTGGGGCCTTTATGTATCAACTCCTGGGGAGACTGAAGGCCTCAAGCCTCATTGTTCAACTTAACAGGTGCCAGGAGTAGAGATCAGAGCCAGAGAGGAGAGCCATTCTCTTAGCTGAAAAACCAAGAGAGGTAAACAGATCTCCGGGATGGTCCCCAGGTCACAGGATGAACAAGGCCAGAGCTGAGTATCAGGTATGAATGAGAAATCACGTGGAGGAGCACAAGAGAAAGTAATCAGCATGGGGTCCGGTGGACCTGAACCTGACCCCAGGTGACTGGGTCTGACTGCAGAGTCCTAGTTTCTTTCACCCATGCTGTTTCTGTCTTACTGACGCAGGGCTCAGGACAGGAGGAGGAAGAAGGGATAGAAATTGTTAATCTAAAAACAAACAAATGATTCATTTTCTTCCTACTCATCAAATGATACCTGGCAGTTAACCTGGGGAATCAATCATAACCAAGAGAAATGCATGCTTTGATAAATAGAACATCTCTATATTTGGAAATAAGTTGGAAATAAGGTTGATGAGGCTGTTTCTAGACAAAGCACTGAGTGTGATAAAATATATTAAGGGCTGAAATGGACAAAAGGTGACAGAGAAGAGAGGATAAGTTCCCAAAGGTCAGTGGCACCAACCTTGCAATCTTGCTATGGACTTGTCTTCCATCGCATTGCAAGAGCAAGAAAGCCCAGAGGCTAAGAGTACAGGCTGCCTGGGTTTGAATTTTTTGTGCCTGTCATTCACTTAGCTGTATGCTTTGAAAATATTTTGTAAAATTAAATTTCTCTTCTGTAAAATCAGGATACTATAGCACCTATTTCTTGGGTTGTTGTAAGAAAAAGTCTTCATTTATTCTAGGGCTTTTTCAACGTTACAGAAGTCCTAGTTTAAACATTAAAATAATTATATATGTGTCTTATTCAGATCAGTAAACCCCCAATAAATTTCAGCTATTTTGATGGGAGTGGGACTTTGGTGGATGAGGCATGACTACGCTGGGAAAGTGCAGCAATTTGCACAAGCAGAAAATCAGATCGGATGTCACTTCCTTAGGATACAGATACCTCTTCAGGGTCTACATGAAAAGTCTGGACGTTTTAGCATGAAAGACTTTATCGTACGTTAATGAAGTTCTTACCCATATCCCTCGTTTACCTCTTCAACTTTCCATCCCAAAGGAAGGCATGCTTCTGTTCTAATTTATCCATTAATTCAGCAGATAGTTAGTTATTGAACATCTATTCTCTGATGGCATGATCTGTTCCAAGCACTGAGATACAGTGGACAGAATTCCCTGCCCTCTGGGGACTTCTGTTCCACTGGGACTCCCTTAGGTCCTTGCTCATGTTCATCTCTGTGCTTCCTGGCTGTTGTGGTTACTGAAGGATGGAGAATGGGTTTCATTTTTGCTCTAAGTGATGAGGACCCTAAGCCTTTTTACACTCTTATGTCCTTTGGATATTTTTCAGGAAAACTGAGCTTCATTTTGGTGCCTGCTACCCAACCAGCTACCAGAAGGGATAGTTAAGAGGGATTCCAGAGTCCTACGTCCACTGGTGAGCTGAGCACAGGACCCTGCCTTCTCTCAGCTGGGGTCTACTGACACTTGCACGGAATCCTGCTCTTGATTTTTGGTGCCTTGTCATGAAAGCCCCCACCCAGTCATGAAACTGACTGGGATGGCATTTCCTCAGTCTCCATCAAGCCTGTCTGCACCCGACCCAGCTGTGCTCTCCCAGAGTGACTGTCCCATGGAACCTCCTGTGGGATGTTGGCAGAATCTTCTGTTCTTTGATAGTCACCTCTTTCTCCAAAGGTTATTGCCTTCCTGAGCTCCCTGCTATGTGCCATGCCAGGCACACCACCAAGACCTAATAAATGGTTGTCAAATGAATCCAGGTGGTCTACAAGATGATCTTACAGAGTATGTGGATCAAGAATTTGCATTTTAAGAAGTTAATGTTTACTATAATGCTTTAGGAAAGACGTAACTTGAATGAATAGAGGAATAGATTTTTTTTAAAGACCACCAGCTTTAATTGTGGCACAAAACTGATCAAAGTCTGAGTACCCTTGGCCCAGTGGCTGGTAATACAAGCTGTATAGTTTTACTAGCTGGGTTTTAATCCTGGTTCAGACACAAACCAGAAAAGATCAGCTGAGTGACCTTGGGAAAGGGTTCTCTGGACCTCAGTTTCCTTATTAAAAATGAGGCTAAAAAGAGTACTTACCTTGTAGCATTGTGGCCAGTAAATGAAACATAAAATGTGTAATCTATGTGAAGTGCTAAACTCTGTAGCAGACATGTGAATATTGAGTAAATGACTATTATTAATCATTGCTATGATAACATAACTACCACCTTGTCAACTCCTACTTTGCATCCAAGTACCATTGAATGGAAAGCTCAGGATGCTGCCTGATCCTCAAGAACTTGCACAGGACTTGGAGTAGGCCCAGGGGTGTGCAGCGGACACCAGCAGACATGCTGAGAGGAACACAGGACATCGAGTGAGAACTGCGCAGGGCCAAGGAGAAGCTGAGGCCCAGGCAGACGTTTTGTGACTTAGCTCACGGGCACGTCTCCCAGGCAGTGGAATGGGAAGGCTGCAACCCCTTCTGACATCCCGGAGACTGCTCTGTCTTGCCAAATTTTTTAAATTGATGCACTTTATCCCTTGAAAAAGTGACCTGGCTTTTCTACATTTTAGATATATGGGTACTGAGTCCGTATTCAAAGCTATGAAGCAGAAATTCCGCAGAGCAGTAAGGAGAACACACACATAAATAAGTTTTGTTTAACCATAAAACCTGAAGTTGGTTAGTCATTACATTGTAATCTAACCTGATCAAAACAAGGCAGTGCACATATGCCATATAAGCTTTTTCCCTTCTAAAAATATCTCATTATCGTCCACAGGAACAGCTATATATAGGTATTGTGTTTTTATGGCCTTTATTTCTGAAACATAAAAGGTTTTATGTTTCTAATCCCCAGACAATTTTTCATGGTATTTCTGTTTATCTTGCATTCTACTTTCAAACCATGTTTTGGGGGGAAAGTGCAATGATTTCAGGAAGGTCTAAAGTGTTTTTCAATTATTGTGAGTGAATCTGGGACTAGAGGAGTCATTCAGCTCCTCTAATGTTAGACAGTTGCTCTGAGTGACAAGAGTTACTCAGGTTGGGTTTTCACCCTCTTGGTTTCTTTTGAATTCTCTGTGGTCCATCTCACTTTCTTTTGCGTTTCTTTGTTGTTTATTGCAGTGAGTTTCAGTGGGGTTTACCAAGACTGGTCTTGTTACAATAAAGAATGGTTTGGTTGAATGTTTTCCAAAATGAGAGTTTCATCATACAGAAAAGTAACAACCTGGAGTCAGTTTCAATGAACTTGGGGTGGATTTGGACAAAGAAGTCTGAGGACGTGAATAGATCAGTGGTAAATTTTATGTACATTCCTCCCTAGGCAAGGCAATTCCTGTGCAGTCACAAAGGTCTCCACACTTAGAAGAGCCTTGACCTTGGTTTAATGCTCTGCTGGCACTATTTGACATTCTCAATTTTTGAACAATTTCTTATGAAGTCATGGACTGCCCCAACTCCGAGCTTGATGCCACAAAGTGCTCCAACTGCTTGGAATGCCACCACTTACTTCTTTCCTTCCTGATGAACTCACAGTTTAAGGGTCATTCTCTCTGCATAATTTTCTCTCCCTTCTCCAGGCAGAGTTAGTCCCTCAGTGTCTCCATGTTTCCATGGCAACTCATGCACACCTTTAGATTGTACTTTTCATTCTGTAGCATATGTGAAGGTGTAACTTTCTGTCTTTCTCAATCATGAACTCCAGGGCAAGAATAAGGTCTGAGTTTTCCCTTTTGTTCCTCTGGAATAGTTCTTGATACTTGGCAGTGCTCCTTCAATGTGCAATAATGAGAAAAGTTGCAGCAAGCATTTGTACTTTGCTGCAGCAGTATGAAGATTTTAATTCATTTCCTTTGTGTATTGCTCTCTCTGCACAAGATACTATTCTCCATTCTTTGAATATGCAGAACTATTA
This sequence comes from Vicugna pacos, assembly GCF_048564905.1. Taxonomy (NCBI): domain Eukaryota; kingdom Metazoa; phylum Chordata; class Mammalia; order Artiodactyla; family Camelidae; genus Vicugna; species Vicugna pacos. The sequence goes on along the minus strand of NC_132988.1, from coordinate 112,650,026 downwards.
TCTTGAAATGTCCAACTGAAGGTCACTTCTTCTGGATAGACTACCTTGAATATAAAAGAAAGAGGAAATCACTTTTTCCTCTGTGCTCTTGTAGCACTTACCTCATGGAATTGTGTTTGAAATGTATATTTCCCCCTGACTGAGAGCTCCTAGAACCTTGTGTTATTCAACTTTGTATCCCAAGCCCTGGCTTGGTACCAAGAAAAGAAAAAGGAAAGAAAGGAAGGAAGGAAGAAAGGAAGGAAGAAAGAGAAAAGAGAAAGAAAGAAAGAAAGAAAGAAAGAAAGAAAGAAAGAAAGAAAGAAAGAAAGAAAGAAAGAAAGAAAGAAAGAAAGAAGAAAAGGAGGGAGGGAAAAAGGAAGAAAAAATGAAGTAAATAAGCAAAAAGGAAGCAAGTAAGAAAGGGAAAAGGCAAAGGAACAAATCAAACAGTTGCATGATACCAAAAGATGATGTGATAGAAGAAAATTCCAATTAATCAATTCAGTTGTATTATCTGACATGCTAAGAGTTGATTCAGTGTCTTTTACTTTATACCCTAGTGTTTGGAAGAAAAATAGGGGATCCTCTAGGCTAACTGATTTTTTAACACAGACTTGAATTATCTAGTTATCAGTTTTATGGATTCAGCTAAACTAGAACCCATATTATTCTCTAGGAAGGAAAGAAAAGTTTTAAACTTTAAGATTAAAAAAACCAAAAAGGTAGCTCCCTTAAAGTCTTACATATGTACTGATCAATATATTTTATAAAGTAAATTGTGCTTGTATATTGTGCATTGTATATTCTTGACACCCTCACTGAAGATCTGTTGACCGTGTATGTGTGGATTTGTTTCTGGGCTCTCTCTATTCTGGTCCATTGGTGAATGTGTCTGTTTTATGCCAGTACCATACTGTTTAGATTACTGTAGCTTTGTTATACATTTTGAAATCATATTTCCTCCCACTTTGTTCTTGTTGTTCAAAATTCTTTTGGCTCTCTTGGGTCTTTTGTAGTTCCATATAAAGTTTTTTTCTTTTTTTCTATTTCTGTAAAAAATACCACTAAAGTCATTTAAAAAAAAATTGCTTCACTTACTTCACCCAATACCTCTGCTTAGTAAGCACAACTCTGACCATTTTCCTGGTTAAAATAAATGAACTTAGAAAAGCTGAAAATCTTATTCATTGTTATTTGGCTGATAAACAGCATTAGAGCCAAACAAACTCAATTTTATCCCAAACATATTTTGGGGTTTTTGCCAGTGGTGGTGGTGGTGGGTGTTTCTTATCCTAATAGGCTAAACTTGTTTCATTTTAAAGATTCAGAAGGCAAAAACTTATTCTAGTTAATAGGTGCCAACTAATTCCAATAGTAATCCTTTGCAAGTCTCTACTTGCTAGAGAGTGTTAACTGTTTAGAAGTAGTCATTTTTAACAAGCCCATAACATTGCCATTACATGAATTATACATGGCTTATAAAATGATTATTTAGTCAGTGGAAAATTAAATCTGTCAGTGTTTTCCAAATTGGAGCTAGGACATTCATCAGAAAAAACTGTTAAATTTTTAATCAACTGTACTGTGGTTGATGTAGCTATCAGCCTAAATTGCTCTTTCTCTGTCATCTCCCTTGTTGAAGAATATAGTGTAGAATTACCAGCTCTACGAAGCTAATTGATTTTTTTTCTTGCAGAGATTTAAGACACAGTGACATGCCATACAGAATTGAAATAAAAAAGTTGCATGAGAGTCAAAGACACATGTCACATACACTGAACAGTAATTTAACATTTTAGATTGGTTTTTGTTTCTGTTTTTGTTTTTTACTTTTCTCCCACTGACCCAGCTCCTCAAATTGGAGTCTACCTTGAACCAACATCACATTCTAAATATTCAGACCCCAAAGGTAAAATTAAAAGATAATATAGTGCATTAAAAGATAAAAATTGTTATGAAAAAAAGCATAAGAAAAAGGAACTCCCATTTGTATATCAATAACATAACATAATAAAACAGCAGATTCCTCAAATGCACAAAAGTATGACTAAAACTCCATACAGATAGATAACTCATGGGACATTTATCACAGCCATAAAGTGAGTTAGATAGTTTCTCACTTTTTTTTTTAAATAAATCTCTCCTTTGTTTTCCAGTGCACTGTAAGTTCCTCTGATGACAATCAAGGGAAATTTTTATATTTTTCTTCAGAGAAATTCATTTATTTATTAGCTGAATCTTCCAAAATTGTCTTTGTATCTATTTAAAGAAATACCTTCATAGGTAAACACAAACAAAGAAGGGCCCTGAGAACACTTCTTTGCCTACAATTCTGTGTCAGAAACACAGCTTGAACCAGTAATCAGAAGAATTCAGTGCCTACCTGTGCCCCGACACAGCACTGTGTATCCCAGGCCCCAGCTGTGTGTTTCTGTAGTTTCAAGTCCTCTCTGGCTTTCTTAGGCATGACTTGTTGTGGGAAATAACATGTTTATCTAGACTAGTATCTCTCAGAATCAAATATTCACGCAGCTCACCTGGCAGTCTTGCTGAAATGCAGATTCTGATTTTGCTCATTCATATAGTGAGGGACACCATAAGAGATAAGAATACACTTGCTCAAGGCCCCTGTTGCCTGTTCCAAACATTTTCAGTCCCACCATAGTCTGGATATAAACATTCACTGTTTCTCTAACATACTCTGTGCTTAGAAACCTCTGTAAATTTGCAATCTCTGTTCCCCCTAACTAGAATATCCTTCCTCCTTTCCTGCTTGATGAGATCTTGTTTTTCTTTCAACATAGAACTCAAATGAGAAGCATGTTCTGTTCCCTGCCTGGGCACTCCCCACCCAGGCAGAAGTAACACTCCTTCCACTGACCTGATGTTGCTGTTTTAACAGAGAATAACAAACCTGACTCCGTATTGAATCTATTCATTTAGTTCTAACCTTTGTGATCTGTTGCCTATGCTTAGTCATGCTAGCTCTGTACCTTTTGTAAAAGGATGTTGCCTATAGCCTGAAATATACACAACAGCCCATTCTCAAGGCTCTGACCTTTAAAGGCATAACACGTTTCCATTCATACAGAAATAAACAGAGAATAATATTTGTCTTGTTGGAGGCTTATAGGAACATTGTGACCAGATCTACAAGGACAAAGGATTCCAGCACCAAGAAATTTGCAACAACCAACCATACCCTCTTTCCTTTTAGTATGAATGAAGCCTGAATTCTAACTCAGGTAAGGCAGTTTTTTAGGACACTTGTCCACCATCTTCTTGGTTCACTGGCCTTCCAAATAAAGTCACTATTCCTTGTCCCAACATCTCATGTCTCTATTTATTGGCTTGCCATGTAGCCAGCAGTGTTGTCTTGGACTCAATAACACTGTGACAGCATCTTAATGGTTCTTCCTGCTTCTGTTCTCACCAACTCCATCCCCCCTTGTAACCAATTCCAAATTCTGAAAATGTAAATCAGAGTGTGAAAATCCCCATGAATGGCCACTTAAACACCTTAGTAAAATTCAATCTCCCTACCCTGGTCTACAAGCCCGCAAATGACACATCCTTGTTTACCTCTGGGACTCCTTTCCATGCAGAATCTCCTCCCATATAGAGGCTCTGGTTCCGTCATGCTTCCATCTGGACCTGTAAGAGGGTGAGTTTGTTCCCACTCAACCATGAGCTGTTCCCTCTTCCAGGAATGTTCTTCCCCAGGAGCTTCACTTCCCTGCCCTCTTCTCATTCTGGCCTCAGCTCACTCCATCAAACCTAAAGTTGAAGTGGCCACAGGGCTCTTTCTGGGTATTGTTCTGTGTTGCTTCCATCACAACCTTTATGATTACGTGATGTTTTCTTCTTGGTTTATTGTCTGTCCTCTTCTACCAGACTTACTAGTCCTCTAAGAGAGGGTACTCGGCCTTTTCTATGGAATGCTGTCTTCCCAGAGTCTAAAGCAATGTTTGATGTTTCAAAGACTTTTAAATAAATATTGCTTGAAACAATAAGTGTTGAAAATATTCAACAAAATGAAATCCCCTTTAGAAAAACAGACCTGGGCTTGAATGCCAGCCCTGTTATTTATGAGCTACTTACCTCTCCTAAGCCTCACTTTTCTCATCTGTAAAATGGGAATATTAAGAGTCACACCCCTGGAAGCTGTTGTGGTAAGTAAAATCAGATAATGCACATAACACGTGTAGCACAGCAATGGCATAAGGAGCAAGCTCAGTCAATGCAATTATGATTTTCATTACCATCAACAGTTTTCTTAATTTACACAAAAGGAGCAGGAGGTAGGGGGGCGGACCAAGGAGAGAGTGAAGGCACATGCCTTAGAAACAACATGGGAACTGTGGCCTTCTCTCCTAGCTCCAGGAGATATCTCAAGATGGGAAATATTTATTTAGAGAGTCAGCTTGAAAGTTAGTAATTATCTGATTAATGATCATCTCACCAAGGGCTTCTGTTCCAGGATGATGGGTTTAAGTGTATCTGGACTCAAGGGGAAGATTCTAACCTGCTGCTATATGAATAGTGAAATGTTTAGAACTGGATGTATGGAGCAGGAAGGTAATTATGTGTGCAGAAAACATATGGCAGAGGCTATATTTCTCCTGCTGAAAGAAACAAGTCCAAATATGTAACGTACACACATTCTCCTTCCTATAAATACACAGATTGGATGATGCTGTGGCAACATTTTGTTAAGTACCAGAATTCCAGAGAAATCACTCGAAGCACATTATCCAAAGAACAGATGGTTGGTGTCCCTCCTGATCTGAAGGTATTTCTGGCTGTCACGTGGTTATTCTATAAATAAATCCCACTGTGAGGCAGTGGAAGGTAAACAGGGAGAGGCACTCTCCAACTTTACAAAAGAAAGCACTGGGGAAAAATAAGAAAGTCTGGCTATTTTAGAGATGATTCTATCACAGAGCCCGAGGGCTGTGGGGCCTTGAGAAAACATCAAGGCCATCTGCTCTTCCTGGGTGAAACCTCACGGAATTAGACTCAGCTGGACTTTGAAGACCTGCAGAGGATGCCTCCAAATTTCAATCATGACATGTGTGGTACTGTTCCAAAATGCGGGCCGTGTGGACTTTGCCCACCCAGATCCTATTCTCTCAGCTTCTTCTCTCCATAGCCCACACCCCCGGGAACTTGTTCCAGGTCAGGTAGCCCAGAGCCAACTCAGTGTTTCTCCTGGTCTTGTTGTGACCTCGGGTCAGGACCTGTGAAGGGAGGGACTGGTAACCAAATGCTAACAGTCCCTGAGACCATTTGCATTCGACCTGTTTTTTTTTTTTTTTCCTCTCTGTCTCACAACTGTATTACAAGACCTGTTTGATTATTTTTATTTTACAGACAAGGCTTTGAAGTCCAAGATATTAACTCTTCAATCAGGTCACAGAGGTAGTAATTATAAATAAGATAGAGACTGTGCCCAGGTTGTCTGCCTCCTCGCCACTTCATCAAACCTGTACAACAAGCTTATCTTTTCTTTCCAAATTCCTTATGCTTAGTATCCCCATGGAAAGTTTCTTCCCAGAACTAAGGGACAAGCATTTATCCTCTAAAGTAGAACACAAAACTCACACATGGGTGGGCAATGCATAGCTGTAGAATAAGAATCTCTAAGTCCATTCATTCATTTATTCATTTTTTTCCCTTGAACATGATCATGAAAGCCAGAAACCTCTTGTCATTCTTTAAGTGTCTATTGCTACCTCCATTTAATCTTGATTAGTTACTTGAGCTTTGGAACCATAGTTTCCAGACCTGTAAAACAGAGACATTATGTGCCATAGCGAGTGGTTGTGACTATGACAGAGTGCTCTCTGTGCAGTGCCTGTGCCTTTAGCTGGTATTAGAACCCTTTCTCTCTGTGAGCAGAATTAAGTAGGTTGGAGACTACTGTCACATTTACCATAAACCTTCCTTCAGTGTGGAAGAAACATGAATCTACTTTCCAAATTCCTGGGACTGGATCTGTAAGAATTACTTAGAGTTTAACCTCTGTTGGTCTGATTCATTGATGTGTGCTCAGAACCAGAGTAAGAGTAGGGCCAGTCCAAAGCCGGTATTTAAAGGGACTTTGTTGAATACACATATTGATAAATGGAACCTGGGAGCAAAATAACTTTTTCTGAAAATTTTCTACTCATTTTAGTTTTTGTAAAATAGACTTGTTCTTCACACATTAATAATCACTATTTTTAAAATGACACCTTTATATTGGATTTTTTTCTTGAAGTGGTAATAGTCTCAGCCATTTTTAAAGAAAATGAGTTTTCAAGCTGCTAGGAAAATTTACGTTATTCTTCAAATTCTTTGTTTCTGCATTCTAAGAATAACCAAGATTTCCAACTTGAAGACTTCAGTGAAATAATAGCCTTTTATTTTTCTATTTAATTTTAGAAATTGATATTTAAGATCATTTTAGAACTTCCATTTTAGGGGAAAAAAACAGTCCTATGTTGTAAATAAAGGTATATTGGAGGCTTTTAAAAGACTTTTGCATTCCTGTGTCATTTACAATTACTACTTATTTTATGTAGAAAAAACATCCATCAGTTAGGGAAATAGCATTTTGAACAATACAGCTGTAATTTCATTGGCAGAGGTAGCCTGTTTGCCAACTTTATTTTTTCTTCAGCAATCAAATTTCTTTCTGAAATATTAACTGTATCTCTATTTTTCATTTTGTGAATATTTCTTTGGCTCTGACATTCACATTTCCTCCAGAAATACAGCCATAAGGACTTTGTGGGGAGACAACTATTAGAATGACAGACAATCCCAAGAGATGAACAGATGGCAGGGGTCCTGGCTCTGTGCCTACCCTGGGGTCACTGGGGGAACTTGGACCAAGACACTTGATCCCTCTGGGACTCAGGTTCCCCAGATGTAAATTGTTTAAGTTGGACATTTTTTAAAACATTTTTTTATTGAGTTACAGTCATTTTACAATGTTGTGTCAAATTCCAGTGTAGAGAAATAATTCCTAAATTCTTCTCTAGCATTCTTAAAAATTCTTCTCTTTTTTCTTATTAAAAATAACATATGTTCATGGTAGAAAAATAAGCTATAGGAAAAAAGCTCTTTTGAAATTATCATCTTTCTATTTATATCTACTTATGCATATTTGCAAGTGTGTATACACACCCCCAACACACACAGAAGCAAGCATGACTTGTTATAAATAATTTGGAACCCCTTGGACTAATCAGAATGAACATTACAACCTGTCCTTAGAGCACCTTGCTGCCTTTGTCATTTTTATTTTTATTTTTAGGAAATAATTACAGATTCATAGGAAATTACAAAAATAATACAAAGAAGTACCATGTACCCGACCCTTCATTCTATGGCTGAAAGAAATCTGGTTCTTATTGTATACAAGATATAATTCTTATAGTCCTATTACACATATAAAGCAGTTTCAAAACTGCTAACCTGTATCCCTATGAGAAACAAATTTACTAACTAAATTACAGTATTTGTGTAGAGTTCTTATTGTCTTTCACTTTACTAAGTATTTCATCCAAATTTTAGTTTTTCAAAGTTTTTTAGGCTAGTTCTTTGCTTTCTCAAACTCTTCATTTTTTTTTAATTGTTGTAATGCAATTAAGTTCATTTGGTATTGTTTCTATTCCACTTTGGATTCTTTGCATTCTGGTTGATTTTAATTATTTATTGTGGGTGTTTGTTACATATTCCTGTGATTCTAAGAGTTGGAGCTATACCAAGAGCTGTCCCCTTCTCCCTATCCCTACTACCTATTTCTGTTCCATGCTGTTGTTCAGCCTTTTCCTGTCTATCCTCTGCATGGAACCAGTCTCTTTAGTTTTTGATTTATCCTTCCTGTATATCTTTTGCAAAATTGTGTTTGTGTGTGTGTATGTGTGCATTTTCTTATGTCCTCTTTTTTCTTACATAAAGGGTAGCTTACTGTAGACAAACTTTTGTAATTTTCACTTGACGGTATATTCTGAAAATCAAATTTGTTGAAAAGATCTTCCTTTATTTTTGTTATAACTACATATTATTCCAGTGTGTAGATGTATATTTTTTGTCAATAATTCCTCTTTGTAAGTATTTAGGTCATTTCTAATATTTTGTAATAACAAACAGTGCTGCAGTGAATAACCTTGCACATCTATGTGCTTCATTCTGTCAATTCCTGGGAGTGGAATTGTAGGGTCAAAAGATGAGTGAATGGTAGTTTTGTTGGGTCTTAATAAACTCCCCTCCAGAAGGGTTGTGTTTGTTTCTGTGTCGGCCAGTAATGTTTGAAGAGAATGTATTACCTCACAGGTATGCTAACAGGATATGCTATCCTACTTTATTTGGTAAATAGAACTTACATTTTAGGGTAGTTTTAGGTTCACAGAAAAACTGAGTGGCAAGTAGAGAGTTTCCATATATTCCCTGCCCCATATATACACAGCCTCCCTCGCTATCAGCATCCTCCACCAGAGTGGTACACTTGCTACAACTAATGAACCTACCTTGACACATCGTAATCAACTGAAGTCCATGGTTTTCACTGGAGTTTACCCTTGGTGTTGTGCTTGTATGGGTTTTGACAAATGCTTAATGACATGTATCTGCCATTATACTATCACATAGGATAGATTCACAGCCCTATAAATTCTCCACACTCTGCCTATTAATCCCTCCCTCTTCCCTAAACCCTGGAAACCACTGGTCCTTTTACTGTCTCCATAGTTTGGCCTTTTCCAGAAAATCATTTAGTTGGAATCACACAGTATGCAGTTTTTTTTTTTTTTCAGATTGGCTTCCTTTACTTAGTAATATGTGTTTAATGTTCCTCCACGTGTTTTCCTGGCTTGGTAGCTCATTTCTTTTGAGCCCTGAGTAATAGTGCATTGTCTGGATGTGATACAGTTTTATTATCCATTCACCTACTAAAGGACATCTTGGTTGCTTCCAAGTTTTGGCAATTATGAATGAAGCTACTATAAACATCTGTGTCCAGGTTGTTGTGTGGATGTTAGTTTTCAATTACTTTGGCTAAATACCAAGGGATGTGATTGCTGAATCGTGTTAAGACTATGTTTAGTTTTGTTAAAAACTGTCTTTCAAAGTGGTCGTGTTTTTTTGCATTGCTACCAGCAATGAATGAGAGTTCCTATTGCCCCACGTCCTCATCTGCAAGCATTTGATGTTGTCAGTGTTTCGGATTTTAGCCGTTTTAGTAGGCGTATAGTGGCATCTCATTGTTGCAATTTGAAATCCCCTAGTAACATATGATGCTGAACATCTTTCATATACTTATTTACCATCTCTGTATCTTCTTTGGTACAGTGTCTGTTCAGATCTCTCGCCCATTTTTAAATTGGCCTTTTTTGTTTTCCTATTTAAGAGTTCCTTGTATACTCTTTTTATATTTCTTATTTAAGAATTCTCTCTTATTTAAGAATCTAAATATAAAAAGTGAAAGCATACAAGTAGTATATGGGTGAGCTCCTCTTTAACTTCGGAATAGGAAAGACTTTCTAATTTCTATGTGTAAAGGAAAGACAATCCTTTATCAGATGTCTTTTACAAATACTTTCTCCCAGTCTGTGGCTTGTCTTCTCATTCTCTTTATAGTGTCTTTCACAGAGCAGACATTTTTAATTTAATAAAGTTCAGCTGATCAATTATTGCTTTCACGGGTCATGCCTTTGATGTTGTATCCAAAAAGTCATCAGCATATCCAAGGTCGTGTAGACTTTCTCCTATATTATCTTCTAAGAGCCTCACAGTTTTGAATTTTACACTTCTGTTTATGATCTGTTTGGCGTTAATTTTTGTGAAGGGCATAATGTTTGTGTCTAGATTCATCTTTAGCATGTGGATGTCCAGTTGTCCGAGCACCTTTTGTTTTCCTACTTTTAAATCTTTGTCAACCTGAGAGGTGAGAAAGATACCCCAGTGTTGTTGTAACTTGCATTTCTTTAATTATGAGTTAATTTGAATATTTTTATATGTTTGAGGGCTATTATATATATATGTTTTTTTGACTTATCTGTTTATATATTTTTTTCTGTATTTCCACCATTTTTTGTCTTGGAAGTTTTAAGAATTCCTTATTTATTAGGAATCTTAAACCTTTGTATATGGCACACATTACAAATATTGTCTCACTATTTTTTAGTTCTCTTGATTTTTATGGTGTTTTGTGTCATGAGTTTTTACAAATTTTTCTGTAGTCAGCTTTATCAGTCTTTTCTTTATTGCCTCTACATTTCAAGTCACAATTACCAAGTCTTTTCTACTCTGAAATTAAAGAGGAATTCACTCATATAGTACATGTATGGTTTTATATTTTATACTTAAATTTTAAGCCATTTAGTGTTGATTCTTGTGTATAGTGTGAGATATGAATCTAATTTTAACTTTTTTTTTCAAATGGCTACCCAACTCTCCTAGCACCATTTATTTAAAAATCCATCTTTGTCCAGAATTTATCTTGATCACTGTGTTTTGGGGCATCTGCTGTTTGCTACAGTCTTTATTATTAATAAAATGAGATACTAGACTTTTCTTTCGCTAACACTTGAAGAACACTGTTTCAGTATATATGTATTTATATATTTATAATTTGATTGCCAGTGAACTGTAGCTTCTCCTTAACATCCACATAAAACAGCAGCTTACCTACTGGGCCAGTTGAAGGGGAATGCTGTCAGACACTGCAGCTCTCTCTGTAACTCAGCCTGGTACTCTGCAACTGCCAGCTGGAGTGTTGGAGATGGCTTAAACATCCTTCCACAGAACAACCTTTGCTGTTCAAAGTGGATGTTAAAATCATCACTCTCGTTTTAGGAAGCCAAGGCCCTTTTTGTATACCATTTACCACTCCTACCCTCACCCCCATATGGTAGCCTATAGGTTGTAGATTATGGGGGACTGATTTATTGTCTGCATTGCTGATTAGTATATATTCAGGGTCTAGTAAAGTACCTCATACACAGTGAGTAATAAATTAAATCTTTATTTAATGCCTATGAGAGTAAAAGAATAAATGATTACTGTATTCCTGTTAAATTCTTTCAAGTACAGTGTTGAACCAGTTATGATATCATGTTAGCAGACATTACATACCTATTTCTTAATCATATTTAAATAAGAAAAATGGCATTTATGAATGTGTGTTTTCACTAGGGATCAGTTATCTGTGGGTGTTTCTGCTCTGGATTAGGTCTTGCACTTAGACAGTCACTTCTGTAAGCTCACTTCATTCTCATTGCCATCCTATGAAGTAGACATTACCTGCTTAGCAATGAGGGAAGGGAGCTCAGAAAGTTTCAGTGATTTGCTAAGATTATTCCAGATCTTTGGGCTTCAACTCTACGTATCTTTTTTCAACAGTATATTGAGAAGTGTTAGATTTTTTTCTTCCAAATGCAGAACCTAGGGAAGTATAATAAAGGTCACAACTCACTCCTTGCCATGGCTGATGTGTGATAATTTACTGATATTTACAATTTCTTGAGAAAGTGTCGGAATTTTGCTGCTTCCTGCAATATTATTAGCATACCCTAATCTGTAGCAGGTAATAAATAATTCAGACTGAATTTGGCAAGAACAAATGTTTATCCTTTTCTACTTTCTGTTGGCTTGGGAGGAAATTATTTTCCTTTCTTAATTGTTTACTGAACAAAAATGTATTTACATTGTTTTCTAAGCCATGTGTGTGGTCTGGCCTATTTCCCCCCATTGCTTTGATGAATAAATTGTGTAAAATCCACTTGCTTTAGTAGCAGGAGATCCTGCTAAGAAAACATTCAGTTAGACTCACACAATAAAGCACACCAATCTGATGCCTGGGTCAGATTTAAGAAATCAATTCTCCCCTGCTTCCAAAGAAGTCATTTTATTCTGGAAGACAAACTGTCACGGTACAACTTGGAAAATGAAAATCTTTATTTAGAACCACTCTGGGTTTTCTGATGGGTCAATAGTCGTATTTAATGTATGTAAAGATAGGTCAAAGGCAGTTTCAAATAATGATGACATTTTCTTAGTCAGGGCTTACTGGGCCCCTCCTGATAACGACATGATGGGAATATCATGCATTTGTCTAGGGCGTTTTATTGTCAGCACAGTGTGGTTCTGCATCTGGAGTCCAGTCCTGCATCTGGATGGGCAGGAGGATGGAAGCAGAGATGGATTTGGAGTCAGACACTTTAGGTTCAATTTCCAGTTGAATGACTTGTTAGTGACTCGACTGAAACAAGTGAATTACCCTTTCTGAATCAAGTAAAATGTGTAAATTTAAATGAGATTTGCATATGAAACGCTTTGATATAATTTAAAACACTATGCAAATGTAACATTTTTTATTCCTACCATTTTTCTTGTATTTTTTTCTTCTCACTGACTTAGTAAGGGAGATAAAGATGGCAACACCCACCGAAACTTGCTTGAGACATGTGCAGAATAAAGTTTCTGGTTATGCCCGTTTTGTAAGGAGAGCTGCCTTTGGAGAGGGAGAAAGCACAGGTCTTCCTGCCCAGGCTTTTACCAGCTTTTTTTTCTTTCTTACACATATACCACTCTGTGCTGATTCCTTTTCAGATGCTGGGAAGAGACTGAAGAAGACCACGTTTACCCTGCTTACTCAATTGTACTGCTGCGTAAGGCTCAGGGACTATTAGAAAAGGGTAAACCCTAATTCCTCCCTTCAAGGTGCTCATGAAGTATTAGGAGGGAAAGGCTGACACACCACTAAATAATTGTGATTGATCAGACCCACTTCACAGGCTTCCAGACAAAATATATTATATTTCTCTTGTTCTTCAGACTCTTGGCTGAAGTCTCCTTTGCTTTAGTTTGCCACAAGTTCAAATTCTCTCTTGAGTTCTTCTTCTTCCTCCTACACCAGCTGGCCAAGAAGCATGGGATTAACTGTATCTCCATACAACAGAGAGAGAGAATAAAGCAAAATGATCAGTCCTCCTGTGGCCCGTCACATGGTGCTGTGGTTCTTTTGCTGCTCCCTGGTGCCTCACTACTCTTTGTGTCCCTGAGGAAGAACCAGCAGCATTTCGTGGTTGTGGCTCTGTAGCTTGCACTCACATGCTCGTGGTTCTAAAGCATGGCAGTGGCTGCTTAGACGGCATTTCTTTTCTTTCATGACCTATCCAATGTGGTGGCCACCTGTGAACTAGAGCACTTGAAATGTGGCTAGTCCAAACAGAGGTGCACTTAAAGAAAATACATCCTTCCCACACTGTTGGTGAGAATGTAAATTGGTGCAGCCACTATGGAAAACAGTATGGAGGTTCCTTAAAAAACTAAAAATAGAGCTACCATATGATCCAGCAATCCTATTCCTGGGCATATATCTTAAAAGATGAAAATTCTAATTCAAAAAAATGTTCAAATACAGCAGCACTATTTACAAAAGAAAAGACATCGAAACAACCCAAGTGCCCATCAGATGATTGATTTAAGATGTGGTATATACACAATGGAATATTACTCATCCCCCCAAAAAAGAAATATTGCCATTTGCACCACATGGATGGATCCAGAGAATAGCATACTAAGTGAAATAAATCAGACAGAGAAAAACAAGTATCATATTATATTACTCATTTGTGGACTCTAAAAAGTAAAACAAATAAATCTGTATACAAAACAGAAACAGACTCAAAGACATGGAAAACAAACTCATCGTTACTAAAGGGGAAAGGAAGTTGGGGAGGGGTAAATTAGGAGTATGGGATTAACAGATGCAATATACTATACATAAAATAGATAAGGAACAAATATTTATAGTATAGCACAGGAAACTATAGTCAATATCATGTAATAATTCTTTAATGGAAAACAATCTGAAAAAAATATATATATAACTGAATCACTTTCCTGTACACCTAAAAGTAACACCATATTGTAAATCAACTACACATCAATAAAAAAAGAAAACACAGACTTGATTTCAAGATTTAACAAATAAAAATGAATATAAAACTATCCCATCAATAATTTTTATATTATTTATTTATTGAGATGATAATATTTGTAGTATATTATGTTGAATGAGATATAGTATTAAAATTAAGCACATGTTTCTTCCTACTTTTTTAAAAATGTGGCAACTAGAAAATTAGAATTACATATGTGATTTGCAGTATATTCCTATCAGGTATTACCAGTTTAGTTGGTGGTGTTTTCAGATTACTTGTTTAACTGCTTCTCTCCATGATAATTTCCCCTTGGTGTTCTTTGGTGTTTTTTATCACTAGCAACTTTGAATTCTGACCATCATCATTCATCAGAGATGCTCTTAGATAGTGGCCCTTAAAAGAGAAAGAGGTCGGAATCTAGACCCTTTTCTTTTCAGGACGCTCCTTCTCTTGTTCGCAAATGTACTGAGCCCTGTCTCAGTGCCAGCTGCACATATCAATGAGCATCCACTTGTCTTCCACTTAAGAGATTCGAATTGCTCTAGTGATTTCTCTCAGAACAGAGACAAGTTGGTGCCTCCACCCAGACTGGTGTAAAGCTGGTAATGCTTTAAGCAGCATAATTTATTATGCAACATGACGAGCCACTTCATCAGTTTCATTCTTACCATCTATAAAATAGGTACAGCATGCTCTACCAACTTGATGAACAAAGTCCATAATGTGGTTGGCAAATTTTATAACACTAGGACCGAAAACAAAAACCCAGGAGGAATTTAAACTGTCAAGTGTGTTTAAATGGTGTTATCTGCACACCAGCTCATCTCAGAGAGAAAAACAAAAAGAAGCAGCTGATGGGATTGAATCAGCTAGAGATGTGGTTCCCCTAGAAGCAAGAGAAATGTGTGAGAGCTTCAGGCATAACTCTGTGTGCCAGCATCAAAGCTCTAATAACATGCCTACTACCCCCCGGGGCCAAAACAAATTCTTCAGTGATCCCACAGCCAGATCATCTTCCTCAAATAAAGCATCCCTCACTGTAACAAAGTCCTTAAGTCTTAAGAAAGGACTTAGTGTGGATTATAGCAAACATCTCAGTACATCTTTCACAGCAAGGATCTTCAAGCTCCACTGGGGTGAATTTTAAATATGATCTCATTAACATATCCCTTTCTACAGCTTAGAAAATACAGGGAGGCACTCAGAATGTGAAACCTGGATTCCTTACACTAAAGGAGTGCAAAATATTTGCAAAGTGGTAATTAATGGGATTCAAAGCCACTAGCCAAGGGAGCATCTGGGATAGCCAAGTGAGCTTCTGAAGCAATTAGCCTCAGGGATACTGTGGGTTTGGTCCCAGACCATGAAAATAAAGCAAATGTCAAAATAAAGTGAGTCATACAAATTTTTTTTTTGGTTTCCAGTGTATATTAAAGTTATTCTTACACTACACTGTAGTCTATTAAGTATATAATAGCATTATGTCTAAAATACGATAATAAAAATACTTTACTGCTAAAATATGCTAACCATCATCTGAGCCTTTGGCACGTTGTCATCTTTTTGCTGGTGGAGGGTCTTGCCTTGAAGTTGATGGTGCTGACTGATCAGGATGGTGGTTTCTGAAAGGCTGGTGTGACTGTGGTGATTTCTTTCAATAAGACAACCATGATGTTTGCCCTATTGATTGACTTTTCCTTTCACAAATGATTTCTCAATGCTGTTTGACAGCATTTTACCCACAGTAGAACTTCTTTTAAAATTGGTGTCAATCCTCTCAAATTCTGGTGCTGCTTTATCAACTAAGTTTATGTGATATTCTAAATCTTTTGTTGTCATTTCAACAATCTTCACAGCATCTTCACCAGAAATAAATTCCACTTAAGAAAGCACTTTCTTTGCATATCCAAAAGAAGCAACTCCTCATTCATTCAAATTTTATCTTGATATGGCAGCAATCCAGTCATATCGCTAAGCTCCACTTCTAATTCTAGTTCTCTTGCTATTTCCATCACATCTACAGTTACTTCCACCACTGAGGTCTTGAAACGCTCCAAGTCATTCACGATGGCTGGAATCAATTTTTTTCCAAAATCCTGCCAAAGTTGGTAGTCTGAATTCTTCCTATGAACCATGAATGTTCTTTATGGCAAATAGAATGGTGAATCCTTTCCAGAGGTTTTCAATTTACTTTGCCCAGAGCCATTGGAGGAATCGTTGTCTATGGGCACTATAGTCTGACAAAATGTAGTTCTTAAATAATAAGACATGATCCATGGCTGCAGAATGGTTGTTGTGTAAGGAAGCATGAAAACAGTATCGATATCTTTGTATGTCTCCATCAGAGCTCTTGTGTGACCAGGTACATTATCTGTGAGCAGTCATATTTAGAAAGGAATATTTTCTTTTTTTTTTTTTATGTCTGAGAAGTAGGAATCAATGGCAGGCTTCAAACATTTAGTAAACCATGTTGTAAACAAATGTGTTGTTGTCTGGGCTTTGCTGTTCCATTTATAGAGCACAGGCAGAGAAGATTTAGCATACTTCTTAAGGAGCCTAGGATTTTTGGAATGGAAAATGATTACTGACTTCAGCTTAAAATCATCAACTGCATTAGCCCCAGACCGTCCTTTGAAGCACTGAAGCCAGGCACTGGCTTCTCCTCTCTAGCTATGACATTTTAGATGTTATCCTCCTTCAGCATAAGGCTGTTTTGTCTACACTAAAGAAGACTGTCTGTTCTTTAGTGTAGCCACCTTCATTGTCTTAACTAGATCTTCTGGATGACCTGCTGCAACTTCTCCATCACCACTTGCTACTTCATCTTGCGCTTTTATGTTATGAAGATGGCTCATTTCCTTAAACTATATGACCCAACCTCTGCTAGCTTCAGGCTATTTCTCTGTGGCTCTCTTGCCTCTCTCAGCCTTCACAGAATTGAAGAGACTTAGGGCCTTGCTCTGGATTAGGCTTTAGCTTAAGAGAGTGCTGTGGCTGGTTTGATCTTCTACCCAGATCACTAAAACTTTCTCCAGATCAGCAATAAGGCTGTTTCATTTTCTTCTTCTTCTTTTTTTTTTTCAAGAACTCTTCCTGTGTAATCACAGTTTGGCTGTTTGGTGCAGCTTTTGGCCTAGCTCAGCTTTCCACGTGCCTTCTTCACTACACTTAGTAATTTCTAGTTTTTAATTTAAAGTGAGAGATTTGGGACTATTCCATATGGTGAACACTTAAAGGCCATGGTAGGATTATTAATTGGCATAATTTCAGAATTGTTGTGTCCCAGAGAATGGGGAGGGGGCCCAGGAGAGGGAGAAAGATGAGGGAATGGTGGGTACATGGGGCAGTAAGAACACACACAACATTTATAGATTTGGTTAGCTGTCTTGCATGGACTGGTTACAATAATAACATCAAAGATCACTGATCACAGTTCACCATAGCAAAGATAGTAATAATGAAAAAGCTTGAAATATTTTGAGCATTACCAAAATGTGACACAGAGACATGAAATGAGAAAATGTTGTTGGACACTGGACCACTCCAATTTGAAGCAGGGTTGCCACAAACTTTCAGTTAGTTAAAACTGCAACATGTGCAAAACACAATAAAGCAAAGCACAATAAATCGAGGCATGCCTATGCTCAGAAAACCCTAGGCTTCTTTTCAGTCTAGAAAGAGATGTTCAGTTTAAAAAGGAGCTATTGTGTACCTCCTCAGTAGCTACAGAGTGCTGAAGTGTTAAAACGAGGTCCTAATTATGTAAACAAGAGTGGGAATGAGGAAGGGGCGTTGACTATTACTCTGTCTGGCTCTGGTATCCCAGGAGATATGGATTATGAGGTACACCTTCTGCAGGTATTGAAGGCTGGGGATGGGTGGTGGGAGCTTGGGGGTTTGATTCAAAACGCTGGGCTGAGATGACCTAAGGAACAGAGGTAGATAAAAGGTCTTTCTGCTCAGGAAAATCTGCTCTCCCACTCTAACGTCTTCTAAAGAGAGTCATCAAGTCAAATCTGTGACTGGCAATCCTAGAATTAAAGTTAAAATACATGCTCACAAACAGATATGTAAGCACACATTCATAACAACTTTATTCATAGCAGTGAAGCACAAAGTAAACATTCACCAACATGTTAATGGATACAGAATTGTAGCATCTTCATGCAGTGGAATACTTCTCAGTCATGAAAAACTAACAAACTACTGATAAATAAAAATAGCATGGATGAATCTCAAAAACCTTATACTTGGTACAAAAAGATCAGAAAATAAAACGATGTATTATATTATTTCATCTATATAAAGTTCTAGAATAGGAGAAACTAAATTATGGTGACAGGTGTCAGAGCTGTAATTGTCTTTAGGGATGAGAATTGACAGGGATGTGATACTAAGAGGGAACTTTCTGGAATGATAAAAATGTTCTGCATCATTGTTTGGGATAGTGTTTGTACAAATGTATACATTTGTCAGAACCCATCAAAATGTACATAAAATCTGTGTTTCATTCTATATAAATTATATATAATTATACTCCCATTTTTAAAACAGTAGAAGGATAAAAGCCATTTTTCATGTTTAAATGCAATTTCCTTAAATCACAGCTGTCACAGGTCTATGGGTTCAATCTGACTTCAAGATTCATCCATACATGCAGTCTTCTCTTTTCCATGGCTTTTAATAAAACTTTAGTCCTGCACTATTTTCCCGAGAAATTGGGAGAAAAGGAAAAGGAGCCTGAACATGAATGGGCTTTTTTTCCACCAGATAAAGGGTTAGCCCAAGCATTTGTCTTTAAAAGGTGAAAGAATAATTTCCCTTTCATCAAATGTCTTGTTTCAGAGATGGTTTTAATGAAAATTGGCCTGCAATGGTTCCCTTAGCAACTAGCAACTAACATCTGAAGTAGAACTTGGAGTTTGAGAAAAAAATCTTGAATTATTCTGTCACTTTTCCAAAGGGACCAGTATCTGGAAAAAAGCATCTTCCTTTCGAACAGAACGACTGTAAAGATAACATAGACTTTAAAACAGAGAGATGATAAACTAGGTTTTACTGTACACTTTCTATTTCCTTGATAGTCGGTCAGCAAACTTTATTCTGGCCTCAGTCTGTGTCTGTTGATCTGTCATGTTCAAGTGAGTATATGATGACTAAGTGAGCCTGCATGTGGACCACTGAAACTAAATTCTCTACCACGTATTTTATAATTTTTCAACTACTCTTGATAAAGTAAGCAATCTTATCTCAGTTGGTGTAAAAATGATCTCATATAAACACCAAAAGAGCATGGGGGGCCTAATGATAATAATTAATAATAATATCTACGCTCCAGTTTCCTGACTTTGATGGGTTTTCTTTGACTTTCAAACATAAGATGATAAGAATGATGATGGTGGTGGTGGTGGTGGTGGTGGTGATGAAACTGCTTGTGAGAATGCTGGCTGCCAAGGAGAATGTGGGGAGCAAATTTACTGACTGCAATAATTTCACACAAGGAGTTTCATCTTGTGGCTGGACCACTCTCCATTCCCTTGCTCATACTATCATATTTCTACAGCTCCTGGACATGCACCTTCCCCACCAGTGACTTTTTTCCTCACCATCACATGATCAATATATGCTTATTCTTATAATAGGAGGGTTCTACCTGGCACAAAAATAAGCTCCTAATTATAAAGGGACCATTCATTAACTTTATGTATTTTTAAAATTCTTCTTCCACAGTGTTAATTGAGTGTGTATGAAGCACAAGACACTGTATTTGTCAGACATAAAAGCACAAAACCATTAAATAATTCTGATGCATTTATATATATGATACAGATAGACATAGATAAAGATAATAAAGTTATAGAAAAACTATGGAATCATGAGTAACCAGATTTGCTAAGGTGGCTGTATGTTGGGCATTGGTTTTCAAAAGTTCAAAAGACTGCAGTGAAAGTTTTTATTTTAAGAGAAATCATTGAAAGAAGCAACTGACCTTGCTCTTCTCTGTCTCAAGTCAGAAAATAAACAGTGAAAGTGTATATTAGTGGTTTGCAAGTGATTCAGAGCAGGATGCTCAGCTATTAGAAAGACATCGATTGGGCTAGAGGAAATGAGTTGGCTGCAGCATGAGATATAAGCCAATGCCCAGGATTGTGGGGTCAGGGAAGGATGCCAAGGCGCACTGCATTACTTGGCAGGAATTCAAGCTCATTGCTAAAGGCCTTGCTCTTACTCTAAATCCAGGTTTTTCAATCCCTTGCAAAACTCTTACCTTGATATTCAATATTTTTCCTTCAATCTTCCCATTTTTCAAGATTGTTGATATTGATTTGAAACATTCCTCTTTGATTATGGTCCTCAAAGCCACCTTTTTAGGTTAAAATTCATTGACTGTTTTTCAACTACTGTTCTTTTAGACTGATAATCAAATTTGTTCACAGACTCTGTTTTCAGAAATATCTCTCACTCTGGAAAATAAACAAGTCTGCTAAGAACATTAGTTGGAAAAAATATTAATGGTTCAAGAATATCAAATCCATTAGCCACCCTCACCAGACTGCTTCAAACAAGGTGTACTGGGAAGGGTCATGGCTGAACGGGAAACCAGCAGACATCAGTTCTATTCTGGGCTTGACTTCTGTGTGACCTTGAGCAATTCACTCAATTTTTCTGCAGTTCAGTTTGCTCAGGTTTCAAAAAATTGAAATGATAATACCAGGATGTTATGGAGAGTCATCAGATTAGCGAGATGCTCTGGACTCTTGAGACACAAGCTAATGTAGAAATAGAAGATATCCAAGACATGCCTCCCAGCAATGCATCTTGTATTCTATGTACCATATTCTCCTATTTCCTTTCCTCACTGCTTTAAAGCCCCATGAATTATTCCTTTCAAACACTGTATTGTTCTATTTGAATTGTTGCTCAGTTACAAATGATGGGATAAAGGTACAACCTACCGAAATCAGTTCAGTTCAATTCAACACAGGAAGGATTGATGGAGTACTTAGAGAAAGTAGGTTATTAATTTGATGACAATCCATAATCTCCTGATATTAGAAGAGCCTCCTGGCTTCTGTCTCTTTTTCTGAACCATAAAGCATCTGAAGTTGTTTTACTAACATCACCTCATATTTGCTAAGTGATTATTAGCTGCTAAACACTTTGCTTGCCTTATTTCATTTAGTTTTCACAACCCCATGAGGTGTGTTTTATTAATATCCCTATTTTACAGACCAGAAAACTGAGTGAGAATTAGCAAAGACTCACGATGTCCAGGAGCAAAACTGCCATTCAACCTAGGGTCTCTTAGCTTCTAGCCACTAACTTACAGTTTCCCATAACTAATGATTGTCAGACATGAGCATGACATGCTTTTGAATATGTGACATGCTTGTTAAAGATACAGATTCCCACTCATGCACAGATAGTCTTGATGCTATGGCTGTTAATTGTGCTTTAGAGACATATCCAAGAACTGAAAGTGAGGGGCCCTGTTGTGGACTCGGTGAGGACAGAGGGTCAGAACAAAGACCTTAGAGAAGGCCAGTATGGGACCCGCCTGTTGCTAGGTTGAGATGAGTAGATGGGTACAGCAAACCTTATGACTTTCAGTCATTAAGTGGTTAAGCAAGTGTGACTAGAGATTGACAAAATGCAACTGTTTAAGTACCACTTAGCCACAACTCAACTCTTATTCCCATTAACCTCTGAACTGCTGAGGGAGATTGCAATAAGATAGTCATTGTAAGTCAGTTTCTCAACCTCAGCACTGCTTATTTTGGGCCATATAATTCTTTTTTGGTGGGGATTGCTCTCTATGCTGTAGGGTAGTTAGCAATATCCATGGCCTCTAACCCTTAGTAGCCTGAAGCATGCCCTCCCTAGCTATAAAATTTTTTTAAAAGCTCCAGATTTGTCAAATGTTCCCTGAAGGGCAATCTCCCTTGCTTGAGAACCACTCTTCTATTTAATATTGGAAACCTTAGGGTATTGAGAAGATCTGGCTGTGGAAGTCTGTGTTCTTTGTACAACTTGTTACTTGAAATGGATCTGAAAAGAATCCAGAGTTCAATAAGGCCTGCTCTTTGCAATTAAGATGTCTATATTCTACTAGAGGAAACACCATATTTGAATATATAACAGTAATATAAAGTATCAATGAATGTAAGAAATGTTCCAAAAGCTGCATGGACCCAATGGCAGGTGCCCACCCCAGACTCCTGAGAAGCTCTAAATCTGGGGACCATGATAGGAAAACCATCCAAGCAAGAAAAGATAGAAGACTAATCAGAAATAAAGGCTGAGAACCACAATTTGGAATAGCTGTGGAAGCCAAGAGGGGACATTTAGGGACATGGCCCTACTGATGGGGCACATACTCCACAGAGAGTGGAGGGAGGATGCAGAACAGCCAGGGGTCTGAGGGAGAGATAGCCCTTCTTGACTGGAACTAAAGCACTTCGGCTGAGGAGGCAGCAGGCGGATGGCAGCAAGGGAGTGAGAAGTGATGGAAGATGAGGAAGTGGAGGCAGAAGAGGAAACCACTTTGGGAAAGCTTATTTTGGAAAAGAGTGAAAGCTATGGCCTGAGGGTAAAGCAGAAGAGGGAAATTTAAGCTAGTGTATTCACAGAATGGTTCCAGAACCAGACAGTCTGGGTTTATAACAATAAAGGTGTAAAAAGCAATGTTGCTTAGGTAACTAAAGGGCTCTTTTTGTTTTGTTTGTTTTTTTTTTTTTTTCTTTTTATTTATTTTTGAACGACTTTGAAAATTATGCACCACACAAAGGTGAACAGGAGGTAACTGGCCAGAACTCTTCATAGAAAGGAAGACAGTCGCAGGGATGGATCTCTCTTTCTTGCTGGCACTTCCCTGAGAAATCACTGAAGGAAGATGCTTTTCTCTTAAAGCCTCTAAGAGCTAGGTACCCCTTTAAAGCAGTGACTTTCTCAGGACTGCAGCTGATGCTGTGCCAGAAACTGCCTCTCTGAAACAAAACAAAACACTCAGATTTGTAGCATTTGCTGATTTCTGTGGTGTCAGTATCCAGCCCCTGTGCCATGGCTAAAGTTAAGCTAGCATCGAGAATCTGTTCTCCTAGGGAATGGTTCTTGCTAGCTGGTGTGAGCTGGCTTCCTGCATGGTGAGCCAGTGTGAACTGGTTGCAGCTCACCAGTGTGGCCTCAGTCTCCATCCGCTAAGTCATGCTCTCTGGAAAGCTGTCTTCCCAGCATGTATGTCTTGACTAAATGTTTGGGCAGAAGTAAAACTTTCAAGTTAAGGGCTTTTTAAGTTCCCCCTTGTCTCAAGGTAATAGTTTTTATTTTTGTGATTTTCCATCTGTAACTCCACTTGGAATGTACAGGATTGGCTTACACAGAGAGCCAAAGGCTAACTTGAAATTTGTAGGACAAGTGTGGTCCACCAAAGATGTTTAGAACAACTACAAAAAGTAAATTTAAAAAGGGAAAAAAAATGACCAAAGTAAATGGTTCATGGGGGTAGAATTTAAATTGGTAGCTTCTTCTGTTTGGTTATTTTGAAAAGACTTTCACTTTATGCATTTGGACAGACAGAGAAGCAGTTATGTTTTTTTCTGGGTTGGGCTCAAGGAGTAGCTGTGTAATAGAGGACTTCCAGTCCTGAGAGCCATCTGCAATCCTGACAAGGAGAAGTAGTTTGTATATTCTGAGGTAGAAGAAGGGAGTAGGGAAAGACAGGCCATGTGGCTGGATGCACTGTATCTAGAAATTCTCACCTTTAATTCCACTGAAGTTACATCATGAGGCTAGGACATTACATAAACTCCCAACTTAAGGGTAAAGATCATTGGTGCCCTTGTCTTTTGTTTCTTGTTCATTATAGGGAGGCCAAGAATAATTCTTCATACATCACTGTCACCAATTTAGGATTCAAATGGCCAGGTGTGCATGATTTGGTTGCCTACTGGAAACATTTTTTGGAGATTTTTAAAAAATAATGTATTTTCATGTTACCAAAATATGTAGGAAAAAAACAATGAATGATGGAGAAAAAAAAAACAAACAAAACAAACCTATAATCTGAGAGGCACCCATGTACTTTAGTCTTTTTCTCTCTGGTCTTTTTTTCTTATAATTTTTTACTATGTCTTTTATCCCTAAGGTCTTTTGAACAATGAGGTATGTTTCTAGTTCATATCCTCCTTTAGAAAAGAAGTATCAGTAGGTAGATGCTGATGAGAGAAATAAATTTGTTAACCTACCCCTGTCTTGCCTCTTCTGTCCCTGAGTATGTAAATTAAAGATATGAACAAAGGCTGGTGCAAAAAGTCAGAATATTGAATTCCTTAATTTGAACTCAAGGAAGGTATGTGGGTTGGAGAGCTCTCTGGGGAACAAGAGCAGAGCTTTTGTTTGCTTAATAACTGGAGATGTTGAGTTACCTCATTAGGCCCATGCAGGTTTAATGATGCTTTACTGAGGGTGCACTGGAAGGTCCCTGCAGAGGGCAGAAATTGTTTTCCTTGAAGATTTCTAAGGCATTTGTAACTTCTTCTCTATAATTGCCCCATTTGGTTTTGACTTTCTTTTAATAGCACAGACCTTTTCCTAAACATTTTTATTTTCCATCTATCATCATTCCTCTCCCACAATTCCCAGCTGATTTTTCTTGCTGTGGAGCCTATAATCACTCAGCTCTCACTGGGACCTGCACTCATGGAGAGCTGGGGATCGGGGGATTTTCTCCGGCTGACCCCTTGTAGCACCCAGTGGCTAACCATGATGACAATCCCTGCCGGTTCCAGGACTTGACAATCTACCTGGCTCTTTTATAAGCATTTTCTCAGTCTGTCATCACACACCTGGGATGAATGCAGGAGAGGGTTTTATTGGGGCAAGTGGTACAAGAGGAAACCCAAGCATTTGGGACAATATTACGTTTGGAGGTAAAGGTACATCAGCACTTGTCTTAAAACTTTCTTAACTTTGTGCTTTGCTTTTATCTACTCTTTCATTTATCAGAAAGGATCCATTGCCTAGTTAGACAATACTCTTTTCCCATAGATGGTTTTAAGGTTGGCTTTTGTAGCTGTGTGTTTAGCAGGGAAAAGCTGGAATTATTTCTTATGTGTCATCTGTGTAATCTTGGTGCTCCCTTACCTTCTGACACTAGATTTATACTCCACATACCATCCCCATTGCCATGATGATCTAAAGTGGCCTAATCCAGAAAGAGGGAGGCTTTCCAGGACTGTACCATCCAAAAGTTCAGACAAAAAGGTGAGATCATCAGATCAGTCCTTTGGGAACAAATGCCTCTGAATTTAAAGTACAAGTCACATTTCTAGACTTACTCTTGTAATCTCCTGGGATAGCAGCAAGCAAATGTGCTGTTGGGATATCAGAACTGGAATGGGCTGAAATAGAATTGGATCAGCAAAGGTAATTTAGTGGGCAATGAGACTGGTAAATTTTTATAAACAAAGCAAACATCTTTTTCCTTTGAATTGAGCTGGACATATTGCAACTTCTGCTTCTATGATCCATCCATGCACCAAGATGTCAGCCTTTTCCCTTAATATTCTACAAGACACTCCCTGTCTTATCCTTGACAAGTCCAGGGAGCCTTACTGAAAGCTGTGTATGTCAGAAAGGTGGGGAAGAGGTGTTGAGGGCTTCTGGTAATTGCTATGATGTTATTATCCCACTTCAAATGAGCCTGAGGGCAGTTTTCCTGCAGTTCATAATTGGTCAAGAGTGAAAACTGGAATTCAAATCCAATTCTGCTGTGAGGCCTTCTAACTCTGAATCCAATTTTCTGACCTTTCTACCCTTGTTGCCACTTACATGTAGAGTGTTCACTAAAGGTTTGTTGAACTGGGTTAAATAGAACTGCAGGGCAAAGGGAGTTTTAGATCTGCCTTTCCAATAAAGGACAATTTCCTCTGGACCAGATTCTCAGCTTTCTGTTCTGCCTCTGAGTTCATTTGATAAGAGACTTGATTTGGGCTTGTTTTAGCAGATAAGTTCAGTTAATATTTACTTCAGGAAAGTGGGATTAGTGAAGATAGGTGGAGAATGAATTATACATTCTCTGAGCAACTGAAGGTCATTAGGAAAACATGCAGCTGTCAGAGATTTCTAAGTGAGACCTGCACAGAGAGGATTGGGGGCAGTTTCCAAATGTTCTGGTTTCTATTTATCAGAGTCATTTTGGAAGTGGTGAACTGGGACGATTAGGCTGTTAATTCAAATAAAAGGGAACTTTTAATACAGAAAGTGACACATGCTCATGTAAATACAGAGAAGGCAGCCACAGAAGGCTGGTGGACAGGGCAGGCAGCCGGAGTGGGAGAATCACAGGAGCTGAGTATTTTGCTGAGTCAGTATATTAATAACCCAGGAAAAGGGACATGAGTTAGGGAGAATCAACTCAACTAGCAAAACAGACCCTAGCAAGGGCAATAATTCTAATGCAGAGTCCAAACAGTGTGTGCAATTCAGGTAGCTTTTTGATAATGTTAGCACTGGACATTTGTCTCCAGAGGAAAAGAACACCTCCTGTAGGATGAAACTGGAGTCAAAACTGGGCAATACCAATAGCTACTAGGTCATCCTTCATCCTCCTGTCCCATAGTCCAGGCACTGAGCTAAGTACTTTGCATGGATTAGCACATTAAATCCCCCAAATAGCCTTAAATGCCAGGGACAGTCATACAAAATTTGCAGATCAGGATAAAGTGAAAGTTTAATTTTTTGCCCCAATTCATACGCCCAAAGTGGAGGATTATAATGCAAACTCAGATTCAGTTGATGTTGAATTGTTATTGTGTATCATGTATCAGAGTACCTAAAAGTGCATGGCATGCTTCTTTGGAAAGGAAAACCTGAGGGCTAGGATGAGTGTTGTTTCAAGAGTCCTACAGAGAGATGGACTCGAAGCATTACAACTTGAGGCTGGGAGGTTATGGGTTTCCAGAGTTCATTTCTATCATAGGACAAACTCAACCATTTGGAGAGGAACTATCCAGACCTCATCAGCTGATGGGGTGGAGGTTAAGGATCATCTTCTTTCTCTGTTTAGAATTGACTGGCTCAGGAAAAGGGTAAACATGTTCAGGTGGGTAGAGTGGATGCTGCTCCAGTGACAGAGAGCTGGTGAAAACAAAGGCTGAAGAAAAAAGATGATCTGGGTGTCACTCACTATTCATTCAACAAATATTTGCTGAGTGTCTGCCATTTGCCAGGTAGTGTCCAGGTGTCAGGACACAGTACATGATGCAGGGAAGAAAACCATAGTTAAAAGGAGCAGAAGCTTTGGTGGTAGGCAAATCCCAGCATTGTCACTGACTAGCTGAGTGACCTTGGGCATGATACTCAACCTTCTGAGTCTCTGCCTCTTCTTCAACATGGACATAAAGGAGCCCATCTCTGAGAGTTACTGTGAGAAGTAACTAAGATGATGCATGTGAAATGCATGGGTCATGGTGGACACACACTAAATAGTAATGATACTTCTACTCATAACTGAGAACTTAACTCTACTGAGAAAATACATGTCTGGTTTTTTTTTTTCATAATGTAATAAGATGTCATCTTCCTTGTGCCACTTTCTAAGAGTTCTATAGAATCTAAATGTTTCATCTTGTTTCCTGGAGGACACTAACATATCAATGGATTTCTTGGGTCTTAAATTCTACATTTCTGGGCCCTACTCATCCTCTACCTCCCTTTTTCCCTCTACATAGCTTGGCTGATATGATGGTCAAATTTATGTGTCAACTTGACTGAGCCACACGGTGCCTGGACATTTGATCAAACCTTATTCTGGTTGTGTCTGTGAGAATGCTTCTGGATGACATTAATATTTGAATAAGTAGTCTGAGTAAAGCAGGTTGTGCTCCCTAATGTGGCTGAAGCTCATTCAATCAGTTGAAAGCCTGAGTAGAATAAAAAGGCTGGCTTCTCCCAGAGTAAGAGGGCACACCTTCCGCCTGACTGCCTTGAGTTGGGACGTCAGCTTTTTCCTTCCTTTGGACTCGAACTAAAACATGGGTTCTTCTTGTTTCCTGAACCTGCTGGTTTTGTACTGGAACTACACCACTGGCTCTCCTGGTTCTTAGGCTTTCAGACTGGGACTGAAAAAGTGCCTCTCATGGGCCACCAGTGTTCAGCTTGCTGGCTACAGATCTTGGGACTTCTCAGCGTCCTTAATGGCATGAGACAATTCTTTATTTTAGATGGATAGATAGATAGATAGATGGATAGATAGATAGATAGATAGATAGATAGATAGATAGATAGATAGATAGAGATAGATATAGATATATTATCTATCTATCTATCTATCTATCTATCTATCTATCTATCTATCTATCTATCTATCTATCTATCCATCTCTCCTACTGGTTTCTCTGGAGAATCCTAACACAGTTGAGGATGCTGAAGTACAGAAATGGGATCTTCCTAAGGTCATGCTAGTTCCCAGGGGAGAAAACAGTAATTTCCAGCTATCTTGGCTTCCAGGCCAGGGAACCTCCTGTATATGTCTTCACTTCATGCTTTCATTCTGCCTCCCAGTAATAAATGCTACTGCAAAATTAAAGAAGAAGGGAATGTAGATCAAAGATCTTCACAAGTTGGATGAAATCTAAATTGGGCAGCCATGATGCTACCTAGACTGAGAGAGAAGACGGGCCCTGCCAATGTCCGAGGGGAGGGGACTGGCTTATTTATTCAGCACACGCTCTGTACAGAGCACACTCACAGCTCTCATCTTTTAATCTTCACGGAAATCTACCTTTGCCTCCATTTTTAGATGAGGTCATTTCTGAATCCAGCGCTTACATTCTCACCATGATGACAAACTCAGTCCCCGAAGCCCAGCAGAGGAATGGATGGAATGCCCTGGAGATCGCTTTCCAAAACTCTGAGTAGAAGAGATGCTGAGGGGGCCTGAGGATGTGTGAGATGGCCAGGTTCAGCTTTTGACTCTGATTCGAGTCTTGCCTCTTTCCCTCTTTATCACCAGCCCCATATGCCTGTGTGGTGCACACGAGTCTGGGGAGATGCCAGGGCCTGGCAGGCAATGCCTGTTTTACAGCCAAGCACACCTGCTTTCTGCAGCCTGCCAAACCCTTTAGCTACTGGCTCCTGGGCTGGATGATTATTTCTCTTCAGATCTCATGCCTACTTCCCTTTCCGTGGAAGAAAGAATCCTGTCTCTCTGCCTCTCTCTCCCCTTCCAACCCCTCTCTTCCTCTCTCCCGCTCTCCTCTCCTTTCCTCTTTCTTTTTGGTTGGATTTTGTTATTTTACAAAGATTTAAAAAAAATCCTCTTTCAAACTTTTGTGTTGTTGTTGAAACTTGTAGACAGGATGCATTCTATGTAAAAACCTTATGCCACTGGACTCCCCCTTTTCATCCTTAGTTTGGTAACCATTTCTCTTTGCTGCTTTTTCTTCCTGCGGAGTGTTTACCAAGCCCTAAACACTGATGTTTGTTCTGACTGGTGCTCTGCTGTTTTTCATGCAAATAGGATTTCCGCTTCAAACATGGTTTTTAATTTAATGGATGTTCTGGTTGTTTGTCATGGAAGCAAGATCTTGCCAGTAGAACATTTTCTTAGCCAGCTCCGGTAACTCCTCAAGTTCCCATAGTTACTCTAGTCATTTAGTCTTGTTATATAAGGCCCAGATATTAGTGAATTAAAACCACTTTGATTATATGCATTAGGTTCATAATCTAATATTTTTACATACACATATAAATGCATTTTTATCATAGATTTTTGAAAGGTTAAAAATAGCAATAATTTTTCAATGTTTAGTATATAAATACATATATGTACATATGTTCATACATAGATGTATATATGCGCATACTTAATATGTATATATACTTTAATGCTGTGAATCTGCAATTACTTTATACTTGTATTCATGAAACTAATGAAGTCTTTTATTTACCAAAAAAAGCGAGAGAGCTAGATTCTGGTGCCCAGTTTCATATGCAGAGAGAAGCATCAACAGTAGAAGTCTGGAATTGTTAGGATACTGTGTGCTTGGATGAAAAGGTGTGTGTGCACAAAGTCCATAAACAATGTAATATACAGTTGGCTCTCCATATCTGTGGGCTCTGAATCCACTGTTTCAACCAACAGTAGATGTAAAATATTCAGGAAAAAAAATCCAGAGATGATTTAAAGTACATGGGAGGATGTGCGTATATTTATATGCAAATATGTATCACTATACATAAGGGACTTGAGCATTCACGGATTTTGTATGAGGGTGGGGGGAATAATCCTCTGCAGATACCAAGGGATGACTGTAGGGGTCAGGGGTGCAGTAGAACTAGAGACATGCAGAGGATGTCAGGGGTCAGTCCCAGGGGAGCAGAAGAAGAGAGTCTCCCATTAGCTCAGTATAATTTATACTGAGATAAGACCACTTAAAATTAATCCATTAAAATGTGATCACAGATATTGGAAAACATAAAAGCACGTTTGGCTGGGATAATGTATGATAAATAAAACTAGCAACCATGAAAATAAATTCATTTATCATATTTAGAAGTGCAAGTTACATGTGCAATTATGATTTAATTCTTAGAATCAACAAAGAAAGCATCAAGTGGATTTCATTGTTTTTGAGGTGGATGAATGATTTTTATCAAAAGTATATGAGATCAGGATAAAATATTCTTCACTCCCAACTGCTTTTAATATCATGACCTCAAAGAGAGTACTGTTTATAAAAAGAATATTTAGTACTTTACTCAAGTGCCAAGAGCCTTTCTTAATCTTTTGGTAATCAAATTATTTTCTCCTGAAATACTTTAGGGTTATCTTTGTAGTTTGTCCTTTCTTCAATTGTTAATTGATTTAGTCTGGCACTTTCTTATCTATCAATGATTTTATAGGAGAAATGGGACCTTCTCCAAGATCACCCATCACTTTCATCAATTTAATGAAATCGTTTGCAAATTTTGCAGTTCTTTTGCAATTACTTGGTTTTGTATTCCTCAAGTTGGGACTATCATATCAAAAGAACAGAGTAATTTATAACACCTGACAATCCTTGAGAGTCGAACCAAAAAGACATTGATACAATAGATCAGAATGAATGTCAACATTAAAAGGGAGATACATGTGATTAGTGACTCATGTTATGCATAGTTATTTCATTCATGAGCATTCTTAAAATTATTTTGACTTTTGCTTTCCTAGAAACTGTGTAACTGTGGGAACAAGGACAGGGAGAATTGAATAAAATGTAACACTTTTGGTCAAGAATTCTGTCTTAAGGGCTGCGTTATAGTTTGGAAGCAAGAGGGAAGGAAGTGTTTAACATCCAGAGATACAGGAAATAGACCAGAAATAGAGAAAGTCAGAAATGGCTTATTCCACAGGCCCTGGATGAGGCCTTTCCAGAACCTGGTTTCTGCTGGGGACTTACGTACAGGTGATGGACACCTTAGAATTATAATAATGCCATAGATTGTGTTCTCTGGGAAAAAGGCTGAAGCAGAGATTAGCAGGCAGGAGGTTATATCAGGGAATGCTCTTAGGATCCACATCTGTGTCAGGGAAAGGAAAGAAGAAGGATTTGGTGGTGGAGAAGTTGCAACACAGTCTTATCAGAAGACTCAGTGAAACTTCTGAGGCTGAGATGACTTCAGAATTATTCTGTGTTGAGAATGAGGGATCCAAGGCCAGTTTAAACCTTCACATTGAGCAGTCATGTGTACAGACAGTCCCAGGGAGGTCACGTGTGTTCAGGCAGGAGTCTTTGTTAGCAGAGGCAATTCCTGTAAGATACTGATGGGTGAGGCTGTCTGCCAGGACAGTCCCTGAAGCTTGGGATGATAACAATAATAATAATAACTCATATTTATTGAAAGCTTACTACATGAATGTGTAGTCACTATTCAAAGTCCCTCACTTAAATTCTTTTTTAAAGAAGAATTATTCTAACAAACTTATAAGAAAGATGCCATTATCATCCCCACTTGAAAGATGGGCAATTGAAAGATGATGCAATTGAAGTTTAATGCGTAGGTGGAAGAACAGTAAGCCTACTGTTTACAGTGCAACACTCTGCCCAAACCATCAGCATTTATCAAACAACTCTGTGTAACGCCTCCCTAACCACCAAAGCAAACTGCATGAGCTATCTTTCTAGAAGTGACGTAATCCTCATCTGGCACATTGCTTTTCTATTCTTTCTTTTCATTTGTTAAGGGTGCCTTACAGAGTATACTTCTCCTCTCTTATTTCCTATAAGGGACGGATGCATATGAATCCATATTACAGAGGGGAAAATTGAGGTTCACTTATTCATTTATCTCTGACATTGAAAAGTAGCTAATCAGCATCATTATGTAACAAGAAAGGTGTGAGTTTGGGAGGAATCAATAATAAATAATTTAGACAAAATCACTTCCCTTAGCAAGGTTATAGCCCAAGTACTCACAGAGATAGACTTTTCCAGTCATAGATGTGACAGCGGGCAAAATCAGGACTGATACTGGGACATGTTGACTCCAGAATCTCTGTGCTTGCCTCTGAATCTTGGGTCTTTACTACAACTTCCTCTCACCTGGACACAAATGGAGGGGCTGCTCCTGGGAAATTTGCTTTGGGCTCTCCAGTCCCCGTGTTGAAATCCTACATGGCAAAGTCACCCACTCAGCTGTCCTGACCTAATGCTTGAGTTGTCTTACCTTAACACTTAATGCTTTTCACTGTCAGCCAACAAAATCAACAAACACAGAAATAAAGCTAACTGGAAAATAAGTGGCCTCATTTACAATCAGCCTAGACAGTTTGAATTTTGGATAGATGATTGCAGTGCAACATCCACCCACAGGCAGAAGCGTGATCCGAAAAATCTTTAGTACTTCTTTCCCAATCCATGAGGCTGCCATCTCTCCTTCAGAAGAGAGAGGACTCACTGAAGTGGGGAAGCTGAAGGACAAATGTAGGTGATACAGATTTTTAGAAAGATCTGAACCAGGTTAGTGTAGAATTTCTCTTGATAGAATGGATTTCCACAGGAATTGATCCATTACTGTGCACAGTCATTACCGTAGAAAGTGGATGCCCCAGAATGAGGCCTTTTCTTCTTTCCTGCTTGAGGTTTTCTTGGTTGATGGAAGTCAAGTGGATTTACAAGTAGTTTCCTTAATCTCTATGAATACATTTCAGTTATGACAATTGTATAAATCTTTCCTCCTCAGCCATCTGAGCTAAAAATATAAAAACTATCAATACTTACCTAGCAAATGCAAGAATATAGATATCCTGGGTCAGGAAGATGGGAAATAGCCACTAATTCTAACATATTGTGTAACTGCAGCTCTGTCATCATTTATGAAAGTTTTGTTTTAATACGTTATTTTTATCCCTTTCACATATATTAAGCAATTAAAAATAATGGTATAAGTTCTACCATTATTGAGGTCCTACTATGCACCAGGAACTTGCAAAACATTTTATATGCACCACTGTATTTACCCTTCTACATCTGAAATCAGATTCTTTACTCAGAACACTTAGATTTTAGAGGTAGAACTAGAATTTGAGCACAGGTGTGTATGTGACTAGAGATTGTGATTTTTCCTGATCACATTGGCTGTCCAGAATTGTTGTCCATGTGCACATAGTTGTATGTGTCTTCACCGCATAGGTCTTCTTGAGCATAAGGAAGAGCTTTCAGAGGCTGAATGGTAACAACTATTTCTTGAGCTCCTACCATTGCCAAACACAGGAGTTGACATTATAAAGGAAAACGTAAAACAGACATAGTTCAGGCCTGCAAGCAGCTTATAATTTGTAAGGAAATAGTACATTACCATTTACAAGCACTATAGCAAAATACAACTTATATTTTTGAATTTTGTCATCCCACTCACCTTGTGAAATAGAGAAGAGCAGGTATTATTTACCTACTCTGGAATATCAGTTGCCTCACTTGTGAAATGGATTCCCACTTGATACAGTATCTGATACAGGATTGCAAGTGCTATCTTATATGGTACACATTACTTCTGGTTCAACGGAATTTCATGTTTACATGTGCAAAAGTTAATAAAATTAAATTAAAATTAAATTTTAAAATATAGATACACTATTGTGGGAGTGGGAGAAAAGTTAAGGGAGGAAGAGATGAAGGAACAATATACAATTCTAGTGCAGGTCTTCTTTGTATGAAGTGTTCTATATATTCCAGTTTTGCAGAGAGAAAGAATAGGTAGAGAGAAGTAAAACATTTTGCTCAAGTTTTTAGGTAGTAAGTGATACAGACAGGAATGAAATTCACTCAAACCTGGGTTCATCGTATCACATCACACAACCAGCCCCAGGGAACGGCATTCAGAGGAAGAGGAAGTTTTTCTGGGGCTCAGGGAGTATTGCAGTGTCAGCTCTCAGGACAAAGACTAAATTCCTCTTTTCTCTCTAAGTGCATGTCATCGTTCAGATTGATAGCAGGCAGCAGTGACAATCAAGGGATTAGCTTTACATGATTATGAAAGCTTTTTTATTTTTTTGGTTCTGCTAATATCACTGATAATTGGATCAGACTCTGGATAGAACAGACAATAAAGACAAGTATCCTAGCAAAGATGTCTTATATCCTGTTGCTAAATATAAATATTAAAAAAGAAAATACACTTCCTGCCATTTGGGGAAATCAGTGCTTGCCACACAAAAGCTTATTACAAATCAAAGAAGAGTTTATTTACAGGTAAAAAGCGAAGTGTTCTCAAAAGTGAAGCCTGGATGTGGTGATGGTCTCTAGTTCTGCTTTCTGGGTATTTTTGACTCTCTTCTTTCTGGGCACATGGGAACTTCTGGTGCCTTTGAAGTTAGGAAGAGCTAAATGAATAGTTTTAGGTCGAGCTATATGAACATTTCTGGCAATGAATTGTGAGTAAAAGTGCAAAGGAACAAGTATTCAATTACTAGTATGAGACCCTTCAGTCTCTCGTTCTGATACATTGACTGGTAATGTTTGAGATGGTGACTGCTTCATCAGGTCAGATTTCTGAGCAATTTTAATGAGAAGAGCCCCCACCCACACCCTTCCCCTACTGACCTGCAGTGGATATGTAGCATGAGTAAGAAATGCATGTTTCTTATTTTCAATATTGAGATTTTGGAATCAGTTGTGCTTATTATCTACCTTAGCCTAGCCCGACTGAAATAGGAATAGTCATGGGACACACTCAGTACAAACGTTGATATTTTTTCCCACAGTCTTCTTTATTATAAGCCTTTCTTGTGCATCCTTTTAAGAGTGTTTCTTGAAGTCTAAAATAGCAATCCTTGCAGCTGAAGAGTACCTTCTTCTCTTTTCCTGAGATCATCTCTATGCCTGTTTCTAAAATAATAGACTCAGAAATAGAGAGACAAGTCTGAAAATGTTATTTGTAGACACATTTTGGATCGTGGATGATGATAAAATCTGTGTTCCTACTGTGTGTGGAATGCACACTAGTGATAGGTGTCACTTAACACATGGTAAATTTAAGATTTTTACTTCTGAGAGAATCACGTGGGCCACCCACATCAGTCAGTGGAATTACTACATAATCCTGAATTTCAAATATTATTGAGGAACTTTGTTTATTCTGGATTTTGCCATCCTAGGAAGTATAATAAAGCATAACTTACTGACCTTATATTCACATTTTTATATGAAAGTAGGCTACAAAATCATAGTTTTACATGATTTAAAACCCAATGGCTCAAAATTGAGAATAAAATCCATAGAAAACAAAAAATCATCTTCAAGCAGTTCAGCTATAAAAAAAAATCAACAAACACACAAGAAAACCTTTCATTCTTACACACCTCAGAAACAAAAGGAAAAAAACTTTTTTTCAACAACTTATAAATCTACGCAAAAAAACCTCAAAAATATATATCTGTGTATTAAACACTTAGCTGTTGACAAGCAGAGTTAATAGCCACCAGGAATGGAAAAGCTAAGCAGAGAGCCCTTTTGAGAAATGAAATCCTACAGTAATGACACAGGAGAAGCAATTTTTAAAAGAGAAACCTTGGCAAAACTTCAGAATTTGAAAATAACTTTTCTTGGATCTTGGAGAGAAATATTCAAGACTGATAGAAAACTAAAGTATACATATAGGTAACCGGCTAAGGTTATCTGTTCAGCATCATTTATTTGCAGACAGTTTCAGACAGATAATTCCTTGGAATGCACACTCACATATATAAATGGCTGTTTATACACACGCACACACATACACACT
Source organism: Vicugna pacos (assembly GCF_048564905.1). Lineage (NCBI taxonomy): Eukaryota > Metazoa > Chordata > Mammalia > Artiodactyla > Camelidae > Vicugna > Vicugna pacos. Next base: position 112,613,844 of record NC_132988.1, on the reverse strand, counting down.
CTCTCTCTCTCTCTCTTTCTCCTTCTCTCTCTAATCCTCTCTGACTTGACTTTATTTTTATATGTATTATCCTTTGTTCTAATTTTTTTTGTGTATCATTTAAAGACATTTATTGTGTCCATCATTGTAAATTCCTTCATTCTATTTAATACTTTTTTGCCTTCTTATTCAATTATATTTTACAGTACCTGAACTCAATGCTTTTTTGTACATAAAATACCCACAGACACATTTAAAAAAAAGATATGTACATGTATATTCAGCCCTAAATAATGTATAATAATTTTCTTTATATCTTGAATGATTCTTGATATTTTTGCATTTCTTTCTTAATCTTTATCCTTTATGCAAAAATCACCTATAAATGACTAGTTATAAAGAAAGATTTGGTTACCAGTGAGAAATATTAGAAGACCTAGAACATTAACTCCCTTTCCTGACCATCAGCCTCCTAAGACCAAAGCAGCTTTTTAAGTAGCCCTGTTGGCCTTTTTGACTCATGCTGAGTTTTCAGTCTTTGAAAAATCACCTTCTCTCTAAATTACAGTTCTAATACCTAGTTCATAGAATTTTTAAATTTTGAACAAGCGGCTAGAAGACATAAGGTGTTGGTTATTGTAATTGTTATCTTGCTCCTTCTCCTTTTCCTTGTTCTTCTCCTTATTATCTGCAATCTTTGCATCACCGACTTCTTCACATTATTCATGTTCTCAGGGAGAGAGAGGGAGAGAGTTCCTTCTCAGAGAAGCCCTCCCTAATCACCTTAGCAAAGCATTCCCCATGTCTGGGGACTCCTCTCTAGACTAGAACTATGGTTTACTAACGTCATAATATTTTTCACGGTCTGAAAGATTTTTTGTTTTTCATGTACATGACTATTTTACTGACTAGAAATTTGGTTCCATGAAAGCAATTTTTTTCTGTTCTGCTTACTGTCCCAATGCTTAGAAAAGTGCCTAGTCCTAATAAGACTTCAGTAAGTATTTGGTTAATAAATAAAAATAAACTTTGAAGTTGAATCCTTTTAATTCCACAATCCACACTTTCTCTTAGTCAGTAACATTTCATAATTGCATGCTATAATTCTTCAGGCTATCCAAAAACTATAGTAGTGCAGCAGCATTACCAAAGAAAGAAAGAGTGATTCTGACTGGTACATTTTAAGATAATATTTTGACTGGATCTTGGAGAATGAACAGACTTTTTACTTGAGGAAACCAGGCAGATAAGAATAAGAGACAATTTATTGCTAACAACTCTCACACAAACATCGGGCAGGAGGTGGAGAAAAAAAAGGCAGGATTTCTAACATTCCCCTACCCAAACATAGACTAATTATAGATTTGAAAAATATAATAATCAAGAATATAATAAAACCATCAAACTGGTACAAAATCAGTGACATATATTACAAAATATATCATGATTCAATTCATTCTGCAATAAAATAGAAAAATTAATCTTGTTTTTTTTTTTTTACCAAGATAGGAAATAAAGACAGAGTAAAACTATTACCATTGATGATATAGCTTCAGACTTGGCATCCTAGTAAGTTGATTATATCAACACTAGCACAGATTTTATATCCCTGGCTCATGTATTTCTAATTCTATAGTTGCTTTAACAATCCAATAATGATATATTGTTCCTTCCTCAGTAATTTTGGATTTCTTAATAATGATGATCAAATAAAGATCTTTCTTTTTATTTTATTTAACTTTTTCTAATTGATAGAATAAAATAATCAATATTTTGCATTACTAATAACTTCTATACATTTTATTTGTGATTTGTCTCTCTTCTGTCTTTTATTTTTGGTCTCTCATCTTATCTGGTTAAGAAATTTTAGGAAAAACTGAACAGGAGTTACTTGTTTCCCAAAGTTTAAAAAGTCAGTACCATGGACAGCACCACAGACTGCGTCTCTGCCTTAACATTTAGTTACGTTAGACCAATTTTCCTCAATTGTGTCACTCTTCCTTTCTCTTTGCTCAATCCTAGTTTCCTCTAACACAAATTCTAAGTGTGTACTGCCTCAAGCTTGCCTCATGGATACCACACAAAGTATAGTTTAATACCATGGCTTATCAACCTAGTTGCTCTTATTTAGCTTTATTGCTCATATTCTTTAATTTTGGACACTTATTTTGCAGTACCAGGATTTGTCAGGTAAAAGAAATACGTACAGCTCTTAGCAGGAAAACACCAAGTAAGTGGGCCTTTGTCAAAGTTAATTCAGTCAAGAGGTATTATTATTCATTTAACCTGTGGTACGTTCTGGGGAAAGATGCTGAGAGAGAGGGAGAGTGAGAGGGGGACGGGGGTGGAGAGAGAGAGAGAGAGAGATGAAGAAGAAGGAGAAGAAGGAGGAGGAGGAGGGAGGGAAGGAGAGAAAAGGGAAGATAAATAAAAGATACAAGCTCACTGACAACGGGAACTCTTATTATAAAGAGAAGATTGACATATGCAAAATTATCACATTGGATCATCTGTGATTAGTACCATGTTGAAACAAGCAATGAATTTACTAAATATGAATCCTTTACAATTTTATATAATTTTAAAACTTATAGGTAATGTTCACATATACTTAAAACTTAATTAAAAAAACAGCTCTGTAAGATCAATATCCTACATAACATACCTTATTTTATAAATAAGAGGAAACAGTGAGATCAAATGACTTGTCTGAGTTCTTAGAACTAACAAATAAGATGTTTGGTCCTCAAATCTAAGTCTTACTTTCAATATTTCCCAATATTTGCCTATTTTTATGATGTATTCCTTCTATGATGTTTTATTCATATTTTAGCTTCAGTTTTTTGCTTATCAGTTTATCATTCCAAGTTATCCTTTCAAGAAAAGGAAAATAGTACTGGTCTTGGTTTGTGAACATTTGTGTAATATAACCTGTATAAAGACATAACATTAAAAATTATATTTCAAAACCACATAAATTCATTAAACATAATTTTAATTATTGTCTACACGTGCAAGATTCTATGATAAGCACTAAAAATACTAAGTTGAACAAAATAGAGCTGCTCATCTTTAAGAGCTCAAATGTGAAGAGACAAAGAATATTATTCATCTACTCTTACAGAAAAAAGCACAGAGTATGAGTCAGGAAAGACACAGCAGGAACCATAATTCAGCACAGATGGTACCCTGTACTTGCAGAACTCTGAGAGTTTGTTAACTTCTTTGTTTCGTCTTCAGGACTCTCATTTTTCTCACCCTAGTCCTAGCTTTGGTGGCAGTGATGCTAATTCTGTGATATTGCCACCTGGAATATACATGTATAGGAATCATCGGCCTTAGTTTTCAAGAAAGGTAGTATGAGAGTGGAGTAGAAGAAATAATACAACAACTTAAGTTATGTATTGATAAGCTTCTTGATGATCATGATTTTACTTTCCCACCACTGACTCCAGGTTACTCCTATTCACTGTCAAGCCCTTAGATCCAGCTTATTCCTTGTAGGGTGGCCCAAATATTTATTTCCAAATAGTTTGTCTTTGATAGATTGTCATAATTTTTTATTGAGCAAGACTATTGGCAACAGAAATGACTCACTGGGTTCTAGTCAGATTTCTCCTTTTTCCCATTGGATAGAAGCATCTTAATTTCTCTTTAATGAATATAATCAAGCCCCTTGTAATAATCACCTTCTCTTTCAGTTCAGTACTATGGAGAACAGAAATAACCAGTGCATTTTCTTGGCTTTTAAGTTAATAGGAACTTGGCTGTTCTCCCTGAGGGAAACATTTTTTGCTTAAAGAATGCAATAATTGGGATTCAAAAACTCTCTAAGTGAGTTATGGGGTTCTAAGAATGATTTCTTCTAATTACAGTACTAGGTCCCTATCCGGCTTTGGGGAAAATGACACCATGGGATGGTTATTGGTTTAAATCAGATATTAGATCATGTAAGACAACATTCATATATGTGAGCATCCTCTTCCAGCTAGTGCTATAAGTAAGCTTTAGATAGCAGTCTTGGCAGCAGGGAAGGAGGCTATGTATGAGCCCTACAGTTCTATTGGGCCAGATGTTTATGGACAAAGAATTACACGATAAGATAAGCAAAATTGCATAAGCAAAAGCATTGTTTCATTTAATTTGCCATGTAATGAGATTCTTAGTTGGAAAAGATGTTATATGGGGCACCAAAGTCATGAGATCGGAATTCTGTAAGTCCATAAATCGTGGTGCTGCCAGAGCACGGTAGGTAGGCAGTAAATCCCTGTCCAGAACAAGATTCTCAAATATCTTTTCCCCCAAAACACAAATTATTATCTCCATGGTGGAAGAGGTCCAGTATAATCAAGTAGCCGTTAGGCCACTAGTTACAACCTAAAAGCATACCACCTCACAAAGGCATTTTAAATGTTTCATCTTCTCTTCTGAGGTTTCCCTGTTCCTGCTGAGATGTGACGGATGACTCAGGGTTCACCCAATCAGGAAATGCAATTAAATTAAAACTTTGTGAGTGTAACTTTGGCCAGTGGAAGTCAATGGAGAATGACAAAGTCAAACAACTAAGGAAATGAAAAATTATAGTTTTCATCTGGTTTCCACCTGATGTTGGTTCATAGACCCAGTCAAATGATTAAAAGCAGAGCCAGAATCCTTTAAGCAAAGACCCTGTAATGCCATCACAGATATATAATAAATATCTCTTTCATAATTTCATGAAAGTTCTTTTAACTTCCAAGGAAACTGTACTCTGGGAATATTTGAATTTTGGATACAAAGTTTTCATGACTTTGGTGCTGACACAATCTAGAATTGTCCTTATGGTTCTCTGGTTAGACTGGGAGCTTACAGAAGCCAACCAAAAATGGAGTTTGGCCCAAGTCCATTTCCAATTGTGTTTTATACATTTGCAGACCTAGCCTGTGATTATAGCCCTGGTCTTTTAGTCTGTAAGTATAAACTATATATATATGTATATATACATACACACACACATATATATATATAAAACAGCTAATAAAAACTTTATATTGGTTCTTTGTTCTGTAGAGTTAATGTTATTATGGCATATATGCATATTGATTACTAATATTAAATATGACTTAGCTGGTGAAACAGGAGACTAGAGAAGGTATACAAATGTAATACTGGAAACAAGGAGTTTTAGTAAAGTCATACATATATGAACAAATGGGATTTTAGCATATGGTGTAAGTCAAGGTATTTTTTTTTTTATGGATACACTGTTTTTTCCCCAACACCACTATTCAACAGTCCTTTTATTTTATTTAGCTCTAATGTGGCATATCACTCCTGTTATATATACTAAATTTAATATGAATAAGGGTCTGTTTCTGGAGTCTCAGTCTATTCCATTTTGTCCCCCACCTGCATCAATACAATATATTCTACTAATTGAAACTTTACAGTAAGCATTTGTATTTTAAGCCCTCATCTCAGTTCCCTCTTCCCACTGTTCCTTTTTTAAAAAAAATTTGATTATGTGGATAAGTTTGGATTTAATTTACTTTACAGTAAAATTCTTCATTTACATTAGTATGCACATGTATCAGTTTGAGTCCAATCAGGAGAGAGAAACCACTTAGTGAGGTGAACATTGTTACAAGTAAGAAAATTAAAGTTTTTATCAAAAGACTCTTGGAAGAAAGTGAATATCCAAGTCATACACTTATAGAAGACAGGGATATCTTTTACAATAATAAAGGACTGATATCAATATTATACGGTAAGAACATTGATAACCCAACAGAAAAATGTATAAGAGACACAAAAATGCATTTCATAGAAGAGTAAACACATATTTGGTAAAAATATGAAAAAATAGAAGGGGGATGGCCTCCCTTATTAGCAAATCAATATTACAATGACATCATTTTATAGCTATTGGATTAATGCAACTTAAATGACATCACAATACAATATGTTGAAAAATATTTTTTGTTTAATTTTTATGGACATGTAAGATGGTAGAATCACCTTGGAAAATGGCTTGATATTATTTTCTAAAATTGTCATACTTTGACTCAGAAAACCCAGTCCTAGACTAATGCTGAAAATAAAACCCTTACTTATTCATAAGCAGAAGCCATATATAAAAATGTTTATGGCAGTGCTATGATAAATACTATAATGAATACTATAATGAAAACCTGCAACCAGCTTTAAGTCTATCCTCAAGGGAGTAAATGAATAAACTGATAGAGTCACACAGGAATATTATGCAGGCTCAAACTACGGAAACAGTATAAATGAATGGTTATACCATAATATTAAAGAAAAAAGTAACTCTCAAAAATTGCTTACTACTTAAATTTTTAAAAATGTGTGTGTTTTGCTTATAATATTTAGCAACTCAAATAGAAGGCAGCATGCTAAAAGGAAATCAAGGGAATGATAAACACAGGATTCTGACTGATATTTACATCATGTTAATGAAAGCAGTGATCTGGGTTGATGAAAGAGCCTTGTAGAGGTGAAAGCTATTATCAAGGTCCTAGTTTGTGTTTTCATCTTGGGTTGCCATATGTTCATTATATTATTAAAAATAGCTAAAAAATATCTAAATAAAATTGGAGTAAATAAAAAAGAGTAATCACCTAATATAGTGTGGACCCAGGGAAGTCTTAAATCTTAAACATATTCTTAGATCAATTTCAGAGGATTATGATAAAATGTCATATAGTATGGTATTTTGGAACATAGGCTCTGATACATTCAAAGCCTGAAATTAACACTTACTTAGGTAAAATTTCTAATCTCTCTTGGATTCAGTTATTCTACAGCTAGTAGTGCTTTCTTTTTAACAACATGAAAGATAATAGTGCCGAACTCAAAGGGTTGTTGTAAGGATTATATAAATGAATACTTGTCAAGTACTTAGTATGCATCCACAGTAAGGACACAGTAAGTCAACACACGTAAGTGCTCAAAAATGATTTTCCATTTGTTATCCCATTTAAACCTCACAATAAACATGCAAGGTTACCCCTATTTTACTTATGACATTCATATTGGTTACTTTCCAAAGCCTCTTGGTTTAGGATTTGAACTCAGATCTAATGGGCGCCAATGTATCTCTTGCACTTTCTTATACATCTTCCTAACATATTAATTTGTTATGATCATCAGATCTGATTGGAGACAGGAAAGGCTAAGTTTGAATTAAAATGGTTTTAATTTAAATGTAAGATAATATCTACTTTTTCAGTTTGAACTTTAATATTGAAAACGGTGGGGTCACACTGAACAGATTTTATATAGTTTTGCCATTTAAAGTAGGATGAGTGATCCAGAGGGAACCTTAATTCAAAAAGATACATGTTCCCCAATGTTCATAGCAGGACTTTTTACAATCACTAAGACATGGAAACAACCTAACATTCATTGACAGATGACTGGATTAAGAAGTTGTAGTATATTTATACAATGGAATATTACTCATCCATAAAAAATAATAAAATAATGCCATTTGTGGCAACATGGATAGCCTTGGAGAATGTCATTCTGAATGAAGTAAGTCAGAAAGAGAAAGAAAAATGCCCTATGGTATCACTTAAATGTAGAATCTGGAAAAAAAAAGACTAACTTATTTACAAAACAGAAACAGATTCAGACACAGAAAACAAACTTATGTTTACTAGGTGGGAAGGGAGCGTGAAGGGATAAATTGGGAGTCCGAGATTCGCAGATACTAACTAATATATATAAAATAGATAAACAAGAAGCTTACACTGTATAGCACAGGGAGCTATATTCAATATCTGGTAGTAACTTATGGTGAAAAAGAATATGAAAACAATTATTTGTATGTTTCTATATGACTGAACTATTGTGCTGTACACCGGAAATTAACACAGCATTGTAAACTGACTATACTTCAATTAAAAAAAAAAAGTAGGGAGAGTGAGTATACTTGTCCCAGAGAGGCTGAGCTTGGAGAAGTGAGTTATTTCATTGATGGAAGGTAGGGCAGAACCATTAAGATTTACTTAGATTCCCAATACTTTTGGTTGTAAGCCATGTTGTCTGAGGACACTTTCCAGGAATTTGCAATTGGCTGAGACTTTTCTCCATGGCCTGCTGAGTTCTGAGAAACATGAATCAATAGTCAATTGTTCACAGTAATCAAATTTCACCTGAAAATGTTGTAAAATACAACTCAATGTGAAAAGCTGTATCTTATAGAACCATTTTCAGATTTAATCTTTTCATTACTTACGAACTGGGAGCACATTCACACATACATACACCTTTACTCAGAGCAACGGAAGTCAACATTTTCACAGTCAACAGACTTCACGTTCAACAACCAACAGAAAAAAATACCAGTTTCACTCAGTCCCTTTGAGCACCAAGATGAGTTTCTGTAAACTCTGTGGTGGGCTTTTTTTTTTTTCAGTTAAGAAGAAAAAGATCACTACCATGGAATGAACAAAAAGCAATTTTTTTTAATAGACTGAGGCGTTTGGGATCAAGAATTTCTTTCTGATCCAACCTAAGCCAATGAGTGGCATGACTGATGGGAAGATACTGGATTAGGCGTGCAACTCGAATCAAAACACGTCTGTATTTTGGAGCCTCATAGGTTCTCAAAAATCAGTTGTTTATGCATGTGAGCCCCTAAAGGTGAACCATGGAATTCTTCCTTTCAATTCTCTCATTTTGTAAAAGAAGATGGAGGAACAGAGAGAAATCTCAAATTCCTAGACTCAGCCTGACTCTGAATACGATGTCTTTTCTGTTCCACCAAAGCAGAAGCAGAGATTAAGCACGTTTGCTGTCCTCTAGCCCTCGGAACCGCAGTCCATGCTGTCACTTCACGCCTCACTTCCTGACAAGTATTTTGCGAGCAGTATATTGTCTAACAATCCAGCTGGCAGATTTGGGGTTGTCATTCCAGACCCCATCCTCTGTGGCACTCTCAGCATCATCTCTCTGTGTGTTGACTTCTTATCTTTGTCTCCCATATACGTTAAGTTTTATTTTAACTTAAGTAAAACCTGCCACAGGCTCTGTTTGTGAAGTCAGTATAGCTTCCTTTATTTTCACGTTCAGCTCTTAGAATGACCTCTTCCTTGCTCATTACCTGACACCTCGCCACAGTTTTGTTTTGTTTTTGTTACTTGGTTTCATTTCATTTTGTTCCTTTGCTTGTCTGTTTTCCCCCCAGATGTAAGAGTTACGTCTGAGGTGATTCCACTTTTCAGCAGTGCTTTTGCCTCAAGACTTTTAGCCTCCATCTCTTTGGAAATATTCCCTGACCACGTTTTCACACCCTATGCTGGAGTAGGGATGAATTGTTCTGTGAGGGAAATAATGGGGTGGCATGCTAGTTTAGACTGGGGGTGCACGAAGAGCCTCCTCGTGGAAATTACACTAAAGTCTAGTGTGGAGAATGAGGATGCAGCCAGGTGAAGATAGGGATAGAAACGTTCTGGGTGGAGGGACCACCATGTGTACAGCCAAGGCTGCAGGGAAAGAGAAAGTGGGCTGTAGGAAATAAGAGTGGAGGGTAGAAAGTAAAGCAGGAAGTGGAGTGAAGAGATTTATTTCTACATGATCCTCTTTTTAGTTGTGCTGACCTGTCCCCCATCCACCATCACCTGCTTCCACACTTATCCACACCCTAAATAGAAGCACAGATCATGGATCACCCTAGAATGAATAGCCCAATTTCCTTCCACCGTAGGTGAATTTAGAAGATTCTGCATGGTTTCCTATTTCCTGGCTCCTGAGCATATCCCATCATAAAGGTTTTCAATTTTATTCGTAATCTTGCTGAGGTCATGATCTGCTCACCTCCATGAACCCAGAAAGGCTGAAAGCGAGCACAGAACCGAGCCTTCTGATTTGCCTTTAGAAGGTGCCCCTGGGCACTCAATCCGGTGTGCCTCACGTGGATGAAGACTTGGAGAAAAGAAAGCCTCTGTTCTGCAGGCTCACTAGGCAAAAAATAGAGCCCTGAAGGGGCTTCGGCTGGCATTCTTGACCCTCCATCCCAATCTGGGCAGTAAGACAAATCACTCCTCCTCTTACAGAGAGGACTGAGTGAGAGGTGGATAGAAGAGGGAATCCTTCTAACTGGTACTTGCAGGAGGCCCCATGCCTCTACCTGTGTCATGGAAGGAACACAGAGAGAGGGAGATGAACTTTCCTGACAGACAGCACATGCTCTGAAGATCTTTAGAAATCGTTATCCACTTGAGATAAGGGTCACTCATTGCACTGTCTTCATTCGTTTTCATTCATTTGTTTTTCAATCACGAAATCAACTCCTAAAATACATAAGTCCTGATGTAGGCACAGGGGATGCAAAGATGCATAAAATGTCGTCCACGCATTAAGGTGTCCACATAACATGGGGAGGGAACAAACTCTGATTTTGTTTATTACAGAGAAAGAAGGTCTCTGAGGGAGAGTAAAAATGACCTTTTGCTAAAGAATAATCCAGAAGAGATAGAGAATGGACACATTCCTCTGCCCTCATCACAAAAGTAGCTTAATTGAATGAGGGACATCATAGGATATTTGTGGGGTCTTGAACCAGATTACCTGGATTCAAATTCTAGCTACATGGATCCCTTTGGATAAGGAACTAACTAACTACTCTGTTTCCTTATCTGTGAATAAAGAAAGTAAAATGAACTCTTCCATAAGGTTGTTTAAACACCAAATAAGATAGAGCATGTAAGGCTCTTGGCAAAGATCTTGTATATAACATGTACTCAATGCATATGTGACTTTAAAAAATAAGTGAATAAAATGGAAGGGAGAAGCTCAAAGTAAATTCTATTTACTGTCTTAGAATAAGAGCTGACCACTGCAAGTGGGAACTTAGTCTGACCTCTTGTAGCTCCCCCACATTTACTGTTCTTTTCTGCCCTTTTCCCTGTAGTGATTACTCTGAAAAGGAAGGTTTTGATGGACTTGTGTTAGAGACAGTTAGGCAGTGAAAAGCTAAAAATGCAGCACCCTGTTTCACAGTGCATTTTGTGAAAGGCTGACTCCCAGGACCCAGAGCAAAGGTAAAAATGGCGGCCTATGCCTTTTCTCTTTCTGATCAGTAATTATGTCTTAATTCAGTGAACATCCCTATGTTGCATTGATTTCATCTGACTTGTTCAGTGGTGGATTTGATGAGAGTAATTTCCGTGTTCATTTTCATTGTTTTGATTAATAATTAAATCTTCTTTACATCAAGAATTTGTAATGCAATAGTCATTAATTTTATGTGATTTCTACCAAATGAAGTTTATTCACATCTGTTATTTCTAGTTCTAAGCAGACTCCCTTTTTGAAAAGTTGTCTTTTCATTTTTCACCTGTTTTCTTCTTTGAGATATGTTTTTATTCTTTTGGACTATATCACAATCTCAGTTTGTACTCATTCAAACTGATCTGAAGGGTTGAAAAGTAAAACACAGTTGAATTCAAAGTCTACAAATGTTAATAAATTTTCATCAAAAATATAATTATAATTAATGTATAGAAATCAAAAGATGAAAATTATGTTTGTTTATTTTTCAGTTTTCTTCTAAAACACTCAAAATTTTAAGTTGTTAAAGTTAAAATATTAACTTATAATTCTTTATGTCAAAATATCAAAAATTAAATTTAAATTATTTAAATAAAACTGAATTTTTCAATTGAGGTATAGTCAGTTTATAATGTTCTGTCAATTTCTGGTGTACAGCACAATGTCATACATGGATATACATATATTCATTTTCATATTCTTTTTCACCATAAGCTACTACATGATATTGAATATATTTCCCTGTGCTATAGAGTATAAACCTGTTTATTTATTTTATGTATACCAGTCAATACCTGCAAATCTCGAACTCCCAGTTTATCCCTTCACACTCTCTTCCCCCCGGCAACCACAAGTCTGTATTCTATATCTGTGAGTCTGTTTCTGTTTTATATATAAGTTTATTTGTCTTTTTCCTTTTTAGATTCCACATATGAGCAATCTCATATGGTATTTTTCTTTCTCTTTCTGGCTTATTTCACTTAGAATGACATTCTCCAGGGCCATGCATGTTGCTGCAAATGGCATTATTTTATCATTTTTTATGGCTGAGTAGTATTCCATTGTATAAATATACCACAACTGCTTTATCTAGTCATCTGTTGATGGACATTTAGGTTGTTTCCATGTCTTGGCTATTGTAAATAGTGTTGCTATGAACATTGGGGTGCAAGTGTCTTTTTGAATTAAGGTTCCCTCTAGATATATGCCCAGGAGTGGGATTGCTGGATCATATGGTAAGTCTATTTTCAGTCTTTAAGTCTATTTTTAGCCTTTTGAGGAATCTTCATAATGTTAAAACTGAAATATTTTGATTGTCAAGTTAATTAAATGTTAACTTTTTTTTTCTTTTTGGTGACATGCTATTTAGTGTTCTAGTATGTTATGTTTATCCAGTTACCAATGTAAATAATTGGTGTCATGCTTCATGCCTGTTACATCTACAATGCAAACATATAAAGCTTTCAGAGCAAAATGAATTGCTTAATACAGGGAAATGCTTCCTAGCTGTCCTGAAGAACAGATGTGACCACCTCAGTGGCTCACATTTACCTCTGGAGCCACGAGATCCAATATGAGCACAAAGCAAGAAAATGAATGCTTTGTGTCACTTTGCCATGCTCAAATCTCCTGCATTTGTACTCTCTGCAAGAAAAGACTTCACAAGTTAATCAATTTGTCTGTTCCATGCTTTAGTTGCTCCTGCTGCTCAAATCCTGCAGCATCCATCTCTGATGTTGGCAGTAACACAGCTACAAACCTTCATCATGTTCACATGCACTTACCTTTTTTGAGGATCCAGGGTAAGAGACGTGGAGAAGCATTTTCCTGGGACTTGAATGCTCACAGGAGTGGAGGTTCAGGGTGAGGGATCATGATGCGTCAGAACTGAGAGCTGGATGGCAAGAAGCAGAGGTGATGGTGATGTTTTATTTTTTAATAAATGCATCTTTTACTGTGTGTGCAATATATAGCACCTTCTAAAGCATGGGGCCCAGAAGAGAGGTCCTTGTTGTCTCCATCCAAAGGCAGTGCTACACAGGGAGGTGGGACAGTGACTGTACTCAGGGTGAAACAAGGGTTCGTCTTCAGTTTCATCCTGCAGACAGCCAGGAAGGAAGGAAGGAAGGAAGTAATTAAGCAAGAAAACTGTGGAAAGCTAACCTGTTTTAAGAAGTGGCCTCAGTGATATTTGACATGAACATCAAAATAGTTTCAAGACTCCACTTAACTATGGTTTCTGGTTAAAATAATGCCAGAGATGCTACCTCCTCCAAACACACACACACACACACACACACACACACACACACACACACCCTGAAGGATTTACAGCCTTACCTTGCTTGTGAATTTATTGGACTCTGTGGCATAAAAGGCAGAAGTATGACTTATTCTCTTGTACCTTAATCTACACAAAACGTCAAAGTGCCTGCAAAAAATCCATCCCAGACATCACTAACAACATTCCCTTGGAGACTGCTGGAGTCAGCAGTTTCTCAGATCACTGTATTTTAGAGACCTTCAGATTATCAGGATGATTTACCAGGTCGTTAAGGTAATGCTTGGATTTGCTAAGCAATGCAGATTCCATTCCTCCTGCCACTGAGAACTGGCTGGTCAGATTTTCCATGTTGCTCCTAGAAAAGGCACTAGCCTGGAAGTCAGGGATCTGGGTTCACGAATCTTTCATTCAAGACTACAGTCTGTGTGCCTTCCATCCAAAGGGACCATTCCTGTCCCATGTGGTCAATGGTCAATCAGGGAGGACATCCTGACCATGGCTCTCTTATTTATTTATCACTGAAAAATATTGATTAAACTATTTCTGTGTGTCTAGCACATTTCTTGTTGCAGGTGAACAAACCAAATCCCCGCCCTCAAGGAGCTTACATTCTACTGAGACAATAGACAATGGACAATTATCAGTATACATTTGTACTAAGTCAGACAATAAAGAAAATATCAAAGGGTCAGGGTAATGGGATGTACTTGGTGGCATTTTCTATTTAGGTCAGTTTTTCAGGAAAGGTCTTTCTGCTAATTTATACTTGAACAGAGACCTGAGTGGGTTGAATGTCTAGATGTTAATATACCTGGGACACACACTTTCTGGGGAGAGAAACTGCAAGTAAAAAGACATGATGCGCAAGAGTGTCTAACATGTTGAAGGAAAAGCACAGAGACCAGGTGGCAGAAGCAGGGTGAGTAAGGTGGGTGCGGTGGGAAATAAAAGACTTGAGAGTAAGGGGTCCAAGCCAATGAGAAGAATTTTCTTTTCATCTGAGTAAGATGGTACTTGATGGAGGCTGACATGATTTGTTTATCAAATGAGTCACTCTTGTTGCTGTGCAAAGAGCCCCAAGGAGCAAGGGTAGAAGCAGAGAGAGCAGGGAAGGGGCTGCTATCACAACAACCCAGATGAAAGACGACAGTAATTGGGACTGCTTACTGAGCATTTATCAAGGGTTTGGGTCCAGGCATTCTTTAAAGTTCTTTCCATGTGTGTCAATCTACAAGTACTCACAATAGCTCTATGAGGTAAGCACTAATGCTGCATCTATTTTAGAGATGAGAAAACTGAGCCATAGAGAGTTTAAATAATTGTTGCAAGCCACACAGGTCATTGGTGAATTGGACTAGTATTGTGACCTTGGAAGTGATTGGATGCCAACAGGATGTGCTGATGGATTTTTTTTTTTTTACTTTTTCAATAATCATAGCTCCCACTTATTAAATACAATATGCTGACTTCAGGTCTAAGCTCTTAACATAAATTACCTCATGTAACTTTCCCAACCATTTTATAAATTGGCTACTGTTATTCTCCACAATTTACAGTTGTGGAAATAGAGTTAGAAAATTTGAATGATTTTGTTAACAGTCATAGCTGGCAAGTGCATGAGGTTTGTCTGACTTCATAGCCTAAGTGACCAGGCACTGGACTTCCCCACCCTTCCCCTTGCCTGCTTCTCCATTCCTATATTTACTCAGGACCTTTGCATCAGTCTCTAGAGTTTGAACTTGAGAATTCGATTTGCTTTAGATGTTACTCCCTACAAGGACCTTTTTCTTTTTCTTTCTTTTTCAGTTTTTACTCTGTATTTTCTATATCATATCATATCATATCAATCATATCATATCATATCATATCATATCATGTATCATACGCCATCCATCATATCATATCCAGTTATATGTACTGTGGACTGAATTGTGTTGCCCCATATTTATATGTTGCTGCCCTAACACCCAACATGATGGCATTTGGAGATGGGAGTCTTTGGGAGATAGTTAGATTTAGATAGGTAATGAAATGGTCCCATGATGGGACTAGTGGTCTTGTAAGAAGAGATATCAGAGAAATTGCTCTCTCTCTTCATCATGTGATGATGCAGTGAGAATGCAGCCATCTGCAAGACAGGGAGAGAGTCCTTACCAGAACCCAATCGCTCTGGCTTCCCATCTTAGACTTTCAGACTCCAGAACTGTGAGAAAATAAGTTTCTGTTGTTTAAGCTGTCTATGCTATTTTGATGTGGCAGATTGAGCAGACTAAGAAAATATGTATCATATAATATCATGTACAATATAATTATATATGATGTGTTATATAATAATTTATCATATTTATTTTCTGTTAGTGTATTCTTTTTTTGTCTGCCTGCTTCATCATTTATCTCTTGCATATTATCTAGCACATAGTAGGCATACAATAATATTTGATGGGTGCAGAAATGAATGAATGAATGAACCTAATTCCAGCCACCCTAAATAACCACCATTCTTAGTGAATGGATTTGCCAACTTGGCTCCAGTCCGTTTGCTCAGTGTCTCTACGGAGCCTTCCTTTGGATTCAGTGCAAGATCCAACCCATTAGCTCCTCAGTCCAACCAATGCATTTAGTCCATCAACATTCCCTGAGCTAATCCCAGGCCTGCAACTACCTCCCTCAAGGATCTTGGGCAAGTCATTTCCCTCCTTGAGCTTCAGCTGCCGCTTCATGACCGAGTTAAACTCTGAGCCAGATAAAAAATCATCATCTGAGACAAGATTAAAATTGCAAAGAGGAGGATACATCAGGAAATCTTCCAAGTCAGTAATTCACCCTGAGAATAAAGTGGTAATTCTCTGTGTCCAGAGCTGTGGACGTAGGGACAGAGAAGGCTGCCTGATTGCCTCCAGCTGCCAAACTCCAAGTCTGGGAAATTTGTCAAACCCTAAGCTGTGTTTTGTAATCTCTTTCAACAGGCTGCTCATATAGAGACGGTGTGGATCGATTTGTGGTGCTAGAGTGCTTGCACCCTTTCCGGAGGGGCAGTGCACTTGAATATTTAACAAGGCAGGTAAAAGTCCTAAATGGGGGGTGGAATTGAGTTGGGTGGTTTGGGTCAACCACGACCTGGATTATAAAACTGAAAAGAGAAGATGGACATTTTTTATTGATTCGAGACCAATTTTTTCTTGCTTTATTTGCTGCTTTAAATCTATGTACTTTGCTCCTAGTGGCTTCCTGTCTGGATAATAGAAAAACACTTTCTGTAAGTGTTTAACTTGACAGGCTTCCATTTGTACCTGGGCTGCCAAGAGCCACTTGTGGCTCTCATCCTGTATGTTTACAAGTCTCTATATATCCAGAATTCATTTGTTTATCCAGCATCTATTCATCTATCCATTTGTCTATTCAGTCAGCTCTGATTGAGTTCTTAGTATGTGCATGAAAAAAAATCTTGCTCTTTGCAAAAAATATGAATAAAAATGTTTCTGCTCCAAAGAAGGTCTGATAGAGTGGGCACACTAAACAGGAGACACTAGCAATGTATTGTGTGATGTGTGCACATCCCTCCAGAAAGAATGGACATAATTCAGCCTGACTCAGATTGGCTGCCAAGTAAGCCATTTCAGCATATATGTCTCTGAGTTGTTCTCTACTCCTTTTATCTCAACACTCCATTGTCAAGTAGGCAAGTAGCTGAATATCTTGAGGAGTCTGCTTCCCAAACTTAGTTGATTAGACTAGATTTTAGTAGGTTCCCTGGCATCCAATCAAAACGAACTTCTAGAAATCTAGTCTTTTCTTTGCCAGGGAGGTGGTGTTTCAGAGTGGCTAAGAGACTGTCTTTGAAGTCAGACAGTTCGAATTCAAATTCTGAATCAACTCTGGAAAAATACTGGGAACTCTTTTTATACTAAAAAGGGGAGTGGGTGTGGTTGTTGCAAACTTCTTGGTGTCAGAATACTTCGTTCTTGCAGCTGATAAATCAGCTTGGCCAGGCTATACCACCTACCCCGGAATTTCTCTTCTGTTTTATGTTTCCAGCTGGGCTGGGCCACAAGGAATATTCTCCCAGGAGAATTAGGGAGTGGGAAGGGAGGCTGTAGTCATCTTATAGCAATACAGAATTTTTTCATTATTTAAGCAAATACTAGTCTTAGTGCTTTTGTATAGGGATTTTATCAATGTGATATAAAGTTCCAAAGTCATTGATTATTTTTAGTTAATCAAAAGAGAGACCATTGTGGGCGGGTGTGACTTAATCAGGTGGAAGCCCTTTAAAAGGAGTCTAGGGTCTTCTCGATAATCAGATACTCCAAGCATTGCGTGGGCTGACATTCCTCTCTGAATCTTCCCTTCCTAACTGCTTTCCCAGGCTTGCTTAGCCAGTCCCTAGAATGGTGGATACCTATTTCCTATTCCCTGTGCGTGTGTATATGTACTTACACACACAACCCCTGTATATATGAATATTCACATATATGACACGTACAATGCACATATGTATATATACACACATGTGTATATGTATATATACATGCATGTGTGTGTATACATACTACATATGTACTGTATATATACTATGTATATCTGATTCTGTTACCGAGTCCAAACTCATTCTGCTCACTGCATGACAGGCCAATGAACTGGGCAGGAGACAAGGTGTTGGGGCAGGAATAATGACTTTATTTGGAAAGCCATCAGACTGAGAAGATGGGAAAATAATGACCTAGAGAACCATCTTCCCTAAGTCAGAATTCAGGCTCTTTTTATACTAAAAAGGAGTGATTGGTTGTTGCAAACTTCTTGGTGTCAGAATCCTTTGTTCTTGCAGCTGTCTACGTAGGTCAGGTCATAATGCCCCTGTAAATCTCCAACAAGACAAACGTTATTCTCTGTTTGTCTCTATATGAATGGGAAAGTGTTATACCCTTAAAGGTCAGAATCTTGAGAATAGGCTCTCCTGTATATTTCCGTCTCTAGGCAACATTCTTGTACAAAAAGTGCAAAACCAGCATGACTATGCACAGGACCAGAGCACAGGGCTGGAGCTGAAGAAACAACTCTAATATGGAGTCAGATTTGTTCTTCAATATTTTAATTCTGCTCCTCTAGTTGAAGCCTACCTAGTACTTGTGAGCATACATTGTAGTTCAGGCCAGAAGGCCTCCTGCAGGAAGTGAGTTGAAATTTGAAGGATGAACAGAAATAGGAATGAGCTAGAAGGAAACACTGTGTGTGGTCTGGGGCAGAGTGGGTGTGTCTAGAGATGGAAGGGGAGGAAGTGAGGTTGGAGATTGTGGCAGAGGCAAATGTTGAGCAACCATCAAATTATGGTGTTTCTTATTTTGTTTGTTTTAGTAAGACTGCACAGGGAATTAAGAAAGACAGGAGTTTAGTTCCAGCAACCGCACAACAGGTGCCACAGAGAACTGAGCACCACTATTCAGGATACAACTGAGGTTCTGATAGTCTAATAAACACGTAATTTAGTTCCTCCATTTCTGCCACTTGTTACCTGCTCTTCCTTCTTAGTAATTCATTAACATCTCCACAATTCAAGACTAACATTTACTGCCTTTCTTTAGGTATTTCTCTACAACTTCCTCTTTGTACCATAGAGACTAACAGGCGATATAATTTCTGGTCATGAGTTTGTCTGTCTCTATCAGGCTGTGATGAGAAAACAGCAATTCTGAGTTGCTGCCTAGGCATTTTACCTTGTGACAACCCTGCTCACACTGAGTGTGGACATTTACACAAGGACCTGAGCTTAAGACTCCTGCCCTAAGTGTCTGTTTCCTGGGGGCACATTTTATTGTACTTTATTTTATTTTTTAATTTTTAATGTTTTAAATTGAAATGTAGCCAATTTACAATGCTGTTTATCTAAGAAAATGACACAAATGAACTTATTGTGAAACAGAAAAAGACTCACAGACATAGAAAGCAAACTTTTTACCAGAGGGAAAGGGGGGGATAAATGGGAGTTTGGGTTTTGCAGATACTAACTACTATGTATAAACTAGACAAACAACAAGGTCCTATTGTATAGTACAGGGAATTATATTCAGTATCCTGGGGCACGTTTTAAAATAACCATTTGGAGTCCAGCCCATGAAAAATTAGTGACCTCCGCCCCAACCACCTGGTAAGTAATAGGTACTTTTTACTCTGCTTTCTGTCTCCTGTTCACTTGCTCATGACCTGAGACAGAGGACTGCTTTTCCCCTGGCTCATTGCAACCCCATTTCCCATTTCTAGTACTGGGAAGTAATAAACCTGTGACTTTACTTCCTTTATGTGAATATTGAAGCTGCGCCTTTTATCAGAACAACCCCAGCGTTTTTATTTCCTCAAAGAGGGGCTTGGATGCTAAGGGAGCTACTTACCAACCACTTGCAGTGCGCTTGTGCCTCCTCATTCAGCAGGTCATAATCTGCATCTCCTTAACTTAATACATCAGTGATGGGTCCTCCAAAAACATAGCATTAACCAATGGAAATGTCTAGTTTCCGGTTCATTACAAACTGCTAAAACCCTTTTACCAAGATGTTTTCTTTGTATTGTCATGTTTTACTGTTCTCTTCTTGGGAGGAGGGGAAAAGGGTCTACTTTTTTTCTATGTATTTTTGTGTTAGAACACTTAATCCTTACAATTTTTGTGCAGAATACTCCAGTTGTTCTATTATAGAAATGTTCTCCCCATCCACCTCTTTCCCAATTGCCCCCAGTAAACATGAAGTTGCTATTTTACTTACTCTTCTAAATACGGAGCTTCCCTCATTTGTTCACTGCTCTGGCTCTGTGGTCTCTTCCTTTATCCTGTGAAGGGATGGAAAGAGTCATTTCCTCACTGGAGTCCATGTAGAAACAGGGGTTTCATTTTCCTTCCTTTGTAACATCATTAAATATTTTCTTAGGCTATCAAAAAACCAGAGTTTGATTATCATATAGTTTGATTAGGGAGCAGAGTGTAGGTTTTGCCTCTAAGAACTTGTCTACATAGTGCAAGTTTCAACATTCAAAAGAGTCAGGACCAACAGTGAAGGCATTTCTCCTTTGTCAGAAATTCTCAGAGCCAATAAAGGACTCCTTTCCCCTCAAAACATGTGTCTCAGCCACAATTCTGCAGATGCAAAGGGCTACCGTGTAAATGAGCAAAATATTCTTTTTCTGGAAGTGGCAATAATAGTAGTGTTACCATATATGGCCGACATACTGCAAAAGCATGTTAAAATCATAATATTATCTTAATTAAGTTAGACCTTAAGTGAGTTAGAAATAGAAGAGCATTTCTGAAAATAAAGTGCACAGTCGATGGCTGTGACACCATTCAGAGTTTTGTTATTTTTAAGTACCTGCAACTTTCTGTTTTAAGGTATTGTTTTGAGGAACGATCAGCTTTCAGAGTGTGTGCTCTGTTGAAGAATTTGTCTCTACCAAACCAGTATTTACATCATTGTCTTAGCTGTACTTTCTCAATGGTGACTAAGTGACCTTTGGATCATGCACCCTAGTTTGTGTTTGTGCAGTTTTGAAGAGAGTGAACCAAAAGGTAGTGAAGTTTCTTCCAGCTCTAAAATTCATGATAATCCTGAACACTGAAGCTCTTTAAGAACAAAAGTAGTATTAAAAAAATGGATAAACAAAAATCACTCTTCTTGGCCCTCAATAGAAAGCCCTATATTCATCATTACCAACAACTACATTTTACTGAGTGTTTGACATATCCAGGAACAGAACAAAGCTTCGCACTTCCACACATTCATTAAATTCTCAGACCAGCCCTGGAAAGTATGATCCTTATTTGACAGCTGAGTCAATAGAAGCTCACTGATAAAGCTTGCCTGGGGTCACATGGCTAAAAAGTGCAAGAGTTTGAACTGGAACCTAGAGGGGTTAAACCTTTGTAACTGTGAAATGTGGTATGCAGAGGCACCTGGAAGTCCTTCCACTTGTCACCCCACCTTGCTTTTTCCCTGTGTTTATGACACTTTTTAGTCAGACCTTAGAAATGGCAATATAGATTGGTTTTAGAAAGGCGATGCATGGGGCTTCTAAGCACAGAAATTCATCCTAACGTATTTTTACAGTTTGTTTGAAAGCTGCCATGTCCCCCTGGAAATAGTGGGTAAAGAAAAAAATATATACACTCAGGTTTCTGTGATTCCATCATGGGCTATCCAAGGGCCATTCAGAGACGTTCATTGTTTCCTTTGCCTCACCTGGTCAATATTTGATAATTGTAGGAGGTGACAGTAGGGAGAAAGCCAACCTCATTTGCAAGATGGCTGGAACCCACCTTCGTAATTGCTAATGATGGAAGTAAAACCAAATGTTAGTGAAGCGATGGAGGCTGCATATCTGAACATAACAGCTGATTCAGGGACCAGGAGGTGTCAGAAAAGAAAGGGGTATCAGTTGCGTTCAAGACCATTAAAAGGTCCCTGTTTAAAGTCTTTGAGGCTGGAATGAAAAACCAAACACAACACACCAAACACAAAAATCAGACTCGGAGCCACTGAAACAGGCTCTAGGAACCCCAGTCACTTCAGCACTGCTAAGACTAGTATGGAGGTCTCAAGGTATCCATCAAACAGCATGTCACGCCTCCCCAAACTTTGTTCCACACATTTCACACAGCTTTGATATTAAAAGTCACTGGGAAGTGTAAGCAAACAGAATGATTACAATAGTATAAAGTGGAAAGCAAAATCATTCTTAGGTTTGAAATTAGAGATTAGAAATGAAGTAACTTGCTGACTGCATTGGCTGTGCGGACTTGGGAAAATCACTTGGCCCCTGTAAGGCTTGCACTTCTCATTTGCAAAATGAGAATGTGAAAAAACTTCTCTTGAAAGCTTACGCTGTGCAAACAGGGAAACGAAGAAGGTCAATAAAATTCCTATCGTAGATGCCGTATTTGGAAGGAGTGGAGGCCGCTTGGCACCTGGCTGCTTGCGTTAACTGGTTCTTTTCTTT
Organism: Vicugna pacos; assembly: GCF_048564905.1. Lineage (NCBI taxonomy): Eukaryota > Metazoa > Chordata > Mammalia > Artiodactyla > Camelidae > Vicugna > Vicugna pacos. The sequence continues at coordinate 112,591,550 of NC_132988.1, read as the reverse complement.
TTTATGTTCTGGGGCTTTGCTGACTCTGGAAAGACTGCGTCTTCCAGGGTTAGCCAACTCACTCACCACGCACAGTTTTCAAATGCAAACTAATCCATCTAGACTCCACTCCCCAACCACCTCCTTTATTGGCTTCTCATACTTTGAGCCCCTATTTACCTGCTTCAATCACTCCAGGTACCAGACATCTGGCCAGGCACCAAAGAACAGCTCCTCTGCTACTGAGCCTGCTGAGATTATTCAGACTCATCAGTTCCAAAGCTGTTTGGCTTGCCAGAATCACTACGGCTACTGGGGTCTATTTCTCTTTACCTTTTCTCTGTTCACACAGACTCTTGTTCTCAATGGGCTTCTCATAGACAGGCCAAGATATCTTGCTATAGAATCGTGTTTCTCTGGTCATTTTATTCTGTCCTTCTATATGTGCCAGTGTGAAACTTATAAGAACCTGTTGCAGAGAGAGGCACACTTCTCACTTCCTGCACCGTCCTGCCAGCCAAAGTGATCCCTATGGGTACCTCTTCTGAAAGGAGCTCATTTAATCCAAGACTGGCAGTCCAACTCTACAGTCCAGGGGGTCTGGCAATGAGATGCTGGCAGGAATTACATAGTGAGACCTTAGGTCTGTTGAGTTTTCTTCCCACCTCTTTCCCTCCCTTCCCTGGTATATACCATTTTAGAAAAAAATCATTCATTCACTTTAATGTCACACCTTTGTGCCAGGCACTGTGCCCAGTACTAAAGATACAGATACAAATGAGTTGCTACCATTGCAGTCAGGACTGGTTGCTCCAATTGTTGGTCAAAATGAATAGCTGTGCATACAGATGTTCCCCTATTTCAAGTCTTAATTACTAAACCCTTCATTTTATACTATATGAGATCAGGGTTAGACTGTCTAGAAGGTGACCCACTGTTAAGGGGAGAAAGAAAAGCACATACAACATATGATATGAAGTAGGAGGTAAGGACCATGAGAAAAATAAAAGCTAAGTATAGCTGATATTTGCAAGAAGAGAGTATATATTTTGGGGAGGCAGGTGATATCAAAAATATCAAGAGAAAAAAGACTTTGTGAAGAAGTTTGCATTGAACAACTGATGTGATTTCAAAGTCATGAAATAAAAATGGAGAAGTTTTTAGAATAGTGAAGAAGCAAATCAACACACAGCATTGGAGCCACATCTCCAAATCTATGTTGGGAGTTAAGGCTGTGACTCTAATTTTGGTAGGACTCAAGTCAATCCACAGCATTGTAAAATGTCATTATACATTTCTCACCACAGATTTAACTGTGCTGTATTAAGTTATCCTTCCTACTATGATTTCTAAGATATATGATTTAAGAAAAAGTATGAGCTGGAAAAAGAGGCAAATGGATGTTACCTTTCATTTTTAAAATGGGTATTTGAAAGTCAGTGTATAATAGTTTATTTAAAACAAGGAAGAGATAGAAGAATAAACTATTAATATAAAAAAAAGTTTATCCAATTTTTTGGTAAAGTATCTTGTCATTACAAGAAGCAAGGAACACTAGAATGTCCAGAATTACATTAAAGAGGATCAGGAGTCAAATCAGCAGCCCTAGGCAAAGAAAGGACAACTGAAGCATCATTAAAGATAACAGTTGTGATGTGTTCATATTCATTACATTTATTTAAATGCATTAGCAGGTAATAGGCACAAAAAAGCAAAAAAAATTGATCATTTTTCTGTATATTTTCCCATTATTATATATTTTGGAAGATACCAGTGAATCATCTTGTTATGTTGAAAGTTAGTAAATAAAGGGAAAGAAAAAACTATTTATTTTGCCCTGTTTAACAACCTGTATCTCAGATCAACTAAATACCTGATGAAAGTAAATTTCTTCTTGTAGGAAAATTTCGGCTAGTAAAGAAATTAGGAATGACAGAATATGACAACTTTTGTAACTGCTAACGGATTTGTGAATCATGGCAAGGATCATTCATGACTACTAAATCCCAAAGAGACAAAATGACACTGCATACCTCGTGAGAGTTACACAGTACCACCTGTGAAGCAATCTTGACCAAATATAAAACCTGAATCTTATCAAGCCTCTAGATATAAGCAACAACTAATAGGAACTATAAACAACCATGAAGACATAGTCACTAAGACCAGATTGTGGGGAACTCTACATATTGCACAGGAAGCTGAATTTGATATCATGTAGTACCTATAATGAAAAAGAATATGAAGATGAATATTTAAAAACCCATAGAAGTATTTTTTGTTATTTCTCTGAGAAGTCAACTTCCCTTATTTATTTTATATTCCTGTTCACACCAGATATGTGATTCCCACTCAGATCTAAACCACCTCCTCTTTTGCAAATTAGTGAGTATAGGACTTGAGCATTCAAAACACTCCAAGAAACACAAAAGCAGAACTTTTTACCTACTTTGTTCATTACACTGCCCTCACTGTCAAGAATATTTTCTGGAAATTAGTAACTGCTCAATTACTGTCTGTTGAATGAATGAATGAATGAATGACTCACTCATATTTAGTTAAGCATAAAGTTGAGATTTGACCCCATGTTTCTGATTTCCAACTTAGCTTGATTGCCACCTCACCAACATAGTAAACACTGTTGATTATCTGTCTCATACACACGTGGTCCAACTGAGTGTACACCCCTAAGACAATATCTAGCATGCCCTCAGCTTCCCACCTGAAGCATTCATTTTTTTTTCTCTTCTTCGCCTGACGGTTTTCTTTTGTGGGTATGAGGGCACAGCCAGAGTGCATAGCCCCAGGAAGGCCCCAGGGACAACCGTCAAGTAATGGGGCAAAGGGGGCCAGTGAATAAGTGCTCTGGCCTTTCCACCTTCTGGTGAAGCAGTTCTAAAGTGTGTTTCGTGTGGTGGCTCAGAGAACCCCAGGGGAGAGCTGAACCCAGTTTTCCACAACAGTGAGGTGTCTAGAGAAGTTTTAGGGAAACTTACTTAAGCTAACACGCTTGTGCCTTATCCTTGCGACTTCTGTGATCGCAACTTTCCACAGTGGAAAGGCATAGCTGTTCCAAAATCTTTATATGCATTTATGCCTCACAAGCCCTTGTGAAGCAAGTGCTATTATTCTTAATCTAGAGGTGAGGAAGCTGAAGCTCAGAGAAGTTAACTAGTTTATCCAGAATATACCTGAAGGTAGTATTGGGGGCCAAGATTCCCACCTAGCTCTGTCAAAACAGAGTTGCCATATGCTTTCAGCAAATATAAAGTGGTACATTATTGCATTTCTGGGCTAGGGTGGTCAGAAGAGCTAAATTAAATTCTTGATTCAATAGTTGATTTAAGAGTCTCAATTTCATCCAGTTCATTAGCAAGTATCTTATTTTTCAGCATTCTGGTGCTTGTACTAAAAAATGATTTGTATCCTATAAATCACTGCTTCTTGTCTTTTCACCATTCCACTTAAGTTCTTAAGGGGCAAGATGATGGAAAATGAAAAAAAAAATAGGGAAAAAAGAAATAGAGAAAGATAAAATCAAGTCCTTTAACAGTGTCAAACCTCAAAGCTATTTTGAAGATAAATGACATTCTGAAGGGATAAAGTTAATCTTGAACTTAAGACAAGCCCTTGGTTGGGTTTTCTGCTTGTCTTACTAATTTGATTTTGGCCTGGCAGTATTTTGTGCCATCAGACACGTTTTCAAATCTGTGATCATATACTGGCATTAAGCACGTGTGCCCTATTTTTTGTTCTGGAGTAATAGTAAAAAAAATTGAAGAAAATATTAACACAATGACTAGGGGCCTCCCTGTAGAAGAATCAGAAGTGATCAAAGAGGGAGAAGATAAGTGGGAAACTGGAGGAGAATTTTCTCCAGGGGAAGATGTGAGACCCCTGGGGTCTGTGTAAATGATACAGGGATTGTTACGAAGGCTGGATTTCAGCCCTGTTAATGCTTGACTCCATCATGTTGCTCATATCAACAGTCCTTTGGATTAGGAAGTAGGTGAGACCTGGGGAAAAGCAGGTTCCATTAATCACTTCCATTCCACAGATACCAAGCATGCAACTCAACGACTTTCAACAAATACATCCATGCAGCCAACATCCAGATCAAGATTAAGAACATACCAGTACTGCAGAATGTTCTCTTGGGACCCTTTTCCACTCAATTCTTGAAAGTCTTAGCCTTCTAGAAAAGGGGGAAGGGAGTAAATTTGCCTTGGGAAACCTGTTAGTATCATATATTGTTGGATTAACTTTAAGCTTTCATTGGGTTTTCTTTCCTTCCACTTTATTTCTCTAAAGATCTTTCTGTAGAATAAATATTATAACATCCACTTTGATCTTCTGGTAAGCAGAATTAGAAGATATCCCATAAGATTTCCTGATCCTGGTGTAACATGCCCTGCATAATCCCCAGGACTGTGAATATGATGAATTTTATTCCTGGTATTACGTTAAATTATATGGCACAGTTGACCTTAATATATGAAGATTATCTGGGTGGGCCTGACCTAATCCCATTGGCCTTTTGAAAATAGAAGATTTCCTCTGGCTGCTCACAGAAGAGGAAGTCAGAGAGATTCAAAACTTGAGAGGGGTTTAATGTGAGTGACATTCCCCACTGCAGAGATGGAAGGGGCTGCATGGTCAGGACCGGAGAGCAGCCTAGAAGCAAAGGTGGCCCCCAGCTGACAGGCAACCTGGATGTTTGCACTTCAGGTCACCTGGGAGGGACTGAATTCTGCTAAGAACAAAAGTGAGCTTGGAAGTAGATTTTCCCCAAGAGCCTTCAGATAAGAACTCAGACTGACACTTTGATTTCATCCTGTAATACCTTGGACAGGGAACCCAGCCACGTTACGAGGAAGTCCTAACCTACAGAATTGTGTGCTAATAAGTAGGTATTGTCCGAAGTCACCAAACTGTGGTAATTCGTTGTGCAGTTACAGAAAACGAATACCACATTATACTTAATATATGAGTATACTATAGATGTGTTACCTACAGGAACTCAGATACTCTTAATTACATATTATCTCTTATTCCTGGACTTGGTTGAGTCAGAGTGAGAGGGTACTGCAAATTTGCATAGCCAAGAGCGTGAGTATAGATGGCAGTGGGTGAAGAATTTGGGATGATTTGCAACCCACCAAACATAGAAAGCACAGTTTTAAGAACTTAGTATGTATTTGTCTTATCTCAGGACTTAGGATGCTGCTTGGCCCAAAATAGGAAATATTTATTGAGTCATTTTGATTTTATTAACATAATAACATATGTTTTAGGGTCTCCTCAACTTCTATTTTCTTAAAAAAATCACTAACGTCTTAAATAATCAAGAGTTGATTGTACTTTTTATGTATTTTTATTGTACTTTTATTGTACTTTTAATATGATTTTTATGAACACTCATCTTATTTTTATCATATATTTGCTCTCTAGATTGCTGGAACAACCACCATTCTGCTGTTTGTGTGGCTAAAAGAACTTCACTCCTTATATGATGAATGAAAAGTAATCTCAGAGATATCAGAAAAAAGAGAAGAAAAAAACATGTATGTCATTAGCTGATCTGGAAATCTATGACTTTCTTGATTTAAAAAGTGAGGTTCAAAGTGAGGTGTTTTCTAGGACTAAAATTTTCTCAAGAACCTGTCAAATAATAGTACATTTTGATATGCACGATCTCATTTAATAAAATGTGAAGAGTTGAAATTATGACCTACATTTTAAAGAGGAAGAAACTAGTACACTAAGAAGTAAGGCTGTTTGTCCAAGTGAGAGACGAGGGTAGAACTCAAAGGGGTTCTGAGCTTTTCCTAGGGCATAGGGTTACCATTGTTATCGAAACTATTTCTCACTTCCCATTGAGGTTAGACGATCTCTCCATGAAAGCTCAACACAAGACAAGGGCACAACATTTCAAAAGTTCAGAGTGAACTCCAGGATATGCTTGTTGCCTGCAGGAGACAGAGATATTCATTTGTGAAAGATAAAATGTGCGACCAAGGGTCAGTATTAGCCTCTAAGTTTGAGTTTAACATTCCTTAAAAATGTGTTTTAAGTTGAGGGTCTAGGCAAGGAAAAAGGAATGTGAAGCTACTCTGTAAAACCCTTTTATTATTTTTATTCTGATTTTGAACTGTATTCTCTTTAGCCAACTTTAAAAATGTATTGACCTAAAGTGAAGTAATTGAATTTTTAGAATGCCCCCTAGTTCACTTATTCGACAAAAATTTATCATGCACCAAGTAAAGGCTGAACATATCTTTGGGTGATAAAAACAGAAAATTAATAAGATGAGACCCTTGTATTAATAAAATATGTGACAGTACTATTAATAATGGCTGACATTTATTTAATATTTATTGTATGCCCACTTCAGTTTAAATTGTTTACTTGTATCTATTCATTTAAACTTTACAGTCTTTACAGTCCAATGAGATAGGTATTATAATTATCCACATTTTATACATAAAAAAGCGGGGTACAGAGAAGTTAAGTGACTTTCCAAATTTCACTAAGTCAGTGAGTTGGAGAACTGCAGTCCAAACCAAGACAGTCTGGTTCCTGAGCCTGTGCCTAACTGCTATAAAATATTGCTCAGCACACTGCAAAGGCTTGAGAATATTACCCCATGAGAGTGACAATTGACTACAATTATTAGGGAGGCCTCAGTTACTAATGTAACAAGAGACATTCTCAACCTTCATTTTTTTCCTCTATTTAATGACACAAAACAGACGGTTGCCAGTTACCAAATCGTGTGTTCTCTCTTATTCTCCCCTTGTATGTCTCATTTCCTTTTTTAAGAGCTTCTCTTAATTACTTCGATAAAAGAACCACTCTCCTATTAATTTCATGGAATGGTTGCATGTTTGGGATCGAGATTTCCAATCACTTTTTCAAAGTCCATCTTGAGTTCTGATTATTCACCAAAGGGAATTGATGTATTTATGGTATACATTTAAGCCAAGGTACCAGGATGGCAAATGGTGCCTTTCAAGAGCTACTGTGGCCTGTGCTTCTTAGGATTTTCCACAGTTCACAGAAAGCTGGTGATGGAATTGCTCAGTGGAAGCAGCTCTTTTAATTATTGGAGGATTTGCATTAATGGCATGACTGTCCAGCTGTCGAGAAAAAGTACACTCTTCCGTGTTCCTTCTCAGTGCCCTTGGACCAGCTCTAGAACTAAGCTCCTCAGCCCAGAGTGGCACATTACACATGCACCATCACTCCCACCACTGCACCGTTGCTTAGCAACAGCAGTACTTGTTCCACTTGCAAGATGGGAAGGAGACAAATGGATAACCAGGAAAACCCCCAGCCTTGTAACTTCTCATACCACTGCGGAAAAGCACAAAGTGAGTGCTCAGCCTTAACGCTATCTCAAAATTGCAGCCTGAAGATACTTTTGTTACAAGAAAGGAACTATTAGTATCCACCACACTTAAAATAAGGGGTCCCTTTATCTCTTACAGCCTCAATGGTTCAAGCAGTACTCTATTTATAAACCTGATTGTGTTGTTAACTACTAGGGAGATACTAGTGGTAAATACTCTGATAGTTAAGGTGCAGGTAAATTGATGTAGAGAAATCAATCAGTCATGCAAACTTTATTGAGAACTTATTAGGAACACTAATTGCTATCATTTGATGAGTACTTTCTACGTGTGCAGCTTCACGCTAAGTACTCTATACATCACCACGTTTAATGCTTACAACACTCTTGTGAGATAGAATCTATTATTCTTGCCTTAGGGATGAGGAAATTACTGGCCCAACAGGTCAAATAAATTGTTCAGTGTCATGCAGAGTGTCAGATTTGAACCTAGGGCTGTTTGACTTTAAATTCTTTTAACCTCTAAGATCATTTGTCTACTCCACTTGCTACCCAATCCGAGTGCCAGTCTCTGCGATATTTTACAATGGCAGTCATTCTAAAAGTTCTTACATGGCACCATACAACTGACTGACTGAAGCTGTCTGTTTTACTAATTCCATTCCTCTCCTTTAATTCTTTTATATTTTCTTTGATTGTTTGGAAGTCAGGAAGACCTGGGATCAAACATGGACTCTACAACTCACAAGTTTATAAACATTGGTGAATGAGGTTGTATTGTCCATAATTATCAGCTCATAATTATTTTATCAGGCAAGTACTGTGACGAGTCTGAGATTTTTTTTTTTCATTTGCAGGATAACAAGTGAATCTACTGTACATAGATGCCAGTGGGAGACACAAGACTCCTGGGTCAGAGGTAAAGGCCTTAATTATTCAAGGCTCAGTAAACAGCATGAGCTTCATGCTCATATTGGCTTTTGTCATCCCCAAGGACCATGGGGTGATACAGAGTGGGCCAAATGGATGCTATGTACTCAACTGGCCTGCATCACAGCTGAGAAATGTTAAGCTTAGAAAATTGCAGTCTTTTAAAGGGGTCTACTGGAAAGTGTACCCAACATTTGCCCCATAGGGAGACGTTGTCTTTATTATACTGGCCAGGAAACAAATTTTCCCTCTGCCCTGGGAAAGACACTATCCTTATCTTTTAAGTATGTTGCTATATAAACATCCTTAAAAAGCTAATCCAGAATGATGGCTGACATAAGATGTGCAGAAATGTGAGAGATCCATAGAGAATTCTCTCCCAACAGGAGTATCAAATAATCAAAAAGATGTTATGAGAAAATTGCCCGCAATAGTATCTTCCACGGAGAAGAAATCTAGTATGTGTTTCTTGAATGAATGAATGAATGAAGAGTTGACTGATGTTAAGATCCAAATGAGTGAGAGGCTGGAAACAGAAAAATAGGAAAAGCTTGAACCTGATTATCAAAAAAAAATCTTGATTTTATAATTGGTTCCACAGTTTTTATAGGTGGGATTTTGAATATATTACAAAGTTTCTATGAGTCTCCTATTTTTCATCTGTAAAATGAAAATTGTAACAAACACTTCAGAGTTATAATAATTACATGAGACTATATACACACATGTATGCATATATGATGCACATATTGTGTATGCATATGCACATACATGCATAATATGTATTACCTGTTATATAGCTGGCAAACAATATATTATTATGGACTCTTGTTTTCATATAATGGAAACCAATCTGAGCAGACTTAAGCAGGGGAGGAAGCTCAGGGATGTCTCATAGAACTCAAAGGAAAACTTGCTTCCAGCTCCCAGGAAAGATGGGAAAGAGAGACTAGAAGAATATAGGAATCCTTTCTGCTTCTTATTACTATTGTTTTTATTTATTTATTTATTTATTTTTTAGTATGTCTAATTCCTTCTTTTTTTCCTATTTATGAAGATTATCTTTTTCTGTGTCTGGTATACATGGCAGAATGTAGCCATTCCACCCCATGAGATAAGATATGTTTGGGCTCAGCCAGATAGAAAGACATTTTGGTTCTAATTCCAATTTAGACAGTGTGGAGAGAGCTTTTCATTCATTGGGTTAGATGTTCACCTTGGATCAGTCTACTATGGCCCAGGGCAGGCAGAAGATGTCATACATAGAAAACCTACCTCCATGAGCCCACCCCTGTGGCAGAGGGATGGGCAGTATGCAGCTCCTTGAGAAGAGGGGTAGGTGATAACTCCAGTGTAAAGTTATTACCTTTATTATTATACATACTTTGAGAAGGATTTCTGTCACTTACAAACCAAAGAGTCTTGACCAACATGCTACACAATTAACAGGGAAAGTAGGGTTGGTATGTGTGTGATGGCTGGAGAATCATCTTTTGCAAAGAGAGAATGATCTGTGTAGAGGTATATCTAGGGGGGAGCAGAAACAAACACATCAACAACAACAACAACAAAAAACCAAAGCGTAAATACAAAACAGAAATAGACTCATACACATAGAATACAAACTTGTGGTTGCCAAGGGGGCGGAGGGTGGGAAGGGATAGATGGGATTTCAAAATTGTAGAATAGATAAACAAGATTATACTGTAGAGCACAGGGAAATATATACAAGATCTTATGGTAGCTCACAGAGGAAAAAAATGTGACAATGAATATATATATGTTCATGTATAACTGAAAAATTGTGCTGAACACTGGAATTTGACACAACATTGTAAAATGATTATAAATCAACAAAAAATGTTAAAAAAAGAAACAAACACATCATCAATGAGTCATTACTTTTCATATATTGAAACAAAGACAGTAATCAAAATTCGCACGTTTTTATAAGTTCTCTCTCATTGATGGTGGGACCTGGTTATGTTTCTAAGTCTTTGTGAAGGGCAGGCAGTGAGGGAGTTGGTTGGATTGGGAGGAAAGAATTAAGGCAGGAGAAATGAGCAGGGGGACCAGAGGATGCAGGCAACTGTAGAATATGTTTCAACTTGATCTAAGAGCAATTAGAAACCATTCAATGGCTTTAAGCAGCCATGATCACATGCAAACTTCAGAAATGATGTCTGGGCTACAGTGTAGAGAAGAGTTGAAAGGGGGAAAGACAGGAGACATGAAAGCCAGTTAGGAATTATTGTGGGTAGAGGTAATGGTACCAACATGGCAGCAACTAGGAGAGGAGGGGTGAAAGGTAGTTTCAACATGGCTGGGTCATTGATTGGATATGAAGGAAAAGGGGCAAAGAAGGAGATAAGGATGATGCCTGGTGTCAATCTCTAGTAATTTACAAATACAAAAGCACATTCCCTATGATGAGAGTCCAGCAGGAGGAGGTCTGAGGGGATTACAACATTCAAGTAAAGAGGACCAGTTAGCAAGTTTAAATCTCAGAGATGCTTATTAACATGCGTAAAGTGAAGATCAGGACACATAAAGCGCGTAAGTGTAAGAAAGCTGAGGAGGAAAAGTCAAAAAAGTAAGAATGGGACTGGAACTTCATATAGAACTATGAAGACAGTACCAAAACTTGAGACTGATTTGAATCTGATTTCTGTTGCTTTGTAACTGCAAGAACTCCTCTGAATATTCAAACTCAGCACTGCAGCTAAGGTGCAGGACTTCAGCATAAGTAAACACGCGACCGGCACTAACTCTGGGGACTCCGCTTGGCAAGCCTTGATGTTTGCCTCTGGGGGACGCTGACGTCTGAGACCTGGATATATTACCATAGGCCTTTCTACATATCTACTTATTATTTTCAACACCCCAGTGAGCTATTTTATCTTGTTTTATTGAGTTTCTTTTTGTTTTATATCTTCAGCGGGCAGGACAGAGCATTCTAAGTTCCCTGCCCCATCTTGCTTTTTTGGACGGTGCTTCCACCTTCCTCGTGCTGGTCTGGGTCTGCTATTTGGCCAAAAGAATGCAATAAATTCAATAATGCTATATGCTAGTCTTGTTCAGAGATTACATGGTCTTTATCTTTTTAAATGTATCCTAGAGAAGACTGCACTGTGCCCAAAGCTGCAAGAGCATTGCTACCAGAAGTACAACAGGAGTTCACAGAGAGGGCTGAGAGTGATCCAGTGGAAACGTCTACCTTATGGGTGTAAAAGGTTCCACAGCTACAGTCCCACAACCCAGAAGAATGCTGCAGAAGCCAAGACCTAGTCAAAGTTTTCTGGAACATCTACATTTCTGGGTAAATTCGCAGGAAGCTCAATTAATCTGTAATAGTTTAAAAAGCAAATAAGGTAAAATAATAGAACAAAAGAATTCCTCTTGAGGCAGCATGATTTTTATAAAAATTCACTGGGGTTAAGAATGAAGCTGCAGCTGGATGCCTCGCAAGGTCATGAAATAGCCTTGCAGTATTATCTCTGGAATCCAGTGTTTACTCATCTAAAAAAAAAAAAAAAAGGAAAGAAAAAGCACACACAATAGCTGCACTAAAATTTCATAGGCTTTATGCAAGTAAAAGAATAAAGCTTTAGAATATGATTACTTTGTTGTTTTGCAGGTGTGTGATCCTGGGCAAATTATTCAAAGAATTTATTTTTCTGTACCTTTATAATCAAGATATAATACATACCTTATATTGATTCCTATTAACTACATAGAGAAGTGTCAGGAATATAATAGTAAAGGCTTAATAAATGTTAGCTATAAACACTATCATCTTTCCATTGTAAATGAGGAAACAGAAATTTAAAGCATTTACGAAATGTTTTAAGGTCTCACATGTAGGAAATAGAAATGTTAGAATTTAATCTCAGACCCATCAGGCGCCTTTTCCTCCAACACTATGCAAACAATCTCTAGAATTCATTCAGGGCAGGCCAGTGATGCCCAGGCAACAGCTTACTTGCCTCCAGTAGATCATGGGTATTTAGAGGTTCCCCTGTTAACCCCTGTCCAAATTGTTCTCCTAGGGACTTTTATTTATCTAGGGTTCATCAAGTATAGAAAAAATGCATGATATTAATTAACAGCAATTATAAATTCAGTTCAGAGGCATCAAGGTGGAAACTGTATTTGTCAGCTAAAGGAAAAGTGGTCTGAACACTGGCATAGGCTTCCATGCATGGGCAATAGAATGGAAATTAATAATCACCTACCACATAGGTCATTTACTCAAAAAAACCCTAGGTAGTCGTTTGGACCAAGTATATAGAAAATATTAAGCTGGCCTCTAATCTGATGGTGATGATTATTCATGATGCAAAAGAAAAGGGTAATTCTTGAAGTAAATTTCCATCTATGCTGGAAAAAGGGGAAAATGTCACACATTCAAGTGAGTTCAGAATTTAAGGGAGATCTTTGGTCAAAGGGAGAAAACCAGATTCGATCCTTTAATTAAGCTTAACTTCTTTATGCATTATATCTAAGCAGCGTGGTTTGGTGGAAAGAGTTATCAATCAAGATGGTATGTAGACATGCATATCTTAAACTTGGTTCTCTGAATTGTGTGACCTTGAATAAATCATGTTTGTTCTAGGTGTTTCAGTTTCATCTGGCATAAAATGAAGTAGTTGGACTTGTTTGGGGTATTTCAAATTTCTCCCTCACAGACAACATACTTTTCAAGATTTTTGTTTACTCAGTAAATTATACTGCCCAATACACAGTTAATTGAGTTTACATTTTTTAAATTAATCAGGCATAAATAAAACTGTCCATTTGGACTTCTGGTCATAATGAAGTAACCTATGTTATTGAACGGATTCTTTTTAAATCATTTTGGGCAAATGCAAAGCAACTGCATGCTTAGAAAGCTTAAGAATCCAAGAATACTAAGGATGTGTACACCGAAGAATCCTTTTGCAGATTTACCACCTCAGAGCCTACAGAGCTCTACAGGACATGACTTCGTGTTTTTAAGTGCCTGACATAGAGCTTTTGATTGTCAAGGCATCCATTACAAAAGACATCCACCTTGAACAAGCAAATCGCCAGCTGTGTGACACAGCTACTAAAAAAACAGCTAGATAAGGAATTCGGTTGCCACCACCCATGAAGTTCTATCTTTCAGAAAGCCCTGGGTAACCTAGGTAACTGACCACTTAGTGACCCCACTTCTCCCTTCCCATGCCTTAATTCTCACTCTTTTATTTAAATAGCCAGTAAAGTGTGATCCTTGAAATGCTTAGATGCCCCAGCACTGGACCCTAGTAAGGCAGAGCACCTATTCTCTCTCTGTCTCTGTCTCCGTCTCTTTCTTTCTCTCATCTCTGTCTCAATCACCATCTCTATCTCTATCTCTCTGTCTCTCTCCTCACCACCTTTGCTGTGTGTCTCTTGGATGTACCATTGTCCTCCAGAACCTATGAGTAATATATCTTGTTTCTCAAAGTTCCATGATGGTTTTTGCTGAAGGGCATCCTGCAATCATAATAAGGACCAAGAGAGCAGGTTCAACATTGGCCTTGGTGGTGGAAACGTCTGTGGGGACTCTTACCAGCAATATGACCCAGGTGAGCGCCTTAAGCATTCCTAGCCATAGTGTCACTATCAGGGAGGCCAACATAACCATCTTCTTCATACTTCCTACCTTATCTGCTGCTACTCTCCCTTCACCCACTGGTCCATAGTAATACTGGTTGCCTTTCAATTCTCCAGCTTTTCCTTTCCTAAGACTTTAATCAACATAGGTTTCTCTGCTTGTAACGCTCTCCCTCCAGCTTTGGTATAAATGCCTCCTTCTCAGAGAAGCCTCTGTGACTACGTTCACCAAGTTGATTTTCTCTTGCTAACTTCTACCACTTAACCCAGGTTTCCCCTGAACCCTTTATTTTCTTTATAACAGCCATGCCTATGATTTAGTTTCTTGTCTTCCCCATTTGTGTGAAAAATCTTGAAAGACAGCATCCCGTTTGTTTTTTAACCTCTTTACCCTATCATGGCACCTGATACAGAGTTGGCAATAATTGTTTATTGGATGGAGAAAGACTTAAACATTGAAAGTCTTCATAAAACATGGACAGTAGTTCAGGCATCATCTCTATGAGTTTTAAGAGCCTCTTAGAATCTGAGGAAGCCAAGTAATTAGTTGGCCCCAAAGTCCATTTCACCTAAAACAGTCTAAGGAAAGATTCCTCAGTCTCCACTTTAGTGACATTTTGGTCCAGATAATTCACTGTCATGGAGACTGTTCTGTGTATTGTAGGATGTTTAGCAGCAGCCTTGGTGTCTACCCACTAGATGACAACAGCAAACTTAGTTTAATGTCCCCTGGGGACAACATTGGCCCTGGCTGAGAACCACTGATTTAAGTAAGATGATAGATTAAACCAAACACATTACAAGTTACATTGATTTTGAATGTTGAGACCATTTCACTTCACCTATTTTATAAACAGACCTCAATAATAGCAATTTTCATAATAATTGTTTTAGAAATGTCCCTGATCGTGCCACGTGGGTGAGGGAGTTTATCAGCCAAGAATGTTAACAGCAACAACAGAAACTTTCTTTGACTAATGTAAGAAAGAGAGGACTTTATTAAATGTCTGTTAGGGAATTACACAATTGCCAGCAAGTGTGAAGAACCAGGGGCAGATAATGGCCCAGAACAAGGAAGGCTAGGTCGCCAGCGCCCCAGCCAAAACTGTTCAGTGCCCAGAGTGAGTGTGACTAGGCACTGTTGCAATTGCCCAAGACTGCAGGACGTCCCAGTTTACGTCCCTCTGGTGGTCATCTTGGGTACTGCTTCCTTGGTACATGAAAATTGATACCACATGGCCTCTTCCCCCAGAATGCATTCTCTTGAGGCCTCTGCTTCCTTGCGCTCCTTCTCCCTAATTCAGAGAGTTAGTGTTGTGTGCATTTGATTCGCTAACATATGCCAAGTCCCAAGGTGCAAGAGAGGCTAGAAAAGTATAATCTGGCCTTTTGGCTTCTAAGGTGGGAAGTCGGTTCTGCATTTCACCAGGACCATATGGTTGGGAATTCACTAAACATAGGAAAAGGGGTTTATATTCCAGAAAGCCCCAAAGCAACTAATACATACTAATCAAATATGGCAATTGATCAAAAATATTCACAATGGAATGGAGCCAGTTACAGATCCACCTCATCTGTTGAAGAACTAAACACGTGATGTGATAGCATGTAGTTGTCCCTTTCCTCAAGAGGCTTTTGCCAGTCTTTTCACTTGGAAGTAGCACACCACAAGCCAAGCTTCACCACCTCACTGCCTCTCCCTTCCTGGGCTATATCTGGGGCAGGTGCAGTGAGAGACAGTCAGACCATTCTGTGAATATCCAGTAAGCCTTGAATGTGCACTCCAAGGCCCATTTCCTTGATGCTGTTCCCCAAGGGGCATTGAAATGGCTCCTGAACATGGACAGTCACATAATGTTCCAGCCACCAAAGTGTAGCAGTGTTTGCTGATCTCTAATTTGACCTCATTGCATTTCAATGTGTAAACTTGTCCTCTGTGGGCCAGGTTGCATGATAAACAGGCAGTGCCTTCATGGATAATTCAAGCTTCAGTAGTTTCTCAGCTCAGATGGAACAGTGCTGGCTTTGCTAGAGTGGAAAACAGATTATAAACCACAAACTCATTTACTCTACAAATGTTTGCTGTACTTAGAGAAAGCAGTTTTCCATACTTTTCTTCATTTCCTTCTTCAGTCAAATTGGCTGTCTTTGAACATTTCCTAATAAAATAGCTCCAGTGAATGTCAGAGCTGGAGATGATAAGAGAACCATTTTTTCTGTGTGATCACAGTGGGGACCTATCTTTTCTGTGTCTCATTCTTCATTTATAACATGCCAAACACAGTTTATTCAGAATTGGCTAGATTATGCTGGGGTCAAAAATTAACCACCAGATATCAATGATTTAATTAAAAAAGAGAATTATTTCTCATTCAGATGGCATGTCCAGCATGTTTTACCAAGGCATTCTACTCCATGCAGTTCAAAGTCACAGACTTAGGGTATCATCTGAGCACAGAGGAGGGGTGCCTACTCCAGAGTAGACAGGGACTGAGACTTTCTGCATGTGGTGAAGCCTTAGATAAAACTCCAAGGATGGGAAGTGGTTAGCTAAATTTGCTTAACTTTCCTTAAACAAAGTACCAAAGCAACAAAGAGCAGGATGTGTGCAGAACATGAAGTTAGAGACACAGAGTCAAGAGATTAGACTAGGAAGGGGTCGTATTATGGAAACTCAGAGTCATCTTAAAATATTTAGACCTGACTTTGCATACATTAATTATACTAACTCCCTTCGAAGGAACTTAAAACAAAGTGTGACGTGGTCAAGTTGTTGCTTCTGAAAAGTCAGCTTGGCTGCAGTGTGCAGAATGCATGTGGATGGAAGGGACCTGGTGGCAAGGAGATTGGCAGGAGGCTGTTCATCATCCATTGTGAAGAAATAAGCAGGAAAACCGGTAAGGATGGAAAGGAGAAGAAGCAGACGAGAAACATTTGGAAGTGTAAGAGTAGGTCATGCGGTGGGACTGATGGATAAAGAGTCTGGAAAAGAGGGGTGGATGGGATAGGGGTCCTTGGCTTTTATTTTGATAACTGTATGGATAATGGCCCTGAGATACAGAGTGAGAACGGATTAGCAACCTCAGGGAGCAATGCATTCGGATACGGGTCAGGCCACTTTGAGACATCAATAAGACATTTTGATAACATCGAACAGGCTGTTTATCCCCACAGTTTGTGACTCAAGGAAGAAGTCTAGGATTAATATATATTTTGGAATGCATCAGCATATAAGTAGCAGTAGAAATCTTAAAAGTAGGTAAATCACCCTTTTAGCAATAGTATATTGAGGGGATAAGGAGCCCAAGGGTCAAACTTGAGGGGTGCATAGTGGAATATGCGGTAGAAAATTAAGCCGATTAAGAAGGACCCATCACAGAGGTAGGAAAGCAGCTAAGAGTTTGATGGGTCAAGGACACGAAGGGATTAGCTTGTTCATAGAACTTGGATCACCCAATGGTGTTAAATGCAGCAGAATAATCCTAGAAAGTAAAGACAGAAATGTATTCATTAGGTTTAACAGTGATGATGTGACTGATTAGTTTGTATAAGTTACAGTAGTTTTAATCACCAAATATTTATAAAGTAGCTACCACATATCAAGCTCTGGGCTTAACATTGAGAATCAGTGTGAATAAATATGATATAGTCAGGGGGAGAGTATAGCTCAGTGGTAGAGTACATACATGCTTAGCATGCACAAGGTCCTGGGTTTAATCCCCAGTACCTCCATTAAAAAAAAAATGACCTAATTACCTCCCTCCCAAGACAAATTTAAGAAGATATGGTCGGGTCCTTCTCAAGCTTGAAGTCTAGTGGGGGATATGGGCAATAAACACAACATTTAGTGATATATATTAAAATATTTGAGAAGTATCATAAAGATAAACATTTAGAAACAAATTGGAGATGAGGGTACGTTATTCTTCCAAGACTGTGTAATGAAGGGTAAACCTGGAGACTGTACTGTGTTTACAGGGGGACTGCAAGCTGAGTGTGAAGGAAGATGAAAAAGATTTCAACAAGTTTATAAACTAAAGAAACAAAAAATACACAGAAGTAAAGATACAGGAAAGAGAGGCAATAATTAATAGATCAAAGTCTAGAAAAAGCAAAGAAGCCCAATGTTTCATACAGCGGATTTGGCTTTATACGAGAGGAGGAGAAGCATGACCAGCTGGAAAGGAGAGTGGAAAGTTTATCTGGTGGGGTTCATGTTCTTAACGAAGTAGGAGTTGATAAGGGTGGGGAAGATGACATTTAAGTAGAACAAGACTTTGGGAGAAAATATAAAAGTAAGTAGCTATTTAAAAGCAAAGGACTACTCTTCTTTAAATAAGCAGAGAGCTTGCAGATGCTTATAAGCCAAACATGTTTTATGACCTCTGACTCATGGGCAAAGCCATGTGATCATCATTCCAGAGCCTACATTAAAGTGACACATGAGTTGTAGGCCATGTGATCACATTCTGGAGAATAGAAGGTACAGAAGTAACGTACAATACTTCCAGGCTTGGCCCTCAAATATCCTACATGACTCTCTAGCCCTTAGGAAACACAACTTCCAGATGTTGGATCTTTGAACCGGCACCTAGAAAAGAGCTACCGGGAAAGCTACAATTACTCAATTTAGCTGTGTTGTGAATGAGAAATCAGTTCTTTTTAGGCTGAGATCACTGAGACTTCTTGTTGTATTTTCCATTGTCATATAATTTAGCTTATTCTGACTAATATAATCACTGTTAAGATGTTGTATTAATTGATTCATAACATAGTAATTCAACAATTCTTCTTCTTCTTCATTATTATGATTTGCTGTGTAGTTGTTAATTCTGCTGTTTTATTTTATCAGGAATGTGTTTAACACGGCACTGTTGTGTTTATTACTTGAATGTCTTGACATTTCTTTTAGGAAACAATGGACAAAGGTCTGAAGCATAGGATTTAGGCAGATAAAAGTAACACTGCTTAAAAGCACAATTTGTCCTGTTTATAAGATCTGACACTCAACTACTGGGACCCATTTCCCAACCTATTTCTTTGCTTTCAAGATCAAATTGCCCCTCTCTACCTGTTCCTCAGAACATAGGTCTCCTCAAAGAGGCAGGTATTGACTGGCAAAGACAAAAAGGTAAAATACTTCTGTTTCTTCCAATAATAACTAAACCTTCCAATTATCTCTGACAGAATGGAACATGTAATGTGAAGTCTTTCAGAAACCTAGAGTCCAAGATTATAGAACTTAAGGGCCACCTACTTTAGCCCTTATTCCCTTACATCTAAGGATTTTCCCAATCCTGTTTTTCTCTCTCCTGAATGAAGCCCTCAAGATCCTCTGCTCCCCCTTCTACCACAGCTGGAGGATTCCCAGTATTCTCAGTGTATTTAAATGCACTGCCAGGATTGTAACAGCACAGGCTTGTGGTCAGGCAAATGAGTTCTTGAATCCCATTTCTGATCAATTTTTCCTTTATGATTTGAAGATATTCCTAAAAATAAGAGCTTGTAATCTTTGTAACCTTGGAAAATTATTTAACCTGTTTAAACTTCATTTCCTCATCTATAGAACAATAGTATTCCCATTCTCATCCCTGGTGGGAGTGAAAAGTATGTTAACTAGTATATGTAACATATTTTGCACAGACTTTGACATAGTCTGAAAGATTAGTTGAAATTAAAGAAAAGGTAGTTATCATAATTGAGTACCTAATATGTGCTGAACATATTTCTTTTTACAGATTATCTCTAATCCTTAAAAGAAAGTTGTCAAATAGAAATTTTTGTAACGATAGAAATGTCCTCTATCTGTTTGGTCCAAAAGGACAGCCACCAGCATATGTGGCTACTGAGTACTTCAAATGTGGCTGGCCCACCTGAGGGATTGATTTTTAATGCCGTTTAGTTTCAAATAATTTAAATTTCAATGGCAATATGTGGTTAGTAGCTACTGAGCTGGCCAGCACAGCCTTAGAACAACCATTAAAAACAGACATCACCTTCCTTTTATAAAATAGAAAATGGTGTCATAAACGTTGGGTAAATTCTTTAGGGTCATTCAGCCAGCAAAGAAATGAGCTGAGATATGATTTTGACTATTCCTTGGCCATCTTTCCTTCCCTTCACCTTATTGTTTCTGAGGATTTTATCATTTGTGTATATTCAGTTCCCTCACATGCAACACTTTTGCATTTATTTCAAACAGACTTCCCCGAGTCTATAACCATGGTATCAAGGAGAAGTCTGGGAAGTAGCTTAGTTAAATTTCTTTCTCTCTAGGCCAAGAATATTTTCTTTATTTTCTGCTAGGTGACCTTCAACCTCTTCCCAAATACTACCAGTGTCTGGTGGCTTGTGACCTCACTGTGTCACCTGTGCTGTTATTATAAAGTGCTTCCTTATCCTGTATTAAACTGCAACTTGATCCCAAGTGTCATGAGATAAATGGAGAAGATCAGATGGAGCAACTTAAACAGTGTCTTCTCAGCCCGTCAAAGTCACTGTCCAGTGATCAAAGGCTTGTATAAGCCAGTCTTATATTGTGGGTTCTGAGAAGGATACAATGGGAAAGAGGTGATGAGTGGGGCAGCTGTCAGGCCCACTGGCAGGCCAACCCTGGAAATTTATGCTGATGGTATGTGCTGATGCAAGGACATTTTGTCAGAGCAGAAATCACTCACTCATGTGAATGTGTTCCTGTTATGACTAACACGTTTGGCAGAAAACAGATTCACAGGCTTATGTGAGTAGAGAGTTGAGGGAGTGAGCAGAGGAGGTTGAAGCTGGAAAAATAATTGTATAGTTGATCCCATACAAGAACTAGCACATTCCTTTTAACTTGGAGGGTACTGCTTCCATTAGGGTTCTGCCAGAGGGCATTTGGGACGTTCAGTGGAAAGAGTTCAGGCACCACTGGCAGAAAGTTCAGCTCTGCCCGACCCTTCCAGATTTCCAAGCCCAGTTTTTTCTTTTTATCATAGCTGTTTCAAACCTTGCGGTTTCTTCCCATACTTGGGTGCATTGTCATCTTACTCCATCACACTTAACGCACGCTGTTTTCTCTGCATTAAAGAGAGATTAGAAGCCCTTGAAGTATCTGTCACTAAACTTACAAACTCACCCTCCTAGGTGTTTCTTCTTCCTTCTTGTTAAAATGCTGATGCTTACCCCCTTCTCCATAAAAGCAATCCCTCCGCCTCTCAGGGGCCCCGCTGTGCTGATTTGACGTCCTCTACTCTGTGTCTTCAACTTTTCCCCCTTTGTGTACACATTCCACCAGGCTTTGAACCTGCTCAAGCCTCTCTCATTTGATTCACACACATACCGCAAAACTTTCTCAATCACCTGTATCCCTCCAGTTATCACCCCATTTCTTTTCATTTTCACATTAATCTTCTCAGATGTGTCACCCAAACTGGCTGCCTCTATGACCTCCTTTCACACTCATTCTTCAACCGAATGCAGCTTAGATTTAATGCCACCATTCTACTGAACTGTTCTCACTAAAGCCACCAAACACCAGTGTGAAACAGCATTTTTGGTCCTATTTCTGAAAGAACTCCCAGAGGAAGTATATCATATTTACTACATTTTCCTCTAGGAAATGTTCACTTCTGTGACCCCACACACTCTTTTTTCACTTTTGTCTTCCTGGCTGTTCCTCTTGAATCCTCTCTGCGAGATACCTATCTAATTATACCTAATCTCAGGACAGGAAGAGATCTTGTTTCAATCTGCCTTATAAGTGCTGTTTCTGCATGTTCTGCATGGGACTCTATTCTACACACTTTCCCCCCACCCTTTCCTCTATTCGTCCTATTCTTAAGGCTTCAATTACTATTTCAAGCTTTCTGTGTTAACATCTTTTACATCTAGATCCAATCTAATCCTTATTGAGTTCCAAGTCCATAAATCAAATTGTTAGTGGACATCTAATATTTAAATGTCTAAAAGGAAACTCCTTACCTTTTGAACCATCAGAAAATAATCTCACTTTCTGCCCAATTTCCTAAGCTTAAAATGTAAGAAAGATCTTCCACTTTATTTTCTTTCTTATATCTAGTTAATTAGTCACTGAATTCTCTTGATTTTATTTCTCAAGTATTCCATACAGCTCCTTTTTGTTTCCAGTTTCAACATTAGTCTAGACTAGTGTCATCATTCCTCATCTGGTCTACCTTAACCATCTACCAAGTATTTTTGTTCTCTTTATCCTCTCTTGCTCTTGTCCAATCCATTCTCCACATTGTTTTTAGAGTGATATAATTTTTTAAAATAAAGTTCAGCATACCATTCCATCCATAAACTACTCGAATGACTTCCCATTGCCCTAATGTACAATTCAAACTTGTTGCCTAGTCTTAAATGGAGGTCTAAAATCTATCCCCTATTTCATGATAGCCCCATCTCCTATCTTTCTCTTACATGTACTCTAACTTCTAAGGTTCCAAATATCTTTACATCCCTCTATCACAGGTTAGCTCTAATTCTCTAAGCTCTGGTCACTTCAAAAAGAAGATCACTCTTAACACAAAAGATATTTGTTTCAATAGGAAAATCATAGAACTCAAAAA
Source organism: Vicugna pacos (assembly GCF_048564905.1). Lineage (NCBI taxonomy): Eukaryota > Metazoa > Chordata > Mammalia > Artiodactyla > Camelidae > Vicugna > Vicugna pacos. Next base: position 112,569,101 of record NC_132988.1, on the reverse strand, counting down.
TTCTAGGTTCCTAGGTCCCTAGGCAACACCTCAATTTATTATTCTCTATATTCCATTGGTGTACAGTTCATGAGGTCACGTATTTCTTCCTTGAAATCAAACATAACAGGCAACTTTGAATCTGGTGCTCTAGCAATGAGGTGACACATAGATATCCTTGACTCTGGAAACTCTAATGCGTTTCTCAGAGGAAATTGTTTTTAAACTTTTTTTTTTATTGAGTTATAGTCATTTTATAATGTTGTGTCAAATTCCAGTGTAGAGCACGATTTTTCAGTTATACATGAACATACATACATTCATTGTCACATTCTCTTTCGCTGTGAGCCACCACCAGATCCTGTATATATTTCCCTGTGCTACACAGTACAATCTTGTTTATCTATTCTACGTTTTGAAATCTCAGTCTGTCCTGTCCCATCCCCTGTCCCCCTGGCAACCACAAGTTTGTATTCTATGTCTATGAGTATGTTTCTGTTTTGTTTTGTTTTGTTTTTTTTAGATTCCACATATGAGTGATCTCATATGGTATTCCTCTCTCTCCCTCTGGCCTACTTTACCCAGAATGACACTCTCCAGGAACATCCATGTTGCTGCAAATGGTGTTATGTTGTCAGTTTTTATGGCTGCATAGTATTCCATTGTATGAATACACCATATCTTCTTTATCCAGTCCTCTCAGAGGAAATTTTATAGCATTGGCAGAACAGAAAGCTGCTCACTCAAAATGGCACCTCACCACTTACTCACTGGACAAACTGAACATGGAAACTCCAAATGCTAGGCAGGAAAGAGAAAGTGATAGTGCTAGCCACTGGCTGGGTTCCAGGCAGGAGATTAAAAATCCGACTTTGCCTATTGATGTTACCATTGGTAATATCGGTTGCCATAGAGAAGAGGAAGTTCAGATGACCAAAGAAGAGAAGAGACCAGGAGACCAGTACACTCTTGGCTGTTATCGCCTGCCAACCTATTTTCTACTCTCTTGCATCATTTCCTTGACAATCAAGGCCACACAAACGTGAAGCAGAGTTGAGGTTTTTTACTGCATCATATTGTTCCCCATCAGATAAGGGTTTTAATGAGTTGTTTCTTCCCTTTGGGAGTATATCCTATAATAGATATTGGCAGGGAAATTGCAAGGAAGAGCTCAAAACAAAACAAACAAATAAACAACAACAAGAAAAAAACAGAATAGGTGCAATAAATTTAAAGCCAGTTTAGGTGAACTAGTGTTATAAAGAAGAAATTCCTTTTATTTTGTAATCTGTGCATTCTGAAAGTCTGCAACCACTTGAAACACATAAATAGCAAGCATAGTGCAGCTGAAGAACAGTACCTAAGAAATTCCTCTGAACCTAGATATGCTGATTTAACAATGTTTGAATATATCATTGTAACTAAGGGATGGACTCTCAGGAGGAATCTGTATTTCAGGGAAGAGACTTTAGTAAGTACCTGAAGGCAAAGAGAACAACAGGCATGGTAGGTGCATTCACCTTACCCCAACCCCATGAAGTCACCCTGGAGGTTTCTGGAAAGGCAGTACAGTACAGTGGTTATAAATGGGGGCCCTGCAGTCAACGTGCCTGGGTACCAAACTGAGTTCAGTCACTTGCTAGTTGTAAGACCCTGGGCAAGTAGCTTCCTCTCTCTGAATTTTGTTCCTTATCCATTAAATACAGAAAATGTATCATAGGGGCAATGCAGGGCTGAAACGAAATCTTCCATGTTTTGAGTGTAGCACAGAGCTTGCAACAGAATATGCGCATAATGCAAACTAGCAATTAGTATTAGGGATTATGGAGAGAGATACTTCAAGCACAGACCAAAGAAGTGGTTCCTGAGAAAGTCCCTATGAGGTTGAGGCATGGGTAGCTCTGGCTTTGGTACTAGGGTATCATGTTTGTGCAATGAGGATCTTCAAACTCTGCTCCAGGAAATGTAGCTTGATTCTAGTAACACAGGGGGAGGCATTGCTAGAAATTCCAAGAGAAGCCCCTGTCCTAAGGTAGACTATGTTGTTCTCTCAGAGACCTCTGTGCACACTGGCAGGGATGAGCACTCTGAACACTGACAAGCGGGAAGGAGAAAAGGAAGCAGATTAGTGGGCACCTCTCTTGACACCCTGGGGGGTTTGGGGGCCATTAAAGATCCTGCATAAGCCACTGTGGTGAGAATCAAAGGATCTCAGTTATTAGTAAAGTGACGCCACTTACCCCTCAAGGTGACAGGTTTCCCAGAAAACCGGGGGTAGACGTCTTAGCATGTTGTGTTGTCCTCTCTACCAGATGATTCCGTGTTTTCAGATGAGATTTCTGAATCAGAAGTCTGTTTATTCCCTTATATCAAAACCTCGTTAATGTAGCAGACACATTCTTCTCAATCTAACTCCAAATCTGCCTTTATAGTTTTATATTCTGACACTTCATCCACATAATTTATGTTCCAGCCGCATATACATAAAGTGCAATTCTCAGGAGCTATTTTGCTTTCCTGCATCCCTCTCTAAGGTCTCCGCAGATGGTATGTTTCTTTTTGGAATGCTTAATCTCTCCCCAGGCTTTAGACTTCAATTCAGGAAGGACTCAGCACAGAAAAGAATTCTTTCTGCCAACTCCTTTGACCTTTACATCAAAGCAGCTGGATCAAGAGCTTTCTCCTCTGTTGCCATCTATTGCGTGTACAAACTATGTCGTACTTAGAACTTACTTCCTTGTGAACAAGTTTTTTTCATGCTCATGCACTCTGTCTCAGAAATTTTGTACTTATAATTTCTTCTGCTTGAATGGCATTACTCCAGATGCTCCATATGGCTGCCTCCTTTTCACCACTCAGGTTTCAGGTGAATTGTTACTTTTGTAGAAAGGTCTTTCATCACTTAAAATAAAGCAGGCCTGACTCACACTCAGTTACTCTCAACTACTGTCTCTCCCCTTACCTTCTTGTACCTGGTATCATCTTATTTATTTGGTGACCAATTTATTGTCTCCCCCTCACCAAAAATAAGGTGCTTTAAGGGCAGTGACGGTCACTTCTATTTGTTGCTGTACCTCTGGCACCTTGATAGGGCCTAATGCATAGTAACTGCTCAATAAACACTTGTTGACTAACTAACTGTTCTCTCCAATAGACAGTGAACCTTTAGGAGGGAAGCTGTGCATTTCCACACTCAGAACCTAGTACAAGGCCTGGCACATGTTATGTGCTACACTATATATTGACCAAATGCATGACACTTTTAATTAGCCAATCAAGAACCGATTATACATTGAGAGGTCAAGAAGCCAAGTAATTCTAGGGAGTTTAATTACTGGGGAGGGTATTCAGGAGAGACAGGCTAGAAGACAGCAAAGAATTGATTAAGATACAAAGAAAGGAAACCCACTGCATTGCACACAGTGCAGGCTCAACATATGTTCATAACACTGACTTACCAAAATGGGTTTTATACTTCAACACTAATTTTCTTTTCAAAAAATATCACTTGAAACCTGCCATAGAATCACCTGCTGCTTCATTCAAGTGGGGGGGGGGTGAGTTGCTCTGTGACAGGTGTCAGACAACATGCTAATAGTCAAGTCTGTTCAAGGCACAACGTCGACTTCCGGGATCGCTTTCTTTTTCTCCCCTGCCCCACCCCCCACTTCAGGAAAAGCATGCAATGCCACTCTCCTGAGAGCATCACAATGGCAGTCCACAAATGAACCCTCTTCCTCTGAGAGAGACTAACTGTAGGGGAAAAGATAATCACGTAGTTCCTTTATCTCCGAATTATTTGTAATAAAATCTGAAATCACACCACAAGGTCTTTCGTGAGGATGTCATAAATTAAGATGCATCGGCCTATCTAGCGCATCTGTTCTTCCTCTGGTCCTTTGTCTTCTGCAAAGAGCACACCAACCTCAATACCCAGCAGACAGCATTTACGCAAATGATGTCGTGGTCTATAGCATTAATATTCAGTGATTGTCTGTCATAGACACCTTACTGTACATCTGTTATGCAAATGTATGTTAATTCCGACTCACTGACAGCTGCCTAGCTTCCCTCCCTAAAATGATCTTTTCCATTTTGAAGTTTGCAATCTGTTCCCCAAAATGTTAATCCAACAATTAGCTGAAATTGCTAAACAGAAATTGTACATGTTCAGTCTAAAATAGAAGGTGGTATTTTAAAGTAGATGGTGAACCTTCTTCCCACATCGTGTAGTTTAGATGTGCTTCCACACAGTGTAAACATTGATCTCTGCACAGCTCGGCTTGGGGCAAGTGGTGGGTTTGCCTACCCTAGTCCCAGGAGTTTGACAAGAAGGAATGTGATCACCATCCCTGTCATTCAAGGGACTTTGTCCTCAAAGATGCTTTTAGTGATGCACAGAGTTTCTTTCCATGTCTGAAATGTCTCTGTTTTCTCCACCAAAATGATTAGTATCAAGCACTTGGATATTAATAAATGAATAAAGTGATGGATGATTGAGGAAAGAGATCTAAGGGCACATCCCATGTGACACAGAACCCAGTAGACACTCTCTCTGCATGTTTGATGGATGTTAAATAGAGGATGCTTCCATATTTACTACCTCTATGCACTTTGAGGGATAGCTGAAGGGTTTTGGAGCAATAATAGAATAATCTGCTAATACTTTGAAAGGGATTATGGTGCTTAAGAGTTTAAAAAAGACAAATTACATGAACATTTATTGAAAACCTACCAAGGCTAAGTAAATACTTATATTGTACCACTATTGCTAGTCAACATGTTGGCCACATGGGTTAACTTTTAACAACATTCTTGGGAGGTAGATATCATTATACAGCTGATTTTAATAGTGATCAAAGTGAGAAATGATGTCTGCAAACCTATAACACTACCATGACCTTCACCCAGTTTTTTTTTTTCTAATTCTCTGTATGAGGAAGAACACAGACTAATGGAGAACTGCAGAATGTGTGCAGTGAAGCAGAAGTCACAGGCGTCTTCTTTAACGAGGAGGCTATTTCTGACTCTCCTCGATGGATATCTGATGATTGGCCTTCTGGAACACCAACAGCCCAACTAGGGGAAATGGACTTCAATCCACTCTGCTCCAGTAATCCTGAGAACTCAGTTTCTTCAAGGATATTTGCAGATGGGATTCCTCTCTCACCATTGAGAGTCCATTTCTAAACTGATGGTGCTAAACCAGATGATTCCAATGTTCAACCCTAGTCTAACATATTTTCTTTGTAATTTATTTCTATGTTAGTAATGAGACAATGGTTGGATAAAATATATTAAATATATCTAGGATATATGATATATCTTCAATAATTTTAATGACTTCATTTTTGAGATGAATGTAGTTAAACATTTATTATTTCTCAAACAAATTTTTATTATTATTTTGAAAGATTTCAAGATTTTTAAATGTTATAACTCCATTTTATTTCCACTTCATTCTAATATACTGGACCTTAGATTCTATAAGTAGTTGTTATAATTCCTCACTTAAGTGCTATCATTTAATTAGGATAAGGTAGCAAAATCTCATAAGTTATTCTGAAGGAAAAATGCAGCTCTTTGTAATTTTATTTAGATGCTGGATTTTTTTTAAAGCTGACATATATAAAGGATTAAATATGAGGCACTATCTAATCAATTCTAGTATCATATATATGAAAACAGACATAAAGAGGTTAACTATTTTGTCCAAATTTATATAGCTAGTAAGTGGAATAACTGAGATTTGATCCTAGACTGAATCTCTTACTTCCTTTTCATAGTGCCACCCTGTATACTATCTTCACCAACTACACTTCAATTAAGAAAAAGAAGAGGAGAAGATTATAATAAATTGTTAATGTATCTGCTTAACATTAGGTGGTGTGATACATTTTTGCACGTGTGCTGTCTTGACCCAATTTGGAGGTCCAGACTAGGGGCTGGACAGTTCTTCTTTGAGCATCCAGTTAAGCACCATATCTTCTTTCTTTATCAGGATCTCATACTTCAGACCATGATACACCTTCCTTTATTGTCTTGGTCCAAGTACAGGGTAACAGAGGACCTGCTGAACCCCCCAGGGCCTTCTGAAATGACTCACATTAGCTAACCCTAAGCCTACTTGCCCAGCCTTGCTCTTTGCTTCCCGAAGGAACCACAGTAAAGGTGCTTGCTCCCAGTTTACCTCTCTGCCTGCCTTGTGAATGACCCTGGTGATCCCCCATGTGGTCCTGCATACTGTGTCCTGTTTTCTCCAGGGAAGGGTAAATAAATAAAACTGTAAACTTCTTTTTAATTTCTCTCTTTTGATCTACATCTGTCCTCACCACACCTCACTCAAGGTAATGTGGTTAAAATAGGTAGTAGGAGATTTAGGGATTAACAATTCACCCAACAGGACTCACTGCAGCTCAGTCAGGAGCTCTGAAAGACTGCCACATCTGACCTCATGGTCGGTGAGGAGAAGCTCTCCTAGCCTTATTTTGCTGACCTGTGAAGAGATGGGAATAATTTCCATCTCAAAAGAGTTGATGTGCATTTCCAATGAAAGACATGATACGAAAGCTTAGCACTATGCTTGCCTCATATTAGATGCTCAAAAAACATGCTAAAGGAAGAAAGAGGGGCACATATCCTGTCTCAAAAATTATAATTAAATATATATATATTTGCATGTATGTATATATCTCTTTTTTGCATTTTACAAAGAACTTTCTTAGACACTATCTCTTTTGATCCCCTAAACTCCCTGCTAAAACAAAAGAGCAGTTTCAATGAAGTCCATTTTACAGATAGAGAAACTGAGGCATGAGAAAATTAATTGTGTTGTCTGAGATTTCTTGCTTGAACCAAAAATCCAAACCAAACCAAAATTAAAACCAAAATATAGGAAGAAACACCTCATATTACTCAAAAGAAATTTTAGTGGTCATTCATCTAAGCCATGTTGCATTTTTGGTGGAAGTGAGCAGTACTGGTTACTAGACACAACCCTGCAGAGGTCCAGAAAACAAGGTTAAGGTCACAGTTCTGCATTTCTATGGGAAATTGTTGTCTCCTTCTTTACACTTTGCAACAATTTATGACAATGAAGTATTCATCACTTGTATCTTTTTATTTTGTTTTGTACTGAATACATTATTTTATAAAACATATTCTGTGACCTTCACAGTTAAGGATTTGGAGGTGTTTGTTTGTTTGTTTGTTTTGGTCTTACTATTTATTTTGCTCCTCTCTTCCTCTGAGTTTCTGACCAAAGCTTTTATACAAACCATTAATAGCTAGATGATAGATAAAGTGCATAGAACTGATAGCTGGAATTGGATTTCATGATTCAAGACTCCATATGTAATGAAATGCAAGAATAGTATTTGGAAGTAGAATCTATTCCTTTATACCTACTCAGTAGACAGAAATGTCTGGGCCCTAAATTAGGCCATAGAGAAAATTCACCTTCACTAGGAGGAAAATCCTACCCAATTAAATTTCCCACAGGTAAGAATGAAGACCACATGTAGGTATTGATGGTTAAGGCTCACGAATAAAACACGCTTCAGTAAATGTCCCACATTAATAAATTTGCACCTTTACCTCACTTAGAAGAATCTACTAAAGGGAAGAGTGCAGAGAGGCAAAAACATGGGGAGAAGGGCAGAAATTTCCCTCCAGAAGAGATGTGGGAAAGGTTTCTATTCCATGCATTCATGAGAAACTGCTGAGGCAGGCTAAGTAGAAATTATTATCCCCATTTTATAGTTGAACGAAATTTAAACCCAGGGAAATTTTACTACTTGCCTAGAATATTCTTACTGGAAAGAGTCACAGCCAAGCCTCAAAGCCGCTTTTCCTGACTTCTGCTTCACAGGTTTTTCCACCGGCCCAGATGGTGTCTACAGATTTGGCTCTCACTTTCAAGCTTCACTGACCCTGGATGATAAATGAAGATTTGCTCTGGGTAGCTGAGCCCAGGCTGAGATGCAGGTGCCAGACTCACTGTGGGCATTCCACTCACTCTTGCTGCTGTTCAATGGACCTTCCCAATACACTGCCTACATTAGAATTGTGATTTATCCCAGAGACAAAGGACAAGCAGTATCCGTTCTCTGAAGCAGCTCTCAGAAGGTAAGATCCCTCTGCACCCAACTGATGTGATTGCTCGACTGACTTGGGTAGCATGCTGGAGTCCTTGGGATGAGAGAGTTGTTAGAAGGAGAATACCAGATGGAAGGACCCAGCAAGAGCATCCATGACACAGACTTAATAGTGTAATATCTGTCCCTGTTGTGGAATTGACCTCCCCTCCCTCTTCTTTGGTGTCAATTTGGGAAATTAATTTTTTTTGTAATTTTACATTTCACTACTAATCCTTTTATTTGACGCCTTTGAGGCTAATCTTTAGTTAGCTAATCAGAAAGGTCAGTTAAATTGAAGAATTGATGAAGACATGGCACATACCTACCTTAAATACTTTATTTTAGCTCAGCATGCACTCATTCAGCAAAGTTTTGATGTAAAGGCAAGGTCTTTGACTTAAATACAGCTCTTCTGATTGGATTTCTACATTGTATTTCCTACATAAACCTCATTCTTGAAGCATGCTTTAAGAATTCCGGTTTCATTTTCCTTAAAATGGGATAAGATTTAAACACATTTGTGAGATAATATGAATTCAGATTCTTTCTATATTAATACTATTTCTTTTCCATTTTTAATGTAGTATTGCCACAAATTAATCTGGTATCTTTTTAGTGACTTTCCATTATCCATTCTATGCAAAACATTAAATTAACTTGATTTTAATAGAATTAGACAGAACAAACTTGTTCTAGTGAAAATAATGTTGGGTGGAATTTATAAGTCTTGAAAGAGTTAGCTTCACCACTTTATAGCAGAGCATGCTTCACCAAGGTGTTTTATCTCACTAAACCTAAGTTTTTAGTGACAATGACAATGATGAGTAACTACCTTGCCAAGCTATTATGCAGCTTCAATGAGTTGATGCTTGTGAAAGAATCTGGATGGTTGAAAGGCAAAAATTATAAGAAAATGTGGGAGAAAAAGGGGACAATACAGGAAGCTGCAAATGGGGCATGAGGATGACTGTCCCTCTCTGCAGATTTCATTCTTGCCACCAGTTAGGAAGCCAGAGCTATAGACATGGATATCACTAAATAGCCATATAATTAATGCATGCTGAATATCAATGAATGCTGCAGATGGTCCATGTCTAAAACTTCAATAACATGAAATCTCGGACCACAGGGCAGAGTGAAGTCAGTGTGCCCTGTCAGGAACCAATTTCTTCATGTAAGTTTACCAGAAAGAGTAATCAGTATTATAGATCGAAAACAAATCAGTGGAGACTTCCTAAAAGAGAGAATCCCTAAACTCTGGCCATGAAGCTTAGGTAAATATGGCTGAGTTTGGAGGATTGATTGATGATATTTCAGGCAATAATAAGAAAGCCAAACAAGGAAACTGCACCATGTGTCTCATGGAAAATCACTAAACACAATCATGGTAGTGCTCCTGTGAAGCTTTTCCTTTCCCTCATCCTTTCTGTGCAAAGTCAGACCTTGATTTAATCTATTTATCCCCCAGCTCTCCATGGGGTGTAAACAAACACAAGTCTGATTCACAGAGCTGTTTGTTTTCCCGGCATAAGAGACTGCTGTGGAGAATAAATGAATCCAGAAACATTTATAGAACTGTGTAGAGGTGTCATTGGCATTTTCGAGTTTTCATGCAAATTACCAAGGGCCTAATTCATCCCATGTTCCTTTGCTCAAAAGCACAGCTTGGTATCAAAGATGCAAAATAAATGAGCCTGAAAAAAGCCAGCATCTTCTCTTGCTGTCTAGTTGGAGGGATCTAGAAACAAGAGAAGGAATATTCCCAGATCCTCCTGCTAATCTTGTGGTTCAGCCTTTTGACCCAGGGAAGGCAGGTATTTGATAAATAAGATTCTACTATTCAAAGAAGCAGAAAAATTTCTTCAGTGATTGTTCCCATAGGTCCCAGGTCTGAGAAACTCTGTAATTTTTCCTGTGCGCAAATCATTGATAGTTTTAAGTAAGTCACAGGAGAAACCCATGAGCCCACAGAAAATTGTGAAATTCATAGACCTCATCTTTGGAGACTTCATCCTCCACATTTCACGCTTTCTACCATCATGCCACCTAGAAGCCATTTTTAACTGATTTCTTTCTACAAAATCAGGCTCTTATGAAAAGATGTATATCAGTGAGCTTGCAGATTTTTTTTCCCTTTCTTAAAGATATTTTCATTTGACTTTGGCACCAAAGGTATTTTGGGAAAGGTGTTTTGTCAGGAAAGTCAGAAGTTCATCCCAGATCTTCTGATGTCATAGTGTTTACCACACTAGCTCTTCCTGGAAAGATGTTGAGTTTTGTTTTTGCCCAAAGCATATATTTTAAATTATACATTTAGGGGACAATGGGTACAACTATTGTTGTGCTCAAAGGTTATTAACCAAGGAATTGAAAAAAAGAGAGATCATGCCAATAATCACAAGAGTAGCTACCAGGACTTGAGGAATTTCTATGTGCCAGATGAATTACATACATCATTTCCACCAAGCCCTTCCTGAAATATGCTCTGAGGACTATTGCTAATAATTACTAAATATTACTATGGTCTTGACCCATGGAGAGCAAGTCATTGTTATGGAGAACACTCTACACATATTTCCCAATGATGACTCTCTCTCCTCTTGCCAGAGCCACATGGCAGGCTTCAGTTTTCACTGTTAGGACCTGTTGGGATTCCTAGAGGTAAAACCCTCAATGGAAATTGTGGCTTTCCTCCTAAATCTGTGGTACCCCAAGAGTTTCTCTTTCATGTTAATCCATAATCAGACCCCAGCAATTAGATAAAATCACTACTTAAGTTTCCTCAACAGCTTATAGCTCCAGTGGCTTTTGCTCCAGGTAAGCAGATCTCACCTATGAATCTCTGCATTAGTATGTCTCTCCAGATTTTAAGGTGGTAGCATGCTCTGTGACTTCAATTCAATGATGGGTTCAAGAAACTTCATTGATATTCACTCTTTAGCTTTTTCTTGTTTTAAGAATGGAAGTGAGAATTTCCAAAGCTCTTTACTTGTTGGAGCTGAAACCACATGTTCTTCCCTTAATTTTTCAAGGATATTTTCACTGAATATAGAATTCAGTTTTTTTTCTTTCAGTCTTTCAAATACATCACTCCATTACCTTCCTGCTTACATGATTTCTAATGAGAAGCCTGCCATAATTCTTATAAATGTTTCTCTTTCAGTAATTTGTCTTATTTATTTTTTTCTGGCTGCCTTCAAGATTTTCTTTTTGTCTTTGGATGTAAACAATATGATTAATGTAGAACTATGTATAGTTTTATTGCTGTTTATTCCACTTCATGTTGTCTGATACTAAATTTATGGTTTGGTATGTTTTTGCTCCTTTTGGAAAATTCTCAGTCATTATTTCTTCAAGTATCTCTTCTCTTCCTTCTCCATATTTTATTCTAATTCCATATATGTTAGATCATTAAATTTTGCCTCTCATATCTCTGATGCTCTATTCTATTTTTTCTCAATTTTTTTTCCTCTTTGCATTTAAGTTTGGATAATTTCTATTAATCTATTTTAAGATGACTGATTCTTTCCTTGATTGTGTTAATCTACTGGTAAGCCCATTGCGTGTATTCTCCATATTTGATACAGATTTTTAGATCACAGTTTTATTGTTTTGTCTTATGGCTTCTGTCTCTAATGACATTACATATCTCATCTTGTATTTTGCCATTTATTTTTTTTTTCCAATAGAAGATTTCACATGCTAATCATAATTATTTTAAATTGTTTTATTTGCTAATCCTAATATCTATGAATATGTCAATCTGGTTTTTGCTTGTAGACTACGTGTATTCAACTTCTGTGTAATTCTTTCTTTTTAAAGTCTGGCATATTGTGTAGGGTAATAAGTACTGACATCAATAATATTTATGCTTGGAGATATTCATGCCTTTCCCCCTATCCCAGCTCCTCTTTAACACAGTGATTTGGTCTAATCTACTCAGAAATTGGACTGGATTTGAAGTTTTCTAGCCATTTGGTTTTGGATCTCCCACATGCCCCTGGGTCTTTCATTGACTCTGCTCCCCTGAGAAAATCTGTCTCTTGTAGCAATCCTTGCTGTATTCCAATGTTATTTTTACTCAGTGCTAGTTATTATGTAGGAGGGGCTCCTAGGGGCATTATTTGATGTTTTAATTAAGCTTTGGTCTTGGGCACTGTGAACTTGGGCCTTAGAGTATGGAATTTACAAGTATCCCTTTCTTCCTTTAGAAGTAAACTGGATCTTCCATTTATTCTTCCTTATTTCCCAAGGATGGCATTTTGTTTCACTATTTCCCTCCTCCAGCTGCACTGGGTTTCAACCAATGCCCTTCGGCTTAAGTTTGGTTGCTTTTCCTTATGCAGATCAAGTGTTTTGTTTCAAGGGGGGATAGTGGATTTGGGACTGGGCGGAGTATCAGCAGTAACTCCTGTTCCTCTCCTCTAGCCAGTACTATGGAGATGGTTTTCTTGAGATTCTCTCATATATTCCTTGTGAGCACCTGATGGGAACGCCTGGGAGAGTGTACAAACATCGCTGTCTGTGGCCCATAGTAGCTTCATACTCTCACTAATCTATACTCAGCCTGTAGTTATTAATTAAAATTTACTAGTTGACTCTTCTTGCCAACTTAAATGGCAATCAGTGGCTATGTAAAGGGTAAGTAAATGCTTAAATCTTGCTTTTAATTATTGATGTATCCTCTCTACATATTTTAGGTTAATTATTTGCCTTTGTGATCTCAGTTCTCAGGTAAATGTAAAACAGACAAACAAACAAACAAATTTTTGCCCAGCTGGTTTTCTTGTAAGGGTAGGAAAGATACTCATTCTAACGATATCTCTTAAGAGCTGAAACTGCTGGCCACTCACACTGGTTTTGACTTTAACCCTAAAATTTGATTTTTCTTTTCTGTATTCAATCTACTAGGTTTTATTCCCTTGCCCATATAATAGTTAGTAGGTCCCTTAACCCTGACCCTTGGTTGCTTATATGCCTCAGCTACTCCCAAAGCAGAGTAAAGACCCTCAGACTTTTTGTGAATCTGTTTTCTTTTTGGCATCTATCCTTTGTATGATATTTCCATGGCTCACCTTGCCTTCTGGGCTAAACTTTCATAATTCCATAAAATTTGTTCCATAAATACTGTCTTCCAAGAGTTAGTGCAAAGCAGAGCACAGAAATTAAGTCGACATAGTTCTCACTTCTAAGGAAGGCACATTCTAATCAATGATATAATGTATACATACACCTGACATAGATAACTTAGCATACAAGGCACAGATGAGAGAAACAAAGAATGTTATAGGAACCCAGTTTTTTAAGTATATAACAAAAGATGTGCTTTAAAATATCTATATGCACATCTGTATTTTAAATAAATATATGAAATACACCATGACAATATAATATTGATGTCAAATATATTAATATAAAATATACTGTGTTTATGTTAAAATTTTATATCTTTATCTTTTTTTAAATCTGATCATGCAGCTGTGATTTTTCCCATTTGTTCCATGCAGAATGCTGGCGAGGACATCTGAGACTCCTTACAGAGGCAAATCTGTGCCAGAAACTAATTGAACGCGCTATGCTTAGAGCAAAGTTATTCTGAAACTTAGCTGTGATTATGAAAGAGAACTCTGGGACAGAAAAGAAGCTCAAAGGGCAGTGCACTTTGAAAAAAAAACTAGTTTAAAAGTGTTCCCCAGAATACTTTTAATTCCTGTGAGATTGCAAGTGAGATAGGAGGGAGGAGAGACTGCAGTGCATTTGTTATTTTTAATGCCTAAGCACAGACTTTTGATTTTTCTAAAGAAATCTTCCCAAAGAGGGGAGGAGATTTCCAGCAGCCGTGGACATAATGGAAAGGCTATTCTTGGAGATGCATTCTAGAGCCAGGCTGGTAGTATTGTTGGCAGTAAGAATGATGCAACAATAGCTGCTGAAGGTTTAGAGATGCAGGAAAGCATATATTCCATCAGAATGTAGTAGCACCAAGCCCTTCACGTCTTGCACGTGACTATTAGGCTTTCTCAGAATAAATCTTCCTGGGTCTGGGGAAGGGCTCAAAAATACCTACAACTACACATAAGCGTGCTGATAAAAAAGACCCCAAATCAACATCTTAGAACTGTTATCACATGTTATATCTCCTTGTTGGACACATTTTCATATTATCTTGTACACTCCTCTTTATGTCTGGATTTTTTAATAATAAAAGTATAGACAATTCAGATTTATTTCCAGTTTCTGATTCGGCTCATATATAGAGGACAGGTTTTCTGGTGAGTTGTGAATTGGTGTGAAGGAAACACATGCTCGCACAAACACGTGCAAACAAGAGAATGTTTAGATTAAATATCCATTCTAGTTCGTCAAAAATACAAAATCTTACCAGCAATGGTGCAGCTACACAGGGCAGGAACGGATGTAGTACTAATTCAGCCTGGCTTTTCTTGGTCCCCAGAACCCCCGTTGGGGTCTTATAGTTGTCTGTGTCACTCTTGCAAGGATGGGTATTACAGGAAGTGCAGAGTTCAATTTTCACATTATTGTTGCCCTTTTTATACATGACCTTACATCATGCTTCTAGACATACTTCCAGTTACACTACACATGCTTCTTTTTAAGAGGTGCTCTCTAATGTTGAGCATTCCTTTCTAGAACCACGTTCTGAGTCTGCAAGTTTACGTGCTTATTCAGGGGAGAAAACTGGGTCAGTGCCTGATGTCCCAGAATAATTTTGCCCTTCGATTTTTAGCAGTTTGAAAAAAAAACCCCTTCCACAGCCTTTTAAACTGAAGGCTAACAGAAAAAATGGTAGATTATTTCCCCCAAGAATTTTAAATGAGAAATTGAGTAAATGATGGTTCCATTTAAGAAGAAAAAGAAAATTAGTGGAAAAGGAGGTTTAGGAAAGGGAGAACTTAAGAATGATTTTTTGATCATTTGTTTGAAAAGGCTACTTGACATCCAAGGAAAGATTCCAAGTACACAGTTATATATATCCATGGGTTGTGTAGAACCAAATTCTACTGGTTAAAGAGAGCAATTTCACAGTAGTGGCTTAAAGTTGGTCACGCATTGACAGCATTTGCACCACAAAAATCATTAACTGTTCCAGGCCAGCATTTTTTTCTCTGCAAAGCAGGTAGGAGGAATATATAGTACAGAGAGCTTCAATGAAGTACAACAGAGATGTGAGACTGAAGACTGAGATTTAAGTGTCATCTGTTTATAGATAGTATTTAAAAATTGTATGAAGCTACCTTGGGAGTAAACACAGAGAAGAGATAAAGTCCAGAAACTGACATCTGGTTTCCTCCAGAGTTCAGAAGTGGGGAAGATGAGAAGTGGCAGCCATTTAAGTAAGAAGAAAACCAGGAGAACATGCCAAGGGGAGAGACTATTTCAAGAAAGAGAGACCAAGCAGTTGTGTCCAATCCTGGTGAGGAGCTGAATAAAATAGTGGTTGAACATCAGCTCTTCATTTTGGCAATGTGGAGCCACTGGTGACACTGATTACCTTTGTCCCATTGGTGGATGGCGTAGAGGTCTCATTGGAAGATGCTTAGATGAGGATGATGGCTTTCTTCCTCAATTCACTTAATTACTTCCAAATTTTCTCCTGAAGCACAGGTTTTTCTAAGCTCTTTAAATAATTAATTAG
The DNA here is from genome assembly GCF_048564905.1 of Vicugna pacos. Lineage (NCBI taxonomy): Eukaryota > Metazoa > Chordata > Mammalia > Artiodactyla > Camelidae > Vicugna > Vicugna pacos. The sequence goes on along the minus strand of NC_132988.1, from coordinate 112,553,327 downwards.
TTAATTAATTACCTGTTTTTTTTCTTACTTTATTCATTGTCTTTTGCACTTTCTTTAAATCATTTTCACTTAATAATGCAGGGAAGATGGTACTGATAAGTGTGGCATGTTTAAGTGATACAAGCATTTGATGTGGTCCTGTGGGAAGAATAGCTGGGATAAGGCTTTTGCAAATTCTGCTTCCTCCAGCCTAGATTTGCAAACAATGTTTAAATATGGCAGGCATGACAAATTTGTTAGATTGGATATTCAATTTGGATGATTTTAATAAAATATTTTTGCAAATTGCTATAGCAAATATTTGGATAGGGAAGTCTCAGACAGTAAGGGAGATATGTAAAGCAAATGAGAATAATAATAGATAATGTCTCATGTTTGAAAAATAGTTTTAGGTGGAGTAAAGGCAAGACAATGTACTGGCAATATAATCTGGATTTTATAAATTTGACTTTGAAGCTTAGTTTGGCAACCAAATACCTGGGACAACCCATGTGACCTCAGCTAGCCATCAAGTCACTCTAAGCCTTTATTTTCTCTACTGTAAAACTGAGTGACAATTATAGTATCTTAGCATTGTTATGTGGATTAAAAGGGATGGTATACAGAAAGGGCTTAGTATCTGACTATAACTCAATAAAATTAAAAAAAAAAGAAAGGGCTTAGTATAATGTGTAGCAGCTAATAGTTACCTATAAATGGTAGCTAAAATAAAAAGGGAAGTGTGTTTGGAGAGATGATGTTTTGACACACTAGTGACTACTCAGAAGACGCATTTGCGTTAACTCTGAGAGGTTGTTGGCTAGTGAAAGGAGATCACATTGGGGATATTTTAACCCCTGTTACTGCTCATGTTCAGATGCATGCTGAGAAATGCTGAGGTCCTCAACTCTCTTTTTCTCTAATATTCTGTTCTCTTACCTTGTAGACACTGAAATGGTCAAGACTGGCTGAACTGGAAGGGAGAAAGAAGCAGAAAAAAAGTGCTTTAAATATTTGGACCAAGTACATTGGGTCGAGACTGTGCTTATTTAATATATGAACAGGTTATAAGCTGGCAAGGCCAATGAGCTCATCAACACCAAGGTATTCAACATCATTCTCTTGAGTTCATGAACCATCATCTCATTTAAAATATACTGAGGTTATCTAGCCCAATTGCCTTATTCCATAGGAGAGGCCCTGAGACCTAGAGAGAAAGTGACTCAGCTAGACTCCTGAACCAGCCACTTCTGTATAAACCAGATAATGTATAAGAACTGCTCTGTGCAGTTCAATATAATGAATGGAGTTCCTCGAGCCTTTCACTCTTATGGACATTTATTTCTTTTAATATATAGAACCCTGAAGGCATTATAGAGATTATCTAGATCCAAGACCTTATTTTTCAGAGGAAGAAATGAATGCATGAAGAGGAGAAATGGATTGCCCCAAGGTCAACTAATGGTACAGCTGAGATTGGAATCTATGTTTCCTGACTTTTAAACCATTTCTCTGTCCACTAAAACAGAATACTTGGAGGATGCTAAGACTCCAAAGGACATGTAATTGGATTCTTAGACACTGTCAAATATTAAGAATGAATAGTTGCAAGTTCTTCATTTAACAACGGCCAAGACACTCATCTTGCTTTTCCCCTGAGAAATATCAGGCTAGAGACTGGTTTTGCAAGCTTTTCTTCTAAGATACGGACTCCCTGGGCATACAATGTTTTATTTTTCCTCAGTGAGTTGGCCTAATGCCTAGAGCTCCCATTAGGTTTCCAGCAAGTCTTTTCTGTTAATTTGATGAAGAATAGTATTTATTTATTTATCTTAAAATATGTATCTTCTAGAATATTTTGCTTATATTTACCAATGCTGAAGAATACAATCTGATTATGTGGGTGGGATTCACTGAGACTTTGGTTATTAAATGTTTGTTTCCTGGGGTTAGAAAAGATTTTCCCCTGTCTACAATGAACGTGGTTGGCATTATCTAAGAAGTTTCGGAAGTTAAATTTGCTGAGGCATCTGAGAGAAGCCAAATATCGTTGTGTACGTTTAATCCACAGTTCTTTGACTCAGCTCATTCTCCACATTGTCCCCCAATTTTGGTCAGCCTTGGATAAAAAATACTGTACAATTTTGGAGTAAGTATAACTTTTCTTGTGTTAAATATTATGTGCAACATTACTTAGTCTTTCTCGTAAAAGTGTTATGGATTTTACTATTTTATTACTTTTTAGACATGTCTATTGTTTGTGAATGGGCTATAAATTCACAGGGTATATCTATATCTATTTATAAAAGTATACAGTAAAAATTTTCTTCCTACATTCTATCCTCCAACCACTCAGTTTCTACTCTCCCTTCTTCAATAGGTGCTCATTATTATTGGTCTCTTGTGTATTTCCAATTATTTTTTACAAGATTAAACACAAATATATATTTCCTGGAATTTCCAACTTTTTTCAGATATTAACATCTCTACACTCTTGATCTACATATTCATATTTTCACTTGACAATATATCTTCGCTATGTTTCCATGCTGTTTGACAAAGAACTCCACAATTAGCTAAGTAAGATTCATATTCCATTTTAGACTATCATCTTGTTCATGGACATCTGGATTATTTCTAATCTTTTGCAATTAGATATGATGTTGCAGCAAATACTATTATAATATGTCATTTAAAGGTAAATAGAGTATAAGTTCCTAGAAGTGTATGTAATTGATAAATCAGGAAAAAAAAGCATTTTTAACACTGATAGCTATAGACAAATTACTTTCTGTGTGTCTTGTACCAGCAATTTAATAACATATTTCATCACAGCTTTGCCAACATAATGAGTTATAAAAATTTAGATTTTCTTAACAGTCTGATAAATCAAAATTATGTTTCAGGCTTGTGCTTCTAGAAAATACAAAATAGTTTATAGGTCAATGAAAAAAACAGAAAAAAAGTATAGATTACAACAATCATGTTTTTAAGATAGTGGAAAGTTGTAGAAATAATGAAGTCAAGATAAAATACAATTCCATAAAATAAAGAGCACTTAGGTCCACATAAAATCTGCATAGGATTGTTTATGGAAGCTTTTCTCATAATTTCCAAAACTTGGGAGGAAACAAGATGTCCTTCACTAGGTGCATGAATCAAGAAGCTGTGGTGCATCCAGATAATGGAACATTATTCAGTACTAAAAAGTAATGAGCTATTAAGCTGTGAAAAGGCATGGAGGAATCGTAAAGACTACGTACTGTATAATCCTAACAGTATGACATTCCGGAAAAGGGAAAACTATGGAGAAAGTAAAATGATCCGTGGTTGCCAGTTCTTGGGTATGGGGGAAGGGATGGACAGGCAAAGCACAGAGGACTTTTAGGGCAATGAAAATATTCTGAGTGATATCATAATGATAGATACATGTCATTTTACATTTTTCAAACTCATATAATGTACAACACAAAGGTGAACTGTAACGGACTTTGGATGATTATGATGTGTCAATGTAGGCTCATCAATTATAACAAATGTGCCAATTTGGCAGGAGATGTTGATAACATCTCCTGGAGGTTATGCATGTGTAGGGCAGGACATATATGGGAAAACTCTCTACTTTCCATTCACTTTTGCTGTGAACTTAAAACTTATCTAAAAATAAAGTCTTAATTAAAAATTTGATAGAAAGAACTAGTAAATATTTAAAAACTAAAATTATGTTAAAGAATATAGAAGCAAAAGTAGATGAATAGAAAAAAGACAGTTAATTTCAACAGATGAATTGAATTGATAAAAACCAAATAGATACCCTAGAACTGATCAAATACATATTCATCTAGCATTAAGAACTCATTGAATGATTTAGCAGCAGACTGGACACCAAAGAAGTTAGAACTGAGAACCTCAAAAATAAACCAGTAGAGGATATACCCATACTGAAGCACAAAGAGAAAAGGGATGAAAAACCAGACACAATGCAAGGGACACAGCCAAAATAATTCACATGTGTATAACAGGAGCCCTAGATGGAGAGAAAAGAATGGGTTAAAACCAATGTTCAAAAGGACAATGGCCTAGAATTTACGTGTAAACTTATTCATATATCAACCCACAGTTTCCAGTAGTTCAGCAGACACCAACAAGATAAAGAAAATGAATCCTGGGTACATTATGGTCAAACTTCTGAAAACCAAAGATAAAGAAAAATTTAAAAGAATGAGTGTCTGAGTGTGTGTGTGTGTATGTGTGTGTGAGATAGAGAGGGAGAGAGAGAAAGCCTACATTTTGTCATCAAAGAAGCAAACATAAGACACAGAAGAGTGAAAATGCTAGGTCATAATTTTGGTAAGTGTTTAACTCTCTTAAAAATTGAGAAAAAGCTTTTTACAAAAATAGTTGTGCTATTTTCTAGCCTTACTAGCAACGTAGAGGAGTAAAAGTATCTCTGCATTCATGAGGGGATATCTGAGCTGCAGCTTGAATGAGTGTAGCTGGCCGTTTGAAGATCTGAGAATAAAGGAATTCCAGACAGAGCAACACCAAGCTCAAAGAACCTGAGGCATTTCTATGTAGTTATTTCCATGAAACATCAAATGTAATGTAGTTAAAATCTCACCATTGGCCCCATTGATAGACCTTAAGTTTGATTCATATTTTATCAAGAGATATTTCTGGTGGCATATAAGAGGCTAGACTTTCCCCGGTTTTATGAAATGGTTGAGCAGGATCTACTGATTGTTATTCCATGCACTATTAAATAAAACTGCCTTAGTTTCCTATTATGTAAGTGTAGCATAATCAGTATGTTTTGATAGACATTTAGATTATTTCTATTTTGCTTTAAAATGTAATACAAAACTTACCTTGTAATACCATTTTGAAACTGTGTACATTTATAAGTTGTATGAATTCTGTAAGTATAACTACTGAATAAAAAAAGAAAACACTTGTAATTCAAGAGACATTTAAAAAATGAACTTACCAATGTGTCCTCAAAACTGTATTACCAAGATCCACTTAACAAATTAGAATACGGTGAAACTCAACACACTGGTTTCAGAATAGGCCACTTATTTTTTGCCATTAATTAACATTCAATTTCTTAGTCTTTTCTAATACCTCAAAATGTATTTGGAAATCCACTGCAGTCTTTAAATCAACAGAAATTTTCTCTAATTCTTACTTCAGCTTTAAATTTCTAAAAACAGGAATAATTCTGAGAAAATTAATGTAAAAAGTCCCAGAATTTCTGGTCTTTACCAAAAATAAGGAATCCAAAGACAGAAACTAAAGGTGTATTTTAGCATCAATTTATACAGTATTTACCTTAAACGCAATTTTGTCCTTGGCTTATAAGTTCTTTAAAAAGATCCCATTCTTTGGAATTTCCATAATATGATACATCTATATTTTATTATGTAATTCTCAAATATCTTAAGATTATGAATAGTTGACTCTATAATAATAGGTAACATTACTGAGATAACTATGTGTCAGATATATGCGATATTACATTTTTACATATAGTTCTACGTACATAGAGTACATACATTTTAAAATACACAATTCTAGCCACAGTCCTATAAATAGTTCTTATTTTTATATAGTACATCTGGGGAAAATGAGATTCATTCAGGAAAAAAAATAACGTATAAACACCATAAAATTTTTGAATAGTTGAAGTCGAATTCAAGCTCAGATATTCCAAAATAAAGGTGGTAAGCTGAATATACCATTGCTGATTCAAAAATCAAGGTAATGGAGTTTGAGAAATGCAGTGATTTCCAAAAAGTTATATAAAATAATTCACTATAATATTTTTGTGAGGTATGTAACCATCAAAAGATCTACTAATTACTCTCTGCATATTATGCCGAAGGTGGAAGGACAAAGTCAGTGCAAAGGTACAGCAAGTGTGCTTAAAGGCCCTTTGGTTGAACTTGCACCCACCCTTCTTCTATGGCAGTGATGTCATTAACTCGAACTTGATACATGTGGATGGTTCTGAGAAAAATGCACATGCTTTCTGTTTTCTTACTAAGGTGACTGGAAGCATGTTCTCTTGATAGATAGATGTAATAAGCCAGAGTCTCTAAACTTGGGTCCTCTAATGACCTGAGTGGTTCAGAGACCCCTCCCTATCTTCGTTAACATGCAGCATGAATGAGAAGTAACGCTTTGATGTGTTAATCCTCTGAGATTTTAGTTAGTTACCACAGCTTAATTTATCCTACCCTCATCAATGTTCTACAACATAAGATTTTTGTGAGGATTAAATGTTTATACAATGTCTGTCACGTAGTCCACGCTCAACAATTCCTAGATATTGTTATCAGACATTTACAATTCCTTAAGTTACTCTACATACTTTACAAAGACCTTTGGAGGAAAATACTAAAAATTTAATCTAGGACCAGAAATACAGTTATAAATGGGCACGATCTCCTTTTAGCATAGTTTCCTGACAAAAATGCAGCTAAAATAAATAATAATTTTCTACCACTGACACATTCTTTCAAAAATAATCCTTAATTCCTGAAATTCAACCAAAATTGATGAAAGTAATGAAAAATTTCTTTAGATAAAGGATTTATTATCTGCAAGGATGCATTTATCTGTTTATTCATTCATTTATTTACTGATTGTTCTTGATTCAATAGTTTAGGAAACATATATTGAGCTATGATTGGCTATTTCTGTCTTGGTTTTAATAGGGAATCCTAATGATGTGGGACATCTGAAGTTGATGGGAGACATGGAGAGGTTCCCACACAAGTTGAAATGGGCCAGAAAGAGAGGACTGAGTGTCTTGGTGGCCCCATCCGAGAAGGTGAGAAATGCACGGCAGAAAGTGTGGGTGACGATGCCCTAGAAGGCCAGCACTAAAACATACTCAAGAGACACTGAGGAAGAGGGCACCCACTCAGGGGTTGTCTGTGGGCATGGGAGACTATGACGGCTGTAGCCAGGGACGGGGAAGCTGAGAAGTCAGAGAAAGCACTGGAGGCTGCGGGACCAACGTGATGAGTAGAAGGGGCATCTCTGAAGATGGTGAAGGCCAGCACTGCTGGTGCCCATGGGGTCTTTAACACCTCTGACAGTGCTGGTATGCTAGGGGGTGTGCCAGAACCATCAAAAGCACTTCTAGCAGAGGCTGAATATGAGGCAGAACTGGGAATCAGCAACTTGTACCACAAGGCTGTTGGAGGGATAAAATGAAATTTGCTATTTATATAAGAAGCTACTTTATTACGTACATATGGTGTTTTACAGTCATTTAGTTATTTATCTGTTTAAAAATATTATTGACAACCTATTCTGTTAGGAACAGTTTTAGGTTTTGGAGACTGAATGATGAATAAAACAAACTAGTCTTATGCCCTCTGGGAGCTAGTATTTAATAGAAAATAAACTTCTGATAGAAGAGTAAAAAAATAAGCATATGATGCAATATCAGGTGGTAATGAGTTCTGTGAAAAGGAATAAAGCATGGTCAATAAATAAGGGATAATGAGGTTTTATAAGGGGAGATTATCTAAGATTTAATGAATGTTATACAAATAAAGTTTGATAAAAAGGAATGTATTCAAGGTCAGATCTCTCAAGGTGAAGGAAACATTTTGTCATGGAGAGAATCCTGAGGCAGAGAGAACAATGATTGTGAAAAGGAGGGGGATGTTCTAAAGTGGCAAAAATGGGAAAAGAGAGGAATGTCTCTGACCCCTGAGAGATCACATACAGAGTCAACAAGGCTTCTGTACTTCAAACGCTCCAAACACAGTCTACTGGAGATACCGCTTTATAATATCTTTCATTATTGTCTCTAAATGTTATTTAAAAATGTGACTGCTTTTAGATTAGCTTGTTGAGTTGCGGAGAGAAAGAATTATATCTGATACTTCTTTATACTTAAACATCTATGTACAAGACTACTCATGACCTTAAAAGGACAGAAAATCGAAAAATACAAGAGTATTTGATTAACTATGTAATGACACACTCACATGAAGAACTAGTATTCAATATTTAACATTGTGCTTTAAAATATTTAATAATGGAAGAAATGCTCAAAAATTAATGTTAAGTGAAAAACTGAGATGAAATTTTAAGAACATCTGGTTTCTGGTTCCATATATAAGAAGCGTGAACATCTCTACTCTTTTTTAACAACAAATTAAAAAATGAACAGACTGAAAAACAACTCTTTTTGGATTTATTATAGAGGTGAGGATGTAGGGCAAACATTGCCTCCGAGATCAGATGGACAGACTGGTGAATGCAGGGAGTCTACCAGACTTACTATTAGGCTTCCTGGAGCGGAGGCTCCCAAGTAGAAGCCATCCTGAGAACCAGTTCCAGGGGAGGAAAACTTGAACCGTGATTGAAGAATTACTGGAGACTTAGTGTGCACAAGTCTGATGGAAAACAAAACAAAACAAAAACAAAAATAAAAACTCCGGGGGCACCCAGTCAGTCATGGGGAAGTCTCAAGAGTTTTGTGAGTTTTACCTCCAAGAACTCAACCAGGTTCTCATAGTAACTATTGGAGAAAAATTCCTTCATGCTTCTGGAAAAAGGTACCATTTTGAAATGCACCAGAGCACTCTGTTCTTAAAAGGACTGCCCTCAGGAGAAACTAGCTAACCAGAGCCTAATCTGCTGGGGTGTTATCAGGGCCAAACTGACCTGAGGGAAAGGAAATACTCAACTCTAGTCAGCTCTAGCCATCCTCTCTCACCTAAGTGAAGAGAAATAAAACTGAGAAACACTTGTGAAGTTTATAATCCAGATGCATAGGGTCATTAAAAGACTAGGACCTAGTCATAGGACTATAGAATGCTTCTCCTACCCTCCCCCTCCAACACCTTATCACCACACTAGAAAAGGTCTACTTCAGCAGTTCCTTTTACCTACTACATCATGTTTGGCTATCAAGAAAAAAATTACAAGGCATACCAAAATAAAAAAAAAATACAACCCCTGCTAAAAAAACCCAAAACCAAATGAACAAATTCCTCACTATATTAAGAGACAGAGCAAACATCAGAACCAGACATGGCAGGGGTGTTGGAATGATCAGATTGGAAATTTAAAACAATTATGATTAATATGCCAAGGACTCTAATAGGTAAAGTAGACAGCATGCAAGATCAGATGGGTAACGTAAACAGAGAGATGGAAATCCCAAGAGAGAATCAGACAGAAATGCTAGAAATTGAAATCATTAACAGAAATGAAGAATGCCTTTAATGAGCTTATTAGCTGATTGGAGATGGCAGAGTATAAAGAATGTCTGAGCTTGAGGACGTATCAGTAGAAACCTCAAAAGCTGAAAAGCAAAGAGAATAAGGATTGGAAAAAAACAGAGCATCACCTGCAAGAACTGAGAAACAGCTATGAAAGATGTAACAGACATGCAATGGAAACATCAGAAGAATAAGAGAGAGAGGAACAGAAGAAATATTTGAAATGGTAACAACTGAGACATTCCTCCAGATCAATGCCAAACACCAACCCACAGATCCAGGAGGCTCAGACAATACCAAGCAGGATACATGCTAAAAAAATTCAGTAGGCATATCATCTTCAAATTACAGAAAATCAAAGATAAAAAAAAGATCCTGAAGGAGACCAGAGGGGGAAAAAAAACCTTATCTATAATGGAGAAAAGATGGGAATTAAATCTGACATCTTAGAAACCATCCAAGCAAGAACAGAGAATGGAGTGAAATATTAAAGGGTTGAAAGAAAACCAAAACAAAAAATTTCTATCTAGAATTCTTTGCCCTGTGAAATTATCTTTCAAGAGTGAAGGAGAAAAATGACTTTCTTAGAGAAACAAAACTTGAGGGAATTTGTTGCCAGTAGACCTGCCATACAAGAAATGTTAAAAGCAGTTCTTTAGAGAGAAGGAAAATGGCTTAAGTCAGAAACTTGGATCTACGTAAGAAAAGGAAGAACATTAAAGGAAGAGTAAGTGAAGGTAAAATAAAACTGCTGTTTTTCTTGTTTTCATTGACATGACAGATAACAGTTTGTTAAAATAATAATAGCAACACTGTAGTTGATTATGTTTGTTTATACATATATATATGTATGCATATGTCCATGTATATATATGTATATGTATATTTATATATGTGTGTACACATTAGTGCTTATAAATATATGTACATGTGTGTATGCTCATCTAGTACATAAGTGAAGTGAATGACAACAATGATACGAGGCTCAGGAGGGAGGAAGAATTAGGGTAATTTTGTTATTATAAGGAACTCACATTACGCATGAAGTAGCAAAGTGTTATTTCAAAGTGGACTTGGATTAAACATGCTCATTTAAAACCAAAAAGTCAGAAAAAGAATGAGACAAAAATAAGAACAAAGAACAAGGCCAATAAATGGAAAATAGTAACAAGTATGACAGATATTAATCCAACCATATCAATAATCACTTCAAACATCAGTGGTCTAGATATACCAATAAGAAGACAGATTGTCAGAGTGGATGAAACAAGACCCACCATATGTTGTCTATAAGAAACCCACTAAAAAGACACATACAGATTAAAAGTAAATGAATGGAGAAAACATTTTTATGCACGGCATGATTGCAGCTTCATCAAGAATTGTGTGTGAGTGAAGGTGTGTATGAGTAAATGTGTTTATAGCATATGACTGAAAAAATATAAACCAACATATTTGCAGCTGTCATCATATTGTGAGTTTATAGATAAAATTTTTATTGCCTATTTATTTTTATATTTTCTAAAATTATTCAATAATTATTGAACTCATTATTCATAGTACCTTTATAATCATAGTATCTTTATAAAATTGTACTAAAAATTCTAACACCCAGGTTAATAAATGGACAGCGTATATAAACAAAAATTTTGCAGCAGAAGAAATACAAATGTCCAATAGACATATGAAAATAAACCTTCAAAATAACTAGCAATCAAATAAGTGTGACAAATAATCAAAGTGTCGTATTTAAGGACCCTTGGATTCCATCTGGGATTAATTCGGAGTTCAGCTGAAGATGCATTTAAGTTATAGTCACCAGAATATTTTTCAATCATAATGAATGATGGTAACAAACCTATGATTTCACACTAGAGGAATGATTCAACAAATGATATTGTATGTATAGGTATGACAAATACTATGCATATTTTTTCAAAAGAGAATAAAGATCAAATATCTCTAAGAAAAAGGAAATAAGACAGTATTTATATTCTTCCAGTTTTGTGTATTTGGTTGTACATAAACACATCAACACCTAGAATGTGGTTCTCCATGCACTGTAGAATTATTAGAAGCGTTACTACTCATTTATAATGTTTTTTATTTGTTTGTTTTCAGACTTCTGAAAAATGTAAACTAGGGTTATGAAATTCAGATCCAGTATGTTAAGCGACCTGTGCCTAAAGCCCAGGGATTTTTATGTCAAAGCTCAGGCTTTCTCCCACGCCGTGTGGCATCCACTGCTGCATCCCAAGGCTGGATATGTTGCCTACGTGGAACCATGTTATTTGCAGGGACATGCTGGCTCAACACAAAACACCTACCTATGAACTTTCAGTTTACATAAAGACAGCAAGTGTCCTGTCCTCTCTCAGAGTCTCATCTAATTTCTGAGTGTAACCCATTTCTAGCTACTGAGAATGAGAAATATTGGGGTGAGGGGTGTTGGTATGAAGTTTAGGGATTGTTAAGGGTCAAGAAAAATAATATAGCTGGGATTAGGTTAAGGATAATCCAGGAAACAATTTCTAGACCACCAGGGTTCATATGAATCTTTCAAAGGGAAGATTATGTCATTCTCTAAGAATTTATTTTAACTCTTAAGGTCTGTATCACATTGACTCAAAATTTTTATTTAAAGTTACATTACTGTACTGATTTGTACTTAATTAATACACAGATATGGGTGTTTAAAAAAATTAAAACAAACAAAACCTCCTCTGGTTATATTTGAAAATCCCTAAAAGTGCATCATTGCTATTTATAAATTGGTTGATTAGCCTAATTAAACCCAAAAGGTACTATGAGGTCAAAAAAAATAATCCTTTAATTTAGTTCCAAGCCAAATTAAATAATAATTTATTATTAAATAATTAAATAGTGTAGGTAATTCTCAATAAACTTTTGGGACATTTGAAGACTCACAGAAAGATACAAATATCATATTGAATATTCTAACAGTCTTTTATAACAACTTTGAAATAAATGATGTCTTAGATACTAATCTAGCTGTAACAGAGTTTAATTTTTTTATTTTTAGATAAAAATAATGTATTATGTTAAAAAAAACCTACATTGTTTTATTGAAACATATAAACAATATATATCTTTAAACATAATTTACATTTGGCATGATTCCAGTTTTATCAAGAATTTTGTGTGTAAATGAGTATGTTTATGGTATAAGACTGGAAAAAAATTTGAACGTATTAACAGCTCTTTTTTTTTGAACTGAGTTTATAGATATTTACTGCTCATTTTTTTTCTAAAAGTAGTAAATACATATTTTACAATTAAAAGCTGTATTTTTATAGAATCATATAAATAATGTGGGTGTTTAACAGAATATATGATTTTTATAAAAAACAGAAAAAAGTTCTGTATCACTTATATGTTCTACAAACATAGAATTTAACACAATAAAAATTAATTGTGTCATAAATTGATTTAGAGATTTAAAAAAAGGGTAAGCATTAGAAATACCTTGTGTGTATTTCTTCATTATAAACAGAAGCTTGCATTTCAGCCTTGAGTTTTTGGTTTCTCTGCATTCTATTTTCAAAATGGCAATATTAAAAAAGCCTCAGCATCCACTATCTCCTTTGTCTCCAAGACGATATTCTATAAAACTGATTTCCTGGTGGAGTCTTAGGAGGGAGCATTGACATGGATGTTACTGAGAAGCGGAGGAGTGATTGTGATCATCACCACGTAAGCACAAGCACCATCTGGATGGGACCAGGGCTTCTCTGTGGACCAAAGTCGGTTCACTCACCCCTTCATCACAGATCCAGACCTGACAGATTTCTAATACGCACAGCCACCTGGAAGCATAACTCTGCCCAAACCCAGCTGAGCTTTCATTCTGTGGTTTTCATTCTCTTGTGTTTGTTGTCCAGCGTTCCTCTCTCTGATGTCCACTTCAGAATTCCCCAACTGATGATCAGCATCAGAGAGAACTGCAGTGACGGCTCTGCTGGTTTCCAAAAACTTGCGGCATCAGTTGCATTCAGGTCTCTCCTGGGTCCCACACTGCTCATCACTTTTCCATTTCTTTTTCCCAAACAACACTTATATCCAAGCACTTTCCCCCTTTCATTCTTAAATCTTCGAATTCAAACTCTCAAATGTATTTACATTTAAATGGAGTGCTGAGGACTTTCGGTATTTGAAAAAGCTTTTGAGATGTTTAATGACCTTCTAAAAGGTTCTTGGATTGAAGCTTTGCCAAGAGTAGTTCTCTTCTGAACAATGGGGAGTCTGGGTTCAATTTAGAACTACACAAGCATCAATCCAGGACAAACTGGAGCCTTGAAAACTCTGCAATTCTTCCACTGCTCCGTAGTCTCGCACCCAAGGCCTTTGCTGATGGACCTGGCCTACTGTGCCAAGCTCATCTCTTATCCCTCAGGAACCACACTAGCGTGCTTGCTCCTCCCCAGATACCCCTGTTTTCTGTTATCTTTGTCTTGCCACTTACTTTCCCCGATGGCCAGGAACATCCTCCCTTACTCCTTATCAACTGCCTTTTCAAAATTCGTGGGCTAAGTTCAACATCAGTTCCATTATGAAAATCTCTCTTTTTGCACGCGAGTGTTTAGGGAAAAGAGTGTACGTTAGTCCCCAGAAGTTTCTGACTTGATGGTTTACGTGAGCCCTCAGAAGCCATATGACTAAGGCACATGCAGTACTGCTCCATTTTAGGTAAGATGAAACTTATGATTTCTTTTGCATGACTTCTGTGTAAACAAAGTAATGTTTATGAAGCTCTTGGGATGGAATCAGTATCTCCATAGCTCTGAAAATTGGGGAAAATTACTTACCTTTTCTCTGCCCCAGAATTCTCACTCCTGAAAAGCAATCCTGAAAAGATTGTAATGAGGATTAAATGAGGCTAAATTAGGAATTTGGGATTAACATATGCATACCACTATATATAAAACAGATAAACAACGTCCTACTGTAGAGCACCAGGAACTGTATTCAGTATCTCGTAATAACCCATCATAGAAAAGAATCTGAAAAATAATATATGTATGTGTATAACTGAATCACTTTGCTATACACCTGAAACATTGTAAATCAATTATATTTCTTTTTTTAAACATTTCTTATTGATTTATAATCATTTTACAATGTTGTGTCAAATTCCAGTGTAGAACACAATTTTTCAGTTATACATGAACATATAGATATTCATTGTCACATTGGTTTCTCTGTGAGCTACCATAAGATCTTGTATATATTTCCCTGTGCTATACAGTATAATCTTGTTTATCTATTCTACAATCAATTATATGTCAATGAAAAAAATAGCATTATGAAACAAGGGTACATTTTGCAAATATTCCCATCCAAAAATGAGGAAATCTGTATAAAGGCCTCAGAAAAATATCTGGCAAATATCAACAGCTCAGAAAAAAGTGAATTATTCTTATTAACTAATGTTCTCTTTCTGGCTCTATGCTTATTTGAACAAGCTTTGTATGACATAGGATTGTTTGCACCTGTGTGCAGTTTCCTTGCCTTTCCCAAACACTGTATGCTGCTTGATAACACAGACCATATTCTCATAAGGTCAATGACTATGGGTGGTACATTACAAGCCTTTAATACACTATCTATGCAATACAGTCAAATTAAACTTAGAAAAAGATATAAATTCTGCCCTATATTAATGGCTCCATACTTGATACTATCTGACAATGTGGACAAATAAACCCACTACAAAATGTGAACGACAGAGTAAGTTTCGACTTTCAAATAAAAATCACTATCACTTACCTTCCACTCTCCTGCTTCTTTTGGAAAATAGGAAAAGAGCAACAACATTCTCCCAAAATAACGTGCTGGTCCCTTTACCTTTTGGCTGCTTTCTTTTGCTTTGGAAGGCAGACCACAATAGGGTGCGTGTTATAGACAGATGACATTTCTTTTTCTAATTTAGATGAAAGAGCTTTGAAATATTGGTATTTGGTTGAGCATACTGGGCTGCTCCAAACAAAGACTTTTGATCCTGAGTGTAGACCTGCCAGGACTCCATATTTCAGATTGATGGATGATCTTGCCATAATCATATTTTCATTATTTTTTGCTCTTCTGTTCTATGTGCCAAACCACCATTAAATCACAGATACTAAATGTTGAAAAAAGTGAAACATCTATGAATTAGAAATGAGCCCTTTCATTTTTTTAATTCACTTTTCTCATCCTATGCTACACTTTCCATCATTCATCTGGTTTTCCCGGCCTCCCAGTATATCCTTTTTGACCTTTCTTTAGATTCCTTACATTTCAAAGGAGTCAGTGTAGGGAACCAAAATGACTTTGAGCTGAGAGTAAGAAAACCTGGCCTTTGTCTCAAATTTGCTTTCAACTTGCTTTGTCACCTTGAGAACCTTTTTTCACCTTTCAATAACCAAGATGTACAACACGGTCTCTAAATTCTGTGCAACTTTATGATTTCTGATTTTTATTTAGAGCTTTGCCCCCTTGATATTCTATTCTGAAAAATGGATCTTTCACTCAACTTAAAAAAGAAAAATCATGTTGGCTAGTATTTTAACTGTGTCCCCTTTTCCCTATTTTCTACCCAGAGCTGTTTTAAAGATTAATAAAATAATCTGAGTAAAATATTCTAGCATAATTGCCCTTCTTTTTCAATCCTTTTAAAATTCTGCCTTTTCTGCTTCCTCTATACCATTCTTCATTTATTCCATAACTATTTTGATTCTCCCATTATTTTATAACCTCAAATCTGATTCACTAGAAACTTCTTTTGTAAATTTATTAAATAAGTATTAGCTCAATGGGCCAGGCACTGCGTTATTTAGCTGTTTTGGAAGGCCCAATAAATAAAATTCCAGTGTCTCAAGTAAGACAGGCATGAACATCACTCTTGTGGAGTTTACAATTTGGTGAAGAAAAGAGAGCTTGAGACATAGTAATCAGTAAATGTGTAATGCAGAAATAGGGCAGGATAAGAGCTAGAAGGCAGGGGAGCTTACTCTCTCTGGGGAGTCAAAGAAAGGTTCTCCTAGGAAGCAATGCATAAATAGAAGCCCACAGATGAGAAGGAACAAGACACTGAGCTAGCTGATGAGATGAGAAGAGTATTCCAGGCAGTGAGAAATGCACAAAAACGCTTGTGGTACCTTTGGAAACCTGGAGTTGGCCAGGGCCTGGACAGTGAGTATAAACAGTGCTAGATGAGAAGGAAGGTCAGGGCAGAGCCCAGGCCATGCAAGCTAGAACTTAGACTATATCCTGATGACAATGAGGAGACTTTGAAGGGTTTTAAGCCTCTGTAGAAATCCAAGTGAAGATGTCCAGTAGACAATTGAGTCTAGGCATCCAAAGAGAAAGCCATGTAGGGTATTATAAACTTAAAACTCATTGGCAAACAGATTACTACTGAATCTCAGAAAATAAATACAATTGCCTACTGAGTAAGTGTTGTGAGATCAGAGGAGAGTATATGAGTGGTTCTGAGAATCACCCATACTTAGTGACTGGGTAGAGGAAGCTAGAGAGCTAGGACCAAAGGGAGGAGCCAGAGAACAGTGTTTGGAGATGGAAGACACCACCACTGCCCATGCTGCCAAGAGGTCGAGTAGGATGAGGACAGAAACAGGACACACACACTCGCCTTATTCTGTACCATTTTTCTTCCTGTCTGTGATAAGAAAAAGAGAGATACAGTTTTTCTTCTTATTTTTCATGTCTTTGTTGTTCACCTATTGATTCATCCTGAAATATTTTGAGTGAAAATATTCTAGAAACACCCTTAAACCCAGTTAAACTTTGACACGCTACTGAAATTGCTTCTGTTAATATTGCTGACAAAAATTATTAATTAATAATGGAAATTTCAAAACTTTTATGTTTGGTGTTTTCAAATTTGTTTGTAAAGTAGAAGTATCTACTAAGAGTGAGAGAAGGGGAGGGGACAGACTTTGCAAAGATTTAAAGAGCAGGATGATTAGAAATACATGTTCAGATATTTTGGGGCAGGTTATAAATTATAACTGAGATTAGGCTCAGTGAATTTACAGTGGTGCAACTCTTCTGGTTGGGTACTTCATAGATCACACAAAAGGGAAGAGCTTTGTTGATTGAAATAAAATCACACAACGTGAGGGTTGTGAATTCAGTTTTACTGGGGGCAAAATGAGGACTATAGCCCGGGAACCAGCATCTCAGATAGCTCTGAGTAACTGCTCTGAAGAGATAGGTGGGAAGGTCAGTATTATATATGATTTTAGTGAAGAGGGGCACATGTAGTCAAGCACACATGTGGCACAAGCTTGCTGCTAGTTACCAGGAGCAGATGTCAGCATTGATGATTTTGGTACTTTTCTAGATAGAGGAGACAAGAATCTGGGCTCATAAAACCTTCTTCGGAAAATATCTAACTATCTGAAGACCTTTTCTGCCAGTTTTTCCCAGAGCACAGACAAACCTCATTCCTGATATCCAGGTTGTGTTAAACATCAGCGGCTGCAGTAGCTCACAATCTAATCCTTGCAGAGGCAGATGGCAAGTGCCAATTTTTAGCTGGCAGCTGGAATCCATCCATCTTTAGGATTTTTCAAAAAGATTTAATGAATGGACAAAGTGGCAGAAACATACATGTAAAGTTTTGTGTGGACATGGGTATAAAGAGATAGGCTTTAAAGTGTAATCTGGAGAGAGATTGTGGTAGATATGATAGTTACTTGCATGTTTCAAGACACTAGATATTCTGATGAGGTAAAAATTAAATGTAGATTAGCAGGCATGCTGTAAAATTAGTAGATTATGAAGAGAAAGTGTGGGGTCTGCATTAGCAAGTTCAGAAGCAGAGAAATTTCTGCGTTTGATGTGCTGCTCCTGGAGGATATCTGAAATAAGACAGAAGGGAAGTCAAGACAGAGACATATGAAGGGACATGCATGTGGATCTTCTTCTATGTCCTTTGGTTTTATGGCATAGGATGAGTTGAAATAAATTATTGTGAACCATTTTCTAAAGTTTTCAATGAACAGGTAGCTTCATCCTCACCCATGATCTTCTCCCTCCGTCATGTGTTAGTAAGTCCTCTGTCTCTCTCCATAGAGACAGAACTGATAGAGTGAGATAAGAGCCCTTTATCGCATTAAATATATGTCTGGAAGTGGGAAATCACTATGGTTATTGTCATTAGAATGGTGGTAAGTTTCTCATCACCATTGCAGCAGACAAATCTGATATCCCCTTTCCCTGAATTCTAGCCCCTTTACCTTAGCAATGGAAAGTTCAGAGGGGTTATCAAGGGAGTGAGTTAGGGTGAATGCAGCTAGTGTCGGTAAGTATGAGGGTGAGTGGGAAGACATCCAGGGCAAGGCAGAGGTGCTGCAAATGCTGTCAGATAGTTCTGCAGAGCACAGATGGGATGCAGGAAGCAAGATTTACCCTGTATTCTTCCTTAGACTAGAGAATTATAGCTCCTGAAAACATGACAAAGGAAGCCCAGTGCAGTCCCAAGTATATCTGTTTACTGATACAGGCATACCTCATTTTGTTGTACTTTACTGTGCCTTACAGACACTGTTTTGGTTTTTTTTAATAACAAATTGAAGGTTTGTGGCAACCCTGATGGAGAGTCCAACAGCATTTTCTCACTTTGAGTCTGTGTCACATTTTGATAATTCCTGAAATAGTCCAAATATCCCTTTATTATTATATTTGTTATAGTAATCTGTGATCATTGATCTTTGATGTTACTATTGTAACTGTCTGGGAGTGACAGGAACCGTGCCCATATAAGATAGCAAACTTAATGGATAAATGTTGTGTGTGTGCGAGGTTAAAATATCAATACTAAGAGGAAGTTGGAAGAAGTTGATTCTGATTCTGATGCCCATGTATAACTTTGAGGGGTTCAAAACTTCAGTGGGGGAAGTAACTGGAGATGTGGTGGAAATAGCAAGAGAACTAGAATCAGAAATGGAGCCTGAAGATGTGACTGCATTGCTGCATTCTCATAAAACCTTAACAGGTGAGGAGTTGCTTTTTATGGACGAGCATGTAAAGTACCTTCTTGAGATGGGACCTACTCCTGGTGAAGATGTTGTGAAGATTGTTGAATGGCAACAAAGGATTTAAAACATTACATGAACTTAGTTGAGACAGCAGCAGCAGGTTTTGAGAGAATTGATTCCAATTTTGAAAGAAGTTCTACTATGGCTAACATGCTATCAAAAAGCATTGCTTGCTACAGAGAAATTGTTTGTGAAAGTCGATCGATGTGTCAAACTTCATTGCTGTCTTATTTTAAGGAATCACCACAGCAGCCCCAACCTTCATAATCACCATCCTGATCAGTCAGCAGCCATCAATTTGAGGCAAGACTCTCCACCAGCAAAAGTATTATGGCTTTCTAAAGGCTCAGATGATGGTTAGCATTTTTTAGCACAAATTATTTTTAAATTAAGTTATGTACATTGCTGTTTAGACACAATTCTATTGCACACTTAAATTTCAGTATAGTGTAAACATAACTTTTGTATGCACTGGAAACTAAGAATTTTGTTTGACTCACTTTATTGTGATAGTCACTTTATTTCAGTGGTCTGGAACCAAATTTGAAATATCTCCGAGGTATGCCTGTACTTATATCCAGCTAATGTTTTAATTTGGGGGTTGTGCAACGAGGATCATGTATGTCTTACACTAATTAATTAATTAAATGGTGAAACAAGTAAAATACTCTCAAGGAAAGCCATACATGGCCCAATGATGTTAGGGCATTGTAAATAAAAAATTATAACTCAGTTATGTGAACCTGATGTCTAAAAATATAAACAATTAAACAGAGATACTGTTCTTCACCTGCAAGACTGGTAAAGAGCTCAGAGTTTGGTAGCATATTATTTTTATGTGGCTATAGGGAAAGAGGAATACACATCATAGAAATCACGGAAATGGAAAATGGTGGTACCTCATCTGTGGTGGTGATTTGGCATATTCACCAAAATCACGAAGTCCATGTATATTTGATGAAACAATTCCATTATTCAGCAAAAATACCACCAGATGTTTAAAACTGTGTGTATGCATACTTACACACACAAACACACTGTTAGGTTTCAGAAGATTGAAATCGCCTAGCTTTCCATCAGTGAGATACTAGCTAAATAACTTGATACAAAAGCATTCAATGGAATTCAAGGTAGCCATTTAAATTATGAGGCTGTTTATGCAGTGATAATAAAACTGAAGATGTATCTAAGTGAAAAGAGAGCAATATAGAAGAGTATGCATAATGTGTATGTATTTTTATATTACCATTTATATAAAAATAATAAAAATAGACATGTTTGTATATTTATAAAATATCTCAGAAAGAATAAAGGCACATAAGAAATTTGCTATCATTGATTGTCTCTATATGGCCATCTCTTTTGAATATTGAAATATGTAGGTATTATCAATTAAATAAAAATAAAACCTGTTGAAGCAGAAAAATCAAAGTCAGCTTTATGTATCCATGAAGTTTTCTTCTCTTCATCTTTTGTTTTCTTTCTTCATTTTCTTGCTCTCTTCTTGTTCTTTCTTTTGCCTTCTTTTACCTTGCCTTCCCTTCCCAAACTCCTTCTTCCTCCATTTCTCTTCATTTTCTTCCCACCTTGTAGCTGGTGGATTATGAGGCATTATCAGGAAATTAGGCTGCAGACCAATAGCTGTGATATTAAGGAGTTGTTTATTAGCTGTTCTGCTGGGGCTCAGAACACTTGCCCTTCAAGAGTGCACCTACTGGAACTTTTCCAGCCGCCATTTTCTCCAGGTCATTGCCATCTCCCTGGCACCTCCTCTTCCTATTATCTTCTTTTACACAGTTCATTTGGGAGGCTGGGCTCAGTCCCATTGTTACATCATTTTTATTTTGATCTTCTTTCCTCTTTTAAATTTTCTTTCTAAATATCCCTTTCGGTACATCACAATGCTATCTTTCTCCCCCTACAATCTCCTCCATCTTAATACCCAGAATCATTGTATCTTAGTATTGTTCACTCCTTACTCTTTACAAATTTATAATCTTCAATCAGGATAGTCTCTCTCTCTCTCTCTCTCTATATATATATATATATATATAGATAGATAGATAGATAGATAGATAGATAGATAGATAGATAGATAATGTTTTCACCCTACTCTGCTCCAGACAATGTATTATACAGTGGAATGACATAGATGGATAGGACACAAACCTTGACCTCTGTGAGAGTATCAGAGTGTGTGAGGGTGGGGGAAAGGCAGATATGAGTGGGCAGAATCCTATAAATGCTGAAATGGGGAAACCCACTGAATAATGGGAAAGTATAAAGGAAGCATCTATTAAAACTGCTTTTAAACATCAAAGAAGGCTTCATAGAGGGGAAAATCCTTTACTTAGATATTAAAGGTGAGTAAATGTAGGCATGGAAGGAAAAAATCCCAGACAGAGTGCCTAGCATGTGCAAAGGCACTGAGACACATAATATAATGGTATGTTTGAGGGGAAATTTAAGTTTGTAAGTAGAGATGAAGCAGAAGGCTGGTAACTTGGGGAAGGGTCTGGTAATATTGAGGAGGGTAATATAAAGTTACTAAAGTTGAACCCTATGAGGGTTATGTGTGATGTTAAGATATTTGGATGGTTTGGGGAAATTCCTCAATTTCACATTTTTAGGGGGTGATGTATTTGGAACAATGTAATAGAAAATAAATAAGTAGAAATGATAGTTATTCACAGTCTTATAATATCACTGAATGATCCTAGATGAGCAGATAGTTATGGTACAGAGAATGGAATAAGAAACTTGTTCTAAAGCAATATGGACACCTTTAAGTGATCTTCCTTTCCATATTAAAGACTCCTGACATAAATATCTACACGTGTAACCTGGGTAGATGCATGGACTGCATACTTTCCAACTGGAGGGGAAATGGGGAGCTTGCAAACAATGAACACATTTTAAGTTGCAAGTCACAGTTGCAGTAAAATGTTTATATTTACACTTATAACTAATAGATAAGAATTATATTTCCTGGATTCTTCATAGGAGTTAAGTTAACGTTGAATTTAATAAATCATTCACGCCAACGATGGATCATTAGCAACTTTTTTTTCCTTCCTCAGCAACTGAAAATACCTGCTTTGAGTAGAATGAGGAATTGAGCAGAGGAAAGTCCCAAGTCTGTTCCTCTCCAGCTTTTGTGTGCCATCTTAAGAAATTCTGTACCTTTCTTTCAGCTTGCCTTGGAAGAAATCATAAGGCTTCCAAACAGAGACAATTTCCATTTCTCTGTACATATCTGATAAAAGACAGTTGAAAATTTCTTAGGCCTTGAACTGCTTTAAATCTGAGATTGAGTCACACACTTAGAATTTATGCCTTACCTCCTCTGACCATTCTGTTCTTGTTTTCCTTGTTTGATTTTAGATCTAAGACTTGAGGAAAAAATATGCTGTCAGGTTTATAGAAGATCATACATCATCTACTTTAATAAGTACAACTTTTAATTGACTTTTGATTCATAAAAAATAGCTTTGGCTTGGCAGTCCCTCTAAGGAATATTAGAGGCCTTAGTTCAACTCCCTGAATTTGAGAAACAAGAAAGAAAACATCGTAAGTACTGAGTCAGGAGAACTGGATCCTCCGACTAGCCCTGCGGTTTATTGTCTCTGTGACGTTTGATAAGTTGCTTTCCCTTTCTGGACCCAGTTACCTTACATGTAAAATCAGTGGATTGCTTGAGATATTCGTTATGGTCCTTTACCACGCTGCCACTCTGTAATTCTAAGGATATAAATTGTGTTCTTCTTTATGCCAAGGCTTGGGCTAGTTTCCTGTGGTTTAAGCCTGACAGTTGGCTTTTCTTTTTGTGAAACAAGTGCCTGACTAAAGCTTTGATTGCCAAGGCATCTTCTTCGAAAAGGGCCATCTTGAAAAAACACTTTCAGCAGCACCATGTTGTCTGCAGGCCCCTTTGTCTCAGACATCGTGGTTGATTTCAAGAACTGACTCTTTGGGCTTCAATTTTTTTTTCCTCTCCCTCAACTTTAAATTTTGGCTCTTACATTTTAATTCACCGATAAAGGAAAAGCCTGCAAAACCCGACATCCCCACCATTAACCCCAGTAAAAGCAGAATCCCAGGCCCCTGCATGCTCTCTCTCTGTCTCTCTCTACCTGTGATCTCACTGTGTGGACATAGTGTGCTATGTAATTTCTAGGTTATGTACATAATAAACATTTATTTCTCCAAAGTTTCCTGATGATTATTGCTGAAGGGTGTTGTGCAGTCATAATGAGAACCACAAGGGCTGGTTCAGCCACAACATTAGTTATTAATAGGCTGAGACTGATGTGATACGCAATAACTCCACAGGTAGTATTGCAGATATTCCCTGCTTTTCACAAGTTTACACCACTTAGCTTTTATGAAAGGCCTATATTAGTAATGTACTTGTTTCAATAACCGAAAGAAATCTGAAGAGGATTTTCACTTTTATTTTTTAAAAAAAGCAGAAAGTGAAAATAGCATTAAGCATGTGTTTTGCAGAAGTCCTGATAGAGGCAACTCGCACCCTGATAGTGAGGGGCACCTCTAACATCCTTGCTGGGAGATTCCTGGGAATTACACTCAGCATCTCAGCATCAAGCGCCATAGCTTTGAACTATGTCTGTGAGCATCTGTGCTTCATCTCGATTTATTTTGTACATACATCTGTTAGCAAGATGGGTCCTAAGGTAATTGCTTTTTTGATTTATGCCATTTTGACTTAGGAAATTTTCATATGAACACTCTACTTTCAGATATGGTGGAACCCTGTACACTCTCTAATCTCTGCCTTCAAAAGTTCATCATCTAGTCATGAAATCTTCATCTAGGATCCAAGAATCCCCCAAAATTTCATGCAAGATTGCATGAGTGTATGTAGTTATCTGTAGCAAGTGGATATTGCTTACCACAGATACTAAAGAAGACCATGGCTCCCAAAAGTTGAAAACTAAAAGTTTAATTAGATATTGAAAAATCATGTATTAATTACTTCTTTGAACCAAACAGTTAAGGTTCTTTCTCTCATCTACGTTACATTTTAGGAGGGAAACAGATTAAAAAAATATAGCAAACACATTCATGGACAAGTCACTGTCAAGTGGGGATAAGTAATGTAAAGAAAATAAAATAGGTGTGTTATGGAGTGACGGGAAGAGGGACTTTCTAAATTGAATGACCAAGAATGACCTTATGAAGAGGATATTTGAGTTCAGACACAGAGTTCAGAGTGTCACAAACAAGCCAACTACGTGAAGGTATGGAAAGAGGGAGCAGAAGGTGCAAAGCCTCCAAAGCAGGATCAAGCTGCACTGGCTCCCGGGGGAGAAAACAAAGAAGGAGAAGGCAGGCGGGAAGGGAAAGAGGCAGCAGCGGGGGAGATGGGGAGGAGAGAACAGAAGGCCAGGGTGGCTGGAGCAGAGTTAGAAAGGGAGGTGGGGAGGTGAGGTGAGCCACCACATTCAGTAGAGCCTGAGAGGTCACAGCAAGGAGTTTGAATTTTATTCTAATAATGGTGGAAAGCCATTGGCAGGCCTTAGATGGGAGAGTGACATAGCCTGATCTGCATGGCTGCCTTGTGGAGAAGGGAGTGTAGCAGAAAGGAGAAGATGTCACAGTCCAGGTGAGAGATAACCATGACTTCAGACTAGGGTGGCCAGAGTAGAGGAAGAGTGAAGAAGTAAACTGCGTTTGGATAAAGTTTTCAGCTATGCTTTCTTGGACTCACTGATGAATTGAATGTGACAGCAGGTGGGTGAGGGAAGAGAGAGGAAGTCAAGGATGCTTCTGAGAACACGTGATGTGCTTAACATATCATCTGGGGACATGGATTCAGAGTAGTAAGATCACAGATAACCCAGAGATCAATGAGAGCAGAGTAATAATAATAACCATCTGTTTGCATAAGTATTACTATGTATTATTATGTCTATTGTACAAATTAGGAAAAAAATGAGGCTTAGTAGGTTAAGCAGTTGTCCAAGGTCACATTGTCAGTAAGTGGTTATAGTCAATCTGCTTACAGGAGTTTTTCATGGAATAGGTGGCTGTTTTTGCCATAATAACCACCCCTGATTTACCACAGCCAGTGGGGAAGATACCACAGAAATGGGGGTAACACCAAAGCATGTGTCAAGCAGATATCAGCTGTGCCCCCAATGTCCTGTGAAAGGAGACAGGCTTGGCTCAAATGCCATTCTTTTCTTCTCTGGAAATCTGATGCAGTACCTGAGATTTTGGCAAGTCCCAGGGTTGTTTGTTCATTATTAGTTGTCATCTCTCAACTGATTCCCTATTATTTTTAACTTTTTTAGAAAATATTTTTGATGTACAAAAAGCTGTGCATATTTAATATACAGAACTTGATGAGTTTAGGAAGAAATGCTCTTGAGCTTATTTCCAAAGTGGATCTTCATGATACACCTATAGAATAGTCAGAGAATGTGCCCATTTTACAGGGATGGACACTAAACTCAGCCATGCAAGTGACTTGCCTAAGGTCACATGGACCTTGGATGAAAGAGCCAAGATACAATGTCAAGTCTACAGGCTCCATGATCAGTGGGTGAGTTATGGAAAAGTCTTGAATTCAAAAGTGGGAAAATCATAGTTGTGCCCAAGGACTTATTTGGTGTCAGAGGGTAGGAAGGACCAGAAGTTAAGAAGGCCAAAGACACAGGTAGGTAAATCAGATGAAGCTGAAATTTCCCCATAATATACACACAACTATATAAACTCAATGTTACTTCCATCCTTACCTGGGGCAGCATGATACAGAAGGACAGACCTGTCCAATACTGGTATATTAAATCTGACAGGTGAGTCCCATTTGCTTGACAGCACCACAGTTCACAAGGCAGTTGTGAGACTTTAATAAGCTTATTTTTATACAGACTTGATGCATGGTGAGGTCTTAGGTTCAGCCACAGACATCAAAGCTTAGCTTTGTGGATAGAACAATAGGAAGAAAAGAGACACAATCTCAAGGCAGTTACTAAAGGACAGTTTGCAGGTTTCCCCAAAGAAATATATTTATTCATACATTTATGGATAATAAAACAGCATGGTAAATGAGGTAGAAAGAAGGCGAAGACAGCGAGGAGAGAGGTGAGAAGGAACAAACCCACAGTAGTCAAGGTTGATTGCAGGATTCTTCGCAGGTGGAAAAAAACTCTCTTATATAAGAGCTCACCTTAACTGGAATGTTTGGGGACACATCAAAATGTGCCAGAGTGACACAAAGAGATCATTAAACCACCTTGCATCAGAGCTGCAGAGGAATTCTGGAGTTTAAGAGAAGGAAGATGCACCCGCAGAGTGAGAAATGAAGATAAAACTTTGAAGCCAGAGGAAAGAAAGAAGGAAGGAAGGAAGAGAAGGAAGGAAGGAAGGAAAGAAGGAAGGAAGGAAGGAAGGGAGGACGGAAGGAAGGGAGGTAGGAAGGAAGGAAGGGAGGAAGGGAGGGAGGGAGGAAGGAAGGGAAAATTAAGAACTACCTCTGTCAAGTGTGAATTGAGAAATAGCAGTACTGTTTAATATTTGATATTCAGTTATGGGTTCTGCTCTCCTCCTGCTCTGTTCCTCATGCTGCTGTTGCACCCAAATCCCTTGTAAATTTCTCCTCCATGTGAATGTCCTCTGTAAATGGTACTTTCGAATATCTAAGAAAAGAAGCCATGTTCCATGACTGAGGTCAACTGGGACAAAGAAAGAAAATAGCCACAAGAGAAGATACACATATAGAAACAGGGAATCAGATTCATAGAAGCAGAAAGCAGAATGGTAGTTTCCAGGGGCTGAAAGCAGGAGGAAAGGGGGCAATGTTGGGCCAAGGGTACAAAGATTCAGTTAAGCAAGATGAATAAGACCTAGAGATTTACTCTACAGCAGAGTTCCTGTAGTTAATAATACTGTACTGTATACTTAGGAATTTGCTGAGAGTGTAAATCTAATGTGTTCTTATCATGAAAAAATTAAATGAAGAGGGTGGGAGAAAATATTTGTAGGTGTCAGATAGGTTTATGGCATAGATTGTGGTGATGACTCTGCAAGTGGTAATTCTTCTCATAGGATGAAACTCCACCTCTCAGTCTGTTGTTTGAAGCCTCAACTGAGTTCCTAATCCATATCTTCAACTTTCTTCTTACATTCAAAGGAAAAAGCTTTGAGCAGAGGGTGAGGAGCTGGCAACAGCTTTATAATGTCATTTACAATGATCTATTACCATGGATCCTGTCATTTTTAAGCTACATGACCTTGGAAGAGATGACCAACCTTACTGAGTATCAGTCTCATCACCAATAAAGTGCTTATTCTTATAAACATATCTACCTTCCAGTGTTATTTCTTAAATTATACTAAACAATGATAAATAATAAAATTCTATCAAATCACAAAAATAAACTTTATACTCCTTTAGACGATTCCACTGTGCTTATCAAAGACTTGGATATGTAGTAACTTCTCAAGCTCAATACATCCAAGGCAAGAATTCAATCTTTTCTTGCCATGCCACTATTATGCTCTCAGTTTCTCCTAACACTAGAAACACTTATGACATTTTCCACTCTTCCCTCTCCTTCCCCATATGCTGTCAGTCACCAAACCCACTTGATTCTACTAACTAAATAGCTTTGAAATCCTCCTGCTCTTTGCTGCTACTCCTTTTTAATTAGATCTTCAAAACTTCTTTTCTGGACGACTGCATCCGACTCCCTTCCGGTCTTTCCACTTAAATTTCTTTACATTGCGTTGTTCTACCCATCACCTAGTTATCAGAGCGACTGTTCTCAAATTGAAATCTGATATGACTTTTTCCTACTTTAACTGTACTATGCTTTAAGCATGAGGTTGGAGCAAAACTGGCTGAGATAGACTCTGGCACGTTTGACCTCTGTGATCTCAGTGGAATCATGTCAGTTCTTCAGTTTCTTCATGTGGTGGCTCTGAGTATGTGCCCTTGAGATCTCCAACAGCAAGGAGAATCAAATGGACTGATGGCTCCAGATGTTGCCCTCTGAAATACATGAGCACACGCATGCTGACGCCAGGCTCCACACAGGCTCTACCAAGCAGTGACTGGAAACAGAAGGGCTACTAAAGCAGATTCCTTCCTGAGATGCACAGGACCCCTCTGTTAGGGGTCTTTGGACTGAAGACTTCCCATTGGCCTTGTGGAACTTCCTCAGACTCACTGCAGCTTTGAACTCTTTCACTCAATATTTCTTCCTTCCTTTTGCCCTTCACAAAGGTTACACCTGCTTGCTGGTCTGCACAGCTACCCTAACCTCCACTGATCCCTTCCCATTTTCCCTCCTGTGTATTTCCCATAATGAACTTGTATACTTAATTTTTTTCTTGATATCTGCTTCTTAGGGGATCTAGGCTAATCCACTTCATCTATGAAACAGATGTAATAATAGTAACTCCTTTATAGGACTACTCTGAGTATCAAACCTCACATGGGGATAAAACTCCTATAATAGTGTGTAGAACCTATTTGACACTACAAAACAGCTTGCTGATGTAATGATCATATCAATTTTCTATTCATTCAACATAGCCTACTCTTTCATGGATCAATTATATATTCATATATATACCCCTCTGCCAAAAAAGAAAATCCCTTTTATTTCAACCATGTAAAGTAACACTTATCCATCAGGGTTCAGCTTTGAAATCTTCATCTATGCAATGCTTTCTTTAGCTCATTCTTTTTCTGTCTTTCTATGGCCCCGAGTACACCACTTTCACACCACTCACATTAGCATTAATCCCATTGTCGAGCCACAGATTATTTGTTGCTACTATTGAAGCCTGAGGTCTTCAGTGGTTTATATTCTGTCACATCTATTTGTGGCGTCTGCATATTTTGCAAAATATCTGGCAGATTTTAGGGGTTAACATAGTAGGTTTTAAAAAATTTATTGAGTAAATGGATGCCTGTACATATGCATCATGTTGATTTAGTAGCAATACAAGGAATAAAAGAAGCCACAGTATCACTCATGCTAGGAGATCTGACTTTCTTTGCTTGACGGAAATCTGTAACACTTGGAA
This sequence comes from Vicugna pacos, assembly GCF_048564905.1. NCBI lineage: Eukaryota > Metazoa > Chordata > Mammalia > Artiodactyla > Camelidae > Vicugna > Vicugna pacos. The sequence continues at coordinate 112,523,971 of NC_132988.1, read as the reverse complement.
CTTCTTAAATTTTTCAGTATCAACCAAGTTAAATAGCTGTCCTTGGTTTTGGTGGAGAGGCACCTTAATAAAAAATAGATGCTACTCTTTCATAAATCACTGTGTCCTTCTACAAGTTTCTTCAGGCACTAACAAGCTATAATTCTAAACCAAAGTCAGGCAAAAGCTACTGAAAACTCAACATTAGTCTTAGTTTCATATTTTTATCTTGATCCTTCGACAAAAATTCAATACTGAAAGTCTTGAGAGGATAAGGCTGAAGCAGTGTAGTTCCTTTACATCCGTCCAAATTTTGTGCCCCACATTCCTGTCCAGTTGATTTTTTTTTTAAGTCTGTGTATTTACACTCCTAATTGTACCTTTTTATACTGGAACTAGTGAATGAATAATGATAATGACAGTTTTTATGTTTGTTCACTAATTAAATATTTCTCGTGCACCTACTCTGTGTCACATCCTGTTCTAAGCATTGAGGAAGTAGTAAAAACCAAAATAGCCAAAACAGGCTAAAACAAAACAAAATTAACATCCAAATAAAAACCCACCTACCTTCATGGAGTTTACATATTGGTGGGGGAGACAGACAATACAGAAGTAAATGCAGAGAGTATTAGCTGGTGATTAGTTCTGTGGAGAAGAGTGTAAAAGTAAATTGGGAAAGAATTACAAAGTCCTGAGATTCCAGGGAATGTAAAGACTTTTAAACAGAGTGAAAAAGGAAAGCCTCACTGGGAAGAGGACATCTGAGCAAACACCTTAAATAGCTGAAGAAACGAACTAGAGGTAGCAGGGGGATGGTGTGCCAGACAGGACAAGTAGCAAGCGCTAAGTCTCCGAGATGGGGGAGTATGTCTGGAATATTCCAGTGACACCAGAAAGCCAGGGTATTTGGAACAAGAATGTCTAAAAGGAGAAAGTATTAGGAGGTGAGGTCAGAAAGATAAAAGGAGCTAACCTGAGGACATTGTAAGGATTCTGGATTGTACCCTGAGTGAGATAAAGAGAAACTGAAGATTTTTAAAATAAGTTTCAAAGGTTTCCCCTGAGAAATGTATAGTCTTCAGTAAAATTAACACGTAGATCTAGGAACCAAGGGGTGGAAGCAGGCACAGCGCTTTAACTATCGCTCTCAATAATCCACTTGGAGAATTTGAGCTTCCTTTTCCTGCAACTCTAGACCCTGAAGTGTTATGGATCTTAATTCCCAAAGGGACAATATTTCCACAAGGGGACAAAACAAGAGCTGTATATTGAGCTGTGGTTGTGCCTGGGCACTTGAGGTTTCTTGTATACAGGGACAGCAGGCAAGAGGACAAAGCACTGTCTTCACAAAGGTAACTGACCCTGGTCATGAGGAGGAGGTAGGGCTTCTTTTACGCCGAGTCAAGTAGAAATATTTTTGGTGTCCAGGTGACCCATCTTCCAATGGTGATTGTAACTGAACAGGAGCAGAAACTGTGGCCTGGGAAGAGCACGGTAACCAGGGCACACACCCCACAGGGAAGGAGGGTCTGGGTCTTACGATAAGACAAGCCTCCAGCACCTGCAGAGGTGGTGGCTAAAGTCAAAGGGGATGTAAACTGGATAATGAAGAATGGAACTGAGTATCAGCTGTGGCCCCAAGACTAACTGCCTAGGCAAGAGTTGTTGGTCTTCTAACTAACATCCCTTTTTTAAGTTCCCTTCAGGAGGAGTTACTTCTCAAGCGAATATGAATGCACTTTGGGAATCACAGTGATGCACCATCCATATCTCCTTTCAAAGAAGGACTTACTGCCTTAGCTTCTGGATGTGCTGTAAGTAGACAGCTTTCAGTGTCCAAAACTTCAGGTCTTGCTTTACCAGACCCATCTTGCTCAAAGACATGCTCTTGCCAGGGAAGCCTGTTGTAATGGCTGATTGAGGTGGAGATGTAAAAGTTCAGCTATTTCAGTCCAATGTGGGACAGCTCTAACAGGACGCTTTGTACCCAGAGCTGCCTGTGAGCTGAGCTGAGGTTATCAGGACTGTACCTCAGCTCTATTTCTCCCTCTAGGAACTAATCCTGCTTCCTTTCACTCCTACAGGTGCTGGTCACAAGGGCACTCTATAATACATATTCTGCTTGATAAACTTTCTCTGAATCTGTTTATCTGTTTCTCAAGGAACCCAACCTGTGACAGGTAGGTAGGTGACTTCTGCTCCATGAATGGTTCTTTGAGTCTGATGACCACTCATATCGATTTCAATATTCAAATCTTAGAGGCAAATTGGTAAATTGGGGCTGGAGATAGTCCAATTGGCCCAGCCTAAAGTAGTTAGAAAAAGCAGGGCTAATTTTAGAAGGGGTGGAGAGAAAGAAAAACAGGAGACCAAAGAAGGAAAGATGGGTCAGGAAATTGCATAAGACTGGAACTACATGGGGTGGAGCAAGTCACTGAAAAAAAAATTTTGGTGGCAATAAGGCCAAAAGAGTGTTTTTTAGTAACAATAATATCTGACATACAATTTTACATTGTTTGTTTTATCTTACATAAATTGTACCTTCATCTTCAATCTCAAGGAAAGTCTGTCACAGACAGAATCTTTATATGGTAATTTTGGGGGGGGAAGAACCATATCTGGATTAATAAAGTATAGAACAGGGAGCAAGCTGACTCATTAATGTACCAAAATCATTGGAATCAGGAGCTCACAGTCATAGGGAACCACAATTACATAAGCTCTAGTGAAGGTGTTGGGATTTAATCTGACCTAAATCTTCAGCAGTATTTGTGTTTTATTTTCTAAATTTTATTCTTTAGATTGTGCTTTCTTATGGACAGGAGCAGTGCCCATCATACAACACAATGCCATGTTCATAATGATCTCTTCTTAAATGTTTGTAGAATAAATGTATATCAGCATAAATTAATATATTTAGTTTACAGACATATTTCTCCCACTGAACCATGCACCTCTATAAATTAAGGCCCTTTAAAAATTTTATATCACTAGAAGTACATAAAACAATGCTTAACTCATGGTAAGTCAGTTACTTGCTGAGTAGAATTCCTGAATTCTAGATGTCATGTCATGTCAAAGCAAGTCACAGATGCCAGTTATAAATTTACTGCCTCCTAACTCTTAGTCTACCCTTCATTGCCTCCTCTGTGATAATAGAGATGGGTTCTGTGACTGTTTCTTCTTGCTACCTGGCATGATGCCAAGCTTTGTTAGTAGAGGGCACTGGGAAACACTGCAAGAGGAAGAGATTTTGCTTCCTGGTTCTGGGGTGCTCACTTTGCAGGATCTTGTTGTGCAACTGACTTACCCAGCACCTGGTTCCTGCAGCAGTGCAGTTTCCCAATGCTTGTCTCCTACAGCACCCACAGCTTCTCCAGTACCCAGTTCCTACAGCACGTGATGGTCAACCCCACACCATGGCCAGCGGCTTCCTCCAGCAGGTGCTCTTCCTCTCTTGGGCAGGTTCATAGTGAAGTGCCTTCAGTGAGATACCTACCCATGAGCTATTTTGTCCAGGATCCTAGAGGACAAATTTCTAGCAAGTTCTAAAAGAGAGATTTTTCAGAAGCTTCCTCTAATATGGCAGTGGAGATGTCACCTAGTCATCTAGTGAGCCACTGCCGTGCTCTCTCTGAGAAGGTCTGGAATCTCAGCTCTGGGGTCGTCTTCTTTGGACCCTCTGTCTCAGCCTTAGGGGCAATAGTTACTCTTTATATCTGCAATTCCTGTATCCTTTAGCATTCACTCTACTTATTACCAATGCATTATCATTCTACTCCCCTTTTATAGTGAGATTCTTTATGTTAAACTTTACCCTAAGTCACTGTGAGATTTGTCTCCTGATTAAACCCTGACTGTATAGTAGCAAGCTCAGAACAATTCTGAGTTGAAAATTCACCATTCCACGTATTTACCCTATAAATTCCAGATATTTTCCACAGAGTCCACAGACCTCAACAAAGTTGAAACCTAGAGGAAACTCAGATTAACTCACTGTTCTCCAAAGTAGTAATGGTATTCTTAGATCAATTATCAGCAAATATAGGCATATATGTCAAATATAATAAAAATATGAATGCTAGGCAAAATAAAGTTAAATAGTTTTGGTTTTGCTTTTCACTATGAGATTTTCTCAGATCCTGTATCATGCCAATGTGAAATATAAACTTCTGAGAGGTAGATGCAGTATAAACGGTTTCTAAAGTCGATTTAACCACAGTCTCTTATTTGGTTAGTATCTCACTAAAATGTGGTTCTCAGCTGTGTTGAAGAGCTGCCTTTAGGATTATCTGGCTCAGTGGTTCATGCACCAGCATCAGCAGTACCTGGAAAATAGTTAAAAATGCAAATTCTAGGGCCCAGACCAACCATCTGAATCAGAAGTTCTGAGTGTGGAGTCTAACGATCTGTGTTTTAACAATGCCTCTAGGTGATTCTGATACACCCAGAGATACGCGCTCGAGTTTGATGCATTAATTTAACTTACTACTACCCTTTTATAGGTGTGGAGACTCAATATAACCTCAAAAAAAGTCAAAGACATCCATGTTCAAACAGCTTTCAAAAAACAAATTTGAATTTTCTGTGTTCAAATAAGCTTGCATTCCTGGTTCTTTCTTTTATGTCCAGCTTCAGTTGTGATTGCCTCTGAAATCTTTCCATAATCAATACCCTACATTTCTTGTGTGTGATAGGAAAACAGAAAATGGATTTGAATACATTAACAAGAATAAGCAAGCTTTATAAATATAAGACAGCATCTCAGATGTGGTAAGCACTTTGTCCCTGAGGTATTCAAACAGAGCAATAACCCTTTAGTGGAATATGGTATAGAGAATTCAAACACTGAATGAAGTTTGGACCAGAAGAGACGGTCATTAAAGGCCATTCGTTCATGTGAATTTTCAGTTTTATGATTCCATAATATGACGTTTTCTATTTTATCAAATAATCCAAAATGTTCCTATGGAAGAGAAGTGTTTCAAATTGAGATAGAAAAATCTTACTGAGCTCTGCCTCCTCCCTCCTCTCTCCACAAAACAACTCGTACTTGGGCAGATGCTTCTCCTCATTTTCCATTTAGGTGGCATTTTCAAATATAGAAAACAATTTTGTAAACTCCCTGCCGTTTCTGTGTTGCTTGGGCTCAACAGAGACCCAAATAATTTATGGAAAAACAGCACCTGTGTTTTCCCCAAGGAATGGCTTTCACAACATTGATGAATTTCAAATGAAGGGCATATACCTCATTCAAGTTAAATGGAAAGAAAGTTCTCTCCTCATTTCCAGAAAGTGATTGCAGAATATACTCCCAAAACTATTTTCTTGTCCCATAAAAAAGCATTAAACTGGATGTAAACATTTCATCCCAGATTCTACCCTTCGAGGAAAAGAAAGATGGTAGATTCAAACAATTTTATCAGAGGAAGAAATTCTAGGATTGATGTTTTCTGAGGATTTCTCCAATTTAATTGATTCATTATTTCATTTATGAAACACAATTTTGTGATGTACTCATTCTTTAAACAGATATTAATTCAGTTAGCACCTACTGTATCAAGAATCATAATAATAAATGAATAAATTTTATTGGAGGCACAGCAGACTTTTAGTTCAACATAGAAGACTGAACACATAAGTTTATCTCTTCTTTCATCTAAAACGGAGGTCTGTGAACTAAGGCCTGTAGACAGACCGTATGTTTTATAAAGTTTTATTAAAACACAGTTACAACCATTCATTTACATATTGCTTTATGAAGCTCGTTTATTTTTTCTGTTTGATTTTCTCTTTTTTAAAAAAAATTCTGTTTCACTTTGGGTCGTTTGTATTTTTATGCCATCCTATTTCCAGGTCTTTTCTTCTGAAATGATTAATCTGCCATTGATCCCATTCATTGATTTCTTTTTTATAGATAATTTTTCCATCTCTAGAAACTAGATTTTTATTTTTTAAAATATCCTACATGTCTTAGTTTCTTTCTCTTTAGTGGCCTTTTGATTTTTTTTCTTTTTTCTTTAACACCTGTATCATTTCTGGGTCAGTTTAGATTCATTGGTCTTTTTTCTTCATTATGAGTTATATTCCCTGGGTAATTTTTAACTGGGTATCAGACATTGTGAATGTTATTTTTTTGAGTAATAGACATTTTTGAATTCTAATAAATATTATTAAGCTTTGTTCTGGGATGCAATTAAACTACCTGCATCTGGGGAGAGAAGATTACAGGGAAGAGAATTAGGAGGAATAGTACACACCCACTACACAGGGCCAGGATTTACCTTCCTGACTGAAACAAATAAGCAATTAAACAAAAGACAAAATATATAAAATGACTGGACATGAGGCAAGAAAAGTGAGTGATCCCTGAAAGATGCAAAACAAATAAGTTGCAGCAGAAGCAGAACTGGAGGTCTTGGAATAATGACGTGGTTATTGGAAAAGAGAATGGATGCCACACTCAGGAACTGGAGTATTCATCAGTCCATGGTTTTCCACCTGGTGTAGCAAAATGTTGACAGTCCCCTCTTGCCACAAGCACATTTGTCTGTTTATCCCTGAGTGTCATACTGCAAATTGAATTTTCTATGCACCACAGAGTGGAAAAGTTAGGGAAGATCTTTCTCAGATTTTAAGATTCAAAAGAATGCTTCTAAGACAAGTGAGGGAAACAATCCTGGTTGTATAAAGAGCATATTTTATACATATATTTGAAAGTTGCTGAAAGTCTTCACGGTAAGAAAAAAAAGTATAAATGTGTTTGGTGATGGACGTTAAACTAGACTCATTGTGGTGATCATTTTGCTATATATACATGCATCAAATTATTTTGTTGTAGACCTGAAACTCATATAATACTCCTTGTCAATTACATTGCAAAATAAATAAATAAATAAATAAAGGTGTCCTGTAGTGGGGTCAAAATGGATTTGAGGAGCGAAAAGAGATGGAATTAGGAACAAAAGATAAAATGTTTATAAAATGCCTGAGATTATATTCAGACTACTGGATGGTCAGAAAAGTAAAAACCTTAGAAACTGAACTTTCAAAAAATCTTTTAAAGAAGTGTTCAAGCTGCATAGATTTTTTTTTTGAGCTGTGAAGGAATAGCTGATTTTATTTTGTACATGAAAGTAAATAGCCAAGAAGCATTCATCAGGCTAGATAGAACCCTGGGAATGATTATTCCTAAGGAATAAACCCTTGGAGAATCAGATCATCCCTCTTGCAAAATCCTTAGCAATTGTGCATATAAATGGCAAATTCATTATCACCTCTAATAGCTTCTACCTGAACTATAAACTCGAAGGGCTGTGGAAATTTTAAAAATCACCAGTGTACAATCACCAGGTGTTAACCTGTTAAATATTTACATATGTCATGCACAGATACAGAAACTGTACACACCTGGTCTTTGACATGCTGTCTTATCTGGAGTGCAGACACCAGACAGTCCTTTCTGAAAGGGACTTTTGAGACAAGACAAGACGTGTTGGGACATAGTAAGCATCCTGTGTCTGGCACTATGCAAGCAGGGTTCAGAGAGGTGCTGGATGACTTTGCCAAAGTGTCTGCAAAAAATAAAATGTCTCATATGCCTTCTCATTAACACTCGTAGTGTTTCTGATAATCTGATCAAATATTTAGAGACATCATAAAATAAACCATGTTATGTTTGTTCAGCATCTTATAACTTGAAACATAAGTCTATGTGATTCATTTAATAATCATCAATAAGTTAGTGACTTCCTATTCTGCACCTGACACTGTGCTCTACTCTGGGATACAAAGACTAAGTCATTGGCCTCACAAAGCTCAGACTCCAGTGGAGAAGAAAGAGCTGCCTGCAGTACAGTGAGCTAAACATGATCATTGCATCGGATCCTCCCAGCAGCCTTTTCAGGAGGGAACCTTTTTTTTTTAAATTGAAGTATGGTTGATTTACAGTGTTATGTTAGTTTCAGGTATACAGAAAAGTTATACCCTCTTTGGGTAGACTTTCTCTTTTCAATCTTTTCTACCTCTCAGATGACTGAGCAAAAGAGAAATTCTAAAGAAGACATTTGTATCTGTCAGAGTCTGGACTAAAAACAGAAACTCCTATTGGTATTTCATATTGAAAGAATTTAATGCAAAGACTTGATAACATGGGTGAGAGAGGAGCTGAAAATCTCAACTAAGATCTGTGAAGCGACTTGGTGATTATAATTAGCACCATATGAAACTGCTATTCAGCCTGAGGGAACAAAGGGATGACCTATTCTTACCAGAGTCCGGAATTTGGGACCACTTAGCAGAAGCTGGAATCATGATAGCTATATGGTGGGGCTGGCCTGACCAAGGGGACCTGGAGCCACCAAAGTGAGGCAGCTGTTGCTAGAAATGCTACCTAAAGTGAAGAATAATGAAGAGAGATACCCTCCTCCCCACTCTCCATGCTCTGGCCAGTTGTGATGTTATTGCTCATTGGACAGAATTACTTGGAAACCAGAGGGCAGGAGACCCTGGGAAGTGAAGTTCTGTGCACCACAGGACAAGGTGAGGCAAGGGGTTAAATCTGAGAATCAGCTGATGAATGACCAGTGTGAAATTTGAAAGGAAATATTGCTGGTCCTCTGAAGTTATGAAAGAGGGTTTAAGATTACCTGCTATTTTCAGAAAATATGTTAATGAAATAGCTATGTTGTTAGCATCCATTTCTATGTACATTTTGCTTTAGTAACAGAAGTACGTTCATTTTGTTTTTTGGTAGTTACCAAAAGAATATCCTGAAACATGTATGATACTCTTAATTTCAGAAATATTAGGCAAGGTTTTATATCCTAAAAATCATCCCACTGTAATGCCATAAAGAGACACTACCTGCTTTGTGGAAAGCATAGTTCTCTTCAGTAAGACTCTTTTCTTAGATAAACTCTGTCTCATTTTTTAAAAATCCCACTGTAAATATTAAAAGTCTGTTCACTGTGATGAAAGCCTATCGTTAGGAGAAGCTTATATACATGTGTATATAAGTCTGCTTGTATATATGTGTGTGTGTGTGTGTATTTCTCTATGTTTACAGATAGGGAGACCTACATATACACACTCACACATACACACACTCACACATACAAACATACTCATACATACTCATACTGTGTATAGTTGTATATTTAGAGTTAAAGTTGCAAAAGAGTTAGTAAATATATAATATAAAAGATAAAAGGAAAATCTCATTTAGTCTTTTCCCTTTAGGGCGAAAGCCACGTTCATTACCCAGTCACCTATGATTCTGCATCTGCTTCACGTGTTCCCACGTGGGAGGGCTTGTAACTGATTAAGAACTGTTCACCATACTTGGTCATGGCTTTTCTATATCCAAGCATTTATTGGATGTGCATATTCTGCCAGAAATGCTTCTCTTTGCTTCCCTTGTTTTTACCCTGGTCTATTTCTATATATGTATTTTATAGAATGCCATCTTTTCAAAAAGACTTCCCCTGATCAACTCTCTCTTCACCCTGGCTGGTTTTTCTTTCTTTTCTGACTCCCAGGCCACTGTACCCTTTGTTTTCTGCATTTGATCTCAAACAAATTCTATCCTGTAATACTGTCCATCTTATGTGGGACACCAAGACAGTACTGACTATATCTTAAGCTCCTGGAGTGCCATGCAATGTCACCTATGTGCTCTGTATCCTTCACTGGGTCTAGCACAATTTAGGTTATGGTAATTACGTTTCTTTTTTACTTTTCTGTTCTCATCATAAGAAACCTTCTTAGATTGCTTTCACAGCAGTCATTTTGCCATGTCTTTGAAGAAGGAGTGAAAACGGTATCCTCAGGGCTGACAGGGTTCAGGCCTTGCAGGTTACCTCTGAGTCAGACCAGATTCAGCCCAAAGAGGCATTAACTTTCATTAACAACAGCAATAATGTCCTTTTCCCCTCTAGAAACCACAAGTTTGTTCTTTGTGTCTGTGAATCTGTTTCTGTTTTATTCTTTTATTTGTTTCATTTCTAGAGTCCACATATAAGTAGAAACATACAATATTTGTCTTTCTCTGTCTGACTTATTTCACTAAGTGTAATACCCTTCAGGTCCATCCACCTGAAGCAAACAGCAAACTTTCATTCTTTTTCATAACTGAATAATATTCCATTATGTATATATACCATGTATCTTCAATCCATTCATCTGTTGATGGACACTTAGATTGCTTCAATGTCCTGATTATTGTAAATATAAACTTACAAATAAATAAATTATATAAAAACAAATGTAATAAAAACTCAAAATTTTCTACTTCCTAATTATTTCATAGCATTTTACTATTATATATACTCCTGACAGTTTATATGTCAATTGTACCTTTATAACAGAAATACTACTGCTCCTTTCTTACCAATCATGTTCACTTACATCATGTCGGTAGCTTAAAATTGACCTCGAGGGGATATCTACACCATAATAATCATTAAATAGTGCAGATCAGAGCTTGATTTAGTGCTGAGGTTGAGAAAAGTTTCAGTTTATTGAGCATGATTTGTATAAGGATGAGAAATAATTTAACAGAAGATCACATATCAGACTTAATAAATTTATTGGCAAATCAGTTAATGAATTTATCTGCAAAAACATTTGTCAAATTATGGTTAATCTGTAACCACAAGCTATTCGTGGATACCAGAGTTTGGCAAAAATCAATGAACAAATTTTGTGAGAATCAATTTCTATAATGGTTAATCTGTATTAGCATTAAAAGTCATCACTCATCTCTTCTCTTTCTTTCCTTTCTCAAAGAGTTCAGTCCTAAAGATATCAGGTGGGGTCAAGCACATTTGGTGTCCATGGTGGGTCACCCTGTGGAGGCCATGGTGGCCTAGAGTAAGCTGCTGAAGCCTTAGCTGGATGAAGAGGTGTCCCCTAGGAGAGGATGGCTTGGCCTGCAGTGTCCGAGCCCAAGGAGGGGGTTGAGATTGCCCATTTCAAGAGATGTCAGAGTGTTGGGTGACAGAGCCTGAATAGATTAAGGAGATGGTCCATCTTGGAGTCTCAGAAATCAATAAGGGTAAGGAAGCTCCCAGCTTAAGTGATTGGAGTTTAAATGTGGTGAGGAGGGTACTCAAGCATGGGGACAGCAGTGGAACCCAGTGTGGGTTGTTGGAGCTTGCGTGGAGTCAAGCAAATATCTTTATAGAGGAGGTAGTGGTGACCATGAGATACTGGTTACATACTGAAGAATTGATCAAATAAGTAAATATTAAGGGTAAAGGAAACCAAATTTATGACTGTCAGGAAAAGGACTTCTTACAAATCTGAAATAAAGAAAACTAGAATTGAACTTGTGGTGTTGGATTAGCATCAGAGGTATTGAAAACACATGAAAAAGCATCTATAGAGAACAAAAGACGTAAATGTGTGTGCATATGTATGTGTGTGAACATTCACATGCACTGGTCTGTCCCACTGCGAGGGTCTGGGGGTAGAAGAAGTACATCCAGGAACCAGATCTTAGCTTCTAAATACTGTGATCCTCTAACAGGAACCAGGGAACCATGAAATATTGGTTGATTCCTGGGCCAGGGCAGGAAAAGAACAAGATGAGACTTAAACATTTTATTGTACTTGAAAGTAAGAAAGTTCTCAAAGAATGAAGGGGCTTATCAAAAGGACACAGAAGACAGCTGGAAGCACTTATACTGTCCAAATCTGGGATAATTTCAGCATCAAAATAATGAATGAATTGAATTATAATCCATTAAATAAAACAGGAACCCATGAACTCTATATTTTTTTAATAAAATTGTAAATGATAAATTAAAAGTTTAATTAAAAATAATGTATTTATGTAGATTCAAAATACCTCCCCATAAAATCCTTATATAGAAAAGGGAACAGAGTAATGTTATTGTGGGAAGCCTGGCAGACACCACCTTAATCCTGTGATCAAAGCGAGCATCATCAAATATGGGACAAGTCAAAAGCGTGTGGACTGGACAAGAAGCATTACTGCAGTGATATTCCTGTCAAAGAGGCATAGCCTGAATCTAATCAAACCTAAAAACTGAAGGATGTTCAACAAAACACCTGGCTTATAATGTGAAATCATCAAGATCGTGAAAGTCAAAGAAAGACTTTTGAAAAGTCCCAGATAAAAGTTGAGTAAAGACACATATAAATGAAACGAAACTCATGATTCTGGACATGACTGTTTTCTGTAAAATACGTTATTGGAATAATTGAAAACATCTTGAAGAGGATCTGAACTTTGGATGGTAGTAAAATGTTATTTTTCATCTCAAAATTAAAGAGAAGTTTCAATGATGGTAAAAACAATTTTTTCCACTAGCCCATTGCTGACATGATGTTTAACACTCTCAAATACATTTGTGTTGTTCCACACTCAAGAATATTCTCTTACATAATCATTAAATAATGAAAGTAACAATCAACTTCTCTTTAATTTTGAGATGAAAAATAATGGCACCATTTCACATGATTCAGCAAGTCCATTCTTAACCATATAGCCAAGAGAAATAAATGAGTATATCCAGAAAAAGGAGAGTATAGAATTATTCAATGTATGCTAGTCATAATACCTATGAACTGGAAACAACCCAAATGCCCATCAGTAGAGTAGATAAACACACTTGTAGAATATTCATGCAATGGAATACCAATAAAAAAGAATAAACCACTAATACATGCAACAACATGGATGGTTTCCAAAAACATGAGTGAAAAAAGTGAAAAAAAGGCAGACATTAAATAATACCTATTTTTGATGCCATTTATATAAAGATCGAGAATAAGCAAAGCTAATTAAGGAAATCAGAATAATGGTTGCTTTTTAGAGGAATTAAATGAAAAAGGCAGACAAGAACTTTCTGGAGCACATTTATACCTTAACTAGGTGGTGGCTATTTGGTGTATGCACTTGACAAGATGCATTAAGATGTACAATTATGATTATGCATTTTATTGCAAGTAAATTAGGTTTCAATAAATTACTGTGAGCATTGAGAAATGCTATGGCAAAAAAATTCAATCTTTTCAATTTTCTCATTTCAGTATTTATGAGTAAAATCATCAATAATTTCAACCTCTCCTTTTTTCTTACATTTACCCTCCATTTCAGGAGTAGTTCCTTTACACTGCTCACGAAGAAAACGAACAAGTTGTCTGTAATGACCTGTAAGCAAATTCCTTCACATTACGTAAAACTTGCAGGAAGTCTCTGGAATTATAAAAGTCTGAACAAGAGAGACTTTGGCCTAATGTATGCAATCCAATATAACACAATACCTTATGTCTAGGGAATATATTAGCAAAAATTACTTTTTATTACAAAGCACTAGACCTTCAAGAAATTCTTTATGATTCACTAAAATGGTAGCAAAGTGTGGAATATTTTGTTATTGTCAAAACATTTTCCAGAAACCACACACCTTATATTGAATGAATCTATAATTGTCGGGCAATTTCTTTTTCCAGTTGAACAGCACTTTTGAGACTATGTTTTTTCTGAGAGGTCATGAAAAGAAAATTGGAAATATTCCATATCTGCTGACATGACATAGGAGGGTCTTTTCATTTTGCATTTTCTTTTTACCTCTGAATGAAGGCTAACATCTCTTAAAAGACAAAAATGCCTCCTCTGGGTTCTCTCTCCTGGATGAAAACCATTTATCCCATAATTTGAGGCAACAAATCTTACAAATAAAGGTTGGGGTCAGAGGAGGTTGCTTTGTTATTTTGTGAACATGGGAAGTCCACTGACTTTTATAAATGAAAGGTGAGTCTTGAAAACACTAAACATTCTTACTTTTACATTCTCTTAATATACTATCATTTTCAAAGAGAAATATATGAAGGAAATTGCTCCCTTTCTTTTTCCTCTCTCATTTCAAATAGGAGCGTTCACTCTGAAAATTCTCATTGAGTTGAATTTTTGGTCTATAGGCTACTGATGTCTATAATTCTCCTCCTGCCCACATGAAGCCTCTCTCCACCACAAGCAGAACTGCATCACATTGTCACCATCTTTGTGGCTCTGGTGCTGTAGAGCTACCTTTATGAACTTGTACTGAACAGATCTTTCTTCTTATTCAGTTTGGGAGCCTGGATTTTATTGGATCCAGTGAAGTAAGTGAAAGTTTAATGAAAGCCAAGGTCTGAACACAGAAACAATCCTTCAGTTTTAATTAGTTCCCAAGATGACTTCTCTACTTCAGGAACAGTTCAATTCTCTGTAACACAATTGGTTCCACAATGAATTAACTGGGAAGATTATTTGTGGAAATACCTATTAGCTCACATAGTTTGGGGGGTCTTGCTCCTTCTCTTTCTCCTTTCAATTGTTAAGACTTATTACTCGTGACCAACTTCCTTGTGTTCTCCTGCTCTCACTAATCCTTTTCTTCTCAAAATAGCTGTATGTAAAAATTATTGTGAGGTTTATTTGTATCAGTTTCTTAATTCTATAATTGTTTTGTGAATAGATGATTTGATTTATATAATATATTCTAATAAAAGGTTGACAGAGAATTAAAGTTTTTTTTAAGCAATTAGGGAAAAAATTAGAAAGTACCCCAGAAGAAGGTATTAAAGACAAAAACAAAACAAAACAAAACATGATAAATCATATATAAATCTCTGGTAAGTAAGGGTAAGTAAAATTGTGAAAAAATTTTAAAACTGAGTATCAGAAATGAGATTTATGAACACAGGTATGTAATTGTATGGGAATGGATTTAAATGAGTAGAGTAAGTTGCTGTTTTCTAGCGAAATATGAATCACTAACACTGATTCAAAAACAGACTGAAAATATGAACAGTTCAGAAATGTAGATTAAAGTATTTTAATTAAAACAGAAACATACTTTAGTTCCTTGCTACATTTTTATATAATGTTTAAATTGAAGATACTTCCAAGGCTTATTCAGATTTCAAAACAGTATAGAATAGTTTCCCAACCTGTTTTAGTAATAAAGCATAACTTGATATTAAAACTTTATGATCATAATATGAAGAAATTGAGATTATATATTAATATTACCTATAAATATAGGTGCTCAAATTTGGAAAAAAAAAGCTAAAAAATCAAAAATCCAAAATAATATGAAAAGAATAGTATGCCATTACCAAGATTATAGAATTGTTCAGTATCAGGAAATCTATGTTAATAATTTATCATGACAAAAATTGTCCAAGGAGAAAAATGACATGGTGATCAATAAGGCAACTATTATTGGTAAAAAATCCCCACATAAAATGGAAACAGAAGAAAAACACTTAACACAAGGAAAACTATTTTCAATAGCAAACATCAAATTAAGTGAATTAAATGAAGCAAACATCAAATTAAACGAAGATACGCTCGAAGTCACTTTCATTAAAGTTAACCATAAGACAGAGATGTCAACCATTGGTTTGAAGGTTTTAGCTAATGCAATAAGAAAAGATAAAGAGTATCAATATAACTGTTAGAAAATAAAATAAGATTTCTTTGAATATTGATGACTGAAAACTTTAGAAAGGAAATAAAAAAGCAAAGAAGGAAGGAAAGAAGGATGGAAGGAAAGGAGAACAATAAGAAGGGAAGCCCTAGGGAAACAGAATCAAGGACTCGAATGAATAAAGTAAGTTGGTTGCTTGGATTCAGTACAAATATACAAAATTAAACTTTTCTTCCCCTTACACTAACAATAACCAGTTAAAAAAGAAAATGAAAAATACAATTTACAATACACGTAATCTATAAACACCCGAGTGAATTTAAAAAGACCACAAAATCTATATGAAAACAACCAAAATATTTTTTTTGGGCATAAAATAAGATCTGAACTAAGGAAAATAAACTATTCATTCCTGGTTAGGGATAACTAATATTATATAAATATTAATTATTCCAAAAATTAATGAGTGTATGCAATTTTAATTAGAATGCTATTTTAACTTGACTATAATTTTTAAAAATTAATATAACAATAAATAGGCTTCATTAAAAAAAAAGAAAGATAAAGTAGATTAGTGAAGGGGCATACTTCGACTTTTCCCAGGTATTAGACCTTAGTATAAAGCCATGTAATTAGAAATATACAGACTTCATCCAAAAATAACCAAATCAATTAAATAAAGGGATTACATAAAGTCTAGAAATTGATGAAACCCATATTTAGTATATGGTAAAAATAGAATTTTGATTCCACAGAAATATAATATTTTATTAATAAGTAATGCAAGAATAGTTGATTATTTATCTCAAAACACAATTAAGAGTATATAAAACATTCCAAATAAGTTAATATTTAACTATTTTAAAAGTTTAAAGTATTAGAAGAAAAGTTTAGAGAACATTTATAAACCTTGTGGTGAGAGAAAGGTCCTAAGCCATTAAAGAAATTCAGAATACATCAAAACCAAATTTGACTATAATGAACTTACGATTTTTAAAAGGCTAAAGCTATTACAACAGGCTGGAAAGAATATTTAAAAATAAATGACAAAGAATTCTTAATCTGAAAATAATTCTTTGAGACCAGTAAGAAGTACACAAATCATCTACTCAAAACATGGATAAGATATTTAAAAAGGCAGTTCTCAGAAGATGAAAAGCAAATCATAAATAAACCTATGAAAAGCTAGTTGGCCTCTCTTACACTCACAATAAGAAACTGCTGAGCCCATGGGGTTTGCAAATGTTAAATGATATAATCCAGAATTTGAGAGGATGTGAAAAAACAGACCGTCTTGTTTTCACTGGCTAGACTGTGAATCGGTTACATCAGAATAGAAGCTTCCCGTGATCCTGAAAAGAGGCTCTTTAAAACATTAATCCTTTCATACCAGATGAGTTCCCTATTCTGTTGAATAAAATATAAGCCCGAGTTTGTTGTCCAAACACTTGTTTGTTTCTTATTTTTTAAAAAGCAATCAAATAAATATGAATTTCAAACAAGCCTGGGGAACTGGCTCCCAAACACATCCAAAGCCTTGCAAGAATCACAGCAGCATTCATATCCAGTGGCTGCCAAGATTAAAACAAAAACAGAGGCAAAACTCATCCTCAGAGGGCTGGGGACCCAAGCCAGGCTTGTCACTTGTCACCTCAACCTTAGCCTGTGTGAAGATGTAAACACGCCTAGAACAAAAATTTTCAGTCAGAAAGACCACTTCTGCCCTCTCAATGGGAAATAATGGTGTTTTATATTTCACAGCAATATTTGAAGTTTAAGAGATGACAATGTACAGAAATGAGATGCATGTATGTCACATATGTTTAGATAGCAATACTAAAGCACTGCTAAGGACCAGAACTGGGATTTGGTACCAGACTAGGATTCATTATCCTCAAACAGTTTCTTATATTGCTTCACTTGCTGCCTTTACAATGATGGCTTTATAACCAGCTTAGCAAACTAAGTCTGCACTTGCTATATTTTGCAGAAACTATAATCTGGAAATGTTTGTCTTCTTTCTACGCAAGGAACTATTTTACCATCACCTCTCTGTATACTAACTGATATCCTGTTCTTTCTGTAATATACCCAACTTTCATGTTCAGAGTCGTTTTTCACTTTTTAAGGAAACCACATATTTTTAACTCTCTTTCCCCAAAATATATAAATTGCAAACTATACCATCAAAGGCAAAGGCATCAAATTTTGATGAATTCTGAGTGCTGCCTGCATGTGTTTACTTTCCCTCTACTATTGGTGGTGTTTCCACTCGACAGAAAAGGAAAATGACATTCATGTGATTGGAAGGACGCAGGCAAAAGTTCAGCACAGGGTTTTTGTTTATTTTTTGTTTTGTTTTATTTTAATTCAACTCATCACTGCATAAAACATGTGATTTTGTTTACAGAAATTTGTTTTGCAAAGAGTCCTTCAGGAACACACCTTTTCAAAGCATTAGGCAAAACTGTAGAGACACTTTCAGTAACTCAAGAAAGAAAGAACCAACTTCCGGAGCACTGATGACTTTATTTGTGCGTCTCCCTCCCCCAGTTTGGCAATTTTTCTGCTCATTAGTCCTTTCCTCCTGAGGATGAATAAGATCAGAAGGAAGATCCAGCTCAATTCAGTCAGTTACATCTACTTATCACCAACTGAAATGAAAGGATGAAGGCTGGTAGTCAAGGATTTGAGGGATTATCTGTGAATTTCAATTACCCTATCACTTCCTCTTCCTATTAGCATCAGTAATTAAGAATCCAGAGCCCAGAAAATGGACAACTTTTAAAATACTGGAACAGGATCAGACCTGCAGGATAATATTACCCAACATTGCCTGTTTATAGACGAGGAAACTTAGGAAACGAGAGGATTATTTGTCTGCTCAGTGACATGCAGCTTGATAAAGGCTGTTGACCCCTAGATATTCATCTTCTTCTAAGTGTACTTACATGGAAAAAAATTCTAATCCCATAATAGTAACAGTGTAATTTCAGTTAAAATAACCTATGGGTTACTTTACCATAATATTTCCCAAACAGGTCAAGTCTCACAAGTAGAGTATGTTGGGAAAATCCCCAGGAATGAGAAGGCTTAGGTCTAATTATGGCTTAATGCTATAGTAGCTCTGTGATCTTGGGCAAATGGCCTAACTTCTCTGGGCTTTTGTTTTCTCACCTCCCACCCCAAACACACAATAAAGAATTAATTAGCCCTGCATTGACTATCTCACAAGGTTTTGGAGATGGTCAAAGGCTATAAAAATAATACCACATTACTGGTAACACTTGGGGAACTGTCTATATGCCAACATGCATCACCTAAATGCTCAACACGCATCACTTCTCAATGTGTATGACAGCTTTATGACTCAGTAATGTTCAGGATTTGGAAACTCAAGTTCAGAGAGGTTAAATAATGTGTGCAAGATCACATGGATAATCACATGGATAATCACATGGGGACTATTTTAACTCTTAAGCAGATTACAGTTGGTATGTGTGTGAAAGAGAGAGAAAGAGAGAGAGAGAGAGATCTCCCTCCATCGGTGCTAAGACGAGTTATATTGGCACTGCTGTGAACCTGACCCTCACCCTGGATTCTTGATTCAGACTGACCTGAAGCACTTTGAGAAACTTTTGAGGCTGTGCCTTCTCAAAATAAATGAGTCAGGAAAGAATGTGAAAGATTTGTGAGGCTAAGTTGATGCTTTTAGACTTAAGCCTGAAGTAACAGCTAACTGTGGTAAAATTTGGGGAAGAGGAATCATATGTAACATAGTGTACTATTTCAGTAAGATCAATAAGCTATCTGTACCTAAGATCAATGGACATGTGTGTAGGGGGGATGTATGTGAATAAGATAACGTTTCTGAAAACCTTGAACAGTGTTAAGACCCTCTGCATGATTCTTTGGCTGCCATTAGCACATTTCCGGGTGAGTCATTAGGGAATGGAGAAAAAGAAGCTGGGATGGAATTCTTTACTTTATCTGAACAAATACTTGTCAATAGCATTTTTCTAGGAGATGATTCATATGTCATAGACTGTCTGAATTGGGAAAGGCTTTAAAAATGAAGTTCCACCCTCAATCATAATTGTGAGATGGGGTTTTTAAATAGCTCTTCTCTCCTTTTCCTAGGAGTTTACCTACTACATAAACCCAGAGCCCACAATCATTTTCTGATAAGAACCTAGCCCTATAAAATAATTTAAGCATTGCTCACTGCCCTCTTCCATACATTTCTTCACTTATGTATGCCCCCAGCAAGTATTCATTTAATACTGGTAGATGTCAGGAACAGCTCTGGGCAGGAAAGCTACTAAGGTGAGGAAGACAGTCTTTGTCTCCCAGGAGGTTACTGCCTAGCATGGAGATGGACATAAATGCAGACAATTGAAGTCTAGTATGAGAAACTTCTGCCTGAAAGCAAAATCTGGAATGCTGCCTGATTTTGAAAATAAAATTTCACTGGTACCCACCATGTCCATTTGTTTCCATATTGTTTATAGCTGTTCTCAAGCTACAAAGTCAAAATTGAGTAGCTGTGACAGGGTATAACTTGCAGAGCTCTTTACAGAAAGAGTTTCCTAGTCCCTGCACAGGGGACACAATACCTATTGCAGAATTAGGGGGAGGGACAGTAAGGCTATCTGTATTAGTAGCTCTCAAATCCTGCTGGCTACACAGCGGAATCACTTAAAGAGCTTTGAAAGTTGATGCCCAGTCTTTCCAGAAAGTTTTGAATTCAATGGCAAAGTGGAGCATTTTTTTTAACACTCTTAAGGTGATGCAACCTTAGGATGCCAATGTACAACCAGGGTGGAGAAAGACTCTTCTAGAGGAAGTGACATCTTAACTGACATTAGAGTAGTATGCACCTGGCCAGAAAAAGGGATGAGTATTTTCTGGAAGGAAGGAAGAGCATTTGTAAAGATCTGGAGCAGAAAGAGTGCATCGCCCATCTGGGGAACTTCAATTAGCTCTATAGATGGGGAGCTGACAGGGAGGAGGTGAGGTCGAAGAGAACGCAAGTACCAAATCTTGAAAGTTCTTGCATATCCTGTTAGGAGTGTTTGGAGTTTATCTTAAAGAGAAAAGCATGGAAGATACGTAACTAAAAAGTTGCATGCAGGGGGAGTAGCATGGTAGAATTTGTACCAGAACAAGTCAGCTGCTGTATGGGGTACAGATTGTATGTGTTGGTAGAAAGGCAGCATCACATCATGGGGACACTGCAAGGAACTGGTGGCAGGGGGAGAAGTTAGGGGGTCAATCTCAGACCCCATGAAGATCCCTGATCGTATGCCTGACTCAGGATTTAGAAAATGGTACTCTGATTCCAACTGTACTGTGTATAACAGTGATGTTGCCCGGCCATCACTCGGTGGCTTCCTGCCTCAGCTCTCTTTGCCTTTTGATCAAACAAGTCTCACTCCCTCACTCCATACAAAGCTGTTGGAAGGGGAGTCGACATTCTGGCCACCTTGTCCCTTCCTTTCTCTCTTTGCATGCCCAGAAGTGCAATTCTGTGCATAGGAGGTGCTGAAGACTGTTGAACGACAAACTCTTCCCTTTCAGTGGAGGAAAGTGACGGGCACAAGACCACCTGGCTACCTGCAGAGCTCGGAGCAGCACATGTGTCATGACTCAGGGATCGGGGATATTTCCCGGGTATCCTGTCTACCTTAGTTGCCACACAGGTCAAGTGCCAGAGTTCTGATCCAGCATCCGCTGCCTGTACACTGTGTGATCACTGCTGCCACTGACCTGGTGAGAAGTGCGCCTGTGAGGTGGTGCGGTTGCCCGGGACTGTGCTAACGTCAGCACAGGGTCAAGCGCACCGGTGCTTAAAGAGGCTCACCTTTCACTGCGGGCAATTTATCAATCATCCTCAGAAAATGCCTTCATTGCTTTGTTTTTTCTTCTTTCTCTGCTAGCTCTCAGTTTCGGATGCCATCATTTACTTTTGTGTCTAAAGACAAGAGCCCAGCTGAACTCCTTCCCGTCCTGTTGAGAATTTCACATCTTTCCTTCTACTGGAAACAAATCTAACAGGGTAGTGTTGGACAAATGATTTTCCTTATCTCTTACGAGCTCTAATCTCTTGGTTCTAAAGCTTGTGTGAAGAAAACCAAATTATTCATGCTACTTTTAAAGGAGAGAGCTAGATATCGTTTCTTCTTTTTTTTTTGTTGTTGGGAAGATCTTAAAACACTGTAAACTTTAGGCTAGCTGGACAGGGACTAAGCAGCCTTTACTCCTGCTGGTGCACACAGCCACTGCTTAATTTAGAGTGATTCAAAAGGCAGGGGGAACGATAATGCGGAGTTCATGCTGTTAGGAACCATCACTCTTCTTGGAGACATATGTAGCCACAGAAGGCAGAACAGATCACAGTAGCTTAAGGCGCTGGAAGATAAAAGGGATGGTGTCGTTGATCAGGACCCCAGAGACGGCGGC
Organism: Vicugna pacos; assembly: GCF_048564905.1. Taxonomy (NCBI): domain Eukaryota; kingdom Metazoa; phylum Chordata; class Mammalia; order Artiodactyla; family Camelidae; genus Vicugna; species Vicugna pacos. Next base: position 112,502,081 of record NC_132988.1, on the reverse strand, counting down.
GGCTGCCTGCACTCAGCCACCAGCTTTCATTGCTGCTGCTGTTCGTTGCCTTTTCTTTTTTTCTTTTCCTTTCGTACTTCTTTTCTTCCTTCCTTCCTTTCCTTTTTAAAAATTTCCTTAGTAAAACTCAGGTGGATTTGGGGCAGGAGAAGCAAATGGGGGATGGGAGAAGGTGTTGATTCGAACCTCAGGGATGCAGTTAGCCTTTCAAGTGCACGAGGCATGAAGCTAACAGATTCTATTTTTCTCCTTTATTTTAACATAGACAGTCATAAAAATAAAATGCTCCAATGAGTGAGAGACGATACGTAGCTTACTGGAAAGAATCAACTCCCTGAATCTCCAGAAGACCTAGGGGCAAAGACTGATTCTGACCCTTCCTTAACTGCGGATGTTGGACATGCTTTCTGCATCCCAGTAGATACTAATCCCTAAATTTGGGGATCCCTGAAAGATTAGATAGCATCACAAAGATTAAGTGCCAATGTAGTTATTGGTATAAAAGTGCCATATAAATTTGAGGCACATGGTTATTACACACATTGCTAGTCTATTTAATTTATGTCAGCAAGCAAAAGAAAAAGCACCCTTGTGGACAGAGTATCTGCGACATAGCAGACACTGCACTAGAAACTTAAAAAATGGTGCTCTCTAGTAGTTACGACCCCCTTGTGTGGGTTGTAGATCATCTCTCTTGGATAGACAGCAGAGCTGGGTCATCAGATCTGGGTTAGAGGGCAGCCAACTGCTGCACCCATGCTATCCTGGTCCTTGTTCTAAGTGCTTTCGATGTGTTACTTCATTTAACGCCTTCATCAGCCACACAGCGTAAAGACAGTTATCCTCATTTTACAGATGAAAAGGCTGAGGCACAGGGGCACTAAGTCCCTTGTCCAGGGCTACATAACTAGTAAGTGAGAAAGGAAGATTAGAAGGCTAGCAGTCTAACACTAATGCCTGCAGCCTTGCCCATAACGTCATACGGCAGACGGTTGACTTGGTCACAGCACTTTGTTTCTTGAGCTCATAGATGCTGTCTTACTTGACACTAACGCACAAGAGTATTTTATGAGATACAGTATCATTTTTATTTGCTGCATTGTTTCCAAACACAATGAATATATTATTTATTGAAATAAATTCTGTCGAGAAAAATAGTTCCATTAGCACAGAGATCACTAATTTGCTGCCATCAGTACGTATCACTCTCAAATTAAGGCCATAGCCTGGGTTTGTGTACTTATGTAGATGTGTATACCTGTTTATTAATATATATCTGTGCTCCCATCAAGCTGGGCTGCTGCTTAATGATTCTCTCTGCAAGATGAGCAGTAGGAAGATTTTCCAGTCCAAACTTTAGAGATAATTAAAAAGTAACATTAAATTTTACTGCCATGGGCTTGCATTCACAATCTCCAAAAGTCTCTGAAACGCTAAGTTCCCAGATAGCTAGAGCTCTCCTCTTTCCAATCTTCTCTTTATACTTTACAAGATCTATTCTGCTTTTTCAGCTGGTATCCTCCAGCCTTTAATAGTACAATTTTTTTTAATCCCTTTGAATTCTGTACCCAGGATCCTCATCAATGCAGCAGCTGCTGACAAATCAGCAAAGTAGAAATAAAGCAAAAGCAAGAGATGGTAAAATGTTGTGAAAATGCAAGGAAATATTTAGCTCTGATGTGTGTATATGTGTGCCTGTGGGTGAATACACACATACATCTATGTGCACAGACTTTATATATGTGTGGAATTTATATAAATATAAATGCAAATGTATATACATATACAGTTTAGAATTAGTATTGCTTGTAAGAAGTTAAAAAGATAGACATTTGTCACAAATATTTAATAGTTTAAAAAAAAAGGCAAGACTTTATGATATTTAGTATTATATAACCAGAGTGAACTCCTAATTGGTTGAAACTACAATACAATTTCACCAATTTTCTCCATCACATCTGGGCTGTTCATCAGTTGGGAAGCTCTGAGGATCATTTCTGTGGTTTTGCTGACAGGCAAAGCCAACAAAAGGAACAAGCCTGTCTCCCAGTTTGACGGAAACTTCTGTCCTTTGCCAGCGGTAAAAAGGGAGGCCAGGACTGTCTAATTGAGAAATCGTGTGTCAGCGAAGGATTATATAAAGCCGGTGGGACATATTTCACTCTGCCTTTCACTTTTAGCTACCTCTCCCCCTTTTCCTAGAATAGAGTTTCCCTGGGCTTTGAAAGATGCTAATGGAGCATTAATAGTCCAGGAGGAAACTTGCCCTAGAGAATCACAATGACTTCACTCTAGTGGTGACATCAAACCAAACCATTTAGGGAAAATGGGGTTTTAGTTCCTGTAGAGAGAGCTGGATTTGAGAGATAAACAGCAAGTGAAAGTCTCGTGCCATGTGAGATAAAAAAGGAGGACAAGGTTTGGAACTTCTTTGGTTGCTGAACTCACGTATGGGTCTACCCTAAACTTCTGACATGTGGGATTTGAAGATGGAATTAAATATTTAAGGCAGTCTTCAGGTCTTTCCTCAGGCTCCTCTTCCACCAGCTTTAGGAGGTAAAATGCACCACAGCAAAACAGAAAACAAACAAAACAACACAATCCCCCCACCCCAATGTAAATTTAATGCTGTTATCCACATGCTTATAACCATTTTTTCTAGAAGTCCTTAAGAGCTGATATATATCTAACAGGGCTTTATACTTTAAGAAAACAAAGGCAAGAAAAAAAAAAGTTGGAGAAGGGTTGTTTGATGTCCAAAATGTGATTCTTTGCACATCATTAGGAAAATCTTTTTTGGAATTCTTGGGACTTTCTGAATTGGACCTCAAACATGGAGAGCTAGTGTGTGCAGCTCTCAAGGCGTAATAACAGAGAATGAGCACTGGTGTACACTGCAGGATCCTTCTCCTTCAATATAAAGTCTAAGGTGGGAAGGGTGATGAGACAATGACAAAGACTTCAGATCCAAAGTCCAGGTCCTACAGAAAGAGAGAAGCATAGTGAGAGAGCAAGAGATAAAGACAGAGAAAGAACAACTGGCTATGTAGTGAGACAGCCATGGATTTGGACCCAAGATGCTACCTCTTCTCTAAGTTTGGCTGTGGGCAGTAGACATGTTGTTGGCCAACAGGAGTTTTGGCATTTCACAGACCATGATACTTGAAATCCCTGGTTAGTGGTATATAGTTGTGTGATCTTAGTCAAGTTACAGAACATATCTGAAGTACCATTTTTTAAATCTGTTGATCTCAGAGAATCTATGTGAAAATTTAAAAGAATGGTGTTTTATATAATATTTGGCACATAGTAATAGGCACTTATTTTTCATTGCATGAATATTATTAAATCCTTTGATCTTATTCAACAACTCCCATCCTAACACACATGAAAGTATGTGAGACCAAAATTTAACCTTATGTCTATTTGACCTTAAAGTTTAAGTTCTTACTGCCCACAGATGCTAAATTTGAGCCCCAGAACTAATTTCCACTGTTTGTTTTGCCAGTATCTCAGTCTTGTTGAATCACATTGTTTATATGTAAATAAAGATAGCAAGAGGTAAACATGTGTCTTCATTGGGGAATACTTGATAAATCTGTCAAAATTTATCTTCTAATACCTCTCTATTTTGGTAAGCCTGCATATCGACCATCTTCTTTATGCTAATAGATTTCATTTTAAAACAACAACAAAATAATAATAATAAAATATTTTAAACATACAGAAAAAGAAAATAACATATCCTTATTTTCTCAGCATCCAGATTGAACATATGAATGGATTCAACAAGTATCAATTGGGAACAAGCTAACTGGGGATATCTAGAAAACAAATAGACCAATATTCCTGCTCTTGTGGAGTTTGTATTTAACTGACAAATATTAATGTGGTCATATTTACTTTAGGTCTTTTTTTAAAGGAATGGTCAGCTACAGATCACACAGCTAGAGTCACCTGTCCATACTATGTTCTGAGTCTTTTGACAAGGGTGTGCATCCCCAGCTGATTGATTTAGAGTGATAGCGTGGGGTCAAGTTCAATCTCCCTCAGTGGGCTTGGTCAGCATTCTTCCTTTCACATTGACTTTTGAAGACATGTAAACAACCAGGGGTGCTTCAAAGGAAGCTCTTGGCGTTCGGGAAATGCCTCGCAGGTCCCCCTCCGGGATTACTCCATGGGAAGCTGTAAGAACCAAAGGAGAGAACACTAATGGGAAACTTTATCCATTGTAAAAGATTCCACAAATGCTATTTACCTTACATTTGGCATCTCTTGAATGCCACCCCACATTATCAGGATCATACAAGTTTCCAGAACCTTATTGTCTTCTCTACTGCAGGGGCCATCTTGACCAACTCTGGGAGGGCTCATCGGCAGTGCCTCCACTGGAGGCCATATCCAGGGACTCCTCATACTCCATCTGGCCTTCAATAGAGCATGTCTCTGGGCAGGGCAAAGAATCTGGCATCACTGATGCTGCCCAAAGTTGTCAGAAGATGCGACCCATAAGTGCTAACGGGAATCAGGGCTGAATTCTCTGAGAGGCAGACTTTACCATCGTGGGCCAGGAAACAGAAGGGAGCTGGCAGATTAATTCCTGTTTGATTCCTGGCTCCAGAGCAAGTGAGGCACAGGGTTCCTGCATGCCTGTCTGGAAGAGTTCCTTGTACTGAGCTCTGACTGTGTTTCTTCTTGGAGTGGGGACAGCTGGTATTTGTTTCCTGTCTCACTTCCCTTTCCCCACACTCTGGGTGCCCCGTGGTTACGCCTCCTAAATAAAATAGCATGCTAACCACACCTCTTGGCTTTTTCCTAGGAAATCTGGGCTAACATTCTTCCTCTTCCACTTCCTTTTGTTCATTTCCCTTATTCAGAAGGCCTTCAAAGTAGAAGAGAGTCAATGAAGATCTGAAAAGAGCACCAAATATCCTAAAACACCCTCTCTTGCCTGGTGATGGTCCCAACTAGCCAGGGTGTCGGAAGGTGCATTTAGTGCATCCACATCTGACAGATGAGCAAACAGAGGAATCAAAAGGCAGTGTGACAAGGAAAGGATGAAGAGGACTAAAACGGCTTCACTCCTTCTTGCTCATATTGTATCAGAAGAAAGAATTTGTGGCAAATGGGGTTTAATGAAATGAAGAAGTGAAAACCTTTTGTTCTGGGTTCATAATAACATTTTAGCTTATTAATGTACTGACTCCTGTATATAAATATCCTTAGGGAATACAATTAGAGGATTATGAACTTCATAATATTTCTGCTGGACCACTCTCCTCTGTGCTTATACGGACCCTTATTTTGTTCTCTATCCTTAAGCTATTCATCATCCCATCTCCCCAGGTCCTTAGAGCTAAGTCTGGCTTTCTCTCCCATCTGATATTGGGCTGAACTAGTAGCCCCAAACCTGCTTGAGACTTTGATCTTATTACTTGGTGACAGGTTCCCCATTACAGTCTGTCCAGGTGGTTCTCACCTCCTTCCATCCTCCTATTCTATCTTACCTCCTTTTGGTCCCTCCAACATTATCTGCTGATACATCCAGAATGATTTTGTACACTGCTATCAAAGTTGAAGACATTTGATCCCTTCCAAGAGGGGAAGTTCTAAAATGATGCACACAGGCATATATGTATGTCATAAGCATTTTAATCGCATGTTTGTTTGCCAGTCTTTTGGTTTAAGGTCAAGGTCTTATCTTTGAACATGAATATTGGGATTCGTGTTCTATTTATTCTGTCTTGGAAAAAAACACACCCATAACGACTTCTTTTCAGTTTCTAATTCCCATTTCTTTCAAGTGGAGTAATATCTTGTACACACTTGAAAATCAATCTGAGAGTAGATTATGTTGGTTTTTGTGATTTCCCCCAAACTTTAGGTTAACTTGCTTGCAGCACATTCAATATGAATGCTTTTAGTTAGTTATCTTTGACAAGTATTTCAAGTGAATTTTCAAAAGAATAACAATTTTATTTTTATAGTCGTTTATACTAGTTTTGATAATATTCATTGTATGATGTAATTAGCACAGAAGTACAATTGTCATGAATCATTTAGAAAACAAGCACATATAACTCTTAAAAATATATAACTCAATGATCAAAAAGCACATGAAAAAATGCTCAATATCACTAATTATCAGAGAAATGCAAATCAAAACTACAATGAGGTATCACCTCACACCAGTCAGAATGGCCATCATTCAAAAATCCACAAATGACAAATACTGGAGAGGCTGTGGAGAAAGGGGAACCCTCCTACACTGCTGGTGGGAATGCAGTTTGGTGCAGCCACTGTGGAAAACAGTGTGGAGATTCCTCAAAAGACTAGGAATAGACTTACCATATGACCCAGGAATCCCACTCCTGGGCTTGTATCCAGAAGGAAATCTACTTCAGGATGACACCTGCACTCCAATGTTCATAGCAGTACTATTTACAATAGCCAAAACATGGAAACAGCCTAAATGTCCATCAACAGGTGACTGGATAAAGAAGAGGTGGTATATTTATACAATGGAATACTACTCAGCCATAAAAACCGACAACATAATGCCATTTGCAGCAACATGGATGCTCCTGGAGAATGTCATTCTAAGTGAAGTAAGCCAGAAAGAGAAAGAAAAATACCATATGAGATCGCTCATATGTGGAATCTAAAAAACGAAAACAAAAACAAACAAACAAACAAACAAAAACAAAGCATAAATACAGGACAGAAATAGACTGATGGACAGAGAATACAGACTTGTGGTTACCAGGGGGGTAGAGGGTGGGAAGGGATAGACTGGGATTTCAAAATTGTAGAATAGATAAACAAGATTACACTGTATAGCACAGGGAAATATACACAAAATGTTGTGTTAAATCACAGAGAAAAAAATGTGACAATGAGTGTGTATATGTCCATGAATGACTGAAAAATTGTGCTGAACACTGGAATTTGACACAACATTGTAAAATGATTATAAATCAATAAAAAATGTTAAAAAAAAAGAAGAAAAGAAAAGAAATATACAACTCAAGTGATTAAAGCAAAATAACATACTGTGCTAGACAGTTATCTAATCACCTCTTGAAATCATTGCACCTTGGCTATTAGATATCATGTTTTACAAAAGGAATCAGGACCTGGGTGTAAAAGTCTTTACTCTACTGGGTTTTGTTCACTTGAATGTCCTCCCAAGCCCTGTTGCTGGGCATCCTCCCCAATCTCTCAAGTGTCTCTTTTCTACCGAAATGCCCACTGTCTTGACCCACTTCCCTGGGGAGCCTTAACTCCTTGCAGATAAATGAAGATTCACCACAGTCTTTCTAGACTCCAGGCTGACTACGACTTTCCAGAGAGCTCAGAGCTGTATTTTTACACAACCCCACCTAAAATGCATAAAGGGTGCCCAACACCGATTCCCACTGACTGCAGTTGAACCTGCTGAACCAGGAGTGGAGAAAACACATTTAATTCAGATAAGCGCACAGCTCATTCTCCCGCCTCCATCCAGTCAGGCAGTTATAACACTGGGCCAGAATTTTCTCCCACATTTTGTGCATAAAACATAATTCTGCCACCAGCTGCTCACCAACATTTTGTTGTCTCCTCAACAGACAACAAAATGACAGAACAGTTCAGCAGAGGGTGATCTGCCAGCAAAACCAATGAGATATAATTCCATCCAACCAGCTTGTCATTAGGAAGCTGTTTTCTGTTTCTAAAATAAACCCTCTGAAATCATTGCCTTCCTGTTTCTGTGCTTCTACCTAGGAAAGAGAGAGATTCTCCTAACTCACAGGTCCCAGGGTATGTGGAAGGGGACCGTGGAAGTGCTTTGTATCCACAGGGAGGGCAGTTACCCAGGCTTAGAGAGTGGGGTTTTATGCTTTTCATACTCAGTATTAAGATTACTTGGGTGGGATGTACAGGAATATGATCACCTGGCCTGGGAACCTATCTTTTGTCACATCAGCTTTACACTTTTTCTTCAGTATTATTCATTTTCCTTCTGACCTGACCATGCTCTCCATCCGCATTGTCCCATCTTGAATCTACCCAACCTCCAATCTACATTAAGAAGTTACTGAGTTTAAGATGCTTTATAGGTGGGAAAGGAGGGCCAGGAAAGAGGTGATAATTCAAGCCAAAACTGGCAGTAGCAACTTCTGCCGTGCAGGGAGGTGGCAAAGTAGTGGGGACACAAATCTTAGCACCTCCTTTTCTTGACAGAGACAGGAGGGGCAGATAAAAGGGACAGACATATGGAATTCATGCCAGAACTACTATGCCTCTGAAGGGCAAACCCAGGGCAAGATGGCCCATTAGATTGCAAGCACAATAAGGAGAGAAAGAATTAAGCTTCCTGGAGACCACAGGCACTGGAGGGGACAGACAGTGAGACGGAAGGCTGAGTGTCTTTAACAGACAGTAAACAAAGCCCCAGGTTTCTGTATAATCCCTCTGGTGTATCTCTAAAAGGTCAGTAAAGTCAGCCATGTACCCACAAACTTTGTTAAGTTAGAATTTGTTGAGTCAGGAGCAGGTCAAAGAAAAAGGATTGTGTGGAATGTGTTAACATGAAAGGGACAATGAGATCATGGATTGGTAGAACTCATTTAATGGGAGAATAAATGTGACCAGGGAAGCATTTGCTTCCCCACCCTCACTGCACCCCAGGAAAGTCCCAGCACGGCTGAATGACTGAATCATGTGCAGATGGGTGTCTCATAGCACATGACAATGGAGTTCAAGCAAATTTCATCTGAATAGTTAAGGACTGGGCACTTCACCTGACGTCTATGCATATTCATGAATCCCCACAGGGGTTAGTCAGTCTAATCCCGCTTGAAGTGTGAGAGGTTGAGACTTTAGAGAAGTTATGTAATTTGCTCAAGGTCACAAAATTCAAGGCAAAGCTATTCTTTTCCTTCAGCGCCAAGATTTATTGAGTACCTAAATATCAAAAATGCTACAGTTTCTTTAATTTATATGATCATTATTATACTATTTGACTAGCTTCATTTTATGAATGAGAAAAAAAGGTACTCGTGGTTAAGAATTTTGATAAATGCCATAATTTTTGCTATGATTTTAATCCATTTCCTTTTCATTGGGAAACTCTGCACACCCTGAGATGAGGGAGACCTATTGTTCTGTCTGGTGATCTGGGGTTCCGTTCTAGAAAGAGGAACATTTTATGGATAGTCATAAGATTTAAAAATAAAGGATCCAGGTAAAATGAACACTACTCTGAGACACAGGGAAGGAAAATGGGAGCCTTTGATCATCTCCAAAGAAAGTAAGGGACATCAGAGAGAAAACATGACAGAGGACTGCAAATTTTTTTGAAATTAAAAAAAAATCACTATTCCATGATTAGAAAGTCTATATGCCTACTTGCATAATTATATATATATATATATACATATATACATAATTATATATATATACATATATATATGTACACACACACACACAAATGAAGGTGAAGATGGTCCATGTTGCTGTCTTAGCACATGCAAGAAGGTGAGAAGACACAAACGTGAAAGCCTTCAGGAAGAGTATAAACCCAGAGGTGCACTGAGGCATTCAGCATCCTACAAATTCATAGACACTGATTGCTGAGGGAGGGACAGTGGGCTTCCCACACGTCATGAGATGGAGTTTCCGAGGCCAGTCTTTTTTTAAGATCATAATGGGCTAGGTCACTCCAGTGGAGACTAGGTGATTTTCAAAGGTAAAATGTTACCTGACATGAAGAAAAAAATAGGTTAAGTGACCCAAAAATTGTATTATTAAAATAAATTATGACCTTTTATAAGATGGAATGCCTTTAAAAATATAGGAAGATCATGATTGTGGCCTTCCTCCAAGTTGCTTTATCTCATGGTCAAGCAGGAATGACAGCCAGCAGTGTCAGGGGACCACGCTCAGTCCTGGTTGGCTGCCCCATGTGGACTCCTTGCCTCATTGCATCAGCACATCTGTCAGCTCACCAGAAGCCTTATGCCTGGTGGTGGTGAGCACACCTCCACTGTTGTCCTTGAGCCTGCGGGCCAGGTGGGGAGGGCCCTGAACTGAGCAAACGTGTGGATACTGAGCTAGAACAGTGTATGCAGCCCCTACTATATAGATGTAAGAATAATTTATCAACTTATTAAAAATAATTCCTTTTGGTTGTGAGCTTTGAAAGGATTTTATTTTTTTTTTCTTTTGGCCATTTAGTCCTTCTATAATAATTATTTACTTCTGCATCTTAGGAAATATCAGGATATGTATTTCTAGTGTCGTTTGGGGGTTCTGATGTATTACTGGGTGACCATTGGACTCTGCCAGAAATTGGGAGCATGTTGAGGTGACGGAGTGACATCAGTATAGGTGTCCTCACTGTCTGCCTGTCACTGTTGACATCTGTCAGACAGAGCCAAGTATCCAAACACTGTTATTCCAACACAGACAAATCTGCTGCCAAAAAATCACATTGCATTTCCATTTCTGCAAAGAGAAAAGAAATTTTATGCTGAAATGTTCAGGCTAAGCATACCAAAGGAAGCCCAGAAAATGAATCATGAGCCATTCCCCATGATACAATACAGCATGAATCTCCAGAAATATACAGACTTCAGCATTACTTGTGAGTTATATGGTCTCTTGCAACTCACAGAAATACATCGTTTCATTCTAATATCTTTATTGTCACACTCTCTCTTTCATTTGGCTGGCCACTTCAGCTATAAATTTGACAGTCAATACATTTCTAAAGATTATACAGCTTTCCAAGATTTGTTTTGAACACACCTTCACTGTTCTTTATCCCCTCTTCAGGTAGAGTCAAAGAATCTGTCATGTACACTGCAGGATTCAAATAAAGCAAATAACTGAGAACTCACTAACCCACCCACCAATCCACCCATTCATCCATTAAAAATACTTCTGAATATAAATACTGCTTCTTTAATTTTCTTTTTTATTAAAGTATAATCAGTTTACAACATTGTGTCAATTTCTGGTGTACAGCATAATCGTTAATGTGACCTAAGGACCTTTAGGTAGACCTTCTAAAACTGTGACTTATATTTCCATAAAACTTAGGAGTGAGAACTCTTGTCAAATGATGTTAGGATGATTAAATCAAGTCATGTATACCAAGTGCTTCACATCATTTCTTTTTCCTGCCTGGTTGGTGGAGAGACTATAGGAGCTTTAATTTGGTTGCCAAATATTGAGATTTATACAGGGCTCCAATGTAATGTTTCTATCACATGTAGCATACCTGAAGGAAATTTTGATTTTTTAGGCAAGTCCTGAGTAGAATGCCCTAAAGCTTCAGGCAAATCCAAGTGTCATGTTCCTGCAGCTCACTTGATTGTATTGAGAATATTCTTTTCACATACACTGCCCTGAATTTATGAAGTTATATTCAATTATTTCAACTCTCTGCAGCCTTTCCCATCTCACAGAGGTGAGTCAGTCCCACCCAACCCCCAAAACAGATGTATCCAGTACTTCCTTTATCTTCTACTGGGTATTTGGCTGCAAATAGTAGCCCCACAAATTACATGGGATTTCTTCGTACTATATACATCCCAGCATGTATTAAATTGTAGGAAATTTAGAAAAAATACTTCCATTGTTAAAGTGTTCTTAGGAGAAGCCTTGTCTCCTGTTACCCAAAGGAACTTGAGCCCCTACAGCTGTTTTAGGTACCTCGTGAGCCCCTCTTCTCACCACCTGAGTTCTGCTGTTTATGCTGTTGATTGGATGATTCCCAGCCAATAAGCCAAAGTAAATAACCACTAAATCTACCCGTGAATGTCAGAGGGCAAGAGGAACCATTCTGAGGCTTGGTGACCAGTGTTGAACTTCCATGAAAACCATCAGGAGACTCATGACTATGATTTTTCTGGGCTTTGAACTTTCCAAATGTTCAGTGATTGCTAGCTTTGACTGCATAACCTAGAGACTGCATTCTGCATGTCTGGATCTTTTTGTGGTGCCAAGTGTAGGAAGGCCTTACCCTCTTCCTGTTCTGAGGCTGCTGGGCACAGACACTGCCCTGCTGTATTGAGGCACTATGAATTCATGACAGTAAGAGACACCCTTACCACCCACACTTTCTACAACCTTTTTATTAACAAACGGCATTGAGTTGGTTAAGGTTATAAATGGCTTTATATTTATACCAAATAATGATTTTTTTGCTGTTATTCTTTTCTGTTGAATGTATTCTTTTATTTTTTCCAATATTCAATGAACTGACAGAAAAAAAGCAATTAGAATATATATTCATCATCTGTATCACCATTTCTGCTTTTTCCCCTAAAATAACTATTTTTCCTATTCATAATTTGTTATTTATGTTCATTATTAGCATCTATCCTGATAGTGAATGTGATGGTTAATTTTATGTGTCAGCTTGGCTGAGCTATGGTGCACAGATGTGTGATCAAACAGTATAATGAATGCTTCTGTGAGGGTGTTTTTGAATGAGATTAACATTTAAATCAGCAGACATTGAGCAAAGCAGATTGCCCTCCATAATTTGGGTGGGCCTCATCTAATTAGTTGAAGGCCTGAATAGAACAGACTTACCTCCCCAGAACAAGAGGGAATTTTGCCAGCAGAAGCTTTCAGACTTAACCTGCAGCCATAGCTTTGTTCTGGGTTTCTACCTTGCTGGTCCACCCTACAGATTTTGGACTTTCCAACCTCAAGAATCATGTGAGTCATCTTAAATCTCTTTCCATATATATATATATGTGTGTATATATACACACATATATATGTGTGAGTGTATATATATATAATATATATATACACATACACATACACATACACAGTCTATTGTTTCTGCTTCAATGAGGAATCCTAATACAGTGAATTGATCCAATCAAAGGCAGGCCATTATGTAGATTTATAGACTCAGGATGCTGGAATGGCTGTTCATCTGGACCATTCTTCTGTCTCCAAAGAGTGTTAAACACAGGAAAATTCATTTCAGAACCAGAGAGGTAGGATTTGAATTTTGCCACAAACTGTGACCTTGAGCAGACTAGTCTCTCTGAGACTCAGTCTCCATATCTGTAAAATGGAGATGTTAACAGTTCTCACAACATAGGTTGAGTTAAAGATTAAATAAATTAGTAAATGGAATGACCCATATAACAGAGCCTAGCACTTATTAAGCACTCAGCAAATGTGTAAAGTAAGATTATTGTAAGAAATAGAAAGAATCTACCATCCACTGGATGCTTGCTGGATGCCTGGCACAGTGTTAAGTGCTATATATCTATCCATTCATATAATCTGTTTCCTATTTTATTATTGACACTTAGAGAGTTGAAATCACCTGCCCTTGATTGTACAGTTAATAAGAGACAGAGCTCAATGTCAGACCAGGTCTATCTTCCTCCAGAGACTGCATCCTTATTTGCCACATGACCCAAACTAACACATGCAAAATGCTTAGCCCAATGCCTAGTACAAAGTAAGTATTCAATAAATGCTTGCTGGAATTGTCATTATATTTATTAACCTAGGATTTCTTTTCTTGTTTCCCGAGAAAAAGAGTCACTAAATTATAGCAAACTATTTATTTGTGAATCTAAAGGGGATCACACTTCCTGAGACCAAATAAGGCTACGTTGTTTGAACAAGATTTGTTATGGTCATTATTATCATTATCGTTGTTGTCAAATGCAAGTTTTTAATATAAGAAATATTTTAACAAGTTATAAAAATAAAATTACATGATTGTTAGGGGACAACAACAAAGAGAAGTATAAAATTCAGCAAAAATAGATAATTTTAATATAATATGTGCAATGGGCTTTATTGTAACAAATATCTGGAGCACAATTAGGGAATAACAAAGGCAAATGTGCTCAGTGTAAATCAGAAAATATTTAAGGACTCTGGCCTCAGTAGAATAAGGGATGTAGGTGTAACTAAGACAATGTCCTTCACCTTAAGGAACTGTTTATAAGCTAACTGAAACTTTGGGCAGGAGAAGACCTGTAACTTCATTCGTTCAATAAACAGTTCCCTGCCAAATTCAGGACTAAAGCTTCAATAACAGTTTTAAACATGTCATTGATACACTTCTTGTAAAAGGGAGGGCTATGTGTTCTTCTCTTTTTAACTGGGCTGACTTTAGTGACTAACATGTAGCCAACAGAATGCAGCAGAAGTGATGTTGTGCAATGTCCAAGGACAGATCATAAAATGTAATACAGCTCTGTCTGGTACACACAGACATTTGCTTTTGGCTCCCAAAGCCACCATGTAAGGAGTCTCATTATTCTGAGACTGCCATGCTGTGAGGAAGCCCAAACCACAGGGAGAGACTGAGTATGTAGTGCTCCTGTCTCAGCCCCAGCTGAGATCTCAGCCAACACAAGACCCGTGAATAAAGACACCTTCAGAAGATTCCAGCCCTAGTCACTGAGTCATCCCCAGAGGCTCAACCTTTCAGCTGGAGCCTGAGTTATTACTGAGCAGAGACCAGCCATTCCTTCTATGCCTTGTCCGTATTCCAAACCTGTGGGATCAGAGAACATGTTAAAATGGTGTTATAAGCAGCTAAGTTTTGGGGTAATTTCTTACACATCAGGAAGTAACAGGAACACCACCCTTCTCATCATGTGGTCTAAAAGACTTCTCTGTAGAAGTCCGTACAGTAAAGTGGAAAAACACCCTGGGTCAACACAATCAAAGGCCATTGATTTGATCTTTTCAGGTCTGACACTGAATTTCTGTTATTTTGATCATTTCAAAGGCATTCTCAAATAAATGTCTCAGTTTGAATGGTTTTAAAATATTTTTAAAGATTTTGATTCGTGTTTTTCATAATTCCAAACCTACCGTCTACAATGCCCTGCCCTAGGCTCTTACACATGTGGCCTCTGTTCTTACAGAAAGCTTGTGAGATGGTTGTGATTATTCAAATGTTGGCCACTATATACAAAAATAGGTTTTAAATTTTTCTTCTGTATAGCACAGGGAACGATGTTCAATATCTTATAATAACCTTTAATGAGAAAAATTCATGAAAATGAATATATGCACATATATGCATGATGGGGACATGGTGCTGTACACCAGAAATTGACACATTGTAATTGGCTGCACTTCAATTAAAAAAAAAAAAGAAAGGAATGATGGAGAAAGTGAACCGTCAGCAGTCAATAGCTATTGTTTATTGAGGGCTTACTACACGTCAAACACCTTCTAACACGTTATGTGTAGTATCTCAGTTCATCTTCGTAACAACTCTGAGATAGCTGCTACGATGATCTCCGCTGTATAGCTGAGGGTAACAAAGCCCAGAAAAGCCCTGTGACTTGGCCAATTCTACCCAGCGAACAGGTTGGCGGTCTGTGTCTTAGTCAGCTTGAGATTCTGTAAGAAAATACCACAGACTGGTGGCTTAAACAGCAGACATTTATTTCTCGCAGTTCTGGAGGCTGGAAAGCCCAAGATCAAGGTGCCAGACAATGTGGCTCCTGCTGAGCGCCCTCTTCCTGACTTGCAGGCGGTCGCTTTCTCACTGTGCCCTCAAAGGACAGAAGGAGAGAAATAGCTGTGCCCTCTCTTCCTCTTCTTATAAGGACATTAATCCCCTCATGACCTCATCCAATTACCTAATGGCCCCAGCCCCAGTGCTGTCTCACTGGGGGTTGGGGCTTCAACACATGAATTTAGGGAGAGACACAAACAGAGCTTAGCAATCTGCCATCCAAGGTCACACTCTTAACAACGGCGCTGCCTTCTTTAAAAACACACCACGGCACACATGGGAAATGTTTTTAGAAGAAATATTTAAAAATCACAACATTGTATATCCTCTCTGATTAAAAAAAATAGTTAAAAGCATGCGTAGGACAATGTAGAAAGAAGACAACAAAAAGAAACAGGAGTGGGAATAGTAGTGTATTCAGGCTTTTTTATGAGGGGTGTGGGTCTCTAGTCAAGATTTTCTGTAATATTTTATTACCTCCATAGCATAACAATATAGTTCAGTATAATAATTTTATAGGCCCTAGCACAGAAATTTCCACACAGATGACAAATATATATTAATGAGTATGTGAGAACGTCGTATTTCGGTGGAAGATCTTATACTTTGATCACATGCTTTGAGATGTGCTGCCTCCTTGAAAGGTAAGGAGGGCACACAATGCTCACACCTGGTAAACCAGATGGCTGTGCAGCCAGTGGTGGTGGTGGTTTTGTTCTGTTCTGTTTTGTTTTTAGATCACATTCTGGACAGTGATGGGGACAAAAGACAGAGCCAAGGTTCTTGATGGGTCAGTGCTTTTCTCTGATTCTTCCCACTTCTGGGAGCCTGGGGAAAGTAAAAGACAAGAGGGAATTCTGTAAACAGTAAGAGGTGTATTCAGATGATCAGGGCAGACTTCGGCATGCAGGCATTTGTAAAGCTGGAGAAATGAGAGAAGGGAGGCAGAGCAGAGTCGAGAGAGAGGTGAGGTGGGAGACACTCAGAAGGATCCCCCCCAGAACCCTGCAGCACCATCATCTCCCAGTACGAGGCTGAGGTACATTTTGAGATGTGGGAGCCTGGAGGGAAGACTGGGCTTGCTTGTTCCACGTTGCCCAGGACGGGCAGATAATCCAGGTCTGTGTGACTCCAGCTTCCTGCTCTGCCCTTTGCTGCACAGACATGCTCTCCAGACTAGGAGTCACAGCCTCTGAATTCTACACCTCATCCTAACACGAGTTAGAGATAAGAAGTGTTGGGCAAGAGATTTTACTTTTTGATGCTAAAAGGATATCAGGTACTCGCTAGAAAGAATGAGTTCTCCACCAGAGAGTGTTTCTGAAAATTAAACAGGATGATGTCTTGGGGTGAAAATAAAAACTTTGAAAAAAAAAAAAGTGTACTTTTCTTAACCTTCTAGCACCTCTGACCTGACCTGAACTTAAAGGGAATTTACAGCCTCTGGGTCTGACATGTAGTGGAAATTTTCATGGGTTTCACTGAATAAATATTAATGTTTATTTATGTGATGCTGCTCCTGGCTCTGCTGGGAGAGCTGCTTAATATCAGAGATGATAAAATTTGGAAAAGCCCTGATGCATATTAGGCACCTCCAGTGTCAGATAAGGGATTCTGGACATCTATTGCATTCGTGAATACACCACCTCTTTCTTTCTTATGGCTATGATGCACATGTGGTCAGGTTTTAATCTTTATTTTCAAAACCGTTTTTGACTATAATGTTAAACAGTGCATACTGTGTGCTCACATTCCAAAGAATATTCTTCTCCCCAAAGGGCAGAGATGGGAGAGAAGGGCAATTAACTAACTATTCAAACAGGTGGCTTGAAAGATGGTTTTCAGTAGTTCTATGTGATTACAGCTATCTCCAGTTCAATTGGGTATAAGAAGGTATGGAATAAAAGATTCTAGAGCTAAAAAAACACAACAGAAACATAACAGGGGTTTGAAGAAGGACATCTAACAGTGAGAGAAGAGCCCAGACTCTGGCATCAGACAGATTAGGTTCAAAACCTTGTTCTGCCTGCACTTTGTTCTTGGGCAAAAATAAATTCAGCATCTCTAAATTTGTTTCCTTCGCTGTTAAATGGCGGTAGCAATATATCTCTCATAAGGATTAAATAGAATAAAGGCATTTTAGCACAGTGTCTGGCATTTTAACTACCTGCAAAAATAGACATCGTTTTAATTAAATTCACAATTAATATGATGTTTACTGTGAAGTCTTGCTGCCACAAGCTGTTTGTGGCAAACTTAACCCTCAACAATGAAGTCTATTTCCATTTCTTGTTTACTTAGTTACTCACAGTGGCTGGAAATTTGACAGCACTGATTTTTTAACTTCTCAGACTGTAGGTTCAGGGCTGCTAGTTTATTTTCCAATATTTTGCCAAACACCAAGCATCACTGAAGAGTCTTCCCCAAAGGCCCGTGAGTGGTCTGCCCCTGGTATAATGACTCATAGCTGTAGGTTCTGGGCCAGATAACTTAGGAAGAAGAGATTACCACTGCTCCTCAAGGAAATGTCATTTGGAATGAGACTCCGAATCCAGGAAAGCAGTTAATACCCCAGAGCTCACAGCAGCTGAGCTCAAACATCAGGCTGTGCTTAGAAGGCCCTCCCTTCTCCTTTTTTTAATGGGCCCTTATTACAGAGGCAGAAGGCTATTAGCCCAGGATCCAGAGCCTGCTACCATAAATTCACCATGAAATCCCGTTGACATTGGTTGACTGTCAGGAACATAAAACTGTCAGTGGCCACATTTTCAATTAGAAGGGACAATTACTCTGTGCATGTCAGTACATGCACACCCTAGCTCATGTGTGGGAATCATCCCAGTCTCAGGCTTGTATGGGAATAGTGGTGATCTGTCTTCACACAGTGAGTCAGGGGTGAGCTTTGGTTTTGTTTGAGTAATAATAATGTTCTGGGCTTTCCTTCTCTGTAGCACATCAGAGTGCATTGAAATTATCATTTTATTATCAGTCTTTGTCACTAGCCATTTAATGGCCAGACCCATGTCTATGACTTGTTTTAATCTTCAGACTCTAGAAGAGCACCTTCTATGTAGACAGTGCTCTGTAAATATTTCAATATCAGCACATGGCCTCAGTACTTAAGACAACTAAACTGAGTGTGCTTCTATGCCCATACCACTTTCAGTCCCTGGGAACCTTACCTGCCCGGCAGCTCTTTCAGAACAGGTGCACTGAGCCTCATTCTCCTGGTGCCCAAAGCCAAATTACTGGCTGAAGCAGACATCAGTCTTCAAGATGAGTTCTTACCAACTTGCTAAAGCCTGCTCTCTGCCAGTCTGAATCCCTCCCCACTGCAGGCTGTCAAACCTCCAGCACATTATCCTCCTTACACAGATAGATGTGTCCTGCCAAGTACCCTACACAAAATGTTGATTTCCTAAACATCAGGTGAAAGTCCTCTTTCCTAGCATTTGAAACCCATTATCGCATCCCTTCCAACCAGTTCCCAAGCATTTTCTGGAACAGATGCATTCAGAAAGATAGGCTTGTAGCTTCACCAGGGCTGTGCTATTTACCAGATTAGGAGAGTTAGACAGGCTTTGTGTTTGACTGTGTGCTGTGCCACACCCTAACTATGCCACCTTGGAGAGACCAGGAAGCCTCAGTTTCTCCATCTCTAAAATAGGAATTAACAGTGGTACCTACAGAGTTGTGGTGAGGGTTACATGATATGCTGCATGCAAACTGTCTCATGGATCATGATGTAAAATACAAGCAAGTTCTCTTCCTATAAGCAGCTGCTCTCACATATTAGTTGTTCAATTCCACTTGATAATTTTTCTGTAATCTCTTACTATCCAAGTCCTACCATCCTTCTATAAAAGTCTAGACTCTCAGGGGTTTGTAGTTTGCAAAGTGGTTTTCGTATACCTGGTGCTATTTGATCTGTACCCACACAATGAGGTAGGTGACAGAGAAATTGCCTCCTCCACCTCACAGAAATGAGGACAGTGAGCCTGGGAAAAATAAGGGACTTTGCAGAGTAATAAACCTGAAGCTTTAGCACTAAACGCAAAATTGAGTCTTTATCAATCAAAATTTCTTATTTCTCAAGGCTCAGTTCCTTAGAACAAGGTCCTGTTTGGACACACTCACTTGCTCTCTTTGCTATCTTTTCACATCTCTTTGCAAGGATGCTTCTCCTTATGAGTCCAACTCTTCACCTGCATCCACATTTCCATGGAAATGGATTCTCTCAGACCTGTTCAATATCTTTTATGGTGAGGTTCAGTGGTATTAACTTCCAGTCCTCACCGATTTGGATTTTTATAGGAGACACCAGAAGACCTGTAATGTCAATCCCCAAATATCAGACTGTAATCTTCTGTGGTGTCATGGAAATGGAAGATTTTAGAAACAGAGTGAGGATGTCAAAGAAAAGCACCCACTTTGCTCCCTAGTTAAGGTTTCCTTTCTTTTACAGTTATGTTAACCACATTGATTAATTCCTGCGGTAGAGAACTAAGCATTCTGAGTAGTTAAATGTTTTGAGAAAACGTCCCCAATGTGCACATGCTTATTTGTTTGGAAATTGTGCATATGTTCTAAAATACTACTGTATTCTGCATGCTACAAAAGTGGACTCTTAAAGGAGGTGTTAAAGATGACAGAATATGTTAAATGCCTTTCTAATTGTGATGAAATTTTAGCAACCACATAAAACTCGGACACCTTACATAACTTTTCTACATCTCATTACTAAAATGGGATTATAGTACATAGTAATTGTATGTATTCATTTTATAGGATATGTATGTAATTTATGGGATATCTATAACCCATGTACATAGATTTTTATAAGTGTAACACAACATATAGAATGATATATGTATAATAATGTGTCCATCCCACTATTATTAACCTTGCATTTTACCTGCAAGATATTAGCTGATGCTGATGATAATGAATTTGAATACATTTCAAATGATCTTCCAGGGCTTATTTGATTTTCTTTGTTTTTGTGTTTGTTTTGGTCTTTCTGTGTGTCAGAAATGTTTAGATTGGTATTATTTTAATTCATTAATGTAACCAGCAAAGACGTTGGAGCAGAAGCGATATCAGTCCTGTCATTTTCCTGCTCACAGGTGCTTGTGTTACTGACATTATCTTCAACCAGTCATTTCTTGTAGAATCTGCCAAACCATATGTTTACTCTCTGAGTGCTAGCATGGTTGACAGGAGATCACACAACCTGTAAATATAATTAACCAGGAACACATAACCTGAGTGCATTATAATACACACCAGAGAGACTGCTGGTTGCCCTCCCTTGATATCCATGTTCTGTGAAAAATAGAAGTTTTAGCTGGGTGGGAAGATTATACATACTGGTCTCCTTTACAGCTAATTCAATCTTTTGAATAGGTTCTGGCTAATAGGATGCAAACAAATTGATGAGTGCAACTTAAATAAGAAGGAATATGCTCTCTTCTCTTTCTCTCCACTTTCTGCAAAAGCTGAAGCAGCCGTCCTTGTTCCCAATAGGGGTGCTCAGTGTGGCAGTGCAACACTTTTGCAAGGTTGTGAGTGTTTCACACCACAGGTCTGCTATTTTAGCCCTGGAAAGCTCAGGCTCATGCTGTTAGGGAAGTTAGAAATAAACTTTTTCTTAAGTCATTGATATTTTGGTCTTTATTATAACAAGAAAACCAGCATCCTAACTAATAAGACATACTAAAATTGAGTAGATTAGTGTGGTGACTTTGTGTCCCCCTGTGTTGTGTAAGCCTCAGTTTCCCCCTACCTTTTTAACCACATCATTAATATTCACACAACTTACTTTCTTTTTGACTTTTTTAAAATTCTTATTTTTTATTGATGTGTAGTCAATTTACAATGTTAGTTTCATGTGTAGAGCAAAGCAATTAAGTTATACATATACATACATATATGTTTTCTTCTTTTTTTTCTCTTTGACTTTTTAAATTAAAAATATGAGAGGAATTCTGTTTTTTCTTCCTGTGCCTCAATCTACTGCTTTATTGGGTGTTGGCATTTCAGGAGTCTTAATAATCAGACAATTGTCTGGTGTGACACTTGCCTGTGGATTTTTTCGTTTGTTTGTTTTCACCTTTTCATATTAATTGTATTTTTGGTCTTATCAACCAATGGTGACATCAGTCTCCTGAAGGCAAGGCTGTTCTGTACGTGTAACTGTTTCTATATATCAGTGGGTCCCAAAATATGTTCCTGGCATTAGCCTCTCCTAGGAATTTGTTAGAAATCCAAATTCTTGGCCTCTACCCTAGACTTGCCGAATCAGAAACTCCAGGGTAGACTCCAGAAATTGCCCTCCAGGCAATTCTGAGGCCACCTTAAGCATGAGAATCATGACAACTGTGCCAATCACTCTTAAACCTCAAAGGCTTAAGAAGGATCAGTATTCTGAGCTGTAGGTGGAGGTAGAGGGTGGAGGGTATAGGTAGGTGAACTTAAGGGAAGCACTGTGGGGTACCCTAAAAGAAGGGGTTTTGAGATGATCCCCAGTGAAAGGTAGACTGTTTCCACCAAATGATTTAACAGTACTGCCTTGCCATGGAGTAGTTATTACCTGTCATGGCAGATAACAGGACAAAGTCCCTCCTGAAGGGAGTGTGAAGATGCTATTAGGGTGGCAGAGGGGGCGAGAGATGGACTGCTTGCCTGGCCAGGGTTACTGTTGGGCTCCACAAGGAAGAAATCTGAGCGTATTTCTTCTCAAGAGAGCACACAGATGTGTAAGCATGATCAGAACTGACTAAGCTAGTGGCTCCCCTGAAATGAAATATTGGCATGAGAGGATACCAATAAGTTTTATGGAAAAAAAAACCCAGTGAGCACTAAATTTGGAAATTGCTGACCTAAACAAAGTTCAGTGCTTTCTCTACTGTAGTGCTTCTCAGAGCACTAACATGCTAATGAACATTTTGAATCTCCACGGAGTTACAGAAGGTAACATTGCCTAAATTATTTGGACAACCTCACCCCAAGACAATTCATGGATCAAACAGCCTTTGAAGCACATTTTGAGAATAGTGTGTTAGGGATAAAATGTGTACAAATTCAATCTTATGAGCTTTGAAAAGAGGGAAAGAATTGAATGAAGTGAAGATTGAGCCCAAGGAAGAAGGTAGTTTCTGTAAATGCCAGTGTTCACAGTTTACCTTTGTGACTTGGTAAAGGTATAGTGCAGTTCATTCTCAAATTCTATGATGGGATTTCCTATCATTGGATTTTCATGATAGGTGTTTTATAAGTTGACTTCTATCAACTCATGCCTCTTCTGATTTAGTTCATTGATTATCCTAGCACCAAAAGGCCCATGAAGTAGGCTGGCTGTGGTAGGTGAAATGTAGCATTAAAAATTCTTTTGAAATCAATAAAGTTTGAAAGAGATATGTATTATGACATTTTATATGAGACCTGGGCATTTGTGGATCTTTTTCTAATCCATGGGGTTCCTGGAATCAATCCTCTGTAGATTCCAAGGGGAGAGACAGAGTCTAGGTGGCTTGTTGCATCTGGCTCAGGATCCATTACTGACAGTATTGAGACATTCATGGAGAAAAACTGCTGTCTAATCAGGGGAATGGCAAAAGTGAACTTGGTTCAAAGTGGGAGCCGCCCAGCAAGGATACTTGGATGCAAATGGAAAGCTAAAGCAGAAACCTAAAGGAGAAATAGCAGACATCCAGGTCCTGTGGGACAATGTTTGTGGCTAATGGGCTTATATGCCCAACTAAGGTACCTCAAAGACACTATCTGGAGATGCAAGATTTGTTCCCATTTACTACATCCATTGCATGTCTCAGTCATCTCATTTCTGCGGAAGATAAAACTTTAGGGCTAGAGAAAAAAAATCAAAATGCTTTAGTATTTGATTTTTTTCAAATGTTATATTGTTGTCCATTTAAAGGTACCTGGAATAAAATGTGTCAAATAAATACCAGCTATTATTGGTATTGCTTTTGATCCCATCTGCTGGAAAGTCAGTCCAAGGCTCCCCAGGTTTGGTAAGGATTGACTCAGACACTGACTGAGGCTGCATCCATAGGTGACAAACCTCTATGAATGCTGCTGAGAGGAAAGTTAAGAATGCTCAGAGGTTTTGTGAGTCTCCAAAGGTCTCTTGCTTGCATGAGGTGCATCTGGGACCATTTTTGTCTTCTAAATTTTCTTTCCACAAGCAGAGCCAGGACTAGCCTAGGATGAGGCTAATAAGGCACTCAAGTCAGTCATGAAATTTAAAGGAACACCAATATAACTCAGTATTCAAAATAAATAATTTTATATGCAATAATTTTTAAATTAAAAGGTAATGCAGAATGTTCCATAATGAGCAAAATATCGAAAGGTTAAGCAAGACTCGATATACTGAGCCACACTATAGCCTGAGGCAAAATCTTTAAAATCATTAATGATAATCTTTATTTAAAATGTTGACACTTTTTTCCACCATGGATGCTTGTTTGGGCTTAATTTTGATTTTTTTTCAAATATTGCATTAAAACGTTATTTATCATGGTTACTGGGTTTTAGCATCTCTTTACATCTTGTGTCCAAGAGGAGTGCCTTCCTTAACCCTAGTCTTGGCTCTTTCACTAAGTCTTCTTTCCATTATGAATACATGGATTCTTGCCTCTAAGTAATGATGCTGAGTTTAAACTGAGTCTTGTAAAAAAAACCTGTTCCAGTCTTCAAGTCATACAGTGGAGAGAAAAGTAGAAAGGAAAGAAAAGAATGAAACTTCTCTTACACTGTTTTTAGAACATTCCAAGTGAGTTTTGGGGACCATGGATTCTATCATTCTTTCAACTGTTGGATAGCTCAGATAGCAGGGTGCCCTTTCTCCATCAAATGAATAGAAAGAAAATACAGCTTTTCCTGCATTTGTAGAAATACAGTAAAAATATACTTGTTATGATTGATCTCTCGCTGCACTCACTGTTGTGAACTGAATTATGTAGTCTCATAAGCTGTAACTGAATCATAAATTAACTCCTGGAGCCATAAGGAGATTCATTTAAGGGCTATAATCTTTGAGATCTGCTATAGGGGGAGTTCAGGGCTGGAGGACAGGGTTCTGCTTTTCTTCTCTAATTTGGGGGACTTGGGAAATGCAGAGAAAGTATAAAAATAAGAAAATAATTCCAGGTCCCCTTGGAATTGAAATTACAATGATTGCTAGCTCAGCACTTAAACACTGCGTAAGGCTGAAGTTCCCACACACTGACCATGCTAATTATCTCTGCCCATGCAGTGACTCTGAGAGCAGGCACGGCAGGCACTGCAATCCGGTTCACTTGTGAGCATGACTCAGGAGCACAGATTGGAATCAGTTACCCTCCTGGGCTCAGGCAGAACCAGAAAATGAAGGGAATTTAAAAGAGGCCACGGAAGAATGACCTCTAAGTTACTAACTGGATCGCTTTCATATATTCTCACGTGCATATGCATTTTATTTATTCAACACGCATTCACTTAGAGATCACTCTTATCCAGACACTGTGCTGAACACTGAGACTATGAAGCCCAGCAAAGACCCAGAAAGTCCTGCCATCACAAAGCCTATAGTCTATTAAGGAGGGCAGATTAATTACAGAAAATAGAAGAAAAATTATAAGACTTAGAAGGTGCTACCAGGTGTCATGCCATGTATCTGGTGTCATGATCGTAGGTAATGCATCCCTGACCAGGCCAAGGGGCCATGAGATGTTTACTGAAGAAGTGGAATTTGAGTGATTATAAATTATAAGTAGAAGGGAGAGAATGGGGTACCTTCTAGGCAAAAGGACTAGTGTGCACCTAGCATGGTGTTTAAGATGAGGTACATTTGGGTACCATCATAACATTTTAGAAAGAAGGGAAGTAAAATCAGTGAGGTTAAGTACTTCTCCTATGTTTGGCTAGTAAGTGGTACAGATCTGTGTCAATCCTTGGTTTGCTTCATTCAAAACCCAATTCTTTCTCCATGTTTTTCCCCTGTGAACAATGGGTCATTAGGAAAACATTCTGAATGGAGAAACTGGTATTAAGTTCAGCTATTAAGGATGAGAAAATCCATCTCAAGGCCTTATTATTTTTAACTGAACTTCTGCAAAAATCCAGAGAGAAAGTTCCACCTTCCCAGTTGATTCTGTAAAAATTCCGATATCCAATAATTTGGCATTCTGAATCTCTGCTTCCTACTTGGTCCTGCAATGGTGAAATAAGATAATGTTCTTTCATGTTGACGATAGCAGCCCTTGGTATCAAAATTAGAAATGTGTTTTTTATTTGAGATTGTTCTTCTTTTTTGAGGAAGGCCTGTATCGCTATAAACTTCCCTCTTAGCACTGCCTTTGCTGTGTCCCATAGGTTTTGAGTGGTTGTTCTTTCATTATCATTTGTCTCAAGGTATTTTTTAATTTCAGCTTTGATTTCCTCATTGATCCATTGTTTTTTCAATAACATATTGTTTAATCTCCATGCTTTTCTTTTTTTCTCCTTTGTTTCTCTGTTGTTGATTTCCAGTTTCATGGCATTGTGGTCAGTAAAGATGCTTGAGATAATTTCTATCTTCTTAAATTTGTTGAGGTTTCTTTTGTGTCCAAGTACATGATCGATCCTGGAAAATGTTCCATGTGCACTTGAAAAGAATGTATATTCTATTTTTGGGGGGTGTAAAGCTCTGAAAATATCCACCAAATCTAGTTTTTCTATTGTAGTATTTAATTTCTCTGTTGCCTTGGTTATTCTCTGTCTGGAAGATCTGTCTAGTGATGTTAATGCAGTGTTAAAATCTCCAACTATGATTGTATTCCCATCAATATCCCCCTTTATCTCTGTTAGTAATTCTTGTATGTACTTAGGTGCTCCTATATTGGGTGCATATATATTAACGAGTGTAATATCTTCATCTTGTATCACTCCTTTAATCATTATAAAATGTCCTTCTTTATCTTTCTTTATGGCCTTTGTTTTAAAGTCTATTTTGTCTGAAATCAGTACTGCAACACCTGCTTTTTTGGCTTTTACATTTGCATGGAATATCCTTTTCCATCCTTTCACTCTCAGTCTATATGTGTCCTTCTCCCTAAAGTGGGTCTCTTGTATGCAGCATATTGAAGGTTCTTGCTTTATTATCCACTCTGCCACTCTATGTCTTTTGACTGGAGTATTTAGTCCATTAACATTTACAGTAATTAATGATAGATGTGTGTTTATTGCCATTTTGAACTTATCTTTGCAGTTGAATTGGTATATCCTCTTTGTTCCTGTCTTCTTCCTTTTGTGGTTTGGTAATTTTCCTTTGTATTATCATGGATTTTATTTAATTTTTGTGACTCCCTTGTAAATTTTTGACTTGTGGTTACCCTTTTTTGTAAATCTATTAACCTATACCTGTTTTTAATAAACTGATAATAACATGATCTCAAACCCATCCTACTGTTAAAAAATTTTAAAAAAGAAAGAAAAAAAATTCTATATTTCCCTGCCTCCCTCTCCCACTCTCAGTGATTTGTATGTCTTCTTTTATAATTTCGTGTTTTCTTTATTTGTAATTCATGAGTTATCACCTTTCCAGTTGTACGTTTCTCATTTGTGTAGCATCCTGCTGCTTTTCTATTTAGAATAGCCCTTTCAATATTTCTTTTAGCATGGGTTTAGTGTTGCTAAACTCCTGCAGCTTTTTTTTTGTCTGTGAAACTCTTTATTTCTCCTTCTATCCTAAAGGATAACCTTGCTGGATAAAGTATCCTAGGCTGCATCTTTTTTTTCATTCAGGGCTTTGAATATATCTTGCCACTCCCTTCTGGCCTGTAGTGTTTGTGTAGAGAAATCAGCTGAGAGCCTTATGGGGGTTCCCTTGTAGTTCACTCTTTGCTTTTCTCAAAATGATCTCCACCTTCATTACCCTCTTGCAGCTAAAGAGTGGCTGGATCTATGTTTCTGTTTTGTGTACAGCTCTGGGTTTTGTCTGGGCTCATTTGCTGGGATTCATTTTTGAATAGAAAGTACATTTCTGTGTCCCGATCACAAGTATGACCTTGACTCTATTTTTTTTAATCCTTTGAGGGGAACTTCTGAGTTCCCCACATATAAATAGTGAGCACTTTCACACTAAGACATTTTGTTGATGGGGCTCATATCAGATATTTAAAGCAAGTGGTGAGAAAAGGGCTTTTATTTAACTAAAAAAGAATCAGGTTAGTATAGTATAGTGGACTAGAAATTTGTTAACTTTGGAGCTAGGCATAGTGTAAAATTCTAGATTTGTCCTTTCTTCCTTTTTTCATTTATTCATTCATTCAATAAAGATTTATGAGAATTCTATTACATGCCAGGTGCTGTCATAGGTATAGGACATACAGGAGGAAGCTTCTATTCTGAAACTTCCGTTCTAATGCAGACATAGAAAACAAATGAATAAGTAAGTGTGTTTTGTACATACAGCATGTGCCAGTTAGATGATCATACTGAAATATATCACCATCATGACACAGTCTGCTATCTCCGTAACACTGGCACTGTTATTTTCCCCATATGCAGATGAGAGGGAAATAAAGTCCCCAGACTGTAACATGGATGAAGCAATTATGTCCCTTAGAGTGCCATGGTGGTCAGCACTTCACTGAGAAGGTGATATTTCAGCAAGTTTGTGAGGGGTTGCAGGGAGACATCCACACAGCTCTTGGGGGAAGTGAAAGGGCATTTTTTAGGAAGAGAGAATTTTTTTTTTTTTTAGAGCAGAGGAAAATTAGCTGATAGGATTCCAGAAAGAACAAAAAGGTCACTGCAGTTAATGAGGGAAAGAATTGTAGGACAAGGGTTAAAACTTTAATGGGGTGCTCAATCCAATAGAAAGGGGCTCAGTCAGTATAAGTTCTCCATAAATTTTTTTTGGAAAAAAAGAGAAAAACAAACAAAACTAACCAAATAAACAACAACTACAACAACTTTAGAGTACTCGTCTTCTGGTCCTAAGTTGAATGTTCTTCCCTTTACACAATATTGTCCCTCCACCCCCATCCAGATGATGCCAACCTATGGAAGAAGTTGAGGCACTGAGATGCGAGAATGGTCTAAGGCAGTTCACATTTCTGTGGGAGGCGGTATCCTCCACCTACATTACTCTGCCCTGCATTGCTCTGCCCTGCATTCTTAGCCATGGTCAGCCCAATGCATGGTGTGACCAGTATTAAAAGATAAATAAATGGCCAAACCATTGACAATAGTGCAGGAGTGGGGAGGCCTCTTTTAGCCACCCCTAACACCTGCTTCTCCATACTAATCACCATAGAAAATGTTATAGACATAAGAATTATAGAAACAGAATTTTCATTCAAAGTGAAGTAAGCCAGAAAGAGAAAGAAAATACCATATGATATCACTCATATGTGGAATCTAAAAAGAAAAAAAAAGGAAAAAAGAAAAAAGAAGACACTAATGAACTCATCTATAAAACAGAAACAGACTCACAAACATGGTAAAAATTTTTATGGTTACAGGGGGAAAGGGAGTGGGGAAGGGATAAATTTGGGAGTTTGAGATTTGCAAAGGTTGACTGACCACTATATATAAAAATAGACAAAAACAAATTCCTTCTGTATAGCACAGGGAACTATATTCAATATCTTGTAATAACCTTTAATGAAAAAGAATATGAAAATTAAAATATGTGTGTATGTATGTGTGTGTGTGTATATATATATATACACATGATTCTGTATTCCAGAAATTGACACATTGTAACTGACTATACTTCAATTAAAAAAAATCTCCATTCAACAATTTAGGTAACTTTAATAAAATATCAATTTGAAGACAAAAAATGAAACATAGAATCATTTAAAACATATATTTTATACGTATTACTTTTTTAATTTCAGATTTATTGAGGACAATTGACATGCCAAATTATAAGATATTTAAAGTGTAGATGATGATGATTTGATATGCATATACATTGTAAAAGGATCCCCTAATCTAGTTAATTAGCACATCCATCACGTCACATTTTTATTTTATTTTCTGCGGAGGTGAGAACATTTAAGTTTTACTCTCTTGGTAAATTTGAAATATGCAATACAGTGTTATCACCCTGTTTTACATTGGAGCCTCAGATTTTATTCATTTTATAGATGAAAGTTTGTGCACTTTTACCAGCCTCTCACTGTGTCCCCAGTCCTGGGCCCTGGCAGTAACTTTTCTACTCTGTTTCTATGAGGTGGATTTTTTTTTTTAGGTGTCGCACATAAGAGATACCACGCAGTATGTGAATTTCTTATCTTTATGATTTGTGTTCATTTAGGGAAATCTGAAAATCAGCAAACACTTTTTAAAATTCCCTCACATCGTGATGGTCCCCATTCTAGGGTCACTATTGTTTATCAATGAGATTGAAATTACAAATCCATTGGGAAATAACCACAGAAAAATTATAATCATAATATTATCATCATTTCTAATATACTTGTGTTTGATCATGTACCTTGGTCCCTGGACAGAATCACATTTTCTAATTCTTTACTCCAAATTGATTTGGGGTGTCCTGCTTAAGTGTGTACTCTGCCAGCTGTAAGAACTGCAGCCTCACACCGCTGATCTCTCACAGCAGAGTAGGAAAGGAGGTCCTGGTTCTCATCCTGGTGCAGAACCAGAGGTCAATTCATCAAATTTACTCCATTTCCCAATTTCACCAACCAGATAACTCATCTGGGAGTGGAAAGAAGAATAGTTACTCTTTTACCAATACTTCCAAAAGAGTAGGTACTCCTGTTTTATGACCAAATAAGAGTAAAAGGAAAGGTGAAAAATAATTTCTTATAAAGTGATATTTTAGGATCTAAACTTCCATAATTGTGTGTATGTGTTCATTTGTTAGTTCTTCATACATTTCTTCCAATTTTGGTAAATATGCCTTTATATAATATATGATTTTATATGCATATGTAAACATACATAGGTATCCAATGAGTATGAGCTTAGACTATGAAGATATAAAAGGACTTAAAAGTTATCTAGTTCAATATTATTTAAGCAATACTTGAATTCACTTGGAAACATCTGCACCCTGGGATCATAAGATTATCTCAGTAAAACTTTGTGTAACTCTGACCTCTCTTTCCTTTTCTTTCTTTCTTTTATTTTTGCTCTGACCTTTCATTTCTCCTTAAAACTTGTTGAAACATTTTGTCTTGTAATTTAAGTGTATGGGTCCCAATGTTTTTCTTTGGCCCTAATAAGACAGTTGCCTTTCCAAATGTCTATCCATCAGATCTTAAAAGCAAAACAACAACCAAAAGAAATCTATTAGGTCTTCTATCATCTTGTCTTATCTAGGCTAAATAGTCCTAATTCCTTCAATATATTTCTTGCCAAGAACGAGCAATTACTACTCACTCTTTTGATGTCCATAAGGTGAAAGGGAGACTATGACGGAGGACTCTTCAGTTAATAACCATATCCCCTCTCTCCCAGAGAAAAGAGTGTAAGTTGTCACAGAAAGCAGCTTCTTACTGTCCCTTCACAGTCCAGCCTCCTTGCTAGTGAGGTCTTCTTAATGGCATAAAAATATCTCTTTCAGACAATTTCTTTTATTAAGTATAGAAATGAAATTAAATG
The DNA here is from genome assembly GCF_048564905.1 of Vicugna pacos. Lineage (NCBI taxonomy): Eukaryota > Metazoa > Chordata > Mammalia > Artiodactyla > Camelidae > Vicugna > Vicugna pacos. The sequence goes on along the minus strand of NC_132988.1, from coordinate 112,470,940 downwards.
TGCTCATTAATGTCATTAGAAATATGGGGATATTTCTCCTATTCAGTTTGTATGGACCGGGGACAGAACGCTCATGAGTTTAGGATAAACGGAGGTAGGAGGCAACATCAGTGCCCAAACCCCCAAACTGAATGATTAATTTATCTTGTGAATGATATGATACCCAATTAATCAGTCAAATTAATTTAGACCAGGCATGAGATCCTACCTTCAGTTGTACGACCTTACTTCACGTGGGACTCAGGCAAACTAGAGCCCATTCTGAGAAAACCAGGTGGGATTTCAAAGAGACTTGAATTCAGGGGTTGTGTCTGTCTGGTCAGTGTTGCTTCCCTGGTGTCTAGTGCATTGTCCAACACATAGCAGGCACTCAATAGATAAAAGCCATCAAATGAAAGGCACTTGAAGTCTTTTTATGTGGAAAGAATCAAATTGTCTTTGGTAAGAGAAGATTCAGAGAGAACATGGAAATGTCCTTCAAATGTGCTGTCCTTTGGGAAAGGGGTCATTTATGTTAGTCGGAACTCAGGACATGTTTTAAAACAAAGTTTTTCATATGATAAACAGTGTGGTTGGTGAAATATATATATTTATATTTTATTCAAATATATAAATGTACATATATACATTTATATGTCATATATGTTTATAATGTCATGTATTTCACCAACCACAGTGTTTGTGATTTGAAATTCAACACACACAGTTATATATGTTTGAATAAAAGTGTTCTCTGCCCTCTAAAAATAGTGAAGAGAGCAGTAGGCTTTGGTTGATTTTTGCTAGTGTGACCAAGACTAATGAGTAGAAGCTACAGAAAATGAAGTGTTGATTTCATGAAAAGAAAACTTTGCCACTTCTCCATAACTTTCTTCTGTTTGTCTAGAAGGCTTGTGGCCATTCTCTTTTCTCAAACTAACCATCTCTCATCAGTCTGTCTGGCAAACTGCTACTTCTCCTTTAAGACTTAATTTAACAGTCATCTCTTCTGCAAAGCTTTCCATGACTTTTGGGAAGACGGCCAAGATCCTGCTGGACTTTACATGCTTCCTTTAAAATACACCATCTTGTGTCATAGTTGTTGCTTGTCTGTTTGCCCTACCAAACATTGCTGCTGGAATCTGGCCATACCTCCTGAGTCTCACAAGGCGTTGGTTAAAAGTCGTGCTCAATAATACATTTATTGACTAAATGAATAACTGAATGAATGTCTACTTGAAAGAGATAGTGGTAGAAAGTTGAGAGGAGGGTGTGGGGAGCGGGGTGGGGGAGTTACTGTCTGCAAGGCTCCCTCAGCCTCAGCCTTGGCAGTCACACATAACCACATTGACCCATGACCTGCATTCTACTGCTCAAAAACCAGCCACAGGACTAGCTGGATTCTAGGGGAGAGAACTAGGTAAGGATGTGACTACTGGGAGGCATAAGTCACTGGATGGCCCTCTTTAGAGAGAAGTTACCGTAGGTTCGTCACCTGTGACTGAGAGAATTGTATCAGATGGTCTGAGAGTATTTCTTCTTGCTCTAATAACTGTATTGTTTGAATCGTTTAGAGGATTATGAGACGTTTTACTTTCGTCTTTGGTCTTATAAGGATGATCTACCCTTCTCCATCTCAGTCAAAGAAAACATCTAGACCAGGGGTCAGCAAACTTACTTTGTAAAGGCCAGATAGACAGTGAATATATTAGATTTTGCGGGCAACAGAAAGTCTCTGTTGCAACTTCTCAGCTCAGCACCAATAGCACAAAAGTGGCTACAAACTATATACAAATGAATGGACATGGCTGCATTCATTCCAATCCTGCTTTACATACAAAACATGTAGAGGGCTGGGTTTGGCCCTCAGACTGTAGTTTTACAATTCCTGAAATAGTCTAGCATGTAGCAGCTTCCACTCAAATGCCAAGAGACTTATTCTTCTACTTGTCACAACAACAATGACAAAATCCTAACGGGAGAAAATAAAAACAACAAACTTTTCCCGATGCCAACTGATGACAATTCATTCCTTGTTGTTTTTATTTTCTATATTTTAAAGGAATGTATTGTCATCAGTTGGCATCGGGAAAAGTTTGTTGTTTTTATTTTCTCCTGTTAAAATGTGGATAAAATATGACTTACATATATAAATCTAAACAGTTATAAACGGAGACAAAGGCATTGCTGATAATGGATAATTTTTATGGAGCAGTACTATAAATAATAGGATAATGATGACATTATTTCATATTCACAATTTCTCCAGTGTTTCTGTTTCTAATTTATTTCCCATAAGATTTGAAGATAGAGCCAAAGTATTATCTGGAAGTGACATGATTGCAGGAGGGTTGCCAGCTACCACGGAAAGCTGACAATGCCTTCTGAGCAACTTGGAGCCATGGGTTTTGAGGGGCTAAACAGTTATTTTTTTATAGAATACGAGTTCCAGACTCTATAAATCAATTTTAATGAAATACACATTTGTTTTCTTCAGTTTCTAATCTTGAAATAGGTTCATGTTATGGGCCAGGAGGAAAATAGATTGAATACGCCAACAACACAAGGTCAGCGTGAAATTTTTTCCAGTTGAGTTCCTCCTGGAGTGTGGTGAGCTGAAGGATTTTGATATTTCTTCTCCTTTTCTTGTTACCTGACTAAACCTGCAGGCTTGTGATTTTGAACAATCTGAGCAGTGCAGGCTCGTGATTTTTCTGAAGATGTTTCCTAGATCATAAGTATTTTGACATAAAGTATCTATGGGTACATAAAGAAATTAATATCATTTCTAAAGAACTGATCCTGTCACCTGATACACCTAATTCTCAGGAAGCTATGTTGAGTGTCCTAAATCTCTTCAATGCCAAGTTAAAGGAATAGATTATTGGAGTTTGGAAGGGCTGAATTAGCTATCTTGATTTATTGGTTGTTAAACTCTGTGTCTATTGCTATCTCTATATTTACATTTTCCATCTTTCCAGATGACCGTATCTTTCTACTCTACTATATGCTGTATGCAGGAAGTCTTAGACTGAGATGCCTACAGACACCACACTGGCAAAGACAAAACAAAGTGAAATGATTGTACATAAATAAAAAATAATAAAGAAAAATAACACCGGTCCTCACATTCATGGGGAACAGAGAAAATGACAGAAAAATTGTGAATCTGGAGAGTGCATGCCTCATCCTGGGATGGAAGGGACAGCCATTGCTTATTTCAGTTAATTGTGCTATGTGGAAGTGCAGACGCAGTGATTCCATTTCTTCTGAGTGTAAAAAAGAAGCTTTATCTTCCAATTATAATGTGAAAGCTTCTAGTTTTTAAATAAATATTTTAAGAAAGCATATTGTGGGCCAAAAATTATACTTTTGTAAGCCAGACTTGCACTGTGGGTCATCAATTTGGGACCTCTGCTGAAGCTCCATGAAGAAGTGTCTCATCTGATGTTTGTTTAATTTTTACTGCTGCACTACTTCAATTATCATAGTGAGTAGAACATACAAGATGCTTAATAAATATTTGTTGAGTGAATAAACAAGCAAGTGAATTGTGATTGTGACAGGGTACCTGTATAAAGCTTCATCTTAAGTGGAGTCAGAATACTAATTTCTATATCAGTTAGTATTTGCTGCATAACAAAAACCTCCAAAACTTGGTGGTTTAAAGCAGCAGCTAATTATTTGTTCATAATTCTACATAATTCTACTTAATTTGAGATGGCAAATTAAGTAGGCTTAACTGGGACAGTTTATTTCAACTCAATGTGGTATTTGATGGGATCATTCATGAATTTGTCATCAGATGTCAGGTTGCCTGAGAGCTGGCTGCTCCTGGGTGAACTTACATGGCTGGGGCTATCCACTGGAGGACATCCACATGGCCTCCACAACAAAATAGAACTCCTTTACATAGCGACTGCATTCCAGAAAGGTCAGGCTCAATGTGCATGCATTAATCAAGCCCCTATTTTTGTCACATCTGTTGCTTTCCCCATAGGCCAAAGCAAATCATGTGACTAAATGCTGGGTCAGTGTGGGAGAGAATTGCACAAAGTAATGTGATTAGTTAGGGATAATTAATATATGAATCCACTTTAGCATGGAACATTATGTTTTTAATATTATTACCATGTGTACAATAAACATATACTTTAGGGAATTAGGAAGACAATTTCCCCCTAGGCTACAAAGAAACACAACTTCAATGTCAGCTTCCTCTCTCCCTGAGATGACCCAACTCTGATAGCTAGAAAATAATATTGGTCTACTTTGTTCTCTCATCCAAACACAGCATTAACACTTATCTTTCCATTCATGTTGTCCTATGACACCAAGCTTTGTTGTGATGCTGGTCAATGTTGTTTTTCATTTAATCAAAGACACTGTCTTCTCTGCATGGAAATAAGACCTCCCACTCATTTTACATAGGTCAGTGAACAGCTATCAGATAGTAATGACTCATTACTGACCTCATCAGGGAGGATTTGAACCAATGAACTACAGGTGAAGGGTTCTCTATCCCATTAGCCTGGGGACATTTTGTTCTTCTTGGAGACATTTTATTCATCTCGGAGAAGACTTAAGTCTAAAGAGTATTTGTTGCCTCACATCAGCCATATTAGATACACATTAATTATTCTTTTTAATAACAGCAAAAGAAAGACTATAAGTTCTCCTAGTATATTGAAAAATGTAACATTGAGCTGAATATGGGGCAAATTAACCTCAAAGCAGGAGGGGCTGTGAGAGGTAAAAACAGTAATTTTCACATATTCATGTTTGGTCAGTTTTTCAACACACATTGACTGACTGACTGCCTTGGATGCTAATGATGCATAAGTGGGAATGAATGTTTCACATCCTCAATTGTATGGAATCTATGGTTATAGGAAGATGTAGTCTGTAGAGGGGAAGATAACTGTTCTGGGGTTGGGAACCAGGGGAACTGGGTTCTACTTTTGGCTTCTTCAATAAGTCACTGTTTGATCTTGGTTAATTAACTCCAGTTTTTGAGAACACTGGTTTCTTTGCATGCAAGAAGGCAATTATTGAACACCTATGGTATTTTTCATTTGTTCTAAATTGATTTTCACAGTATTCATATAAGAACAGCAGTTTTACTTCTGCCTTATAGATAAAAAAATTGAGGCTCAGAAATATTTAAAATTTGATAGGATAGCACTCAATTAATAAGTAACAAAGCTGGCATTTGAAACTAGTTTTGATCTGGCTCTGGTGTTTTTCTACTGTTCATTTTACTGCCATGACTCCTCCTCATTGGCTGAAGGCCTTTTTAAGATCCTACTACGTTGATTTAGTCTATCAACCTTAGAACTTGTTCCATGGTCAACACAAATGGCCATGCATGATCTAGCTCTGCCTTGGAATCATTGTTCCTGCATAAAAGGTAGTAGGATGAGTGATGTCTCATTTCATGTTAATATCCCAGTATTAGCCAGAATAGATCAGATGATGCAGCAGTAACATTTTAATCCCTCCCCCATAATCTCTGAGACTTCACACTACAAAAGTTGATTTTTTGCCCACGTCACATGACCTACATGAGTTGATGATGACTTCTGATTCAAAAAATCACAAAAGTGCCACCATTTTATAACTGCCCCATGTAGAATTAATGGCTTTCTCAATCAGGGAAAGAGACTGAAGAATGATGCAAGTTCTTGGCTAGGTTTCTGCTCAGAAGTGGAATGTGTCATTTATGATCATATTGTATTGACTAAAATATTCTATTGTTCTAACCAGTTGCAGGATAGCTGAGAAGTACCATCCTCTGTGTGCTTAGAAGGGGAAGATAATTAAATGCTGGTGAACATTTACTAGTTATGCCTACCCTCCAAAAATTCCAAACCATAACAAAACAAAAGTAACATTTTCTTGCTACTTTCCTATAAAGCCAGAAATACATTATTTGGTTAAGTCAGTGTTTTAGTCTTCTCTTTGTAAAGATAGTATTTCTTGAGCAGGTTAGAGATCTAGTCCATTAGTTCCTTAGCGACTAGGGCTTCCTAGGACTGAGTGCTTCATGTGGGACCATTAAGATGCTTACTGGATTACTTTTTGATCATGATTTCTTTCTTTCCAGGGCAGAAGCCCTGTAAACAGACCCTTACTCTGTGTACCAATTGAGATATCTACCTTTCTTACAAATTGGATTTGCTTCTGTTTACCAAGTCTTACTTTTGAGAATAGATTAGTGGAGTAATTATTCTATCCCTGGCCCCAATACTATTGTCATTCTGTATTACAATTGGCAATCTGAAGAACTGGGGTCTTTTCTGCTTTTAACATTATGGAAGGACTCAGGAAAGACACTTTTGGTTGACGGTGACAAATTAGGCTGATTTTTTTTAAAAATAACGTTTTTAGCTTACAAATAGTTGAAGAGTAGATGTGACCTCAAGTGTGATTGGATAAAGGGACTTAACAAGTGTAATTCTGGATGTGTAACTAACGGAATGCTCTCTATTTATTAGCTTTATTTCTTTTTGAGGTTGCAAGATGGTTGACAGAGGCACGTAGAGCTATGTGCTTCTAGGTTCAGCCCCAGTGAGGAATGGTAAAACTTTTCTCAGTTTGCTTTTGTGAAGATCCTGAAATTAATTCTCTTTGGATGACGTACATCATGTTCTAAGAAAGGCACTCTACTCGGCATATCAGCCCACATTCTTGTCCTTTCATCTTTGCCTTCCTCTACTATTTAGGCTAGAAAGCAAAATTCTTAATTTCCTGCATGTGCTGGATATATAAATTTTGGACTCAGCATCCATTCTCACCTCCTTCTATTATGTCTTTTTTTTATTCCATAGACTGAAAAGTAAAAGTTACGTTTCCAAGATTCCCTCTTAGCTAGGATTCTAAATGCAAATTAGAGCTTTACCAATCAGATATACACACCTAGCATTTGGAAAGCAGAAGTAAGTTGAAGACTATTTCCATGCTGCTGTAGGCTTTCTGGAGACATTTCCCACCCCATCCCCACTCCACAACATGCATGGTTTCAGCATCCTGCTTTGGAGTTATCAAGAAAACTTTGCAAGAGGCAGTGGCCAGACTCCACAATCTGATGTCCATGATCAACCTGCTGTATGTAAGAAAGCAGTTGTAATGATGGTCATGGTGATGACTGACCCTGGTTTTCTGACCCCTGCTTTGTGATTTAGGGTGATCTGTGCTTTAATTTATGGTTCCAGTGAACACATGCAAGTCCCACATGGGCCAATATATTATCTGTATAGACACAGGTAACAGCAAACAAATAAACCAAAAATGACCATACAAAGGACTGGCAGTGTTTCCTCATATAGCGTAGTGAAGAAGTACACAGGCTCAGTGACAAATCCCAGGTCCACCATTCAGTTGTATACATGTGGTCAAGTTACTAAAAGGTTACACATTTTTGTTTCCTTCTCTGAAAAATGAGCATCATACTATAAATGTTGGTAAGTTATAGAAAAGATTATATAAAACAATGTACGCAGTATATCATCCTGTCCATCAACTGAAAAAAAAAAAACTCACTTGTATTCTCTTTCCCAGCTGCCTCCATACTTTCTACCTACTTACCTGGGGCTGGGTGACAGCAGGTACTGATCTCAACTGCAAGGCAGAGCTTGTCTTTGCTCTTTCAGCTCTCTGCCCCATTCTTATTGGTTTCTTTGCTCTTTAGTCCCATCTTGCTGCTTTCTCAGGTGTAGTCTCATTTGGACAGCACTTTTCCTGCAAACACTTCATGAAATTCAAAATGCCTTTCTTTTAAGTGACGTTTTTAGGACTATGATCACCAGGTGTTCAGTCCATAATTTGGACACTCCTGTAATTTGAAACAGTCTCCTGCCCTTCAGAGAATGGTGTGTTATTTTCAGAGCAGGCTACTTTCAGGGGGAGAAACCTGCTTATGCCCACAGTTTAAGAGCATTCTGGCTTGCTGTTTTTGAGAATAATTCTTCCCTGATCAGTTCATCTCCAGCCCTTAGCTTTGGGTGAAGCAATCACATTCTATTGTCTTTAACCACTTAGAAGTTTCTTGCTTTTTCAATTTATTTGAACTTGTTTAAATAACAGTAAAAAGGAAACATCCTTTGTATAAATTTAATTCCAATTACTCTGACTCCTTTGCCATCTTCTGGTTATAATTTTAAAGTCTTTTTTTTTTAAAGCTGGTATGTTTAAAAAGTGATAATTTGCTTGACAGCTGGAGAACCTGGGATCATTAAAGGGAGAATTCACATTATTTTTAATGCAACCTAGCTATTCTCTGTGTTTTTAGAACACTAGCAGTGTTCTTTGATGTTTTGCAGCACCCTTTCCTTACTGCATGGCTGAAGATTCAATTTATTTATTTGTTTATTCAATAAATAGTTACTGAGCTTCTGCTATCTTCCAGGCCCCATGCTAAGTCTTAGGGCCAAAATCTGAATAAGACATGGTCTCACCTTTCCTCTGCTTTTTTGTAACCAGGTAAGATGCAAGGAAACAGAAGGAAAAGAATGAAAGGGAAAAGAAGTTATGCAATTGTAAGGAGAGGAAAAGAAACTAGATGGTGAATGAACAAGAAATGATTTGGGGAGGGTAGAGCAGAAAGAAATTGAAAGGAAACAGATGAGAAAAAAATTGAGTAAAAAGCGTTGGTAGAAAGGAGATATAAAAATAATAAAATGTGGTAGCACTGAAATTTATATACTGCTTCTCTTATATGCATGCCTGTAATTTTCTGTATTTTCTATAACTCAGGTAACTTGGTAATAAGCCCGCCAGTTCCACTGATGTCAGCAAAAAATTTTAATCTTATCATTTTAAGGTTATCTGTCTTTTCTAGTTTAAATCATAGACTCTCTTAATTCTGTCTATTCATGACTTTTTCTACTTTTATCCTCTTCTTTCCCTTCTCCCAGAGTGTTATCTGGGCCCAGTAGGAAGCTTACATAGCAACATGTATGCAGGTCTCTGATCTGAATCTTTGTTTCTGGGCACCTGCTGGTTTTGTTGATGATATAAGTGGTCTCTCATGTCATAGTAATTGCCTCGAGCCTGAAGTCCTCTGTGGTAGACAGAAAAATGGCTCCCCAGAGATGTCCACCTCCTAATCTCCAGAACCTGGGACTGTGTTACCTTATATGACAAAAAGTATTTAAGGCTGCAGATGGAATTCAGCCTGCTAATTAGTTGACCTTGAGATGGAGATTATCCTGAATGATTTGAGTGGGCCTCATATGATCACAAAGGACCTTACAATATAAGAAGGAGGCAGAAGAGGAAAGTCTGGAGGAGATATGATTGTGGAAGTATGGTAAAAGTGATGCCATGGTGCTGGCTTTGAAGACAGAAGAAGGGGAACACTAAAAAAAGAACACAAGAGGCCTGTAGAAGCTGAAAAGGGCAAGAAAATGGATTTTCCCTTAGAGCAAGAAATGTGGTTCTGTTGACATCTCAGAATTTAGCAGTGGTGGGTCCACCTCATGGAGTCCGGCAGCATCTTCCCTCTGGCTGTGTGCCCTCCAACATTCTCCAAACATATCCACCAAATGGAAATGCACTGTTAACGCTTCTGTGTAAAGGGAGCTTGTCTTAGACTGTACCTTCCCTCCTTCCCATTCTATGGCTCATGGTAAGACTCTGGCCTTAATTAGCCAGCCCTGGTCCCATAAATCTAAAATAAAGCTTTTGAATTTTAGTAAACCGTTGTCTCTCAGAAGAGTATGACTCTTCCAAGCAAAAGCCCTTGTCTGCACAGGTTTGGTTTTTGAATGATTTTCAAAAGCCTATTTCTAAAAGCAAAACAGTATATAATTTTCCCTTCTTCTAATCTTAGTTTTCTGTTTTCCCTGAAATAATAACCACCAGTTTCAATGGATGAGGAACAGTCAGACTCATTAAGTCTAAAAATCACATTTAATCATATTTAAAACTATTACTATGTATAAAATAATAGAAAGAGAGGGAGAGCAATGAGGAGAAGAAAAAGAAGCACAAAAGTGAAGGAAACAAAGGCAAAAAGAGAAGGAAAATGGAGATGAGGAAACCACACTAAGGCTTACTTGGGAAAAATAAAGAAATAGAATGATTTTTCTAAAGTTTCTTTGCAGAACAGTCCAACTGAACTCTGAAAGTGATGGGGCTCTACCCACACCTAAGATCTCTCTGTTTCCCTGCAACAGGCTCTCCGGCACCTTTAAGATTTCCCACTCTCTTGTCCTCTTTGCTTTTTCATGGAGCTTCTTGTCCCTCAAGACTCATTCTCTCCTCCTGTTGCCAGAGATGACCTTTCTATCTCTCTCAGTCAGGTAAGCGGGTGACCCAGGCAGCCCACCTGTGTGTCTCACAATGTTACTTCTTATCACATGGTTCTATAATGTTCCACTAGCAGTTAATTTACTTGCCTTCCTTGTGACTCAGGTTTCCCATCCACAAAATGGGATTATGTTGAAGGTAAAATTTAATGTTTATAAACAGCCCTGCAGTAACTGACGCAATTGCACTGATCTTCACTTCTCACTTTGGAACCCAACATGCATAAGCATTCCATATAATAATGCAAGTTTCACAGCACCTTCCTTCCTGGCCACAAAACTTAGGCTCCACACTCTCAACTGTGCTGCTGTCCTCTCCTTACAATCACTCTGGGAAAAGAATAAAACAAACAAACAAACAAAATAAAATAAAAGCCAAAAAACAGCTGCTAAGCTGTCTTGGGTTAATAGGGAAAAATGATTAACTGAACCCTCCAGTTTCTTCTGCCAGAGAGAATTGCACAATACCATTCTCCTTCCCTTTTTTCCTTATGCAGTTCAACTGAAGTAATTTCTCATATAGTTTCACCAAGCATGTGCATGACACATACGCTCGGTACACATACATTCTTTCTCTCTCCCCCTCTGGCTCTCTGTCCCAGTCTCTGTTCTCTTTCTCTCTGCACTGCTCATTCCTGCTCCTGCACAAACACACTCACATATTCTCACCTATGTGAACTAACTCTCAAACACTCTGTTACTGGCCACCCTTTTCCTTTCTTTGTCTTGGTGAAGTACATAAGGAAATTTACACATTTCTCTTCTTGCCTCTCTTCTAAAGGCTTGTCTCTCCTTTTCCTTTTTCTCTTTCTGTATTTCCTTTTCCTCCAACCCTGCTTCGTGACAGAGTTGCTGTGAGTGTGCCTCACATGTGGTCACGGTGTGTTGTCCATGCACGTGATGGGAAACAGACCTTTCCCGACCTGCGGCTATGTAGTCTGGAATTTCCCCTGGGGATTGAGAAGATTTTATAGATGAAACTTAAACAAAGAAATTGATCAAATTTGAAATATGTAAGATCATTTTTGTCAGCTGGCAGGGTCATGAACTAGAGTGAGGATGTGTTGGGAGTCAGGAAGACCAAACCTGAGACAAAATGAAAATGAAATGTCTCAAGTATGGAGGGGGGCTGCGGAGAGGTGAGGCTGGTTTGGTGACTGAGGTAGTGGATACAGTAAAGATAATTGTCTTTGCTCCACCATGGTGGTCAGACCAAATAGGTGTGTGAGCACAGGCAGCATATAATTTTAAGTACGAGAAGCTCTCTGTAAGTGTTAAGTGTTGCTGGGACTTAAGTGTGTTGCTTCCTAGGATAATAGCCTGCAAGGCTGAAAATTAGCTGCATATATTTGATAAACCTGTAAATGGAGAGAACAATGATGGATTGTGAGCTCAGATTTTCAGTCTGGCTGTGAAGAGTTTCATTTTTTTCCCTTACATCTGACCAAAACTGTTTGTTATTCTGAAGATGAAACAAACACATCCCTTCAGTGTGTTGGAGAGAATTTTCTCCCTGAGAATTCCAGAATATTCTTAAGATGAAGTTTCTCAAGATCAACTACATATGCACAATAACCTTATGAGGTAGAAGAGTTTGGAAGCAGGAAAGGTAAAGGCCGTGTTATTTAAGAATCATGGAGACAACGGTTGGCATGAAATTACCATCAAACTAACAGGTGAACACCTTTTAACTCCAAATGCTGAGCCATGGAGATGTTTTAATAAGAAGACAGGAAACAGATATTTTTGAGGTCCTGAATAATAAGGTAGAAACTTCCCAGCAACATTCTGCCTGAGTGATACTTGGGTCTCCACATAATAAGAAAAGGATTTAGTGTCACACCCATCATCCAGGATAGAAAACAGTGGAAGAAGATTTAGATTAGGAAATGTCTACCTCCCAAAGCTCCCTATTTTGTACAGGTTTATGGAGCAAAAATGACAAATACAAATGAAACAATAGATACCGACATGTTCGTACAATAAAGTTAGTAAGACTGTACTTCAAGTGAGAAATCTGTGAAGCGGCAGACAGGGACATCAAGATCTCTGATTACAGCATGACTTAGAACCTGTCTGAGGAAAGGCAAGAAAGTCTCAGGCCAGATGGTTCCTCCCGAGACTCCTGGCTGATGTCTCCAATGCCTGGGTGAGGAAAGGTTTGAAGTTGAAAAGATCTCCCTGACTATAGTCACTCATATGCAGTATTAATATATTAATTGAGACACATGCATTAAGGGAACTGTGATTTTCATACTTACACATCATTAATATTGTTTTAAACGTATTTGGGTGTAAGTGGAATGTCAGAACTTGCATGTTGAAAGTACTGGGCTGCAGCCTGCTCTGGCAAGAGATCTGGCAAGAGACTGTGTACATTTCTTCTCAACTCCATGCTAGAGGGACTTAAATTGGTAGCTTGAAATTGGCCATAGTGGAAGTATTTCACCATCAAAATCTGTGGGTTCTACAAATCAAGACTTTTTCTTTTCTTTTCTTTTTTTTCCCTGAGTGCCAGTGGTTAAGCATTTACCAGGGCACCAGTGCATACTGATGTTTCTCGGCATAACAATCTCTCTAAGTCTAACATAGAACAAATCCTGTTTTCATGCGTGATTATTGAATAAACAGTCATGGAGGAGAAGAGATTTAGAAGAACAAAGAGAGATTTTTTAAGACAATGTTTTCAGGAGAAAAACCCATGTTTTGAAGAATGCATGAGAGAAGGTATAGCTGAAAATGGGAGATAAGAAAGATTTTCTAGGGAGAAAAAAGTCTAGGCTCAGACAAGAGAAGGGCATAAGGAGTTAGAAGAATTATAAAAAAGTTGAAAATGACTTGAAAACAGAATGCATGTGGACAGTAAGAAGACAAAGGTTTCAGTGACAGATCTGAAAGAGCCATCCCAACTCTAGTCAGTATATTAGACCAGCAAAGATGAGCAGACAGGAGATAAAGAAATTCCTGCTTCACAGTGATGCTCACAGACATGAGCCTGTTTCTGGACAATCACTTCTTATATTAACTTTTTTTTTTTTAGTTTTATTTAGGTATAATTGATATATAAAAAATTACACTAATTTATATATATGTCTTGGTGAATTTGGACATGTTCATATACCCTTGAAACCATCACCACAATCAAGTTTCTAAAACTGTCCATCAACTCCAAAAATGTCCTTGCATTCTTTCGTGTTGTATGTTTGTTAAAAACATTTAATGAGATCTGTTTTCTTAATATATCTTCAGGTGCACAATACTGTATTAACTATAAGTACTTTGTTGTATAGCAGACCTTTAGAAATGATTCATCTTGCATAAAACTTTATGAGATAAAAGTATAAAACTTTATACTCATTAAGTAACAATTCTCCACATCCTAGCAACCACCATTCTATTTCCCGTTTCCATGCACATGACTATCTTAGATACCTCATATAAGTGGAATCATGCAGTATTTGTCCTTCTGTGACTAACTTATTTCATTTGGCATAATGTCCTCTAGTTTTAGTCACGTTGTCACAAATTACAAGATTTCCTCCTTTTTAAAGGATGAAAAATATTACATTGCATACAAATACCACATTTTCTTTATTCAGTCATCCATCAATGGACACTTAAATTGTTTCCATGTCTTAGCTATTGTAAATAATGCTGCAATGAACATGGGGTGCAGATAACTCTAGTTTATCCTGATTTCAAATCTTTTGAAGAAACATTTTTTTGAGGGGAAAAAATACATAAAGACAAAGCTTGGAAGTATTCTGTTTCAGGTTTAGTAACAAAGTAATTTAATGTTGCTTAGAACCTTATGAGCTGTGAAGACCCAGTGAACAACTTTCCTTATTTTCTAGGTTTTCAGATGACCTACTCTGAGGATCACGTCCAGAAACTTAACAGTTAACTTACATCAGTGTGTGCTAATGATTATTTTTGTTGCTGTGATATGATGATGATGGTGATAATGATGATGCTATTTTAACTTCATCTTTGGATAATGATGTTTTATCAGTTAACATATTTTTGGCATTTGGCAAGGGTTTTCAACATATACAATTTATAAGATCACAGGAGATAATGTGCTTTCAATTTATTTCAACTGATGTTTGATATTTGACACTAAGCCATTAGCTTCTCCCAGAACTTCAATTTGATGAATAGCTTATGATTTTTAACCAGGTCATCTCTGTCATTGGACCCAGGTGAAGTTTTATGGGAGGGGATGGCACAGAGGGTCACAATAAAATCTAACAAGTGTCACCTGATAATTAAACAGATTAATCACTTTGACCACCAAAGCAGTTGACCACCGTGACTACACAGCATTAAGACTTAGCAATTCATGATTAAAAGTCAGGAGGGTCATACAACTCAGTGTCTGTGAATGTCCCAAAGAAGACTCACTTAGCTCTGACTATGGACCTCGCCCCTAGATTCTGCAGTACAGTCGTGCATCACCTGCTCTTCATGTACTGCAGGAAGCAGCCACTGGAAAGGAGATGTAAAGCTCCAATGGTTCCAAAGAAACCATCTGAAAGATGAACATCTTGTGATGTCAACCTCCAGCTCTAGGGTATGCTATTTACTGCCCACTCACTGGCCTCCTTATTCCCGCTTTTGGCTACCTCCAATCCATTCTCCACATAGGGACCCTAGGGGTCTTCTAACAACCTGACTGGGTCTTGTTATTCATTTGCTTGAAGCCATATGATGAACTTCCAATGTGCTTTAAAGTAAACCCAAATCCTTCAAGCTGGCCTTCAAGACTCAGCATGATCTGTCTCTGTTCATCTCTGCAGACTCATCGCAAACCTCCTCACCCTTATCTCTGCCCTACAGACATCGATCATTCTTCCAGAGCTTCAGACACAACCCTCTCTCTACCTTCAAAACTCACAGCCTTTGTTCTCACTGCTTCCTAATCCTGCTTCTTTCTGTGACTATCTCCCGCTCAGCCTTCAGATCTCGGCTTAAATGTCATTCCCTCAGTGAGCGTTAGTTGACGGTGCCCCTGGATATTCTTCATTCCTGCTTCACTGCTTTACACACAGTATTCACATTTTAAAAAGACTTTTTAATTATCTGTTTGTTTAGCATCTGCTTATAACAGCTCTATGAGGAAGGGACTGGGCCTGCAAGCAAAGCCACCCTACATGCAAGGACTTTAAATGACTGGTACTTATTAGGCAATCCACAAATTAAAAAGTCTTTGTCCTGGTACTATAGTTAGCATGCATTAGACATTTACAATGGGCCAGGTTCTGAGCTTAGCACTGTGTATGAATATTCTCATTTACTCCCACACCAAGCCTATGATGACTGCTAATATTACTCCCATTTATTGATGAGGAGACAGAGGCAAAGAGTATATATCTGTATAATCTGAGGCCACAGAGCTAGTGATTGCAGAGCAAGATTCAAACTCAGGCACAATTTAGGATTTTAAGCTTTACCTTGGGATTGAACAAGTGGATGCAAGGTTCTCCACCATCTCTGATTGGCTGACTCCTTGTGGGTCTCTGAGACTTTGCTCAAGCATCAATCACCCAGTGAGACTTCCTACTTTCAGTCTGAAGTGGTGTCTCTGCTGTGACCATTATCACCCTGAATCCACTGCAAACTGAGCCTGTGTCTCTCTGTTTTGATATTGAATATATGTCTCCCCTACAATATCTGGAATTCCTCATTGGTGGAGACCATGCATATATTATTCTTTTTCCTCTGTTTATTCTCAATACAATAAATAAATATTAAGCACATACTCTATCTCAATTTTATTTTAGAGACTAGGAATAAATGACGAATAAGACAGATAAATCCCCTATCTAATACAGCTTATAATTCTTGGGAAAGGGAGGCAGACATTAATATGTAAATCATTTAACAAATAAAATAATTTTAGGTAGTAATAAGTTTTATGAAAACAAAAAAATACAATGAAATAAGATAAAGAGGGTTTAGGGGGAAATGGTGTTACAGTTGACAGGGTGGTCAGGGAGGGCTTCTCTGAGGAAGTGACATTTGAGCCAAGATCCAAGGATGAGAAGATCTAGAAGAAAAGTTTTCTCACAAGAGGATGCAGTGGGTGTTCCATGCGCAGGACACAGTATAGAAGTCCTAAGCTGAGAATGAGCCAGGCCTGTGCCAAGAGCAGAAAAGAGGTGGACTGGACCCAGGCTATGAGATACAATGGATCAGCCTCACTTGTCCAGAGGTTTGATGGTTAATTGTATGCCACAGTATGCCCAGAAATCTGATTAAACATTATGTTTAGGTGTGCCTGTGAGGAAGTTTCCAGAAGATTAGCATGTGACTTGGTGGACTAAGTTAAGCAGATTGCCCTCCTGGTGTGGATGGGCTTCACATACTCCACTGAGGGCCTGAATGGAACAAAAAGGGGAGGGAGGTTGAATTTGCACTCTGTCTGACTGCTTCAGCTGGGATCTCAATCTTCTCCTGCCCTTGACACTTATGGTTCTCAGGGCTTCATTCCCAGACTAAGAACTACACCAACAGCTCTCTGGCTCATAGGCCTTTAAACTGCACCACCAGCCTTCCGGGTCTCCAGCTTGCAGATGGCAGGTTGTGGAACTTCTCAGCTTTCATAATAGTGTGAGCCAATCCCTTACATTAAATATTTTCCTATTGGTTCTGTTTCTTTGGAGAACTCCAGTTTATGTACCAGGCCTCTGCTGCAGGATTGCTTCCCAGCCCCCATGATGATTCCTTAGCTCCTCAGAGTCACAAAGCCCTGGCAGGGATTATAAACCACTACAAGCATGCCTACTTTCTTTTCACCACCAGTTATTGAGCTGCCGAGGTGAGATCTCCTCTGAGCCAGCCGAGACAGAACTGGAGCAGCTCCAGCATCCAGGTCTGCCATCAGCTGGGCCCACAGAAACTCAGGTCTTTCCATTAGCTCTCCAGGGCATCTGGGTTATATAGTCCAGAAGTTAACAGAAGTTAGCACTCTTCAGGAAAGACTTTGACTAATTAGACATGGGGCGGGAAGGAAGCAAAGATAAATCCTTTACCCTTCCTTCCCCGACAAACTCTAAAATAGGCTGTGCTTTCCCTGTGGTCTTTATGAGTTGTCCAGAAGCCTGTGCAAGGAGCGGCCTTTCCTGTGGTTCAGTGGCCAGCTTCGCCAGGTACCACCTTGACTTGTTCTCCTTCTTTCTCCACTTCATGCCCACGTTTTCCTCACTCTTGCTTCCCTGTGATGGCACACTGAAATAAAGCACTAATGCATAAGATTTTGCCTGACTCTGTTTTCTAAGGACTGGAACTAATACAGAAAACCAGTCTTTCAGGAGCATAGTGAGAGAAGGAAGACGCAGGTGGGTAAAACTAAAAAGAAGGATAGATTGGATTCTATAGGGTGTTATAGGCCAGGGCAAGGGATTTAGACTATATTCCAACTGCAATCCATGGAAAGGGGTAACATGATCCTATTTAAATATTTTTTTGAAAAAAATATCATTTTGGCTACTTTACATGTAATAGTCTTTGCTTAGCAGAGTTCATGCTGTGCATTAGGCCCTCAATGCATGCTTGTTAGCTGGTTGCAGGAATGTATGTCTTCTCTAATGGGTTTTATTCTCCTAGTTAGCCTGGGTCAAATCATTTATGGACCCACCCATTAATAAATGTTTGTGGTTCTCAGACAGCATATACACATTCTTCTTTCACCCAGGAGCTTTTCCTTTCATTCCATACACTCCACTCTCTCTTATACCATTCCCCCCCATTCCTTTCCCTCGGGCAACATTTTTTATTGAGTTTGGGTTAAGAGCCTGCACTGTTAAATTTAAATTAAGAGATGATTTAGTAAGACTTAGCATTCCTGAAATTATTCTGTAGCTGAATTGCAAAAAGGAATATTCCTTTTGTCAAGTAATTAAACTCTGAATATTTGGTGGGGAAGTCTCTTGCATTATCTCTGCTCACATGCACTGCAAAGTAGAACTGGGCATGCTGGAAATTGTCAATCTCAAGGAAGGATATTATTAATCTTCTATGAGATCCAGAGTTCAGCCTTAGGTTGGTGGGGGCTGGTGAAGGGAAATCAGCAAGTAGAAAGCAGGACGCCAATTGTCCCTTCCTTACAAAGAATGTAACATTCTTCATATTCTTGATAAATTCTTTTATAAATACTCAGAGCCAAAGCAGAAAGAATAAACAATTTCTTAAATTTTATACTGCTATGTTCCTCAGCCAATTATTCATAAGGCCCTGCATAATTTTAATACATTCCACTCTATCTTTCCTTCCACCTGTCTGAAACCCCCCTCTACTCCTCCCTTAATACTGAAAGATGAGGTAGGCCAGACAGAAATGGGCTCACCATTAGACACTGCAGTGCCTGCTAGCCTGGCTCTTAAGCCAAAGATAATCCAAGCCTGTTCTGAGTGGGAGCCAAGTCAGTAGCTGAAGAGATGAGAAGCAAATCCCAAGACCAAAGGCTTATAAAGAGGAATGTAAATACAAGAAAGATTTGAGACATAAGCTGGGGATGAAATGAATCCGAAGAAGAGTGGGCAGAGACTAATGAGTGAGTTGGTATAAGCACTTCAGACATCTTTGAGACACTCAGGTCACACCTCAATCTTAGTCACTGAGTTCATGGTGGGGGCATCTGTTGGTCTCAGTTGACTTGAAGGTTCATGATGCAGAAAAGACTCCTCCAGACACTCTTGCATCCTATATCCCAGCTGTTGCCAATAAATGCCCTCAAGGGGCACTACTTCTGTCTCTCTGTCGTCCTCCTGAAAACTTCCTTCTTAAAGCATAAGAAACATTCTTCTTCTAAGAGTAGTCCTGGTATATTACCATCAATATGGATTTTCCAATAAATATGTTTGATTTAAGTAGTATAAAATAAAATGGAATTGAATATAATTTTTATATAGGTACATATGTGTATGTCTACATCTTATTTCTATACCAAAAACAATTAAAGTTGGTTAAATTAATTACATTTTCTTTCCCCCAAATCTTCATCCTTATACTTCACTGTACTTCCTGACCTCATTGGGATGAGAACACATCATTGCTGACAAGCCAAAATATATATCACCCATCCTAAAAGAGAACTACTATTTTCAAGGGTTTTCAACACAATTTTCTGCACTTAGATGTTTAGATGGCTATTAGAATTAAAGAAAACACACTTCAATAAAATAGATTAACATTTGCATGAATAGGACTGCAGTTCAACTCCATATATAGATGTAAATCTTTGCATAATTAACCACATTTCTAGGTCTGACACTTCCCTTGTAGGACTCCTTCTTCAAACTCTCATTCACCTGGTAAGTCAGTATGGAAGCGTGGAATCTGTGTAACACCTGAATTCAAGTCTCAGCTAGATCACTCACTAGCTGTGGACTATTTATTCTTTCCTATATTGATTTTTAAAGTACTAACTGTGTGTCAGTCTATGTCCAAGATCTCAGATACCCTGTGTTGAATGATTATATGAGTCAGGCTTTGGCCAGGAAAATGGAAATGACTGCATGTATTTCAAACAAGAGAAATTTAATACTGAAATTTAGATAACAATATTATTGGAAGATCTGAAAGGATAAAAAAAGGGGGGGGGGTTGGCATTCTTGCCCAGAACTCTAGAACTGCAGGAAGTAGCTATCACTGACCAGGGTTCTGCCCCTGGTTTGATACTGCTGCTGCAAGAAGCCACACAGGTGCCTAGCTGCTGCAGATGCTGGAGGTCTACTGGTGCTGCCCTCACACAACCCCTCCTGCTGCAGCAGAAACCAGCAAGTACAAGTCTGAAGCCACTGCTCTTCCCCGATCAAGACATGTGCCTCTCGTCTATCTTCCAGTAACATGCCCCTGCTTTACAATTAGCACTACCGAAACGGAACCATGATGGCAAGACAGCTTGGTAAGTGTAGCTTCCAGTCTTCAGCTCTGATAGTACAAGGAAGAGTGTAAAAAAGGACAACAAGTGGTTCCGAGTTGTTAAGAGAAAATATAGCCCCAATATGACACCACAATGAAGACAAAGTCAATAGATTTCACAGAGAACAACTTAGAACCTGATGGACTAGACAGGCAATTAAAAACATCCTGAAATGTAGAACTACCCCTAACTAAATTCTCATACTCTCGAATTTTTATGTGAATTTCATCATTTGATATAAAACAACAAGCAAAACCTGTATGCGTGTGCTAGTGAAAACGTGCAAGTTACATGGAAATCCTGGCAACAGATGTGGATCAAACTTCAGTAATATCTCATGTTCTCTTACAAGGATATAATTTAGTGCTCATGTCATTTAAACATGATGAGAATTATTGCTACCACCTTCCCAATACTATTAAGTGAAAATATTTTCAGGAAGCTGGAAGAGGAAAAAGCACAATGAAATAGTCGATAACAAAGCTTTAAAAGAAATTATGGATCATTCAGACAAAATGATTGTTGTAAATAAGCATCATATGACAGAGGCAGAGGTACCATATTAAAAATGCAATTATAAATTCAAGATCTTGTTATCGCTATCTGTATAACTATGAACAAAAGAAACAAAAATAGAAGCTTGTATTTAGTTTTCCCTATTATTATGGTTGCTTGGTCTGTAAGTTTGGATGCTGATTTACAGATGTCTATTTCTTGAATCACAAACTCCAAGAAAAGAAAGACTTTGTCAGCTCCTCAAGTTTGGATATGAGCAAATCTGAGGTATTTACTATTTTCCTTATTTTTCTCACCAGCCCCTTCCCTTTCTTTTTTACCATGATCTAGCAACCAATGATATGACAGTCCTCTCCATCCCCCGTTTCTCCTCACCAAACCTCACTCAAGCTCTTCAATGGATAGATAACATTTTAAATTTGTGTTGTTTATTGATTTTACTTTTCTAAACTCCATTTTCATTCATCATACATTTTAATATATTTTATGGTTTGTTTTCATTATAGGATGCATTGGTTTCAGTGGAGGAGGAAAATGTAGTTTGTATCTGATTCACACCTGTGATAGTAAGGGATGGTCTGGATGCCACAAGCTGGACAGACATGAATCTTCTCTTAATTTAAAGAAAATAAAATGTGGGCCCAAGCTCTCCCAAAATTTGTCATCCAACACAATTTCAGGAGCAAGTTAAATTTGGATAATGAGGGATAATTTTAATAACAAAAATGCTTATTGACTATTTCAGTGGGGGAACACAAAGTTTTGAAGAAGGGGGGTCAAACTATTTGAACTAAGACATGAAGGATAACTGGGGTTAGGTATGTAAAAGAGGAAGGGGAGCTTGGCACTGGGGACAGTTAAGGAAAAGACATGCTTCCAGGGAGAAGAAACTGTAGGTGCAAAGACCATAAGCAAGAGGAAGTGTTTTCTGTCTCATGTTCTGAAAAATGGTAAGAATAACCATAATGTAAAATAGGAGGGGAAGAGTAGAAAGAGGAAAGCCTGCGAGGTAGGCAGATTGAAGATATCTTATTAGCCATGTTGAAGACCTTAGACTTCATTATAGATTTAAGTAGGAGCATTGGGTGGTCAATTTGAATTCTAAGAAGACAATTTTATGTGCTCTGTGGTACCTGGATTAGAGGGTATAATTTGCACATGGGGAAAACTGTTAGCAAGCCATTGTAATAGCTTCCCCAAACCTTAATTTTCCCTTAAGTGAAAGTTATACTACTTCCCTAAGTATCATTTGTAGTCAACATCTTTCTATCTTTGGGCTTCGCTAAGTTCAATATTATTTATTTTCATCTATGTTTGGTTAGTAAGCTAAATAATTGATATTTCATCTTACAAATATTTACTCTTTTGTTTTCCTGGAGCTCTTAGTTTACCTGGCTTAAAATTATGCATACTAATGATAATCAACATATACTGAGATTTGCTACATATAAGGCCTTGTGCTAAGTGCTTGGAATGCAGTTTCTCATTTAATACTCATAAAGTCTTTCAATTATTATTATACCCTTTTTATGGATGATGGGACTGAGGCTTAGAGAGGCAACATTTGCTTAATTAAGGTCATGAGATTAGTTTCTCATGGAGCAACTCAACCCAGGTCTGCTAGACACTAGAGCCAAAGCTTTTATCCACCAGTCACTGTGTGATTGACAGCTGTTCTTTTCTTGTGAGTCACACAACATGGGAACAGCGGATGGGGGATGTAGCTCACAGAAAGAGCATAGATTGGAGAAACAAAGAGACTATGTAAGGACATGTCCAAGTCCCTCAAACAATGATCAAATAGCTGGTAACATTTTATTCAAGTTAGATCTTTATTTTTCTCTCTCATCATTTACAGAAAAAGAAAAAAGATCTAGAGAGCTGACAAGATTTGCTCAAGCTCTTTCAGATAGCCTGTGGTTGCAGTGACATTCAAGTCCTCAATTATTCAATGCTAAAGCCGGTACTGTTTTCACTTTGCTAATTTGTAATTGAAATGTTCAAGTACTTCAGAGCCTTAGTTAGTAATCAAACAAACAAACAAACAAAAAACAAAAAATACTTTGGCTGGTCCCACAGTATAAAGATGCATAAGGCAAAGTCTCCAACTTGATGACCTCCCAGTCCTGCCATGTTCTAAGGCATTTTCCTTCCTGCTCTTCTCCTGTTTGTTAATTTTCCTGTTCACTTCCCCCTCTGCAGTAGTCACCACTCTTGGTGGTGTAGCTTATGAGGCTTTCAGGACTTTGATAAAGCTCAAAACCTTTGAACATTATTCACACTATTCTGTCGGGGGCTGAGTCATCCCTTATGGAGGTATATTGAAAATAGATAAAGGAAACATTATTTTAATCAACTAACCAAACAAATTCAAGCAAACAGAACTGGTGATGTCTCCTAGAGAATACAAGACTAAACAAGAACTCACTTTACACAATAGCCCAAGATGAGAAGATGATCCTCTAAGTGCCCTGATGGTCCCTTGGGGAAGGTAAGGGCTTGTGAAGAACTCAAGGGGCTTTTGCACAGATTGCCATGTTTCTTCCCCTTGTGAATTTGTCTCCATTTCATAGCAAGAGAAACTAAGATTCTACATCACAGGCAAAAAAAAAAAAAAAGGGGGTTATATTCAATGTTCACTAATTCTGCATTGTTTTCATCTTTTAACTTGCGACTCTAACTTTCAGCTGCTAATCCGTACATCATTAGATGGAGGCGCAGGCGTTAACACCCACTCTTGTAACCCTAAGTGAACTTGATGTGACCTCTAAACTGCCTCTAATCCAGATGGTATGCTTCTTTTCCTGGGTGTTTCAAGGTGATAATTGATTTAAGACAACTACCACTCTTCCTAGACTTTTTAATCATGTTTTCATATCCATGTATTTAGAAAAAAATACCACTAAATTAGATAGAATGAAGGGGTAATTATCAATCATCCAAGCTGATATTTTCTTTTTTTGAGCATATGCAAAAAATGTTGGCATTCATGCCTTTATTAGTTATAATGCCAAATAGAGATTCCTGGATTTATCTGTGGAAAATAGGAGAAAGTAAAGAAATATTTACACCTTCTTAATGCTTATAACAGAGATGATATAGTTATAAATTTTACCCTTATGCTTAATTCAAGTGAGTTAATATATTAGTGAGTAAACTTGCAAAAGAGTTAGATAAAATAAGACAGCTTATCTGATGTAAATCTAATACAGATACCATGAGCAACTATAACAATAGCAGTTATCTTCGGTGTGTTATATGTGTAAGGCAACGGTAGAGTAACTGAACATATATTTTCTCTACTTTCTATCTAATGCTTCAGGATAAATATTAGGTTCACTTAAGAAGTAAATAAAACTTCAGAAAAGCCAGGTCACTTGCCCAAGATCACACTACTCAAGTGAAACCGAGATGGCACTCCTCTCCCCGACTTTAAAGCCAATGTTCTTTCGACAGACTAATGCCCCTATAGTAATTGATAGATTTGCTACCCAGTTGACACCATCATAAAAAACAAAACAAAAACAAAAACAACACACAAAAAACAAAGTACTACTTATTTAAGTAGAATTTTTCATTTGATGAAAGGATAAAATGAAATACTTAGAATGGAAAAGAAGTTTGCATGGCTGGTTAGTGGTGGAGCCAAAATTAGAGCCTGGCTGTTTAGACTCCTAGTCCAGGCTCTTCCTTGCATATCTGCTTCTCATTTCTGACATGTACAGATCCTAGCTGATTTCCTGCAGATCTAACTTGGGACTATTTTAATGCTATTTCTTTAGTAGTTCATTTTTCTCATTCCAAGAATCCCAAGACTGAGGAGAATAGACAGAAAGAATCCAGCACTGGTGAAGCTAAAGGAGAACTGAATGGAGAGCCCAGAAACTAGAGTTCTGGCCCAGCTCTGCAGCCACCTGAAGGACCTTGGTCAAGCACTCAGCCCCTCTATGGTTCACACCTTCTCTAAGAGTCAGGAAGAGGCACTGCCCTTACCTGATGACTAGGGTGGTCAAGGAGACCAAGTAATGAATAAGGAAGTCCTCTGCAACTTTTGAAGCACTGTATGGACTGTGATGGGTCAAAGTCCAGAACACAGTGAAGATTAGATAAGAAGTGTTGCAGAGACATTCTGGGCCCCACCCGATGCCCCCCAAACCATTCTCTTGGCTCATGGAATTTAAGCAAAGCTCTGGTGGGCATGTCAAGTGTTCTGCTGCACTCATCCCTGTTTTTTTCTTTCAGGGTTCACTCTAAGGTTTGAAGAGCTTCTAATCCCAGGAGGAAGTACAGCTGGGGAATGCTAGGGTAGTCACCACTCACACCTGTAGTGAACAGAAATGGAAGAATGAATGCCACAGCTTCCTGTGCTTCAAAGGGACAATCCTGAGGCACATTCTACAAGATTCCTCAGATGGTTCCTGTGGGGTTGAGCCCCAGATGCTCGCCTCAGGGTCTAGCTCAACATCCTAGACTTTATTGACTGTTTTTCTTCCACTATTTACTTCCTCTCTCCCTGTCTGTGCTTCATAGCATCTCCCCTTGTGATGGTTAACTTTGTTTGTCAACTTAACTGGGTCACAGGGTACCCAGATATTTGGTTAATCACTATTTCTGGATGTATCTGTGAGGGATTCTAAATGAGATTAATATTTGAATCAGTAGATTGATTAAAGCAGATTTTCCTCCCTGACGTGGGGGGCCTCACTCAATCTGCTGAAAGCTTGAGTTAATACAAAGGCTAAGTAAGAAAAACTTCTCTGTCTCTCTGACTGTCTTCAGATAGATACATTAGTGTTCTCTACCTTTGGACTTGGTTTCAAATTGGAACTTATACCATCAATTCTCCTGGTTCTCCAGCTAGCTGGCTGCAGATCTTGGATTTCTCAGTCTCTCTAATCACATAAGCTAAGCCCCATTCCCTTACATAAAATTGTCTGTCTGTCTATCTATCTATCTATCTATCTATCTATCTATCTATCTATCTATCTATCTTACTATTGGTTCTGTTTCTCTGGAAAATTAAGACTAATATATGTCCCACATCAACATCTTGAACCTAAATCATTGTATTAGGCTCTGATTTAGGGAGATCTTGAATATAGATGGGTGAGTTGATTTTTAAGCCCTTTTACTTCTGCAAAAGTTTACAGAATTTCTACTATGCACCAGGCACTATACTAGGGGAAAGGGGTAAATGTACAGGCTCCTGATCTTGAGGAAATGTGCAGACTAGTGAGGGTGACAGACATGGAAATGGATGATTGCAATGCAAATCAGTGAGAACCAGAAGAAAGGAAAGCATCCATGCATCCTGGCCTCATCTCCCTGTCTCTGGATCAGCATCCATATTTGGCTGTAGTTCCAGTTATTGAGTTTCTGGTCATGCATCCTCAGTACAGACCCCTCCTCCAGGCTTGGCACAGACACCCAGCCAAGATATCTCCCCTAATGATATTTCTGGGCTTGTGCATTGACACAATGACAGCTGTGAAGAATGCTCCATCCCAGAAAGGTCAGCGAACAGCATAATCCACAGACTAGCAGCCACTTTGCACAAAATCCATTGCTGAAACACAGATTTTAACCTTTTGCTTTTGCTAAGGCAGTCCTCGGCTCCTGCACCCTTGCCTGGGGCTGGTGATGGTGGGGAGAGACAGAGGTGGGATTTCTTACAGGAGCCCCCGATACCAGACTCCCCCCTCCCACCCTGCCGATCTCCACACATGTTGCATCTGGTGGTTTGTATCTGGGTTTATTGGACAACAGATGCCTGATTAAAAGTGGCAACGTTGCAGCTCACACCGTGGCAAATGCAAAAAAGTGGAGCACGGATCAGGCTATGTCTTCCTTTGTTCTGGAGGCCCAAAGGATTCAGCAGCTGGGGCTCCAGCATCTCTAAAGCAGCAAATCCCTTTTCTTTTGGTTCTCTTACAAGTTAAATTCCTGCTCTGAACCAGACACTTTACTGGTACTGAGGGTCTGAAGCTAATGAGACTATACTTGCTCTCCTGAGTCCCCTGTAGTCCAGTGTGGAATCCAGCACAACACAGGGTTACATCACATCCTGGTCTTTCTCCGAGAGGCAGTGGGTGAAATGGTTTGGACAGGCACACCTGTGTTGGAATCCCATCTCTAACTTCTGAGTATGGGCAAGCAGCTTCATCCCTCTGAGCTCTCCAATTCTTCATCTCAAGGTGGGAGAACAGCCTTAAACAACATCTCTTCTATTACTCCACCACTGGCTCCCAAGAGATGATAATTATGTGATGTGGCAGAAGTGCTAACTATCGCCACAATAGCCAACATATTACAATATATAAATGTGTCAAATCAACCTGTTGTACACCTTACATTTATGCAACGTTATATGACAGGGAACAGCAAAAAATATATTTAAATTTAAAAAATTTTTAGAAAGGAGAAAAAAGAGGAAATAGGATGACTGCATAGCTGTATGGGGCAGACGTGGGCGGGGCCAGTGCATCAGGGATATCGAAGAGGAAGGGGATGTTGCTGCCCATTCCCTGCCCTCCTTGCTTGCAGTGCCCAGAGCCCCTCTCTGTGCCCACTTCCTGGGCTTTGTTGATACAACTGTAACACTCTGTTTTGCCCTCTCCATTCCAAATTGTGACCTTCAACAGACATCAAGTCATTTAAACCACCCTGAGCTTTAGTTTCTCATCTGTAAATTGGGAGTGAAATAAAATGGCCTAGTCTATCAATCCCATTAAATTGTTGAGTGCCAAAGTCACATGGCTGTGACGATACTTTGTAAATTATGAGAACTTGTATGTAGCTGCTCATTATCTATGTGAAAAGACCCTGAAAGGGAAAATAAAAGTGCTGAGGGAAATTTCCTGGGTTGTAGGTACAGCTGGCCCTTCCTATCTGAATTACATGTTTTTGGTATCTTATGTATGTTGTCTTAAAACATTTTTTTTCACATTATAAATACAATGCATCCTTGTAGTATTGTGTTTAAAAACACAAGGAAAAAGCTGAGAAGAAAACAAAAGCCACCCTTTATCCCACTCTACGTATCTCGTATCTCATCCTGTTAACAGAATTGTACATTTCCTTGCATTGCCTCTGCAAGTTTTGATTTGGTCTGGCTTACTTTTCAAGTTGAATAACCTGGAAACCAGCAGAAAGAGGATGGGGGAGAGTCAGGTCAGAAGAAGGAGGTGGGTGAACACAAGACTCCTGGTTTTTAGTGATGCTTAGCTGATACTTGCGTCCAAGTCCTTGATTTGAATATTAAAGAAGAAAACTCCAAAGGGGAGACATTAATGTCCTGCCTCCTCAAACGCTTTTCGAACAAACAGGAACAGGGCTCAAAGGCTTCCAACTCAAGTGTCTAAATAATCACTTCACCAGGTACTGGCTCACTGGCCCAGAGCAGAGGCTGGGACACGAAAGGAGGCTGGGGACACTGGAGTGGGGAGAATGTGTGTCTGGGTCTGTGTGTGTGATTTCCTTCTGGGAATTCAAGGCAGCACAGGAAGGGATCACAGTGGGCCTCAGGGATAAGGGAGAGAATGTTCATCTGCAGGAAGATTCAGGGCAAAAATAATTTTAAAAAAAAAGCAGACAAGATAAGACAAGCCTCTGGAGCTGCCTTGGAGGAGGGTTCAAGGCCAAGGACTTCTGGAGCAGAGATTGGCTGCAGGAGCCTTTGGAGTTCAGGGACTTGAACACCCCTATCTTCTCCTTAACTCAGGGACCTTAACCTGGGGTTCAAGAAACCCCAAAGACCACAAACCACAACAGAATAAGAGGAGCTGTGGCTTGGTCACTAGTAGAAATCATATAACTTTTCATCACATTAAATTAAAATTGTCAAATAGCACTACTGCTACATTGCAGGAGTTACTAACTCTACTACCAGATTGTGTTCTTCAATATGTTAATAAAGACATATCTTACTATGTCACAGTTTTGTTGTTTTTAGTCTTTTGATAACTGGAATCTAATGATTAATTTCACTTGTAACTCTTTGTATTATATTCCATGCAGTACAAAAGAAAAACAAAAAACTATTCTTGGAAAGAGCCCCCCCCCAAAAAAAAACTATAGTTCGAAAGGGAATCATGATATAAAAAGCTGAAGAGCCCCTACTTCAGTGTATACAGGAGACCTGGGAAGAGTCTCACAGGGAATTCCAGAGGCAGAATGGAATAGCCCAGATGCTTTTGGCTGCAAGAAATGGAAAATTGAATTTTGATTTAGTGACAAGCTTACACATTATCTCAAATAACGTTAAATACAGGTAAGACTGGCTCTGTGTTGGGTTAGTTCAGTAGATCACAAACGACAAGGGTGGGCCAGGTTCCATGGATGTCTCCAGGTTATCCTCCTCCACACATACTTACACATACACATAGATCCATGTTTATTCCTGAAGATAAAAGAGGTCATCAGTGGCCTGAGGGAGCAGTCACTCCACTGACCCTCCTCCAATAGCCACACTGTCCGACCCCACCCTGTCTCTCCTGCCCACGTGGTAGCCCCACTGCTGAGATATACATAACTAAGTACCCAAGCAGTGAGGGGAGGAAGACACATGGGTAGTTCAAGGGAAAATTCAAAATGGCAGTTGTCTCAGGCAGGAAGAAGAGTAGCCACAGGAGAAACCATATTGTTTTCCTGCTAGGAGTGCTGAGTGTATAAAGAATAAATTGGCAAGTGTTGATAGATTAATGATGGTGGCATCTGCTAGGAACAGGTGGTAGCTCACAGTGGTAAGGAAGTTGCTCCTAGAATGAGGAAATATCTCCCCAGACACACTCAGGCATCTACTTTCAGAGTGTGGGAGATCAGAACGCTACACTCAGTCCAAAGAGGAATGGGCTGAATGTGGCGTTGACCTTGACAGGTTAGTCATGCCTTGTCTCTGTTAATTGCATCTTTCTCTGTTCCTGTATTTTCCTGTATTGTGAGTATCCCAGTACAAGAGGAGAGAGACAGGTTGGCCTCCTCTGTGTAACACATATTTCTGAGATAGTGAAAGAAATGTCAGATGATGTGAAATTTCCTGAAGCTAATAGCCTGAGAAGCTCAGAAAAGCCAAAGCAGTCAGTTCCACTGAAAGCAAAGCAGGAAGCCCCTTGACTTCAGCAGATGGCCATGCTCTTAGTTGAAATTAAAACACACACACACACACACACACACACAAATACACACTGGCAGTTTGAAATCCTTTGTCTACCTCTCTTCCTGGAAGCCTACCTTCTAACTGCTTAAAGAGTGAGGAGTAACCTCCAAAAAGTGTTACTAGATCATGGATTCTGGGCTAGTGCTACCACTGACTTAATGTGGAAAGAAATAATCTGTCTGCTAACTGAGAGACACTAAGGAAGGTAAGTAGATTACTCAAAATTTTGAGCTCAACTGAGAATTGGTGTAGGTTTGTGAAGATGAGTTTAATGTGCAAATCTTCATCACCCTTCCAAACCTTCTCCTAACACAGGATGGCCCTTTACAGTTTTCTGTAAAGGTCCCAGTATCATTTTATCACACTTCAGCGTCCACTGTTGATGTCTATCATGGGACTTCTGTCCTGCTGAACACAGCTGTCTTGCCCTAGTGATCACTGCTTTATCCCAACCTGGCCCTGGAGGTATGGATAAGAGTGCTAACATCTGCATTTTCAAAAATGTACAGAAATTATGTAATCTCCCTGGGCCTCTGCCTCCTCAACTCTAAAATATTAAAAAAAGTCAATAGATAACATTTTTTTAAAGCACTTATTCTATGCAGGTACTTTCCCAAGCACTCTGCAAGTATTAACTCATTTAATCCTCTGAGAGTTGTGTTAAAGATTAACTGAATTAACAGATGCAAGTGCTTAGGACATTACTTGGAATGTAGTAAATATTCCATAAATGTTTCTACTAGAACTATCACTATGACTACTACAGCTGTATTTTTGGTCATTGTATTAATTTGCTAGGGCTTCCATAACAAAATACAATAGATTGGATGACTTATGAAACAAAAATTTATTTTCTTGTGGTTCTGGGAGCTAGACACCCAAGATCAAACTATCATCAGGGTTGGTTTCTTCTGAGGTCTCTCTCCGTGTAGATGGCCATCTTCTCCTTGTATCCTTACATGGTCTTCTTTCTGTGCTTGTATGTGTCCTAATCTCTTCTTGTAAGGACACCAGGCATATTGGATTAGGGTCCACCCATATGACCTCATTTTAACTTAATCACTTCTTTAAAGGCATGATCTCCAGACACAGTCACATTCTGAGGTTCTGGGGGTTGAGATTTCTATATCTTAATTTGAGGGGTGGGGCCCAGTTCAGCCTGTGACAGTTATGGAACTTGCCTTTGCTCTTAAGTTCCTACTGTGAAACTCTGGAAATGACTTTACAGCAAGATTTCAATGAAGGTTGAAATTAAAAATAAGAGATAGATAAAGAAAGGAAATACAGAAAATTACTTAAAACTACAGCTTGAAGTTACTGGTCCTTAAAGGCTGACTCTATAGGATCCTGGTAGCCCACTGTCTTCTTATCTTTCTCTGGAAAAGGCATCCACTAGCAGGTTGGTTCCAATGAATTCTGATTCTGACTCGAGTCTATGAGGCCACAGCGAACAAAGGGAATCCTACTTACTCATGCTGTTCTAAGATCATCTTCTCTAGTCCTAATTTCTTGACTCAGAATACGCAGTCTCTTAGGATTAATGTCCATTTCCTTCATGAAAAATTCCATCCACTTTTGTAAGCTTTGTTCTTTGGGTCTGATGATACAATCATAGTAAAACTTAACAGGTCATTCTGAATTATTCTTTAGTTAAAAGACATTGTCAAAGTAAAACACACTTCAACATTGATTTTATATTCCAACAAATAATACAAACTTTACATTATTTTTTTCTATTTTCTGAGTGTGATTTTTTTTTTCACAATTATCCTCCTGTCCCTGGCCATGTTTTTAGTCAGGTTTATTTAATATTTTTGGTGTTTCAGTTATTATTTCAAATATTAATTTCAGATCCACTGTGGTTTTATTTTTCTCTTCCATTATTATTCTTTTTCTGATCTAGTATTACTTTTTAACCTCCTTCTGTAGCATTATCAATTTATTTTTCCTTTGATCTCTAAGATGCATCCTTTGAGCATTTCCTTTTTTCAGAAAGACTATGTTTTCAATTGATTCTGGTATCTGATTCTTTGTCATTTTCAAAGATAATTCTGATAGAGTTTAGCTGTTTTATTTTGCTTATATTTCTTTCAACAACTTCATTATTATTCTAATTTCAAAGTCTATGCATAAGCCCTGAGCACTTCTTTTCTATTACATGTATTTAAAGCTTGGAGAGAACAGTTTCTTCTGAGTCAGTTATTGGCTCCCAGCAAGCAGGAAAGCTAGCAGAAGGCAAAGGGCAGAGAAAGTCAGCACCTTACATTTTGATTAATGGTCTCAGTCATACTTCAATCAATGTCCTCTGGCCTGAGGACATATATTCACCTAGTTTGATTATTCAAGGAGTTTTAGGGCTCACGGTAAAGTTCTAGAAATCTCAGGTTCTCTATGCTGTTACCTGCTTTTCTTGCCTCTTCAGGATTGCCCCAGGTGGCTGCTTCACTAATGTTACTGATAATAAAGTTGGCATGCCTTCATTGTTCCTCCTTCCATCCATCTCCCAAGCTGGTCTGTGGTCTCTGTGGGGATACATTCTCTTCTGTCTATCCAGCTCTCTCATATACTTTCATCATTAAAAGATCACTGGAAGTACCTTTCAACACTGACATCATTTTAAAGAGCCAGAAATTTGAAGAAGCTCTCATTGTCCTAATGTTAAAATACTTCATTTCAGACATTCTTTATATTTTATGATTTGTTGTATGGCTTTCTCTCCTCTTGCATTTTTGAAGATCTTTTATCTTAATACTTTTACTCTTTCTAAAATTATTTTCCAGAGAAAGCAGTAGATACATTTTAATTATACCAACAGATATTTATTCTTACATACAATTTCTTGCTTTAAGATAACATTTCTCCCAAATACATTTATTTCTACTGATCTGCTTATGTAATGCTATATTTCTCCCACCCAAGATATTAGTATATTTATAATTAATGGCTTTATAAGTAATAATACCAGATGTGGAAAATCAATGGCTAAGGATATTTAAGGAGCACCAAGAGATGCACTGTTTTTTCCTAGTCACTCTTTCAGGACAAGATGGGAACTACACAATTCGTGAAAGCTAGAGCTTTGCTTTATTACTTGCAATGGCACATTGCTTATGCTAGTGCACAGAACATAGTAAGTCTCAGTAAGTTTATGCTGAATGAGTGAATGAAGTACACACTTAACAAGCCTTTCAGCCATCTTCACAATCTCAGCTCTACATTTACTGTAAACAATCCCTCAAGGAAAAAGAACAAATGCAGTTCATAAGGAAAAAAATTGTATATAGTATATATGTATATGTGTGTGTATGTGTGTATATATATATAATATATAATATATTTAAAAATTTAGGTTAATCTAAAATCACCAAGAAAAAGATAACCTTTTGGTCCAAAGAAACAACGTGGTCTCCAAAGTCCATGTTCTGCTGAAAAAGATAATGAAACCATATGATGGGCAAGGACATACTCTCTCTGATTCTGGGACAAACAGGTTAATTTTTGACCTCAGTATCTCTCCTCTAACTCCCCATCCCAAAAAGTAAGAATTTTTCAACTATCTATAAGCAAAAGGAAAAATGTCCCTTTTCTTCTCCCCAGAACAAAGAAAACATCTGATCCAAAGTTCAACTTAATTTATCTCCAATTAGAGGACAGAAACTGCTTGCCATTTTTAGGTGACTTTTTTTTTTTGCTTCTACTCCTACTAAAGTTAAAGAAAATAATTGCAGCATAGATATCTTATCACAGGTATTTTAAAAATATATAGCCGTTGGGATTGGAGTCAGTGTAAGTATTAATGCTTGGAGGAATGGTAATTACAATGTGTAGGCTGTGTGTCACAGAAAACTGTATAGCAGTTAAACAGCTGCAGGCCAGATGTGTTTACCTGGTTACCCCTTCACAATTTAATGTTGAGTGGAAAAAGAAGACATCAAAGTCTATAGCATAATGTCATATAATATAAGTTAAATATTCACAATGAAAGATTCCATATTCTACAAGACTATATGCAAGAAATCAAAAATAGTAGAATAGTTGTTTTTGGAAGAGGAGGGAAATAAGAATGAGGGATAGGGATTCAATATAATACATACATACAAAAATGCACACAAGACAGGTCCTTTGCAGGAATCAATGATAAACCGAGGACTATAAAAGACTCAACCTAATGCAACATGAAATTTAAAAATATACACACTTGTAGGATGTAAGAAGGACTATGATGAAAACTCACTGGATCAGGGGCTGCAAAGAAAGAATCTACTATATTAAATAGGAAATATGATATGGGGTATAAAGAAGAAATGAAGGGCAAAAATAACCTCAAAGATTATACCGAGAGAAAATTGCAAAAAGAAACACAATTAAAACACTCATTCCAAGTTTTCCTAGTTCTCCAGTGGTATTCTACATTGGAAGGAATGTCTATATTGTTCTGAACAGATCTGAAATAATTGGGTACAGAAGAAAGTTGTGAACTGCGTGGGCAGAGATACAGGTGTGAAGGAGGTCACTGTGAGTAACTTGAGACAAGGTATTGGGACGTCTCAGGTTTATCTCTCAGGGTGCTGAGGCAGGATTGCAACGATAAGGAAGAGGAGTAAGAACAAGGAGAGGTATCCAGACAAGGGTATGTAGGCACCCAGGCATAGAAAATGAAGCAGAAGATAAGGAAGGGTTTACCACAGGAGCCAGTCAACGGGGCTGCGGTTTCATAACATCCATATATTCAGAAAAAGACAGGAGGTGAGGACCTCTTTTTTTCAAAATTCTGAGTGTTAAGAATGTCATTGAACTTAGTAAAAATAATATTTTAACTTTTATTGAATGATGATAAATACCAGAGTGACAAAGTAGCATCTGTTTATTGTAGTAACATGTTGAAAAGAAAGAAAAGCTGAGAGAAGTAAAAAAATTGTTCATAATCCAATGAACCACTATTATCATTTCAATATATTTCCTTCTGGTCTTTTCCCAAATATAATATTGCTTTTAACTTTGGTATACATAATTGTAACTATTCTTGTGTGTTTTCTTCTCATTTAATATCACAATTTAAGCTATCTGTGAAATTACTGTATACTCTTCATATACATCAATTTTAATGTGTCAACAGTATTATATTGAAGTAGATTGACCAAATTTAATATAATTATTCTCATCTTTATGGTCTCTATTTTTTTCTCCCCATAATATAAAGTAATGACTATTCTCTCTACTTAGTGATTTTTCTTTCTATATTTCACAATATTTTCTCAGTAAAGATTCCCAGAAGTAAAATTACAAGCACAAAGGTTATGAACATTTTAAGGATCTTGATGCATATAGTAAAGTTGCTTCCAAGAAAGGTTGTACCAATGTAAGCCATCACCAGGAAAGGATGTGTGCCACAAGCACATATTTGTAGCAGTTACTGCGGAAGACCAAGGATGCTAAATTTTGTAAAAACCATATGAGCTGTTTGTTAAACTCCAGGATCCAGACACTACTCATAAACACCCTGGTCCAGTGGGTCTGAAATCTTCATTCTTAACAAGTAACCCAGAATGACTAACCTAAGAATTAGAAAGAATGCATGTTGAAAATACCATTTTGAGATACCTCTTGAAGTGCCTTTTATGTAGATTTTTTAAATTATAGCTAAATGAGATGTCATAAGTACAGAAATCCCCTGTTTTTGTGACATGACAACTGCGTGATTTTGACAACTCAACCTTGTGTCTTACTCTGGATCTGCACATTTAACTTCTCCTAGATATGCCCCAACCAGGTGACTCTTGATTAAATGATAATTTTATGAACATAAAGTAGAAATATATCTGTCACTTTAAACTATTTACCAGGCAAAAATGCTAGTGAATTTGGGTTGTCATGAACCAAAAAAATTGGCAGAAAAAATATAGGGAAAAAGAAATGAGTTTTGTGGCATGTGGGACTTCAATATGTTCTGCACCTCAGAATCGTTTTCTTCCAAATATACCTCCTATTTTCCCCTAGACTGATTCCAGATATACTGAGGTGCTGGCTAGGGGAAGGGAAGGATGCATCCAGTGATCTATGTGAGTCCTCCTCCCTCCAGTGGAATGGTCCTTTCTGCCTTGTTTCCTTGGCCTCAGTTTGCTGGTACAGGGGAGACATGGGGACCTAGTCAGACAAATTGGGTCCTTCCCCACTTAGTTTGTGTTTTGTTGTTGTTGTAGGGGGAGGTAATTAGGTTTACTTATTTGTTATGGAGGTACTGGGGATTGAACCCAGGACCTTGTTCATGTTAGGCACACACTCTATCATTGAGCTATAGTCTCCCCCCTTTCCCTTCTTTTCCGTGATTTTGAATCTGAGGCTCAGAGTCATAGTGTTCACCCATTGAATAATGAAACCCTTAATGCTTGGGAGCTGTCTATGGTCCTGTCTGGGATGGAGAATGAAGCTACCACAGTGAGAATACGCAGCAGGCCTGGGAGATGGAGAAGCAGCTCTAATGGTATTTAAGCTCTCAATTCTGGATGTTCCTTAGGTCTACCTGCTTCTTTCTCCTTTCGAAAGCTTGCTTATTCTACAGGACAGATCAATACCCATGACTAATTTCCCTTTTGTTGGTAAGGTACTTTGAGTTGGGTTTCGATAACTACAGGCATAATAAGCCTGATTTATGCATAAACACTGACGCTTCCTTCCTGAGCCTGCTGACAACACCTTTGGGCTTTGTCAAAAAAGGATCAGGAGATAAAGGTGGTGTGGAGGGTGAGTATTGCTGCTGGCAGTAAGGCAAATGACAGCATCAAAAGTGCTAAGCTTTTGATTTTTCCGCAGTTTTATTGATATATAATGAACATATAACATTGTATGAGTTTCAAGGTACAACATAATGATTTGATATATGTATGTATTGTAAGATGGTCACCAAAATAAGTTTAGTTAACATCTGTCACCTCACATAATACATTTTTCTTGTGGTGAAAACTTTTAAATTCTACTTGCTTAGCAACTTTCAAGTATACGGTACAGCATTGTTAACTGTAGTCACTGTGCTACACATTACATGTCCAGAACTTATTTATCTTGTAACTGACAGTCTGTATCTTAGGACCACCTTCGCCCATTTCCCCCATCTTCCTCCCCACCTCTGGCAACCACCAATGTGTGGTCTGTTTCTATGAGTTTATTTGTCTATTTTTTTAGATTTCACATGTAAGTGAGGTCATACAGTATTTGTCTTTATTCTGTCTGACTTATTTCACTTAGTATAATGCCCTCAAGTTCTGTTCATGTTAATGCAAGTGAGTGGCATGAATTCCTTCTTTCTCATAGCTAAATAATACTCCACAGTAGATAGATAGATAGATAGATAGATAGATAGATAGATAGATAGATAGATAGATAATAGACAGATCATAGATAGATGATTGTTGGATAGAGACAGAGAGAGATGACGTTTTCCTCTTACATTTACTGAAATGTGGCTTAACATGTTATCTATCCTAGGGAATGTTCCATGTACATTTGAAAAATAAAGTATATTCTGTGGTTTGGGGGTAGAATGTTCTGTTTAAATTTATTAAGTTTATCTGATCAAATGTGTCATTTAAAGCTATTGCTCTATTGATATTTTGTAGGATGATCAATCCTTTACTGTGTGGTATTAAAACCCTCTATGATTTTTGTATTACTGTCAACTTTTCCCTTTACATCTGTTAATATCTGCTTTATATATTTAGATGTTCTTATGTTGTGTGCATAAATATTTACAAATGTTATATCCTTTCTTTGAATATACCCCTTTATCATTATGTGATGCTCTGCTTTGTCTTTTCCTACAGTCTTTGTTAGAAAATCTAATTTGTCTACTTAAATTTTCTTTTCATTTCCATTTTTATGGAACACCCTCTTCCATCCCTTCACTTTCAGTCCGTGTGCTTTCAGTTCTGAAGTGTCTCCTGTGGGCAGCATAAGGATGGGTCTTGTTTTTTCACCCATCCAGCTACCCTGCGTCTTCTGATTGGAGCATTTAGTTTGTTTGCATTTAAAGTGATTATTGATAAGCATGAACTTACTGCTTTTTGTTAATTGTTTTGGGTTTTTTTGGTAGATTTTCTCTGTTCCCTTCTTCTCTTGGTCTGTAATTTGGTCATTGTTTTTCATGTTATGTTTAGGTTTCTTTCTCATTATTTTTTGTGTATGTACTATAGGATTTTGGGTTGTAGTTACCATAAAGTCTTCCTCCCTCTCTCTCTTTCTCTCTCTCTCTCTCTCTCTCTCTCTCTCTATATATATATATATATATATATATATATATATAGTTAGATAGATAGATAGATAGATAGATACACACACACACATACACATACATATACGTATAGCAGTTTATTTTAAGCTGACCGTCACTTAGGATTGAAAGTACTCAAAAAGCACTGCATATTCACTCCCCCAATATGTTTTGTGTTTTGGATGTCATATTTTACATCTTTTAATTTTTTTAACATTTTTATTGATTTATAATCATTTTACAATGTTGTGTCAAATTCCAGTGTTCAGCACAATTTTTCAGTCATTCATGGACATATACACATTCATTGTCACATTTTTTTCTCTGTGATTTATCATAACATTTTGTGTATATTTCCCTGTGCTATACAGTGTAATCTTGTTTATCTATTCTACAATTTTGAAATCCCAGTCTATCCCTTCCCACCCTCTACCCCCCACTGGAAAACCCTAAAAGGTCCACACAAAAGCTACTAGAGCTGATTGAAGAATTCAGCAAGGTAGCAGGTTACAAAATTAATGCTCAAAAATCAGTTGCATTTCTTTACACTAACGATAAATCAACAGAAAAAGAAAGTAAAGAAACAATCCCCTTTAAAATAGCACCCAAAGTAATAAAATATCTGGGAATAAGTCTAACCAAGGAGGTGAAAGAATTATACACAGAAAACTATAAACCACTGATGAAGGGAATTAAAGAAGACTTTAAAAAATGGAAAGATATTCCATGCTCTTGGATTGGAAGAATCAATATTGTTAAAATGGTCACACTGCCCGAGGCAATCTACAGATTTAATGCAATCCCTATCCAATTACCCAGGACATATTTCACAGAACTAGAACAAATCATAATAAAATTTATATGGAACCATCAAAGACCTAGAATTGCCAAAGCATTACTGAAGAGAAAGAAAGAGGCTGGAGGAATAACTCTCCCAGACTTCAGACAATACTATAGAGCTACGGTCATCAAGACAGCATGGTTTTGGTACCAAAACAGACATATAGACCAATGGAACAGAATAGAGAGCCCAGAAATGAACCCACAAACTTTTGGTCAACTCATCTTCGACAAAGGAGGCAAGAATATACAATGGAATAAAGACAGTCTCTTCAGCAAATGGTGTTGGGAAAACTGGACAGCAGCATGTAAAACAATGAAGCTAGAACACACCCTTACACCATATACAAAAATCATCTCAAAATGGATTAAAGACTTAAACATAAGACAAGATACAATAAACCTCCTAGAGGGAAACATAGGCAAAACATTATCTGACATACATCTTTTAATTTTGTCTCTCCCTTTACTGTAGTTATCATTGATTTGACTACTTTTGCCTTTTAACCATCATATTATCTTTTTAAGTAGCTGATCTACTGCTTTTGCTATATATTTGCCTTTCCAGTGATATTTTTTTCTCTTTTATATGTATACTTTATTCTAGTGATGGTCATTTATTTTCTGCTAAGAAGACTCTAATATTTCTTGTAAGGCCAGATTAGTGGTAACAAAATCCTTTAGTTTTTGCATGTCTGGGAAACTCTTTCTTTCCTTCAGTTCTGAATCATAAATTTGCTGGGTAGAGTGTTCTTGATTGTAAGTTTTTTTTTCTTCCTTTCCACATTTTAAATATATTGTACTGCTTCCTTCTGGACTGCAAAAGTTTTGCGGAAAAATCATCGAATAGCCTTGTGGTTCCCTTGTATGTGAGTAGTTGTTTATCTCTTGGTGCGTTTAAAATTCTCTCTTTAACTTCAGAATTTAATTATGATATGTTTTGATGTGGATCTCTTTGGTTTATTTTGTTTGGAACTCTTCTTGGCTCTGGATATCTGTTTCCTTCCCCAGGTTGGGGAAGTTTTCAGCCAACTTTTCAGGGAAAAGTTGTCCCTTTCTCTTTTTTTTCTCCTTCTGGAACCCCTGTATGTGAATGTTACTATACTCGACGTTGTCCCGGAGCTCTCTTGAACTTTCTCATATTTTAAAATTCTTTTTTTTCCTTCTTGTTGTTCTGATTAGATGATTTCCACTGTTCTGTCTTCCACATTGCTGACCCATGATTCTGTATCATCTAATATATTGTTGTTTTCCCTAGTGTATTTTTTAATTTCAGTTATGGTATTCGTTAGCTCTGATTGGTTCTTTCTTATACTTTCTAACTCTTTGCTGAAGCTCTCATTGTGTTCTTTCATCCTTCTCCTGAGTACAGTGAGCTCCTTTATGACCATATCTTTGAACTCTATCAGGTAAATTATTTACCGTCATTTCGTTGTGCTATCAAGGTTTGAGAGGAACATAAAAAATAACACTTACTGGTACCTCTGACCCTGGAGAGAGCAGTTCTCTGTTTGTCAGATGCTATAGAGTTAGTAATTTTTTTTTCACTTATAGGCTAAGTTCCCTTTGAAGCACTGTTTTTTCACTGTGTCTCAGGAAAGGTTTGTCTGTGCTCAGACCCCTCAGTGACATCCATCCCTACTGCAGGTTGTCATGTCAAGGATGTCAATACTGTGCCTCTGCCTCTCCTACCTGTTTCTATGTGATCCTTGTACCGTTTGTTACACAGAAGCTGTTCAACCAGCCCACAGTCCTTCTTCAGGAGAAATTGCTCTATAAGTAAGTGTAGATTCAATGTGTCCATAGGAAGAGGTGAGTTCAGAGACTCCCCACACTCCCATCTGGAACTGGAACCTCTGTATCACTTTTTCTTTATCTGTTCATTCATGAATGGACACTAGGTTATTTCCATGTCTTGGCTATGCTGTAATAAGCATAAGGGTGCAGATATCTAAGATGGTAATTTTATTTTATTCAGATATATACTCAAAAGTAGAATTGCTGGATCATATGGCAGATCTATTTTTAATTTTTGAGGAAACTCCATGTTGTTTTCCATCAAAGTTGCACAATTTTCATTCTTACCAACAGTGTACAAAAGTTTCCTTTTCTCCATATCCTCACCAACACTTATCTCTTATCTTTTTAATGATAGCCATTCTAGCAGAAGTGAGGTAATATTTCACTGTGTTTTTGGTTTGCATTTTCCTGATGATTAGTGCTGTTAAGCACCTTTTCAGGTACTTGGCCATTTATATGTCTTTCTGGGAAAAAAAAAGTCTATTCAGTTCTTCTGCTCATTTATTAACTGGATTTTTCTATTGAGTTGAATGATCTTCTTATCTAATTTGGATATTCATCCCTCATTAGATATATGATTTGCAAATATTCCCTCCCATTCTGTAGGCTGCCTTTTCATTTTGTCGATGATATTCTTTTCTATGCAGAACTTTTCAAAACACTCTTTAAAAATATTTTTATTTATTTATTTTATTTTTTGATGGAGGTAATAGGGATTGAACCCAGGACCTCATGCATGCTAAGTGTGTGCTCTACCACTGGGCTGCACACCCCACCCCCCACAGAACTTTTTAGTTTGATGTAGTCTTATTTATTTATTTTTGCTTTGATCATCCTTGACTTTAGAATGTGTCAAGGTTTTTGATTCATACAGATATAGACTTGGTCCTGATTCTTCTTGCTTAGGTGTAGGGCCTTGGGTGAACTGTCAGCCTCTCTAAGCCTTCATTTCCTTGATGTAATATTGAGATATTTTTCCTCACATAACAATTTATAGAGATTCAGTGAAGTATTACACAAATTTACATAAATGTGCCTATTATGAAGCTATATGCATAGTAGGTGCTCCATATTCTGTACTCTGGGTTGTAGTTCAAGCATCTTCATTCAAAACAACAGCTTTGAAAGGTCTGCTGCATCTGGTTCTGCAAATTCTGCCTCATCCAGGACCTCTGAATCAAAAAGTCTCCTAGTTCTTTCTTTCATAAACTTGACCAAGATTTATTGACTTGAAGGATGGAGTGATCAAGTTTTTGAAATGACTTTGGAAAATTTTCTTAATAGTCATTGTTTTGGAGTGTGACTCCCTCAGACAATGAAAATAATTACAGTTATTTAAGAGAAAAAAAATCTCTTTTTTTTGTACCACATTTTAATTCTACACTATTTCCTAGGCATTATCTCAGCCATGTTTCATACTGTCCCTCCAAGATAGTTAATGTAAATATTATCATTCTCATAAACAGAAGTCAAAACTGAGGCTTTCTCATCCTTTAACTCAGTCAAAATTCATTGGGTTAGGCATTGTATTGGGTGCTGTTATTAGATGAAGAGAGTAATAAGATGTGGGCTTAGCCTCCAAAAGCCAGGGTGAAGGGTAGACAAATGAATAGAAAGCATAACAGGGGATGATGGAAGAACCAGGGCCACAGTGAGAACTCACACTACAGATGAGTGGAATAAACAGGGTCTAATATAACTGACTTTGCTTCAAGACCAGAACAAAAGCTAAGATGAATAGGGGTAGCTCTGTTTGATATTCAGTAATTGTTGTCATGGAAGACAGATTAGATATTGTGTGTTCTGGTTAATCCAATATTCCACATAATTGTGAATTCTGCCTATATTAAATAACATATTAAAGTTTTGAGAAGTGAAAATAGAAAAAAATTTAATAAGCCACTCTTGGCTCTGGCCTTCAGAGATGTTGTTCGAAACATCAATTTGTATCATAATATAAAGTGGAAAGTCAGTAAGATGTGGTAATTGAGTCAAGGCTATGAAGTCATGCTCCCTGTGTTAAAATCCTAGCTTTCTCACATGCCAAGAAAAATTGCGTAATTACTCTGTACCTTGGTTTCCTCATTTTTAATGGAGATATTGATGCAGTGATGCTGTGTACTTTATAGGATTCTTGTGAACGTGAAGAAGTTAATCAGCCCACAGCCTTTAGCAGGGTGACTGACACACAGCAGAAACTCGATAATTTTATTACTGCTAGAAGATGTAGCAGTTCAGGATGGAAAGGGGTTCTCTGAAGGGCCTAGAACAGAGTGGTCCCCAGATGCTGACCATTCTTCCTTAGAACTTGCCTTGGTTCTGCTATTCCGAGGGTGAGGAAGAGTCCCAGGCCTGGGTTATTGTATTAGTAATACATAAGAGGAAAACGTAAGATAAAAACAATGAAGCAATGTCTTCGATTCCTACCATCTTTCTTTCAAAAAATGCTCTCTGGTCCTAAGCCTGAGCATTTTCCCTCTGTAGTCTTACAAGTGAGAGCTCCACAGACTCACATCTCAGATCAGATATGGTTTCCGAGGATGTCATTAAATTTTATCTTTTTAGGAATGGATAACCAAGTAGTCTACCAAAAAGTTTGGAAGACCTTTTTGGTCTCTTACCCATTTTGAAGAGTCAACTCATTCATATTAATAGCTCTCAGATATTAATCAGTAAGGCTGATTAATAGGCAAATTTAATGACCCAAGATGACAGCTAAAATCCAGGTATTTTTCAACTATATATTGCCTAAATGACTCATGTAAATCTTGGAAAAATCTTATTACTCCTTACTAATCACCCTTACCAAAATAAGTACTAATTTTAATGCTGTCCATATTACCCAACACTTCATAACAGCTAGAAGTGTAATGTCAACTTAAGGAACCCTTTCCCACACACTATGGTGCTTATCTCTGAGTACCCAACACCACAGAAACCTACTTGAGACCTAATTATTAAGCTAATGGCAATTAGAAATACTTGAGAATGTTTTTCAGTTTCAATTTATCTTTTAGAGGAAAAATGAATGTTACATTTATTTTCTAATTTAACTTTTCACATGAAATCCATTTGCAACTATTTTGTTTAATTTTTTTTAAATTTTGGTTTTGTTTGCAGATAGACAGCATTTTATTTACCAGCAAACAGATTATGGAACTTGGATTTTCAATCAGAATTATTTCCCTTGAAACCAAAAGTTAGAAGATCACTGTTCCTTGATATTCATAGATTTATCAAGAGTATACACATACACGTTTTCACTTCCTGATAAAATATTTATGAAGGGAAGAGATTCCCTTATCTATCAAATTATATACTCTAATTCAGCAAATGCTTTATCTTCTGGAACATGAGTTTAATTGGCAAATATGGGCCTGGGTAATTCTCACAAGATTACTTCAGATTAAGATCTCTGAGGTTTTGTTTTTATGTCAATCTCTGCAAGGAAAAAAAATCTGTTCTAATTTCCCCCAAAGTGTTTTGACTTTTTGCAAGCTGTATAACAATGGTTTTATTCAAATTGATGCAAATTTGAAAAGCCCTTGACATTTTCCCTTAACCAGACATTTAAAAAAAAAAAATCCAAGTAGCAGGTGTTGACTTTTATGCAACCAGCCATCAAATGAGCTTCTTATTTTTCCTTTCTTAAGTTTCCAGCAAACTCTGAACACACGTTATAGTCTAGAGAAATAGGCCATTGATCCAGCAGCACATAAAACCAACTGAGTTTTTGCCCTGAAGTGGAGTGTTTGGCAGATGTTTCTGTGGTGAATTTGTGGAGCATTCTAAAACAGATTGTCGAGGACATTTTGGAACAAGGACAACAGTAAATCAAATCTTTCCCTTTCTCTTTCTCTCCTGCCCACCTTCGTCTATTAACTGTGAACTAATGATTACTGAAACTTTTCTGCAAATACCATGAGTGCCACGAGGACTCACATTCACTGAAAAACCTGTAAAACTCCAATCTTGTGTTTAGTAAGGTGGGAGGAGAAGAGAAGGGGGAAGTCCCACCAAGTTAAAAGTACATGGAATTCATTACTGCAAAGTTTCACTGTGTGAAGTTTATAGACTTGCGATTTGATGCCTGGTGCCTAAGCACCTGGATGTATTTTTTAAATTTGTTTTTGTTTTTATGGTGGTGGTGGTTTTGATTTTTTTCCCTAAATATTTTAAATCAAAGAGTTTAATTTGCCTTCTGCCTTGCC
This sequence comes from Vicugna pacos, assembly GCF_048564905.1. Classification (NCBI taxonomy): domain Eukaryota; kingdom Metazoa; phylum Chordata; class Mammalia; order Artiodactyla; family Camelidae; genus Vicugna; species Vicugna pacos. Next base: position 112,425,942 of record NC_132988.1, on the reverse strand, counting down.
TCACAATTGAAGGTCAAAGTGTGAGCACCTTCTCATCCAATGTGATTTCCTTAAAAACTTCCAACAGCTTTTTTTTTTCGTCCTGGTTTTTAATGATTTGTAGAAAGGGAACACTCCGGTTTGAGGAGGTGAGATTTGTTCTGGGTTGATATTTTGTGCCAGGGTATTCTTTTTCTCAGGCTTAGAAATCATGCCATCCTCTTTAGAGTCCTTCCAAATCTCAACCTCCACGGTCCTGGCAGTGTTGTTTCCCCTTTTTCCTTTACGTTTCCAGTGAACCTTATTTATGCAGCTCTTTAACACGTCCATCACCTGGTACCATAATCACCTGGAGTCCGTCTTGGGCGATGGGTGAAAGTTTGGATTTGGTAGCAGACACACTCATTCTTACTTCACAAGGATCACAACATCCCTGTGCAGTTGGTACTATTATTATCCACCCTTTACTTGTGTGGAGGGGTAAAGGTTGGAGAGTAATAAAAACACTAGCTTCATGGATGTTGTGAGAACTAATGAATATTCACCGTAAAACACCACATGTGGTAAGCATGTACGAACGGTCACTGTTGGCCAAGTTCCTGTTCATCTTCTCAGCTAACCAAAATCTCCTCCAGAATAGACACAGCATCTTGACTCTTCTACCCTTTTGAGCCCAGAAGGGTATTTGGGCATATAATTCACACCAGACAAATAGTTGTTGAGTGAACAAATCACTGACCTGAAATCTCATTCTCACCTGCTTTCCTTAATTACTGCCTGGCTCAGGAACACAGACTATGTGTTTAATCTGCACACACCCCATCTCCCTCACCTGGTGTTCTGTGCATCCTTCAAGACACATCACCTCCAGCTCAGCCTCCCTGAGGCTTTGATCCACCATGACGGTTCTTACCTCTGGACTTCACAGTCCTTTGTCTACTGTCTTTGCTATTTTAGATCTATTTCTCTGTAAGAAAAAGCCATAGCATTCTCCTATTCAGAAGCTTTCAACAGGAAGATCCCCCTTGTCATGAGGATGGAGTCTACACTCCTCACTGTGGGATGCTAGGTTTCCTCCATCCTCTGGCCAGCCACTGTCCATCTCTCTAGCTGCCTCACCTGCTGTGACTGTTCATGATCTTCCAACACTCTTATAGTTAAAAAAGAAAAAAAAAACTTGAGTCACTTTTCTTCCCCTTTCCGTGGTGTTATACAGAATTTTAATTGTTGACTTATTCCCCTCACTGACATGACAGTAAGAACTGATTTGTATGACTGGTGAAAACTCAGTACCTAACACGTAGTAAGGTATTAAGAGAAAAAGTCATCAAATAAACAATTTGAATATCCTTGGAATGTCATTTCCTGTTCACAGAATGCCAACCTATCCTGTGGCTTCTAAAATAAGTGTTAATGTCTAAAAATCTGCTCAGCCTTCATCTTCATTGCCAAGCTCTCATGACAACACCCAGAGGCAATGGCTCATGCTCTCATTCTGCACATTCCTTTTCAATTTCATGTTTTTCCCTGAATTGGTTTGTGTTTACATGTGTGTCTTGCTCCTTCTAGGATGTGAGATCCTGGTGGGCAGTGACAGTTTCAAATACCCTTTGTGGTCCTACACCTACAAGAGGAATGATACATTGGATGTGCTCAGCCAGTGTGCTGAATCATTGCTTTGATTTCCAAATAGTAGCAGGTTTCCCATTCATCCAGCAAACCAATCTCCAGCAATTCCTGAGCACTGTAAAGGGTAATTTGATTGTCTTTTAGACTCAGGCTATTATGAAGCAGTTCACGAAAATGTGCTGATTAACAAGCCATCAAACTGGAAGAAATTGCTATTGGTAACACTCTCGTTAGGGAGTGGATTTTATAGCCTGGTGGCTTAGAGGACATGTGCCTGGAATACCTGAGTGAGATAGAGAGAGGCTTTAAAAGTGTAGATGATGGAACGACAAGCATGAGGAATGTGCTCAGTGTTGTTCTGAAAAACACAAGTATAGATGGGAATTGAGCAAATCCCACATCACTTTAAGATGCTAGCAGCACGGTTTGGGGCTGAAAAACTATTACGTGGGGAGAAGCACGCATGGTAAACCTCCTGGGACTGAGGAGTAAGGCAGTGTGCGTGGTGGAAGGAATCCTGACCCGGGCGTGGCACTGACAGGCTGTGTCACCTCGGGCAAGTGTGACGACCTCTCTGGGCTCTAGTTAATTTATGTGGCATAAGGCATTAGAACAGTCAGCAGTTTAAAAATATTTATTTAGACAAAAACCATATATGGAATCCAGCATATGAAATGGTTAAAACTGGTATTGTTCTGGTAGATTCTGGGGCCTGGAAACCCTGCTAAACCTGCTTTCCTCTTCCCGACACCACTCAGAAATGGCCCCTGAAGCACCTTTAAGGAAACTAAGGGCACTTAGGAGCACAGCTTGCAAGCCATTGGCCTACATTGTGTCAAGGTCACATGTACACCTAACATTCTAAAACTTTGTGGTTCTATAAATTAATGTCATATTTCTATAAAAACTATTTTAACAGTAAAATAATTACACACACATATGTACACATGCATACATAATTTCTCATGATTTATGAAATTATACACATGCATTACTGCCTGCAGCTCCAAGGTGGAAGGTACAGTAGGGTTTTATATCCTCATTTAACAAAAGAAGGTGTAGCAATGGGTTGGTATTAAATAAGAAGATGGCTATTCTGGGTGGTGGTCTGGCTTCTGATAGGCATTAGGTGGACGGCAACTTTTGAGAACTGCATACTTTTGAGGACCTAAATTATACTGGGAATGGAAATACAATAAAAGAAAAGAAGAGTCCCTGATACTGCAATACTTGTGATGTAATTAGATATATATGCACATAGTCACATTTCAACATGACAGTTGTTTTAAGATACAGTTCAGCCAAGGATGCCACAGAGAAATAAGAGGAGCACATAGTAAAACGTGGGTGCAAGGAATTGCTTTTTGGGGGAGATGCTCCCTGGCTTCAGTGTAACAGAAGAAAAAAAAAAAGCTTTAAGAAGAGGAAACACTGTGAAGAAAGACACCAAGTGTAAAATCACATGAGAGTGTCATGTGAGAGAGAAAGACAGGCAGAAGTGGAGTCCACAGTGGGAGACAGAGACCAGATGTCAGAGTCCAAGGTGTCATGCTAAGAAGCTGCACATTAAAGCTGATGAGAGGATTTTAACTAGAAAGTGAAAATGTCAGGTTTTTTAATTTTAGAAAGGCTACCTTGTCTTTCATGTGCAGAAGGGGGTAGAGTTGGAAAAAACTGGAGGTAAGGAGACAAAATTGGGAAGTGACTGCAATTATGCAAGAGTGAGATGATAAGGAACGAGTTTAAAGTGATGATTGTTACTTCAAAGAAACTAACAAAACAACGTGCAAAACCTCTTACTAATGACTCAGAGAAGGGAAAGAGTCTTGACCATTTGTTTTTCTTTCATAATTATTCCGTATTTCCTTGTGTGGGGGCCCCTGCTTCTCTCTTCAGCATCTCCCACCTTAGCTCATCCCATCACTGTATCCCCAAAAGAAGCATGAAAATATCTTTACATTTAGGTAGGAATTTAAGTGATCTGAGGATGAAAGAGTCTTAAGAACCCTAGGGAAAATCACAAAGGAGACTTAAAAGGATTTGAATAAATGCATATTTTAAATGTCAAAGGTGCCATGTGCAAAATTAAAATGAAACAACCTCATAAAGAATTTGCCATAAAAGTGCAAAAAGTAAATACCAGTAGTGTCCAAATAGCTCATACAAATCAATTAGAAAAGCACTTAACCTCAAGATCAATGGCCAAAGAACTTGGACAGAACATTACAGAAGAAGACAAAATAGCTAATAAACATAAGGATAATATGCAGCCCTACCAGTGTAACAGAAATGAAAACTGAAGAAACGAGAAAAAATGTTCCCATATCAAATTATCATAGCTGTTTTAAAAGCTTATGGCTCCATACTGCTGTTGATGGAGACAGGACCAAGAACACATCCACAGTGGGCTCAGGGAGTGGGGGAAGGGTGTTTGTGCAATAGTTCTGGAAAGTAATTTTATATATATATACATACACACATACACATATATATATATTTATATGGAGAGGGTGGGGGAGAGTTTCAAAACAGTTATAACCTTTGGGCTGTTAGTTTCATTAATACGAATCTGCCTAAAGAAATATTAAAGATGCAGTAAATACTTATTCACAACAATGTAAAGTCCAGCACCTTTTACAGTGGCCAAAATCTGAAGCATTCAAAATATCTAACAATAGAAGTTTGTGTAAAGGAATAATGACTTAGTGACACAAGGACCACTATGCAGTTTTTTAAAACTTTAGCTTTTGAATACTTTTATCAAGAAAAGTGTCCTGCTGTGGTGGCAAAGGGGAAAAATAACACACAGCTGTATATATGCTACCAGTCCTAATTATGTCTACCTTAGTGTGTGTTTACAAATATGTATAAATGACGGTACATTTTTGTAGATATGTGAACCCCAGTATCACATCGCACATGAATGCACAGTGTTGCTGAAGAACGACCTAGGATTATGTGTTTTGCAAAGCTTATCAAACCTAGCTGACATTTCTAATTTCACATTACAAATGTTTGCTATTGTCTACTCACTGTGCAAGGCAGCAACTTTTGAAAAGTGATGACTTTACTTCTTTAAAAAGAGATCATCACCCTGTGAGATAGATAAAAGCATTTAATGAAACTTAAACAAGTACTTAAATTTGTTATAAGAATTATGTGAAATACATGACTTTTGGCAGAAGAGTGATTGTGAAAAACCCCAGGAAACTTTCTTCACCAATTTGCTATCTACCGATTATGCATATTAAATAAACTGGAATAAAAACACTAAAATGTTAATGGGGTGATATATGGGTTGGCAGAGAGAATCTCCTTTTACTTTTATGATTTTGAATTTCCTCTGAGCATGCAGTGCCTGGAAAACAAGAAAAGAATATAATGCTGAAGTTACTAAAGTCACACTCTGCTGACCTGTTCACACCTCCAGAACTTCTCAAAGTAGACGAGGGAAAACAGGGACATGCAATCTGGCTCACACCATGGTTTGGCTTTACTATCTAGGCTGTGCCATTAGAAAGCTTGGGAGAGATTTCATTTTCAAACAGAATGAACTCAGCAAGCAATTTTCCCTCTCATTAAAAACTTCCTGCTCCTGTTACCACTTTCCCCAGTGCCTCCCAAACCCAAATGACTTCCTATCCAAACTCTCAACACTGACTCCAGCCACGCCATGTCCAGAAGCCCATCACCTCCTTCAGCTCTCCTGTCTCACTGCACGGGCTCTTTAATTGAACGGCTCCCAGCGCTTGGTATCTCTCTCTGCAGACCTTGATTATGTGGCACCTCGTGAATAATCCCTTGCCAGAATGTCCTCCCTGCAGTCCCCCTGGCCAGGCCTCTGGTGTGACTCGACCCTTTCCCACAGCAAGTCTGCAAAAGTTTCAAATTTGCAGGCAGTAATCCTTCAGCCAGGGTGAACTGAGGACATCCCTAAGGCCAGGATGACTTGTAGAGAGAAGAAAAACACCCTCTCCATAGAGATCAGCGAATTATCTCCCCTGGAAAAGAAAAAATAATGAAGGGGAAAAGCATCCATGAATTAATACTGGTTCAAAGCCTACTATGTGCCAGTTACTAACTGTTGTGACTTTCCTAAAAAGGAAGCTCTAACTGACTATCCCAAGAATGGAATTGATACAATTAGGCCCCTGCTTTATCAGTTAGAAAACTGAGGTGCAGAGAGTTTAAATAGCTTAGGTGAGGTCATAGAATCAGGAGTTGCAGCCAGGTCTCCTGACTGTAAATGCATGGTTTGCTCCAGATAGTACAGTTCTGGAGGCAGAAAGCAAGACCCTGAGTTAATGGAACGCAGAGTTAGACTTGGTGAAAAGGAACAAAAGACTCTCCAGGAAGGACAGCTAATGGTCCTTTGTACCAGATGATAAAAGAGATATGGGGATAGGAGAAAGAGTCAGGAAAACCCACGTGAACAGTTAGGCTGATGGATCACTGGGCTGGACATCACAGGACTGATCCTCTTTTGCTCCCAGTGAGCCCAATTGGAAGAGTTCCTTCACATGGGTCCCGGTCTGTCCCAGTGTCCTGCTACAAAGGTACAACTTTGCTTCTATACTCTACTTGATTTCATAACATGCTATTGAGTGGTGCTCTTTCTGTAACTAAAAAACCTGTAGGCTGTTATATGTTCCAAATACATCCAGGATCTGACTCCATTTCATTATCTCATTGCTGTCACTTGGATGCAAACCACCATCATTTGCCTGGATGGTCATGATAGTTCTTAAGTCTTACCTCTTTTTAGCCTCACTTCCTTACACCCCATTCTTACCAGAAACCAAGTGCTCTTTTATTTTAGGAAGGTCCAGATCAGATTATGCAGTTCTTCTGCAATGTCTTTGCACTATTTTATCAGCGTAGAAAGTTCTTCAGTGCCTTAGGAGGCCCTGTATCAGCAGTTGGCAAACTCTCCGTAAAGGACCAAAGAGTAAATAATTTAGACCCTGTGGCCCATACCACAGGGTCTCTGCCACAGCTACTCAACTCTACCATTGTAGTGTGGCTGTGTTTCCATCAGACTTTATTTGCAAAGGCAGGTGGTAGTCCAGATTTGGCCCTTGGCACCATAGTTTGCTGATCATCTTAGAAGTAATCAATAAATAATGCAAAAGCCTAGTTCTTGGCACCAGTGTTGATGAAAGAGGGTCCTGGAGGAAGGGATGGAAACCCCATGTGTAAGAGTCAATGATGCACAGCAGAAGGGACATTCATGCTTGAGCCAGAGTGGAGGAAGAAAAGATGTCTAGAGAGGAAGGTGGTTGCATACTTAAGTGTGTGGGGAGTGGGAGAGGATGAGAATGAAGTTATTCATGTCTGAAGGCTTTATAATCTCAACGAACTATAGGGGGAGGACTATTTTACATGGTTGGAGGTGGTTATTAACTGAGTCATGATTCAAGAAAATGATGATAATTTGGAAGAGCTTCTGGAAGTGAAACTAAACCATGAACAAGCAAAATTATCAAGAATGATTTAGCAAAATGGTGACAGGACTGTCTGCTGGGCTGGAGTACAATGATCACTGCCATTTTCTCCATCATGCTCTCTGATATTCTTAGTGTTTCTTTCAATTGCCTAATTTTAAGAAGAAGAAGAAGAAATATGGAGAAAATGCAGATTTGGGATGCTGCTGCGTAGCTGTGGCAGAAGGCAAGGGTGCCATGGAGGTGGGGTTGCTAATAAAATTTTTAAAAAGAACAATTTAGATGATCAAAAACAAAGTCCAGCTTGTTCAGGGAACTCCTGAAGCCTTACAGTCTGAACAAGATAGAGAGATAAAAGGGTCAAAGAACTATTTGTGTTAATGAACAGAAGTGGTGGGTTTAAAGAAAGTGAGAAATGTGTAAGTCATGGAGGCTGAGCAAAATTCTTTTACTAATAGAGTTCAAGATTCTAGGGATGGAACAGCTCTGGGTCTTAACATAGTTTGAGGTGTAATCATAAGAGTGACTCTTGGAAAGGAAGCTGAAGCTGAATTTCACGTAAGCTGAAAAGATCAAATTATTCGAATTCTAGAGTGTTTTGATGGAAATCACATAGAATGACAGGCAATTAGAAGAAAGGAAAGGATATTATAATGTGCTGTTTATCCTGATAAAACCCTCAACTCTTGGATTGCAGGTGATACAATCTAACAGCACTGGGCACATGAAAAGTTTCTTAACAAAATGCCAAATGGGTGCAGGGGATCTCTTCTCCTCTTCCCAGCTTCTCAAGGGCAATAGAGTTGAATGAAATAGATTTCTAATAAATGCTGAGGGTGAGTGGTGGAAGAGCTGTGAGAGTAGGTGACTCAAAACAAACAAAAACAAACAAACAAACAAACAAACAAAAAAACCCCAAAAGACTTCAGGATAACACACAGGGGCAAAGATACCCCTGGACAGAAGTTTGCTCATTTCTGGATAAGTGCTAAGGAAAGCTTTTTCTGCATCTTTCAGCTCCTGGCTACCCATGTTCTAGTGGGGTGCTTAGTCCAATACCCCAGACAGAAGTTTCCAGAGAAGAGTGTGCAATGGAGACTTCTGGAGAGGACTGCCCCTTTCCAGTACAAATAAACGTCCCAGAAAGAGATCCTGTGTAGATCTGAGGAAGAACAATCATCTATTTCAACCCATATTAAATGCATTTTAAATGCCCAAGCATAAATTATTTAACCTACCCTCATTTTGAAGATATGAAAACTGAGAGCCCTGGCTGTGTAATCAAACAAGATGTGAGTTGCAGCTCTGACACTTAGTGGCTATGACACACCGTGGCCAAGGCACTTTCTTTTCCCAACCTCAGTTTCCTCATCTGCAAACCTCACAGCTGTGTTGAGAATTAAGTGAGATAAAGCACAGCTCAGGACATATTTACAACGTCTGTTATTAGCAATATGTCAATATCAATATGTCATTAATACTACTATCCTTGTCTAAGACTCCACAGGCTGCTAATTGCACATCGAGGTAGGGAGTTAGACCCTTTATATTCAGGATAGCCACCTCTCCAATCTCTGAAAAACTGGAAAATTTTATCTCTGGAATTCCAATGATTGTACAGTGTTACGCACTTTGTCCATGATAGGTCATAGAGGCAAAACAAGTTCAATCTGATGTTGGAGCCTAAACTCATTCCACTGCATAATTCTTCCTTCCCAAGTAAAAATAAAAAGATCGGTTGCTTAAGGGATTTGTTAACACGCTCTGGTTTCTGATTCTGTCTGATCAGCAAGCATATGTGATACTTTCATCTCCCTACATATGTGTTCAGCGTACCAGTTATTTCAATATCCAAAGCCTCATTTAAGAAGAACTGTTCGTAAGTTATGAGGTAGTAAAATAATAGCTCCATGGCCACCAGCACCAGTCTCTGCTGCACGCGGCTCCATGAACACTCCGGCGTAAACACCGTTATTACAGCAAAGCTCTGTTGCATTCATGTTCCTTTGACAAAACAAGTGTTCTGTTTTCTGTGCTGTCCTTTTCAGGCTGATGTCACAGTTTTTAAGAACTCATTTAATAGTTGATGCCAATCGAGCTTTCTGTCTATTTCCATGGAATAGGTAGCATCAGAAATACATTACATCACAGCATGATCGATGTCCAGGGATTTATTTATTTTTCTCCCATCTTATACTAAAGGAACTGGGAACAAAGCAGAGGGAAAGAGGAGGGGCCCTCTGTCAGAATTAGAAATCTGTCAACCCATCTCAAATACGGCTATCACTTTGGCTTTAGGGGAAAGCATTATTACTTGGCTCTGAGGGTTCATCTCAGTGGAGGTAAAATAGATTATAAGTTGACAAATAGAATTTCCCAGAATAAACATGTGCCTGTTATAGCCTGTGTCCTACTAGCTTAACATCAAAATCTCCAGTTAATGGGGAATAATTTCACAGCTCCTGGAGAGAGCTGTGTGACCTTGGCCAGTCTCTTAAAGTTTATGAATATTAATTTTCATATGTATAAAATATGGTTTATCATATCTATTTGGAAATATCATAAGGGTATTTAATGATAGAATGTACTGAAAAGTGTCTAGCAGCGTGTTTAAGACCTGATAGCCATTTTTAAAAATGTTAATTTCTTAGCAAGAAGTGCAGAGTAACCCATCCAGCAGTCTTCCTGCTTCTACAGAGATTCAGGGCCTGGCAGAGCCCAGCATCTTTTCACTGGTCCCCATGGAAATGCAATATACCAATAAGCTTCCCTATCCGGAAAGTGAGGGCAATTATCTCTGCTCTGAGATGCTCATGGGGTCAATATGTGAGAATCAATATCAGGTGTGAATATGCATTGAAGATTGTGAGGCACTACACTTTAAATGTAGTTAATTGTATTACTATTCATCAATTATCATTGTAACAAACATTTTTGAGATCTTACTATAGGCCATGTACCAAAATAGATGTTGAGTGAGCAAAATGGTCCTTGCCCTCATGAAATCAGCATGCAAAGCATGAGATGACTGTACAAACAAGCATAGCATTTCACCTGGCCAAAATGATACATGAAGGAAGAGTGGTAAAAGTTGGCCTCAGCAGGAGACCAGAAAAAGCTTCCTACGAGAGTGATGGTCTGAGCTGAAATCTGAAAGATAATTCGATTTATGGAAGATAAAAAGGAAGAAAGAGAGGTTGAAGAGGACAAGTGCTTTATGCCAGGGGATAGCAAGGCATGTAGAGGAAACTGAAAGAATGCCAATGTTCTTGGTGCTCACAGATCAAAGAGAAGATGGAGGAAGATGAGCTTGAGGAGGTAGGCATAGCCTCATGAGTCACAGAAAGGAGTTCTGCCTTTGTCTTCTGAATTATGAGATATGCCTGAAAATCCTTAACTGGATATATGGGGAATGTGAGCAGATATGTTTTTAAAAGGCTTCAGATGGGTTTCTAGAGATGGATGGATGGTGGTAAACCAGCTAGAATGCCACTGCTAAATAGATGGCAGTTTATTAGGACTAGTGGGATTATTTGTGCAATATTTAGGAGGACCATATTTGATGATGGATTATGTATAAGAGAGAGAAGGCTGTATCAGGATGATTCCTAGATTCCTGGCTTTCTTAACTCAATTGATGGTTTAGTTTTATAGTGAAATAAAGAATGGTAAAAGAGATCCAAGTTTATTGCAGAATAATGAAGTAATTCATTTTGGACTGTAAGATTAAGGTACATTTAACAAATACAAGAATACATGTCAAGTAAACATTTAGATATAATGCTCATGATTTGAAAAGATAGTCATGGGCTTTGAAATTTATATTAGAGAGTTGCCTGCATATAGCTAACGCCAAGGAGAAGGGTAGGATCTAAGTCTGCTACGGGAGTTAGAGCGAGCAAAAGATTGTGCCTGAAACTGAATATTGAGAAACTATTGGTGAAATAGAAGAAGAAAAACAAAGCGAGAAGGCAGAGAGGGAATACAAAAAGCAGTATCCGACCTCTAAGAACATCATAGAGGGTAAGAACTGAGAAGGTTCTATATAAAAGGCACAGCTGACAGGGTTAAATGATGTTGAGAGGTTAGGTAAGAGAAAGACACTAAAGTATCACCATTGTATTTCTTGAAAGCAACTAATAATAGATTATATTTGGCGAGACAAGGACTGAAATCAGTAGAGATTTTATTAGATCACCTTCTATATTAAACTCCACTTCCATCACATACACACTAGAAATGACCATCCATGTATCAAACAATGTAGACAGTCCCTGGCAGTAGGGTTATAAAACCAATATTTCAGATTAAAGATCAATCACAATTTTCCCTGGAGCAATATTACATTTCTCTTACACTAAAATAATCACTGGGCCCCCAAAATTTGTTGAATGACTCAATGAATCACTGAAAGAAAGAGAAGAGGGCATATATAGTTCAGTACCCATGGTCAGGAATGACATGATAATTCCACTCCAGAGAAAACCAGAAGTCCACGGGCCCCCATCTGCCTCCTCAGGCCCCACCCAAGCTCAGCTCCCCACTTGCTGGCAGACAGAAAAGCACTTGTGTATTTTCACTCATTTTTTCCCACCAAAGTGGCATGACAAAAACTACTTTTTTCCTTCTATTTGTTTTCTCTGTCTTTTTTCTTCTTAACTCTGAATCTTATTTGTTTTTCTCTAATGCTTGCTAATAATCTTCCCTTTCTTTGGTTCAACCTATAAAACTCATTTAATCCTCATATGAGGCATTATCACTAGCAAAACTTGATCAGTACCAGACCCTGTGAACTAAGAAGCTGATCTGAATTTGAATTCATATCTCCCAAATATCACTAATTGTAGTGTAAATATATTCTCCAAGGTGGTACCACATAAAACTTCCACATGCTTCAAGTTTCTATTTCTCCAACCTTCAGATCACAGTGTTATTATTGTGAATATATCCTCAGAAGCTGTGATTAAAAGAGAAGGAGGGAAACCTTGGTGGTTTTGAATGTCAGAGAAAGCTGAACACTGAAAGAAAACAGTAAGCAGAGTAAATAATAGAGCGCAGTGTGAAGAGATCTGTGTGAGACACAAAGGTGACAATAAAACCCAATATAAAATTAAATTCTACTTTGAATGTAATAATTAACAGAACCAGTATTGCATAATGCCAGATTAATGTACAGTAAAAGCTGAAAATGATCTCCCAGAATAAAACAAATAAACAAAGGCATAAAAATTATGGTTAAGAAAATTAGAAGTTTGGAGAAGAGAGGACCTGACCAAAAAAATAGTGTGGAATTTTGGAAGAGGCCTTAAGATCAATAAGAAATTAAAGTTTCCTAGAAGAAAGAATATCTGAAAATAGAAAGCAGAAAGTTCATTACATTCTAAGAAAATACAATAAAAGTGTCACTTTCTGATCACTTGAAAAGTAATTTAAAAAATTAAGAAAAATTACATAACCCTCCAGGGCAGATAAGTGTAGGTTACTTCCAGAGGAATAAAATCAATGTCTCAGACCTCCTGTTTAAAAGTACAGAAGTCAACAGAGAAACATCTGGTGAATTTTTAGGGAAAGTGGCCATGACCCAAGAATCCTTTATCTTAACAAGTAGTCTTTTATGAGAGAAGCACAGAAAATCAATCTCCTATATGAAGGGACTAAAATATTGCCTCTGGCCCATTTTGGGGAAAAGAAACAAACAAGCAAACATTTTAACAGTACTCTTACAACCAATACAGGAAACACAATTACTAAACCAAGATGGGGGAATTGTTGTGTAAAATAATTTCTGTTCACTTTTCTATCATAAAAATATTTTAAAAATTAGATATTTGTACATATATTTTCTTCCAAAAATGATGCTTTTGTAATAGCATGAAAATAGGGAGAATCCATCATATCAGGGAAATTCACATGAACAGAACAGAACAGTCATTAAATATAATGTTTTGAAAGAGACTCTAATGACATGGGAACAAGCATATGATGATATGACAGGAAAATATAAATGCATAGGATCTTAACAGGTATAAGCAGTTTGACTTGAACTATGGAAATAAAGAGGAGATAAGACAGAAAAAACCTGTCTCTGTGATACAGTTGAGAAATAGAACAAGGCCATGGTAGATGGAGAATAGAAAGTAATGAAAAGTTCCAGTTAGAACCCTTGCACACTGTTGGTATGAATGCAAAATGCTGCAGCCACTATGCAAAGCAGTATGAAGGTTCCTTAAAAATCAAAAATAGAACTGCCATATAATCCAGAAATCCTATATCTTGCTATATAACCCAAAGAATTGAAATCTGAATCTCTCAATACTTTCTTTGTGTAAACATGCTACTCCTTTAAACAAGAATTTGGGTTTTATTCCCCTCCCCTTTAATCTAAGTTGGCCTTTATGACTTGTTTAACCAGTACAATGTTAACAGAAGTGAAATTTGGGGACTAGATGAGGCTAGGCAAAGAACCCTGAAGTTTCTGCTTGGGACCCTTGAAACAGTCGTGGTAAGCCATATGTCATGTAAGAAATTGAACTACCCTTAGACACTACCCTATTACACTGTGAGGAAATTTAAGCCAACCATGTGGGGAGTCTGTGTGCAGAAAGAGTGATTTCTGGTCATCGCCAGCTAGTCCAGTCATCCCAGCTAAGACCCAAACATGTGCATGGAGAAGCCACTTTGGACTCCAAGGATAATAAATCATTTCTATGACTCAGCTGTTACATGACTATAATTTTATGAAGGACACAAAGCAGTAACTGCCTAGCTAAGCCCAGTCAATCCACAGAACCATTAGAAGCAATAAATTGTTGTTTCAAGCCACTGAGTTTCAGAGCAATGTGTTGTCCAGCAGTAGCTAACAGAAAAACAAAAGAGAAAGATCAAGATAAGAAAAATATAACCCCCTCAAAAAATCAGATGACTTGAAGACTAGAACTTAAAAACAATGATTAATATCCTCAAGAATATTAAGAAATGCATTGCAGCCAGGAAAGCAGAAAGAAATAGACAATTAGAAAACTAGAGGAAAAAAAATACTTTGGGAAATTGAAAATATAATTGTCAAAACAAAAAAATTCAATAAAGAATTGAAAATTAGAAAGATTAAATTCATCTTCCTCAAATAATAAAAATAAAAAGAAATCTGAAATGAGAAAGAAGAAATCATAAGCATCACCTTTAAGATCCAACATACAACTGAAAGGAGTTGTAGGATGAGAAATCGCTGAAAAGGAAATTATGAAAGGAATAGCAGGTAGGAATGCATAAGAGCTGAGCAACATGGAATTTCACTTTAAAAAGGCCAACAAGAGCTGAGTCTAATAAAGGGAAACAACAAATGACTCTCATTTGTAGCATCACTATGAAATTTAAAAACACCAAGGATAAGAAGATCCTGAAAGTTACTGGAAAAAAGAAACATAATGGAAACAAACTTTGGATGAGCAAGAGTGGTGCTTAAACATACATAATAGCAATGCCTCCAAAATTGTCCTGAATTTTCTTGTGACGTCTACATATTTTATTGAATTTAATACACAATTAACTTTAAGAAGCTTTATTATCCTCTACACCACTAAAAGGTGCAAAATAAAAAACACTGATAAAATTGTAAAGTTCCATTGTTTTATAAGATATATATAGATTTCAGATATTGACATATGAAAAGATATAACTTAGAATTAATACAACCTGATAGTCAAGAATTACCTCTGAAAACCACTTAAATTGCCTTCATAAAGATTTACACAGTTTTGTATATTTGCCATGCAGGGTAATTCTTATACCTTCTAATATTTGAGAACCACAGAACTAGAATAAATAGAAAAAAACAATATAAACAAAGTTTCTAAGCAGAGTTAGGTTCTTTTGAGCACAAGCTACCTGTTCTCTTTGTTTGGCATCCTACAAATAAACTATATCTACCCTTCACCACCAAAAAAAAAAAAGATTTATTTTTAATACAATTATAGAGAATAGATCAGGAATTTTAAAGTCATTCTGCTTTCCTGCAAGATATATCCTATTCTGCTTTTAATGTTAGGTATATATAAACTTACTGATACTAATATATTTGTTGTTGACTGGGTTAAGGAGTTGCATCCTGGAAGAGTGATGAATATTAAGGTCTGAAGTTGACTCATGTGAAATGTGAATTTGATGTGGCATCTCATTACCCAACCAAACATTTACGTTTGAAGTTAGCAGTAATTGAGATGCTTTTCAGACATGAAAGGACTCTAAAAATTGACCTCTTTTAAGAAGCTTTTGCTAAAACACCTGAAAATATATTCTGGCAAAACCAAGAAAAATGTGAAATACAATAGAATGCATCCAAGATGAGAGAGCTGGGGGAGAAAATCTTAAAAATACAGCTATGGAACAGAATTTGAGGGTAATTAGTAGTAATTAAATAGAAATAGTGAAGGGAGCCGTGGGAGACAGGCCCCTGGAAAAAGGAGAGATTTCAAAAAAAATAGCTGAGGTAACAAAAAATTTAATCAACAAAAAGCAATGTTAAAGGTCAAAGTTGAAGAAAAGAAATAGACCAAGGCAAGTCGCAACACAGAGTCAAATAAATACTAAAGAAGAAAGAAAATAAACCATAGTTTATCAACTGTGTATTTGAATATTTACACAATCATAATTATGTAAACTATTTATTGTTAACATTTGGAGTCAAGAAATAGACAAAGCAAGGAAGGTGGTTACGAAGTAAGATGTAGTGGTAACAATTTTGACATTGAAAAAATAAAACTAAAGCTAATGAAACGGGAAGATGGAAGCAGACAGAGGGCTAAAGGAAAGGGACATTAACATTCTTATCGTACAGATGAGGGGTCAAGATATACATTCATACTTGATGGGTAAGAAATGAAGAATAAGAATGAACTGCAAACATGTTCATAAATTGACAAAGAAAGCCAACGGGCAAACAGAAAATTGGAAGAAGGGAGTGAGGGAAGTGAGGAAAGGGGTAAAAGAACTAGATCAACATCAATCACAGCAGAATATACCTACAATTGGTAAATCAAGAGAGAGTAATATAAAAACAGTAACTAGCTTTGTACTTCTACAGGGTGTCCCTAGAGGTAAGGATGGGTCTGTAGGGAATTGCTGCATGCCATAAATCCTTTTACTTTTTTTGCCTTTATTTTTAAACCATGTATATATATATATGAAATTTTTTTAAAAATTAAACTCAGAATGCTGAGATAATTTAGACTCCATGGGAAGGGGGTAGCTCTCAGGGGACGAAGGCAATGTAGGAGGGTCTAAACAACTGCCCAGATCTCTTGGCTGAAGATCAAGGAAAATAGAGTGTAGTGTTATGGACACCATCACTTCATTCAAGCAGGTGACAGGTGGGAAGATACACAGAGAAGCAGAAATGAGAGATAGAGAACAGGAAATGAAAGATTTGTGATTTGAATCAAATGTATGAGGCTTTGGGGTCATGCCAATCTTGGAGCACTCTTTCCTTGGAAATACCTCCGAGGCCTGTGGGCATTTATGAGCCACAGAAAGGGAAATTTCAGGATCATCAAAGGAGCTCTAGAGGGAGAAGAAAATCTCAAGACACTCTTTGGTGGGAGCATGCTGTGTCAGCCCTCCATGTGAATCTCAGAGCTCCTAATCTCCCGGTGCCCCAGAGTCTGCTGATGGTGAAGACAGACCTTGGCCAGTATGTGTAACTGAGCAGCAAAACACCACTGCTACATTTCAACAAGTCACTGTTGTAAATATTTGCTTTGGTAAAGCCAGTGTCTGCATCAGGTTCTACTGAAACCCTATCTGTGGTTCTGTCCACAGCAAACTCCTTTCATTGTCCCTTTAGTTTCTCTGATCCTTGGGGAAGAATAACTTCCTAGTCTGCTCAGGATTGTCCCAGAGTTTTAGCACTGAAAGTCCCGTGTCCAGAGAAAATCCCTCAGTTTCAGGGATATGAGGACAGTTGGTATCCATAGGAAGAACCCCAGGTAACACGTTATGTGAGAAGTAATGCCACAGGGTGAACATTTCCACCTTGGGAAGTGTCTTTTGTTCCTTGTGATTTTATTTGATTCTCACAAGGCTGTACAGTGGACATGCTATACCTTATATTCATCCCCATTTCACATGTGGGTCAATTGAAGCCAAAGAGATTATCTGTGAATAACCATATAATCAGCAATAAGTTAATATAGTAACTTACTCAACATTTCTTGACTCCAGATCCTGTATGCTATCCTATATATAAAGTTACTGTGTTGAAATCTGATCCCTCATTAATAATGGTGGTAATAATGTTTCATTATCTTATCCTCTCATCAGTAGAAATTGAGATGCAGAGAAATGAAGCAACCCATTTGGGAACACAGTGAATAAACAGTAGTCAGTACTGGAACTTATGTTCCTCTGATACTATGCCCTAAGTACCTGAGCAGAAAAAAAAAAGTGCAGATCTCCTAATGGTCAGAAATTCCTACTATGGCTCCCCAAGGACACACCTACTTTTTCAGTTTTACTCCTCACTATTTCCTTTTCACGGTTCCTATGTGCCAGCTGGTCTGGCACAGAGATGAACTGCTTTCTGATTCTGCAATATGTCTACTGCTTTCCTGACTCAGGTCTTTGTCCTAATCCTTTTCATGCCTAGAATTTATTCACTTAGGTACTCATCGTAGGGTAGAGGAAAAGAAAACACAGCCTCTGCAGTCAGACCTGGGCTTAGTTCACAATCAGGCTACCTCCTAGAGTGGGTGATCTCTGGCAAGTTTCCCAAGCTTCTCTGAGCCATCATTTCCTCATCTGTAAGTTGGAGACAGTAACAGGGAATCATGCTGGACAGTCTCAGAACTAGTGAGCACGTGCTCACAAACATCTAACACTGTGCATGGCACCCGGTCTGCACTCCACTCCCGGGACTTGAGTATAAACCGAGGAGACTGTATTGTGTACTGAGGGGGTGGCTGACAGTTTCAAAGAACACTGTGTATTCCAGTGGACAACTCTGTATTTTGAATATAAATGTGTACTTGGTGAAAATGATGCATGCTTTTTGGCAGGAAGCCCTGCATCTCTCAGACAGTTAAGCATGAAGCATTGCAAATCTTTGGGCTTCATTATTGACAGTTGTGTATTTTGCAGAGTGCGGCACTCTACAGACAGTGCATTCGAGGACATCTGAGCATTGCATGGAGCCACACGTCGTGACATGGACATCAGTGGATTTGCTAGGCAGCCATGTGTTTTGTGAAGACTTGTTCATTTTGAACCCACCTGGGGTGATGTGCTTTAATATCACACTGCTTGTAAATACATCTTCAATTTCATGTTGGTTACTGGTTTGTCTCTTAAGCTCAGTTAATTTTCTTTTCTAGTCTAAAGCTGGGACCAAAATTTTTAAGTTTCGACTTGAGCTGAAAAATCCATGATAATTCTTTTATTAATCCTTTATATTTCTGTCTGACCTCCATACATATAAATCTGTGTATGTATGTATAAATATTTTTTTCTGGGAACATAGAGATTAAAGTGTTAAAAGATCTATTTTTAAAGTATTTTCCAGTTTAATTTAGTTTTCTCTATTTCCTACCAATTTCCCTTCCACAAAGATGCCATTGAAAGGAAAATCTACAACAGAAAATATGAGACCATTAGATCCAAATTAAAATCTTAAAAAAAGCAAAAACCAAATCTCTACAAATGAGAAGAAGGAATACAAGAATTGTGGAAAGACTGGAACATGCTTCTTTTCTTCCTGGCACACAGCTAGGCTGCACTCTCTGGCCTTCCATAAAGCTGGCTGTGGCCACATGGCTGAGTTTCATCCCAGGCCAGGAGCCACTCTGAACCACATATCTAAGCTGCATTAACTCTACAAATCTTCCCAGTTCACCTTTGGAATTGGTGTCAATCACATCTTGAAAATGGGGAATCTGAGTCTCCCCGAAATTAAATAATTTACAGATAAATTTACTCTCCAAGTCAGTACCCAAGGGAACAAGTAATTGTTCTCAATATTAACAGACTACTGGATTATGGATGTAGATAATCAAAAGAATGCATAGACCACCTACTAAATGGTATTGGAAGGTATAGAAATGTTACCACAGTGTCCCCACAGGCCATAATAAACAATTAGAAGAGCAGCACTGTTTTCAAAAGCTACACAAACGATCAAGTGTCTAGAGATAAAGCTAACACAGCACATGTGATTTTGGGAGAAAAATTTAAAAACTTTATTGATGTAAATTTTAAAAAATAATTTGTTTTTGGGCAGTCTAAGTCCAGTACACATTTTGGTATAAGGGGGAAAACAAAGGATCGTAGCAGACACAGAGACAGACAGGCTGCAAGAAGGCAGATGTGTGATCTGTTAAATTGCACGAAATTGATGATCAGGGCAGTTATTAAAAAGTTCTCAGGCCTTTGGCGCTCAGGAAGGACAAGGGGTGAGAACAAATTTAGGGGCACATGTAGGTAATATCAGATGTTGTTGCTACTTAGATTACAAGGGCCCTTTTCAGAACAAAAGAGGCTAGTGGAAAGCTGTAAGCAGTTCATAAAACCCAGGCTTAGTGGTTTGGGGCCAGGACTGAGCCCCATGCCCATGATTGCCCCACAGTCAGGGCTCTTGCAATTTAATTGGCACATGGAACAGACATGAGGCCCCAACATTCCCCAGACCAGTAACCAGTGAGGAGGCCTCTGAGTTTCCAGCCATACCCCATTCTGGATTCAGACGCTCTTCCTGGGGCACTGAGTTCATTTCTTAAGTAAACCATAGAGACTCCCACAGAGAGAACAGAGGAGATAAATTGAAGCTGTGGAAAGAATGGCCAACGAAGGGACGGATCCTTGGTAGTCTCTCCTCTGCAACAGACAAGGTGGTCCTCTGCCCCGCTGTGGCTTCTCTGAAGGACTCTTCCAGCTCAGCTTCCCAGAGGCTAAGTCTGTATCTTGCTCCACATGGGAAAACTCTTCCTTTTTGCAGAGAGAACATGTACACATAACCCCCTCGAGGTGAAGTGCCTGGGCTCTTCTGAGGTCTGCAGGGTTGACACATGAACTCTCTGTGTTCAAAAGCATTTCCATCTAACACGTTCAGAACAGGCTGCCCCAGGGAGTCCATCTGCCTCTTTGGGTACTGCTGTCACCCAGGGCCCTCTTTAACACCCTGGGCTCTGAGGAAGTGGCTTCAATATCCTGCTGTGGCCACAGTGACATACTCTCATCAAGAAAAATAAACTCTCCTCGTGAACTCTTTGGACTTTGTCCTGATTTCCAAGAAAGAAATGCACCTGGCCCCATGGGTCTTGTTCTAGAGGCAGCCAGCCCAGGATTCACCCCCTGGCTTTGCCCCTCACTGGCTGGATGGCAAAGGGAAGCTGCCTAGTTCCTGCAGCCTCTGTGTCTTCAGTCTTCAAAAGGGAAGCATTGGTCTGATCTCAGACTCTTAGCAGGAGGACATGAGCTGCTGTGTGTAAAATCATCACATCACACAACTTCATCCCCAATATTTAGAGTATTTGCTCAGGTTTTTGGGTGTTTAATTCTGGATCCTTCAGTGTGCTGTTTCACCTCTCTAACCCTCAGTTTATTCATCTAAATAAATAGGATTAATATCTACCTCAGAGTGGTTAATGTGAAAATAAATTCAAATTGTGCTATATAAACTGTAAAGGACTGAAAAGTGAACACTGTTAGCAACAACATTTGAGTACAGATTTATTTTTTGTATTCCTCCCTGATAACCTAGTCATCTTCTCAACCCACATGAAGTAGTTTAAGAAAAAGTAAAGTTGCCCCATCCCCCATCTTGAGCTTTGCAGGGCAAGAGAGAGAAGAGGGGGGGAGAAACTGAGTTCTGGAGAGTTCCTTAAAACTTCTTAGAGAAAAATCTGGTGGTTTCCAATTTCCTTAGATGAAATACAGCAAGTTCAGCCTTTAAAAAATTAAAACTTTTCCTCTTGCTTCTTCACAATGGCAAAGCTGTAATGAAACCTGACTAAATTACTTTGTAATTGGCAAAGCGATAAATCAGTGAAAATGTTCTCTTTCTGTATCATAGGATGACTATTGGATCTGGGAATGAATCAGTGTGTGTGGCATTGTTTTGCCTCTTCTTTATTGGCATTCTTCTTTTTTTACAAATTTATAGAGATAGAAACACTAAGGGTGAAGAAACATACAAAGTCACATATGAATCCTGGATTAATAATTTGACCTTTGGATCAGATAAGAAAATCAACCCAGGATTGAAGCATCTCAAAAATGATTTTCAATATTCTAAGATGATAATTAGGAGACCTGAGGGTATTTTGGTAATAGCTAAATGCCTCAAAGGACCAGTCAAGGATTATAGACAGTTCTGGTCTGTGCCTGGATTAAGAGGCACAAAATGACAATGGAAAGATGATGTCATAATCATTCCGAATATTTATGCAGCACTTAATAGCTTATAAATTCATCATATAATCTGAGCCTTCCAACAACCCTGAGGAGTTAATAGGGAAAATACTGATATTCTCTTTTTAAGCATAAGGAAACTGAAGCACAGATAATTTCCATGACTTACTCAAGTATATACAGTCTAGAAAGTGGTACAGTTGAGATTGAAATTAAGCTCTGTCTAACTTGGAAGTCCTAGGGGGATATTATTACCAAGTTCTTCAATTTTGCAGAAAGGACATGAGCACAGGCCGTCCCAAGGGGGAACTGCATGAGTTATTCTAAAACGGAGTCAATGTTGCAAAACAGAATATAATGGTATCAATCTTAAAGACTCAACAAGAAGAGAACCAGACCAAAATGGTCACAATACCAGGTTAAATGACCCAGGAATGATCAACACGCTGGTCCAGCATAAAGCATTTCCAGAATACCAACTACTGTATATAAAATCAACAACAAGTTTATACTATATAACACAGGGAACCATATTCATTATCTTGCAGTAACCTATGATGAAAAAGAATATGAAAATGAAATTATGTAGGTATATGTACGACTGAACTACTATTCTGTACACCAGAAACTGACACAAGATTGCAAACACTGTAAACTTTACTTCAATTAAAAAATATAGGAATATGTATCTTTAAATGGTCCAAATAAAATAATTATGGGGAAAAAATCAGTTAGGGACCAGCAAGCAAGTATTTAATTGTCAAGCATGGACTTTGCCAGAGGGCTGCAAAGGCTGGCTGGGGATTTCACTGCGTGCACATTATTTAACTCCTCTGGCAGCATGAGGATAATGACTCCTATCTCATCTGTAAAGTAAGGAAACCGGTTCTACCTCATGAAGTTGCTGTGAGGATCATATACAATGACTGGATCTCTTTGCTGCACACCTGAGACTAACACAATATGGTATACCAACTATACTTCAGTTTAAAAAAAATAGTATGTGCATACAATTACAAGGAGGATCATTGTTACGGCTCTTAAAAGACCAAATGAAGCTTGATCTTGCTTCTAGGACATCTTTTCTCTAGAACAAAAGGCTTGAGAAGCCCTTGGCCTGAACTTCGGACACTGCTTCTCAATGTATTCAAATGGCAGAGAGCAGGGCATCTGCCCCCACACAGGTAAAAGGGCTACAGACCCCAGAGTCTAAGACGTCTTAGCTGGGATATGGGGAGTCCAGCTGGGAAGGTCAGTTGTGCAAGGTGGTGGAGACGTTTGTGTCACAATGTGGGCTCAGCCCTGCAAGCGGTATGCTGAAGGTTTTGGAAGAAGGGAGTGGCATTCTCCAAGCCATGTTTCAAGATCTATCAGACAGCCGTCTTTGGAGGTAGAGGGACCCACTGGGGATTTGTTGAAGGACTCTCCCCAAAGGAAGAGAAGGAGTCAACCATAAAGACTTAGAATTACTCCTCACAGGGGCAGCTAGGGACCATGGGCCACTCAAGGGTTGGACACAACTCAAAGTTGGACTCACTCTTCAAATTTTATTTTTTAAATTTTGTTCTTTTGTGGTTCAGCCCACCAGACCAGGCATAGTACATAGTCACCAACATCACACAAGTTTGTGGTTGCTTTTAAACCTCAGTTTTCTATACTTGCTTTTGTTCTTTGTGCCCACCTGCAGGTGGTTTTCCATTTCCCCCTGGACTCAGATGTCAATACCTTATCAATACCCCTCTCTGCTGGTGTCATTGGCTCTTTCATGGACTGTGTTTTCCTCTTGTGCCTGAAAGGCATTCATAATGGGCTCCATCTTCCTTCACTTCTACCTCTCTGTCTTTCATCCTCCAATTCACGTCTATGTCCATTTTTTCCACTCTGAGCTCAGAAACTGTCTTGGCTTTCTTGCTGCTCCTTGATTTCTTTTTACTCCTCAGTATTCATGCTGACTTTTTTCCCTGGCATAGTTATTGCTTGACGGCATTCATCACCTCTGGGTATAGAATCATTTATCCACTATGCATCCTTTTTTCCCTGTTGAAATCACTCAGTGTTACCTTTATCCACCCCCCCCCCCGATTCTGCTCTGCTGCCATCTGACTTCCCATTATTATTCTTATCAGCAGTCAGTTCTTTATAGAGTGGAGAAATAAGATAAGCTCGTTCTAATATAGGTGGGACACAGGCAATGTGGCTGGGAATAAGAAATGTGAAAAAGGATGACAGGGTACAAAAAGCAGAGCTAGAGGGGTGTTGCTGATGTCTGAATGAAAAGTGAATTGCAGAAGGGATTTGGGGTAGAAAAATGAGGCTGCAGCAAATGTAGTTACCTTCCAGGGGGGATGGGGAGAGAGAACGAACGTTGCGGGTCATCTGCTCCGTGATGAGTACCATGAGAAATCCTGTGCCTGCATCATTTCATTTAATCTTTGCTCTAGATTATGAGGCAATATTAGCCCTACTTTATGGATGAAGAAACTGAGGTTTAGAGAAACTGAGTTAGTTTCTGTTTTAAGCAGAGCCAGCACATAAACCCAAAGATTATAATGATGTAAAATATTCATAGTCAGTTATTTGGCTTTATCTCAAAAGGGTTAAAATCTTACATCTATTAATCCAATATTCCTAGATTTATGAGTCCATCATAAAGAAATATGTTGCGATCCAGACATATATTAGGTACAAACTGCTCATGGGATTGCTATTTGTAATAGTGAAAATGCTATCACAGTTGTATATCTAGAGTAATAGTTAAGTAAATAATGGCATATTTGATCAAAGAAATTTGATGAAAATAAATATTGATAACATTTTAATATTTGTAGTAAAAATTGGCAAATCTGATTGCAAAAATATTAAAAATATAAAAATTAAGCATGCTATATATTTGCAATTTTTTAAAATTTACAAATTAAATATTAATGTTTTTATCTTATCTTCCTCAAGTTATAATAAATAAAATGTTTTTCCTTCACTTTAAAGTAATACATGCTGATCTCAGAAACTTTAAAAAGTATCAAAATAAAAAGAGTGGATGGAAAATGGCTCTGAGCTTTCTATTTAACTTTATTTAATCTTCATAACATGAGTAGACAAATATTTTTATGTATAGTTTTCTGATTTTCTGATTCTCAGTTTGAACGTTTTGGAAAACCTATTCAAAAGAAGAAGAAAAAGAAGTAAAATTTTCTTATAAATTTACTACCTAGAGATGACCACCACCATTAAACTTTTAGAATATTTCTTGTAAATCATAATTGCATTATTTTCCATGGAAGAAATCTGGTGCCCTATTGGGGTATTTTAACAAAAGAAAACAGATCAACAGGGGATTAGTCATAGGAGACAGTGCTCTGAAGACATTTGTGCTTATCCCTAACATTGTGCATGGTACATGTAACATTGTACATGTAACAATTGTCAATGCATTTATCCGTATCACTCACTAGATTATAATGCCCCTCCTACAGACAGCAGACATATGTTGCTCACAGATATGGTCCTAAAGTCTAGAATAATACCTAACATTTATAGGCACCCAAAACACACTGTGAAAGAATGATTTATACAGGAGAACTTGCCCCTGGGGTTTGTTTTCAAATTTTTAAAAATGACTTAATTCAAATATGTTTCATATTTGCAGAAAATTATGTTCCCATTTCCTTGATAACAAAAATGGCTATATGTAGTTCAATGCTACCCATTTTAGTGAGAGAGAAAAGCAGAAATAAAAACATGGTTTATTGGACAACTTTTGACACTGTGTCCCAAACATTTGACCTGAGTTAAATGATA
Organism: Vicugna pacos; assembly: GCF_048564905.1. NCBI lineage: Eukaryota > Metazoa > Chordata > Mammalia > Artiodactyla > Camelidae > Vicugna > Vicugna pacos. Next base: position 112,400,698 of record NC_132988.1, on the reverse strand, counting down.
AAAAAGAGCAGTATCAATAATTGCTTTAAATGATATCAAGCACATCAAGATAAAGCTTGCTTGTTAAGGATCACGGTGATACGGCCAAAAGATAAAAGTTAAAACAGTTAAGTTTTTTACACAAAGGAAAAACACTCTGAAAAACAGAAATTTGGGGTTAAAAGGAAGCAAGAGAAGACCCACAGATTCATTAAAATCACCTCTTTTATGATGGTGGTTTTTTCTCCTTTCAGCATTATTGATTTATTAACAAATAAATTTCAAGATACTGAAATTATACAATGTGATGGTTTGACTACTAATATATTGAGGAAAGATTCCCCCATCAGGTTAACACATCCATCATCTCATGCATTTACTCTTTTTTTCCATTGATGAGAATGTTTAAGTTCTACTCTCTTAGCAAATTTCAATTATACAATACAGAGTTATCAACTACAGTCATTATGTTGTGCGTTAGATCCTCAGACCTTATTCATCCTACAGCTGGAAGTTTGTACTCTTTTTCCAACCTCTGCCTGTTTCTCCCTCCATTGCAACCACTTTTCTACTCTCTGTTTCTATGAGTTCAGGATTTTTTTTTTTTTAGATTCCACGTGTAAGTGGTGCCATACATATAGCGTTTGTTCTCTGTCTGGCTTATTTCATTTAGCATAATGCCCTCCATGTTTATCCATATTATCACAAATGATAGGATTTCCTTCCTTTTTTTAAGCTGAATTTATATATATATATATATATATAATATAATATATAAATAATACATCTTACATTTTTAATCCATTTATCCATCAACTGACATTTGGTTTCCATACCATTATGCTTTTTAAATTTTGATTTGTCTTTCCACCAACTGAAGCATATCCAAGTGAATTTTAAGGTCATGATTATCATATATTTTTGAGTCTTTGCATAATAATATTTTCATGTTGTTTGAAAATGCTTTGATTGTTTTCCAATATGAATGACAACTTGGCTGACATAATATTCTTTGGTAACATTTATTGTCTCTAAAATGTTGAAGCTTTGCTTCTTTATCTTCTAACATTTAGTGATAAAGAAAAATCTGAGAATAATCCGTATCTTTCTATCAGTAGCTATTTATTGCTCTCTGAATAGTTGTGGGATTGTTGGTTGTTTTATTTTTGTTTGTTTTTTGTTCTAAATTTGTAACACTAATAGTCCCTTGAGTATGCCTGGATGTGTACCCTTTTCATTGTTTTACATAAGCATTTTCAAGCTCTACGTTTAGGTCCTTTGAACTTCAGGATCTTAAAAAGAGTTTTATCATTAATTTTTGTTCTTTTTAATTGTTCTGATTTTCCCCAAAATGAATACATACAATTTTTTGGTTGGATTTTCATTATCTGTTTTTTGTACTTGAAATCTTCCCTATTATTGTTTTACTCTACATGCAAATAAAACACTTTCACATTTTCTGCAAGAAACATATTGGTTAGAATCAGGCAATAATAACAACTAATAAACAGGTAATAAATAAAAGCTGACTTTAAGGGTAACATTTCCTCACAAGTAGGATATAATTCCCTCTACACTGGGTGCTGTTTTGCACGTGTTCATCTGCTCAGGCTCTCATAACGTAATTCCACAGCCTGGGAGGCTGAGACAACAGACACTTACTTTCTCACAGTTCTGGAGGCTAAAAATCCATGGTCGAGGTGCCAGCAAGTTAGATTTCTGGTGAGAGCTTTAGTTCTGGATTGTAAATGGCTGCCTTTCTGCTGTAACCTCACATCTCCTTTCCTCCGTTCTCGTGTGGGAGGACTGAGATCTCTAGTATCCACTGCTCTTCTTGTAAGAAAACCAACCCTTAGGTTGATTAGGGCCCCAGCCTTCTGATCTCCTTTAACCGTAATTACCTTCCTCAAGCTCCCACCTCCAAATACAGTCATATAGGGAGGGGTTAGGGCTTCATCATATGAATTTGAAGAGGGGGTGCAATATAGTCTACAGCATTGCAATACGAATTTATTTTGAGACACTGCGAAGAAAAAGTTTTATGAGGTAAACATTCTGCCCAGTCTTGTGTAAATAAACATAAATTTCCCCAAACATAAATCCAAATTAGTGTTTTTCTTGATATCTAAATACTGGGAACAATGAAAATTTCTTAAAACACATTACATAGGAGAAGTCTTCTGTCCTTTGCATCTCTCTTCTTAAGAGTAAAAGTAGGCATAGGGAGGTCGTTCATCCCACAAAGTATTGATGACCATCACTGTCAAATATTTTAGTAACTTTCAGTGAAGATTGACAAGCATTTTTTTTTCCCTAAAGATTTCTGGATATAAGTTTCATTAACATTTTTGTCAAAACCAACACTATTAATGCAGAGATAATCTTGAACAGTTAAAAGGTAATAACTGTATTGATTATAAAATAAAATATTTATTTAAATAAAGTATTGAAGACTACATAATCCAGTGAAGACAACAGAATTTTAAAGGTGCAGTAATATTTCAAACAAAATTTAAATTCTAGTTTGGCAGGTGTTATACTTAGTAAATATTATAAGGACAATAGTTTTTTATTTATATTTATTTACTTTCTACTTGCTAATATGTCCTAGATTCATATTTCACTGAAATAGATTAATTACATTATGCAAATGATTCACTTGGCATTTCTTCTTCATTTAAGTGGTAAACAAAACTTTGAAAAAATGAGGCTCCTTTAAGGGTTAGGAATTGTGTTTTGTTGCTAGCAATGAAGATCTGAAATAACAGTGGCTTAAGACAAATAAGGGCTATTTTTCTTTTACAAAACATCAGGGTCAGAGATTGTCTGTTCCTGGTGGACATCGTATCAGAAACCTGAGTTCTTTGTGTCTTTCTGTTCTGCTTTTTTTTTTTTTCTTTAAAGCACCTGAGTTCTCAAACTTAAGTTTTCTTCATGGGCAGCAGATGGTAACTGGAGCTGTAGACTTATAGCCATGTTTCAAGAAGGAAAAAGGAAGAAGAAAGGACAAAAGTGGTGTTTGCCAGTTGCCTTTAAAGAACTTTCTACTTCTACTTACATGTCACTGACCTTCTCTGTGCACAAGGGGGGTTGGGAGCCATCACTCAGCTGTCCTCACTGACACAGCCCAGAGGCTGTTTAATAAGACGTGAAATAGATATTGGGTACGTGACTAACAGGTCATCCACAGGTCTTTTATTTGGTACCAGGTCACTTCCTACTGTGAATGTATATTTAAATGTACTGAATGACATTCTAAGTAATACACATTTAAAAATTCTAGTTATTAAAAATGCAAGCCTATAAGAGATCTATCAACAAGCTCTGGGTCTAGGTTTTATTTCACAGAAGCTACCTTACTGGAGAGGAGGTGGAGGGTTTAGAGGCAGAGCAGATCAATTATTTATTTGGTTATTCATTCATTAATTAATTCAACGTATTTAGCATCCTTTATATTTAGGCATTGTACAATTGCAGGGAGAATAATTGCTACATTTGTATAGTGCTTTACAGTTTATAAAGGATTTTCATTTATGTTTTTCCCATTTAAGCCTCATGTAACACCAACAGGTGGGAAACAGGCATTACTTCCATATATTACTAATGACTTTGAGGAGTAAGGAGATTAATTAAGAAGTGCAATCTGTAAAATCAGTGTGAGTCAGATTCTGAATTTGAACTGGGGAATTCCAGCTCTTGTGAATGTTAATTCTCCTGGCCTTAGAAATTGGGCTCTGCTGCGAATTAGAGAACAAAGAATCTCTCTCTCTCAATCCTGGGATGTATGTAAGTCAGGAACCACCAAAGAAGGGTCTTTGGGGGCCATCAGGGCACCTGCTTCAGCTTTCACGTAAACCTTTCAATGTAGCCACTTGAGTTCATCTAAAGTAATAATTCTTTTTTTTAATTGAGATATAATTGACCTATAACATTATATTGGTTTCAGGTGTACGGCTTATTGATAGACATTTGTATACATTGCAAAATGATCACCATAGCAAGTCTAATTAGCATTCATTACCATGCATAGCTGCACTTTTTTCTTGTGTTAAAAACTTTTAAGATCTATCCTCTTAGCAATTTTCAAGAATACAAACAGCATTAACTATAGTCACCAAGCTATATATATTCTCAGGACTTCCTGATTTTGAAAATGGAGATTTGTACCTTTTGACCACTTTTACCCATTCCCCCCACCATTGCCCATTCCCCACCTCCCCATTTATGTTAATAATCTTAACACAAGGCAGTGATTATTTTATGCAGTACAATGAGGGAGTCCCTAAGGAGTTTTGGGGTCTATGAAGTTGCAATTTATTGAGAACCTTATCCAGATGAAGATAACCAGAGCTTGGTTGGAAATGATGATCTATGGCTAAGATGGAAGTTTTGAAGTTGTAGATCCTGGTTTTATCTGTACAAATGTAATAATAAAAACATTGGGAAAAAAAGGAGGCATCCAAATGAGAGAATAAAGGGGAAAAGGAGAGGAAGAGGAAGGAGAAGAGGGAGATGAGAGAGAGAGAGAAAGATTGGAACAGAGACAGAATGAGAGAGAAGAGTATACACTAATGAACATGGGAGCATCCCATGAGAAAGGACAAAAAAATAAACAGATTTCACAAAGTTTGAGAAGGCATAATTTTACATGTATGGAGAGAGCCAGAAATGAACAATTCCATGAGTGCCAAAGAAAGGGACAGTTTCAGAAGGATCTTGGCTGGCTGGCAAATCACTATCCTAGGTGACTGGTAAGCCATGAACAGCCTCTGAGAGTCTGTACAACCAAAGGCAAAGCGGCGCCAGACAAAAGTTAGGAAACGTGTAGGGGAGTTGAGATCATCAGTTTAAACTGCTTTTCAAAGAAGTTCGTTAATGAAATAGAGGAGGGAGAATAGGATAAATAGGCTATTTGTAAACTGATGGAAAGAGGCTCTCCTAAATGCATTGAAGCTTGGGTTTCTCATCAAATAGCCACTTATATTTTCTGATAAAATTCATTGATATTTTATTTGAGAAAATTTTCTCAAGAGTGCAATGAAGGGCAAGCCATGTACCCAGTCAAGAAAGTGAAAAATTGATGCTGTATTTGTAGACTCCGTGAGTCAGTGGATTTGGTGCTCATCAACACAATGAGATGCCAGGAGTCTGACAAATCCACAAAAGACATGTTTCTTGCAGAGATAAGTTCTTTCTTATTTTTTACAAACCATTTTCAATTTTACTGCCAATGTTTTCTGTTATGGTCCAATAAGGAGAGTTAATCTCACGTATGAAACAGCATGACTTTTCTTCATCTCTCTTTTGAACCAAATCATCCCAACCCATGGGGACTGGGGTTGTTTTACATTTATTGTCTGTTAAGGACGAGCAAAGAAAATGAGTTTCGTATGACAGAGAGTAAGAAGATAAGACACAAACAGAAAAAACCATGCTGAGGGGGGTTATTAACTATTTAATTGATCTCTTTTTAAACAAGTTGTGGTGGAGACAGCACAGTGGTAGATTTGCACAGTGTGCACTAGATTTTGGGACTCAGAACAACAGTGGTAACAACTTCTGTGTATTGAGCATATACACTCTAACAAGCATTTTCCATGCATTTAATGTCACCTTCAGCACTTCTGACATCACCTTTTCCCCCATTTTACAGGTGAAGTTTAAGTAAAATATCAGAAGGTTGAGGATTCAAAAGTAGTGAATAGAAAAATTAGGATTTGAAGCCAGATCTGTTCAAAATGAAAGTCTGCTCATTATATATACCTTTTTTTTCTTCAAAAAGGAAATACTTCATGCATCATTTAGGCATTCCCCAAAACAATTGTTTTGGAAACAAAATAATTTTGTCATGTTAATAAACTTTTCTGAACATTTTTATGAGGAACCATGTAAAGCTTTATTAAAAATAAGAATTTTTATTGTAATTTAACTCATACCTGAAACCACTGGGAAATACTTTGTCAACCCTTTAGGACCTGTCGAGGTTCTATTTTTGAAGTGAATATTATGGCATTCTATTTTTGTATTTTTTAATTTTGTGATTGACAATGTCTCATTGTCTATAGTATCTTGTATTCAGAAGTTGAAAATTCTCAGCAGCTTATATTTAAAACAACATATTTTACCACTCTTTTCAAAAGTGGACATTTTAATGGTGATCTCCATATGTTGGCAATATTATTGAGATTGTGTACTTGATTGATGAAGAAAAAATAACCCCTCCACACCTCATTCCTGTTATAAATTCTTCCTACGTCTGCAGTCTACTCGCACTGTTCAAGCAGGCATCTTTCTCTGATTACCCTGTTAGAGACTCCTGGAGTTGCCCAGGACACCATCTGCCTCAGGTCCCCACTCCTGGGCCCCAGCACCACCTTCCTCATCATGTCCCCCAGAGTGCACAACACTGGGACGGCAGCGGTTCAACACTGAACTGAACTAAAACAATGTAACATTAAAGAAGACAACTAAATACAAAAATCCATCAACAAGTAAGTGCTCTCAGTCAATCACTGGTCTACTTGCCAGGGACACTGTTTTATATTTTAGGTTTATGATCCCCTGTTCTCACATTGTCTGTTTCCTTTCATTTTATTAATTTTATCTAATTCCCTTTATGCCTTTGAAATATGGGAATTTTCCATCTTTGATGATGAGGACAACTTGATCAAAAATTTAAGAACCGTCAAGTTCACAGCTCAGAAGTGGCAGAATCATTCAAATGCTGAATCAAAATCCTGTTTCTACAGATATGAATGAACATAAAAGTAACTTCCTCCCTTTGAGGCTGGCTGAATGGTGATCTCTGTCAGTGTGGGCTCTTGGAATTTCTATGTACCTGCAGGCTATTCTCTTTTTTAATTTTCCTGTTTAGTTGAGTAACACTGCTTGGCCACAAAGACTGAAAATTTCCCTCTGGCTCATTAGGCATGAAGAAGTATAGGAAGAGGTTGTGGTTGTTTTTGTCCCCTTCGGCAAAAATACATCAATACAAACATGCTCTCATAGGAATACCAAGGATCTCTAGTAAAATAATCACAGAAAGTACCATTTTGTCTTTACTTCATCTCCATTCTTTTTATATCAGATATTGTCTCTTGAATAGCATTGTGCATCCCATTGCAGATATAATGATCATTAAGTTCACCCCCAAGACTCTAGGATGGAGCTATGACTCTGTGACTAATTAAATAAATGCTGATTATGTGCTATACAATTCTGTCTTTTCCATTCAGTGCCACTAACATTTTCTGGAAGAAAATTAAGTCTTGCCAAGTAAATGTAAATGCTGATTCCCAATTCTCTCAATACTTAAACAGTTTAATAAGCCTCTAAATCTCTGTATTAAGTAATATTTTGTTCACCACTTCTAGAGTGTTTTGTGATTTCCTGATCAAACTGTAACTGATTGACTATATGATGCCAGAAATACAGAGCTGCCTAAGAAAATAGATCTCAGTGAATCTATGGTTTAGTGGGTGGAAAGGAAATGGATGTTATAGACTGGAAAGGTGATGAGTTTGTTACACCGTGGAAAACCAACTTTCTAGGGAAGAAATGGTAAAATAAAATATCAGTCATGTGTGCTGGTAGTTATCGATATGCCAAGGTATGTAAGGGAAAAATTAATCCAAGAGAGATTTAGCTGGATTACAAGCACAAATAAAAAACAATAGAAATCGATACCTTGAGTTGGAAGAAAAGTTAACTTCTTCTAGACTTAAAATGTCAGAGAATAAAACTAAGGAATCCTTTGAGTAACAAAGACCAATTAGAATCTAGCACTGCAAAGAAAGATCAAATTAAAGGTGTAGTCTTCTTACTTAATCCTGGTAGTTTAAAGTTACCATTAGGCTAAGAGGGAGAGGGAGGTGAAAGGGTAAGGTGTTATAGATGAAGAAGAGGAAGAGTAAAAACAAGTTTAAAAACTATGCTTAGGAAAGGAGTTTAAATGTAGTTTCCAGTACATGGTATCACATGGAAGTTAATAGATCAGCAGCTTACTAAGTTGTTGAAGGAAAACTGCCTCTGAAAACAAAGCTCTTAAGTAGTTGAGACCAATTAAAACCTTTAGACATTCCCTTTTCACCAAAGAGATCCCCCTAGATAACCCATGCCCACTTCGAATGTGTCCAAAGTGGACCGTAGTAGGAAGAAGCTGGCAGACCCAGGGCAATGGATCATGATGTCTAGGGATATCTCGCTCCCACTTAGAGATTAGAGGCAGTGCCCAGTGAAGTAACTTTCCCACGCACAGACAATCTTCATAAAGCCCATCCAGCAGGATCCCACAACTGCTGTTGACCACCGCCTGTTACAGACCTTTCAGTTTTCCAATTTTTGAAGCAAATGTTTTATTGTGGTCATTCTGGACTTATTTCTGTCTTGTATTATTGTGATGTGTGTGTCAGTGTGTGGGAGTAGGTAACTTATATTTTTATTTCCTAAGTTGTTAAAGAGTTGTCACATTCAGATCAGATGGCAAGCACTGTACCTAACCCAGAAATCTTGTAGTTTAAGCTAGACGTAGTGACTGTATGGAATGTCTGGATTTCTTCAGTAGGGTAGAGCTGAATGTGTTCTGTGATAGAATAAGTATATTTTGGTGGCCTCTGTGGTTCCCAACTTCTGGTATGCACATCCTCTAATGATCTCCTTCTCTAGGGTGTGGGCAAGACCTATAACTTACTTCTAATCACTAGACCAACAGCCATCATCAATCACCAATAGCAGAGTTGATAAAATTTCACTCCCATAACCACATTACGTTATATGGTAATACTAATGAGATGTTGCTCCCATGTTTATGCTATGTTACATAAGACTGTCTTGTTACAGACACATTCTAGAGTCTCTTCCCCTCTATTCCTGGCTTTGAAGAAGGAGGCTGCTATGAATTCTATAGCAACAGCAAACTGATTTTATTGATGCCCTGAGAGAACTAGAAAATAGGCCCTTCCCCAGTTGTGCCTCCAAATAAGAATTCAGCCCGATCCTCAACTTGAGTGCAGACTTCCAAGAATCTGAACAAGGAACCCAGTTAGGCTATGCTTGAACACCTGATCTACAGAAAACTTGATATAGAGGTCTTATGACTCTAAGTTTGCTGTAATCTGTTAGGTAGTAACACAGGTGTGCTTAGATCTTCAGTGACCAGAAGGTTAGACAAGGGAAAGAGATGGTTTGCAGACTACCAAACTATTCATTTGCTTTCGTGTGTATGTGTGGTTTATAACTGATATTGGGAAAGGGCTCCAGTCAGGAACACATTCCCAATCTCCTTTAATTAAGGACAGAGCCATGTTATCAGTTCTGGCTGATGCAATATTACCAAAATGATGCATGCTACCTCTGAGGTGCGTTTTAATGTGCCTTATGTGTCTTGCACATGGTCTCTTCCTGTTGGATCATATGTACTGTAAAGTTGGGGGAATTCCAAGAAAGAAGGAGCCTGGATCCCTGAAAAACTGTATGAGGCAGAAGTCTCCCCCCTACCACAAAAGCTACTTATTAATCTATGTGGACTGTAAGAGAAAATAAACTTGAATTATGTTAATTCACTGACACTTGGGATTTTCATTAAATAAGTTAGCCAATTATGACCACAGTAGCAAGAAAGTATTTTTATTATTGTTTATTTTTTTGTAAAGATAATTTTCTGGAATGAATTTTATGATATTTAAATGATAGGTCTTATTATGTATATACATCAGTGTATTCCATCTCTGAACTTAAGCAAAACAAAAACTAGCACTTCTAATTTCATGAATACATCAATAGAACGAATGAATAAATCATGATATACTGATTTTCTGATATGTGTGTGTGTGTGTGTGTGTGTAGAGAGAGAGAGAGACCAATCATATCATGCATTTGAAAATGTGTAAACATCATGGCCTTTGGCAACTAATACTTAAATTTAAAAACTGGTTCCAAAAAATTCTGTGTATCTGACATTAGCAAAGCTTTTTAACCTGTTTCTCTTTTTTGTCATCTTATCAATGTGCACAATATTTTACATTTAGTGCTGTTGTGAGAATGCAGTATTATGAACAATATTAAGTATAATACTGAGTTCTTGTCACTTAGTATGTGGTCAATAACTGCTAAACCTCTTTCTTCTCCCTCTTTATCTCTATGCATCATAAAGTGTCAAACAATCGACCACATCAGTTACATATGACTTCTTTAGGACATTACTGATAGGAGTCATATGTCAGAACTTCAGGCATTTAAGATGTGCAACTTTTTGCTGCAACTGCCCCTACTTTAGTTTTTAAGACAGTGACTTCAGAGCTTTCTGACATAACAAGGATTGTATTTACTTTGAAATTCCTACTGCGCTTTGATTATAAATGCAAACTGACAAAATTGTGCTTTTGGAATAATTGCAGTTTTACAAAATCTTCCAAAGCCCTTTGTGTCCATGTGCTTTGAACCAGAAAGTGAGGATTCTGTGAACCTTAAATAACAGCTCTGTGTGTGTGTGTGTATATGTGTGAGTGAGTGTGTGTGTGTGTGAGAGTGTGTGTGTATGTGTGTGTGTGTGTGTGTGTGTGTGTGTGCTTGCAAATAATTTAGGAGACTAACTAAAACTGGAGAATTTAGTTTTCAATTAAATTTTAATTTAACAACTTTGGAATTTAATGAACAAAGTTTTGCTTCTCACTCTCTTTCCCAATATTGCTATCCATTCTGCTATTCTTCTCATTTTCCTCCTCTTTATCTCACTGTATCCTACTCACTTTTCAAAACTCAACTCTAGCTTCTCTTCTTCTACAAGTTCCCTCTTAGGATTTCTTCCTTTGTTAACTGCTTTTGGTCCTACTTGCTGCTACCGTGGAATTCACAACTGGCCTAGATATGTGTGGTTTGGACTCTGGGTGTCTATGTCCATAGAAAAAATTCTAACCTCATAGGGGATATTGGTATGGAGATGTATAAGCCAAATTGAAGGCTGTAGAAGAAAGCTGAACTGAAATACCATGGAAAGGGTTTATACGCACCAATGCTGAAGGGGTCAAGGTGTGAGTTTGAAGTCAGAGTCATAAGTGATCAAACTAATAAATGAGTAAAGATACAGAAAATCTTTTTTTTAACATTTTTTATTGATTTATAATCATTTTACAATGTTGTGTCAAATTCCAGTGTTCAGCACAATTTTTCAGCCATTCATGGACATATACACACTCATTGTCACATTTTTTTCTCTGTGATTTATCCTAACATTTTGTGTATATTTCCCTGTGCTATACAGTGTAATCTTGTTTATCTATTCTACAATTTTGAAATCCCAGTCTATCCCTTCCCACCCTCTACCCCCCTGGTAACCACAAGTCTGTATTCTCTGTCCAGAAAATCTTTTTAGAAGGCTAGAGGATGAAAAATTTCTCACTGGTCAAACTGCCCTACATTGTCCTACAGAAACTGTCTTCTCTTTGTATTTATAAGACTTTACTGTTTCTATTCATAGGTTAATTAGGATGTCAGACTACATGGCCTGAAGAATTATATCTTAGTAGCTGAAGAACAATGTTCTAGGTCTGGCTTTACAATTCATTAACTGCATTATCTTACTCATGCAGATAAACTGCTCCTAAGCCTCAGTTTAATAAAAGTACAGGAGCTCAAGTAATGCCTAGCTCATGGAAGGATGGGGCGTTCAGTGAGATAATGCATTAGGAAAAGTGCTGAAGAAATACTAGACAGTGCTGCAAATAAAATAAAATGTTATTTATTAACTCCTCTATCTGTCTGTCTGTCTATCTATCTATCTATCTATCTATCTATCTATCTATCTATTTATCTATCTGTGTGGGTGTATATGAAATGCTAGTTTTTCAACCTACAAGAAAAAAAAATTTAGGGAAGGAATCCATATCGCATTTTACTAAGTTATACTTCACAGTATAGGTTTAGGAGTGCATTCTTTGACACATGTTTAATGTCAGCAGGTGATTACTTTTCTCTCTGAACACATTTACGAAACGTCTGTTTCTCTTGTATCTCTGATAAGTAGAAATTGTCATAAAGAATCATTTATCAGAACAATACTAAATTGACAAGGTAATTGATGTGATTTATTACTGCAAGAAATACCTGAATTCAAACCCTGGCTTCATCACTCACAAAACTTTTGAATAAGTTGCCCACCTTCTCCATGACTCGATTTCTTCAACTGTAGAATGGAGATAAGAGTAGTTGGCTCAGGGGACTTTTCGAAAGACCAAGTGACTTAAGGTACATTAAGCAACACAGTGCTTTTCTTAGCACAAAGGCGGTGATCAGTAAATGTTGCTTTCTTGTCTCTCTCTTTTGACACAATTGTCCCTTTCTTGGAGGCGCTATACAGGGTGGCCTCATTGTCGTGTTTTTGATGAGCTATCTCTTTCTGTGACCATCTCTGATTTTAAGGATTAGAGAAATAGAGGCGATATTTCTCAGTGAGTAGCTGGAAAGAAAGTTTTCCTTTTTTAACAAATTAATATATTGTATAAGAACAATAGCTCTGGTCGTCCCTACTTGATAATCCTTGCACCATCAGCCTACCTGCAGATGAAAGAGTTTCTCTGTTTCATAGCAAAAGGAAAGCTGTTTGATGTCATTTTGAAAAGTTTTAAAGAAGAAGACGGAAGGAAATCCAGAAATAAAATAACAGAGGCTGGCTCTTCGGAACTTCAGAGTAGGACAATACTGTATTTCTGTTCACAGGGAACTTCACCATTCAAATGCATTCACTTTTCATAAAGCACCTCCTCAATTTCAGCCCAAACATTGAAAACTGAGCCTATTAAATCGAACAAAAACACTTCTGAAAACATCTTTGGAAAAATACAATTTTGGCACAAAGTGATGAGAATCAAGAGGGCTGAAAAAAATCAAAATGGAATTTGGTATGAGAGAGGCAAGCTCTCTGGTGGTTAGTTATTTGTGAAACTTGCAAAGTAGCAATCAAAGGGGAAGACTGCACCTATCAGCACATATTGTTCCTAGTGCCCCTGATTCATCCTTTCAAAATTCAGGGAGTCAAGCAATTACAGGGACCAAGGATCCAATTTTATAGAAAAGGGAGGACATAGATTTGACTATAGTTAAGGTATTCATCAGCAAGTCTTTCTCTAGACTTTCAAGTCCTCCCTCTTTTTATGTCCGCTTTGCATGTTCCACTGCATCTATAAGTCATTCCCGGGCCACTGTGACCATGCTTTCTTCCTCTTTCAAAGTATGGGAGGAGGTACTCTCTGCACTGCTAACAGCAGTTTCCTTTAGTGGTTAGAATTTTGGCTCTGGAAACCAGACTGCCTGGACTTAATCTTGGCTCTGGCACTTGCTACTTTAAAATTCTTTGTGCATCTGTTTTATCATCTATAAAATGGGGTTATTGCTGGTACAATATTATCTAACTTATAAGGGTTAAAAAGAGGTTGCAAAACACTTCAGATGGCACTGGAAATGTGGTTGGTACTCTACACTGAGTTAGTTGTTATTGGTTAATATGACCATTCTCTATCATTAGTTTGAAACCTAGAACTGAGGAGTCTTTCTTATATGCAAGTATGTCTTAGTCGCTTTGTGCTGCAACTCCTTCAATGACTACCCAGCTTCAGAAGAAATCACAAACTTTTTGACATGATGTAATATGAAGAGTAATGTATACTCTCCCCATCCAAAGATTTTTACATCATAACACTGAGACTGTGAATGTTATCTCACATGGCAAAAGGGGCTTTTCAGATACAATCATAGGTATATTATTCTGGATTGTCCAGTCTAAGCAAGTGTGTCCTTACAAGGGGAAAATCTTTCTCAGATATGGCGAGAGAGAGACTGATGATGGAAGATGGGTCAGGGATATGCAACACTGCTGGCTTTGAAGGTGGGAGAAATGGGGCAATGAATTCAGGAGTACAGGCAGCCTCCAGAAGCTGGAAAAGGCAAGAAATGGATCCTCCCATAAAGCTTTCAGAAGAGAATATAGCCTTGCAGACACTTTTGCATTTAGCCCAGTGAAACTGATATCAACCCTCTGATCTAAAGAACTGTGAGATAAATGTTTGTTCTAAGCCACCAAATTTGTGTTAATTTTTTATGGCAGACATAGGAAATCAACACACATGGCAAATAAAACCTTCTGTCTTGGTGCTTGCCTTCCTGTCTGCCTATTTTCATACCAAAAAGGATAATATGGAAGGGACAGTCCATGGCCAGTGGCCAAGCTTCCTTGAGCACAGGCAGGATTCATATGTGTATGCTGGCATTTTTCTAAGAAAGAGACAAAGTAGTTATCAGGAGAATGAGTAGATGTTTGAGGCACAATAAAGGAACGTGAAGTCAGGAGGAGGGCATGATAGGCAGAAATTCTAAGATGTCCTTCAATACTCCCACTCCTATACAATCCCAGATCTACAGTTAATACGGAATATCACTCCCACAGTTGTGGTTGACCATATGGCAAAAAGGAATCTGCAGAATGTAATTATGGTCTAAAATCAGTTGACCTTAAGATAAAGAGATTATATGAGTGAAACTGACTTTATCGAATGAGGGTTTTAAATATAGATCTAGGGGTCAGATAAAGAGGAAGTCAGAGCCTCAGATCATGAGAAGGATTTGAAGTGTGATTGCTAGCTTTGACGATGTAAGGTGCCAGGATGCAAGGACTGTGAATGGCCTCTAGGCACTGAAAACAGCCCCCAGCTGGCAACCAGCAAGGAAATGGAAACCTCAGTCCTACAACCAAAATAATCCTTTCAACCATGTGAAGGAGCTCAGAAGTGACTCTTCTCAGGAGTCTCCAGAAAGGAGTACAGTCCAGCCAACACCTTTTTATTTCAGCCCTTTGATGCCCTGAGAAGAGCACCCAACTGTGTGGCATCCTCTGTGTTGGGACTTTTACATACAGAACTGTGAGTGCCCAGGAAGAATTACAGACTTGGTTGTTGATGACCTGTCTGAACTTGGAAGAATGGCTCGACTTCTCTAAGTCTCAGTCTTCTCACGTGGGCTGTGGTAAGGACTGTAAAACGGTACATATTTAAGAGCACAGTCACAGGTCATTACACTAGGCCTTCTTCCTCTTATTATAATTACCTATTTCTCCTGTTGTGGGGACTCTCAGTGCACTTGGAAAGGGGAGAATAAGTCAATTACCTGGGAAAATGACAAGGGGTCAGACTGCAGGGAGGCTTGAATGCAAAGCTGAAATCATGATGCTTTGTTCCGGTGGCAATAGCAACATAAGTCAATGATTTTGAGCCGAGAAATTACTTTAAAATTCCATCGTATGTCCTGCAACAGGTAGGCAATTTCTGTGTGCTTCCTTTTCCTCAACTTTAATATGAGGAATACATTAGGACCTACCTTATCAAATTAAATGAATTAACAATGTAAAGTGCATAGAAAAATGCCTTACATAGTAAAGATTTAATAAGTGGTATTTTTAACTCATTCATTCACTTATTCATTGTCCAGTACTTATCAATGGCCTCATGGTGCCAGACGTTGTTCTAGGAATTGAAGATACATTAGGTATAAAAGAAAAGAAAATCTATAAAGTTGATATTGCTGGGGGGTTTCATTCAGATAATAAATAAAAGAATATTTTTTAAGTGTGTGTATGTGTATCTCTGTAGCATATTAGATGGTGATAAATGCTCTTGAGAAAAATAAAAACTGTCAAGGGGAATCAAAAGTGCCAGTGTGGGAGCAGGAAAGACAGGCTTCAATTATAAATGGATTATTCAGGGATGGCCAGAGATGGAGGATGGCATCGGGTCTTGGCTAGATGGAAGAGAAAGTGTACAACCTATGAGGCTTTCAAGGGGAGGAATGCTGCAGGCATAGGAAAGGGCTAGAACTAGGGGCCTAAAGGAAGGCCCACCAGATATGTCTAAGGAGAGGCAACAATGTCAATATGGCTGGAGTAGATTTAGCCAAGGGGCTGGGAGTGGTCAAAGGAGATGAGGTCTGCATACTAGGAGGAGGGGCTGGATTTTGTAGGACCATATGATGGTTGTCAAAATTGGGGCTCTTACTCTCTTGGGATGAGGGGTCATCCATTGCTGCACTGTTGTTGAGCAGAGAAGGGATGAAGCCTCAGCTATATTTGAACAGCATCAGTCTGGTGCTGTGCTTCATACTGATAGTCTGAGGATAAGATCAAAACCATTGAGACAAGATGGAATTAAAAGAGTAATTTCAAGTAGTTTACATTTCTACCAGAGATTTTAAACAAAACATTTGTTTTGGTAATCAAAATTTGATTTCTCGACTGAATAATTTAACACATCCTGTGTAACTGAAGTAAATCTTTTTTTCTCCCTCTCTTGAAATACTACAGGAGAAATATATATATATATTTTATTCAAAGCGCTTTGTACAGCATCTGAAATGCAGCTAATGCTTAAAGCTGAATTAAAGTGTTGGCTGCCTCTTCTTCTGTTAACATTTGCTTTGTTCTAAACATGACTGCTGGGCAGATGAAGGATGGTGATGATTAAGGGAAGAAATGTGTAGCATTTGCAAGGGACTTGAATGTTGAATTACTGAGCAGTCCTAAAATGCCAGTATCACGTTTCAGATCGTCTTGCCTTGGCTGAGGTGGCATCTAGGTTAATCGTTTCTCCTCTAGGTGCCTTGGTAGCAAAATCTCAAATTCAGAAATGTCCAAGACGTGTCTGCTTCTTGAGAGCGCCCTTCAACCGTTACGTGCAGAAAGCAACAGCCCCGCTACTCCTACCCTCCCCATCACCGTGACAACGAACAAAAACAATTCTTGTTTCAACCATTCCATCTAGGCGTTTAATCATCAACCATCTGAGTGTCTGGTATTGGTCAGATACAAGGCTAGGCACTGTGGTAATGTGAGTTTGAGTCCTGTTGCTGCAGCTTCATAGCTATGTGTTCTTAAAACAGTAAACCGTGTTGAGAGGGATGGTGTGGGGAAGAGGGTAGAGGAGATCTGTAGTCATTTAATGTTCATACAAGAATAAAAAAGATTACTATTGCAAAAGGAATTCTTCAACTCAAGAAAATAGACCAGTGTAAACTCAAACAAACAACAAAAAAAGAAAACAATAAAGATAATGGAAGAAATGAAAGAGTAAGCAAGTCACCATAAAAAAAGATCAGTGAAATTCCAAGAAGAGCTGGTGCTCAATAAAACAACTGGCAGCACATCACAATTCCCTGCCTTTGGCTCCATCCAGCTGGAGGTAGGTTTCTGTCTCATCCGACCAAGACATACTGAGGTTTCAGCTAGGCATCACTGAAGAAAGTGCAAAGAGTACGCAAGTGCTTTGAAGAAACTGCAAGGAGTGTCATTTTCATACAAACTCATCTAAAGGAAAATGAAAGGAAAAAAGTGGTCTCTGCTTCAGATGTTTTGCATCAATATCTCATTTACTCTCCCCAACACTTTGTATCATTTAGCTGCAGCCACAGTAAAGCTGCATAGCAAACATCCACAGCACCCTCAGAAGCACATGACCAGTGCATAGTCTGTAGTTGTTCTAGGGGTCGACTGATCGAGCTGGGTCATCTGGAGATGACTTTGCCCAGTCCTCTCTCATTTGCCTCATGGGATCAGCAGCTGTTCTGGGCATACTCTTGTCACGGTGAGGGTGATAATGCAAAAGAGTAAGCCCAATGATATTAAGGCTTTCCAGACTTCTTCTTATGACATCAGCTAAGGTTCCAACAGCCAAAGCAAGTCTGAACCCAAAATTAAGGGTGGGAAAATTCACTCTGGAGTTCTAATGGAAGGACATATAAAGTCACATGGAACAGTGTTAGGCAGGTACGGGGAAACATGAAAATTGGGATCTTTAATGAAATCTACTACATCCTGTATGGTAGATATTTTTGATACATATCTGAATAAATTCCTGAGAGGTCGAGACAGGAAAGAAAGCCTAAACAGAGAGCTCCAGGCCAGGACAGCTATAAATAATTTTTTTCAGAGTGCACTGGGAGAAATATGCCTTCCAAAGAAATGAGTTAAAGAAGATTTAGTAGTTCAGTAGTAGTTCAGCACTTATTATATGCAAGTAATCACATTAGGCACTAAGGACATATTAGTGAGTAAAAGTTGAAATGGATCCTGTCCTCAGGATGCTTGCAGTACACGTACAGAAAATGCAAGACAATCTCACTAAGCCAAGTATAATTTCTAACTGTGGTGAATGGCATAAAGGAAAGGTACATGTTGACAAGAGGGTACCTAAAAGGTACATGACCAGATCTGGGCATCAGACAGGGTTCCTGAGGAGAGAATGATCTAACTGAGATCTAAAGAACCAGTAGGCATTAACAAGACTTAGACTGAAGGGGAAATCATTATAAGCAGGTAAGAAGCATCCTCCAAGACTCTGGTGGAGGCATTGTGGTACGTGGGTGGCCAGTGTGAAGAGTGTGGAATAAAAGAGGTTGAAGACAGGGCCAGAGCCAGATGGTGCTGGGCCTTGTAGAACAGCTGAACGATTGGGGTGTTTATCCTAAGAACAATGGGAAGCCACTGAAAAGCTTTCATAGAAAAATAACATCATCAGGTGTTCATCATGGAAGTTTTATTCTGGCTACACTGTGTAAGAAGAGGAGACAAATGTAGGAGAGAAATTGAGAAACTCAATGAGGAGTTGATTCCTGTACTTCTGCTGAGAGACAACAGTAGCTTAAGGAGAAGGATCATGCAACTGGGCTGGAGAAAAGTCTCAGGTGTTAGAACGATAAACTGAGAATATGACTTCATGATAGTTGAAGGAAATATTTATTAAACAAACAAACAAACAAACAAACAAAAAAAGTAAAAAGAATGATGGCCAGTGCCCTCTGGGAGCTCAAGTATTGCTGAAGGTCGCTGGTGATCATAGTGGGAATTGTTTGAAGAGGGCGGATCTGGGCTGGAGTGGGCTGAGGACTGAGCCGGAGAGGAGGGAGAGGAAGTAGAGGGCACCTTTGAGAGATCCTTTGTTGAAAGAGAGTGGGGGAGAGCAGGAGTCAGAGGCAGATGTGGCTCGGAGGTTCTTCATTTATTTTGTCCATGATTAGAGAGAATTGAGAGAGTTTAAACACTGATAAGAATTCAATTGAGAAGGAAAGTTTAAAAATATTTAGGAAAGAGGAGTAATCAATCCTTTAAAATTTAAAGAAATGCTTAAGCAAAAATAAAACATAAGAGCCATAAGACAAAGTCCAGCCATTCTATCACATCAGATTGTCAGATGAGAATATTATAAGCCCTAAAGAAAATTCCTATCTGTCTAGCACAGAGGTCCTTCACTTACCTATACCTACACCTGGTATTGAGGATGACTTAATGGAATCAACGAGCTTCTGTGAACTATCTGAACTGAATTTTCAGTGTATGTGTGCACATTTGTGTTTACAGCAAGAAATAAAGGGTGCTCATTACTAAATAATGTGGACTTTATTTCTACAAACAGTAGTTCAAGTTAAATGATACTTTAGTAACTACTATAAATAGATAGCTACTTTGGGTGGATGCTACCTGAAAACTAAAGAAAAATTTCAGATGTCTGGCATGCATAAGACCAGGTAAAGTTCCCTTACAGTCTTCTCCAATAACAAAATAAATTTTAGTCTGAGAATGCTGCTCATTTCAGATGAGTGACAGATGAAATTCTAGAATTACAATATGACACTGAATAAATTCCTTAATGGAGAGAAACATTTGATTTCATCTTAGTCTCATAATTTTATAATGGAGCTCATACAGGGAGGTCTTTGTTCCTTCAACTTGGCCTGATTCCCCAGCCTGATCTTTGCAAACCTCCCTTAACAGGCTCTCATCCTCCTTCAACTTGACAGTATGAGTCAGTCTCAGATGTCAGTGCATTCAGCATGTATTGACTTTTAAAATTTTCATTTTGACATAGTAATAATCTCTCTATAGATTTACACTGAAATCATCCTGCCATTTTCTTGGCACTTTAGAGTAGGTATTTTTGACTTTGTATTGTTACCAGGGATCTTAGTATTGATTAAAAAAACTTGGCAATATATACACATAATCAGGTTGCAGTGGTTTTCTATCAGTCAGAAAAAAGCAAAATAAGACAAAGGAGATCATTTTCATCTTCAGATTGCCTGAAATTTAAAAAAAAAACATAAAAATGTCCTGTTCAACCAGAATAGTAGGTTCACAAGCAACGCTAATGGTAATGTTAATGGATAAAAACATTTTGCAAAGCTATGGAGCAACATGTTTTATATTTAAAATGCACTGTGTTTGCATGGGATGGGGAGAGTATTTGGTTTATTTATTTACTTTTAGAAGAGGTACAAGGGACTGAACCCAGGACTTAGTGTGTGCTAAGCAGGCACTTTATCACTTGAGCTATACCCTCCTCCCCTTATATCTGAAACATACAGATCCCTTGACCTGGTAATCCTACTGAGGTGAGTCTTCTCTCCAGATTTATGTATGTAGGTGGGTATTATAGCATCATCACGACAAAAACATGACATAAACGAATTGTCCTTCAATATGAAAATAGTTGAAAAAAGTGCGCTGTGTCTTTACTGTGTAACACTATGCAATTCCTAAAACCAATGTGCTAAGCCCTCATGCAATGGCCTGCAAGACTGAACACAACATGCAAAACATTTTTAACTAAAGAAAAGAAAACTTAAATCCATACTAACATGCTTATATAAGCTGCCCTTTATGAAAATGAGCAAGTCATAAATTCTTTGTATTTATGGGTCTTGGGCAGGGAGGCACATGTATATGTGTGTATAAACATGAGGACAAGTTGAAATGTTACAGCTATTAATGTTGTTTATTTTGGGGGAATTGGAAGGTAAAGATTTGGGTGAAGGTTATTAACTGTTTTCCTTATTTTGTGTTTGAAATTTTTTCTTGTCACTGCAATTATTTACAAAACTTTTGGAAAAATAAAACAACAGGACAAACAGAAAAACAAAACTAAGGCTGTGAACTAGATAGAGCTGATCACCTAGGAGAGAAGTAGAGAGAAGGGGAAAAAAAGGTATGTATCCAAGTCTTAGAGCATTCCAGCATTCTGCAGATGGATTTTTAACTAAGGGAAAATAGTAGGTAGGTTTCTGGCAATGGCTATCTAGGTTATTCTGAAACAACCAACCCTCTGAGAACAACTAGAACAACTGTAAAATACATTAAAACATCTGTTTGAAGGCACACAGAGCTCGCAAGGCAGTGAAGGATTGAGAGACCGAAAGCTGGAAGGGAAGTAAAGCCAAGAGAAATGAGCTTGCATTTAGTGCTGCTTTTCTCATGTTAAAGCAGAGGCTAGGAAGCTGAAAAGCTGAACATAGATAGACAAGCATCACAGACCCGGGAGGCAAAGAGTGAATTCAGGACCCACCAAAGAAAAGGGCTCCTGGTAAACACCAGAAAGTTTCATTAACACCTTGAACGGCTGCTCCCTGGAAGTAAGGGTGAACACGAAATAAGCTTGCCTTCACAATGACTAAGGCTAGCCTTCAGCTATTTTAGTACTTGACTGGTTTACGAATAAAGGCTTCCCGTTAGAGGTGAGAGATAGATGAACTGATAGGTAGATTAGGATTTGACTGAAAAACAAAGACAAAATAGAAAAAGAACCCTTGGAGATCCTGATACTGGAGTTTTCAGACATGTATTTTATAATAACTTATCATACATGAATGAAATAGAATTAAAAAAAACAGAAAGAATAAGCAGAGAATTGAAAAGTATAAAAAGAGAGACTTGCATGGAAATTCTAGAAGATAACAATGCAATAACTAAAATTATGAACCCAATGGATATGTTTTGTGTTTCTCAACCAGGGATGATTTTGTCCCCCAAAAGACGTGTGGTAATGTTTGGAGACAATTTGGGTTGTACCACTTGGGAGATGCCACTGGCCTCTTGTGAGTGGAGGCTAGTGATACTATTGAACACCCTTTAATACACAGGGCAGCCCCACAAAACAAAGAGTTCTCCAGTCCAAAATGCCAGTAGTGCCATGGTCAAAAAACCCTTAACAGCACATAAAAGCCACATAGCAAGAAATCAGTGAGCTGGAAGATGAAAAGGTTAGATGAAAATATACAGACTGAATGGGGCAAGGAGTAGCAGGAGGCGGGATTACCAAGGGACTTTGAGACTCACTCGATTGTGGTACTATTTACACTGTGGTATACTCATTTCAAATTGTGCCATTTACTTGACGTCCACTATATCCCAAAAGAGCTATTAAAATGAAACAAAAGTCTTCTCTCAGAGAAGATATTTGCAAGATATACCTTCAACAAAAGGTTAACATCTCAGATAAACAAAACTCCTACAAGTTGCTAAGAAAAAGATAACTAAAAATAGGTGAGCGATTTCAATAGATACCTCACAAGTTATTCAGATTTCGGTAACTACATGAAAAGGCACTCACTCTAACAAATTATCTGAAAAATGCAAATAAAAGCCGCAATGAGATGTTGCACACCTACTCGTAAAAACGCCAACAATACCAACTGCTGTTAAGGATATGGGGCTCCTGGAACTGTCTTATTTTGTTAGTGGAAATTAAAAAAAAAGTAAAGTCAGCTACAAGACTGAACATAAAAATACCAGATTTCAGCAATTTTTCTCTTAGGTTTATGCTGGTTATGTTATGTGTATATATGTTTTTAAAAGGTCACGTATAATCATGTACATAGCAGGCATTATTCATAGGAGCCTTTAGCTGGAAACAACCTTGTTGTTTATAATTAGTAGATAGACAAAACAGATTATGGCATATTAATAGTATGAAATACTGTATAGTAATATAAATGAACAAATTCCCACTGCATGCACCAATATGGATGAATCTCATAAACATAATATGGTGTGAAATAAGTCAATGCAAAACAATATAGACTCTATGAATCCATTTATATAAAGTTCAAAAACAGGCAAAACTGATTTATGTTGTTAGAAGTCAGGATGGTGGTGAGGAGGAAAGAATTATTTACTGGCAGAGTCTGAGAAGAACTGGTAATATTTTATATTTGACTTGTGGTAGTTGCATGGGTTGCCAATGTTTTCATAACTTATCAAGCTGAATATATGTTTTATGCATATACATATTATATTTCACAAATTAGGCTTATTGAAGAAAAGTGAAAATCTTTAGCTCCCCTGCTATTCTTTGGTGTTTTGTATAAGAAAGTAATTCAATCAATGCCCACTTAATAAGAGTGTACCATAAACCAGGTACTAGCTATTGCTATAAGTTGAATTACTGAAAAACAATTCAGATCATAGGAACAACCATCAGGAACACAGAATGTGACTGTATTTGGAGATAGGATATTTAAGAAGGCAGTTAAAATCAAATGAGGTTTATAGGGTGGTCTTTAATCCAACATGACTAATAGCCTAATAAATGGACACAGACACACACAGAGAATGGCCACATAAAGACACAGGGAGGAAGTCCTCATTTATAGGAGACAAAGAAAATGCTCAGAAGGAGCTAATACTGTCAACAGCTTGACCTTGGACTGCTAACTTCCAGAACTTGGAAAATACATGTCTATTGTTTGAGGCACTCAGTCTGTGATACGTCATTAGGACAGCTGTATCAAACTAATATAGATATATACTGGGACCATCAGACAAACAAGATATGTACCTTTGCTGCAAGAAATTTCCAGTCTATCAGAGGAAACAATCCCATACCTACTTTAGCTTCAGAATTATAAACACTGATTAATAAAAGAAAAACTAGAAACCACAGTGGCCTGAGTAAAATTTTCCCAGTACATCATCAACTGATTTCAACTCTAATGGTATATTTTGATTTTCTTCAATTAATCTCCCAATTATTAAAGAAACTCAGTTAAAATAGAAACACTTAAGTAGAGAATTCACTCAGCAAGCCACCTTGTCACTGCCTTAGTGCTGAGACATAGATTCAATTTCACTCATCTGTTAGGGACCAACTTCCCCAGACGCTACTCAGTAGAGTACAGACCAGACATCGTCTATGAAATGAACATGAAATGGTAATGATGGCCAGGTTTTAGTAAAAAGGTTAACATCTTTAGAGGACTTTTCTAATTAAAATTATGGATTATTTCAACACTTACTTCAAGGAAAAGAGCTCAAATTAGCGATACTATTATAATGTTATTGTTACTGTATGAAAATATACTGTGTAGAAATATAATGCATGGCAGAAAGAAGTAAATGTTCTAAATTATAATGAACAAATTATATTGTCTCAGAGAATATAACCCAAGTGTTGATGTTAAAAAGTTATGGTACATTCTCAAAAACTAAACTATTTTAAATGTTTGCTTTTACTGAGAAAGACAATGACATTTTGAAACTAAAAGAATGGGGTTTGGATTCTCCTACCTAACTTCCCAAAGCAATGTTTTCCTCATTTATAAAATACAAAACCAATGAAACCTACCTCAAAAAGCTGTGTAGATATCTGATGATTTTATGTATTACAATCTTATCAAAACTCTAAATGATCCCTAGTAAGTACAACTTATTATTCATGTCAGCAGTGTTTGCCATTTTGGACTGTTTCATGTGTTGACCCAGAAGTCAACAATTTTCAGATTTTTATCTTTGTTCTTCTCTTCTTCCAAGTAAATCACAAGCTAGAATTTCTCTGTTGTAAATATTGTGCAATGTTGAAGCATCTACACAATTTGGTTCCATTTTAAATGCTTCTACATAACTTTCTTGAGGCATATCACCTTTTGAAAATAACCTATGTCACTTCAGTTTCTGGGACTGTGTTTCACCATTTATTTCTATTTTTATCATTAATAATCCCAAAGAGCTTTTCCAGATGTTGTTTCCCTAACCCCATGAAATGTCAATATCACAGATGTATTGTATATAAGTATGTACTGTTTGTATATCTGTGCTTTATGCATACAAAGAGTAAAAGCTGCTCTCTCTCCCACCAAGAACCAATATTTACTCCCTTGGGAGCAATATCCCTACCCCCACTGAGAATGTACAGTTTAAGAGAAATCCTACTTTACATTTGTGGTTTTCCATTCATACTGTACAAACCAATATTTGGAAAGTGTTTAAAATAATGTCAGGTACATATCACATATTGAGTGTAAGAGTCTATCTATTAAATAAATTAAATCTCCAGTCAGTCTAGATAAAAACACAGTTTAAATGGTCACTATCGTTTAAAACTATGCTCTCTGATTTTTTTTGTTTGCACATTCCATCAGGAAAAAAATTTTGAACATATACTGCAAATACATCCATGTTTGTTCATCTATAAGTTATAAACAAACACAACTTTGTATATAGAATACAATTCATGAAATAAACATTAAAAAAGACCTACAGAAGAATGAAATAAAACCTTAAGTGGAAAGAGAAATTCAAATATTTCAATCATGTCTAGTCCAATTTAGAGGACTCTGGTTTAAACACATAATGCTCACAATGTTCATATCATTTTTATATAGCACTTTACTTTGTCAAGGCAGTTTTGCATTTTTTATTTTTGATTTGATCCACATAGCAGTTCTGTGAGATAAGCCAAACAGGAATATGTCTTCCTATAGTCAGTTGAGGCTGAGATTCAGAATAGGCAGTA
Source organism: Vicugna pacos (assembly GCF_048564905.1). Taxonomy (NCBI): domain Eukaryota; kingdom Metazoa; phylum Chordata; class Mammalia; order Artiodactyla; family Camelidae; genus Vicugna; species Vicugna pacos. The sequence goes on along the minus strand of NC_132988.1, from coordinate 112,375,127 downwards.
TAATTTATGTAAGGTGAATGAGTGGAAAAAGTCAGAATCATTACAGTCACACTTGATTCTTTGTTCATCTTTGCTTGTAATTTTTATCTCAACATTCCAAATGCAAATGCAAGGATGGTGATTTTCCTCAAATACACTAATCTATAGGCTAGTCTATAGAGTTTACTCTAATGTCAATTTCTCTTGCAACTTCTATTACTGCATTCAGAAATTTCTAACAAACAAATGTCCAGGACTGGACAGCTTCATAGGGGAATTCTATCAAACACTTAGAGAAGAGTTAATACCTATCCTTCTCAAACTATTTCAAAAAACTGAAGGGGAGGAAACATTTCTAAACTTATTCTACATGCCCAGCATTACCTTGACATAACCAAAACCAGACAAAGACACTAAGAAAAAAAAAAGGAAAAGATAAATCATAGGCTAATATCTCTGGTGAATATAGATGCAAAAATCAACCACAAAATATTAGCAAATCAAATTGAACAATACATAAAAAAATCATACATCATGATCAAGTTGGATTCATTACAGGTACGCAAGGATAGCTCAATATCCATAAGCCAATCAATGTGATACATCACATAAACAAAAGGAATAAAATGCATCCATAGATGCAGAAAAAAAGCATTTAATGGAATTTAACATCCATTCATGATGAAAACTTCCATTCATTCATATATTCACTCACTCATTCATTATTTATTTAACAAAGACTAAATGAGTTTCTATTTATATGCCTGGAAAAATTCTAGGCACTGAGAATACACTAATAAAAAAAAAAAGGATGAAAGAAAGAAAGGGAAAAAAAAAGAAAAATGAAAAAACCCTGACTAGCAGAGAAAGACAAATCATAGACACAGATACATACATACCTACATCCATGTATGTGCGTATTATGTATAAAACATCATGTGAAAAGCACTATGGAGAAAGTACTTGAGGAAGACCACTGAATAAGCTGAATTTTGAGCTGACTTATGATATACATGAGAGAGTGAATCATGTGGATTTCTGAAGGAAAAAACATTCTCTACTGAAGAAACATCAAGTTCTGAGGGAGAGGTGCACTTGATGTGCTCAAGGAAATCAAGGAAACCAGAGTGGCTGGAGTGCTGTAAAAAAGAATCTTTAATGACATGAGTAGTAGGAGAGGAAAGTGAAAGGCCGAGGGGACACAAGCCAAAAGCCCTTCATGTCTTCCCCCACATGTTACCTCATTAAGCCCTTATGGGAGGATTTCAAAGACTAAGTATAAAAAATGTTAAGTAATTGTCCTAAGGCTTCTCAGTTAAATAGTCCCAGAATCAAAATTCATACACAGGCCAGGCAAAAACGCGTGAGGCTTTCCAGCTACCGCTGATGTGTACACATGCACTTATTCATTTTACACAAGGGAAACATTTCTAGAAACCATAGTCATGCTTATAAGATATACCTCCTACCTGGACTCGCAACACACTTGGAAGCAATCACATGAGTGGGCTGATTTTTTTCTTGCCCTTTCTTTTAAGTGGTTTTGTTGAGGTATGACTGATGTATTAAAAACTGCACATAGTTAATGTATAAAATTTGATGAGTTTGGACATATGGTTTGGTTTCTTTATGTTTTGTTTTGTTGTAAGAACACAGCACTTAACAAAGTTTAAAGCGCACAATACAGAATTGTTGACTATAGATATCATGCTGTATCTCTAAAATTAATTCATATGCATAGTGAAAACTTGGTATACCAGTTGAATAACTCCCCATTTCCCCCATCCCCTGGTTCTTGCTTCTATAAGTTTGACTGTTTTAGGTACTTCATATAATTGGAATCATGCAGGATGTGTCCTTCTGTGACTGACTTGCTTCATTTAGCACAGTATCTTCCAGGTTCATCCATGTTGTCAAAATGAGAGGACTGATTGTTCCTGAACTCATTAAATCGGGTGTTCGTCACTGTGTGGACACTATCTAGGCACATCTAAACAATTGGTAGCAGACTCCAACCACTTAGAGTAAGTTAAAGTCATATGGGCCACATCTCCCTCAGCTAGAGGGAGAAGTAACCTATATAGTATAACCTCCACAACACACAAACAAACTGAAGATGTATATGGGAAAAAAAGATCTTAAAATAACAGGAACAATACATGTGCCAAAGTTCATTAATTATTTGTGAAGGAAGCACTTGGGCTCTTGTCCAAATTCCATCCCCTACGATGACTTCTAACATGCTCTAATCTCGGTTTTACTAGGTGGCAGCTTGTAAGCAGAGTACCAACTGCATCCAGTGTCTCAAGTTGAAGGGTTTCCCAGGATGTGGACTTTCAGAACTAAAACCAGAAAAGACTAGGACAGACCAAAATCACCCTATTCTAAGTGATCTGCAAGAGTAGCAGCAAGAGATACAGCAGGGTTGGAGGCAGATGAGATGACAGCACAAGCTGAAAACTGACCTGCTAGAGAGAAACGCCAAAACACGCAGAAGGACTGAACATCATCATTCTAAGCACAGCAATCTGGGGGCAGTTAGTGTGGGGGCAAACAGGCTTTCACTGTTCATGCTCATGAAAATATTCTAAATTACAACAAAGCAAAACATTTGATATTATTTTAGTTAATAAAGTCAAGAAATATAAAATTTATAGTTTCCATTCAAATATTTAACCAAGTTTAGTGACTGAATTGAACATACAGCTTTCAGTTGTTTGCAGAAATGTCTTTTATCACAAAGTATACCTTTAGATTCCACATATGAGCGATCTCATATGGTATTTTTCTTTCTCATTCTGGCTTACTTCACTTAGAATGACGTTCTCCTGGGACATCCATGTTGCTGCAAATGGCATTATGTTGTCTTTCTTTATGGCTGAAAAACAGTCCATTGCCTTTAAGTGAGATGTGACTGTAATGTTGAATGTTAGAGGCCACCAGCAACTAATCTGCTATCCCATGCTTTGCAGACAGTGGAGATTCTTTAAGGCTTCTAGTAATTGGAGCACTAGAAGAATAACTTAGTAAATAATATCCTTATAGTAGGAAAAGTTTAAAAATTCTGCTCCTTCAAGAGCGTCCTGTTGACTACATCAAGTATCATTTACTCAGCAGTAAGATCTGTTCTCCTATATTATTTAAACAAGAGAAATGGTAATTCCACCAGGTAAAGAATTGGCACAGAACCCGTCAGTCAGAACACATGTTTTGTAGCCTCTAAAAATAGTGCAGAGTCTAATTTTAGGCTTGTCTTATTTTAATTTTTTCAACTAATTTCGTCAAAAACATTTTTCTTATGTTTCTTTAAAGAAAGCCTTTAAAATATTTGGAATTGGGAGGGGGTATAGTTCAGTGGTAGAGTGCCTGCCTAGCATGTAAGAGGTCCTGGATTCAATCCCTAGTACCACTATTAAAATAAATAAATAAACCTAATTCTCCCCACAAAAAAATTAAGCATTTGGAATAAAATATTTTCAGCTCTATTAATAATTTTAATTTTATTAATAGCCTATTTTAGTAACAATTTATTTTTTAAAATTTACTTTGCCTACATTACTTCAATCTCCATAATGCTATGATAGAAATATTAACTTTATATTGTAAAGGTAGACAGTTATCCTTGGAAAGAGGGATAAATTATTTAGTGCCTGCTGTCTTTTACAAGGCAGTATTTTATTTAGTCCTTCTAATAAGCTGATGAGGCAGGAATTACTAATGCTATTTATAAATGAGGAAACTGATACTTAGGGATATTTGATTCTTGGTCTTTAAAATTAACCCCATATTCCCCTCATACATTTCTCTCCTTCCAAATAACATGCCAGGAAGCACCTTGCAAATCAGTAAACTTCAAACATAGATCTAGCACTAAGCACAGGGTTTCTTTTACTAAGTTAATAAAACTAACTTAGGTGTTAAATTATTCTCTTTTTAAAGATAATAAGCATGCATTGACTTCCAAGTTGCAAAAATAAACAAAGAAAAGAATCATAAGCTTGGTCTTACACAGTGAACTTTACATCAGAGATGAATTGGTTTGGTAAACTGTCAATTATTATGCAACATGCACAGTGTACCAGCGTAACCTGGCTTCTCAAATATGTCACCCTTAAATTTGTCAAATGGCCATTAGAATTACATTTTATCTGTTTTATCTTGTGATCATATACAATTATCTACCCCTTTACAATATTTGTTGACTTTCAACTCTGTGTCAGACTTATCCTGGAACTGAGTTTTGAGGGTGAGCAAACCTAGTCCCAGACCCACAGCTCTCCGTTTAAATGGGTGTGGTTCCAAATTGCTGGCTCCTCCTGGCGTTTATGTTCGGAATCGCTCAGTTTAAAAACTGACCACTTATGCAGCCCCGGCTAACTGGAAGTGATGGTCCACTGCAGGGGAGGACCTACCAGATTCAACAGGGTTCAGCTAGAGGCATTTTTATGAGAAACAACAACAATAAAAGAAAGAGATGGCTCTGGTGACTGTTCTGTTGGGCACTCTGTATTATTTCATGCTCTCAAACCTGTGAGAGGCATTATTATCACCGTTGCAAGAGAAGGAGACTGCACAGATGGTAAGCAGTGGAAATAGGATTTGAATGGCAAACATTGAAAATGGATTATTATAATTCAGTGGGATAACGTTTGAGATAGAGTTATGCAGAGATTTCTGTGGGAATATAGGATGCAGGAAATATGATTAATTCAACAAAAGGCCTATTTTCAGCATTCTTATACTTCCCATGTTAGAGACTAAATTTTGCCTACATAGGAGGTCCAATATGGAAATACGTCAGGGTGTAAATGAGCAAGGTCGTTGTTAAATTATTAGATAGCTGATTCATAAAACCATCTGTTGCAATGCAAAATTAACTGAAGTTTAAGTTGAGGAGAACTGTCTGTAGTTTGATAAATACTCCCAATTTGGCTTCAGTCTCAAGAACAGTCCGGGAAGCATATTTGACAATATTTATGCTGAGTCCATAAGCCTAAAGAACTGTGCTTTGATGACCCTTCATAATATAAAAGATTAAGTTTTTCTATTAAAATCGTCAGTGCTAATAGTCTTACTAGGTTTTTTAGGTGCTCTATAATTGTTTTTGTTTTTGTTTTTAGTTTTTTTTTAATCTTTCTTTTTGAAGTGCACTTAATTTACAATGTTGTGTTAGTTTCAGGCAAAGTTACAGCAAAGTGATTCAGTTTATATATGTATATTCTTTTTCAAATACTTTTCCATTATAGATTATTATGAAATAGTGAATATAGTTCCCTGTGCTATATAGTAGGTCCTTGTTGTTTATCTATTTTATATAGAGTAATGTGTATTTGTTAATCCTAAGCTCCTAATTTATTTCTCCCTCACCTTTGCTTTCCCTTTGGTAACCATAAATTGGTTTCTATGCCTGTGGGTCTATTTCCTGGTTTGTAAATAAGTTAATTTGTATTTTTTTTTAGATTCCTCATATAAATGATATGATATTTGTCTCTCTCTGTCTGAGAAATGCAAATCAAAACTACAATGAGGTAGTATTACACCTCACACCAATCAGAATAGCCATCATTAAAAAGTCTACAAATAATAAATCCTGGAGAGGGTATGGATAAAAAGGAACCCTCCTATGCTATTGGTGGGAAGGTAAATTGGTACAGCCGCTATGGAGAACAGTATGGCTGTTCTTTAAAGAACTAAAAATAAACTTACTATATCACCATGCAATCCCACTCCTGGGCATATATCTGGAGAAAACTCTAACTCAAAAATATACATAGGCACATTCACATAGGCACTATTTATAATAGCCATGGCATGGAAGTAACTTAAAAGTCTTTTGACAGATGACTAGATAAAGAATATGTGGTGTGTATACATACACACACACACACACACACATACACACATACACATACATATATATACACAACGGAATATATATTTGTCTTTCTGTGTCTGACTTCCTTCACCTAATATGAAGCTTTTGCACAGCAGAGGAACCATAAACAAACAAAAAAAGACAACCTACCAACTGGGAGAATATATTTGCAAACAGTGTTACCAATAAGGGACTAATTTCTAAAGTATACAAACAGCTCATACAGCTTAATATCAAAACATAAAAATAAAAAATGGACAGGAGACATAAGTAGACATTTCTTATTTGCAGCAACATGGATGGACTTGAAGTGTATCATATTAAGTCCTACTAGTTTTGAATAATTCTTAGAAGGCTCATTTTAACCATCCTAAATATTAGACAAGCTCAGAGGAAACAGGACTATGCAAACTAAATGCTAAATTGAGAAATTAATGCTATTTACTTGAAGAGTGGGGTTTTTGTTAATGAAATGTTCTTCCATGATGGGCCCTCAACAAAATCCAGCAAATGAATGAACGCTGCCAGTACAGCTATCACCACACTGTTGTAGCCTTGCTAAATTCTTCTAGTGCCCGAGCATTTGTGCAGATCTCATGATTTCCCAGGTCCTTTCCAACTCCTACAGCATATAAAATCAATTAGGATAGACACTTGTATGCATGGTCAACTCTTGTACTGCCACTATTTATAACACAGAAGGCACTCAGTTAATATTAGTTGTATGTATGGTTGAGTGGTTCTTTCATGTATATCTGCCTCGAATTCTCCATCATTTTGTGAAGGTGACCTGGAAATTATTATTTTTTTCTTGTCCTGCAAATGTAAAAGCTAAAGTCAAGAGAATATATATTTCCCTCAAATCATGTAGAAAGTTAGTGCAAAACACAGACTTTTTCCAGGCATGGTAAATTGCCCTTGGATGAGGAACAACTTATCACATTTTTTCATCTTCCAGTACATATTACTGCACTATGCATATAATGGATACCCCATAAATGTTTGCGAAATGAATTGCCATATGTTCTTGACATGCATTTCCTTCAACTTATAAATCTGAGCCAGCTGGAATTATTTTCTTCTTTTTAAAAAGTTCCCACTTTTTACAAATCCTAGCAAGAACACAGGCAAAGAACTGTGGTAATGTTCATTTCATGAATTCAGCTGAAAGGCTAGAACTTCTTTCAGATAACTTTAATCAACACTATGTTTTTTTTTCTTTAAAATGACAATTTTGTTTTCACAATTTAAGTGAAATCTCTTCCCACGTTAAATGTAATATGTGGATGAAACAACCTACAAGGGATCAAGCAAAAAGAATTTTCTGGAACTCAGGTTGACCACTTTACATTGATTATTTTAATGGGTTTCTCATACTAGCTGTGACATTTAGGCTTTGTTAGCACCATTTTATAGAAGAAAAAGGTGACATTAAATGTCTTTCTTAGAGTAGTTGGTGAAATTGGTGGAAAAACTATTTGGGCTCAGTTTGGCTTAAGGTTTTTTGCATGATGTTCCCACTCGTGCTAGAAACAGCATTGTGTTTAAGAAGGAAAAAAAAAGAAGGAGGGCATAAATAGGATTTGCCTTGATTTGGGGGATTTGCTCTGAGCTGGGCACTCTGCTAGGTGCTGGTGGTACATCAATGATCGTAACAGGCAAAGGCTGTGCTCTTTCAATCAAGTCCTGGAGGAAATGGACTTAAAAACTAGTGCTGGAGAGAGAACGTATTTAAGTAAACACATAGACAAACACATCATTCTTTGGGGGCCAATCAGCATACGGAAATTACTAGAATGAAAGGACAAAAAACAACAATAGAAAGTTGCTTGGACAGAGAACCCATTTTCATAGCCCTGTGCATAGCTCTGAACAAGCAAAATGTCAGGTTTAAACTCTGCATTCAGTCTTTGGTCACTGCTTGGACTTTGAGAAAATTATCTATATTTTTGTCAGACTCAATTTCCTCATCAGAAAGGCAGTATTCATCTTTTACAGACATTTTGAAGGTTAGATAAATTTGGTTGTGAAAATGCTACAAATGTGGACACACATTTAGCCTTTGATAAAAATTATTAAAATGTTCATATGTACATGCATTTAATAAACATTTATTGAGAACTTACTAGGTCCAGAAACTAGGCAAAGTACTTAAAATACAAAGATGAGTAACAATCTCTGCTCTTAGAGATTCATTCACTAAAAGATGAAAAAAAAGCCATCACTGGAAAATTATATTACATTGTGAAACATGAACTACAATAAGCACAGAAGAGGAGCATCTAACCCAGCAAAACTTCCTGGATGTTATGACATTTCTCCAAGGTGTCCAAGGTGGCAAACACGTTCCTGGTAGAGGAAACAGCACAGACATAAAGATGGAGTTAGACACAGGATGTGTTTCTGAAAGGTGAAGTGTGGGCTAGAGCTGGAGCCTGGAAGAATTGAAAAGGAATGGATAAAGGATGACTCTGGTTACTTCACTACTTTCACACTTCATCTCCACCTAGAAGAGAGAGGGTCAAAATCACAGCTGTTTCAGAAGTTAGAAAATGTCTAAATAAGAAAACAAAAACAAACAACAAAAGGAACACTGGGTTCTAAGAAGATAGGACTAAATAATTTGGATTAAAGGGTAAATAGCTGGGGGTGAGATCAGGGGAGGTGAGGGAAAAGCAGCACAAAAATTAAAGAATGATGATTACATAGTGCAGAAAGAAATGATACTTGGTAATGGCCAGAGACATGCATGGTCAAGGGAGAGGTCTGGCTTTATTTCATCATGGCAAATGATGATTTAGGATAAAAGAGACAAGAAATTAAGAATGAAACCAGAACATAGGTGAAGGAATTAGCCTAAATAATAATAATAAAGTCAAGATGAGTGTAGTACTTAGTCTGTGGTACTTAGCGTGAGATCTGTTGTGAGCATAGTACACTTACTTGTACATATGATCTTCACAACACACCTCTAAGGTATGTATCATTATCATTATTTTACAGAAAAGAATACTAAGACACTGAAAGGGTAAAATAATGTTCCTAAGATTACTGAGCTAGTAAGTGCTGTAAATGGGACTCCAACCCACCACTAGGATTTATGAAATTGCAAACAGAGGAAATACACCTCAGTTGTTGATAGTCTGTGACATTGTCATGATACTACAATACATATATTGTCTCTTTATGACCTCTAGGTGCCCAAGTGACATAGCTTACGTCTAATTGACAAGAATGTACTGAAAGCAAAATTTGAATTATTGAAGTATAACAATTCCTATTTTTTCCTGGTAAAATGAAACAAAATGATAGATAATTTATAGACACTTGATCTTTTCCTGTCTAATACATAGTATGTTCATTATATATTATGTGTAATATAGCCACGGAGGCCCTAAAATATTGAAAAATGTTTTCAAATTTAAGGGCACATCTTCAACAATAGTAAACTAACAAATCATAGAGAAAATAAAAGGGACTAAAGTTGTTCTACTGGAAATACTAATACATGATTAAATTCTGGCTAGACTATCCAGACTAATGAAGGGCAAATAGAAGGAACCAACTATCAACATCAGAAATGAAAGGGAAATCACTATAGTTCCTTCAAAATTAAAATGATAATAAAGAAATATAATGAAGAAAATGATAGTATTTAATCAAACATTAATGAATTAATAAGTTCTTTGAAAAACACAAATTCCCTTAACTGATTTGAGAAATAGAAAATCTAAATATCCCTATTACTATTAAAACATTGAATTCATAATATTAAAATTTCTCATTAAAGGGCAACTTCATTCCAGATAGCTTCACAGGTGAATTCTATATAAACCTTTCAGAAAATAGAAGACAAAAGAATATGTTCCAACTCAGTTTAGGATGCTATCATTAACTTGGTATCAATAACTGGAAAACCAAAATGACAAAGAAAACTACAGTCCTATACTCCTCATTAACATAGACTCAAACTTCTGGGCAGGCACCCAAGGGAGCTAAAATCAGGACCTCAAAGAAAGATCTGCACTCCTATGTTCACTGCAGCATCATTCATAATAGCCAAACTATGGAAACAAGCTAAATGTTCATTGACAGGTGAGTGAATATAGAAAATGTGGTATAGATATATAATGGAATATTACTCAATCTTAGAAAAGAAAGAAGTTCTGCTATTTGTGACTACATGGACGAACCCAAAAGACATTGTATATATTGAGTGAAATAAGACAGACAGAGAAAGACAATCGCTGCATGATCTTAACTTTATGTGGAGTCTAAAATAGTCATAGAAGCAGGGAGTAGAATGATGATTGTCAGGGGCTAGGGGGAGGGGAAAATGGAGCTATGGTGGTCAAAGGGTGCAAAGTTTCAGTTACGAGAGTTGAATGAGTTCTGGAGATCTAATGAATAACATGTAGCTATAGTTAACAATACTGTATTGTATGCTTGAAATTTGCTAAGATGGTAGAGCTTAAATATTCTTATCACAAACAAAAAGAAAAAGAAAAGGAAAAACTATGTGAGGTGATGGATATCTTAATTAGCTTGACTGTGGTAATCATTTCACAATGCATATGTGTATATCAAGCATCAAGCTGTATATCTTAAATATATATATAATTTTTATTTCTCAATAATACTTCAATAAAGCCATTACAAAACATATATAGCAAAAATATTAAGAAATAAATCCAGCAATATATAAAAACATAATAACATATGATCAAGTTTGGTTTATCCTGTGAATTCAAGGTTGGTTTAATCTTTCAAAAATCACTTTAATTCACAATATTAACTTAAAGGAGAAAATCAATATGATCATCTAAATTGATGCAGAAAAAGTTGGATAAAATTCCACACCCTACATGATTAAAGAGAAAAAAATCAGCTAATTAGGAATAGAAAGGAACTTCCTCAATCTGATGATGCCATTTACCAGAAAACGTCTAGTAAACATTATATGTAACATTGAAATACTGAATTCTTTCCCCACTAAGGTCAATAGTAAGGCAGTATGACCACTCTCATCATTTTACTTCAATTTTATATTGGAGAAAAGTAAAAGCCACACAAATAATGACTAAACAGTCATTATTTGCAGAAGACAAACCATATATGTAGAAAATCTAAAGGAATCTGCAAAAGTTACTAGCAATGGCAACTGATTTTAGTAATGTCACTTAACATAATTAATAATGTTTTGACTAACAGAAATGATTAATTTGGGCTTATATACTACAATTGAAAATTAGAATGAAACTCAGAATTTAAAATAAAAATGTGTATTATTTAATACAGCATACAAAAATATGAAACTAACAAAATATTTGTGAGTCCATGTACAGAAGACAGAATTCCTAAAAAATGGACAGAAGTAGAAATTCCAGAAATAACATATATATTTTTTGACAAAAAATACCAAACCAACATACCAAGAAGAAACGGGAGTCTTTTCAATATATGGTGCTAGAACAACTAAATATCCATATGTAGCAGGGGAAAATACACCTGAGATATAGACCAACCTCAGTGAATACTAGTTATTTCCCTCATTTTTTCTGCCATATACAATTGGTAGGATACTGTCAGTTTAAATGACACTCCTAACATACATGGTAGCAGGCAGGATGCTGTTAAGCAGAAATTTCTCAAATTATAATTGTGGGTCAGTGAGGAAATCAAGATGGTTGTTTATGATGTGAATACTGGAAATGTCATTGTAATGCTGATTTTTTAATTTATAAAGGAAAAATTTTGATCTAGTTTTAGCTCAGAATCCAAGCAAAAAAAATGTCTTTGTATCAAAATGACTTTAAAGTGTTCCTCTCTCTATTGGTGTGAACGGAGAGTGCTGAGTGGACCAGAGGGAAGATACTCATGGAAGAAGGTATGAAGGTTGTGGGGTGGGCAGTGGGGATCTTTGGACCACAAGGATGGCTTGTGGAAACACAGAGTCATTTTGACTTGGCAGAAAAACAAACAACATACTACAGTACATGTTGAAATAAGACAAAGTCTTCCCCTGAAATATTCAGATCTTAAGGATTTATGTCGAGCAAATGCAGAAGGCATAAATTAAATTTTTATTTGATAAGTTTTGTATGTGAGTGCACGTATAGGTGGGGTGTGCCAGACCCTTAGAGGTAAAAAAAGCAGCATGAAACACTCTGAGGGTCAATCTAAAAAGTAAAACATAAAAACGATTTTGTTCATCACTGTTATGACATCTGATGCATGTGTTTTTCAAATTCCTTTCAGTATGAATGTTGTATAAATAAGACTGCATCTGTGAGCCTCAGTTTCCTCATTAGAATGAGAAATCCATTGGATTAAAGGATCTTTTGAAAAATGTATTGAAGTATAGTTGATTTACAATGTTGTATTAGCTTCAGGTGTACAGAAAAGTGATTCATGTGAAGGGTCTTTCCTAGTTCATTCCAGCTTTAACAGTCACTGTGATTTCTCCTTTTCCCTCTGAAAGAATTGACTGTGTTTTTGCGGAACCTCAACTCAATCTCTAATGTGCCCTTGCCAGAGAAATGCTTTATCAGCCCCTTTTCACTTAAAAAAATTGTTAGCTTAGTATGGAAAAATGTTTACAATCTGTGGGGTGATGATCAGGAGAGAGGAAATTTTATAACCTCCCTTACAGAGCTTTTAATGGTTGCCATAGCCACCTATTTAAAATACCCTTTAAAAAGACATCTGCCAGATGATTCCCATGATTCCAGCTCTCCTAAGCGAAGAGTGAAGCTACGTGAGCCAGATGCCAACCTCACCTAATTTGTTGAGACATAAATCGATCCCAATAAGGATATTCGGTAAAGGAGGAAAGAGTGTTTTAATAGACGGCAGAGAAGTAATAGTTGAGGAAATGACTTGAAATGGACTGAGGATTATCGGTGGTCCTTGGTCCTTGGAAGTGAAATATGAGTTCCTTGAAACCTCTCTTTGGTCTTTAGTCTTCTTTAAAGTGCTCTATGATTCACTGGAAATCCCACTACTTTTTTATTATGACTATTAATAGTACTGCTTTGGTTGGTTTTCAGGCTTTTAGATGTGTATATATATGTCTGTTACTGCTGTTCATATGGGAATACTGAAGATCTCAAATACTTTTGAAGCTGGTTAATCACTGGCCAGTCACGACACCTGTTCATCCAAAGGCACCTCTGTTGCTTTATGAATCTGTATGTGTTTTTCTGTATCAATGAACCATCCTGGGAATGAAATTCTCTGGTTACAATAGATAACCTGGCAGGTAGTAGCTTACTTCAGACCATATCAAAAGGTCCCCCACTTTCTTTTCAGTTTCTCCTTACACTTTCTTGGTTTCTTCTACCCTTAAATCTACTCAGATCTTTCCCTTTTTGGAAGGTGTGGCAATAATATTTCGCTAATAGAGCGAATCTTCAGGATTTTATTCTCAAGGAAAATTGCAATTCTATTTGTGTGTGTGTTGTTAAATCAGGTTAACAGACCATTTGTTATTAACTTCAATGGGCAAAGAAATCACAGAAGGGCATCTTGAAGAGGAAAGGAGTATGGAAAGAATAATCTCCTCCCTCTGTTTCAATGATGGCCTTGGGACTAAATGTGTGGATACAAGCCATGAACTCACAAGTGGAGACTCAAAACAGTTCAGGGTGGTCCAGTAAAAGAGGTCACCGTACCAACTAAGCTGCAGGCAAACATCAAACACAGTCTAGGAATCAAGGTCAGAGGCAAGAATTGAAGCCAAATCACTTTCTAGGTGTCAGGGCATAAGGCACAATGAATCCAGTGCAGAAGATATGAGGTGCATTCAAGATTCAAATCTGGCAAAAAAAAAAAAGGAAGAATCATCTTGGAATAGTCAGCCAGCCTATCTAGCCACCAATGAAACATGGTCTAACTTAATTCAGGAGAAGAGCTCGTGTTGGCAGGGGATTTCCTTAGAAGACCAGGCACCCAGATTCTTGGAGAAGCAGCATACCATCTCCCAAATGTGCTTCCTGATGAGGTCCCTTATAATGCTTGCTTTTGAGGTCCTTATCTTCCCCTCAGGAGGGTGTTTCCCTTACTCATGACTCAGCTGCCCACAGCTTGTCTTAAATAGCCATTTTGCAAAAGTGAGCAGACACCACTGCCTAGATGCTACTTTACTTACTGATAGAATTGCATTCATATCTGCAAATGGTCCAACACTTCACATGTCAACATGTTTTGAGGGTGTCTCTAACCCAAAGATTTTTTTAATAGGTATAAAAGCAAACAAACAAAAACCTATGCCACACAGAAATGGTTATGGATACACACAATTTCTATATATAGAAAACAAAACATTACCATCTTCAATCTTACCTGAAGAATTTCTGGTAATACAGAAATTACCTTCACATTCCTCACAACTGCTTCAACATGCCTTTAATAGATGCTTGAAATCCTCTTCTATCTCTGTGCTTCATCTTTACAGGATATATTCAAAGACATTTCCTTAGACTAGACTCTTGGGTCCCTCATCCCTCACACTAAAGTAAGACAAGATGTCTTCTCTCTCTAGGAATTACAGAGATTTTAGTGAGATTGGTCTGTTGTTTTTACCACCTTTTCTTCCCAGATCTAAAATCTCTAGAATGTGCATCTTGGAGAGCAGAAAGTGGATGGGGGATGGAAAAGAATCCAGGACTCCCATCCCTCTTTGTTCATTCACCTCCTCTCTGTAGACCCTATCTTTGCATTTCAGCTCTCTAACCCCTTAGGATAAATTCTTTCTGTGGAGTTCTCAAACGTCTCCACCATACAGATTCCTATCACCAGCCCTCCATCAAGCCCAGAGATGCCTGAATTGTGGAATAAATGGATTTTTATCACAATGCACTACTGAACACTATGGCAAATAGAGAATATGGTGTTCTCAGGTGTTGAGGCCGATGCTTGGATCTGGACACACCTTAAGACTTCAAAGGCTGAAGCACCAAGAGTTTTGCTTTCAAAATGCACTTACATTCTTTAAATTGCAACCTCTCTATGCATAAAATGAGAAGGAACTGACTCTCTTGAGACCATCTGGAACACAGGTGTTTTTCCTAAGCCCTGCTTCCCTATCCACAAACCAGGGAGGCCTTTAAAAGCTCCCTCAATTCTGTCATGACATTTTTCCTGAAAACCATCAAGAAACATTATCACCTTGTATATTCTTAGTTCTCAGCTTTCTTTTGTTGAATTTTCAGTTATCTATCTATCTATCTATCTATCTATCTATCTATCTATCTATCTATCATCATCTGTCTGTCTATCTATCTATCTATCTATCTATCTATCTATCTATCTATCTACTTGTCATCTATTTAGGGTGGGGAACCCAAACACGAATGCCAGAACTCATAATGCAGCCTGAGACAAACGGTGCCACCAGGTATTGAGTTCCTGTAATGTGCATGTGTTGTTTGATTCTCATGACTCTCTGAGATAAATATTACCATTCTCATTTTGTTATAAGGAAACAGAAGCTCAGAAAGGTTAAACAACTTGTCTAAGATCACACAGCTCTAAAGAGGCAGGGACCAATCTTGAACTCAGGTTTGTCTCCAAAGCTAACCTTCTTTCCATTACTCACCCTGCCACTCATCTTTTTGAGCCTCCCCTTTTTTCCCCCCTTTCTTGGTGCCAATAATGCTATCTCATGGGACAGCTGTGTAGATTCATTACAAAATATAAATGTGCCTGACACAATGCCTTGGAAGTGCACTGGGGGCCTAAAATATTACTTTTAATTGAATCCATCCCTTTGTTTTTGAATTTCTCATTCCTTTTTAGCAGAAACCACTCCGTCAGGTTCTGCAGGTGTCTAGTCCACTAGGAGTGCTTAGTACACCATGAGACAAGAGAAAAGATTTCTTCTCTCCTGAGTACTCATGGGGACAAGAAGTTAAACAAGAAGGTAGGGTTCCAAATGAAGGACTAAGGAGAAGAAAAGTTTGGAATGAGACTGGAAAATACAAGCAAAAATGGAAGGAAAATGGAGACGACAAAATATTACAGAGGCCAAGGAAGAAAAGAATTTCAAGACGTGAAATCATGTCAAAGTAATACATCATAGGTAATTGTAACAGCTAACCTTATACAACTTTTTATGTGCCAGTACTGCTCTGTGTTACATATGTTATCATAACTTTGTTCACAACAATGCTCCAGGATGGATACTATTGTCATTTCCATTTCATAGAACAGGGAGCTAAGATATAGAAAGATTTCTGTACTGCATAATAATATTACTACAATTCAGCAGCTCAAACAAAACACGTATTTATTATCGCATAGTTTTTGTGGGTCAGGAGTCCAGCCACAGATTAGTTGGTCCCTTTGCTGAAAGTCTCACAAGGCTGCAGTCAAGGCTTTGCTGAGTTGTGTTCTCATTTGGAAGCTTACATGCCGAAGACACTGTTCCCAAGTTCACTCAGTTCTTTGCTGGCTCTTGGCTGGAGTTTTCATGTAATTCCTAGAGGCTACCTGCAGTCCCCTGCCATGTGAGTTTCCTCAGCACGACCACTTGCTTCATCGAACCTGCAAAAAGAATCTTTAGGATGAGTCTTCTAGCAAGACAGTCTTATATAAACTAATGTAATCATGGGAATGACAACCTATAACTTTTGCCTTCTTCCGTTGGTTAGAAGCAAGTCACAGTTTCCAGCTGCACCCAAGGGAAGGAGATTGTACAAATGTGTGGACACCAGAAGGCAGGGATCACTGAGGTCATTTAGGGTCTGTCCAGCACAATTACTCAGGTATTTTGTGTCAAACAGGCCACTTGATTTCAAGGACTCCTCTTAAGCACTTTGCCATTGAGATTGGCAACATGGATATTGACAGATTCCAGAGAGAGTGGTTTTACAGGAGTGATGAGTAGAAACCTAATTGCTGGGCAACAGGCATGTTTCACTCTTATGTTCTTGCTTCCTTTTTTCCCCCCTCATTGTTTTGTTTTATTTTTTTTCCCAATTCATTTATCTTCCTTCTCCCTTTTCTTTTTCTTCCTCTTCCTTTCCCTCCTCCTTTTCCTTCTCTTCTCTCTTAAGCAATCAGTTGCTGTGATTGTAAATTGCACATCTTATGTATTAAAAAGGTTCATTTGCACTGGGTACTAAGCCAGGTGCTTAGGATACAGTTGTGAATTAGAAGTATTTTTACTGCCTCCTTAGAGTTTACCTTCTTCCCAAGACTCTGAGACAGACTTTCTTCTTTGAAAGTTGTTCAGATTGACCCTCAGCAAAGTTGTGAAGTGAGCACTGTTCATCCTCCTTATCACTGATCCTTTCTATTCTGAGTCCTTCTTGGGAGAAAGGAGAATATAACTGGAAATCCACAGTGACTGTGAAGTCAAGCTGACCTAGGTTTGAAACTGACTGGTAACCAGGGTACATTTGTAAATCTTGCTGATGAAAATCTTAACTTTTCAGAGAGTGCAGAGAATTCAAATAGGCAATGCATTGACTGCAAGATCTGCCAGTCCCTAGTAATATGTTCTAATTCATAAAATGATGAATTTTACGATCTCCAGAAGTAAAATATTTAATTATTTCACTCATGTATTTTCACCAAAAATTAACACACAGAAGAAAAACAAACTGATAAGCAGATGAATTTGATTTTCTATTTCTCTGTTTAGTTCTTGAGGGGCCATCTTTAGATAGAATCAAAAAAGGCCGATAAAAATCTATCACATTTGTTAAATTATTGTCTGAACAAAGGAATGAATAAATGTGTAAATAAATGAATGACTAAAATAATACAAGGAATCAGTGAAAGAAGAATGACTGACTGCTAAATAAGCAAATGAATCCATCAACTACTTACCTGTTAAGAAGAAGCAAGTGTTGGTCAAATGTAATTAACTCATTTTTGGAAAGGCATATATTTCTTTTCTAGTTTCCCACCCTGCTGTCTTCTTAAACTATCCATGGCCAAGTGAAGAAGCAGATGTAGGAATCTTACTGAAACAACAGTGATGAGAATCCTGGTGATGTTAGGGCTCAGAAATTTCCCTGGTCTGGCAGAGGGGATTTGAGCCAAAGAAGAAACTCCCTGGGTTTCAGACAGTCTACAGTTAAGACCGTATTTACTAAAGGAGAATGGAAGCTTGGTCCAAAGCCAGATGTTTACCAACTAGACAGCCAGGGAAGGGGCAAGGGTGCTGGCTCTTAATGGGTGAGAGCCAAAAGCACAGCTTGTAAGTAAGGGCTACCACTTGTTCGGTTCTTACTATGAGCCAGAGATTCTACCTTCTCCAAACCCAGGAACATGCCATGCAGGGACAGTCCCTCCCATGAAGCTCTTGGGGCCTGCAGGGTTTTGACATTCAGAATTTCATGGCTGTACAAAGATAGCACAATATGTATGTCATATACATGTAACATCTCCAGCATAATCACATTAATATTTCTGCATCTAACATGGTGACCATTGAGACTAGCTATGATAAGCGATGACTCAAATAACTGCACGTCAATTCAGGAAGGTTTTTGCTGCCCAAAAGAGCTTTTGCTTCAAACTTATGAAAAAAAAATCTTTCAGATATCAGGGCTTTTCAGATTACAGAATTGTGGAAAATGACCGTGGACTTAAATTTCCTTGGTGTTTTGTAAATGAAGAAACTTGAGACCCAGAGAAGTGTCGTGATTCACCAATATGCACAAGCTAGGAGACATGGCCACTGGGATTTGAAAATAAACCTAACACTTACGCCCCCAGAGGGTCTGGGAGCCAGAGAAGGGAGAAGTTCAGACCTTGCTGTTCTGGTGCTTGTTGAACCTTCTTTTCTGTTTAATATATATGGGACTGTGGACACAGGGCTTCTCAATGACCCAGGCTTTGCCCAGCTTTTGAGGATTCCAGGATGTTAAAAGATGAAGAAATGTTAAGACCAGATTATGAAAACGATACATGGAAACACACAAACACACACAGGCTGGTTAGAAACAATCCCAGCCCTGCCCTTGAGTAGCTCAATTATTTCAGAAAGAGTGAAAAAGTTCATCAGATATTTTCTCATCTATGACTTGAAAAGAAATGAGTTTTATCTGCAAGTGTTCCAGGAACTTTAACCCTCACAATAGCCCTATGAGGTGGGTTCTAGTATTTGCTCCATTTTATGGGAGAGGAAACTAAAATATTGCTGTTATTGGATTACACTGACCAGCTTGTCTACTTACTGTGAAAAGTCTTCCTACTCTTACAGCACAGTCTTAGATATTGGATGAGAAGAACAAAGCTAATACCGTAGTACACACTGGTTGGTATTCTCCTAAATTTTAGTGGCATGTCCTGCATGTATATAGGTGAACAGGGATGGATCAGCAGGCATTTTGCTCTGACTTGATTCAGTTCATCTAATCCAACTTGCTGAACTAAATAGGTGGTTGGACATATGAAAAGTATGAATGGATGGTAGGCTAATGGATAGATTCATCCCGACACTTGACTTTTAAGATGAACTCACTTGAGTCCATATGATAAACATGCAATAGCCCTGAAAGAGAAATCAAAGCACTCATGAGTATTTGAAGACACCCGCCAGTGTCTGGATACATTTCCTGTGGGGCTTCATCATCGTCATGCTGTACTGTTTCCTTTGGAATGAGTGTTTAATTTACTCTCTGGGTTTTAGGCTTGGCTCTCCTTGCTTAGGCTATCTTGAAATATTCACATTCCTTGTTTAGAACTTTGCAGCCAAGCCCTAATCTTGGAGCCAGTGCCTTAGCCTGTTTAACCAGGAAAAGGGGAATTCACACTAAATGAATGGAGAAGATGGGTGGGCCTCCTGAATTATTAGATTAATGACGAGTATTGGACCCAGGAATGTATTCCTTGTTCCTCAACACTACTGTATTTTTGTTTCCACTTTCTATAGCTTGTCTTGGCAGAGCAAATTTTTAACAGATTAACTGTAACTGACTGTCTTGTTTATTTTAAGGCATTATCACATCCATGCCCGGAGCAATAATTATATAATGTTTCACTAGGGTAACTGGCAGTTCACCAATTAATGACACAAGCAGCAGGTCATGAGATTTTCCACTCTCTATAGGGTTGCCTATTTGTATAACTTTGACCTTGGAAGCTTTTTGTGAGATATGAGATTTCATACTTCATTGTGTCCCTGCCCTCAAGGTTAACTAATACGCTGTTTTCCCCTTAGCTATAGCAGACTCTGTTCTATTTCATTTGGATTCAAAATGTCTTTTCTTTAAGGGTCGTTTTGTTTTTACACACCCATCATCTGGACCTTTTGTTCTTTTCAGCTTTTTTTTTTGTTCTTTTTAAGGAATATCCAGATTGTCTCCAGTTCTATAATGGAGCCAACTACTTACGAGTGGGAACTGAATCATAGATTGAGGGAAGGCCACAGATTCTAGGAAGATTGAAGTACCAAGCATGACTCTGCAGTCCCTCCAGATTCCAAGATCAAATGAATTTACCTGTTTTATATGTCTTATACCTCCAAGTAAGATTTAATCTAACAGAGAGAAAATATGGTGTCATTGAAAGTTTCTCAACTTTTACATGAAAAAATAGAAACTTGTGGGATAACTCTCAATTTATTCATTTTAATATCTTCTTTTCTTCCTTCTTTCCTTCCTTCCTTCTTTCTTTCTTTTCCTTTTTTTTATCTTTTTATTTCTCTTTCTTCCTTTGAACATATATTTATATTGTATGCCTACTATGTTCTAGACCCTGTGTTTGCATAAAGAAGAAATCCACACAGTCCCCATCATGGACTCTATCAAGTTAGAGTATGAGATGTTAATACCCCTGTACTGGGATTCCAACCTATCCAGAAATAGTAAGATCTGAAAAACAAGTACAATGAGTGCAGTAGAGTTGAGAGGAAGAGGGCTCCAGGCAGAGGGGTCCAAACAGAAATCCTGCAGAGAGAATGGAAGAACAGCTTGTGTGGCTGTGGTCCTGAGGCTGAGGCAATAGAGTGAAAGATGAATCCTGAGAGTTGGGCCACGGCCAGGCAAGGAAGTATATTCGCCATACTAAAGATGGGAAAAGGTATGTCTGAAATAGCCTGTTTGGTATTTTGAAAATAGTGTTTTGGCTACAGAGTAAAGTGCAGGTTGGAGAAAAGCACAAGCAGATGTGAGTGGACCAGTTACCAGGCCAAAGGAAAGATTATGGTAGCTTCTACTTGAATAAGGTGATGAGGATGGAGAGAAAGAGACCTACTCAAGACAGAATTAGAAGGAAAATTCCTTCTCTACAGTCCTCCCCTAGGCTAACTTCTGTTCTTTTGGAAGGCCTCTTCCATTTGTTGAGATGAACAGTGTATTTTTACATTCGTACCATCTTGCCCAACTTCATCACTGGGTTGGGCTTTATAAAGTTTTCCATTTTATGTGTTTATCTTTAAGAAGGAGACAAGTGAACAGTGGCAAATAAAGCCATGACAACTGGCCTTTGTGTGTCATGCAGTGTGGTGTGAATGCATTCCATCAACACTGAAGAAATTATTCTTGAGGAGCACCTAATGTTAGGGCCTGGGAAGCTCAGAAATGAATAAGCCACTATCCTTATCTGTCCTTGAGGAATTCCCAGATTAGTGGAGAGGGACAAGTAAACATAATAACAAGTTAAATTTGTAGACTGTGATGAACAATGATCAAAAGTATGTACCAGATGCAGAAAAGGTCTCAGAGAGAAATTGGATAATTCTGATGCTAAGGAGGAAGAGTAGTGAGGTCACAGGTAACACTTAAAGACAGCAGCAGTTTCCTAGTAAATCTAAACACATCATTATGAGGCAGGGAGTGGGTGAGCTGAACATGACAGGAAAATTAAAGCTGTTCTGAAATTTTCTGCAGGCACATGGCTTTGAGTGTGCCATCATCCCTCTCTTCTTATAGAGGAAATTATTCCTCAATTATCCTAAAAGCATGCTTTTAGAAATATGTAATCATTTAAGATCTTTTTTTTTAAATTATAAGGTTTGGATGCTCCTGGTATTTGCACCAGGATTGAAGAAAGGAAAGATTAGGATGTGATATAGTAACAAATGCTTCTGCCAATCCCATGGAAGGTGGGAGGCATGGGGGAAGGGGCTTGAAATTGGAATAACTCTACAAAATTTTGCTGTATTTGCTAATGGGGGCAAGGGCCTTTATAACCTGGTATTGGACCAGCCATTGTGCTCATTGATGTGCCTGGGAAGAGGCTATGATCTTATGTGAGGTGGATTTCTTCATCCAAGAGCCATCTATTGAGGGAGACTCAAAGGCAATCTATGAGCTGTCAACACTTCCTTTGCATTGGGAGAATGGTGTTTCAGTCTTGGAAGGGGACGGGGGTCTGGTAGCTGTACACATCCTTCATCTTAGTTCTTTGCCTATTACAAAAAAAACTGTGATGGGAATCCAGATATGTACTTTATCCCCTGATGACACATCAAATGATTTTGTAAAAGCTCTACCTTGGAATGCAATGCCCCAGGGCTAAGTGCCAACTAGAACAGCCTTGCAGCTACGGTTATGGCCTCTTCTCTTAATATTTGATTGCAGAAGCCAAAAGAGGTTTTCCCCAAACATCTCCTGGCTCTTTTAGTCTGTAGTCACAACTGGAAACAATGACTCATTAACAATCTGAAGCAAAGCGCAGTGAGAAAGCAGAATGAGGTGTGGCCTAGGGGAGGAGCTTAGCTCCATGAAATCATTCAAGGACCCAGATTCCTTCCATCCTGTGGCTCCATCCTCTTCAAGATCCTTAGAGCTTTTCTTTCTTTCTTTCTTTCTTTCTCTCTTTCTTTCTCTCTTTCTTCCTTCCTTCCTTCCTTCCCTCCCTCCCTCCCTCCCTCCCTCCCTCCCTTCTTTCTTTCTTTCTTTCTTTCTTTCTTTCTTTCTTTCTTTCTTTCTTTCTTTCTTTCTTTCTTTCTTTCTTTCTTTCTTTCTTTCTTTCTTTTTCTTTCTCTCTTTCTCTCTTTCTCTCTTTCTCTCTTTCTCTCTTTCTCTCTTTCTCTCTTTCTTTCTTTCTTTACCAGTGGAAGGGAGCAAGTGGTGTTAGGGTCCAGGTCTGGACATGGCTCTAATTACTTCTGGTTTTCCTTATCATAAATCAGTTTCCGGTAATCACCTGAGCTGAGTAAGAGAATCTGGAAAGTGTATTCCAGCAGTTCATCCAGAAATGAAAGGAAAATCCAAATATTAGTGTTCACTAGTATTCTCTGCCACACAGTGAGAAGATTTTAGACAGACCTGGAGTCAAATACCAGTTGTGATATAATGAGCTGCACATCATGGGGCCAGTTGTCTACCTGTTTTGAGTTTTATTTATCTCATCTGTAAAATGATGACTATCCCACCTTCCTCAGAGGTTTGTTGGAAAAAAAAAAAAGGAAGTGAATAAAATTTCAAAGAAAGTGTTCTCCTTTCTCTTTTCTTTTTTAAGCTCTCTATAAAAATGATCTTGCTAGTTTTCAAATCTGTCCAAAAGGTGTGACATTTGGTGGCATAACCGAATGTTAGTTGCTGTGAAGAGGATTCTGGCATGAAGTGGTGGATGAGCCTCATTGACCTCCAAAGTCCTTCAACTCTGTAGGAACCTCTGAAATATTCATTAAACCCACACCAGGTTAAGCCACAGTCAGACTGGGCATTTATATTGGAACTAAACTCCAGTATGTGCTCAGAAACCATAGCTTTCCTCTCCTTCTGGAACTAAGTCTTCTCGGCAGAATATCGACATCTGTAAAGCTTTCTGACTTGACTTTTCATTTCTCCTCTTTGCAGAACAGTGCTTGTCTTGGCCTTTCATCTCGACATTTAACTGAGAAGAATTTCAATTGTTTGCAGTCAATCCCACAGTGCTTTTCCAATTTCTCTTTGTTTTCTTTGGGACTTTCAGGAAACCTCAAGTGCCCTACATAATTCAGTTATGGTTCCAGAGGAGCCTGATGCTTCAGAGTCACAGAGGATTTTTTAAAAAATATTTCAACACCTGTGTATTAGAAACAGCACTGGATTAGGAATAGGAGTCCAGAGCCACAAGCCTGGCCCTGCCGTTAATTAGCTGTGTGACCTTCAGCAAGTAATTTGTGTTTCTCTCAATTGAATGAGGAGGGTGAGCTGATCAGTGTTTTATAAAGCACGTTTCATGGCATGCTGGGGTTTCTTGGAGATAGTCCCAGGGCTCTGGGGGAGGCAAAGGGAAATCTTTGCCCTCATCAACTCTGCTTTTCATTGATTTCATATATTTGGAGTTCTAGTAATGTCTCATTGACAAAAAGATTTGCTATTTTTTAAAATTACTAAATTTGGGTAATCTCTAAGGGTCAATTTGCTTCTAATTTCCTTAACTGTGATTTGACTAATAAAAATTTTTGAAATATATTGTGAAATGAGGAACTGACAGAATCTTCAGTATTAGAGGAATCTGAGTTAAGTCGCTTGTAGCATAAAAAGACAGTGAAGCCAGTTCAAATAGAAGCTCTACCTTTAACTGCCCTCTGATAAAATGTTTAAATTCTCTAGCTGTAAGTCAATCATTGTAAAATGGGAAGGAAAATGCTTGCCTTGCAGGTTATGAGTATTAAACATTAAAATAATGCTGCGTAGTGCCAAGCACAGTGATGACAATTACGTGCAGAAACTGCTGGTTCCTGCCCGTACTCACACACACAGGCTGAGTGGATCCACGGTGGCCAGCTCTCCTCTGAGCCCAGCTGTGGCTGCAGAACCTTCTCCTACCAGGCTCCAGGCAGCTACTACCAATCAGAGGGAGTCAGCACTCAGGACAAAGTGCAGGTGACACCCTGTCACAATCCTTATTTTCTATAAGTAAAATGGGAGCTGCTATGGACTGAATGTTTATATTCCCCCAAAATTCATATGTTGAAGGCTTGACTTTTGGCATGATTGTATCTGGAAATTGGACCTTTTCTGAATTAACTAAGGTTAAGTGAGGTCCTAAGGATCAGTCCTGATCCTATAGGACTAGTGCCCTTATCAGAAGAGAACCAGAAAGCTCTCTCCCTCTCTCTCTCTCTTTCCCTTTCTCCCTCTCCCTGTGATGTGAGGACACAGTAAGAAGATAGCCAACTGCAAACCAGGAAGAGGACCTTTATCAGAAGAACAAGACCATGCTGCCACCCCAGTCGAGACCTCCCAGCCTCCACCACTGCGAGAAAATGAATCTCTGTTGTTTAAGCCACTCAGTCTACATCCTTTGTTAGAGCAACCTGGGCTCACTAAGATGGGAATGTCTGCACCTGCCTCAGGTGCTTATTATGACAATCAAAGGGTGCATCGTTCATTTAGTCAACATCATGGGATGTCTGTTATGCATGGGACCCTGGGTAAAAAGTGCAGGATGCACAAAGACTCGTGACATGGATCCAAGTTCCAAGAAAGTGACTATCTTAAAGGTGCCAACACACTATCAATGTATGAAAGAAACTGGAAAGTGCATGCTAGCTTGCAGATACAACACACACCTAATTCTTCTCAAAACAAAGATGCTAGTTAGGTGCAGAGTTAGATGTAAATAATCCTCACTGAAGCATTTTCGTGAGAGTGAAACTTGGAAAATAACTCTAACATATACTAGACTCTGAGCTCTGTGAGGTCAGACTCCAGATCCCTGCTACCATTTGTACCTTTTATCACTAACTGTCCATCACTAGCCACAGCAACCAGCGTAGGATAGGAATTTGTAAGTGTTTGTGGCATAAATACATGAATCAATGTTTAAGTGTAATATATTATATATAATATGTATAACATGATCCATGTGTATGAGGTGATAAAGGGAACATATACACTAAATCCATAGCAGATTATCTCCACTGTGCATGAACACATTTTTGCATGTAATAAAATTAAAATTTCATTGACCACAAGAGAAATACACTATAGGTAACACGCTATGGACTGAACTGTGTCCCTCTCCATATTTATGTGTTGAAGCTCTAACCCCCAATGTGATGGTTTTTGTATGTGGGGCCTTTGCGAGGTAACTAAGTGCAGATGAGGGCATGAGATTTGAGCCCTTACGAGGGTGCTGAAGGTGGCCATGCACAAGCCAGGAAGAAAGCTCTCACAGGAACCAGACTGACTGGGATATTGATCTTGAACTTTCTAGCTTGAAATGTGAGAAATAATTGCTTAATCCACGTAGTCTATGGTAATTTGTTATGGCAGCCCTAGAAGACTATACAGAACCCAGGCAGAATGGTTTTCAGTAGACGGATTTAGAGGCCCACACGCCTTTTGGATGAGTGGCAGAGTGGGGCTTAGTGAAAGTGAGACGTGTCGAGATTAGAGGGAGGACACCACAAATGGTCTCATTTTCTGTGTTTACCATCAAAGCAGGTGAATTCCAGGAGCCTCCTCCGAAGCTAGCACCAACTTCGTAACTGCTCTCTGCCCACACCACTCTCACCACTGCTGTTTGATTCATCTTGAACGCAGAAATCCTATTTTATTCATCCCCTACACACAGCACTTAGTACAATGTCTAGCGCATAGAAAATAACTCATAAATATTTGCTGAATAAATGATCTCTCCTTTCATTCTCACAACTGATCAGTAACGTGGATGGTATCAATTCCAATGATGAAAGCTAGTAAGGATCCTAAAGTCAACAATATTGCTATAGGATAGAATATTATACAATGATTTTCAAATTTCAGTGACAAGAGAATGTTCACAATAGAAAATATTACCTGTTCTCACACACACACACACACACACAGTATTATCACCGGCTGTTTCTGAGCCATAGAATTAACTTCTTTTTCTTTCTTTTTCCCTATTCTTTTAGATTTTTATCTTAAAAAATTATCTTCCAACATTTTTATATTAAACTTGCATTATTTTATGATAAAGAATGTTACTAAAAAATGATCATTATAGAAAGGCTTTACCGTGTTAGTCATGAACACTCCAGTGTGGATGAGGACATTAAACCAGTGATCAGAAACCCTTGGGAACAGGAGAAAAGCAGGTCTTCTAGAGGTCAAAGAAGTGGCAGTCACCCTTTTATGATGTTTCTGAAGAATGTTCCTCTCCTCACTCATCACTCTTCAAAATTCAATTCACCACTTGCTGAATCTCAGGATTTCAATCTCAGCTCAGAGCAAAGGTCTCCACCCTCAGAGGGAGCTTCCTGCTTCATGCTAGAGTGAGGCTTCATTTGTGAGTTCCCTGGCTAGCAGGATACTGTGTCCTCCATGGCCATTTGAGGGGAGCCTGGGAACTAAAACACTGGGACTCGAAAGTATGTGATGCTCTAAGCTTTGACTGTGTTGCTATGCTCAGCATAGAACAGGGGTTCTCACCTCAGCCCTACTGACATTGAACAGAATGATTGTTTTGGGGTGATATCCTGCACATTGTAGAATGTTCTGTAGCATCCCTGAACCCTACCTGCCAGATACCAGTAGCATTTCCACCCCTAAGCCATAGCAAACAAAAACATCTCTAGACACTGCTAAATGTTTCCTGGAAGCAATTGTAAAAGCTTTATTCTAAGTGTAGTTGAAACTATCAGAGGGTTTAAGCAGAGGAGAGAAATGAGCTAATCTGGCAATCTTATGGACCAAGGACAATGGGGGAGAGGGGTCAAAGTCAGGAGCAGGAAGAGCGGTGAGAGGGCTATTCCAATGGTCCAAATGAGACACGATGGTGGCTCAGAATAGGGTGGAATATGATTAGAAGGTAGCGCCATTAGGACATTCTAAGAGACTGGATTTGTGATGTGAGGGAGAGACACAGGATGATTCCACTTTTATGGGGCAAGATGTAGCATTGTAGTTAAAAGCCAGAGCTCCAGAGGCAGACTGCCCCACTGTGTAAGTTATCTGTTATCCTGAAGTGAATTATCTATAAACTGGAGATGATGAAAATACCTATCTACCTCATAGGGCTATTGTGAGAATTACGTGAGTTAATACGTGGAGAGATCGTAAAAGAATGGCTGGTACACGGTAACAGCTCAATAAATGTTCATTATGGGAAACCTGGAGGAGAGCGTGTTTAGAGGAACAAAAATGATGGAGTCCTTAAACCACACTCATTTTTTTCCAATAATGCAGAGAGCTTTATTTAAGAATCCTGTGTTTGTCATCTCAGTTTCTTATACCTTACCAGCTGTGGAAGCAGAGGCTGCTTACTCTGAACCTATGAGATAAACTCAGCTTCTCATCTGTGTTTTCCATTAAAAATCAATGTGTTTCTAAATCCAGCTAAACTCCTTGGTATAGACACATGCATGTGTGCATTCGCATGCACACACGCACACACACAGAAGGGAGAGAGGTAATATGTATATACAGTGAAATTCCTAAATCATCCGAAGGGTCTTAGTTTCCTACTGCTGCATGACAAATTACCACAAGGTTAATGGTTTAAAACAGGACCCACTTTTTATCTTACAGTTGGTCAGACATCTAGTTGGGGTCAACTTGGTTCTCTATTTAGGGTCTTGCAAGGTAAAAATCAAAATGTCAACCAGCCAGGTTCTTATTTGGAGGCTCTGGGGAAGAAGCCACTTCCATTAGCAGAATACAGTCCCTGCAGTTCTGGATCTGAGCTCTTGATATATTTGCTGTCAGTCAGCTCCCAAATTCAAGAGGCCCCCTGTACTCCATGTTGCATGGCTCTCTTCATCTTCAAGCCAGCCAGTGTCTTGACTCTTCCTCATGCTTCAGAGCTCTCTGGTTTGCATTCTGTAACCAACTGGAGAAAACTCTCTGCTTTGAAAGGGTTCATGTGATTATATTAAGCCCGCCTAAATAATCTCTTCTTTTGCTTATATTGTAAGAAAATCATGGGAGAACCACCAAAGGCAAAGTTTCTGGGATCTTCTGGGAATTCTGCCTACCACACTAAGTGTACAGATGATGAGTTTTGCCCATGTTTATATTCATGTTTCATCATCCCAATCAGGATTCAGGTCATTTTTTTTTTATCAGAAACTTCCCTTGTGCCCATTCCAGTCAATCTCCAAGTCTGGGGGGTAAACATAGTTCTAACTATCACCATAGATTAGTCTTGCCTTCATACAAATGGAATCACAGAGTATGTGTTCTTTTGTGTTGGATTCTTTCTCTCAACATGACATTTTTGAGATTCATCCAAGATACATGCATCGCTTGTTTCATTTTATTAAGTAATAATATTCCTTTGTATGACTATACCACAGTTTGTTTATTGATTGAAGAGTTGATAGACATTTTAATTATGGCTATTATGAATAAAGCTGCTATAAACATTCTTAAAACATGTTTATGTGTGGTGATAACTTTTCATTTCTTTTGTGTAAATAACTAGGTGTGGACATTTCTGGGTCCTTAGGTAGATACATATTCAACTGCCTAATAGTGTTCCAAATTGGTTGCAGAATTTTACACACACTCCCACCTCCTGGTAATGCATGAGAAGTCCAGCTGGTATACATCCTTACCTACATTTTTTGTCCATCTTTTTAATTTGAGTTATTCTAGAGTACATGTACTGGTATCTCTTTGTGGGCATAATTAATATTTCCTGATGGCTCATAATCCTAAGAACACTTTTCTGTGTTCATTGGCCATTTATATACATTCTTTTCTGAAAGGTCTGTCCAAGTCACTTGACCAATTTTTAATTGGGAAATTGATCTCATTACTGATTTGTAAAAGTTTGTTATGTATTCTGCATAAAGTTCTTCATCAGATATCACATATATATTCACTTTAATATATAATATATGTGTATATATAATTGGATACATACAAATGAGCATTCAAGAAAAGAAGAAGTATAAAGAAAAAGTCAATAAAGGAAAAAAGTTCTGAAAAATGTTTAAACCTTTGACTCATTGATTTACATGTTTGTCTCTTTCCAGTCCCACAAATACAAAAGAAAACTTGCCTTGACTGAGCAAAGGACTACGATATGTGCTGTGGAATAGTGCATCTCATCCCATAAGAGTGAACGCTTCTTGGGAGCAGGCATCATATGCTTATATTATCCATCTTTCTGTCACTCAATTTGTTACAGTATCTGGCATGTTGGGAGACGATAAAACATATTTGTTGAGAGACTGAGATAATAAATTAATTGACTAATTATCTCTTTTAATTATCACAAAGGAGACAATCAATCATTGAGCTTTGGGGAAAGAGAGAAAACCACTGCAAATAAAAGCAACATGTATATTAGATATTGACCGTGTTTGGTTTCACACAAGTGAGGGATGGGCACAGTACAGAAGCAAGATAAACAGGATGAAATACACGTCCCCAGTTCCTAGATGTCCATAAATCTCTTTTAGCCAAAGGCTAAGAATCAAGCCATGCAGTAATGTTTCTGGATGAAATCAATTTCTCTCACATGTATCATGACTTTTCCTCTCTTGCCTGGATCAATCCTATCAGCATTCACCCATTTTTTTTTTCCTCCTTTCACAGTGCTCCCTTGATCCTACATCCTTCTCTAGCATTCTCAGGAAAAAAAAAATATTTTTGAAAAAGTTTTGACACTTGCTTTCGGTTCTTCCCAGTCTCCCATTTACCCCTCCCACCTTTCCTATCTGGTTTCTGCTGAACACCTTGCCATGTTAAAGCAAGTATTATTAAAGTCTCCAGAATGCAGACTCAGTGGGCAGTTCTATGTCTTACTTGGGAGTCTATGCAGCACTCAGCAGGACTGAGAGTCTGTATAAAAGAGAGATTTATGTGGGGGCTTGAAACCACATGGCAGGGATTGGAATCTCAATTCTACTGCTTATTCAGACATCCTCCTCAAGCCATCGTGACATCCTGGCACTTCCTCGAAAGTGTTAGTTCCTTCCATTTGGAGGCTTTGCACTTGTTCTTTCTGCTCAGAATGCTCTTTTCCCAGCTCCTCCCTGTCCTTCAGTTCTCAGCTCAGATTTTCCATCTTCAGGGAGGGCTTCCCTTTTCACCCTTGTACTCAAATGTCATTCCCCCTGTCGTCGCTGTAAGTAACCTTGAAGTGAGACTCATGGGTAACCTGGCTCTGATGCAGACTGACTCCATGTCAATTGCATGCCCTCTTGCACTGCAGTTTCCTATTTCAACAGATTGCCGTGAGCATCCAATGAGGTAAAATAAGGTACTTACTATCATGCTTGGTGCATAATGAACTACTGTTTTAAGAAATATTCACATTCACTTTTGTCTTCCCAGATATGCCTAAAAGATTTGGTGCGATTCAGGTTGCTCCACTTTCCTCATTCAGGTAAAAAAAAATATATATATATATGTATATATATGCCAACTTATTGAAACAGACTCACCATATCTATCGGGAAAATAAAATTATCCTTTTCTAAGACGGGCACACTAGAAGCAGTACAGTAGCGAATAGGTCTCCAAAGAAATGGGAATGAGCTTTCCCTGTGTCTTTTAATAGAAGTGTTATTTAACTTTTATGGGAGTGCCACAGAGAAGAGACCAGTTTCTGCTCGGTGAGCTTACAAACAAAATAAAATAAACAGACAAGGGAGGCAGTGGGCCATTTGATGAACCTCCCCAGAAGACACACAGCAGTTGGAAAATCAAAATTAACTGGCTGTGTTTATTCACTTTTAACTTCTGCCTGGGTTGAGCTTTCAACTCTGCCTGAGCACATGTTCTTTTTCTCCGTTTATTATGGATTTTTTCCCAAAGGAACATCAGGCCCCAACTCCCTTTTTGCTCACTCTCTCTCTTCTGCTTGTTCTCTTTGAGGTTGTGACCCAAGCAAGTCAGGAGTACAAGCAAGGCAGTGCGGCACGGTGGCTCAGAGAAGGTCGTAATCGGAGCCTTATAAGTCACCTGACCCAGAGGGACTGGATTAATATTTTAAGTTTCATTTTTAAATTGAGGGGAAAAATGTCACCTGCTTCATAGAATTGTGGAAAGGTTCAAATAAGATGATTCATGTAAAGCCCCTGAATGATGCATGGTCTGGAATGAGCAATGGTTCAGTATTAGATTGCTTCCCACCCCCCAGGATCATTATTATTACCATCATGATCACCATCACCATTACGATTACTAGGACTTACACGCAGGTGGGCTCTTGTCCTGGCCCAGACTCGTCACTTAGCTTTCCAGCCTCCAACTTTTCCTGACACTTGAAGGTCGAGCTACATGGAAGACATACAAGGAGAGACAGGACAGCTCTTCTCAGGGGTGTTAGAGAATGGAGGTTGGACCACATATGTTTAAAAGCTTCCTCCATCTCTTCAATTTAATGATAATACAAAGTGAAACAACAGTGACAAATGCATGGATAATTTATAAATCTGGGTCACATCTTGGCTTCTTCCTCTATGTAAATTCTGAACTCCCCCTAATGAGCCAAATAACTGTAGGCTACTGAAAAAGCCTGATGTTTTCTCATCATTAAAAGGAAAAGGGAAGGCTGGCTAGATCATCTTTAAATTTCATTAGACCATGATCCTTATTTTTAGCTGCAGGCAAACAAACGAATAAAACAAGAACAAAACAATGTGTTGTTATAGACTTCTTTTGGCTTTTTACTAACTCAGCTCCCGAAGTGCGAACTATATTTTATTTTCTTGCATTCATTTTCCTCTGATTACTCCCTTCCTGGTGGAAGTCCCTGCATTGCTTCACCTTCTCAGAATGAATGCAGCTGAGCCTCTTTGCAGTCCTTCTGTACCAACCCAAATACCCCTATGAGGGCTTGGGGTCCTTGAGCGATAACTGTTGCTCCCAGACAGAGCTGGCAAGACTCCAAGCTCATATCAGAAATGAGGACCGACCATCATTATTGAATGAGTTCTCTAGGCAGAGCCTCGTTTGAAAAATCCCTCTCCAACTGATTGAACTCTTTCCTGATTAACGTTGGATAAATATGGAGACTATTACTTAGATACTGCACTCTGGGAAGCAAACGTGGTAATTATACCTGTCAATCTGCAGAACCCCCTGGTCTCGACTGGAGTGAAATGCTGCCATTTCAATCTAATCTGCAAGAGGCGAATGGAGAGGGGATGATAAGTATGGAGAATGCTGAAAGCACCCCAGCTGTCAGTATCCGCGTGGGAGGCAGCTGAGGGTTTGGATGTCATCACATTAGCAATCTCTGCAATAAAAGGCAAGTCTCGCTGCTTTGTGCCCTGAAAAGGAGCAGCAGTTGAAAGCATTAAAATTAGTGCCATTTTACTGAAGATCATGATTATTTAAAATGTCACTTGCTTTCCCCAACACTATCATTTATGATGGAACATAAGGAAGAATATCAACCCAGTGACAGACTGAGCCTAGAGTGGAGGGGGATGTACCATTTCAGACAGCACCGAGGAGTCACAAACGTAGAGGTGTGTTTGGACGTGTGCATGTGAACACTGAGGCATTCCCAATGTCACTCTGAATTTTCCTCTCCTGATTGGGAGAGCTAGCCATCCGTCCAAAACTCAGGCTGAGAAAGTCACTGGGAGACTTTCCCTAAGTGGAAAGGAAGGAGATGCTCAGTAAGACAGTGAAACACCAACAGCATCCCCAAAGAGGGAGTCCCAAATTAACAGCAGGAGCCTATGTAACGATGATGCTGGTGGTAATGACAGCTACCATTTACAGACTGTCAAGTTTAGAACTCTTTTAGTTATGCTGATCCAATGAACACTTACAACAGCCTTGTGAATTAGAAAATACTTTAAATCCAATTTTACAGATGAATAATACAAAGCACCAGGCAGTGAACTCGCTATCCCAAGGTCAAGTGATGGTGGGAATTTTGGGAACTGGATTCAAAGCTTATACTCTAAATTTCTAAGTTGGATGCTTCTTAAAGTTATGAATTAGATAAACACAGGGGCAAGTGTAGAGTAGAAGGTGGCTCATAAACAGGGCATGGTCGGGGCAAATTACTGCAAAAATACCTGGAAGTAACGTAGGGTGAAGTTGGGGCTGCAGCATGTGAAAAGCTAGCAATGTCAAACTCCAGCAGGCAGCCAGGGTAAAATGTGCAGGTGTCACTGAGGAGCCAGTCTAGAGTCTGTGTGTGAGCATAAAGTCCTAGGATGAATATATTTACCAAAACATCTTCCTTTTTTCCTCCATTTTTCTGACATCCTAAGCCCCTTCCTGCCATAGGGATTTGCACATGCTTTTCTCTCCTCCTGAAATGCTTTTCCCTGGAGAAGCTAATCCTTCCCCCAAATTAAGTAGCATCATATTCACCTAGTACCCCCCTTCCCCATTACAGCACTTAATACCATGCAGAAGTATTTAATTTCTATTTACTTGAGTTTTTTAAAAAAATCTCTTCCACTAAAATGTAACTTCTCTGAGGGCACAGTCTTTGTCAAAATTCTAGATTATGGCATGTAGAAACACTGGCAATAGCTTTTGTTCATACTTACTTTGCAGCAGATTCTATTTTAAATGTTTTATGCATTATGTTTATTATGTTTTACATCCTCACAATAGGATAGGTATTCTATTATTCTTTTTTTACAGGTGAGGAAACTGAGTCACAGAGAATGGAAGTCCCATTGATTTAAGTGTTGGGGGTGATATCTGAACACAGGCAGTTGGGCTCCAAAGTTTACTCTATTCACTGCATTTAAGAAACAGTCCCTTCTACAAGCCCTCAGATAGGATTTATTAAATGATTGGATGAAAGAAAGAAAGAAAGAAAGAAAGAAAGAAAGAAAGAAAGAAAGAAAGAAAGAAAGAAAGAAAGAAAGAAAGAAAGAAAGAAAGAAAGAAAGAAAGAAAGAAAGAAAGAAAGAAAGAAAGAAAGAAAGAAAGAAAGAAAGAAAGAAAGATTAGGTTGAAGATAAGCCAGGATATTATCTTCTGAGGTCTAGTAGCTGAGACAGAAACAAGCTTGGGGAAAGAAAGTTCTGAAAAATTCTAAGGGTGGGAACTGTTCATAAAGAAGGGAGGCAGATTCTGCACCTTAGGCTGATGGGTCTGGGGTTGACAGAATCTGAGGGCAAACGGGACCAAGGTCTCAAGGGCCACAGCTCAGACAGAACACAAGATGATTTCAGTGTAGCTGTTTTTAATTTTTTTAAATTATTTTTCTTTTTTTAATACTTTGCACTTTCTACATGCTTTTCAGCCTCAATTCTTAAGGAACCAAGGGAGACCTCACACATGCCAGATGCCTGAGTGTGACTATTTTCATCAAATTAGGCAGAGCTGTGATCACGTTGATTAACCCATCCATTAATCAAATCAATCACTCAAAAAAAAAAGCTATCTGTATCTGATCCTTTATGAGACAGAAGACCAAGGCAGGATTAAATGTACAAGAGATTTATTGGTCAAATAAATCCCTTCAAAGAAACCCCTGAAGGACAAAGGGAGGTATGAACAGGAGAAAGTGGAAAGAGCCTTCAGACTATGATGTAGGCCTTGCACCTCTGAAAGGAAAGAAGGAAGAAAGAAGAATGGGGTTGCAAAGAACCTTAGACTGCACTGCTGAAACTCTGAGAACAACCCAATCAGGTCAATGGGAATTTGTGAGAAAAGGTTGCTCATTTGAGGAGTCCAGCATTGAGAGAAATAGCCCTTCCCTAGAAATTCCATTATGTTCAGTCATTGGCTAGGAATCATGACCTCAGTTGAGTGATATTATAGTAGATTCAAAGTTAAGGTGTGGCAGCTAGAGGCTGTCAGTCACTGAACTTTTTACAATAGGTTATCTTGAAGGGAGCTCTGAATGGTGCAACTCCACAGCCCCTACACTACCAATTCTTTGTGCTTCATTCATTTACCACCTCCACTTTGAGACTCTCCCTAATCACCTCACCTGGAAGTAACTTCTTCCTCCTTTAAGACTCTTGAAACTTTCACTTTGTATTTTCCCTTTCCTTATATCACTTTAAATGTTAATTTCTTCATATATGACAAGGTTCTTGGTGGGGTGGGGGACTCTGACCTCATGCCCATCTTGGCAATTCTCAGGTATCAGAGCTGTCAGTGATATCTGCACATCCATGGCCTCTGCAGAGAAAATGTGATGAGCGCTTGGTAAAGGAAAACTGGAGATTCTTTTGGCACCATCTTAACATGATTTGTTCGTGGTATCCCGCATAGGCAAACAGACCACAGGCTGCTGATGGAAGGCAAAATGTGTGCCCATCCTTGGACAGTGGTTCAGGATTGGTAGGGAAGGCATTTTTAAGTGACACATGGGGTGTTGCCACTTAATGTCCTCTAGGGAACTTGTTCCTATTCCCTGGAAGGTATGATATCACACTGGAAGAACCAGTTTACCTTTAAGGTCTATAAGGAAACAGTCATTCATCAACTAGACCTTCAAACGCTAGCCAAAAAAGCCCACCCAGATTAAGCCTTTCCTGCCTCAAGTAAGGATTACTTAAGAACTACAGGCGAATCAGTGGAGGTGAAGGTTGTGGAGATCAGAGGCTGAAGGATTCCTCAGAGTTGGGACAGGCATGTGTACTAGCTGGTATTAACCCATAGACTTTAAATTCAGCCTTACATGGGATCCTTTGCTTTCTATCCATAGTCTCCCTTTTCAGACACCAGACTCCTGAGACTGTATACCTGTTTTCTACTCAGTTTTCTGATAGGTACCAAGTGCCAGCTCTGCTGGATCCTCAGTTCCTGCCCCTCATCGGGGAATTGAGTATTGCCCATGACCAGCTAAAGCATTAGAACTGCTACCTCGAAAGGACCTCACAGGAATCAGCAATATGTCCCTCTATATTTTGGAGTGGAGTCACCTACCCTGATTTTACCCTCCTGCTCTTATACTCCACTGTTATCTTGGATTATAACTGTGATTAAGACACTCCTTGGGTACCATGTTATCTTGGATTATAACTGTGATTAAGACACTCCTTGGGTACCGTGTCCAACCCCTTGAATTAAAACTTTTCACAGCAACCTGATACTGTGGGAAATGGAATTGTAGGATGAAATAGATTGGTTTTAAGAAGCTGTCATCAATTCTAGAATTGATCAACTTCCCTTTTTATGTTTCCGTAGCATCATACCCATTTCATGTGTTGTACTCATCACAATTTTAATTATTGTTTAGTTATGAGTAATTCCCCACTGTAATGGCCTCATGAGGTCTTGTTACTTTGTTCATTGTTGTATGCCCAACTACTGACAAGGTTCATGGATATAATAAAAAAAACAATTAATGCTGTTTCAATAAGTAAATGGATAAATGAATGAATAAATGCAAAATGATCTGCTGAGTGAGATGGTTATAACACCAAGTCGGAACTACGCCAAGCTTCATACTAAACATTCTGGAGGATGTAATGTGTCTTGGTAGCCTCTAGTTTCTCCTTTGTAAGGAGGTTTTAAACATGATCTATCAGTGACATCTGTCACCCCAAAAGAGGCTAAGATTCACGTAGCCTATTGAACTCACCTGCTTTGGGTCAGAGTGAATGTGGTCTTTTTTTAAGAGTTTGGAAACAATTGCTAGTCTAGGACCTCTAAATAAGCTAAAAAATTACGTTTGTAGTAGAACATAAAATTACCATGTTTCTAGCTTTGCTCAGCTTGGTTTCTATTTTGGGTCACAGGTTGTACTTGTCCCTCACTACTTGTGTGGAAACAACTACTTCCAGCTTTAGAAAGACCTTAGGCTAGTCTTAATTAAGCATTTGCTCAAAATATAGACTGAGTCTCCATCATCTGATCTCCAAAAAAAAAAAAAACACTTTGCTTCCATCATGTTGGCTGTTGCTCTAACTGTTCATGAAAATGAAGAAGCTTTCTGCTTATGGTGGCCAGAGAGGTTTACGTCTAGATTTTTTTCTGCATAATCAGCTTTTCAGTCTTTGTTATGACATTGGAAATATTTCACCTCTCTCACATTTAACACAATCTTTTAATTTTGAAATAATTTTAGACTAACATAGAAGTTGCAAAATTAGTACAAAAAGAATATGAAAACGAATATATGTATGTTTTTATATGACTGTATTGTACTGAACACCAGAAATTGACACAACATTGCAAACTGACCATACTTCAACAAAAAATACATTAAAAAAAAGAAATGTCCTCTTCATTTAATTTCTTCCAATGATCACATCTTCCATAACCATGGTAGCATTGACGCCAAACTACAGACCATATTCAGTATTTTCTAGTTTTCACATGCACTTGGATGTGTATGTGTGTTTCTGACAGTTCATAAGTTGTGCCATTTGGAAGTAGGGTTCCTTCTGGATATACGCCCAGGAGCGGGATTCCTGGGTCATATGGTAAGTCTACTCCTAGTCTTTTGAGGAATCTCCATACTGTTTTCCACAGTGGCTGCACCAAACTGCATTCCCACCAGCAGTGAAGGAGGGTTCCCTTTTCTCCACAGCCTCTCCAGCATTTGTTATTTGTGGATTTTTGAATGATGGGCATTCTTACTGGTGTGATGTGATACCCCATTTTAGTTTTGATTCACATTTCTCTGAAAATTAGTGATACTGAGCATTTTTTCATGTGCCTATTGATCATTTGTATTTCTTCCTTGGAAAATTGCTTGTTTAGGTCTTCTGCCCATTTTTGGATGGGTTTTTTTTTCTTATTATGTCATATGAGCTGCTTATATATTCTGGAGATCAAGCTTTGTCGGTTTCATTTGCAAAAATTTTTTCCCATTCTGTAGGTTGTCTTTTTGTTTTACTTATGGTTTCCTTTGCTGTGCAGAAGCTTGTGAGTTTCATTAGGTCCCATTTGTTTATTCTTGCTTTTATTTCTATTGCTTGAGTAGACTGTACTAGGAGAACATTTTTGAGATGTATGTCAGATAATGTTTTGCCTATATTTTCTTCTAGGAGGTTTATTGTATCTTGTCTTACGTTTAAGTCTTTGATCCATTTTGAGTTTATTTTTGTGTATGAACTCTACTTCAAAATGACATCTGCACCCCAATGTTCATAGCAGCACTATTTGCAATAGCCAAGACATGGAAACAGCCTAAATGTCCATCAACAAATGACTGGATAAAGAAGATGTGGTATATTCATACAATGGAATACTACTCAGCCATAAAAATTGACAACATAATGCCATTTGCAGTAACATGGATGCTCCTGGAGAATGTCATTCTAAATGAAGTAAGCCAGAAAGAGAAAGAAAAATACCATATGAGATCGCTCATATGTGAAATCTTAAAAAAAAAGCATAAATAAAAAAACAGAAATAGACTCATAGACATAGAATACAAACTTGTGGTTGCCAAGGGGGCAGGGGGTGGGAAGGGATAAACTGGGATTTCAAAATTGTAGAATAGATAAACAAAATTATACTGTATAGCACAGGGAAATATATACAAGATCTTTTATGGTAGCTCACAGAGAAAAAATGTGACAATGAATATATATCTGTTCATGTATAACTGAAAAATTGTGCTCTACACTGGAATTTGACACAACATTGTAAAATGATTATAAATCAATAAAAAAATGTTTAAAAAATGCTAGAAAATTCTTCCTGTAAAAAAGAAATAAAATAAAATAAGTTGTGTAGATTTCTATAACCACCAGAACAGCCTAGATACAGAACAGTTCCTTCACCACATAGGAAATTACAAATGCTCCCCTTGACAGTTATGCCCAACCCTGACAACCACTCATCTGTTCTCCATCTCTCTAATTTTGTCACCTTACTAATGCTAAATAAACAGAGTCATACAGTATACAACACTTTTTGAGACTGGTACTTTTCATTCAGTTTACTGTGCTTAAGAGCCATCTAAGCTATTGTATGAATCTACAATTTTCTCCTTTTTATTGCTTAGTAGTATTCCATTGAATGGATTTATGACAGTTTGTTTAACCAGTCACCCTCTGAAGGACATTAGGTTGTTCAAAGAATTTAACTATTACAAATAAAGCTGCTATTTTTAATTTTTATAAATAAAGTTGAATATTTGTGACAAGGTTTACATGCAAAACTTTTCATTGCTCTGTGGTTAATACTCTGAAGTGGAATTGCTAGGCCATATAAACAGCATATTCTTAACTTTATAAAGCACTGACAAACTGTTTCCAAGAAAGCTGTAGCATTTTGCATTCTCATCAGTGATGTATGAAAGATCAGATAATTCCTCATCTTTAACATAACTTGGTATTATTATTTTTCTTTAATTTTAGCCATTTTAACAGCCCCATCTGTAAGTAGTTACTTTTTCAAGAATCTGAGATAAAATTCATTTCCTTATTTGGCAAAGCTATACACATGTAAAAGTGTGTATAGCATGGCATGTTTATGTGTGTATATCAGATGTGTATTTTATTAACATAGTAATAATTATATTATTAGAGATAATCATGGCAGAGAAATGTAATGGTTTCATATCAGATATCATATGTATATCACAGACACTTTGTAAATGATAAAATATTATATAAATAAAAGGAGTATTTGTTTAGCATTCTTTAGAAACCTTTAGGGAGAAATTAGAAGGTGACTGGATACAGTAGTCCCTAGTGACAGGGATGGGATAGGTTCTAATGTTGTCAACAATGAGAATTCATCAGGAAAGTAATACAACTAAAGTTAAGACTTTGGAAGATCCACACAGTGTCATTGTGGGGAATGAAATAAATGGAAAGGATGGTGGAGTAAAGACTAGATAGCAGCATTAGAAAAACTTCATAAAAATTGTACAAATTGTAGAGGGAATAGAAAGGAAGAGAAAGAATCTGGTAGAGCATATTGTGAAAGAAGAACCTGTAAACAACAGAATGATGAGGTTTAGGAGGATGCAAGATGATTAAAACAGGAATAAAGTCAGAATTAAACACAGGCCTAGTGTGAACAGAGGGGTTGTGACAAATAATAACATCAACAGCATTAGGAACTCATGGCTGTGCTGGGTTTTACTTGGACTCCATAATCCTTACACCTGTCCCATGACACAGGGACAATCAACTGCATCTACAGATAAAGAAACTGAAGGTCAAAGAGTTAGGAGCTTGTCTGAGATCAAACTGTGAGCAGAATTTTGGTTCTGTCTGTGAAATAAGACACAAATAATATCAATATAATTGTTAAAATATTTAAATAAGATCATATCTATCAGGTTTTAAGGGCCATATAAATTTTATCTAGTATTATTTTATCGTTAATTCTTCTCTAAAGGTTGAATTAACCAAAAAAAAAAAAAACTAGGATATTAAAGATGGGCACATTTGGTGGGGGGAAGGAAGTAATTGGGTTAATTTATTTTTAGGTGTGATACTGGGGACTGAACCCAGGATTTCATGCATGCTAAGCATGTGCTCTACCACTTGAGCTATACCCTCCCCACCAAGATGGGCACATTTTTTTTCCTATAAAAAATAGATATCATCACCTATTAAATGCATTTTATATCCAAAGTAAAAGCTCTTTGGGTTTATTTCCATGATCTTTCATCAGAACCTTTAATCTAAAAAAATTAATATGATGTGGAGCTCAGAAATCTTTTAATTTTCCATCAATTATGCATGCATATAAATGTGCACATGAGCAAATATTGCAGACCAAAATAATATTTTATCCCCATTTTTCTAAAGAATGTCAAGAATGATAAATTTGAATATTTGTGGTAAACACTCGGCGAAATGTCAGAAACATTACTTTTGCAAGACATTGTCTCATTGTCAGCTCTTTGTAATCAGTTTAATTTTTATTGGGAAAAAGCAACAATCACAAATCAGCCTTCTTGTGTCCTTTGAATTCTTATGGCTGCAAATGAGGCTTCCAGCCGTGTCAATTTCATTTTGCAAAGGCACCACATTGAATCATTAATTACCTATGAAGGTACTGCATTCTCATCTTCTTCTGGTAGGAAAAAAATATAAATCAGACTGGAACCTGGGGCTGTGAAGTAATTTTTTCTTAAAATGCCATCTGCCAGGTTCCACTTCAGAACATCCAGAAATCATTACAGGTGAGGGAAAGAGGGAAGAGGGAGGGTAGTGACGCATCAGACTGTCAGGGTGTCTCGTCTTAGCAGTCTGGGTTGTCACACCTGCGCCTGCCTTCACCAGCCCCTGCCCCCCACCTTGGATTAATGACACAGCCTCCTAACTCATCTCCCTGTCCTTAGTCTTACCTACCCATCAATCTGTGCAGTTAGGGCAGTCGCTTCATAATGCCCATCCGACCACGCATCTTCCCTGCTCATAATCTCTCAAAAGGCTTCCCATCCCTGTGAGAATGTCAGGAGTTCCTGTAAGAACAGCAAGCCACTCACACCCAACCCCCCATGCACCTCTACAGCCTCATCACCCAACACTATCCATCTGATAAACCATACTTCTACCCTGTTTAATTATCATAGTCACCTTATTCCTAATCTTATTGTTTTGGTAACCACTACTTCAGGCAAAGTTCAGTATGTGTTTTACCTCCTCTAAGTACTCCATAACCTTCTCCCTGATCACCAGTCACCGTTACTCATCCACCTCAGCCAGCAGACTGGACATGGTGCCCTACAAGCGGGTTTCAGCAGTCTTCAACAATTATAACATGTTAAAGTTGTCTTTGACTTTATTTCATCTTCTAATAGATTATGAGAAAAAGAGCAAACACCATGTTATATTTGCCAGCATTGGTGCAATCCCAGTATTACAGATGTGGTTGGCAGGGAAAGAAAAGTCATCTATGAAGGTATTTGAAATGGAAGGAAGAGAGAGGGAAGGAAGGGAAAGATGAAAGGAAGGAAGGAGCAATAAAGGATTGTGGTGTAGAGTGAAGTGCGGTGGACGGGATGGCCAAGTTTTAAACTATTTGAGCATATGTTTCTGCATCTGTAAAATAAGCTTCAAAGAATCCCTAGGGTTTATTTTAATTTGAAAATTCTGATTCTATGACTCAGGGTCAGCAGTCTGAGGGTGATTTTAGCAGCAGGAAAAGGCAGAATTTCTGGTGAAGCTGGACATCCTAGTCTTGGAGCTCAGGAACTACCTGGACACACAGCCTTCATTTAATTCTTCTCAAGTACAAAAATCAGTAAAAATCTGCAAGCTAATGCTGGCATTCTGAATGCTCCACATTTGTCACTATTGTTATCACAACCCAACCACTTCCAGACCTTTTCAACTCTGCAAACAGTCTGAGCAACTGAGATCACACCTGGAGAAGACTGGAGCTCCCTTGGAGCTTGACCCTATGCCTTATTTATGCATTCCACAAATGTTACTAGAATCTATTTGATTTTTCTCCTTTTTTATATATAGTGGTTAAAACAAATTTCTCCTGTGTAGCACAGGGAACTGCATTCAATATCTTGTAATAACGTTTAATGAAAAAGATGAAAATGAATATATGTGTATGTATATGTGTGTGTATATGTACATGATTGAGAAATTATGCTATACACCAGAAACTGACACATTGTAACTGACTATACTTCAATTAAAGCAAACAAACAAGCATCTATTTGATAACTAGTACTATACTAAGCACTAAGATATGATTAAGAATAAGACCTAATTTCTTCTGTCTTAAAGCTTTAGTTTTGTAGTAACCACAGACACTAAACAAGTATATCTATCTTGATGATTTCACAACATGACAGGAAAACCCCAACTCAAACTGGATAAGCAGAAGAAATATACTGGTTATGAAACTGAAGACCCTATCAGAGGTCCACTTCAGGTATACATTGATCCAGGTACGCATAAAGAAGACACAGGCAAGAACACACACACACACACACACACACACACATCCCTTTCTTTTTATTCAGTATAAGATGGCGACTTTAGCTCCAGCCTCTACATCTTTCTTGATTTATGTCCACAAGAAAGAGAAAGCTACTATCCCAATAACATTTTATGGCCCAGAACTGAATTTCATTTA
The DNA here is from genome assembly GCF_048564905.1 of Vicugna pacos. Taxonomy (NCBI): domain Eukaryota; kingdom Metazoa; phylum Chordata; class Mammalia; order Artiodactyla; family Camelidae; genus Vicugna; species Vicugna pacos. Next base: position 112,331,486 of record NC_132988.1, on the reverse strand, counting down.
GTTACACTATCCTGATTCGAGTCTGAGAGAACAGTGGGGAAGAGTTCAATAAATGTCTTAGTCTAGGTCATGCAGGCTTACCCTGGAGGGAGCCTTGGGATGAAGTCAGATTCACTTAAGGCTCATGGACTCTCAGAAACTAAATTGCAATTCTCCTGAAGCAAGTAGTTTCAGGAAAGTTGCCAGCAGGAAAACCCAACAATATGTGCTGCTAAAGTTTAAATGTTGGTAAGTCATATGAAAGAGACAAATTATTGTAGAAAATAAAATTGAAGAAAATACCTAACTTAGAGGGCTTAGCCTTCTTTAGGGAAAACTTCCCCAAAAAAGTGAGCTTTCAATGAGATAGGATCTGTCAGAGGACAAGAAGGAATCAACCATATGGAAATTCCTGGGAACAGTATTCCAGGCAAAAGAAATAAAAACAAATGTCCTGAGTCTGAGAGGTTGACCACTTCTGGACACTGTGAGACCAGTGTGGCTGTACTGTGGTGAGACAGACAGCAAAGCAAAAGGTAAGATATTCAGGCAAGGATTCGAGCAGGGAGGGCCTTGTGCCACTTAGGGGATTTTAATTGTATTCTAAATATTGTAGGAAGCCACCCATGGATTTATTCCTCTTACTCCCCAGTTTTGCTGAGCCAATTATTCAACAAAGCACTATATTTTATTTATTCAATAAATAAATAGATTGGAGATGCCCAGAGTAGGCATGCTCTAGCCTTCGAGGAATCTTTACAGTCTAAAGAGTGGAAGAGAGACAAGGAGACAACACCATGGAGAAACAGAAAGAGAACCAGTTGTATCTGATCTTCTTCCTGCTAGAAATTGCGCTAAATATGTCATGCACGTTTCCACTAAATCTTACAGTCACTATGCAAGACAAACATCATTTTTCAGAAAGAGGACATCCAAGTATCCACAAACTAAGGAACTGGTCTGAAGTCTTACCCAGAGATTAAGTGGTAGAGATGGGGTTTGAATTTAGATCTGATTGACTCTTAATAATACAAGACCTTCTTTATGTCATAATCAGGTGGTCATTTACATATAGCTTCTGCTAGTTCCACAAAAATTCCACAGTGGATAGTATCTTTCCCTTAATGATAAAATCCGTACAGCCTCGAATAAATAAATATATTCCCAAGGTCACAGAGCAAGCACAAAGCACAGCAAGATACCAAAAGCAGGGTCACCTGGGTCTAAAGCCAGTGTTCTCTCTGTCCCTCCACGCTGCTTCTAAGATCCATAAATAAAAAGTGCTTTGCTGATTCAGAAAAAAATAAAGTCCAGGTCCAGTTGAAGAATTAAGGGAGGCTCCTTGTTTGGGGAGCAACTTGCTGGTGAGACACTGAATGAACCTGTGTGGTCTGGTTGTGGGGGATGGGAGGCAGTGTCTTTGACTATGAGGGGCTCAAGCAGTTTCTGCCACCCTCTCATCCCAGCAGGTCTTAAAGGACAGAAATTAAACATACACAGGCCAGCCCTCCTGGAAAGTCCCACACTGTCTGGGGCTCCCATCTCTTTGCAAGCCTCCTCTCCTTCCCTGCTGACTATTTCAGGGGAAATTCGCTTCCAGTGAACAGACAAAAGTACAAACCTGATAATTCTGACTTCACCAGCTAAACGCTGAACCAGTTCTCACAGTTTATTACTCTGTTGCCCCAGTTGCTCGCATCCCCCATGCCCAAGACACCCGTGGGTACCAAAGAGAGGGGAAGCTGGTGTGATGACTCAGGTGGCTTGTATTACTTCCTGTGGATTAGTGCTTTGAGGATGCTCCTTCTGGTCTCACTTCTCCATAGAGTGTGCTACTTCACTTGTGCTGAGCATCCAACATGGGCCAAGTGCCCGGATGAGTGTCCCCTACACCCGTGAACAGAACAATAGTCCCAGCCTACCTTCACAGGGCTTATAGTCATGGAGAGAGAAAACACCAAGAAACACAACTCAACGTGATTTTTATTATGTTTTATTTTTAGCAGGATGAGGTGTATTATAGCCATCAGTGCCCCTTAGAGGAATCTCAAGAGTATGACCACTCACTCTTCTGGACTCTAAGTTGTCCAAACCCAGCCTTAAACCCTGTGCTTACATCTCCACTTAAACTGCAGGGAACACGTGTCTCCTTTGAGGTTAGCTGAAAGTGCAAATTAAATGAAAACCTTTTCAATTAAGATTTATTAGCTTGAACTTAGAAAGTACATGTTACAAGGACAAATAATAAACTGCATACTACAGAAGAAGCACTTACAACAGGGAAAGGACAGACCCGAGGCCAGCACACAGTCACACTCTCCTTGGTATAAAAAGGTAGCATTAATCCCTCCACAGAGAGATAATCACTATCAATAATTTAGTGTAGTGCTCACAGGAGAACTTACCCATCAGCTTGGCTTCCAGCCTTTCTGTCCTGGGAACCTAGTCTGTATTTCCAGCAAATCTCACCACCACTTCACCCTTAGAGCTGCTTCTCCGGGCTCCCTAGCAATTTCCACATCTCCTACCCAGACTGCCTTATCCTACCTTTCTCAAAAATGGATAGTTCTATGATTGAATTAAAACAGCACCCACTCTGCGAATTGTGCTCTGAATTCCTACAGGCAGAACTGATGGGTCTTGCTTTTGTGATCTTGAACCAGCTTCTTAGGCTTCTAACAGGACACTTACCAAATTAGAGCCCAGATAATGTACACATGTCCTTCACTGTCTGTGAACCCTCCATATCTTTAACATATAGCACAGTGACTTGCCTCACTCCTGGTAGATATGCAAACCAAGGATTGATTTCATAATGATAAGATAGTATCTTATAATCTATTACATCATGGATTCAACAGAAGTTCACATTGCATAACAGCAGCTTGAGCAAGGATATTAAGTACAAAGGAAAACATAAAATGAAGAAATTGGACGGGCACACTTGTCTAAGTGGATACAGTTGTTTGAGAATTTCCCATAGGAAACCTCACGGGCCATCTTTTCTCCATCTATACCATGTTTGAAGGTTAACTTCTCAGCATTAAGCAAATAATAAATAACAAAAAATATGTATATATACCAGCATAAAAACTGAGCCATGTGGTTTTGGTACTAAAAATATCTTTATCACAAATGTAGTATATGTTCATTGTAGGAAATTTAGAAGATGGAGAAAAATAAAGAGAAAAAAGAGCATTAATCCTTCTGCAGACAGATAACCACTATTAATAACTGAGTGTACACGCTCCATGTTTTTTTGGTATATAGTATCTAAAATATGTACTCTATCTTTATCCTTCCTTCTTCTTCTCTTCTTTCTCCACCCTCCTTTCCTTCCACCTTTCTTCTCTTTCATCCCTTTTTCTCTCTTTGTAAATATTTATATAGGCAGTTCTCCAAAGTATAAGATGCCAAATCGTGTATACAGTGTCCCCCCTTTTGTGTAAGGACCAGAGAGAATATGACTATATATTTGTTTTTGTTTATATTTTCATAAAGGATCTAGGAGCATACATAATAAAGTTGTAAAAGTGGTTTCCAGGTGGGGAGAGCTGGGGAAAACGAGGTGGATGTGGACAAAAGTGGAAGCAAAAAGTCTTCCTTTGCACTGAGTATCAGCTCATACATCATTCTTGCTTTTGTGTCAGATGACTGTATCACTAAATAAAAAATATAATCATGGCAGGTCACACATGCCCTCTTGTAATGTGCCCTTGTGACTCCCCACCTAGAGGAGAGCCTGTTTCCCATGTCCTCTCCATCCTTTTGAACTCAGAGGGACTCTGTGAGTGCTTGTCCAACAGAGTGTCATGGAAGTGATGCTGTGTTAGTACCGGATGCCATCAATTGGCATAGAAGCTTCCACTTCTTGCCACTGGAGAGCTGGCAGTCATGTAAAATGCAACTACCACTCATTCACCATGCTCGGAGAAGCTGAAGCCTGGTGAAGAAGCCAAGAAGGGTCAGGACCCCAGATATCTGAGTAAAGAAACCCCTGGGTGTCCAGCTGGGACACACCCTCAGCTACAATCTCACTACAGCTGTAAGGCAAGACGCCAAGTGTCGTCCAGTCAACCTGCAGAAGTTGTGAGTCACAATCATGCATTTTATTTTAAGAAAGTCCTTCTGGGATGGGATGGCTTGTAGCAATAGGCAATCTGAGCAGAAATAGCACCATTTAGGTCAACAAATATTCACCATTCACCAATCCTGCAGGGAATGGGTTGAGAATTTACATTTTAGGGCTGGGCTGCCTGCATTCAAATCCTACCACTCTCCTCTCTGTGTGATTTTAGACAAATTTCTTCACCTTTCTGTGCCTTCATTTTCTATAAAAATGGGGAGAGTTAAACATACCTTGAAAAGATGGTATGAAAATATAGTAACATCCAAAATAACAGCTGACACATAGAAAGTGTTCATTAAATATGAGCTATTATTACATGCAAAGAATTGTGAAAAGTTTTGTCAGTTTATTTCTTAATAGTTATTTCTTAATAGTAATCTCGAGTAACCCTCAAGTAAGTAATAGGCATTAGGCATTATTCCTGAAAATGCTGTGATGGAGATTTTATATATATATATATATAAAACACATATATACACACATATATATATTACATAAATAATTTTTTGGTAAATTTGAACCTCTATGTTTATCAATGGAACTGGACTGGAATTATATTCTTTGGAGTGTCTTTCACAAGTTCACAAGATTATGTTTGCCTCATAAAATGCTCTGATTTGGAATAATTTGGATAAATTATAACTTATAGATTCCTAAAGAGTTGTAAATCCACTATACAAATGCCTGGGGATTTTTGCTTTGAATTTATCACTTTGAAAACCTTCAGTACTTTTTTTTATTGAGTTATAGTCATTTTACAGTGTTGTGTCAAATTCCAGTGTAGAGCACAATTTCTCAGTTACACATGAACATACATATATTCATTGTCACATTTTTTTTTGCTGTGACCTACCACAAGATCTTGTATATATTTCCCTGTGCTATACAGTATAATCTTGTTTATCTATTCTACATATGTCTTTCAGTATCTACAAATTTTGAACTCCCAATCTATCCCTTTCCACCCCTCTCCCCCTTGGCAACCAAAGTTTGTATTCTATGTCTATGAGTCTGTTTCTGTTTTTCATTTATGTTCTTTTTTTTAGATTCCACATATGAGTGATCTCATATGGTATTTCTCTTTCTCTTTCTGGCTTACTTCACTTAGAATGACATTCTCCAGGGACATCTATGTTGCTGCAAACAGCATTATGTTGTCATTTTTGTGGCTGAATAGTATTCCATTGTGTAAATATTTCTGCACAGCAAAGGAAACCATAAGTAAAACAAAACGACAGCCTATGGAGTGGGAGAAAAATTTTGCAAACAATGAAACCGACAAAGACTTGATCTCCAGAATACATAAGTAGCTCATATGACTTAATAAGAAACAAACAAACAAACAATCCAAAAATGGGCAGAAGACCTAAAAAAGCAATTTTCCAAGGAAGAAATACAAATGATCAATAGGCACATGAAAAAATGCTCAATATCAATAATTTTCAGAGAAATGCAAACCAAAAGTACAATGAGGTATCACCTCACACCAGTCAGAATGCCCATCATTCAAAAGTCCACAAATGACAAATGCTGGAGAGGCTATGGAGAAAAGGGAACCCTCCTTCACTGCTGGTGGGAATGCAGTTTGGTGCAGCCACTGTGGAAAACAGTATGGAGATTCCTCAAAAGACTAGAAGTAGACTTACCGTATGACCCAGGAATCCCGCTCCTGGGCATATATCCAGAAGGAACCCTACTTCAGAAAGACACCTGCACCCCAATGTTCATAGCAGCACTATTTACAATAGCCAAGACATGGAAACAGACTAAATATCCACCTTCTGTGCATTTTTAATTTATTCTAACCACATTGGGAAGAAATAGATGGTGTCTAATTAGGTGGTATCATGCTTGGATCATTTGAAAGTTCCTTTGCCATGTAGTACCATGGAAAAGTTAAGCAGTAACATGCAACTTCACCAGCAGGTATGGTCCTATATTTTTTGCCTGGCTGTATATATAGTTCTTGTTTTTCCTTTCACTGTGTATGTCGTAAGGCCGTATCTAAGAATTCTAGTTTTCAGCTTTATTGATTTGATGGGTGAAACTTTCTGATTTGAACATTAATTATTCAACTTTATTTTATTATTTCTTTCATTTCTCATCTTATTCTACACATCACTGAGTTTCCCTCATGTCATGTTTTTATCATTTCCCTTGAGTAATGGAAGTATACTTGAATCAACTTCTCAAATACAGACATATTTACTTTTCCTGCAGAAACCAATTCTATCCACTATCTCCATCACTTCTCTCCTCAGGAAATTGTGTCTCTCAACTTTCTAAAATGCTGTGGTTTAAATCATGCCATTTCATAATCACTGTTGTTTCTGTGTTGACTCTATATCCCCTCAAATCTTATTGAGACTATGAAGGAGCAAATCCTAAAGAGAGAGAGTTCATGTTTTTTGTTTTTTTAATACAATTTCTTTCCCCACCCCACTGACTTTTTGGAGTTCTTTTTCCTTCTCTTTTCATGACCTTAATTCCAGAAGAGAAATGTATTTAATATTTGGAGCTGACACTGCTGTCAAAGATGGTGCATATCTCTCTAGATAACATTCTGATTCTGACATTTGAAGTTAGAGATGATAAGGGAAAACTCGCTGCCTGGGAGTTTGAAGCCATGCATGTGTGACCTACTCTTGCTTGACACTTCCCTTCTTTGAGATCCAAGTTTCTCTTCTAGCTGGACCATAGTAGTGTAAATGCCCTAATGTCCCTCCCTCCTTCCTTCAAAAGACTGATCAATGGGATGAATCAGATTGATTTGACTTTTTTCCATATATAGATTTGATATATTGTTGGGACTAGATACAAGGAGATGTAAGTAAGTGTACTGCAGTAGGGAAATGAACTTTCTAGTAATGATTCTCTTTTACATGAGAGGTTTAGGAGCTCTGTTTCAGTGGACATTGCCTCATTTTCTTGACCTAACATGAGTACAAACCTTTGATACTCACACTGACAGCATCCTCCCCATTCACTGAGCACTACATCCCTGCTACCTGTGGTCTCTAGCATCCAAGAAGGTGAATGCAGTGCTGACTAATAAAGCAGCCACTAGCCATCATGAGCAGCCATTTAAATTTAACTTAATTAAAATTCAATACAATAAAAAATCCAATTTCTCAGTCTCATAAGTTACATTTCAAATGCTAAGTATCACATGTGGCTAGTGGCTATGATAGCCAAGACATGGAAACAACCCAAATGCCCTTTAGAAGATGAATGGATAAAGGAAATGTAATATATACATATAATAGAATATTACTTAGCCTTAAAAAAGGAATAGAACCCTACCATTTGCAACACCATGGATGAACCTGGAGGATATTATGCTAAGTGAAATAAGCCTGTCGCAGAAGGACAAATTCTGCATAAGTCTACTTATGTGAGTTATCTAAATTAGTCAAACTCATAGAAGTGGAGAATAGAATGATGATTGCCAGGAGCCAAGAAGATAAGGGAATTGAGAGTTTTTATTCAATGGGTATAAATTTTAGTTATGCAAGTTAAATAATTTCTAGAGATCTAATGTGTAATATAGAGTCTGTAGTTAACAATGTGGTTTTGTGTACTTAAAAATTTCTTAAAAGTGTAAATCTGATATTGCGTTCTTATCACAAAGAGATAAAAAAGAAAGAGAGAAGAAGGAAAAGAAAAAATGACACAGGAAACTTTTGGAGGTGATGAACATATTTAATGCCTTGATCATGATGTTGGTATCACAAGTATATGCCTATATCCAAAATCATCTAGCTGCATGCCTTAAATGTACCTTTTTGATATACCAGTTATACCCTAATAAAACTGTTTGTTAGTGGAAAGTGTCTATTAGAATTTTCTTACCATCTCAGGAAGTACTTTTGGATGTGCTAGGTTAGAGTAGTAAGTTTTAAACTCTCACCACCAACTTGACCTCAGCCCAGCCAGCACCCCAGCTCCTGCTCTTATATCCTATGGATTTTAGTGGGCTCATAATGGGCACACCTCCCACCTACTCTCCAGGTGAGCTTCTATATACTTCCCAGGTAATCTGGTAGAAACCCCTGGAAGCTTGTGCCAAGTGGATAGTCCTCTTACCTTATTTACTTATCTCATAAAGATCTCATTCTATTTTAACAGGAACTAAAGCTGAAAAAAACAGTTACCTTAAACTCTGCACCTAAGGGCCCTGGAGGTAATACTTCATCCTACAAATTAGTCTGCATGGGAGGAAGAGGGCACATCAGGACTGACAGCCAAATCATCTTGCTGAGCTAGATGAGAAACCTGGAGTTCAAAGAAGGGTCATGACCAAGGCAGGGCAAGTCTGGGTTGTGAAGGCAGAGTCCAAACTCCCAGCCAGTGTGTCTTTCCTGTGCCATGTCAGGCTGAAGAGACAGGCTGGGACTACATGTTTCAAAGCTCAACTGTCCCATCTGCAATTTAAATGATGTGAGAAATCCATCATAATAATGATAATATTAATAAAATATGTCACTTTATTCTTTGCAAAGTACTTTCACATCTATTATGCCATCTAATCCTTAATACAATCTAGCAAGGTAATAAAGGCAGGCAAGACTCCCCCAGCTTTATGGAAGAGTGACTGAGTCTCAGAGAGAGTGTGAGAATTGTTCAAGATCATGTAACAATTAAAGGATTATAGAGTCAAAGCCAACGTCTTGTCTTTATAAAGAAGAAAGACTGGGATAACAGAGGGAAAGGGAGAACAGGAAGGGATAAGAAAAGGATTTAAAAGAATCTAGGAATTAAGGACTGGAAGAATTAAAAATGCCAAACCAAGGAATTCCGCATTTGAAAGCTCAGAAATGAAAACAAGTCAAGAGGCAGATGAATGGCCAGGATGGGTAAAGACATCCTAAAAAGTGGAAAGAAGAGAAAATCACCTCACTGAATTTGGCAAAATCTTCATTTTTGTTGTCTTCCATATGCACACTGGAGGCAGATATGGGTCTAATAAGCATCTAGCAATGAATCCAATATAAAGACTATCTAGAAGATTCTCCTTCCTAGGTTTTCGTTTAGCTTTCTTGAAGGCATTTAGGAAAGAGAAAGAGTGAGGACATTTCCCTAAACCAGTGGTTCTTAACTGGGGGAGATTTGCTTCCAGGGGAAATGTCTGGAGACATTTTTGATGCTCAAGACTTGAGGGAAGGTGCTACTGGCATCTAATGGGTGGAGGCCAGGGATGTTACTAAACACCCTGCAGTGCACAGGGAAGTCCTCCACAATGGTGGATTATCCAGCCCAAAATGTCAATAGTGCCAAATTTGAGAAACTCTATCCTAAACCGACAAAACCAGTATTGTGGCTAGAGGACGCCTCTGAAGCTCTAAATTCTGGCTAAGCTCATGCCGTCCCTGACTGTCTGAGGCAGAGTCTTCAAAAAAGAGGACAGAGGATGACACTGAGGACAATGACGTCCTTTCCCCAGCAACCTGGCCGTAGCAGCCCTTGAGAACTGGTGTCCCTACAGAATCAATTGATGCACATTCTCAGAAAGAATGCGACCCTTCAATCCAGTGCTGAGATTAGGGTCCTGGAGCTGGGGGTGAGGAGTAATTTTAATACAGAGAATGTCCTTGAGAAAGTGGAGGGGACTGCATGGGTCTGAAGCTCCTGTGGTGAAAGCACTGTGATTCCAGAAGAGGCTTGATTTGGGAGTCAGAACAGTCATCTCTTTCTCACTGTGCCCAAATAACCTAGGTGCTATGAGGTGGGTTAAAAGGTACCAGGTTGGGGAGCAGATAAGCTAGGAATCAGTCCCTGCCTATCTCTTACTATTTTTGTGGCCTCCAATAACTCCCCTAGCCACTTTTGTTTTTTTTTTTTCCTAGGTAAGTTGAACATCATAATGGCAAGACAATTTTCAGGGGAACTTGAAGGATGGGAAGTCACATAGTTCATGCAACTAATTCACTGTGACTGTGAGTCCCATGAATTTTTCACTCTCCCCTTTCACTGAGCCAAGGGTTCCTTACCGATAAAGTCAAATCCTTGAGCCAATTCCTTTCCAAAATCCTTTCTAGCCTGAGAAATCTGAAATGCTGTGAGGCTTTCCTGGAACTGTCAGGCTTCTGGGCTGCTGATATTTATCATTGTCATTCAAAGAATGAGAGCTGTCCATCTTCTTAGGTGATAGATTTTTCTATTGTTTTTGAAATTTTGCCCTACTCCGATTTGCAAGCTCTGATGCCAGCCACCACACCTAACTCAGGCATGATCTGAACCTGACAACTGTTTACATCACCCTAGCCTATCTCAGGTCTGGGGGGAGCACACAGATCTCTCTGTTACAACGACATCAGAGGCTGCCAGCTGAGTACCTGGAGTATTTCTAATAGGAAGAAATTGTGTAACAGGAAAGAAGTGGATGATTTATTATAGGAGAATAATCTTAGTAGAATGAAGTTTTCACTTTGAAATTTAACACAGGTAATTATTTTTATTAAAGAAAATGCACATAAGTAAAAAGAAGAAAATGAAACGGTCCATAATTCTACCATCTAGAGGTCACTAATATAATATTTAGGTATAATTCATTCCAAGTGGTAGATAAGTCATACTGTGCAGTTCCATAATCTGCATTTTCCCTTAGCAATATATCATGAACATTTTCTAGGTCAATTCATATAGCCCTGCTCTCACCTTTTAAATGGTTGCAGGTTGTGCTTTTCCGGAATATGCAGTAATTAATTTATCTAGTCTATATTGGTGGCATTTGAGTTCTAATTTTTAGCTATCATCAACTATATGAAAAAAATACCCTGTATCTACATCTTTCTATTTTTGTCCAATCATCAACTTAGAATAAATTCCCATGAAAGTGGAAACTCCATGTGAAAAAGAGGGAGACTTAAAAATTATGTTCATCTTTTTATCTCCAGTGTCTTTAACTATAGTATCTGGCATATAATACAACCTCAATGTGTATTTTTTGACTGAATAAACATTTTGAAGTAGAATTACTGAGTCAGAGAGTATGCATATTTTAACATACATTGTCAAGTTGCATACAAATATATAACCCCATCAACAATGTCTGGGGGTGCCTGCTTTTCTTTGCTCTTGCCAGTATTGGAAATCATCATTTCAACCTTTGTCAAAATAATAGGCAAATGATCATCTCACTTTACTCTTCTCTTAGATTTTGTATGATATGAAATTTATCTACTTATGTTATTCACCCTATATATTTTTTATTTCTTCATGTTCTTTGCCCATTTTGAAGTTTTTGTCTTTTTCATATTTATTTGTAAGTACTCTATGTATTTAGGATATATTGACACTCTGTTTGCCCTTGACATGTTAAAGACATTTTACTTGCCGCTATCTGACTTTTAACTTTATTTATCATGTATTTCTTATACATATACACACATTGTTTGAGCTAAAATATTTTCATCTATTTCTTTGTGCTTGAGGAGAGAGTTGCACAAACTCAAATGCCTTCAGGACCAGACAGGTAACAGAAATGTGTAAAAGGACTATGTGTATGACCATCTAATATTTTGATTCTGAGACAAAGCATAAATAGTTTGCATTTGGGAATCCCATTCAATTTTTTTTTCTTTCCTTCCTTCCTTCCTTCCTCCCTCTTTCTACTCTCCCCTCCCCCACTCTCTCTTTCCTTCTATGTTGAAATTCTCTTGGCCAAGCTGAATGCACCTGTGGACAGGATTTGAGTCAGGCATCATAAGCTTGTGACATCTGCTCTCATGACTCCTTGGGTTTCTGCCCAATTTTACCCAATACAGGACTGGGAGATTAGATGCCAATACTGATACAGATATTGATCTAGATATAGATATATCCACATCATCGTGATGCATTTTTTAATATCTGTCTCTTTTTAGATTCATACTTTAAATTCATCTGAAATCCATTTTAAAGGACAGTGTGATAGATGGATTTGACTTTGGTTTCTAAATGAATAGCCGTTTGTCTCAATACCATTTTTTGAAGTTTCCCTTTTCCCCCAGGAATTCTAAAGGCCCATTGTTACTATATACCAATTTCTTATTTAAATAAAAATCTGTTGCTGTGTGTTCTGTCCTTTCCTGTCAATTTCTCTCTCTAACTTTGTCCCTTCCACTGTGTCTCTATTAACTCTGCTGTATCTCTATAGGCGATCTTTAGTACAGCAACCCCTTAAGTCACCCTATGCAGCTCCCCAGATCATTATATTTTTTCACAGAAGCATACTGGGTATTTTTATGCATGTTATTTCTCCAGATAAACAATTTGTCAAGTGGAAATTTTTACTAGAATAGGGCTAAATCTGTATTTCTGAAGAACTAACAGCAGAAACTGAGGTTTTTTTTTTAATCTGGTAACATTACATATAACAATTAAATTTTCTCTCATGCACTTGGATACAGTTTTGTAGTTTTATTCACCAAAGTCAAAATCTTGCACCTTTCTTGTTAATTTATAACTAGGTATTTAAAATTATATTGTTATTTAAAATAAGATATATATATATAGAGAGAGAGAGAGAAATACATACATATGAATTACAAGAATGAATATAGGTATAAATATGCACACACACATACACAACCACAATTTTATTGCATTTTCTGTAACCTTCTCAAAATGTTAAATATCAGTATTGATACCAGTCACCTTTCCCTAGGATCTTATACTGGATTTTAGTGACAGTGTTTGTAATACTCATAAAGGCTTATTGCATAGTAAATCCTACTTTTAAGCCAGTCTGGCTGAGTTCAAATGACAGCTCCATTGTTTCATAATGTATGATCTTGGCAAAGTTGCATCACCTCTCTTTTTCTCAATTTTTTTTTAATCTGTGAAAAGAGAAAAGCAATATTACCTACCTAGAGGTGTTTTGAGGAGTAAGTAAGCTAATTAATATATGGAGAAGTACTTAGAGCAGTTCCTGGCACGTAGCAAATGCTCGGTGCTAGAATTCATTAGTAAGCCTGATATTCACTGTTAGATTCTAATACCTACTTTATCATGCTGGGGATTTTTTTCCCGCCATGATTAATCTACTATAGGATTTTGAAAATCAATAATAGATATCTAATTTTATTAATAGACATCCAGCAACCTATCAGGAAGTTCAAAACTACTTTTGTCTTTTCTTTCCTTTTGCAATAAATGTCAGTAATAATTACTTAATGTTGAAACAAACTTGAGTCCTCAGAAAAGATCCTTCTTTGATGTATAGATTATTCTTTTAACACACCATTAGTTTCAGTTTGTTGTTATCTTTTGTGATTATTGTGCTGTTCATATATTTTACTTCTTTGTGATTCAATTTTGTCATACAAATTATCCTAGAAAATTATCTGTTGTGTTGACCTATTCAAATTTGCTAGCATAAAATTGTAACTATAAATCTCTTATAATTCATAAACTTCCTGCCCATATATATATAATTTCCCATTTTAAAATTTCTGCAACTATATACTTATGTTTTCTGTTTTGAATAAACTTTTAAAATGTGTTTATTTTATAAGTTATTTATAAAATAACTGGAAGAATGAGTATTTTACAGTACAAAAAATCTCTCTATATATATATAAAATCATAAAATATATTCAGTGAATTCAATTCCTTCTATCTTCCACCCTACCTGCATTAGTTAGATATTGCTGTGTAACAAATCAGTTAAATTAAAATTCAGTGACTGAACACAATAAGTATTATTATTTTTCAGCAGTCTGGATCAGCTGGGCCACTCTTCCAGTCTGGGTTGGGTGAAGCTAATTGTGGCTGGTATTGCTGATGGGAAAGCTATCATCTATTGGTTTAGGTGGGGACTGGCTGGACTAACACAGCCTCAGCAAGGCTTGTTCACATAGTGGTCACAGTGGCCAAATGAAAGATAAAAAATGAGCAAGGTTTTTTTAGGCCTGGCCTTGGAACTTGCAAGACATCACTGTTGCCACATTCTAGAAGTCAAAGCGAGTTAAAAAAAATGTAGCCAAAATTCAGGTGAAAGGGAAAGTTTTCCTGGCTTGGTTGGAGGAGCTGTAAATTTGCATTGCAAGTAGAAGAAAACAATTCCAGACATTTTGGCAATAGATCTATTGCATTAAGTAATGAAGAAATGACTCATGTCGTATACACACAGACACACACACACACACACACACACACACACACATCTTATGCAGGCTTGAGTATCTGAGATTATCTGTAAAATGCCTCATTGTTTTCCCACACAGTTTAGCGTCATCCATCCTGGAAGTCCACTTATTGCTTTTATACATTGTTTTTTTCAGTCTTACATGCCCCTTATATGTTCCTCAAAAAGTTACATGTGGAGACTTCCACTTCTGGAAAGATGGAGTAGATGTAATTTTTCCTATTTCTCCTGCTAAGTACAATAAAAAACAAAATATTTGTGTTTAAATCTAGCAAAATATGTGCAGAACTTGTATGTTGAAAACTAAAAAGTACTGATAAAATAAATCAAAGAAGTTTTTATAAATGGAGAGTCACTCTGTGCTCATGGATTAAAAGACAACATAGTAAAAGTGCCAGTCCACCCCAAACTGATGCCCAAGTTTAACATAATTCTTATCAAGACTTTTTAAAGATACAGACAAGATTATTCTTACCTTTACATGAAATGGCAAAAGAGCTAGAATGGATACATTAATTCTGAAGAAAAAAATAAAATAAGATTAGTCACTCTCCTCAAGTTTTCAAGACTTATTATATAGCTACAGCAATCAAGATTTGGTGGTTTGTGGAGAGACAGGTATATATAGGTCATTAGAATAGAACAAAGAAAACCAAGAGATAGCCTCTCATAAGTACAGCCATCTGATATTTAATACTCAGCTTGTAAGACAGACTATTAATATCTTAAATATATAAAGAGTAATCACAAAAGCAAGACAAAAAAGCAATTAAATGGAGGAGGGATAGCCTTTTTAACAGGAGGGACAATTGGACATTCATAGGCTTAAAAAAAGACCTTTGAACTAAACCTCATACATTTTCAACAACAAAAAAACCCCAAAACACTCAAAATAGATTATAGGTTTTTAATGTAAATCATTAAAAAAAATTTGGAAGACATTATAAGGGAAAATCTGGGACCTAGGGTTTGGTGAAGAATTCTTAGACATGACACCAAAAGCAGACTACACTTTAAAAAATTAATAAACTGGGCTTCACAAAATTAGAAATGTTTGCTCTGTGAAACTTCTGTTGAGAGAATAAAATGACAAGCTACAGACTGGAAAAAATATTTGCAAACTACATATCTTACAATGGACTTATATCTAGAATATGTAAATAACTCTCAAAGCTCAACTTTGGAAAACAAACTACCCCAATTAGAAAATGGGCAAAAGACATATCTTCATCAAAGGAGATACACAGAAAAATAAGGACATAAAGATGTTCAACATCACTAGCCATTAGGGAAATGCAAATTAAGACCATAGTGAGATACCATTGCACACCTACTAGAATAACTGAAATTAAAAATATAGTGACAGTGCCAAGTGCTGGTGAGCATGCATTTAAAGTAGACTTTTCATAAATTTCTGGTGTGAGTGTAAAATTGTACAATCACTCTTGAAAAGAGCTTACAGTTTCTAAAAATACTAAATGTACACGAACCCTATGATCCAGCAGTTACACACTTGGGCATTTTACCTAGAGAATAAAAACTTATATCCAAAGACCTGTACATGATTGTTTATAGCATCTTTGTTTACAAGATTTTAAATTCATGTGTTGAAACCCTAATCCTCAGTGTGATGGTATTTAAAGATACAGCCTTTCAGAAGTAATTAGGTCATAATGGTGGAGCCCTTATGATGATATTATTTCCCTTTTAACAAGAGAGCAGAGATACATTTCCTTTCTCTGTTGTATGAGGATTCAGCAAGAAGGCACCCATCTGCAAACTAGGAAGGTAGCTGTCACCAGACGTCTCAGATATCATATAGGCTGGCACCATATAACTGTGAGAAATAAATTTCTGTTAGTTAAGTCATCTAATCTATGGTATTATGTTACAGCAGCCTGAGCAGACCAAGACACCATGAATACTACTCAGCATTGAAAAGAAGAGAACAATTGATACATGGAACAACTTGGATGAATCTCAAGGTTATTATGCTGAGTGAAAAAATAAAAGCCAATTGTAAGATCATATACTGTATAATTTCCTTTATATAGCATTCTTAAAATGACATAATTATACAAATGGAAAACAGCGGTTGTCAGGGGTTAGGGATCTTAGAGGAGAGGAGGGATTAGGGTAGACGTGACTTAATAGAAGTAGCATGATGAAGATCTCTGTGGTGGTGAGATAATTCTGTATCTTGATTTCTGTGGTAGTTATACAAGTCTACACATGTGATTAAATGACAAAATTACATGCACATACAGCTCTGATATAAAATTATTGGTTTTGATATTATGTGATAATTATATACGATGTTACCGTGGAAAATCTGGGTGAAGGGTACAGGGGTCTTTTCTGTATTACCTTTGCAACTTCCTGTGAATCAGTAATTATTTCAAAATGAAGAGGTTATAATTTTTTTTTGAATCTTGACTCATTAGCGCTGAGAATGGCTAGCTGGCTGACCTTGCAGCTCTCATCTTCTTCCAGAAACTTGCTATGTTTGCTCTATGGAGAGCAGCACCATTCTCCTCCAGTAGCCATATTCTCTTCCTACTGTGATTATGAGATAAGTTCTAAAGTCACTTTGGAGCATAGAGTCTTTTATGTTTGGACTCTAAGCCAACAGCAAATCTACCATCTTCTCAATGAATGCACCTTCATATGATAACACCATTAATGAGCCCACTTGGAAGTAACACACAGTGTGTAACTGTTCAATTACATCAGGTCTCATTTTGTATAGATTATACTACAGCTTGATGCCAAAACTCATGTTCTTTTCCTCTTGTGGTTTGGCATGCACTATGGTCTGAATGTTTGTGTTCTATAAAATTTACATGTTGACACCTACTGCTCATTGTGATAGTAATAGGAGGTGGGGACTTTGGGAGATGATTAGGTCATGAATAGAATTTATTCTTTTATTAAAAAGGTCCTCAAGAGCTCTCCCACCCCTTCTGCTGTGTGAGGACATAGTAAGAAGATGGTCATTTTCTATGAACAAGGAAGCAGGTTCTCATCAGACACCAAATCTGCCATGGACATCTCAACCTCCAGAACTGTGAGAAATAAATGTGCTCTTATAAGCCAGCTAACTTGTGGTATTTTTGTTATAGCATCCATAATAGACTAAGACATCATGTCATGGTCCTCCTATAAAAATATAAAAATAAATAAAGGAAGCATCTTAGTTTGTAGAAAGGAACATTGAACTGAAAATGAAAACCTTAAGTTCAAACATTTTTACACCGTTTAACTATATTATTGAAAGCAGGAGAGCAACATGTTCAGCATTTTAGAAAAATCACTCTGGAAGTATTTGGGGAAGAGACTGGAGGGAAGAGACCGAAGACAGAGAAGGAGCTATGGAAAGAGTCCAGAGAAGACAAAAATGGAGCTCCCTTTATCTTTGCTAATGTTGAACTTTCGGCCTAGAATTTTCTATTCCACCTCAATTTAATTATGTATGTTGAGCAATTGGTCAAACATTGTTGGTTGCCTATCTAACAAGAATACCTGATCTTGTTTTTTCCCTTCCCCACTGACTCAGAGGCAAATTCTGACTTATTTTTACCCAAACATAGCAATTTTTTTTCCTATCAACAATGATTGGTTTGAGGGAAGTCTATGACCGAGTTTTAGTCAATGGATTGTAAGGGACAGGTTTGCTGAAGGGTCTTCCATGAAAGTTCCACAACTCTTAGACATAAACAGTAGGAATAAAGACTCCTTCTTCTTCCACTGAAAGTGACCATGCAGGGTTCTGGTCAAGGACAAAGCCAAACTAATGAAGCTGGCAAAATTGAAAGATGGAAAGAACCTGGGTATTTACTGATGAAATAAAATTGCTGAGACACTGAATGAACATCCTTGAAGGCACACTATCCACAGACATGAGTTAATATATATGACCTACTGTTTATGTCAGTTAAATTGAGTCTTCTGATAGTTGCAGCCAAAAGCACCATTACTGATTTAAAAAATTACCACAAACCAGACACAGTGCTGCATGTTAGAAACCAAAGTAAAGTTGTCATAAGACTTGTCCCTAGGAGATTGTCCTCTTTTGAAGAAGCTCATCCTCTGCGTGCTAAGTGTTAAAATTAATCCCATCCTTCCAGGCTGTGGTCAAATTTCTCTACATCTTATAAGGCCTACTCACATTGATTTTATTTATTGATGGATTTTTAATACCTCTTTTAAAGCACTTATTCTAGTCTGTCTTGTTTTACCGGTGAATAAACACTTCCCTCAGATGGAGGAGAGGGGCAACACTATCCGGGGGTAGTGTGTTGCTCTGATTTGATTTGATTTTGAAGTGGGAAATTCAAATTATACAATCACATATAGCCTATACATAGTCACAGCCTTGCTTGTAACTCTGCTCAGATGATTTAATCTTCTGGCCCTGACCACAGGTCTACAAATATCACAAGTAAATATTGAATAGAGGAATGGCTAACTACTCAGTAAACAATTGATATTTCAGTGCTTGTTTCATCCCTTTCTGAGGTCAATGCCACAAGGTCATCTTCAAACCATCCCCTTTACGTGTCTGCATGTTTATATGGCACCAGCTCTTTGGTGAATACAAATGAGCACTCTGTAGCCTATGATCAAAAATACACACTTTATTCTTTTGAGTTCTTAAAGAAAAGATACACAATCAATGATTCCCTTCTGTTTTGTGCCCAAGATTACTCCATCACACACAAGTTGATAAGTCTGAATTTAAGGAAAACCTTTAGGAGTATAGCACATTTACTGAGTATAATCATTCCATCCATCAATAGTAAATCCCTGGAATTTGGTCCATAGTGAACTTTAAAGCCTAAAATTATCAAATTAAAATGGAGAGATTTTGGGGGGTGAGAGTATAGCTCAAGTGATAGAGTGCATGCTTAGCATGTGTGAGGTCCTGAGTTCAATAAAATGGAGAACTTTTTGCTCTTTAGATATGGGAACAATTGTATCTTAAATTGGGAGAGCACTTAAATAAAACACTAGGCTAGTAAAGCTATGCAAAGGTATACAGAATGGTGTTCTGAACTTTATATCCTTTGTAGTTTTTTAAGCAGAGGTTATGTTGGAGATTTTTGCATCATACAGTCAGCTTACTCATTGTAAAGAGGAAAGTTTTAGGTTTGGGCAATCTGGTAGATTGTCCTAAGGTGATCAACACCACCAGAAAATCATTGCATTCTCTGTGGTGTTGGTAATCATACATAGCCCTATACTTAGGAGTCACTTAATTATTTTGCTCCCACAATGACTCCAGTCTTTGAGCTTCAGAATACATAGGGATTTTTTGGCAAAAAAAAATGTTTTTTTTATAGCTTCAAAGGTATACCTTCCAATCAATAACTGTAGCTTGAGTCACTCTGCAAAGTGTATGAAACCTGTCTGCCGTCTTCAATCGTACAGTATCTCTGTGACGTCTCCTGCAGCTGAACCAGCACTCAGAGGCCACAGGGGATCAGTGATCAAAGCCTCTGCATCTGAAAGTGTCAAGGTTTCCTCTGCACAAAGCCCTGGGCCCAGGTTCTTCAAGCTAATTGGATTTTCCCATCTTCCCTCACATCTACTCCAGGAAATAAAATTGATTGGATGATAATAAAACCAAAGAGACAATAGAGGAGCAATCAGCCCCTAGCCTTTCTTCTTCCAGCTTAACTCTGGTCCTGTCTTTTGAACTTGATGTATGATCTGGGTCTCCTCAGTTTCCACCCTGATTGTCTCTAAATGCTCTGGACAGATGTGCCATTTGATGCTCTTGATCCTGGTTTCATTAGGTTTGTGAGACTATCTTCACCCCTGCTTAAGGACAAAAAACATGGAGTAGTTCCCCCAAGGGCAATATTGAAATGAAAAGATAATTGGTAAGAAACAAACAAAAAGGATGGGAAACTGCCAAGAATGGAGTTGAAGAGGCTTCATGCTGATGGCATTGGAGGTCACCTGTGAGACAGTACACTGGGCAGGCTAGTCATGTGAACAGGCTCTAGTAGCATTTAATAGACATAGGTCAGAAGAAGCAAGGACTTATTTTTTGCAATATTTGTCTGAATCTCACTTCTTATCTGATTCTCTAGCTTGTCTTCTTCAAAAGTGCTCTCATTGCCACTTCCTTGTCATAAGCCATGTTGTATATTTAAGTGACTTTGGAGATACTTTTCGATGGTGGCCAGGTGTCTACATTCTAACCTTTGGAGTGAAAGGACTTGTGGGTCAGGTTATATGTTTTTTGTATCTGTACACAACCTGTCTACAGATTGTATAGTTTAACCCTATACAGAGCTGGGGTTTGGTACTTGGAGGCCAGACTGGATTATAAATCCTACCTAAGGTGGCCTGGAATTAAATGAGTCAGTTAAACAAAGGAATAAAATTTGTTAATTGAACAAATGATCAGTTGGAGGCAAAGTCTTTAGACAGCATCACAAAAATCAATGTGAGGGGCCCAGTCCAAAGAAGAGCATTGTTTTGGTTATCTACCGCTACAGAAAAACCCACACCAAATTTAGTGGCTTAAAGCAGCAACAGTCACTTATTTTCCTCATGAGTCAGCAATTTGTGTGGGGCCCATGTGGTAATAAATAGGGGCTGGAGGATCTACTTCAAATATAGCACATGCACATGACTGGTAAGTTAGTGCTAGTGTTACAGGTTAAATCGCCCCCTTCCCCAGGTTCATATGTTGAAATCCTAACCCTCTATACTTCAAAAAGTGGTGATCTTTTTCGGAAATAGCATCTTCACAGAGGTAATCAAGTTAAAACAAGGTCATAAGGGAAGACTCCAGTCCATTATGAGTAGTGTCCTTAGGAGAAGGGGAAATTTGGACAGAGGAAGTCTGTGAAGACACAGGGAGAAAATGGCCATCTACAAAGCAAGAAGAGAGGCCTGGAACAGATGTTTCCCGTATTCAACCCTGACTCCTTGCTGGTCTCAAGGTCAGATCAACACCTTGATCTCATTCCCAGACAATGCATTTCTGTTGTTTACGCCACCCACAGCCCAAGGATACTAATATAGCTAGTTACTAGTTTCTCTGCAAATGGGCTTCTCCCTGGGGGCCCTTGAGCTTCCTCATAGCATGTTGGCTGTGTCCCAAGAATGAGCATTCCAAGAGCAAGGAAGTAGAAATTCAGTTTCTTCTGGCTTTGGCACGAAAACTGGCATGGTTTCATTTCCTCTGTATTCTACTGGTCAAAAATCAAGAGATTCCATTCAAAGGGAGGGACTATACTCCACCCTTCTGGTTGGAACAAGCATCAAATAATTTTGAGGTCATTTGTAAAAAACCATCTCAAGCGTTGAGACAGGCAAAGTCAAGAATGGAGCATCTCTAATATGCCTTGTAAAAGGTAACTGTTGCCACTTGTTGGGTACTTACCAGGTCCTAGGCACTGTAGTAAATGCTCCTGTGCTTTCTCTTACTCTTACTCACCTCATAACCGTATAATATAAATGTTGCTATTATTATTCCTAGTTCAGAATCAGAAAGATCAAGCAACTTACCCAGGGTCACATAGTTAATAATAGTCAGAATTGTCATTTGAAACCAAAATGTCTGACTTCTGAGCCTACACTTTTAGCCACTGCTACACAGATGCTCGGATCTTCCAGTATAAGTGGAATAGGAGTTTCTCTATCAGCGATAACTCTGACCTGAGACCTCCAAACCTGCACCTGCATGTTGCCAAGCTTCTCTTCCACAAAATGTTTAAAAGGAAAATGCAACTTGGTTCTTCTCCTTCTATTTTTCTATAAACAATAAGAATGAAATCTAGCAAGTTGTATAAAAAACCTTAGATTTAAAGAGCACAGATATAGGCCAGATGAAAAAGTTTGATACTCCAAGAATAAACTCAAGTGCATCAAGTTTATAGGCACTGGTAGGAGAATAAATCAATTTAACTCTGTATCCCATCATTCTTTAAAGGTTTGTAACAAGGTGTACTTTGTTAGATTTTAATCTGCCTACATTTGAGACAGCAAAGCTCTCCACAATCATCTTTTAATGGCATCACAATTTATAGACAGTAACTAATTTCAAACTTCATAGCACTTGGCTTTTATGATTATTTCAAATCATTTAAATGCAAATGAATATCCAGAGAGAGAAAACATCAAATGCCCTTGAGTGGCAACATGTAATAGAACTGTGCACGGAAGCCACCGTAGGAATCTGAAGCGGCTGGATAGGGTTGGATGGTAAGGCTGTATAAAAGTGTTTGCCTAAATCCAATTTACATTTTATTCCACATTATATACTATTTACCCATTTTGCCATTTTAATATGACTGACTTATTTAATCCTCCTCTGAAATCCCATCCACTCCTCATTGTAAACCTAAGTTTGAGTTAGGAAAAGCAAGGATGGCAATACAACATTCCAAAACAATAATCAAAATCTCCTACGTACCTCTTGCTTCTCTAAACCTCCCTGCAGTTGATGATGTTGCTTCACGAGGCAGCCTGAAACATCTTTGCATGCATTAAACTATTGCTCTTCTTTCAAACCGAGCATGTGTTTGCCTGCTTGATCAAATAATATTTCCTGCACAGAACTGTTAAGCAGCAATATACACATAGCCTTGAGAAGCAAAAGCCTGGCCCCTGTGGGAATTCATCCTAGCTTGACAGTTCACACAAGCAGTGGGATTATTACAGCAGAGCCCATTTAGAGGAAGCTGTGGATGCTGATGTGCTCTTCATGGAGGAGGAAAGACAGTACCTCATTACCTCCCTCTACCTGGTGTACACAAAACTCTGGATTGTGCATTGGGAGTATAGGTAGCGTGTTATCCCTGGTCTCTATGAGTTCACAATATAACAGAAGAAGAAGATGCCATTAAACAGCTGCATCTCAAGAGCTATGCAGGACTGCAGGGCCTTAGCCATCCCCCAGTCTGAAAGAATATGGGCACAGACATAGAAGACAAACTTATGGCTATCAAAGGGGAAAGGTCGTGGGGGAGGGATAAACTGGGCTTCAGGATTAGCAGATACAAACTACTATATACAGAATAAGTACACAGCAAGGACCTACTATACAGCACAGGGAACTATAGTCAATAACTTATAATAACTTATAATGAAAAAGAATATATATGTATATGTATGTATAACTGAATCACTGTACTGCACACCAGAAACTAACACAACATTGTAAATCAACTATACTTCCATAAGAAAAAAAATATGGAGGCAAAGAAGAAGATGGATTATGTGGCACATAGTACAGAGGTCATCTTGATTGGGTCCTTATTTTCAGTCCCAGTTTGGGGGTTTTCCCTTCACAATGCTTTTCACATCTAATTTTTACTCATTTTTAATGAATGGTCCCCCTTCCAGAGTGGAAGATCCCTAAAGATAAGGGCTATATCTGTTCAATGCCATATCTTACAACTTAGCACAGGGCCCTGCACAGTGTAAGAACTCCATAAATATTTGTTGACTATAAGCACCAAAATTAATGTTTCTTTTCAGAAATCTTAATCACTATCCTTACAATTGGCTTTTACGCCAATCACGTGATTCCCCTGTCCATCCTTCTCCTGCCTGTGCCCATTCCACCTTCCCCATGTTTGCCTCTTCTGGTCTTTCTATGCGGACCATAGCCCTCACTCTTCCCTGTGTGGTCCTTCAAAGGCTATTTCAGTGATTCGCTTTGTGAGAATTGGCCTGATAATACTACCTCTAACGCTGTTAATACCTCTGAAATTATATAATGTAAGATATTATTTTCATGCCTCTCAGCATAAAGCTAGTGTGTTGGGTTTGGCTTCATGAAGTGCCTGCGTGTTGGGGCATGCTCACACATGTGCATGCATATGTGTGTGTGTGTTTGTGTATGTTCAGCATGAAACTCCTTAGAAGTAAGGACTATTAAATCCTTCGTGTTGTGTTCTCCACTTTGTAGCACATAGTGCCAACTTCAATAAACAGAACATCCAGCCTGACAGGCCTTTCTGGTCACTTGAACACTAGACACTACTCTTCAACTTCTAGAAGAGCTAAATGACCATCAGAGCATGAAGTTCCCCACCCAGCATCAAACAGCAAGTGGGGAGAGCAGGACCCAATATTCATTCTCCCCAGTTCTAACTGTCACCATTCTTAGATGCACAATGATGGCTCATATGAAAGATGAGCATCTGAACCACTCAGAATCCAAAGCTCTTCAACACCAGCCACTCTCCTGATCTGGGCCTCCACTTTCTCACCTCCAAAATAGAAAGTCTGAGTTAGGGGACTTTCTAGATCCCCTCACAACCCAGAAACTCCACTTTCCATTTTCTGAGTCAATGATTTCTGCTGCCAAGGGGAAAAGAATAAAAGATTCTGAATTACAAAGTTGAACATCATGATGTATGACATAATAAATAACCTTCCTAGTACAACGTAATTACCTTTTTACATTAAAGGTTTAATGTAAAATAAATTGTTCCAAAAAAAACTAGATAGAGAATAAAGTTTGTGGATATCACATCTAATCTTTTCTAAGGAGCTTAGAATTCAATTGGATAGATTGACAAGTGACACAGAAATTACAGGAAGAAAGTGAATCATCCATTCAAGGAACATAGAGTCCATGGGTAGGTTCACTGAGTACCATGTGCCTGTTTCACAAACCCCATTCATGATATTGACAAGAATTTCAAAGGAGCTACCAGAATGTTTGTGAAAGGAGATTAGTTGGAAATTGAAAGTGATTCATTTGGAGCCACAGAACATGAATAATGGTATAGAATAACAGCTGAGCACATAGACTTTGGAGTCATCGAGTGCTAAGTTAAATCTGGACCACATAACTTCCATGTGCAACCTGTATCAAGTTATTTAACATCCATAGGCTTCAGTACAATCATCTTCAGGCAAAGGTAAACAAAATTATTTCCCTCAAGTGCTTTGTGTGTGGTTTCAGCGGTGTGATTTGTGCAGTGCCCAGGTCATAGCAAGTGCTCAATAAAGTTAATATAACAGGAGATCAATATTTATTAAATTGAATTCACACAGTTTTAGAAAGGTATATTGCTGAGACAATTGCCTCAAATCTTTTCTGGACGTCGGAGATGGTAAATAAGCCACAAAGAATGGGGATGGGATGGAATGAGAGGAGAAAGTTGAATAATAATTGTAGCTAATATTTGCAAAGCATTTTAAAAACTCTCTTATGTGATCTTCTCACCAGATAGTCTTAGCAGTCTTTGAAGTGAGCAGAAAAGGGATTGTGATTCTCACTTTAGAGATGAGGAAATTAGATGGATGGTTGAAATCACCTACTTACAGGGAGGTGGTACTGATTCTCATACCCACAGTTTCTAAGTCCTCAACTCTTCCAAGGTAAACACCCTCAAAGTTTGCATCAGGGGACTTACAGGTAAAGAGCAAGAATTGGATTTCAACCAAGGTCAGGAGAAGTTATACATAAAATCAAGAAAGGAAAAGATGATACACTATTTTTAAAAGGGTGATAATTGTAGGATAAGTTAATATCAAGTGTGGATCTAGATGAGATATAAGAAAAATGGCAAAAGAAGAAATTTCAAGGAAGTCTAATCCACAGAAAGGAACACTTGGTTATGACCTCAGTGTGTGGGCTAGGACTTTTAATTCTCGTTCTGGAGGGTTGTAATACAGGTGTGAGCATCAACTTAATACCTGCTCCAGAGAGAAGGTCCTTATCCTGACTCGAGAGGGAGGAAGGAGAGTCTCATTTCTCTGCCCCGTCTCACAGTGCATTTAATACAGGCCAGACACTGTTTCAGGGGCTAGAGGTACAGAAATGATAAGCTAACCCTGCTCACATTATTGAGACCTAGTAGGGAACCTGAACTGGGAAAAAGGAAACTCTAAAAGTAAAATGGCAAAAGACTGTAACAGAGAAAAGCACAGGGTCCTCTGAGATCAGAGTGGGGAAGGGTCTGCCTAGGAACAGACATAGGAGACCCTCCTTGACCAGTGATGGGTGGACTGGGTCACAGTTGAGCACAAGATCAGCAGGGGAGGAAACTGGAAAAGAAGAGGTACAGGAAAAAAGAGGACTCCAAGTTCCAGCCAGCGAGCACAGCCCATGGGCGAGCACCACAGCACTGAGCAGGGTTATAAAGGTTCCGTGTGCCTGTTCCTAGTCTGCACCAGGAAAGCCGCTTAGCTAGAGATCACTGTTCCTACCCCAACCTTGTCCTTCTAAAGATTCCCTCTTCATACGTGGTAGGGGGGAAAGCAGCCACTGTGTTTTGTTCCACGTGGCCTGACCTCAGCTAACCACAGCCAATAGACCAGGGCAGGCATGTGGCCCAAGGGCAGAATAATTGGTGACATCTGAAGTATGACACACGGACTGGAATGAAAAGATGGTTCAATCTAATGCTTCACTCATCAACTTGAAATAAGAAAAAAAAATAGAAGAAGAAGAAGGATTGAAGCAGTGGGTAGTATGAGCAAAAGCCCAAAGAAAGTATCTGGAATTATTAGAAGAAAGTGTCAGAGAGGAGGAATACAGGAAGACAAAGCCATAAGGAAAGAAAGGTAGCAGGGAGAGGGCATGGACAGTCAAA
Organism: Vicugna pacos; assembly: GCF_048564905.1. Lineage (NCBI taxonomy): Eukaryota > Metazoa > Chordata > Mammalia > Artiodactyla > Camelidae > Vicugna > Vicugna pacos. The sequence goes on along the minus strand of NC_132988.1, from coordinate 112,304,674 downwards.
GAAAGTCAGCTGGTAGAGAGACAAAAGTACACTTGTAAACAAAGAACGACATCAGGGCTTCATATGAGAGAGAAGAGGGATCTGTTCCCTCTTGGTACCTGTTATTATTGCCACATTACATATTATTGGAGATGTAGTAAAACAAAGTGAAAATTAACGAGGCAATTCTAAGTCACAATTCTTGACAGTTTTCTAAGCAGAGCTTATATTAGGGGTATAGACAAAAACACCATAAAAAGAGCATTCATGTAGCAATGTTAACAAAATATGAATGTAAAACAAACAAGTAAAGGGGAGGCAAGTATTTGAGGCCTGAAGATTGGTAACTAATTTGTCCCTGAGCTTTCTGGCAGCCAGAGCAAAAAGTGAAACATGCTAGGTTACTAAATTTCATTACAAGAGGAAAAGTCCCAGTTGCTGAAAGGAAACAAGTTTTCCTGTCTCAGACTACAAAATGAATTTCCACATGAGTTACTCTACTGTCCCTATTCACAGTAGACACCATACTTCAGAATAATTTTAGAGCAAAGGCAGAAATGTTTTGAAATGATGCATAGTCTTAAAGCACAACTAATTGAAAGGAATCTTGGGAGGGAGTCATTTGGCTTTGTAACCATCTGGTGACTCTAACTAGAACACTCTGAACCCTGGCCAAACTCTAGCCTCATCCCTTCCACTCTTCCTCTCGTTCACCATGCCCCAGGGCCAGATCAGAGATAGAATGCAACCTTCAAGTGGACAGGTACCTTTTCCTGTTTTGCTAACTGTTGAATTACCTAGTGCCTAGAATAAGACCTGGGACACAGTTGGAACTAAGTCTGTATGTGTTGAATTAATATGGAATGAATTATTCAGATCTCTATCTATAAACAATAGAGTCCCATGGCTAAATAACACAGCAAATATTTTTCGCTCGTATTGAAATTACATCCCTGAAGCCGGCCTTCCTAGAAGACTGAAAACTCTTTGCAGGCAGAGTTACCTCCTGCTGTCTCCCTAGGCTTGTCCTCGAGCTCTGTATTTAGAAGCTGTTCAATACATAAATGATAAAGGAGTGACAATAGGGATGTATGACCAGTGAGTCACTATTAAATCGTGTGATGCAAGCTCTAAATGCAACATTATTAGAGATTTTTTAAGATGGCATGATTTCAGGGCTATTGAAAGCAAAGAGAAGGGCTATAGTGAATGGTGAAGGAGGAGGAGGAGAGTAACAAGGAGAGATGAAAGGGCAAGAAGAAGCGGGGGAAAGCCGTTGGTGATGAGAAATAGGGTGAACCCATGTCTATCACCCTCCCTAACTTTCCCAATTCTGTGAAACCTGGATTATAACTCACCTTGTAGAGCAAGAGATTAATAGTCAAAGGGTCTAAGTAAGACAGATTCAATGAGTTAAGTTGAAAATATGAGGAGCATGATTGTTAAAGTTTGTGCCAAAGAGACACTGAATTGTATCGCTGGTACAGCTAGCTTGGGACCACGTGGCTCAGCCCATTTACAGACGAGGGGAAAAGATTGAGAGAGAACTCATCCATCCATTGCCTTAATTTTCCCCAAAGCCCACTGAGTGTTACAAGTGTCTCCTCAGATGACTGATACAGAAGACAAGTCTTCCATTTTCTTGCGTGGATCCTCTGGAAGGTTGTGGATCTTCCATAGTAGGGGCTGATCAGGGTGACACTAGAAAAGGTGCAGGAAATTGCTGTTGTCAGTTACTGCACCTTCTCTTCAGAATGGCCAGGCCAATCCTGGGAAGCACACTGAAGTCAAGGGCTTAGTGAATGTGATTAGCCGCTCCCTCTGTAATTAATCCTTGTAGCCAACTCTAAAGAAAAGACCCAGGAAAGCTGAAGGTCAGATCAGCCATAAGCCAAGATAATATGGTTGACCTTTGCAAGGGCAGCCAGGCTGCAGGGATATTTGTATATCCTGCAGGGAGGGCTTGTCTTGCACAGGTCAGCTACCTCATCTGCACAGAAATGCTGCTCTGGGCACCCGACACCAAGTGAGGGCTGCAGGGGCCCCAACGGGTGGGTCTGTCTGGTTTGCTGAGCCAGGTGGCCACCCCACACTCACACCCAGCTGCTGGAGCCAAACTGGGGGTCTGAGAGAACGGACTCCACTCCCTGAGGGAATTCAGAAACTTCTCCAGGCTCAATATGGTGGCATTCAAGAGGATAAACACACCCAAGTGCTCTGTGTAGAAAGAGCAGTGCCCCATGAAAATACAACCGCTTTAGCATGTAGCATATTACCCACACTCCTAAATGCAGAGTTCACAGGTCCTTGGCATTTTGTACGCAACAAAACATTTTATCCCAGCAAAAGTTTATTACAAACAGTAGCACATCAAACAAAATCTAAGTGCTGTCAGAACAGAGATGAGGAACCAGAACCATTCCTTTGAACTGCCTTAATCCCACAGCTGTTTCAGAAGCACTTTTAGTGGACTTAATTTTTAAAGTACTAGTGTAATAAAAGTAATTTCAGTGTCATGCTTGCTTGTGTGATTATTTGCTTAATGCCTATTTGCCCCACTGCATGACTGCCTTCTCCAGGGCATCAATCACGCCTGCTTTTGCTTGACGTGGCATTGCCAGCACCTGGCACAGTGCTCAAAACAGTGCTTGAGATAGTGTGTAGGAAAATACTTTGTAAATTCTTTTAAAAAAGAGAAAAAAACTCTAAAAGGCTACAGCTAGAAGGGAGTAGTCTCAATTCACTCATCAGAATCTATTTTCAGGAAGCAATTATGTTCACTCAAGTTGAAAGTGTTTTCTCCATAAGTTCACTGGCTCCCAACAAACAAACAGAATTATTGTTTGACTGATGCCTGATAGACACTTGTAATGACTCCCAAGCCCATTGTTGCTTGTCATCATCTTAGAAATACCCATCCCTCTCGCTGGCTCCGTGTTCCACAACTCACTGTTTGTGAGGCATCATTGTCTCTGAGTTCTCTGCCTCGAACACCTGCTTTAACTGCTTTCAAACGGCTGCACAACAGCAGAATGTAACTGCACTTTCATCTTCCTTAGGTATCATGTCTAAAGAAAAATCTGCGGTGGGCCTCTTCTTCTGATTAGATGGGCACTCCAGCTGAAAAATAAATTGAGCCTTTGTCTTTCTGTGAAATCCAATATTTCACAATATACTATTTGACACAGCTCAGATTGCATCGATCTGAATCGGAGCATTGTAGCCCACCAAGAGAACATGCCCTTTTATTACATTACATGGGTACAGAGAGGTTTAAAAGCCCAAAGCATAAACAAAATCTTGAGCCTTCATTGCTGACTCATTGACATACCGGGTATTAGTTAAATCTTCAGAAAATGTTTTGCTGGGCATATGAGCTAAAGTTACATAATGACAATGACCAGTAATGCTTGGGGATCACATCATAGGATCATGTGGCACACGACATGGATTCGGACACTGTCAGGTATGACTCCCTGCCCAGTGGGGAGACACACCCCCACAAATTCTGTCTGTGGTCATTCCTTTCCTGGCAGTGTCTTCTGCCTGGAGATGACAAGGAAGATCAGTGTAGGGGAGGAGACATTTGAAAGGAGCCTTGAAGGGCCAGCTGACTTCACTGGGTGGCACCAGGGAAAAATCATTTTAACCAGAGGGACTAGAATGTGCAAAGGAGCAAGCACAGAATCTCTCAAGTCTCTGGTTTGTCTGTATTTATCCAAAAGGAGCATAAGAATGAAATTGTCCATCTGGGATTGTCCACTGTGAAGAAATGAAGGGCTATCAAGGTCAGATTCTACTCATTCAGTAGATCACATCTGCTAGTGTACAGAAGGCTTGCCAATCAGCTAAATCCTCAGTCATTTCTCAGTGAATAGCTGGTCAGGACTCTTCATTCCTTCCTGCAGTTATGAAATGTGTTTTTTAATCTTTTCTCATGAGCAATTTCACCTTCACTATTTTTCCCCTTTAATTTTTTTTTCAGAGCATTTGTGCCTCCAGAGACTGTTTTAACCTCATCTCTTTCATTAATCATGTGAATTACAATCCCTCCTCTTTTGTTCTACCAGCAACCTTCATAAACCACTTGTCCTCATCTCTGCGCCTTCTTTATCAAAGTGTCATCCAGGATGGAATCAGAGGAGCCCTGTTGTGCCCCAGTGGAGGGCTGACATGGGGGTTGCACACAACTGCTCATCAGCTCTCTCTGTGTAGTAGACCTACATCTCGACTTTCACTTTCATTATTACCCTTTAATCATTTGATTTCTACCAACACACTGCAACACAGTGAAAAAGCATCTGAGAATAAAACACACCATAAGTGTGTATTCTGGCTCTTCCACTCTGTCTGAAGAAGAGCAACACATTTTTTTCTGAACCTCAGTTTCTTAATCTTTAAGATGGGGATAAAAATTCCTTTCTCTGATGATAGTTCAAAAATGTAGTTCATGGACTCTTAATGTCTGGAGTCTAACAGACCCACAAACATACTTGCCTGTGGGTGTTCATACTGATGATGATACTGGTCCAGTCTTAAAAACATAAAAACCACTTCTTCTTACTTCCCAGGGTTGAATAACTTAATATTTTCCTTCATCATTTGTTTAATCCTTCTGGGATCCCTTTCAAAACATCGTCTATTTTGCAATAATGGTTTAATCCATTGTGGAACAATGAGGGCTAACAAAACTGATTGTACCTATTCTTTCACCAGAATACATGAATAGTTTGCTTCTCATGAGCACTTTGTTTGCTAGTTGGTTTCAGTGCTGAGGGAACGAGAAGCTTGAAGAACAGGCAAGGAAATTTCCCCTTCACTTGCTCTCAGCCCTCTCGCTCCTTCGAGTGCCCAGGAATTGCAGTTGTGACTGGGCTAGAACCAACCTCTTGTCAGAGAACGTGTGAGCCCTATTAAAAACAGAAAACAAATTTTATAGACAGAACTGTGATTCAAGCACAGTCCACGTCTGAATCAGTGCGAAACTTTGCATAAATTATTTCACCTCCCTGAATATTCTTTTCCTTTTCTAGAAAGTGGTCACAATATTATCTGCTTTTCAGCATGGTTAAGAGAACAGCATGAGATCGCATAAGGATACACTTAAGAAGAAGGTAGTTGCTATTAGTAAGATGGCTTCTGCTATCTGGTCTGTCGAGTGTGTGACTGAAAGGCTGGAATCTGAGCCACCAGGGAAGATAAGGACTAGTCTTCTTCTTCTGGTAAAAAGCACATAGCACACAGTAGGCTCTCAGTATTCTGCCTTTGATTTCAGGAGTGACTGTCTTGAGGAAGACCAATGGTCAGATAGTTTGAAAGTAGTGTTGTACCTATTACAAAATAAAAGTGAACAATATGACAAAGAAAAAATTTTAAAAATAAAATAAAATGGTTCTGAACAAACGTCACTCTCAGTATCTTCTGCCTAGTTGAGGAAGCTCTTTTCTAACATGTAAGTTAATAAGCCAAAGTATTGGCTTTTTGAGCATTCGTGTATGCAAATATCATATGAGACACAAAGGGGAAAATATTATTATTATTCAAATCATGTCTTCCATGAACCACTGCTCTTATATCAGGGGATACTCGTCAGATGTAAATATACTTCAGACAATATCTGAGTGTTGGTTGCCACAAGAGAAGTGAAAGCAAAGGACTTTGAGATCTGAGTATTATGGAGAAAGCTTCTACTTTATGAGGCTATGAAATTTCCCTGCAGAGAAAGACTTTGAACTTGGCAGGCAAGGATAGACTTGAGGAGATGGAGTTTAAGTTAGGTTAAAGCTGCTGGATTGCACGTACCAGAAAGAAAAAAAAAAGCCATTTTAAATGGTTCTCTTAAAGAAAAGGAATAATTTGTTGGAAAAAGGAATAAAGAAATAATTGAAATACCAAGCTTGAGGAAAGTCAGGAGCCAGGGCCTGCATGGAGACGTCAGCAACAAAAGAACATTAACTCTTCTATCTAAGATCCAATTAAGAAATAACTAGCTTTCAGCTGCATTTCACAATAAGATATCTCTGCTACTGCATTCAAATTCTCAGGAGAGAACATCCAACTGACACAGAGGGTAGCAGTCAAAAATGGTCAATCTGGGGACAGCATGGCCATTATAAATACCTTTGTAAGTAAGGCAACCACCTCAATTTGTGTTGCTTATGGGTCAGAATGAAGGAACAAATTCTAGGGAGACGTGAACAGTAGCATGGAGATCAAAAACTCAAGAATAGAGAACTGGGTGAATGAAACATGGCCAGATTGTAGGGCTTAGGAAAGAGAGGACAGACGAAAGCTGGATCTGTGTCTATTCCAAATTCCTTCCTGATCCCATGAATAAAGCATGAGCAAGAGATGAGTTCAGAAAGGGACAAGTGGCATTTGGCCAGATTATTGCAACAACCAAAAAATTGTTCTTGGCGGAATCTTCTGAGATTGTCACTGATCAATGGGACAAAAATTACTCTGGGAATACTAGCTGGTGAGAGCAGATGTGTTCAGTTCCATTCCACCTCATGGACTGAGTGCCTGCTCAAAGTAAAGACCAAAGTGTTTCAAGCATTCTGAAAAACATTTCTTGAGTTGAATTTATCATAACCTGAAAGTCTTGTTCTGATTTTGTTATCTCAATTGATTATACACTCTGTTCGGATATTTGATTTGTTTTCAAATTCTGTCTAATTCTCACTCATTTGCTCAATGCATTCTTTTGTGAATCCAAGCATTTATTCATTCACTCAATAGATGAGGACTGTCTGGCTCAAGGCAGGGGAATCAGTTTCTATGTTTACCTTGTAACTCTTATGAGACTTCACTGATATAAAATGTAAGAAATACAAAAAAAAGGAATACATTCATATCAGAAAACAAAGAACCAGATTAGAAGGAGTCACAACTGCTGGCAGTGAAGAGATTTCAGCAAATTACCAAAATAGAGTTAATGGATGAATATTTAGATAGAGTGACAATCCAGAGTTTATCCTTAGGAGGTTACAGTGGAAGTGAGAGCCGATCTTCACTGGGACTCAGAACATCCGTAACTCAGGGTCAGTAAGTGCAGTGGAAGAGAGGAATGAGAAGTGGAGATGAAAATAGGGAAAATAATTCAAGGTCTACTTAACTGTGCCTTTCTTCTTGCACAGCAAGAGACAGACTGATACCACTTTATGCATAGTTATGAAGTGGGGTCTGTTTTCTAAAGAGGTTGAATAAACTGTGTGGGAAAAGCTAAGTTTTCTTATGTGGGTATTGGCTAAAAAACATTGCTTCCTCAACCTTCATTAGGAGCCCAGTAGACCCAAAGCTTTTTTCTCTATGCAATGATCCTGTTAAAAATGTTTTGCCTTGATATTTCCTTTCCACCCAAAACTTCCACTTAGATGTGAGACCTTATAAGAAAAAGTGAAAAGAAAACCCATAGTAGCTACTCAGGCTTTCTTCTTAAGTGTAAACATGAACTCAAAGATCACTAAGTAAATAAAAAGAAGCAGGATCATGAAAGAGAAAGACCTGAATGGATGAAAAAAACACTGCAACAAGAGTAAACAGAGGTAACTCGGGGAACAGTAGAGAACATTTAAAACCTCTCATTTGTATCTTCAGGGAGATTGTAAAAGATTGTATCTACAAACCAGGGACCAAATAAGAGAAAAGGAAACAAACAGAGAACAAAGATTCTCTCTTAAAGAATAAAACTATGCATTAAAAAAAGTAGAAAATATGGAAAATAAGATTAAGAAAAATTTCTAAGAACAAAAACACCAGGAAACATAAAATTCAACTTATAGAAATGAAATATAAAGAATCATTACAGAATGTCTTAGGTGGGGTCCTAGAATGATAAAACAAAGGAAGCAATTAAGAAAAATAAATACATATAAGTTAGAATAATCTCAAAATAAACGAGCAAACTTTCAAACTGAAAGGGTTGACAAATAGATGAGCATAATTAATTTTAAAAAAATTCCCACATATTAACATATTTTCATAAAATATACATCAGTGATTAACTTCCTAAAGAAAAAACATACATCACATACAAAAGAACAAAAATAAGACTATTACCTAGTGAGTCTTTCCAGCATCAGTACCACGTATCAAAAAATTGCACAGCAATGGACTCAAAGTTCTAATGGAAAAATGTCCCCTCTTTAACCTAAAAGATATTTTAAAAAGAATCCTTGTCCTTTAAAATAGTAATTTAACCCACTGAATTTTATTATTATCACATTTCAACTTTATTTCTGGCATTTCAATTTTATTTGTTTCCTTTAACTTTTCCTGATTTCTGTTGAAAGTCATAATCTTTTCATTTTTTTATACTGCCTCTTCCATGAAGTCTTACATACCCATTTTACATCCCCATAGTAGTTTCTGAGAATAACTTTGTCCTCTCCATAACATAATCACTAGGGAGTGCCAGTTCTCTAAATTTTTTGACAAACTAAGAGTAAAAGAAAATAATTTTATTTATTACTAGTAAAAATTCATATTAGTCATTGTATTCATTTTTTGGTAAGTTGTTCATAAATATTTTCCCCTTTTTTAGTTTATAAGTATTAATTATATATTTTGTATATTAACTTTATGTTGTTTTACATTTTGTTTCTCCGAATTTGTCACTTATTTTTTAATTTTCTGTTAAGTGGATTTTGTGAAACAGAAGTTTTTAATTTTTAAGAGATAGCATTACCAATCCTTTCCTTTATGTCTTTTGAGTTTGATGTTTTTGTGAACGTATTCAATTTCAAAATTATTTTTTAAAATTGCTTTCTATCTTTCTAATACTTTTGTTTTAATTTTTATGTTTATTTTTCACTCTAAGATATCTGGCATTTTTTTTATTTGTTCAAAGATTCATTCTAAGTTAATTTTAATATAAATCAACTTTTCTGAAATTATTTTAAGTGATAATTTTAAAACATTTCTAAAATTATTTATTGACAAGTCTATCCATTCATCAGTAATTTGAAATTACAATTTCCACATGAAATATGTACACGAAGTTTATAGAATATACACATGAGTCTGTGGTTTCTCTATTCAGAATAAAGAGAGTAAGCCCATTGAGTTGTTTATTCTAATGTTAATACCACATTGTGTTAAGTATTACCATTTCGTGTGCTGTGCCTTTATATCTGGTGAAACATTTGCTCTTTTGTCTTGTTTTAAGCTACTATTTCCAGATCAATTTTAGAATTGACTCATTATATACATTATCCCATTAGGCAATATGTCATAGGACAGGTAAACACAAAAAATCCAATCATTATTTCTTTACACCCTCAGTAATCCATCAAAAACCAAAATCAAAAGCACAAACCACTTATAATCACTCTAAATATGAAATACTTAGGAATAAGCCTAACAAAACACAGATAAGACATATATGTAGAAAAACTATAAAATCCTGGTGAGAAAAAGCAAAGATCTAACTAAATGGAGAGACATATCATATAAATGAATTGAAAGATTTACCATCATAAAGATATCATTTCTAACCAAGCTGATCTATAGATTTAACACAATTTTGACCAAAACCCCACCAGAAGTCTTGTACCTGTAGACAAGATTATTTTAAATTTTACACACAAAGAAAAGACTATCTTAAAAACATTTTGAAGAGGAAGAGTAAAGTAGATTATCCAATTTTAAGACTTAAAATGTAACTCATAATTAAAACACTGTGGTATTGGTAGAGGAATAGACAGTAGACAATTCAATGGAGTTAAAGAACATAAAACAGATCCACAAAACTGTACTCCATTGATTTTTGACCAAAGTGCAAAGGCAACCCAGTGGAGGAAGGGCAGTCTTTTCAACAAAAGGCGCTGGAACAACTGGACATTGAGAGGCAAAAAGCAACCTCAAACTAAAACTGACACTTTCTACAAACATTAACTCAAAATGAATCATAGGTCTAAAAGTAAAATGTGAAGCTAAAAATCATTTAGAAGAGAAGATAAGAAAATCTCTGTGATCTATAGTTGAACAAAGAATTCCTAGACATGATGTAGGAGACACCTAAAAACTTAAAAGTGGATAAACTAAATTAAAAGTGTTTTCTCTGTGAAAAATCCTGTTAGAGAGTAAGAAAAACTACTGAATGAGAAAACCTATTTGCAAATCACATAGGACTTGACAAAGTACTTCTACCCAGAATGAATATGTGTGTGTGTGTGTGTGTGTGTGTGTGTGTACATCATCCCACACTTTACAGTAAAAAAAAAAAAAACACAATCCATTAAAACATGGAAAAAAAAACTTGAACAGATACTATAAAACAAGGTATGTGAATTATAAAAAAGCATGCTAAAAGATCCTCAACATCACTAGACATTGGAGAAATGTAAATTAAAAACCATGGTGAGATACCACTAAAAATCGATTAAAATGTCTAAAATAACACTGACAGTATCAACTGCAGGAAACCATGTGGAGAAACTGGATCTTTCATAAACTGCTACAGGGAATGGAATATAGTAAGCTTCTCTGGAAAACAGTTTGGTGCTTTCCTTTGAAGTTAAACATACATTTACCACATGACCCAGTAATGCCTCTCTGGGGTCTTTACCCAAGAGAATTGAAAACATATGTTCACACTAAAACCTATACACAAACATTCATAGCAGCTTTATTTGTAATAGCCCCAAACTGGAAGCAATTCAAACGTCCTTCAAGGGGTGAATGGTTAAACAAACTCTGGTACATCACACAAGGGAATACTACTCACCAATAAAAAGAAACAAGTTATTGGATGGATAGATCTCAAGAGCATCAGACTGGATTTAAAAAAAAATCCAGTCTCATATGGTTGCATACCCTATAGTTCCTTTTATGTAACACCCTCAAAATGACAAAATTATAGAGCTGGAGAATAGATTACTGTTAGAGTTTAAAGGAAACGTGTGACTATTAAGGAACAGCATGAGGGATTCCTTATGTAGTGAAAGAATAATCCTGTATCTCAACTGTGGTGGTGGTTATACAAATCTGTATGGTAATGAAAACATCATAGCACTTACACATGTAAACCATATACATGTTTAAAAATGAGTGCTTATAAAAACTTGTGAAATCTCAGTAAGGTTTGCTCTCTAGGTAATTTCATTGGGCCAAGGTCAATTTTCTAGCTTTCATAATATTGAGAGAAGCCAAGTAATGAGTACATTGGGTCTCACTGAACTCTCTTGAAACTTCTTGGGCATCTATCACTACTTCAAAATGAAAAGCTAAAAATGTACATAAATAGAATTCCACTATATGTGTGCTTCTACAACTTTTTTGTCCCATTAGCATTGCTTTATCCCAAGGACTACCTACAGCTCCTAAGTATTCATTTCCACTGCTGTGCAGTAGTCTATCACTTATTATTTATCTTCCCAATAATACACCCTTAAATTGTCTCCAGTCTATCATGTTGTTGTTATTGTTTTGCTATTCACAATAGCAATGCTGCGGACAATCTGGTGCACGTATGAGATAATTTCTCTGGGTATATACTCAGGACGGAAAGTACTGGATCATACAAGATAGACATTTTGGAAAGCACACTCCAAAGTAGTTACACCAATTTGTACCACAAGTAGTCATTAGCAATCCTCTTTTTCAATGTTATCAATATTTTTAAAGCTTTTGCCTGTTTGTTGATGAAAATTGGTATCTCGCTGTTTACTTTTGCAATGCCATTTTTATGAGTGTTATTTCGAATATTTAGTGATTGTATATGCCTGCCTCTTCAGTCTATGCCCTACTGCTCTATCTCACTACCAGTTACTCTCCAGCCACACTGGTCTTCTTGTGTCTTCTTGTTCGGGTAATGAGGCTTTCTTAGGGGGTCTTTGTACTTGCTCTTACTCTACTTACCCATTCTGCTTGAAATAGTCAAACAATTAGACTCTTCTTGTTCTCCTGGTCTCACTTTACCTTCTCAGAGGGACCTATTCTGACTACCATCATATCACTCTTTAAAAACTTTTAAATACGTTTCATTATTCTCTGAAATAGTTGAAAAAATCTTGATCATTTTTTTGTTTCAGAACATTGTCTTTCCCTCTTTTAGGATGTAATTCCTTGGGAGGAAATAATCTCATAAGTCTTGTTTATTAATCTCCCTTCTACCTAAAATAATGAGGAGGTAACAGCACATTGACTGGGAAATTATGAGTCTTAGAACAGCTTGGCATGTTGAATGGAGCATGCAAAACCAGGTTGAAGAATATAAAGTTATTTTTGAATGTGGTGGTAACATTAAAGGAATATAGAAAGAACATGTACAATTCTGTTTAAGTAACAAGGTTTATGTGATTCTCCTGCACAAGCCATACACACTAAATTTCTCACCATAGGTTTGTTCCCTCATGGATCATTGGGCTCTAGGAAGGTTATATAGTGACTATTTCAAGATTTTCCATCACTCCACTATAATTTGGGGGTCTCTGTCTCTGAAATTCCATACCTTCTTACTTGTTGCTTTACTTCTTGTTTCCCTGGAGTTTATTTTCAAACCACCTCTAAGAAAAGATACCCTCAATTTTTTTTTTCAGAATCCTTGCATGTACATTCTACTCTAATTTGATAGTTTAGCAAGATATCAAATAATAAACTAAAATTATTTTGAATAGTAAATCAAGATGAAATTATAGAACATGGAATCAAATAACAAGACAACCCTAAATAATAAATTGTTGAGATGATCTGAAATACATGTATTACAAAACTGGAAAGACAGAATAAATGATTAAACTATTCAATCCAATACAGAAAATGAATAAGAGAGTAAAGAACTAAACTAGAAACTAAACATTTAAACATAAACTATTAAAATAGAAAAAATTAAAAACCATGAAAGGAAATAGGACATGGTGATATCATGAACTGAATTTTTGAAAAGTCAAAGAGAGAGAGAAGGTCTGATCAAATAAGAAAGAAACACCAAATAAGGAGCATTGTGATAGTCAAGGGTTTCTAATTACTAACACATTTTTTAAAAATTACTTTTCAAAATTTGTAGATACTGACAGGCATATGCAGAATAGATAAATAAGATTATACTGTATAGCACAGGGAAACATATACAAGATCTTGTGGTAGCTCACAGCGAAAAAAAAAATGTGACAATGAATATATGTATGTTCATGTATAACTGAAAAATTATGCTCTACACTGGAATTTGACACAACATTGTAAAATGACTATAACCCAATAAAAAAAGTTAAAAAAAATTACTTAATACAAGTAAAAAAATTCATTATAAAAACTGTATAAATTTTAATATCCAAATCTAAAAGATTGTACAGATTATACTCTCTAATGATTACACTGTGAACTTGGTCTCATATATACACACCCACATAGAAATTTTAAAACATTCTTTTAAATAACTCATCTAAAACTATATACTAATTTATGTAAATTAATTAATTGAAAATCTAGGTGACGTGTACAGAGTTCCTAAAAAAATAAAAATTTCTGAAAATCTTTAGGAGAAATTGAGCTTTTCAAAAACAGCAGACTAGTCAAAAGTGTCAAAAGCTTCAGATGTGCAGAATTTGGCATTCTTATGAAAGGATAAAAATGAAATTCCTTTGTGTGCTTCAAAGTGACTCTTTTAAGGTTTCAGTTTATAAACATCTAATCTGTTTTAATCCTTCTTGGCCAAGGATATAAGTCCTTCTCATCTCCTTGATTTTCCTGTTAGGGAGCAAACTCTTCTTCCCTGTTTATTAAATTTCCTAATTTTTGCAAAATCGAATAGGTAAGTCTGTGTAATTTTTGAGTTCAGTGTAATGATCACAGTTGCTCACAGATATAAGCCACTATCTCCAGTATCATCTTTGTCAGTAATAAAGTATATTTTGATTATTTATCTCCCTTTTTTGTTTTAGTTTTAATAGGTTCAGAACTTTAATTGAGGCGATCTATGCTGTGTATTGAGTCTTTTTGAATCCTCAACTACTGTTCCAACCATAAAAGCAATAAAAGAAGAACTTTCCATGCCATTCTCTCTTAAAGAGATAATTGCATCCAGTTGCACTGGAAAAGGCCAGTTCACCAAGCATCTCACCACACACAATCCACTTAGGAGGAAAGAAAGTAGAAGTGAAACTGGATGCACTGCTACATAAAAGAAAATAATTTTCTATTTATTTAAGCCACTAGACTTTTAGGACTCCACACATCAGAAGCCACAACTTCCTCCTAACAAATGAGCCTTATGAACTCAATTATTTTTTAGTGAGAATTACAAGCTGATAGAGGTACAAAGAATTGCCAGAATTCCTTGTAGGAATGCAAGGAAGCAATTGTGTAATTATTTCATGATAGCTATATGAAAAACTTATTATATTAGTATTTGCTTTTAAAAGAATGCAAAGTAGGAACACATGTTGAAAAACAGTGCAATTTGCAGGTGAAAGACGGTCCAGCAAATGGTGTGTTGTGCTACATCTCTAAAGGAGACAATGAAAAAGTGCTTTAGTAACTGAACATTTCCATTTCTGAAATTAATTAGCACTTCCCAATGTCTGGTATGCTCATCTTATGAACAATTCCTTTATTAATATACAGAGAGCTAATATAAAAAGCACATTCTTATGTTAATTACATAATTAATCCAGGCACAATTAAACCACTAAATTCACATAGTAATAATTTTTTTATTTTGGTCTCATAGATACTAATTTTTTTTTACAAGTTAACATTTAGGTGGTCTTTCTCACCATTTCATTATTTAGTATGGACCATTGGACTCTTAAAATGTATAAACTCGGAAATCATAAAGAGTTAGAGGCCTTTCATGTAGTTTTATAAGTCTTATCTAGAGAATTTCATACAACTTTAGCATGCGAGCTCAGTAAATATTAACATCATCCAGCAAGTAACATTTGGCACTGAAAATAAAGGTACTTAACCTCTTCCTTTTTGGGCAGTTAATCACATGACTGAGTAGTTTGGAAATTTCAAAGCTGAAAGGACTAGTGTTCCCTTTTTCCTCATGAGGCCATTGAGAACAGTGTCAGCACCAATGATGGTTCCACACCACATACCAAGGACAAGATGTTTGGCAAGGCATCATAGCCTGACTGGGCACAAGGATTTCTTAAAGCATACCCCACCATCTTTTTCTGGGTCTCCCTAGAAGCATGGAGGAGATCTGAATAGTTTCCATGTTCCAGGGGTAAGATGGCTAAGCATGAGAGCTGGTATGCCCCATTTAATAATAATAATAATAATAATAAAATTATTATAATATAATGCAATAATATATACTATAACATATTATATTTAAAATATATAATACACCTCATATTATTATACTGACTTGCTAGAAGGTTACCACAGAAAACAGAGGCAGAGATTGTCCAGACCATGTATCAGCTGGTGGTGGCAGCTTATCTCAGAGCATAGCAGCTCCAGTCATATAAAAGGTGAGAATCGAGCTGACAAAGGAAAATGGCCAAATTCTCCAGGAGGTATTACAGGGCACTATGTAACATCATGATGTCAGGGGATGAAATTATGCTCTTTGATGGACATTTTTCACTGGCTAACCTGTGCTGCTCTAACTCATGATCGTTAACCACATTGTAGGCAATATACCAAGATGCCTCCTGGGAATTTGACTCAAAAATAAGTTTTCAACTAGCAAGTGATTATAGTCTCACACTGTGTTTGAGAATAACTGGATTATGAATGATAAATGCTGGAAAGGGTTTGGAGAAAAGGGAACCCTCTTACACTGCTGGTGGGAATGTAATTTGGTGCAGCCACAGTATGGAGATTCCTCAAAAAACTAAAAATAGACCTACGATATGATCCAACAATCCCACTTCTGGGTATATATCCAGAGGGAACTCTAATCTGAAAAGATACATATGCCCAGTGTTCATAGCAACACTGTATACAGTGGCCAAGACATGCAAGTGGCCTAAATATCCATCAACAGATGACTGGATAAAGATGCTGTGGTATGTTTATACAATGGAATACTACTCAGCCATAAAAAATAAAATAATGTGATTTGCAGCAACATGGATAGACCTAGAGATCGTCATTCCATGTGAAGCCAGAAAGAGAAAGAAAAATACTGTATGATACCACTCATGTGTGGAATCTGGAAAAAAAAAAGAAAGGAAAAAAAAGGACACTATGAACTCATCTACAAAACAGAAACAGACTCACAGACATAGTAAACAATCTCATGGTTACAGGGGAAAGAGGGTGGGAAGGAATAAATTTGGGAGTTTGAGATTTACAAATGTTAGCCACTATATATAAAAATAGATTTTAAAAAATGTTTCTTCTGTACAGCACAGGGAACTATGTTCAATATCTCATTATAACCTTTAATGAAAACAATATGAAAATGAATATATGTATGTATATTCATGACTGTGACATTGTGCTCTACACCAGAAATTGACACATTGTAACTGACTGTACTTTAGCAAAAACATGAAGAACTGGATTGATCTGAGTCTCCCAGAATTGGGGAGGTTGAATTGGCTGCTAACAGAGCAGCAGCCACAGCTTATATCATTTTTGAAGTTATCTGTATCTCTTGAGGGGAGATAATGAAATATATTCCACTACTCAAAAAAGGAAGTGTGTCAGTGAAAGATGCTAGACTTTGAAGATGGGAAGACATGGGTATAAGTTTACCCTCTATCACTAAGCTGTCTGGGTACATGTGGGCAAGTCCAAGGCTCACTGTCTTTCCTCCATGTCAGAATGGGGATAATGAAATGCCTGTCTTGCTGTGAGGATGGGTGTGTGACTTAGGTGCCAGTGTCTACTGAAGTCTTTTGAATAAGTGAGCCTCGCCATAACTGAACCCACATCCCGTGAGAAATCCTTCACAAGAGCTCTGGGAAATCCTGAGACTTTGCTTCTCTCCCTTCAGCTTTCATTTCTATCTTCTAAACTCTGAACCTTTACTCTATGTCTTGTGGTTTGTTCTTTATTTCTGCTCCAGTGGAAATCCAAATCCAAAATTGTTATTCCCTTAGAGGATTCACACTGAAATAGCATAGAAAAATGCATTTATATTTAATATGTAAATTTCCTGATTTTTAAATGCACTTTTCTATTTCTAGCAAGTCTGGTTTCACTTCACTATGTTTCTCAGCTCTCTGACTCTCATTTTCCCCAACCTCCTTTCTCCTCTGAGCTCTTCTCACACATTTTCTTTTTTCCTTCTTTACATGTGAATAATTATATACACAAATGTAGTTAACACAAATATATGTATCAGAAATATATATACACATGTATGTCTACTGTATATGTGTATATATACATGTATACATATAGATTTATATTAAAAATAAAGAATTTTTAAAAAGTAAAAGGAGCAAGTTATCCTATAATCTTCCTACCTAGAAACTTTAATGTTAGTGATTAAAAACTGTCTGGGTTAGAATTCTAAATTTACCACAATATCTATGTTGGTTTGAGCAATTCACCAGACCCCACTATGCCTCTGTTCTGTCGTCTCTGCAGTGGAGAATGATACTTACTGCTTAATAACGTTGTGATATTAAATGAAGTATTACATGTACAATGCTTAGGAAAATTCCTGCACAGCAAGCATTAGTAAGTGCTAGCTTCTCTTACTGTTATTTTTATTGTTATCATTATTGTTAGATAACATAGTCCTAGATATCGATTTATGCATTAATATAATGAAAGGGATAAAGACATAAAGTCACATAAGAAAAATAATCATTTTGATAAATGCTATTTATTAATTTTTAAATGTTTATATTAAACTTACTTTTGATAAATAAGTGAAACTGAAGAAAATGTTGAATGTCAGATAAGAATGCTTTCACAAAAAGAAATATTATTTGCTAAAAAATCCCTTTACAGTTAAGAAAAGTAGACTGTGAAAAAATTTATTGTAAGTTTGAATTCATTAACTCTTTTAACTTCATGCTTCAATTTCAGAAAGTCTCAATTTATTCTATACTATGAAATATGTCAAATCAGGTGGTGAGTCTAGCCAACCTACAGTTACTCCACCTTATTCTTTCTCCACTTCTAATCTTTGTATGGCATATTATTATTTTTATATTATCAAGGTTTATAATATTCACATTCTGCATGCATATATGGTTACCTAAGTCTTAGCTATATATTAAGGAAATTTAATATTCACCGCAGAACTTAAAACACAGGGTTTTTTAATTTTTAAATTCTATGTGTTCTGCCTTAATGATTTTGTTTGTTTTGTTGTAAGAAAGACCCATGGTTATTGTATTTCTTGAATATTTGTACTTAACACTACTATAATCTCTATTCATGCTGCTAGAACTATGTAGGAATTCATCCATTATCTTTTGATATTGATTATTTTCATCAAGAATTAGAAGTCAAGGCTCCTTATTCTCCTTTTAGATGATGGTTCATTGTTTTCTTCTGTCAAGATATTTGAAGCATTCTTTCTTTATCTCTGACAAACAAGCAATAACTCCATTGGAATGTGCCCCAATATCAATCAATCAGAATTTTATTTTCTAGCTACATATTTATTTCTCTATTGCTTTCAAGAAATTTTTTTGTATTATCTTTTAGCATCTTTTGTTTTATTTGTTGAATTCACTATGTAAGGATATCTTTTATTTTTATGTTTTCTGCCTTCCACAGGTATCATCTCCTTTTTATTTGCTTAATTTCTTAATATTTTTTCTCTATGTTCATCGTGATTATCCCAAGACTTTGTTCTGTGACATACACTCAGTTTTTGCCATTCTATTTTATTCTTTGCTGCTTCTAATTTGTGTATTAGTTCTGCAACATCTTCTCTTGTAGCTAATACATGTGTTATCTTTCTTTCTGAGTTTCTCTTTCTTATTGCACTCATCCACACCAATCCACTTTCATACTGAAACTGGATGAGTCTGTCCCAGGTTGTCATCATCCACCTTTCTAACCATTGGCTAAAAAAAATCTTCAGGGACACCCTTACTCTTTCTCTAACTTTCTGAGACTTTAGAAAATCTCTATCCTCAGTCTCAACGTTGTCTCCTTTGTTTATATGGATTCCGTGCTTTCATGATAATGATGATGACGACAAAGACAATGAGAATGGATTGCTATGTGCCAAGAGCTGTTGTAAGTGCTTTTTAATTATTGCCTAATTTAATCTTTGTAACAACTCTATAAGGAAGATGTGAGTACTATTATTATGTTTATTTTGCAGATGAGCAAATGAAGGCACAGAGCTTCATTAAGCTTCATTAATTAAGGAAATTGCCCAAAGTTAGACAGCAATTTAAAAGTGGAGTTCGAGATTTGCTGATACTAATATATATAAAACAGATAAACAAGAAGTCTACACTGTATAACACAGAGAACTATATTCAATATCTTGTAGTAACTTATTGTGAAAAAGAATATGAAAATGAATAGATGTATGTTCCTATATGACTGAAGCATTGTGCTGTACACCAGAAATTAGCACAACATTGTAAACTAACTATACTTCAATAAATTTTTTTTAAAAACAGCAAAGTGTTTTTTTCAATCTCTTAGAATTGGTGTGTTCCAATTTTGAACTCTTAGAGAGTAAAAGAAAGCCACCTGCCTAACAGAAAGAAGCTCTCTCATCTGCTGTGCCTGGGTTGCAAATTTATTTAATATAATTCACTTGACAATGGTAATCCAAGCCATTTTCTGCTTGAATGTCATAGACCCTGGTCTCCCTGCATCCAACCTAATTCCCTACTAATCCTTTCTGCATGTGATTGTCAATGTGGCTTCTTCGGAACATAGACTTGAGCGTGCCACTCTTCAAGAGTCTCACTGATTTCAGTATAAGCTTCAAACTCTTGAATATGACTTACATGATTTTCCATGACCTGGCCCTTATCTGTCTCTCTGGCCTTACTTCCAGCGGCAACTGTCCTGAATTTTTGCTGCAGGTAAATAAACTCTATTCCATCTTCCCGATTCTCTATGAGCTCTTGAATGTTTGCCCTTTTCCCGTATCCCCTGTTCCTGCTCTTCTGCTTTGAGTAAATCCCATTTGTCTTGTATACCTCAGCTATATTTTTTTTTCATAGAACTTTCTCTGACCCTATACAGAGGTATGTATGAATGAATGAATGAGTGAATGAATGAATATCATTATAGAGTAAGAACTTAGAAGGTACCGTAAATGAGGAAGGTCACTTTAAAAAATAAATTTGGTTAAGGGACAAAGTGTGCTTGGAAATATTTCTATGCCTTCGAAAGACACTGAGTATTACTTGCTTTTGAGTCCATTGTGGACTCCCCGGGGAGACAGATGACATATTACTCATGCCATGTGCTCTGTGACTAGAAGCACACTTCACCCTGGAGATGATAAGACATTTTCATTTCCTTAATTGCCAATGAGTGCCCGCTGTCCACCGAAAATTAACAAAATAATCACACCATCAACTGGATGCTACCCCTGTCTTTTCAAAAGGAGAGGAGGATTCGCACTAATTTTTTAGAAAGGCACTCATTGCATAAAGTGAGGCCTGCCTGTATGCTTCTGTTAAAGGTTGACTGAGTCATTTTCTGTTTTTAAGCTTCAACTTCTATCAAAGGCCAACACTCTTCCTGTAGTTTGGAGTATGATATGTTTGCTACTGAAGTCTTGCTTAAAGCAGGCAATGATGAGGTTTCATTCCATTCCAAATAGCATGTGATTTACGAAGCCCATGGTACTATAACAACGTGAATATATATTATCACATCTCTTGGAGGAAACTCTGTATCCCAGCTTGATAACAAAGACACTGGAAATTCAACTAATTTTTGATTCTCCTATACACAGGAGCCTCTCGGAGACAGAAAACAAAAGGCCTAGAAGCTGAAGCCTCCAAAGTCAGCCACACAACAATCCACAGAAATGATGAATGAGCTGTCAAGGAGAGGAATAAACAGTAACACTGCCATCACATTCAATACTTTATTTTGATCAAATAAATGTCATTATATAGATCCTTCATTTGAGAATCATTGAGTTGGAAAGGATCTTGAGATGTTATTAATAAGAGTAACTAATATTCACTTAGGATTATCTGGGAGCTTGGAAACGTATATGGGTTATCATATACAGTTCTCACAACTACCCTGTGAGATACTTAAATTGATCTCAGTGTTAGAGACATTGTCACTGATGCAAAGAGAAATAACTTGCTCAAAATCTCCTAACTATAAAACAGCAGAACAAGGATTTAAACCCAGACACATATAGTTTCAGAACCGGGGCTGTACACTAAAGGCAACCCTTTCACCTCAGAGATGAAGACAACAATGTAAGCGTAATTACAATTTGCTGAGTTCTTAACGGTAGTCTCTATATAAACAGCATGCATCCATTATGTTGTTCACCTTCCAAAAGAACACTATAAATGTAAACTTAAACACCTGGGAGGGGAATAATTATGAAAAGTAAAGACAATTAAATCCAAAGAACCTCAGAAATATTTAAAGTTGGTGTTACCATGTTCTTTGGGAATAAAAAATTCCCTGCTCTCGAAAGAGACCAGAATTTATTCTTTGGAAAAATGAAAACAAGAGAGGTTCTGAGTGCAGAGTCACCTTGTCCAATAGAGGGTGAAATACTGAAAATGTGGATTCAGTGGAAGTCTGCGTAATGAATGGGACAAACCCAAGTGGCAGTCTTTTTTAAAACTTTATTTTTGTTGAGATATAATTGACATAAAATATTGTGTAAGTTTAAGGTGTACAAATGTGTTGATCTGATACATCCATACACTGCAGAATGATCACCACTACTGCATGAATTAATACCTCAGTCACATCACGTAATTATCATTTCATTTTCATGGTGGGGAGAATTAAGATCTAGTCTCTTAGCAACTTTGAAGTTTCTAATATGTTCATTGTCTGTAATGACTATGCAGCACATTAGATCTCCAGGACTTATTTCTCTACTAGTTGCAAGTTTGTACATTTAAACAACATATCCACAATTTCCACACCCCTGTCCCAGCCCCTGGTAACCACCATTCTATGTACTCTCTGATTTTACAAGTTGACCTTTTCTAGATTCTACTTACAAATGATATCATGCAGTAATTTCCCTTCTCTTTAAGAAAAATTCCCATCTCTCTAAGATATTCACAGTGAGCATTTAATACATCACCTGATGCATAATAAGCTCATTAATGCTCACGCTGTTGTTGCTGTAGTTTCTGTGGTTGGCATGCTCTCTTTATAACTGAACTTCAAAATGACATCCTTGGTACTATTTGTATGGCACTGGGCCTTTTACAGATAATTTTTATATGTATTTTTATTTGCATTGAAAACCTGCTTCTGCCTTTTACACATCCAGGCTTACATACCTCATTTAACCCTTGGATCACTTTGTGTCTTATGTTAGATTTGGATCCTATAATACTTAGAAAGTTTCAACTGTCATGTTTCTTAGGCTTGGTGTTTCCATCTTTTTCTCCTTCTTTTTCCATATGCAGCAGAATTCTGAAAGATGACACCGTGAAGGATAACAGATGTCATTTGTGTGTGCTGGCTCTGCTCACACACACAGCACCTATGTACATTATCTCAGACACTCTTACAGTAACACTTGGTGTGGTGGTCTTTATTACGACTTGGGGATATGGAATTTGGGGTGTAAACAGGTTAAGTGGCTTTTCCACTCTTACAGATCTGGACTGTGGTGGGGCCAGGACCCACACCCACTTCCATGTGCTTCCACAATGCACAGACTCAGTTATCACAACACACAGCCCACTTCTGAGTCACTGTGACCTGAAATCCTGGTGGGTTTGGATCTTCTAGGTTTCATCCAGGAGCTGCCAAGTCCATTTATGGATGATTCCCATAACAGCCCCATCCTTTTACCAAGGACATTCTTAGGTGGGGGCTCTAGGAATACTCCTTCCATCTTTAAGCACAAACCTGGCGAACCGTTCTAGGTCATCGTCTGGGCAGAAGATGTTGTGTTTGGTTCATTGCAAAGTGGTGTCCTTTTCCCAGATAAATCTATATTCCCTTTGATTAATTTAATGTCTTCTAATTCAGACTCAATGTCTGGTATTGTTTGGTTATATACTAGGCTTTTGTGATGATCACAAATTATCAGCAGGGACGCCAAACTCTCTGTTGAGTCTTGATCCACAATACTCATGTCAGTCAAACCCTCAAATTTTTCAGAAGATTTTCTTTTATAAGGAAATAGATACTCAATCTCTTTATAGTTTTAAGGCTACTGAAGAAAACTGGAACATTGGGGTAGCATCAATCCCTGTATTCTGACCTGATGTTGTTTTTCTTACAATTCACCTCAGTAAAGAAAATTGACAAGAAGAAAATTCTGAATCGTATTTCTGTTTCTAGTATGATTTTGCTAGTGATTAAGGTTTCTCAGCTCGCAAAATGGCCAATGGCATTGGTAACCATTTTAAAGTACACTGACTGCCATTTTGAGTGGCTTTCCTCCTAGAGAATTTTGATTTTAAATGATCAATTGTTATGACAATTAACACACGTGTGCTATTATATCTTACAGTAAAGGAACTACCATCAGCATCCATCTGACAGCTTAGCACCTTTCTTCCTCTCTCTTGTTGTTGTGAACTTCTCTCTCGTTCCCCTTTCATACAAGAACATCCAATGATATTTGCCATGGGGAGAGGGGGTTATAATAAAATTGAAATTTAAATACAGGCACAAGAAAAGAGCAGACGGGGGGGATTTGGGGGAGTTGTCACTGTTTTGAACACTTGTGTTAATTCAACATGTGACATAACTTAGTCCTCACAGTGATATCAATTCTATTAATCTCTATCAGCATCTCTCTTTCAAGCCATCAATCCCTCCCATATGCAAATAAGCACCAAGTGAAACCTGAGATAAGGTTTAACTAACACAAATGCTGATCCTTACTGGATGTGAACATCTGGGTGATTTAGCTGTATTTTCCTTTTGTACATTTTCTTTGGCATGAATACTTTCAATTAAAAAAACACTTTATTTTCAAAGTTCTTATTCTTAAAATAAATAATAATCTGGGATTTCCAGAAGCAGACCCTAAGACAGTTTAGGGTGAGGGGAGTGTCCACAGGAACAACACCTGCAGAGCTGGCAGGGAAAACAGAACCAGGTGGAGTAAGCATGTAAATTGCATTTAGACCAGAGAGCCTCGCAGACCCATGAGAAAGTCTGGAGCTGAAATGACCCATCAGATTGTCTCACATGTGGCTAAAATGGCCAGCCCTTTTTATCCCTGCCCATCAGTTGGTCAGCCCCTGGAAGTTGTGTGATCTTTTGAGAGGTGGATCTCTGCAGCTGATGCCATCCTTGTAGGGACTGACAGTTGAAGACCAACCATAGTCAGCATCCTTGCAGCTAGTGTGTAACAAGTCCTTCCTTAAAGGGTGACCTGGGTATCACCAGAGCCTGCTTTACTGGCTTTTGATCACTGCAGTCTCTCATGCAGTCTCTCAGGACCCTGTGCTTGGTGGAGCCTACGTTTGGTTCAAAGTTCTGCTATTGCTTTCCTGAAATTCTTAGTAATTTTAAAATGAGTCCCTGCATTTTAAACTTTGCACTAGGCACGGTACCTCATGTAGCCAGTCCTGGGGGGTGTATCTCTGTGTCACTGCAGTTCCTGCTCCGTGAGATTCTGATATAACCTGATGGAGGGGACTGGCCATGGAAGATGCACTTCCAGAGTGAAATAGGTTCAGTGCGTGTTGCCCCACCGCTGTGCTGATGCAGAATAAAAATCCTGAGATGCTCTCAAATGGAACTAGACTTCCACGTAATTTAGCTAGTTAGGTCTGAGTAAATATAACTAGAGGCTACTCATTGAAATTAGGCAACTGAGTCAAAGTAAAGCATAATGAATTTTCCCTCTTTTTTTGACAGCAGTTTTTGGTACTTTTTTATGGGGGTAAGTATTGAGTAGATGCTGGGCTGATTTGTTTGTATCATCCCTTTCCCTCTTTTTTCTTTTTCCCTTAGCCTGTTGATAACAGAAGTAGAAATGAAATAGATGACTAGAACTGGAGGCTCTCCAACTTCAGCTTTCGTTTTATGAGTGAAGAAAATGAGGCCCCACAAGAACATTGTCCGAAGCCATACAGCTGCTCAGGGACAACCCATGAACTAGAGCTCAATTCCCTCGATTTTAAATTGAGTGTTTTTTTTTTTTACTATATTTGAGATATAAATTTTTTTCAATGTTGTATCACCAGTGATTCTGACATTAATTATGTGATGGGAGGCATTTCAGTCCATGCTTAATTTCTCAGTAGCTTGGAAATTTTCTAATAAATTGAATCTAAGTTAAAACCTGTATACCAAAAGCGGGACAGTAGATCTGTGAGATGACTGTCCAAGCTGCAAATACTGTCATTTTCTCTGTTGAGTTAAGAGTTGTCAGTAGCTGTACCTGGTAAGTCTCATTCCAAATGGTTGCAATGAGTTCACTTCACAATGCTACCTGTTCCTTTTTGTACAAGCAGAGTTGTCAAAACAGGAAGCTCGATTATAACAGGGCCACAAAGTCAGCCGAAGGCTGTATTTGCACATCTGGTAACTTTGAATACAGCATCCCCAGAGATGAGAACCATCATAAAAGTTTAGAGGGCAGAAGCTGATTTTGCCTTCATAGGCAAAATGTGTTGATGGAAGGCTGATGGTTTGAAACAAAGCCAAGAAGCAAAATTATGTCAAATATCACTGCTAATGGGGTTGGTTGGAAACGAAGTATTCAGGCCAATGATTCTTTCCTGGAAGCTAAAATAAATCTGGAACAATAGAATGTGATCTTGGATACAGGCCAGAAGTGGTCACAGATCCTTGGGTAGCCAATAAGAAGTTACAATAAACTCTGTCTAACATTTCAAATCACCAGAATCCTAAATAACATTAGTGCATTGTTTTCCTGGTGTCTTAAACTTGAATTTTAGCCGTGCATTTTGCTTTGGCTCCTCCTGCAGCTACACCAGTTGCCTCCAGCTTCAATAGGGGAGGAAAAAAAATAAGGTAACTGTTACCTATGAGTAGCATTCTTGCAAACTCGGGAAGATTTAAGTTGATAAGTTAGGGTGGGTATTTCTTGGCTGCCTCTCCTGTGTTCTTTTCATTCTTTTACTTTTGGGAATTCCTGCCCACCCAATTTTAGCCAATACATTTAAGGTGGATTAGACCTACTTCCAGAAACGAGACCTCATTGGCCTGAACCAGTCAGCACATCCCCTGCCTCTGCTCACAGTGACTGTTTGAGACCTGGGTTTATAACCAGGTTAGAGCCTCTGACCAGCTGTGGCTTCTGCGAGGCAGCAGTTCTCTCCTCTCTTCTGGTCCTGGTATCCTGAATCCGGTATCTGAATCTGGTCCTGGTGGTGAAAAGATACAAGGCTTAGAGCCATTTTGCCACTATTACATGAGCCAGGCTGGTGATGTAATGTAATGTCATATAAAAGAAGGAAGATATGATAAAATCAGCACTGATGACCGAGCTTGAGGCATCCACATGAAGTCATATCTCTGCACTTTTTAGTTACTTGATCCTCTTTTTGGCTTAGCCAGTTTGAGTGTTGGTTTGTCCCTCATAGCATAAAAAGTGAAAGTCATTAAATCATCCATCACACATCAGACCCTTTAAGTGGACCCAAGCTGCCCATCAAAGCATCCCACCAGGAAATGAGACCATCCTAGCCTCAGGACCTGACCCCACCTCTAGATACTCGTCAGACTTTCTATCCACCCAGCCTTTCCATACCGCTGTCCTTTGTTCTGCCTCCCTGTATATTCCCTCTCCAATTCAATCCTCTTGATTCTTGGCCACAGAGCTCAGTATTTACCCCAAGCACCCCCAGCTATGGCAGCTCACTGGGATTTGCCTCTCCAGAGCTACATTGAGAAATTTCCCTTGGGTACAAAGTTAATGTGGGCACTTTGATGCTGCACTACATTACTGGGAGTAAGAGCTCCCCACAACTCTTTCTTCTGCCCAATGAGACCTGAGAACTCTGTATACAGCTCTTCCCGAAACTCCATAAAGAAAAAAGAATTAAATCACATTGATAGATGTGTCCATGTGGTCACTAGACAGTCCTGGAAAGGATAGCTAAGGAGTGACATTTTTTAAAATGACTTTATTGTGGTATAATTTCTGTACAGTAAACTACACATTTCAGGCATACAATCTGATGACTTTTGATAGGTGTGTACACCTATGAGTGACGTATTTCTTTGAAATAAAAAGAAATGATGAACAAGGTGGAAAGTTTATCTGGGAAGAAAAACAGAGATGGCTCTGTGGGTTTATTTTCAATTGCATCATCTTTGAAAAAAAAAAAAAGAGATCTTCAGCTTAGGAATCCTGACTATCATAAAGATAATAACTTCAAAATTCATGATACTTTACATTGTTTTGGGTGGTAGGTAGAAGCCTGAATTCTCTCTACCCCACTCTCTGGAAAACAAAAAATAAACCCTTAGTGAGACAGGCTAACCAACAAATGGGATATCAGTAGGCTGCGCATTCTGTCCACCGACATGGAGCTGTTGCCTTAAAGAGCAGGGAGGGACTTCAGAGACAGAGCCACTGCCCCAACTTAACACACGAGGAAACAGAGGCTCAGAATCCTCCCTATACTTGCCTGAGGTCACACTGAGATTTCACTTAGTGCCAAATGGAGCTTGGCACCCTGACCTCTGCTCAGTGTTCCTGTCCCGTAAGCACTAAGTTATTAGTAGACAGTAACCATCTCTTTGACAAAAAATGAGCACCTGCTTTCTGTAGGATACTACACTAGTCACTCTGCATGCAAACCATTGGATCAATTCCATATTTAGGTGTCATATCAACTTGCTTCAATTTTTCTCCTCACATGAAGATAACTCATTGCATTATCGCCTAAAGGGGTTGCAATTACAAATGTTTAAAAGGCAGAGATACAATATCAAGGGCTTCAGAGAACCCAAATACATCACTTGAGAAGGCACAGGATTATCTTTTAAGTCCTCCATGCTGAATAAACACTAATGTCTTACCCATAATCATAATTTACCTTTATGGATGGATATACTGCTATCAAAAGCTGTCTTTTTTCTCTCTCCTGAGCATTACTAAAGCTGATTTAGAAGCAATAGTGAGCATAAAGTTTATTGCCCAAACTTTTTAAGATCTTCAATAGATCCCATCTTGGAACTTCTTAGCTTACCAAGCTATACTCTCAACATGTGTCATCATTTCAATTATCTTGTATATGAGTGATTCCCAAATGTGCATCTCCATCAAAATCCCTGCTCCTAGCTTCAGACAAAAGTGTTTAAACATACATCAGATTCATTGAGCTAGAAATCACCCTGAGGTATTCTTAAGCGTTCTAAACTCAACAGCTCCAAACCAGAACCCTTCATTTTCCTCCAATGTTTACTCTTCTCTCCCTTACATAATTAGTGGTGTCTAGTTGCTTAAGCTAGAAATAATATGTTCATCTCCAGTTTCTCCCAGTCCCTTGCACCTAAACCCAGTTGGTTACTAAGGCTTATCAATATTTTCTTAATTGCGTAACTAAGTCACTTCTTCATTTTAGTTTTTACTGCCCCACTTGAGCTTCTATTGCTTCCTAACTGGACTTCCATTTGACTTCCAGTTCATCCACAACTTTACCACCAGAATTATAGTTCTTCTAAATAAAATAATCATGTTTCTTCTCTACCCAAAAACATTTCAACACTTCAGCATCACCTAACAGATAAAGTTAAAATTCCTAAATCTGATAATTTAGATTATCTACAATCGGACTCCAACGTACATCCTTACAACATCTGTCACTCCTCTTAAAGTACATAACCTGACAAAACCAAGCTACCAGCCATTGTCATAAAGTGGCACAGACCTTCCTGGTTACCTCTGCCTGACTCTTCTTCCCCAGTTCCTTATCTACCCAAATTTTATCCACTGATGTCCATCAAATTCCACAACTGAATGGCACCTCTTCCATCAAAGCTTTCCTCATCATCCTTCCAAATGGAAATAAGCCCAGTTGCTATTTCAATACAATAGCTCTTTCTTCACATCTCTACTATAGCTTTCTTCGCATTATGCTATCATTCATTGCACACCTGTTAACCCTTTTAATTAATCCTCTTTAGTACTCCTAATGCCTACATGTTGTCCTGCATAGGGAGATTCCATAATTGCTAAAAGAAGGGATACATGCTTGAACTCATAAATATTGAAAGAGAGTCTTTGTACTTAGAAACATAAATGTTAGACTCACATGTATCTATTCCAAATCTCTCATTTAAAACCAAGGAAAACAGAGGTCCAGAATGGCAGAGCCAAATGGGAAAATGCTCTCACAGTGAGCTGGGAGAAGAGGCATCGTGGCGTGCATGCTCTAAATCCTGGTACAGCCCTTTCCGCTCACACTGTTTTACAATTCTGTAGCTCTAAGCCTCCCCCAACTTGAATTACCATGTTACTCTTCAAGCCACTTAATTAAGAAACCAATACTGATATGTATTTTTCAGTGTAAAATAGAAAAATTCAGCATTCAAGCATTTGCCTGGGATTCAGGACAAGCCAGCTCCTACCCCTAGAAGTGCTATTAATGGACCATGTGACGCAGGGAATAGTGTGCAAGGAGTAGAGAAATGACATTTGCTGGTCAATTTCTCACCATAAAGTGAGTGTCCTGAGAGCAGAGGTTTTTATATTATTTACCTTCCATCCTCAGTGCCAGAATAATATCCAGCTGCACGGTAAGCCTTCAAGGATATATTTAGTGAATATAAGACTAAGTAAATAAATGGATTATTATATGCCAGGGATTTTCCTTGGGGTGCTATGTATATTACTTTCATTTTTATCACCCTCCTGTAGTATGGGTCTCATTAGCTCTACTTGGAAAAGGAGAACGCCAAGGCTCAAAGGAGCTGCTGGAGCACTGAGAATGACTCAGTGTGGGAGCAAGAGTTCCCATCCATGTGTGTCTAGCCCAAAAGTTGTGTTATTCTCTTCCTATCTGTGAAATCGAAGTTTGGAAAAGCTTAATATGATTCAGCAATCCCACTTCTGGGTATATATTCAAAGAAGAATAGATTACTATCTCAGAGAGACACCTGCAGTCTCACGTTCATTGCAGTGATATTCACAATAGCCAAACATGGACATGGTCACATTGACAGATAAAAGAACAAATATACACACAGCATAATGCTAGGTGAAATAAGGCAGACAAAGAATACTGCATGATCTCATTGATATGTGAATGTGAAAACACTGAACTCATAGAAGCAGATAGTAGTATAGTAGTTCCCAGGGACTAAGGGACAGGGGAGATGGGGAGATGCTGGTCAATGAGCACCAATGATCAGTCATAAAATGAATGGGTTCCAGGGACCTAACGAACAGCATGGAGACTATAACTAACAGCACCATGCTGTATACTGAAAAGTTGCTATAGACTATGGTTTTCTTTTTTTTTTTTTGAAGTTCAGTCAATTACAATGTGTCAATCTCTGGTGTACAGCACAATGTCCCAGTCATGCATATACATACATATATTTGTTTCCATATTTTTAAACACTTTTTATTGGGTTATAGTCATTTTACAATGCTGTGTCAAATTCCAGTGTAGAGCACAATTTTTCAGTTATACGTGAACATACATATATATATATTCACTGTCACTTTTTTTCCACTGTGAGTTACCACAAGATGTTGTATATCATATTTTTACACTAAAGGTTATTACGAGATATTGAACATAGTTCCCTCTGTTATACAAAAGAAACTTTCTAAGACTATGTTTTTAATGGCCTCATCATAATAACAACAAAATGGTAATTTTGTGAGGTGAAGGATGTGTTGACTAATCTTATAGTGGTAAATATTTTCCAATATATATATATGTGCATCAAATCATCACATTGTACACTTTAGACTAATACAATGTCATATGTCAATTGTATCTCAAAGAAGCTGGAAAAAAAATACATCAGACACATATGTAGGCACACATTAGCTCATAGACCCATAGCAAATACAGATACACAATTGCCCTTAGGAACACACCTCTTACAACTCAGAGACAACTGTAATGTACAAACAAGGACGTATCAGGAATGACAGATAGGCAGACTGGGGCATATTTAGATCCAAAGAAATTTTTTTACAAAAAGAAGAAGAACATTGGAAAATGTTAAAGTCAAGTCAAAAGGAAACAGAACAATTTTATATGTATAGATATAGATATAGATAGATATATATCATAGATATATACATACATACATATATTCAGGGACAGAGGGAACACATTCATCCTTTACAGATCAAAAGACACACTCCTGGATTAGAAATTTAAAATTACACCATGTATTTAGTTTGTTCATAAAATTGTCATGATTGACATACT
The DNA here is from genome assembly GCF_048564905.1 of Vicugna pacos. Lineage (NCBI taxonomy): Eukaryota > Metazoa > Chordata > Mammalia > Artiodactyla > Camelidae > Vicugna > Vicugna pacos. The sequence continues at coordinate 112,273,289 of NC_132988.1, read as the reverse complement.
CAGAAGTTTTAAGAATAATAATGCAAACGTCTGGGAAAAAAATGTTATAGCTTTTTTTAAAGAATTTTTGTACCTTTTTCCCCCTAGAAATAACTTAAAAGTCTTTAAGAAGTATTTTCAAAATAATCCAAAATTTATTATTTTTTCCTTCAGGGCTTTCACATCTCTAGGACGAGATTATCATCAAGGTCTAATCAGGCAATAAAAATTTTATGGTTATAATAAAGTGCAGAATAGAATATCAAGTGCCAAAAATATGTGCTCCAGAGACCAAGTATGAAGAAAAGTCAGGAAGGAAAAAGATAATTATTGCCTGAAGTCACAGAGGCAGGGCCAATGGAGGACAAGGGACATGACCTGTAGCATTATGGTGGATATCTGGGCGGGGTTTTTGTTTTCTTTTCTTTTTGCCTGTGAAATGTCCATTTCCAAATTCTGTTTTTCTGTTGGGACCCTTCCCCAAACCCACTTCATCCATTTTGGATGGGCACTAACCCCACCTAGGGCCCTCAAACCATTGGGTGGGCTCTGGCCTGGGATTTGGCCAATACATATTACATAGGTTTTTTCAGGGTGTATAATGAATTTAGGCCAATAGAGTGAAACATGAGACTTTTGCCAGATCATTTGGGAACGAGAAATTCTCTTTCTAGTGGAGTTGCTAAGCTGGTAGGATGAAGTCTGCAGTTATGAATGATCAAACTGACAACTCATGGGAGAAATTTAGAGATAGAGACTTAAGACACAAATCCCTGACATGGTTTCATGAGTGCCTGGATCAATTCATGCCCAGAGGAACTAGACATCCTCCTGGACTTTTCACTTACAAGTGAGGTTTTCCCGTTCCTTGTAACCAAGAGAATCCAGACTAATACAGGCACAAGTGTGAAACCGGATTAGAATAGGTGGAGGAAATCGAAGAAGGCATTAAAAAATGAACCCACTGCTCATTATGAGCAAAAGCAAGATGTAGGCACAGGAGACATAATGGGGAGAAGACTGGAGATAATATATTGAGGCAGAAAATGAGATAAACGTTCATATTGGTCAGATGGTGCCAACAGGTGGAACACTTTACGACTCATTGATGGAAGACGTTATGCCATTGATGTCAGGGAATCACTGAAGATTCCTGAGCAGTGACCGTAGTGTTAAGATTATTTTATATCTCTACAGTATTTTACAACTTCCATAGTGATTACTCATGCATCATCTTTTTCAATGATCTTTTGAGGACATTAATGTTATTCCATCTATTTTAAAGATAGGGAAACTGAGGCTTAGAGAAGTGATACAAAACATACATAACATTCCTTATCTATTGCCAAAACCCTTCAACAACTTTTCATTGTTATTCTTAGAACACATTCAAACTCCTTTCTAGAGACCACAGTTGTCTGCCTACATGATCTGACCTCTCATTTTCTCTCTGGTTTTACTCTCCTCTCTGCCTGTTATACACTCTCTGCCTTGTTCACAGTGTTCCCGGATACTGTGTTGTCTTTTGTCTCCTCAAAACACCAAGTCTTTCAAGACTCACAACCTCAATACTTGTTGTCCTTCTACCTGGAGGAAAACATAAGTAGTGGATACATACTTAGCTTTAAACTTTCTAGTAGCCACATTTAATTAAAATAAAATGAAGCAATGATGTGAACAATGTATTTTAAATATCTAAAATACTTTGACATGTTATCAATATAAAAATTATTAAATAGATGTACATTCTTTATTTTTCCCACAAAGTAATTGAAATCCAATGTGTAGTTTATACTTAGAGCACCTATCCATTTCGACCAATCAAATATCATGCGCTCAAATAAGAATGCATGGGTACTGGCTACTATATTGGACAGCACAAGTTAAAAGTATTTATTGGATTAAATCTAAATATTGTTTTCCCTTTGACACCAGTGCATGGGACTTAGCAGAAAAAGTGGAGCAAATACAGAACAAATAGAACTACATTCTGTCTGCATATCTGAGTTACCATGTGACTTCATGTTTCAACCCCTTCAACCTCCCCATATTTATAAATCACTAAAAATATCATCTTGTACAAAGTAAGAACTCAAAGAGTATGAACTATTTTTATTATCATTATTTTTAATAGGAGGGATGGAATAAAGGCCCAAGTCTCCCGATTTCAGGTGAAATGCCCCTTCCAGAATCCCTGAGGGCCTCCCATGTTAGCAATATTTTTATGTTAAGAATACAATGTCATGGGTAGCCTCCAGCATTATGAAAACTTCCACACTGGATTCCTGGTGTTGTAAGATCTGAGATGCTTCAGATCACCTGCTTGCAAACAAAGTACTGAAAAACAAAACAATTTCATTTCCCTGGAGTGACCTTTACATCCACGACTGCTGCCCCAACTATGCAACCCTGGCTGCTAAGCACCCTGATGTTCTCATTAAAGATGCGAGATTCGGCCTGTGAGCTGGAAACACTGGATGCCTGTCACGGATGACAGTCAGTGTTGGGAGGCTGAGTTTTTATGTGAATGTACTCCCATCAATGAAAAGACTTAACGAAGCCACACTTGAGCTTCATCCCACTAATGAATCAACTGAGAAATGAAGATTAGAAATACTTCATAACCATCTTTTAGTAACATCTTCAGAACTGACAATTGGGAAAAAATGCATTTTCTTAAACAACGACATCTTGGGGACAGCCATAGTAACCAAATCAAAGCCAGATTAACACATGGAGGGGAGAGAATAATAACAAATGGTTAAGTACCTAATTAAGCCTATTTTCTAGACATGAATCCCCAAGATACACTTGTTGTTCCTACTCACTAAATATTTTTAAAGGTTATTTGGTCCCTCAGGAAATCTGTCATATTAACAATTCACTGAAAGGCAAGGACAGACACCAATGCTTACAACGACTGATGTAACAGAATCATAGGGTAGCCAGGGTAGCACCTTCAGCCATGCCGCCTTAACAGGTAACACGCGAAATCAACTCCTTCTCATCCAACACACAGGGTGTTGGGTGTGTGATGGATCAGAGAGCTATTATCAGCAGCAGAAAATGGTGATTTTATTTATTGCTTTATCACAATGTAGTTGTTTATCTACTATGGGCCAGGGATTATTTTAGATCCTTAGGGCAGAAAGCAAGCACTGTCCTGCCTTTATGGAATTTACCATCTTGTGGAGGGGAAAACAACACACCAATGATTACATAATAAATAAGCTTAATCATTTAAATAGTTACACATTTTGTTCCAAGGCCTGTAATTGGTACTTAGTACATACTATCTCAATTAATCTTTCCACTGCAAATAAACATCAAATTGCCACTCAGATAAATGCTACAAGGGAGAGGAGCATGGTTTTGATAGCACACAATAGGAGGCTTTGATCAATATGTAATATCAGAAAGTGACAAATGAGCAATGGCATCCTGGTAAAGATTTAACAACCAGCTCTCCAGGGAGGAAACTGAGATGTGTGATGTTTACCCATTTCTGTGGTATAAATGCCCCCACTATGTCTTATTTTAAGCTACCGATGTGATGTCACTGAAGGGGAATTGAGAATAGATGTGCACAGGCAGCCCTCCTTCCGTCTCATGAACAGATGCAACCTAGCTCATGCCTATCACTGCAATAATCTAAGATCTGCGCAGAGAAGACAGAGAGCAAGTTGAATGGGTCCACCCTCCCCCTTTGCCAGTGAGCACACGCATCATCAGTTCTCTGACTCAGCGTCATAGATGGAGCTGGGCATATCTGTAGAGTCACTATAAGGGATCCAGCCAGGCATAACTGCACACCTAGAGTCTACCTGTAAAATGAATAGATGGTTTGTCCATATAAATAAACTGCAAATTCCCAAACAATTACATATTATTATAGTTAATAAAATAATAATGCAATTACATATTATTATAGCTAATAAAATAATAATACACCGATAAGTTCATTGTAGCCTTTGTTTATAGAGTATTTTATCAACAAGGAAAGATAGCTTATCTAGTCCGGGAAATGAGACACTGACGCTGCATCTTGAAAATGAGTAAAAGTTTTCTCTGTCATGAAAGGGAAATAAGGACATTCCACAGGAGGATCCTACTTACAGGTGAATCAGGAATCTATATTTTGTTTCAAAAATTCATGCCCGAGAGCTCCAGCTTAAGGCCTTTAGTTTAGAGAACAACAGCAGAGAAAATCCTGCTTCCAAATGAAGGATTCGCAACAGATGGCTTTTGTTATGGCTTCAAGCTACATAATGCTTTATTTCCTAATTTTTAAAAGTTTAGAATTAGTTTTTCTTGACATATGAGATTTAAGACCTCATGTAAGAGCAAGAAATAAATAAAGTCGAAGAGTGGAGTACATTCAAATGCCTGAGATCTTAATTGATTTCTGTATTTGATTTCTGCATAATGTTTAGCAAACCTAGACAAAGTCAAGCTTTGTTTAGACAGAATTCTTAAAGGACTCTGCTCATATGACTTTGTCCTACTCAGGTACTGTGGGTCACTTCTCTCCTTAAGCCCATATCTTTTAACTTAGAACATTATAAAAATGACAGGAGCTTTTTCTGAGAATGATTGAGTCCACAAACTGGAAGAAAATTTTATACAGTTTCCATTTCATAATACTAAAAATAGCTCCTGTCAGTTCAGATGTCCTTCAGTAGATGAACGGATAAATCCAGCAGTGGAATATTACTCAGTACTAAAAAGAAAAGACATGGAGGAAACTTAAATGTACATTACTAAGTGAAACAAGCCAATCTGAGAAATCTGCGTACTGTATGATTCCAACTCTATAACATTCTAGAAAAGGCAAAACTATGCAGACAAGCAAAAGATCAGTGGTTGTCCAAGGTGGCAGTGGGGAGGGCTGAAGAGGCAGAGCACAGAGGATGTACAGGGCAGTGAAAATATACCGTATATTATAAAGATGGAGATATGTCATTACACATTTGTCAAAATCCATTGAGTATATAAGACCAAAAATACACCCTTAGATAAACTATGGACTCTGGGTGATTATGATGTGTCAATGTAAGTTCATCCTTGGTTAAAAAAATGTACTACTCTGGTGATCATTTTGACAATGGGGGAGGCTGTGCATGTATAGGGCAGAGGGTAAGTAGAAAATCTTTGTACTTCCCTCTCAATTTTGTTGTAAACTTCAAACTTCTTTTAAAGGTACAGTCTTCAGGAAAAATTATCTCTTGAGCACTTACATGCCTTACTCCATTAAATCTGTATATCAGTTTTATGAAGTAACTGCTGTTGTGATTCCTATTTTATAGAAGAAGAATCTGAGGCTTCACTTGTTTAAAGCTTCAAAACTCAAGTGATGTGAGGTCAGATATTGACTATGTCACAGTTAGATATGTAGACAACATTCAAATAAAATTAGTTTTTAAGAGAATCCGGGAAATTTACAGAAGAGTTAGGAGAGCGATTTGTGCACAGAGTTCACAGCAAGGGAAAAAACTTTAAAAGAAGTCACCTAGTAAACCTAGTTCTTTGTCCATTTTGGTATTCAGTTTGTATTTTCTTGAGAAAGAACGTAAGATAAAACATCTGATCCTTAAGCATATTATACAGCGTGATGTAAAACACAGCGCTGCAGAATTCTGTCTCTGCCTGGAAGTATCTGAGGTCCCCGTATATGAAGGGACGTTTGGAGAAATCTCTGCTTTTGGTCTCAACTCTTACAAGAAGCTTTAGTTTATCAGAAATGTGCCTCTTGGAACCACAGGAAATCTTGAGACTTGTTGGTCAATGGTCTCTATACTGTGTCCGCAGAGCTCCAGGGACTCCATAGAAGAGACTTACTCATTCAACAAGCCTTTAATAAGCATCTACTATGTCAGACACCGTAAGAACTCAGTGAACAAAACAGACGTGATTCCCGACCCAACCTAGAACGAGAAGGGGTGGGTCCCCGGGGCTCCAGTTGTTAACTATCTGCTATAAGGTTTTCTTTAGGAGTTAATGGTTCACTGTAAGATTTCTTTTAAAGAAGGGGTCTTGGTAAACATGATCCAACACTACTTTAAAATAACTGGTTTATTCTAAACCCTTACTTTCAGATTAAAAACTTACAGCGCAAAGAGAGAAACCAGATCGCCTGAGGTTGCATCCAGCTAGAGGCAGGGCCAGGACTAAAACTCAGTGCTGCTGGTTCCCAAGTGGTTGTCTTTCTCACTCCCCCACTTTATTTCCTGCTGTCTTTTCCCTTGGCAGCGTGGCCCAGTGGAAACTCGCAGACTTGGAGTGAGGAGTCTGGAGTATGAATCCAGATGAGTGAATTACATCTTCCTGTCCCAGGGTTTCCTCATTCATAAGATGAGGATATATGTGGTTTGGTAAATCAAATCAGCCAAAGTATCTTGTACACAATCTTAAACTGACAAATATTATACAGCTGTTAATCATTACAGTCTGAGCCCCTGAGTCTTTTTACTGATATTCCTCAAAGCAAAATAATTGAAGAATGGAGTAATAAAAGCAAAATGAAAGGAAAATAACATGTGCCAATTGGTCAAATTGTTATAGTTAAGGCAAATAAATAAATAAATATAAAAAATAAAAATGTCTGGGTTGCATCCTGGCCTTGCTGCTTCCTGCGTGACATTGATTGAAAGGATCCTGCATGCATGCTGATGCTCGAGCTCTAGAGAGTCAGACAGACCCTAGACTGGTTCAGCTTCTCTGCTGCTGCATTGCTTCAGCTGGAAAACTGAAATGAAACAACAGAGCCTATTTCATTGGGTTGCTTTTTGAGAGGGTACCTTTAAAGCATTTAGTACAATGTCTGGAACACAGTAGGTGCTCAATGATGATCACAGTGTTATTTTTAACTCTAAAATATTAACAATAATTTCTACTTCATAGGATATTCATTAGAATTAAATGAACTAAGATTAACTGCATATCCAATAAGCAACTGATGCCTATAAGACACTGAAACTATGTTCTTTCCCTTCCTTTCTCCTGATATGTAAACCCAGCTGCAGCAGCTACACTTACTGGAGAACTGTAAGGGGCTTGCCATAAGTTCATTTTCTTCTAAGTCAGTGGCTCCAAATATTTAGGTTTTGCCATAATCTTCTTGGAATTTATGAAATAGAAAAAAGCAGTGTCCCTTGTCCTGCCTTCTGTGGAGAAGGAGCCGAGAAATCTGATATTTAGCAAATAATTCCAATACAAACAGTAAAAATGATGGCTGAACACTTCCAGAGCAGTATAAGCCCTTGTAACTCAAAGTGTGGTCCTTGATCCAACAGCAGCAACATCACCTGGGGATCTGCCAGAAACACAGACTCTTGGCCCCACTCCTGGCCTACTGACTCCATGTCACGTTTTAACAAGACCCCCAGGTGATTCTGTGCATGTCACAGTTGAGGTGTGCTGGACTAAGCACTGTCTCTAGGGAGTTAGCCACCGGATGGTCACTTGGCTCTCATTTGCTTCTTCTCCTCTAAGAACATATCTTCATTATATTTCACAGTAAGTGTTAGCTTTGTAAAAGACTGATAGGAAAAAATGGGCATAGTAAGACAGCTCAACACTTCTAATGAGTTTTCTCAGAGATTTTGACCATTATATTATTCAGTGTCTTTTATTTAAAATACTACATAAGTTACTTTTAAAAGAATATTGCTGTTAAAATATTGCTCTCCTGATGATTTTAATTTGTATTTAAGAAAATGGGAGGGACAAATGATTAGGAATTTTTTCACTGGCTGCTATCCCAAAATTAAATTTGATATTCAATTTCAGTAATTTTGTTAGCCTGTTTTGGGTATGTTAGTCCTCTTCCCATCAGCATACTTCCAACTTTTCTATTGCCCTTTCAAAGATTTTTTTTTAAACTTAGGTATAATTTATATACTTAAAGTGCCCAAGCCAATGCATTTTTCTATATGTATTCTCCCATATGACTAACACCCAGAACAAGATATAGAATATCATCAAGTCCCCATAAGCTTAACTTGGGCCACTTCCCAACCAATAGCTACCAGACTTCAGCCCATTATTCTGGCTTTTATCACGCAGATTACTTTTGGCCATTCTTGAACTTCATACAAATTGAATCATAGAATACACTGTCCTCTGTGTCTGGCTTCTCTTATTTAATATAACCTCTTTAAAACCCACCCACGTTGTTGAGTTTACCACTGTTTGTTCTTTTTATTGCTGTATCACATTCTCTTGTATAAATACATCATTTTTTTACCCATATTTCCATTGATGAACATATGAGTTGTTTCAGAGTATTATAAATCTGACAAGAGCATTTATGTGTAATTGTTTCAGTGAATATGTACACTTACTACTACTGAGTACATACCTTGGAATGAATTGCCTTTTTAATAGTCTCCTGTGTATCTGAGTAAATTCTTCCTGGCTATAGGTATGTATAGGATGAGAAGAAAAGACAAAAAGGGACAAGAAGAAAGAAACATAAGAGGAAAAGGACTAAAAGCAAGGTAACAGCATTTCAAAATTACGTGCTATGGTGTAGGGGGAGAGAGCTGGGTAAGCAATCTGGAACCCTGAGATTCTTCTACTTTAGGCAAATCACTTCTTTCTAAAGTTTAGTTTATTAGTTTAGTCCTGAAGATGGGTTGGTAGACTAGATCCTTTCCACCTTGATAATTTAGGAATTTCACAAGAATGTTTTTTTCCTTAATTAAGTAAATTACCTGGATGTTTGAAAAGAGGATACACTGAAGAATCCTTTGTGATTAACAGATCATAGAGGGAGGAGATTTCTAGAACTTTTCCTTCAAATGTTGAAGACTATTTTTCTTGCCAGTCCTATCTGTCTCTATTCCTTCCTGAATCCTTCTTCCAGAAAGGGATGTTGTTAAGTCAACCAATCAGAGCCCACATTAACTGGAGAGCAAGGCCATTGTGCCTTGTAGGTAGCCCTGTCTCTTTCTTATTCTGCCTCTTAGTGCTATAAACTCTCCCAGGCAGGGCCTGAGCTCTAGGGAGGCTGGTTTCCTTCTTAGCTTCCCTCTTCTCACCCCAACTGCTTGGTTGAGTGAATATATTGAACTTGGTGCCTAAGCGGGTACCTAAATGTCCACCTAAATACCTGTAGACAAGCTTTAGCCCATGAGTCCCAGTCTTCAAATATGAGGGGGACAAGACATCCCACTTCATCCCTACTCTATCACCTTCTACCTCAAAGTTATCAGAGGTCTGTGTATTAGTAGGTACTGAATTCTTGGCTGTTAACAAAGCATTTTTCTTCCAGTTGAGAGAGAATTTTTTTTTCCTTTTTTCCCCTTGTGTGTAGCATTCCCTTAGTAAAGAGTCCAAGAAAGGAAAAGGAAGAAGAGTGGCAGGATTACTCAGACTCCCTCAAGGCCTTCAGGCAGAAGATGTTGAGAGATCACAGAAATTCTATATCCAGGGCAGTCATAGGTTGTGCCAAGAAAAGGGAGTTGTTAAAACAAGGTGCCATGGGGAGAATCCTGGCATTAATCGTGGCTGCCAGGAAGCCGCACTCCATAAACATCCAAGCCACAAACCCCAGAGCTACAGATCACGAAGGTGGCTGGGGCTGGGATGCCAATGGCAATAAAGGTGCTAAGGAGAGGCAGGAGCTCTGAGAACCACATTACACTTCCAGACTCACCTACAGGAGGACCTGGCATGTCTGGTGTGCTGATCTGATCATGTGCCATATGTTTCACCTGAACTTTTCTCTCTGTATCACACATTTATCTGTTTCAGCAGCTTATATAATTATAAGGCTTTATATACCCTCTCCACATGGGAGTGGGGTTGGGTGGATGTTTGGAATGATTAAGTCACCTGGCCTAGCACTCACAGTGAGTGATGAAGTCAACTTTAGTATTTGTCTGACTGAAAAAACCACAGCACCTTTGTCATCACCAGCTTGCTCCATCTGTCACTTTACAAATGAAGACAGTAGCTTAGGATGCCAATGTGCGTTGTTGGAGCCAGGACAGGAATCTGGTACTCTTGCCTCACCCCTGGGTCAGCTCCAGGTCTACTGCTCTGTCTTGTTCATGCCAGAACAAAGCAAAGCCCCCTGTGGAGTTCAAGACAATTTCTGAAATGTCATGAAGGGATTGTTTTGCCATCTCCCTTTTAAAGACTCAGGTACTGGAGTCATCTTGCCTTGGTTTGAAGCCTAGCTCTGCCATTTGGAGTGTCACATTAGCAAGTTACTTAGTTTTCCTGTGCTTTAGGGTCCTCATCTATAAAACAGGGAAGATATCAATCCTTTCTATCCAGTGTTATGAAGACTAAATGAGATAATCCATGCAATAACTTTACCATTAAATTGGGCATGTAATTCACAACACCATCCACAGTAGCCATTATTATTTCTGCTCTATTCCTGACTCGTTATCATGCAAGGCAGTTGCACTGGAAGATCAGAGGCTTGGGAATGGGGATGGTGGTCATTTGTCCTATGAAATGCGACTATGCAGGTACACTTCCCTGGGGACTGGGATCAGACCCATGTCTTAGATCAGAGCAAACGTCAAGTCCATGGCCCATCATCGTAGTTATCCACAGGTTAATTCACTGAAATGTGGCAGACACTGAGCTGGGCTCCAAGCTCCAGAGATTAAAGAGAACAGAGTTCCTTCCTGACAGCTCAACTCAGGAAAAGCATAGCAATGAATGAAGACAGTGTCCTACTGTGTTGAGGAAGAGATGAGACCTAATCTGTCTGCTGATGTAGGGCCCTCAGTTAGTCAGCACAGGCCACCAGCAAGCCTCTTTGCTTTACAATCTGATAGATTTCCTTGGAGGAATAGGAGAGAATGCTCTAGGCCTGAATATCAAGACTGGGGATAAGACTGAGGAACAGGGCAAGGGTGACTTGTGCCTGAGAATGGTTCTCCTCTCTGGGCCTTTAATCTCTCATCTATAAGATGGGTATATTCAACTGTCAATGTTGCTATAAGAATTAAAGAGGAAATTTTTATGGCAAGTAGCAAGCACATACTAAATATTAATTTAATAATAATGGTATACTTCAGGTTTCAAAAAATGTTAAATTAAAGTGTTCTCTGAATCAGATCTAGGTTAATTTGTCCCAAGACCCTTGGACTCTCACTCCCAGGAATCTATCCTGTAGAACCAAAAGGAACAGTATGCAAGGGTGTTTATTGCAACATTGTCTCATGGGGGAAAAAAATTAGAAACAAAAGACATACTCATAGTCAGATAAGACTAAACAGATTTTAGTTCATCTGTAGTCTTCCTGGAATACTGAGCAGCCACTGAAATTAATTTGACTAATAAGAGTTAACTTGATGGGATTTATACTAACTACTGAAAAAGTAAGAAAAATAAGATGTAGAGAAATGTATGTAAGATATAATTGAGTTTTTATAAAGCAAACAATGAATTCCCAAATCCCTTTGTTTATGCATTTATAGTGAATTGATGTCTATATGTTTGTAAATTGTTACAGAAGCATGAAGAAACTGCATAAAAAGATGAATTTCTGGTTGTTAACAAGGGTTGAGGAGAGGGGAAGGAGCAAATGTGAGGCAAGAAAAACAGTAGACATAGGAAATAAAAATAGAAGAAAAGTTAGAAAGACACAATCAAATAACATTTGGTATAATCTCATTTGTGTAAAATACCAGTTTATTAAAAAATTAGAATAAAAAGATTATGTGTGTGTGTATACACATACACAGATTTGTAAGAATGTTCACCAATCAATTGACAAAATTTTATTGAGCACCTACTAAAGGCCAAATCTTGTTCTGAGGATATGGCAGTGAAAAAAAAAAAGGCACAAAAATTTCTGCCATTGTGGCTTGGACAGAGACAAAATAATGAAAGCACTCTATTATACTGTATACTTACAATAATTATATTATTGAAAGTAAGTGTTGTGTATAAAATTAAGTCTTAGAAAACAGGTACAGAATGTTATGGGTGCAGTTTTAAAATGGGTGGGTGAACAAGTGTTCACTGAAAAGGTGATATTTGAATAAAGACTTGAACGCGTGGAATAAAGGCGGAAGCAGAGAGGTCAGTGAGGCAACTAGAGCAATAATGCACGTGAGAGACAGTGGTGGCTTACACTGGGACAGAGATGATGCAGGAGGTTAGAAGTGGTTGGACTTTGAATATACTCTGAAAGACAGCCGGAAGGATTTGCTGAGGGACTTGATGTAGCATTAGAAAGACAGAGAGGACTCACATGCAAAATACAGGATTGTTGGGAGCTGAGACAGTGGAGTGATGGAATTTCTATTAACTAAGATGGGGCAGAGCACAAGTAGAGTCTGTTTTGGGGAGAACGTTAGGTTTTTCATGTTGGATTTGTTAAGTTTAAGTACCTATGACATAGGCCAAGAGTGAAGATGGGTAGGCAGTAGGTTGTTCAAGTCTAAAATTCAGACAAGCGTCCCATTTGACAGTATAAATTTAGAAGTCAACAACCTAAAGATTTTTAGTGACTTGGAACTGAATGATATCACCAAGGAAATAATAGGTGGGCTAGAGAAGCGATCCAAGGACCAAACCCTGGATGATAATAGCCATGATTTATGTAATATATTCATGATATATGCATGATACATCATGAAATTTTAAAAGCAAGGTTCAAAGTAACATGTATAGGATGACTATTTGGTGAAAAAGAAATCTAACTAAACCTTTACATTATTTTATATAATATGTATATAAGACAAGGGGAAAAATGGGGGGGTACACATAAGTTCATTAACATTGTCTACTTTAGAGACATGGAAATGGTTGTATCACTGAGGAAGGGATCATTAGCTATGCCTTTATACATTTTTTAAATTTACTTGTTGAACAGACAATTTTTATAATATATAAAACCTGAAATGAAAGAACAAAAGTTGTCTGCATCCCACCAAAATAGTAATTTCTGATTTCCCTCTGGGTGGGAGAAATAATCATGCGAATTCTTAGTAAAGCACAATATAAACATTGAAGCCAAATTGGAAAGACAGAAAGCCTCTTTCTTCTTTGCAGTTATGCAGCGCATCAGCCCAAGATTCCAAGGAAGGAAGCTGGCGTTGAAGATTTGTCTTGAGCAAGAACCCAGCTCCAGGGAATGCTTCAGCTAATCTTTGGCTGTGATTAACCGAGCCAGAGAAGAGCTGCAACTATTCTGAGAGCTCTGAGGTGACAACTGGGGAAAGCACATCCACTTAGGCAGGAAAGTTCAAATGGAAAACATAAGCAGCAGCAAGAAAAGAACCCCATAGGCTGGGTTGCAACAGGAGGGAGAGTCTATCTTTCTACTGGTTTCTGGGACAATTGCTGGTTTGAAAACAGATGTCACTTGTCTCATATATTGGATGAGACTACTGGTTCTGGACTCACATTGACTTTATTCCAATTCTAGTTTCTTGCCAACTTGCCTAGGGCAAGTTATCATAGCTCTCTGCATCTCAGTCTCTCTCATGTAAAAATGGTGTGATGATGATGATGATGGTGATGATGATAGTAATAATAACAGAGGTTGGGGGGGTTGGATTAAATAAGGTTATATCTAACCAATAAAATCCCTAACTCAGTGCCCGGTCAGTACCTCAGCAATCACGTAATTAAAATTTGCTGTTATTACATTATTGTTATTAAAATTAGTAGCTTTTCAGTAAAATCTATTTGTTTAAGGCTATGGGTTGATTTGTGTTTATCAGAAAAATATGTTCATGTCCTCATGCCTGGTATCTGTGAATATGAATTCATCTGGAAACAGAAGCTTTGCAGATGTATGCAAGTTACTATGAGTTCATACTGGATGAGGGTGAGTCTCTAACCCACTGATACAACTGCAGAGGGAACACAGGGTTGCCAGCAGCCACCTGAGGCTAGGAGAAAGGCATGGAGCACACTTGCCTTCAGAGCCGCCAGAAGGAATTAACCATGTCAGCATTTTGATTTTAGATTTCTAGCATCCATAACTGTGAGACAATAAATTTATGTCATTTAAGCTATCAAAATTGTAGTCTTCCGTTGTGGCAGATGTAGGAAATTCATACCGTTAAAGATAGGAAAGAAATTGGTGAACTTTGCTAGCAGTTGCCCCAACACCACAAAAATCACTTTGGTCTGAGGATTCATTTAGAATTTGGACATGTTGATTACTGAACATAAAGTGGAATATTCCTTTATCCCTTTTATTTAGTGAAACTTCAGATAGTTTATGGACTTCTAATACATCAAAGAAGATGAGACAGCCACAGGCCTTCCTGGGAAACGCTACAGGCACACTGAATAAATGTCTATTGAACCAAATGGACTGAATTGAATTTCAACATAGAACAGGGTCTTGCTAGAGCCTTGAATCACCATTAAAACTAAAACTAATGGCCTGTTTTTTTCAAACTATATAGCCAAAATACTAATAGCTATCAACCATTATGCTTGCTAGGTGCTTTCCTTATTCAAAGCATTTTGCATTTATTTACCTATTTAACTCACTACAATCCTATGTAATAGAAAGAAAAAGCAGTTGACACAATATGTCTTTTACTTATAATAAAAAAGTATTATGTGAATGAACCTCGGAAAGTGCCCAACACATATCAATGCATACGACAGATCAGACTACCAGATATTCACATTCCTGTACTACAGTTCAGAGTGGTTGCTAGGAAATAGTTGCCAAGCCATTGGTTGTATGTCCCCAACCTCCTGGCATTACTCTATGTGGGACCCTGTTACTCATTTTTGGATAATATGAGCAGAAGTGCATTTTGTAAACTTCATACCAAGGAATTTAAATAGAAGATAAAAGTTCACCATATTCTCTCTCTCCCTTCTGCATGAAGCCTGGAATTCTAGTGATGAGTATGAGGGCTTTCCAAGCTTAAATATTCATTGGAGCCACAGCGCCCAGGAGGACTGCCCCACTGGGAATCCTGACATTGCTAAGCCACCCTGGACACCTTTGTTATAGCATTTAGCCCACTCCTTGCTTATCATTATCATCGCCATCATTAGAATTATCATCTTATTATTAACTTTTTACTTTTCAGAGAAAAGAATGGACACTTGAAACTCCACTGTTACAATGCAGTTATCCCAACTGAAGAAATTTTGCAGCCTGGTGACCCATGACAATGTCTCTAATGTCTGAAGTTTAGGTCAAGATAAAATCTTCCTTGATGCATTTGTTCATTTTCTTTCCGAGTCCCTTTCAAACAGCAAAGTGAAGAGCCTATTTCTCCTGAAGTGCTTGGGAATGACACCTCTGCTGAAGACTGCTGGCTCTCAGGCTGTGATTCTTGGCTGCAGATAGGGGTGGCGGCTAGACTTGGCTAATCGAGCTCACTTAGCCCTTATGTCTGGTGTCATGAGTAAATTGAGAACATGACCACAACACTGAGCAGCTAAGCAAATGACAGACTTGTTCCCCTCAGACAGCAATGTGAGTTTATAACTTTCCAGTGTTCTCTGGAAAATGAAAACAAGAGAAATGAGTCGTTACAGTATTAGGTACCAGCGGGAAGAACATCTTTGATAGTCGGTCTTCTCTCTCCTGATACTAACTGATTGACACTGGTAAGGGGACATTTCCTTAACGTTTCACTACTTCATTTTCTCCAGGGTAATATATTGGACATCATTAGATTTGGGTTTTTTCCCCCCTAAATCTATCCAATTGTTATTAATTCAAGGTCTGCATCCAAGTCAAGATGGGGTAAGCAAAGCACTTAGAACAATTCATTGAATAATGTGTTATAAGAACTTCAAAAAAAAACTTTCCTCTCCTTGTTACTCATCAGCCACTGTCACAGCTATTCAACTCTGCCACTATAGCATGACAGCAGTCATAGGCAATATGTAAATGACTGGGCATGGTTGTATGGCAATAAAACTTTATTTATAAAACAAACATTGAAACAGAATTTCAAACATAGGGAAATGCAAGTGCAACAAACTTAAGGCATTAATGTGAATGGCATGTTCAAAGGAATAAAAGATCAGCTGACCAGAGATTAATGAACAAGGAGGATACCAGTGTGATAAGAGGTCCAAGAGGCATCAGGGGCCAGGTCAGGCAGGGTGCCTTAGGCAACAGTTTAGCTTTAAGTCTATGTGTTTCTGATGGATAAGATGTCTAGTGAGGGAAAGAGAGATACAAAGTCAGATTACTAAATATTTTACTTGAGAAACAAAATTGCCCATAATGGGAGACTGGAAAAATGTGGGGAACAGAACTAAAAATTAACTTTTGGCCAACACATAATTTGCAAATCATATTTCCTACAAAAAAGCTGAAACAATAGTGATCCATTTTTTTCAGTCTTAAACTCTGATTCTCATAGTTCTCACAATTATATATCACTGTTTGGCATCCTGGAAGGAAGGTAGACTTCAGTGTAGACAGAATCGGTTGAAATGCTGACTCTCACACTGTCTACCTGTGTGGGAAAAGCTGTGTGGAAAAAGCCAAAGGAAGGCCATTCTCTCTGAGTCTCTGTTTTCTCATCTGGGAAGTAAGTTTATTACTAGCCACCTCCCAGAGTTGTTTTGAAAAAAAGTTCTTAATGAAGAATATGGAATAACAGATTTTCCATAAACATTGCTTTCCTTCCTTCTCATTTATGTATTCATCCTAAAATATTTATTGCATTTTGTGCCAAGTATGTGTCAGACACTGCTCCAAGCATAGGTATAGAGATGTGAGCAAGAATAATAAATCTCAGCCTTCAGGAAATACACGTGGATCCTTATTGGATTATATATAGATATGGATGTGGATATGCATATAAATACAGATCACTTATTCTCAACCAGAGATGACTTTGTCCCTAAGAAGACAGTTGACAATGTCCTCTTATATGTATTGCTGTCATACTGGGGGTAGATGCTACCGACACCTGGTGGGTAGAGTTTAGGGATTCTGCTGATTTTGCTACAAAGCACAGGACAGCCTCACCCACCACAAAGAATTATTCAGCCCAAAATGCCAATAACATGTTAAGAAACCTTGGTTTAGAGATGTGTGTGGTGTGTTAAAATAATTTTTAAAAATAACTATGAAGAGTACAGAAAGGAAAGTTAAAGAGTGCTGTATAGTTTTAGTTGAAGAAGGGAACCCTGAATAGAATAGATGTCTTGTCCTGGTAATTTCTGAAAGAAGAATTTCCCAAACAGAAAGTTCAGGACTTGTAACTGACCACCAGCATAACTTTTAAAGAACCTTGTCTCCAGCTGTAAATGTGAATTCAAAATCCATGCAGTTTCTTATTTTCTCATAGTATGACTTATGATGAGAAAGACAACTTGGGAATTTAAATAAACTTAGGACCAAATGTTGGATTTATAACTCTTTACATAATCTTAGAAATCTCAGTTCATGTAGCCCTGGTTTCCTTACCTGTAAAATAACAGGGTCAATAATAGAAAATAAGTGAAACAGAGTTGTTTTGAAAACTAAATGAATTAGCCCATCTAAAATGCCTATGTTGGTGTCTGGCACATAGTAGGAATTCAATAAACAGCCATCCTCCTCCTACCCAATTGTTTTGGAAATAGGAGTGGAGAAAAGGATGATCCAATGCTTCCTGTCTTTTTTGACCTCAGTTAATTACCACTAGTAAATCAGTGGCTAAAATTCTCAGACTCATCTTTTACTTCTCTCTGTCTTTGCCTCTCCTGTAGTATTCTCCCTCTGAATAAGTCCCAAAGTCATACAGATTCAGGCTTTTTGGTAGAAGTGGATGACTTTTGTATGTAAGAGTGTAGGAGCAAACCAAGGGAGCTGTCCAACAGAAAGTTAGAAATTCAGGACCAGAAGATACAAGAGAAGTGAATTCTCTTATTGGCATTAGGAACGCCATCCATCTAGTAGCAACACTGCAAAGGAAGAGATTTTCAAGAGAGAGCAAAGATGATTGAAACATAGGGAAGAACTTCGTGTAAAGGAGAACACCTATCAAGTTGGCAGGGTGACACAGAGAAAGAAGTTTCACACAAGTCTGAAGAGTGAAGATAATCAGCAAAATCAGACGTGTTGAAGGAGAATGGGGACAGAATAAATCTGGCAATTGTAAAGGTACTGTCAACTCACTAACCAGGAGAGCTGTGTGAATGGAATTCAGGTCATGAGGGGATCCAGTGGAATATAATAACATTGGGACAGTTTCTGTACAGGACATTTTCAAGATGCTTGTAGCAGAAGTAAGTAGAGAGATGACATCTTAAAAAAGGAGGTGTGCGTGGTGACCTAGTGTAGAAGTAAAACGATTAACTTGGGCAAACAGTGGAAGAGGACCAAAGGAAGAGAAAGATATGTGAAGACAGCTACGAAATGCAGCAAGGCCAACTCTTACCATTTCTCACCAGTTTCCTCTAGTGAGGCAGGAGGTGATTCAGCAGTGAGTGACTGAGCAAAGGGTTTAAATGACAATGAAAAAGGTTTGCAATTGTTGCTTTAGGAATACATCAGATCCCTTTAAAAAGGAAGTCAAGGGCTGAGAAGCTGTGGGCAGATCCAAATTGCGGTTAAATGGAGTCAACTTGAAATAGACTCAGTCATCACACTTATGTGGCTTTCTTCAGGAAACGTGGCTGGCAAGGAGCAGAACAAAAGCAACAGACTGGACAGTGGATGACCTGGGTCAGCATGTTGCGAGGATGAGAATGCAGAAGGTTAAAGTTGGAAGAAAAATCCTCAGAATGGCAGCAGGGCAGATCTATGCATTGGTGTTCAGGTTATCTGGGGAAATATTGTGGAAAAAAAGGCATAAAGGAAGAAGTTATTCTTTCAGTCAGTTACTCATCAGATATGTACATCTATCACATACAGCTGTAAGTGAAACTTTGGGGAAACAATTACGAGCAAAATATAACCTTGACCTTTAAGGATTTCACCATCCAGTGGGTAAAAGGATTAGTCATTACCTCGACTGCTCAGAGAGCATCCGATTCCAAGGGAAATAAGCCACTGAAATGGCCTTAAGTTCAGTGGGAAATTTATTATAAAGAACTAGGGTATATTTCGTAGAACAAAAAGGCAGGAAGTATAATTGTTCTTCAGTGAGGACTAGAAGCAGAAATAGACATGCTCCAAGGAAAAGGAATAAGAAAGTTTACCATGAATGAAGTAGGACGCTGAGAAATAAATGTAGGAAACAGAGAGAGAGAGAGAGAGAGAAAGCTAAAAACAAAAATCCAAAGGGGAAGAAGGGAAATATTTACTGGATCTTGTACAGAAATGTACTAATTTCCTCAACCACCCTATGATTTAAATATTCATGTTTCCAATTAAACATAAACAAAGTAAAGTTCAGGTTAGCAAATAATGTATACAAATTCACTTGACTAGAATCCACACTTTTTCTTCAAAGGTTAATTAGATACAGATACTACCTTCTAGAAGCTTTCTCTCTATGAAGGGAAAATAATATGTAAACATTAGTGATCATGACATCATATGGGATCATCTCACCACTGAGCAGGAGAAAGCCAATAATTGGGCTTAAATTTCTAATGATTGGGTAGATAGGCTTCAAAATATTGATTTCACCTTATCATTAAATGACTGAAGGAAACCTTGGGTATGAAACACACAGATGAGTATTCATTTTACTTTTTTGGCTACCATGCAACACAAAATTTATTAACATTTTGATAGGTTCAGCTATCATAAATTATAGAAAGGGGAGTAAGAAAGAAAGCACACATTCATTTGATGAGCCCAAGTGAGTTGCTACCAGGCTGGAGAAATGGCAGACTATCAGGACTGGGACCCTATAGGTAATGAATAGAGTAGAATTAGGGTGGAGAGTTCTATGTCTGGGATATGCAAATGAGGACTACAGGGGCTGCTTAAGACTGCACCTATTGGTTTCTCAGGTGGAGTTATGCCAAAGCAACATGAATCATGATAAAGAACAGGTATGCTAAGCTGTGGGCAGAGCTCACAGTTGAGGTTAGAGAAGAATAGTCTTGCCATGGTTATCCCCATGCGGCCTTCTCTAGTAATAGTGGCTGGCAAGGAGCAAAGCAGAAGGCAAAAGACTTGACCATAGATGATGCTGGGCAAGATGTCGGGAAGGTGGCTTGAAGAATCCAACTGAGTTTTTGTAGCTACACATGGCTCCACAGATAGATGGTGAGAACTTTTGATCAAACATTTTTATTTCTCTCCATTCTCCCCAACCTATATCCATAGACACACACACACACACACACACACACATATACTTAAATAAGAATTTGGAGAAACACAGAATAACAGAATACACTGGAGATAAAAATTCTCTTGATAGGCATTGATTGTTCCTGAGACAATTCCTTGAGGCTAACAATGATAGCTACCATTATCAGTCAGTACTGATAATGAACCAGGTTTTTCACTCACTTAACATTCAAAACATCTCTTTGAGGTGAGCATTTATTATGCTCATTTTACAGATGAGGAAGCTTCAGGTAGAAGAGATGAAATAACTTGCCCAGAGTCCTTCTGAGGCTGAGATTCAACTTTCTGCCTCCCTGATTGAGAGTTCAGATCTTCCCAGTGTGTACAATTGCAATCCGTATATCTTACCCTATCTTACATTCTTATATTGAGGTGATTTAAAATTGATCAATCAGCTCTTCTGTTCTGTTTCACCAGACATTGGTAAAAAACACTACTTCAACCATAACACCAGAGCAAGATTGAAAACTGAAAAATCTTTGTATATTTTTCTAATTTCTTACTTTCTTATATAAGCCAAATGGAGCCAGTTCTATGTTACTTTCATCAGACATGTTGGGGGAAGCCAGATGCCTCTTCTGAGTTTCTTCCTGGGGTCTGCACACAGAGAGGAGCAGTGAGCCTCCTCATAAGAGCTTGGGCTGGGAAGCAGGGCCCAGGTGAGAGCAAACAGTGAAGCTGGCAGCAGCGCTGCTGCTGGGGTGAGGGTGACGGCTTGTGGTTGAGGCAGTAGCCGCCACTGCTGGGTGACCGGGATTAGGCAGTGAGGGCTGAGGAGCAGAGACCCTGGTCGCCCCTCAAAGTCTGGGCGGCCTCAACGCAGGGCAGGACGTCAGCGTCAGGCCAGCGGATTCCCTCCCAGTGACCTCCTTTGCTTTGCATCACCCAGCTACTCCCCGACCTCTCCCAGCTACTCCCCGACCTCTCCCAGCTACTCCCCAACCTCTCCTAGCTACTCTCCCACCTCTCCCAGCTACTCACCCACTTCCCCCAGCTATTCTCCCACCTCTCCCAGCTACTCACCAACATCTCCGAGCTATTCACCGACATCACCAAGCTACTCCCCAACTTCCCCAAGTTACTCACCCACCAGCCCTAACTATTCTCCAACCAGTCCTAATTATACCCCGACATCACCCAGCTACAGCCCAACCTCACCCAGCTACTCACCTACTAGTCCCAACTACACGCCGACGAGCCCCAACTACAGCCCAACTTCTCCAAGCTACTCTCCGACTTCACCCAGCTACTCCCCGACCTCGCCCAGCTACTCCCCTTCAAGCCCACGCTACACACCACAGTCTCCGACCTATACCCCAAACTCTCCCAGCTACAGCCCCAGCTCTCCCAGCTACAGCCCTACCTCAGCAAAGTACACCCCAACGAGCCCCTCCTACAGCCCCAGCTCACCGGAGTACACCCCGACCTCCCCCAAGTACTCACCTACCAGCCCGAAGTATTCACCCACTTCCCCCAAGTATTCTCCCACCAGCCCCACCTACTCGCCCACCACCCTGAAGTACTCGCCAACATCTCCTACTTACTCTCCAACCTCTCCGGTCTACACCCCAACCTCCCCCAAGTACTCACCCACTAGCCCCACTTACTCACCCACCTCCCCCAAGTACTCTCCCACCAGCCCCACCTACTCGCCCACTTCTCCCAAAGGCTCCACCTACTCACCCACCTCCCCTGGCTACTTGCCCACCAGCCCCACCTATAGCCTCACCAGCCCAGCCATCAGCCCGGATGACAGTGATGAGGAGAACTGAGGGTGAGCAGCATGCAGTGGCACCTGGCTAGGTGAAGGGCGGCTCTGGGGGTACTTGTCCTCTCCCCTCCCCCATGGGGTGCAGGCTCCTGGTCTGGCTGCCTTGTACATAGTTCCTGGTGACAAAGTTCCCTGTTGAAGTTCTGGTCCCATTTCTGCCAGGCCTTTTGTCTTGTCCTCCACTTGTGCTGTCTCAGAACCCACTCACCCGGCTGTGGTGTTCTCCTTCCTGGCCCCTAACCCAGGCCTGTCCCCAAATCAAGGATCCCTTCTTGCCTGTGGCTTGATTGGGGGGTAAAGGGTATTTTAACTTCTTAGGGGTAGTTCCTGCTCTGGTTGTTAACATCTGATCCTCGGGAAGAACAAAGCGAAAGCTGCCTTTTGTCTGTTATTTTATTTTTTGAAGTTTAAATAAAGTTTACTAATTTTGACCAAAAAAAAAATATATATATATAGAGGTTACCCTTAACGGATTATAAACTGATTTTTTGAATCATGGATCATGGTACTACTGACCTAAATTTTTTATCCATTTGTTTCACAAACATTTATTATATTGAACATTGTGTCAGATGCTTAGGACACATGATAAATGGGTGCGTAGCTTTAAGTAGTTGATAGTACAATTGAGCTGAAAAGAAAAGGATACATAGAAAAAGATTAAAACTAGTAAGAGGGTGATAAATATCACATTGACAGTCTATATGGTGTATTGCCAGAGCACAAAAATCTTTGCCAAAACCAAATAAGATATCTTATGGAACTGAGTAGGAAAGATTTTTGGACTTGGCAAATGGAAGGGATGATCTGTCATCATCTGAGATGGGAAGTGGCAGAGTGGAGCAGGTTGTGACGGTGGGTGAGGTGGGGAGATAATCGGCATGTTGAGTTTGAGTTGTCTATTAAACATCCAAATAGAGATGTGAAACAGAAGTCAGATATTGGATTTAGGGATTGGGAGAGAGGTCTTGACCCTGTAGGTGAGATCATCAGAAAATAAATGTATCAGGAAAGAGAAGAAAAGACAAGAACGAACCCTGGGGCAGCCCCAGATGAAGAGGCCATGAAGACAAGGCACCAGCAAAGGAAACTGAGGAGGAACCGCCAGTAAAGCAGGAAGGAACTCAGTGGGCTTTAAAGCCCTGAGAGACCTGAAGAAAGCATGTCAAAGAGAAGCAAATTGCCTGTGTCAAGTGCTGCTGAGAAATCAAGTGAGAGGAAGGTTGAGAACTGACCACTGAATATAGCAGTTCGGAAGTCAGTGATGACCTTGAAGTGAGCAATTTCCATACAGCAGTGGGGAGAAAGCCTGCTTAGGGTGGTTTTAAAGAAAAAGAGGAGGGAAATTGAAAACATTGAGACTAGACAAATCTCTCAGGATTTGCAGTAAAGGGGAATACAGAGATGGGGTGAAGACTCACAGAAGAAGTGGAGTCAAGTGACTGGTTTTAAGATAGGAAAATAATACATGACGTCGTGCTGATTGAAATGATCCAGTTGAGAGGAGTGTTTACTGAGGATGTAACATCTAGAGGGAAGTATTGGTAAAGCAAGGTCCTTGATAGGAGATATGTATACAGGGGCATGATACGAGGAGCTTTATTTTATTACACACTGAGAAAGAAACCAGTTTATTTGACACCTGCCATATGCTAGGCACCATGCAAGTGCACCATCCACTCTCCTAAATAATTTTTTACAGCAGCTCTTTCAGACTGTCCCTGGGGTTCAGAAAGATTAAGTATCAT
Organism: Vicugna pacos; assembly: GCF_048564905.1. Taxonomy (NCBI): domain Eukaryota; kingdom Metazoa; phylum Chordata; class Mammalia; order Artiodactyla; family Camelidae; genus Vicugna; species Vicugna pacos. Next base: position 112,249,576 of record NC_132988.1, on the reverse strand, counting down.
GAGCTAGTGAACAGCAGAGTCAGAGCCTGAATCCTCACCTATCTTAGTCCAAAGACCCTTCTCTTATCTTGACACATGCTACCTCCTCTGAAAAGGAAAATGAGCAAGCAAACACACAAAACTGACCTTCTGGCAGGTGTAAAAGATGGGGCAAATTAGAAGGCAGGAAACCAATTAGGAGACTGTTTTAATCATCAGCATGAGCAGTGGGGACCGCAAGGGCCTCACTGTGAATCCAACCAAGAGACCTCCATGCAGTGTGTTCTCCTGGGTCTGGACTCATGGGAAGTGGGTTGTGCTTCTGGAGTCAGGAGAGGATGGAGGAGGGAAGGAGTCTGAGACGCCCACAGCTTGCCCATGTGGGCAGGTGGGTTTAGATGTTTCTCGTGCATCCTGTGGGTTGCGAACGACAGTGAGAGAGGGAGAGTCCTCACAGGAAAAGACAATACTACTGTGTGTGGTTGCACAGTCTTCCTCTGTCCCGCCTTCATTGCTGCAGTTCTTCCCCCACGTCTACCTCCCCGTCTCGCTTCTCATTCACTGAGGAATGGTCAGTTCCTGGCAGAAAGCTCTTGGGAAAAGAAAAGTGGTTATAGAAAAAGAACTGTGTTACTACAGTGCTGAGAAAAGAAGCAATTTGGAAACTAGGGTAGCAGAACAGTAAGGACTGGCGAGGAGGAAGAGAGAGGCCCATAGGAATTGGTAGAGAAGAGGAGAAGGAAAGTTGTTTTCCAAAATAGCTGCCACTGCTAATATCTACTGACCAATTACCATATGGCAGATACTTGTGTGTAGGGGATGTGTGTGTCAGGGTGTGTGTGTGTGTGTGTGTAGGAGAGAGAGAGAGAGGTGGGGAAGGGACTATCTTTATCCAACGATTTAGGTGCTTTCATCAGATCTACGTTACATTTGAGAACACTGTGGTTGGCTGAAAAATAGCTACTCAAATAATATCCACATTTGAATCTCTGGAACCTGTGAAAGTTATTTTATGTGGTAAAATCAGCTGTTCACAGATGTGATTAAATTAAGAATCTTGAGAAGGGGAAATTACCCTGGATTATCCAGGTGGACCCTAAATGCAAACACAAGTATGTTTATAAGAGGAAGGCTGAAGAAAACATTACTACACATAGAGGAGAAGGCAATGTGAAGATGGAGCAGAGAGAGATTAGAAGATACCAGCCTTGAAGATTGGAGTGATGAAATAGCAAGACAAGGAATGACACCAGCCACCAGAAGCTGGAGGACGCAAAGAGTGGACTATCCCTTAGAGCATCTGGAGGGAACATGGCTCTGTCGACACCTTGATTTTGGCCCAGAGGTATTGTATTCAGATTTCCATCCTCCAGAACTGTGAGGGTTTTAAGCCACTAAGTTTGTGGTAGTTTGTTATAGCAATCACAAGGAACTAATATAGACACCAAGGGTCTGCAAGTTTAAATAATTGGTCCAATAAGTGGTTAAGCCCTCCTCTACCCAAACAGTGTGACTTGAGTGGCCTTGAACAACTGTGGTCCCTCCCAGTACCTGGGCTTCTTTAAATGTTACTGAGAGACAAACATAAGAATTGGAATTCCTGTTGGCCTGTAGTGTCCAGAATAATTACTGCAGAATACCACTCTGCCATTGATCTTGGGGATAACAATTAATAAGCATTTCAGTTGGAACTCAATAAAACGGGTAAATCATCAAAGCAAGTCTCCAAGAACATTTTGGAAGAGTTTTGGACAGAGTCTCTTAGAGGTTGGGTGAATAATACCTATGGTGTCTGGAGCCTTCCCCTGGCACAGCCTCAGACCTCTAACCACCCCCAGGAGCAGGCAAGCCCACCCCGAGAGCTGTTTTCCATCTCATCTTTCACCAAAGGGCAGGTGGAGCCTTTCTTCATAGAGGGGAGGGGCTTCAGTCTTTCCACAAGCCCCTCACAGTCCCTTGTGCATTTGCTCTGGGCATTTCCCAGCAGCTAACGGGACAATCCTTCTGGAGTGGGTGGAGCAGGGAAAACATTTGGTAAAAAATAGTTTCCAATCCCCTCTCCTTCTCTGAACTGAGGACTTGATTAAGTTGGGTTTTCAAATAAAGTTAAAAGTTGTTCTAAAAGTTTTCAAATTTCCATGAAAAATTTTGTCTCTGAAGGTTTGCAAGCTCTTAGTACTGAAAGCCTGGCCCCTCTGTGCTCCTCAGTACCATGGACAGCCCCTCATCTGATGCCTGGTACTGGGGGTTGAAGCCAGTCTACTCAATTTTATCTCTGCCATACCTTCCTCCACCGACACACATTTTTTTCCAGTCACAGGACCTCCTCACCTTCTCCTCTATATAGGATACTTCTTCCCAAAACTGTCTTCTCTGCACTCTCTAGGACACACACAACACTCCTGCCCTCCTTAGTTTGACTTAGTCACACTCTCAGGGGTCAATCCAGAAAGCCCTCCTTGACTAACCTTCCACTAGACCTTGGGAATCCTCAGGCCCGTGTGCGTATCTTTGCCACATCCTGTAACACTGACAATATAATCATCTATTTCACTGTCAATGAGCTCCATGAGCAAGGATATAATTTCACTTATTCATTTTACCCAGAATCCTAGCACATCATAGGGGTTCACTGGGATTTGTAAACGACTGGGTGAATATATAAACAAATAAATGGGTAGCAGTGATTTTGTTGTGTCTGTAGCCTCAGCAGAGAGTCTCACATGAAGATAATGCATCTGAATCTTCTCTCTGTCCTTCCTTTACACGGCCTTGCTAAGAGCAAGTGCTCAATACTGTATTATTGATGGATTCCAATCAAAACTTAATCTCGTTTGAAGAAATTTCAGATGTTTCTGATGGTATTAACCTGAGGGCTCTAAGTCCTGATAACCTAGACCCAGAATCCATTTTAAAACTTTATCCCCTCACAATTCCTGCCCCCAGACCCTTAAACATATCGGACAACTCACTGTTTTCTGACAAGATATAAAATTCAATATTTCTGTGGTTTTGTCTGTGCTGTTGTCTCTACCTAAAATGCCATTCCCCCTTCTGTCCAGCTAGAAAACACTTCTCAGGCTCTGAGGTCCAGGTCCAGCTTAATAACCTGCACCCATTTCTATCACAGTATTTTCTACACTTAATCAAAGTAGTTAAGTGTTGATCCCAGGGTGCTACGAGATCTTGAAAACAGAACAATATCTCACTGAACTGTACTCCAGTGCCTAGAGCTTATCTTGGGCTTAGAACATTGAAATCCTCAGTGAGAATGAATGTGTGATACCTAGCTGGACCAAATCAGAGCCAAGGAGGTCACCTGTCACGAATACAAATTAGGTTCTTTACTTTCAGAGTCATTTTCCAGAAAAATTAGACAACACACACACAAAAGGCAAATGGCCAACTTCAAGAGCACAGAATAAGTTAGTAGGGAAGGCAGGACAAAAGCCAAAGCCTCTGGAATCCAGCCTTTCCACCTGTCAGCCCAAGAGGGTCCACTTGGTCATTTACCCATCTTTCTTGATTACTGGGGCTCTCAAGGGCTGAGTGAAGGGTCTGATCACCTAAAAGTCCTTGAACACCTTTGACTCAGGGAAGCAAGTGGCTCCTTTTCCCAGCCAGATGTGTCCTCCCTAGGGAGACTGCAGACAAACGTGATTAGCTTCCTCTCAGTCTTCTATGAATTGCAAATGTGTTTCACTCACACCGCAGTGACATCCATTGTCTGCCTCTGTGCAGAGGCCAATAATGTCAATTAAATGCCAAAGCTCACTAACAGGTGTGCTGATTGCCTCTGCAAAATAATGTACTGGAGCAGCATTCCAAGTGTGAAGTAGACAAGAAAGAACATTCCATCTCTTCCCCCACCCCCATTCCCATTTCCCTTATTAGCTTTTACATTTGGCCCTTGCTGCCAAGAATCGACTTTTCCCCGCTGAAAACAAAATCAGAATCATGCTTCATATGTGCAAACTACACCAGCAACATTTCTGATAAATAACATCCCTCTCACTATTTCCCCACTGCAGGGCTGACTCTCAGGTCTTTCTCTAGCTCCCCTCCCCCAAATCCAACCATCCCACTCACAGCTCACGGAGTGATCTTCCCGAAGAGGAAAAGCTTTCAGTCTGTCATCTTCATACTCGAAAGCCTTTAATGATTTCTCATTGTCTGTTCAATCAAGTACATATTCTTCAGATGGACACTCAAAATCTTCTATCTAATGGCCCCATACTATTTTTATGAAATAATCTTGCACTGCACATCAGCCCACCATGAGCCTTGTCCTCTGCTTTTCATGTCGGCTTCTTCTAGCAAACTTCCATCTGAAATACCTTTTCCTACAAACTCAGTCTGGTGAAATAACCCTTCCTCCAGAGTCACTTTTGCAAGAGACCTTTATAGAGCTTATCAAAACTCTTTGTTTCCCTCAAATCACACTTATTTTTGAGCATTTACTGCACATGTCAGACACATGCTAATTACCTTATTTGCATAACTTCATTTCATCTTTACAAAATGAGATATTGTCACTTTCATCTCATAGATGGGGAAATTGAGTCTCTAAGGATTGAAGTAACTGGCCCAAAGTCACAAAGTTAGTAAGAGGTGGAACCTAGTATTAAACCCAGAGAGGTGCAATTCCAATGGATAGGGTCTGATCCTATATGGTGTATGTTGGCATCCCAAGTAAAATCTTACTGATTACTGTGCAAATGAGGATTCATTCCTGTGGCTGCCTCTAATATCAAGTCATGAATTCTGAGGGAACATGCCATTTTCACCTGTGTCTGCCTTCTGTTCAAAAGCAGAAGCTCAAAGACAGATGTTAAAATTTTGAAAGCAATTCAGTCTGTCCCTGGAGGAACATGTCTGTCCCTGGATCTACTTTTTACTTTGAGTGTCTATAGATTTGTTGCATGAAAATGTGAACTGAAATCCTACTGGCATAGAGGCTAGGATCAGTGGTCACATTTATATCTAAGCTCTGTGACTGAGAGCCACAGGGTGATTTATTTAATGCTTATAGCCTGTAAAATCACATGGTGTTAGCCTAGACTCATGAGAACACTGTGTTTCCATCATGTTTGGTTTCTGCCCTCCACTAGCTCAGGATCCTACCCAGAGAAAAACTTTGCCCATTCCTGCTGCCTTCTGAGGTCTGGCTTCCTCCCCCAAGTCCGCAGTCACTATGACAGGCCTGCTGCTCACAGATGGAGCTACGGAGAAGCCTGCCCAAAGATAATTTTCATTTCAAAGCTCAAACATGAAAAGCGCTCCCTTGCTGGGTAAATGAACCCACTGTTTTCTTGTTAAATCAAGCTCTTTTGAAAGGAAGCTGGAGAATGAAACTGGCAGAGGAATTGGAGAGACGGGAAGTGGAAAACAAAACTTTGGTAGCCCTTTTTTTCCCCTCATTTTCAATTTTTCAGCTAAGCTTAACTTGGATGAGTAAATGAACTATGTTTTCCTAAGATGCACTTAGAAAGCTGAAGATCGAAGAGGGCTTGCTTAACAATACAGCCTGGTATCTATGACCCTTGATCTAACTGAACTGGCTAATTAAACTGCTTAATCCAGAACTTATACCACTGCAGTAGTTTGATCTTTAATTGCAGGGGTGGGTCATAAGCATCCGTGTTCCTTTTACAGAAAAAAAAAAAGTAGAAGTTCAACTTCCTGGAGGCCCAAATCCATGAATTAGCAGTGTCTGCTAATTCTAGAAAATTGCAAAAGGAAAAAAAGACTGGAAAATTTTCATAGTGGGCAGGGGGCAGATTCTACCTCCCCCTTGAACCCATCAGTCTACCTTGGGTCTGAGTCATCTCTTTTACAACAAGCAGAAATTATTCTCATGGTTGAATGATTAGTAGAACTGAGCTATTCTGTTCCCTGGCTAAGAACAGTCTTTCTCTCTCTGAGAATATCTCTGTCTTTAGTTCTGAATGCCCTCTCCCTACCCATAGAATCAGGAGAAATGCAAGAGGGGAGGAGTGAGAAAAAGAAAAAATTTTTATAGAGACTGGGCAGCTGATCATCTTGATGCCCCGAGAGCAGACAGAAAGGTCATCTTCACTCTTACAGATGATCTGAGACCCCACTCAGGTTTAAGTCTCATAATCTTGAGGACACACACTTATTAACCCCCAGATAAACAGCAACAGACTCCTACCATTGTCATTTGACTTTCTTCCTTGAGTTAGATATAGGAGACCTCTAATGAGTTAGGGCCCTCGGGCTCTAGAGAATGCCATGGCTTCAAAAATTCTGGTACAGCTACTTTTGGCTCTCTACCCCTTTCTTGCTAACTGAACCCATTCTTCCAATGGCTGGCTGTGAGGGAGATATGAGAACACACACACACAAGCCTGCCTAGGGTTGGACCATTGCTAAGGGTTGGAATGGAGCTAAAACTAAACTCCTCATACCCAATGCATTTAACAGGGACCTTGGACTGGATTATAGGGAAACTGAATACTCTATTAGTTTTCCAGCTCTGTTTCACTTCCCTCAGTGCCTAAATCCTACTCCCAAATGTTAAAACACTCTAGATGATTTCAAAGAAGAATGAGAGGACAATGGTAAGACTTCCCTCCATCTGGGGGCAAACCCAGCTTTCCTCACATTAATTACATAGATGAAAACTTAAAAAGAGGGAAGAAAAGAGACAGAATATTGGGTTTGGAATTATTTGTGTACATGTTAAGGCTGGCTCTTCTTTAGGACCTTTGCTCTTGATGCTTCCTTTGGTAAAAAGTGTTTTCTTATAACTCTTCTAATGAGGGCTCAGATCCTATGTCATCTCCTCAGAAAGGCCTTCTCTGTTCACCCAGTCTAAGGTGGTTCCCCACCCTCATGCCCAGTTATTCTAGCTCACTGCTATGTTTTTCATTTTCTTCATTACACATGTTATTATTAGAAACTGTCTTGTTTACTATCCCCCAATCTTCATCAGAGTACAAGTTTCATAATAGTAAGTCACATGTCTGGTTTTTGTTTTTTTAGAGCACCCCTGGGACATCAGACTCAATTAATATCAGTGGAATTGGGAAAACATGTCAGTTTTGTCTCAACAGACTCTTTTGAGGACTCAGCAGAATACAAGGAGCATAACATGTGCACTACAAACAGCTTCCAAACACGAGGCCAGCTGACGGAGCTCTCAGACACTGTAGCGCAGTAAATTCTAAGGAACTTTCCCATCGTCTCCGGGCACTTTCTGAGCTTCATTCGTATCCTCACTCATGTCACAAGCTGCTTGAGGCCAGAGATCGTGTGTTTACTTCTGGGTAGGTTCAGTGACATCTCGGAGTTAATGAGCATTTATGCACCCACCTGTCACCATACATAGATGATGACCCTGGCAGGAGAATGGCCAGGGAACAGAAACCAATCACAGTGAAAGAAGGAGCCCAGAGGGGAATGAGCCGATTCAGATCATGAACACCTAAGGCCCTCAGCAGTATTTGAAAAACCTCAAGGGCTGAGAGTATGAAAGAAGGAATTCAGGAATAAAGATCATGTTCCAATGAACAGCATTTTAGACCTCAGGCTTATTATTGTGTGTCAAATACTAAGTTAGTGTATATATGTACTCTACCATTTATTTCAAATATTAATCAAATGAGAGAAGTAATAACTATATTCTGTGATAAAGAAGAGAAAATAAAATTTGAAAGGTTATTCTAGCCCAGGTCAGTCTAATAATAATAATAATAATAATAATAATAATAATAATAATAATAATAATAACAACAACAACAACAATAACAATAATAACAATAGCTAATATTTGGATAAAAATTACTATGTGCCAGGCACTATCTTGGGCAATTCTGCTATGTTATCTCACTTAACCACATAAGAGTACTGTGAAGAAGGTACCATTATTACTCCTAGTTCTGCAAATAAGGAAACTAAAGCGGGGAGGGTATAACTGAGTGGTAGAGTGCCTGCTTAGCGTGCACAAGATCCTAGGTTCAATCCCCAGTACCTCCATCAAAAAAATAAAAAATAAATAAATAAATCTAGTTACCTGCCCCCTTCAAAAAATAAGGAAACTAAAACACAGAAGTTAAATAAATTGCCCAGATTCACTCATTATAGAACCAAGTTTCAAACCCAAGTGATTTGGTTCCAAAGTCTACATTCAGAACCACCATGTTTATCTACTTTCTAGGGTCCAACATTTCTTCTTGCCTTTCAGTGTGTTCTTGCTCATATCTCTATGGTCATCATCATCATCATCATTGTCAACACTTCTGTATGTGTCCAGTTTGGTTCAACCATAAAATATAGGGTCACAGGTGAGACTAAGTGAGGATAGGTGAGTTAGAACAAGTAAAATGGGTTTATAACACAAGTGAATTCAAGTGCCATACCTGGAATTATTTTGAAATTTACCCAAAGCGAGCATAGAGATAGCAAACATTTTTAGTAGAGGCCAGGAGACCCAGAAGATAAACTTCTCATTGTTCATTTTATTTTAATTCTTGATAAAAACATTAAAAGGTTTGCATAAGACCAACCTAGATGTGTGGCTAAACTTCACAGCAGATTCAGACTTCTTCAATGTGGAAGATGATGGGTTGGTTGAATGAGACACAGAAGCCTGGTTTTGAATCTTGGGTTTCATTAGCCTACTAGTTATGTGACTTTGGAAAATTTGCTTAAACTTTCCAACCCCAGTTAAATTATTAAATGGTGCTAATATTAGTTCCCAACTTCTGGGACTAGTGTGAGGAGTAAGCCAGACTACGTTTACCCTTGATTGTATGCATTAGCAAAAGTGAAGTATCTTAAGAGATTCCCTGCACATAGTAGGCAGTATAAATAGGTAAACTGAATAAGGAGTTTGTATCCAGCATTCCACCTAGAATAAATCATACACCCAGTAGTAATATGTATGGCATTTTCATGTTCAGATGATAAGAATGCAAAAGAGTTAATTGGCAAGAAAGGGGAAATTAATCTGGAAGAGAGCACCTTTTTATAAAACAATGAAAATGACAAATAATAATCAGAAAAGGACAAAAGCAAACTCTTTTTTATTATCTGTCTTAAGTGAGAATTAGAAGAAAGACCCCCAGCTTCCAGAACCAAACCTTTTCTCATCTCCTGTGTTAGAGAAAAGAAACTCAACTGGCAGGATGGTAATTCAGACTCCATAATTAGATGGTGAATGATAATTAATCTTGGACCCTGAATCAGTTCCCTGCCAGCATGCTTCCTTTCTCTGTGCCAGTTCTCCACTGCCCAGACCCCCTCAGATTCTTAAGCCCAAAATCACTCATTTGAGTTTGGCTTAATTAATTTCCCTCCAAAGTCTCACCTATTGCCTTCGCTCTTTGTTAAGCTTCTATTGAATTTCCTCACTGATTATATTTGTTTCCTCAGAGCCTGGAGGAAGGACAATAAATGTGTAATTTCTCACCCTTTGCAACAATCTTCAAGGACTTGGAGGGGAGCCCCTCCCCCTTTCCATTTTTGCTAAAAATTTGCATGAAATTGACATTAAGCACATGTACACAATGTGCAATGGACTGCCAAGAACAAAACCCAAAGGAATGGATATGGTTTTATTTTAAGCTGTATTTTGGGTAAACAAGGCTGAACATGCTTCAGTGGTTCCCTCTGTCACCGATGACACCTAAATTATTCTTGGTCAAGCCCTTGAGAAGCCTCAAGTGCGTCATGTAGGGGAGACAGAAAGAACAAGACTTGGAGACAGACTGGAAAGAGTTGAGAATTAACCCAGGTTTTTGCTTTTGTGCCAGGACAAATAATGTGAGCATTCACTGAGAAAGGTAACATTGGAAGAGAAGTTAGTTCGAGGGGAAAATGTTAATGGTTTTAGTTTTGGAAATGTTGAGTTTGAGTTGCCTTTGGGATTGTAATAATCTTAACCCCAAATTCTTTTCTTTACAGAAAAATTCCTTGAAAGAAATATTTCTATGCAATGTCTTAGGTTAGGGTTCACTGAAGGAGGCCATGAGAGGAGGATTTGTGTGGAAATGACTTGTTAAGAAATGTTTATCAGTCAGATTCCCACAGAGGGTAACTTTGGCTCAGTTCCCAAAGGAGCCACGAGAGATGGTAGAAGCCACCACCATCACGCAGAATATCCAAAATGGGGGGTAGTCAACAAAACCTCAGGGCCTTTTGTTTTCTCGTTTTCCCTACTTAGACTGTCACCTGTTAGATTTTTGCAGGGCTAGCTCCTTACAATTCAGGTCTCTACTCAAATATCTTTTTCTCATAGACACAAAACTAAAATTGACTTATACCACTGCAACCACCATCACCACCCCGCAACCACACCCCCACAGCCACCCTACTTCCCCTGACCACCATGATCAGTGCCACCTCCACTGTCCCCTCTTCCACCAAAATCACCCCCAATGCTACTACCACTCCCCATCGTCATGTTCACCACCATCCCCATCATTGCTACCAACACATGGAACTTCGCCACTGCTATCACCATACCCCCATCGCTAGTAACTGCAACTTTGTTTTAATTTTCTTCCTAGCACTTTGCACTACTTGATGATCTATTACATATAATAGGCTTGTTTAGAGTTGTCTGTCTCTCCCATCTTAAACACAGCCTCCTTGAGAACAAGGACTAATTTGCAGCTGCAACACCAATGACTCGAGCACGCCTACCACAAGGTAGGCTTATATAGACTGGCTGCCTATTGAGGAACCAGAGAGAGATGGGATCACTACGGAGAAACAACTCGGAAGAAATGAGGAAGCTGAAGTGCGAGCCCAGGGGGAAAAGTGAAGTTACCCAGGGCAAGAGAAGCCTCTCATTCTGAAAACAAGGAGGTGTGGGTAGGACTTCAGACCTGGCAGGCTGCAGTTTCTCTGTGAAACAGGGGCTACTATAAACTTTTTTGTCTGCCTCAGCCACAGATAAGCTCATGAAACAGTCAAGGCAAAATTCTCCCCGTCTCTATTGGTTTTATGAGCTTATCAATTAACCCAGTGTGCTTCATTCATGTCAGACATAAAATACCTTTATGCCATTATATACCCTTGAAACTGGAAATTTAGAGGGAGAATGAGATCTTGGGTGGAGTCTGGGGGTTGCCAGTGTTCTGGTCTACCCAGCTGCAGAAATCTTTCCTGGGAGGCAGTGGAAGAGAAGCAGTCTGAGGAAGCTCCTCTCAATGCCTTACATCCTGACGTTGGCATCGGCACAGCCATCTACTGCTCATCACATTTGATCCCAAGAAGCAACATATTTTAGAGAAAAGAATTTTAGACACTGACCTGAATGCTGTCTTGCTGGTGGCCAGGTGATCTCTGGCCAATTATTCCTTGTTTCTGAGCCTCAGTTCCTTTGGGTCCAAATGCCTGGTGGGGTAAGCTATCCTCTATGGCCCCTTCTGGCTGTTGGGTCCTCACAACTCTATGCACTTTCTACAAAAGAGGAAACAGGCTCAGGGTTGTGAGGCAACTTGCCCAAAGCAACACAGCTCCTGAGTAGCATTCGAGCCTAAAGTCCAGATCTATTCAGTTCTAAGCTAGACTCCTACCCTCCCCACCCCTCTGCCTTCCATCTACCCAGCCATTGCTAGGCCTTCAAGCAGAGAAGTCCACAGAATGACAGCCCAGGGTCCCAAGTTCCAGGCTGAGTCTGTGGTCGAGGTGGAGGGCAGTCCCCCTGAACTGGACCTCTGCACTAACTCGCTCAAGCCTCCCTCCTCAGCTCTGCAGACTCTTCATTCCATCCACATGTGCCAGCCTCCCCATTTCAGCCCCTGGTGCCAGTACTTACGTAAAAACTGTCAAACGATGCAGTGACCCAAGAAGAAGGAGGTAGGGAAAGGGGCAGGAGGATAAAGGAAGTGATTAATGAACCTAGTGCTTTGTTAGACTCAAGGCCTTTGGGGACCCACTATGACTGTCTTTGGGGAACAAGGAGTGTAACCAGCTGGGGAGGGTTTGCCCTTGGTCTCTGAGCGCACCTGGCTGGACTCCAGCTTGCTGCTTCGTGGGTGAGTGGGTAAGGCCATTCTCTCTGTGCCTCAGTTTCCTCCCTATAAATGGGAAGAACAATACCCACCTCACAGAATTATAACATGAAGCAGAGGGGAAAAAAGCCCACACATGCCTAACACCCTACAGGTGTTTGATAAATGGTGGTCATTATTCTTTTCCCCTGAACTGAGCAAAAGGTGCTTATCGGAAGTGGCTGGGATGCAATGAGCTATTTGCTGTCCTGAGCAGATGGGTATCTTCAGACAGATGGCAGCACCTTCCTGCACCACAGCATCTCTCCCTGACATCTACACTCCAGCCTGACAGGGGACCACGCCACAACCCAGGCAGGTAATGCTGTTGTCATGGTGATGAAGTTCTGTGCTCGGTCCAGCTCTGGTCATCCAGGGCACACAGGATGCAGATCAACAGCTCTTTGTTTGGAATGGAGATGAGGCTGCTAACGATGAGGGGGGCGTGGGATAATCAACAGCATCAGGACTGCCACAAATTCTCAGTGTGTCTAAAAGCAACTCACTTGGGTTCAGCAGAACTTGGTTTCTTCATCTGTAAGAAGGAAATATTAAAATACAGCATTGCTGGAAGACTAAATTAGGTTACGCATGTGATATTGCCAAGGACCATGCCTAACACAAGCCCATATTGAATGTTGGTTCTTTTCTTCCTTTACTGTTACTTTTAAAGAGATAAGAAGGGAAAAGAAGGATGGAAGGAAGGAAATGGGAAAGAAGGATGCAGGAGGAGGAGGAAAGAGGAAAAGGATGAGGAAGGGGAAAAGAAATGCTAATAACCACAGCTGCAGCAAAAACAATAGCATTCAGTGTGTCCACCCCGTGAGCTGTTGTTCCAGACTACTTGCATGCCTGGTTAACAATCTCCACTGTATGTGTTTACCATTGCTGTAGTAACAGATGATCACAAAGGTGATGGCTTAGAAGAATACAAACTTATTATCTTTCTGGAAGTCAGAAGTCTAAAAATGTGTCAACAGAGCAGAATTCCTTCTCAGACTATAGGGCAAAACCCATTTCCTTGCCTTTCAGCTTTTAGAGGTCACCCTCATTCTTTGGCCTGCAGATCCCTGCATTATCCTTCCCTTACAGCCTCACTCCAAACTCTTTCTTTTGTCATATCTCCTTCTCCAGTCAACTGTCCACCTCCCTTTTCACTTATAAAGGTCCTTGAGAAAACAATGGGTCCACCTGAATGATCCAGGGTAATCTCTCACCTCAAAGTCCTTAACTTAATCTCCTCTGCAGAGTCTCTTTGATTATGTAAGGTAATGTGTTCATAGGTTTTGGGGATGAGGATGTGGTCTTTTTTGGGGGGTGGTCGTTATCTATGTACCACATTCAGAGTGGGTATTATCATTGCTCCTTTTTTAAAGGTTAAAATATTATAATGATGAAAATACCACTTAGAACATAATTATGAAATTCTCCAAAGGTTACACATTTGTAAGTGAAAGAGCCAGGATTCAGATGCCCTCTGTCTGACTCTGCAGAATTTGTTCTTTCTGCAGAATACACTGAAGAGACTCAGTTTCCTCTAAATCCCAGAGGGCTGTATTGAATGATCTTTGACGGCCACCTTCTGTCTGATGTTCTGTGGTTCTCCATTCAGGAGAAGAAGCAAAGGCTTGTTCCAACCAGTCTTGACCACTGTTGGTTTCTCTTCTCTTGCTCTAAAGAGGGAACATGAGAGTCCTTGGGCATCTGCACCAGAGAATGATGGGAAGTGAGCATTTCCTAAGCAAGGAATTAGAAAACTGCAGAATGAGCTCTGTTCCTATGTACTACTTGGAATAATAAATGCACAATCTGCTTAAGATGCTGAAATATCCTCCCACAGGGATCTCGTCTCCTGGCAGCTTGACCGTCAGAATCAATGACAATCATGTTGGCATTTTGCTAATTGAACCAAACAGGAGGTAACTGGTCTTGAGAAATCCTATAATGAAGTAATTAGTTGCTCCATCAGTAAACGGAAATAATAATCACAGATTGTTCAAGCTGAAAGTAAACTTTCTGACTGGAGATGGGTGACCTGCAGCCCAGAAGTGTCTGACACCTGACACAGCTGTTAGGGACAGAGCTGGAACAGACACCCAGGTCTCTGGCTGCTGGTCTAGGATTTTCTTCCACAGGACCATCAGCCTCTGGAAGTTTGAATGCAAATAGCTGGTTTCGCTGTAAACTGGAGCGTCAGGGGTGCAACAACGTATTACATACACGTAACAGCCTTTGTTCCAGGTAAGGGAGGGATTGCTGAGGAGTCCAGAGTCTTGTGCAGCTGGGGAGAGCCTTTGGGTCCATGTATCCATTCACATGCCACCTGAAGACCTTACCAGCCCACTCAGCTCTCAAGGACTATTTTCCCTTTTTTTTTAATTACAAAAATAATGGATAATGACTAAAGATAATTTGGAACATTTTTAAAGTAAAAATAAATCATCTGTCATAAGTTACACATGTTAATCACTATTAATATTATGGAGAATTTCCTTCCAACTTTTTTCTTCTCTACGTCTACTCAACAATTCTTTGGAGAAACCAACCCCTCCCTTTATATAACAATAATAAACATCATTGTGGTCCAGTGGTCCTCGCTCTGCTCCCCCAGCCTCTAAGTGAGAAGCGTGAGACCATGGGATCTTTGCCTGGGTCACAGGGATTTGTTCAAGTGTGGCCACGTGAACCAAGGCTAGCCCACAGAAGACCTCCCTGGGACTTCTGTGAGAGTTTTGGAAAGGGTGTCCTTACTCTGAAACATGAAGTCTCGGGATCAGATTGGCCATGGGGTCTTGCTTTCATGTGGGGAAAAGTTGTCTACCCAACAATAAATCCAAGACGAAAGAAACAGAGCTTGGGGGACTAGAGAGAGAGACAGAGAAAGAGGAAGGGAGGGAGGGAAGGGAGGAAGGGGGAATGAGAGAGAGAACCCTGAAAAGATCACTTGATGCCTCGACCTAAATTTGCTTGACACTAGCTTTGCTCAGGAGATTTCCGAGTTTCTATGACCCCATAAATCCCCTTTTGAGGAAGTCAGTTTGAGTGCCTGCCACTTACAATTGAAAGAAAGCTGAATGATACTGGAATTGGCATCTGGCTGGTGTGTACAAGTGGCAGAGGCCCAAGCATGAAACTGGCTAGTTGAGGCAGGATATGAAGCCGTGAGAGGGTGAGATGCCTCCAGCCCCAAAGCAGAGGTTGAAAATCCTTGTGCTAACATGGACTTTTTGTAGCTACTTCAGGCAATACATGCAGCTCTGTGCCCTGCATTTTTCACTTAGCATAATTGCAGTGATAATGACAATAGTTTGTAATTATTGCACATTGAGTATTGTGTGCTCTGTATTTTCCAAGCATCCTCCCATGGTATCACTCAGCCCTATTAGGTATGTGCTATTATAGTCATCATTTGCAGTCCCAAAGTAGTTGAAAAACAAGCTTAAATTCAAACAGCTAAAAAGGATGCAAATCTTATTGTTCTGGCCCAGAAAAAGAATTCCTAACTACTCCTATTTTTTCTACTTCATAACCATGTTTCTATGGATTACTTATCCTTTGCAAACATTTTTAATAGCAACACACAATTCCATGGAGAACATGTAACAGTAAATTTCATCTTTGGGAAAAGGACACAAATGAAGACATAAGGAGAGATGGGTCAAGGCTGCTGAGACAAAGTTTGGATCTTGGTGGCAAAAACAGTGGTTTTTCCAGGGAAAGCAGATTGGCTAAAAACCTTACATGGAGTGGATCCCCAACGTCCTTCCCCCTGGGCGCTGGTAACTGGTATCAGTTCCCTCCATCCTCACTTCCAGGGGCCCTGCACAGGTAATAAGATGTGCAGTAACAGAAGAGGAGATCTTTACAGCTGCAGGGGAGAGAGGGAGGCTATTCACTCAACAAAGGTGTGTTGACGCCGCCTGCTCTGTGTCCAGGGCTATAGCAGTGAACTACACAACAGAAATTCTTGCCCTTACAAAGTGTACATTCTGCTTGGGAAAAAGTAGCTAAATCAATCAATCAATGGAACATATCAACTGAAAAAGATTGATAAGTGCTAAAGAGTGAAAGGAAATAGGGGAACAGGATAGGGAGATAAAAAAGGTTGCAAGTGAATGGAGTTATCAGAGGAAGTGATGTAGTGGAGGTGACATTTGAGCAAAGACTTGCAAATTGTGAGGAACTAAGCCACGTGGAAAAGGCATCCCAGGAACGTGTGAACACAAGGGCTCTGAAGCAAGGGAATGCTCCACGTGTTAGAGGAAGATCCAGGAGCCCATGTGGCAGGAGTGGAGCCGGTGAGGAGATGAGTACTAGGATATGAGTCAGAGAGGGGACCGGTCAAGAGCAGACCCTGGGGGGCCTGGCATGCCACGCCACATGAGTTCTTTGGTGTTTGCTTCGAACAAGATGAAGGACACTTGAACAGAGGCGTGAAATAATCTGACTGAGAGTTTAATAGGATCCCTCTGGTCCATGTGTGAGGAACAGACTGTAAGACGGAAACCAGAGGCAAGGAAATCAATGAAGAGAGATGACAGTGGCTTGGAATACAGTACTAAGTATGAAGGTACTGAGAAGTGATCAGGTCCTGGACGAGTTAAATACAGAGCAGAAAGGATTGCTGATAGGTTGGATGTGGAGTGAGGTAGCCAAGGAGTCAGGGATGGTCCCAGGTTTACAGACATCCCCTAAATCATCTTTTTTTGGATGGTTTGAAAGTTGAAGTGGACCTTGTCCCTGAGATGAAAGTGGGTGGCTGCAGATGGTCCACCGCACACTCCTGTGACAGTTATTTGATGAAATGTGAAGTGATTTTTTAAAAATTATTTTTATTTTAAAAAAGGTAATTGGCTTTTCCAACACATTGGAATTCTGAAGCATTGTAGGATTATTAGCCTTTAAAAATGTGCCTTTCTCATAATGTTCTAGGTGAGTTCTACTCTTTTGGCTAGTCTGTTTCTAAATCATATTCTGTTAACTATTTTCTGGTTCTCTGTAGTTTGTGGTAGTGAACAATGGGAATAACTTAAATATCAAGGAATTATTTAGACATAAATTGCAGAAGATAACAAAAAAAGTATTTACATTAAATCTTATTGTTATAGTAAAACAATATATATAGAGAGATCTGGGAAGACTTGACATACATACAATGATTTTAACAATAGATGTCAAAGTGGAGGAGATTATGAATGTTCTTTTTAATTTTATTTAATAAGCTTCTGTTACTTTTATACTAAGAAAAATAAAAGAAATGTAATAAAAGAGGCAGTAATAAAAGTATTAAAAGAATTCTATTGCAGGTTATTTGGGGGGTTCCAAGTAATCTCTTCCTATCCAATATTAAGGTTCTTTAATTTTGTTATCCTTAGTGAATAAAGAATCAGTCTGTGGCTGAAAATCATTTTAAAATTGAAAAAGAAACAGAGTTTTAAAAAAAGTTTTGCAAATAAGAAAGATAGTCATAAAGCATAAATATTTTAACATATTTTATAGGACATGAAAATTACCAATATTGAACTTGAAAGTGAGAGGCTGGGATTTTAACTTTCATCAAATCCTCATTTTGGCTCCATTTGTTTTCCCCAAGTAGTTACCTATACAAAAAGAAAATAGGAAGGCATCTGAGGCATCGTGGAGTAGACAACAGGTGTTGTACTAAAACCCCTCAGTTTTAACCCCAGCACAACTTGTCACTATCATTTTGACCCTGGAAAGTGTATGTTAAATACATACATAGATCAGATTCTTCATCTGAACAGTGCTGATGATGAAAATTTCTTCCTCATGACATTGTTGTTGTGAAGAGACAAAAAGATGCATCTAGAGCACCTAATGTGGTGCAGCCATTATGGAAAACAGTATGGAGATTCCTCAGAAAACTAAAGATAGACTCACCATATGATCCAGCAATCCCACTCCTGGGCATATATCTGGAGGGAACTCTAATTTGAAAAAATACATGCACCTTGATGTTCATAGGAGCACTACATACAATAGCCAAGACATGGAAACAATCTAAATGTCCATCTATAGATGAATGGATAAAGAAGATGTGGTATATCTAAACAATGGAATACTACTCAGCCATCAAAAAGAATAAAATAATGCCATTTGCAGCAACATGGCTGGATCTGGAGATCACCATTTTAAGTAAAGTAAGCCAGAAAGAGAAAGAAAAATACCATATGATATCACTCATATGTGGAATCTTAAAAAAAAAAGAAAAAAAAAAGAGGACACTAATGAACTTATCTACAAAACAGAAACAGACTTGCAAACATAGTAAACAATCTTATGATTACTGGGGAAAAGAGGGTGGGATGGGATAAATTTGGGAGTTTGAGATTTGAAAAGGTTAACCACTAGATATAAAAATAGATTAAAAAACAAATTTCTTCTGTATAGCACAAGAAACTATATTCAATATCTTTTAATAATCTTTAATGAAAATGAATATCATAATGAATATATGTGTATATATGCATAACTGGACATTATGCTATACAAAAAAAATTGACACATTGTAACTGACTATACTTCAATTTAAAAAAATAAAAAATAAAGCACCTAATCGTGAAGTTCATCGTGAGGTTACTTCTCTGTAAATGATGATTGTTATTATCTCTTCAGATTACACTCAACCTGAAATATCCATTTGTCAATATTCCAGCTTCCAACCTAGATGGTTGCTGCTGCCTGCTGAGATCCTGGGTCCCTGTAGGGGACTCCTTTGTGGCAAGCACATTCCTCATGTTCTTGATGTGTTCTAAGGGGATGAAACAGAGTTGGAATCAGAAAATGCCTATTAGCTTATCACCCCAGACCCAGGAAAGTATTCTGAAACTCTTCTCAGGAGGCATTGTAGCCTGTTTGCCCAAAGGACACTGTAGATGGAGTTGTCATGTGGTCGGCATATGGCATTTTGTATTATAATCTGTTGTAATATTTCCTCATTTAGTCTGTTTCCCCAACTAGACTGAACGTTTTTGAAACAGGAACTATGACTGATGTACGTTGCTCTCTTGGTGCCAGGGACAGTCCATCTTGCAGAGGGTTGCTTATTAAGTGATGGATGAATGGACAGAGGGATATATAAGATCAGACGTTCTCAGCTACATATATGTTTCTGACCTATTTGGCTTTTTATTTTTTTGTAAAACAAAAAGAAAGTCATAACAATAGTGCAAAAATAGTCCTACTAATAGCTTTCCAGTTCCATAAATGGGTCAGATTTAGCTTCCTCTGAGCAGTAACCAATAGTAATAAAAAGGCATAGATTTGATTCCCCAATTCACTGACATAATGTATCTGTTAATAATTATGTTCACTAGAGGAGAACAGAGTCTATCTGAAACTCAAAAATGTATTTAACAGTTTTTGTTAAAGTGATGAGAGTGTTAGTAATATTAATTGGCTAATGGAGAAGAAGGAAGGGAGAAAATGAAGAAGGAAAGCTTATTAAATTCTTAAAGATGAACCTTGCTGGGCTCAGAAGTATTTATTTATTTATTGAGGCTTACTTTAGAATCTTTATCTTTTCTCTGATACATACCCATGTAAATTTTATAAGGTTCAACCTAACTTTTCATTTCAATAATTTTCAAATGACTAGCCCTCCAACTCCTTCCCTTTCCTAAGCAGATTATCTCACCCTCTGTCTCGTGAAGACAATATAAATACAAAAACAAACCAACAATCGGAAACCTGGAAACCAAACCCCTTCATCCACAAACTCTTCTTCCTTTTTGTAACAGTGGAATCGCTGTCTCTTCTCCCACCTGAAGTGTAATCCCGTTACTTTCAACTTTCTCAGGGTCTTATCTATTAATTATCCCTCCTCTTCTCTCATATAATTTCTGATCTCCTTTTCTATTCATTTCTGCCATCAAAAGGTAAACATCCTCAAATCTGCCCAACTGAAACAAACAACAAAAAAGGCATCCATTGTTCCTTTTCCCCTTCCAGCTAACACTCTCTCAACCGTCCCCTATCTCTTCATATCCGAAGTCTAAAGAGAATTCTCTACCTCCATTGTTCCTGTTCATTACCCTGCCCTATCATTTCATACATGACAACATATAAATGAATTTGGAAATTAATAGACATTTTCTTCTTATTTTACTGACCATTCAGCAATCCATGTACAGCAATCCACATACCTATCTATGTACATCTATAGCTCCAGCCCAAGATCTCCTAGAGATGTTCATCTCTGAAATGTTACCACTTCTTCCCTTCCAGTGAAATGGCTCCAGACTCTGTCACTACCACAACAGCCCCTTACAAGTCCACCTGCTTTCATGGTGCTCCCCTAGACTAATTGTCTGTAATGCAACCGGTTTTCAAAACAGATCATGTCTCTGTCACTTGCACCATCCAAGGACTTCCAATTACTCATTGGACAAAGTCTATGCTTCTTTTGGCATAAAAAGCCCTTTGAGTTTTATCCCCTGCATGCCCCTGCAGCCCTTTTTAAGCATCCATAGTCCAGTCAAATAGACTTCTTTCAAGGCCTCAAAACACTAAGCTCTCACCAAACTCCAAACTTCCCATGTGTTACTATTTTTGCCCAAAACACTGTCTTCCATCACCTCTCTTTCATAAGCCCTTACTAAATCTTTAGGTCTAAGATGCATCACCTTTTCTAGGGGACGTTCCTGGAAGTCTAGGCTCCAGCTTCTAGGCTATTTTAGTATTTTAAGTGCTGTTTCTTATATGAGCATCATTTCTCATAGCACCAAAGCATATTATTCTTATTCTAAAATAATACTCATCACTGAAGTACTCATCACTTCCCTGAAATTTCATACTTAATCATTTGTTTCTGCAACTAGCCTGTAAGCTCACAGAAAAAAAAAGCTTGTCTGCTGTGATAGCTCTGAAATCTATGAGAGGGATCCACAAATTGTAGATCAGAAAGATCATTTATGGAATGAATGAATGCTGGACACTCAATAATTAATTAAGACACAATGATTTTAGGTGGTTAATAAAAATGAGTGGCAATCAGAGACTCTTGACTAGGACAGTAACAATTTTACATTTTATATGTATTTTATATTTAGTATTGAACATGGATTATACTCTCTTGTATCTGTAGATAGTAGCTATTACTGAATTTTAATAATCTCCATTTCCATCATGGAGTCTATAAAACGCTTTAAAAAAACACATACACGCACATATATAGATATTGCTACATTTCTCTCTTTCCTGCAAAAGGGCCCATCACAATATTTTTACTTTACCTTAGCACTCTCATTCCTAGAACTCCTCAGTTTTGAACAAACTGCTTAGTTTCTGGATCATTCCATTTTCTCTTTTCTATCAGCAACTTCACATCTTTCCATCAGCTGTTCTCTTTCCAAAAGACCCTCCATCTATGTAATTTTGTCAGATTTCCTCTTTTTAGGTTCCAGAATTAACTCAACTAAAACTTCCCCATTTCTCTACAGAGCAACTAGAAATGCAAGGCCATTTTTTTCTTGTCTTTTACCTCCCAATCTAGCGGAGTGATCAGGACAGATGAGAATCTTAGGGGAAAAAGAAAGAAAGAAAGAAAAAAAGAAAGAAAAGAAAGAAAGAAAGAAAGAAAGAAAGAAAGAAAGAAAGAAAGAAAGAAAGAAAGAAAGAAAGAAAGAAAGAAAGAAAGAAAGAAAGAAAGAAAGAAAGGAAGGAAGGAAGAAAGAAAGAAAGAAAGGAAGGAAGGAAGGAAGGAAGGAAGGAGGAAGGAAGGAGGAAGGAAGGAAGAAAGAAAGAAAGAAAGAAAGGAACCTGAACAAAGTAAATAAAATGTAAGACTGAGTGGATGAGTAGATGCATGGAAAGATGGATGGATCTGTCCCATTGAAAACTCTGAATTGTGGTGGGGACGAGGAAAAACATGCCTAACCTCACCTCATTGGCTAGTAAATTAAATCTGAAAGATGTTATTACATGTGCAAGTGATCCAGCAACAAGGGTCACAATGGGAGGAAGAATTCATTTTCCTGAGTTCACTGAAGGAATCTGCAATCCAGGCTGAGATGTGCACCTTTTGCCTGACAACATCAAGAGCAGACACCACTGAGTAAACATAGACTTCTCTCCCATCAAATCCCACACAACCTTGTACTTCTCCAAAACACAATGCCCTGGAAACTCTCTAATGAGAGTTGTCCATGACTGAACATTTAGTTCTCATAAATCCCTTCTCTACTGCATCAGAATTTGGACTTGACAACCTTTAAGATTATTTCAAATTGAAGATTGTGTCATTCATTACAGTCCTTGAAAAGGACAATGGAAGAAATGAGTATCAATCAGGGTCCAATTAGGAAAACAGATGCCATACTAGGTATTTCAATAGAAAAAAAAATATTTAAATGCGTGCTAGAGGTGAAAAAGCAAACAGGTAGCAGCTGTCATTGTCAGGGCTGGGGACAGTGCCTGTTGCTGGTGGGGCAGTTGAGATCCATTTCTGGGGCCACATGGAAAGGAATGACAAGCAAGTACATAGGGCTTGCTTCTGCCCTGTTCTGCCTTCAAGTCTGGTTCCAACACCCTTTAATAGTGGATCCTAACAGCTAGCAAAGCAGAAACATAGGTTGCAGGTTCCCAGCCCCAGTACTAAAAGGAAGAGCATAGAGGAATGGATTTGGTGTTGAGATGTTGAGAGGTCATCATTTAAATTAAGGTAAATACAGAAATCTTGCTTCCAAAAATCTTAGATGCTTGCATCTTGGATAGGGGAGACATAAAAATTCCTTAATAACACTGAGATTCTGCAGAAGAGTAGCTGAGTAAGCAAAATGCATTATGAATCTTCATTTTCTCTGCTTGAATATGAATTATTCTATTTTTTACATAAGAATGTAGAGGGTGGGGGAAATGAGGAGAAATCAATTTGGATAAAATGATTTTGGGGGGGTGGCTGTGTCAAAGCTGGATGAAAAATTATGTTCTGTTGATAAAATGAACAATGAAAGTATGTGATGGAAAACTTTGTGAAACCAGAACCAACTATAGAATCTGATCAGAATTATTTTTTACAAGACTGAAGCAAAACAAAACAAAGTATGCATTTGGACCATCTGCCATTGGTCCTTAGAAGATAGTGTGGAATTTACCCAAACTTAATTTGTTGACAAAATGACATGCTAGGCAAAACAAATTTAATTTTCCCTCCAAAATCAAGTAAGGGTTTGCCACAATGGACTTGTCCCATGAATTATATTACTATTTTCCCTTATTTTAACTACTCACAAGGGTCCTTCTGAGAGTGAACACTCTATCATGGAGTCTTGTAACTCTTTAAATAGGAGGTGCTTAAAATGTTTACTGTTTTCTTGGAACCCCAATGACTCTGCTAACACAGACTCAGATATGAATAACAGCAGCTGAATCTATAAATGGGAAGTCTAGGTTAAGTGTCCAGATAAGACCAGTGTTTCCCCTCAAGCAACAGTATTCTCCTAACCTAAGAAATAATACTAATAAGATACTCTGTAGTTCCAGAGCAAGTTTTTCCATGCTTGGAAATCATATGAACATGGTGTGATCATAATTTTTAAAAGATTTGCTTTGGAAAAGAAAAGAAAATGAGGTGATAATTGCTTTATAAAATGTCAGTGCCATGAATTTTTCCAAGGTCAAGATTTTCCCAATTGTTTGTTTTTCTGAAATTTATTTCAGTCCTGTATCTTAATTCCCATTTGCAGAGCGTTTTCCAGTTCATGGTGCACTCTTACTGTATGATTTCATCAACTGCAGATCACAACAATATACGAAGAAGAAGTTACTATTATATCTCTCTTACGGGTGAGGAAACCAGGGCCCAGAGATTAAGTAATTTCTTGACCAGGATCACACAGCTAGCAAGAGGCAGAGCTGGGATTGGAGTCTAGTTTGGCCTAGTGCCAAAACTGATGCCTTTTCTAGAAATCTTTGTGGTCACCAGTCCCTGATCTCCATCTTTTTGCTAATCTCAGGAAACCTTGGAGAATTTTCCATGCATAAAAAGGGCTTCTAGTTTCGCCCATTGTAAACCTGGAGGACAGAGGCTAGTTCCTGTTACTCTCTACGTCCACAGAGCTAGTAAAGGACTGGAAACAGACTGTCCATCCATTAGACCACCTCTGACTGAGGGATAGAGTTCTCTATCTAACCTACACTCATTATGTCCTGCTGGAGGATGAAGACCTATAGTCCAGTCACTGGGCCCCAGTAGGGAAGGCAAAAAGGGAAAGGGGAGTGGGGAGGGTTGGAGGGTGAAATTGGAGGCAGAGTCCCAAGCCCCAGAGGTGCACTCGTGACATACAGAGCCCATGAAACCCACTCAGGTTTTGATCGGCTTCAGGGAGGATTTTGTGGGACAAGGATGAGAAGAGCAGGCCTGGAATAAGAGTCACCGGGAGCATAGCTGGTACACAATTTTCTGGGATATCAAAATCCACAGAGCTAACCAGAGGCAGAGGAAGCACAGGTCCTTAAAAATAACCTGTTCTACTCTCAGACTGTCGAATTTTACATCTTTGAAGATAGAGACTTAGGGGAAATTCATCAGTCTTGAAAACAATACTAACTAGCATTTGTTGAGTTAATCGTCTGAGTCAGACACTCAGCTAAACATTCTACCTGTGTTGCCTCATTTAATCCTCACAACTATTCTATGTTCTCCCTTTTACAGTGAGGAGGGTGAAGCTCAGAGAGGTAAGTAATTTGCCCAAAGTCACAGAGAAACAACTTTCTAAGCATAAACTTTCCCTTCTGTATAACAAAGATTATAACGGCTCCCCGCTGGGCTTAATGTCAAGATGAAAAGAGAAAATGTATGTATTGGAACGGAGTCCTGCATACAACAAATAACAGGTCTTCACTCTGTTATTTAAAGCAGAAAAATAGATACGGTTTGAATGCAGGTGGTTAAAATTCTAGTTTTTCCAGCCAACTATAAAGGTTCAAATACTTGTTTTGACATCTTCATTTGTGCATATTATCTTGGTTCTGTAAA
Organism: Vicugna pacos; assembly: GCF_048564905.1. Classification (NCBI taxonomy): domain Eukaryota; kingdom Metazoa; phylum Chordata; class Mammalia; order Artiodactyla; family Camelidae; genus Vicugna; species Vicugna pacos. The sequence goes on along the minus strand of NC_132988.1, from coordinate 112,224,574 downwards.
TTGCCCCTGCTTCCTTGTCTCTAGGTGCTAAAAAAAAAAAAGTAATGGGATCTGACTTGTAGGGCTATTGTGAGAATTAAATTTGGCTATGTATTTCAGTAGGCATAATCCCACCATGGCACCCATGATCTCTGTCCCCTGGTGTTACCTGTGCGATCTCCTCCCCTGAATGTGAATGCGTTGCATGGCTTGCTTCTAACCAATAAAATATGTCAAAGATGTTAGGCTGTCACACCCATGATTAAGTTCCATTATACAAGATTTGGTATTAGCAGAAGAGAGGAAGAGATTTCCCTGTGGGCCTCATGGAAACAAATAGCCAAGTTGTAAACGGCCTCTGGAGGGGGCCACGTGTCAGGAAACCATGGGCAGCTTCCAGGAGCTGAGCACAGCCTCCAGCTGACCATCAGTAGGAAGTCAGGGTCTTCAGTCATAAAGCTGCAGGGAAATAACCCCACTGAGCTTGAAGGCAGATTATTCCGTAGTTGAGCCTCCAGTTCAGAATGCAGCCTTACTGGCACCTTGGTTGTAGACTTGTAAGTCCCTAAACAGAGCACCCAGCTCAGACCCCTGACCCACAGAAACTAACTGGTAATAAACACGTGTTGTTTTGAGCTGTTAACTGTGTTAATTTCATATTCAGCCCAAGACACCTAAAGTTTGCTTGTAAAGCATGGCACAGAGACTTGCATGTATTAAGCCTTCAAAATATTAGCTGTATTTTCTACATATACCAATCAATAAACAGATGTTTATAAATATTTTTACTTATATATAATATATCTCTACAAATGGCTTCCTGAGTTATTGGATCCATGCCTTCTCTATACTTAAAAGGTCTTCTTAGAGTTTTCATGGCTAACTTCTCCTGGGTAAGGCCTGGAATTACAGAATTCCACTAGAGGCCCCACTCATCTGTCTTGTAACAGGGACTCAGAGAGGCTGGGAGTGCCTAAGATTCAACTTTATCTAAAATATTAAGGGCCTCCAAACAAAGAGGGACTCTGTGGAGTAGGTGGTTGGGAACAGACTGAGCATAATAAACCATGCTGTTTCTTCTTAGGTTTTCCTCACGTTATTAAATTAAGTGTCAATTTTGGGCAGATTGAATAACAGTAGCAAACATTCAGTTTAACAGCCATGATACTGTAGGCACACACTTTTAAGAGTCTCTCTAAGAGCCGGTTGGAATTCAGCCTGAGACAAATTCATAAACATGTATTTTATAACCTGCTTAGTAGGTTATTAAAGAAAGAGGCTGGATTTATTTAGCCATTGTTCAATGAGTGAAAATAGAATACGTTCAGAATGAAGACTTCTGTAAGGCTGTTGGTGTTTGGGAGGCTTCTCCCTCAGACCCCAGGCAACCTCTGAGAAGCTGATGACTCGTTGGTGAACACACTGACAGAAGCACCAAATGACACGCCAAAAGGAAGTCCCTGTCTTGCTATGCACAGAGTTCTCCTTGGCTTCAACACTGAATGAGGGGTTCATTCACACAGACTTTTCACACCCATTCTTGCACATTTTCATTACCTCAACCCTGAAAGAAGAAGAGAACTTTTTAAAAATTAACTCATCCTATCTTTCAACAAATAAGTTGTTGAGTAACTATGATAAGCCAGGAAAAATAAGCACAGAGAAGTGTAAAGAAGTTTAGTGACTCAACAAATGTTACACACCTGGAAAGCAGAAGTAGGACTCAAACTTTGGCTCAGCTTTGTTGATCTGCTCCTGACATGTCCTCTGACCACAAAGGAATTTACTGGTTTCTGTGATAACGATGGAGCTGCAACTTCAAGGGGAGCAAGATTTGGTGAGAATTACCTCCAAAAGAGGAATGGTGGCTTCTTGTTCTGAAGGGTTTTGCCTGGGGCTGTGAGCACCACCCAGGATGTATAGTGATATGCTCCAACCCCAGTCCTCAACACCGACGCTCTAACAGAGAGGCACCTCACCATTTCCTGTCCGGTGATCTTCAGACTGGCCAGTCACTCGTGTTGGGACTTTTGTCTATAATTGCATCACTTTATCATGGACCCTTTCTCTGAAGTTTGCTCTCCAAACATATTTTCTTAGAAGGCTAATGGGACTGAAAAACCACAACAAAAATCCCACATCACCTATTTCATATTTCATATTCTGTTCTCCATTCCAGCTACACTGGGCATTCATCCCTTTATTTGACTACTGTGGACAGAGCACCTCCTGTTAGGGGGGGCAGTTAGGAAAAAATGGATTTCCACTCAGCAAGAATAACTCTCAATCACTTTCCCTTGTGCTGTATGCATCTCCCAGCTCTCATCCTCAGTCTTAGCTATAAATGGCTTCTAACTTCTGTTGTAGTACCTTAGCAAAAGCATTCCGTTATTTCCAGATGTTGTACAGGGGTTTACACACCCAGCTACACTAACCAGCTGAAGAGGTATGGAGAAGAATAACTAAAAAAGGAGGGACTCTTGGACCCATGCATGTAAATGTGGCCGAGTGGTCAATAGGACCGGATCCGCACCAGAGGACGTGAATTTGAAATCGGGCTCCACCGCTCACTGGTGTGCATGATCCCAGGTAAGCTGCTGCACTCTCATCTACCTAACCTTGTTCTCAGAGGAGAATAATAATAGTAATAGTAATCATCTCATAGGGCTATTGGGAGAGTAACAATAGCTAACATAAGAGCTTAGAATAGTAACTGACACTTGGAAAGCACTCAGTACGTGTTAGCTATTGTTATTATAAAGAATATTAAATATTTCCATCTAAACCCTCGATCACCTTGCATAGCGTGTGACTTAACTTTTTCTAGCACATTTGAAAGAGCGATCTTGTAAAATCTTCTGTATTTGGTACTTTTTGTAAGAGTAATTCCAAAGGCATTATCATAAACATGGATTACCATTTTCTTAGCAGGGTAATAAAAAAAAACAAATGCTATTTTTCAAACTAAAGTTTAAGGCATACATTTGTCTTCTTATTCTGACTCGTTCCTCTTCTCATCATTATAGTTGGAATTTGTCGATTCTTTTGCATGTTCCAGGCCCTATGCTAATGTCTCTTTCCACTCTGATTTCTGGCTCTTGAGTCCCATTTCATGGCTTTGTATTCTGGTTCTTCTATATCCTGTCTATGTGAACCTGGAGACGTATTTACCTCTCTGTGCCTCAGTATTCACATCAGTCAAATGGGGAACCAAACTGGGTGTAGTATTATTGGACCAGCATAATACTTTGCACGTATGAGCTCCCATTAAGTTCTAGCTAGTGTCATGACCCTGAAAGCCAGGACAATTTCTGACATCATAGCTGTTCAGTTAAGACGTGTTGAATTTACGTTCTATGAGCAATGGGAGTAAGGACTCAGAACGAGGAAAGTGCAGGGTAGATGTAAAAAATGCAGAGCTCCATGAAGCTGGAGCATGAGTTGCTCTAGCCATGAAGGCCAAAACTCTCTTCCAGATGTCAAAGCGTCCTCCTCCCAGGCGTAACCCGAAAGCCAGGCCTCCCCAGTTCACTCAGCAACTAAGGCCAATAAGCCGCCTTAATTTGGAAAATTCCACTCACGTTCCTGGTCTCTGGCTCTCCACATGTCCCCAGGGGCTTTTATGCCAGCCTTGAATCCCAAATGTTGAAGAAGAAGAAAAGAGCGGATGGAAGAAAAAAAAAGGTAGAGGAAAGGTCGGAAATTTAAACTGAATTGTTTGGTAATGGAAAGTCCCTTTCAAGTCTCTTTAATTCTTTATTTGGATTCCATTGAGTGTGTGCCAAGAGGGAAAAGGGAAAGGTTAAATCCTTCTATCAGATCTGGCAAAGGAGCTCAGTCAAGCAGCTTAAGAGACGGATTAGCTGGCCTGCAATGCAGAAGTGTTAATATACAGGATGCCAGCAGGCCACACAGACCCCCTCCCGCCAAGCCTTGACATCCACTGGCCCTGGGAGGGGGCCTGAAGGAGGAAATTGGTCCACAAGGTTACAGATCCCCAAGGAAGTGCTAAATGGTCCCTCGGCACAGGGGCAGACGGGGCCTTAGGTACGCTCACCCTTTGAGGATGTGAGAAAGCTTCCTATTCTCCTCCCAGAAAATTGCTCATATATACAAGGTTTTGTCAGAAACCTTAGGGGATTCAAGGACCTCATGTATCCCACTCACAAATTCCTGCCTTAAAACTTTGAGAATTTTTTGCTAAAAATCTTGTTTTTCACATGCTTCTTCCTGGATGGCTTCTCTGGAGTGAAAACACTTTTTTCAACCAAGATCAGATCTATAATTCAAAACGTGCTTGTCGGTGACCCAATATGTCGGTATTGAATTCAACATCAGAGGTGAGTTCAGTGGAAGAAAAAACAACATCAAAATCCCTGGTCTTTGGAAGAAATGCTGGGCTCTGCTGTTGGCTCCAGCAATCCCAAGCTGGGTAATGTTGGGAAAGTCACTTAGCCTTTCAGAGTTTCACTGTCTCCATGACTGAAACAGTGCTGTAATAGTCACCTGCCAACCTCATCAGGTTTCCATCAGGTCAGACACTTCTTGTGTGGCAAAGTGATTTTCTAGTGATAAAAAGGACTATGTAAATATGAAAGGTCAGTGAGCAGCTAGCACATGGCAGACACAGGCGATGTTGAGATAAGGGGGACAAGGGTCCTTCCTCCCCTGAAGGAACTTCATGGAGTGAGAAGATGGACCAAACTTCAGTGACCACAGCCCACTGAGACAATGTGCTGTGATAAAGGTTTTATGAGGCCTCACAGGGAGAAGAATACATCACTTCGGAGAGGATCAGGAAAGGCTTTCTAAGGGAGAGAAATACCTGTGCTGAATTTCCAAAGGCAGTGAGGGTAGCCAGGTGGTAAAAGGGAGGAATGGGATATTTCAGTCAAAGGAATCATCAAGTTTAAAATCAAAGAGGAAAAGTGTGGTGGTAATTGCTAAGTATCTTATGTCATGCAGGTACGAGAACTTACAGTGTTGCTGGGGGTCTTGACTTAAAACATCAATTCCTTTTTGAAAAAAATTTGTATATATGTACTTTTTTTTTACTGACGTATAGTCAGTTTACAATGCTGTGTCAACTTCTGATGTACAGCATAATGCTTCAGTCACAATTCAGGGCCAGGGAAAGGAGGCTGAGATGGGAGAGAGTTTTGGGCATTTCCCTTCTTGAGTCTCCTCACTGCCCTACAGAAAGGCAGAGGTGGGCTGCCAAGAACATCCCATGTCTCCCCAGATCACTGCCCCCATCTTCTGGGGCTCTCTTGAAGGGAGATGTGACAAATGGTCACACTTCCCCTCATGCTTCAGATTCTTTTACCTTCTTTTGAGCCTTTTTCCCCAAATTTCAGATTAGAGGAAGTGCTTACTTCTTTGGGATCTTTGGGAACCTATCCCTAAATGGGGGACCCGGGGTGGACATCAGGAGAGGTGGCCTAGCTGCCCATGCTAAGAAGGCTGGGTGTTTTTTCTGCTCGAAGAACGCCCTCTAAAGTGTGCGTGAGTGCATGTGTATAAAGTCACGTGGGATCTGGAAAAGCCGGGGCAGCCAAGTACTTCTCCTATGAAGTGTTAAACTTGTGTGTGTTTTAAAGGAAATGCGTTTCTCATGTACTTAGGTTTAACATACCTAAATACTTCAAGATAGTTTCCGTCATCCAGGTTCTTAGAACTTGGATTTTTAGTCAAGTTCTCACCTTAGAAATAGGAAGCTGCAGGTTTTTCCAAGAGTAGAAAGAGCATGAACCAGACAGAACAAAACTTCAGTTTTTTGCTTGATGCCAGGGAAAAAAAGTCCCCTAAAATAAGCCCTTCTTTTAAATCTGCACCTGCCTTTTCTCTGTGGCTGTCCCACTCACCTTACTCATTGACAGGGTGACCTCACAGATTCGGTGGCCTAGGACAGCCCCAGCTCGTGCCCCCAGTCCTGGCATCATTATCTACAGTGCCCGCTTCCACACTCCAAATATCCAGGTTTGGATAGTAAATGGCATGTTCACCTAATATAGGGCAGAGTTTTGACACACCCATTCTCTCCATCCTTCCCCTTTGTTACAGTCCAGATGAAATACACTGCAAGCCACAAATGTAATTGGAAGTTTTCTAGTAACCACATTCAAAAAAGTAAAAAGAAATTGGGAGTTAGAGATTTGCAGATACTAACTTCTATATATAAAATAGATAAACAACAAGTTCATACTGTATAGCACAGGGAACTATATTCAATATCTTGTAGTAACTTATGGTGAAAAAGAATATGAAGACAAATATATGTATGTTCATGTATGACTGAAGCATTATGCTGTACACCAGAAATTGACTCAACATTGTAAACTGTCTATACTGCAATAAAAAAAAACAACAGTATTAAAAAAAGGTAAAAAGAAAGAGGCAACACCAGTTAAAATAATCTATGATAACCTAAAATAACCAAAATATTACCATTTCATAATGTAATTAGTATACAAATATGAATGAGATACTTTACCTTCCTCTACTCATACTAAGACTTCAAAGCTTCCTGATGGCACATCTCAAGTCGAATCAGCCATATTTCAAGGGTACAACAGCCACGTGTAAAACTGCCTGCTATACTGGACCACGCAGTTCCCGAGCAGAGCAGACTGTCACAGGGTCCCTTCCAAATGATAGCTGACAACTCCGTCTGTAAAATCTTAGTGTAAGAGGGAACATGTTACAGTTCCCATTATTGTGGTCCCAAGGCAATAACTGAGATTCATTGCCAACTTCATCCATAACCTATAACCCATTCTAATTTTCCTGGCAAATTGTAATTCGGTTCAATTAATGGACCCTCAGTCTTTGAATTAACTCACATTTTTTAAAGTGAATGAGAAACTACAATTTTCCACTGCAAAAAAAGGAAGGGAGGAAGACAGAGAGAGAGGGAGAGAAGGGAGACCTGAATTATCCATCCTTCTGGCCCCTTGCAATAGCACAATCTATTAGCCATTGAATCTATTGCACTGTCCTGTGAGTCAAGGTATTCTGACTGCCACTCTGACTTTGCTGCACATACGGTAATTATGTCCACCTTGCTTCAGTTGTTTAGTGCTACCACCTGCCTGGCCTTCGCTATTTCAGAAACTCACATTCCATTTGACACTAGCAAACACAGTCCATGGCAAAGTCTCTCATGGTCACGGTGGCCTACAGGGGACAGACACTATTAAACTTCTCAAAGATCTCCCCTTTCTTAAAGCATTTCTTAGTTGGGGGAACATCCTTAATTATACATTAGAAAATGCAGTCACAATACTAAATTCTCTTCAATGTTACATGTAGGTAAAACAACAAATGTGTATAGACTTCTTAACACATACACAAAAATTAATTTGGAATAACTAATTTACTCATTCAATTCTCCCAACACTTTTGTCATTTTGAACTGAGACATTCTCAGTCTTGTACCTAGTGCAGTGGGGGCTTCATCATTTAATGAAAAGCTGGTCTCAAGGTCCTTGTCCTCAATAGAATGCCACTCTCTGATCTACTTACTCACCTAAGTCGTCAGGCTAATCTCCTGATTGTATTTTGCATTTGGGGGATCTTAAGAGAATAAAATGCTTTTTCCTGCTAATCTGTAGACCTTTGAGCTTGATGAGCACCTGCATTCTTTTCATGCCCAGCCTATATCTTATTGCAATGATAGCCAATTCAAGTTTGGATCTCGCTCAGGCTTTACCTGCTTCCTTACAGCATCACTGACATCTGTCGCTGGAAACGATAGACTTTCTCCACAACTGCCAGATTTGACTGGTGGTAAATTCAGTTCTCATGTATTATCACTTCTTCTTCAAAGTAGGTTCCTACATGGCCATGTTCATCTATGCACATGTGTGTACACACACACACACACACACACACACACATGCAAACACAAACATACACATTCTATTATTGATTCTTCTATTCTTTTGTGAATTCTTATAAAGTATGGATTTTATATGAATTCCTTTCTCTTCTCCTTTCTCTCTTCCTCTGTTCTTTTCATTTCTTCTTAGCACTGAGATTGATGCATAATAAATAGCCAATAAAGACTTCTTGGCTAATTGATGTACCAGACAAATTATAATAGAGAGCAAGTTTTCTTAATCCGCTTAAAAAACTCACAACTGAACATTTAAACACTCAAGAGTAGTTTTATAACCCTAGTTGTCAATAGAATTCACACTCAACAGCCTCACATCATTTGTAATATGGAAAATTTTGTAACGTAAAGCTGATTCTGTTAAATGGTTAATGGCACAAAAATCACAGTGTCTCTAGAAAATTTAACTTAGAATCTCCAGATTTGAGGATAATTGGAATCACAGCTTGAATGCAACAGGGATAACTATTTGAATTTAATTTACTATTATGTGCAGTGTAAGGGCTGATTACTTTCCCCCCCAGCATTTTGGACTTTGATATAATTTCCTTTTTGTGAGCTAAATTTACTTAAGTGTCAATATTTTGCAATTCAAAGTACAAATTAACTTTATGTGTATTTTTTCCCCTAATACAAGTAAATAAAAGCAACATTCACCAAAATTGTAAATGGTCTCTTGTTTTGCCTTTGTCCAACACTTTGCACTTGAGTTTTATTTCAGAAATATGTGTCTGTCAGCATCAGCAAACCCAGAGCATTCCTAGACCAAGAGTCTTAATTATCAAGTGGATCCTTCCATCCTTACACTGGTTTTACTCTTGGGCTCTTCCTTCTTTTTCACCTGAGAAGCCAGTGTAGTATAATCCAAAGAACATGGGGTCTGGAGAACATTCGATTTGGGACCCAGCTTTCTGTGGGACGTTGAATGCTTACCGTGTGTTAAGCGCTGTTCTAAGCATTTATCAAACGTGATCTCACTTAATAATTGTTAAAATTTCTCATCTCCCCATTCTGAAAAATAAGGAAAATGAGACTTAAAGAGGCCAAGTGGCATGCTTAGGATCACATGGCTAGAGAGTGAAAGCTTGATCTCAAGTCATTTAACAGAGTTCCAGTTCTACTGCCCTTAACCTCTACCCATCGGATGCTGTAAACTGGAAGCGGCACCATTATCAGCACACAGCCTGGGAGACTGATGCAGCGACCTTACCGCTGGCTCAAGCCTGTATTGTCAGTGGATCATTATCGTCCAGACTGCTAAACTTGCCTTCTTTGTGACCTGAGAGAAAATCACCTAAAACCAGAATGTCCGCACCTTTTCAGTAACTCAGAGTCATACAGCCCTGCAAAACAAATACTGAACCAGCCACTAGCATCATTCTGCTTGCTGGGCTTACTCTTGGAAACTTGGTCAGCTAAGGATCCTATGGCATCTGGTTGACCCCACATGAGGTTCAAAGAGTCAGGGAGCGCCCCAGAGGGTAGCAAAACCAGACCTAGAGAACCAGATTCAAAAAATTGGCAATCCCTGACGCTCAGGACAGAGCAGGGACCCACTTGTCCAGGTCTAAGGACAATACTGTTAATCAGTCAGATGTCCAGCCGTGTGGAGGAGGCTGGTCTAAGAGCAGAGAAGAGGGATGGGAAGACCATCTTGGCGCATTCACGTTCCTACTGGCCAGACTGTCCCCGGTCCCTCCATACGACATGAAACACCTTGATGTCTTTCCACTAAGCTCACCTATTTTTGCTTAAGCAATTTCAACACAAGTACCTGTTTCTTGAAACCAAAAGAGTCCTTAAGATTGCACCAAAGAACAATTTCATGCTGGTGATTTTTTTCCTGGGTTTGGCTTTGTTAAAAAATTCAAAGGGCTGAAGCCAATCAAATTGAGGCTGTAATACCACCAGTTAAGACACTGCAAATGGGTTCCCATCTGCCCCTTTCTAATTGTAGGACTGTCAGCAAGTTATTTCACTTTTCTCACCTAGTCTACTCACCCTGTTTAAAATTGCAAACATACGCACAACCACACACATGCACCAGCACTCCCTATTTTCCTTCCTTGCTTTATTTTTCCCAGAGTACTTTTTCATATTTTATATACTAAATAATTTATGTATTCATTTTGTTAATTGCCCTTGCAACTAAAACACAATCTCCATACAGAGGCAGCTGGATCTCCCTGGTTTAGAGTGGAATTCAGTACATAGGAATTCAGTATATACTTGTGGTGGTAGTTGTTGAATGTATTATGTAGTTGATTAGACCATATCCATAGTGACCCTCTTGAGATCCTATGAACCCTGTGAGTTCACAATGGCAGTATTAGAAAGGCCTCAGGCTAATCTGAATATCACTAGAAGCACAATGGAAATAATACATTTCAACCATCGTGATGCTTCTCTAGCACATCTACCATCTCATTAAACAAGAGAATTTAATGCTGCTTAAAATTGCTATTTATTATCACTTTTCACTATATTCATAAATTATCTATGTCTCTTCTTTAGTAAAAATGACAGCACCATTACCCAAAGTGCAGTTTTTTGAGTGAGCAAAACAAGGGAGATGATGGAAGAAAAAACTGCAAAAGAATTATTTGGTCTGTGACTTTTCTCAAGTTAGTTAAACTTCTCAGATCATGTTCCATACTTGAAAAATGGTCATGGCATAAGACAGCACACGTATATAGCCTAGTGTGTGCTCAACAAGTGTCAGCTCCTTATTCCCTTTACATGGTGAAGAATGTCCTTTTCCAGCCCTAGAATCAAGAATTCTAAGTATGAAGCACTTTCCCACCTTGAATTATACTCTATTGTCAGCCAAATATGTAGAAAACCTCAGATGCCTCTGGAAGAGTCAAAAGAAGTCTAGTCTTCCTCGCCAGTAATGCCATGACGGTCACCTCACCACCCCAATTAAACAACCTAACAATGACAATTGCTATTGCTAATATTATAGCCTACATCTATTGAGCAACTGCCCCCTATCAAACACTTTTCTAAGGTCTTTACCTATATTTATTCATGTCATCTTTATAAGACCTCACTCAATTAAGTATCACTATTAATCTCATTTTCATGTGAGAAAAGAGCTGCAAGGAGGGGTCAAATAATCCAAGTACAAACTGTGGGCTTGCTATGCAAATGCAATTGAAGAAACTTTCCCTGTCTTTGCTTTCGGACCAGATTGCTCTTCCTAGGTCCTTATGCATACATATTCTAGAGTTACCTCTGTGTATAGCCATCTCCAGGTAGGAATTAAACATGGAAAGTCCACATGCAAAGTGTCAATAAATTAGAGAAAGCAACTGACCATGTCCAGAGAGGCAGGTGCCAAAGTTCAAAGATTTGGTTAAATATCTGACACTCTAACTACACAAACCAGGTCCTAAGACATCTCAGTGAAAGAGAGGATAATAGGAGCAAAAAGAGCACTGGTGGAACCTTGCTGGACCAGCGCAGAGGTAGAGATTAGCCCCCTGCAGAGAATTAGGAATTCTATGATGCAATCCCAGCAGCTTCCTCCTCTGTGCTTATTATTAGCAGTATTGCTTGAGGCTCACTGTTAGTTATGATAGAGCCTGTCTTCCCGAAGAACCCTCCTTCCCCAACCAATTTTGGAGAAGGAGGAAAATAATTAAGTAAAATTATTTACAAATAAATTATCCAAATATAACAGCTTTGGGGAGATAAGTAAGCAATGACCATGCATCTTCTATACCTAGATGGTTGGATCTGGAGCTCTCGGAACATATCAGAAGGGATTCAGAGTCTCATCTTTCAAGGCCCAAATGCATCAGTGGTGGGAAGGGCAGTGGCTTTAGAGTCAAAAGACCAGATTTTCAGTTTGCTAGCCAGGGCTCCGTGAGCAAGTTAGAAGATTCCTGAGAGACTCATCTCTTAATGGTGAAGCCTGCTTCTCTTACTTTCTAGAGTAGGGATGGAGATTAATAAACAGCATGTATACGAAGCTCAGAGTTTCTCTAATACTCCAGATATGTCCTTTCACCTCAGGGACTCTGTAACTGTACCTCCTTCATTCCTGAATGTCCTGTTCTGCCCAGTCCCCCTCACATGGCTAACTCCATGATAATACGTATGATCCTCTATTGTAATGCCCTGTTTACATGCCTGTCTTCCAGCTCTACTGTGAACTTTACGAGGGCAAGGATGGCATCTTATTATTGCACAGTTGCAACACACAGGAGATACATTGAAAAGTCCCACTGGGCACTTGTGATTCCAGAAATATGATAAACAAGGCATTCTAATGCTGAGAACATTGAAAATTTTAGATATGATATAGAAAGAGTTATTTTTAAATGCATCAATGGATTGACCAGCATGTAAGAATACATAAAAGTCAAAATCTAAGTGCAATAAGAGAAATTCAGAAAGTCAAGCAGAGCACTGAACTAAAATCTCATTCAGGGGTGTTTGCTGAACCCGAGTGGACTTGAGCCCTAGTCAGCAAAGAGACAAATTACAAGGTCTACCCAAAGGAAGGAGTCTTGTAGGAGATTCCCCACATGTATAAATTTGGGGCCCCCAAAACTACAACTTTAATTTAAGGATGAACACAAAATTTACTCCTAAAGGGAGTAAAAGAGTATGTCCCAGTCTCAAACCTCTAACTCTAGGAAGGGGGAAAATGTTCCTAGAAAATTCTTTGCTACAAGTTAGTCCCCAATCAAATTTGTAGTCCCAAATCTCAGTAACTAGGTGACTTGAAAACTTCTAGCTAAAATTGGTTTAAAGTATTCTCAGATTGGCAGAACATATCAGGAGGAATCCAGCTGCAAATCAGAACTCAAATAATTATTGAATTCAGAAAATAGGAAAACAGCTTTCTAACACCTCTTTCATTCAGTGTTTGTTGGGAATTCTAGAATGTTTAGGAAGACAAAAAAAAGAAACAGAGGTATAAGTTTATGAAAATAAAATAACAAAACTCTCTTTATTCATGGGTGATATGATCATCTACCCAGAAAAGCTCAAATCCACAGATTTATCATTCAGCTTAATAGATATATTATCAGGGATTCTTGATGCAAACTAATATAAAATACTGAAAACTCAGAGAATATATTTTAAAACAGAAACAATTTGTAATGGCATAAAATATCAAGTACCTAGACATAAATCCAGCAGAGATGGGAAGGAGTTTTATGGAAAATCTTGTAAAACTTTATTGGGAAATGTTTAAAAAAGACCAAAATTAAAGAAGTACTATATCATGTTCATGGATAGTAAGAGTCAATATTAATGTCATTTCTTTCCAAATTGGTCTATAAATCTATAAAGTCAATGAAATTCTAAGAACATTCCAACAGGTTATTATTAAAGAAATTGAAAAGCTGACTCAACCATTTTATGGGGAAGAGTAAATACCAAGGACAGCCAAAACACTACTGCAGAAAAATAGTGGGATTTAGCTTTCAAAATACCAAACATTATTACTAGGTGATAGTAATTAAAGCAGGCTGGTGCTGGTGCGCACATAGACAAATAAGTGTATGAGAAGAAAAAAGAGCCCAGAAGCAGGCCCACACATATATGGAAATATGATTTATGACAAGGCTAGCATTGCACATCAATGGCAAAAGATAAATTATTCAATAAGTCATCCTGAAGGAATCGGTTATGTTCATATGGACAAAAATGAAATTGTTACCTACCATATACAAAATCAGTTCCAGGTAGATTAAATATTTAGATATAAAAAGTAAAACTATAAAACTTTTAGAACACAAAACAGAGGAACTCCAGAATATTTTTTATGACTGCTGAACAGGGAAGAGTTTCTAAACAAGAAATAGAAAGTACAAATCATGAAGAAATGATGAAGTGCTCAGCAATATTAAAAACATCTGTTCATCCAAAGACCTAATATAAAAACTGAAATGACAAACCACAAAGTGGAAGAAGATGTTCAGGGATATATAATGACAAAATTAGTATCCAGACAGTAAATAGAATTTATATTAATCAATAAATTAAAGACAAACAACTCCATAGAAGAAAATGGGCAAAGTCTTTAATAATCACTTCACAAAAGCAGAAACTCTAATGACCAATAAAAATTTAAAGCCATTCTTCAATTCACTAGTAATCAAAGACATGCAAACTAAAACCACAAGCAGGTACCATTTTTTCATCCATCATATTGGCAAAAATTAGTTCTCAGTTAAAAATTGAGAATATCAAGCACTGGCAAGGATGGAAAGTAGGATTGTAAATAACACTTATGTACTGCAGGTAGGTTTATAAGTGGTTATAGTTACTGTGCAAAACAAGACAACAGCATTACATTGTAATGTTGAACATGCTCAAATCCTGTGACCCTATCAGTTTCACTCCCAAATGTTTATACAACAGGGAATCTTGCCCAAGCACATCATGAGTTTATATAATAATGTTGATAGAAGCACCAATAGCAAAAGGAAAAAAATTTAAAAGGAAGCAACTTAAATGTCCATTAGGAGAAAAAAAGGCTAAGTGAATTCTGCCATATCTATATACAGGTATCCCAACAGCAGTGAAAAGAATAAATCATAGCTTCATAAACAAGGTGGATATATCTCAGAATATAATGTTACGCAAACAAAGCAAATAGCAGAGGATTGATAGCAATGAATTCTATTTATGCAGATGTCAAAATTACGAAAAACTAAAAAATTCTATTGTTAAGTAATGCAAACATAAATGATATAACCATAAAAAAAAGAAAAGGAAGGTTCAACATAAACTTCAGAATTTCTATTGCCTCTAAAAGGAGAAGGACAGTATGTGGCTGCATAAGGTAAGTTTCAAAAGTATTGGGTGATGGTATCTAGATGTTAGTTTTATTGCTATTTGATATAATGTATGCATATTTTATTTTAATATTTTATTCTCTATTTAATATAAAGTTTAAGACACATTGAATGTGTGAATGCCTTAATTATATACCATCTTGCATTGGAAATCACTAACTTGAGTTTGCTTTTACTAAATATTTTAGCTAATGATATTAATAACTAGTATTTACTAAACCCTTGCCACATGCAAGGCACTGAGAAAGTACTTTGTATCTATTATGTTAATCTTCATAAAACTTTTCATCTTTAGCCCATAATATAGATGGGAAAACTAAAGAACAGAGAGGTTAGGTACATTCCCAAGGTCTCATTGGTATTGAAATGGCCCCTGTTGGATCCCTTGAGCTCACGAAGCCTTAGCTTATAGTATTCCATGCAATGTCTAGATGCCTAACACCTACTCAGTGGTCAGTGGACTAGCAGTATGGTTCCTACTACCAAGAATCTTGAATAACCTTGAATAACTCAATAGCCTTCTGAGGTGAGGTTTAGGGGCATGACCCCTGCGAGTAGGGGCTGATAACTAACAGGATGGATGTCACACATCTTGGGTACTATTAAAAACGTCAACTCTTAGGATGAATACAAAACAATACAGAAGTGCATATGTTTGTTTTCTAATAGGATTATTAAAAAAAAACACCAAGCTACTCATTTGGGTGGGGGAGGTAGAGTGAATCCACATGTACAGAGTAGTACTTCTGGGTAATAGTCACTTTCTTTGTGCTCTGTCATTTTATTTTCACCAACAAACCATGGGCATATTTTATTTTATTGCTTTTATAGCTGAGAAAACTGAGGGGCAGTCACACTTTCTACCTCACACAAGGGCACCCATCTATCAAGGAAGAAGAGAACGGAGTTTTAATTCACTCAAGTCTGTCTCGAAAGCGATGTTTCCTCTGCAAGACCATATCAAGAAGGAAACACTATCGTGTTTCTGCTATCTGTCAGTCTGTCCAATGAGTACAAAGTGGGGGCTACTCTGACATCTTATGTCTTATCAGCTTTGGCGTCAAATGATATATCAGGTTTGAATACAGAATTCACATGAACCTCAGTCTTTATAGTTCTCATCTGGACAATTATAATAATTAATAGTAATAATGGTAATAATAACAAAACCAACCTTACAAGATTATTATAGTGATTACAAAAACTGTCACATATAAAATGCTCTACGTCTAATAGATGTTTATACAGGTTTGTACTCTTACTCATCCCACATCTCTCTAGGTAGGAAATTAGTGAGCTGGGCTTGGATTTTCCAGTGAGTAGCTGAGAGGTCTTGCTGAATTGATTCCTCTCCTCTCGAGCTCTGTTTCCCCATCTACACCAGAGTGGTAGACCAGATGACTTTAGGAAGGGCCAACCCTAAGAGCCACAGTGGAGATTTCAAACAGGAGATGGCAAATATCCTCCATCATGTGAGAGCAGAGAAGGGAAAAAATGAACCTTGATCTATTCTCTGGTACAACAGGAAACCTAACTGTCACCACCCACTTTGCTGGAATCTGGGAAGGATTAATGAGACATAATTCTCAGTGCTCTGCCGAGAGCTATTACTGCCTTACAGAGGGAAAAATCCCATTGTTGCCAGCAAACAAGACTGAAGATTTGATGAGGTGTGAATATTTTTAGTGTAACAGTATGTAAACACTGCTTTTTTCATCCAAGTTATCACTCTGCGCACACACCCGTATGCATTTTTATGAGGCCATTTCTCCATGGCTGTAAATATTCTGTGCTTGCCCTTTTCCAGGAGCTCCAAGAATGTGCTGACCAGAGGCCCCAGCTGAACCCCTAGGCCGATTCCTAAGGCTCACCACATTCTCCGGGAGAAATGTTAATAGGCATATTCACATTTCGTGCCAATGTTTGCCTTCCCTCTGGCCAACACAGATTGCATCATGCAAGGCCAGGGGCAAAAGGGGGCCTCCGTGGGAGAAGGTTCGGTCATTTCATAGTGATAAATATGAAGCAGTAACACGAGCACCACGTCATAAAAGTGGGAAAAAGGCAGGAAGCCTGATTCCAAATTGTGTCCCTGCCACACTTGCTTAAAAAGTCAGAAGAAGACTAAATCTTCAAACCAATGCTTTTTCAGTAAACAATTCCACCACTCATTCATTTGACAAGTATTTACTGGGCACACTAAGTGCCAGATACTGTGCGACTTACAAGAATATAAAAGTGAATATGATGTTGTGTTCTTTTCTGGTGCACAGCATAGTGATTCAGTTACACACACACACATATACTTTTCGTATTTTCCATTATAGGTTACTACAAGATGTTGAATATAATTTCCCGGGCTATTCAGTAGGACATTGTTGTTTACCCATTTTATATATAATATTTAGTATCTGCAAATCCCAACCTCCCAATTTATCCCTCCCACACCCCTGGTAACCAAAAGTTTGTTTTCTATGTCTGTGAGTTTATTTCTGTCTTGTAACTAAGTTCATTTGTGTCATTTTTTTAAGATTCCACATATAAGTGATATTATATACTTCAACAAAAAAAATGAGAATAAGAATTGAAATGAAAGTGACGTGAAATAAATGAAAAGAAATGAAAAATGAGAAGTGGAAAAGAGCAGCCGGCAGCTTTCTGAAATATTTTATAACTTGATTTGAGTGATAATTACATGGATGTAAATATGTAGGAAAATTCATCAACCTACAAAAGTTTAAAAAAAAATAATAATAGTAACAATAATCATGTGTGTGTAAATTACGATAAAGCAAACATAGTAAATTTTAACATTTAGGGAATCACATTCAAGAGTATGTGGGAATTCTTTGTATTATTTTTGTACTTTCTGTAAGTATGAAATTATTTCAAAATAATAAAAATTCAAAGTAAAAAAAAACTTTTAAAAAAAGTGAATATGACTTAGCTCCAGCCTTTACAGTGACCGTATTTTAGTGATGGACTTGACAAGCACACAAGCAATGACCACTCAGGGTAAGTGTGCTGCGCATAGACTCCCTTCCTTCCCATTGTTCTGCCCATCTGACCCCTAAAGCATCACCCGCCTCTACAATCTCTGGGAAAGAAGCAGTTTATCTCATGTCTTCCCTGGAGGGGTACCCTTGTCAACTGTTTCCACACTTGAAACCTGCTCCACAGCTCTCACAACTGTTTGCTCATGTCTCAAACTCTAAGTCCCTGACTCCCTGAGAGTCTACTACTGCACCACTGATGGGCCAGGCAGCGGGTGGATGAGGCAGGGCAGGCTTTGCCCCAACACTGCATTCCCTACAGTAGTGCCACCACACAAAGCTATCTGCATGTTTCTAATGTCACCAAAGGGTGACAATCAAAGTAAAAACACACTAAAATACACTGAAAGCAGCAAATCCTGCCATGTCCACCTCCAGAACGTCCCCAAATCAACCACTTCTCCTCACTGCTAACGAGATCACCCTAAAACCAGCAACTCACAATTACTTGTAATTTGACTAATGCAACAGGCTCGTAACTGATTTCTCAGATTCTACTTTTTATCCTCCTAAGCCCCAAAATCTATTCTCCCTCAACAAACAGAACAAGTTCACAAAATATAAGTTAGATCACATCTGTACTGCATAATCTTTAATAGTTCCATAGCAGTTAAAATTCAAAATCCTCACCATGGTCTTCAAGACCCAGCTCCTGCTGACTTCCTTCAGCCTGTCTCTGACTTCTCTCCCCCTCACTATCTAGATCCAGATCACAAGCCTTCTCTGTGCCTGGAAGATGCTCAGTTTGTTTCCACCTCTGGGTCTGTGCATTGACTATTTTATTGTGTCTGAAACCCACTGCCTCCACTTCACGTGGCTGATGCATTTATGTCACATCTCAGCTCAAGTGGCCCCTCTCCACTGACTATCAGATTTATTCTCTCATCCCTTGAGATGCTCTCTAACGAAATATCCACTTTTATTTCTCCCAGAGCTGTTATCATGAGCTTAACACATCCTGTACATGTACTTGCTTTTGTATTTATTGTCTGTCTTGCCCCACCAGGTTTCTAAGCCCCACTAGGAAAAGCATCTTGCTGTCTACATACTTTGTACCTCTAGCACCTGGTATCTAGTACAAACGACAGTGGCTCAATGCATGAATGGTTATCCCCCTAATACAAAGGAAAACTGTAAGGAAAGTTGAACTGTTCACCCTTTTCAGACTGTTTACCAATCTGTAGCTCAGAATATCACCTCTTAAAGCCTCCAGTGTTGATTCCTAACCCACACACACAAGGGTTGTTCTGGACACAGACTCTATGCCCTGCCAGTGTCTGACCCCTTTGCTCTACACCCAGGCACTCAAGGGCATGCAGTCACCATACAGCAGCACATTTTATAAAGTCTGAATCTTTCATGTCAAATTGCAGCAAAAAATTCCAAGATGAGCTCTGTCCCTCAACATTTATCATAACAGCTCAGCCCCTTCAAATTTTCTTCTCCTGAGTGAGATGCAGAAGTGCCCCCTCATTCTTCTTTGTCATCAAATGAAAGATATAAGACCAAGAAAATAAGGAAACACATGCATTTTCCGGGGATAAGCAACAATTCTCAAACACAATGTCATCTAAATCCACCTTAAGTAAGGGGGATATTTTCCTAAAAGCAATGATATTGACATAGATGTCATCACCCATTGGTTATAACATCTTCCAATACTGTGGAGAACAATGGCCACTTGCCTGCAGACGATGTCCTGGGTCCTTAGTGATTTACGGGAAACAAGACTCCATTCAGAATCATCTGCTCCACTGACCACCTCTTAACTACCAATAGGCCAGCAGAAGATTTGAAACTATTTTAATGTTTTGGGTTTTTTTGTTTGTTTGTTTGTTTGTTTGTTTGTTTTGTGCTCTTTGATCCAAGGCACTTCTTTGCTAGATTGTTTTTGTTGTCTTGAGACACAGAAGGGTGGCAAAAAAATCTTTCCAAGCTAGGGAGGAGGCCTATTTTCCCCAGGAGGAGTTACTTCAAGGTACAGATGAGAGTGATAAACACTGAGTAATTTGACTGCTTGGAGGAGAGGCCTCTGACCCAGCCCAGGGGCGACAGCTGAGCGTGGCAGAAATGAGAGTAAGAGGTTTGAGAAGGTTTCCCAGGCAGGTGACACTGGAGTCAGCCCTAAAAAGTGAGTAGAGTTTCTAGGCAAGGAAGGGAGAAGAGAATTTCAGGCCGAATCAGCAAAACCCTGAAGGCAAGTGAGAGCACGAACTATCCTGAGAACCCAGGGGATTTCACAGCTAAAGCAGAAGGAGGCAGAAGGGAGGAGCAGCAACAGATGTGTCCAAAGAAGTAAGAAAAGTTCCTATCATGAATAACCTCATGACTAGTTAAGTTGGAACTCTTCTCTGAAAGCAAAAACAAGAGTGGAAGGTTTTAAGCAGAGGAGGATGGCGTCTGGATCTCAGGATTTCATTTTTGCACCAGAGCCTGCCAAGACAACACCCCTCCTCTGTTGGTGGGTATCATGCCAGGCCCTGTTCGCCTCTCTTGCTGTTTATGCCTGGGCACTGAGTCATCACCAGGTACTGGGATTTCTAAGAACATCAACCACAAACCATCACCTGAGAAACAGGTTTGTGTTCTTCAGTAAGGAAGAGACCTCACTGAAGTTCCCAGTAATTAAAATAAGAAAACGTTACTCACACAAGGGACTGGTAATTAGACTGCTTTTGTTTCCGAATGTCTTGTCTAAATAGATCATGATATTTAGAGGGGAGTTTTGATGTCAGAGGTGTCTTTCTTCTGCCTTCTGCGTGACTGCTGATCCTCATCCAAAACAAATTGAGGTCTGCTGGCTAATATTTATGTGATAGACCTGACATTTTCCTTCTTAAGGTTATTAATAAGTTACTGCATAGCAATTCAGGTTCATATGGAAAAAAATATCTCTTACATATTATCCACACCTACTCATCTAGGCTTCTAAATATCACGTGTGTGTTGAACCATTATCCTTCTGAATGACTGGCCCAGCAAGTCAACTGAGGAAAAGATCGATGTTTAGTTGTGTTAATTTGTCTACACTCACTCCACAATTAAAACAGAGCTCAATTGTGCAAATGGGGAAAATAGTAATAAAAAGTAATTAGAATATCAATTTGTTAAATTTTGCTAAACTTCAGAGGACTGCCAGGTATAGGCATTAAAGGAAGGATCAAAAGCTTCCGTTTGCACCTAGCTCTGCTCCTATGCGATTTTGTTACCTTGGATAAGCTTCCTAGCATTTCTGAACATATCCTCATCTGTAAAATGGGCTGTGGAAATGGCGTTAATGGGAAGCTCCCCATCAATATTGAAAGCAGGTGTCCTGTTTGGGAGGTAGGGCTATTACTCTCATCACCTCCACTACATTACTGAGTTTTTTTTTTAAAACAGTGATTATTGGAAGCCAATGTTATAGTGTTTTTATTGTCACACACAGTCATTTGGGGTTGGTTTGCTTCATTTTGCTCTTAGTAGGAATAAATGCTGGATTGAGAGCCAGACAGTATGGGGGCCACATTCTCCAGGTGTGTGACCCTGGTAAGTGACCTAATCTCCCCGAGTCTCCATTTTCTCATGAGCATAATGACACCCTCTGTCTAAGAGCTGTTGCGGTGATGATGGAAGCCCCCGCGCAGGGCTTAGCTGATGCTTTGCTAGTCCTTATTCTCTGTGCTCTGTAGGAAAGCTTAGCCGGTACTTTCCACTGGAACAAAGATCTTACCTTGAGGAAAGGCCAATAGGATCAAGAAAAGTAAGCAGTGCCTTCACCTCTCTGGGAAGCGTTTGTCCTCTGAAGCCTTGTCTCGTGACACTGAGCTTCCCTTACTGTAGGACAGGTCAGGCCATGCTTTTTGTTTTTTGTTTTGTTTTAATTGAAGTATAACTGACTTACAATATATTCGTTTTCAGGTTTACAATAGAATGATTCTATATTTTTATTCATTACGAATGATCACCAGTGTAAGTCTAGTTACCATACAAAGATATTGCAATATGATTGACCGTATTTCTTAGGCTGTACATTACATCCCCATGACTTAATTATTTTACAACTGGAAGTTTGTACCTTTTAATCCTCTTCACCAATTTTGCCCACCCCTTCATTCCCTATCCTTCTGACAACCACTAGTTTATTCTTTGTATCTATGAATCTCTTTCTGTTTTGTTACATTTGTTTGTTTGTTTTGCTTTTTAGATTCCACAATAAGTTAAATTATAGCATATGTATACGTAGATGTATTATATATCTTCCTTATCTATCATCTACCAGTGGACACTTAGGTTTCCTCCATGTCTTGACTACTGCAAATAATGCTGCAATGAACACTGGGATGCATATGTCTTTTCAAATTAGTGTTTTTGTTTTCTTTGGATAAAAACCCAGAAGTTGAATTGCCATCATATAGTAATTCTATTTTTAATTTTTTGAGAAATCTCCATATTGGTGTTTTTTTTTTCATACTGTTTTCCATAGTGGCTGCACCAATTTACATTCGCATCAATAATGCACAAGGATTTCCTTTTCTCCACAGCCTTGCCAACATTTGTTATTTCTTATCTCTTTGATAACAGCCATTCTGACATGGGTGGTGTGATATCTCATGCCATATTTTAATCTACTGTTTCTTGGGTCATCTCCACAACTGGACTAATAGTTCTTTAAAGGAAATCACCAAATTTTTTTCATTATTGTCTCTTCAGGACCATCTACATTGTCTAGCACATGTTCATAAATATCATGACTAAAAATAAAATGAAAGAAATGCATTAAGATTTGTATGACTCCATGTGGGTCATAAAAGATAACATATGTACATTTATCAAGAGTGTATACTTATTTCAAGCAACTTTTTTCAATTCCTACTATATGTATGTGTGTGTGTATATATATGTGTACATATATGTATGTGTGTGTGTGTATATATATATATATATCTCAGACATCTTAGTAGATTCTAAACTATTTTTAAAGATGAGCTCCATAAACAATGAGAAGGAATCTTACAACATGAAAATCAGAACATGTGTTTCAAAAACAGTTGTTGAAGCTCAAGAACTGAGCATATGAAAAAGAGATCCCGCCTTGAGCCTGTCTAGCAAACGAATGGAACAAGGTTCTCTTTGGAAAGGAAAGAAAATATTATGAATGAAAGCAGGAAAAATACATTTGGGTTACATCAGAAAAGACTTTAAACATTAGTCTAAGGAATTTCAGATGTGAGCTGTGCACAGAGAGAAGCAACTGCATATTCCTGAGCAGGAGAATTTGAGAGGAAAAGCACAAATCACAGGTCCTTGCCAGGCACCCACTCCCAAATACAGCCATTGCCTGAGACAGCTTGCTTACATGACTTGCTTACATGACTTGTGGGGAACGGCTCTTTGATTTATCTTTCCTTTATTGGACAAGCTGACCTATATTCTCCTCCCACCTGTTGGTTACTGTTGAGTTACCTGGAATTCAGCTCAGACCTGGTATCTAAACATAAAATAAATTATAATTTAAAAATAAAATAAAATAAACTACCACCTCCAAAAAAGAGAAATCTTTCCCTATCTTACAGCCCATTGCCTCCTTCCCCACTTCCTTTTTCCTGTCAAGAATTGTTAATGGATTAT
Source organism: Vicugna pacos (assembly GCF_048564905.1). Taxonomy (NCBI): domain Eukaryota; kingdom Metazoa; phylum Chordata; class Mammalia; order Artiodactyla; family Camelidae; genus Vicugna; species Vicugna pacos. The sequence continues at coordinate 112,201,214 of NC_132988.1, read as the reverse complement.
AAGAGATACAATGGACCTCACCATGGACCCAGCCTTCATAGCTTACATTATCCAGATAATTGTACAAATACATCACTGTAAATTTTGATGAGTGCTTTATGAAGGAAGAGTGTTGGGTACTAGGAGAGCAGATAACAAGGTAATCTGATCTCTTCTTGGAACTCAGGGCCTTTTTTTTTTTAACTGTGAAAGGGTTGTTTAAACCTCAACAGTCAATACAAACATCACTGGTGTGTGTGCTCATGGGTGTGCATGTGTACAAGGGACATGGGTAACATTACTAGGAAAGGAGAACATCATGTATATCTATCGCCAGGTGTGAGGAAAGATGGTTCTTGAACAATTAAAGAATCAGGTAATAGTCAGCAAACATTTATTTGCTGTGTGTTAGGACTTTCAGGCAATAAGAAGAATGCAAAAAACAAATGCAAATTTTATCAAATGTTTTTTCTGTATCTATTGAGATGATCATGTGGTTTCTGTCCTTTCTCTTGTTGATGTGATGTATTACATTGATTGATTTGCATATGTTGAACCACCCTTGTGTCCCTGGAATGAACCCCACTTGGTCATGATGTATAATCTTTTTTATGTGCTGTGATTCTATTTGCTAATATTTTAAAATGTAGAATAGATAAACAAGATTATACTGTATAGCACAGGGAAATATATACAAGATCTTATGGTAGCTCACAGAGAAAAAAATGTGGCACTGAATATACATATGTTCATGTATATCTGAAAAATTGTGCTCTACACTGGAATTTAACACAACATTGTAAAATGATTATAAATCAATAAAAAATGTTAAAAAATGCAGTCTCTGATCTTAAGAAAAGTATACTAATAATAACAAAACAATAATAATAATAAAACAGTCAGAGGCTATTGAGATAAAACAAAATCATGTAAAATAATAACAAATTTGTTTGACTTACTGTGCCCTTACCACATGCCAGAGAGTTCTATAAATATATTACCCCAGTGTATTATTTCATTTTAATAATAACCATATGAAAGAAATTATATTTTTAACCCCATCACTATAGATGAGAACACCAAGGCTTAGAGACATTAAGTGTATATTTTCTAAGGCACAGGTAGTAAATGATGAACATTAGATTCAATCAAAGAAATATTTGAGTTCAAAGCTGTTGTCAGAAGCAGGGAACATACATTCTTTCAATAAATATTTATAATCTATTATGTGCCAAGAGTACTGGTTCTAAACATTACCCTCAAGAAGTGTACATTATGAATTCTAATGGAGAAGATACACAATAAGCCAGAACATAAATATGTTAATTATTTTAGGTCTAATTTATTTATATAATAAAATACACCAATAAATTTAAAATTAGATGAGTTTTGACAAATAAGTATAGCCATGCAACAGCCATTACCCTCATGGTTTAGAACATTTCCTTTGCTCCAGAAAGCAACTGCGTAACTCTTTTCAGTCAATCTCTTACTCTACCCACGGCTCCTAGCAACCAGTGACCTGCTTTCTGTCACTAAGGCTTTGCGATTTTTTGTAATTTAATATAAATAGAATCACACAATGTGTAGTCTTTTTCTGCCTAGCTTCTTTTGCTTAGCATAACATTTTGGGATTTATTCCACGTCGTTCCATGTACCAATAATATCTTCCTTTTCATTGCTGAGTATTATCCCATTGAATAAATATACTACAATTTGTTTCTCCACTCACCAGTTGGTGGACATTTGGGTTGTGTCCAGTTTTTAGTTTTATGAATAAAGCTACTACGAACAGACAAATATTGGTATGAACATATCTTTTTCTTGGGTAAATACCTAGGAATGGGATTATTGGGTCATGTAATTAGAGTATATTTTACTAGACAAGAAACCTTGCAAGTGGACCTGTCATCCATCAGCCAAATCCTTCCCCACATCCTCAACCTCCTCTCTCTGTGATCCAGGCACCTTCTTCCTTTAGTGCATACTATAGGACCAAAAGAGGATGTAGAACATTCTGTTTGCTCCCACTGCTCTTTTCAAACCATTTCCCTTACTTATCCCTGAGGAATGCCAGCTCCTCCCGAAGTGCACTCCATCCAACAGCCCCACTTTTTACAACACATCCGTGTCACTCCCGTCTAACACTCTCCTGAATACTGCTTCCAGTCCATTGAAGGCGTTAATGCCTGCATCCCTGACTTCTCTACTATTATTCCTTTCACCATACATTTTTCATTCAATAGATATTTATGGAGGCTTTATTTTATGTCAGGCACAGTTCTGGCTACTGGGGATACAGCAATGGACCAAAAGAAGGTCAAAATCCTAGCATGCATTCTATTGAGGAGATACACACATACATACACACACACACACGTGCATACACATGTATATATGTGCTATTCTTTTCTGAGAAAACTAAAGCTGAAAAGGGAGCTAGGCATTCACTGGGGGTTGGGAGGTAAAATTGTTTTAATTTTTAATAGGATATTAAAGGAAGGTGCTGAGAAGGTGACAGTTGAGAGAGGTGACAGGTGACAGAGAAGGTCATGAATTTGTGTAAGGAAAGGGAGTTCTAGGCAGATTCAACCATAAATACAAAATTCTCGAGTCTAGAATATTTCTAGCATGTTCAGGAGAAGGCTGGTGTGGCTGGAGCAGAGTGAGAAAAAGGGATATAGAAGATGAGGTCAGAGAGATGGAGGTAGAATGCAATTGACAGGCGATGGTAAGGATTTGGAAGTTAGTTTAGATGGGATGTGAAGCCATTGTTGGGTTTTGAGCAGAGGACCAACATGATCAATCTTCTATTTGCAAAGGTTTACTCCAAAGAATAGAAGATGACAGATCAGTTGGCAAATTAATGCAATAATTGGGGAGACAGTTAATTCAGGTGGCCGTGGTTAGATTCTGTGTATATTCTAAAGGTATAGCCACCAGGATTTGCTGAGTAATTGGATACTGAGTGTGAGGTTAAAAAAAAAAATCACTTACGCTCCAAGGTTTGGGGCATGGAGTAGGTAGAAGTATGAAGTTGCCATTAACTGAGATGGAGAAAATGACAAGAGAAGCACATCTTGGGAGTGAAATCGGGAACCCAGCTTTAGATAGTTTTTCTTGGCAGTGTGTTGACATTTTGACTTCCCAGTTTCATGTCACCCTCAACCAAAGAATCTCACCCTCTGCTCTGTCTATGGTGCTTATTCCTAGGGTATGGTACTCCTGGTCATTTCCTGGATCTTGTCATCTATTGCTCCACCTTCAAAGCATTGATTTCAAGCATCCAACTCTCTGGTTACCACCTTGCCAACTCTAGCTCACACTGAAGTGCTCTGCTTCCCCTTCACGTTGGCCCCACTGGGAAATTTAAGCCATTGACAACACAACAGTGTTGCTATTGTCCTGTGCTGCCCTTAAAGTTTCCACAGACTTCCTTACCCACCTTAGATGCATGGTCCATGATTAGACTGACACCATTGCTTCTTCATTTAGTTCACCTCTCTCTTCTTCTGTCATACTCCACATCACAAAACTCTGGCCCGGTTAAATCCGTTTCCCTGCTACTCTGCTGCTACACTTGAACACGGCTGGTAAAAAGCTCACAAGTGTGCTGAGTAGTCTCACTTTAAACTTATCACAAATATCTGACAGCCACTCAGCCCTGCTTTATAAGCCTAATGTATGCCCTTAATAAACTTGCTTGTTCATTCTTCGAGATGAGCATTTTATATCTTCTCAGATCTTTTCAAATATATTCATTCTCCCTTCCCTCTATTATCAGCTGATAGTCATGCGTCTCACTAAACTGAGAAAAAAGAGGCATCCGTGGACTTTCTCATTTCTCTAACCCCAGCTCTATGACTCTGTCTCTATCTATATTCAGATTTGTTTCTAATTATTGTGGATGAGCATCCCTGCTCCTACCTGAAGCCAATTCTCTGAACTGGATTCTTTCTCCTCTCCCCTATTAATGATTTTTGTTTCTACAATTATGTCTTCCCCCACCTGAATCTTTATCCTCTCATATACTAGACTTTTCTTGACATCATTCAAGAATTCCATAATTAAAAAAAAAATCCTAAGAAAGTTCCCTCTTGCCCTACATTTCCATTTAGCTATTTCCCTTTAACATATTTTTGATTAGAAATTTTCCCACCAAGCTAATAAAACTACTCTTTTCGAAATCATTAACAACCTCCATCTTGCTAACGTCAATAGCCAATTTTCTGACTCACCTTGCTCAAAATATTCGCAGCATTTGACAGTTGGTTTCTTCCTGACTCTTTAAATACTTCCTTCACTTCATCTTCAGAGCACACCCTTTCCTAGTTTTTCCTCCTACCTCAATGGCAGCACTTTCTCAGTCTCTCTTGCAGAGTCTACCTTGAAGTATCTCAGGTCACAGTCCTTAGGTCTCCTCCATCTCCACTGGTTTCCTTGGTGATCTCATACTACTCTCATGATTGCAGATACCACCTATATGCTGAGTGCTCCCAAGCATCACAATTACATGTTCAGATTCCTACTAAGAGTCTCTAATTGAATGTCTACTGGGCATCTCAGTCTGAACAAAGTCGTAACAGAACTCTTGGTTTCTAGCCACAACTGCCACAAACTCAGACCTGCTTTTGTCCCAGTTTTCTTTTAATAAATGGTGCTGCTACCCACCCAGCTGCTTTACTAGTTTGCTAAGGAGGGCTGCCATAACAAAACATACAGATTGAGTGGCTTAAACAACAGATATATAGCTTTTCTAGGGGCCCAGAAGGTTTAAATCAAGATATCAGCAGATTTAGTTCCTTCTGAGGCTTCTCTTCTTGGCTTGATCACCTTTTCACAGTATCTTTACATGTTTACCTCTCTTCGCATAAACATGTCTGATATCTTTCTGTGTGCACGAATCTCCTTTTCTTATAAATCATATAACACAGTGGTTCAGTATTTTTATAGATTATACTCCATTAAAGGTTATTACAGAATAATGGCTATAATCCCCTCTGCTGTACAGTATATCTTTGCTTATCTATTTTATACATGGTAGTTTGTGCCTCTTAATCTCCTATCCCTATCTGGCCCATCTCCCCTTCCCTCTTTCCACTGGTAGCCAGCAGTTTGTTTTCTATGTCTGTGAGTCTGTTTCTGTTTTGATATATACATTCATCTGTGGATCAGACACCGAATGCCAGAAAATTATGAAAATAACTTAGCCTCTTGCACATTTTTCCTCAAGTTTACCACATCCCTGAAAAGAAAGGGATAGCAGAATGTAGGTAAAACTAACTTACGTATTAGTAAAAGAGACTAAATGCTAATGTTCAGAAGCGAGGGGAGAGGCACGGAATTCTGTCTCACAGTCCTCACACTATGGATAATACACTATGTGCTATGAATTACTTCACCCAAGTCTTGCAACAGCAAGGTAAATAGTATTCCTACTTGACGAATAAAGATACTGAGATAAAGGCAAGTAAAGTGAAATATTCACTATCAGCACGATGGGAGTGTTTTCATTTCTTTCCATTTTTGCCTGATTCTAAAGCCTGCTTAATGTGTGTAGCATTATCATGATGCCCATGTTCTATAAAAGAAAAGTAGAAACCACAGCTCTCGGGTCTCTGGGTTTTTACAGGCTAGCTGGTAAGATGAGGCATACGCATGACCAAAGATGAATTCAAAACCAAAGAGCAACAAGACCAAGTTTAAAGTTTCTGGATGAAATGGACTTTGTCTCATTCACCAGTGAGGCCTCAGCATGCAGTTAGGTGCCAAGAACCCAGAGTGTATTCAGTGACCTTTTGCCAGATGAGTAAGTGAATGCTCGCATGAATGAACAGCAGCATGTTAGATGTGACTCAGCCAGCAGGCTATTTACTGAATGCTTACTATGTACCAAGTTATGTGTCCAGTAGTGCTTATAGCTCTGGAAGTTACAGTGGTAAACAAGCAAAGACTGCCTAAATTCCATGGGGAGAACAGGCATTTTCCCAACAGAGGCAAATGCACATCCCTAAAGGAAGTATAATCTAGAGAATGACTTAAAGGAGGGCAAGATGCCCATGATTCACATGCGTAGGAACCACCCCAGCCTTACTGGAGAGAATAATAAACCCACTGTTTTCTGAGATCTGTAGGAAACCATTATTAAAAGATCTAATACTTATTGAAAGTTTGCATATTGAAAGACATAGTTTTAAGTACTTTGACATATGAACACATTTATTTCTCACAACTTCCCTCTGATCTGTGTGCTATTATCATCATCCCCATTTTACAGATGAGGAAACTGAGGTCCAGAGGAGGGTAGCAACATGCCTAAGGAAACAAAGCTGGATGATAAAGCCAGGATTTGAATTCAGAGAGGTTAGTGCCAGAGCTCTTACTCTCATGGTAGGCAATATTCAACCTCTAGATATGAAGAAGTAAAAATATATTGAGGCCAAATATGGCAAGATGTGAACAATGGTTGAATCTAAGAGGTGGGTTTATAGGTGACCAAGGCACTATTTTTTCAACATGTATGTATATTCAAACATGTTCATGATAAGACTGTTGAGAAAAAATATAGTTTTGAGGACTTTACAACAATGTGATTAAAGATCCAACAGAGACACACACACGTGCACACTTACAGTTCAGTAAAGGAGAGTACATGCTAAGAAGCAAAGGCAGAGCAGGATTTATCTGTCAGCAGGCCCATGTCCACCCAACTCCCAGTTTCTGGTCTCCTTAAGGGAAGAAACCGTGCTCTGTGATGAGGCCATCACAGCTTTCAATGTTGGATCTAGAACATGGCTGATGCTTAATGAATGCCCAGTGAGCAAATGAATGAAAAAAATCAGTGTGGGGGGTACAGTCCGATACAGGAGAGGGAGATGGTCAGAACTATAGCATCTCCGTTTCTTGGGGCTGCTGTAACAAAGCAGCAAAATCTGGGTGACTTGAAAGAGGGGAAATTGATAGTCTCACAGTTCTGGAACCTAGCAGTCCAAAATCACAGTGTCAGCAGTGTCATGCTTTCTCTGAAAACTGCAGAAGAGAGAGTTCATTCTTACCTCTCCCTCACTTCTTGTGGTGGCTGCCCTCCCGTGTTTTGCAGCTGGAACACTCCAATCTCTGCTGTGTGACATGGCACGGATTCCTCCCGGTACACTTCACTCTCTCGTCTTTTAAGCACATCAGTCATGTTGGATGAAGGGCCCATGCTACTCCAGTGTGACCTAATCTTAACTAATCACATCTGCAACAACCCTATTTCCAAATAAGGTCACATTCTGAGGTACTGCAGATTAGCACTTGAACACGTCTTCTGAGAAGGCACAGTTCAACCCATACATAGATACTGGGAGAGAAGCATGCTCAATCCTAGCGTGCTTTGTCTTTCCAAAATGTCCAGGAGGACACAAATCCAACGAGAGTGTTCCAGCGTGAGAGAGGCAGAATGCACGTGATACACATTCCTTGATGATACTGACAGTGCAAAGACTTTTACAGCCTCTGCCAATCGAACGCCAGCAACAGCTGGCTCCCCCCAGCGTCAAGTCAGCGTTTCCTCAGCAGCTCATGACTGGCTTCTCAGCGGCTGTTTATGTTTTCAGAATATTAAGCAGTGTTTAGTCACTTTCTCAGGGAGGGCTTCTCAGTGCGGTTTCTAAAAATGTGCTGAATGCGTTTCCAGAGAGGAGAGGCGCCAGAGGGCCTTTGGTGGGGTGCGCTGAGCCTTGTAATCACAAACAGATGACAGAGCTTCCTGGCTCTGACTCCAGAAACTAGTGAGGGGCCTGAACAATCAGCCTAGGTAAAACCACCATGGTTTACCCTACAGAAATGGTCAAAAATTGTCACGGACCCCATGGTTCTATCAAGTCCTTGACTCTCCAGGAGACTCAATTTTCTGATATGGTCACAGGGGCCCAGTCTTCCACCTTGTGATCAAGACTACAAAGAAAGTCTGCCACGGCCTCAAGGCACCAATAAGGAGACCTCGCCCTACAGGGACTGTGTACTGAGTCAGGCCAGGTCCTTGGCCCCACGTCTCTGTGTAATCCACCGGCACCTGTGAGCTCTTCTTCCTGCTCGGTTTCTTGGGGTGCAAAGCAACAGAATCTGACTAATTTGAACAAAGGGAGACAACATGCTTATTGAGTGGATGCTGGGCACCCTGAGGGACTATGGGATGCTTGAACAGTCTCAGGCCTCAGGGCGGCAGGAACAGGAAACGTAATTAGGGCCCAAAGCAGTGGGACAGCTCTTCTTACAGCATCCTTGTAGTCGACAGATCTGAGAGCCCTGAGTGCTTGTCAATCTTTAGTCAAGATACCAATTTCTAACCTAGCTGGACTCATCTGCCCTCCTGGGTAAAGCATAACATGGGGCGAGCACTCTTCAAAGTGAGTGCTTCTGAAGAAGGGAGAGAAAGGATGGTGCTCAGCAGACAGCAGCAGCGCCACGCGTGGACGAGGCACATGTGTGCAGAAGACTCACTGAATCTGGCCCAGAGACTCGTCTACCGCCTCCTGCTTTCTCAGGGTCATGTTCCGGTTTCCCTGGAAGACCAGCAGGCCCTAAGTCTGTCTTATGCACCCAGACCATGGACAGTGGGCGTCAGAGAGAGAAAAGCCCAAAGAAAGATGCCTAGATAGAAATTCCTAAAATAAAGCCTACAGAGCAGGAGAAAGAATCTTTAATATCCCTGTTCTTCCATCTAAATCTAGCAGCTGGCAGAAAGTCTGAGACTCTGAGCCTCACTCTAACTGCTACAGGAGAAAGATCAGGTTTCTTAGTCTGGCATCTAAGACCTTCCGCAGCAGCAGTTTTCTACCCCCAGGATACTGTTCAGAGTGTTCTTTGGCTTCATTCTGGGTTTCCATGCTGTCTTGTACGTAGAGCCATCTCTGCCCTCAATGCATTACGGTGACTGGTGCCGATACCTAGAGGTACTCAGCAGAGCAAGGCTTCCTTGAGCCAGGAGAAACTCCCCTGCTTCTCCAAGTACTGGCCATCACATGGGCAGAGGATGGAAGGGGAGTCTGACAGACAAAGGGACCACAGTACCATCCGGGGAGCACACAAGGAGTCTTCAGCAGCAGAAAGAAGGCTTATTAAGGGCATTGTGTCTATTCAGAGGAATAAGAGAAAACTTTTAGCGAGATTTAAAAGTATACATTATTTTAAAAATAATAAATGTGACTGCATTAAAAAGAAAACAAAATTCTAAATGCCACCCCCACAAAACATCCACAAACAAAAGAGGAGCAAGCATTGAAATAAATACTTGCAGCAATGGTGTCAAAGGCTGTTAGTCTTTTACTCCATGAGAGTTTATTTAGATTAATAATAAAAGGAACAATCTTACAGGCAGTATATTTAATTGTCCGACAAATATTTATTGCACATCTATCATGTGCTCAGTTTAGAAAAATAAATACAAATTGCTTAGAATTATACGAAACAGAAGTCTAACCTCAGTGATTTAACAAATGCAAACTAAAACAGCAGGATATTGTTTTTATTTCTACCTATCAGATTGGCAGTGATTAAAAGGGATTACAAACATGGTTTGGGTAAGATTTGGGGAAAATGGATATTCATATGATAGTAATGGGAGTATGAACTGACACAACATCATTGAAGGTTAATTTAAAATATCCTTTAGCTCAGAAATTCCACGGCCAAGAACTCTTTTCCATGGAAGTACCTACATATGCACTCAAAGATACATGGCCAAGGATATTCATTTCAGTATTGCTTGGAAAATAAATACAAAAAATAAAATGCTCCAAAGTGGACAGAATCTACATGTTCACAAATAGCTGATAGTTGCTCTAAGTTATGATATATTTATATAAGAAAATAGTTTGAAGCCATTAAAAAGAATGCCCTAGGATGATATGAAAGGAATGGTAGATATTAATATGAAAATGTACCCAATATATATTATTAAGTTCAAAAAAACAGAAGACACAGAACAGTGTTCATAAAGCCCCTTCATTTATGTGAGTGTATCAGATGTGAAGATAAGGGAATGTGTGTCTATCTGTGTTGTAATCTATTTGCGTAAGTTATATGTGTGATCATTTCTATTTAATTTATCTGTGTTATAGTCTGTTTGTATAAGTTATGTGTGTGATCATTTCTATTTGTCTATTTTCTATGTGTGAAATGCATGTCTTGCAATCTACTGATTTTGAGCAGATTAATTTGTTTTTGAAGCATCACATCCTTACAGACCCTTTCTTTCTCTGAAGCCTCTAATTATTATTTAACTTTATTCCATATTTTTATCAAATTCTCACATTTTAATCCAGCCCTTAAACATACAACACATCCAACAGAAATCTCCTTTTAACTTCCCCCATATCCAGCAAGTTCAGCATAATTTGTGCTTTTTTTATCATTTAAATATGAGACCTTTGTGTCTGGAATTATTAACTCCAAGAACTGGCAGTCCTGACAGAGAGAACCAGAAAGGTGGACTTGTGTCTTTCCCCAGGGACAGAAAGGCAGCTTCCTTTGAGAAAGAGAATTCAAATCCATATGCCCTAATAATCACCCTGCCCCTGGGCATGACACTCAGTGAACAAAATCCCCGAAGTTGGACCGGTTCTGTCTGTTGGGTCTGGTCTGTCTTTCTGTTAAGCATATCCCAGGAGACAAAGGCAGTATAGTTGGCTGTTCAGGTGAGAGCAGTCCATTGTGGTCCTAGAAAAATAGTTACCAGAATTTAGAAGCAGATATAGCATCCTGAAATGCCCTAGAGCCTATCACACCTGATTCATTCTTTCTCTGCTTTAGCTCACCTCCCAGGTTTAGGAACAGTGTCCCAGTGTGAACAACACCCCAGAACACTTACTTCAAAAGTTAGGGGATCCCCAGAGACAGGGAGTCCTGCTGGAAAGGATGACAAGTGAGGCAGGGGGCCCCGGGCACCTGCTTTGGCTACAACATTCCAGTACCCTTTAGAGAATCAGCAGGCAGAGACTCACACACCAGGGACCACAGAGACGTTTTTTGAATTAGTGCCGGAAGTCATGACTGCAAATTACACGTGAGCACTTTCCTTTCATATTGTGTTCTTATTAATGGCTATGAAACATTGCAGCAGTCACCCCACACGGCCAAAAAGCCTTGTGAAATGCACTATTAGACAACACAGCAGACGGTTGTCTAATTAGAAACATAATACCCCAGCTCAGCCCGGATCTGGGGAGTCACAGTGGCAGAGAGCAGAACAGCAACACAGCTCAGGAGCCGCGTGCAGAAGACAGTCATCCTGGTGGTGTCACTATGGCTTTGGGAGGGGAGAGGTCCCATTCTGAATAATAAAAACTAATAGCAGCCACAGGCACTTCAGTCATGCTCACCGTGTGACAAAATCTGTTGGACGTGTTTTTATGTGATGCTCATTTAATTCTCACAACAGCCCTCTAAGCCCTGTCCTACTTATTGCCACGTGTGAAGCCAGAAAGCTGAGGCTCAGAGAGATGGGGCCACTTGGCAAAAGCACCCAGCAAGTCAGTGCAGAGGTGGGGTGGCCGCGGAACTCAGGCAGGGTGACTCCAGAGCCATCATCCCAACCTCTCCGCTCTGCTACCTCTCTGTAACTTAACAAGGTGTCTCTCCACCGTCCTGTGTCAGAGCAAGAGTAATGACCACCGATAATGGCCATCTGTGTTTGAAATGTTACTTATCACAACTGGATTTCTATTGCCTCAGTTGTTTTGCAAGAAGTAGAAAGATCACAGGTGGGTGTGGGAAATAGACTGGTCTTTGGAATTTTCTTAGTCACTTGCTTACTATGGAACCTTGAGCTACATATCTATTACCTCTGGTGACCCCGTATGTAGATATTAGTTTATTATAATATTTTCTTAACTGGAAAAGGAGAATAAGAACCCACATCTTACAGACTGTGAGGATTAAATGAAACATTAGCAATGCACCCAGTGAAGGGACACACACAGCTGGTGCCCAGTATATATTGGTTCCGTCCCCTGTCTTAGCTCTTCCTTTTTCATAATCCCCTTTCTACTCTTATTCCCCCCAGAACAGAGAGATGACGATAGAAAAGCACCGCCTCACTCTTCAGCAGCCTCAGGCCTTCCTTGGCTTGCAGCTGCAGCATTTCAATCTGTCTCCATGGTCACAGGGCATCCTCTCCTGTGTGCCTCGGCCTCACATGGTGTTTCCCTCTTCTTATAAGGACGCTAGTCATGTCAGATGAAGGCCCACCCCAATAACCTCATCCTAACCTGATTATGTCTGCAAAGATGCTGCTTCCAGACTAGGTACCATTCACAGGTACCAGAGGTTAGGAATTCAACATACCTTTTGAACAGAGACACAGTTCAACCGATAAGGGTGGTGTAAGATGGCAAACACAGCTTTGCACAGCATTGCACCGGGGAAACAGATAGATAACTGAGGCGTGTGCTTGGAACTTTGGGTATATCTACATCCCTCATCCAGGAAACATGAGTCACCTACCAATGCATTCTACGGAGAAGATAGCAGTGGATCAGGAGGCCAGCAGCACTGAGGAAAACTCCTTTCTCATAAGAACAGGAGGAGTAAACTTTTTTCCCCTAGCATCTAACATGTACTGAATCCACTCCGCTTCAACTCATTGATTCCTTCTCGGAGGTTAGAAGTGAGGGAAGTGAATTGACACTTACGAATGATTAAGCAACTTGCGCAAGGTGAGACCACTGGTAAATTTCAGGGCTGGAACATGAACCCAGCTCTGCCTGGCTCCACAGCCTGAGAACTGATGAGAGCCACTCGAGGGAGAACCCATCAGAGCTGTTCAGTGTGGCACACACATAAGGAATTAAGGTCATTGTGGGCCTATTACTATTACCACCACGAGGAAACGGCAACCACTAGACAGTGGATAAGCTCACAGAGGGGATCAAGGGTTACTTACTCAGCTGACCTGATTTCTCTAACCATCTTCCATCTTCCTCCCCTATCCTCAGATCCCATCTTATCTGTGGGTGCAGAGGGGGGCAAGGCCTGCAATGCTTGTGCAGCTGTAGCCTATTAAGAGTCCCACGAACTGTCCACAGGGTGGAGTGCTAAGATGTGTAGAGTCCAAGTCTCCACACCTGAGCTGACAACCCGCGGTCCTTTGCTAGCTCTGTGACCTCAGGTGATTTACCTAATTTCATGGAGCTTCTGTTTCCCTATTTGTAAAATGAGAATAATTATGCCTAGTCATTGTGCGAAGATTCAGTTTGGCAACACACAGAACACCTGGTGTAGCACCAGATACCTAGTATGTGTTTAACTAATTATAGCTGGTGTGATAAACTTCTTATCTCTGTAAGGCAAAGGACTCAGCTATATTTTAGCTCTTTGCACTAGATTTCTGTAGTCTGATGCAAGTGGAAAGAGCAGAATGAAAGAGAGCTGGAATCATAAAAGCACAAACGAAATGAGATTTTGCCCAAGAGAAGATATATTTCAAACCAGGTGGTGCAGAGCACAGGGAAGCACAGGGACCCGTATGTTCCTAGGGCGGCCATAACAAAGTGACACAACTCATTGAGTTAAAACAACAGAGATGTATTGTCTCACAATTCTGGATGCCAGAAGTCTAAAATCAAGGTGTTGGCAAAGCCACGCTCCCACTGAAACCCCTAGGGGATAACTCATTCTCGTTTCTTCCAGCTTCTAGAAGCCTCAGGAGTTCCTCACCTCACCTCACCTATCACTCTGATCTCTGTGTCCGTCTGTGCATAGCCTTCTCCTTGTGTCTCTGTGTCTTCACATGACTGTCTTCTTTTACAGACATCGGTCATATTGGGTTAGAGGCCCACCTCACTCTGGTATGACATCGTCTCAACTAATTACTCCTAACAATGACCCCATTTCCAAGTAAGGTAACATTCTGAGGATTTGGGAGTTAGGAGTTCAGTATATCTTTTGTAGGAGAGGCAATTCAATCCATAACATATCATGTGAACCAAATTCAAAAAGGATGGCTTCCACTCTCCCCTCCAGGACTCAGGCTACGATCTGGCTAATGAGACCATTGAAACTGCAGACTCGGGACAGCTCATCATGCAAAACTCTTTCCAATTCTGCATATCAGTCACACTGACAGTTTTGAGATTGGCCATGGTGGGAATATTCACACCATGACACCCAGCAAACACTGCTCAGAGAGGCTGCTATTTGACATTTACCAGCCCACAGCTACCTAAGGGGGTTTCTTAGTTCATGTGGGATAGAAAAGAGCCAAAATGTGTGGGTTTCAGGAGATTAGAGTGGGCAGAATTGAGGAAGATTCTCCCACAAAGACAGAAAGTCCATTCACCTAGCATTGGAAGTGTGCAGTGGAGGTCAGGAGTCTTCCATGCTTCTCTACAGGCCTATGGTAAAGAGTGAAGGGAATAAAGGGTTGAAATACAATGTGTGTTTTGTTTTTTTTTTTTTTTACAAACATGGGATCATGCTGCTTTTCTCTGGCAGAGACTTGTTTTATTCATCTTGAAAAATACAAAAATTCTTGAGCATGGAACATGATGGGTGTTCCATATTTGTTAAACTGAAATATTATCATCTAATCAGAAAAGCAGGTTTTCTGCACCTTACCCCAATTCACCATCAACAAAAGTATAAGTCTAGGTCACTGGCCAATTGCTAAACCAGAATGACTTTTTTTTCTTCCAGTTTTATTGAGGTATAGTTGACACACAGCAGTGTACAAGTCTAAGGTGTACAGCATAAGGATTTGACTTACATGCATCATGAAATGATTATCACAGTAATTTTAGTGAACATCCATTATCTCATATAGATACAAAAATAAAGAAACAGAAAGGCAATTTCTTCCTGTGATGAGAATTCTTAGGATTTACTCTCTTAACTTTTATAATATGCAGCAGTGTTCATTATATTTATCATGATTTGTATTACATCCGGTGTACTTACCTATCTTATAACTAGAAGTTTGTATATTTTGATAGCCTTCATCTAATCCCCCTCCCCTAACTCTTGCCTCTGGTCACCATAAATCTGACCTCTTTTCCTATGAGTTTGTTTGTTCATTGGTTTTTGAAGTGTAATTGACCTACAACACTATATTAGTTCCTATTTATATAACATAGTGATTCAACATTTCTATACATTTCAAAATGACCACCATGATAAGTCTAGTTAGGATATATCACCATACTAAGATATTAATATAGTTATTAACTATATTCCTCATACTGTACATTTCATACCTGTGACATTTATTTTGCAACTGGAAGTTTGTAATGCTTAATTTCCCTCACCCTCCTACACTGCTGGTGGGAATGCAATTTGGTGCAGCCACTGTGGAAAACAGTATGGAGATTCCTCAAAAGACTAGGAATAGACCCACCATATTACCCAGGAATCCTGCTCCTGGGAATATATCCAGAAGGAGGCCTACTTCAAAAAGACACCTGCACCCCAATGTTCATAGCAGCACTATTTACAATAGCCAAGACATGGAAACAGCCTAAATGTCCATCAACAGATGACTGGATAAAGAAGATATGGTATATTTATACAATGGAATACTATTCAGCCATAAAAAATGACAGCACCATTTGCAGCAACATGGATGTCCCTGGGGAACGTCATTCTAAGTGAAGTAAGCCAGAAAGAGAAAGAAAAATACAATATGAGAGTGCTCATATGTGGAATCTAAAAAAAGAAACAAAAAACAAAAAGAACATAAATGAAAAACAGAAACAGGCTCATAGACATAGAATAAAAACTTGTGGTTGCCAAGGGGTGGGAGGTGGGAAGGGACAGACTGTGATTTCAAAATTTGTAGATATTGACAGGCATATACAGAATAGATAAACAAGATTATACTGTATAGCACAGGGAAATACATACAAGATCTTGTGATAGCTCACAGTGAAAAAAAATTTGACAATGAATATATGTATGTTCATGTATAACTGAAAAGTTGTGCTCTACACTAGAATTTGACACAACATTGTAAAATGACTATAACTCAATAAAAAAAAGTTTAAAAATGCAAATTAATTTCCCTCACCCTCACCTATTTCTTTCCTCCTCCTACTCCCCTCCCCTCTGGCCACCCCCTGTTTGTTCTCTGTATTGATAGCTCTGTTTCTGTTTTGTTATGTTTATTCATTTGTTTTGTTTTTTAGATTCCACATATAAGTGAAATCATACAGTATTTGTCTTTCTCTGTCTGACTTATTTCATTTAGCATAATACCCTCTAGGTCCATTCAATGGTCATCCTAGGTCAATCCAAATGGCAGGATTTCATTCTTTTTATGGCTCAGTAATATTCCATTATATACATGTATACAATGTACGTTATGTATATACATATATACACATGCATACATCTTCTTTATCCATTCATCTATTGATGGACACAGGTTGATTCCATATCTTAAATAATGCTGCAATTAACATAGGGGTGCATGTATCTTTTCTAATTAGTGTTTTTGCTTTCCTTGGATGAATACCCAGGAATAGAATTGCTATGACCCTTTTAATGTACTGTTTGATTTGATTTGGTAATATTTTGTTGAGTCTCTTTGGTACCAAGTCCTTTTCTGCCCATACCCAGGATTTGTCACAGAAGATCATCCCCATTTCACTCCTCCGGTTGGGTTTCTGTGATGGAAAAGAATCCTAACTAGCAGGACAGCCCTTGGCACTTTGTCCCTAGCTTATCCTTCCAGCCTTGCTGTTTTCCTCCCCAGTGATCTGTGTTGTCACATCACCAGTGGATTCCTGGTTCCAGAATATGCCACAGTCTCCACACCTCGGTATCATTGCACAATCAGACACCTCTTCCTAGAACTCTCTTGTCCACTGGTTGAACTTCCACTTTTTTTTTCTTGGTTATTTGCTTCTTTGTATGTTTTTTTAATGTCTTTCCCAGTGTGGATGAACTTCAAAGATCAAAGTATAAATTCACTGCTGTGTCCCTACCACCTAGATAGGGCTGGGGACATAATAGATGCACAGCAAATACTTTGTTGAAGAAATAAATGCATTTATCCTTAAGATGGGAGAGAATGTGGTCATGATGGCAGGTCACAGGCTTTAACGTCATAATCTTATTAGACTGAACTTACTGAGGACAGGCACTGAGTTTTACCCTTTCTAAAGCCACAGCCCTTCCTTCAGTGTCTAGCATATGATTGGTATCTAGTAAAAATGTGCAGATTGACCTAGCCTGTAAGCTTTTGAGGCCTGGGGGAAGCCCTAGCAGCCCCTAAAACCTTGAAGGCACTTACTAAACACTAAACCTGTGTTTAGACCTAGATGAAAATTAGCCTAGCTTTTCTTGTCCAACTACTTTCCTATGTTTTTGGAAGAAATAATACATTACTTTATTGTTGATAATAGTAGCTTACATTTATTTCTTACTAAATTCAATGTGTGTTTTATGTCACTTAATCTTTATGAGAACTGTATATCACAGCTACTTGCTTTTCCCC
The DNA here is from genome assembly GCF_048564905.1 of Vicugna pacos. Classification (NCBI taxonomy): domain Eukaryota; kingdom Metazoa; phylum Chordata; class Mammalia; order Artiodactyla; family Camelidae; genus Vicugna; species Vicugna pacos. Next base: position 112,183,762 of record NC_132988.1, on the reverse strand, counting down.
TTTGTAGAGATTGAGAAACTGAGGCTCAGGGCTTTTAAGTGATGTGCTCAAAAGTCCGTGGCTGTAGGTGTCAGAGCAGAACAAGAACCTGGGGCCAACGGACAACACTGCCTGTGCACTTCACCACTCTGCCATCACCTTAGCTTAGCTGAAACTCTACAGCAGGCCCTCGGCTCACATTTAGGACAGAGATGTCAATGGAACACAACCCGTCCTTTAAAGGCTGAGGACTCCGAGGAGAGCAGATGATGACATGTAGGTAGATACATTAGAGTAAGATACAGGAAACAGAGACCTAATCCAGGGTGAGGACAATGAGTACAGAGGGATCAGAAAAGGCCATGGGGACTAGGCCTGAAAGATGAGTAGGAGTTAGCCAAGAAAGGAAGCAGAAAGGAACAGTGAAAAAGGAAGAACATTTTCAAAAGGGAAAACAAGAGCAAATGGCTAAAGACAGAATTGAGTATAGTTAGGAAACAGCACCATGTGAGGCAGGAGTGGAGAGGGGAAAGGCTACATCATAAGATGTCAAAGGTCATGGGCATCTTGCCGGGGAGTCAGGCTATCCTGAAGATTCATGCATAGAACTAGTATAACTCAACCTCTTGGGTATAGGCTTTTGAATCAGGCAGATCGGGGCTGTTGTAGACTGGGTTCCCTGGAAAGCCAAGCAAAAGATAAGAACTTATGTGATTTTTTAAAAAATTATTATTGTCTATTGCAGAAAGCTGGGAGGAAGGAAAAAAAGAGGTAATTGGAGGGTGGGCCAATAAAAATGCTTCAGCAAGCTGACTGCAGTGAGGTGTAACTGGTTGCTTGATCCTGTAGGGCTGTGTTCCAAGAAAATATATACAGTGCATCTCTGCACAGCCTGTCCAGGGGAACAAATAGGGAGAATCAGACCACCTGATTCCAGACCATCTGATTCCATCTCCCACTGATCAAAGGTTTTCCCCATGAGGCATTAATTCCCTGATTCTTCTGGGCTGGATATGCACAGGTAACTAGGGGTACGGCAGATTCGAGTTCACAAAGAAGCCCCAGGACAGGAGGCAGCAGGCACACTGCAGAGGGTGCCTGGAATACGGCGCTGGCAGGTGTCGCCTGCATGAAGTTGGAGGAACTCACACTGAGCTTGTTGCTGTCGCAGCCCCTGAGATGAGGCTGAGAGGATGTGAAGAGGTACAGAAGTCGAATGCAGGCGCTCCCATCACTTACTGTCTGTTGTATCTTGTGTGCTGGTTAAAGACCACTCTATGCCTCAGTTTCATGAAAATGGAAACAGTAATTATTTAGCTCCTGAGAAAATTCAAGTGCTTAGGACTGTGCCTGATACCCAGAAAATGCTCAATAAAGGGCAGCTATTCTTACCATTACTGTCATCGTCAACAACGACAATATAATTGAACAACTTTCCCTGAGATGTCTGCTTTGAATCATTGCTGGTTTTTAATCTATTGTTATACACACAGCAGTTTATCATGAAAAAAGCAAGAGTAACCTTGAGTTGTAAAAATAGAAATGCAGCACTTGATTTAAATCTCTGTCCCTGGCATCAAATTGATCCCTCTCCTTTAGAGAGCACCAAGAATGAGGACCCAGAAGGTATGGGTCTCAGTTACACCCCTGCACACAAGCTGTGTATCCTTGGATAATTCCACTTGCTACAACCCAGCAAATGCACTGACTCTCGGCAGACCCTAGTCTTCCCCTGGGAATCACAGGTCAGTCTGGCTCTGCCTTCTGAGCACATAGTCTAGAAGGCAAGTACAACCCTGAAACAGCTGAGTGTGATAGCAGGCAATATATCCTTCACAAGCATAACAGAGAACAAAGGGGCAAACAGAATCACATGGAAAACTGGTTTCTTCATTGGTCAGAAGGATGCACCAGCATGTCCCAAGGTGTAGCTCATGGACATCTAGTGAAATTGAGACTATTTAGGTGGTACACAGACAGGAATTCAAGTTATGCTGAATAATGTAGTGAGAAAGTCACTTTCATGACAAATGTCCATCCAGGAGAGAGCTTCACTCTGGGCCTTGCTAACCTTCATTTTTAATGAGAAGAGGGCAGGTCAGTGGCTGAGAGCTTTGTGTTGGCAGACTTTGTATCCATATATGATTTCATAACTTTGTTCTGTTTCATTTTATTGTATATTTTCTACAACTTTTATGGAAGCATTACTTTCTAATTGAAGATTCTATTTTAAAAATTATTTAAGTCTTAAAAAGTAAGTTGAGTTAAAAACATTTTGTAAAAATAGTACAGATGGTATGTAAATGTAAGGAAACAACTTTTTTACTACATGATTTAACTTAACTAATCACTTGGCTGGATGGCATGCAAAAATAGCAAAACTCGGGAAGGTGGAATGTACATGTCTAAAGTTTGGGAAATCCTGGAATAGATGACTTGCAAGGGTTCCTGCTTTTTTTTGGGGGGGGGTGGTAATTAGGTTTATTTATTTATTTTTAGAGGAGGTACTGGGGATTGAACCTAGGACCTCCTGCATGCTAAGCATGTGCTCTACCGCTCTGAGCTATACCCTCCCCCGGGTTCCTGCTTTTTAAATATCTTTTTGTCCATTACACAAATATATATGGAAAACAGTTCTCAGATGAGTGCCTAAAGGGAACTGACACAACTAAGATGACTTATTTACCTGCTTCATCCTTCTGTAGCAGTAAGGGTATGATGGATAGTGCTAAAGCAGCCATTTTGGACTATGAGGTGGTCTTCATGATGGATGACAAGTTCTAAGAATAGAAAGAAAGGGACCTGGGACATTGATGAATGTAGAACCACTAAAGCAGTCCGATGTTATCTACTGCTAGATGTCTTTCATATGAGACTGAAATAAACTTCTTCTTTGTATATTCCACTATAATTTGGCATTTCTTTTAGATACAGCTGGAGCTAACCTAACTGATGCAGAACTTAGTTCTTGTAGGAGAAGTAATAAAGGAACAGATACTAAAATTTGTCATTGCTTTATAAGAGAAGGCACTAGAGGAATTTTTAAGGCCTAGGATATTGCAGGCAAGAAACTGGGTGCCCTATGCTAGATGGTGGCACAACTTTTGGCCAACCTCGTTCCTGCTGAAAGCAGAGATCACACACTCACTGAGGCTGCAACATCAAGACAGAAGAAAGGAAAATTCCAGAATGTTGGTAGATTAGTTCTCTATTGCTGAATATCAAATACCCCCAAAACTTAAAAGCTTAAAACAGGAAATATTTATTATCTCACAGTTTTTATGGGTAAGAAATCCAAGCACCACTTAGCTGGGTCTTTCTTGATCAAGGTTTCTTTTAGGGTTGCAATGAAGGTATCTCTCTGGGTTTCAGCCTCATCTGAAGGCTCGGCTGAGATCTATTTACAAGTTCACAGACATGGTTGTTGGCAGGACTTAGTTCTGCAAAGTCCATTGGATTAAGAGCCTCAGTTCTTCACTGGATATTGGTCAAAGGGCTCCCTCAATTTCTTTCCACAGGCCCTTCCAGGCCTTTCCCTCAGAGAGAAAGTGATGGAGTGAGAGAAAAGAGAAAGAGCACTCAAATCCTAATGTCACGAGGGCTCCATCACCTCTCCTATATTTTATTAACCCGTAGTGAGTCTCTAAATCCAGCCCACATTCAAGGGAGGTAGATACGTAAGTAAACACCAGGAAGTGGCGATCGTTGGGGATCATCTTAGGGGCTCCTACCACAGTTGATACGGGACAACATTGCACGACACTTTTAGCAAAGTTCCACAAAAAATAAAGTCAAACAACATCTATCCATTTACAAGAAGAAATCATAGGAAATACAGTTTTGCTTTGCCCACAGACTGTCATCCAGACGAAGAATCTGTAATTGGAGAACTTGGAAGATTGTTACCTAATGTGAATTTATTATCAGCATTAAGTCGACTTGCTAGTAAAATGGGAATAAATGTATTGCTTCCTGACCAAAGTTTCATACGGCCGTCAGGTTCGGGGAGAAGAATGAACTGAACACAGACAACTGTGAATAAACTCCAAGAGTCTTCAGGTTTAAAACCTCCAGCTTGGCAAGATTTTTGGCTGTGATCACTCAGATACAGAACTTCCCAGGAACAGGTAAAACAGAAACCTTCTAAGTTGTCAAACAAGGGTCTGCCTTGCAGGAGCTGTCATTTTCCACGGACTGGTCGCTGTGATGTTAGACTCACCTTCCCCTTTACTGAATGGGAATTTTTTCTGCAGATATGCTGTTTCTGCTTTACCACTGAGCATTGACTGTGCAAAGAGTGAGACCCAGACAGGTTTTCCCAGTATGTAGGTTCACTGGGGTTCAAGGAGACTCCATCAGACCTGGTAGAAAGAACTGCACATCCTCTGAGATCCTAGACGGTACCTGGATGAGCTATCCGGACCCTCTTCCTTGGAGAGGGGTTATGTTCTACATATCAGAAAAAGGCAGGTTTGGATTTGGGGAGCTAAAAAGATAAACTGATGGGAAATATTTGATGCCTACCCATATCTGTTGTCCTCTTTTCCCTTAATAGCAGACTCTTGTTTATTCAAGGTGGTGATCCACCTAGATAAAAGGGTACATTCCCCAGACTGCCTTGCAGTTGGGTAGACGAGATGACTGAGTTCTGTTCAATGAGATGGAAGCTTAACTAACGTGTGGGACCTTTGGGAAAATTCCTAAAGGAGAGCTAACTCACCTAGAAGGTACGTCCTAATACTTCATTTTCTTCCTGCTGCCTGAGGCATGGATGCAATGGTTAGAGGTCCATGGAAGATGAGGCGATCTTGAGGATAGAAACTAGTACTTGAATGGTGAAGTAGAAGATGCCTGGGTCCCTGATGACCACAGAGTGGCCACACCCACCCTGGGTTTCCTACGTCTGGACTTCTTTCATATAAGAGAGAAGTAAACTTCTACCTTATCTAAGCTACTGCTGTTTTAGGTTTTTCACCTTGCATGTAACCAGACTGATACAAGCACCTAGTTAACATCCAGGCCTACAAATAGGGAGTTCTCAGAGAAGTGCCTGGCACACAGTAGGTGCTCAATAGCTATGAAGTGTGGTTACTACTCGAATGCAGTACGTGGATGGCTGCATTTGGTCATCCCAGCAACCCGAGGGCCCATGGACTTTATTACCATCTTCATTTTACACGCAGAAACCCCAAGGCACATAAACTTGTCCAACTTCAGTCACTCAGTAAATAGCAGAATAGAGATTTGACCCAGGCTTTTGGGCATTAGAATGCCTCTCGGTAATTCTGCGCTACCACCGTCCTCATAACCTACATGACCGTAGATCACCCTACACTGTCTATGAACCATAGTGACATTACTTTGTCTCTGGGGACTCTTTCAACCTGCTGATTGGACTGTAAAGGGTTAATGAAACATGAACTGCAGGAATTTGGTTCCTGCTACGGTGGACATCGCCCTTCCACACACATTTTGTTTTCCTTTCCCAGCAAACCAGGGTCCCGTCTTCTCTCGTCCAATCCAGAGCTGTCTGCAGGGAGCTGCCCGCTCCTCTCCCCACCCTGCCCCTGCCCCTCGGCTGGTCGCAAAGCAGAGTGAGAAGAGGACAAGGGAGCGGCTGCTCCTAATCTAATTAGGTGTCAAGGTGGAGGCCAAGGTAGTGTGGTTGTAAGAGAAGAAGGGGGAAGCGCAGTCTAAACAGTAGAGCCTCCAGGATGAACGCCTCCTTGGAAGCTGCTGCCTTGCCTGCACCTTTGTGTCAACTGTTTGCCTTGGCAAATCCCCTCACACCTAGCAAGTCGGGCTGAGTGTGGCAGTAGCAGCAGAAGTGAAGCAGGAAATCAGAGAAAGGGAGGGAGACTTGGGACAGTTCAAGTGCAGCTGGAAGGTCAGGGGTGAGTGGCTCCCAGGGGAGCTGAAAGGTTGAAGCGATACACTCTCCTGTTTCGTGGTGTTTTTGATTCTTAGTCAGGAGAGGGATGTATCAGGCAAAATTTCAGGACTGATTAGGAAGTTCTAAGGGAACTAAGTTCTCCCAACATGGATGTGATCTTTGTGTTGCAGAGAGGAAAACTAGAAATAGCAAAGAGAAAATGAAACAGAAGCTGTGTGAAGAGTGAATACCCAGCAGAGTCTGACCATCCACAAAGCAGGATAATGGTGATTCCTGCTGTGATGCTCGCTGACTACAAGTGAGCATTGTTCTAAGAGCTTTACCTACCCCACTAATCCTTTCACCTTCTCAACAAGGGACACACCTTATCCTCATTTGACGCATGAGGAGGTCAGAGCACAGATAGGGTAAGTAACTTGCCCAAGGTTACACAGCCAGGATGCCAATCCAGGCACTTAATCTCTAGAGACCCTGAGCTTAATTACTAGTTCCTTAGAACAAAAGTTTTTGGAGTCAGCAAGGATGGGAAGGAATGATTCAATTAATGAATGATCAAATTAATGAATAAGTAAATTACTGATTGAATAAATTTACAAACAAATGAATTAAATAAATGAATCAATCAACCACTTTTGAGAATTACATAGCATTTACCAGGTCTTTATCTTGAGACAACATCCAACTCTTTGAATCTAATCAAAATTGCCACAGAGAGAAGGCAGGCTGTTATTGGTGTCTTTTTAGGTACCGTAGTGGGAGGATGATTGAAATACAGGAAAGGAGATGGGAGGCCGTTGACACAGCTTGATTTTTCCCTCCAAGACCAACCTTGGTGTCTCCTATTCTCCAGAAGCCAAATCACCTGTCAGTTACTTCCCAAACATAATTTTTGGAATTTTGTAATTTTCTCCTCTAAAATGCCATTATTTAGAGATTGATTTGAGTCTCATTAAAAAAAAATAGAGTAGAAATCTGATCAGTCATTCATACTTTTTACTCATTAATTCATTAATTTTTACTCATTAATTCATTTGTTTAACATTCATCAAGTCCAACTATCTACCAGTCTTTGTGCTAGACTCTGTCCTACCCTGAGAGGAGAGCCACTAGCTCTGACTCCCCTGGAAGCAGACTCTGAGGCCAGGATGGATGTGCAAGAAGTTTATTTGGAGACAATCCCAGGACAACTGTTTGAGAAATGGGGGAGTGAGGCTGGGCAGAGAAAGGGAATGATAACGGCCGTTGTCATGCTGGTCACTGCGGGGGCTCAGCCCCATCTGAGAACTCTTGGACGTGTTGCAGAACTTGCCTCCTTAGTGATCCTGCCAGAGGCTGATGAACTGGACTATTTATCACCTGACTCTAATCCATCACTGACAGATGAGGGCTGCTCCCAGGGACCCTAGCCCTCTTGCGTGTCTGGTTTTCCCTGCCTATGGATGTAGAAAGACTGCTCAGGTGGAAAGCTGCAGGTGCCTATTACAGGACACTGTGGGCAGGCACTAGAAGAGTGGACATCAGCAGGCAATGAGTAGGGTCCCACGCATCTGCTAGAAATGGACGTGTAGGTGATTAATTAAGGCAGGAGCTAGAGTAGAGGCATGCCCCGTGAACTATGAGAGCAGGCAGGAAGGAATGACTAACTTTTTCTCCACTGGGCTTCTGTGACCACTTTCCAACACATGCACAAACATCCATGTTCACGTGCACGTGTGCATACACACACGCCAGCTTCAAGGCTTATTAAACACCTCTCCCCGTTTCTTTTGAAGCTCACAAACATTCCCCCATCAGAGCACTTAGCGTAACTTCTTATGTTCTCCTTTTTACAAGGACGAAGGACCTTTTGAGACACCAAGCTTTGAAAAGATCATGGTTCCTTTCCTTCTGAAATGTAATTCAATATAAAAACACTCCTAAAGCATAAATACATGTAGGGAAGTTCAAACTGGTTGTGATTTTTTTTCTTATGTTGATAACATATTTGTGTGTGTGTAAAGTTATCAAATTATTTCTAAACAAGTTCTTAGTGTCCTTTTTTCTTGGTGCCCCAGAGAGGTCATACCCATTAGGTAGTCTCTACGCTCTTTCCAAGACTTAAGGACCATGAGGATGAGGGGAACCTCGTCTACTTTGAGATCACTGGTGTCCCCAAGAACTGGTAATATCATGCACCAAGTAGGAAGTCATCAAATGCTGGATGGATGGATGGATGGATGGAGATATAGGTGAGTCCTATTTGGATGGAGAGAAGTCCCAGGTCACGTCGGAGGTTTCAGAGGGAACTCTGAACTCAGTCCTAGAAAATGAGCAATGGAGGTCTTCAGACAGAGGTTCAGAGTTGAGGGTAGGGGTAGCTTAATACCTATACTTCCAGTGTTAGGAACCGCCATTCAGTTTCACCTAGTTCAGCTCTCCTGTTGGAATGCCTCAGGCCTCTGCGCTTAGTGCCTCTCAGGGCTTTCAAGTCAGCATGACAGGGAAGGACGTCATGGGTGGTCTCTGAAGTTGTCAGCAGCTTTGGCCACTGCCACAAATAATTTATTCCCTCTGCTCTGGCTTTTGCTACTGCGAGGGACAGCCTAATTGGGTCTTCCTGGCAATCCACGTCAGCTAGAAGCTTCCTGCTAAGATCCCCCTGCCTGCTTTCCAACCATTCTCAGTGCCAAGGCCTAACACGGATGACCGTTTATAAATCATACGCCTGCTGAGAATACCCTCCAGTGATTGTTTTCTCCAATCCAGGCATTCCCTGCCAGCTACTTCAAAGGCTTTTGAAGTCACTGCTAATTTAAAAGCAATAATAAGATTGACACTGAAATGCTTCCCAGCTGGTTTTTCTGGGCAATAGCTCTCACCAGTTCCTTTTACAACCTGCTTTCTGTTACAGTTTGGGCTTCGCAAAACATGACTTTTAGGACACTTTCAAAACAGAACAGAATGTGTTTTAAAACAAAGAACATGGTCCAAGCACAGATAGAAATACGTTCTTCCCCATTTAGGAAATATTTCTTAATAATCAACCTGAGCAAATTCAGGTTTGGAGTCTGTGAGTGCTAGGTGCAAAACCCAACACCTCCATCGGTTAATTCGGGGGCTCTTAGATGAGTTATTTACCTCCTTGAAACCATTTTCTAAAAATAAGGCATAAAATTACCTTTCTTGAAAGTTGGTTAGGGAAGTGGAGGCCTCCGGGGCAGAGTGGGGTTGTGAAAAATGCAGGTATGGCACACAAGTCAGATCCCAAGGTCAAATCTCAGCTCTGCCACTTTGCAGCTGGTAACCTTGGCCTTAGCTGATTCATTCAACCTCCCTGAGAACCCGTTTCTTTACCTATAAAGGTGGTATAATAAGATATATCTCATATGATAAGTATAAGGATTGAATTTTATGACATATAAAACACAGTATCTGGTACCAAGTAAATATTCAACAAAATGTTAGCTTTTATGGATGTGACAATAAAATGAGAAAAAGTATATGAGGCCCTGGTGTAGGGCCTGGCACCGGACAGTGTGCTTGGCAAGAATTGCCCACTTTAAAACTGTTCTTACTGTCACATCTATATCATCTGTTGCTTTATAATCAATCACCCCAAAGCTCAGAGATGAACTGTATCAGTGACTGTATCACTGTAAACATTTTATTTTATTGTTTAAGCTCAGGCTTAAAACAATAGTAGTTCAATACAGCTCATGAGTCTACGTTTCAGCTGCAGGCTGGCAGTTCTTCTGACCTGGGATGGTGTCAGTTGCAGTGGTTGGTCTCTGCTCTGCCCAGTTTCTCATCCTCCAGCAGGCTGGCCCCAGCTTGTTACACAGGGGCCAGGCAAGGTCCCAAAAGAGAATCAGCAAAAGCTTGGAATTGGCTCTGCAGAATTTCTGCCACTGTCCAAGGCACGTCCCAGGCTGCCCCAGATCCCAAGGCTGGGGGAAAAGATTGCACCTCTTGACGGAAGGAGCTGCAAAGTTACATGCCAAAGAGCAGGAACGTGGTGAGAGGAGGGAAGTCGTGCCCATTTTTGCCATCTACTACATGCCCCAAAGTAAACTACAGTGGACGCTTTGGGAGGAGTCCATCATGACAACTCATACGCTCTGTCTTCCGGTGTAGGGTCAGAAACAGACTTTCAGCCTTTCAGAAGAGATCAGTTACAAGATTTTCTTTTTGGGGAAAAAAAAACTGGTTAAGCAGATAGTTTGCATCATAGATCCTTGGGAGAGCTAACCTGGCTTTACTCACAAGCCAGCAGTAAGATGCTTCACTGTCTGATGGCTCCTTCCCAGGCCTCCAGCAGGAGTGCGGTGAGAGTGGTGCGGGACTGTCATTGCGCAGCAGCTGCGATGGTCTTCCTGAGGCTCGGATAATGGAAAGGATGTGGCTTCTGGATGCCAGCCTTGTCGTAGGCCCATCAGACCATCCAGCTCAGGGTGAGAGGCTTTGCTAAGGATCTAGAACTTGCAGGGGCTACGGGAAAGGCTAGAGCCAGTGCCTCCAGGGATGGGAGAGGATCGAGTACCCACCTTTCCCATCTCAGTCATAGGAAGGAGAGAGATTTCAGTTTACTCGAGGGGGAGAGAAGATGGCTCTTAAAATCTGGTCTCATTTTCAAGGCTTTCTAGAGAGCTTATTTTTTAAAGAGCATAGGATTTGAAATCAGAATTTGGTGTGAATCCCAGTTCTGCTATTTACTCACTCTGTGACCTTGGGCGGATTGCTTACCGCCCCTGGCTTCCCTTCTTCCAATCTCTAATACAGAGATAATAATACTTAATTTACAATGATGCTATGAGGACTAGACCAAGGAGCTAGAAAGGGCTTGACACAAGATGGGTTTTCAGTAACTCTTTAGTCCACATCCCACCCTTCCAGCAGCCTGCAGTCACTGAACATTAGTAGGACAAATCAGTGAGATCCTTGAATAATGAACTCTGCATGCCTTCTTTCTGCGACAGAAGGATCTGTGCACTAACAAGGGATTCGCCCCCACTTAAGGTTTTAATGAATCAGAATCATATAAATGCTGTCTCCACCTTCCAACCCATTCACCCCTTTCTAGGCCGGGAGCCTCAGCTTTTCTCTTCTAGGCTGATCTAGGTAGTCAGTTTCACCGGAATTACCCTACGACCCTGTGATGAACGCTGAGAGTTCTGAACCCCAGCCCTTCATTTCTGTATCTTGCCAGTCAGGATAGAGTAATGAGTTAAAACCGCCTTTAATACAGACCGGTTCTAGAAGCTGGTCTGTCACTGATTCTTGTTGCTCTTGGATTTCCTTATCTATAAACTGAGTATAATAACACGTATCTACTAAAGTCGAAATCCAGGGCTTCAATATATGTAATAGCAGTATTTAAACACTACAGAAGAACACTATAAAAGCATGTTAGCATATCTTGCTTTTTATATAAGGTGCTGGCTATGTTATTTTATGTAAGTATATTCTCAGAAGTGGGGAAGATCTATGTTTACCTGGGTCCATCTTTAAAGGCTTCATAGAAGCAGTGGCATTTTTATTTCCTTGGCCATCAGGGACTGGAGAGAAAGGTGCTCTGGGTAGAGGTCACCCAAGATATAGGGATATAAAGGTTGGTCAGAGCATAGAATCTGAGGAAGAGTAGGGAATAAAAAGAGAATAAACCCCTATGAACTGTTGATGAAGGGCAATTATCCTTGCAATTACATGGCCACAGTGTTGGTGACCTTCCTTCTCAAGGTCAGCTGATGGTCATGGTACAAGATGGCTGCTCTAGCCACCCTGGGCACCACTGTCCTGCCCCAGGGCTCTTTCTGAAGGAGAAGAGAGAGCTCTAGAGCCCATTCCCAGAAGAATATGTAAGAGATGGGTCAGTGAGGGATACAAGAAAGGGTCCAGGAAAGAGGAGATTTGACTCCATTTGCAAATCAGCGAAGGTCAGCATTATACACTATGTAGGTGCTTTTAAATAGTCACATATCCTGAAGATTCCCAGATTTTGATATTATTGTTCTTTTATTCTTAAATTCATCAACAAAAAACTCAGAAGACTTCAGGAGGGTTCGTGTGCTTCCTTAGCACCATGATGGTAGAAGGGGCAACTGTGTCACCATCCACAGTGGCCAGGAACAGAACGAACACAACATGGGACATGAGGGGGTGGGGAAGCAATAGGGAAGAAGGGGCAGGCTGGTCCCAGAAGCCAAAAGTTCATAAGAGTGACTAGTGGGTGTTCTAGTGCTGGATCCTACTGAATGAATCTCCAGCCTTGCTTTGTCACTTACCACTAAGATGCATGGTCAAGTCAAATGCATGTCTACACATCTTTCCCGAAGCAGAGGGAAGGCTCCTGGCTGTGCAGAGTCTGAGACCTATGCAATTTGAGGCCCTCTTTGAGAAACAAAATACAAATCTAGGATTATCAAATGAACTGTGAAGCCTTGGAAGAGTCCTATGCAAATGAGGGGAAGGGGAAAATTAGGTAAAGAGAACGCTAGACAATAAGACAATATTAACTGGGGCCTGTGGATTCTAGACTTGGCTCTATCATTAACCAGCCATGTGACAACAGGTGTATCAAATTCCTTCTCTGAGACTCACCTTTCCTTCTGGAATATGAAGGTGTCCTCCATTGCCACCTCATCAGTTAGGGTCATGGCAGGAAACAGGTGACTTTTAAAATAGGTCATAGCAGAAAGATATAGCAGGTAAGGGATAGGTGAGGGTAAAGCAGAAGAGGGGCTGGGAGAGTACCCAGGGCTTGCACAGCAGACAGCTGTCACCAACACTGGGTCTGAAAGGACAGATGCTGGATGATGGAAAGGGTAAGAAACTCTATAGAGAGGACCCCTCGACAGTGGCCTGAGAGATGCAGCAACATTGAGTGGTCTGCCAAAAAGGAGTTCAAGGAATGAATGCCATCACTCACTTCCCATCCACCACCTTCTGCTAGGGTTCCCTGTGGAGAGACCTAGCCAGAATTCAGAGCGAGAAGGAACTCATTGATGTGGTCCATACCGATAAGTGTTTTGAGGCACAAGGGAGGAGAGGATGGAGATGGGTCTGGAGGAGCAAAGATACCAGGAAGGGTTGTTGAGTCTCTTCACATCTGCTGCTCTGGTGGGCTGTCTGTATAGAAGGTCTCCAGAAGTTTCTGACTTCAAACATGAGCTTGATAGACCTGTCTTTTTGTTTTCTTTCCCTCCCCCTGTAAAAATGGCTATGCCCAAAGATATTAGAAGAAGTAATGTAACTATGCCCCATTTTCCCTTGAAAATGGAGCTCTAGTGATTAACTTTAAATTCGAGCTCTGGGCCCATCATGCCACTTCTCAGATCCTTGGTTTCCTCATCCTTTTCACAAGATAATTGTAGTAACCAGCTCAGATCATGGTCTTGTGCTTTGTAACCTGTAAGATCAGCATGAAGACTGGATCTTCTCATCAGAACTAAATCACAGTAATAATAAGTGATTTTTTTGAGGTTTGCTCTATGCTCCTGAATAAACTCTTAACATGTATTCTTGCAAATAACCCAATGAGAAAGGTGCTATTATCCCCCCATTTTATAGATGAAGAAACTGAGATTGAGATTGGTTACATCATTTGCTCAGAGTAAAAACACGTTGAACAGTGTCCCTCACACATTAATGTACCTCTGGATCAATTGTGTTACGTCAGAATCAACCAGTAAAATGCAGATGCTGACTAGGAGAGTCTGGGGTGGGGCCTGAGATTCTGAGAATTTCTAACGAGGTGATAATTGCTGGTCCTCAGTCGCATCCTGAATAGCAAGGAACTAAAAAGAGGAAAGAAGACATGCTAACCCAGTGATCCAGATTACTCCAGCGTCTGGATATTGAACCACCACACAAACTAAAGCATTGACTGCCCCCTCCTAATTTAAGGGGACTGCTGGAAGAGGTCAGGCCTGGGGACACTGGTTGCACAACGTCTGAGGGGGTGGGCAGGAGGGAGAAAGACAGTATACAGCCAAGCCTGAAATCCGGTGGGACTGAGGCCCCCGTTGCCACCCTCCCTCCTTCCGGCCAATCGGGCTCCAAGTCCTAGAACTTCTACCTCTTCTTTTCCACTCCCACTGCCAAGGGCCTGGTCTGGATCTTAAGTTTCTGGAGCCAGCCCTCCAGGCTCAGATCCTAGCCCTGTCATGTATTAGCTCGATGACCTCTTGATTCTTTCGTTGCCAGATGAAGGAATACCTTCTTCCTAAGACTGTTGTAAAGGCTAAACTAGTAAAGTCGTATTGAAAACCTTTAGAACAATGCCTGGCATATAGTAAGCACATAAACTAGTCAAAGCATTGTCGCTGGTCTCCTTGTCTCTCAGTCAATTCAGATCCACTCACTCCATTAAGGTCAGAGAGCTATTTCTAGAACCTGGATCTGTTCTTACCAGCCTCTGGCTGCAGACCCTCCACTGATAACCTTTGACTTCAGTGTGGCATGCTTGGCCTTTCCCTCAGGTCCTGGTCCCAGGTGTGGTCTTATACTCTGATCATATCAAAGGACACACCATTTCCTGAAATGGGCATTTACCTTTTTGCCTTTGAGGCTTTCCATCTACTGTTCCCTCCGCCTGGCCTGCCCTCTTGGTCTTTCAAAATCAAACTCAAACACCACACCCTCTGGGCCAGCCCCAATCTTCCTCCTCTATCCCCAGATGTAACCAATGTTCCAAAAGGGTGCACTGCCCCGGGATGCTCTGCAGCCTCTGTTACTGAACATCAGAAGGTGACCACTCCTCTCCTTTAGATTCTGGGTGCGTATCATGTAGCCCCTGGACCTAATCCAGGTCCTGACATGTGATGGGGTGCTTCCAGGGGCCTGAGGAAAGATAAAACAGGAAGCAAATGAAGGAAGGAAAGAGGAGAAGGAAGGAGAGAGAAGAAGGGGTAATTTGTGCTGTTCTGGACTTGGGTTTCCTGGGCTACAGAGATGACTCACACTGACCTACCAATACCGAGAGTCATCCTTCTTAGAAAAAGATTTTGTTTCCAAAGTTTACAAAACAAAAATGTCCTGGTCGTTTGGGCTGAAGCCACATACTTTCCCACACAAGCAAGGCTGTGCTGCAGATTCAGGGCAGTGATGTAAGTCAGGACGATTTATCTGTGGATCAGGCTCAGACCAGTTCTGAAAAGCCTTTGTCATCTTTCAAGTCACCAGGCCAAAGACTGCTTCCGAGGGAAAACACCTTTTGAATGGCAACAACCGAGCTTCCAGGAGATGGGAGGTTTAAGGAAGAATAAAAGACAGGATGGCTCTTGGAGTCAAAGTTGGGGAATAATTTATCTGCAAAGTATGAGTTTGCTTAATTTGCATGATAAAAGACACCTTTTCCCTGCCTGTGTGTCCACGGAGCTATAAAAGCCTGTCACCGTGGCCTTGGATGAGGCCTCTGTGAACTGAATGGACTCTGGCTGCTGAGACCACTCGAGGGATTAGTACCCACCCTTTACCTATCACAGCACCGCTGTGGGATAACGAGGGGTGATGTTACCAGTGCACGGAGGCAACTGAAGGGTTTAGGTTCCACAGTTACCAGCTATTAAGTGGTTCCCACAAAAAGACAAGTCCACGATCAAACATCCAGAACCCATGAATGTCCCCTCCCTTGGAAAACGGTCTTTACTGATGTGATTAAGTCCAGGATCTTGAGATGAGGGCATTTCTGGGACTACCTAGGTGGGCCCTAAATCAAAGGACAAGGGTCCTTACAAGAGACACACAGAGGAGAAGGCAGTATGAAAAGATGGAACAGAAAAAGAAGTGGTCACAGGCCAAGGGATGCCAACAGCAGCCGGAGGCAGGGAGAGGCAAGGACGGATTCTCCCCTAGAGGCTCCAGCAGGCGCACAGGCCTGCGGCCTCCTTGACTTCAGACCTCCAGCCTCCAGCGGACTCTGAGGGAATAAGCCTCTGATGTTCGAAGCCGCCCAGTTTATGGTTCTTTGTTACAGGAGCCTCAGGAAACGAATACAGTGGTGAACAGGCTTCAAACCCAAGTTTGTCTGGCTTTGCTCTGTAACTTGGGATGGATTATTTACAATTCTGAGACTTCATCTTCTAAGCTGTAAAAGGGGGTCAAAGAAAAGATTGAGTGAGGTAATGTGCTCATGTCAAGTGCCTAGGAACAAGCCCTCGGCCATACCTTACTGGGAGCTCATGGATTAAGGAGGGCACAGGAAGAATTGAACTTCAGGAGGCCATGAAGCTTGGATTCAGAAGATCTGACAACCTGCTCTGCCATTTCTTAGCTGTGTGGTTTCAGTTAACTTACTGAACCTCTCTGAGTCTGAGTATCTTCATTAGTAAAATGGAGATAACATCTACCCCCATATAATGTCTGTTACAGATGTGAAAGGAGAGCAAGTTGAAATGCGGCACAATAAAGATTAGCACAGTCAGTTTTCCTTTCCTCCTTCTTAGTGGCTCAGAATTAGTGGCAAAAGCCCAGATTCTCTGCCTTGGACGACTTAGCTATGTATAAGGCAAGATGTGCCTACGTCATTTTTAAATATTCAGTGAAAAGTCCAGTTCTCTGAACCTCAGATGGTGTCCACAGGGCATCCACGCTGAGCTAATCACTGGAGACTCAGAGTTGAATACGGATGAGCAGAACTCATTTTACCAACTTAAAATTCTCTCAGTATTCATGATTTGAGCACTCTGAACTGAACTTGAACCCTTTGGCATTCGAATTGGCTTATACAGTTTTGATTGCAAGAAAAGAGAATTTTAAAAAGTCATTAAACAAGGTGAAGAGCCTTATTGGACACGAATTGGCTCTTAAAGAATATTACAATGATATAAAGCTCAAATGGGTCAGAAATTTATGAAAGTCATCTCCCTTAAATAAAACATGATTTTAAATATTCAAGGGAGAACACTTTGCAAAATGCACTTGGTGTTTTTAAACATCTGAAGAACTGAAAGAGTTTTTGCTCATTCCAAAGACACTGTGCTGGATGTCAGGACCACTGCATCAGAACCGAGGGCTCCACAGAGGTCAAGGCTTACGTGCCAAGCCACCTGCACAGCCCTGTTGGTCTCAGGACAAAGCCACACCAACCACTCCTTGTCTGTCCAACCAAAAAGGCCACTTAATATCTGGACATTAAACACACAGATTGGGAGTTTCAGTTAGTACTGGATATACCATATTGGAATTGCCTGCTCTTGAAACAGAATGTGAACTTCTTGAGGGCAAATAATGGGCCTTTTTCACTGTTATATTTTCCAACACTTAACACAATGAGACAGCAATAAGTGGGGAACAGATGGATGAGCAGAGAGTAAAAGAAAGAAGGAAGAAAGGAAGGGAGATAAAATAGTTATACATAGATAGATAGATAGATAGATAGATAGATAGATAGATAGATGTATGAATAAAAGAATGGAAGAATGTATGGTGAATGGATGAAAAAGAGGAAGAAAGGGAAAGATGGATGGATGGATGGAAGGATGGATGATTAGATGAAGATAGTATCTACCCAGGAATTGCTATTTGAATGAATTACCTAATTATTCCATACTTGAAGATTCTTGTCCCAAGTTTCTATTTCTCTTCCAAAAGATTGCATTTGCCCTCAAAACAGGGACCTATAATGCCTCAATTCCAAAATAATATACTACATGTTTACATTCTTTCTAGTTAACAAAGAATAAGTGGCAATGAACAAAGCAACTTGGGGTCAGAGAATCTATGCTCCGATCTAGAACCTGACACCTCCAGGCCATATGGCCTTGGCTACGTCACTAGGAACCCGAGTTCTGTGTCATTATTTCTAAAATAGTGGTGTGATAATACTGTTAGCTGACTATCAAGCAAACATTTCCCCTTTTCTTTGCTAACAGTATTTTCATTTGATTCAGAAGCAATTTGCCCAGTCCCAGGGGTAAATCATGATTGGTTTATGTCATAGATCTCACTTATGTTTGCCAGTGACCCAGTTCTGGCCAATGAGAGATAAGGAGAAGTCCAGAACTTCTGGGGATAAAAAGAAACAACTGCCTCAGGAGAAAGCCCCTGGGTCCTCAGCCCTTCTCTTCCTGCTTTGGGTTGTGTTGTATGAACCCTGAAAGCTTGGAGCTGCGGCAGCAGCAATTCTATAAACATGAAGAGAAAGACAAAGAATTTAAACAAGGCTGACCCATACTTTTGACATTGTTGGGGCTGACAGTTCACATCCAGAATCTACCTGCTTTCATCTTCTTGCTATTTGAGACTTATGAAAAATGGGCATCACCTGTCACACTCTCCATCTGTCAGGTACTGTTCTATGTAAATTAATTCATCTAATTCTCACAACTGCAGCTATTACTGTATCTATGTCACTGATGAAAATAAAAGACACAGAGAGGTTAAGAAACTTGCCCAAGATGACCACTAGTAAATGGCAGAAGTCAGATTTGAATGTAGGCAATGGCCATCCATGGAACCATCCCACCATACTGCTTTCTTTTCTTTGCTAATTGTTTAATCTTGGATCCAGCCAAAACTAAGTTATTCAAAGTTACACAAAGCCTATCTTTCTATCTTACATAATTTTTGTCAACACATATTGGTGCCAGTGTATCATGTAACCTTCAAAGCAACTCTAAGAAATAGCTAATATTATTCTCCAATGTAAAAATTAGGACAATGATGACTACAAAAGTTGAGTCATTTGCCAAAGCCCACACAACAGGGAAATGGCTGACCAGGGATGGACATGGGTGGAACCCTGGTTCCCCTGGCTCTGAAGCTTGTTCATTTTCCCTTGCAATGCCCTGCCTCCCTATGAGATGCTGATTTCTTTGCACAGTGATAAGGAGGCCCAAAAGAGTCCTTAGTGATGCTAATGAAAACTGAATCCTAGGTTGAAAATAGTCCAGCAGGCCAGTGTAGGGATTTGGGAGCAAACCCCAGAGGGATGTTCAATACTTTCAAATGTTCCTCCAGTCTACTCTCCAACAATCCAGCTCCTGGAATGTTGCCTCTTTCTCCAGCTTTATGATTCAGAAAGACACATTCTCCCTTTGGGGCTTAGCACTTACACTTTCAAAATTCATGTTATTTCCCCGGCATGGGTCGTTTGAGCCTTGCTGCTGAGAATACACTACCAGCCCCCATCAAGTGTATAAACCAAGTTGGTCCTTACAATGCCCTGAACTAAGCTGGTTACACTTGGAAGGGGCTGAGACGGAGTTAGAAAGTGAATAAGTCAATGGAGAGTCCAAAGGATGGGGAGTGGCCAAGAATCAGAGGCCCTGTGATCTGGAAAGCACCAAAGATCATCTGGTTTAATACCTTCAGCTCACAGACGGTGGATGTGAAACTCAAAAATACCCATTAATAATTGCCACTTTCCTCCATACATCACATACTGTGATGTTTGTATTCATTTTATCTTTACAAAATGTCTGAGCAGTAGGTAGTATTCCAAAGACAAAACTAATGCTCAGAAAGAAGGGTGATTTACCTGAGGTCACAGAGCTGATAAGTGGCATAGACAAGCCATGCAGGCAGGACTTCTCTCCTCAGACAAATGCTCTTTGCAGTTGCTGTGCTTGTGGAAATCCCTAAGGAGGGGCTGACATTGAAGAAAGAAATCAGCGAGTGAGGAGGGGAAAGTCTAAAAGAACACTAGAGTGGAGGAAGGACTCAAGGGTCTGGCTTGATGGAAAGTACAGTCCCCGAGGAAAGCAAGAAAGAAGTGTGCCTGTGTGCATGGTTGGAGTGGAGGAAAGGGACCAAGGCTTTAGCCTTATCAGATGTTCACAGCCATCTATTAAGGTCTGTTAAGTACTACTGGTTTTGTGAGATTGAGGGGTGGGGGAAGCCATCAGGAAATCTCTCCAAGTCACAGGACAAGGTAATGATCAATAAAGAGACTACTGTGTGCATGTGCATGTGTCTTTGCTTTTTCAAAGCCCACTGTCTGTGTTTTTCCTATTAGGTGAAGTTTCTTCACAGTTTTTGTAAAGTTCTAAGAAGTTACCTGACAAAAGAATGGAAAAAGAAATTGCAAACAGAAATATGAGTGCCATGAAGTTCAGAAGGCATCACTGCACCTTAGTCGTGAGTGGCGGGTGGGTGGACGGAACACTGGCTCCGGCCACACACTTTTGGTGCCCTTGTTGAGATTATGAAGCAGTCAACCCACCTGTGAGCTTCCTTCTCACTGAAATTAATATCTAACCAATAGCATCTCTGCTAGCTGTTTCTTCTCCCCAAGACAGTTTCAGCAGGGAGGGAGCAGGTCATGTGACAGAGCTCAAGAGTTAATTATAAGCTTCTGGGTGCTGCTTCTCCACTCCCTGTGGTGATACTAGTGAGCCCTGCCTTGCTCTGAGGTTGTTTTTCTACCTATAAAGTGGGATGGATGGTAACTACACCTGCTGCCTTTCTCTCCTCTGCACTTCAGCCCTACCAGCCCTCCTCAACCCTGCCCTCCAACCTGAGCCACTGGCTTTGCACACAACACTCCTTTCGCTGGGACCTCTCCCCAGCCCGTCCCTCGTGCTAGATTTCCCTAGACACGTCTCTTGACCTTCATAAACCCTTTGGGTTTATGCCCTCTTTCCCCCGTATCAAGACTAAAAGATTCCCCAGGTTAAGGGATCATGTCTGCTGTTGTGTGTCATTATCACCCAGAGCTCAAGCCCTGTTCCCCACACATAATGGGCACTCAAAAAATAATGTATCTTTAACTATTGAGTTTCTATCAAAGGGTTGCTGTAAGGATCAAAGAATTTAATGTATCTAAAAGAGTTGTTTAAAACTCTTTCCTTTTTTTTTTTAGCACCAAATAAATGTGAATTATGATCATTGTCTTGGAGACAAGGTGTATCCAAATTCAGTCATGTGGGGTGTGCTGTGGTTTTGAGAGCACCCTACTCTCACTTTTGTGCCTAAACTCAGATGGGGAACACTCTCAAGTCCTATTTCCTTGACCTTGAGCAGGAGAGGTAACCTATGAGAATTCACATAAAGCATTAGCTCGTTGCCTGAGAAATTGTGAGCACTACGTTAATGACAGTTCTCTTTCTTTCCATTTGGTTTATGGGGTCATTGTGAAGAAAACTTGAGACCATGGTCATAAAATATCCTTATAGAGTTGGGGCATCATTTGACATTACTCCTTGTTTTCAGGGGACGTTCCAGACGTCCTTAACTTGATTTCAGATGATTTAACGGAGACAGTTTCGCCTTACTGAGCAGATGGGAAGACCTCTTCTCCATATTCTGGTCTCTTGTTCCACTTTACTTCTCTCTGAGGTGTGATCATTTACCTGTTTGATAGCAGTAGGCGTTGGTCCATTGGATGGAGCTAATCTACAAAGATAATAAGTCCTGGGGATTTGGTGTCTCTCACCCCTTCCCCATCTGCGCCAGTGAAAGGAGGGACCTAAATTAGAAGATCTGGGCTGTAGACTCAAACTTTACCAGGGTGTGCTCTGCCAAGACAGGGGATTGGAAGTCAGCAAGCCCATTTTCAGTTTCACTCTAATAGGCCCTTCTGTGTAGACTGTATCGATAAAAAGTTTAACACGTTGGCTCTCCATCTGCTGTTTCTCAACTGTTACAAAACTCTGACTGTGGAGAGGGGTACTAATTACTGACCCAGTCATAGACCCTAAAACTGTCCCTATGCTTTATATCTCATTTTCTAGCACAATGCCAGGCATTTAATAAGCACTTACTTCAGGAATGAATAATATGATCTAACATTTACTGAATGCTTATCGTGTGCTAGACACTGTCTAAAGTACTTCACGCTTTGTTGTTTTTTCGCTTAATCCTTGTAGCAAGCCCTTGAGGCTGGTTTTAGTTCTATCTTTCTCACTGGACAGAGTAGTAAGTGGAGGAACAGCGTTTATGAAGCGCACCCAAAGCCACGCCATCAGTAAGTGGCAGATGTGGGATTCAAATCCTGTCAGTGTGACCTCACGAAAGGCATGCTTAGCCACTACACAGTAAAGCCGATCGAGGAAGATGCCTGTAAATGTCATTTCCCTTCAGTTACAGGGCAAAGAATCTGGAAACGTGCTCCAGAAAAAGAAATCTTGGTTATTTGAAGAATCACAAACTCGATGACTTGGGAATTGAGTGTGAGAGAAAAACATTTATTTAATATAAATTTAGTTTTGATGCCTAACATTATGAAAACAATGGGGTAGTTGAGAGAATAGTCCCTGTTTTACATTCATGTATTTAAAAGTTGTAAATAGCGTGGAGGATGTAGGTCCATGGTAGAGTGCATGCCTAGCATGCACGAGGTCCTGGGTTCAGTCCCCAGGACCTTCATCAAAAATAAATAAATAAATAAATAAATAAGTAAGTAAATCCAATCACCTCCCTCCACTAAAAAATAAAACTATTTTTTTTTAGCAGTCGTTAAGTAGAAATAATGGGAAGTACCAGGACAGGTAGAAGGATCTCTGCATCTCGGGGTCACTCAGACCATCAGAAGTGGCTTGCCTGGGAAAGCACCCTTTAGATCTGCTCCTCTCCAAGCCCGTGTGCTTTGAGTCTCTCCTAAGCCTATCCTGCATTTCGGTGCATCCATGCTGAAAATTGTACCCATGGGCCTGATCACTTTCAGGCAAGGTCATCTAACGTCTGTTTCATAGATAAGCAGACCAAGTGGCAGCCACACTCTCAGCATTTTCTCGTAAGACTCGCTCATTTATTTCCACGCTTGTTCAAATCAATCTTTCAAAAAGACCTAATGTAGTGGGTGTATCTGTTTTACTGTAAGATTTTAAAAACTAACAGGTCTCCCGCTGGTCTCTGATCCTTCTGTCTCGAGTCTGAGGGAATTGACTCCTTTGTAAAAGAGAATCACAAAGCAAGTGGAAGGCAGTTAAATGACTCTCCGCTTGTCCAGCCCCGCTTATGACCAATCCAAGAGCTGGCATGAGTCACCACGGGCATGAAGCACTGAGCTGCACTCTGTTAAGTCAGAGTGCCTGACCAGTTGCCAGGTACATGGATAAACTTGACTGTGTGGTTTCAGGACTCTCCCTGGTTGTGAAATTTGTGACATGTCACATGCTTCCTTTGTACTCAACATGAATTATAGCTGACATTCTTTGGACTCTTTCCCTGGGAGAAGGGAGGCGTTATCCTTCTGGGGCTGGCACATCAAGGGCCACCATTAGACCTTTGAAGGATGTAGGCAGTCTTGTTTTCAGAGGCCTTCAGCACACTTTTTCATAATAAAATGTATCTATGCCCCACGATGGCTCTATTGCTTCACTCAGGAAATTGCTAAGGATGATAAAGCTAATTCTGAATTTGTTTTGTTACAAATTATTGACTTTTTCCTTTTGGTTTAAGTTTTGTGTGTGTGTGTGTGTGTGTGTGTGTTTATCTGTGTCTGTACGTTGAGTAGGCCAGCTGATATAATGTAAAATTTTATAAACGTTAAATTAGCATATATTCATTTTTCCTTTGAAGGTTTCTTTTTGCCCTTTGGAGTCCCTATGTTTTTTTCAGATATCAGACATTTTTTATTTAAACCCATGAAACACTCACAGGCCCCCGATTCTCTATTTTGGATGTCTAATGGCTAAACTGGGGCAGCCTACAGCCCCTTCCACTTGGCATACTGATGGTAAGGACATTTTCATGGAGGTGTCATTTGATGCAAATCTCTCAGGACAGGCCCCTGCTGTAGGGGCCACATCTGTCTGTGCAGGGGGCCTCCACACAGTGGGGCCTCAGGACACTGATGCCACGTTGGTGTCCACTTTCACTGTCTCTCACATTGTCTATGAGAGATCCTTTCTAGTTTTCACCAGATGGGGAGCTGCTAAAACAAAACAAATCTTGCTACCTGTCTTTCTTTCTCCTTCCGCAAAAACTCATCAACTCAAATGCCACTTCACGGTAGACTTAGAATGTTCTTTTAAATAGGGCTGGAAGTTGGTGCAGAACTTCAAACTTAGAATGTTATTTTCTGGGGCTGTAGCTCAGCCATGAAATTTTGCTCCAGGCAGATTTCAACATGCTAGATCTGAGCTAGAAGATGAATGTTTCATGCATTTATTTCACTTTAAAACCAGAAGGGTTTTTTTTAATAGTATTTTTCTGCACATAAATGCTAGGCAAAGACCACTCTCCCACAACAAAATCGGGTCCAATGGGCAGTGGAATGTTCGATCTATTCTTTTTTTCATGAGAAGAAAACTGACTTTATTGAAGAACTAGCCCATTATTTTCTTCTTAACCTTATAACAACCTTGAGAAGGGTAAATAGCGTCATCCCCATTTTACAGACGGGGAGGCTAGTGTGCAGAAAGATTAAAAACATTGACCAGAATCAAACATAAACGACTCATCAGAGCCAAAATTTAAAGTTAATCCTTGCCTTTCTTCAGTTGTACAAAGCTACCTCATGAGCTGATGGAGGAAGACACTAAAAGGAAATATAGTCTGTGTATTGTACTGGTTGATTGTGTTGGTTCTGGGAGAATTTTACCATCAAGGAAATTAGATTCAAGTGTGCACAGCAGCTACGAGTTGGAGGTCTGGTTTTTGGTGACTTTGTTGTCCACATTCATTGTGCAGAAGGGCTAATTGCCTTAGTTGCCATGTTGCCACTTTGCAGTGGATTTGCATCTATCTCTAAACTCTCACTCCCTTTCTGTTCTTCCCCTTACCACTTCATTCCTAGATTTTTGCAGTAGCCTGTGGTTAACCTCTTTGGTTCCAGTACTTTCTCCTTCTCCTCCCTTACTTCTAAGTCAGCAGTATTAGGTTAGTATGTGGTGGACACTGCCATGTGCTGCTCAGATGCCCCTTCAGTTGCTGTCCCAGCCTGTAGCTATCTGCCCCTTCAGGGATGTCTTGGGTGCAGAGATGTTCCCTCAGTCAAGGTCATACTCCTTCCTGGGAGCCCCACATCCAATAATTGATCCATGTGTGACTGCAAAACCTCCCTGCCATCTTGCCCTGAATCAGGATAACTCCAAAGAGCTGTTCTAGCTCCAGAGGTCCTTGTGGGGTTGGATGAGGCTGCCAGGTCTGCATCACAGCTCAGCAACTCCCCCTGCCCAGTCCTGCTTCCTTCTTCTCCCTTCCCCAGGTGTTCAACCCGAGACAACCGTTCAATACACATCTCAAGGGTTCAACCATTTTTTAGAGTTGGTTTCCCAGGGAATCCAACCTACCATGCCTTGGGCGGTGGGCAGAAAGGGAGGAAGGGAAGAAAGTGAAAAAAAACAAGCTAGATAGAAAAGGAAGGAAGAAAATAAAGCAGGAAGGATCATTTATTTTAATTAACTGTATTTGTCTCTCCTTCCAGTTCTTCCTTCAGCTCTACTGCTGCCACTATTTCCAGTGATATTTGAACATTTGACCAAAAACAACCTCTGTGATGAGAATCTTATTTGCTTAGAAATAGCATTCATAGACTAAAACACAATGCTATAAAAAGATATTCACAGCCATGGCCTGCTCAGCTGATTTTGCCCACATCTGACCAAAATAGGTAAGTGACGTCTACACGGCTGCAGACACACACACTTCTGTGTGTCCTTCGACACAGATATTGTAACAGCAGCACATGTTTACTTAAGGATCATCTAGGACTATGTTGTGGAGTAAGGTGCACATTAATCTATTTCACTGAACAAGTGGCTGAAGCAGCAATAGTCACTCCAATCTACCAATTGCCTACTATGTAGTCTAGCATTTATTTCTGATGACCACACGTACAAACGTGTAGCCAGGCGTGACAGGGAGAAGAGTGTCTGTTCTGGCCCAGACTGAACTGCTCTTCCATTTTGTACTGACCGCGTTCCACTGGTCCCATCCCCTGTTCTCACACTGCTGTGGCCGTGTGACCTGTGGTGGCCTTTCCTGGTTTCAAGGCCCACATTCCCAGCTTTTGCCTGTATGTTTGCTTCCAGTTTAGTTTACAAGTCATCTTAAACAATTGGATTAGACAGCTTGGTCCATGCAATGCTCCACAAATTTCTACCCGTAATTATCCCTTGGCCTGAGAGCATCCGTTCTGTCCGCAGGGCCTTGCAGCCCACTGACGGCATCTGTCTCTCTGATCTGAGCACTCGGTGTTCTGGGTACTCTCTTTGTGCTTCATGCCACACCTTTGGGTTCCACCCACATGATACATGTTGAAGTGAGTCATCTGTGCTCATAACAGGCCTTCTATAGATAGAAATAGACGCCGTGGCATTTTTGAGTTTCAACATTTGCACCCCTGGCTGCTAGGCTGGGCACTAGCTTGGTCTGGGGTCTCTGAAACTGAGGACGTCACACCCAAGATGGTGTAGGCTACACTAGTTCGCTGTTCCCACTGACTATCCCAGAGGATACTGACTCTTTGGTTTGGTTCTCCCAACTTTTCTACTCTTGGGACCCTAGGTCCCCTGCCATTCATTGTCTCATGCTTTTCTACCCAATTTAAATGTGACCCTGTTGGGGGGTCTTTGAGAGGAACCAATAAACTGCTCTCCTCTTTCTTATCTAAGTTCCAAATCAGTGGAGAAATAAAACAAAGGAAGCAGGTAAATGGGGCCAAAGTTTGACTGCTCTTAAGCTGGTATTAGAGAATTTGGCTTATGCCCACAGACATTTGGACCTCCTAACACTGAATCCCTGGACTGGTCAGAAGTGTGCACTAGCCACGCAGCTCTGAACAAGGGCAAATCCAATTCAGGAGGGGCTGGGTGGGACACATGCCCCACCTTCCACCCCCCGAGAGAGAGACAGAGACAGAGAGAGAGAGAAGCTTCTACACATGGTCAGTTTCTCCCTCTAAACTCTCCAATGAGTCGAGTTACTCCTCTGGGAAGGAGGTCAGGAGTGAGATAGCAATGGATTTTTCTCTACATGGATTAAAAACACCAAGAGTAGCTAAGACTAGAATCAAATAACCATTCTCTGAGGCATCCTATGTGCTAGGCACTGTTCTAAGCTTGGTGCTTTTTTTAACCTATTTAATCATCATGACAACTCTGTTAGGTAGGGACTAGGTCCTAACCTCCATTTCAACAGATGAGAAAACTGAGGCACAGAGAGGCTAATGAGCTTGCCTGAGGTCCTCTGTCAGTAAGCAGTGAAGCCAGGATTTGAACCCTGGAAGTTAGCTTCCAGAACCAAGACTCCTAGCCGCCAAGCTATGGCAGGTTCAGAATCTTCCAGGGATGCAAGGTGGCTCTTCCCCAACACTCCCCTTCCCTGCAGCCCAGCTCTACCCGCCCTTCCCGGCAAGGCGCAAGTTCTGTTCCTCCAAGTCTTCTTGCTACCAAGCTCCTTAAGGCCTTCTCACTTCGTAGGTCTCCAGGACTTTGGCCTTCACATTTAAACTCGCTCCTCACAGCCTGAACACTGTAACCTTTGTTCAAGCAGGACAGAAACTAAGGGATGCCAGAGTGAAGCCACTGAGAGGTAAGGTCTGATTGGTTCTGATCTGTGATGAGATAACTTCAGGGGGATGAAATGACGTAGAGAAAAAAGGGCAAAAAGCAGAGTCTGATTTGCATCTTGCAAGTCACTGAACACTCAACGATTTCCCGCCGCGTGGTGTTTTTATGAGAACCTGCCCTGTGCTGGGCAGTGTTCTGAGTCCCAGGGAGAGAGGGCTGAAAACAAAACACACAAGCCAGCAAGCAAAACCTCCCTGCTCCCAGAAAGCTTTTTACCCAGTCAGGGGGCCCAGCTCCAAGCTGACAATCACACAAGTGCACAGGATTAAGTATTAGGAAAAAACCCAGAAAGGTGCTACGTGAACAAAGTTTGGGGCAGGTGGCAAGACAACCTTCCCTCGGGCCATTGAGCTCCGAGTTGGAGAATGAGTAGTTACTCACTGTTTTTTTTTTTTTTTTTTTACATTTTTATTGATTCATAATCATTTTACAGTGTTGTGTCAAAAGTTACTCACTGTTTTAATATTGGTTAGAGCAGGGGGCACCTCCCAGGCAGAGGGGAGGTAATGCATAAAGGTTTTGAGGCAGGAGGCCACGTGGAATGACAGGCAGCTCCCATGGCTGGTGCCAAGCAGAAGCTGGATTAAACAAGGCTGGAAAGGTAGGCAGCGCCTGTGAAGGACTTGGGGAAAGATCGTAAGAGCAATGGGAGGCTTTGCTTCCTGTGTCATTCATTGAATTTATCCATTCGACACACATTTGTGCAAAATCTACGAGGTGCCAGGATCTGTGCTGAATTTCGTGGACATACAAAGATGAGCAAGACAGAACCCCCCCTCTCCCTCCATTTATCAGCTGTGGGGAGTAGACAGGGTAAAGGGTAATTATAATGTTTTATTGTGGTGAGACGGACTTGTCTCAAGCACTACAAAAACACAAAATGGACTTTTAACCACATCCACTCAAGGAAACAAGAGTGAAAGAGAACCAATCAGGCTGTTCCTAGCAGAGGGCAGGGTATGTGCCCCAAAGAGCCAGCGGGTCAGGAGCCTCCATACAAGTGGGTAAAGGGCTGTGGATGACCTGTCAGGTGAACAGGAATTAAAAGGAAAAGGGCCCTACATACCATTCGGATGTGTTCAGACTTTATCTCATTGAATTAGTCTGCTCAGATTGTTATTAAAAAAAATACCACAGACTGGATGGCTTAGAAACAGAAATGTATTTTCTCAGTGTTCTGGAGGCTATAAAGTCTCCTATCAAGGGTCTATTCCTGGTGAGAGCTCTCTTCCTGGCTTGCAGACGGCCACCTTCTCTCTGTGTCTTCACATGATAGAGAGAGAGAGAGGAAGGGAGGAAGGGAGAGGGAGAAAGAGATCTGGTGTCTTTTCTTATAAGGCTATCAATCCTATCAGATCTGGGCACCACCTGTATGATCTCATTTAATCTTAATTAACTCCTAAAATCCCTATCTTGAAAGGCAGTCACATCGAGTTCAGGACTTCAGTATATGAATCTGAGAGAGACACAATCCAATCCATAGCATTCATGGTCAGCAAAGAGTCACTGAAAGATTTTAAGCAAGAAATAACATAATCAAACTGTTAATTCAGAAAGGTCAGACTGACGGGTGGGTTGAAACTAGATTAGAACAGGAATGGGGACAAAGAGAAACTACAGCACCATTTCTTCTTCTAGGTTAAAAAAAAAAAAAAAACGAGGAGGACGTGGTGACAGAAAGGAGAAGCCAAGTAGAAAGGAGGTGGCCTCAGCAGAAACTGCAGACTCCCAGGTTTCTGGCGTGGGCAACGGGACAAAGGGTGATGCCACTCACTGAAATTAAAGAACAGATGAGCAGATGTGCAGGTAGTGGTGGAGAGGGAGTTGATTTGGAAGCATCCATTCTCATACATCAAGATCATAACTGGGCATGAAGTAAAAAATAACATTTGCGGATTTATAAAGTAAAAGTAAAAATAATAATTGGGGATTTGGTTGGTTAGTCAATTGAGTAAACCTGAAATTCATAAGGGCTAGAGGCTTATCTAAAACTGTATTTCTGCAAAGATTATCTCATTTCTTAGGTCTGATCCTGATTCTTGGTTGAACTTACATGTTCCCTTTTCATCAAAATTCCACTCCGTGAAGTTGAAGTTCTTACTATATGGTACTGCATCAACACTACTTGTATAATGTCTTTCTAAAGAGTGTCCAGTGGTTTAGTTCAGAGAAACAGAGCTGTAGTAGGTTTGGTGACATGTAGCTTTTGAAGAAAATATTAGTCACCATTTATAGTACTCCTACCACTGGGCACTCCTCTTCGTTGTGAATCCTCAGAACATCTGTGTAGGAAGCTAACATCTGGACTGAGAGATGACCCATGGGATGTCAGGCATCTTAATCAGGCATTTTATGGATGAGGAATCTGAGACTCGGATTAAGTAACTTGCCCAGATCACAGAGCTGAAGTAGTGGAGTCAGCTTTTAAAATCAGATCACCTGGTTCCCAAACCCAGGCTTTTCCACCTTCCCAAATGAATCCTCCTGGTAGAATTTTTACTCTCCATTTTAGAAAATGTCAGTTATCACTTTTCCCATTTTAACTGTGTTATCCTGTGCTTGGACAGGGCCTCCATACGAGGTCATCTTTAGACACTCCAGTCTACCAATTTAAGTTCTCTGATGGTTTCTCTCCCATCCCTGTGTAATTCTAAGCATACTAGTTCCCTCATACAGCTGTAACAAGTTCATGTAGACTTAATGGCTTTAAACAGCAGAAATTTATCATCTTACAATACTGTAGGTCAGAAAATCCAACACAGGCCTTGCTGGGCTGCAATCAAGATGTCAGCAGGGCTATACACTTTTCTGGAGACTCTAGGGGAGAATGTCTCCTTGCCATCAGCTTTCCTCCATCTTTAAAGCCAGCAACATTGGGTCAAGTCCTTCCCGCACTCCCAGCCAGCCTCTTCTAAGGACCCCTGTGATTACAATGCCCCACCCCACCCCCGGATAATCCAGATTACTCTCTCTCTCTTAAAGTCAACTGATTAGTAAACTCAATTCCATCTGCAACCTTAATTGCGCTTTGCCATGTAGCCTAGCGCATTCACGGGTCTAGGGATACAGACATGCACATCATTGGGGGCCATTATTCTGCTGACCACAACAAGTATTTCCAGTTTCTCTGTTCCAGTATGGGGAGAGGCTGTTTTTGGGGTAAAGGACCATGAGATGGTCCTGAATAACTGGCTAGAGTTTAAAAAAAAAAAAAAAGGCAGGGAAAGGAGAGGGCTGCCCATGAACTTCCTAAGGTAAATGTAGATGGGAAAAGGAAATTAACTTTAATAAGAAGTCACTAAATTCCGGGAACCAACCAGGCTCTTTTAGAGTCTCTCCTCAGCCCTACAAGGCCAGTGTTGGTTCTCCTTCCCAGAAATTCCTGTTGGCTTTCTGAATCTGATTTGGGAAGATCCCTACCTGCCACAGAGAAGTGCATAGACTCACTGTACTGTACACAAGAAATCAACACGACACTGTAAACTGTCTATACTTTAATAAAAAAGAAAACAGAGAGGTTAAGTAATTTCTCTAAGGCCACAGTTAAAGGAAGATGGAGAGGAATTTAAACCCAGGTGGGACAAGCAATGAAGATGGCATTCTCAACTTAGAAACAGCTTGGTTTAAAGTCATGAGAACAGAAAAAAGACTTCAAAAATTTTTAACTTTCTATTTCTTTTTGGGCCTTTCACCTATAATTAGCACTCCAATTTCTGGCTACTAATCAGCTTATTTTCCCCAAACTCTTCTATCACCTGGATTCCTAAGGCCAGAAAAGGAGGAAGTGTGCTGGCCTGCCTAATTGGTGTACTCACTGAAGCTTCTCCCATCAAAGGGCCAGCTTTGCCAGGGAGCAATTAACACCTAATTCACAATTGCTGATATCTCTGTATCTATTCTCCAGACCTGCTGATGGCACCCCACCCCTCATCAGAGCATCTTATTGTAAACAACTTCTTCAGAGGCCTTCAGGGTCTAAAGTCTGGGTGTTAAAGGGCTGGAAGGAGCAGCACTGGGCTAACAGACGGGAAGATAATCCCTCTGGAGTCCGGCCTGAGCTGAGCTCTGGCAGAAGCCCCGTTAACCTGGGAGGACAAGCGCATAGTGATGACAGCCCTAGAGCTGCAGGGCAGGTGGCCCCACGATCTCGCCTCAAAGGCCCATAGTCTTTGTTTGGCCTGGCTGCATATTAGAATAATCCAGGAAGGTTTTAAAAATCTACTGATACACAGGTCCCTCAAATGCAGAAAGACTGGGTCAGAACCCCTGAGGGCAGGCCCACCCGTCAGGAGTTTTTGAGTCTCCCCAGGTGGTTCTGGTGCATTACTGGCATTAAGAACCAATAATGTGTCCAACTGACTCTTTCACATTTGAGGAAACTGAGGCCCTGAGGCGTTGTCCTTGCCTAGAAGTGGCAATTGTCATCATTTTGAATCATAACTTCAACAGACTAATGTGTAACCAACCTCAGGAATCAATAAAAGATGGAAGAAAATAAAACAAAGTTAAATATGAAAATTAAGGGAAACGGACTACTGGAAGAAGATGCATTTTGTAAATGTGACGACTCTAGGACCGATTGCATTAAGTGCTCTTTATCTGCTCATTTTTCTGAATCATCTTACTCACCCCTTAGACCATGTTGACTCCAGGGCAGAACCATGCCTCCTTCATCTCTGCATCCCCACTTCTGACACAGTGCCTGGTCCAGTATCATGGATGCACTATGTCCCTCAAAAATAATGGTCAAGTTCTAACCCCTGGTACGTGTGAATGTGACCTTATTTGGAAATTAGGTCTTTGCAGGTATAACCAATTTAAGATGAGGTCATATGGAATTAAGGTGGGCCCTTACTCCAATGTAACTGGTGTCTTTAAGAGAAGAGAAACAGGCACAAGGAGAACACCTTGTGAAGATGGAGGCAGACATTAATCTGTCTAGAAGTCAAAAAACACCAAGAATTGATGGCCACCCCCAGAAGCCAGAACAAGCCAAGGAAGGAATCTTCCCGAGAGCCTTTGGAGGGAGCATGGCTCTGCTGACACCTTGATTCCAGACATCTAAACTTCAGAGCTGGGAGACAATAAATTTCTGTTGTTTTAAGCCACCAGTCTGTGGTCACGGTAGCCCTCATAAGCCAAACAGCCAATGTCTCGACAGCATTCCTGGATTCATCTTTGCCAGTGAGCCGTCAAGACAAAACATTGGGGTTCACAGACCAGCTTCCCCCCAGTTAGCTGTGCAACCTTGAGGGAACTGTAAGCACTCTAGGCCTCAGGTTATCCACCTACAAGAGGAGAATAAGGTAGCACTCCCCTCACAGAGTTAATACAGCTGAAGCACTTGTTCCACAGCAAGCATTCGATAAGTATTAGCTAATGTTTGTACCTGTGTGATCCGAGAACTCCCACACAACCTCCTCGGGAGTCCTCTCTGCGCCTTGTGGCCTTCCTCTAATCACTAGCCTGGGCCTTCTGGACCACAGGAAGCACGACTTCACTTTCTAGAGGGTCATGTGTCACCCCACCACCCGGCAGAGAGCTCTCTGTAACAGGTCATTGGTGCCTCACCCATGTTGCCTTGGTCCACCCTCGAGGCCACCTACAGACAGGTCAGCACACACTGAGGGGCCCTCTGCCTCTCTGGCACCTGAGGGTGTTTTCTGGCCACAGAAAATGCCCAGCACTCCTGGGGCTGGATGGGCTCCGGGTGATCCCTGACACATCCACGAATGCAGGACAACACAGCGACTGAGATGCTCAGAACTGTCTGCGGGGTTCAGTTTAAAAAAAACCATGAAGAACTAGTTGGACAATCAGCGGGAAAGAAAACAAAACAGTGTTTTTATAAAGCAAGAGAGGGAAAATATAACTAGTTATTTTCAGATCAGTGTCTCTGGTGAGGGATTTAGGATTTTTGTGTACCTGGTGAATTTGTCCTACACCTCACAAATGACAAGATAATGGCAGAACGGCAATGCTGGATGGAAAAATACAGACCGCCTCTGTAGAGCTGGTCAATAGGCACTACCCCAAATGACTCTGCTCAACCCTCTCCCTCCCTGGCTTATCCCCCGAGGCTCCTGGGTCAGCAATGAAGGAGTTAAAGCATGGTTTAGCCATACCTCCAGGGACCAGGTCCAGCTCCTTGACCAGAACCTGCTCTGATTGGCCCAGAACCACAGTAAACAGGAATGTGCCTATCAGATCACCTTCCGCAGGCAGCTTCCTTGACTCCCTAAATGGTGTCAGGTGCCCCTCTCTCTGCCCTCCACCCCGCAATGCTTCATGTCCATCACAATCTATGTCACTATGTACTGCCTACACACGAAGGGCGTATGCATGTTCACACACACACACACACTGGGCAGGATTTACATCTATTATTCAGTAGCACCACGTCTGGCACATGGCAGGTGCTCAATAAAGCCTAGCTGAATGGTTGAGCGCATAGATGGAGGGAGGGCCTGATGCATCACTGGAGATTTGCAAATTTTTTTGTTTCTATCCTGATTGGTATAACCAAGGCATTTTCTAAAGTGGTTAGGACACATCTGAATATATCTTTCACACTTAGTCAAATACAAAACAGTTCACTACACCGCACTTCTGGCTATGCCCATACTAGTTGTGTGTCTAAGAGCCAATGGCTTAACCTGTCCAAGTCTCATAGAAGCCACGGTGTAACCCAGACTTTAGAAGGCAGCTCACTCTCAAGGTCATGAACACAGCCTCAGCCTATGTGTGAAAGACAGGTCCCAGCAAAAATGCCATTCCAATGGGTTGGGATGTGAAAAAGCATTTGCTGAGTCCTTGTCATGTGCCAGATATGTTTTACTTGTCACATCACTTCATCCTCACAAAAACACTAATAGCAGTTGATACTATCCCCATTTTACAGATGAGAGAAACACGGAGCTTGATAAATCTTACCCAAGGATACAAAGTTAATAAGAAGTATGGCCAACCTCAGGATTCAAACCCTGGACAGCCTGACTCAGAGCAAATGGCTTTCTACCTATTCCCCAAAGCAGGTCTTCTGACTCAAGACTATGGCTTGGCTTTTCTCTCTGAGAAGTATGTGGCCAAGGAGCTCAGGGTCTCCTGAATGTTCCCTAAGGGGTGTAGAGTTGTGACTGCACAAGACACAGGAGAGAACAGGAAGATTCTAGGAGATGCACACTGGACTGGCAACAGGCTGCTAGCATCCTGTGTGATGTCCATTGCCAAGAAACACCCCAACGTGTTTTCCTTATAGCAGAATTCAGAGAGACAAGACTCTACCCCCTGAAGACTGGGGCCAGGCCTTGCTCATCTTTCCATCACACCTACCAGGCTTAAGAACTGTCTATGGGCTTCAGCTGAATTGTATTTTTAAGACAGTGCTTTTAAACTGAAGGGTATTTTCTAAGTATTAAGGAAGTGGGAGGAGGGGAAAAAACAAAAACTATGAAAATTGGAGAAGGTCCAAAGTATGAAGAGATTTATTTAAAAAATAAGAATTAAAGGAGCTTAAAGCACACAACTTGGCTAGCAGGCAAAATATAACAAGCATAAGAACCTAAGATGCACTCAGCTTCCTCATCTGTAGAATGGAAACACCGTATTGAGATAAAGTTTTAGTGCTCAGGGAGCCATCCTGATGACATGGCAGGGGCTTCTGAAAGGTCTGGAGCAGGTATGGAAGCAGTGGGGCCACATTCCAGGTATTCTTCGGACATCACAGGAATGCTCTCTTGCTTTCCTTCTCCAGAGAGCCTCGAGGAGGTTAACCTTGGACCTGTCTAAGGACATCTAGCGACCAAAGCACCCAAAGGCTCATGTCATGTTAAAATGTAGTTTTTCTTAGGACACAGAGCCAAGCCATGTGGAAGTTGTGCAGGGTCTTTGATTCTTGATTCCATGTCTTCTTGCTTTTACTGTGCCTCAACATCCTTTTTTGGCGATGATCTTCCTCTTCACACCCATGTACCATCCTGTGCCCTAACAAGGCACGTTACTGCTGCTCATATGAGAATGCCAGCCAGGAGGCTGGGAACAATCAGGGTGTTCTTTTGACCGTGTACCCCTCCTCCCCTTCTCTCTGGCCTGGTTGAAGGTAGTGTTCTCACTTGACCCTCCCAAGATCCAAACAGGCTGGGCAGCCATGACCCAGAGATGAGGTACCATCTGCCTTGGCCTCCAACAGGTGTGGGAGGGGCCCCTGATTGCCCTCTGGACCAGTATTTGCCCCACTTCACTAGATGTCCTGCAGCCTGCGTCCTGACTTCACATGGCTCCCCAGGTAAGTCCTATGGCTAAGAGGCAGCTTTGGAACTCTAACCACCGTGATCAAAGCCCATTTCCACTTAGCATCTGTGTGACCCTGGCTGTTAAGAGTTGAGGGAGCCTCGTTCTTCTCTGGAAGAAAGCTTAGTGGGTTGCACAGATGGCCCTTGCCTCGTCACATTTCACCAGTGTACACATGCTGGAACATCTTGCCTGTGACCTCTACCATCTACATCAAGCTAGTGCAAAAGGCAAATCTCTCCAAGACAGTCATCCATGGCAAGTTTTCCCAACCTTTTGTGAAGCCTGAAATATTAGAGCAGAAAGAGTGAATCCAGTCTGACTCCCTTATCTTAAAGTCATCCCAGGACAGAGAGGAGCAGTAACTGGCCTGAGGTCACACAGCTAGTTGGTGGCCGAGCTGGGTCCACAATCCAGGACTCTTGACAATTAGCCTCACGCTAGGCAATAAATCTGCAGCAATGGGACCCACAAAGTTATCAAGTTCGCTGACGACACACTGTGCACCAGGGACCGGGACTTTATGTTCATGATCTCACCTCATGTTGCAGGGACCCTAAGAAGTGGTTGTCATTATCCCCATGTATGAGTGAGAAAATAGTAAACAGAGTCATAACCCACTACAAACGTGCACTAGGTGCAAGGCGCTCCTCTAGTGCGTCTGCGGCGGGGGAGGGGGGATGAGGGCGGAGGGCACGCAGGCGCATGTGCAAACGCTCATTTGAGAATTTGATGCTCATAAAAAGACTTTGAAGAGGCACAATATTGCTCTCATTTTACACAGGAGGAAACTGAGGTCTGAACATTAAGTAACGTGCCCGTCATAGGGTTGGTAAGTGACACAGTTGAAATGTGAATCCAAAAAGTCAGTCCGCAGAGACCATTTCTCAAGTGAGGGAGGGCGAAGTTCTTGATCTTGGCCATACAGAACCAAGATTCACCCTAAGCCCAAATTACTCTGGAATCTAGGGTCTTCCATCACCCCTCACTCACCCCTGGCCCCTCCTGGTGTCTTTCTGTGTCTGAGGCCCTGGGGACAGCTAGTGGCCTTTCTAGGGGCTTCGTTGAGTCGTGGAGCCAAGCAGAGTAGCCCTGAAAAATCCTGCAGACCTGGGGGCCTGCAGGGTCCGGTCGGAACTGCGCTAGGGATTAAGGGGAAAGAACGCGATTTTGTTTCTGCCTGGCCCCTGGCCAGGATACTGAGATTAGCTGAATAACCGCCAGATGGATTACTGAATCTCGGCGCGTTCCAATTACCAACATCTGAGAGCCCAGTTGCGGTTCCAAGCCCAGAGCGGCTCTCAGCAAATGCCATCCTTGCTCTGCGAGCGCTCGCCCCCGGCAGGTCACTTCAATTTCCCAGCTGGCACCGGAGCGTGGCGGGCGCTCTCTTCCTCCTCTCCTGGCCCTTTATCTTTCTGTTTTCACTGAGCTGGGAAATGAGTGGCTGCTCCAAACCCTGCCCATCGCCCCCAACACCCCGCGCTCCGCACACTGGACAAGGAACAATGGGCCGCCTATCAGCAGAGCCCGCACGCGGCTGGCAGGACAGGAGACCTCTGCGGTGGACTCACACACCAGCTCCCGCCGCTGGCCACCTCCCCAGTGTGCCAGCTGGGGCCTTTCACTAAACTCAGAGCACAGCATCTCTTTATAAAGCAAAACCCGCCCAGTCTGCAGGCCCCCTAGGTCCTGAGAAAGGCTTTCTTCTCCCTTGGCTCCGGGCCCACATCACTGCATTTGGGGGTCCTCAGACGCTGGACCCTGAGCCCGGAATGAGGTGGGGGGGATTTTCACTTCATTCCAAAAAACACAGTGCATCCTCTAGTGTTTGTGCTTGGAGCTCTGGGTGAAGAGATCCCAATATGAACACCTATTCTTGCTGTCAAGATACCCATTATCCGGCAAAGAAAAGTGAGGCAGGGAGGGAAGGAGTGTCCCAGAGAAAGAGACAGTGCAAAACAGCCTTAAGTTTGTTTAAATAAAAAAGTAATGAGAACAATCATGTATTACATAGGGCAGCAAAGCATGGCAGCTGCCGGCAGGGGGTGCAAATCCAGTCTGCTACCTATTTTTATAAATAAAGTTTTATTGAAACACAGCCACACTCATGTGTTTACACATCCCCACGACCATTTTCACCCTACAATGGCAAAGCTGAGAGGCCAGGTTCCCTGCAACGGTAAATTATTTACCATCTGCCCTTTCATAGAAAAATGTTGCTGACCCCAGTCTTAATGGGTATTTTACACGTCTAATTCCACTCAATCATCACAACTCTTATCCTAGAAGTATTAAGTCCACTTTGCAGATGAAGGCGTAGAGAAGCTGATCAAGTTCACGTAAATAGAAGGAAGTATCTGGATCTGACCCAAAGGCACTGATTTTCCTTCACACCTGTAAGCTGAGGCTTGGGCTCAACCTCTAAGTTGGCAGATGATTTTGCTTAAGGGCGTGGAGTTGGAGAAAACGTAGCAATGATGAGGAGTGTCTGGGGGGACTGCAGAGTGGCAGGAAGGAATGCAGCCAACAGCAGACAGAAGGGACCTTGAGAAAGAATGTAGGGTTGCAGACCCAGAAGGAGACTTCGAGATTAAGCTCATAAAACTCTGTGTCTTAATCAGCTCGGGCTGTTGTAACAGAATTTCAGACTGAGGGTTTTAACCAACAGACATTTATTTCTCATAGCTCTAGAGGCTGGAAGTCCAAAACCCAGATGCCAGATTCAGTTCCTGGTGAGAGGACGCCTCCTGGCTTGCAGATGGCTGTCTTCTCAGTGTGTCCCCACATGGTGGGGAGAGAGAGAGAGAGCACTCATCTCTGTTTTCCTTTTTTTGTAAGGACATTAATCCCATGAGAGGGGCTCTACTCTCATGACCTCACAGACCTGGTTACTTCCCAAAGACCCACTCCAAATACCATCATATTCCAGGTTAGGGCTTCAACATATGAGTCTGAGGGGTACACACACAGTCAGTTCATAAGACCGTGTCATGCTGCCAAGGGAACTGGACACCAGAGAAGCGAAGGAAATGCATGCAAGTTCACTCAGCAATAAAGACCGAGCTGTGAGCAAAACACTCTTAGAGCTTTGCAGAGTCTGGGCCGTTTCTGGGCCAAGTGTGCCTCTCTATCAGGTGCCTCGTGTTTACTCTGGGCTGATCTCCAGCCTGGGGAGCACTGGAGCCCTGGGTCCCTTCGTGCTGTTTGGAGTCAGACTCAAACCATTTGCAGACTTGATGTTTGTTCTACCTGCGTGCCCTCATGCGACAGTAGTTTCTGTTTGACCAGGTGCAGAGAGAGGACACAGGACTGGAAGTCAGCCAGCCCAGCATCCTGTTTGTCACCGGCTCCATGTGTGACCTTGGACAAGTCACTTAAATGCTCTGGCCCCCCCATCTCCAATTGTGTAAAATGTGAGGTCTGAGACAGACAACGCTTTCCTTTTGGCTCAGGTTGTCCATATTGAATAAGATCGACTAACAGAGAAATCATTAGGAGACCCAAAGCCAACACACCAGTCGGCTGGCTGGCCTTGTTTTTCAGTCACACTTGACCTCACCAACTCCAAAACCAGTAATGTAGTATTTGACTTTGTGAGACATCGATATCAGTAACTAGAATCCAGGCATACATTCCGCAAAAAGGACAAATTGGGTTTAAATTGCGTCAGGATTTGCACTTCATGCTCAGATGCAGCTGCGAATACATCAGAGGAGAAGGGTGACCAGACAGTGCTGTGTGGTGTGAGAGATGCCACACACAAGAGGCAGGGAAGAGTAGCTGCACCGAGGGGCCCCAGAGCCAAGCAGCCTGGGTGTCGCATCTGACTGCACCTAATTATCCGTGTGGCCTTATACACACTTGTTAACTTCCCTTATCTATAAAACAGAGATAAAAATAGTAAGTAGAATTTTAAAGCAGTCTCACAGATATTGAGAACAAACTAGTGGTTACTAGCGGGAAGGTGGAGGGGACAAAATAGGGGTGAGGGGGTGGGAGGTACAAACTACTGGGTGTAAGACAGGCTCAAGGATGTATTGCACAACACAGGGAATATGGCCAATATTTTGTAATAACTGTAAATGGAAAGTAACCTTTAAAAATAGTATAAAAAATTAATTTTTCAGTTCTTTTTTTATTGAAGTTTTTTTTATTGTAGTTGATTTAAAATGTTAGTTTCAGGCATACAGCAAAGCAATTCCGTTATACGTATACATATAAATAGGTATATAATTTTTCAGATTGTTTTCCATTACAACTCAGTATAAGAAATTGAATATAACTCCCTGTGCTATATAGTAGGCTCTTGTTTATCTATTTTATAGACAGTAATATGCATCTGTTAGTCCCAAATTCCCTTTTTTTAAAAAAAAAAAGTATCCCTCTCAGGCTTGTCAGGGAGGCTCAGTTGAGTTCATTCTTGTGCAGTTCTTTACACCACATGTCTGCACAGACAGAGTCCTCGGTGAGCACCAGCTATTGTGCTGGTGATGGAGATGCACTGGGTGACAAAGGAGAAAGGAGAAAAGGCACCTACGTGATTCAGCCCAGCGGTGGGGGCTTGTAAGCAGTGAAGGCTTCCAAGGGAAGCAATATCCAAACTGAGGCCCAAAGGCTAAGCCGGAGGCAGAATGGTGGAGGATGGGGGTGAGAAGTCTCCCAGGCAGTGGGAATCGGATGTGAGGTCCCTCAGACAAGGGCAAGTGGGAATTTGGGGGAAACCAAGAAATAGGCTGATAGCTGAGGCTGGGAGAGATGAGCCCAAGTCTGGTCCTGAAAGCCGTCTAAGCCACCGTGTCCCACTCTGGACCTGGAGATGCATAACCCATCGCACAGTGTATCTGTTTAGCGACGTGGAAAGTACTGGGGGGAATTCCATCCTTGCTGTCGGGGCCATGTCAGCCTTGGGGGTTGGAGTTTGGTCAAGCAGGATTTTTTGCCAGAAGCTGCCAGGGACAGAGGAATTCGGGTGAGTGCTGACTGCATGCAGTCAGGCTCAGCCAGAGAAGCCAAGGGCTACTGCAAAAATCAAGAGAGCTGGAGCAGCTGTAGCTGAAAACAAAGCCAAGAGGACCAGAGGGCAGCCAAGCAGACATAGGAAGAAAGGAGAGAGAGAGATCGGGGTGGAGAAGATGTAACAGGGTTCAAGACAAATGAGCAAAGAAGACTGGAAGGCCAGCAGCCCGTATGTACAGGCCTGATCACATGCATGCGGGCGGACCAGCCTGGCTGATGGCCAAGGGTCTGGATGGATGCCAGGCACCCTTCCACACTAACTAGGCTGAGAAATGAGGAGCAATTGGGCAAGGTGAGCAAAGGGGAGATCTCTGCATAGACTCATGTCTGCTCTCAAAATGTTGCCCTCTCTTTCCTGGGTTGGGGTGGGGGCGTTCATGGGAAGACTTCACCATTATCACCGTAGGGTGTCTAGGAGGAAAGTCTTAGGAGGAACATAGCTTTCAACAGCCTAGACAGAAGGTCTGCAATCACTGCTGCACTTCTGTCTCCTGTACTTGTAAGTAGATAAAAATATGGGGTGACCAGGTTATTTTTTATGAGGATCACACACAGGCAAAGTACTTTAAACAGTGCTTGAAAGGGAGTAAGTACTCTATATGACTAATTAACTTGGTTTCACTTAACTTATTCATTTAAGAAAATGTATCTAAGCCTATATTCTAGGTTCCACGTTGCCTGTTCAGAACATCAAGAAGAGGAAGGTGTGGTCCCTGCCCTCAAAGAGCTTATACTCTAATGAGTAAGCCAGGCAAGGGAGGGATGAGTACAGGGCACGGTTCTAGTGTCGGCTTCAGAGAGAAGCCAACATTGAAGGGGTGGCCGGATGAAAAGAAATTGAGGACAGAAATATAGATGGCAAATGCAGACTGATATGTCCTGATCACTCACACTTCTAACAACAGCCCAGGGAGGGAAGAGGAACAAACACCGACAAAAACAAGAACTGGGAAGATTAAAGTGATGACAGTAGCCTGAGAAGGGGCAGGCCTGCCAGGTCACCAACCATCAGCCGCCTGGTGGAGAAGGCACTGCTCTTCATTATTACAGAGAAAAAGATGCTGATACAGCGCTTTGGGTCTCAGAATATATATGTATTTCGGAGAGTTACCAACAAGTTGTGACCAAGTCTCCTTTTCTTCCTGATGCTTAGGCTTCTGGGTTTTTATTGTTCCCAACTGATTTATAATGCAATAAAAATAAATAGGGAAGGCAATGGATTTGTCCTACGTAGAAAAGAAGGCACCAGCGAGTTTCAAATACATTCAGGGCTTTTATTTCTACTTGAAGTCTCATTGTTTTGAAAGGTAAATGTACTAAGGGTTGGGACAACTATAATTCTTGGTGATTCCATCATCCAAACATTTAAAACAAGAAAAAAAGTCTTTGCCTACCAAAGTAAAGTGAGGATGCAGGGCGTTACAAGAATAATTCAAGACTCACTGATAACCATTTTTCTTCATTTTCTGCCAGTTTTTGGTAACTGTGGCAGTTTGATCCAAATCACATCTTGATGGACGGATCCAACTTTCCATCTGCTCCCAGGAAGACATTTGAGTACAAATGTGTAAGTGTTTCTTCTGACTGGAATACACCAGCATAGTGTTAGGTCAAACTCTCCATTTTTAATCTGATTTTAAAACTATACATACTTTTGGTAGGAAAATGTGAAAGTATAGAAAAACTTCAAGAAGAAAAACATATCCCAGAATTCCAATTCTTTGCAGCAACCACAGTTAACTTTGGAGTATTTCCTCTCTGGTATTTTGTTTTGATGCATATTTTGTTGTTTGTCTATTTGTTTTAAATAGTTAAGTCTACGATATTTATCCACATTCATGTTCAACTTTTTCACTTTGTGTAAGGCTGTAAGTATCTTTGATGATGTTATTACAAAACATTGTCCCCACGTGTCTGATGACTGCACTACATCATTTTCTCACAAAGGATAACTCAGGTATTTTTTTGTTTGTTTTGTCTTGTTTTTTTTTGTTTTTTCCTGAACCAAGCAGAAATGGACAAGGAAAGGAAAATGATGCTTTACGCTTTACTTAGAAGAACTAGGCTTTTCTAGGGTGAAGACAACTTGAAAGCCTTGAAAATATTGACTGCCCTCCAGCCATGGCCCAGGCTAGACTGGAAGAAGCAGTAGGACCAGCCCTGGGAGTAGTCACATGGGAGGAGGAACCATAGTTTAAAAAAACAAGGCAAAACATTCAGGTCTGTGGTTCCTGGAGACTGACATCAGAGCCTCTGAGAGCACTTCCCACTGCTCCCCATCCTTGTCCAGCCTGACAGGTGAGACGTGTTTCCTCTGTGGCTCCTGAAGGGACACGTCAGGCAGCACCCCAACCTCACCACTCCCCGTGCACTGAAAACCAAGAGGGTCCTACTCCTAAAACCTAGCCAAGTCTCTCTGTGATTGACCAACATAGGACTTGGCAACTGTTTTCTCTAAAGGACTAGAGAGTAAATATTTTAGAATTTGCGGGCCACTTACTGTCCCTGTCACATATTTTTATTCTTTTTTTTATTTGTTTGTTTAATGATCATTTTAAAATGAAAAAAAGTCTTAGCTTAGGCTGTGCAAAAATAAGCCATAGACCAGAGTGTGTGGACCCCTGCACAGAGACTTCTTTCTTTTCTTACTAAACAATGAAATAAAATAAACAGAGATCTTGAGAATTGTTCCAAAATTCCTGAGAAATATGACATCAAGCCTTGCCCAGTTTTAATTGTTATGCTGAGAAATAGTACAGGCAGTTAAATATTCTATGATCGCACCTCCAGTTCCCACAGGAACAAAGAAGTGCCCAAGAGTTCTCAGACCACAGGCATCACACATTCTTTGTATCTTTGGGAACTCACAACCGTCATAAGGTCTAAGGGGATGCCTTTTCCAGAATCAGGAAGGGCTAATTATTGCATTCAACAAATGGTTTGTAACATTGATGAGCTATAAGAAAAAAATTCTGAGAAGTTACGTAGCTTCAGCTACTGTCATTTTACCAAAACACAAACCATGATCCTCCACACAC
The DNA here is from genome assembly GCF_048564905.1 of Vicugna pacos. Classification (NCBI taxonomy): domain Eukaryota; kingdom Metazoa; phylum Chordata; class Mammalia; order Artiodactyla; family Camelidae; genus Vicugna; species Vicugna pacos. The sequence continues at coordinate 112,140,110 of NC_132988.1, read as the reverse complement.
TCCCTTGACTTGGAGAACTTTTGAATTGAGTTGAATTGAGAATTTTACCCAAACAGTGAATGAGAATGAAAGACTGAATATACAAATGGACAATGGCCAGATTATACATAAAAACAGAACCCTGACCCCAAACCTGCAGCAACCCATCCAGGAAACCAAATGCTTATTTACAGTAATCAGCCCAGGAAGCCAGCCTGCTGGAAGTTAGACTTGCAGGCAGTCAGACTGCTGTCTCTAGTAACAATCCAGGAAGCCAAATAATAACCCCTATCACAATCAACCCCAAATGGCCAGGAATTGATTAATAACTGACAGCTTCCCTAATTTTTGTTCCTACTTCTAAATTAGGGCCAACCAGATGAAATCAAATTGTGCACCCTAGCCAGTCACAAAGGATGCCCTGCTTCCAGGCTTCCTGCCTGTGGTTTCTCCATGCTAATGTCTTCGAATCGGGATATACCTGTAGTTTTCCCTGTTCCCCACTATAAAGCTTTCCTAGTCCTCTCCCTGACTTTGACTCACTGCCAAAACAAGTGACAGTGACTGACTCCCTTACTCTAGCAAGCTCTGCATCGATAGCCTTTGCTTTTCTCATTTGGTTAGACTTTACTTATTTCCACAAGGTAATACCCTTCCTTCTGTTTTATATACTTGTATCATAAAACTCCACCCACTTTAATGCCCTAATTCATGATTACAGAGAATTTAAAGGTAGCAAATAAGGTAAGGGCTATTTTATTTGAGTTGCTAAAGTTACAAACCAGGAAAGTAAGCTACAGAGATTGTTCCCACCATGACATGACACTGCCTACCTGAAGGTGGGGTCATTTCACACCAGGCAGGGCTAAAGTGCTCTCTGTGTGAAGTAGAATGTAAAACCCAATGAATTGATTGAGGAATATTTGTTTTACGAAGTACCTACTATGTTTCTGGTGCTACAGTGGATATAAAGAGACATATACAATATAATCAAGAACTTTGAAGACTCATTGAAGATGTTCATTCACAAAAAATTAAGAAATTTTATAAGATCACCAAAAATGAGCAAATTACATAAGATGTCACTTCCAGAGTGTATACCAGAGTGTTAATAACTACTAAATGAAAAAAGAATCTTCTATGTCAACAGCATTCAAAAATTAAAATTCCAGCAAGTTATTTTGTGGTTATCAATAGATTCTAAAGTTTATATGGAGAGGGAAAAGACTCAGAACAATCAACACAATATTGGAGGAGAAGAACAAAGTTGGAGGACTGACACTATCCAACTTTAATGCTTACCATCAAACTATAATAATCAAGACAGCATGATATTGTTGAAAGAGCAGACAAATAGATCAATGGGACAGAATAGAGAGCCCTGAAATAGACCCCATAAATACAGTCAACTGATCTTTAACAAAAGAACAAATTCAAAACAATGGAGCAAAGATAGTCTTCAACAAATGATGCTAGAACAATTAGACTTCCACATGCAAAAAATGAATCTAAACACAGATCTTAATTAACTCAAAGTGGATCATAAATCTCAATGTAAAACCCAAAACTATGAAACTCCTAGAAGAGAATGTAGGAGAAATCCTGGATGACTTTGGGTAAGGTGACGACGTTTTAGATGCAACAACAAAGGAACAATCCATGAGAGAAATAAGTCATAAGCTGAACCTCATTATAATTAAAAACTTCTGCTCTGAAAAAGATAAAATCAAAAGAATGATACGACAAGCCACAGACTGGGAGCAAATACTCGCGAAAGACACATCTGATAAAGGACCATTACTCAAAATAAACAAAGAATGCTTAAAACCCAACAATAAGAAAACAAACAGATTGAAAATGGGCCAAAGACCTTAACAGACACTTCACCAAAAAAAGATATATAGATAGCAAATAAGCATATGAAAATATGCTTCACATTAGATATTATCAAGGAAATGCAAATCAAAACAACATGATATCACTACATACCTGTTTGAATGGCCCCAATCCAGAACACTGACAAATCAAATGCTGGTGAGGATGTGGAGCAACAGAAACTGCTGGTGAAAATGCAAAATTGTACAGCTACTTTGTAAGACAGCTCGGCAGTTTCTTACAAAACTAAGCACACTCTTACCACACAATCCAGCAATAACACTCCTTGGTATTTACCTAAAGGAGTTGAAAACTATGTCTACACAAAAATTCACACACAGGTTTTTATAGCAGCTTTATTCATAATTGCTAAAATGTGGAAACAATCAAGATGTCCAACCAGATAAGGAACTGGTATATCCAGGCAATGGAATGTTACTCAGCACTACAAAGAAATGAGCTCTCAAGCCATGAAGAGGCATGGAGGAAACTTAAATGTATATTACTAAGGGAAAGAAGCCAATCCAAAAACTCTGTATACTGTACGATTCCAACCGTACGACATTCTGGAAAAAGCAAAACTATGGAGAGAGTAAAAATATCGGTGGTTCTCTGGGATTGCAGGGGGCATTGATGAGAGGGATGACTAGGCAGAGGATTTTTAGTGTGGTAAAAATATTCCTGTATGATACTATAATGATGGATACATGTCATTATATATTTATCTAAACCCATGGAATGTGCAACACCTAGAGAGAAGCCAAAGGTAAACTATGGACTTTGGATGATGAAGATGTGTCACTGTAGGCTCATCAGTTGTAACAAATGTACCACTCTGGTGGGGAAGATGTTAATAATGGGGAAGGTTACACATGTGTGGGAGCAGGGGGTATATGAGAATTTTCTGTACCTTCCTCATAATTTTGCTGTGCACCTAAAAGTGCTCCCCCCAAAAAAAGTCTTAAAAACTTTAAATTAAACTTAAAAAAAATTCAGAAGATGCAGTGTGAAAACAAATTTAACAAGGTTTTTATTACCAGACTCTGGTAGCATTTAATTTAAAAAGAGAAAGGAATTATAGGTATATTTCCAAAACATAGTTGATCCTAGAACTTGTTCTGAACAGAGTATTTTGGCTAAAAGATACAGGGAATAGATCCTGGGAAATGCTATTATAAGAGATTGTCTAAAATGTTTCTGACATCTTGAAGATTGAAGACTCGTTGAAAGGAAAGTCACTTATGCAAAGGAAAATGCCACTCACTTTCTTAGTAACATCTAAGAATTTATTAAGGGCTGACTATGTTCCAGGCATTGTGCTAAGTTATTTACATATATTATCTCACTTAAATTTTACAATATGACCATGAGTTGGGTACTATTATTACATGTTTCACCAATGAGAAGAGAGGGGAACTGAGAAGTTAAGTAACTTTCCCAAGCATTGCCTTCCCCAGAAAGAGCTCAATGCCAGCTAAGCTCAAGAGGTGCCACTCCCCTTTCATGCTGTGACCCAAGGAAGGACCGAGGGCCACTTCACCTCCGTGTGTACACCTGAGGCAGGAAGGATTCGAACATTTCTCCTAAAAGACTTTACAAAGGAAAGCTAACACCAGCAAACAATAGATTCCAAATACCTTGGCTGGTTTAAGCAGCTAAGGGCATGGTTTTGGAGGTCAGAATCATAGGACTCAAATCCCAGTACTTACTAGATGTGTGACCTTGGAAAAGTCACAGGCTTTCTGTAAGCCTCAACTTTCTTATCTGTAAAATCAGAATAATAGTAGAACCTACTGATCTTTTAGAGTTGCTATGAAAGTTGATGAGATCACTCACTGGCTAGAATGCCTGAATGCAGTAAGGGTTAAATCAGCGTGAGCCATCATCACTGTTAGCATTCATCTGTCCCCAAGTGTCAGAACCTGTTCTTAACCCCTACGACTTGAAAATGACTTCATCAGTACCTGTATGCCTCAAGCGCAGGTCAAGAATGGAAGACAAGAGCACACTCATTGTCCACGTAGGCCATGCACCCCCTTTTTGGTTCCTGACTAAGGGTCCACCCAGCCCAGGTGGTTGACATTGGGAATGTCAAAATGTTCCCTACCATCAGGGTGTGTTTGCCCTCGACCACATAGCCCACATGTGTCCAGATGCTTTCGTACTGGCCACACAGAGAAGAAATGCATAGACTTGGTCCAAGGTAGAGAAATGGTTGGTCTCCTCTTCAAATAAACGCCAGTTGGGTCCTCAAAGAGCTACCAGTTAGTACAGTTGACAAGATGCTATACACAGAAAACCCTAAAGCCGCCACCAGAAAACTCCTAGAGCTTATCAATGAATTTGGTAAAGTTACAGGATACAAAAGTAATATTCATAAATCTCTTGCATTTCTATTCACCAAAAATGAAGCATCAAAAAGAGAAATTAAGGAGACAATCACTCGAAAAGAATAAGATACCTAGGAATAAACCTGCCTAAGGAGATGAAAGACTTGCACTCAGAAAACTATAAGACACTGATGAAAGAAACTGAAGACCTCAACACAAACAGAAGGAAAGACATACCGTGTTCTGAAACTGGAAGACTCAATATTGTTATAATGACCATATTAGCCAAGGCAATCTACAGATTCAGTGCAATTCTGATCAAAACACCAATGGCATTTTTCACAGAACCAAAATAAATAATTTTAAAATTCATATGGAATCACAAAAGATCCCAAATAGCCAAAATAATCTTGAGAAAGAAGAATAGAGCTAAAGGAATCATGCTTCCTGACTTCAGACTATACTATCAAGCTACAGTTATCAAAATCGTATAGTACTGGCACAAAAACAGACCCACAGATCAATGGAATAGGATAGAGAGTCCGTAAATAAACCCAGGCACTTATGGTCAATTAATCTATGACAAAGGAGACAATAATACACAGTAGAGAAAACATAGCTTCTTCAGTAAGTGGTGCTGAGAAAACCAGACAGCTACATGTAAAAGAATGGAATGAGAACATTCTCTAACACCATATGCAAAAATAAAGTCTAAATGGATTAGACACCTAAATGTAAGACTGGATACTATAAAACTCCTAGAGGAAAACATATGCAGAACACTCTTTGACATGAATTACAGCAATATTGTTTTGGATCTGTCCCCTAAAGTAAAGGAAATAAAAGCAAAAATAAACAACTGGGACCTAGTTAAACTTAAAAGCTTTTGCACAACAAAGGGAAACATTGACAAAATGAAAAGACGACCTACTGAATGGAAGAAAATATTTGCAAATGGTATGACTGATAAGGGACTAACAATGAACATATATAAACAGCCGATACAACTGAAAAAAAAAAGAATCAAACAACCCAATTAAAAAGAACTGAATAGACATTTTTCCAAAGAGGAAATGCAGATGGCCAACATGAAAAGATGCTCAACATCACTAATCATCAGGGAAACGCAAATCAAAACCACATGAGGTATCACCTTATAGCTGTCAGAATGGCTATCATCAAAAAAAAAACACATTACAAATGTTGGCAAGGATGTGGAGAAAAGGGAACACTTGCACACTGTTGCTGGGAATGTAAATTGGTGCAGCACTATGGAAAATAGTATGGAGGTTTTTCAAAAAACTAAAAACACAACACTGTATGACCCAGCAACTCCACTCTTGGGTATAGATCTAAAAAACCTGAAATCACTAGTTTGAAAAGATACATGCACCCTAATATCAGCATTATTTATAATTGCCAAGACATGGAAACAACCTAAGTGCCTATCAGCAGATAAACGGATAAAGAAGACATAAAAAAAGAATGAAACTGTATTGCAGCAGCATGGATGGACTTGGAGGGCGTTAAGCTAAGCGAAATAAGTCAGACAGAGAAAGACAAATACTATATGATATCACTTATATGTGGAATCTAAAAAATACAACAAACTAGTGAATATAACAAAAAAGAAGCAGACTCTCAGATATAGGGAACAAACTACTGATCACCACTGGGGGGAGGAGGGACAGTAAAGGGGTAGGAGAGTGGGAGGTACAAACTATTGGCTGTAATAGGCTACAAGGATGTATTGTACATCATGGCCAATATTTTGTAATAACTGTAAATGGAGTGTAACCTTTAAAAATTGTGTGTGTATATATATATTTTATATATACATATATATCTATATATACACATATATATACACGTATATAAATATATATATATATTTTTTAAATCCAAATGATTAAATAAATAAATTTACCCTTACCATATAAAAAGTGCTGCAAGTTCTCCCTGGAATGGTAGGAATTTAATCTGCTACCTGGTAGTTGTAAGAGGACAAATGAAGCTGTCCCTCTGGGAGCACTGCCACATTACTGGTCGCTTTCCGGCATGCTCCAGGCATGAAAGCTCTGTTTCTGCTTCTTTTATTTTACAACTGCAGGAAAAGTGACCAAGGAGGATGTTTCGCCGAAGTCATATCCAAAGAGGAAATCCACTGGCCAGTTTTGAGAGATGTCTAACAGATGTCCAAAAAACCCCTAAAATGTTCGAGCTATTACTGAAGGCCTGGAATTCTAGCTCAGTTAGTTCTCTTGAGAGACTTTCAAAGCAGGGTAACGTCTCATTTTATGGAACTGAGTTTGGTTCTGTGATGGCAGGGTGTCTATGGAAGGCCAAAATGCTAATCAAATAATTTTTATCTTTTTAGACGTTGCTGGCATTTCTTTGCATATACTATTTGCTAGACAAGGTTTTTCATTTATGCGATAAATATTTGTTGAAGAGCAATTATGTGCTAGACAACAAAACAGGACAAATGTTCAGGTCTCATGGAGCCCGTATTTTCAGTTAGGAAGATGGACAATAACCAAAATAAGTAAACTGTAAGTTATAAGACGATAAAGGTGAAAGAAGAATAAGTTATGGGAGGGAGATAATGAGTGCCGGGTGCAGGGAAGAAGGGAGGTGCAGTTTCAAATAGTGATCGTGAAAGTCCTCACTGAGGAGGTGACATTTGGCAAAGATTTGACTGAGAAGGTAAGGATGCTTATTACCTTATAAGCATTATCACATTCAATCCATTCTACAACTAATATTATGATTATCCCCATTGTAGACATGAAGAAAGTAAGGCAGAGAGGTTAAACATCTCCCTCAAGGTCACAGATCTTAAGCAGTGGGCAAAGCCAGCATCTGAGCCCTGGCAAACTGGGGTTATTTTAAGGCCAGAGCTCTTACCACCACTACGCAGCAGTGCTTCCTGGAGATCAGAAGGCTGGCCCTCTTATGTTTAAGCTACTGTTTCTCAGCTCCAAAGAGACCCTTCTATCTTCTCCCTTTGGGGGTGTGGGGGTTGGAATTCTGTAAACCACAATCCTCCTTTGCCAGATGACTCTGCTTACAGATTCTGCCAAACAGAAGATCTAGCGAAAAGCTAGATGCCCCAGAAAGAAGCAGGGAACAGGTGTTTCGTCTAAGCAACAGCACTTCACCATGGCAGCCACCGGCCTTAGTTACACTCACCAGCCCTACTCCATGGTTCCAAAAGCAGTGGTGTGAAGAAAAGGAACTCTCCAGGAGAAAAAAAAAAAAGTCTTGTTTTGTAGCATTTGTCTATTTCTGTTGTATAAATACTCCATCATGGGTGACCTCGAATTACTAAAGTTTCAACCATTGGCTCAAAAAATTCCTGGAAATTTAAGTTGGTTCTCCTGAGCCCAGGCTCGCCAACTCAGCACGCCCCCAGCAGAACCAGACTCCCCGGATCCCCTTAGAGGTCCCAGAAGCACCTGGGCAGCACCCTTCTTCAGGGTCTGAGTCCCAGCTCCTCAAGAGCATCTGTAACCTTCTAATTTCTAATCACAGTGGCCCACCCTATCCCCATGTTCTGCATTCAAGGAGTCAATCAACGATAGCTGGAAAACATGCAGGAAAAAAAAAATCCAGAAAGTTCCAAAAAACAAAACATTAATTTTATGTACCAGCAACTATTTACATTGTATTTATAACTATTTACATAGCATTTACCTCAGATGAGGTATTACAGGTAATCTGGAGTTGATTTAAAGTATGCAGGAGAATGCGTGTAGGTTATGTGCAAATATTATGCCATTTTATATTAGGGACTTGAGCATCCAGGATCTCGGTATCTCCAGCGGTCCTGGAACCGATCCTTATGAGTACCTGACTTTGGCCCTGTGATCGCAGAGCTTGCGGTGGTTGCTGCTTCCTACACTTACATCTCTGTTACCTCAGTGTTTCCATTTTGCTTTCTTAGCCCTCCAATGCCTGCTTTAACCAGTCCTCCACAGTAGATGCTGGTTGTTAAAATAATGTGATTTCTGTTTTCCTGTCTGGAACATGATGAATGTTCTGCCAGCTTCACACTTTCAAGTTTTGTTCGTTTTTGTTTTTTTTTAACAAATTTCCTCTATCAGATTATGCCCTTTCGCCTTGATGCCTTTGCACTCAGTAGTCCTTACCCCTGAAATCCCACCCCTTAGTTCCTCTGTCCCAGCGACTCCTTCCCATAACTCAATAGCAGTACATCTGCTGTGCTATTAATTTTCTTCCCTGCACTGTAAGCATCTTGAAAACAGGAACTCTGCCTTCTTGTCTTTGCCATGTCCCTGTATTCCCGCAGTGCTGAGCACAATTCCTAGAATGTCATAGTATTAGAGAAACAGAACCAATAGGATGTAGGAGATACATGTATTATAAGGAACTGGCTTATACAGTTACAGAGGCTGGCGAGTCCCAAGATCTGCAGGGTGAGTTGGCAAGTTGGAGACCAGGAGAGTCTATGGCTCCAGTCCAAAGGCTCTGAGGCTCAAGATCCAGGAACAATGTTTCAGTTCAAGTTCAAAGGCAGGAAAAATTCTCTTTCACTTGGTAAAGGATCAGCCCTTTTGTTCTAGTCAGGCCTTCAACTCATCAGACAAGGCCCACTCTCATGAAGGATGCTTTACTCAGGCTACTGATTTAAATGCTAATCTCACCCCCAAAATACCATCACAGAAACACTGGGATTAATTTTTGATCAAACATCTGGGCACTCCATGGCCCAGTGAAGTTGACACATAAAATTTACCATCCCAATAGTGAACACTCACTGTACAGTGGTTAGTTTAGTTCTGGTATGAAATGGGATGCTATAACCAGCGTGACCTGGATTCAAACCTGAATCCACCCCTTTCTAGCTTGTGTGACTCAAGGCATGTGACTGTATTCTCTGACCTCTGCTTCCTCATTTGAAGGTTGGAATGGCCATGCCTGCCCCTCAGGGCTATTGTGAAAATTAAAAGAGCTCATGATAAGTGCCTAACACATTTGCTAGACCAGAGAAAACGACAGACGTGTGTTGAGTGCACCCGCACCATGTGGAAGGGAACTGCGCTAAAATCCCCAGGTGTGGGCTCATCACATGTCACCTTCTCTTGGGCTCCTGGCTGGACATGCCATTACTCTTGACCAGGCTAAGAAGCCAGATGTCTGGGACCCTGAGCTGAAGGAAGTTATGCAGATGGATCTTTATTCTTTGGAGACCAGGAAACACCGCAGCCAAAAAATGGAGAGATTCCTACAGGTGGGTGGGGTGGGGAAGGAACCTGGTCATTCAAGGTCTTAGGAAGCCACAGGCCTGAGAAACGGTATGCAGGCTGAAGTTACTGATCAAAAGAATCTAAGCTTTCTGCTAGGCTTTCACAAACAGCCCGACCTGGGTCAGAGGCTCTCGGTCCTGCTTTTGACCCAGTAAATGTCCTCAGGTTTCACAGAAATAAAATACACAGCTCTCTAGTTGCTGTTCTCTTGACAGTGAGGGAAGTGGCTGGGTTCCTGGCCCTTCCCCTCCAGCAGGGCAGGGTCAAGTTCATTTCCTCCTGCGGGGGTTCCTGCTCCTTCGCTTTAGAAGCAGACCCAGGCCTACCACGGCTCTGCAGCTCAGCTGTTTGGCCTTGTTGGGTAAAATTGTTTCATTTTCCAGATCCTCAGTCCTTCCTTTTGTAAAATAAGATAAATAATACATACTTCTCTAAGCTTTATTAACAACAGGGATGTACTGAATTCCTAGGCCTAGCAATCACCTTAACAGCTCTAGGAGGGACAACTTCATGTCATCCAAGGTCCTAACCTCACAAAGGCCATCCTGAGACTTTCAGTAACCTTTGAACAAGGTGCCGACATTTTCAGCTAGTACTAGGCCCTGAAAATATTGCAGACAACCTTGGTTCTAAGAAACAGGAAGTACTCTTATCCTCCTTTTACAGATGAGTAAATTATGGCACAGAAAGGTTCTGTTTCTTGTCCAAGGTCACACAGCTAGTAAGTGGCAGAATAAGGAAGTTTCCTTTAGAGCCATGTGTTTTGTTTTTAACTACTTCTGGATAGTGACTTAGTAAGAGAATTCCATAAAAAACCATTAGTTAGTGCTTTATAATTCTGAGTCGCTTGCTATGATTAGACTGAGGGGTTGGCCACAATAAAGTCACTTCCCTGGAAGCTGGGTGAGGGAGACTTTCTTAAAAGGGCAACAGTGTGTGGGGGTGAGGGGTGGGAGGGAGTACCTGATACAAATACTCTGGGAAAGAGACAAGAAATCAGAAAGGAGACAGAGCCCAGGGTAGTCTCCCACCCTGGGAGCCCCAGACCTCTGGTTCTGGACCACAGAATAATCAAGATGTCTCAAGCCTATCTCTTTATCCTGGGGAAAGGGGTGGGGGTAGGGGATGGGTTGCCAGTCAACTATGAAGAGGTTCCCTCCAGGAAGCAACAGGACTAGAGAGACAGGACTGGGCTGCCGCACCGGCTGTTTGGGACTTAGAGGGCAAGGCTCCCAAGGCAGGATTAGGAGCGAATCAAGGCTTATGTATCTGGAACCAAAGAGAAAGACAAAGGCTGTGGCAGGAGCAGGAAACTGCATCCTGCCTCCCCAGACTTGGTTTAATCCTTTTTTTCACTTCTTTTTATATTTGTTTTTGCCTCTGTATTTGGTATGTTTTGTTTGTTTTAATTCTAGTAAGTTCAAATATGCTTAAAAGAATTAGGAGAATGGACTTGTGGTCACACACTGGCCAGAATTTAAAAGGGGGTGAAAACAATATGTGCCCACTAACCCTGCCATGTGCTGTGGTGGTGGTAGCTGAGTCACAAAGCATGGTCAGGAGGAAGGGGCAGGTCCTTCAGATTAGCTTGGTGTCCCTGGATCGGTCTTCTACCCTTTTAATGGGCACATACTAAATCACCAAGACGCCTGGTTAAAACGCATGCTGACTCTGCTTCAGGAGGTCTGGGTGGGGCCTGAGACCCAGCGCTGTTGCCAGGTTCCCTGATGGTGTGGCTGCTCCTGGTCTGCAGCCCTGACCTAGAGCAGCAAAGTCCTAGAAAGGGGCCAGCCCCTGGAGCTCTGGGCCACTAGTCAGGTATGATTTAGTGTGAAAATGCGAAGAGGAGATAAATCCCAGCATGCTGTTTCTGGGGAAGAACGCATCCCTTCAAACAAAACCTGAAAGCTCTTGGGGCGACCACTGCAGAGAGAATGGCTGGGAGGGAAGACACCTGAACATTTTCACTGAGAACTTTAACTTCTTTTTGGTGAGGTTCAGTATCCTTTAGGAATGACCAGAAGCCCCAGGTGTGTCTGGTACAGCTCCTGCCTTTCCAAGGTGTTTGAAACTCCCCCCATGAGGAAACGTGACCAGGTTTTATTAAGACAGCATTTCCTCAAGTATGCCTGGCTCAAAATAGTTGTTCCAAGGTGTTAATTGATGCTGTACAAAAAAATGAGTGTTCTGTGATGGAATTAATTAGGGAAACACTGACTCAACAATAAAGTTGGACGCATTACTTTACTGCGGGAATCTTCAGAGCATGTCCATGGTAATTAACTAAGATGGAAACATGACATACAGCATTCCCTGATCTTGTTTGACTATATAAACCTCTTTTTCTATCCAGAACACTCCTTCTCTTTATTAGCAATTAAATAAGTGCCAATTACATTAAGGAAATGCTGGGGGTGGGGAGGTTCCTTATTTCTTTCAGCAGAGATCTTTTTTTTTTGAGTATTCAATATGGGTAGCAGGGCAGTGAAATGAACTCTCCTGTACCACTGATGTGGATTTAAATTGGTGCGAGCCTCTTGCAAAGTGCTTTGGAAGAATGAAGAAAAAGCAATAATAAATTTTATAAACTTTTAAACAATACATTAAATTCTGTAATTGTACAGATTTTTTACGTAACCCCAAGTAGAAAGGTTTTCTTAGATAAGCAACGAGGATATACTGGAGAGCACAAGGAATTATAGCCATTATCTTACAGTAACCTGCAAAAATACCAAATCATGCTGTACACCTGAATCTAACATAATATTGTCGATCAACTATAGTTAATTGTTTACAGTTAAATTGTCTATGATAGTGTTCCTCAATGTAATACTATAAAGCCATTAAAAATGTCTATGAGATACAGAAGTGTGCTTCTGTTATTATGGGAGAGTGACTGCAAACTCAAAATACATTTCTTCACCCCTCTTTCTGTCTCTTACCGTTGCAATGACTAACCTTTTCCCATGAGCCATGGAAGTGACCTGCCCAGCCCTGGAATCCAGGCTGGCCTGGTGACTTGCACAGGCAATAGCCACAGTGGCGATAATGATGCTCCATTTCTGCACCCAAGCCTCTCGTGCTTCTGCTCTCTCTCTCGGAATGTTGCCACCATCACACATACAAGTCCAGGCTGGCTTCCAGGAGGATGAGAGACCAAGTGCAGGAGAGCTGTGAATCCCAAACAGATGAGATTACCCTGCCAAGATCACCTGGTGGCAGACTCATGAGTAAGCTCAGTTGAAACCGGACTGAGGAATCTTCCAGCCAACCCCTGGGCTTATTAGCAATCATAAATAGTTCTTATTTTAATCCGCTGAGTTTTGGGGGTGGCAATAGACAACTGCTAGAGCTATAATATAATATAAAAGGAAAAAACACAGGATATAAAATTGCATCAATTAATAGGAAATAATTATAAAATAATTAGGGACCAAAAGGAAGTTGGTATACATGAAAATGTAATGAATGTTTTAGGACAGCAAGCCTATTGAAATACTGATGTATTTTTCTTTATCTTTCTACCCCTTCTGCATTTCCACACTTCCCCTGATGTGTATGCATTACTGTCGTAATGTTTGCCTATCATAAAAATGGTTCACTTAAAATAATAATTTTGGAGTCTGATGTGTAGTTGGCACCTGCCGGCCACTCTGGGATCTACACTGGTCTAAGGAAAGTGTGTGTGTCCTGGAAATCATAAAACATTCTAGAGCCTGCAGGTGTTGTAGTTTTTATTATGGTACATGCTTTCATAATTGCCAAATGCTCTAATATGATGCGACTCTTTCTGCTCTAAAATTGGTAGGTTTTTACAATTCATTCTGATTTGAGGCAGGAATGTGAGTATTAACCCTAAAAAGCTAGAAAAGTAACCACTTGAGAACTTGAGCCAACTTCCTTGTCACTAAATAACACATAACAGCAGTAATGCCCACGTCTCCTGCCTATGTCATTCAGAGACTTCTCACGCTAAATAAAGCCAAGCTTTCATCTTGAATGTTAGCTCTGGAAACACAGCAAGTATGGAGCAACCCCTGAACTGTTTACAGAGACAGTAAAATGAGGAACACATCCCGTCAGGATAAAAGCTGCTTTATGGTGTCCCTCTTTGAAAGTTTGGCTAAAATTGAGAAGGATACTTTGTAGTTCCAGAGTAACTTTCATCCCAGCATCTGAAAGCATTTTATTGACATACACCTTTAATTTACACAGCCTCCTGAGGGTAAGTAGCCAGTTTTACTGTTCCCATTTTACAGGTAGAAAAAACAAGGCGGAAAGATACCAGAAAAGGATGTGTAGTAGTTAAATGTCTTTGGTTGCAAGCAACAAAAAATGGTTGGCCAATATAAGCCCCCCAAAAAGTATATACACATATACAATAGATAGATAGATAGATAGATAGATAGATAGATAGATAGATAGATAGATAGATTTATATGATGTGAGAAAACACATGACTATGAAGAAAGGAAACTGTGTAGCTCCAGGTCCCAAGGCTCCTGGAACCAAGGGGAAGCCTCTTCAGGGTGCTGGTGTCAATGAAGCAGCCACAGCCATATCTCATTACTATGTCACTCCATTCAAAAGCCAAACTCTAGAGGCACAACTCCTGACCCTTCTAGTCTGGATCTCAGGCCAACCCTGTGAGTGTTATACAACATGGCTGAGGGGTAATTCCTAAAATGAAACTCAAAAGAAAGAAAGTGAATGTTGGACAGGCCAAAAACTACCTATGCATGTTATAGGATGGATGAAAATAAAGGAAAGCTTTTACAGATTTCTGCCGGCCTATCACTCTGCCCTTCCTGGAATCAACCAGAAGCTTCTGGAAGCCAGCGGGGAGGGTGTATCCTCGAACCTATCCCACAGCCCACCACAAGGTTCTGTTCAATAAAGTCTGAATTGATACATGCATCATTTGTTGTCTGTGCCATCCTTGACAGAAATATTGAGGAGTGATTCATGTGCACAATTTCTTTCCCACCAGTTTCCACACACTTCAACACTCCAGGCCATTTTCTGTTTGCAGACCCCTTCCCAGTGGGCAGTGACTGTTTTCCTACCCAACAAATCCCCCATCCCCTAGAGCTGTTCATCCCCAAGGATGTGTTCAGAACTAGTTCTAGGGTGGCCCATCCAGGATTAGTTACATCTTAAATCTGAAGCCTCGTCTCTCTTAATTTTCTTGTTTGTCAAATAGGAATAGATAATGATTCTATTTCAGAGAGTTATTATGAGGATTACTAGAAATATTTGTACAGCACTTAGAGTCATCTTGGCACATACTAGGCACTGTGTGTCGCCTTCTGTCACCATCATCATCATCATCATATTACCACTGTTCTTACAATGGAACACTGCATAAAACCACTGAAGTTTCAGGATTTATTTATGATAAGACTTGGCATTGCATTAATTAACCCATGTTTCTAAAGCTGAAATTTGGCCTGCTCGAAATCCTCTGATTTCTGCCCATCAGCCTTGGGATCTAGTCCAAGGTTCCCTGGATTTGGACCTGCTGAACATTCCAATCTCATCTTCCACCACTAAGGTCACACATTTCACCTCCAGTAATACCCAACTACATATAAATCCCCCACATCCAGGATTGTTCATACAACTTTCTGTCTCTGTCTCCCTGGTGTTTGGAATACCTTTCCTATTTTTTATCACAAATTTAGTTCATTTACCTCCAAGGATCACTTCAAGTACAATATATCCTAGAAAACCTTTCCTGCCACCACGGTTCAAGCTAAGTTCCCCTCCCTTTTGAGTTTCCCTCTATCTCCACATATAACAAATTACACTGAAATCCCTGATTATGTGGCAATCTGGTCTGCCTCATAGATTTCAAGGGAACACCATGAGGAGGGTCCATGGCTTATCTCCTGTGATATTCCCAGCCCCAAGCCTGTAGCCAGGGCTCCACATACGATTATTGAAGCTTGTACTGAAATCTTTCTCATTCCAGCTGATTCATTTGCAAGGCTAGTGGTCTATTTTTTTTGTTCACAAGGCATCTTCATTACTTAAAAGTATTCCCAGAAAGCCTTGAATTATCAAAGAAATCCAATCTTAGTCATCCAATCCCTTTCTCTCACTTGGATCATATAAGAATCCTAGAGCTTACTAGATCCAGGAAAATGGTGGAGAGAGACTGGCATGGTAAGAAGAGAACAGCCTTAGTTTTCATTTCCAGTCCCTAGTGTTGCTGTTACTGAATGTAAGGCCCTGCTCAGTCATCAGGGACCACCATAAAGTGGATGGTTGTGCTAGAAGCCCCCCTCCCTCTGGACCAGCTCGGCCACAGGAAACTTTGCCAGGGCTCCAGAGGCTGCTGCACTTAACACTCAGGCCCAGGCCACCATGATGGCCACCACTGCCTTTCAGCTGGAGTAGTTCACTGAACGTTCCCACAATCATGCCCTTGACGCAGTCCAAGACGACCCAACCATCTCACTGATGGGGCCTCCAGCCTCTTCAAATCTTTAAAGAGGGCCTGTCTTCACTTAGACTATACTTCAGTGGGTCTGTACCTTCAAGTAAAAAAAATACACACACACACACACACACACACACATATGAGTTAGGGAGTGGCCTGCTCACTTATTTTTTTCAGCCCTGAAACCCAAAAAGGCTATTAATTGCCTTCATTAGGAGTCAAGAAAATTTAGATCTCAGTACCTTTCCTTCAATGTCAGTGTATCTACAGTAACATAAAAAAGAGACACAGGTAAGTTTCTCTGCTAAGTCACCCATTAGTTTTAACACCTACTATGTAACTTGTGCTAACAAGGTCTTGTCCACTGAGGAACTCATTGCATGACTGAGAAGACAGATGATCAAATAGAAAACCAGAGCATGGAGAGGTGCAGGTGAGGGCTGAGCTAGAAAGAAGTTCAAGATGAGGAACAAAGGCACAGAGTAGGCACCTGGCTCAGCCTGGCCAATCAGAAGAGTCGACAGCAGAGCTAAGCCTCAGAGACCAGAAGAAGCTGGGAGACCAGGTGAAGCAGGGAGGCAGAGTGGGAGAGCAGTGGTGTTTTGTCTTTTTTCCTTTCCATATAAATTATATAAACATTCTTCCTGCTGTCAAGCAGAGGTTAAAAGGAAATCATTAAAGACCTTAAGCGTGAGAGTGACGTGGTGATGGGGCAGACTGGAGGGAAGCCAGACCGGAGGCAGGAGGACCAGTTTCGAGGCTCCTTCTCTGCTTTCCTCCGGATGAGCTGTCCGCTAATTATAACCTGCCCATGAAGCCACAGGCCCAGCAGCCTGTGATGACACAGCACTAAGGGGTCCTTGCTTTTGCTGGGGTCCCTAATATGCTTCAGTTGAGTAAGGACTTGGCTTCCCCAGTTTCCAAGTCTTTCACGAAACCCCAGAATCCACCTGAGGTCTCAGCCCTGGAACGTCCGTGACCTGAGCTCTGATGCAGGAGTACCCCCATCACCGACAGTCTTCCCGGAGTGGGACCTAGAAGGGAGCAATTAGCTGAAAGGAAAAACCCCATGGAGGCATGGAGTTCCCTTTGGCTGAAGCAGAGGGCGTGTGCCAACCACAACGGTGTGGCTTAAGGAACAAGGGTGCTCCTTGACTGACAAGGATTGGGCTTAAATTTATGGTTCTTTTGAGACTGTCAGAAGCCAGAATGAGTCACGCCCCAGTTTGGCCTGGGGGGAGGGGCAGGTGACTGGGTGTGAGTCACAGCGCAGAGAAGGACTTGCTGGCGCGGGGCTCTAGGAGGACCTGCAGCCGATGGCGACAGCATCTGGTTTCTCCCATGTTTCCTTTAAGATTGTGAGCTGAGCCGGGGTTACAGAAGGAACTGTACAGCGGCCCCTTATTTATAGACTAAATAATTAGAGAAAAGAGAAAAACATGCCAGGAATACGGCTGCCCAGAGAAACCAGAACTTCAGGTCATTTTTTTTTTTTAATTAATAAATGAGAAGTCAGGCTTTGTCTTTCTTCCTCAAAATGCAACATGGTAACTCTACGTCACCGCAGGAAGTGTGATTTCTGGGGCTAGACTGGTCTTCGCTGGACTCCTGCTCTGTTCCCCTTGGCTACCCAACTTCCCAGGCTAAAATCTCTCTGAGCCTTAGCTTCCTTTTCTATCGAATGGATTTAAGCAACAGTACTAATGACTGCCACTGCTGAACAGTGAATATGTGCCAGGCAATAAACATGGCGTCTTACTCACATCACCTCAAATCATTCTCATTCCCATTTTTAATAGTATATTCATTTTCAGGTTCCCAGGAGGATTAAACGAGCTAACACAGTGAAAGGGTCTCACTGCCTGGCACTACTTAGGGGCTGAACAGATACCGTTTTCCTCTTAACCTCGAAGGAGGCCTAGCTATCTTGAGCCCTAGGTTTTCTCTGGACACTTTTACTTGAGTTTGGTTAAATCTACAGAGGTCTCCCCAGGAGGGAAGAAACGCATGCTTTTTATTTTGATCATTCTTGCACCGTACTGCTTCATTTGCATTTTTTTCATTAATGTGAACTTCACACACATCATCCTTATTCTGATTTGGAATATGTGATAGCTTAGAACTAGCCCAGGACATGAGAATAAAAAGCTGATCTGTTCAAGCAGGAAAGAGACTGGAATAACGCTGTTGTTAATTTACCTGTTACTGTGAGACCTTGAAGGTAGAAAGAGACAGTTCATTTGGCTTTTCTAAAGTACCCTTCAGACTGTACAAGTCACATCCAGTTGGTACTGGAAGCAGGATTTAAATCCAGAGCCTAACAAAGGAGAGAGGGACAGGGAGGGAGAGGAGAGAAGCCTCTCCTTTGGCCAGCAGATTCCTCCTCATATGAAACAGGGATTCCTTAGGGAAGTCTTGTTTCTTACAGAAGACACAGTTATATAATAATTTATATATTATATATTATTTGTTGATAATATACAGTATCTCCCCAAATTATATATAGTATCTCCTTAAAAGCAGGGGTGGTGGATTATTTTCAGTGAATTCTCCATGATAAATAATGTACAGAAATTGCTCCATGGATTGTTGATAATGAAGGAGGGAACAGGAGAGAAGACTGAAGTTCAGTTGTACTCAAGAACTGCTGATTCCTGTCTGCCCAGCAGCTGAGAGAGATATGAGACAAGCACTGGCTTCAGAATCAGACAGTTCTTGGGTCAAAGCCAAGCTCTGCCACTGACTGACCTTGGACAAGGCACATCACCTCTCTGAGCCTGCATTTCCTCATCTTTAAAATTGGGATAGTAATACCTCTGTGCTGTGCAGGATTAAGCCATCTGTATATATAATTCTCTCTCTCTCTCCTTGCCCCGCTCTATCCCTGCATCCATCCGTCCATCTATCAACTGATAAGCTAAGACTCTCAGAAATCTCACTCCTTTATTCCTTCCCCTCATCATCACTGTCTGTACCCTGCATCCATTTCAGCAACGTTATACAGAGGGTGGTCTGTTCACACGCCCCTAAGGTACACTGTGATAATGGATAGCTTAGGCCGGATGATGCCATAGTGGCTAAGGACCTGGGCTCTGGAGGCAGTGAGCCTGGTCTTGACTCTTGGTTCTGTAAACAATTAGTCTTGTGACCTGGTATGTTAATGAACTTCTCTGTGCCTCGACTGCCTCGTCTGTAAAAATGAAGACATAAAGCACTTAGAATAGTGTCTGGTTCATAGTCAATACTCACTGAATCTTATCACATATCTCTATTGCTGACCTCATTTTATAGACAAGTAAAGAGGCCCAGAGAGGCCGTGATTTGCCCAAGGTCACACAGCAAGGAATGAGGGCAGAGCATGTATCTTCTGCCTCAGCCATCATCTCTTCCTTGTCCACCACACAGCAAGGAGGTGGGAGAAGAGGAGGAAGGTTCATGGAGAGGAATGTAAGCAGACACAGCCTGGGGAACCGATGTGGAACTATGCCCAGTTCTGAGGCTGGATTGCTTGTAAGTTCCTGGAGCATAGGAACTTATCTAATTCACTTCGTATTTTCTGTGCCCAGCAGTGTCTGGGCCAGAGTAAGCACTAAGGAAATATTTGTAGAATGAACTGATAAAGAAGTATACGAGAAAATTTAGGGATGGGGATAATAACAGTGTCAAGACTTTTGAACCCTGATGAGTGATCTGGGTCCAGTGGGTGGGGAGTATCCAGATTTTTAGGGAAAGAGGGATGGCTAGCCTTGTCCTAGGAGAATACAGCTCAGGTGCAACCTGTTGGAAAGAGAAGGGTAGACTGTCCTTGATTTTGAAGATTGGGCCCAAAACAGGGTATGTCCAGGGAAGGGGACAGATATGACTAAATTTACAGATCTCAGCAAGACCTTCCCCCTGACATCTTCCCTATACCTCCTTCCACTCAGGCCTGGAAAGGGCTTAGTAGAAACTGAGCAGAAATCAAATGGTTGGTTAGGAAGAGTAATTCCCTAAGTTGCCCAGGTGAGTTTTTTCATAGAAACACCTAAGTTCTCTTCTCATGCCAAGTTATAATAATCATCATAGTTGTGCTTCACAGGGCATGTTCCTGATGTCATTGGAGTGCCCCCCCAAGGCTGCTACAAGATAGAAAAGACAGAGTCTGTTAGCCCCATTTCACAGGTGTGAACACTGAGGGCTAAGAGAGTATGAGAGACATATTCAGGGATGAGGAGCTGACTCTCACACAAGAACCAAATCCACACCCTGGCTTCTCCACCCATGTCTCCCATGTTCTGGATGCACGTGTGGCATATCCCGTTGCCCAGGTACCTTCGGAAGCACGCAAGTCCCTCTCCTGACCTCACACCCCAACCCCTCCACCACCAGGTGTGAGAATTAGGGAGGACACGGGCTCTCCGTCTCCCAAAGTTGGAGGGAGTCATGATTTGAGCACAGCTGTGATGGCCCTTTGTAAACTAGGGGACATCTGGGTAGTCTAAGTGGTCAGGAGGATGGATTCAAGCAACTGTGTAGATTCAAACCCATTGTTGGCCCTATACTGACTGTATGGACTTGAGCAACTCACTCAACCTCTCAGGGTCTCAGTTTCTTTATATAGAAAATCATAAGAGATTCTAGCTCTGGACAATTAGAATTTTCCATGATGGCTAGGGCTGCCCCACCAGGTAATGAGTTCCCCATCACTGGAAGTTCACAAGCAGACTAGTACATATAAGCATCGGGTCTTAGGGAGGACGCTATGTGGGTGAAGTGACCACTAGATGACACTTGGCCAGGACCACTGGTCCCCAAACCACCAACTACATCAGAAAAGCCCAAAGGACATTTTCCAAATGCAGGTTCATTGGCCCCACCCCAGGGTACTCTGATTGCAAACATGTCAGATAGAGCTCAAAGACCTGGATTTTCCCTAGAAGGATCCAGGTGTATTCGTGTGCTAGGGCTGTCACAACAAAGTACCCTGAACCAGGGGGCCTTAAACAACAGAAATGTATTGTCTCACAGCTCTAGAGATCAGGAGTCCAAGAGCAAGGTACTGGTGGTTTTGGTTTCCTCTGAGGATGTGAGGGAGAATCTTCTCCACGTCTCTCTCCCAGCTTCCGGCAATTTAATGCCTCCAATCTTTGGCATTCCTTCGCTTACAGACCCGTCACCCCAGTCTCTGCCTTCATCTTTGCATGGCAGTCTCCCTGTGTGCTTGTCTGTCTCTGTGTCCAAATCTCCCCTTTTTATAAGTCATCATGGCTTCGGGCCCCCCCAATACATTGACATCTGCAAAGACCCTATTTCCAAAGAAGGTCTCAGTCATAGGCACTGGAGGGGTTGGGACTTCAACATCTTGTTGAACACCCAAGTCAGCCCATACCCCCAGGCGATTTATATGTGATGTACACGTGCAGTCAGGATGAAGGCCCAGGATTGTGCGGACTAGAGCTTTTCAAACAGAACATGCATACCACCCCCGGGGAATCTTACATAACTGCAGGTTCTGATTTGGTGGGTCTGGGCGGCCTGACACTCTATTTTTGGGGGGGATTTTTATTTTTTTAATTGGAGGTCCTGAGGATTGAACCCAGGACCTCTTACATGCTAAGCATTCACTCTACCACTGAGCTAAACCCCCTTCCTTCCCCTCAGACCCTGCTCTTGAGATGTTAATGTTGTAGGCCCAGGGACCACTGCTTTGAGTAGTGAGGTCCTTTCCAACACAATATTCCCAGGAAATCCAGAAATGATCACCAAGCAAATAGAAGCTCTTTTTGCCCCATTTCTCTAATGCAAAGAGCTAGCTTTTTTTTCCCTCCCGATCTCTGAGTACACAGGGGAAATCCTGCCAGTAGAACTTTGGAGCCTCGGGGCCTGATGCCTGTTCGGGAGGGCGCAGCCTAGGATGAGAACCAATCCTAGGGTGGGAAAAAAGGATTGGGCCCCCAAACTCTTGGAAAAGCATCCCTCATTCCTGTGCCCCCTCTCCTGGCTCTGTTTAAACTTACATATTTGGGGTTTTTTTTTTGCTATGTCCTTTTGCCCTGTCACCCCTAACCCGACCAGCCAAACACCACCATCTGTTATCAGCCCAGCCTGAGCCCCGGCTAGGTGCAGCTGTCTTCCATGAAGTGACTGCCTCTGGTCCCCTGCGCTGGCCGAGACAGAGGCTGGAGGCTCCTAGCCCAGGGAAGCCAGCCCCCAGAGGCAGAAAAGCCCACCCTTGGCACACGTCAATCCTGGAGGCCGGCTGGTGAAGGTGCGCCCCGCCCCGCACGCACCACCCTGCCCGCGGGGCAACCCCATTCACAATGGGGCAGGCCTGGCCCTGCACAAAGGCGACAGCTGTGCGGCAAGGCCGGCAAGGCCACAAGCCAGAGGGGCCACCATCGGAGCCTCGCAGCCTCCTTAATTTATTTATAGATGCGCTGGCTCTTTATGTGGCCTAGTTAAGGACGCCTTTCCATAAATATACAGAAACGGATGTTATTCTAGAACCCACCAATAATAGACACAGCTGTAGAGACTGTTGCTGGATTAAGAGCCCTCTCTCCCTCTCATCACCTCCTCCCCCAAAATAGAAAATACAGTTAAAAATGCATATGGGTTTTTTTTGTTTGTTTGTATGCAAAGGAGAAATTCTACTTAATGATGAGATGTTTCTCTGAGAGCAAAGACAGGATTTCCTAGGAAACAACTTTAGGAACGAAGGCTGTATCTTTGCCAAAGACATAGCTCTCGCCTTCCCATCCCCGGACAGTGATCCCTGGGCCCTCTGCTTCCATCCCTAAGTGTGAGCCTCTGTTTAACCCAAACATAATCCTCTTGTCACAGAGTCCACATGTGGTTCACCTCTCTGCAAAAATATGATTTGTCTAGCACAATTCTTTCCGAGGGGACCAGTTGTGTGGAGTGCCGGCCCAGTTACTGCTCTTTGGAGTCAAGGGGCAGAGAAGGAATGGAATCATTACAGAGCTGTGAATGAGTCTCCGGCCCGAAGCCCTTTGTTATTTCTCCCAGTTTGTTCTACAGACCCTTAATTCTATTATCCAGCTGTAATTTGGCTCTGTGTCTCTCCAACATGCTTTCCTTTCTTCTGCCCTCTTTCTTTTTAATCGATCGATTCATCTGTAATTGGATTTTCTCTGGCTCTTACCAGCTATTAAAAGTAGCTGTGTGTGCGTATGTGAGTGAGTGTGCTTCCTAACTAGGCCACGCTTTCGAATGCCTTGCAGTCCTGACTCTTGCTCAGGGTTTCTTAGTCTGAATTCAGTTCCCAGATCCCTTTTTGGGCAGCAAGGAATAGAACAGCAGAGAGAATACGGGCTTTGGAAGCAGACAAAACCATATCATGTTTTGTTTTGTTTGTTTTGCGAAAGGCTGACATTTATTGAGTTCATACTATGTGCCTGGAGTTTTTCCAAGCACTTTGCAAGCGTTAATAACCCTCAGTGCACCCTTTTAAGGTAGGCACTATTACTATTCCATTTTACAGATGAAAGAACAGTGACAGAGGAGGTTAAGGAACTTGTTTACGGTCACACAATGAGTTCTTGATCACAATGAGATTTTCCAAAATTCTACCCCTTTGTATCTTGTAACTTTAGGCAGGGCTTATTTTTCCTGCCTTTGGCTTCACATCTGCAAAATGAGTGAGACTAGATCCTTGGCAGGAGGATTGTTCGAATGTGCTGAGAGCATAGTGCCTGATTCGTGCTGGGCGTTTAATACACAGGAGACCCCAGGGTCGGACACCACAAGGGAGACCAGTAATTCCTGTGCTGTGGCTGAGACCAAGGGCTAAATACGGGAATCCTGTGAGCGTGGAGAACAGAAATAGAGTGTTATCTTCTGACATTTGCTTACTAAGATGCTGCAGTCTTTTCTTTGGACAAACAAAGAGAAACCAAGCAGATCACTTTATACAATTGCTGTAAAGATTCTGCTGCTGGCGAGCAGTGGACTTTAGACAAGAATTTCCACCCTCCAGCGACTCATTTTCCCAAATGTAAACGATGGGGTTGCCTCATCTATAATGACCTCAGGGGACAGGCTCAGTGCGGTCACTTCAAGGTGGGACCAACTCTGCCAGGGCCATCATGAAGCCTTGAACACTTATCAGTTGCATTTAATGTAATTATTTAACTATCACCACAAATGCACACAGTCTTATGCCCATTACACGGGTAGGGAAACTGAGGCATCTGTGTAAGGTGGTTAAGGAACTTGCCCCAGGTAGGATAAGTGGCAGAACCACTCAAACCACCACACTCTTTCCAGTAAGGCACAAGGCCCCCTCTTCGTTTCTGGGTGTCAGACCTCAGGGAAGATCTGCAGAACTTGGCTTTGTCACTGAGTCGGGGGGGGGACAGCTGCAGGGGGTTACTCTGGGTGCACTGGGAAGGGGTAAATTGCCGAGGAACAAAGGACATGCCAAACTGACTGCAAAACAGCTTGTGGTTTGCTCACCATTTGGGTTGTATAATACTCCCAACCGCCATTTCTTAAACAACCCTTTGGATGATTTCACAACGTTGTTGAATGAAATAATGCATATGGAACACTTAGCACAGCACCTGGTCCTCACAGTCTCAAGACTTCCTAATTCATGGGAGTTATTATAATAATTATTGTTAGTGGAATGAATTTTTAAATATGGTCAATATATGCAAATATATGCAAAGTTCTTAAAATTTGTTACCAGTTTCCTTTCATATCAGATCAAGGTCTATTTTTTAAAGTCAAATTTTAAAAATCACTTCTAGAATCTATGAACAGAATTGGTTTCCACCCCACACCCCTCCGCCTGCCCTTCTTTCTACCAGGTCCTAATGCTATTCAGAGAGACACAAAACCCAGTTTTGACTGTCACTCCAGCAGGAAGAGTCAGGAATTGACTTCCACTGCAAAACTGCAGAGTAATACAATTTCACAACTTCTAACGTCTGGCAAACTCCACCAGTAGTATTTGCAAAAGCAATTTTGCAATGACCGCATTCGGGAAATCCCCAAAGAATGTTTATAATTCTGCAGATTTAGAGGTTTGTTTGAATTCTACATTTTCCCTCAGCCACATCATCCAAAAATGTAACACTCCGTTTCAAATTAAAACAGCATGTGTGTATGAACTCTGACACAGCTCAAAAACATGATTTAATTCAACCAAAATTTCACAGACTGATCATTACAGTCTTTTTTGAAATCGTACAGAGTTGTAAGCAATTTACATCTGATTCCAATGGGGAGGAACTGGATCAGGAACCCATGGCATCTCAACGGTACTGTTGCCACTATTAGCCAGGAACGAGAGCAAGGAGGGGACGCTGCAAGCAGTGACCAGCTTTCTTTCGGGAGTGAGAGCAATGCTTTTGAATTAGAAAGCAGTGATGGCTGCCAATCTTGTGACTACACTAAAAACCACTGAATTGTATACTTTAAAAGGGTGAATGTTAATGGCATGTGAATTATCTCAATTTAAAAAAATAGTGCAAAAAGATCGGTTGAATTCTTTGTAAATGGTGTCAAACTATTATAGAAAAGTCTGGGAAAAAATGATGTTATATAAATGCAATTGACATAAGATAAAATTCCTGCCATATTAAGCGTGTGTGTGAGGTGGGGGAATCATGTTCCAAGACACCAAATCTGACCCATTTTGATGATAAAATACCTGTGTCTAGATGGACCTAGAAGAATATACACCAAATTGTTAACTGGTTATTTCTGGGATTACAGGTGGTTTTTAGTTTCGTTTTGCCTTTCTAGGGATATATTATAGTTTCAATAAAGGGAGGGAAAAGAAGAAAACAGTTCTGGGGGAAGGGGAAGGAGAGATGAGAGGGAGAAGTTTTACTTTAGACCTTCAAAGAACCCAAACTGAACAAGCTTCAACAATGTTTCCGGAGAACTGACAATACGCGCTGTGTTAGAAAACAGCCATCAACTGCCTGCAGCCCAACGACAAACAAGAAACAATGCTTCAATGTTTATTCGTTGGCTGCCCTCCCCCATCGCTTTCATTTTGATTTGGAAAATGCGGGGACTGTTCTCCCGACAAAAGTTTACAAGCAAAGCCAACCTCACTTAACTGCTTTGTGATAAACAACTTCCTCCCCCTGCCCCCCGCCCCTCCCCCCCTTATCAAAGGGACCTTATTCACTAAGTTGCCAGCATGACTTTTTAGTTGGCTGGTTCTGTTTTATTTGCATCATGTACAGTCTTACCTACTGAGGAGAGAAGGAAGAAGCGAATTGTGGGCGGACCTACTGTGTGCCAGGTGTGTTTCAGGTGGGATTGATGGTGATATTTAATGTGTCCCAGTGAGGGGCGCAAGAGAGGGGAGCAGAATGATCTCTACTGTTAGAGACAGAGGGAGCCTGGTGGACCACCGGCCGTCGCCTGGCTGCTGGGTGGCAGAGCCAGGTCTGACCTGTGTGTCTGACCCCAGGAAGCACGTCTAATCCTCCCACACCCTTGGTCCCACAGGATTCTTGTAGCCAACTAATTATCAAATCAAACCATGTGAAATAAAATTGATCAGCTGCCGAACGGCTCACTTACTAAATTGCTGGGACTCAGCCCTAACCTTCCTCATTGAGGATGAAGCCCTGCCGGCCCCATGTGCACGCGCGTGTACACACACACACACTCTCTCCATGTGCTAGAAACATCATGTTAGAGGGGGAAGCAGGAAGGGGGAGGAGGAGGAAGCCAGCCTTTCTTTCTTGTTGCTACTCCACCCATCACGGGCTCCCCCGGCCCCAGCTCTGCAGTTGGTCCCATTATGTTTCCACCCAGCTAATTATAGTCACTGATTACCTAACAGCAAGCCCCACTGTCACCTGCTTTGGCCTGACAGATTATGCCATCTGGGCCACGTGGCCAGGGTCCGAGAGCCACAAGAGGTCACAGAGAGGGGCGGATGGCTCTGAATGGGAAGAAATGTGTTTACAGCCCTGACAGCTGACTGGGCCATTAAAGGGGCTTTCGCTGTGTGTGCCCAGCTGAAACCCCTCTCCAGGGGCCTCGCTATTAGCTAATGGGACGTGGCTGTGTGTCGCTCCAGTTCCAAATGTGGACATGCTAGGGGACTGCGTGCTCTCCTAAAAAGGAGAAGAAAAAGGACTCAGGAGAAACCTGGGAGCTTGCAGCTGTTTGGAGTCCCTGTTGAGCAGACAGCAGACCATGCCTGCCGAATCCACACCCAACTGCTGGCTGTGTTCAAGCGCATTTTCCACTTCCTGTGCTCCTATACATTAAATTGAACACGTGTATGAAACACAATTTGTGACATTAAATCAACTCTGTAGGGTGACTCCCATTTCATTAAGAACTTTCATGTCCTTAACGGCAGTGCCTGAGTCTCAAACTTTAATACACCTGTGTGTGACTGGGGAATTTTATTAACGTGTAGATTCCAAATCTGTAGACTTCGGGGAAGGGAGGGGGCAGGAGGATCGCTGATTCTACAGAGTTCCTAGAAGATTGCGGATGCCACCGGTCCACAGACCAGGCTTTGTGTAGCAAGGAACTAGTTAGTTCTTGAATGAAATTAAATGACTGAATTAACATTATACAGAAAAAACTATACAACAGTATTTCTCAAACTGTGTTACAGAACAAGAGTCAACTAACAAAGTTGCCTCCACCCCAACAGGTACTCAGTCAAGAGAAGTTTGGAAATCACTGTATACGCTGAGCCCCCGGGAAATCTCAGCACCCACCGCTAGCATATACTGGCGCTGAGGAAGCCCGCAGTGATCTGTCCCACTTTAGATGTGAACAGTTTGCATTCAACTAAAAGTCTGGTGTTCTATGCCCTATTTTTTTGTTGCAACCCTTGCTGAAGACTTTCTATTATCCTGATTGCTTAACCTGCCCATAAATTTCTTGATTTGAAAAATGCCTTCTCAGCCATGGAAGATTATTCATGTGAAACACACACACACATGCACACACTTGAGAAAGGCTTTGAGACTGTGAAGCAATGCTCATGGGAGGTACTGTCCTAAAGTACAGGCATCTGGGCAGTTAGTTGGCTCTGACAGCTTCTCAGTCCAGTGACCACAGCCTGCTCTCTTCCCCTGCCCTTAGCTTGAGGCAGCAGAAAGGGAAGGAAAAAAGCCGGGGGGAGGCGGCCAGGAGGTGGGATCATGAGGACCGGGTGTGTAGTAGATCTGAAGGCCTGAGGACCAAGTCCAGTCATCTCCAGAGATTACAGCTTCAAGACTGATTTGCTTACACTTTAACTTAAAAAGGCCAAGTTTACCAAGCCTTCTGAAAGTTTTCATATGACATTGTAAAATGCTCACCATATAGTATTAAATAAAAAATAAAAGACAACACAATCACAGCTTGTGCCTGTGTGTGTGTCTGTGTCTGTGTCCTTATGCATGTGCAGCCTGTGTACGTAGGGGGATGTGTGTGCACGTAACTGCACACGTGATTTTGAAGGTGTGTAGAAAATCACTAAGAACGTTAGCTTTGGAGTTAGGCAATGTTAGGTTCAAATGGAAACTGATTTAAGTTTCTTAACCTTTGGTTTGTATCTTCTGTGCAATGGGGCTGACAATTCCCACCCCAGGCTTCCATGGGAATTAAATGAGACAATGTCTGGCAAGCACTTAGCACATTGCCTGGCTCAGATTAAGCCCTCAGCAAATGGGGGATATGATTGTAATTAATACAGAAAAAAAGGTTGGAAGAAAATCCACAAAATATTAATGGTGGGTTATCTCTGGATGGTGAGTTAGAAATGATTTTGATTTTCTTCTTTGTATAGTTTTGAATTATTCAAGGAACAAATATCATTTTAAAATAAAAAATTAGAAAACAAACTTTATGAAGTAAAACGTTAATTGTAGTTTTCTCTGGTTGGTAAATCGTGGGTCATTTTTATTTTCTTTGTTGTACTTCCAATGTTTCTCAAATTGTCCACAACTCATTCATCTTAACAATGTTTGAATGTGAAAGCCATGTCAACCCACTTTGGACATTTTGGAAAAGTACAGAAAAATCCTGAAAAGAAAGTAAAAACTACTGGCAATGTCATAATTTCTCTGTATTTGTTATTCTTTGTTTAAATTTATGAAGTACAAATTCATATCTAAAGGAATAGTCCCTATAATTGTGCAGTGCACAACATGGACAGCCATACTCAATGGTCCTGAAAAAGTACCCATCCCCCAACTTTTCTTACCACTCCCGAGAAGTCACTGAAGTTTAATATGAATTCTTTCAGTATATGTATAATATCCACATAAGCGTATATGTAAATACAGGCTCATATGATTAGGCAAAAATGGTTATATAAGAAAATTTCAGAAAGATTTTAGAGGCCCCTTAAATGTTATAGATATAATTAATTAGTCCTTCAAGACCAGCAATAAGAGGGAGGCACCTTCTCCATGTGTGAATTTACTTTAGCAAATGTACATGATGCATCTACTCTATTTTCTTTGCTATTTACTAAGGAAACAAAAATAAAGGAGACACAAAGACTCTGGTCTTGGTGAGCCTCTGGTCTGTCATAGAGACGTACATATTACAAATGTTTGCAGCGCCGAGTGGTACCTACAGTAATGGAAGCTGATAACAAGCCCAGAGGCTGTAAGAAGAGAGACAGTGAGTCTCTCCTTCTGTAGGGATTCTGGGAGACTTCCTGGATAAGAACTCATCTAACCGGCGTCTGAGTGCTGGTTCCTATCACACCTACACAACTTTAAGTTCTCCCACGTTCATCTTGTCCACACAGGTCTCTGGTCTTGAGCTGGAACACGTTCCCACACTTCTTCTCCTCGGCAAACCTACTCATCTTTCAACACTTAACCAGAAGTTGCTTCCTGGAAGGCTTCCCTCAGTCCCGAGTGGAGGAGGGGCCCCTTCTTCCTGTGCGTGTGTTTTTATCGTACACTCACCTGGAAGTCAGTATTTTGCCCTGTTTAGCTTTGTATGATGGGGCAGGATGGAACACCACACCCAGGACACAGTTAGTGTCCAATCAATGTTTCTGAAAAACAAACAAATGAACAAAACAGTGCTAGATAGCTCTACCTTAGACCACAGTGCGAAGAGCACGTGCGCGCGGTTTAGAAAGCCGCTTCTCTGAGCTGAGCCATTAGGAGACGCACGTCCTCTGGGAGTACACCGCTCCGCCTCAGGTCACAGCTCAACACACGAACAGTGTCTTTGTGCCCATTGAAAGAAGTTGCCTCACAATAGCCAAGAACCTAAATGTCTGCTGATGGGTAAATGAGTAAAGAAGATGTGGTGTATATATACATACACATACATACATTACTCAGCCATAAAAAAGAATGAAATAACGTCATTTGCAGAAACATGGATGACCTACAGATCATCATTCTAAGTGATGTAAATCAGACAGAGAAAGGCAAATATCACATGTTATCACTTATATGTGGAATCTAACAAAAGATACAAATTTTACTTACAACCTAGACATAGACACCCAAACATAGAAAACAAACCACGGTTACCAAAGGGGAAAGGTGAGGAGGGATCAATTTGGAGTTTGGGATTAACAGATACACACTACTATATATAAAAAAGATAAACAACAAGGGCCTACTGTACAGCACAGGGAACTATATTTGATTTCCTGCAATAACATATAATGGAAAAGAATCTGAAAAGAAAATATATATGTATGTGTATGTATATGTATAATTAAATTGCTTTGCTGTATACCTGAAGCTGACATTGTAAATCAACTACACTTTAATAAAAAATAAATTCAAAAAAGTTGCCGCTTTGTCCTGGCTGTTCCTCCTGATGGAAGCAGCCCAGAGCAAGCAGAGCTGAAGCTGGACTCCGGCCTGACTCCTCCAGCAGAGATGCTCTGCAGAGCAGTCCGTGGCAGCCCCAGGGATGCCTGAATGAGCAAGCTACACTCACAAGGAGCTGAAAATCCATTCAACACCCAAGTAAACGTTCACAGTGAGTGGGCACTCATAAAACGCCCAGCAAAGGTGTAAGTGAATGAATGAAGGAATGTTAAAAAAAAAAAACAGATGAATTCCCTCAGACCGATTTTGGTTGGATTCCGTTAAGTTCCTCTGTGTATGTGCGTGGTGTTCTTCCTAAGGTCCCCTTTGATTGAGTCCTTGGAGGTTCTAAGTCCTTTCCCTCCTGGCTAAAAGCCATGGAGGCCTCTGGCTGGTTTTGAACAGCTGGGTGTCCTGGTGCAGGATGAGGACTTGAAGAGCAGGTGGAGCCTGAATCAGCACCGAGAGGGCGCTTGCAGGTGCTTTTATGTAAACTGACTCACCTCCGAGGTGGCCAGGGTACTCATCAGATGCCCCCGTCTCTCCCCAGGCTGTCAAGTGCAGCCTTTAACACACACACACACACACACACACACACACACACGCTGTTTGACACGGGAAGAAGCAGCGGTCAGAGGCAGCCCTGCTGGGGAATCTCCTTGGGATGGCAGCGGGGGGCAGGCTCTTCGCACGCAGTAGGCTTTCCGAAGGCCCTGGAAGCGGGTTTCTGTGCTAAAACCCCATTTGACTGTCTGGATGAGATGAATCAATCACAGAAAACCAGCCCAGGAAGCACAAGGGTCGCCCGATGCTGCCCTGCCCCCAGGGGGCAGGGCCTGTCCTGGGCCTGGAGATCCTGACCCTGGCCCAAGGTCTTTAAGTGCCACACACACAGGCTGCTGGCCACCCAGGGGGTGACTCTAAAGCACCTCTGAGGCCCCCAGACTTCAGTAACAGCAAGCTCAGCAGTGTCATTAAAAAGCAAATTATAGCCCAAGGTGGCTTGAAATGCCTGCGGGATCAGCCCTTCGCTTTGCAATTACACAGTCACCACTCTTGTCTCCTGTCAGGACTATTGCAAAAGCATCCTTCCTGGGCTTTCCAGACTTGCCCTCTCCCCCAGCTCAGCCCCACCCTGAGGTTTGCATACTCCCCCAGCCCCTTGCCAAACGACACCGGAATCAGACTACCTCTTGGCCAGAAGGTGACAAGCCTCTCTCAGCCCATCCACCAGCTGTAGCCCCAGCTTCTCAGTCCAGCATGGAAGAGCCTCCTGGATCCCACTCCCCCCACCCCAATTCCCAGCCCTTTGCATTTTCCCCAGTACCCCTCTCCTGTCCCCAGGTTCTCTCCTTCAGCCAAAGGGATCCATTTCCAGGCCCCCTGACTTACCAGGGACTAACCCTCTGCCGGCGCTACTCTGGTGAGAAACCTGTTCAGAACAGCCTTTCCTTCTCCCTGTACTTGTGTAAGTCCTTTGTACCCTCTGTAATTTAGTTCACACCCACCTGTCTGGTGAAGCCTTGTGACAACTGAAAATGCTGGTCCTGTTTCTGGCTTCCCATTGCAGCCTAGGAGTCTACCCTGGGTGGGGCATTCAGCAGATAAGATGTCTCTTACACAGCCATTGACATCTACCCCAGGAAAGTCACATCACAGCCAGACTTAAGCTCTTCCGGCTTGAGAACCACATCTTCCTCAGCATAACACGGTGGAAAAAAACCTCAGGTCCTAGAATCTTAGGCCTGGTTATCATGCTTTTACTGCCTTTAATTGTCTTGCCTGGAGCAAGTTTCCTTACCTTTCCGAGTCTCAGTTTTCTCATCTGTAAAAGGAGCTATAATAATTATCACATGGGTAGTTATGCGGTTTATTAAAATGCAGACTGAGTGATCAGAAAGTACCTAGCATACAAGTGCTCAATAAATACCAACTACTGTCACCTGTGAGGGACTGGGCTGCACTAGAGAATGATGGGGGTCCTCCAGCTGCTGGAGAGATGGGGCGGACGGAGCCCGGGCTGCAGGGCTCAGCCAGGTCAGGTGATGAGAGATCCCCCAAGCCATGCGAAAGGACCGAGGGCATCAAAGGGTTTTAAGCAGGAGAAGGACTGCTCTAATTCACATCTCCAAGACTTTGCTGGCTTTGATGGGGAGGGTGGAAATGAGACTGAGTAAACTAAAGTCAGAAGAGTTAGGAGGCTGTTGCAGTCGCCCTGGTGAGGGCTGAAGAGCGTCTCAGGTGGTGGCCTGAGGTGACTAGCCAAACCACACCTTCTACCTAAAGGTGAGTCCTTCAATGTGCCAAGGTGATCAGGCTCAGTCCCTGACTTCGGGGAGCTCACAGTCTCCTGCAGGGAGACAGATAAGAACGCTGAAAAAGTATAATAAATGAAAAATGATGGGAAAAGAAATGGGTATCACTTGAGAGCAAAGAGAAAGAAACACTATCTGCTCTGATGGGGAGGGATGCTTGAGGAAGGTCTTCGGGAGGACATGACCTGTGCAGGTGCCATCTTTAAAGAAGAACCCTTTCTGCCATCTTCAGGTTGATCCGAATGTAAATGCTGAGACTTTCTAATAATGGTACCATGTCTCCAGGAGAGGAATTCCCATCATATATATGGATGAGAAGGAAAGATGGTCCCTTTCTTGATCCTTGAAAGGGATCCTTGAAAAGAGGATCCTTTTCAAGGATAAAATACTAGGAGATTTTTTTTTAAAGAAAATGTCTAAATTCCATTTTCATCATTATGCTGCAAACCTTTAATCCCCCCTGCATGCTGCAACGTAAGTGTTTTGGATTTGGGGGGACAGTTATTTGAAGAGAGACAATCACTTGCTCTTCTGTATTACCTATCCATACCTCTCTCAATCTATTTACTGTTAAACATTCCCTGAGAAAAAATTTAGAGGAAATCAGGAACTCTGAAATGAACTGGAATTTAATGTTGTTCCATTAACCTTTCAGAAAATGCCGGCAAGAGGCTTGAGGAGGTAATTACACACAAGGGGAGAAAGCCAGGTGTGTATACTGTAGGTCCACCAGAAAGAAAGGGTTTCACAGTGGGTCATGTCACCAAAAATTATGTGGACTCAACAATTAAGGACTAAAATCATGTTTACATTTGGACAAATGATTCCTAATTGGGTTGTCCATTAAGTGACTGAGTGCAGGAGTCCTGACAGAATGAAACCTAATTTGCAGCCTTAGACAGAAAGGCAGTGACTAGTTGTGGAAGGTGAGGGATACACGACTCCTGGGTCTGCCTTCAGCTGCGCCAGCACGGGGTGGTGTGGCCAGGAACTAAGCCAGCAACACCCAGAGCGCCAGTGGAAGCCCACTCTTTCGTGGAAATTTACAGAGCATGTTCCCACGCACCATGTCGTTTGATCTCACCACTACCCAGACAAGAGACAGGGCACATGCTCTTGTTTGTCCCTGGGTATAGCTGCAGAAACCAAGATTCAGGTGACTCACCCAAGGTCACAGAATGAGGGCAGGAAGGGGACACAATTCAGGCCAGCTCTTGTGACCCTCAATCTTGCATTCTGGCCACCCTACCTCTCAAAAACCTTCTGATAGTGACAGCTCACAGTTAAGAGCCCGGGCAGTGTAAGCATGTGTAAGTGTAGTTGGTATACGAATAGGTATAAAATGATTGCACAACAGTGAGCGTACCTGGGCTTGGGGAGTGGACATGGTGATGCTGCTGTGAGGCCCAGGTGGGCAGCTGTTTGCATGTCAGGTTCAAAGTCGCCAGAGCCTTTCATGCCCCTCCAGGCAGGGGAACCCAGAGGAGGAGGCCACAGAGAGGAGGCACTAACACTAGAGGACGGGAAGCAGAGTGACCGGGAGGGTTCAGCTGATGAAGTCTTGGTAGAGGAAAACTATTCTTTGAAGAAGTGCACAAGGCAATAACTAGGACCCTCCTGTGCTTAGTGTTTACGGATGCAAAGCCAGCAGCAGGCACCCAGCTCAGAGTAAGAGACACGTGGGCAGGACGGGGGGTGCAGACCTGGGACAAATCTCTTCCTATCGCCATATCGATGAAGGGGCTCACTAGTCCGTTAGGGAGAACTGCTAACCGTATCAGACCACTAACACTTGCAAAGTTTTCCTCCATTGACCTGGAAATAAAATGCAAATTTCGTGGGAGGATTCTCAATAACCCTGGGAGGCCCCACCCTTAATTACTTCTACCACCTTAGGTCTCATCACACACCACACCTCACATACATGCCCCCAAGCTGCTCACACAAAGCCACTGCGGCTATCCAAAGCATTTACTGCTTCACCTCCTTTGCTAGAGCACATACTCTCTTGCCTCTAGGCCTTGACCCATGCTGTTCTGCTACCAGCTTCATTTCCTCCTTCCCATCCCCATTGCGGTATTCCTACTCATCCTTCAGGGGTCAGCCTAAAGGTCACTTCCTGCAGGAAGTGCCTCCCCATCACCTCTACCCTTCCTAGCCTGAGTTTGCCCGCCATGCTCTTGCATTTCAGTCTGTACTTCCTCAAACCTCCCTGTGAATGTCAGTTTCACATTCCATTCTTACAGCCGGCAATTATTTGATAGAACAGGGATTGTTAGCATGTTCACTATGGTAACCCCAAGTCAAGCACTGTACTATTTGATGGAGTAGATTAATTCTTTAATTTAGCGGGTAGTAAAATCTAGGAAACAAAAAGCATTTCACCTTTAGATGGTAAGTTCAGTTAGTCTCAGCTCAACAAAATCGGGCAACCCCCTCCACATCATGTTACATAAACACCCGGACAGACCTTGAGTCGAGATTCTGTGCCAAAGTGAACAAGAGTCCTGTTTAGAGAATTCTCTCTTAAGAAGGCTTATTTCTGTCTGGGTGTGACCTAAGTTACTGAGGGCTTTAAATAATTGGGAAAGACATTATCTTTGGAAACTCTTTAAAGTCCAACCTCTGTCCCTTAGTTCCTGCCAAATATCCCCCACAACTCGCAGTAAGTGGATTACTCTGTCCTTAATCACATACCAAATGCTGCATCTGTGGTTGGCAAAAGCTGGCTGCGAGGTAGCTGCAATCATCCTGTCCATGTCCTGCTATTACAGCAGAAGAAACATTAGGGAAAGAGCTCCAAGTAGCACGTGAGAGTGAGATCTGCATTCATTCAACTCTAGTTAAGGGTCAGTTATATTGTAGGTAGTTAACTGAGATAAATCAGACACATTCCCTTTGTCTGGAGGATCTCTAAAAAAAATTAGTGTTTGTAGAACTAAAAATTTCTAATAATTGCATAGCCTTTGCTTCTCAAACTTTAATGTATATTTGAAATTACCTGGGGATCATGTTGAAATGGCATTCTGATTCAGGAAGTTTGGAGAGGAGCCTGAGATTCTGCATATCCAACAAGCTCCTGAGTGAGTGATGTCAACGCTGCAGGTCTGGGGACCACATTTTGAGCAGAAAGCATCACCATGTGGTCTATAAAGAAAGACAATAACTATGTCCTCATACCTCATCTGATTCTCACAAGAAGGCTGGGAGTAGGTATGGGAGATACTTTATGACCCTTTCACAGATAAAAACACTGAGTTGAGGAGAAATCACTATATTTTCCAATGGTATCACCAGGTATCAACCAATGGTTAAGACCAGGATTCATTTGTTCATACCCAGGACCCCAAATCCCCAGTTTAACCCTCTACAGGGCCCCTACTCTTAGCTGCTAATCGCAGCCAAGATGCTGTTCTGCCTCTGGACACAGACTTGGCATCCCCCCGGTGCCCTCTCGGCCCCAGGAGGGCACAATGGCAGCCGCAGCCCTGTCCTCTGTGATTGGCCTTGGCTGACCTCCATGAGTTTGGCCACTCCCAGGACAATGGGCAGAGACCAGGGAGAAGAATGAGAAGGGATCTCTGTTCTAGAAGCACCTATTACCTCTGGGTCTCAGCAAGGTCTCTGAACACCCAGCATCTCCTCCACACTGCAGTGCCTCTGCTCAAGTCACCCACAGATGACAAGCTACCGTCCTTAGGGGGATGGGAGACAACTGCCCCAGATGCGCACCTACCATGTATAGGACGTTGCTCGGGAGTTTTCCCTGAGTTGTCCCCTTCAGTGGGTGCAGTGTGGGTGAAGATCTTCATGCATTCGTTCTCTTAACCCTCGTTAAGCACCATCTATGTTCTAGTCACTGAATAAAGATAAATATAAATAAGACGCATTCCTTCCCTTCAAGTGATGCTCAGAGAAGGTGGGTGACATGTCAAAGTGACCCCACGGGGAAGGGCTGCAGCAGGGGCGGGAAAGCACTGTCTCCCCAGCCTGAACTCATCACTTTTTCCAACCCCAATGAACTTCTGAGACCAGCCGCCCTCATCATCTGGGGAATCTGTTAATAATTCAGAGATTATGAGTCAGTAGGTCTGCGAGAGTCCCAGTCATCTGCATTTTTACAATCACACCATGGGATTCTGATTCAAGCAAACATCAGATCACACTCTGAAGATCATGACTTCATATCAACTATAGACCTCAGACAGGAGAACTGTCTATTGGAAGGTCTCCCTGGAAACCTGCTGGGCACTGAGAGAGAGGCACCCTCCCACTTTGGAGACACTGAGTTGACTGACAAGAAGAGGTATTGTATGCAACCAAACTTGGAAGCACTATAGCAAGGGTTACATCTGAGGCCAGGAATGCAGCCATGCTAGAAAGCTGCAGGGCTAGCGGGGTGTGGGGGGTCAGGCAGCCCACAGGTACCACCACTGTGCCACTCACGTCACATCATGTTATTACAATCGGTGTTCCTTTGTGTCAATGACCTGCTGATTATCGCTTTATGGTTCTGGACTGTGTTGAGTCAAGTCAACCAGGCTGAAATCTGTGAAGTGGAGGAGTGGGGAGCAGGGCACAGGGAGGCAGAGACACTGGGGAGGTGATTACAGAGATGATAAAGAGACCCTGCAAGGTACAATTAAAGCTAAGACCTAAAAGACAAGAAGGAATCAACCACAGAAAGATCCAAGAGAAAAATATTCTAGAAAGAGAAATAAAAAATCTGAAGTCCCCTCTAAAGAGAGAATTTGCATGGCTTGTTGGAGGAACAGAAAGCGGGCCAGCGAGTGGCTGAAGAAAGTAGGAACAGGGAGGCCTAAGAGGCGGTCAAAGACTGAAACTGACCCCGTAAACCAGGGTGAGCAGTTTGGATTTTCTTTGGAGCATTTTAAACAAACTAGTTGACATGATCTTATTAACGTTTATTTTTAAAATTTCTGCTTCTTGTGCAGTTAGTAGGCTGAGAGGGACAAGAACGGGACAGAGAGAGCAGATAAAACTGCTGACGTATTCCAGGCAAGAACGAGGACGGCCTGGGAGGAGGATGGTGGTTGGGGGCAGAGTGACCGCGGCAGACTGGGAGACGTTTCGGAGGCAGAAGTGACAGGAATCCCTGCTGTCTTAGACGAGGGGTGGTGAGGGAAGGAAAGAGAATCTGTCTCACTGGCAAGGGTGACTGGATGCACAGCAGTGCTTTGTGCTGAGATGGGAGGACTGGCAAGTGAATGAGGCTATACTGGGGGGAGGTAGAGGTACTATGGAAATCGAGTTCTTTTTTGAATGTGTGATGTTTAAGGTGCGTTTTAGATATCTACATGGAGATGGCAGGTAGAAGATGGTTATAGAGTTAGTTTTCCCTTTGTGACTAGGGACATAAACTTGAGTGTCATTAGCCTGTAGATGATATTTGAAGATATGGGACTGGATGTGATTATCGAGAGTGAGCCAGAAAGGAGATTCAAGGCCAATGTGAGGGGCTTACAACATATTAAGATAGAGAAGAAGAGGAGAACGCTGAGGAGCAATGGTTTGTGAGAGAGGTGTGGCTTTAGGGAGGCCAAAGCAGGGGTAAGGGCAGGAGCTGGGATGTATCTTAAGACAAAAAAAATGGCCAACTCTGTCTAATTCTGCAGAGAGGGCTACTAACCTGAAGACTGAGAAATAACCATTGGATTTACATCCCCAGCTCCTGGGGTCACAACTGGCACACAGTAGATGCTGCACTAATTAACTGATGACAAGTACAGAATGTGTTTGGCTGCCAGGGTACCACTCCTCAACCTCCTTCCTCCTGCCTCTCTGACAGACAT
Source organism: Vicugna pacos (assembly GCF_048564905.1). Taxonomy (NCBI): domain Eukaryota; kingdom Metazoa; phylum Chordata; class Mammalia; order Artiodactyla; family Camelidae; genus Vicugna; species Vicugna pacos. The sequence goes on along the minus strand of NC_132988.1, from coordinate 112,101,309 downwards.
TGATTACAGCTTTTTTGCTTTTTTTCTTTTTTTAATCCAGACTCAGCCCTGGAATCTTTCAGCTCTAGGCAAGCTCTGTCAAGTAATTGGAGTCGTCCTGAGAATTTAAGCTTATTTGCTGTTCCCAGTATAGAATAAAGAGTCTGGACAGGACTTTGTATCAGCGTTATTGAACAATGGAGCCTCATTTGGGCGGCTTCAGGAGGAACCACAAGCTACCTATCTGCCAAGGGCACTGCAGAAGAACTCCTGCTGAGGTGGGGACTGAACCAGGTGACCGCTAAGTCCCCTTGAAGAGTCCACAGTTCAGATGGCGGGCTTCTCGCTACCCCAGGCATGCAGCCACTCAAAGCCAGAAGAGAAAAATCCAACCCAGCCTAGGTGAGTACGTGTGAACCAAATCTTTCTTAAAACTTCCTCCTATGCATTTCTTTCCCCTCTTATCTTTACTGGCCTCCTGAAACGCCTTATCTGCAAAGGCAGGGTTCTGTTCTAAATCTCTGTCTCTGAGCACAATGACCATTTCTGCTCCCTCTACAAGGTAAAAATGAAACATCGCTGGATGCCAGACATTAACGTAACTTATCCACTCAGCCACAGGCAGACTGGCTTCATCTCCGAATGATGTACTCTCCCACGTGAAATAAAAGCAGACAGTTTTATTCTTCAGTCCAACGCACTCAGCACTATGGAGAGACATCTGCCGCAGACAAATCTTGGGTCTTTGGAGCCTTAACACTTTGAAATTTATTCCTCTCCACCACCTGAAGGCTCCTGAGTCCATTTGCGGACTTTTCCACCTAATGCTGCCTTGCAAGCTAATGAGCAGTTGGTTCATAGACATGCAAGCTGTAGTTCTGCTATTAAAGTTCCTCCGGCTGTACGGCAGTGGGAAGGGCAGAGAATTAACCATCAGGAGGCTCTCGGTGCCCTCCATCCCTTCTCACCTTTCGTAACTGCTTCAACAAACACTGACCAGTGCCAGATTCTATGCTGCTTTCTAAAATCAGAACTTAGAGGCACAGCAAGGAATAAGATACAGTCTCTTTGCCCACCTGGGACTCAGGAATGGGCTCCGGAAGTTCTCTGTATCCCTCTGAAGTGACAGGCAAAATGTTGTGTGTATGTGCACATCTGTGGATCTGTCTCTACTGAGTGACCTGTAATTATCACTGGATTCTGAATCCAAAAAGATCAGCGATTAATTGGAATCCATAGGCAGCTTTGACAGCTCCCTGTCCTTCATCCCCAGTCACATACAAACCAATCACCCAGGCTCATCAGTTTTTCCCTAAATTGCTGTAGATCTAGCCCCTTCTCTCCATGCCCCCACCCTGCTCCAAGCTGCCCTTATCTCAGTGGGTGACTGAAAATAGCCTCCTCGGTGTCCCCGTGGAATCCTTTCCCTTCTCCAGTCTGCTCTCCAGAGGCCAGCACCCATTTTCTGATCTCTAATCTGATCATTTCAATCCTTTGTTTAGAGCCTTTTAATGACTTCCCACTGAATGCCAAAGACAAGTGATTAACTTCCACATGATCACTAGCAATCACAACAGCATCGCTCCCTACTATTCTCTCACTCCGTGAACTCCAGCCTCACCAAAGTTCTTTCACACCTTCCCATCTCCATCCGCTCTCCTGCCGCGAGACCTGTGTGCATTCTGTAATCTCCACCGGAGATCATAATTATCACTTCTCCTGGCCACTTCCCGTAACCTCTCGACCAGGTCAAGCACCCTATTGTGAAACCTCACGGCTCCATGAACTTCTTCATCAGCTCTGTGCAAGCCAGCATTACGCAGGCTTTGTATAACCCATTGATTAATTTCTGTCCGTCAGCAAACCTGACTATTGGCCATTGTATCCCCAGTGCTCCGCAGAATGCTGGGCACAGGGGAGGCGAGGGCGTGATTAACACCCATTGAATGGACGAGTGAGTGATCAAGTGGGTGCATAAATAAGCAGTGTGGCAGATGCTACAAGACAGCACGAAGTCCTGCTGGGCACAAGAGAGGGGGAGTCTCCCCAGCAGGTCGGGGGGCAGACCTGTGTCTCCTTCACCTTCAGTGTCCAGTCCAGGCTTATCACGTAGTGCAGGTGAGCAGCGTGTGTGGACTGAGCCTACGAAGCAGTGGAGTAGCAGCCGACTCTGCCTGGGAGAGTGGGCAGGGGCTTCCGGAGAAATCAGCATGGGCATCAGTCACGAAGGGAAACTGAGAGTACCAGGGGAAAGGGAGAGGGCAGTAGGCAAAGGGCACTTCCAACAGAAGGAACAAGTACAAGCCATGAAGCCACAGAAACGGTAGTAAACGTTCTGCGGAGGGGAAGGAGGGTGAGGGCAGAGATGTGGAGATGTGCTCCCGATTCTCCTTCTGGGAGGGAGGGACCCCTTGCCCAGCTGCTGGCTGTGCTGAGGACAGACACCTGCCATTGGCAGCTCCTGAGTGGGGGCTTCTGCTGCAGAGAGCCTCCTGGCCCAAGGTCATCCATTCCAGGAGCACTGGCGGAGATGCGGGTGCAAAGGCTGGCCATGTTGTGGCCCCCCAGCAGGGGACCATTCTGCAGCGCTTTATCTCCAGTGCTCCCAGTGGGGCTGGCAGAGGTCGCCATCATCACAGCTTCCCTGCTGCCTCTGCCCACCCTCCCACAGGTGTTGGTCTCCCTTCAGCACTAACCTCTGTATCAGGGTCAGTCTGTGAGAGGCTTCAAGGATGGGTTTACACAGGAGAACCAACTAGGAAGTGAGTTTGGAGCTAGATGGTGAAGCTCTCCAAAGCTGTGCCAAGAGCTGACAACTTTTTCTGTAAGCAGTGAGAAGCCAGCGAGGCCTTTCAAGCAGAAGGTGCTGAGGTTACAGTCCTGTATTGAAAGACCTCTCCACCTGCTGCGTGATGACAGAGGCTTGGCAGGAGGCCACTGGAGCAGTCCAGGAAGGAGAAAAGTGGGGTCCAAGCTGGAGAGGTGGTGGGTCATGGTGAGGGAGCATGGGGTTGGGAAATTTAGGAGGGAAAATCAATAGCCCCTTATGACACGCTGACTGTGGGTCAGAGTAAGGGACGAGTGAGCAATGACGCTGAGGGTGTATGTTAACTCCAGGCACAGTGGGGGAACACAGCTAACGTGGGGTATTAAGTAGCATCTATAGTTAACAACGCTGTATTATGTGCTTAAAATTTTACTAAGAGGATAGATCTTATGTTAAGCATTTTCATCACAAAAATAATAGTGACAATTAATCAATAGGGAAGTAGGAAACACTTTGGAGAGGATGGATTAGGGTGGTGATAGTTTCATGGGTGTACTCTTATCTCTAGACACATTCAGTTATGTATATTAAGTATGCGTAGCTTTTTGTAGGTCTATTATAACTCAGTACAGTGAGATTTAAATATATATATATATATATATATATATATATATATATATATATATATATAGCAAACTCCTGGAAGAGGAGTTCTTTCTCCTAAGGCCTTTTCCAAGGCCCTCCCAGCTAGTGGAGAATGAAATGATAACTGGAATGTTGACAGCATTTAAATATATAATAAACTAGTAAAGTTTTATAGAAAAGAGCCATCATCAGATTTTTTATTTGTTATGATCTTAGGACTTCTTGTTTGATTATAATCAGACATTATGTTGCTAAAGAATATTCTTGTGTCAGAGAAATCTTCAAAGAAGAGACAGAGCAAAGGTGCGAATCTGCAGCACAGGAAGGCCAAGTCAGTGCTGAGTGAAGAACTTGGCGGGAGTACCATTCACTCAGCAAATGCTTATTGAATATTTCCTATGTGCCAAGCACTGTGTTGGGGGCTGGGGATACAATGATGCATAAAACCCCACAGCCACCATGTCAGGAAGCAAGCACGTAACCCAGAAAATTCAACATAAGTAAGTGATGCATTGCTGAGTCCAGCACGGTCCGAGCACATCAGTTCAGTTCAAACATCCTCTTTTTGGCATTTGCTACTGTGTGTATTTTTGAACTAGAATTACTTTTCATGCATTTTTCTCTGATTTTTCATAGTACAGTAGTAAGTGTAGACAGGCATACCGGTTCTGATCTGAACCCTTCCTAGTCTATGATCTTGAGCAAATTACACATCTTATCCAATGGGGACACTTATACCAATCTCCCTGGGTGCACTTGAAAACACACGAAGGTACTGTGTACAGTAGTTACTCCACTGCAGAGACATACCGTGTAAACACTTCTCTTGTGTGAATTCATCTGTACCAAATGGGGGTGCAAAGGAGTAGAGGGAAACAATCACTGAAAGATAGGACCAGGACTGACTACATAACTTGTGGGGCCCAGAGGAAAATAAAATTGAGAGGCCCTTGTTCAAAAACCACTAAGATTTTCAAGATGGTAACAGCAGAGCTTTGAGTCAAGTGCATCACTCTACAGGAAGCCACCCTGGATACGCCTTTCCCATTCCTATTCTCTCAGTGGTTCTTGGTTTCCATGGACTTCTAATACGGTGAGCTTGCTGTTCTGTGATGAGTATAGATTCCAGTGAAAAAATATATGTCTGTTTACCTGTTTTGTGTTTACACTGGCCACTAACCAGAAGTAATCTATGAATCTACATAAAACCATGTAGTCTGCCCTTTGATTTAAGGGATTTTCAAGGGACGGTCTTATTTTATGTTTCCCTTTACACACTTTCTAAAACCTGCAGGAGATGATAGTCTGCAGCTGTCATTTCTCCTGGGACTTCTAGAATAGGAGCCAACCTTGAGCCAAGGTCTGGATGGCCTGCTTTCTATACAGAACCTCATTCAACCCTCCAGCAACCCAGTAAGGGAGATGGTACCACTCTGATTGCCCAAAGGAAGAGAAAGCTGAGACCCGGAGCAGGGAACCGATTTGCTCAAATTACCCAGCAAATTAGTGGCAGCTCTGAGATTTCAGTTCGGGTCTTTGGACTCTAAGGTCCATGTTCTCTCAATGATGTCTCAATAAATGTTTGCTCCTTCCAGCTCTCTTTTTTTTTTCTTTAACAAATCTTGCCCCAACCCTTTGAAGTGTAGAATTGTTTGATGAACAGGAAATACACTTTTTTGCATCCTCATAGAAGAGACTGGTTCAGAACTTCAGTTCAAGCATGTAAGGGGGGAGGTGGAGCCACAGGAGAGCTTGAGAGTCTAACTTGTACCTCTGGAGCTCTGATTGTCTGATGGTAAAAACTCAGGGCTGACGTCACTAACCTTGAGCCACCCAAATGCGGGCCCATGTGGAGAGAATGTTATTAAGGGGAACGATAATAAAGGTCACTTTAGAATGAGTGATGGATGTAATTAACGTTATTGACAATGAAAAATCTCAGTCGCTGAGAGACAAATGAGTCAACAGTGGGCTTCATGTTGAAACCACATGCCGCCTATTGCTGCTCAAACACTTAACCCCCCAAAAAGGCAATTTCTTGATCAACGCATACGAAATTTTGAGTTGATAACACCCTGTAACAAGTAGGATAAAAGCAGGCTGTGTGTCATATTTTCAGAGCCCGTATGTGCACACACCCGCACAGATTTATATGCATAATTCTGGGCTTGTCGCTCCCCTCTAAGAGTTTTTGTCTTCTCCATATGCATACCTGTGAATCCATTACCACAATCATGATAATAAACATCCATCACCCCCAAGTTTCCTCCCGCCCGTCCCTGTTCCCAGGCAGTCACCGACCCACCTTCTGTCACTATGTATCACTACATATATCACATCAGTTTGCATTTTCTAGAATTTTGTATAAATAGAACCAGTGAGTGAGCATGTACCTTTTTTCTGGCCTGGTTTCCTTCACTCGGCATGATTATTCTGAGACTTACCCATGTTGTAGCTACCACCTGGCACTTTGCATGTGCAGCACGTCCACTGCATGGACATAACACAGTTTCTCTCTCGACCTGTTGATAGACATTTAGGTTGTTTCCAGCATTTGATTATAACAAATAAAGCTGCTATGAACATTCATGTACAAAAAAAAAGTTTTTGTCTTCTCTTAGCATTAAGGCCTTTTGTAACTCAACCCCAGTTTCCCTCCCTATGATGGCCCTCCCTGGTCCCTTCACTAATACCCAAATTCTGCTTGTCATTTCAGAAGCAGCTTTACCTAGACCCGAAGCCTGCCTTGGTCTCCGAGTCAGAAAGGCAGATCGTAAAAGGGCATGACCTGTTTGCAGAAGAGTGAGAAGTTTAATGTGTTCCCCAGCTTTAGACCAGAATGCCCTTCGGCCACCTCGCCATCTGGCCTGAATGCCAGCTCCATGTTGCGTTAAGCACTCCTTTCTCCAAGAGTCATCAGCGCTTAGTTCATGCATCTGGCATAGGGCTCCGCACAGTGCACCGCACTGCATAGATTCCATCTTCCTCTTATGCTCAGAAAATATCTGATATATGACAGAATGGACACGTGGGAGCACCTTCCCCACAGAATCATGGGACTCGTGAGAGTAGCATCCTTATATTGCTCATTTGTGCCCTTCCTTCTGTGCTTGGCATATCGTTTTGAACAGAATAGGTGCTCCGTAATACAAAAGAGACACACTAGCATCCATCCGATTGTTACGAATGATCATGCATTTGTCACATTCTACATGTCATTTGGTGCCTCTTGAAAACAGAGACAAACTGACTATCTGATAACACAGACATTTTACCAGACGCAGGAGGAGTGCGAGGAAAAATATCTGCTGGACTAACACAGATGTTACTGTGTCAAAATACTCAAAAGTTGAACACTGCGTAGGCTGTGTAACTGATAGAACAGCGACTGTGAAAGGGCAGCTCAACACCTGTGCAAAAAGAATCATCCAGCCCATTTTGGTGAAGTAGAGTCATTAGTCTTGACCCGAGAAAGTTAATGCTGATGGCAATAATAGCTACTGCCTTTTAGGGATTTACCAGGTGCCAAATGTTGCTAAACTCTTTAGAATATTAGCATCTCAAATCCTCTCAACAGCCCTGTGAGGAAAGAACCACCATCATCATCATCATCATTATTATTATTCCCTTCCATGTCCCGATTTGGAGATGGAGTTTCAGAGAGGTACAATAATTTGCCCAAAGCTGCAGAGCTGGTAGGTAAAAGAGTCAGATTCAAATCCAGGGCTGCTGCTCTCAAAGCCCAAGCTCACACTAAGCTAGTCTGTTCCGTAGGTAAAATAAGAACGTCGGGTGATGCTTTTAATTGAATTGAAGAGCGGATCGTCTATTACATAGACTCCAGTCTCCTCGTTTGACAAATAACAAAACTGAGCTCCAGAGAGGTGAAAAAAAATGCAGGGTCTTAGAATCCCATGACTGAAATGGACTGAAAAATTCACTCAAATACCCTTACATTCCAGCTGCTGTCTTAACATTTGCTTTTATTTTTAGCAGCTTTATTGAGATATGATTCACAAACCATATAACTTAGCCATTTAAAGTTACAATTCAGTGGATTTTAAAATAGTCACAGAGTTGTGTGACAATCACCACAGCCAAGTTTTAGAACGTTTTCATCACCCCCAAAAGAAACCCATTAGCAGCAGTCCACGTCCCACCCCAGCCCTTGTCTTAGGCGACTGCAAATTTGTCTCTATGGATTTGCCTATTTGCATCACTTCATATAAATGCAACCATACAGTATGTGGTCTTATGTGACTGACTTCTTTTACTTGGCATAACATCTGCTTTTGATATCTTGAAGTCACCTCAAATTCGTATGTGGCAGCAAATTAGTGGCAGCAACAGGGAATGGCAGAGGGAGAGATCATTTTTTCATTCACTCTTCACTAGCCCCCCCGCCCCACAAGCTACCCCCAAATGAACAGCATCTAAGTTAGGAGAGCATGCTTGATACTTGTGATGTGTTGAACTGTGCTCCACTCTCAAAGCACATGTGTTGGAGTCCCAAACCCCAGGACCTCAGAAAGCGAGCTCATCTGGAGATAGGGTCTTCACTGAGGTAACACAATTAAAATGAAGGCTTTAGAAGGGGCTCTAGTCCAGTATAACTGGTGTCCTCATAAGGAGGGGAAATTTGAACGCGGACACACACAGGGCGAATGATGCAGGAAGACTGAAGTTATGACATCACAAGCCAAAGAGCTCCCAGAAGCTGGGAGAAGGGCCTGGAGATTTTCCCTCAGAGCCCTCAGAATGAACCAGCCCTGCTGACACCTTGATTTTTGAACGTCTAGCCTCCGGAACTGTAAGATAATCAACTTCTGTTATTTAAACCACCCAGTTTGTGGTACTTTGTTAGAGCAGTGCTAGTAAACTAATATAATATGTAAACACAGCTTCTGTCCAAGTCTCCTCATCAAGTCCTCCACCCCAGCCAAAGTCTGAAAATCACCATCTCTCTAAAATTAAATCCGTGGGATTTTCACCCAGTCCAGGCCTCCTTCTAAAGCTCCCTATCTTAGGCAATGGCACTACTATCCAAACAATTGTGCAAGTCAGAATTCTACAAGTCACCACTGACTCCGCACCCTCTGATCTCTCTCACACACACACACACACACAACATGTACACACAGAGCTCTAGGCAAAGAGTTTTATAAAAGGATTCTAACAAGACTTTGAAGACAAACAACGCCAAGACTGTTTCAAATATTCTCGATCAATAAAACTGAAACTTGCAAATTCTTTTATGAAATCAGCAAATTATTATCATTACCTAAAAAAAAAGAAGAGAATATCACAGAATCTCAGCAAAGATTATCCATACAAATATACAACGAATAATCTATTTTGAGCAAGTATAAATTTGTTCAGGAATGCAGGTCTACTTCCTCTCAATCTACTGGCCCAGAATGTTATTATACAAGAAAATCAGGCCAGTATGACTTGCCTGTTAAAACCCTGTATTGCATATCGCTCTGTAACCTAATTTATTCTCAGTATTTCTAAATGGTTGTTTCATGGTTTTATCAGGAATCTTTATAAGTCGTTTTTGGCTCTGGACACCATGTTTTTCCCTTTTTAAAATACACTAATGGTGTTGCCAAAACTTAAGCTATTGAAATGTCTATCTACACAGAGCCTTTTGCCAACATAGGTGCAGAAGAGACCCTCACTGCCAACATTTAATGGAGGTGGCCAGTTACATAACAGTCAAAAACAAACTTTCCTGCATATGACTTTGAATTTTAAAGCCAAAAATCCACTTACTGGGAAAAAATTTCCTGGAAAAAATTCCTTAGATCTGAAATCCAAACCAACTCAATGTCACTGCTATGATTATCTATTACTGTGTAACAGAATTATCCCCTGAATGGAAGAAAAATTTATTAGTATCTTCCCTGGCCCAGCAGATTGAGCGAGCCCCACTGGTTGGTTCTCCCTCTGGGTCTCTCCTGTGGCTGCAGCCTGTGGACAGTGACCTATGCTGATCTAAAGCCTTACCTGGGGTGCAGGTCCAGGATGGCTCACTCACATGGCTGGCAATTGATGCAGGCTATTGGCAGGGAGCTCAGAGGGGATGGCTGTGCAAGACACTCTTTGAAACTCAGGTAGTCAGTGCTGCCAGAGAGGTAAGTCCAGGGACTTTAACAGGCACGGCATCCAACAACTGGCTGCAGCAGCCCACTGTCAGCTCCATTATAACTTCTACAGCACAAAGACACATCATCGAAAGCCCTTTAAAGTTATGCAAGGATCCTATGACATTCAGAAGTCTGGTTCCCAGTCCTGTGCGGAAACCTCTACAACACCACTTCTGACATCCTTGGAGTGAACACTCAGCTTTGAGTTGGAGAAGCCTGGGTTCCCAGCTAGTATATTTGGCAACTTTCTAAACTTCCTCTTTAAAAGAGAGATAGCATTATCCAACTTGCAAAGTTGTGCTGAGATAAAAAAGGTACTTTGTACACTGCTTGGTATCTGGTAGGGGGTTAATGAATGATAATCATTATCATCACCATTAACATCACTGTTTTGCAGAGAAAAGAAAGACTATATTTGGAAAAAAAGAAATTATTTTTTAATATTTTGAACGTCTATAGCCTAAGATGCCATGCTATGCCCTTCTTTTATTTTACCATGGGTTTCATTTTCATAAAAAGTCCAGTAGACTATTGGAGCTATGTTCTTTCATTCTGTTTCCCACCTGAACATATTTTCAATCCACGTATGGGAAAAAGTGTTTGTGTGTGTTTGTGTGTGTGTAAGCACAGGGAAAGGATTGGAAGAGTATAGAACGATGTTAAAACTGATCATCTTTGGATGATGAGATTAGTCACGCCTTTACAATTTCCCCCACATTACAAAGTGTTTATAATAAACAATACCCTTAAATCACCCAAAAGAATAACGAGCACAGTGTGTTTCCATATATGTCAGACTTCTTGGCCAGATTATAAAATATAAAGCACAATATAATTACTTTTCCTGCCGTCTTGTGGAGCCTATGAACAATGGAATATAGCACTTCTGTGGCTGAAATGCCCATTAATTTATCCTCCCTCATCTCTCCATCTGCAGTCAACAAGCAGACATTGAGATCTGCAATTTGCCAGACACTCTGACAGACGCTGAAGATGCGCAGATGAAATGAGACCCTTAACTCCTCTTTAAAAACTCTACTCATTCCTGAAGCTTCCCCTGCCTGTCAGCTTCCGGTGCAACCTTCCCTCAGTCCTCCCTACAGGTCTCTCCCTCTTTGTCACCCCTGGCAGTGTGGCTGGTATGTCTACACCTCTGCCACAGTTCTCACTACAGCTTGAGCTGTGTCAGAGGAACCGGGGCTTGTACTCTTGCCTCAGTGGACCGTGCGCTCCTTGGAGGCAGGGACTGACCTCTCTCTGTCACTCTTCACTCTGATTCATTCACTAGCTCTAGTAGCACCCAAAGTTGAGCGCTGAATTGAATGTTGTTCAACTCCCTCATTTTATAGCTTTTAAGTAACTCAAATCAAGAGGTTTTGACTTGCCTGGAGTCACACAGCAGAGCCAGAGCTAGAATTTTTGCTCCTTCCTCTCCAACAAGTACTACTGTGTTCCACCAGTCAATGCTATGGCCAACTGGGACACGTGGGGCTTGTAGACGGTGGGACATGAGCCAGGTGCACGTCTGTCCATGGCAGTGCAGACAAGTTCTCCTAGGCTCCTTCTTCACAACTGCCTTTCCCACCAAATCCCCACCTGGTGGTGTGGCCCCACTGGGGAGAGTCTGACGGCTTAGATGAGGTAGTTTCACAGCTGGAAACACAATGGTACTAATACATCTTGGAAGTGGCAGAGAAGAAAAGTGCTGGGCTCTGGGTTAAGGAGGCTTGGGTTTGGACTATATTTCTTTGGCTTACTAGCTTTTTGATCTTGGGTTATCACTTTTCTTTTGAGTCTCAGTTTTTTCATACATTAAATAGGAGTTACAACATCTACCTGGAAGATACATAATAGGTGCCCAGTTATGTATCACTTGTATTTCTGACAATGACATGGGGCCCTGGATGTGTACAAATTTAAGATCCTCTCATACCAAATATCCACTCTCAATTACATCTTTCATCGTCTGCCCTGTGGATAAGACTCTGGGGACTGAAATCCATGATTCCTGCCTGGATAAGACCTTTTCCTTGAGTTCTTAAGGAACCACCATTGGAGAGTCCTTATAGGTTGGGGTGGGTACCTTTCAACTTGTAGCTACTTGGGGCTCTCACACACTCTCCGCCTCTTACCTGGAATCCCCGTCTGCTACACATTTGCTTGAAGGAGATATTCAAATGAGACAATATATCAAAAACAGCATATTCATTCAATATCTTCAGAGAGCGTTTTTACTTGCTCTAGGTGCACAGAGAAGAGAACCATTAGCAGGATTTAGGAGTGTTTAGTATCTCCTAAAAGAAAAGATATTTGGGCTGCACTTAAAGGGAATGGGGCACACCTAGGATCAGGGGGTTAGTCCACTCACTCATCTAGCCCTGGATGACATGAATGGAATTCAGCATAGATACTGTGGAGAAACAGCATGGTGATATGGGAAGAGTGGGTGTGACAGCAGACAGATGCTGTTAAATTGCAATGATGGCCCAGGTTTCCTCTGACCTTGTACCCACTCTTTGCACACAACTTTGCAGTGCTGTCTCACTCTGAGCTAGCCTGCACATGCTCATGCGTGATGACAGAGGTACGAGAGGGCAAAGCCCAGAGCACAAGGTCATTTCAAAACACTACCGTGTCAGATCTGCTAACAGCGTATTGGTCAGAGCCGGTCACATGGTAAGGGCCTGGCAGAAAAGTAGCAGGACTAAAGTAGCCTCTAAGAGCCAACAGACTTGTATACAATGACCCAGAGAAGAAGATGAGAGCTAGGGCAGCCCCTCTGGTGCACCAGCTCCTGTCTTCCTGTCCAGTCAACTTCTACCATGTCTGCACAATAGAAATTAAGAAAAGGGCATGGAGCAGGATGGTTAGTGAGAGCCCCTGTTCTCTCTCACTCATTGTGACTTAAACACATCACTGCATATTTCTTGTTCTCCATTTTTCCTCTAGTGGAAAATGGTGAACATGCAAGTCCTTGCTCTAAACTCTTCCCGTGTTTTCTTTTCTTTATTTTGCCTAAGAAAGAGCTTATTGAACACAGGATACTCAACCAAGGCTTTCAGTGGCTCCTCATGGTCTACCAATAAATTCCAAACACCTTAGCTAGACATTCAATGGCCCCCATGATCTGAGCACTCTCTACTTCCTAAGCTATTTACACTCTGCTCTGTATTGGGGCCATTTCTGCAGGAATCTGCAGGAATCTTATCTTGAATATTCAACCATGAGCTTCTGTAGCACAGGGGTTGGGAGTTATCTGGCATTTATCAAAGAGCCTGGCTCATAGTAGACACTTAATATGTTTTTGACTGATTTTGAGATAAAGCATTAAACAACTCCAAGACATGGCTAGTGTAATCATCTCTGTAGTGGAAAAGGCACTGGGTGTGGAGTCAGAAGACCTAGTTCTAGGTATTGATTCTGCTTCTTTCTTCTGGGTGACCTTGGGACCATCATTTATTCCCCTCAAGCATCAATATTCTTATTTGGTAGATGAAAGTGATAATATCAATTTCACTGGTTATTGTGGGGAGAAAATGAAGTTGCAAATTGAAAGGCAAAAGTGCAGTGCATCTTAGAAAGAGATGCCACTAGACTAGAGCTATTATTTGAACCAGAGCCTTTGAAGAAGTCAAGCCTGTCTCTACCTGACCAGTGACAATGCAGAATTTAACAGGGGTTTTTCCCTACTAAGATCAGTTAAGTAAGTGTTCTTTTGCAAAACTAAATTAAAGTCACATTTTACTTCAGCAAACTGTAGATCTTAAAACTAGAGGTAACCCCATCGAGTCAAAGACTTTAGATGAGATGAATGAACGGCTTTGTTGGAAGTAAAATGTAAGAGGTAATAGGCATCCTCATACCCACTTTACAGCAAGACCACTAGGACCCACGGAGGCCAGGTGACTCGCACAAGCCAACAAGTTATGAATCAAACATTATACAAAAGATATCAGGAGGGAAGAAAAATGTATCTCTATTGTATTCACACACAGAGCTGTGTTTAGTTGCTCAGGTCATGGGAACACTTTCTGTGACTGCTCCAGGCTGTCAAGATATAAATCTCTCAAAGAGCAGCATTGAAGTGAAGGGAGCTTTCACTAAGGGCAAAACCAGCCAAGAATTTCCCACGTGAAAACTGATTGGTAACCAACACAATTTGGCACCATGGCAGAAGTGAAGACTTTGGTTTTTTTCTGTCACACAGTCCAGCTCACCAGCAGTTCAAACCTGATTCCACGGGCAACTTGGAACTCAGGTGGCTCCACAGTGGGTAGATCCTCTGTCCCACAGAACGAGGCTTACTGCTCTGGGGAGAGACCCAAGTGCTGAGAAAGGAGAAGGAGGGCCTGAGTGCAGAGGGCCGCTCCACCTCCTAGCCTGGGGCCCTTTTCCATTCAGGTTTTGCAGGTATCTTGCTGGCAGCTTCCCCATTTCCTCCGGCAGCCTCCTCCTAACTGCCCCTGAAATCCCTGCCAGCCAAAGAGGGGGTGGCCCTAAATCAGGAGTCATCCTCTCTGGTCATTCATGTTTAAACTTGAACTATAACTACACTCCCAGCCACTGTGGCCTGGCAGGTTTGGGTTGCAGTCGGCCTTGCCAGGAAGCAAAAGAAGTGGCTACCTTCATGAGCACAGGTGGGAAGGCTGAGCAGGTCTTTGTTTAGGAAACACTGCCCTTTGACTTAAATCTGCCTAAAATCCTTTCACTCAGTATTTACAACTTCAATCTAGCTTCCTTTGAGAATCCTACAAAAGAATACCCTTGGGTGAAGATTCCCACAGGACACTGTTCAGGCATTCTTGGAGGTTGCAGAGAGAAGTACAGAGGCTCAGATGGTTAAGGAACTTGCCAAAGGTCAACCAGCAAGTTAGCATCAGGCTAAACACAAAAACCAAGTCTTCCAGCCCACCTTACACTGGGTCGTACTCACTTCCTCAGTAACATCTCAGCAAGGAGTGTTGCAGAGGCGCTTGGCTATTGGACTGAAAGAAGTGAGTAGGAAGCTATTTCCACTCTGAGTGTTCTCACAGTCTGGGCAGAGAGACAGTCAGAAAACAAAGACAAAAGTGGCCCAGCGGAATAGGTGCTTCAATGGAGGCCTGCACAAGGCACGAGGAGAGAAAAGAAGACAGGAAACTCCCTCGGGGAACACAGGGCTGGAGAGGTCTTCTCAAAAAGATGACAGTTGGTCAAAGAAAGAATATGATTTGACGAGAAAAGGAAGGAATACATGCAACACTCAAAGTCACGTGCCAAGAACCCTGAGAAGGGCCTGGATCCTATACAGGCCACCTCTAGAGAACAGAATCATGGAAGATGTTAGAAAATGGGCCAGAACCAGATTCTGGCTGATAAAGGTCAGAGATTTTACCTAGTAAGCAATGAAAAATGTACTAGAAGTATACGTGGGCTGCCGTAACAATACCACGGACTGGGCGGCTTAAACAACAGAAATTTATTGCCTCACAGTTTTGGAGGCTGGAGTACAAGATCCAGGTGCCCACAGGGTGGTTCCTTCCAAGGGCTGTGAGGAAAAATCTGTGCCACACCTCCCTCTTAGCGTCTGGTGGTTTGGTGGCAATCCAAGAGGAGATACCGAGTAGGTAGTTGGAAGTACAGGAAAGAATAGGATTTTCTTGGCACAACTATTTCAAAGGCCCTACTAAATGATTTGCAGTCTTTGGAATTTGAGATACAAATGTGAATTACAGAAGACATTCTTAGTTGCATAACTAACCCCACTCTGCTTCCTTCCTCCTTAAAGGAAAGTCCTTGATTTTGTTCACGTTAATCTTCTCATGATCTCAAGGAAGATGGCTCCAGGCTAGACTCAAGAAAGGAATATTGATCAGTCCAAGCTGGATTCAGGCATGGCCATGTGACTCAACCTTGGCCAATGAGGCACAAAGGGAAAGTCCATTGGGGGCTTCTGTAAAGGATTTTCTTCCCTGATGAAAAGAGACAGGTGAGAAGAAACTTGTTTTCTTCTTGACATAATGGTGTGAGAATGTGGGGACTGGCATTACAGCAGCTATCTTGATATCATGAGCACATGCAATGTGATTTCTTCATTTGGTTGAAATACTGACTATAAAGAGGTGTTGGGTAAGAGTGAATCAGTTGCAGGTGCCCTTTACTAATGAGGAGGCTATAAGTTTGGGTTAGAAAATACATGGAATTCATGCCACCACTCTGTCCCTTGCCTAGTGCAGACATTACTAATCAATCATGATACCCATGTCCATTAGACACTAGAACTAGCCTTGAGAGCCTTCTCTTTACAAGCCTTTAGGTAGCAACTAACTAATAGTAGTCAATATGGCATATGGGATGAAATCTATCTGCCATTTTGGACCCGAAGTCTAGAGTAGGCTCAAGCTGCAGGCAGTAAGCATTAGTATGAGAGTCAACAATTGGATTGAGGTGATAAAAGGATTGTCTATAAAACTGTTCATTAATGCATCCATTTCACAAATTCTTATTAAATATTCCATAAGCTGGACAATGTCACAAATAAGACATAGTCTTGCTATGACCATGTGGGCTAGATATTGAGGTAGGTAAGTTAACAAACAATCACAGTCCTGAACTGTAGATGCTTTGCTAGGGTTAAACTATGGAGGTTGTGGAAACACCCAGTAAGTGTCACAAACCCAACCTTAGTGGAGTTAGGTATGAAGGGTAGCCTCTTGAGTCAGGCAACACAGCAACCCTGACTTGTAGTCCTGCACAGGTCCATTTTATAGACATGGACTGAGGGCTTTTCCACATCTGTCTCCTGCTATTGGTGGAATGCTACCACCTTAGGGTTTGTTTTTGTCACCTTTATGTGTGTTTTACTGTAATGAGCTCCATTACTTTGTCTTACACCTGTTATTCCTTTGAGAATTCATTCAGTTGATCACTCTGAAAGGCTGTTACATTTCTATTAGGTGTAAGATATTGTGCTGGATACTGGTTGTTCCTTACCAAGAATTACAAGGTCTCTGTCCCCATGGCACATACATTTTATTAAGTGTAGACAAATGATGAACAAAGAAATCAACAAAAAAATATCAGGTAGTAGTGAGTGCTGGGGTGTAAGTAAAACAGAGTGATGTGATGGAAAGTGACTTGGTCCTGCAAAGTTGAGAGATCAGCAAAGTCCCCTCTGTAGTGATGACATTTTGGGCAAGGCCTGAATGATGAGGAGGAGTCAGGCATGCAAGGTCTGCTAGAAGAATGGTCTAAGCCATAGAATCAGTGAGCACAGTCCTGAGTCCTTTCCATATAGCTTCTATATCCAGAGGTCCCCATATCTTCTGCCTCTAAGCTGGAGACCCAGAATGTCTGGTGGTGTAATTCTAGTCTGCGTCCAAAGGCTCCAAGAACCAGAAGAGTTGATGGTATAAATCCCCACACAAGGCAGGAGAAGACCAATATCCCAGCTCAAGTAGGCAGGCAGGAAGCAAATCGGGGAAAATTCCTCCTTCATCTGCTCTTTATTCTATTCAGGTCCTCAATGTATTGCATGATTCCCATCTACATTGGGGAAGGCAATCTGCTTTACTGAGCCCACCAATTTAGATGTTGTCATCCAGAAACACCCTCACAGATACAACCAGAAGTAATGCAAAACCTGTGCACCCCATGGCCCAGACAAGCTGACACCTTAAATCAGCCATCATGCCTGACATCTTTGTAATACATTCCCCAATACATGACCATTCAGTCATACTACTATGACTAATACAGCAATGCTGGCCATGGATGCATTAGCCCCAAGAGCCTCATCGCTCCAAGCTTATACTTACTTAACTCTTGCTCTTAGTCTTAGTTGCTCCCCTACCTATTCAATTGATAAGGAATTTTATCTTTTCCTGGGGTTTTGGTTTAAGGAAAAGAAGCTAGTACTCTGGCAGTTTTTCTAGGGAGATCAACCCACAAAATTACAGGCCTTGTCTTTCCCATTTTTCCACTTCCAACCTCCTCTTCCAGTGCTCCTCTGATACTGAGTGTTAGCCAAGAGTCAGAGTCACACTTTAATGAAGAACCGTTAATCATCTCAGGCTCCTCCATGGAAAGGATAGGAGAAACTGCCAACATTTTTAACTCTTTATCTCTATTTGCCCACTATGTAAGGCTTTTATTCTTCCTGTAGTCCATGATGCCCCATCTCAAGCTATGGACAATGGAGCATATTTCAGGCCTGAGTTTTCCACTGTGTGTTATCAGGTTGTGTTCTGCAAGGCATCAATAGGTGTTCTATATCCAAAATAAGGAAAGCAGAAATGAGGGGCATCTATTGTTCTATACACTTGGATAAGCTTATACATGTTTCTTTACTTCTGTATTTACTTACCTCTAGACATACCAGAGCCACTAAAAATATATTAATGTGCTAACACATGTAAACACTGTGAGTGGTATCTGGCACATAGTAAGTGCTCATTAAATGTTAGCTCTTTTATCTGTCAGGATAAGCTAGGTTATGCTTCTATAACAAGCAAACCCAAAAATCTCAGTGGCTTAGAACAGCAAAAAAAATTACTTCTTGTTCATCCTTCATGTCCCTCCCACACTAGACATGGAGTCATTGCAGTACGGGGAGTCGTCTTCATTTAGGGAATGCCACCAGTCATAGAGACAGGGTGAAAAGCAAATTTTAGAGATAAACACTAGCAGTTACACATCACTTCCACTCACATTTCATTGGTCCACACAAGCCATGTGTCCATGCCTAATTTCAACAGCAGGAAAGATTCATTTAGTATTAAAGATGGGGTATTGGTGAGTGGTAGTAAGGCTTATGTCAGCAGTCACCTATGTTTCTAATTTTTAAATTTTCTATTATTATTTTTATTATTATCCCTATCACTATGGTTCCCTAGGAATCAAGTTTCATATTTTCAAATTACTCAACAAAAGAACCACTCTCTCTTAGAACACAGATTGATAATGAACATAGCTTGGATAACGCTCTCCTACGAATCACTCAGGATGACTCCCACACTAGTCCTCACCTCTCCAGTACTTTGCTTACACTTGTCTCACCTCCTTGGTCCTGAATTCTTTGCTCTGTGCCCTGACTTTAGACCTCTGATTTAGAGATCATCCAGCCTCTCCTTCTGGCACTTTGGGTCTGGGCCCATCAGTCAATTTTCAACCTTGCCTTTGTCCCCCTCGGCATTCACCCTGCTCTCTGGTCCTACTCCCATCTCCTCTCAGTACCTCCCACCTCACCCTACATATACATTCCCACCTTGGCAAGCCCTGTCTCCAACTTCAATTAAAGGAAAAAGAGAAAAATTTGGACAATCATCCAGCAGCAAAGATTTTGTTGCTATGTGTACAGATTGACGATCACACAAAAAGATCCAATATATCTTCAAAAAAATTTCAGCTTCCAGCAATTTCCTAGAATAATAATTGGGCCTCCATGGGGTGGGGGAAGAGTTTGTGTCCCTCATTTCCCCTTTTGCAGTTGGCTATTCTGGGTGGAAAAGTTGAAGGAAATGACTATAATGGCATGACGTTGGCCCACTTAAAACTTCTATTATGAAACCAAGTTGCATAAGCTGTAAGAGAAAATAAGTTATATTCTCAGGAACAAATTCTAGTGAATCAGCTCATTTCAGCCTCACATCTTCATCTGTCTCTGAAGTGGCTTATTTAAATTTTAATAGAAAACGTTTGATGTGGGGCTCAAGTGGAGGGAATGAAAATAACACTGTTTATCCCCAAGATAAAATTGTGTTGGGAGCAAAAAAGAGAGACAGAGAGAGAGAGAAAAAAATACGATGCTAATTTCTTGGAAACAAACCTCCTATGTCCCACTTCGTAGGGACTGGACAAAGCAATATAAAGTCTATTGCACTGAACAAAAGCAACGATGGTACATTTAGAGACTCACAGTCCCTTTCTATTTGGCTTTTAAAAAAGTCGTTCAAGGAAGAAAAGTACCCTTGGGGGAAAGTGAGAAAAGCTTGCAAAACAAAGTTTTGTCACCATCACAGGGTAGTTTGGTGGGAGGGGGCGGGGGAGGAATAGGAGATAGGATGGGGTAGAGGGAAGGTCTTTCATGGGCTTGGAAGTAAAAAAAATCTGTGTTCCAATACAGACTTTGCCCCTTACTTGGTATGTGACATTGAAAAAGTCAATAACAGTATCAGAGTGCAGATTATTATCTCAAACAAAAAGAATCCTAACAGCTACTTCATGGTGCTGTCGTGGAAAGGAACGGCTGTGACGTAGCCAATTATTTGCCTAGACCATCCTCCTCCAGAGGACCGCATCTCAGGTACCTTCACAATCTCCAGACCAGGAGTTGGCCAGCTACAGCCCAGAGGCCCAGTCTAGCCTGCTTCCTGTGTATAAACCAGGGTTCATTGGAGCAGAGCCATATCCCTTTGTTTACTCTTATCTATAGCTGCTTTCAGAGGACAACAGCAGAGTCAAGTCGTTGCAAGAGACCTTTTCTAGACTGAAGTCTAAAAAATTTATCATCTGGCTTTTTGCTGAAAAAGTTTGTCAACTGTTGCTCCAGAGAGTCGTGAAATTTGGAATCATCTCAGGCAAACTCGTCTTCTTTGGTCCCCATGTCCAATCAGTCACCATATTTCATGGGAGTCTATCTTCAAAATCTCTCTTGAGTCTCTGCTTCTCTCTCCATCTCACAGCCACCACCCTGTCCAAGCCACCATCATGACTACCTCAGTCTCCTCCAAGAGCTCATGGAGGCCACTTTTTCTCTCCTTTCCTGCCCACCCCACCAGACACACACATGCACACGTGCACATGCACACAAACACACATACACACACACACACACACAGTATTCTTCAAATAGCAGGCTGAGTAAGTGTTTTCAAGTGCAATTCATGCCAACTCCCTGCTTAGAACAGCCCAGAGGATTCCCATTGCTCTTAGGATAAAAGATCACAATCCTGACAGAGACCCTGCAAAATCCAGCACCTCCTCCTCACCACTTATGAATTGAGAGACACTCCCCTAATGCTGTTCTTGGGTCACACCAGCCTTCTTTCTGCTTATTTATTGAAGAGAGGCCTGCTTCTTCTTGCCTTAAGGCCTAAACATAGGAGGATTTCTGGTCTAGGAACAGACCTCTCCCTACATTCTCCATCCTCTTCACCTGGATAACGCCTACTCATCCTACAGGCCACAGCATCACTGTCACTTGCTCATGTACAGCTTCCTGATCCTCAGCCCCATCCCCACGGCAGACCATGTCAGAATCCCCTGATTTACACTTAATGTTGTGCCTGTTATTGCCTATTCAATATCTGCCCCCAAGAAGGCAAGCTCTCAGGGATGGGATAAAAGATAAAATCATGCCCATGGCCACCTCTACCTCCAGGACATGGCACACAGCCCTGCATATAGCAGGATGGTGTCATGGTGAAGAGTGGACATCACTGCTAGACTTCCTGGACTGAAGTCTCTACTGCTCACCAGCTGTGTGATCAAACCATTTAACCTCTTTGTGTCTTAATCTCTCCATGTGTAAAACGGGAGTGCTATAGTATAGTAGTGTATCACAGAGTGCTGTAAGCATGAGATTTATTTAATATATGAAAAACACTTAGGACAGCATCAGGTAAAGGTTAAACACGACCCGAGGACCTGAGTGTTTTCCATTCTGACTAGAGGAGGCTCTCAATAAAAATGGAATGGAGGAATGATTCATTTCTCCCAGGGAGCAAGTTTTTGGAGATTGCTATTTAATCTGAAGTTCATATCCTTGCTACAATAACACTAGATACTTGACTTTGCCAAACACCATCTGTATCGTGCCCCGTACTTGCTTTTGCACATGCTGTTCTCTCATCATCCCCAGTCTCTCTAGTGAATTCTATTCGTTGATGAAAATACTTTGCAAGCTCTACCTTCACCCTGAAGCCAGTTGTTCCTCCTGCTCCCAGAACAACCAAGACAAACTACCCTCCTTTTCCTCTGTGCTCTAATGAGACAGACAGATGATAGATAGATAGATAGATAGATAGATAGATAGATAGATAGATAGATAGATAGATAGGATGATGTATTCCCCTGCTTCATTTTATATGTATATATAGTGATTCTGTAATGCTTTAAGTCAATTTTTCTGCACAGGGACCAAGGTGAACAAAATTGTTACCACCTCAATATTCTCTGAACACAGTGTTTACACCTTTGCTATAACACTCAAGCTATTTTCTTTCAGTGTTTGTAGTAATCTACTTGTATCTTTTCCAGGAAATTTAAACCTGTGAAAGGGCAGAGACCACATCTTACCTTGGAATGGCCTCTTCTATGGATGCAGAAGGTGTTTCAAAAATGCTTAGTATTTTGTTACTGGTGATTGAATTCATTTCTGTCATCAGCACCTACGGAGACATAGTAGGCTTTTGAGCAAATGTTTGTGGAATTGTACCAAAACAAAAAGGTACCTTTGGCATTGGCCTCTTACTTTCTGAAATTAAACTTCAAAGACTAGCAGCAATGCAACCCAGTGCAAGACGGACAGCGGTTTTCCATTTACTGAGCCGAGAGACAGGGAAAAGGAGTATATTCCTGAAGCCAATGTAGTAATGAGACAGGGAGTCCCAGGGCAGAAATGGCTAGAGGATGCCAGCTAGAGAAGACAATGAGATTTTCAGGTCCCCTTCTAAGGTCAAATTGAAACCCTGGTTCCTGGGCATCTTAAGGCTTGCCCTTAGCAAGATATTACTATACACTGTATTGCTCCCATTGGGCTGTTTGTTTCTTTGAGGACAATATGGTCTTCCTGACATACTACACACTTACATTGGGACCCACTGTGTGTGGGGCATGCAGCTATGTGCTAAAGATGCAGCAGTGAAGGTCCTGTCTGCCAAGGAGCTCACAGCCTACAGGGGAAAAGAGAGAGAGAGAGATCTGGAAAACTCAGGAAGCCACACACTCACAAAAGAGATTAGAAGTCATTGTGCATAGAAAGTTGCTTGTATATGCTGTTGAGTGAAAAGAGCGTGTTGCAAAAAGTTTATTGAAATATATTTTTTGTTTATATATTTTTTTCTGTAGGAAATCACATTATAGGCGTGTGTGTGTGTGTGTGTGTATTAAAATGTTATTTCTACTTCAGGTGAGTTGGAGTTGATGAAAAGGAATTTTCTATAGTGTTTGATTTTTTTTTAACAACAAGCATGAGTTTTTTTAAAAAAGTAAACTTTTTACTTTTAGATAATTATAAATTCACATGCAGTTGTAATAAATCATACAGAGAGATTCTACATGTACCCTTTATCCAGTTTCCCCCAATGGTAACATCTTGTGAAATTACAGTACAACATCACAACTAGGATATTGACATTGATGAAGTCAAGGTGCAGAACATTTCTATCACTGCAAGGATCCCTCCTCTATGAATGACTTATTTTTGCAAATAAAAAATACAATTTTTAGGAAAAATAATAGATCACTAGTGCCAGAGAAGAAAGACTTAATTCATTAAGATTAGATCCTTTTTAAATTCTACATTTATTAAACTCCAGTACTCCCACCAGCTATTGATTTGAGGGAATAAAGATTCTGGGAGCTCTGGTGGTGCCTGAACTTAAGTGGCTGCCTGGCATGCAGACACGCTTCCTTTTCTGAGAATAGCAAGAAAAGTGGGAGGAGGGCAGCATCTCCAGGGACAGAAGCCGAAGGAGAGCAGTTGCTTCCTCACTTCTGTGTATTGAGGGAAAGAGCACAAGATCTGCGCATGACGAGGTGATGATCACAACCCTGACCCCTCAGGACCATGAACCTTGAAGGAATGACTTAAAGGCACCAGGATGGTAGAGCTTATGTGTCAAAGACACTGATACAGGAATCCAACAGTGTGGATGGTAAGTGACCAGTTCGGAGAAAAGCGGGCATCCTAGCCAGCTGAGCCTGTCACCGTCTGGTATTTGGGCCTTGTCAACTTTGGCCCCATTTTCCAAGTCCTCGCATCAATTCTGTGAGCCTTCAATTTAATTCATTCTCTGCGTCAATAAGCCAGAGTTTCTTTCTGTTGTTTGCAAACAAGGAACATTGAGAGGGTTAAGTACCTACTATTTACAATTAACTGTATTTCCATTACCTCTTCAATTGTCAGATGAGTCTCATTAAATGGGTAGTAGTCCAATATGGAACTGGGTTCCCCTCCCCGCCCCCCAACCAGGATTCTAAATGTGAGAAGTGCCCAAGCAATACAGTTGTTCTAAATAATAGGATTTTTAATGATCATCCATTTATTAAATTACCTACTAGTAATACATGAGTTTGCCACGGCTCACCATGCACGGGAATAACGGGATTCAGTGGACTGAAAATACTTGCTGTGTGATATCTCAATGCATTCTCCTGCAAGCCATCAGGGTTCTTGGCCATTTATATGGTTTGGGACAATAAAAAAACTATTTTGAAGCATTGAATTACAATTGTGCAACTAGACATCCAATTTCTAAATATCCTTAATAAGGGAGTTTCTTAAAAGCCAAGAAAATGTCCCAGAAGAATGTACCCAGTAAATATTGATTGAGGAAGGATCAAGCCACTCTCTCTCTCTCTTAATTATTTTTTCAATTGTTCAGTGTTGATAAACTTAAACTCCAGAAATAGTCCTACAAAGAAATACACCAAATCCAGACATTCTAGATAAACGGCCTCCCGTCCTTCTGTTTTACGGCTGAGGAAACTGAGGTTCGTATGGGCACTATAACATGTCTAAGATACGGCACAAGTAAATTTGAGACACAGCATTGCATTCATATTTCCTATCTGTCTCTGTAAAGGTAATTTGTCTAAATCTAATTTCTAATTCACTCCCCCTTTTTTCAAGCGTGGTTGCAAAGAGCTTAGAAGAGTGCCAAGCACACAGTGAGTAATACCTGCCTGCCAGCTGTCAGATCATCATTATGGTCCATCTCTTCTTTAAGTCATCCACTGGATTTTAATTTCAATACTTATATTTTATCTCCAGAAATTCCCTTTCATTCTTTTACCTGATCTGCTTGGTCATGACTGATAGTCACTTTTTTGTTGTTGTTGCTGTCTTTATTCCAGCTTTTACTTCTTCAAATACGACAGTTTTAGGTAGCATATCTGTATCTGATAATCTCAAGAATGTGTCTCCTGACTGCCCCTCATGATGGTCTGCTCCTGCAGGTACCTGATCATCTTTCTTTAGGAGTTTATATTTGGCTGAAGTTAACCTGCAGGCATCCTGAAGGCTCTGAGCTGAAGATGCTGACACCTTAAGAGAATTTACATATGGCATTTCTGGACACCAGGGACTGTTCTCAAGCTGGGGCCACTTTAATTTTTTGGCTTTATTTTTCCTGATGCCATAGATGGTACAGAATAATGCTAGGTCCACATGAGAACAGACTTGGACTGGAGCTAACAAACTCCAGGGGAGACAAGTATTATCATTAAGTCCTACCCAGAGTCACAGCAAAGACAAAAACACTTTCTTGTTAGTTGCAGGCAGATTTTTGTTTTAGTCCATCTATTCACTGACTTTATAGACACTTACAGTGTCATGGTTTATGAGGGGACCTCAAGTCCATTATCCCCCCTATTGCATGAGCTCCAGATCCATTTATTCATAGTCTATGTGATCAAGAACCCTCAAAGCTTCAGGTGTACCTCGTTGAGTCATTTTACCCAGGATGACTCTGGTGACATGATTACTCATCTCTCTGCTTTCAACTCATGGCTTGTTAGTTTGCAGGTTTGTCCTTTAAGAAAGTCCTTCCTTGCTTGGGGACTCAGCAACAAAGTGTGGATTTGTTTGATTGTTTGTTTTGTCAACACCTGGATATTCCATAGCACAAAATTTCTCCAGACCATCTTATCCACTACTTAGTTGGAAGAAGAAATCTACACAAACCTCACAGATAATTGCAATATATAACTGTGCTCTGGGCCAATCCAGCCTGAGAGAAAGAGGATCCACATGAACTTCAGCCTCCCGCACCCACCCCTTTCAAGTGCCCCCTGAAGAGCTTTTCCAGGTCCTTGGAGGGTGTCTCACAGGTGCTCTGACAATGACCAGACTTTTACCTTTTTCTCTTGTTCTTTCTGGATCACAGCCCCACTATTACTGGTCACCAAAGATGCCAAAGTGGAAACTTTATCCCTCTTGTCCATGAAAAGACCTTTGATACCACTGCCCAAGGACCCAGACACTGACTGTAAGATCAAGAATGCCAACACCAAGGGTCACAGCACCATCCCACATCACCCCAGCTGGTTCACCCCTGTCATCAAGGCCACAGCTCCAAGGCTATTGGCATCTTGGTCCCCAGCCTCTACAATAATCATAAAAAGATCACTTCAAAAAAATTTTAGCAGTAAGAGTCAAAGACATTCACTATCCTTGTGAATAACATTTGCTGAGTGTACAAGGCACTGTGTGATTTCTCTATACACATTATCTCATTTAGCCCAAGGCAATCCTCTGGTCTCCAACGAGGATCTGCCAACCAATTGTAGATGTCTCTCACTTTTTTCAAATGAGCGTCTATACCACATCATGGTTAAGAATGCTGGGTTTCAATTCTTCTGCTGCTGTTTATAAATGTGTGAGTTTGAGCAAGGTACTTCATCTGTCTCAAAGGCTCAGTTTTCCAATCTGTAAAATGGAGCCAATCAGAAAATATGCCCCATAGGGTTGTCCTGTGCTTCAGATAAGAGAATCACCACAAAATGTTTGGCTCCATGCCTGGCATGTTGTAAGTGCCAAATGCATGTTGGACATTTTTAATGTTTCGTTATTATTATGTACATCAACATAAGAGTTAGTGAGCTCAGGATAGATGGTGCTCATTGTGGCTTTTTCATTGAATGAATACTAAAAATATAGTTAGTAGACAATGTTAACTCTAAAAGAGGGGGTCACAGATTCAAAAATGTTATAAACTAACAACCTAAAGAAATCCACTCCTGCCTCACAGGACTGCAGTGAGAATTAAAAGAAAAGAGAATTGGGTGACCACAGGTCCAGAAGGTTCACGACCATCTGTGCCTTCAATGGAGATCAAGGCCATGAAGACCTGAGGGGACAGGGTCTGGAACAAGAGCAGCTCATGTGGCAGAGATAGGTGTAGGGGGCTATATCAAATCTCTTCCTGCATCCCTGATCTGGGCTTTGATAGGCCAGACCTGCCCATGTGTTAGAGTTCTGGAACTGATGGGAGAGGTTACACACAAAGCCAACATTGCCTAGGCCCAGGATCTCACAGGGGTGACAGGAGAATCACATGCAGGTATCTCTTACAGTTTCTGAGTTTGTTTATTTTTTTTTAAGTGTATGTCAAAATAACATGCAAGAGGACAAAGGGAAACCAAATGAATGGTGCAGACTTGAAAATACAACAGGGAGATTGTATTTATATCCATATTGCTATCCACATCTATACCATATCTCTATTTATATCTGTGCTTTTATCACCAGTCTCATCTTTCTCATGCAGTTAGGAGTCATCTTCTGCAGAGCTGGCAAGCAACGCGGGATTCAGGGATGGCCCTGATGTATAAAAACCTACAGTGACAATTACTTATTTTCTGTCTCTCTCTCTCTGCATCCGCTGCTTGGCTTTTCTCTTTCTTGGGAGGTGGAGTCCTCATTTATGCTCGTTAAAATGTGTTAATGAGAACTTTGTAGAAAGAAAAATGAGGAAAGTAAGAAAGAGAAAAAAAAGACACATCGAGGGAATTTAGGTTCTAGTTACTAAGCAGGACAGAGCAAAGTTGGACAACCCCTAAGATGTATTTTTTTGGCCATGAACGTATTATCTTGTTTGCTCACTAAAGATGCTTATGACTAATTCCTTAGTCTCTCTGAGTCCATAGATCAGTCCATAGTGGCATGAACTGGTTTTCAATTCAGTAAACCTGCTTTGAACACCTACTGGGGGGGAGGCACACAGCTAGATGTGTGGGAAATAAAGCTCAAAAATACGTCCCTTCCTCCTGCCCGTGTCCAGCTGGGTCGGTCAACCATAATCACCCTCCAAGGCTCCTATGTGCAACCTTCTCTGGTGCACAATGCTTGGCATATGGTAGCTACTTAATAAATATTTGCTTAGTGAATAAGTAAATAAATTTACCTGGATACTCAAGCACAGTCAAGGCACACCACAGTCCCAGTGGGTGGGGCCGTGCCTCTTTCTTTAAAAACAACTCAAACCTGCCAAGCATGACTATTTGTATGAAACCCTGTGCTTCCTTCTTTTGAAACATTGGGGGGTTCCTCTTACCTCATTTGTCTTTGTCTTTGCTTACTCCTTACCTCTATTCCCCACTCCAGGTCTGGTAGCTTCCCACTCTTGTACCCTGTTAACACAGCTATTGAAATATCTATCGACTGATTCTAACTTTGCTGCAGTATTTTCCTGTGGATCTTTTGGGCTGGATCTGAGGTGAGCTGTCAGCTGTTGAGAAAGAAACCTCCAGCACATTCCAGGTCTCCATCTCACTCGGCTCTGCCTTTCCACTTGACCCTGTCAGTTTTTTGAAAAAGGTATTGACATGGTCAGAGCTGTGTGCTTTGGGGAAGATCACCCTGAAGGAAATGGCAGATGAAAGGGAAATTAGAGTGGAGGCAGAAAGCTAAAAACTATTCAGCCATCCAACTGAGAAGAAATGAAGGTGGTGATGAGAAAGGGAAGAAGGAAGAAATGAGAGAGACATTGTGGGAGGCAAATGGCCTGGAAAGGGGACTGAATGAGATGCAGGCCCAATGGGCTATGCTGAACTGGTGACCTATGAAGCATGCACTGTACGAGAGCCTTTGATGATACAAGCTGCTCAAGAAGGCGCCTTAGAGACAGTGACGTGGGATGAATCCTCAGTGACAAAGAGTCTACAGGAGGGTGGGAGCCAGTGTGTGTTGGGGGGAACCTGGTGGAAACCACAGACATGATCTTGGATACTGAAGTGTCCTTAACGCTAAGACTGATGGGTAAGAAAGATACAGTGGGAGTCCGTTGTTCTTGTCTGTCCAGCACTCATGTCCCCTTCTTCTGAAAACAAAGCCTATCTTTCCCGTGGAAAACCAAATCACTGTGAATTAGGAAGAGACGACTACTCCTTTCCCCACAGCTACTAGAGTGAACAAATAACCCAGGCCCAGCCAACGCGGGATGCTCTCACCCTGGCCTCAGTGATCGGCCAGTGAACTGGCTCCCAGAGAGTCAATTAGAATTACTTAAAAGATTGAGATGACCTATTCCACAGCGTTAGGATTAGGATTTCTTTTTCTAGGCACAGGGATCTTTCAGTTGCCTATAATAAAAATCTAATGTCAACTAGCTTAAGATCAAAAAAAAAATCATCTTGGTTACCAGTCTACTTTTCCTTCCACTGTACCCTACTGTCTTCATCATCCTGACAGGGACTTCACAGAGTTGTGTAATGGAGACAGTTTATTCTTTCTGAGAAAAGAGATCTGTTCTGCTAACTATACAACTGTCTTCTCGGCATTTCTCCTCTGTGCCCACTTCACATGATTTTTCAAAGATGTAACAGAAGATGGTGTTGCTTTATATCACACACACATACACCCATGCCTTTTAGAAAGTGCTACTAGCTTTTATCTCTGGTTGTCTGGCTGTTTTTATAACTCTCTTTCTTTCCATATGCTGGGCTTTTCGAGGCAAAAATACAAATTAGTCTCAGGAGAGAGGTTAGGGATAAACCAACGCCACCCTATTGTTGTAGAGCTAAGGAAACTGCACCAAGTAAACACCTACTTTCCACATTGAAGACACAGAGCTGCGCTGGATACTGGAGTTTGGAGAATTACTGAGAATCAACCCACACCTACTCGGTACTTATATTCTAAAAGGAATCAAACCTGTATTGCTCAACTGAGGTGCTGGAAATTTCTTCTAGTTATCGCCTCCTAGTTTAATGTAAGTATGTCTGTCTCTGGACAACTTTCATGAGGCAAATGGAAAGATCTGGTCTTCACATGGCCAATAAGAACCCGTTATCAATGGAGTGCGTTTTTATAGGATTTTAGAGATGCACATTTAGAAACTGCTTGGAGTGATTTGGATATGAATATTTAAATAAGCTCCAGTTTTTGAAAACGCTGTTAACTAGAAAACTTATGCTGGTACACTTTTAGCGAAAAATCAGAAAATCACCAGAGAACTTGCTGAAGTCAGGGATTATCTCAAAATATAAAATTTGAAAAGTCTAGGCTAATCACATAAATCGTTACTCATATTTTTCTGGGTTTCTACCATTTCAGAAATTTCACTTATAGACTCTTATTTGAGTTAGGGAGAACAGGCACTATTATTTTTACCCTCTTTTGACAGGTGTTAAAATTGAGGCATAGAGTAGTTAAGCAAATTCCCAAAGGGCAGGCAGCTAATAAATGGGGAAGAGCAGTCTGCCCCTAAGTCCAAAAGGGAGCCTAAGAGAAGATGGGGTCTACAGTCAGAGCTTCCCAGGCATTGACGAACCCTGTGACGTTGGTCCAGTTACATAATCATTTTAATAGTTTAATTGGCTTCCTCATTTATCAAACATGGACAACATTGATCTGTAAGTCTTATTTGGGGAATCAAATAAGATAATGTAAGTTGGACATTCAACCTGTGGTGTGTAGTCAGTGTTGGTTCCCTTCTTCCTCCTTCTCTTGGAGAACACTTCAAATTTAGCATGTACTACAATGTGGTTCCAAAGCCATGATCAATTTGTAGATGCTCATGGATTCAGAATAGAAACCATGCGAGGTCCTCAGCCATCAGTGAAATATTCATTCAACACTCACTATCTCCAAATCCACCCCTGCCCAACTATGGGATCTTAGGTAAGTTTAATTGACCCTTCTATGCCTTGATTTCATATTTGTCAAAAAGTGTATATTAGTTTCTTTTGGCCGCTATAACAAGTTACTACAAACTCCGTGGCTTAAACCAACAGAGATTTATTCTTTTACAGTTCTGAAGATCTGAAGCCTCATATTAAGGTGTTGACTGGGCTGTTCTCTCTCTGAAGATTGTAGGAAATTATCTGTTCCTTGCCTCCTCCATCTTTTGGTGGTACAGGATGTTCCCTGACTCGTAGCCACAACACTGCAATCTCTGCCTCTAATGTCACATGGCCTTTTGGTCTTCTCTATATATCTCCCCTCTGTGTGTCTCTTACAAGGACATTTTTCCATCGGTTTCACGGCCCATCTTGGTAATCCAGATGATATCCTCATCTCAAGATCCTTAACTTAATTACATCTGTAAAGATCTGATTTCCAAATAAAGTTATGTTCATAGGTTCCAGGGATTAGAACATAGACATATCTTTTGGGGAGCCACCATTCAACTCACTACAAGTTTACCTAGCTCTTATGTTTCTTGGGAACATTGAATGATATTGTGCATGCAAAGATCTCTGAACAGTACCTGGCAGAGAATAAATGTTCAATAAATGACAGCTATGATGATGATGCTGTTTCACAGTGATTATCTCACAGGTTGGCACATACATAGTCCTTAACACCTGGTTTCTTATTTTTTAAAACTGTGCTTCTTAGGTCAAAAAATTAACAAGAACATTTGAAATGTATTACTAACAGCAAGAGTTTAAATAGGTTTTTCTAGTTAATCTTCACTTTAACAACTACAAAAAAAGTTGAACTGACCAGAATTCTCATCCACCATCACCCATGAACGAGCCTTGGCAATGCCTCCAGTAGTAGCTAGTTCCTAAAGGGAGTTTATACATGTCAGCATGGAGCTCTTTGCTCTTGGCCAGCACCCCAAAATGAATGACTTTGCTTGAAATAAAGTTGGAGAGATTCTATGTACATGATTATAGACTTGGAAAGGCTAGAAAAGCAACCATCAAATAGCCACCGTGCAAGATGACAGATGTGAGAATGGACCGAGCTGGCAAAGAGATGACATTCCTCAAGTCACTCCTTGAGTTGGTGACCAGGCAGAGACTAGCACCCAGGTCTCCAGATTCACCTCAGTCTTATTCTCCCCAGTGATCTGCCTCATGTTATTGACACTATTTAGTGCAAGAAATTAACATACATAGTAACATCATCTACTTAAAAGGATGGAGAAGGTCAAGAACCTTAACACAGACTTACTGTCATAAGTTTGCAATATTCTATTCAAATAGACCCATGTAATGACACAGATAATACAGACATATGAACTTGTATTTCACTTTTATTTGGTAATAGCAACAGAGAAAAGCAGTGTGGTGTATTCCAGCCACCTCATTTTTACACCCAAGGTCTTCTGTGACTTTCCTTGATAATGCAATCAACTTTTCCCTGTCACATACCTTCTACTCAAATTAAGAGAGGTGCTAACTCCATACCTAGTCTACGCTTTTGCTCCATACCTAGCCCACACTTTCTCTAGTCCATATTGTTTTTCCAGCTCTTGTTCTTTGTACCTTAAACACCATCTCCTCTATTTCTACATCTCCAAGTTCCATCATCCTTGAAAGGCTCAGTTCAAATATCATATGATCTAAAAAGTCTTCCTTTTCACTCCCACCTGGAACCAACATTTCTTGTCTCTGAACCCCCATATCATATTTTTTATACTTCTCTTGCAGTATTAGTCATTTCCTAATTTATATTTTTATATCTTTCCTTTTAATGTAGTAAGTTCTCAGAGTTAAACAAAGTTAAACAAGTAATATTGATGTAAGAGAGTTTACCACATACTGGGAACCTCCCACGTCCACAGGACTTTCTGAGAGAAGTTCAGCACGTGATCCTGATACCGTGGCCACAGTTAGATGGACCAGGATGGGACTCTAGTCCAAGAGCAGCCGATCCCTAGACTGACCAAAAACCATGCAGTGGCAGACAGGACAGAAGTGATGTGCGGGAGCTCACTCACACTAGTTCATAGGATCCAGTTGTCTAATTTTCAGGATTTGAGGAGCCAGGTGACATTGTGTAGGTAGCCTGAAATCAACCATACTGGGAATATTTGCATCATGAAAACTGGCAAACATTACAAATCAGGACATCCCCCATTCCACCCTCCCACAGATAGCAGTTATTAAATATTTACCATCACAGCACTCATGCTAAGAAACTGAATCTCCTCCTTGGTAGTTTGAGTGTGAGATCTACTGAAGGGGTTGGTGGTCCTTAATAGAGACAAAAGCAGAAAAACTTAGAAGAGAGGGTGGTGAGCGGGAGACAGGAGACAGGAGAAGCTGTGAGGCAGCAAAATGTGGAGAGACAGGAGCAGAAGTAAGTTAGTCAGTAATGGCAGGTTCATATAAGCAGAGGCAGAGAGTGTGATGACAAATTCTTGGAGTAGGAAAATCAGCTGCCTCCACCCTGGGATGGTGACTAATCCTGGTTCCCGGAGTTTTGCTGAATCCCACGTGACTTCTTCTATAGCCTGCTCGCCTGTGAGGCTGGCTCTGTAGTGATTCCTGTTTTCCTTATTTCCCGTCTCTCCTGAAAGACAGATCTTATCCCAGAGGATCTGCAGCCGAAGGACCATGACAGAATGACTGCGACACTCTGCAGCTCATCAAGGGCTTTCACATCCATCTTCACACTTAATCCTCACAACAGCCATGGTGGTGGCACAGACCACCAACTCCTGTCGGCACCAACCAGCACATGAGGTGGGAGGGCTGAGGCTCTGAGAATCTGTGGGACTTCCCCAAGGTCATGCAGTTAGGAAAGAGCAGGGACAAGATAGACACCCTTGGCCCCAGCATCAGGACCAGGGGCTCTGTCCACTTTGGGCCTACATGAGCTGTGAGGGTCAAGATGTGCAAGGCTCTGACGCTCTGCCCACCCAGATCACACTCTGTAAATGACCAACAGGCTTAGTCAGCAATCAGAAAGAGCAAAGAGGAAACGTGAAAGAGAAGACAGAGAAAGAGGCAGAGAGAGAGAGAGAATGTGATTAGAAAGTTAGGATGTTATATATAGATGATATGGTAAAAAGGTGCACACGCATATACACACGTGCATATATAACATCACACAGATTATATTTCATGCTTACTATATGGCATCAAACACACCTGGGTTAAAATCTCAGCTTTCTACTCATCAGTTGTGAGAACTTGAGCAAGTCGTTATCCCTTTGAGACTTCATTCATAAAATGGACATTAAATTTCTCTGTCTACATCATAAGAATCTGGTAAGGCTTAAAGAGAAAGTGCATGTAAACCATTTGGCACAAAGCTTGCCATGGAGTAAGTCTTTGGTATATTTGATGTATGGTTACTATTATTTTAAGTAAAATAATAAAAATATGCATAACTATAAAAATTAAATCAATTTGATTTTATTCTAAAAAGCACTGACTGCTGGTGAAAGGACCCCTCTACATAAAAAAGTGGTATTTTATACATGCGCACAGCCTGCTTTACAGAAAAAAAGAAGAAAAAAAACACATTGGAAACACACAAGGCTCAAAATTAAATGTCTTTAAATAAAACATAAAGCAAAAACAGCTGCTGCTGGAACTTGGTCCCTAGGCACATTTGATTTTTGAAAATGACAAAGAAGCCAAATTGTGCTTCGATTCCTGGGCTGCGTGAGAGTAGGGAAGGTGATTGCTTCCCTGGAGCTGACAGCCGGCTTGAGGGAAGGATGCAGATGCTTAAACAAAGGACATTGTATGCTGGACACACAGCTCTCTGGGACCCTCAGCCAGCAGGGAATTCTGCAGCCACATCACAAACAGTGTTGCTGAATTTCCTTTCAGTTTCTGAAATAGCCATCAACACAAATGAGACGCCTGAAAGGGGCCATAAATGCAAAAAGAGCACATTCGTTAGGCTGAGGTAGGGTAACACTCCATGCCATTGGGAGAGAGATCACCTATATTTCTAAGGACCTCGGTATGTGGCCTTATCATTTCCTGATAGAATATCTGCTAATATATTACAGACCAAGACCAGTTCCACCTGGGAGATGCATTTCTCTGGCCATGACCTAGGAATTAGACCCAGGATGTCTGTCGGAGATCTTTTTGAATATAATTCAAATACAATTCTTTTTAAATATAATTTTAAAGTTAGTAAAACAAAACCAAGGAAAGCATGTAATACAGAGGCAAGAATAAAACCCCCCAGCAGACACATCATCCTAACACAATTACCACCTTTTGTGTACGTGCTTTCCAGACTTTTTTTTCTCAGAATTGAAGTCAGAGTACCCACATGATTTTGTAACACAAATTTTCGGGAACTGGGCTGGCATTCCTTGCGGTGGAGGAGGACAATGGAAAGCGACTTGAAGTGTGTCCGTCTAGTCCACTCACCTGGCAGGGGACCAACCTGAAAGTACCCCTTAGAGGAGATTCATTTCTTTCAGGAAAAGATGATGGATTCAGGCACTTCCCTCCCATGGGAGTGGGAATACCCCAGGAAGGAGAATGAGAAACAGCTCCTTTGTCATGGCCCCCGTTTCCCTTCCTTACCTTCCCAAATCACTTTCTCCCTCATACCCAGTGCGTCTGGCACAGGGGACTGATTCCATGTTTTGACCACCTCTCAAGGTGTTCCCTCTGCCTGAAACTCTCCTTCCTGCCCCCCAGTTTACTGCCAACTCACGTGACCCCTCAGGTCTCATGTCACAGCCTTCTCTGCAAGGAAGCCATTGCTCCACCTGACCTAACCCCCCAACCCCACCTCGGATTCAGGGCTCTGTAGCTGCTTCATGGCACGCATTACAGTCCTCTTGGTTTTCATGTCAATCTCTTCCCTAAGGGACAGACATAAAATCACATCCAGGAGAGAAGTTAAGGACCAGGAAGCCTGGCTGTGCCACCACCCACAGCGTGCAGGGGGCTCGGCAGCGTCGGGGACTGTTTGAGCAGCAAGAGCCTCAGCCTGAGTGCAAAGCGTGAGCAGGGAGGCCCCGGGCTGAAGCCACTCTGGAGACTGCAGGTGTGTCCATCCATCCATCAGGACGGGAAGCTCTTTTCCCAGAGCTCCAAATGGACGAACAGGAGGGGCTCAGTCTTTAAAGGGGCCTCGCTTGAAGAAAAGGAATCATCAACTTGGAGAGAAATACATTCATGATCAAATGGCCAGAGGCTCAGAGAGGAGAGGAACCAACATCAGTTCTCACTCTCAGACACATGATTCCAGGGAGGGGTGAGAGGAGGAGGTGACCGAAACCCCCGAAGGGCGCTCTCTGAGGAACTCCAAGGCCCTGAACTGTCACGATGGAACAGAATGACGAGAAGCTAAGGCTGGAGAAGTGGTCAGCCACAGCATGCAGATCATATGCCTGTGCTCAGAGAAACAGGCCAGAATAAACACACAAGGCATAGGATGGAGGCTGTCTGTGGACAAAGAGATTAGAACTGTCTCCTGTGGTCCTCAAGGGTATAATTTCTCTAGATCTCCAAAAGAATTTATCTGTACACTTATGTGACCCCCTAATTAATAGCACCCAGAACAACAGCTGGCAGATGAAGCATGCTGGATAAATATTTGTTGAATGAATGGATGGATGGATGGATGGATGGATGGATGGATGGGTGGATAGGAAGATGGATGGATGGATGGTTGGATGAATGGATGGATGGAAGGAAGGAAGGATGGGCAAGTGGATTGCTACTACAGGACTGCTCAGAGATAATTGTGTCTTAGAAAATAACACAAGAACAGTATCATTCAGGCAGTCATCTTAGCCATGAGCCTGAAAGGACAAATCCAGAAGCAAAGCAGGAGAGATTCAGAAGAAAAGTGGGAAGCAGCTTGCAAATACACAAAGGGAAGCCTCCTTGGCCATGACTCTATTCTTCAGCTGCAGCCTGCTTCTTGACTTGGTACCACTTTAGGGAATACTCAGGGCTGGGTTCCAGCATCCATATGTACAAATGAAGAACACTGTGGAATTTTAGAGTTCCAAAGGACTTTAGGAGTCCTAAAAGGGAACTTTTGCTGTCTCCAAATTATTTCAAAAGTTCAGCTATCCTTGCCAGAAATTTACATTGATTAAATTAAGTTCATATGGGTCGAACATGCTGGTAATCATAAAAATGTAAAGGTCAAATTCTCTATAGAAGGACAGAGTCTAAGTTTTTTTTTTAAATATACCTTAATGTATCATAATGACACTCTTGAACATAAAAAACAATAAAGGATTAGAAATGATATGAGAGGCAAAAGCTGACAAAAAGAGAAGCAGATATAACAATATTAATATCAAGTCACCTGATTTAACTACAAAATTGCCTCTTTGCTAAGGATTGGGGTTTTTATCATCACAATAGGGCATTAATACTGGTCATCTTCTGCTATGATGAGTTAATACATAGAACATCATCACTTAATGTAAATAAATTAATCAAATAAATATAAACCAACAGGAAGTAAGATATGGGCTCTGTGTGACAGTAGTAATAAAAGGGGAGTGCTCCACCAGAGAAAAGTATGGGCACCCCAACCTGGTCCAACATTCCCAAAGGACCGAAGCTCATAGAATGTTTGCAATCGGCCCATGGACATATCTCTGGGATTTTTGACTCTAACATTCATATTTTTTGTACTCAACCAAGTCTGTCCTACAAAATCAAAAGCCTGTTGCCCAAGGCTGATTGACTGAAGACCCTGCAGCCTTACTGCTGTGCCCCTGCCCTGCCAGCTCGGCACCCAGCAGGCAACGGTGGAGTCTCCCTTTCCAAGTCTGCAGCTGAACAGCAGACACCCCTCAAATGCCACTTGAGTCCAAAGGCTGAAATTTCAAACAGGATTTCTACGTTACGGTCTAGAGGCCAAATTCCTTCTTTGGGAAGACTCAGTCTTTGCTTGGAAGGCCAAGGGTCACCGTAGCCTAGCCAAGTTGACTCATATAATTAACTTCTACCAACATTCAGAAAACTCCTGCAGCAGCAGGGAAAAAAGAGCTTTGGCTTTGGAGATGTCAACTCCTTAGTCTCCTTTCCAGATTCTGGCAAGGGGGAATTAACAGTCTGGGTGAGAGAACTACCAGTTTGTAAAATGCTGACAAGCTGCAAACCAGCCCCGAATGGACTTCTGACTGGGTGATTAACACAGGCAGGGCAAGGCTACCTAGGCACCACCTTCTCAGCACATTTCTGCACCCCGGGCACAATCCACTTGCCCACGAGCCCTGCACCTCGTTGGGAGTGGGGAAGGCTTCACCACACAATGAAAAGGAGTGACTATCATTAGATGTGACTCTTGCCCCAACTTGCCACTCCTAGCTGGACTGGGCCAAATGGATTCCATTGCCAGGTTGTCATAAATGTCTTCCCAGCCCCAAGCCACGTGCCTTTTCTGCTTAGCTGCATTTTGGTGTCATGGGAAAGCACTCACACACCCCTTCCCTCTGCGGGCCCACAGCCGGCTGTGGGAAGCCCTGGCGGGGGGGTCCACACCCCCGAGGCCTGGCACTGACTGAGGCCCTGGGACTTTCTGCTTTGACTCATTGACTCAGTCATGCCCAGGCCCAAGAAATCAAGCCTATCTCTTTATCATTTTACTTTTTACTTTTTTAAGCAAGAAATTTGTTGTCTTCTCCAGGTGTGAAGCATCTTTCTGCTTTGGAGGTTGTCTGCACCCTTATAAAAGAATTGGCCGCAGGCTCATTGCAGGCTACTCTATTCCTGGATCTCTCATCTGGGAAGCAGGAACCTACCCACAGAATCCTTGGAAGGACTGCATGAGACACTGGATCCTAAGTGTTTGATGGCAGTGTGTATCGAACAAAATCTTTCCTTTTCCCTGTTGTCTACATAAGGTGCTCGTTGCAATGCAATTCCCCACGTGTTGTCCCATTGGACCACATGATGTTCTGTGAGACAGGTACCAATTATGCCCTCGGGACAGAAGTGGAAACTGAGAGTCAGTTTGCCATCCTCCCAGCTTTGGCGTGCTGGGAGGAGGCCCCACTTTGTTCCCAAGTTCATCCATTAGCCACCTGAAACCTTTTGTTTCACAACATTTGACAGATCAGGGCAAACAGGTGTCTGAGGAAACAGCGGATGAGGACAGGCAGCCAAGAGCAAGCCCTGGGGGCTCTGTGGCAAGGCCCAGGGCACAGAGTGGGCCACAGCAGAGGAGGAAGGCAGGACATGTAGGACCAGGCTCAGGGTGCCAGTGTGGGGAGCTGAGGGGAGAAAGAATGAGGATCAGAGCCACACGGCAGGGGGGAGAAAGAAAAGGCATGTGAAGAATCAACTGTCTGAGGTTCTGTAAACACTGGTGAGAGACAGGCCACATCTGGTCCTCCACTCCAACTGCTATGTCAAAGCCACTCTCATCTCTAGCCTGGAATACTGCCACAGTCTTTCAGCTGGTCTCCTGCTTCTGACCTTGACTCCTTCAGCCTAGTCTAGGCTCTACCCAACAGCCAGACAGAGTCCACAAAGGCAACAGTCAGCTCATGTCACTCCTTTGTTCCTGGCTCAGAGCAAAACCAAAGGCCTCACAAAGGCCTTGCGATGCTCTCCGTGCTCTGCCCTCCATCCCCGACCTCTCTACTACTTCCCCACGATGCTCTTTGCCTGACCACACACCCACAAGTCCCGTGTCCGTGGTCTGACAGCTTCTGCACTGGCTGCTCCTCCATCTGGAAGGCTCTCCCCGCAGAGATCTCCCCAAAGTTAACTCCATTGCTCAAATCTTGTGTTCTCAGTGGGGCCTACACTGCATGCTCTAGTTCCTCCTACGAATTGCCCTCAGCCCCTACTGTCTTAATTTCCCTTCTATGTTCTTCTTTCTCCTTCATGTCCATGAGTTTTTAACAAATTTTATTTAGTCTGTATCATCTGTCCTTCATCACTAGAATGTCAGCCTCACAAAGGCAGGAAACTGTTGGTTCATGACTGCATTGTAAGGTCTGAGAATGGACCCTGACAAATAGTGGGTGCTTCAGAAGCATTTCTGAAAAAATGCAGAAATGAATAAATGCACAAATGAATGAATGAATGAAAATTAACTTTGGAGCCAGACAGACTCTGGGCTTGACTCTACCTCCATGCTGCCCACCCCAGGCAGGTAGATTAAGCTTTCTGAAGCTGTTCCCTCATCTGTAAAATGGGAATCCTAGTCTACACCTCATAAGACTGCTATGGGGATTAACTAAACAAAATTTACATAAAGTGCCTTGTATAAACTAGGCTGTCAACAAATGTTAATTTTCTTTAAATATTTTCAGAGATTTTCAGCGCCAGAGTATCTAAGAAGAGAGATTGCTTATTTTGATATTCTGAGCTGATAGAATCAACAAAACTCTGTGAACACCAACCTGAGCCAGGCACTATGCTAGTCTAGTGAGGAAGAATAGATAAGAAAGCAACTGTGCCCTCAAGGAGCGCAGAATCCTTGAGAGACTCTGATCCAGCAGTTCTAAGTGTGACACGTTCCATTAGACACAAAAAGGAGATGTTTTGAGAGGGAAAAAAGTGGCAGAAATTAATTTTTGAAAAAACTTTTTTTGAAATAACTTTAGGCTTGCAAGAAATTGCCAAATAATGCAAAATTCTGTGCTCCCTTCCCCCAGTTCCCCCCAAAGATAATATCTTTCATGTATCTTATATCCATTATCAAACCAAGAAATTGACATCAAATAGTTTCAACCAGAGATCTTATTCCGATTTCACCAGTTTTTACATGCATTCTGTGTGTGTGTGTGATACTATGACACTATGAGTTTTTATCACATACATAGTGATTAACTGTTGAAGAAAATCAGAAAGCATTTCACAAAAGTAACACAGTATCTTGTTTACTTCTCATGATATTCTGGATTTAATATTTCCATTTTACAGATGATATAATAAAGCTTAGAAAAGCTAAA
This sequence comes from Vicugna pacos, assembly GCF_048564905.1. Classification (NCBI taxonomy): domain Eukaryota; kingdom Metazoa; phylum Chordata; class Mammalia; order Artiodactyla; family Camelidae; genus Vicugna; species Vicugna pacos. The sequence goes on along the minus strand of NC_132988.1, from coordinate 112,060,972 downwards.
TGATTTACCTAAGATGACATAGTTCCTAAGTGGCAGAGCTGGTACCTGCAACCTTCTGACACTCAGCATGTCTTGATGTAAAAAACAAAACAAAACAAAACAAAAAACCCTAAAGTTGGAGGTTGGGGTGGGATAGCATTAGAAGGAATCATCAGGGCTTTGTCTCCAGACTTCACTTGCCATCGGCAAGTTTGCTGCTACAGAATTGCTCTTTTGTATGTACCAAATTGCTATTCTCTTTAATTTTGCCCCAATATCTGAGCTCTCGAATATCTGGAATACAAAATGCAGGCCAAAAAAAGCCCTGATATTTCAATATTTCCTGGGGGAAGGACTTCCCAGGACTGTTCCACTCTTGTACTTTCCAGCCAGAGTCACCTCTTTGGGCTGTCAGCTGGAATCCTACAGAGCAAAGAAAGCAAAAAGGTTTTAAAACAGGAGACATGGGGAGAGGCTTAAACAGCCTGGGAGGAATCCTGCAGAAAGAAAGTGACTGTTGTCCTTCCTTCTGAAGCTCCTTTTTGTTGCCCAGTCTGGCTGAAAGCAGCAGGGTCTGAACCTCAGCCAAGGGACAAAGGGCTTTCTCGGCTAAGAGAAATAATTGTGGTCACGATAGGCCAAAACAGGAGGGGAGTATTTTACAGGGTAACAGGGCTACCGAATGTCAGAATTGGTGCTGCGGGATGTGCATTAATTCCACAAGCATCCACTAAGCACCTGCTTTGTGCCAGGCACACTCACATGATAAAGAGACATCCCCGTCAATGAACTCCCAAGCCAGTAGAAGAGTCACTCATTCTGTTCATTCATTCACTCACTTAATCTCTCACTCTTTTAGAATATAATTTAGTAATTAAGAACATAACCTTGAAATAAAAAAGACAGTGTCATTAATTCATTCAATAAATAAATAAATATTTATTCAGTGCTTGCTACGTGCTCAGCTCTGGTAAAGACACTAGGAAACAAAGGTGGACAAAATATAGATCATTAAGTCAAGGACATTGTTTGGGGACTGGGGAAGGGAGAGACAATGAACAATAAGTATAATAAATAAATTAGATAGTATATTAGAAGCTGGTAATGGGAAAAAGAAAACAGAACAGGGAAAGGGGCCTGAGGAATATGGAGCAAGGGAGTTTAGAATGTAGTTTTAAGTAAGGTTGTCAAGATAGGCCTTATTGAGAAAGTGGCATGAGAGCAGAGACCAGAAGCAGGTGACGGGTGGGCAACCATGTGGATGTGGAGTGGAGGAGGGGAGGCAATGCTGGTAGGGGAACAGCCAGAGACAAGGCCCTAATGTGGGGCCAGATCTGTCCATAAACAAGGTTAGGGACAAAAAGGGGAGGGGAAGGAGGAAGAGAGCTAAGACTGGGCAGACGGTGCAGGGCCATGAGGGCCACGGTAGGATTTCTGTCTTTACTGGGTGACATGAGCAGCCATGGCAGGGCTTCAGCAGGGAATGGCCATGATCTGTCTCATGTTCCAGCAGGATCTCTCCAGCTGCCATGGTGGGAATTGACTTTGAGTGCACAAAACTAGAGGCAGGAGGAACTTAGAAGACCATTGCAGTGATCCTGGGGAGAGATGGCAGAAGCCCAGGTCAAGAAGGCAATCATGGAGGTGATGAGAGGTGGCTGGATTCTGAACCTATTTTGAAGACAGAACCAAATTCCTGACAGATTGAGTGTGGTGTCCAAGAGGAAGGGAGGAGTCAGTGATCATTCTAAGGTCAGTGGCCTGAGCCAATAAGGATAATTTGGAGGCCAGTTAAAATTGTGACACTGGGCAAGTCTCTAAACTCCCATTTTCTTCTCTATAAAATGGAGACTAATATCTGTATTATAGGGTTGTTGCAGACATTGAAAGAGATAATACATGCAAAGCATTCAGTCTGTGAAGGGAGTACAGAGGAGGGATAGAAAATCGGCTAAATCTTACAGGATGTGAGAATGTGAACAGAACATCACATTGAGGACTTTAGAGAAACACTGGTTATGGATGGGGTGGAGCAGGGAGTGAGGAAGATGAATAAGGAGACTAAGGTTTCATTCTCATAACAGCTACTAATTGTTATACTACCTTAAGTAAATCTTTTAACCTCACTCTACCTCTATTTCTTAATGTAAAATGAGAGGAGGGCTGCTATGAGATCAGGGGTCTACAAGCAAATCCAACACATGTTTTTGTAAATAAAGTTTTATTGGAACACAGCCATGCTCATTTGTTTCCAAATTGTCTAGAGCAGCTTTTCTGCCACAACAGTTGAATAGCTGTAACAGGGACAGTATGGACTTCAACAGAGACTTAAAATGTTGAAGTCCATTTTGTCTCTGTGTATCATCTGGCCCTTTACAGACAAAGTTTATAGACCCTTGATCTTGATCATTGTTTTTGACATTGCTATAGACAGACAGCCACGAAATCCTTCTTCAAATGGCATCTTAGTCAGAAGCCTAACATATAATACAGAATCCATGTGGATCTGGCTGGCTGAAGAGTAGGGGTGGGAGTGATGGCTGTCTGTTCCCACCCAGGCTCTGACCTCTCTCACATCTAAGGTAAACGGCGAGGGACCTCTTCTTCATCCCTGTGGTTCCTAAGATCACAGTTTGAAAAGCAGGACTCTAAGATCATCTCTTGGGGCTTTTCCAGGTCTATAATTCCAATAGCCCACAGATTCAACGTTCAAAAGAAGTCTAAATAGACTCGGATCAAAAGTGAACAGAATAATGGAAATACCAAGCTTCAGCGAGGAGACCTTCTAAATCGGATAAACTAATACTTGGTTTGGGCCTCAAAACTGCTTTTTCTCACGCATGGGATGTCAATGTAAAGCCAAATTTCAAATCACGTTGTGTCAGATACTTTTAAAAGTTAGAGGCAGCATTTCCACATTCCTGGCAAATCTTCCCCGGAGACAGCTCTATCCTACAGAAGGAAAAGTGGAATATTTGGGTGGAGACAGCCTCTGCCACACAGGAGACAATTTACATCAAAAATACATAGTTGGAGATGATAACAAAATGCTAAATGATCACTATTAATTGCTTACCTATAATGGCCCCCTTCGTGCTAAAAATGAAATACTTATTATTTTCACCAAAATGAGCAATAATTGCTTTATATCAATATAAATATAATAATCATTATTTTTGAGATGGGAAAACTTTATTTCAGAGCAATTAAGAAATAATAATGACAGCAGCACTTTTTGAGCATTGATTTTGAAATGGACTAAAGACTTCACATCCAAGGTTACTCAAGGTTATAAGATGTTGAGCAAAGTTTTAAACCCAGGCTTGCCTGAGTCTAAAGTCCGTGCTCTGTCCATTATTAATTCAATCTCTCTTTCATTTTCCATAGTTAAAATGTACATAATAATGCAAGTTGAGTCCTCACTTCGGCAGCACATACACTAAAATTGGAACAATATAGAGAAGATTAGCATGTCCCCTGAGCAAGGATGACATGCAAATTTGTGAAGCGTTTCATATTTTTCTGAAAACTAAAGGAAGACCTTGTGGACCATGTGACATAGGACATTCAGGATAATATATCAAGTTAAACGTCCAGAGAAGGAATTCAGAGGATTCTTTGTAAAATCTGGTGACTGGCCTTTTCTTCTGTGCTCTTGGCATGCTAAATTTATCTACCCATCATATTCTCTTGAATTTCATATTTGTGTTTAAAAGTGGTTGTGTATGTATGTAAAAAGGAACCACGTATTCTGAGAATTAGTAAAGTGAGAGACATGACGCTACTGAAATAAGGTGAAAAAATAATACAAGTTGATATTTATGGAGTGCTTCCTGTTTGGCAGTCTCAATTATATGCATTTAATATATACTGATGTATTATAATATATAACCTGAAACATATTGCAGTACCAATATCTTTATATCTAGAATATATATCCATCCACAATCTGTGCTGCAATATGTACATGTATACAGTACATAGATACACACATACCCAGACCACAACATCTACACATATAAATAGACACAGCTAGATATATAGAAACATAGGTATGGGAGGAGGGGAGAGCTCAAGAGATGGAGCACATGCTTAGCATGCAGAGGTCCTGGGTTCAATCCCAAGTTCCTCTTCTAAAAATAAATAAATAAACCTAATTACCCCAAAGAAAATAATTTTAAACATTAAAAAAAAGAAACATATATACATGTCGATACATATAAATACAACACAGACACATACACATATGGATACCTAACATATATCTGTGTGTATGTAAAAAAAGTGTATCATATATGTACCGTAATGAATTCTGAATATACATGTGTGTGTATGTATGTGTGTACGTATGTATATACACTTCATCTCACACCGTTATCATGCGCTTTATACAGATGGAGGAAATGAAGCACAGAGAGGCTGAGGAACTGTTCACAGCCTCACCGTGAACAGCAGCTCCTGCAGATGTGACCCTGGCAGCTAGACGCCACAGCTAGAGCTCTAAGCACAGAGGTCCGCCACCTGTGCGAATTCTCTTGGTTCACAGATCTGTTTGTCTGCCCTGACATCAGACCGTGAGGCCTTAAGGACAGGGACCTGGCCGTGTTCACCATCACACTCCCAGGACCCAGCACTGCCCAGCACACTTCAGTACATGTTTATTAAGTTGAATTGGTGACATTCCAGGAAAACTGCTACCAAGAGTAGGACTAGAGTTTAGAATCTGTGAGGTTAGAGAAGGAGCAATGATCTCTGCCAGAAAAAGAAAATAACCTGGCAATTCAAGAAGCAAAACTGAAGTCCAAGTGTGCGGTGCACTCCTCACTGTCTTTCCGGTGAGCTTGCGCGCTCCTCGCCCAGCCTGCGGGGGAGGCTCTTCCTCCGACCCTCTTCTCGTGTGCCTCTCGGCCAAACATTGCTCAAGGACCCAGGAGACAGGAGCATGCTTTTCTGTTTGTGTTGGGAGTTCGGGGACTGTGTCTGAGACGGAGAGAAATCCCAGGCCTTTAGAAGTTCATCTAAATAAAAATGGGGCCTGTGTGAGGAAGGTCTTAGAGTCCCCTAATGAGGTGACACGGACACATAAACATGAAACACATAACTAAGATTTGTGAGGGGCTTTAGATGTCACAAAGCACAGCCACGTACAGCATCCTGGTTAACCTATCCCGACCGGACTCAGCCAGCTCTTACCACTTCTCACCAGGTGAGCGGGCGTGGGTTTTCATTAGGTTGCTGGCTTTTGCTGTTGTGGCTGCTGTCTTTGTTAATTTTTAAGGAACCAATATTTAGACTTCCCGTGAAGATGGTGTATTGAATTCACACTTTGTTTCTCTGTTCCACACAAATAGAAATGAAAGGGGAAAACAAATTACACACTTACACACACACACACGCACACACAGATATTGCCAGGAATAAAGTGGTAAAAGATTACCTTTGTTGAGTGACAAGTAGAACAAAAACACAAATGAGCGAAAGGGGCTGCAACCCTGTGGCTCCTGGGCTCAGCCTGGAGTGGGGCTGAAGGTACAGCTTCTGCAGAGTGACTGAAATAAAACTTAAGCTACACCCAAGATGGGGAGTAAGTTTCACTACTCAAAGCCAGTGGACAGATATATAGGGTTTTCCCACTTACAAAAAAAAAAGGCAAGGAAATGTCTGCTGCCCACCCCCACCTGGAGCTATGAATTTTAGCAAGCTTCAGGCTTGAGAGAGCCCAGAGGACACTGGCACCACTTCTCAAGTAGGACTGGAATCAAGTAGCATGTTGACTTGGAGACTGGATCCACTCCATTCTCATGATTAGTGTGAGGGACAGGATTCCTAAAATACTGGGAGGAGACCTAGGGATCCAAACATGGGCCTGGGAGCCAGGGGAAAGGACTGTCAAGTCATTTGGTAAGGCGGGACTGATACAGATGGAGAGAGAGAGAGAGAAAATAAATAAGTAAATAATCTCATGTAACTCTAAGCCTAAGCCGAGTTCTATTTCCTGGCCAAACCTTAGTGGAATAGAAATCAGGAATCAGAAATGCTAGATAGCTGTGAAGTTGGAGAGACAACAGACCCAAGACTAGGAGGACTGATTAAAGGTGTACACATGAAAGACGCCGTTAGACTTCTAGGGCACCTGCTGTAGCCAAAGTGACATAATTCCTCTTCCCTCTTCACTCACCCCTTGGCCACAGAAGACCAGAATGTTACCACTGAAGACACTGAACCAGAATATTCTGGATTCAGGGGCATCGGGCATAGCAGAGGGAAGGGTGAAGAGCTAAAAATGCTGAAAATGAGAGTCTAGCATCCTTCTTTCCCTAAACTCCCAGAAGGCCTTCAGGCAGCCTTATACCCACAGGCAAGAGATTGGAGGATACAGGAACTCCTTAGGAGACTGATAACCCCAAGTGAAAAGACCTGGACAATTAGAAATTGCTGGACAATTAGAAATTCTGCAAGGAAATGGCTGATGATTTGCTCCATTGCCCCAGAGTGAAGCTCACCACTCAATAAGCCTTAACCTCATGTGCTGGGCTTTCAATAAGCTTTTAAGTGCCTTACTTTTCAATATAAATGGACAGAAAAGAATCACCAATTTTTTGGAGATCACTTGTAATATAATAAACAGACGGACACAATCTTTTTTTTAAAGAAACAAACAGATAAAATTCAGGAATCAAAAGAAATTAAGGGAAAAAAATATATGTATATTCCCAGAGAATTAAAAGATACTGCATCCATGAAACAGGAACAAACGTTATCCAAAAGGAACAGTCACAAAACAAGCAACAACAAGAAAAGACCTCCTCAAAATTAAAAATCAAAATGCATCTGTTCTCAGGAAGAAAGGGAGACTGGGTAAAGGTAGGCACCTAGGTGATGACAAACACCAGGTACACAGTAACAATCTAGAGGGATTTAGCTGTTCTCTCTGAGTGATAAGGAAAGGAAAGGCGATGGGAGAGGAACCCACAGGGTGTTCACCTGTATCTGTGATGGTTTATTTCTTTTAAAAAAACACTTTTTGAAGTAAATATGTCAAAAATGTTAAGATTTGACAAAGCTTTTTGGATACTGTCATATCATTCCTTTTCACATTGTCTGCTTCATTATCATTTTTTAAATATTTCACAAAATAAAAAAATCAAGTTCATTTTTAAAAGGCTTACTTTTTCACCACAATTCTTCTATTAAGAAAAAAACATTCTAAGCACACATACACATATGAACAATTTAAAAAATACGTAGAAGATATAAACTTCACTACAAGTTGTTTCCTACTTGGAGCTTTAGTTATTTTAACTTTTACAACAAAACTTCAGATTCATCAAATAATTAAAGTCTTGACTGTCCCTAATTATTATCCTATGAACTAGCATTAGTTGAACACCTACTGTGTGGAGATAAATGTCAGGCTTTCTTCTAAACAAAATGTTCCAGGTGTCAATTCACTTGCACTGTATTGGTGTGTGGATTCTGGATCATTTCTTAAATTTCTGATTCCCTGTGCAAAGGCCAATGCACTTCCCTATTGATTCAAACTGTAGTTGTAGCGAGAAGAATGGAAATAACACTATTCTCAAATGCATGGGAGTCTGTGAGCACATTGTCTCACTCTCCTTCCAAAACAAAAAGGCCTATTGAGTAATTACAAGTGAGACTGCTGGCTCCAGAGATTTCTGCTTGGTTGAGGACTTCCACTTTTATGACACCCACCACCACCACCAATCCATGTACATTAAAATAGATGCCCCATCTCTTAAATGCTATGGTAACCTGCTTGCAGGTATCTTAGAACACTTCCCCATCACACCTCCTTCCCTATCCTCCAAATGCCTGTTTACTTATTCATCTGCCCCCAAAGACGAGATCTCTTTAAAGGAAGGTGCATTGTTTTGGTGCTATTCCCAACACATAGCCCAGGGCATGGTACACAGCAGGTGTTCAATAAGTGCTTTTTCGAATAAATGAGCAACTGAATGTCAGCCTTATTTCCCTGCTATTGTCCTACATCCTGGTGTTGCTACTTCGTGACAGCAGAGCAAAGAATGGTGGTCCAAAGCTTTCTGTTATTACACCTAATTCACACAACTGTGAAACACTGCAGAATGCACACCCACCAAAAACGAATTCCTGCATGTTCAGTTCACAGTAGGTCATTTGAAATTTGCCGCCACTGAGGTATCAGAATTTAAAGGTTCCAATGACTGGGGAAACAATTCCCATTACCGACAGAAAAGTCACAAGGAACAACATTAAACTAGTTTGGCATGTGGATGATTTAGCGTGAATGATGGATTGTCAGAATTTCTATGTCATCAAAAGAAATAGGCAAAGAAGAACAAAATCTCTGTCCAAATGCTCAGGTACCTCTTTCATTTCCTGTTTTTCTAGTAAATTTGCATTAGACCTAACCCTTAACCTTTTCATATCTCAGTTCTTGTGAGGATATATGAGTCTCCCCAAAACTTTACGGAGCCAGAGCCTTAAGCATCTGAGGTCACACTGTTCCTGAACCTTTTCTAGCTCATGCACCACTACTGAAAATTCTGGGTTCCATCCATGTTTTATAAGAAGGTAATGAACTGCACACATTTAAGAAAACTGTTACTCTATTTATCATCTACATTAAGTTTAAGAAATTAAAAATTATGAGTGATATTGTTGATATTATTACTGCTGTTCATAGTAGGTTGAATAGTGTCCCCCCCAAAATTCACGTTCACCTAGAATCTCACAATGTATTCTTATTTGGAAATAGGGTCTTTGAAAATGTAATTAGTTAAAGATCCTGAGATTAAATCATATGTGATTTAGGGTGGGCCCTAAATCTCATAACTGGTGTCCTTATGAAAGGAGGAGATGGTACAGAGAGACATAGGGAAAAGGTCATGAGAAACATGGAGGCAGAGATGAGAGTTATGCTACCACATTCCAGGAGCCTCCAGAAGCTAGAAGAAGCAAAGAACTATCCTCCCCTAGAGCGGGGTTGCAGGCCTGCTAGTGTCTTGATTGCAGACCTCTATCTTCTAGAACTGTGAGAGGATAACTTTCTGTTGTTTCAAGTCACCTGGTTTGTGCTACTTTGTTATGGTGGCCTTAAGGAAACTAAAACATTATTGGTTTTGAAAGCATTAAACTAATAATTGCATCATTGGTTGAAGACGGTAAAAATGTTACACTACTACAAAGGATAATAAGAAACAATTTTATCACTGGGAATAAGGAAGCAGGAATTCTTAGGAAGCATTTGGAAAAGTGGATTCCACTTGGCCACAGCCGAGTCCCATGATCTGTGGTAAGTATGGAACACAAAAAAGCACAGTTAGGCGGGGTCATCAGTACTTCTCTCAGACGACCAGCAAAAGGGGCCAGTTACACACCAGATCAAATGCATTCTCTTAGAAAGAGGTTCTTTTTAACTGACAGAGAAGTTGGGAGTTGCAGGACTCTATCAATGTCCCAGGCATTTCTATATGAACATATCAGGTATTATGACATAGAAGTCCTAGGTGTCACTAGCACTCCTTTTGGGATCACATGTTCCAGACACTTCTCCAGTGCTGGCTCGTCACCACTGCTGCTGCCTGTTCTGCAGGAGGCACACGCTGGACTGGAAGCTCCAGGAGCACAGGGACTTTTACCTGTTTGTTTGCTGAACAGTGCCTGGCACATACTAGACAATAAATACTTGGTGAATTAAGTCAAACTGAGACTTGCCCAAAGACACACAGCTAGCAAGCAATGAAACCAGGACCCTAGGATAGGAACCCAGGTAATACGGCTTTTGAAATCATACTCTTAACCAGTATACCATCCTGCCACTGGCAAGTGGAGATAAATTTCAAAATATTAACTAAACCAGCACTAACCATTTCAGAAAATTTGCAAAATGGATAAAAGGAAATAATTACCCAGTAATCTACCACTCGGTTGGTCAGCATTAACATCTTGTGAACATTTCTTCTTGGGGCTTTAATCTCTCTGTGTCATATATATATTTTTTTCCCAGAGGTATAGCCAGACTCTAAACACATGTTCTGCTTTTAAATTTAGCATTATAGCAAATCATATTTCTATGCCATTATGAACTCTTCATAGACAAAACGTTGTATATTGCATTGAGAGGTTGTTACCTAATTTACCTCAAGTATTTCCTATTGTTGGACATAGGTTCTTTCCACGGTTTTATGTTTTGTTTGTTTACTATAAATAGTTCTCCAATAAAAATCTTGGTTCATAAACTTTTAACAACATTTTTGATAATATTTTTAAATGTCTAATATATTTATATTAAATATAAACTGTAAATAATATTTACAAAAAATAAAATATCCTTAGGATAGGTTCCAAACAGAAAAAGAAAAAAAAAAGGACTTGTGGGTCAAGTAGTATAAAATTTTTAAAGGCTATTATTACTAATACTGGCAAAATGCTTTCCAAAAGGATCATACCAATTTATATTCCCACTGGCAATGTATGAAAGTGGGAACAGAATAGAGTGGATCTTCTGGACTAAATATACTAGCATATTTACTTATTTCATAAGCAATAAATATCTCATTATTTTAATTTACACTTGCTAGAGGCTGAAATAAAAAGATATATATACTTACAATATGACCCACCAATTCATTTCCAAAGAAGTACTCAAGAGAAACAAATGTGTCTTCCATACCATGTTTTGTTCATAATATCCAGATACTGGAAACAACTCAATGTCCATCATCAGTAGAATGGATACATCAATTGGAGTATATTCATAAAAGGAAACACCACAGAGAAATTTTAAAAAGAATGATTTACTATGTGCAACAACATGGATGCCTCTTACAGACATTACGTTATGTAAAAGAAGTCAGGCACAAAGAAAATACTGTGTAAGGGCAGGCAAAACTAGCCAATGATAATGGAACTCCGAATAGTGATGGGGAAAGGGAGGGGTGGGCATTAACTGGGAAAGGCGACGAGGCAGGCTTCTGGGTGCCGCAAAGTGTCTAAATTTTGATCTGCATGGTGAGCAGACGGGCATACACAGTTGTAGAAATTCACTGAGCTTAAAATTAGTTCAATTTGTTACATAAAGGTTATACCTCTATAGAGAGGTGAAAAATGTAAAAATAAAAATAAATAACAAAGCATGCATTTTGAAGGACTGCGTAAGTGTATGGGCCCTCCCGTGAAGGTCCTTCAAGCTGAATGGCTCATTGCTCCATTTTATGGGAGTGAGAATTGGCTTTTGGATGATATCATGCTTTGCTGTTCAGGGAGTTAGATAATGAACCCACTGAACTATTTACACATATGTTTGAAGGTTATAGAAACCTGGAATGGTGCCCAAAAGACTCAAAGAGCAAAGGAAGTCATTTTAGCAATTACCATCTGGCAAATCTACCACTTCAATTATTATTTAAATAACACTTTTAGGGACAAAAAATGATAAGCATAAAAAGGAGAAAAGGGATCATAAAAATCTTCAGTAATGGGAATGGCACAACACTGGGAGCCAGAACCACATTCTAGTCCAGGTTCTACAATACGTGATTTCTAACACCAAGTCTCCCTGGTTTTCTTCTACCCTTCCTTTGTCAGTCTCCTTTAGTGCCTCCCAATCCTCTCTCTTCCTTTAAATGCTGGTGTGCTCCTGGGTGTGTCTTCCTAGACAACTGCAGATAATTTCATGATTTTAAGTAGCATCTATAAGCCAATGCCTCCCAAATTTACATCTCCGGACCTGACCTCTCACCTAAACTTCTGCGACTGTAAACTTGACAACTCCATTAGGTGTCTAAGAGGCATCTCAAATTTAAGATCTTGATTTTCCATATACCCTCCCCTCTTTAACACCACTCCTCTCCCAGCTTCTCCACCTCAGGACAAGCTAACCACATTCTGCTTAAAACCCCAAACCCAGAAAGAGTGAAGGATCATAAAATGTGGGAGGCCCTTTCCCACTTTCTCTTTTATTCACAGCACTGACCACCACTTTCTGTGTTATATACAATATCTTTATTATCTGTCTCTCCAAAAAAGAATGGAAGTCCATGAGGGCAGGGACTTTGTTTTATGAATTGCTGTGTCACCAGTGCCTAGAACAGGGCTTAGCATGGGATAGGCACCTGGAATATGTTGGCTCGATGAATTAATGATATATTGAACATCATAGATTCTTGGCTGAAAAAAATCACTGATAATAACATAAAGGACCATCTTTCATAGGACTGTCATTTACTCATCAGGTTGTGGTTTACATGGGATACATAATAGAAAATGTCTTTTTTTTTTTTTTGGCAACAAAATGGCACATGCTCTGCTGGTCTCTGCGGGGCTATGGCCTCACAACAGCTCTGACATTGACATTTGTGGATGGAATTCAGAAAGTCTGGGTTTAAGTCCTGACTCTGTCCCCTATTAACTGGGAGCCCTTACGTTATACGTACATCTCTCTGAATCTAGGTAGTCTCATCCATAAACCGAAGATTATTAAACCTGCCTCACAAGGTTATAATGCAAATAACTTTAGATGATACAGTGTTTAGGAGGGTGTCAAGCAAATACAAGGTCTTTAAAAAAAAAAAAGACCAAAAAGCAGGTATCTGCATTTATGTAAATTACGCTATTGATCATTACGCTTTCTTGACAGGCCAAGTATTATTTTTAAATAATATTTATTATCTTTTTCTCCTCATCATAAATACATACTTACTATAGAAACTGTGGACTGTCCATAAAAATAACTCTTAAATGAAAGTGACCTAGAATTCTACCTTCTAGAGGTAACCACTGCTAACATTTTGGTTGTGTGAAGTCTCTTTAATGTACATTATCTTCTTTGTATGGTATTTTACCCTGTCCTTATGTTAACAATGTCACACAAATTCATAAAGCACATGACTTATAAAAGCTATATTTCTTTCTTCTATGCTCGTATGGATGGTCTATTGGACTGATTGACCTGTGTACAATTACAATAATATCGTTAATAATTTTTGTGATTATTTTTATGGATGAAATTTCCAGATGAAATGACTGGATAAAAGAGGATAAAACCACTGAAGCTTTTCACGCATTTTGCCAAATTCTCTTAAAAAAAATTGGGCTAATTTACACTAAAACCAACAGTATATGATTGCCTGTTTCCTCACTTCCTCATGAGATATTGACTTGTACTGTGGGAAAAAAACCCACAAACACCATTGTGGTAAATAAACAAACAAAAAATCTTACCAATATTTTATTTCATAATATTTGTTATATTTTAATATCAATTTTTAATAATGACATGATTATATTTGTAAAAATATGTACTATTAAACATTTGTTTTCAAATGAAAATGTAAAGTTTCACCTTCTAATAATGGTGATTGTCAATTCTTTCTGAGAACAATTCCAGACATTTCTCTCTGTATGGATAGAAAGATATAAGGACTAGTAGGTAGTTAGAAAGAAGGAAGGAAGGGAAGGAGAGGTGAAAGAAGGGTGAAATGAGGTTTTCTTAGAAATACAGGCAATTTTCTTTATTTGTGGATTCTGTGTTTGTGAATTTGCCTACATGCTGTATCATGGTGATCATTTCCCAATACACATTAATATTTAATCATTAAACATGCCTCTGCGATGTACCCACGCACAGAGTATCAAACCACATCACACGTGACTAGAAAACCTCCCCCAGGCCTGCCTGCAAGGGTACAAACTGGGACAGGCCTGAGCAGCAACAGCTACCATTGTCAGGGAAAGCCACCCATCCAGGGAACACGATTTCCAAGTCCAGGGGCCACACTGCATGGCGCATACGGATGGTCTGAGGCTGACCCCAAAAACTGCCTTGCTGTATTTCACTGATTCTAAGGCACACATTATTTTCACATCTCTGAAAATGAAGCATGCCTTGTAATTGATGTCATGTCAGAGTATAATTGGCAGAGGTTGTCATTTGTTTCTCAGTGATACATAAAAAAGACGGTGCATCTTATCATTGACGGCATCTCTAATTTAACAGAACACAGTGGTGTAGACCTGGAAAGGCAGCCCATCAAGGGTGCTGGGGAAACTGTGGGTGATTGGCAGGGAGAGAAGAAGGTTTGGGTAATTGGGGCAGAAAATGGCAAAGGTGAGTGAGTAGGAGGATGCAGTCATGGATGGGGAATATTTTAGTTGAAAGACTGTGCAAAGGTCACTTGTCCATGATCATCATCTTCAAATATTTGAAGGGCTGCCATGTGGAAGGAGCAAACACACTGGTTTTGTGCAGCTCCTGGGGGCAAAATGAGGACCAACAAGCGCAGTAAATGATGCTGAGCTTGGCTCAAAAAAACAGCAAGGATTTAAAAGTTTTTATTTTTTAAGCAAATTGGATGAACTTCCATGTGAGGAAGTGAATTTTATTGGTAGGAGTCAGGAAGAGTCATGCTGCTTTAGAAGGCATCCCTGCCTTGAATTTGAGATTTGATATAGCAACTTCTCTTCCAGTTTTAAGGTATTAAAACTCTAAAAATTTATACATATTTAGCTTTTACTAGAAAGTTATTTTATATAAATAATCAAAAGGAATATCAGAGATATGTGTAGAAATATCTTAATTGTAGAGTAAAGAAAGATTTAATCAATACATCCATTCATTGGGATATGGTTCAATAAATACAATGTGATGAAATAGACAGCTGTTTAAGATAACCACTATGAAAACCATGTGCCAGCAAGGAAAACCGTGTGTGATAAAGTCCTAAGTGAGTGAATAATTCACAACACAACATTACATCCTCACTGATTGTAAAAATATCATGTTTGCATTTGGACAAGGACTCCCTAGGAAAAGGAAAAGGAAAAGAGGTGATTCTTTGAGGAACAGAATTCTAGGTAAGTTAGTCTTTTTCCTTTTTAATTTTTGATTTATGTTATTGTTCTGGTGAGCTACTTAAGCAATCCCTGTTGTGGGAAAGTTAGTTCCTGCTACTACTTTGAGAAACTCAAGCTGGGGCCTCTCCAAAATGAAAAAAAATATGCACTGTAAGCTCCTTAATGCTCCTTCCCAAAGCACTTACACTTATAAAGGATAATCTTAAGTTCTTTGGACCTAATTTCTCAATAAAAGACCTGCTAGGTATTTCCTTTAGACTGGAGATCCCATAAAGTAACTACTGAGACAATAAGGGCAAAGTGAACCAACAGACTTTTGGAAACCTCTCACCTAGTCCCTGCACTCAGAGTGTAAAACGCAAAACTGGACCATTAAAAATCAATGAAGCTACAGGAATAAGTCATATAATCTACGTGAGCACAGGGAGGAGAGGAAGAGTTGGGGTGGGAGAAGAGGGGAAGACAAGTAATGTAGGCTGTATGGGAGGCATTGAGAACGAATATACAGGAAGAATAATTACTAAGGTTGTTGATTTTATTTTATCTAAATAATAAATGCTCTGATTTTTTAAAATCAAATAAACTGGTTCATACTGAAAGATGGTAATCTCCTGAGCCACTCACCACCAAATTCTAAGTCCTGCTCCCTAAAGTCAACCTCTTTCGACTATTTTACCTATTTTTCTGGTAATTATCTCCCTATCTCTAAACAAGATGCTCAAACCACTATATCTTGCTTTAAAAATTTAAGACCTTATATATTGACTTCCTGCTATATAAGTTAATCATTGAGCTTTCTTACACCATCTTCAACTTCTTAATTATGTATCAAATACTGAGCTAACCAATAATCAGTGTTTGCATCCTTATGACTTATACAAATGTTATTTATTACTAAACCAAGCAATATACTGGGATGCCAAATCCTTTCTTATAGAACTATTGCTTTTCCTAGAGATGTTAACTGATTTCTTTTTTGTGTGTTCATTTTTAAATGTACTTACTGCTACTTTTTTCCCAACTACCCCAACAAGTCTTTCAAAATCTATCATAATTTTCACGAACACTCAACCACAGTTTCAAACATTTATTTCTGCCTCCTTTCCTCCTCTCTGCCACCGACCTATTTGTATCCTTTTTCCCTTTGCCCTCAGTCCTCTGTTCCCATCTGGACCTATTGGTCTCCAGGCCTGTTACAAGGTTTTCATGCTGGGCATTCTTTTCTCTACCATCTTGGACTCCAAGCATGAAATGCCCTGGTTTCTTAAACCCACGTCTTCCTCTTTTTTGATTGACTCCTCATTTTATAAAGCATATCCTTTGGTAGCTTCCTAAGAATAGATGTGTAGTGGGTAAAATGCTTGAGCCTTCATGACATAAAATGTTTACATAATACCTTATATCCTCAATGGATAATGTGTGTCTGGAGTCTTAGGTTGACTATAACTATCTCTTCAAATTTTAAAAATATTGCCCTATGTTCTGTTATCCAGCGTCGCTATGGTTAAGTTTGAAGCCATTTTGAATTCTGATCTTGTCTCTGTCTCTCTATCTCTGTCTCTTTCTCACTTGTCTTTATTCCAAGTGTACTAAAATTTCACAATAATGTACCTTGGTGTAGGGTCTTCTTTCATGCAGTGTGTTGAGCCATCAGGAGCCTGTCAGTGTAGAAGTTCACAAACTTCAGTTAGGGGAGACATTGCTACATTAGCCCTTTGATAATTAATCCTTTCCATTTTTTCTAACTTCTCTTTCTGAATCTCCTAATTTATAGATGTAGGAGTCCCTGGATTGACTTTTTAAGTTTCCTATTTTTTCTTCCTTCTTGCCCATCATTTTTTCCCTTCTGTTGGACAACAAAGTTACTTTTCAACATTTTTATGAACTTTTTAGGCTCTTTTGTCGGGAGGGGGGGAGTGAAATAGAAACATCATTTTTTCCCCCCAAGAGCTCTTTATTGTTCTGTTTCCTTTTCCCAAGTATCCTATTGATTTTTTATTGGTGTAACAAATTTTCTTATCTTTATGAAGATAATAGTTACAGATTTTTTGAAGTTTTCCCCTGCTTCCAGAATTGTCTGTTTCACTGAGTTCCTTTTCATTGTCGTTTTCTGTTGGTTTGTTTATTTCATTGGTTGGTTTTTTTGGGGAGGGGTTTTGGCGCATTTTCATCACTTTCATGTGGAAGGCCTTCCTCAAATACCTAGCTATCCTGGATTGCCCATTTGTCCTTTTTAAGAGTAAAGCACCAAATGTAATCTGAAGCACTGTGAACATGGGCAGAGACTTAATTGCTGGGTTTCACTTTGGCTAATGAAAGGGCATGCCATCCTTGTGGATGGAAAGCTCCATCTGTTTGTCTCTGGAAAGCTTTTCTTGGGAGCTACTTCATTTCTCCACAAAAGGATCCTCTAATCTGCTGCTGGAGAGCTTCAGGAAAGGGATACATGCTTGGATGCTGGCCTTCGAAGGTAATAGGGGAAGGTGCTCACGGTCTCACAGTGTGTTATATAGATCGTTCTTAATCCTCTTTTAGTCCCATTTTGTACCACCTTGCTCTCCCCAGATATGGGTGTCCCTGAAACAAGAGACCATTGGTTTAATCTCCAAAGGCAAGGAAGAGACCACCTTCTGGCCATGAAGGGTTAAGGGGATGTCTGCCAGTCACCCCGTTTTAGCCTCTACCTCCCGAGCTGCAACTGATCCTCGTACTCTTCTTGCAGAGCCTCTCAGAGGCCCCTTGGGCAAGCCATCTGCCGGCACTTAAATGGGAACTTTCCCTACTTGGCTAGGTTGTTTGCCATGCCTGCATCTGTTTCCTATCTTCAGAAAAGTGGTTGAACCATTTCATTCATTATTGTCTCTCCTTCTGTTCTCGTTGTCCTTGCAGACCAGTATATTTATGCTTTTGCCACTGTTTCAAGGATTTGGGGAGGGAAACAAGACAGGCCTGTGTGAACCACTGCTATGATTAAACTGAAGCCTAATGTCAAATTCAGAGGAACAGTGGAGTTAGCCAAGTGGAGAGAATTGATGGGGCAGTCCAGGCGGAGTTCTACATGACAGTCTTCTAGCAGACATATAAAGTAAACTAAAATGGATAAGATCTTCTGCCTGCTCCAGAGAAAACACTGAAGTAGCATAGTGCTCAATTCTCAAGCTCAAGGTCTGGAAGGATGCAGCCTTCATCCCAGGCCACTTCCTTAGCTGCTGTGTCTCTATCAGGAAAATGTAACCTCTCTGGGCCAGCATTTCCTCATCTATCAAATAGAGAGAAGAATTGGACCTACCTCCTACCTTTATAGAGCCAATTAGATGAGGTGATTCTTTGTAAAGAGGTCAGCACCATATCTAGCAAAAGAATAAGAACCAAATAAACATCATTATCGTCATCATCATCATCTAACTGCACAAATACATCTTAATAGGGAAAATCTGATTGAAGGGACTCGCAAAAATAATGTAGACGAGCAGAAAAGAAAATTGTATGAAGAGTCAGTGATGGAGTTCTGAAAGCCTTCCCTGGATTTGGCTTCCTGACAGAAACCAGAGTTATTTGAAGGACTAAACTAAACATGAGTATTTGTATAAGGTGCTGCTTAGGAGTTGTTCACACAAGTACTTATTAAGTGGTAGCTATTGTTATTATTATTAAATGCGATGTGAATGGGACAAAGAAAGCACCTTGAAAGTTCAGAAGTGGGAAGGAGATTAACTGTCAGGTTAAAACCTGGCCTAGGGGTACACTCTGAACCATCAGTCAATCCCTGGGAATAATGAGGTGCCCTGCTGTGTTCTACACTAGGGCCTTGCACTTCCCTTAATGTATCTCATTACCTGTTCATCTCTTTTCCCCCTAGAGACTATAGCTGTGAGTGGGAAGGACCCAATAGGTCTAATTCTCCTCTAGATTTCCAGCACGCAGCACAGTAACCAACACACAGTATTTTTTATAGTAACTGGAAACTGTTTAAATCCCCTCCATAAATATTTTTAAGAGCAAGCATGAAGTGGTAGGATGGACAGAAAATGGCTGGTTTGGCACACCTTTCATTTCATGCTCATGGTATGACAAGCCCCAAAATATTTCATATCTAGCCTTTTTATTTTTAAGTTTCTTGTGCAAAAACTAGGCACATTGAGTGGCACCAAAATAAACAACTCAATATGGCTCCAACTCTTTTTGCAAATCTCCGAGGCTGGCAAATCCCACACGAGCCCACCTGGCAGCTCTGCTCTCCCACTTTACAAAAGGGTTGAGAGCAAAGCGTTTCGGGAAAATTCTACAGTGCTGAGTGCATTTCTTTTTACCTCATGCATTTCCATGCTTTTCTTGTTAGTTAGACATTTTGTCAGATTATTAAAATGAAGCAATGCTTGTTAAAACAAATAGGAAAAAGATGCTTTCTGTAATGTCTTGAATTTTACTCTTTGTAGACTTGCCAAATTACAGGATTCTACAATGTTTCCTGTTACCAAAGGGAATGAGTGACTTTTTCTGCATAATACCCAGAGTTGAGAAGCATCTTATGATGAAATCTCATATTTTGAAGGTACATTTATAGTTCTCAAAGTACTTTCATGAGTTTATATCATTTAGTTCTGGTGAATGGATCCAGTGAGAATAGTTTCATTCTTCCAATGGAAAAACAAGGGTTCGGCAAGGTTTAGGTGACTCAAGTCAACGTCACACAACGGGCTGAGAGCACACAGAATGGCAGAAAAGTAGTGGGATGAGCAGCAGTCAGGGGCCCTGAGTCTAATAAGCTATGCAACCTTGGGCAAGACATCTCATTCTTCTGGGTCTCAGATTCCTTATTTGAAAAGTGAGAAGGTTAAATAAAGAATGCTCCCAATTCAATGTAATTTGGTGCAGCCATAATGGAAGACAGTAGGAAGATTCCTTAAAAAACTAAAAATAGAGTTACCATATGATCCATCAATCCTGCTCCTGGGCATATATCTGAAGAAAACTCTAACTCAAAAACATACATGCATGTGGTTACCAGGGGGGTAGAGGGTGGGAAGGGATAGACTGGGATTTCAAAATTGTAGAATAGATAAACAAGATTACACTGTATAGAACAGGGAAATATACACAAAATGTTATGATAAATCACAGAGAAAAAAATGTGACAATGAGTGTGTATATGTCCATGAATGACTGAAAAATTGTGTTGAACACTGGAATTTGACACAACATTGTAAAATGATTATAAATCAATAAAAATGTTAAAAAAAATACATGCACCCCAATGTCCATAGCAGCATTATTTACAATAGCCAAGGCATGATGGAAGCAACCCAAATGCCCATAGACAGATGACTGGATAAAGAAGATGTGGTAAAAATATCCACAATGGAGTATTGCTCAGCCATAAAAAAGAATGAAATAATGTCATTTGCAGCAACACAGATGGATCTACAGATTGTTGTACTAAGTGAAATAAGTCAGAGGAAGGCAACTATTATACGATATCACTTACATGTGAAATCTAAAAAATGATACAAATGAACTTATTTACAAAACAGAAACAGATTCAGACATAGAAAACAAACTTATAGTTACCAAAGGGGAAAGGTAGGGGAAGGGATAAATTAGGAGTTTGTGATTAGCAGATACAAACTACTATATACAAAACAGATAAACAACAAGGTCCTTCTGTATAGCAGAGAGAACTATATCCAATATCTTGTTTTAGCCTATTATAAAAAAGAATATATGTGTATGACTGAATCATTATGCTGTATACCAGAAACTAACACAATATTGTAAGTCAACAATATTTCAATAAAAATTTTAAATAAATTTTTTAAATGCTGTCAATTCTAATACTCTGAATTATATAATCCAAACTGGATTTTCTAAGCTCTTTCCATACTATGGCACAAAACAGATTATTCTCTGGGATTAAACCTCTTCTGTTACTGATCAACCCAATGAATCTCTCTTTCTCACTTTCCAGTTGCTTACTTTGAAACACAACAAACTGTATACAAATGGATGGAGTACCTGATATTTGTCAGGCACTATGCCAGGCAGTAATGATGACAAGGTGAAGGGGCCTGGTGCCTGCCCTCAAGGAATTTACTGCCTAGAGGAGGCACATGAGCAGCTATGAAGCTATGTCATGGCTGTAGTAATGGAGAGATGATGGACAAGGTGCCAAGGAAGCATTTAAAAAAAAAGGCAAACTCGAATCTGTCTTCCTTAAGAAGTGCCATTTGGGTTGATTCTTATTAATTGATGGAAACAAGACATTGTGGTGATAGCAGCAGGTGCACAGTCAAGAAGGCATGAAGCATCCAGAGAACAGTCAGCCCTTCTGGAGTGGAGACAGGGCTGGGGGAAGGAGAAGCACACAGAGCAAGAGATAAGGTCGGAGAAGTGGACTGAGATCCAATCACGAATGACTCCTGTTGTTGACCCGGGCCTCACTATTTAGTCTTGTTTTGTTTATTTATGTTCTGCCTTGCTCCCAAAAGGATTTGAGGTGGTTTACATGACAAAAACAACAACAACAACAACAAAACAACAGTTCTGACTGGCTTAAGTAATAAGGGACTGTATTTGGTTCAGGTGAGGCCAGTTAGACTTCAGGATTTATTCACCCAGAGACTCTAGCTCAGCTCCTCTACAGTTTTGTGACCATCCCTTCTTTGGTATATTTACTTCCCTCCAACATCCAGTGGTTTCCTATTTTTAGACAGGAAATATCTGACTCAGAGCCCCAAGAAATTCCCCCTCTTGTCTCTCTGGCCTAAGCTGGGTCACATGCCCATTTATGAATCAGCCCTTGAGTACAGGAACCTGCCAGGTGCTGACTGCCTTAGGCCTGGATTTCTGAACCACTGTGCCCACTCTGGGGGGATTATCCCCAGGCCGCTCACATCCACCTCCTGAGCTGAGAGTGAAGCCAGCCTCCTTGAAACCATGGGCTGTGATGGTAAGAGGTGGCATCAGTGAATGAACACTGGTTTAGATTACAAAGGGTGAAGAAAATGGATATGGGACATTTAAACAGAAATGTTCACTGAACTTGGAATGCATTTAAGAATCATATGGACACTATGATGCAATACGATAGTATTATATTATTTTATAATATATGTAATCATATATAACTATATATAATGCTATTATAAGATCATAAGTTTAAAAATAAAGGTGAAGAGATAATAAAGACAAAAGGGGAAATTTACTAAATACACTTCTATAGTAAATCCCCAGGTATTAAAGATGAAATGCTAATTTAGTTTTCAGTTTCCCAGCAGCCAAAGCAAAGAAGGAAGAATGATCATTTAAAAGAGTTGCAGTATATTTTGGAAGAGCAAATTATTTCTGGCCCACAGTCTTCGAGAAAATATTTTCCTCATTGGTCTTCGTAAAAGGATGACTAAATGATGTTATGAAACTATCACTAGCATCCCTACAATATACATAAGTCTTTTAAAACATCTATCAACAGCAACAAAAACTTAATTTAGGCTACTCAGAGATATTTAGTCCAAATCAAGGCAACTCTATAAATGCCTTGGATTAATCCAAGGATAAAATCTAGACTGATCAAAGCTGTGATTCTCAAACTGGGGTAAAATGAGTATCCCAGGGGGCACAACAGGAGGTAAAATGGTCCATCTCCCTAGAGATAGGTGGGAAAACATTCTGGCCTTGCCTTTATCTAGGTAGTAAAGGTTTTAGGGCATTAATCACACATTTAAACCAACATGAATAGATACAGAATAGAATATAAAATGCATATATGCTTTGAAAGAGAGAGCATGAAACCTCAATGAAAGGAATGTCCCACTTGTGTGAACAGCTTTCGGTTTATGTCCAAACCCCCAGAAGGACAACATCATACTTTTCTACCCTTAGGGTTTATTCAGGGGAGAGGTTTGAAAACACTTGCTCCTGCATTTCCTCCTCCGGCCGACTCCAAGTTACCTCTTCCAGCTCTTTGTAGTTCTCGAGTCACATCATTTTTCACATTTTATTCCAGTTACTGGTTTATTATCTGTCTTCTCTGATAGAGAGTAAGGAACTGGCTGCCTTGACGCTTCAATTCCTGCCACGGTGTCTGATTTTTTGTGAGGGGCCAATGAATTAATAAGCTAATGAGCTAAAGATGTCTGATTTTTAGAGGTTGAATTGTGCCTGCCCCTCCCATTTCACATGTTGAAGTCCAAACCCCCAGGACCTCAGAATATACCTCAGAATGTGACCATATTTGAAGATAGTGTTTACAGAGTTAACCAAACTAAAATTAGGTCATCAGGGTAGACCCTAATCCAATATGCTTGGTGTCCTTATAAAGAGGCTAATTTGAACACAAAGACAAGTATAGAGGGAAGATGATACCACGATAGAGCCAAAGAGAAAGGTCTGTAAGACAAGAGTCCCTCACAGCCCCCAGAAGGAACCAACCCTGCTGACACCTCGATCTCAGACTCCTGGTCTCCAGAATGGAGAGACAATTAATTTCTGTTGTTTAAGGCACTCCATTTACTGTACTTTGTCACCAGAGCCCTAGTCAAATAATATAGTGATCTTCAGGTCCTTCAGATAGCTGCCCCCCTCCATGAATATGTTCCTTCCAAGAGGCATTTGATAAAATTAAGTCTTTTGTCCTTTGCAAGGACAGCAAGGGTAGTGTTGCCATTGTTGTGGTGACAGAGGCCAGTCCTGTGCTGGGAGAGTGAAGTGTGTTCCAGGACCCAGGAACCAGGACTCCTCCTGGCACTCTGGGCCTTGTGTATGACAAACCCACACAGACCACCTTGTTTATAGATCAGCTCCGATGTTAACTAGCTGAGTGATTTGGGGACAGTTGATTAACGTCTCTCTGTTCCTTCACCTGAAGGAAGAAATGTCATGACATGTTTAAGTAAAAAGATGACAAGTGCATTTTATTTTGGAAAGAATAATTATTGTGAACTAAACACAAAAATTAGGGTCTTAAAGTTTTCCATTAAAAAATAATCTCAGTCCATTTAGTTTACTTATAAACTTTGGCTAAGGCTTACACTTAGAACAAATATTTTTAATTTCATTATACTACCAAGTCAACCAAATCAGTGTGTGTGTAAACTCAATCTCCATACCTTGCAAATGTGTTTTTTTCTAGTTCCTTCTCTATGTGATTTTCATTGTTTAACTTTTTTTTTTTCCTTATTGCTTCTCAGTAGCTGAGTGCCTCTTAAATCAAGCAGAGAAGATTGAAAAAAAAGAACATTCTCAAGTATGGGTTTGAGGTCATTTGAGTCTAGTGATCTTTGGCTTTCCAGAGGTTAAAGTCAAACTTAAACCTGAGCACCTTCCCAGAAATAGCAATAGAGAGATGGTTTTGGTTTAAGTTCATCTGTTATGAAAGAATAGAGAAAATACAGCACTATTGTTTACTCTGAGCCCTAAACACTTTTACGAGAGTATCAAAACTCCAGGTTAATAATTCTTTTTTACTTATTGACCCAGTGTTAACAATTATTAAAGATGGTCAAACATGATGTAAAAATTAAAGAACTCTATTCCTAGCATCATCTGTGGAGAATAACTGCCATACATTTGGAATTCAGGTATAAGTCATGAAGTGTACAACAAATTTAAAATAAGAGAAGGCAAGCCAGGGTCACTGCAGATAGGGACATCTAGGGAAGGGAAGAGTGCTAGCTGACATCCTTACAACAAACGAGGAAGCAGAAAAACCATAAAACTAATCACGAGTTTATAAAACCCCAGCATTCATGTGTTGTAGAGGCGCAGAATGTTAACTGTACCATGGGCCCCAGGACATTACTCTGATACAATCCAACAAAAAAGATACGGCAGCTGCAGGGTTTCCTTGAATGGCAGGGGCTCAGGAACTACACACTCTGAAGGGCCTCTGATTAGCCAGGTCATTTGGGAATGGTCATTTAACCTCTCAAAGCCATTCTTCATCTCCAGAATGAAAATAATGACTCTGCCATTGCCTATTGCACAAGGCCGTGGTGGAAATCAAGAGGAAAAGAGCTGCATCGAGTCTCTGACTTAATTTCACAGCCGGACCCTTTCTTCTTCTTCCCTTGGTTTCCAGGACTCTGCACCGTCCTATTTCCTCCCAGTATATTGGCTCTTCCTGCTCGGCCTCCTGTGCTGGTTCTGCTCTTAGGTCTCTACATTTTGGAGCACACCAGAGTTCAGCCCTCATTCTTCCTTCTCTTCCCTGCCTGCAGGCTCTCTGTAGGTAATTTCAAAGTGTTAAGCATGATTCATTTTGCTGATCATTCCCACATTTATGTCTCCAGTCCTAACCTCCTTTCTGATCTCCAGACTTAGAGACTCAACTGCAAACTTGGCATCTCCGCTTAATGTCTAACAAGTATCTCAAATTTTATATGGCTGAAATTGACCTGTTGATTTTCCATCATTCAACTCTAGTCGCCCCTATTTTAGTCAATGTCATCCACTCAATTGCTCAAGTCAAAAAACAATGCTAGGAATTATCTTCAGTCTTCTCTTTCTGTCTTCTCTCTCATCTAATCCATCAGCAAGACTCATCAACACTACCTCTGAAACAGACCTCGGATCCGTCCACTTATATCTGTACCTCAGCCACCACTGCCTTTGTCCAAGCCACCATCTTTGCTCATCTGAATGTCCACAATCAACTCCCAAGTGGTTGTTCTCTTTACCTATTGGCCTATGCAAGCTTGTTTTTTTTACATTTATATAAATTTAATAACATATAAACAATGCATACATAAAAGATAGTGTTTTTAATTTAAAAATCCACCAAAAAATAAAAACATACATGTGTACTTAAAAAAATCAAAATTCAACAAATGCCTAGAAGAAGATACACAAAATCTATGATACACTTAAATTCTTGGAAAGAAAATAAGATAGAAAAAAAGGACAAAGTAAACTTCACTTCCTTTTTTACTAAAAAATACAAGAACTTGAAGTGAACATGTAAGTCTGTTAAAATGTAAATTCTCAATTGGATATTTGGATATTGTTTTCTGTAAGTTCTTTTCTCTAATTTTCTCAAAATAAAAAGAAAATGAACACAGAGAAGGGCAGGTAAAGAGAAATAAAATAAAACGGAAAGTACCCCTGAGCCAAAGATTGCTTAAAAACTTTAAATATATCCCCTGCATAAATAGCTGGTAAAATATTTTAATTTCATGAAGAAAGTTTTGCTCTATTTCTGATTTTAATTAGGACATTTCTATGTGCCTCCACACTGTACAAAATCTTGAAAATGTAAATCATATCATGACAACCTGTTTAAACTCCACCAATGGCTTCCCAACACATTTAGAGTGAAATTCGAATTTGTTTACCATGACACAAAAGCGCTACCGGACCTGGCCTCTAACCACCTCTCCAACCTCCTATGCTGGCACCCTAATCATCTAGGCCGAGCTATGCTGCGCTTCAATCTGTCTGTCAATCACAGGTTCTTTCTCATAGGAAGCCCTTTGCCTTAGTCCCTCCTCCGCCTGGACAGCTTTTTCCCCAGAAGTGAACTTGGCTGGAACCATCTTGTCATGCAAGCCTTTCCAAATACAGCTACCTCAAAGAGATTTTCCTTGACCAACTGATCTGAAGGGACCCCCGCAGACACTCTCCATATCACCCCACTGTAATTCTCTCCACAGCACTGACCACAATCTGATCTTTACTGCGTGTTTCTGTATTGGTTTTCCTTCATTGCGTCTCCTTTATCCCCTATCCTCCTCCCAGAATATAAACTCTACAAGTGAAGAAGCCTTGTGACATCCCCAACTCCAAGCACTGTGTCCGGCACACAGAGGGTGTATTAGCTTTTTATTGTTAGGTAACAATTATCATCATTCTAGCAGCTTAAACCAACACCTATTTATTAGCTCACAGCCCTGCAGGTCAGGCGTGCAGGCTCAGGGGGGATTGATTCTACAGCCTAGTCAGGGCATTAGAAGCTGAAATCAAGGTGTCAGCCAGGCTGAGTTCTTAAACGGAGGCACTGGTGAAGAATCTGCTTCCAGGCTCATCCAGATTGTTGGCAAACTCCAGCTCCATGAGATTATAAGACTGAGGCCTTCATTTCCCTGTCAGCCAGGGGCTGTTCTTAGCAACTAGAGGCCAGCTGCATTTCTTCCCATGTGTCCCCCTCCATCTTTCAAGCCAGCAAGAGCATGTCAAGTCCTTCTTGTACTTTGAATATCTGACTTCCTCTTCTATAACCAGTTGGAAAACTGCTTTCAAAGGAGTCGTGTGATTCAATCAGGCCCACCTGGATAATCTCCATATCTCAAGGTCAATCTGACAAGTAATATGACCTACTCACAGGAACAAAATCTATCATATTTACAGCCCTAGGGACTACATAAAACATGTATACCAGAGGGTAGGGAATCTCGGGGCCCATTTTGGAAATCTGCCTACCACAAAGGGCATCCTACAAATGTGTGGAATGAAAACAAAAATGATTATCAAATGTGCTCATCTAAAAATCATAAATGTCAGCATTAAAATTATTATGATTCATAAAGATGTCCCTGTGACATCATGATAAAGTTAAAGTGGTATGATTTGCCATGGTTAAGACAGACCATCAAATCAAGGCTATTTTTTTCTTTAAGTTTTGGGGCTCAGAAAGATAAACTCTAGTTAGCTGACAAAGGCAGCTTTAAAAAGACAAAAACAAAAACCATAAGGCTAACTGGTAAGACTTGGTTTTCATTTGACTCAGCAGCTTACTACCTCTTGACTTTGGGCCATTTATGTTAACATGCCCAGTTCAGGTTTCTTCTTGCTAAAATGAGCAGTGATTCCACAGGTGGTTGTTAGGTTTAAACTATCAGGTACATGTACATTAACTGTTTAGAATGACAATTGACAGATCTGTTTCATGTAGGTAAGGTTTTTCAGTGGTGTTGCTGGGTAAGAGAGGAGGGTAGGGGGAAGTTCTAATGTCAGAGAATTTGTCTGTCTGTCTGTCTGTCTATCTATCTATATTTGCATCACTTTGCTGTACACCTGAAACTAACACAACACAACACAATATTATAAATATTGTAAATCAATATTCAATTAAAAATACTTTTCTTTAGATATTACCATCTCAGTACAGCAAAGGACCCCTATCATGAGGGACAACATCGTGCAGTGGAGGTAAATTCCAGCCCTGACACTTAATAGCTCTGTGATACTGGACAAGTTTACATAATCTCTCTGTGCCTCAGTGTTCTCATATGCGGAATGGACATAATAATTCACCAGAGGGCTGACACAAGGACTAAATGGGATTCAGTATATGTAAAATGCTTAGAACTATGCCAGGCATGGAATAAATGCTACAAAATATTTACTGAAAAAAGGACTTCGAGAAATCTCCCATTTACTCAGGGCACGTTCCCACTTAATAGGCAACAGGCAAACATGCTCACTCTATTCAAGTCACTCTTCATCCTCTCTTTTTTAATGAGCTGCCGTACCAACTCAGGCTCTCTGCGAGACAGGCACCAAGGATGGGTTAGACAGATATACAAGGGATTTACTGGGGAAACAGAAGAGAGCAGGAGTGGGCAGAGATGCAGGTTGGACACCTGTGAAGGGAGAGAGCGAAGGAAGAAGGCTGGGCTGAGAAAAGCCTCAGACCACAGTGCAGTTCTCAGAAAGTCTCAGCAGGACAGTGGGGAGTCACAGCCAAGCACTGCTATGGAAGGAATCCCATGTCAGGCGGAAAAGGCCTGGCATTATGGCCCAGCCATGCTCAGGGAGCGTTGCCTAGGAGGAGCCCAGGGGAAACACAAGTTTGGCACTTTCAGATATGAAGCATCCAACAGCTGTCATCAGCTGAGATCCCTAAAGCAGATTCTTTTGAGAGAAGTTCTAGGTGGCACACCCCGATGGCTGCCACAGCCCCGTGACTGTGTTCATGAGGGTGAAACGCACGCATGATGTGATCGGTATCTGCTGAACACCTTTTGGTCAGGCCATCATTTAAAGAGCACATCTAGGAGGTGGGCACTGTGCTGGGCAGCTGGTAGGCGTTAAGGTACATGTTACTGTTCTTTACAGACCAGCCAGGAGGGACAGCCAAGGCTAGTGCTGGCCCTCTGGTGTGATCCCTCGACAGGGAAAGTGTGGCTGGTTGAATGTGCCTGGGAACTAATGCAATGAACCATTTGTGGATTAGGTGTTTGCTGAGCAAGGACTGCATTGTTGAACAACCTCTTTCTGTGTGAAGGCAAATTCAGGAATGATACGTATACAAGTATGTATGCACATGTGTATATATGTATGTATCTGGAAGAATGTGTTTGTGTTTGTGTATGCATGTGTTGGGGGTATTAGAGGCCATATTTCTTTTATTATAAAGAACATATTCTTATTGAGTGCCACGGAAAATAGATCTCTTTTTGGAACCTGAATTACCTACTTTATTGAATAGAAGAATATCATTAGGAAAATTGGCATTGCTTGTCAGCCACCAAAATTATAAAATTTTCTTTGGAAAGCATTAACAATGGGTAACTTCCTAAGATTTTCCTCTTGAAACGAGGTCACAGACCGCATTCCCAAGCTCAGAAGCCCCAGCTGGCCCTCAGCCTGTGTACTGACTGCGTCTCTGTTCTGTACCTGGTACTGTAAGGGCGCAAAGGACACAGAACTCAAAGTCTCAGCACCAAGGCTTGGGAGGACACAGCCTATTAGGTGAAACAGATGAGGACAAAAGAGCTATAAGAGGTGTGTGGAGGTGCTTCGGGAATTCAGAGGAGTGAGCCACAAATAACAATTATGGGAACTGTGGTGATTAGCTGAGACTTCCAGACACATCTGACAGCCACTTTTTAACTCCTCTCACTCAAGCCCTTGGCTTCTAGCTTAACTTTGGCTCTCCCAGGGCAGATGGGGTCAGTGTGATCTTTACCAGCCCCAGGTCCCGACTGATGCTCTCATTAATTCATTCATCTTTAATCAGGGATATATTAAGCACAGAGTGCATCAGGTCCCTTGCACAATAAGTATATATTTTGTTATATTAATTTGTAATGTCAGCCAAGTCAAATCCCTTTGGGAATGAGTGGGAGGACAGAGAAGGTGAATTCCAGTAATTACAAGTGACCCTCACCCCCAGCTGTATTTTGCAGAGATGACATTGCAGAATTATAAGAGCATGATGCTTGGTGTCATAATCTCAGCACTCTGTATGTGACCTGGACAACTTTCTGAACCTCATTTTCCTCATTATAATCTGAAAAGTAGAGATAAAAACACTTATCTTGCAAAGTATGCGTTACATACATATGCAAAGGGCAAAGTATATTGATTAGGGCAAAGTAAAATAAATTGTAGAAAATAAACTTACACAAGTGCAAAAAGGGAGTTTAGATTTATTTTAAAATTAGAGATAGGAAAAGTCCTCCCAAACAAGCCAAAAAGTCCAGAAATCAAAGAAGAGTTATAATGGATATAAATACATGAAAATGATTAACCTCTACATGATAATATACAGCATAAACAGAAAATTTTAAAAGCATATAACAGACCAGAAAAATAGTCACAATGAATACCACTGACAAAGATTAACAACCAAAGCATTTAATGAGTTCCTGCAAATTAATAAGAAAAATACAACCCCATAGAAAATTACCAAATACTATACATGAGCAATTCACAGAATTCATATGGACAATGCAGATCTGAAAACATTTTCCACCCAGCTAGTTCTTAAAGAACACAGATTTAAACAATAAGGTGATACCACTGTTTTCACCCACCATATTGACAAAAAATTTAAATATTGATAACCTCCCTTACAGGCAAATGTATGGGGAAATAGGTACTTTCACATGCTGCTGTATATAATCTTATATCCACTAATTCCACTTCTAGTCATTTACCCTAAAACAATTACATATATACACAGAAAGAGATTAACTAAACTAATTTATTCAACAAATACTTGGTGCAAACTTGTGTACTGTTCTATGAGCTGAAATAATAGTAAAAAAAAAAGAGAAGACTTTCCTGCATTGATATTTATTAAGCATTTTGTCCAATTTCAATTTCTAGACTTCACAATCACACAATATAAATGTATTTTCTCTTTGTGCTCAGGGAGTTTTCATTATCCTCAAAGCTCCACTGCTGATAGCATATACACTTGCAATTGAAAATGATATCAAGTTATGACTAATTTTTATGGAACACATTACAAAGAGCTTTCACATCTATTATCTCATGTTTCTCATGCACCAACCCTGTGACTTAGGTAAATGATTATTTTGATCACCATTCACTCTCCAGAGCCAAGCAAGATGCAAGGTATACAGCAGACACCAAGTAAGAGTTTGTTGGAGGAATCAAAGTTAAGAGGAGTGGTTAGAGGCATGGAGATGCCAGACAGCATCACACGTCGTCCGACCCAAGACTGCTACTTTCGCTTCTTGGACTTTTCCAGCTACGCTATGCCTGCAGTTTCTAGAATCATCTAATCATAAGATTTTAGGTAACCCCATTTTACTTTGTAGCTGCCATTCTTCCAAGTTTAAGAACCTTGTTGTCTTGCTTTTTTGTTTTTAAATAGAAAATTAGGTATTTTATTAATGGTCACTTTACAAAACATGAATTGTTCTCATAAAATCTGAAACCAAGAGCAACTAGAGCTCACAGTTTAGAGTGTAGAAAGAAGTCTTGGTAACACTCAGATCTGAGCCTGCTGAGAAATCTGACTTGTGTTTTAATTCTAACCATATATGTGTGACTTGGACATAAAATTAGATGATTATTCTAATTAAAAGCTGACTCCTTCTGGCTCAAAAATGTGATGATGCATCAACTTTCTCAGTCACACCTGCTGCGTAATTGTGGATGTCAAGGGTTGTGTTTTAGTTGACTCTGACGGGCAGGAATACACATTGCAGAACAAAGTCATTTCAGGCGGTTCTGTGAGCCACTGAGTGTTTTAGGCTCCACAAGTTGCAAACTTAATTACAACAAAGAGTAAGCATTAGTTCTTTCACGTGATGAAATGAATCAACAGGGGAGAGTGTGTTCAGTCCCATCCTCTTTCTTGGAGAAATAGGACTCAACAAATGCTATGACATGAATTTGCAGATGTAAAGGCAGTGGATATGAATTATGGAAAAGGAAAGTCTGTTCTTAGGCAATCACTTTGTCCTGAAGGTTTGCTGACAGAACCAATCCTCAGACAGGATATAACACGATCAGTTACATCCTTCCAGATTACAAAGAATAACAAACACACATAGTCCCTCACTTACTTTTTCATGACAGTAAAAAGCAAATGGGCTTTGGAACGTCAAAAACCCTGGTCGCAAATTCCAGCCTTTGCTGTGAATGACCTTGAGTAAGCCATTTAATCTCTCTCAACCTTAAACTTCTAATCCACAAAATTAGGATAATATTTTCCTTCCAAGATTTAAGTCACAAATGTATTTAAGCCCCCTAGTAGAGTCCTGACAGGAAATAATTGCTGACTAAATATATACCTGTACCCCAGTTTGTTTACCCATTCACCTGCGGAAGGACATCTGGGTTGTTTCCAGTTTTTCCCATAACAAATAAAGTTCCTTTGAACATTCATGTACAGGTTTTTGTGTGAACGTAAATTTTCATTTCCCTGAGCTAAGTGCCCCAGAGTCTAATTGCTGGATTATATGGTAGTTGCACGTTAGGTTACAAAAAATTTGCCAAACTGTTTTCAAGAATGGCTGTACCATTTCACATTCCCACCAGCCACAAACGTATGAGAGATCCAGTTTCTTCATATTCTCACGAGCATTTGGTATTGTCACTATTTTTCATTTGATCCATTCTGATATCTGTGTAGTGATCGGAGAGATCCAGTTTCTTCATATTCTCACGAGCATTTGGTATTGTCACTATTTTTCATTTGATCCATTCTGATATCTGTGTAGTGATCTCTCACTACGGTTTTAATTTGCATTTCCCTAATGGCTAATGGTGTTAAATAAATTTTCACAGGCTTATTTTCCATCTGTCTTTCCTTTTTTGTGAAATGTCTGTTCATGTCTTTTGCCCATTTTCTAAGCAGGTTGTTTGTTTCTGTGGTGTTGAGCTTTGAGAATTACTTATATACTATAGATGTCAGTTCTTTGTCAGGTAAGTGGTTTGCAAATATTTTCTCTCAGTCTGTATTTTGTCTTTTCATCCCCTTAAAATGTCATTCCCAAAGCAAAAGTTTCTAATTTTGATGAAATCCAGTTTATCCATTTTTTTCAATTTTTAGTGTCATATCTAAGAACTCTTTCACTCGACCCTAGGTCACAAAAATTCTCTCCTATGTGCTCTTCTAAAAGATTAGTGGTTTTAAGTCTTGCATTTAAATCTATGATCCATTTTGAGTCAAGGTTTATATAACGTGTGAAGTTTATGTTGAGGTCCTTTTTTTTTTTTTGCCTATAGTTTATAATTGCTCTAGCACCATTTGTTGAAAAGGTTATCATTCCTCCATTGAACTGCTTCTCAACTTTGTCAAAAATCAGTTGGGCAATTTTGTGTGGTCTGCTTTTTGCTCCATCCTCTATTCGTATGTATTAATCTGTGTCCATGCCGCCACCAATAATATGCAGTCTCCAATACCACACCTATGTAAGTCTTGAAATTGGGTAGAGTGATTTCTTACACTTCGTTTCCCTTTTTCACAATAGTTTTCACTATGTTAGTTCCCTTGCCTTTCTATGTAAATTTTAGAATAATCTTCCCTATATCTCCAAAAAACATTACTGAGATTGTTGTTAGGAATTTCATTAAATCTTCTATCAGTTTGGGGAGAATCGACATTTTTACTATGTTGAATCTTTCAATCCATGAACATGGCATTCCTCTTCATTTATTTAGATCTTCTTTGATCTTTTCACTAGTACTTAGTAGTTTTAAGCAGCAAGTTTTATACATATTTGTTATATTTATCCTTAAGAATTTCATTTTTAAGCAATTGTTAGTGGTATTATATTTTTCATTTTGGTGTCTGTGTGTTCATTGCTGGCAAATAAAAAATGCAGTTGATTTCTGTTGTTCATCTTGTATCCTGTCATGTTTCTGAACTTACTTTTGAGTTCTAGAAAGGATTTTTTTGGGTAGATTCCTTGAGATTTCTACACAGACACTCATGCCATCTGCAAATAGTGAGTTTTGTCTTTTCCTTCCTGATCTGTATATCTTTATTTCCTTTTCTTGCACTAATTGCATGAGCTAGAACGTCAGTATTATATTTAGTAAAATGATGAAAGCTAACATCTATGTCTTGGTCCCAGTTTTAAGGGGAAAGCATTCACTCATTCACCATTAAATATAACACTAACTATAGACATTTTGTGTATGCTTGTTAACAAATTAAGGGAGCTCTCTTGTACTCCTATTTTTCTGAGAGTTTTTAGCATGCATGGGTGCTAAGTTTTGTCAGATGCTTTTTCTGCATTGATTGATAAGATCATGTGATTTTTTTTCTTGTAATATAGTAAGTTATACTGATTTTTTTAATATTGAACAAGTCTTGCATTCTTGGAATAAATACCATTTCATCATAAAGAATAATTCTTTTTCTATTTTGTTGAATACCTGCTAATGTTTTGCTAGAGATTTTTGTGTCTCTATCTATGAGGGCTAGTCATCTATAGTTCTTTTCTTTTTCTCAACTGTCTTCTTTGGGTTTTCATGTCAGAGTATTATTAATTTCATAAAATGAATTAGGAAGTGCTATCTCCTTTTCTTTTCTCTTTCTTTTTTTTTTTTTTTTGGAAGACATTGTGTAGAATTCATGTCAATCGCTTTTCAAATGTCTGGTAGAATAATCCAGTGAAGGGCCTGGAGATTTCCATTTGGAGAGTTTTAAAATGATAAATTCAGGGGTTATTTAAAAGTATGTTGTCTAGCTTTTAAGTGTTTGGATATTTTCCTGTTATTTTTCTATTAATTATTTCTAGTTTGATTCCACGAGGTCAGAGAACACACTCTGGATAATTTTAATTCTTATAAATCTGTTTTAGCTTGTTTTATGGCCCAGTGTGTAGCCTAACTTGGTGTACGTCTCATGAGTGCTTGAAAAGAATGTGTGTTCTATCACTGTTGGGGGGAGTGTTCTCTAAATGTAGACTAAATCTTGTTGGTTGATGGTGTTACTGATTTCTTCTATATACTATGATTTTCTGTCTAGCTCTATCAATTGTTGAGAGAGAGATACTAAAATCTATAAATACAATTGAGGATTTATCAGTTTCTCTTTTCTATGAGTTTTGCTTCATATGTATTGCTGTTCCTCTGTTTGGAGCATATACCTTAAGGGACTGCTATGTCTTAAGGTAGTTTAGCCATTTTATGATCATGTATTATTAGCCTCTGTCTTTAGTATTGTTCTTTTCTCTGAAGTCTATTTTATCTGACATTAATATAGTCGTTCTTTCTTTTGACAAATGTTTGAATGTTTTTTATATCCTTTTACTTTCAACCTACCTATATCTTTATATTTGAAGTAAGTTTCTTGTAGACAGTATGTAGGTGAGGCATGCTTTTTAATCCACTCTGCCAATCTATGTCTCTTGTGTATTTAGACTACTTACATGCAATGTAATTATTGATACATTAGGACCTAAGTTTGCCATTTCATTCTGTGTCTTCTGTTTGTTCTCTCTGGTTTTTGTTTATTTGTTTTCCTTTTCCTATTTTTCTGTGTGACACTGCAAGTTTTTAGAATTCAATTCTGATTTGTCTATAGTGTCTCTGAGCATATTTTTTGTTCAGATTTTTAGTGACTGTTCCACATGATATATACATAATTTATCATAATCTATTGGTGTTACCACGTTACCAGTTAGCATGAAGTATAGAAACTTCACTCTCTTTATGTCAATCTACCCTTCTACATTTCTAATACAATTGTCTTTTAAGTGTTTCCTCTACATGCCGTCAGAACAATATCAGACAATGTTGTAATTTGGGTGTCAACTATCAAACATAAGTTTAGAAACTCAAAGGACAAAGGAAAGTCTATTATAGTTACCGTATTTTTGTTTAGCTGCTTCTTTCTTCTTTCTCTATGTTCCAAGCTTCTCTTTCATTTAGAGAACTTCCTTTAACCATTATTTTAGGGTAATTCTCTTAGTGACAAATTCCCTTAGTTTATCTTAGAAAGTTTGGATATTTATTCTTGAAGGATATTTTTAAAGATCTAGAATTCTGGGTTAATAGTTCTTTTCTTTCAGCATTTGAAAAATATTGTGCCATTTCCTTCCATTCTGTGATTTTGGATGAGAAATCTGTTGTCATTTGAATGTGTTTTTTTTCCTGTACAGGTAAGGTTTTGTTTCCCTCTCACAGCTTTCAGAATTTTTCTTCCTCTTTAATTTTTAGATGTATAATATGTCTTAGCATGGGTTTCTTGAGTTTGTCCTGTTTGGAATTCGCTCAGCTTCTCTGAACCTATAGGCTTACGTCCTTTGCCAAATTTGGGAAGTTTTTAGTCACTCTTTCTTTAAACACTTTTTAGTCATAATCCCTTTTCCTCTCCTCCTAGTATTCTAGTGACACAAATGTTAGGTGTTTTGTTATAGTAATGTGGGTTCCTGAGTCTCTGGTCATTTTCACTCTGTCTAGTCTGCTTTCTCACTATTGTTAAGATTAGGTAATTTCTATTGTTATTTCTTTCAGTTTACTGCTTCTTTCCTCTGGCCCCTCCATTCAGCTGTTAGCCTATCCACTGAGGTTTTGTTTTTTTTTTTCATTTTGGTTATTGTAATTTGAAATTCTAAAATCTAGGTTTCTTTAGAGCTTCTATTTCTTTTCTGAGATTTTTTTTTCATTTGTTTCAAGCATGTCTGTAATTGCTCATTGAAACACTTTTATGATGGCTGCTTTAAAATTTTGTCAGCTGAATGGAAGGGGCAGAAAATAGAATCAGTGAACTGGAGGAAGGAACAATAAAAAAAAGTTACCAATCTGAACAACAGAGAGAATAAACTAAAAAGAGAGAGACAGACAGACACCCATGGATCTGTATAACTATGATAAAAGTTCTAACATTTGTGTCACCAGAATATGGAAAGAAGAAGACAAAGAGGGCAAAGCTGAAATAAAAAATAATAATAATGACTGAAGACCTCCCAAACCCTAACAACTGTCATCTCCATGTTAGCATTGATTGTATTTATTCTCCCATGTTGAGATTTTCCTGGTTCTTGGTATGATGAATCATTTTCAGCTGGAATTTGGATATTTTTGGTGCTTTGTTAAGTTATTTCAACTTTGTTTTAGCTGGCTTTCATGATATTGCTGTGGAAGAGGAAGAGAGGATATTGCCCCAATATTGCCAGGCAGAGGTAGAAGCCCGAGTTCTCACCTGATCTCTCCTGACACCTGAGATGGGCAGGGGACTCCACAGTACTGCTGGGAGGAAATGAGAGGAATGAGGCCTCCCCAGCACCACTCTGGTTGGGAGTAGTAAGTATGCCTCAATACGGCTGGGCATATGTCCACCTGTCACCATAGGGGTTGTATGGCCCTATGACCACCGGACACTTGTGATGAGTGTAAAACCCACTGGGAAAGTCTTGACTCATCCCCAAGTCTCCTGTGACGTCAGCCCACTGGGGAAGGAGAGGGTAACCTCATTACTGCACGGTGTGGGTGAAAGTCCAGGTTTCACACGTGATCCCTCTGACGCTGTGGCTGGGGTGAGGGGCTTCATGACTACTCAGCAGGAATACAAGTCCTGGCTCCCTACTCAGCCTTCTCTGACACCACTCCGTGGGTGGAGGGTACCTTACTGCAGCCTCGTGAGGCCTACAGGTTACCCTCTAGGCCTTTGCCAGCGTGGGTGGAGGTGGGGCCACAATTCTTTCTGTGGCGTTTGGCTGGAGTTGAGTCGTTATTGTCTAAAAGCTTTCTGTGATGTGAAACTGCACCCCTTTTCGTGGTCCTTTAGCTACAGAGAGCAAGTTTTTGTTGGGGCTTTTTTTTTTTTTCAGTCTGCACCTGTGGCATTCTCAGGTTCTAGCATCTCTGGCTCTAATTTTGGGATAGAAAGGCAAAAAGAACACACAACAATCTCACAGCCTTAGTGTTCCTTTGGTTCCTAGGTCCCAAGACAGTTTGTCGTCTTCTCTCTACCTTTCAGATGTTCTGTTTGCTTTATATAAATGTCCAGGCTTATTAGTAGTACTTAGTGGGAGAAATAGGAAATATCATTTATTCTACCTTCACGGAAGCATTTCTGAATATTCATTTTTAATAACATTTTATTATAAAAACAATTTTGAGTGACATTAAATGAAATGTTAAAGCTAGGAAAAACACTTCTATAATGTTTACTAATATTATATGCAAGACACATAATATTTTACATATAAGATTACAGTTTTCAGGTAGTATTTATTTGTCATGTCTGTAGCAAAGGCATGTACATGTCTAGCTAATGACCCAAGCTAAAGGCTGGTCTTGGTAGGTAGATAGATAACTGTCTATGGGGATGTGGTTTGATTGTGTTAAGTAAGCCAGAACTCCTCAAATAAATCCTCTCTCTGGCTAGTGCATAGCATTACCAGGCTTAAACTTTATCCCTAAGCTTATGTCTGTAATACCTGTTGAAATATAAACATCCATGGAGAATATATGGTACTATTCTTAACCCCAAGAGGGCTGTATGCTGTGAGCACTCACCAGCAGAAAGGAGCAAACAGATGCTTAATAGAAACAGATATGAAGACAGGCCATCACCACCCCCAAATATGTTTTTGAGATACACACATATCTACATCTCTGACAAACAACCAAATGAACAAATAAAATGCCCAACTTAAATGGAACTTTGTATGATAACTAATATATTTATTGACAACTGCTTGATGTGCCGACAAGGTCAGAAGGTCACAAGAGATCTGGGTTCCTCTGTTCTCCTTCAGCCATTCAGGAACTAAGCTCCAGAAGTATTTATTCAGCACTTAGTATGTGACAGGCACCACATTATATACTAGGGATAAGAACTTACAAATCACTTCACTATGCTTTCTCTTATCTGATGGCTCTTATAC
Organism: Vicugna pacos; assembly: GCF_048564905.1. Classification (NCBI taxonomy): domain Eukaryota; kingdom Metazoa; phylum Chordata; class Mammalia; order Artiodactyla; family Camelidae; genus Vicugna; species Vicugna pacos. Next base: position 112,022,093 of record NC_132988.1, on the reverse strand, counting down.
CAAAAAGACATTTCTAGGAAATTGGCTTTCTTTATCAAAAATCTGTATTGTATTTTAGAAACTGCTTTCCCTTATCTCCACCCATAGTTCTTAATATAACATAGACACATAAGCTGTTATTGTGCATACTTAACAAATGAGGGCAGCCAGCTCTGCCCCTCCCCCACTAGATAGCAAACTTCATGAGGACGGGGACATGCCTATCAAAACCAATAGCAGAGTGCTGTGTAGTTATCAGACATCCGAAAGAGATTTGCTAAACAAATGGATAAATGAATGCAATACTGTGAAAGTATATTTAATTATCAGTATTATAAAATATTTAACTTTACGCAGACCAAATTGATGCAGTATTTTGGCAATATAGTAAGTCTATATATATCTTTTAGACTTAAAATATATGATCATCAATCAGTCTGAATCATTTGGTTTTTAACACATTACTCTATTATTCATTTTACCTTTGAAATCCTCATCAGCTTCCTACTACCTGCCTTTATCCTTTCCTGGGAACTAATTGTTCATTCACGCATGCAATTAACATTTCCTGAGTACTTACTGTCTACCACGAACCAGGCTGCAAAGATTCATAAGACTATCTCTCTGCCCCTAAAGGATTTATACCCTACAAGGAAGAACCGATGTGTAAACAATTTATAATTAATGGAGGTGTTATGAAAGAAGTACGAAAAAGTGCTAAGTTATAAGAGTGATTCAACCTGCCTGGGGAGTTTGCTTATGAGAGCGCACATGTGGGAAAGTGACTTTTCTCTTTGTAAACTAAATTGACTTAGTGGCAATAAATATAGTTTCCATTTGTATAGCACTCCTTTGCAAAGTGCTTTCACATTCATTTCTTCTTTTAATTCTCACAGTGAAGGCTCTATAGTTTGGTAGGGATTTTTCAGTATATTCATCAAAAAAGGTAGCTATGAAGCCAACAGATAAATAATATAGGAATTCATTCTAAAGCCCATAGGTAGATAGATGATATAAGCCATAACTGAAATATGGCTTTGTTGGAGTTTCACAGAAATCATTTCAAGAAAAGCTGATAGCAAAGTCCTGTTCCTTCCTCTTTATCCTCAGCGCCATTGCCTTTAAGTATCCATCATTCTGTCTGATAAGATAATGGTGGACACAGAAACTGTGGCTTTTTTGTTGTTGTTTATATATAGACTTACCTAATAGTAATAGTAAAATCTTGGCAACACAAATTTGGCCCCTGATTTTTTTTTCTTAATTCATCACTGCATAAAATTCAGTCTGGGAACCACTAGACTAGCATTTTCTTTTGAGATCTTAGGAAGAGATCACTTTGTTTTTACTACATATCAAAGATTCATGGCCTCTCTTGCTCTCTTGCTTTCCAAGATGGCCCACCCTCTGTCTATGGAGTGTGTATCTACTTTTACTTTAAACTGAGCAGTCAACTTCATACCTCTCAGTCTTTTCCTTGCCTTAGACGGCCTGCACTCTGCCTATGGAGTGTACACCTCTCTAAATAAATCTACTTTTACTCAAAAAAAAAGATTCATGACATTTATATTCATTTAACATAGCAGTAAAATATATCATTTTGTAAGCATATTCCGTGCTATATGCTAAGGAACCAGTCAGATAAATCAAAACTAGGCAGATATGAGTCTATCATGGATTTTACATTAAATGAACTAAACAGACAATAAAATAAATGAATAAATTGAATCTTATAGGTTGGTGACAAGTGCTAATAAGGAAATAAAGAATGGTGTGGGAAGGGAGGTACCTTGGAGAGGGTGGTCCACAAAGGTCTCTACGAAGAAATTACATTTTAGATGAGACTTGAAAGATGAGGAGCCAGCCATGCAGTTGGAAGAAGAGCCTGCTGGGCCAAAGAAGAATTTTGGAGTGGTTGAAGAACTGAGAGACCAGCATGCATGCAAACAATGAGAGAGGGGGAGAGTAACAGAAACTGACAGTAGATCATGCAGGACCTGATGGGCCAAGGCAAGGAAACCGTTGAAAGATTTTAAGCAAGTGTGTGGTGAACCTGAATGCAACAGTGGCTTCAGAGTGCAAGGTGGAGAAAGAATTATGTGAGAGCAGGAAAGAAGCAAGGAGACCAGTTACTATGCTACTGTAATGGTCCATTTGAGAAATACACTGCCAATACTGGTGGCAGTGGCAGTGTGGCAAGTGGATGGACTTGAGATATACTTTGAAAACCATCAAGGCCATTTTGTAAAACAGTAAAAAGAATCAAGGATGATTCCTAGGTTTCTGGCCTGAAGCAACAGGATAGATGATGGAACTAAGATAGAAGAGATGAATGGAAGAAAAAAAACAGAGCAAAGTTGAGTTTGTTTGGAAATTTTATGTTTGAGATGTCTATGAAACATTCAAGTGGAGCTATTAAGTAGGCAGTTGGATAAACAAGTTCATCCTTCAGAAGGAGGTCCTGTACTAGTTATGTAAGTGTGGGAGTTTTTAATATACAGATGGGTGGAGATAAATCAATGCATTAAATGTACTGCTGAAATAATGTACGGAAAGTAGCAGAAACGTCACTTGGCATGTAGCAAATGTGTTCAAAATACATTAACTATAGGATGCTGCTTATGGTTAGAAAATTCTTCACACAGTGTAATCCAAATCTTTTCTACTAAGGATAAACTGCTTTTTTATCATTTTCTTCTCAGTAGTAATAGAGAACATTCAGTAGCCTTAATAAAGTATTTATGTATTTGGAGACTTACTTAGAATCTTTTACGTATTTATAGGTAGAAATACAAAAGAGAAATGTCTACTAATATAACAAATACATGACATATATAACAATATATTATATAATATAAGGTCTATTGTATACAACAGGGAAAAGTATATAACTGTACATAATTTGGTTTAAAAATATTTTTAAGAAATTGAATGGAAACATGGTTAAATTATTCATATTTTCATAGTCCTAGTACCTATATATATATATATTAAAAAAATACATTCCAGAATGATGATCAATTAATTTATGACACAGCAGATTAATTACTTTTATGCTGTGGGAAGTATGTGGTTATGGTTAAGAAAACGTGGTTTCACTTCATACACCCTGTCTCTGCTATTTACTAGCTGTGTGATCTTGGGCAAATTGTATTACCTCTTGGTTCCTCAATTTCCAATTATAATACCTATCTAGGCAGGTTGTCAAGTGAAATGGCAATAATGTGTAAAATACATAGCACAGTGCCTAAAGTAATCAATAAATGATCCATCTATATCAGTGGTTCTCAGCCTCGGATGAATATTAGAATCACTTGGGGAGTTTTAAAAATACTATGTCCAGGCTTCACCCAAGACAATAAAATCAGAATCTCTGAAAGTAGGGCTCAGGCCAACGATTTTTTTTTTAAAGCTCCCCGGGTGATTCTAATGTGTAGCCAGGGTTGAGAACTACCAACCTGAAATCAATAGCATATACAGTATATGAGGATACAATTTTTGTATTGAAATATGGTTGTGCAATATAGTGTGATGCCAGTTAATCAAGTGGCCCAAAGAATTTCAAAACCTGTCTGGTTTTTTAGTTTGGGAGAAAAAAAGAGTAAATTGAAAGGAGTAGTTAAATGGCAATGAAAAACAAAGACGCGGTCTAGCGTCTGTGGAGCGAGATTGTCTGCACTCCATTCCCAACTCCGCCACTTAGTAGCTTTGCAACTTCAGGCAAACTATTCAACTCCTGTTTCCTCACTTGTCAAATAGGGATAAATGCAGCGCCTGCCCCTCATTGTGTTGCTAGATCACTGGATGATGTAATACTTGTAAAATGCTTAGAACAATGCCTGGCATATAGTAAGCACTAAGTATTTGTTTTAAAAAAATCCTTGGATGAAAATATTTGGGATGATATAATGCTAACCATTAATACTGAATCTTGGTAACATACTTTTGCATTAAATTAGAACTGTAAACGGGTGCTATACAAAAGTTCTGAGGTGACTGCTAAAAAATTCTTTATATCTCATATCAAAGATCAGACTGATCCTCAGTTCATACCAGCTATTGTTAATATTGCCAGGACACACATGAAACACCATGGAATATGTTAATAGTGTATCCACTATCCCTGAAGCCATGAAGCTCAAATATTATCAGATGAACTGCAGAGAATTTTTTAAACAAGATTGCCATGTACAGGTGCTATGTTGGGTTAGGTCCTGGAGGTGGATTTTCAGTGATTTTCCTCTTTATCATGCCTAGTCTGGACCTTGCCGCCTTCTCTAGCCTTGTTCTAATGGCCTCATCTCACACCCCTGCCCGGTCCGGGCATGCTTCCCTCCACCTCCTCCAAGTCCTACTGCTTCCTCCTCCAATCTTTTGCTATTCTTGCTGCTGATCCCTCTTCCTGGGATATTCTTCTCATTTTACTCTCACCGTCCCACCCCGAACCTACACAACTTTTCAGACTCAGTTCAAGTACTAACCTCTTCTCTGTAAGCCTTTCCTAGTGCCCCAGACTGAGGCAAGCATTCCCGCTTTCGTAGCTGCTTATACCATGAGCAGATGGCCATTTTTAAAGCCATGTTTGAATCTTCCTTATAAAGGTCAAGAACACTGGTCTTACTTATTTACATGCATATTTATTTAATCATCAACACCTGGCACAGAATCTGGCTACTTTAACTTCATTGACTTAGAGAATGGAAGGAAGGGAGAGAGAAAAAAAGGAAGGAATGGTACCCCCTTGTGTGGTGTTGACTGCGAGAGGGGTGTCATCGGTGGGCATGGATGAAGCAATGGGAATCTATGGCTGCTGGTTTCAGTAAGAGCAACAGGAAAATCATCCAAGCACAAATCCATGGGTCTGTCACGTCTCTGCTGCATAGAGAGACATCACTCCAATTCAGTGAGACTCTAAGCTCTGAGATAAGAGGGACAAGTAACCCTCAAAGCTACACAAGAGAGAACTAACTCATTTACGAACATTGTTAATTCTCTAGCTCTCCATTTCCCTAAATTTACTCCCATCTTTGGGAGATTATCTAAAGTCCCACCACTTCTTGGAAGTCTTTTCCAGTTTGGGGAGACAAAGTCATGAGACACAACATTTTTAGCACAGTGGATTAAGATCAGGATCCCTGGGATTCTGGTTCTACCATTAACTCTGTGGTTTTAGGCAAATTACTTAACACTTCTGTGCCTCTGTTCACTTGCCTGTAATATGAAGACAATAATAGTGTTTATCATAGAGCTGTGAAGTGGATTAAATGTTTAGAACAGCACCTTGCATGTAGAGAGTACTAATTACATGGTAATATCTAACATAAAATTGTAATAGTTACTATTATGCACCAGTTAATACTATAGACAATAACTACTAAATTCCCTTCCTTAAACAGGAAGAATGTAGGCACTTCTGTTTTAATTATCATAACATTGCTTATTCCAGAAGGGACTAAATCTATTGGTCACACTGAGGATACACTTTTACCTTCTATATAAATAAACATGTCTACAACTAACTTACAAAGCACGGGAATCTCACCTACAAATCCTCTGTGGAATTTGCTGCCTCAGAGTCCATTAGCAATGGTTAAACTTGGCAAGATAACCAATCTTGCACAATGGCAGAGAAATGACAGACCAACCTTGCCTAAGACTCATACAATTCCAACAAGGCAGTATCTGTCGGAGGGACTGGCACATTTTTTTATCTAAACTGAAATGAGCTGAGCACAAGTATAAAGCTTATTATCAATCTTATTTTCAGTTCCTTTGAAATCTTTCATGAGTCTCTCCTATCTAAGAACACCAGCCATCAAAACAGGGTCTGTGTGTGGTAGGGGATTAGGTCAGACAAATGCTTATAGAAATTCAGTATCCATCCTTCTCTTCTCCATTCTCCTGGCAAGAGGGCAAATTTTATCTTCCTTAGTGAGTGAACCACAGAGGGCTGTAAAGAGGCTGGTCCCTGACACTATGCCTAAGGGCAGGTTCCAGGTTATGTCCCCAGCAAGAGTGAAGAGATAAGTCAATAGTTTATCTTTCATTTATCCTTACAATCAATACACCAAACATTTTTTTCATGTGAGTTATGCCTAAATGCTGAGGATTCAGGATTATTATTAAACGCGGCTATTCACATTCACATTCAAATTAGTGTTCACAAGTTGGACCCACAGACATCTTATATAGTCTTACCAGAATGAAGTTCTTAAGCCCCTCAAAGAAATATGTCCAGCTAGTCAAAAAGACTTTTTGGCTTTTTCCACAGCCCCTCTCTCCAGCCACCAGCCTCAGCATTCTATTTTCTTGAGCAAAAGGACAGACAAATTGGACTCACAGGGAGCAAGGCTGAGACAGAACACAGGGTTGTATAACTTAGAAGATGGTGGTTTCGCTTGGTTTTGCCACTTACTAGCTGTGTGTCCTGTGAATTTGTTTAACTTTAACTTTCATGTACTCAATAGTAAGATTTTATTATTAAATCCTATTTAATGATGATGGCCCTCCTTCCATCTCACAAAGTCACTTAGAGGATATCAGAATTGACTATGAAAGCAACTTTAGACTGTAAAATACAAAACAGTTGCCACTCTGACTCTATTCATCCAAAGCATGGGAGCTAGACCTGCTGAGTTCAAATCCAAACTCCCATTCACTAATTGTGACCTTGAACAAGTTCACGCTTCCATTTCCTCAGTCATAAACTATGAAATGGAGGGGTATCTGTGTGGCACTTAAAACAACGACTAGAATGTAGAAAACATTCACAAAAGTCAGGAGATGATTCAGCAAGGGCTTTTTGAAGTGGCCATTCCTGGACTATGTATGAGCTTTGAGGATGCTGAGCAACAGACAAGACCTAGTTCCTGCCTTTGGAAGTCGCACAGACTTGTGAAGGGTGGGCGCCGAGGTAAACAAGTGTTCTGACGGAGACACAATGTGGTAAAGCACGGGGCACAGATCCATTCCTAATGCCCTGCCCATTCCTTCTGCCCTTCCTCTGCTTCCCTGCTCTTCCCAGACAAATTTCCCTAATAATCGCAGCAACTTTCATTGTTCAGCTATCAAACGTGCACCAACAGAGCTAAGACCCACAAACCAGAACTCTACCCTCACTGTAGGATTTCCCCATGTAGCTTATTCCCTTCCCCCACTCCTGAACCTACACCTCTTTCAACTAATTCCTCAACCTAATCAATGACCAAACCATGATAATTCTGTAAGAGAAATATTATTCCCCTCTTCTCAACCCCTATACACATCTACCACATTCATCTTCACTCTTGCCGGAGCATCCTACGCATCTCTGGGCCTCCAGTCTAAACCTCCCTACCCACCACTTATTCCCCATTCAGCCCCCTGAGTTCTTCTAAAGCTTTTATCTGTTCACAGCAGTCCGTCTGGTAAACTTCCAGTGCCTTCCCATTGCCAACTCAATAGCCTCTTCTTAGGCCTACATGACACTCAGCTCAAATCTCAGGCTCCTTTCTCTTTTTCGGCACACTTCTCAGACCTCAACAAAAAGAAAACTCCATGTATCTTTCCTGACCACACAGGTGCCTTCTACTCCTCTGCACTTTTGCTCCTGTTGTCTCAAATGTCCTACCCGCCACCTCCTCATCCACGAACCTTCTTTCTCATCCTTCAGTTTCCAGCTCTGGTGGCACTGAGTGCATATCGCTTAGGATTTCTCAGGATTTCTTGTTCTTTCACCTAGATTTACACATACCCTATAGGTTGAACCGTATGATTTACTGTATTTTTTGGTAGGCCAAACATGGTCAAATGATAGTAATTTCAAATAATTCAACCTATAACTTAGTATGTTCCTCTTATACCATTTATCTTGCTTTAGTAGACTTCTTTGTTTAAGGGTACTCCTCATGTAACCTGTCCTCTTCATCTCTGCATGCCTGGGGCCTAGTAGTGATGGACAAGAAGTAGATGTTCAAAAATACTTGTAGAATTCAAGATAATTGCTATGCATGGATATTAATACTTTGCTGAGTTCCCTTAAATATAGGTCTCAATCTTTCTTTCATTTTTCTGGGGTCTGACAATGGTAAAACTAGTCACCTAGGGCTGTCTTCTCAAGTCAAGAGTGTAGGCATCCTTTCTTTATTGCCATCAGGACCTCACTCTCTCTACTCACCCATTAACAATTACCTAACCTAGATAGGGAAATCTTTTCTTTAAGGCAGCAAGCATGTAATTTACAATGTTAACCATTCAGGACCTTCATTCACTCAGTCAAGTATGGGGATGTGATTGGCACTGGGAAGACAGCAGTATATAAGGTAACCAGAGATGATGAATTTGAGTGCCCTTTTTCTTTGATCTGGTCTTCAAACATTTTTCCTGGAGAATCATCTGATGATATTTTGAACATTTAAACACGATATCTGAAGTTTAAAATGTCTTGTACAATTTGAACTATGTAAAAATTTTTATCACAAGTTGAAATTGTTACAAAGGATGTAATTCTTAACATGCATTTAATATTGTCACTTTAAATATAGTTACTACATTATTTTAAATGTATCTAATGAAATATGAGTATTATAACAATTTAATACCCATGATCAGGCATTGCAAAATGTATGAAAAAGTATTTTGTAAAATTTGGAAATTTTAGACCTTTCTTTTCTCTCTTTGAACTCACATTTCCAGTATACTTTCTCTCTGGATTTTATATGTATATATGAAATCAAAACTGTGGTTCTACATATTTAGGCCAGTTTATGGAAATGTCCATGGCAGGCCAATGAGCCAAATTACATTTTTTTTCAGAAAAATTCTGCCTTTATTATTTCAATTCAAATAGATATGTTAATAAGCATTATAAGAAATATTATAAAAACTATGAGAAATAAGTTACAAAATGAATCCTGTAAGACATTATGAAAAGTAGTCAAGATTAAAATAATATAGATCTAATATGAATAATTAATTCATTTTCATAAATTATAAAAAGAAGATAAATCAATATGCTAGTTCTCATTAACTAATTTGTAATAAAGCAATGAAGGTACAGTTTATGAAATAATGATGTTATTATTCCTCTAATAAGATGTGTGTCTCTGTCCAGTCAAAAGGCAAAGAATGATCAAATGAAGCAAACATGATCCAACTGTATGCCATCTACATGAGACATACTGGATTCAAAGACACTAGTAAGTTGAAAGTAAAAGGATAGAAAGATATATACTGTACAAACAGTATCCAAAAGAGAGCTGGAGTGGCTATCCTAATATGAGGCAAAACAGACTTAAAGACAACATTTGTTACTGGAAACAAAAGAGGACACAATAATAAAATGGTCAGTCCATCAAGAAGACAAAATAAGTATAAGCATAATGTATTCAACAACAGAGCCCCCCAAAATATGAAGTAAAATACGTAAGTGAAAAGGAGAATTTGAAAACTTCAATCCCCCACAATATGGCAACTAGGCAGAAGATCAACAAGAAAACAGAAAACAGAAACACTATAAACCAACTAAATGTAACAGACATTTATAGAACATGCCAACAACAACAGGCAGAATATCCATTCTTCTCAAGTGCACATGGGACATTTTCCAGGATATGTTAGGAGTATATGTTAGGAGACCATAAAACAAATCTTAATACATTTAAAGGCATTTAAACTATACAAAGTATGTTCTCTGGCCATAATGAAATTCACAGAATGTGAAAACTAAACAGAACTCTCTTAAATAAAAAATGAGTCAATAAAGAAATCACAAATATTTCATAATTTGAGATAAATGAAAACAAAAACACAACAAACCAAAGCTCTCGAGATGCAGCTAAAATGGCAATTAGAGGGGAACTTATAGTTAAAATGCTTATATTTATAAAAATAATAAAGGTCTCAAATCAATAAACTGAACTTGTACTTTAAGAAACCAGAAAAAGAATAATAAACTAAAATGAAAGCAAGCAGATGGAAAAAATAATAAAGATTAGAGTGCAAATAAGCAAAATAGAGAATAGAAATAATAGTGAACAACAATGAAATCAAAAGATCAACAAAATTAACCTTTAGCTAGGCTGACCAAGTAACTTGAAAGGACTCAAATTACTGAAATCAGGAATAAAAGAGGGGACCTCGGTACCACCCTCACCAAAATAAAAAGGATTGTAAGAGAATACTGTGAATAGTCACACACCACCAAGTTAGACAGCCTAGTAGAAATGGACAAATTCTCAGAAAAATACTAGCAATTGAAACTGAAATAAGAAAACATTCAAAAAATCTGAATAAATTGTAGAATCGATAAACAAGATTACACTGTATAGCACAGGGAAATATACACAAAATGTTATGATAAATCACAGAGAAAAAAAAATCTGAATAGACTTATAACAAGTAAAGAGATTTAGTAAGCAATTTTAAAACTTCCCACAAAGAAAAGTCTAGGTCTAGGTGGCTTTACTAGTGAATTCTACCACACATTTAAAGAATAATTAATATCACTCCTTCACATACTCCTACAAAAAATTAGAAGAGGAAGGAATGCTTCTCTACTCATTTTATGAGACCAGTATTACCTTGATACCAAAATCAGACAAAGACATGAAAAAAAAAAACTACAGATCATTCCCTGTGAATGTAGATGCAAATATCCTCAACAAAATCCAAATCCAGCAATGTGTACACACACACACACATACACACACACATATATGATTACACACAATGACCAAGAGGAATTTTTTCCCAGAAACGCAAGATTGGTTTAACATCTGAGAGTCAGTCAACGCGATACATTATATTAATAGAATAAACCACAGCAACCACAACGATCTCAATAGATGCAGCAAATTCAGTAATAACTTTTCCATCGATTACATGATGAAATGATAATATTTTGCATACATTGAGTTAAAGAAAATATATTACTCAAGTTAACTTCACCTGCTTCTATTTCCTTTTTAAAATGTGGCTTCTAGGAGATTTCACATTACATATGTAGCTTGCATTTCTGGCTACATTATACTTCTATTGGACTGAGATGGTCTGAATGTATCCCAGTTTCAAGACCAGTGGTCTCATGACATGGGGTGTTTTTCACACATAGTTCCTTATGTTATTTATGAGGAGAAAACTGAGACTGAGAATGGTTAACCTGCCCAGGTTAACACGCTCCACCCTAGATGGCAGAACTGGGATTGGAATTCAGCTCTGCCCGTAAAGCCCGAGTTTGCCCTATTTACATCACTGGTTTTCCTGAGGGATTAAACAGTCATCTAAGGTGTTTAATATTTAACTTTTAGAATTTCTTTCTTCCTTCCAAATGTAGGCAGAATTTAGCCTCCTCTCCTTTTTCATTTTTCATTTGGATTTATCCTTCCATTACTGTTAATGGAATTTCACTACCATGATCGCCATCTATTTTGATGTTTTGGGTAATATTTTATTTTGTTTTGTTTGTTTTTGTTTTTGTTATCCACCCCTCAGGACTACCTCCGTGTTCTTCTCACTGGCCTTCTAGTCTACTGTTTACCTGAAACTGCATGGCAGGTGATAGCAGCTAAGATTGTTTGTTGAAACATCTTTTCTGTGTCAAACATCACTGAAGGCTTTCCACTTAAAATATTGCTAATCATCTTCAAAACAACCCCCACCTCACAGATGACGGCTGTTGCTTCCTTCACTTCAAAGATGAGAAAACTGAGGTTCCCAAAGCTTAACTGCAAAGTTACACAGTAACAGAAGGAGCTGGGACTAAAGCCAGGTCTCTGACTTCATCACCCCTCTGTGTCCATCATACCCCTCCTCCATGTCCCTTAATGTGAGTTAAATATGGGTCAACCTAAAATATTAGCATTTTTGTATGTATGATTTATACCTTTATGAAATTTTTCTAAAGGTTTTTTCCATAAAAGTTTGCATGTCTTTTTTTCTATTGAAAGTTGACATCTGTTTTTCTTCATATTATTATGGGTTATGTTTTGCAAACTTAATACAATGATCTAAACTTATAAATGAAATTTGGATGCAAGGCGACTATAAAGTCCTTGGCTCTTATGTAAAGAGCCATGCACAAAGTAGACACTGAGTACACGTGAACTGATAGCAATGAGGTTGATGGACAAACCTGGACTAAAATCAAACATCCCCCTTTTCTCAGAATGCTTTCCAAGCACTGTCTTTACATTTAATCATCCTTTGCACAAGGCTGGTATCAATGAGTCCTATCAAGTAAAACTTCTGTTTTTCTTTTTTACTGAACGTTCACAGTCTTCAAAATAAACATTTATAACTCTTAATCTTCTTTATAAGATGCTGAAAATATTAATATCAAATTTGACAAATGGGCTAAATATTTAGTCAAAAATCACCTTTACTTTTCTCTGCATAGAATCATTTATCAGTAGAAAGAGTTAGCCTTCTAGAATGTGAAAGCAAAGAATTAAACACAGTACCTCCAATATATACTGCCAGGCCACATTCTTTTAATAGGAGAAAAATGAGTTAAGCACATTTGAGGACTATTTCTGAATTTTTATGGGATATGAATTTTGAAAATAAGATACTTTCACTCTGAGGGCAGGACTGTCAATTGTTATTCATTTAATTAGGTGTTACTGAGAACACTTCAAGGGTCAGCCTTTCCAACCCTTATCCTTTGGTAGAATAGCAACTGATGATTTTAGGGCCTGTCACTGCGGCTCTGTTTTGCTCAGATATATTGCATGTTTCGGATGATAGCCTGATGTCCAACCAGTGGGGCAGGAGACTGAGAAATGGGGAGAGGGGGGCAGGGGCATTAAGCCCAGGCTATACACACTACCTGAGGCAAACTATTTTATTTCTGGGTTTTAGTTTTCCAACTTTATGTAAAATAGGAATAATATTTGCTTTTGCTTTATCTACTCACAAAATGTATTGGGACAAGTAAGGGAGATAACAAAAGAAAATAGCTTTGCAAGCCAGGATTACAGTGTGTTTCAGTGTGTGATTTCTCCTGCCTTCCTGCTGAATTTGCCTTACCTCAGTACAGGAGATGCATCCCGGGGCTCCGCCCATGACCAGCCAAGCGAGGCTATGTTACAGCACGTGAGACTCCAAGTTAGTAGGTCAGTTTCAGCCTAGAAGCTCACTGTCCATGAATCTGTTGAGATAATGAGGGCTGGGAATTATTATAACTAGTATCAGCAGCAAACATTTATCTGCAGCCTCTCTATGTACAGAATAGTGTATGTCTTCTGTTCTGTTCATGGTTGTATTCCCAGTGCCTGACACAGTGTCTGGCCCATAGTAGACACTCGATAAACAGTGAGTACAAAAATGAGTCAAGAAGAACTAGGAAAACGAAGAAATACACAAGGCATAGCCACTCCCTCCAAAGATTTATGATATAGTCAAGTTGACTGGGCCTAAAGAGAAAAAGGGAGAAGCGGTGGAACAGTTAAGTCAGTCTACATAAATGCCCTAGAGCATCACGCAGGAATTACCGGAGGGGTGAAGGCTTCTCTCCTCGGTGGGAGCACTGGTGTTGAATGACAAGCCTCCCAGTCTTCACAAAGAGTAACACCACCTGGAAGACCTTTTATTGTGCTTGGGGGCTGTACTTTATCAGCAGGGGGAGATTTTAGATACTTTCCTTTGTCAGTGAGTTCATCCTGGACAGGGCGCAAAATAAGCAGAATGAAGTTTGTAATAACAAGGATGCAGCTTTCAGTTTGGTATTGCCAAAGAAAATGCTGGAAAGGGGAGTGAGATTCTTTTCACAATTGGTTGTGGTCTGTTCATTTTATTTTTAACCTCCAGCAAACATAACTCAATAATGCTACAGTTCTCTAGAAAATGGCACATCTCCTTTTCAGAGTGCTTTGGAGACATTTTCCTCTTTCCCTCCTCCTGTCCCTCCTTGCTTTCCTTCCTTTTTCCTCTCCTTTTCATCTTTCCTTCCTATAGCATTAATCGGGCAACTAATAATCAATAAAAACTTACTGGGAATTGTGTTCCAGGTAATACGACAAGCAAAAAAGATGCAGAATTATGTAAAGGAAATCCATGACTTATAGGAACTCAGTTTGAAAGTGGCAAATGGCCAAGGAAACATAATCACGTCCACATGACACATGTTATAACAGTAAAAAAAACTTTATTATGATACTGTCAGGAGCATAGAGGAGGGCTCAACTGACTGTCCAGGAGTGAAGAAAGGCTATGGCATTTGAACTGGGTCTTGAAACAAAAGGAAGCATTAGCTGATGAAAAGAGGTGAGGTATTCCAGGAAGTAGAAATATCATGTGCAAAAGCCCAGAGTTAGGAAATGACGTGGCCAATTCAGAGAGTCTAGTAGTGTGAGGAGTGACAGGTGATAAAGCCAAAGTGGCAAGTTGCAAATAAGTTCTGAAGGGTCTGGTCTGTTAGCAAGTTTGGATTCGATCCTGTGGAAGTTAGGGAATGGCTATTGACAAGGACAGTATAACAGAATCGCAGCTGTTTTTTTGAGCTTATTAAAGGGAAGATTCAGAAGTGGAACTGGGAGGGAAGCCAGCTAAGGGGCTGTACAGTAGGGCAGGACAGAGAAAAGATTCAGAGCTAAGACATGGGGAGGGGCAAGGGACTAAGGGGGACTAACTTTGAGTAATATTTCTGCACGAGAATTGACAGAGTATGGCAACCAGTTGTTTTCGAAGGGTGAGAGAGAGGGAAGAAGAGAATAACTCAGGTTTCCAGCTTGAGAAACTGGTCATGTGATGATGCTATCAGGTAGGCAGAGAGCAAAAGAGGACAAGCGGGTTTGGCGGAAGATGGTAAGTTCAGGTATCGACACACTGAACTCATGTGTCTGAGATAGATGATATCTGAAAACATGACAGTGGATAAAGTCACCTAGAAAAAGTATACAGTAGTGGAGAAAAGGACCAAGAATATAAGCGAAGGAACTCCAACAGAAAAGGGATATAAAGACTAACCCAAAGCCAGGACTAACGATGAATCCTTTCCCATCTGCGGGGTCAGTCATATAGGCGGGGCAGCAGGAAGAAACCAGCACCACAGAGGCGCAGCATCAAGCTGGCCTCACTGCCATGCTGCCTGACTGGTTCTCTGTTTTTATGAACTGGAGTCTTGATTCCCTGTCTTTGCTCAAGTTCCTATAATGAACCCGTGTTTTATTCTCTTTCCTCAGTATCCCAGTCCCTGCAGCCTGAGTCCTTCCTTAGGTTCCTAAGACAGAAGTCTTGCCTCTTGGCATCCAGGTTTATTTATTCCCTGGTGTTAAAATCCTGAGATGCCCTGTCTGTCCTCACTCACATACCCTGTTGATACCTAGAACTCTCTGGGCTTGCTTATAATCCCTAGGGGCATCTGGGTTGTGTTTGGGTAGCTCTTGCTAACAAGCAATGACAGACTCTCATATTACTACAGTTCAATACACTTACAGCTATTATTTCCTAAAACTGCTATTCGTTAATTCCACAATGTCTTCATTTAGTGCATGTATTTGACAATTCTTGGGTGCCTACTGTGTGCCATGATTGTTCTAGCTGCTGAGGATGCAGTGGTGAGTAAAACAATGTACCTTCCTTCATAGGGCTTGTGAACTAACTAACAGAGGGGACAGATAAACAATTTAAGTACCTAGTGGGCCAGATGGAGAAAAATCAAACCACCTGGCAGGAAGGAGGAGGCTAGAATGGAGGGAGGGGGCTCCTAATTCACAATGTCAAACTGAGAAGACATCACTGAGAAAGTAAGCTTGAGTAGAGACCTAAAAGAAGTGAAAGAGAAAGAGGGAAAAAGAGTTATTGACTCCTGCTGGCAGGGAAGGGACAAGTATTCCAGGCAGTGGGAGCTGTAAGAGCAAAGGCTGAGGCTTTGGTGACTTGGCCTGGTGTGTTAAAGAAACGAGAATTCTATTCTGGGGTAGAAATTGTCGGGGAGGGATTAGTGGTGGCAGGACGTAACCTGGAAGAATCTTTCGATAACTGAAAATGTTTGGACTTCTATTCTGATAAGTGTAAGTATTCAGTCAGAGGAGTTGATGTAATCTGTCTGAAAGGAGCATTCTGGCTGCTTGATACAGAATAGCTTGTAGACAAAATCAGAAGCTGGGAAACTAGTTAGGAGTTGAGAGCAACAATCCAGGGGAGAGGTTGGTGGCCTGGACCAGGTTGCTTGTGGTGGGAGTGGTGAGAAGTGGCTGGATTCTGGATATGACTTAAAGGTAGGATAAGCAGCGTGATGGTTTGATGTACTGTTAGACAAACAGAAGTCAAGAAGGACACCCCAAGGTTTTTGGCCTAAGAACAGTGGAGTGCCATTTAAGGAGATGAGGATTAATGAGGCGGGGGAGTTCAATTTGAGACATGGGAGTTAAATTTGGGATGTCTGGGAAGCCATGTCCTAGGCAAGCAGGGAGAGGATCCGGTGCCCCAGTGGGGCTGGCCTTAGACGGCGGCATCGTAGGGTGTGGACAGGCCATCCATGGACCCGGAGGGAAGGTGAGGTGTACAGGGACACATGCAGAGTGACTGGAAGAGGGAGCAGGTGAGGATTTGGGGAGCTCTCCTGTGACTGCTTCTATTTTCCCAGTGAAATAGGAAACCAGGTCAGCAGTTGAGAGTAAGGGTAGGTGAAGGTGTGAGGAGGTTTTAAGACAGAGAAGGTGTGAAACAGTCTTCTAGGACGGTGTTTGTCAGTTTCAGCTCATGACCTAATTGTGAGTCTTCAAATCAATGTAGTGATTTGAGATCAATTTAATGACTTTAAAAAGTAAAATTTTAAATGAATTTGTTGCATGTATTAAAAGTGAGAATTGCTTAATGAAAGCTTTATTTCAGGTGCATGTGTGTATGTGTGTGTGCTGGGTTGTAGCAAGATATTTTCAAAAGCACTGGCCCAGGGCAGTGGGAGGAAATGAACAAGAAGGGACTGTCAAAGTCAGGGACTGAGTTACTGGTCATATAATTGACATATTTTCACATAAATAAGATTAGAATATAGATTCATAAGATCTTGGCTTTGGGCCTCCCACTCACCTCTACCTCCACTATAGGAGACTTTTATGTCGGAATATTTTCGATGGGACACTCATCAGCTTAAAGGTTCTAGATTTCAGAAAGTAACTTTCCTCTCTATAAAAAGCAGGGCCCTCACAATACTCTCTGAGATGTTAAAGTAGTGAGTAGAGCGTCTGGCAGTGGGGCTTTGGAATTCAGTGTAGTTAATATGAAGTTTAACCTTATAATATAATACTAAACTTGATGGCTCCCCCCCCACCCCGGTTTTAGAGAGCTTTAAATGCTCTAAAACAAAACCAGTGTCAGCACACCAAGAAACCTTGTTTTTGTTCAAACTTTAGCCCAGAATAATACCATCTGGCTTTTAAATGTATGCTCTCTCCCCTTATACTGCACTAACTGAAAATTTAATGGATGATTGAGCTAATTTTCCTGCCTATATTTTCAAGGTTTCTCGTTGGATCTGCAGATGAGTCCAATCAAATATAATTTTATTTAGGAAAACATTTGTTCATTTTAAAGAATTTATAAGCCTCAGTTCCTGAATATTTTCCCTGCAAAACAGGTTAATGAATAATAGTTAAGAAATATGTCAACAGGTGCTGTGAAAATGGCCATTTATATTTTTTATTCTAATGATCTCAGGTTATTTCCTAGACATTGTAATTTAGAATAACAGAAGTACTTCTCCAGTTCTATATTTTGATTGTTAAAAATGGTTTTGAAATTAACTCAAATCAATTTTCTATGTACCCATTGATTTCTAAATCATTTACGAGTTTTTTTTAAGTACTTTTTCCTTATTGTAAAGGTAATATCAAACTTAGTTCATTAGACAGGATATTAGACATAAATATTATACCTTGAATGTATTTTTCCTTTGCAATGTTGTTCTTTTTCTACTGTATTTATTCTGATTCATATAAAGTTGAAACAGTGAAGTAACAAAAGCAGAAATGACAATGAGGACTCATAAAAATGTACAGTTTGCCTACATCAGTAAGAGTGTGCTGGTTTATAACACTATTTAATCTTAGTTCAATTGTAAATCAAAACCAAATAGAATCTGAACCCACTTTCTATTGCTTTGGGGATTATCAGTCTATATTCTAGGATTCTTTCAGTAGTTTCACTTCTCTAAATGCCAAGAGAATTAAAACTGCGAAACAGGAACATGAAATGCTTATCTTACGTTCTGTGGATCGCTCTGCTATTCCTTTATCCAGACCCTTACTTTTTTTTTTCTCTATGTAAAATGTTTCTTTAGGAAAAACACAGGTTTACTTCCTCTTCCATCGCTTCCAATAAGACCTCTACCATGGAAAGCTCTCTCTCCTTCCATTTTGCAAGCCTCAACAAGTCTGCTGCTGAGTCAGAACCTCCTTTTTTCCCCTGATGTGAGAAATCTTTCTCCCTTGAAAATTCATAAAGGTTTGGAAATGTTGAGCCTCCCTAGGGGGAAGGCGCGGGGGTGCCAGAATGAATGCGGTGGGGAGGAGTCCCACACACGGTAGTCCTGATGGTGGCACTTTAAACGCTTTCTGAAATAGGAGGACTTGGAGCCGGCCCAGGGTTACCACGGGAGCTCTCCTCGGAACCCATTATATGCGTATCTGTGTGTAAATAACCACACGGAGCCGTGTTAGGTTCCAGGGACTTTGTTCCTCATTACTGGAGTGAAAATGTTTGGTATATGGCCGCGGCCTCGTGTTTACCCTACAGAAAACACCTTCATGCGGCTGCCGGAAGGTAGATGACAGCGCGCAGCACGAAAGGCTGAAAACTAAAACCAGCGCTAAAACTCGCTTCGTACCGCGACCCGAGGGCTCCGAGTCGGGGCCCGAGGTGTGGGCGACCCGCTCGGCGGTCTGCACGGCGGCCAGAGCCTCGCACCGGCGAGTGGGTCAGAGGACCCCCGCGCCAAGCCCGGAGGCCAGGAGAGGGCAGGATCCCCGCTCCGTCGCGCCGCGGGCCACGCGCCGCCGCGATCACCGAGGGCCACTCCCAGTGGGGCTCCCCGGCCTCAGTTTCCCCGGCCAGCGCCGCCTAGGGAAGCCCCTGTCCCTGCGGCTGGGCTCATGTGACCGAGGGCGAGGCCGAGGTGACAGGAAGGAGGCGGGGCCCCGAGGGAGACGGGGCGGGGGTGACGCGTGCGACCCACTGCAAGCTTTGCCTGGACCCCACGCGGGAAGAGGCCGTTGCCCAGAAACCGTCCGCGCCCGCCGCGCGTACTCGCCCTCGCGCCCGCGCCCGGCGCTCAGACCTCCTCAGCGATCCGACGCCCCAACCGGCCTCTCCCTTCCCTAGGATCAGGAGAAGCCTGAGGAGACGCGCCGCTCGCGCCCGCGCTCCCCCGCCCTCCCGCGAGCGCGAGCGCGCCCCCGGCCAGGCCTGCATATTAATAAGGGGCGGGACGGGGCGGGGCAGCGCGGGCGCGGGGCCTCGAGTCCGCGCGTGCCGGGACGCACCGCGGGGGGCGGCGCGATTGTGAGGTGGCGCTGACGCACGTTCCGGGGTTCTTAAGCGATCCGGGCGGCAGCGGAGGCGGTGGCGGCGGCGGCGCCCGAGCCGGTCTCGGGAGGTGGCGGTGATCGCCGCGAGGGGTGGCAGGGCCGAAGTCCGTGCCCCTGGCTCAGTCACGGTGTCCCTCTCTCACTGACTCCCCCTCCTTCCACCACGGCCGCGCCGCCCCAGATCCGGCGGCTTCTTAGGCGGGGCAGCGGACGGGGCGCGTCTCCTCCCGCTGCCACCGGCCTGATAAATGCGGGACTTCGGGTTTGGGGTGCAGCAGACAGCCCCGCTCAGAAGCAGCAGCCCTGGGTCCCTGTTCAGCGGCGGGACATACCGTCCCCACGCCGCGGGACTCGCCACGGCCGCCGCCCCACTGCCCTCCGCCACGCCCTTCGGCCGGCTCTCGCCGCCGCCGTTGCCTGTCACCGGCATCTCGGAGGCCGCCTCCCCCTTCTCTATCCCCCTCGGCTGCGGCGGCGCGGACAGCCCGGCCGCAGCCGCTTCCTCTTCCTCCCCGTTCCTGGCGCATCAGCAGACCATGCAGGATGAGCTGCTGCTGGGGCTGACACAGCAGCCGGCGCGGCCGCTCTCGGGGGCGGCGGCCGCGGAGAAACTCCCCAACCACCACCCCGGCGGCGGCACGAACGCGGGTGTGACCCACCTCCTCCCCTCCCAGGACTTCAAACCGAGTCTGCACCACCCCTCCTCCTCCTCCGCCTCCTCCTGCTGCTGCTGCCGCACCTCCTCCCCGCAGGACTTCAGTAAGCGGCAGCAGCAGCAGCTGAGCAGCCAGAAGAGGAAAGAGTTCAGCCCTCCCCACCTTCCCCACCCTTCGGACTCGAAGCCTCCACCGCCGCCGCTCCACTGCCCCGGCCGGTTCAGCCCGCCTCCGCCGCCGCCCGGCCCTCTCCTCCAGCCGGCGCAGCTCGTCCAACGCCAGCAGCAGCAACAGCAGCACCAGCAGCAGTTCAGCCTCCCGCACCCGCAGCACCTCCCACCGCAGGACTTCGCCCCGCGGCAGCTCCCGGCCGACCTGCCCCCGCTCCGGCAGCTCCAGCCTTCGCCGCCCTCAGCGCCGCGGCGCCGCCACGGAGGGGCGGGCAGCCCTCGCAAGACCCCGGCCGCGGGCGAGGGCAGCGCCGCCGAGCCCCCCAATGCGGGCTTGGCCCCCTCGACGCCGCCGGTGAACCCCGCGCCGGGCTCTATGGAGTCCCCCAACCACCCTCTGCTCAACAGCCCCAGTAACCTCCTGCCCGGCGGGGCGCTCGGCGCGGGCGCCTTCAGCAGCCTGCAGAGCCCAGACCTTCCGCACCCGGGCGGCGGCGGCGGCGGGGGCGGGGGGCCCCCCGGAGGCGGAGGGGGAGGCGGCTCCGCGTCGCCGCCGCCGCCGCTGCCCGGCTTCGGCACCCCCTGGTCGGTGCAGACCGCGTCGCCGCCTCCCCAGCCCCAGCCCCAGCCGCCGCCGCCGCCCCAGCAGCAGCCGCCGCCTCCGCCCCAGCAGCCGCCGCAGCCGCAGCCGCCGCAGCCGGGCTCGTCGGCCGCCACCCCGGGTGGCGGCGGCGGCGGCGGCGGCGGCGGCTCGCTCAGCGCCATGCCGCCGCCCAGCCCCGATTCGGAGAACGGCTTCTACCCGGGGCTGCCGTCTTCCATGAACCCTGCCTTCTTCCCGAGCTTCTCGCCCGTGTCCCCGCACGGCTGCGCAGGGCTCAGCGTGCCGGCGACCGGCGGCGGCGGCGGCGGCGGCGGCGGCTTCGGGGGCCCCTTCTCGGCGGCTGCCGTGCCCCCGCCGCCGCCGCCCGCCATGAATTTACCTCAGCAGCAGCCCCCGCCGCCCGCGGCGCCGCAGCAGCCGCAGAGCCGGAGGTCGCCCGTCAGCCCGCAGCTCCAGCAGCAGCACCAGGCGGCGGCCGCCGCCTTCCTGCAGCAGAGGAACTCCTACAACCACCACCAGGTACGGCGGGCGGCGGTCCGCCTGCGCCGCGGGGCCGGGGACACCGCGGGCGGGGGCGCCCCCGAGGAGCGCTGGCGAGGAGCTCTCGCCCGAGTAAGAGTGGGACCCGGAGGGCGGAAAAGGGCGACGGGACTCGGGACACCGTCCCCGGTGGGGTGGGAGGGCTGTGGCCACCATGGGCTGTGGGGCTCCCGGGGCGGGTTCGGCTGGAAGCGGCCCGGGCCGGGCGCCCCCTCGAACTCTCCGGCGCGGCGGTGGGGGCTGGGGCAGGGACGGAATGGCGTCCCTCCCGCCCCTCGGAGCGGGCGACCCTCGCGAACCCAGGTCCCGCCGGCGACCCCCTCCCCGGGGGTCCGCCGTCCGGGTTCCTCGAGTCCGGAGACACAGCTAGGACGAGCCTGGGTTCGGGGACTGGGGGACGCGGGACCGGCGGGCTCGGGCGGCGGCCTCAGAGGAGGAGCGGCCGTGGGAAGCAAACTGGGGAAGGGGAGTGATTACCGGAGACGGTGCGTGTGGAGAGCCCGTGACTCTTCCCCGTCGTCCAATGAGGGAACGGGCGGAAAGGCCCCCTTTTTCTTTCGAGTTTGTTTTATTCCTAATTGGTCGGCGAGGGCTGTCGCCGGCGAGGCTGTGGCCGGCCCGCACAACCTGCCGCGGGACCCGGCGTCCGAGGGGCCGCCGGGCTGCGCGCCTCCTGCCGACCTTCCCGCTGCGTGGGTCGGTCCTCTGAGCTGTCAGATGACTTCGAAAAAGAAACTGGTAGTGACGGCTCACTTGGTTGAGACGGAGATGCTCCCAAGCCAATGTTTGGCTACTATTTTGTAGGTTTTAAAACTAAACGAGTTTGAGATTAGTGTGTTACCTTGAAGAGAAGACTTTTACATTTTTGGGGGTGGCCTTAACCTTCCCTTGACTGATAGGGTGTGTGTATTTTCAGCGGGTAATGTAATTATGAAATCACTGCGGGCAGGCTTTTTGATTCATCCGGGTCCTTTCTGATTCAAGGTCTGTTTTGTTATCCTCTCAGTACAACGTTTGAGTGACCGCTGGGTTGGTTAATCGACACTGAAAGGGTATTTTGTTGTTCTTTTTTGATCTAGTCAGCGTTTATTATAGCGATCATTCTAAGGCCAATTTCATGATTAAAGATACAGGGAGAAACAAAAATGGACCTTAACCAATGCCGGCTTACTCTTATAACTTTTTCCATTGGTCAGTTAAAGTTTTGAAGGGTTGACCATTTTAAAAGGTGAATACTATATAAATTAACTAAAGTAACAGTTAACAGTTTATTTAAATTAATCAGAACAATAGTTAACAGTTTTTATTGAAGAGTCACTGGTTTCGCTCTGAGAAAGGAGAATGTGGCCTAGAAGGATTCAAAATACTAATTTTGAAATAGCATTCCACTCTTCTGTGATTTGCGTGTCTTGAGCAACTATCTTGTGGGTGTCAGGGTCTTCATTTTTTAACTGGAGACTTGCCACAGAAAATTAAAAGTATTTTTTTATTCTTAAAGCTGTGATACATGGTCAGAAGACCATATACCATGATCTATATTTAACTATAATCTGTTTTTTGTCAAAAGACGGGTCTCAAAGTGGAGTGTAAGAGGTCACCCAGCTGTCATGTGGAATTTTAGATCATGGGAAGAGAACTTTGAACGCAATCAGTGAGGAAAGTAAGGCCCTCAAGAATGGAGTGGTTCCAGTCCATGATCCCTTAACTATGCTTTTGAACTGTCAAGGGGGGAACGTGGTATATAATAAAGATATTAGCATTTAAAACAATTTTTAACAGGTACTATAGATCAGGTTTTAAAACAACCTGTAAGAAGCAGGTTTAATTTTAAGGGTGCTTGACTTAACAGTAACTTATTGACTTAGAGTAACTGCATGGCCCATACTTCTTTGGCTAAATGTTAACACAAAATTATTAAATTATAAACTTACTGACAATATAATTACTAGCAGTTAACACAACTTATAGTTGTAGTTCCTTGGTGGGTTTTTCATTCTTTGAGGACTTAACTTTTCTTGCCATTGATTCTAGTTTGGAATATAATTTAATTTTGAAAATGAATGAAGTTAATGGAGACTTGTATTATTAAAATCTCTATTAGAATGATGAAAGCATCTAGCTCTTTATCTTAAATATATCTCAGTGTATTCACCTATGGGTAATGTCAAATTGCTTAACAGTTCATGGATAAGTAAGTGAAATAAAACCTAAAGAAAATTTAAAAGAAACTGCATTAAAACTGGAATAAAGTATCTTGAAAGTTGAATAAACAGTGAAATAAAAGACATTATTTCTTGTATTTTTCCTATCCCCAAAATCATTTTTAATCCATGTAATAGAATAACACCAAATGTTATCATTATCCACGTTTCTTATAGTGGTACAACTTGTTTTGGAAACCTAGTCTAAATATTACACTCATACAATTGAGACATTTTAATTAATAAAGACCATATTTTTAGTTGTGTGCCTAGCAGAGTATGGTTGCTTTAAGATTATAGTGTAGTTTGTATCTTTAAGGATCTTCAAAGTTAATTTCAATTTAAAAGTATTTTTTCTTCATATTTGTAAGGTATATAGTTCTCTCTGAAGGAAAAAAAGTAACTGCACTTTCTATTTTAGTAATTGTCATGAAGTATTTGCTTCATTCATTATATGTATAGTAAACAAGAGTCTATAAACTCACCTAGCATTAAATGAATGTTTTCGTATAGCAAGATCTCAAGCCTATTACCTTTTATAAGCTAGTTGAGATACATTCTGTTGCCTTTATATTTTTCATTTTTTTAAGATCATATACATTTTTAGCTCAGGCCTAAATTTGAGTTTGAACTATAAGCTGGTTAAATGCCTATAATTTAAGTAGATGTATTTTCCCCAGCCTCTTCTGAAACAATCTCCCTGGAGCAACCATCAGAGCAGTGGCTGGGGCACTGGAAGTATGTCCTGGGGCGCAATGCATGGCAGAGATCATCGTAGAACTGGAAACATGGGAATTCCAGGAACTATGAATCAGATATCTCCATTGAAGAAACCGTTTTCTGGTAATGTCATAGCACCACCGAAATTTACTCGCTCTACTCCATCACTGACTCCAAAATCTTGGATTGAAGATAATGTGTTCAGAACAGACAACAATAGTAATACACTCTTACCCTTACAGGTAAGAATGGTATATAAATGGCCTTATTTCTAATGTTAATCTTTCAAAATAGGGAATTGGGTGGTGGTAGTAGTAGTAGTATAAAATTAGCAGATTAAAGGAGAGAAAGTTCTAATTTTTAAGCATGTGATTTAATTATCAAAGGATAAAATAGCTATATAGAGAAGACTGGGACTAAAAGAAAATCTCTAAACACATAATAGAAAGTAAGCTTTATAAAATATAGAAAACCCTGCTGCATTGCTTAAATACATAGTGAAGCTTTTAATTGGCAGCTCCATAAGAATGCCTCCATTCATTAATCTTTAATAGGTCACCAAAATGAGTTTCTCCTCTAATATAGCTAAACTAAAGTGTTCTGTAATTGCACATATATTTGACTATGATCAGCTGTATGTATATTCAGATAGTACAGCTGTGATTATGGCAAAATAATATTAGGGCTTTTCACATCAAATTAAAATTTGTCCACTAGTTCAGGGACTATTTTTTTCTGTATGTGGCCTAACAGTTGTGATGATAAGACTTTTTTCACGGCTTTTAATATTTTGTTGATATTAAAGTCCCCTTGTGACTATTTAAAATGAGACTTTTTCCCCTGAAACCATTAGAGGGTAGAACAAAGATATGCAATAGGGAAAACTTGGATTTTTTTTTTCTTTTCATTCTTTCTCCCCTCCCCCTTTTTTTTTGTGGGTGGGTACGGGTAAGAGAACTGCTTATTTCTGATGAAAACTTCTATGCTATTGAAGGTGAGATCTAGTTTGCAGTTGCCAGCTTGGGGCTCAGATTCACTCCAAGATAGTTGGTGCACTGCAGCCGGAACATCCAGAATAGACCAGGTAGGCTGCACAGTGTGTATTTCTCAGGATTTTGGCTAGGAGTTTAGTATTTGTATTATGAGTAGGATTTATTATTTACTTTCCAATTATAGCTGTTTAAGCATATGTCAGAGAGTGTTAAAGCAATTTACTTTTAAAGGGTCACTTGACTTAACTATTTAATATAAGATGTTTTGTTTTTAAATTTAAAAGTAGTTCATAATCATTTTATATTTCCTAAACATAATAAATTTGTTTTTGGAAAAGAGAATCATATACCCAAGAGCACCTGACTTTAAACATCAGTCAAACTGAACATATTTTATCTCTTTTCAGAATCATTTGCAATTAGGTACAAAATCATATGTTTACTTAGCATTTAATTTTACATTTCATAAATGTCTTACAGAATTTTTAATAAACTTTTTTCATGGTATCTACTGTATTTGCCTTGAGTTTTCTAAACCCTATGTTAGTTTAGTTTTTCACCTTTATAAAAAAACTTCACAGCATTTCTCTATTCTAAATTTTGATACTGCTATTATATACTGTCTTCTTCCAAATAATCAGCTTCCTATGGAAAAGCTCTGAGTCAAAAAGCTGAGAGTCAGTCTTAATCAAATTACCTTCAAGTCCTTTGTAGTCACAAAATGCTGTCTCTCTTCCTACAGATGAAATTTGAGTGCATACTGGGTCTCAGGTGATGAGAATTATTACAGGACAAACAGAACACTCAATCCTCACATATAAGGATCCTTTCCTACAGAGCCCGAGTTTGAATGAGCATAGACTTGACTTTGTGAGAGTCCACTGAATGGAGTTATGTTATCCTTAGTTACTTTATCAACTTGAGATGATTTTACAAGTAAGGACTGAATAAATAGATTAATACTACATTTGTAAATAGCATTCAAATCTGGAGTGTTGGCAGTAACTTCAATAATCAAACATTAGCACTTGTTTTAAACAAGTACTACCTATTTGCCAGAATACTCCTGCCAGTATTTATCTCATGTAATTTGTAATTGATTGTCTTGTTAATGTTGTAATGTTATCCATCTATTTCTACTTTCTTCTCCACTCTGGCTCAGATAGGCTTTATTAGTGACATTTTTATGGTAGCATTTTTATGGTTTTCAAATTAAATACATAAATGCCTAGGAGATGGTATGTTTAGAAGAGGAAAATTATGATAATTATTTTGAAGGTGGCAAGGGACATGTGTTTAGATAGGAAAGGACATAATTATTTGAAGAGCTTGTGCAGGAAGAAGCAAGAGGATACATATATGAAAGGAATATGTATCTATGGAGGAAAAAGAAGACAGATGAGCTGCTGTGAAGGATCCAGGGGGATGGGGGACAGATGTTGAGAAATTAGGTCATTAAGAAGTCTTCAGTTGATAGAATAATGCTTGAGAGTAGGTAGAGGTGATAATGAAGGGAAATTTTCAAACTGGGCTCTGCGGAGTGCCCCCGGGGCTGCCACAGGATGAGGGCCATCAGCCCTCCCACTTAGACGTCATTCAAAGCCTCTCTGCTCTCACGAATTTTATAACCTGGGATTTTAAGTAAATTCATTTTAGAGAAAAAGGATTTTGATGCTTAAGGATTTTTTTTTTTTTTGGTAAACTGCCAAGATAATTGGCATTCCTTGTGGACTCTGAGCTAGCAGTGTGATGTGATGAAGTTGAAGAGAATGGTGAAGAAAAAGATAGTGGAAAGTGAACTGAACTAGAAGCAAAGGAGGTCTGAAACCTGAATCTTCTTATTCTTCCTCTCACAATCTTTATAACATTGAATGACACAGTTTATGGGCTTTCATATCTTTGGGTCATGGTTTCCTTATTTATAAAAGTAGGACCTTGAACTAGATCATGTAAGGCCTTTTTGGTCAACTCTTATACTTTCTTTCATCTATTGTGGCCATTTCTTTTGCTCCTTGCTCCCCACTCCCCTCCCCCCATTCCTTTATTTTTAGAACACGAAGGTTTTGGTTTATTGCGGGGAAGAGGTGGGCATTGGTCCTAGGCAGTGGAGGTGTCCTGTATGACCTTCCATCCCACCTGGTCTTAAAAGCAATGTTGCTATCTCCTTTGAATACCGTAAGAGTATTTATTACACAAAATTTGTTCTGTGTTTCTATCTTTCCATAAAAGGTTGAGGTATTTGAAGTTGAGGTTCTTAGAAATACAGCAGCAGCTAGAAACTGCAATTGGTATCTTAAACAGCTGAGTAGTTCCTTCGTGTTTGGCAAAGTTTAAAATTATAGAAAATACTTAAGAGACTTAAATATCTGGGGAGATTATTTTCATTTCTGCTCTGTTTTCATCATATACAACATTTTAATACTAATATATTTTAGTTAACAAATACATTATTTAAAAACATTTAACTTTTTAATTCCTTTAGTCTCAAATTGACTTAGGCCTAAAATATACTAAATTCTAGAACTAATATCTTAATTCTTATACCTGGATACTTCAGGCCTTACCTATACTAAGAGCTGGACATGTAATTGAATTTAGTAAATGAGAAAGAAATAGTTTTATAGATTAGTTTTATTTCAGTTGTATGTAAAATTTTTCAGGTTGGCATTTCCTTATTTAAAATAGCATATTTTTTATGGAAAAGCTTCAAATTTAAAACTTTTAAAAAACAAATGTAAATTGTTAAGCACATTTGTGACTTTAAAACGAATGTTACATATTTCTATTAATTTTTAAGGCTAATAATTACTTTTATTTAAAAAACTCAGATGGTTACTCATGCAAGAAGTCATACCCAACAGTATGAGTTCTAAATTACCTTAACATTGATTTTTCAAGTAGATATTAAGGCTACAGTATATTTATTCATTAATATTGAATGTTTTAATTCCAAGAGTAATATATCAGTAGCTGTGATTATTACTTACAAATGTACATTTGGCATCTCAGCTCTCTAAGTGAAGCAGTATCATGCCTTTAAAACTGATAGAGCCTGTGAGGCCTGTGGGTGTTGACCTGTTCTCCAGCTGGGGAATTACCTATGTGCTTGGCTGTGGACTTCTGTTCTTACAGAAGTTCTGCCTGCAGTCCCTTAGCACGTCGCATAAACCACCTTGAATTAATAGAAGATATTTTCTACTAATCTTTAATATCCAGGCTATTAGGATAAAATAATAAATGATAACATGAGGGTCTCAGAAAAATACATCATTTGGAGACTTTATTAACCTTACACAAAAAACAATATATAGTAACAGACCAATTTTTCATTTAATAAAGCACTCCTTAAATTGTGGTTGTTCAACTAAATGAGTTTTATGGACATTGGTAGTCATCAAACTGTCGCACCTGCTGAAAATGGGACAGAATGGGATCTCTTATGTATGTTTAAGTATTGGATGCTTTTTATATTTCCTATCCTGTGTTCAGTTCTTTAATGGCACTCAACCCATTCTTATACCAGACATTTTCTACTTACCCTTCCATTTTCCTTAACCATTGTGGCTTTGGCCATTTGGGGCCTTGAAACATATATATATATGTATATATATACACATACATATATGTGTATATATATACACACACACACACATACACATAGCTTTTTCTTTTCTTTTCTACTTTGTGCAGATCACAATAAGAAAGGAAGCTCAAGAAATGTATATTCATTATATATGTATGTGGTGGTAGTGCTTTAATTGCCCTCAGGGATATATGGGAGGAAATACTGTTCTTTGCCTCTGAGAAGGTGAAAGTCCAGTTGGATGAATAAGGGATATCTGTGTGGAACAGCTAGAGAATGATGTGGGAGAGTATGAGACTGAGAGCCACGCTGTGCAGGGAGGCAGAGCAGCACATCGTCTGCTGCTGATTCACTATGGTTCAGTAGCAGACAGTATAATCAGCAATATGTGATCAGTAGTTACTTAAAATTGAGAACAATATTAGTACAACTTTGCTTTTTTATTTTAAATCAAAAATTGGAGAACTAAACACAAAAATAAAACAAAAGCTGATTTTTCTACTTAGGCAGAAGAATATATAGGCTCAAGCATCTGGTATAACTTGAAATATGATGATACAGGCTTTTTCTGTAATCCATCTCCTTTTTCTTAGGGAAGCTATATCGTTGTCAAAGGAACAAATTTTACTTTACTGCTTTTTAAATAGAACACGGTTTTGAATATATCCAAGCAAAAATATAACCCATGAAAAGTTCCATTTTAATTAAGTTTAAGTTCTTTTGTTGTGTTTTACTACTGTTGTTGACCTCATTAGTTATTTTTCAGAGTTTATAATCTTTCTCAGCTCATCTTTTTTTAAAATTAGGATGACTTTGTTCTTCCTGTGTGTTTTGGTCTTTCTAGGACTTCATTGTTGTTTCCGTAGTTTTTGTGGCATATGTCTGGGTTTAAGAAAATAATAAAATGCTAGAATATAAGAGATTATAGTTTTTCCACCAATCTGTTCTAATTTTTGCCTGTTTATTGTTGTGGGATTCTGTAATCTCTGTTTCTGAAAGCCTGTTTAGTTGATTCTTTGCCTCACAGCTTTCATATTTAAAATAGATTTAGGTACACGACATTGTAAACTGACTATGACTCAATAACTCAATAACCCAGTAACTCAGTAACTCAATAAATAACTCAATAACTCAATGAATGAATGAATGAATGAATGAATGAATGAATGCAGTTTTATTGGTAAAATAAAATAAAACAGATTTGGGTAAACTTTCCCTGTTAGAGATTCTTACTTTTGTGAAATATCTTGGCTATTTTCAAATAGCCATATGGTAATAAATGTAAGTTACATTGCTATGATTTTCCATCGTTATTTATGCTAATCAGCATCGGTGCATTTACAGTTACTTCAAAATGGTTTGAGGATTTCCATTTAGCTTTTAAACTAATGGCAGTTTGTTAGGCTTCCTTTATATCTGATCCTTGTCTCAGTTTATCACTTAATGGTTGAGTACCTATTCTGTGGAGCATTCTGAGAAGTCTTTGTAGTCCTTTATAATTACCAGTTAAAAGTATAGTCTTTGTCCTAACTGAGCTAAACTTAAACGTTTTTGCAGAGTTTTTATGTTAGAGATAAAATACTGTTCACTCAACAAATGTTTGAGAGATAGTTTTTCCATAATTAGGAGGTCCTTACCCCTAATTAACTTAAAAGTTTAATGGGAGAGTCAGGAAAACCAAGTCAGTTATGAACCAAGTACAGTAGAAGCACAAAAAAATGGAAGTATTTGGTTAGATTACTAAAATTGTATGTCATTTTTGTACGAGGGCCATGCTCTTCTCTAGTCCACTTTCATTTATTATGTACTACTTTGAGTCTTTTGCTTTTCTATTACTTCTGTTATTTTTAAAGTGGACTTTAGGCATCATTTAATTCGACATGATTATTTTATTTCCTAGAAGATGGAACAGAACCTAAAAAAGGTTTAGCTCAGTTCTTCTTAAAGTATGGTCTTTTGGACCAGCAGTGTCAGTATCACTTGGGAAATTATTTGAAATACGTATTCTCAGGAGCCACGCCAAACATACTGAATCAGTCTCTTGATGAGTCCCAGCAAGCTGTGTGTTTAACAAGCCTTCCAGATGATTCTGAAGCATACTCAAGTTTGAGAACCACTGTTGCATATAGCTCAGTGATTCTTGGTGCCTCCCTCCCCAAGGTCATTGTTCTAGTGAACACCTATCACTGATGGGTGTGTGATACCTCAGGAGACTTCAAGTAAAAATAAGGGGTACTAGTGTAGCTGTTTATTGACAAAGCTCCAGTAAGAGCCTCCAGGTCTAGCATTCTTTCCATCATTGAGTGTTAAACTTTTCACACTTTCAAATTCCTTGACAGCAACTTGTTTAGTCTGCAATAGTGTTTCTGGCCCCCTAGCTTTAAAAAAGCTGACAATATTCATGTAAACATCGAAGTAGAGTAAAAAAGTCAGCACAATCTCAGGAAAGTTTCTTGTTTTTCCCTCTGCTTCCTAAGAGACTGGCTCTGAATCTTCTCTGCATTGTGGGCTCCTTTGGAAACCCGATGAAAGCCCTAAACCTTTCAGAAAAAAAAAAAATTACATGTATACGCACGTACAGGACATTATATATAATCTCACAGTTTCTTGGTCCTTCTTGAAGCTCAGGGACCCAGTTTGAGAAGTACCTCAGTCTGATTTCTGTGGAGAGTGTTTTTCCCACTTTTCTGATTCTTCTCCTTTTTATTTCTGTGTTAATCATTTTTTAAGAATCAAAAATGGTTTGCCCTGCCTCTCCCTCATTTACATACTCTTGTGCAAGCACACATACACACACACCCCTAAAAGGGTGGGAGTTGGCACTGACATATTTTGGGAGTAGACTGCCTGGTTATCAGGGGGCACAGACCAGGGCTCGCTGTGGTGGGTCCCTGTATATATTTGTTCAAGTATACTGAGTGTATATTGAGCAGAATACAGTATAAATTCATGAGCTTTAAAGAATCAAATTCCTTCTAGTAAGCAAGTTGAGGGATTTAGCATTTCAGCAAACAAAACTTCCAGCTACACAAAAGACTTTGTTCTGAGACTTGATGATGTAGAAGATTTTCTCTGATGAGAATGCTTTCACCCTTTTCTCCTCCACCTTCCTTTTTTGCAGGGATAGGTGCAGGAGAGGGAAGGTTTAGAAATGTGGAGATCAAAATACGAGAATTTCAGAGAGCAAGATTTAAATATAAGGATTCTAGATATTAGTTCTTGTTTTGATATTAGTATTTCATGCTTTTGATTTTTGCTGTTTAAGATGTTTCTGCATTCATTATTGTGAAATTCTGACTATTAAGTTAAATAACATACAGTGTTTGATGGATGTTTAAAGTATGGTGCACAATGGAGAATTAAGCCCTTTCCTCCCAAGTGTTTATTTTTCAGGTGTCACCACTGTCTCTATTCCTAGACATAGAAGAAAAGTTTAGAAGTTAAATGACAACCAAAAATGTTTTCTCTGTGTGTAATATTTCAGGATCTTTATAAATTGAGAATGATAATGATAGAAATTATTTTACTGTATTGCATTTCTACTGCCAATGAAATAAGATTACTTTTGATATGTGATTTTGGACATAAATGTATTATTACATGTGTTGTCCTCTAGTACAGGAGCTACTACAGCTCATGAGAGCCTCAGTTGTTGACATTGTCTTGGGATGCAAACTGACTGGTAATATTGTATTAGTCAGGTGTCCTGTAAGAGTGTTTAGATAGTGTATTAATCATCGCTTTTTGAAAAAATTGCATAGGTTATATTCTTTTTTTTTTTCTTCTCTTCTAGGATCGAAGTAGAATGTATGACAGTTTGAACATGCACTCTCTGGAAAATTCTCTCATTGACATTATGAGAGCAGAGCATGATCCTCTTAAGGGTAGGTGACTTTTTTAAAAAAAAGTTTTATATCTACTGATTTGTCAAATACGGAAATATGAAAAAATAACTTTCTTGAAATATTTGCATTCACAGCTTGCAGTGGTTCCTGCCTATAATTGTCCTTTGATAACTTCTTTCTCATTTTTCTTCTACTTGTCATATCATGGGGTTTTTAAAAGGTTTTGAGGCAGAGAAACTATTCATAAAAATTGGAGCAAGTTAGGAAAAAGAATCAGCCCCACTGATCTTACACTATTAGTCTTATCACAGTTAGTAAACTATATCTGAAGAAATTCTGTTAACACACTTGTTTTCATTTGTCTGCAACATTACCTGTTAGTAATTATTTTACATTTCTTTATACAATATATCTCCTTGCCTTTTTATATTAATGGTGAATATCTGGCAAACTGTGTAAACTTGAGTGATGAGAGATAATAGTTGTCTGTTGCTGCATAATAAATAGTCCTGAAACGTAGCAGCTTAAAACAGCACTAGGCATTGATTACCTCATGCAGTTCCTGTGCATCAGGAATTCAGGAGCCACTCAACTGGTTGGTTCTGGCTCAGGATCTCTCACTGAATCACAAGCCTGGGTTACTTTGTAATCTTTCTGTTCTTAATTTTGTAGAGCCAGGTAAGAGTTCCCTTCCAAGAGTTAGCCTACAAACTCTAGAACTTCAGAGTTGACAGCAATGTGATAGCTCTGGCTGAGTTGGCAATACTGATCAGATAGCTAAACATTAGTTCTGACTCTAGATTTTGCTTGTAAAGGAGTTCCTTATCTTCTTAATTCCTTTTTTTTAAGAAGTTTGAGAAGCTCAGGGGATCATTAGTGATTGTCAGCGATGTGTGGCAGTGGAATTCTCAAAAACTAATAAAGATAGCTACACTTTTTGTTTGTTTGTTTTTTGGGGAAGGAGAAGGTTGCTTCTAACCAAAATTTAGCCTAGTTTTTTGAGTACCTGAAGTTGAGGTCTTGTTTTTTTTTCCTTCTTCCCCACCATTATCCTGACAGTTCCCGTGGCATTTGTCTTGGATCCACTGTTTAAGAATAGAAGCCGGCAAGCAGCCTGTGATTATGAAGAATTTCCCTCTGTTTATTTGATTGCCTTCTCTGGAAAGAAAACTCTTAGAAATTCTAATTCAAGATAAAGTTAGTATTAACTGTTACCAGTGGATAGTTAGAAGTTTTTCATTTGTTGTTTCTCCCAGTCTTCCTTGGAATAGCCCTTTGAACATGTTAAGAGAAAACATCAATTATCTCACTATTAATTATCTCAGTTTTTCTGTGTTATAATAAAAGTGGATGGAAACCTAGAAAGGAGACTTTGAAAAAGAAAATGGAAGCAGTGTAAGGCTAAGAGGAATTTAATAGTTTAAAAAAAAACTCGTGACTTCAAAATTCTTTTGTTAGAAAAACTATCTTTGGCTGTGGGAAGGGGAAAAACGTGCTCACTACCATCTTTAGGAATCATGATGACATATCTGTGTTTCTCATTGGAGTATTTTATGTTACACATTTATTATGGCAGGAAATAGAGAAAAAAATTGATAAAACTTCTCTACATAGAATAAAGAAATACGACTGGTACTTCTGCCAAATAGCTATCATAGACCTTTTTAAAATGATCTTGATATCCAAGTGCTGCCACTTAGTTTTCTTTCCTTTTATTACTAGTACAAATCTCCCTGCCTTCTGGGATTACACATTGTATATCTTACTCCCGACACTCTAATCATTATGTGTTTTCTTTGCACTGGGCCAGTAAAATCTGCTAAAGCAAAGTTGTGACAAATGGAAGAAACCAATCCCTGAATGTGTTTCCCCTCCTTTCCTTTCCTGGTCTTTAGGGCATCACTTCAGCCTCTGTCCCACCTCTCCTGTCTCATTGTTTCATCCCTCTATTCCATATAAGGAAATTCTTTTCTCTATTCTGAAAAATAGAATGAATCTAATCTTATTTTATCCTTTTAAAATGTTTTCAAAAAAAACAACCACTTGCTTTTTCACTATGGGATCTAGTGAACAATAATAAAAATTTCTTGTTTCCCTTTGTATTAATGGTGAAAGTTTCTAGACAATTTTGTGTGAACTTGAGTGATGAAAGATTGTCTTAGTTATCTATTGCTACATAACTAATTACCCCCAAATTTGGTAGCTTAAAGCAACAGTAAACATTTATTGTCAAGTCCAGTTTCGGTGGGTTAGAATTCAGAAGCATGTTAGCTGGTTGTGTCTGGTGAGGATCTCAGGAGGGAGCAGTCAGGGTATCAGCTGAGGCTGCAGTCATCTGAAGGCTTGACTAAGAGTAGAGGATCCTCTTCCTCATGTGGCTGGCAAGTTAGTGCAGGCTGTTGGCAGGAGAACTGATTCATCATGTGGACCTCTCCACAGGACTGCTGGAGTGTCCTCAGAGCATGGTGCTGCATCCCCCTAAAGCAAATGATAAAGCTCAAGAGAGATGTTCCAGTGTCTTCTATGATTTAGCTTCAGAAATCTCACACCATCCTACCATGACATCCTGCTAGCTACCTAGGTCAGCCCTGCTCCACTGGGGAGGAGTCTGCTACTCAGGAGCTTTGAAAACTAGGAGGCAAGGATCAGTGGAGGCCATCATGGGGGCTGCCTTCCACAGAGATGAAAGGCAGAAACTAAATTTGCATTTGGTTCTACTTTTTTAACGGAAAAGACAAACTACTTAAGGTAAGAGTTAATGTCTGGTAGACAGAAAAGCAATTAAGCAGATCTCTGGAATCCAAAGAAAGTCTATGACAGGTTATTGGCATGACTGATAACTGACTGATTATACTAACAAAGTACCCTCCCACCCCCTCTTAAGCCCAAAATACAAGCCTGCTGGGTTTTACAGGTAAATAGGGAACCTCTGTTGTCTAATGCTAAGGTTTTTACGGTCTAGCATAGCGGGTGAAAGGGTCTGGTCTTGTCTTGTTGAGGCTTTATAGATGTGAAGTGTTGGCAACAAAAGATGAAAGTCTGACTGCATTTAATTCCACTAAGTGTGCTGCTTTTGTACCAGGCAGTGTCCAAGATCCTGGCTGTGCACTATTTGAGATAGACGTGGTCTCTGTTCTTGTGAAATGCACAGCCTAAAGAGGTAAGAGAGACCTTGTGTAATATACAGAGATACATATAATATACTAAAATAATATGTACATATAATACATACAGATTATATGTACATATAACCACAAGTGTTAGAAATACTATGTAGGAGAGTATAAAGCGCTTAGGGAGGTAATAAGTGGGGGTACCTTATGTACGTGTGGAGTAAAGAGAGCTGAGACCTGAAACCTGAGCAGCACAAAGATGGAAAAAATATTAGGGGAAGTGTCAGCTAGACAGAGGGACCAGGTTGTATTTAGGAGCTTGGCACAACTGAGGAACTGAAAACAGGCTAGTCTTGGCATAGCTGCTTTTGGGCTGCCTGGTGCTGATTGGGTGTGACACGGCCCAGCCCCCTGTGCGGGCTGTGCTGTCGTCTGCTCTGGATTGTGAACACTAACACACTGTCTTTTGCTTTCCTTAGTACAAGTGGCACTGACCAGTCTGTTTTATTTATTCTGCAGTGGTTTCTCACCATTAATATCCCATTTTCTGATAACTGTCTTGGTTTCTGACAATTATTTTCCTTTTCAAAGGAAGGACAAATGTGGTTTGTCTGTGACTTACTTTTAATGGTTAAAGTAAATCATGCTATGCCAAGTGCAGTTTTGTGATTTTGCAGACTTGTATTTGCATACCTATATTAAATAATCTGTGATCGTTTTATGTATGTGTGGGTCAATTCATTCTCCTTTAAACAAAAGAACAAGACAGTTATTCTTGTTAAACTCCCTTCCCTCTGTGCCTTCAGCAGTTTACAAAAACGGTCTTACTGTGTAAGCATTTTTACCAAAAATTGCTTACCCTCCTCCCCCAAAGCATAAGGACAAACAAAAAAATTTAATTTAAACTCATAAAAGATTTGAGAACAGTAGGAAGAAATGCAGTTTATATAACAGTCCTTGGGAGGATCTGTCTCAGCAAGTCACGATGTTTTTACCAATGTTCCCCAAACAATTAAGGGGAATTCAGAAAAAAAGGATTTCGAGCATGATTTTACAATAGCAACATATTTTTAGAAGTGGATGCCTTTAAAATGTTTTATTTGCTATGTGTTTTTGTATATCTAGCATCATTTTTATTACATGACTGACTGCTAAACTCCTGTTTCTAAGACTCCTAAACTAGAAATCTCCGCTTATTTTAAGAAAAATAATCCCTGAGAAAATAAGGAATGACTTCTGTAAGGTGTTACGTGGTCAAGTGGTCGTGGTAGTACCAAGTAAATTGTTGTCTCTTCTCTTCAAGAGACTTTTCTTTTCCCTCTGACTCTCTTTACCTGCCTTACTATAAAATTAGAAGTACAAGAGTTAACAAAATAACTTGTATAAATTTCTAACAGTCTGATATGAGAACTTAGTTTGGAGCTTAAGAACTCCTGAGCTGGACAGAGGTTCTCAAACTCCGAGAGCATGTTTAACATGCAGGTTTCAGGGCCCTACTTCTAGAGATTGTGCATTGCAGTTTATGTAAAAAACACACTTGGAGAAATTTTCATATAGGAGAACAAGATCAAAGAGATCTATAAGGAGTTGCAAAGAATTTAATGGCATTTATTAAAATACAGCAAAGTGAAAATGAAACTGATATTGATAATATCTGTGCCAGAGCAGGTGTATGGCCCTCTTACACTGCCCGAGCTACTTCTCTGTGACAGAGAGGGGTGCATTTTTCAGAGCTAATTTTGCTTTTCTTCAGCCACTTGTGTTTCCTGGAGTCAAAATTTTCGTAAGTGCCCAAAAAAAGTATAGATGAAAATGACTTTATTAGAATATCTTCAAAAAAAAGGTAATTATGGATGGATTGCTGTGTATGCTTTCAGTTTCCTTTTATTTTAAAAAGGAGTTAGTAGAATTTACATATTCTTTCCCCTTCATTCAATTTTTTTCTTTTTCCTGTAGATCACTGACCTTTGACAAAGAAGAAAAATCATTAACTTTGCAATAAATTGTATTTATATAGAAGCCATATACATTTTATTAAAAGTATTCTGACTTTAAGAGAGATGATCACTATTTGAAATACTTGATAACTTTTACCCCCCAAATACTCAGAATTCAGTTCATCTTCAGGAAAGTACAATTTATAAGAGTTTAACTTCTGTCATCAGTATTATCTGCAGATTGAAAAGGAAATTTTGAAAATGTGGTTGTAAAAGTGCTTGTTTTAGAAAATTTATTTGAAATATGGTATCATGGATAGAGATTTTGAAGTTTTATTTTCATTTCTTTTCAGGTATCTCTTAATTAGCAACAGTATTATTAAATTTAGAACATAGTTGAGTTTATTTCTTCAGATGTCTGAATATTCAACTAAATGATTTGAGTTACAACAGATTGCAGTTTTTTTTTAAACTAAAACCCATCAACACAGAAATGACAATGAATTTTCTTAAAATCACTTTACTTATTCAGAACTGTGTTTATTAGAAGCCGGTTTTTCACCACAAAGCATATTTCTTAGAACTTTAAATGTGGGCTTATGATTCTTATTTTTAAATTGAAAATAAAAACAAATGTATTTTTTGTATAGAACTTGCAGTGATAGAAGCAAGTACATGGGATAATTAGGCCTATGAATTTTAGCTGCTTATGGTATTTGAAGAGTATCCAAGAATCTCTAATGGAGGTTTTCCTCTGGAGTATACAACTTTATCCTTTTGAAATGTTCGTTTTCCTATTACAAAAAGTATTATGTATTCATTAAAAGAAATTTGGAAAAACTAGGCAAAAAAAGTTTTAAAATCATCAATAGTTCCATAAGGTAGAATAACCATATTTGATATTTTTGGTATATAATTTTTCTAATCTTTTCTTTTTAAATATATAAGTTTAAGATATTTGAAATATTCAAATATTTATCTTCCCTCCAACCTGGTGATCTTATAAAAAATTAGTTTAAAAAATATGTACATAGGTTAAAAAGTGAAATAGTGCCATAAGGCTCATAGAGCAAAAAATAGAAGTCTTCTTCCTGGTTCTTCTCTGTCTACTTTTGATTCCTGTTCCTTAGATGTAGCTACTTTGAACTTTGTTTAGCAATTCTTCCTGTAATGATTTGTAAATAATATGCTTACGCTTTATATCACCTACATTTTAGGTATTTGTTGACTATCTACTTTGACTTACCCATACCTCCAACATTTTCTGTGCTCTGTCCTCTTAAAATTATTTTAGGACCACTTTTGTTTAAGTTAGAGGGAATATTACTATGATAATGCAAATATTTGTAGATGAACCTCATATGTTTTGTATTATAGCATTTTCTTTTTCATGTAACTTTGCTTTTCCTGGAATTAATCACTGTTTCTTTTGGTTTGTTTGCTTAGTTTTCTAAGTACTTGTCACTGATTCATCCCAGAATGTGTTTATAGAACTATGAAGTTTCTCTCAATTCATGTAAAAACATCAAATAATCATCTAGATTTTTTTTTCTTTTTGTCTATTGTTGATATCCTTGTAGCCCACCATAACTGTCAATTTGGCACTTCCTTAATCCCTGGAATTCCTTTTTCCTTTGGAGTTCTTGTCCTGATTTCCATGTGCCTTCTTCATGGTGTGAACCTTTGTTTTATTGGACCTGTCTTACAGTACCTTCCTTCAGTTGGGATATAAATTTTGAGACCTGTATGTATGAAAATATGTTTATTCTACCTATATAAGATGATAGGTTGGTGTAGAATTCTATATTAGTAATTTTGAATGTTGAAAGCAAAGCTTCATTACTTCTAGGGTTACTGTATGTAATACCATTCTAAAACCTGTTCATTTGTATGGTTGATTGCCTTGTTTTGTGTTGTTTTTTAAAATTTTTTGCTTTTTTTTACTGGAAGCTTTTAGAATGTTTTTATGTCTGTGGTCCTGAAATTTCATGATAATGATATATGGGTCTCTCAGGGCATAGTGGTGGGGGACTTTACCTACCTGTCTTCTTCCCTCCTTCCCTTTCTTCCTTCTTCCTTTCCCCTCCCCTCCCCTTCTCTCCCTTCCCCTTCCCTTATTTTATATTCTGCACTGCACATTTATTGAGTCCTTCTAATTCAGAGATTAATTTCTTTCAATTCTTAGAAATTTGGAATGTTTCTTTGATGATTTTTCCCCTTCTATTTTTTATGTTACCTCTTTCTGGAGTTCCTGTTCTTCAGATATGAAACCTTCTATACTCATCATCTGCTTTTCTAATTTCCATTGCTTTATCTTTTGTGGTTTCCTCATTTCTAATTTTAAAATTTAAAAAAATGATTTTATTATTTAAAAATTTTTCTCTTACAACTTTAAAGACCCTCTTTTAAAAAGTCTCAATACTTTCCTATTTTTCTTCTTTGATCTTATATTTCTGGAGTGTTTAACTTTAAACACCATGTTACAGTTTTTAAAGATTAGTTTTCCAGTTCCTTGTATTGTCTCTGCTTCTTTTTAAGTTCCTCTTTTCTATTTGTTTAGTTTTGTTCTTATTTTTTTTTCTCATGCTCATATTTCATCAAATATCTTATGATCCTTTGCTGTCCATTTATTTTAAAGACAAGACAAAAACTGATGGAAACTCTGTGTTTGTAGTTGGGGTTTATAATCTAGCAAGCGTTTCTGTAAGCCAACCAAGTTGAACTGTCACAATGTCTGTATTCAGGTTTTTTCTTTTGGTTTGGGAAATGGAGCTTGATGTATGTCCCTCCTTCTGCCTGGGAGCTGTAGGTCTGGGTTCTAGCCTTCTTAGAAGAGCCAAAGAAGGGGCTGCGTTTCTTTCTGATTTATGTAAAAACTACCAAGTGATTGTTAGCCTTCCTGTTTTTAATTCTACCCCATATCTCCTCTCATTGATAACCAGAGCTTATTTCTGAACCCTCCCAGGCTTCTGCTACAGTAAATGGCCTGTTTCTGGATAGTCTTCCCCATACACACACCATTTCTGGTCTCAGTGCTGTCAGTGGTATTTGGTCTCCAAAGTCAGTTACCACTTAGCCAGTCATGTTCACAGCTTCCAAAAATGTCAATTTGATCCTTCTGTGATCCTGTCCCATTTTCTTTGTCCTAGTGTGGGTTATGCCTCTTTAAAACTTCTGTGCTGTCATTTTAGGGATTTCAGGAAGCAGCAGGGATAAGCACATCAGTTGGAAGTCTCTGTAACCCCTAGTCTGCTTACCTCCTTAGTGAGGCCCCGCAACACTCCCAGACCGTAGATTACTGTGGTAAAGGTTGTTAAGGAATCATACTCGTTTTTAATCTGGACACTTTTCTCATTTATTTTTGATTCAGTCAGTTTTTTTTTTTTAAGTAGATGTATCTTTTCTCATGATAGTGTGTCACGGGAGCAACTGACCACTTCTGTTTTTGCGTTATATTGAATCAGCATCTGTTTTAATGCCAAGCAAATAGAAGGGGCTCAATAAATTATTGGTTGAATGATTAAACATTTTTCCACAATAATTCATTCTTTATCAATATTTATTTAGAACATTAAAAATTACTTATGTGAATGTAAAACAGTGTATAACCATTCCCCTACAGTTGTACAGTTAGGTATTTTTTAGTTTTTACAAAAAAACGGTGAACTTTTTCTGAGTTTATTTCCATTGAGTAGACTTAATACATCTGTATTTGAAGTTTTGAATATATATTGCCAACTTATTTTTAAGTTTTATGCCAGTTTATACTGCCACTGGTAATGTTTGATTACCTATCTGTTATCTTAATATTATTTTCATTAATAAAACACTTTTACAATTTAAAGTTTGTGACCATTAGTGCAACTTGATTTTAATATTAATTGCTTATATCAATTAGTATCAGTTTTATTGCAGTAATTTTATGATAATACATTATCTTACCAGATGATTGGTGACTTAATTTAAGTTTGCCTTTTGTTGTTTTTGTCTTTCTTTGTGATTATACCTTACTTGGAACAAACTTTTTGATATTCTATATTCCTTGGTATTTCTTAATATATTTCCTAAAACTGATTGGACAGACGTTTTTAAAGTTTTAAATAATTGCTTAGGTGAAAAATTATAATGGGATCCTGATTTAAGAGTGAGTCAACTAGATTAATTTTCCTGGAAACTAAAGGAGATTGGTGGCTTTTAATAAATGTAGGTAAGGAATGATTCTCTTGCTTTCTTGGGATCTGGATCTAAGGGTCTTTTCTACGTTTGTATGATCTTATTCTTAGGCTTTTATGAGCATGCATTGAGATTTGGGAGTGAGGTCAGGAATGACTGTCCTGCCCATTGGATCTGAGCAGAGATTGGAGTTATTCAAGGTTGGTAATTACCACATTCTGAGTGGATTTTACCAGGCTTCCTATAAACCATTTTTTTTTTACTAATTGGATTTCAAAATAAAAGTGAAATGTATATAATGAAAAAAATGTGAGACGAGTCTACCAAACCAGTGGGAGCAATGCTTTATTTAAAACATAAGAAGAAAGTATTAGATTTAAGGGTGTATGTGTGTATAATATTATATATATATCTATATTAAACACACACACACACAATATATAACATGCATATTGTTTACTGAGCACCTGATATGTGCTAAGCACTGTTCTGAGGACTCTACATGTATATATTAACTTATTTAATGCTCACAACTAAGGGTAGATATTTACCCTTATTTTGCAGTTGGATGACTGTGGTGGCTTACTAATAATAGTTATCCAAGTTTCAGTGCTGGGAAGTAGTGGAACTTAACAGCTAGCTCTTGAGTTTGTGCTTTTAACCACTGCACCATACTGCCTCTCTTATTAATTGGTTTAATATTCTAACTCAAACTCTTTATGATCTAGTATGTAATTTAAAATTTTTGCTATTTAAAGGAGTTGGCAGAATGTGTAGCATTGTTCTATAGCAATTTTCTCATCACTAATGAAGAGTAGGTTGGCATCATTAACAGTGAATATTAGGGTTTTGGAAATCATTTTTTGGATGTATTCATTAAAAAAAAGAAAACAGTTGTGCAGAAAGGAAACATTTATCTTGGCAAAGAAGAAGAAACAGGACTTGTCTTCTTCCCTCCCCTCCCCATATTTAAGGGGTTTCCAAAAGCTTGTTCTGTGATTTTTCCATTCACTGAGAGGATGTCCTTTCCATTCCCCACATGCAAACACATATTTAGATATTGTGCTTTAGATTAAGTTCATGGTTCATGTAATAGAATGAGATACTTAATTCATCCATTTCATAAATATTTGGGGCCTGTTATGTACTAAGATCTGTTTTAGATGCTACAGATACAGTAGAGAATAAAAAAGACAAGGTCCTGCCCTCATGAGACTGTTTTAATGAAGGATAGGGGTAACAGGAATCAATGCTAACAAGGAAAACACACAGTGTCATGGGTGCAGAGAAAGAAAGAAGCTGCTGTTTTAGACAGGATGGTCTGTGATGGCAGCTCTTAAAGACCTAAGTGAAGTGAGAGGTGCAAGCTTTGGTCATATGTAGGCAAATGCATTTCAGACAGAAAGAAGAGGAAATCTACAGATCCTGAAATGGGACCACGCCTGGCATGTTTGAGTAATAATAGAGGCCAGTGTAGCTAGAATGGTAGAGGACAAAGGGCCAGATACTTATTCTAAGTGTGGAAGTGTTTTGAGCAATAAAGCAGCATGGGCTGACTTAGGTTTTAAAAGTATCACACAGGCTGCTGAATAGAGACTACACTGTCAGGTTATTCCAGCAGTCTGTGCAGAGGTGGGAACGGCATGGGCCAGCGAAAAAGTCAAGGAGCTGGTGAGCAATCAGATTGAGGTCTATGTCGATAATAGAACAGTTAAGGTTTGTTGACGAATTTATGCACAGATTACATAGAGTGAGGAGTAAAGGTAACCCAAGGTTTTCGGATGAGCAAATTAATTGAAGAAAGTGCTATACATGGATCTGGGGAAATACGGGTTTGAGGGACAGAGGTTGCAGTTAGAGATATAAATGTGGAAATGCTGAGAGATGATACGTGAAGTTTTGGTAGCAGATAATGTCACCTAGGGAGGCAGTATAAGAAGAGAAGTCCAAGGGTTGAACACTGGGGCTTTAACATTTAAAGGTTGAGACGAGGAAGAGGATACAGCAGAGACGACTTAAGGAATGGCTGCTGATAGAGAACCAAGAGAGTATGGTACCTGGGAAAGAAGATAAGAGGATACTTCACCAATCAGATGCTTTCTGGTTAGCTAGAGGCCTTTCCACTTAAGAATACACAAACATTAAGAGATGTTGGG
Source organism: Vicugna pacos (assembly GCF_048564905.1). Classification (NCBI taxonomy): domain Eukaryota; kingdom Metazoa; phylum Chordata; class Mammalia; order Artiodactyla; family Camelidae; genus Vicugna; species Vicugna pacos. The sequence continues at coordinate 111,977,919 of NC_132988.1, read as the reverse complement.
GAAGTGATTGCTTCATCTTATCCTATCTAATTCATATTTCTACAATTTTAAAAGTATGTTTAAATCCAAGAAAAAATGAAATAAGAAAAGTTATAATCTTATCACTATTTTATGTTATTTTTATTGGCATTAAGTAGTTTGAAGAAAGAACTTGTATATTGATATCAATATTTATCAATATAAGTATGTATATATGATATATATATGAATAGTCTTCAATATTGACTTAACTTTTGTATGTCTTAGAAATACTGCTTTGTTGAAATTTTAGTAACTGGTAATTGTCTTGCAGTAATTGATGTGCAGTTGTCATATTTCAGTGTTCTTTGATGCTCTAATACACATCTAAAATGGTTAACATGACTTTTTAGATATTATTATGCATATTATTAAAATCATAATAGACTAATAAGACAATTTTAAGATACTGAGTTACTCACTGACACCTAAGAATAAATATACATTTTTCAAAATAGTTTGTTTTAAATTTTATAGTATTTTAATGTAAAAGAAAATGTACCAAGAAATAATATATGCACATTAATTATAGATGTGTTAAAACCATCTTGAAGTTTTTTATCATGTTTTCACAACAATAAATAATAGCCCAGTTACCTATAATTCAGTTTGTCGAAACCTATTACTAGAGGACTTTATTTGTAAGGTTAGAAAACTGGTACAACAGAAAACTCAATAAGCAGCTTAGACAAGACGGATGTCTTTTTCTTTTACATAAGCATAACACTCCTGGAAGTGGTACTGTGATTTTTATGGATCTAAGTCCTTCTGTTTTGTTGTTCTGCTGTCATTTTAACACCCACCTTCAGCCTCATGATCTGGGATGGCTGAGTGATTCAGTTGAGCTGTTGCATCTGCATTCCAGTAAGCTGGAGGTAAAGGAGAGGGACGATCTTCCCTTCCAAGGGTGCTTCGCAGAAACTTCACATACCAGTTTTGTTTTACGTCCCATTGTCCAGATCTTAGACACCCGGGCACACTTAACTACAAGGAAGGCTTGGAAATTTATTTTTTCACTCTGGGCAGTCCTACATCTGCCCGTTTGGGTGTCTTAGCATTGACTGGAACAGGTGTTAGGCTACAGCTACCCGCCGGTGCCACAGGCCTTTTAGACAACAGGGAGGAATTGGTGTTACTATAGTGCGGCCTTTTTGTGGGTTTTTTTTTTCTCTTTTAAAGTATAAGTTATCTAATATGCTACGTAATCATTCTGTAACTTTTTTAATGGATGATGTACCTTACAACCTACCATACATCCTTTACCCCAGATTGTTATTAGCTAGGAAGTCATAGAAGAGAGTGACTAAGAGTAGGGCGCTAATCTGCCTGAATGGAATCCTACCAGTGCTACGTGCTGGTGGTGTAACCTTGGGCAAGCTGTTAAACTTTCTGTGGCAAAGGTTATCTTCAGCTGGGAGGATAACACTACCTAGCTCACAGGACTGTTGCAAGGTTTAAATAATTGGTTTTAAAGAACTTAGAAAATGAAATGAACTTAGAAATGGCTCATCGTTAAGCCCTCCAGTGTTGTTACTGTCAATTGACAGATTCTTAATGAAGTAATTTTAATACTATTCCATGTAAAATATAACTGTAAAATTTAACACGTAAAGATGCACTAATATTTCACTGTGGTAGAGGGAAAGTAATTGGATAACTTTAAAATGAGCCTAAATTGCTTATTTAGTTCTGAGTATTTTATTAGTTATACGGAGAGGTTTTCTTCTTTGGAGAATTATATTTTAGAACATATTTGCAAATAGGTATTTGTTGTTTGAAGTTTCCACTTAAGGTGTGCCTTTTAAGTCCATTCAGAGCCAAGAAGTGAAAAGATTATTAGTAATAAAAATTTCTTGTTACCTGTGTCTTGGGATAAATAAAGTGAACAATGAAATTGTTGGAGGATAATTATGTGGCAGTTCAAAGCTGAGTGTCCTTTGCAGTGGAACTAGGCTTACAGCTCTTCTTAGTTTACTTCCCTTGGCAGTCTTGCTTGAACCCCTGCACTTGGTTAAACACCCCTCTGTGCTTTTTATATAGCATACTCTGCATAACTCTTTTTCACACTTGGCAGAGTTTACTGAAATTGTGTATTTGTGTCTGTCTCCCCTACCACTTCATAAGCAGAGATTGTATCTCACTCATCTTTGTATCCTACACTGTCAGTATACAAACAAGCTGTAATGAACTTGTTACACTGAACAGAGCAATGCAGGTTGCCACTTTTGTAGGGATTTTAATTTTCAATCTCAATGAGTAACAGTGATTTTTTTTTCATAGCCTTAAATCAGTCTCTGAATTTGGTTGTCTGCAACAAGAAAAATAGGCCCATTTCCAAAATAAACTATGATCCTTCAGACAAAGTAATGTTCCATGCTGTTGAAATCTGGTTAAGAAAGGTCTGCTTCCTAACTCTTTGTATCTTGTGCCTTTTGTACACACACTCCTGTTTTTCACTCCTTACTAAAGTGTCACGACAATGAACTTACTTGTATGTTTTTAGAGTATGACAGCTATATTTAAGAGATAATTTAGTTAACCAGTATGCTGCATGAAACTCAGGAGTAGGTGGTGGTAAATTGTTCTTTGAAGGACAGAAACCTTTATTTTGTTTAACTATGTTGAGTCTGAAAATAAAATGTGCTATAGTTAAATTAGAGCCCAGATGAAGTGTGTTTGTATGTATAGGTGTATATATACATGCTGTGTGTGTGTATACATATATAATGTGTGTGTATATATGCACATTATCCATCTATATTTTAATGTCAAAATTGGGTTATCTTTGCCACTTGCTCTTGTACTAGTAGATGATCAAATTCTTTAACTTCATAATTAAAGCCAATAGACAGTCTCTTTTGTATGCGATATTTGGATGCAATAAAGGACCCTTAGAGTATACAGTACTTGATGAGGTGGTAAAGGTAGATGCAGTTAATCTGAATTCCTTATTAATTATGTCAGATCCATTCAGATATTTATTGGTCACCCTTCTGCTGTCAGTGCATTATATGCTATCATAGTGTCTTTTGAAGGGCTGTGCTGAAAGTTGTTAAACTGCAATCTCACAGATATTTAATTTTTAGTAGTTTCCTAAGTGGATTTTAATGTATCTTTCTAATATTGTATCAGAGACTCAGGCATTAGAGAAAAATCCTATATTTTAATGGACTAAAAACAATGATCATCCTCACTGTTGGCATTTAGTCAAACAAATTTTATGATGTAAGACTGCTGGGTAAACCACAATATGTTTGTGCATCCCTTTTTTCTCTTCCACAGCAGTATATAGTACTGTTGTCCTTTCTGCATTTAGTATATACAAAACTCTTCAATGAAAAATAACTCAAAGGAGATACTATGCTCTTAAGCTTTATTATTTTCATTTTTTATAGTTTTATTTTTATGTCATTTCTAGACTTTGAACGAGCTTAAATTTCCAGTATCATTTGCAATAAAACAATTAAGATGTTTTTATTAAACTCCTTTATTTAAGTACAACTTGTAAAATCATACTGAATTCAGTGGCAAGTTGTGATGAGTTTTTGCTGCTTATTTTTTATTTTAATATTTTGGTGGGGTTTTTATTTAAGGATGTGTCTTTCCTTCAAATTTTAGATACCTGTAGAGAGAATTACAAACAGCTTTGATAATATTTTTTAAACTTTCACATCCTATATTATCCTATAATATCCTATAATATATCCTATATTAAGTTTGAAAGACTAGGATACCTACATTCTTTTCATATTTTAAAAAATAAGCTTTATTCTGTAAGCATTGCTCTCAAGTCACATTGTGCTCTTATAATCTAAGACTAAAGTTAACTGTTTTTTGTTTTGTTTTCAACTTACAGAGATAGTTGTGGTAAATATACTTTGTGCTAAACAGTAATTTTTATTCCTTAAGAACTGAACTATTCTCAGTAATATTCTCCTCCTTACCCCCTTTCCCTTTTTTGCTTTTCAAATGGCTCTATAATCTTTCAAACTTCCCTTTCCTGTCTTTTTAAAGGTCGATTGAACTATCCACATCCAGGAACTGACAATCTGTTGATGTTAAATGGTAAGTTTTATAAAAACATTTTGTTTCCAATAGATTTATATAAATAAAAATGATTGAATACATGTTTCTCTAAGCCTTCTCCATACACACAAGTTAATCATGTTATAAGTAGGAAAATAAAGCTACAACTCTTCCTGTACACAAGGCAGAATTATAAGTTTGAGTGTATTCTCACTGGCAGAGTAACCACTGAAGTGTATTTGTGACAGTATGATTTAATTCAGTGACCATAGACTTTGGAGACAGTTCTGAGTTTGAATATTGGCTTTCTAGTTTGCTTTATTACCTTGGTCAAGTAACTTCTGTGAGCCTTAGTTTCCCTTCTGTGAAATAGTAACAATCTCAAAGTTCATTATGAGAATTAAATGAGATGCTGTTTGCAAAGTACATAGAATGTGTTACTTAGTATAGCACCTGTGTTTATGTTCAACTAAGGAATATACTGGTGATTCTAGAAATATGGGAGTCACGCTAACTTAATTTTTCCTAGCTGTTAAGTTTACACAGTGAATTTCACTCTGGTGAAAAACAGACTTTCATTAAATTCCTTTCTATCTTTTGAACAAAGATTGTATTCATCTAAAGCTTTGTTGAAAAAAAGATGGCAATGAAGTTGACGAACAAAGGCTGAGAAAAAGGCCAGTGGAAAGCTAGACCATGTGAACTCTAGTGTTAAGTAAAAACTAGTATTAAGGAAAGATAAAAAGATAGGAATTCAGTCCAGGCGACCTAGGAGATTGTCAAGATAGATGGGATTTTGGAATTAGAGAAAGATTGAAGCAAAGCATTAAGTGAGGTGATTGATTGGTTCATTCAACATTTGACTCTTTTGTATTGAGTTTCCTACCACATGCTATCCTCGTCTAAGCACTGGATTATCAATTAGTGAGGATCTTCAAGGATGGTTAGAGGTAGAATTGTCAGGGTGCTAGCAGTGGGGCCAGACTGTATATACACGGCTGAAGCCATGTTCAGGCTAGACCTTACAGTGGTCTAGTGGTCCACATATATGAATTCAGGGAATTACAGTGTTTCCATAGACCTTAACCAAAAAGGCAGTGGAAATTACATTCCAGGACTTGTTCGTCAACTTTTTTTCTACCATGGAATTAAAAAACCATATTGTTTGAGTAGCTAGCTGGTCTCTGAACTCTAAATCTATGACTAACAATTATATTGCTGAAAGTAAGTTTACAAACAAAATAGATTGTAAGTTTTATTGTTCTCATGGCTTGATTTATAAAATAATTATAGCTTTGGGTAATGATAAGTTATTTATATATGGATCCTAACTTCCTTAGATTCTTTTCTTTTGCAACATTCTGTGTGGTAAAGATAGATCATTCACATTTCTATTTTAACTTCTAAAAAAAAGCAGTTCAATTGAAAAATTTGAATTTACATCTTTCACGTATTCTATTAAAATCCATCTGAAGGAAAGTACTGTATGAGATAATTTGTTAGATCATTCACAGATGTTCTTAGACTGCTGAATACATAGTAAAGTAGGATGATTCAGAAGTATATTGTAATCACAATAGAATGTGTCTTTTGTGTGAGTAAAGAACTTAGTAGCCACACTGTTTTTACAGCTTACACTTTTGGTTACACTAAACATTATTAAACTAATTGATTTCATCAGTTGCCTAAAGCCCTTATAAATAATCTAGGTGTTAGGTTGAAAGTGATTCATGACGTAGTAGACACAAGCATATTTTGTTTCAAGCAAGAGTTGCATCTTGTGGACAAACCTGCTTTTTTTATTAGGTGAGCATTTTTCACAGTCTGTCACTTTAGTGCTACAGTGCGTACTCAGTACTGTACAGAAGCCATCCTAGAAATTCTGAACTTCTGGCAAAGGACTGGGGGGGGAAATGATAATGAAACTAGAACATCAGTATGTGTTTAGGTCAGTAGAAAGAATTTGATCCAAAGAGGAAAAAATATTTTGCTTATCTGGGATCGTTGGTTAAGAGGGAAAGCAAGAAGCAGAAAATTAGATATATTTATAGGGTAAGGAAATATTTGAATATTAAAGATTTAGATAATTTTTTGTAGACATCAAGGTTATTGAAGACAAAAATGGAAATAAGTGATATTTATATAAAACCTCTGCCTATACTAATTATTAAATATTATTGACTGAAGAAATTGTAGCATCTCAGTACATAGACTTGCTTTTTAAATTGTTTTATAGTATGTCACAGATTTGACTGTTAGGCAGTTGATTAAGTTCTATTACTTAACCAACAAGCATAGCCAATATTAACTTAGAAAACCAATATTGGTAATAAATTATACACTAGTATTTTTGTGTGTGTGTGTGTGGTGGTTTAGTAGTAGTACATGGTGATTGGTACCACAGACTATGGACCAAGGTTATCTGGGTTTAAACCCAAGTTTGCTATTTCTAGCTGTGTGACCTGGGGCAGCTTACCTAACTTCCCTTGGACTCAGAGTCCTCATTTGTAAAAGAGAGGCAGCATGCTACCTGCCTCCGGAGGTCGTTGTGAGAAGTGAGTGAATTTATTCATGTAAAGTCTTTAGAACAGTTCCTGAAAGTGAAAGTTAGTTGTGGCAACGTGTGATGAACAGTGACTAAAATGACTCTGAAAGAATAAAAATCATGTCCCGTCAATAGCTGAAAAGAGTTGGATCTGTTTGGAGAATATAAAAGTAAGAAAAGACATAACTGATATTTTCAACTATTTGAAAATATGAAGGCTGCTCTGTATAGTGAACAAAGGAGGTTTGGTTTATATTGTTTCAGAAAGCCAAGCTAGAACCATGTGGAAGAAGCTGTATAGGGACAAAATTTTAGTCAGTAAAATAAATTGACTTCGCAAGCAGCGTTTCCTAACGTGTGGTACATTTGCCCCTTCTGGTACCCAAGGTGATTTTTGATGGTGCACAAACACACATTAAAATAAACGCAGGACTATTACAGTTTAAGAACATTCCTTAGAAAATACAGAATTGGCAGAAATCTCTGATATTACAGTGGTGCTAGACTTGAATCCATTTAAAAAGAAGAATATATAAATGTGAGTATAGTTGTCATGAAGATAAGGCAAACATAGTAAAGCTTTTGTGAATCTACCTTCCTGGTTAATTAGCATTATGGTTGAATGTGTAAATATTTATTTAAGGGATAAACAAGGAATGGAGTAAAGGTCAGGAAGTTAGTTAAACTAGGTAAAACTACGAAGTACCCCTGGCAGATGCTTTAACTCTGGGCCTCTGTTTACTGAGGTATAAAATAATTGAGTTATAATCCCACATTTTTAAGTCTCATGAAATTGTTAAAAAATTATTTTGAATTTTTAACAAAAAAATGCCATAAAAATATAACTGCAGATAAGCTTTTACTGCTGAACAGATTATGTTCTTCAATTCAATTTGAAATCTAGTTGAATTGGCTAGGGGACACTGCCACTTTTGAATAATTCTAATATCGTAGAAGAATCCATATTTAACATCCAGAAGCACTTTCAGGAAGTCACGTTATTATATAAGAATGAGTAGATTGTCTGAAAACCAAAGGTCTTACTGTCTGTTAGAATGACAGCTTTAATGTTTATATTTCTAAGCGTATAAATCTTAAACTTTTTATTATCAATAGTAAAAAAAAATAAAATAAAAAATTACAAACATTTCCATAATAGTAAGGAGCAATACAAAATGAGGTATCATTTGAGTATTTGTTTCTGTTGCTGTATAGGGATAACTGTACTCTCTTCATATGTCACCCAAGGGAAATTAGTACATATAATTGTTTTTGAAAAGGGGTACAGAGCAGAAGTATAGGGGTTAGTATTAGCAAGCTGATTTGAAATTCACATTTGTTGTGATTAGCCACACACAGCCATGTTTGTAATCAAGAACTTGCTCTGCTTTGCAGGGAAGTTATGTGTATCTTTTAATTAAGAAAATGTACTCTAATGAAATTGTATTAAGTATATAAAGTCATGAAAATAGGAAATATGAGTATACAATCCTTTTTTTATCCTGATGTAAGTGAAGTAGATAATAGCAGATTTATTTTGGATCTTGAAAAGAATTACGATTTGGGGAGCATATCTCCTTACTTTTGGCTTTTTAGAGTGAAAAATAAGAATGTCTTTGGCTTCACCATTAGAGAACTTTAACCTTTAAATATTTCTAGTTGATTTGATATGTTTACCTATCCCTTCCTACAGCTGAAGTAATTCAGGTACCCCAACTGTAGTTAAGAGTCAATACCTCAGGGCACAAAGGTCTTAATGTTAAAATGTTAGAATCATCCTATTTCTTTTTTAGTAGCTGTGAGTTGGAACCTAAATAAGATCATTGGTAACTCAGGACCAAACTGTAAAGTCAGTTGTATAGGAAAGGTTTTCAGGCTTTTCTCACATTCTTCTTATTTCCTCCATTAAAAAAAAAATGTATACATAAGTATAAATGTATATAATATATATTTTAACACACATGCACATATATATATTTACATATGTATGTTAAGTAGCCAATTCTTCACTTTTTTATAATGCTTTAAAAAATTTATGTACCTGAAATTTAATATTCTAAATATAGTATTTTTATATAATAATTTAATTTTAATTAAAGCATAATGAATACTAGTCATTTAATGATTTTCTTTTCTCACTGAGGATTTCTGATAATTCTGATTCATAGTTATGGTGGAACATACACCTGAAATTCACATAGAAATACTGGTAGAATAGTGAGCACACACACCACTGTTAAACATGATGGTAGCAGATTGGTTATTTTCATGACAGGGACTAGGAAATGTTTCACATGGTTTAGCTTCATCTGCAGTCAGATCTATTTTTGGTTATGTAGAGACTTGGAATCTGAGAGTTGTCCAAAAAATAAGCAGAATAACTCTTTGCAGGATTCTAAAATTCCTCAGGTATGAGATAGTTGGAGAAATTTTTTAAATAATGTGTTCAAGCCCAGGAATGAGATGAAATCTAAGATTCTGTGAACATTTGTACATATTTTCACTATTTTAGTATTGAGTAGCCTCAGCTAAGAACGTAAACTGGTTATGAAGTCATTAATTTTCTCATTAGGTCATGAATTATGTTGCATATTATTACTTCATCATAATTCATAATTTAAGTTTGATGAAAGCAGTTTCATTTGCTTTATAAATGTTCAGTCCTCTAAACCCTTGAATGAAATTCTCCAAAGCAGATTTATACTGGATTAATGCCATTAGATCAGGCCTAAGGATAAACAGGAAGCCCAACTCCTAAGACTTGTGCTGTAAAGTGTTTCTGGGCCTGTTGACCATTTCTATGCTTAATACAACTATTAAGACTTCAGAGGAATTCATTCTTCTATAGCCTCTTCATATAGCTCCTTTTAAAATTCCTGCTGTCTGATTTTCGACAGCTGATCTCTCATCTCTTTAAGACACTGTTTTTTTTAAAGGCCTGTGTAAGTCTTAGAAGACCTAAATGCCACTTCTACCCCTACCCTCACCCTAAACTAATAAAGGTCAGGTAAGCTATACACACACACAAACACACACACACGCAGCTGCATATCAGCTAATACATAGTAGAATGGCAGAGATGCAAATGAAGTTATTTTATATAAAAGACTCTGATGTAACCCTTGTATGTATTGACCTATTCCTTAAATGTAGGTGATAAAGAGTTGGCAAGTTTGTTTTTCCTCCCTTTTATTATCAGGTAACTAATGCTGTGTCCTCACCTTGTAGGCATACTTCTCTGTATTAAAGCCTTAGTATAAAATTAAAAATATATCTTGTAAAATCTCTATAATAGAATGTATTTAATGATGTGAAATGTTTTCTTTTGATCTTTAAATTTTATACCTTTGGAGAGACTTCATTTCTAACAACTTTTAATACATATTTTGATTTGAGATTTACTCAATATTAAATTTTTCCCAGGCCTAAAAAATTCTGTAACATGAATTAAGATCTTAATTTTGACAGTGGTTTTTTGGTTTACTGCCTTGATTTCATATGCTAATTCCAGAGTAGAAATACTCACTGTATACTCAGATTTGGGGGAGGAATTATTTTAAAACAAGTTGTGAATTTTATCAACCTGGTACTTTCTTACGAAAAATAAATTGCAGTATTTTTTTCTCCATAAGGAATTATGTAAACTGCTAGTAACATAGATGGAAATATTTCCTACTTTATACTCTTACAGTATTCAACAAATGTACTATTCTTCGATGATACTAATAATTTGTATCTGAATCCCTCCTACTCTGGAGGAAAAGACTTATAAACACTTAGACAGCTGTTATAAAATGCACCAAAAAGACTGAAAGCATTATCAGCTATAGTATATCAGTAATCATTTCTTCAACTAAGCAAGTTTGAACATGGGTTGATATCTTTGCATTCTATCTATCTAAGCTCTACGGGCTTCAGAGGTTTAATACCGTTTACATCTTTTTACACTTCTATGTCTTCCAGTTATGTTTTCCATTCAGGGCTTGGTATAAGGTGAATGGGATCTGAATAGGTACATGTTGAACAGTACATGCTACTGAGCAGAAAAATAAGGATTTAATTCAAGTGGTTTCTATTTATTGGGAAAATTGTTCAGGATGCCATTTAACCATAAAGTGTTACCTATTCCTATCCTGATCAGATGAAACAAATATTTATTAACACAAATGAGAATAAATTATGTATTTCCTATTAATTTCACAGTTTTTATGAAGTTCAGATGATACATATATAATAGAAGTGCTTTTTAAATATTAAACACCATGCAGATATTATATGATGACATTGTGGTAGCTCGTAAAACAAAGTAGCACTAATTTCCAGATGCCCACATAGCTTTTCATATCATAAATATTTGTATATGTGGGCCTATTTTTAGTTCTGACATTTTACAATTTGTCCTTTGTTTACATGCAGCAAGGAGTTATGGGCGAAGACGAGGTAATTCATTTCTGTTTGCTATGGTATAACTGTTTCTAATTGGGTTTTACTGATCAATGTTATAATTAATTACCCCAGATTTATTATGCAATGTTTGGAAACTCACAAAAAAATTGCATTTTGATTTGAGCATTTGTCAAAGTTTTGAATCCTAAATATCTTAACCTTTAAAATAATTTTCATACTAATATGGTTATTTAATTTTTTTCATTTTAAACTGTCCAAATTTTAACTATTTTTAAAGTTATTTGTGTATCTTTTAAAATAAACTTGCTATTTATAGTTTGCTTAAGAAATGTGTTTAATAAATACTAGTGAAGGTGACATGCAATATGATTTTTCTGCTTTCTCAATCTGTAACTGTCTTATCTATGGTATATAATTTATAACTCTAGTTTATTAGTTTTGTGTTTGACCCAGGTAAAAATAACAAATACCAAGCATTATTGTTAACACTGATATATAGAAATCATGTTACTAATATTTCTCTGTCTTCCAAGAATATAATCTTTTCTCCCTCCCTCTAACACCACGCACGCACGTGCACTCGCACACACGCACTTTCTCTCTCCCACAAAAGTCTTCCCCTCAGAGTTCTGCTCTTAAGGAAAAGGCGAGGACTGTGTGACGCTGTACTAGTCAGCTTCCTAGGAAAGCAGCTGACATTTTCTGGGCTTAAACTTAACTTATCTTTTCCATGCAAAAATTGAGGTAGGGAAAATAGATGAGATGATGGGATGAGAAGGAGCAAAAGTAACTTCACACCACTAGCTTACCTTCTAAGTGACCAGTGATCGTACTATTTATATAGTTGTTGTAAGTGCCAACCTAAATAAAAGGATTTTCCTTGACCCCTAAAATCTCCCTTGAGCTGTGGAAGAGAGACAGTGATAATAGTGCCTTTTGATAAAGCTTATATATGGCCGGTGCTTCGGTTTCTTTTTATCTTGTCGTGAGTGTGTTTCTTTGAAAACAAACAAGCAAAATCATTTGTCACCATTGACCACAGAAACTAGTATTTGATATTTGTGAGTAGCATTTCCAGTTTTGTATTTCACATTGCTGGAATGTAACTTCATTTTTAGAATCTGATCTCTTCAAATACTTCTCTGAATCTCTTGGTTCTTTAGTTTTCTAACTGAAAAATTAGAGGATATAGAAACTCAAAACTTAGAACACTAAAGCTGAATAACTTGCCAAAAATTGTTATTAACAATGAGAGAAAGGAGGGGTAAGTTGAAAATTTTAGTGCCTGTTTTCAGATCTATGGGTCATTAGTGATCTAATCCATAGATCTGAAATTTTCACTATGCTGTTTTAATATGGAGCTTCAATTCTTTTGAAAAAAAAAATCCATTTACCAGTCTGTGATTTTTAGGTATTTTTGTAACTGTAGAGCAATTTAGGATTCTTTTCTTTTTACACACTTTTCATCTTTTAACCTTATTGATTTATACTTAATCTGCTTTGACATACTCCAATGTAAATATCATGACTTACAGAGTTCTTACGAGCAAAGTATAGGAAAGTCATGTTGTTTATCTTCTTTTATTTCAGTTCACCAATTGTAGACTGTGATTATACCATTAAGAAAAAGGGAAAAATTCTGCCTTTAGATAGGAAGTTGCTACTACTCATATACCTCTATCCTCTGGGAGCCATTAAGATTTCCTCTACTTTTGACCTGCCTCCCAGCATTGAAAGAAAGAAGATTTCTCACACGTGTTTAAGGCTTTTAGTAGAAGCCATCTTTAGGGCAGAACTGACAGTGGTCACACTTATTTGGCTCAGTATAGGGGGATAACACCTGAATTTTCCTCTCAAATTGTATGACATTCGTAAATTTTTGTTTGGTCCTCTGTGAATAGTAGGAATCTGCTTTTAAAATTTTGGATTTGATAGTCAGATGAAAAGTATACCTATTAGAAATAGCTATTGAGAGATTTTATTTGAATTTGAAAGTACTTTAACACACTAAGTAATGACATTAAAAAACACACACATACACATACCAAAGGAATGACTCAGAAAGGGCTAGAAGTAGCCTGGCTCTCTTCCTATTTTCTACTTATTTTTTTCTTCTTTCTATGCTAGATGTTATGAGTACCACACTGATAACCTTTTAACTGCCAAGGACCCTTTTATGGGTTTCATGTTTTAGATTTGGTCTGTCAAAGAAAGTCCATTTATTCATTTATTTAGTCATTTTTCTCTTCCAAAAAAAAAAAATCTCATACACATCAGATCTGTTGATGTGGATATGTCACACTGAGTTGACATATTTTTTGCCAAAAAATAAGACACTTCTCTTTGTGGTGGGTAGACAGTATTATTTTCCCGAGGCATTTTGACTTTATAGTCCAGTTTAGGAAGAACTATTTTTTCTTTTTACTCTTGTCACCTTTGACTTAACTTTAAGCCCAGGCACAGAGTAGCTGTTTTCATTTAAAACATTTCCTGCATGACTGTAATAAAATCAAATTACTACCAAAATGAATTTATGTATTTTAGTATCCTTAATAATGTCAATATATATCTTTAAATCAAACTGGCTGTAGATGTTAATACATGAAATATAACTTAGAAATAACCAAAATTTAGTTATACTGAAAGTAGTTAAGAAAAAAAGATTTCTTTCCCTGCTTTTCAGTTGGAACCTGCCCCTACTCCTATGTATCTCTGTACCCTGGGAGCCATAAAGAGTTCTACTTCAGAGCTGCCTGGGGGCCAAGATTAGAAAGGAGGAGGACTCTCTCGTCTGTCTTTTTCATATATTGTCTGTTCAACGTTTATTCCGTTCTGAGAATGAACATACTGGTGTGGGGTTGGAGTAGGGTGGAGGTTGTGAAGGGAGGTGTGAAGTGTAACTTAAACTCCATCTCTTAACCTAAAATATTTCCATTATTGCAGTGTATCCTTTTAATAAAAGATTAAAGGACTGCTATATTCCAAAAGGAGTAAAAGTATATAGATTATTTTAAATACTAGAAATAAAGAACCTATTTTAGTTAGTAGTACTAAACACCACAAAGAAGTCTTTTCTAGCAGGGAAGCCCAAAGCTTTAGTTAGTCAATTTTAGTAGATTATATATGGAATGAGAAGATAAGAGAAATAATTTTAAAAGGAGTGAAATTATGGAAGTTCAACTAGAGAGGCTGGATTTTGTTCACACTGTGTATGCGGTCATTCAGATTCATATGCTATAATGAAAAGGAACTAATTAATAATATAATATACCACGTATTACTTAAAAATTGACCTAGGATTTTCTGTGATTAGATTTAATTGAACTCATTTGACTTTTTTTGGTGGGGGGGGGATTAGGTTTATTTATTTATTATTTTTTTTAGTTGAGGTACTGAAGATTGAACCCAGGACCCTGTGCATGTTAAGCATGTACTCTACCACTAAACTATACCTTCCTTCCCCCAAACTCTTTTGACTTTTTAACAGTCTTGTGAAGTAGCCAGAGTAAGTGTATATCCCCTAATATCACCACTACCAAATCCTTTTAGGACAAAATCAAAATTGAAATTTTTTATCTTTGATAAATACTTTTTTCACAATTTTTTGAATTATACTTTGCATACAATATTATATTATTTTCATATGTACAACATAGTGATTCAATATTTTTTGCATTACAAAATGGTCGCCATAAGTCTAATAACCATCGATCACGTAGAAAAGTTATAACAGTATCATTGACTCTGCTCCCTATGCCTTACATTACATCTCTGTGACTTATTATTTTACAACTGAAAGTTGATATCTTTTAATCCCTTTTACCTTTTTTTTCATCCCCAACTTCCCTCCCCCTGGCAACCTCCAGTTTGTTCTCTGTATCTATGAGTTTGTTTCTGTTTTGTTTTGTTTATTCATTTTGTGTATTTTGTGTTGTTTTTTCAGATTCCACTTGTAAGTGAAATCATGCAGCATCTGTCTTTCTCTGACTTACTTCACTTAACGTAGTACCTTCTAGGTCATCCATGTTATCGCAGATGGCAAGATTCCATTCTTTTTTGTGGCTGAGTAATATTTCATACATACATACATACATACATACACACACACACACACACCACATCCTCTTTATCCATTCATCCATCAATGGACACTTAGGTTATTTCCATCCATATCTTTTATATTGTAAATAATGCTGCAGTAAACGTAGGGGTACATAAATATCTTTTCAAATTTGTGTTTTTTCATTTTCTTCAGCTAATACTCAGAAGTAGAATTGCTGGATTGTATGGCAGTTTTGTTTTTAATTTTTTGAGGAAATCTCTTTACTGTTCCTCATAGTGGTTCCATCAGTTTATATTCCCACCATCAGTGCATAAGGGTTCCCTTTTCTCCACATGCATGCCAATATTTGTTATTTCCTGTGTTTTTGATAATAGGCATTCTGACAGGTGTGAGTTGGTATCTCACCATGGTTTTGATCAGCATTTATCTGATGATTACTGATGTTGAGTATCTTTTTGTGTGTCAGCTGGCCGTCTGTATCTTATCTGGGAAAAAGTGTCTATTCAGGTACTCTGCTTATTTTTTAATTGGTTCTTTTTGGAGGTATATTGAGTTGTATAAGTTCTTTATATATTTTGACTATCAACCCCTTATTGGATATATCATTTGCAAATATCATCTCCCATTCAGTTGATTGCCTTTTCAGTTGTTTTGTTGATGGTTTCCTTCACTGTGCAAAGCGTTTTAGTTTAATGTGGTCCCTTTTGTTTTTGCTTTTGTTGTCTTTGCCTGAGGAGACATATTCAAAAAAATATATTGCTAAGACCCATGTCAGAGAGCTCACTGCTTATTTTCCTTCTAGGAGTTTTATGGTTTTAGGTCTTACACTAAGTCTTTAAGTCATTTTGAGTTTATTTTAGTGTACAGTGTGAGAAAGTAGTCCAGTTAGATTCTTTTTGTGTAACTGTTCAATTTTCTGAGCACCATTTATTGAAGCAGCTGTCTTTTCCCATTGTATATTTTTGCTTTCTTTGTCATACAGATTAATTGACCATATAAGCGTGGGTTTATTTCTGGGTTCTCTGTTCTGTTCCATTGATCTTTGTGTCTGTTTCTGTGCCAGTGCTGTACTGTTTTGATTACTGTAACTTTGTAGTACAGTTTGAAATCAGGGAGCATGATACTTCATGCTTTATTCTTCTTTGTCAAGATTGCTTTGACTATTCAGGGTCTTTTGTGGTTCCATACAAACGTTAGGATTATTTGTTCTAATTGTGTGAAAAATGCCGTTGGTATTTTAATAAGAATTGCAGTGAATCTGTAGCTTGCTTTGGGTAGTTTGGATATTTTAACAATATTAGTTCCTCCAATCCATGAGCACAGCATATCTTTCCAATTATTTGTGTCATTTTCAGTTTCTTTCCTCAGTCTTACAGTTCTCAGAGTATAGGTCTTTCACCTCCTTGGTTAAGTTTATTCCTAGGTATTTTATTCTTTTTGATGTGATTGTCCTTGGGAGTTTCCTGTCTTTCTCTTTCTGATAATTCATTATTAGTATGTAGAAATGCAACAGATTTTGTGTATTAATTTTTTGCGAACTATCAGAGAATGGGCAAAATCTTCAAAGCATGAAAAAAGCCAGGGTAATACTATCTATAAACAGGGTCAGGAAACTATAACCTGCAAGCCATGCCTCTTATTTTTTTAAACCAAGTTTTATTAGAACACAGCCATGCCTGTTTATTTGCTTTTTGTCTGGTTGCTTTGGAGCTACAATGATGAACAGTTAAGTAGTTGCAGCAGAGAACCTGTGGCCTCCAAGTATAAAATATTTACTATCTGACCCTTTATAGAAAAAATTTGCCAGCCCCTCCTCCTTGAAGAGAGTAACTCCACCTACTCCATACCTATACCTAGCTGTACCAACTTTTAAAAGAAATAAAATTTGAGTGAACAACTAGAAATTAATTTACAAAGACGTATAGACTACTAGGTTTTAGCTGATTTTTTACATATTCTATTGATTCTTCATGAGAAAAGGAGAAGCCTATTATTGGAGCAAAATATTTTAAGTAATAAATATACTTTATTGCTCCTGTCTCAGTTCCTTGGAAAAACATGCTGATAGTTATTCTATGTGATTAAACAGGTGGTACTTGAAAGAGGTCAATATTGGACCTACTTCTGTTGTTTTGATAGTTTTTCTTTAATCCTTGCATATGAAATAAAACTCATGCCATCACACTGGTGAGTTATTTAACCCTATAGAGTGGCTGCTGGGATCCTGGAAGATGGGAAGAATATTCATATTTATCTTTAATTAATAATAGTTTTGTATATGCTTTTATTTTTAAAACAATCAGCAAATAAAAGTGCAGGTTGTACATTGAGATCAAAGAATCGTGCTTACCTTTAAGCTACAAATTGACTAATTTTGCAGAAATGTTTTCTTTTCCTCTCCTGCCTCCTCCCACTGATATGTTGGGAAATGTCTTTATTTTGGACTTCCAGAATAAGGCTAAAATCTGAAAAGCCAAGTATGATTATTAATGTTTGGGCATATTAGCATAGCCACCAGAGTCAGAGTTAGTGATTGCCCATTATTTCTCTGGCTGCATCCATGTGTCCTGCACACACAAGGAGACCAGATGTGAGAGCTGTAACCACCAGTCTGTCGTACAAGCATATTCATAAGTTCATCTCTAGCTCCGTCTTCAGTTTAGAATGCTCACAGTATAGTTTTTATTATTGATTGTATAGAGCAGCAGTTTTTATAGAGATACAGAAAAGTTCCAAACCTTCTCTAATCATTTTATTGTATTTTGAAGTGAGTAATTTAAATCATGATTAACCATCACAGATGAGGCTCATATTTACAGTGGTTGCTGTTTTCCTCACTATAAAATCTTTGCCAATTTTCTGTTTGGGGAGAAGGTATATTTTTAGTCCTGTTACAGGAACACACATTCTGTAATGTTGCCTTCATCTTGGAAGGATCTTGGTGACCTGTTAAAAGAGCCCTGGCTACATGGCCGCCATCTCAAACTGATTAGCAATGACTAGATAGTATTGTATATTCCTTTTTTGCTCTTTCATCTCATTTTATTCCTCTATCTATAATCCTTATTGTAACCACCATTTTATCTTTAAAAATTCTATTGCACATCTTTGATGGCTAACTTAATGTAAGCCAATTTACTTGAATTTGTGTTTGTGAGTAGCTTGTGAGCACATAGTTAACACCTCATTTCTTCTATATTTTACCTTAATATGGCCTTTGAAATGTTTCTGTGCTTTTGCTCAAGCAAATATCTTCTGCCTACGATGCTTTTTCCCTCTCTTTGCTCCTCTACCCTTTTCTGTCTAAAATTTTTCAGTTTGTTTTAAGTCTCTTAAAGAACCCTAAATTAGAATCCCACTCTAATCTTTGTTGACTGATCTCATATTACATTGTATTAATTCTCATATTTTCTATTTGTACCTTATCCTATTATAAAACTTTAATTTGCCTTTCATTTGTATGTATGTATATTTATATACATGTGTGTGTGTGTATATATATGTATATATACATGTTATATAGACAAGAGTCCATGTGCATACATTTTTAGTTTATTTCACAGTAATATATAGAGAATATTAATGAAGTGTTTGGTGTCAAGATCAAGTGATAATTTCTAAAATAAAAAACTTACCAATTCAAACGGTGCAACTCCAATTACATTTTAAAATTGTTTTGACCATGGAGCTTGCTAATCAGTATCCTTAGGGTTTGTCTGTTGCTGATTTTAACAGCATGGAAATCTCAGGTTTAAGATTATTTTCTGGAAGGTGGGGCTTCAGCCGTTTTGGCAAGTCACTCAGTTGTTCTGGGTCTCTCCCTTGTATATATGTTATTCAAATTTTGTTTTATTTAAAGAAATTATTTTTCTGGAGGAATGAAAACACCCTAATACTTGTGGTAAGAGCCTCAGGAACAACCATATCATCTCTTCTTTTAAAAGAAGAAAACATTTTTTAAATTTCATAAGTAATTCCCTCTACATATTTATAAATTTCAGTCTCAGATTAAGAGAAATTATAAGATGACTGTTTCTTTGTATAGAAATCATAGAAAAGAGAAATTAATATCTGTAGTTATTCTTTTTATTGATAACTAGAATTATTGTATGAAATTATACCACAATTTGTTTATCCATTTCCCTATCAATGGACATTTGAGTTGTTTTCTATCTGGGGCCTATTGTGGCTAAAACTGCCATGAACATTTTTGTTCTCTTTTTCTTTTCTGAGGGGGTGTGTGTATGTGTGTGTGTGTGTGTGTGTGTGTGTGTACATAAGCACTGATTTTTTTTTGTACATATAACTAAGAGTGGAATATTTGGTTCATAGAGTAAGTATATGTTTAACTTTTTAGAAACTACCAAGCAGTTTCCCAGTTGTATACGCCAACATGTAGATGGTGTCTCGTTATGGTTCTAATCTGTGTCTTCCTGATGGCTAAGGATGATGTTAAAGCACCTTTTCACATGCTTATCACCCATTCTATTACAGTCTTTATAAAGTGGCAGTGCAGTCTTTTGTCCATTTGTTTAATTCAGTTATTTGTATTCATTCATGACAGTTCTTTATGTATTTTGTCCTATTTTCTATTAGTTGCTTGTCTTTTCATTTTATTAACAGTATCTCTTGATAAGCAGAAAAATATTTAATCCTAATGGAGGTCCAGTTTTCTTTCATCATCAGTGCAGTTTGGTCCTAAGAAATTGCCTATCCCCAAATATCATGGAGAAATCCTTAGGAGCTGTGTTGTTTTAGCTTTCACATGTAAGTCTATCATCCTTCTTGAATTTGTTCCTGTGTACTGTGTAATAATAGGGATCAAAGCTCTTTCCCTTCCCCCAATTGGATATCCATTGCTCCACCACCATCTAAAAGGTGAAAAGAAAAAAAAATCTTCCTTTCCATATTGAATTGCATTGGTATTTTTGAAAAACAGCAAGTGATGTATATGTGTGATTCTATTTCTGGACTCCATTTTGTTCCACTTATATCCTCCAACATGGTTTTTTATGCGATTTTTAAAAAAAATATTTTGAATCCTTTGATTTACCATAAGTTTTAGAACTTGCTTGTGAATTTCTGTAAGACAGAATGTGCTGGAGGTTTTAATGAGATTGTATTAAATCTATAGATAAAATAATCTGGAGAGAATTTACATCTCACTTGTTCATTTCTTCTTTCTATCCATTTATTTTGATTTTTTAAATGTTCTCAGGAAATTTTTGTCATTTGTCAAATTTCCCAGGAAATTTTTTCAGGAGGTCTTTACGTATCTTCTGTTCAGTTTTATTACTAAGTGTTTTGAGTTTTGATGACATGGGAATGGTGATATTTTTATTTTTTTCCCAATTGTTTATTAGTGTTGTTTAGAAATAAACTGATTTTTGTAAGTTGACTTTGCTTTTGTTCCCTAGCTAAATGTACTTATTTCCGTTAGCTTGATTCTGAATTTTCCATATACAGTCATGTTCTTAGCAATAAAGACAGTTTTACTTTCTTCCTTTCAAATATTTGAAACTTTTTCTCGTCCTATTGTGTACTTGTTCTACCTTCAGTGTAATGTTGAATAAAAACAGTGAGAGGTGAACATCCTTCCAAACTTCAAAAGGAAAACATCGGATAGTTTATCATTAAAATTGTAAACACTGGTTTTTTACTCTTTATCAGACTGAGGAAATTCCCATCTATTCCTAGTTTGCTGAGAGTTTTTTTTTTTAATCATGTTGAATTTTGTCAGATGTATTTCTTACGTCTGTGGAATTGTTTGTATGGTATTTCTATTCCTTCTGTTAATGTGGTGAATTATAGTAATTTTCAAATGTCAATCAGTCTTAACATTCCTGGGATGAACCCCACTTAATCATGATGAATTTCCCATTTTTATTATTTCTGGATTCAGTCTGTCAATATTTTCTTTAGAATTTTTGCCTCTGTTTCATGAGAGTGTATTGGTAGTGTATTGCTTTCTGAATGTTCTTGTCAGGTTTTAGTATCAAGTTTGCCCAACAAATTAGAAAATTTAGCCTTTAAGTATCCATACGTTCTGTGTTGATTGATATTTCCCTTTTCATACTTAAGATTGGTAATTTTACTTTTCTTTTTTATTCGTGAACTTGATGAACTTTGCTTTGAGATATAATTGATTTTTTAAGTTTTCAAAGAGCCAACTTTTGCCTTTATTGATTTTTTTCCATGTTAGTTTGTTTCTTATGTCATTGATTTTAGTTTATTTCCTTGATCCTACTCTGTATTTAATTTATTATTAATTATCTTTTTGTGCTGAAAACTAGGATTATTTATTTTAAGCATTTGTTTCCTAATATGCATTTGAAATTATAAATTTTCCTCTAAGTATGAGAAATTTCCTCTAAGTATATAGCTTTTTCTACATACGACAGATTTTATATTGTGATTTCATTATCATTCCCTTTCATTCTTTTGAGACGTAAAAACCTGAAAATATATCCTAGTTTCAGAGCAAAAAAGGAGAAAGGTAGTTTAATTTTGGTTGTAAATATTTTAGTTCAAATCACTTCATGATCAAATTCTATTTTTCTCAACACATAATTTTACGTTTATTGACCTTCATTTTCATCCATCATTCTTACGAAGTATGCTTAAAGTACATGAAAGACATAATTATTTAGTGGTTCTTTTATAGTCACATTAATTTGGGTTATAAGGAAGGATATTTGAAAGGTGAAAAATAATATTTTTGTTGATGATTTCATTTAGTTAACTCCTCTCTTAAATGAGTATTTAACTTTATAGCTTTTATGACTTTTAGAAAAAAAGTGGTCATGATTTTCTAGCAATGAAAATTGCTGGTACGGTGGTGTGTAACATATTCCTAGACTTTCAATAGCATCCTTTGTTCAGCTAAACTTTATTTAACAGATTTTAGACACATAGATTATAGATTTTTGATGGTTACTTTCCTAACGGTAGTATTCATTATAGTTAGAAACATTATTACATTTAGTAATATAGAATAATTATTAAAATATAGTTATAGTATGAATATACTCTCAGTATTATAATTAACAAAAAAGTTTCTAAGTCACTTTTTGGGTCATTACTCTTTCTAACATTGCTTATATAGTGGTTTTCTTTGTCACTGCATTCAGTATTTCTATTTAAGTACTGGCATGTCTGAAATAAGTATAAAATTTGGATTTGTCATTTTTTAATCAAAGACTAGTTAATATGCTTATTGTTTCTCTACCTCATCTAATTCCTCTTTAAATATAGAATTATTTACCTGAAGTCCAACCTTTGAAAGTTGAACCAGTTATTCATAATTAATACTACTTTTGATGGATCTTGATGACGTTCATTTTGTTAAGTAAAATAGTTTCATTTTGAAGAGCTTTGTTTCTATTAATTACAAAGAATATTGACACTTGTTTTTCACTAGACCTTATTCCTGATAGCAAAGGTATTGGGAAAGGTAAATATTCAGAGTTAGTCAGTGAACATGGATGGGTATCTTTCAGAACAACTTCAGTTTGAATCTGCAGAATAATTTCTGTTTCCTATACCAGATATGATCTTTCTCCCTGTTTTTGGTCTTATAAACTTAAAATTCTTATTTCTAACATCTAGCTTGCTGTAGTTCACAGACATGTAGTCCCGTGCTTCCCACCCCAACCCCAGTTCTATGCAGTCCATCACATTTCAGATTGTCTTTGTTTTTATCACTTGCACCATTATATACCATACTTTTCAAGATGGTAACACATTAATGACACTTTATGTTGAACATTCATTACTTGTATATAATAAGACATATGCTATAAATTACATGCATTGTCTCCTCATTAAAAAAAATTCTTCACTCCAGCTTGAGAAAAAGAACTTGTCTAAATTCTTATTTTCTCTTTTTTTGTCTCTAAACTTCTTTGATGTCTGTACTTCATGAAACTCTACATGCAACTTTACTAATAGTGTCACCTTCAAAGATCATGTATGTCCTCAAACAAATTGTCATTTTTCTTTAATCAGTTTCTTAACATTTCACACATTTTACATTATTACTTTGTTGCTTTTTTTCCCTTTCTTTACATTATTTTCCTTTGTTGCTATATCACAGTAATATTTTGGCATCCCACTTAAACTTTTCTTACCATTACTTTCAGAATTTCTGTGACTGTTCCATTTCTTCCTTGTAAGTTTCCCAAGGGACTGTCCTCATTATTTATATCTGGAGTTTTTGTAAGTGGTATTACAAAGAACCTTAAACTACCACCTCTGTGAAATTGACACCAAATTATTTTCTCAGAAATGTGGCCTTTTCCTTAATGCACTCCATTTGCAACTTCCTACCATTTACTTCTGAATATCCCATCAGCATGTGAAACTTCACATCTAAAACATATTTCCCTTTCTTGTAGCAGTTTCTGGTCTTTATTATCCTTATATTAATTTAGTTAATGATTCTTATCATTCATGATCTAAAATCTTCTTTTGGTTCCTCCTTTCCATTCTTTTTTCTGTTTTGTTTACCATCTACTTTTTATTACTGCAATTATCTCTGTTGTCCATCCTTCCTGAATTTTTTGAAAGACTTCTAATTTGTTCGTTTCCAGCCACCTTAACCGTATTGCTAAAATAAATCTTCCCAAAACACAAGAAAAATTATAATCTTGCTTGAACCCGTGTCCATTTTTTTTCTATCACCTACTAAATAAAATGTCTCCTTTAGTCTTGCATCTGAAGCTAAGTATTCTGGCTAGCCTCAGAGTACTTTTCTAGCTTTTATTCTCCTTACTTCCATCATGTTTCAGCCAACCTTGGCTACTCCCTATTCATCTTCCTACTTTCTCTGACATTTCTCCTTGCACTTGAAAAATGTATTCAAAACCATGCTCTTACAAATTTATTTCTACTTAGGAATTTCCTACCCTTTCTAACACCCTCAGTGATAAGTACCACTGCCTTTCCCGTTTTACCACAAATGCTCTCCAGTTCCACTTGGGAATTTAAGAAGTTACCCATTTATTAGCTAGATTACGCACTTCCTTCAACATACTCCCTCTGAAGTACATTATAAAGTTTTCGTATGGATATGTGCCATAGTTACATGTATAGATCTTATCTTTTCTAAATGAATATTTCTTGAGAGCAGAGGACTGCATTTTACTAGATCGTTTTATTTTATTTTATTTTTTTGACCCCCTCAGAATCTAGCATCAGGATTGCTGCAGAGTATTATACAGGACGTGCCTGTACGGGGGTACCACCCCTAAAGGGTGGGCTCGGATGGGGACTGAAGTCCTAGAGGAGATGATGTTTTCTGTTTTGCACATGTGCAGAAACCCTGGCTACCTTTTCGTATACTTGGCACACACGTAATAAATTAATTCAAGATCTTATGTGCAAGTATTACTTGTTGCCTTTGTCCTTACTATAGTCTGTAAGTGGGTTTTTATTGTCTTCTTGTCTGTTTAGTTCGTGTCATTTCTTTCTGCCACCAATTTCTAAAAGGATTCTCCTGTTACGCATCCAGTCTAACCATCCCCATACATCAGATTCTTGCTGCTTTCCTTAAAAAATTGAAGTGATCTAGTATTTGTTTGTGATATAATTGTCATATGACTATGTTTATTTCTAAGTCATTCTTCAAACAGCTTCTCTTCTTGAATCCAGGTAATTAAAACTTTAAACTATCTGAATTTTCCTTAATTTTTTATGCTTATGTCACCTTTATTTTTAAGCCTTTGAATTTGTTGTTGCTATTTTATGCCTGACTTTATCATTTTCTTAGACCTGACACTCAAGTCATATTTGTTCTTATATTTTAGGTCGGTCTTCCCTCTTTCCCATAGATGATGGCTTGCTGGATGATGGTCATAATGATCAAGTTGGTGTTTTAAATTCACCCACATGTTACTCAGCTCATCAAAATGGAGAGCGAATAGAACGTTTCTCTCGAAAAGTTTTTGTTGGTGGTCTTCCTCCAGATATTGATGAAGGTAAAATGATGATTTGGGCTTTAAAAAAAAAACCCTCAAAATTCATCAAATTGTACATCTGGAATATATGTAGTTTACTGTACAGGAACCATACCACAATAAAGCTGTTAAAAAATGTCTCATAAATATTTGGTGGCATATAATAAAAAAAAAAACTGAAATACAATGTAAATAGGGAATGGAATTTTTACCTCTAGAGATTTTCAGTTAAAATGGATATCTATCTCTGTTTAAATATTCTGTCAGCTGTTGAAAGGTAGAGATAATTGAACAAATAACTTTTTTGAAGTTTGTCTCTTTACTTTGTCTTATAATACATATTGTTACTGTGAGCAATTTTTGCAAATAATGTTTTCATACACTAGTTCCTAACTCACTCATATTTTTAAATATAGAACATATTTGAATACATTAAACCTTTTGTACATTTATATAAAACTTTTTGTATGATCATAACACCCATGCATGTACACACACACAATGAATTAAAGGTAATCAACCATGAAACTTTACCTACAATGCATGACAATTGAAAATTCAATTTATTTAAGGATAAACATGCTCTTAGAAATGGGTAAGAAAGAGGCTATTAAACCTATTAAAGGGAGTAATGGAAACAGAACATGAACAGGAAATTCAGGTTATAGAAAGACTAATAAACATGTGTAAATGAAGTTGAGGAGGCTATAGCTCAGGGTAGAGTGCATGTTTAGCATGCAGGAGGTCCTGGGTTCAATCCCCAGTACCTCCATTAAAAAAAAAAAAAGATTAAGAAAGAAAAGTAAAAATTATCATGTGTAATAATAACAAAAGAAAATAATTCAAGATAAAGATTGAAAATACTGAAACTTTATAATATTTGTGAGTTTGTAGGAAGTCTGCCACTCTTATTTACAGAGTACTAATAAAGAATATATTGCTACATTTTGGGAAATTTTCCAGTTATGACTCAAATAATCATGAACTTAACTCTATGTATTAATCAGTATAATAGGGTTTCCATGTGATGAAATAACCTAGAACATGTTATTGAATTTGACCTGGTGAAACTACCTGGCATGAACCAGACCCTAGTACATTTTAGGAGCATTACAGCTTTACATGTCCTGTTGCAGCAGAGCTTTTTCCTTAGAAGATTTTACTTTGTCAGGCAGTAATGGGTATCTTTATTTAACTTGATATAATGCTGACATGTTTTTCAAGCCAGTTGTATTTATGATTTGGTAGACTATAAATCCATTAATATCCATGCAATATTATATAAAATTTTAGAAGTCACATAAATTGATTATTATAATCAATGTGCAACTTAACAGCTATTTTGACTAAAATAGCTATTAAGTTTTATGTATCATTTTCATAGGGTTATTAGACATGTTTCCAGCATTTATATTCTAGTTTTTCTTAGGATATTTGGTACTTTTAAATACTTAATCTTTAGTACACCAGAAACTGACACAACATGGTAAACAGATTATACTTCAATAAAAAATATGTATACAAAAATAATAATAATAATAAATAAAAAATCCTTATAGTAACATAAAATGTAGGGTTTTTAGTATGAATCATTAAAACTCATTCTGATGCAGATTTTTTACTTTCTTAAGATGAAATAACTGCTAGCTTCAGAAGATTCGGGCCTTTGGTAGTCGACTGGCCTCATAAAGCAGAAAGCAAGTCCTATTTTCCACCAAAAGGTAAGAGAATTTATTGTTAATATTTGCTAGGGAATAAGTTATATGAGAGCAAAAAAAAACTGTCAATTACTTTGTGTTTTCTTTTCTTTTAGAACTAAATGTGAGTACATCTTCATATAAAAACTAATAAAGTAAATTGTAGAGGTTAGTAGCATGTACCAAGGGCGGCGGGAGGGTCTGAGAATGATTCCAGTGTCACTTGAAGACAGTCAGGAATCATGAGAGACTTGCTATGCTTTCTCTATAGTGATTTGATAATGATTTCAAAAACTCTTATCAACAAATGTTTGAGTATTTTCTCTGTCTGAAGTACCATTCTAAGTAACTTGGGTACAGACATGCAAAAAAAGTCTCTGCTCGGTGAAATTAAGACATGTGTGATGTGAGATTAAAATATAACCCTATGAATAATTTAAATATTGCGATGTGTACATAAGTGTTCCAGACAACAGCAGACAAGGACATAGCAGCATACACTCTGCTGGTGATTTTAGATAGAGGAGAAAGTGAACGGTGGGAAAACCAAATTACACGAAGAGACATGATGTGAAGAGAACATCTGGTTGTGTCAGTTACGTAGAACTAGGGTACTGCTGTGACCAGGCCCCAGAGGACAAGAGTCACAAACTGAGCTAACATTCCTTTGAGCAAAGCAAGGCCGCCGTTGGTGGGAGAGGAGGAGTCCCCTGCCCACTGCGAGCAGGGGAGGCAAGGGGAGAGACTGGAACGTGAATCCAGTCAGTCAGGTTGCCAATTGCAGATTCTCTGAAGTGAACAAAAAAGAAAGGGGGAGGTTGAAAAACTAAGACTTTACTTTGAATATCATTGAAATACAATTGTAGAAACAAAAAACGCTATTATTCTCACGGCTAAGTGGATTTTCAAGCCTGGAAAAAAAAAGACTCCATAGATCTATTAAATAATCTAATTTTGTCTCTGGGAAAGGAAACATGTTAGAATTACTGTCATACAAAAACTAGCTAAGGGTTTTTGGTCAGTGAGAATTATAGAACTTCCATTACTAGTTCATGTCGTTTTTTAGAGAAGTGGAATAATGCAGTGATTTTTTTTTTATACCTTTACATCTTACACTTAGAGAATCATGAACATTTTTTAAGCAGAGAACAGATTCTGGATCCCAGGGCTCTATGAGAATTTAGTTAACGCTATGGATCTCTTTCCAGATACTCCAAATTTTCATATGATTTTGGAGTTTACTAGACTCGGAGGTCCTCAGTCCTTGCTTTAGAGAGAAAATTAGCTCCATATTGATGCAGATGTTCATTTGTTAGCTTAGTTTTAATTTGTTGTTCACAATGCTATGATCTTGTTTTTTTTTACTGAGTGTTCGATAAAAATGCCTGTTGGTTTCTAATATTCCTGCCTAAATTACCACCATTCCTTGTCTGGACTATTTCAGGCATACGACTCGTCTCTCCACATCTCTGACTGTCTCCTTTTCCTCCCACAGTATAGCTAGAGTAACCTCTATGAAAACTCATCTGATGGTGCTAACCCTTGCTCGCTGCTTAAAACCCATCAGTAGTTTCTCTTATTGTTAGGATAAAGCCAAAAATGCATTCGCCCTCCCCACCTTCCCCATTCTGTTTCATCTCCCACTATTGCTTCTTTTTCCTTTCTGATTCTGCAAACTGGCCTTGCTTTCTCTTGCCTCAGGGCATTTATGTTTGGTGTTCTCTTGGCATGAAGGCTCTTCCTTGTCTCCTCATCTATGTATCCCCTACTTATATCAGCTTAAATATCAGTTGCTGGTAGGGTACTTTCAGGACCCACCTAATGAGGTCATATCCTCTTATTGTAGGCCCTCCTAGCACTGTCCCTTTTCATAGCACTCGTCACAGTTGCAATATTACATTTTTACAATTTTACAAATATGTGATTATTTTATTAATATCAGATTCTTCTAATAGTCTTTCAAACTGTGTCTTTACTTATCTTTATATTCTCAGTAATTCATGGATTTATAGTTGCCTCATAAAGAAGATAAACAACTATAAATAACTATAAACACGACAGGATAGTATATCCTTTGACCTGAAGTAGGTGGAGGAAAGTTTCACTGAGAAGTTTTGAACTAAGTCTAAAAGATACTGGGTAATTTAGATAGATAAAAAGTTTTCCAACAGAGTTCCAGGCAGGTATTGAAATATAATTTTAGAAAGGAATTAAAATTAGTTTCTGTTGAGACAGGTACCCATTTTCTGCCTGGGCTTCTTATTTGCATAAAAGGCTGCCCTAAACCTAGAAGGATGGGTTGGCACAAATTAATGAAACAGAACACTTGCTGTCTTTGTTGCTGTTGCTGCCCTTGTTGTTACTGGGGTTTTGTGGTGGCGGTTAATTTATTTTCTCAAACTGAAAATAAGAAAAAAAACCCACAAAAATTAGCACTGGCAAATTATAGTTTTTTTAGTACAATTATAGTTAATTGTAGCTATTGCCAAAGACCAGTGTTCCTAAACCTTGTGCTTTCAAGCATTTTTGCCTTTGCTATAATTTATCATTTCTCATGCTTTGGAAAACACTGGTGTAGAAGCATCTAGTTGATGAAGCTACCTTGTAATTAAGGCAGTGACTTCAGCCGTTGGATACTGAGCCACACTTCCATGTATCCGTCCTTTGCAGTGAGTAAGTTTCACCCTGTGTGAGTATCAGCTTGCTCTAATAAGATCCAAAGAACTATTAGATGGTATTTTTGGTAAGAGCATGGTAATATTTAATGGCTTGCCTTAGCTAGATCGTAATTTACCTGCCATATTGCTAAATTTTTGTGATAAAAACATTTCTTCCCTGATAATCACAAAAATAATTAAGCAATATTAAAATATTAATATCAAAAATTAGCATCATAAAACAACATTTAAAATACTGAATTTAAAATACTATTTTAGTAAATCGGTCTTATATCTCCTCAATCATTATAAAAGTTATAACACTGAAAACCTTAGCTTGTATCAAAATTAAAGCCTTCACATTAAGAAAACTTTTTTTTTATTTTTTCAAGTCTATTTAAATTGTTTCTAGCTATTAAAAAGATGTGTTTTTTATTCTTGCATAATCATACCTTTGGAAGTTTCTGTTTGTGTAGGTTGGTTTGATGACTTACTTATGCAACCAAGTATTGTAATTTTATTAAAATGAAGTAGTTTTTGTGTCACATAAGATCTTTGTGGCAGTAAAAGCCATTGTTGGCAATAAGCTGTGTTTTTTGAGCTGGATGTAAAACATGACCTCACACTTCCCATTGTTAATGGAACAGACGTGGTTGGTCTGCTTGATGACATCTTCATACTGGAACTAGAATACACTGCTCTAGGTTTGTTTGCATAGAAATCTTGTCAAGGAAAGGTATATTTTTACGTCAGTTACAATTAATCACATAATAGTAAACTTGCAGTGTAAATTTTGATGCCTTCTTTTTATAATAAAATCTATTCTACCTGCTGGATACATGATGTTTGATTAAAGATTGACAATTGGTTGTCACAAGGAAGGGAGGAAGGGCATATTTCCCAAAGGTACAGGAATCTAAGCAAGAACTTGGTTCCAAAGTCCAAACATTGTCTCTAGACTGTTGGAAAAAACAAATGTTCTGCTGCTCATCCACCCTGAGACTTGATCTAAAAGTTCTGACCAGGAGGGAAGGTATAGCTCAAGTGATAGAACACATGCTTAGTATGCACGAGCTCCTGGGTTCAATCCCCAGTACCTCCTCTAAAAATAAATAAGTAAACCTAATTACCTACCCCCCCAATGAAAACAAAAACAATAAAATAAAAAGAAGTTCTGACCATCCTGAAGAAACCTGTTTTAATCTCACCTCCCTAAGGTAGTTTTCTTAGCATCCTATGGAAGTTGTCAGGTTGATTGTAGAATTTTCCCTCTGCTTATGGAAATTCCTGGACTTTCCACTGTCCAGAAGTATGCTCTAGAACTTGTCTTACCCTGAGGGCATTTTTGGGAAACTCTAGCTTCTACTGTGCTCACTCAACTGGTTAATCCTACTAAATTCTTTAAGAAAACAGCATCATGGGAGACCTTGGGGCTAATCTAGGTTTGAAATTAATCAGTCAGTTACTTACTTATGTGACTGACTTTAGGTAAGTAATTTTACCTTCTTGATACCCCAGTTTTTGTTGTTGTTGTTTCTATAAATAGGAAATAATGTTTCATTGAATTGTTGTGAGAATCAAAAGAAATAATTCATGTAAAGCTCTTAGGACAGTATTGGATAGTTAGTGCTCTATATAAAGTAGCTAGTTAATTTACTGAATATGTTTTTGTGTGTATTCCGTAGGATATTGTGTTCTGCTGTAAAGCATATTTGATAGTTTTTTTTTCTTTTTCAAAGGCATGTATTTTTTAAACAGTACTGAAATGTGAAATCACTTTCCTTGACATATTGCCTCATTTTTTATGGTTATTACAGGCTATGCATTCCTCCTCTTTCAAGAAGAGAGCTCAGTCCAGGCACTAATTGATGCTTGTATTGAAGAAGATGGAAAACTCTATCTGTGTGTTTCCAGCCCCACCATCAAGGACAAACCTGTAAGTAAATGCTGCTTGAACTTTAAGCAACAAATGCAAGTTTTCCAAAAACTTTTTTGAAATGATTGTTAGTGAAAAAATAAACAACCATGTTAAGAGTTCAGTTTTTTAAAATTCAGATAATTTATAGTATCTAGATAAAAATATTAACAATTTGTTTTAAAATCCATCTATCCAAAATTTTGAACAGTAACAAAGAAGAACCGCTGTTAGTTGGCACAAAACTCATCAGCTGTTAAGGGAGTAAGACCTGATACCATAATGTCATTTTCTTCATAGGTTCAGATCCGTCCTTGGAATTTAAGTGACAGTGATTTTGTGATGGATGGTTCTCAGCCTTTGGATCCTCGAAAAACAATTTTTGTTGGAGGTGTTCCTAGGCCGTTAAGAGCTGGTAAGTAGAATGATAACAAATTTTGTTTTAAAAAATTTAAATATGAATTGATTCAGTAAACATTTGGTACCTTTTGTGTACACTGCACTATGGGTGGGAGAAGGGCAGATTCTCCTGTTGCCAGTAGTCACTTGCTACAGAATTCTAAGACAGATTCCAAGAACTATTCTTGAGACCATCAAGGAATTGGAGGATTGACACTCATCAATCACTATCAATAACTAACTCCATGCAGAGTGTATAAAAAGAATCCACTCAAACACTTACGACTTAAGTGTAACTCTCTAAAATATGAGAATTTGGAGTCTGTTTATTTTATGTAGGTTGATTCTGATATCTGTAGAAGAAATATGAGCTTTTTTAATGGCACTTTAGATAAGTGAATGATAAACTTCTCTTCATCAGTAACTAGGAACAGAAATCTACCAGAAGATGTCATGTAGGAACAAAATTATAGACGTAAATGCCCACTATACCAGCAAGTTTTATGATACTGTGCACCCTTGTAAAGTGTGTTAGTGCCTTCCGTCCCTGAGAATACCTCTTCCAGTATGGGAGATACATGTTAAAGAACTATTCACACGTGTACGTACAGAACAAGTATAGAGAAAGACTACAGGGATCAGAAGAACATTTGACAGGGCAATGTGCCATCGTCTGGTATTTTAAAGATATTTGTATGAGCTGACATAGTGATTGAACAGAAGGGGTAGGGTTGGGTGCTGGGAGGGTTGTGAAGAATGTGTTTCAGACAAAGGGAACAGCATATTGAAAGGTCTTCAGTGGAGGGAAGTAGAGTGCACTGGAGGGACTGAGGGAAGTCCAGCCTCGCTGCCTAGGGTATGAAAAGTGAGAGGAGAGACACAAGAAGACATGGAAGAGGTAAACAGGAGTCAGATCCTATAAGTCTAACAGGCTAATTTGGTATTTATCCTCAGAGCACAGGGAAACCAATAAAGAGTTTTTAAGTAAAGGAGAGATGCGATCATACTTGCATCTTTGAAAGACCAGTGTAGCTCATGACATTGCAGTGGGGAGTTGGGTTGAGAGTAGATATGTGTGGACCAGTTTAGGAGCTTAGGAGCCTATTGTCGCAGTCCAGGAGACAGAGAGCAGGGGCTTGGATTAGCGGTGGTAGTGGTGAAGAGCTAAGTAAGCAGATGGCATAGATACCTAAGAGGTGCCTGCAAACCGAATCTCAGCGTTCAGTCTTAAGCCACCAGGTAGACAGTGGCACCGTTACCCAGAAGATGAGAAACGCTGAAGAAGGAGCAGGTTGCAAGGATTGTGGTCTTGGTTTTTCTTTTTTAACTTTACTGTGGTATAATTTCTATACAGTAAACTACATGTATTTCAGATGTACAATTTGATGCATTTTGATAGATATGTACACCTGTGAAACCACCACCACAATCAAGATACCTAACAATTCCATCACCCCCCAAGAGGTGCAAATTTCAAACTCCCAGTTCATCCCTTTCCACACTCTTTACCCCCTGGTAGCCATAAGTTTGTTCTCTATGTCTGTGGTCTTGTTTTTGGAAGCTAGTTTGTGCCACCATTCAGAGCTCCTAAGTAGAAATTTCAGTTAAGCCATTGGTATCTGATATATCTTTAAGAGAATTACTCCTGCTGCTGTTTTGAAAATAAACTGAGTTGGTAGGAGCTGTACTGATTAGGGATCAGAAACAAAGAGATAAGGCTACTGCCATGACCTAGATGAAGAATTATGATACCTTGGAGCAGGATGTCAGTGATGGAAGCAAAGAGGCTGGATTCTAGACATGTCTTGAAAATCAAGTTCATAGGATTGCATGCGCAGTGGGGAAAAACTAAAATAGAAAGGATGAAGCCAAGGGTCTTGATTTGGCAACTTCATCTTTTCCATTACTGAGTCAGCTGGCACTCTCTGGAGCAGGTTTAATTCGATGGCTGAAGATCCGGAGTGCCATTCTGAACACAGTGATGCACAGTGTCTGTTAAATATCAACATGACTTGTCCAGTAGACAGCTGAGTTGTCCAGTTCTTCTGTAGTGAGAGCAGCTGGGCTGTCGTATACACGAGAAAGGATTGGATTTAGAAAAGAGCACTATTCTACTGACTTTCACTTAAAAAAAAATACTTAAATATTGTTGATTTACTGTGTTTCTCCCATTTAATGTGAGCTTCTTTTCCTTTTCAAGTGGAGCTTGCTATGATCATGGACCGGCTGTATGGTGGTGTTTGTTATGCAGGAATTGACACAGATCCTGAGCTAAAATACCCAAAAGGTGCTGGTCGAGTTGCTTTCTCCAATCAGCAGAGCTATATTGCTGCCATTAGTGCTCGGTTCGTTCAGCTTCAGCACGGTGATATTGATAAACGAGTAAGTTGCATTTTGGGCAATCACTTAAGTCCTATAACAAGGTGCTGATCCAAAGCTTACTACCCTACAGAGTTAATATAATTCTAACACTGAGTATTTATTTTTTTATTCTCCTTTAGCTCTTAAAGAGTATAATATCCCTGAAATGTAAAATTCTTGACCGGACTTTAAACTTAGGTATTGTATACAAAAGATGAATGTCATTTAAAGGCATTTCAAAAATGTGTGTCAGTCAGTAAAGTCTTGATATCCTTCTAAGTGTGGAGGCTGAGCTTGTTTTAAGAGCTTGTACTCTGGAGCCAGACTACCTGGGATCCCATTTCCACCATTTGCTCTGTAACCTTGGGCAAATTAACCCTCTTTATGACTCTTTTTCCTCACTTATAAAAGGGAAAACATTAATAGTGTCTCTCTCCTGGTTATTCTGAGGAATAAGCAAATTGACATATGTAGAAGCACTTAGAACAGAGCTTGGCACTAAGTGTTATTTAAGTGTTCATTTATTATTTTTTATTCATCATAAAATCTAAAATAGAAATATATTGTGTATATTTTCCTAAATAAAAGCAATAACAAATATGTAAATAAACAAAATATACACATAAACTAAAGCACATGATGATTATCCTGAACTTTAAAACATTTACTCTTTAGTAGCATCGCTTAGGTCATCACAATAAGAACTTTTAGGAAGTCCTGTGGATGAACTGAACGCTACCCCACTGAGTAATTTCTAATACTGATTACCATCTAAAATAGGAAAAAGAAGTGAGCAAAACTCAATTGTTTCCTTAAATCTACTTCATACTACAATCTGTGACTAGTTCCTGTACATAGCTAAGCAGTATTTTAAAATAATCATGTTTACATTTATAGTACACATGAGATATACTAAAAATATGAGGTAAATTAACTTTTTTATATCCAAAATTGTAGATAGAACTTGAGTGGGTTTTTATTTTCCCAGTATAACAGTTTTTTGAAGCTTCTTCCCTGAGGCTGTTTGCACATTAAAAGACTATTTTAGGGTCAGGGGAGCTGGGACTGATTGACTAGACCCTGGACTCTAGAAGTAGTCATCAGTTCAATTACCAAACCATACCATTTAGAACATTTAGAAAAGACAGCTTAAGTTCAGTTCACGTATGCAAAGTGGCATTTTTGTCTGTATTGTTCTTAAAATGTTGCCTCCAAAAAAAGAAAGGAAAAAAGTATCTAAGAAAAAGGGCTCTGCTTCTATTCAGATACGCCTCGAAAATTCATTATCTGATTTGAACCTTATAACCCCTCTCACCCAGTGGTTTTCAGCCTCCGCTGCACATCACAGTCAGCTGGGAGCTTAGGAGAGCCTTGACGTCTGGGTCCAACCCCTGAGGCGCCGCTGTCATTGGTGGGTGCCGCTGGGGCAGCGGTGTCTGTAAAGCTCCCTGGGTGATTCTAATGTCCAGCCGTGCTTTAGGCCACTGATCAGGTCTAACCTCCTACTTGTGCAGAGAGGTGACAGGGTCATGAAGGACGTTATTTCCGTAGTTATATAATTGCAGCTGTTTAATATGCAGAAGCAGAGGGGAAAAGATTGTTAAGTGTCATACCTTATACCTCTTGGTTTCCAAAATGATAGTGAAGGACCAGTTATGTGGGGCAGAGATTGATTCTTAAAGAGAAACTCCAATGCCAAG
This sequence comes from Vicugna pacos, assembly GCF_048564905.1. Taxonomy (NCBI): domain Eukaryota; kingdom Metazoa; phylum Chordata; class Mammalia; order Artiodactyla; family Camelidae; genus Vicugna; species Vicugna pacos. The sequence goes on along the minus strand of NC_132988.1, from coordinate 111,942,175 downwards.
CAAGTGAATTGATAAACACATGCTTTCTTAAAAAGTCATTAACTACCTGAGAAAAAAAAATTTTTTTCAACATATGTGCTATTAAAGTATGTTTTGAACTTTATTTGAAAGAATTTGAAACTTAAATATTTTACAGGTCATTAGTTTTGCTTATACAAAAAAAATTAAACCATTCATCTTTATACCTTTCATCTCTCTAATATGAACAGTTATTAAACCATAAAAACAGATTAAATTTATAACTGATAATCTAAAGATATACAGGATACTTATTTGGAGGGAACTGTTTAATCAACTCACTTTTTGGGCTCATGAACACTTGGAAGTTTAGCTGTAAATTGAGATTTACCACAAATCTCCCTGATAGCTGTAAATTGAGATTTACCACAAATGTGTAAATCATTTTAAGATTTGTATGTTATTCCATGAGTAGTATCATTCACTGTGACTTCCAGTAGTTACTGCAGTGAACTGTGTTATACTTCAAGTTGGCTAATTATTAATTATTTTATTAGTTATTAATCCAGGTGACAAAGTATCACAGATAGATCCTCTGAAGTGAAGAAGGGAAACACATCATAATAGAAAATACAAACAGTGAAGAATCAGTGAAACTCTCACACACTCAAGAGTTGTGAGAGATTATTATTAATCACAAAATAGATTTTGATTATATTATACAACCATAAATTTGAAATTAATTTTTCATCCTTGAAGTTATTATTTTGAGTTAAGTAGATTAGCTTTATAAAATAGTATCTGTAATTTTAAAAATAATTGAAATCATTGCATTTGTAAAATTTATTTAACAATTGTACATTTAAGTCACTCCTGAGCATGTGGCATTTCATGAGGTGTTATGGAAATGAAGTAAACAGCACAGACACTGTCTTCAGTTTTGCTTAAAATCTTATGATAAAGGCAAGAAATAACCATGAGAGAGAAACCCAGAAAGGATGAGTAAATGTACATTTATGCAAACATTTTTATTATAGAGTTTCTACTTTATGCTAGATGTGCTGCCAAGTAGTTGGTACTGAGTGTTGAGCAAATAGACGAGGTCCTTGTTCCCCTGGAGTTTATCATCTAGTGAAGTGAAACCCAGTCATTCTCATGTGCCTTGATCTATTATTTGATTATGGCATTGCTCTTCCTTAATTGTAGTTGTAGTGAAGGTAACGAATCAAAAAGGCAGCCTGCTAATCAGGATAGAATCCATAAAGGAAAAAGTTGAGAGAGAAAGATTGAGCGTACAAATTTTAGAATTTGTGTCAAAGATCATAGTAAAAATCAAAAGCCAGGGGGAGAGTATGCTCAGTGGTAGAGTGCATGCTTAGGATGCTCCAGGTCTTAGGTTCAATCCCCAGTACCTCCATTAAAAAATAAATTAAAAAAAATACTTAATTACCCCCCCCAAAAGCTTAACAAACAAAATTTTAAAATACTGAATTTTTTTAATGAAAAACCAGTGGGAAAAAAGGTTAAAAATCCTTAACTGACAAAGAGAACTTATAAATTAGTTTAAAAAAATAAAAGAGAGAAGAAAATACCAGCAGGGGAATATGCAAAAGATACAGACAGTTTAGGAAAACATAATGTCCAATATGCATACAATATGTTTATCCTAACCCTAATCAATAAAATACAAATACAAACAACAGAATTCTGTTACCTTCCTGTCAAATGTTTATTTTACAGTTCTTTTCATCAGTCAAGTCTTAAGTTGTTTCTAGTTTGTTGTTATTGTTTTTGTTCGAAATAATGCTGAAGAAAATACCGCTGTCTATTTTCTGCACACATGCAAGTATTTCAGTAGAAAACATTCAAAATACAGACTGTTGAGTAATTATTTTTTGCCGTGGGCAAGTCAAGCCCTTTAAACACTCAATTTTTCTCTCCTCTCCTCAAGAAAGGCAGAGCTCTTAGGCTGAGACAAAGGCAGTAACCTTTTACAGAGTATTTGCCCTGTGCCAGACACTGTCTTAAATGCTTGTACTTGCATAATCTAATACTCACAGCTGTGAGGCAGGTTCTGTTGCCTTTCTCATCTCACAGATATGGAAACTGAGGCTAAGAGGTTTAGCATTCAAAGCTGACTTGAGTCTGAGGTCTTCTACTGAGTCAGGCTTGCACAGTGGGACTTTGACTTCATATCTTATAAATTTGCAGAAGTCTAGACATGCCCTTAATAAGATTATCCACAGTTCTGGTTTGTCTGTACCAATTACTTACAGGCGGGGTATGGCTCTCACCTGCAGTGGAGAAGCGTTGCCATGGTCAGTGGCTTTTGGGGCTGTGCCATCTCATAGGTGGTACTGGAGTGAGAGAACAGAGCTGTGAACTCTGTCTTCTGTGCCCTTCTCATTTCCCCTCATGGTCACTCCACCTCTGGAAATAGTAACACACAGGCTTTTAAAGATGTTATTTCAAGAAAGGTGAGGGTGGAATGTTTTGCAAAGCTATTAAGTGTCTTTCAAAAATAAATGCCCTCCAGTACATATATTCAGTAGATATATAGTTCTCTTTAGAAAACATATTAAAATACAAGAGAATTATCAAACTAAGTGCTCATTTAATCACATGGTCAATTATGAATGAAACATCGTATGAAAAGATTAGTACCAGAACAAAATGATTTAATTCTTTTAATCTACTATATGGTAAAGCTATTACCCTGGGAAACTGCCTACTTTCTCTAGAATACTGTATGAACATTTTAAATCATTGCTAAAATGACTTCTGAAGCAGACTTAATGAGACATTTTTCTGTTTTTCTAGGTGGAGGTAAAGCCATATGTGCTAGATGACCAGATGTGTGATGAATGCCAGGGCGCACGCTGTGGTGGAAAATTTGCTCCCTTTTTTTGTGCCAATGTCACTTGCCTGCAGTATTACTGTGAGTTTTGTTGGGCAAATATCCACTCTCGTGCAGGACGTGAGTTCCATAAGCCATTGGTAAAGGAAGGCGCTGATCGCCCGCGTCAGATCCACTTCCGCTGGAACTAAGAATATCAAACCGGCCTCTGTTTAACAAGGAAAGAAAGGGTGCATGTGGCTTACTGTGTCTGAAGATACTGACATGCAGAAGAAATAAGTGCATTCTTCTGCTTTCACCCCAGCTCTCAATACATGCATCTTTATCAGCAGCCAAAACACTACAAGCCTCTTGTTTTTCACCAAAACCCTACATCTCAGGCTTACTAATTTTTGTGATATTTTCATGTTAAAATAAAATGTTTTTTTGTATTTTCTCCAAGTTATTTTTATATGTAAAGTTAAAATTAGATATGAGAATGTTTTGCATAGGGGCAAACAGTCTGCTGCTATATAGTGGGTGAAGCGTGCACTTATTTCTAAACGTGGGTTTTTAACTTCAAGATCTGCCCCAGTAATTTACCAAAGGTAGCAAAATAATAGTGAAGATGGAATATGTCTGCTACAAATGCTTATTTTTATTGTTGCTATTTTCAGTGTATACATAAACTAAAAATTAGGGTTGATTTTTTTGCTCTCCATTTTGACTTGCAAGAAATAATACCTCAAGATAATCTGATTTATTAGCTATTTTTAAACATTTTTAATCACAAGCTGTATTAGCTTTGCTGCTATATAGGTGTTATGTGTAAATGCCACCTATTAATACGGGATTGAAAACGTTAGAGACACACTGCATTGCAGATAAAATGCAGGCAGCACAATATGGCCTAAACTGCCATAGTTTTAGAATGTGAAAAAAAAAAATGCATGTTTACTTACCTGTATACACCATATGCATGCACTAGAATTATTAACTAACAAGAGGTGAGGTATTGCAAATGTTTAAAAAAAGCTCTCTTGAATCTAGGTAGCATGAACAAATTAGAAAATTTGTTTAAAAAAAAGCAAACTTGCATGCATTATTGTGACGTCAAGTTAAAAAAATGTCCTACATGTGTACAATATGCAAATTAGTTTTAGATTAGAGAGTGCAGCCATTTTGTGATCTGGTCGGTAGTGGAATTCGATTTTATGCAGACTGGATGTAATATTTGTAATCCCTGTGCAATTCTGTGATGTGCGGTTCTAATTCATGTGCGGTGATATAGTATAGATAAAAGATTGAATAAAAGAAAAATACTAGAATTTTAAAGAAAGTTGATTTTAGCCCCTTTGATAGTTCATGGTTAAGACATCCTTTATAAACCAAAGATGGCCAGCACACTGCTAACCAGTCACCAAATGTAAGACCCACAGGAAGCCCATATTTAACAAATGAATTTTATCAAAGAATGCAAAACTTTAGTAAACCTAAGTAAAGTCAAAATGGAGATGGGGAAATATACAGACAGCTAGTTGCATAAAATTCAATTTTACCTTAAAGATAATGGTGAAATCTGGTTTAAACTTGCTTACATGTTTGACTTACGTATATTGGGGTCTTCTGTCTAAACTGGGGTCACTGTTGCATGGAACATTGTTGTTCTTAATGGTTAAGAATTGCTTTTTTTTAAATTTTATGAAGGAATTTTGGTAATGACTTTGCTTGCAGTTTTTTTGAGAAAGTGGCATGGAAACATGCAGTAGCTAATGAGTTTCTCTTGGTACTGAACACTATTAGAATATCATTAGTGATATTTTTTCTCTTTAGAGCATTTTTAATGCAACTAGCCCCTATATTTTACTGTAAGAGTTACTCTGCAATCTAAGCAAAGCACCCAACAATGGTAGATGTTTTTTAAAAATGCTGAACTAAGATTCTTGACTCTAAAGAGAGAAAATTACAAGGGTGTTGCCTTATTGCAACCCCTTGGGACAATCCTTCACGTGAGCAAAGTGTTGATCTTAATATTGGTTGTCTATGGTGTGCTTTTTTGTACTGTAAAAATATGTGGTTCACGTCTAACTCTGCTGTTTTATTGTGGTTGTGGTTCAAGTTTTTAATGTTTAAAGTTGATGCTGTTTTCAGAAGAGCTTTTTACTAATTTATTTGTCGATGTTCCCTATTTGTTACTTAACCATGATCCTCCAGATTTTTGGAGCATTCTTTTCTAACCTTAACCCTGCCAACCTTGATCCATTTGACATTTGTTATGCACTATTTTTATATCTCTGTGAGAGATTTTTCCAACAGTCAGCTATTTTATGGCACACTTTTTTTGACTGATGACATCTCCTTTGCTATACCTCAATTTTTGGAATTTAGAAAAGAAATCAGTAGTTTTGCAATGTTAATTATTTAGATATTTAATTTCGCAGATTTTTTAACTTTATTTTCATAATTTCTGCTTAATGTTTAAAATTGAAGAGCCTTTTCATATATTAAATAATGAACACTAAAATAAATTATATAATGAAAATAATTGGAGATGTTGAAAATCACTTTCCCTTCTTAGACAAAAATAAATATTGGGAATGAAGGGAAACGTAATAGAACACGCTTTTCGCCACGGGTAAAGATGACAGAAATGTATGGTTTGTTTTACCTTCATTTCTGTTACAACTAAACTTGGTAGTCTGATCTTTTGTTCCTTCCCCACCTCACCCCTACCTCTTTTTATTCTGTTTTCTTTTCTTTCTTTTTTTTTTTTTTGCCTTTTACGTACTACATTCTTATTTTCTAACTGTTAAACACTGTATTGGAGTTTTTTTTTAATTTACAGATCATATTTATTTTACTATTTTTGTAGAAAATTATTAATTTTGATTGTATTTTTGTATTTTCAAAGCTTCTTCACTTGTGTTCCCTAAATGTTCATATTGCTGCCCAAAAGTATGACTGTGGAGGAAAAAAAAAACTTTAAAAAATCCACACTTTTTGTTAAGAAGGAAACATTTAGCATTTATATATTTGTGTATGGAAAACACTTGATATTTTATCCCTGTTGCATCTGGCTGCACAGAGCCTCTCCTCAAAGATGCTACAAAACTTGAATATAACACATTTTGGAAGGCTGACTAACCTCGATTCTGTGTTGTGATGTGCAATACTGTTTCTAATGTTTGTATAAAAAAAAATAACAGTGTAAACCTTTTTAATGCAAATTTATTTTTTTCATTGCATATTTTGCAGATTTTATCCACAGTGTCATTTTTTACTGTCAGAAAAGATACCCCTTTTGTCATTGCAACTATTTTTTAAATCCAGAAATCTTTGTACTGATGTAAATGATTGTAATTATTTTGGATAGTGTTTTGCTAACAAAAGGAGAGACTTTTTTCATGCATATTTCTATTTTGTTTTTTTGGGTTTTATTTTATTTTAATAGTAGTAAAATACTTGGAATAATTTTTCATATTCTTGTCATTAATATTATTTTGTATTTTTATGTGGAAATATATAATTTTATGACACTAATTGCTAAAGTTTATTTTATGTTGAATTATTTTTGGAGCTGAAATCTTTGTAATATTAAAGCAACTAGTTTCTAATTCCCAGTTTCTGTATAGAATCGCACAAGTGGTTTATGGAGTGTTTGGATTGTAATTATAAATGGTTCTTTGATATGCAAATTAATATTTTCAGTTGATTTTATTTTTTATTCCTAATGGGGTGTTAAAGCCGTTTTTTATTTTTTTCTAAATAAAAAGAGAACCCATGCTTTTATGGACACTAGGTAAACGCCTTCAGCTTAAATTTTTGTTAAAATATTTTAGTTTATTTTATTGTATCTTCCAGGTGTCTAAATCTCCAGTCTGTCTGTTGTACTGGTAATTTAACTCTGTAATGGAATAGTTTGCTGCCAACTATTTATATTAAGTAATTTTTAAATATTTGTAATATTGTTGACTGACTAATAAACTATTAAGTTATTGGCATAGTTGTGGAATCTTATTCCTTAGTTTAAATCTATCAAAATATGCATTGACACCAGTAAAACCTTTTTAGAGAGCTGAGTAACATGGCCATATTATGAAGCCCAGACCACTCTACATTTTAGTGCGGGGATTGGGAGAACCTTTGCATCAGTTCTCCTTCCCACCCTCACCCTTCGCCCCCACGTTCACACCAGGGAAAGGCTGGGTAAGCTACAGTCATCGCGGTTAACTAGTTACCATGTCTAAATTGATGCTGCATTTTAAAAATGAAAAACTGTTGGCCATTTTGCTCAGTGCACAATGTCCATGATGCTTCCTCAGATACCCTCTAGTTGGGAACCACTTGTCTTACCATTGTTCTACTTGTTTTCTGCACAGCCCGAGTTCTTCAGCGGCCACACCGCAGAGGGAGAACAGAAAAGGAATGGCACAGAATGAGCAGCCTAGGAGCTGGGTGCCTTGTCCTCCTTATGGCTAGAACAGCTCTACTTTAACTTGAACAAAGTTGGAGTTCTACTTAAAAATGGTGCTCAGGCACAGGGCCAGGGAAGGAAAGGTTCCATTTTTTTTTAGAGAAAGCTTTAAAAATCACTGATGATAACCAATTTTTCTGCTTTACCTATGAGGACATAGGTGTCCCTGAGAGGGTGAACTGTTTCCTCAATTTGCTACGAGATATCGCAGAAACTCCTTAAATGAGCTAATCTTGGCGTTGTCAGCCCCTCATATCCTGCCAGCATCACCCATGCTCTCCAAGCAAATCATGCATCTCCACACGTCTGTATCTTGGCACCTGCTGTCACTTTTTCTACTTGAAATCTTATTTCCTCTTTACCCAATGAGTCCCCTTTCATAACAAAAACAAAGAGCCACCCCCCACCTACACACATTCTGGCCTACCTGTAAGACTTTGCAGGAATTCCACACTTGACTCTTTCCCTTGCTGCTGACATTAGGATGATTTATCTTCCTGTCCACCACCGTCCCCCATCCTTTTGTTATTTAAGAAAAGAAGAAACTTTGAACACTAGGTTTTGGACACTAACCATGTAGGATCCCTGGTTGCCAGGCCATTTCATTGCCTTATAGGTGAAAAATCAGGTTAACTCATGTGCAATGTCATAGCATATAAAATATAAAATATACTATAGTAAATGTGTAGCAAGTGCAAGGGAAAAGACTTTTTGCTGAAATGACTTCATTTCTTTGAAATGATTTCACTTGGTTAAGGGTTTCACATAAGAATTAGCCTTTGACTTAAATTTTTGCATGAACAAAGAACTTAAAGAACTCAAAATTTAGCACCCAAAACCTGTTTCTAAGAGAATTACCTGAAGATCTATTCCACCAAAAAGAAGGAATAACAATAAAATACCCAGGAAACAGGAAGATGCGTGATACCATGATTTATAGTAAGAGATACATATGTGGTCTTTATCTGGTTTCTGGCCCAGAACTATTAAAACTCGTAACAAACAGTTTTCAGCCACACCTGAGTTTGTTAATGAGGTGACTTTTGGAAAGTGCCTAAGGATGGGGAAACAAACGTGATTAGAAGGTTGGAGCTTTCGTTCCCGCCCTCCCCACCCCAACCTCCAACTTGGCCCACCTCCAGGAAGGGGAGAGGGTAGAGGATGAATCAATTGCCGATGGCCAGTGATTTAATCAATCATGCAAAAGCAGGGAAGTTGCTGTAAAAACCCAAAAGGACAGGCTTAGGAGAGCTTCCAGGTTGGTTTTTGGCTTCAGGGAGAGTAGCTGGGTCCAGAGAGAGAGCATGGAATCTTAGTGCTCTTCCCACATACCTTGCCCCATGCATCTCTTCCATCTGGCTGTTCCCAAGTTACATTCTTTTATAGTAAACTGGTAATTAGTCAATCCCAAGGAGGAGGTTGTTGGAACCTTCAGTCTATAGCCGTTTGGTCAGAAGCATAGGTGACAACCTTGACTTTCGACTGAAGTGGGAGGAGGGGAACAATCTTGTAGAACAATCTTAAGGACCTTACTTAACCTGTGTGATCTGACACTATGTCCAGGCAGACAGTGTCTGAATTGAGTTCTATTATAGGTCGTCCATCTGGTGTCAGAGAACTGCTTGGTGGTGTGTTGAGAAAAACACACATCATCATTGGGGCTGATCAGATTCGAAACATGGATACTACAGACTGTTATGGGTAAAGACACCAGTCTAATGTAGAGTTAAAAAAATAAAGTGTGGCTAACACAATTTACAAATAAATCCTAAGTAGCAGAGACATAATTTAAACCAACATCATTAAGATTAGATAATGTAAACAAAACAAAGAAAAACCTAGATAAACATTTGAAATGATAAGAAAAGCCTTGTTTGGAGTGGAGGAGGACAGACTACAGATGAGGATTAATTCATTGTAAATAAATGATTCTTCAAATTTTAATATGGAGCACATATATTTTGAAAGTTAAACATATAAATTGTGAAAATATTGCCATACCACCTTTTTCATCCTCAGTTTTCACTCCTGAGAGGCAACCACCTTTAGACTCAAGTGTTAACACTCTCGCAGTATCATGTTACTGACTTCCTTCCATCTAAGTAGCTAGCACACTTACATTGTGCTTCCTTTTTCAGCTTAAGACCTTGTTGACCTCCTAAAATGACTGTGTGTGGTTTGTTTCCAGGCACACCATACAGGTACCTAACACACACACTCGAATCAGGGTGTTTGTTTTGTGAATAATTCATCAGGCTGATGATTATCACTTTTTCAATTTTCTGTATGTTTTATACCTCACTAAAAAGTTTATTTTAAAACATACAAGAAAACATTGCTTGCTTCAGTAGGACGAGAGAGAGAGGACCATAGGAAGAAATGCAAAAACAAAATCAGAAAGTGAGTTTCCAAGGTAACTGGATCATAGATGTATAGGATTTTTTTAAAAGCCTTCTTTGTGAACTGTAAAATACATACAGAAAATGTATTAAGCATCAGTTTTCACTGTGAGTAATTTTAAAACTCTTGTAAAGAAATAGAAAATTATTGAAAGCAGGGATTCAGACATTTGTACCTCAATGTTCATAGCAGCATTATTCCCAATAGTCAAAATGTGTAAGCAGCCTAAGTGTCCAACAGAAGCAGGTGAATGGATAAATAAAACGTGATATGTACTCACAGTGAAATACTATTCAGTCTTGAAAGAAACTCTGGCACGTGCTACAACATGCATGAACTTAGAAGTCTGTATGCTAAGTGGAATACGGCAGCCACAAGAGGACAAATACTGCACGACTCCATCATATGAGACACGGGGAGTAGTCATATTCATAAAGACAGAGAGGAGAACGGTGGTTGCCAGGGCTGAGGGACAGGGTATTGGGGAGTCAGTGTTTAACGGGTACAGAGTTTCAGTTTGTCAAAACGGAAAAAGCTCTAGAGATGAACAGCGGCAATGGTTGCACCGCAGTGTGAACGTACTTAATACCACTGAAATGCACTCTTTGAAATGGTTCAGGTGGTACATTTTGTGTTATGTATATTTTACTGCAACAAAAAAAGGAAAAAGAAAGGAAGAAAATTGACAGTATCCAAAAAACTTTGTGTCCCCTCAGTCATAACCATCCCTCCCATCCTCTCTGAAGCAACCACCTCTCCAGGCTTTTACATTACTGTCTAGTTTTACCATCCAAGTGTGGATTCCAAAACGATTACAGTTTTTAAACTTTTAATAAGTGGAATTAAAATTGTACATGTGTCTGCTTTAGCGCTACACTCCTTTTGTATAAGATACACCTATGTCGTCTGTAACTACAGTTCATTTTCATTGTTGGACAGCATTTTATTGTATAAAGATATAACTATTACTGATGGGCATTTAGATTATTTTCAGTGTTTGCAGTGCTGCTATAAACATTTCTGTTTTTCCTAGTGTACACAGGCCGCAGTTTCTAGGGACTATTACCCAGGAGTGAACTGCTTGGCTCGTGGGATGCAGGAACTTCCACGCATTAAGTAATGCAATCTGTTTTCTAAAGTGGCTGTACCAGTTGATACTCTCACTAGCCATCTGCATAAACTCTGATAGTCTGCATCCTAGTCTGTACCAGGTTTGGTCTGTTTTCATTGCCAGTCTTGTGGTAGTTTTCATTCCCCGGATTACTAAGAAGGTTGAGCACTTACAGTATTTATATGAAAATACTGTATTTGGCGTTCCTCTTTTGTGGAGTGCCTGTTAAGTTTCTCACCTATTTTTTTAGAGTTGTTTCCTTACTGATTAGTCAGAGTGATTCTGGATGTGAGCCCTTTGTCTGTTCTTGTGTGTACTGAATATATCTTCTCATTTCCACTTTGTGCACTTTCACTCTCTCTAACAATGTAGGGGTTCTTAATTTCAATAGAGTCAAATGTGGTGAATGTTTTCGTTTGTCGTTACCCTAAGGTCAAGTTGCAAGTCTTCCACAATGTCTTCTAGAAGCCTTAAGCCTTGTACTATTACCTCTTATATTTGGAACTTATTCATCTGGGGTTGCTTTGGGTTTTGGTTTTGATTTTTGTGCACCATGTACAGTGAGGTCTAATTGTGAGCTGACAAAGAATTTGGAATCTCCCTCAAAATGTCTTCAAAGTCCTTATCAGAGAGATTGGACTGTCCTCAGGGATGAGAAGTCCACTTGTAAATGCCTTGAAATGACATTCTTTGTCACTTTAGCATTTGTGGTTTACAGAACTAATACATATTTACTGTAAACTATAACAGAGGAAGCTTCCAGAACAAAGTAGCCCTCTTTTACTACCTGCTCCCCCACCCCCAAGTCATTCCCCAGCAGTAATTACCGCTAACATTTGGCATGTAAGGCTCTGGACCGTTTTCCTAAGCACAGGTAAACATGTGTAAACCCATGTCAGCCGGGAGTCGCCTTGCCATCCAGTCTTCTCCACTTGTGCTGTTTCAGTGTCAACCCCATGTCAACCCTGGGGCACCACTGAACTCAGCCAGTGGTTCCCACAAGAAATCCACTTAGCACAAGCATTTCCTGATTCGTGTAGGGATCAGGACGGTGTGTTGTGCTGTAAGCAGCCTCGTTGCCCCACGTCCCTCATTTTCCCTCCCTCTACCTGAAATCAGGAGCTAATTTCCTTGAACTTCATCTTTTTTCTATCATGGAAACTTCCTCTTTTCTCTCACTACATTGTATAACAATATCACCAATTTTGTATGTATATATTTAACCTTATCACCCCTCAAGACCAGGGTTCAGCAAACTGTAGCCTGTGGTCCATATCTAGCCCACTGCCCTTTTTTGTAAAGTTTTGCTGGAACACAGCCATGTGTTGCCTATGGCTGCTTTCTTGCAACAAGAGCAGAGCTGAGTGCTTGCAGCAGAGACCATATGGCCCACATGCATGGCCCTTTGTAAAAACAGTGTGCCGACTCCTGTCCTAGCTATGGAAACATGTCTGTTCATCATTTTATAACCAGCATCCAGTACCATGCCTGGCCCATTCAAAGGTACCTGCCACAGAGAATTATCCACAGTCATGAATTTCAAGAATTAAAACATCTCCTTTAGGCCTTTTAGTATGATTGTCAATCATGTGAAATCCTTGACAGAACCAGTGGTATGAGCCATTCAGTACATGTATTGAGAAACCCATTTAGCATTAGGAAATTGGAGAAGTTTCATGCACAACACATCTCCGAAGGCCAAATCCTATCGGTCTCGTGCATGCCATTTTTTGACCTCCTTTAAAGGAACATGTATTTATGTACTAGGTAATTCAGCTAAATGCCATCTTCTGTTAAGAAATCACTGTGAAGCAGATGCACCAAGCAAGTAAATAATTGATAGGTATTCATCTTGACCACGTCAATTCTTTGAACCCTCTCTAACAGACGACAAACCGCGTGCTACATCCTGGCCTTCAGAAACATCCTCACCAGACACAGGACCATGCAACAGCCATGCTGCTGTCAGATTCGGTTGGCAAGTAGCCCAGGAAAGTAGAACAACCTGGATGATCCTGCTAGATTCTGTTACATCATTGCCTAGATTTCCTCCTTTTCACGTGCTATTTTGCACCTTAATATTTCATCTCTTCTCCCACACGTGCATTCATTTTCCCAGCAAGCATTAGTTCCCATTGTTTTCTTTTTTCTCTTTTTCACAAAGGTATTTATACAATTCACAAGTTTTAAATATACAGCTTGATGAATTTTGGTAATCGTGCACAATCATAACCACCATTACAACCAAGACACAGAACAGCTCCCTCGCTCTAAAAAGCTTCCAGCACTTGGAAGCAATAGCCATGTCAGCAAAAGCTGTTATGCCTACATACTGCTGTCAGTTCTCAGTAAGCAACAGCTGCGCAAAACACGATTTCCAGGGGCAATAAAGCAAGGCTTGCCAACCGCTTCTGGGTTAGAGCTGAGACCCACTCCAGGCAACATTAAACAAGCCGACAGCACTTTTAGGAGAGTTTTAGCATGAAGTTATATTGCAGCCCACCTTGAAAATGTTTATCAAGCATGTAATAGTGAATATAAAGGTTAGATAGATAGATAGATAGATAGATAGATAGATAGATAGATATACAGACAGACAGAGCAAGCAATATGAAGATATATAAGACAATGATCAATTCTAGGAATAGACTGACAATTTCAACAACATATTAAAGCAAGGGCCAAAGGAAATGAAAACTGAAATTTGGCTTGAAAGATATGTATGACTTAACCATGAGAAAAGAGGTGTGATGGCTTTCAAGGAAAGGGAAGAGTCTGAGTGAAAAACTTAAAACAGCCTACTGTATGCATGTCTAGGGTGTGAACTGCAAAGCTGGGCAGGACAGAAGATACAGTTGGAAATCTCACTGTGCCAGATGATGGAGGTCTTCAAGACACAGAATCACTGCCAACTCCAAGAAGCCTCCTTCCAATTTGCTTCTTCACCCCACACCCGCTCAAGCTGGGATGTACCCCTTCTCCTCTTCTTGTTCTCATTACTTCACATTCTCTCAGTGCCCACATGGTGACCCTGTTGGCATTACTACTGTGAGACTTACAGTCGTGGGAAGCCATGATGGCTGTTCCCCAGCACCCAGGACAGTGCCCAGATCCAGCAGAATCAAGAAATGTTCATTACAGTTTGTTGGAAAAACAACCATTAAATAAATATATAGCCGTTGCTGTGTTCCAGAAAATTTTCACAACAGGTTTGAGGAAGGAGTTAGGCAGGTATTAGGAGGAGAAGCTAAAGAGTTGTGAATTCCAGCCCTACCCTCTTTTTTGGTTACTCCAGGACTCCTTCCATCTGTTCACATAAGACTGAAGAAGAAACTGCATTATGTTAACACTTGGGCATCATACACCAAATGGCAGGACTATGGTAAGAAAATCAAGATGTGCTAAGTTATGGAGGCTGTGTCTATGAATAAGCTTGATTACAATTCAAAAGATTATAATTCTTTACAACTATGGAGATTGCTTCAACGATAATGGAAACTTAAAAGCTAGGCTTCTATTGCTATATAAAACAACATAAGTTTGTCTGGTTTGAAACTTGAGGTAAATTTTAACCAAAAATAATCAAGCACCTGAGATTTTAGAAACTGTGCCTTTGAACGTCTTATCATGTTTTAAGGTACATTTGAAAAGTACTTTCTACTGAACAGTGAGGTTGAATCTTGCATCTACCTGCTTATCCAGAGTACTTATCAAGTAAGGAGTGCCATCAGTTGAGTCAGATACTGTTAGCAATACAACTGTAATAATCAATTTTCCAGAGGCAGACCAATAGGATATATAGAGCTATGTAAGAGGAGATTTATTATGGGAATTGGGTCATGTGATTATGGGGCCTGAAATATGCCACAGTCCACTGTCTGCCAGCTGGAAAAGCTAGGAAGCTGGTGTTACAATTCATTCTGGGACTGAAGACCTGGGAACCAGGAGCTCCAATGGCAGAAGGTAGCAGAAGACAGACGTCTGAACGTGGGGCAGGCATATCTCCTCCAGTGTGACTTTTCATAATCTGAATTAGATACAATGTGCTCTATTAACGGGAGGATCAGCTTTACCTCATGGTTAAAGCACAGCTTGTTTCCGTGCAGCCCAGTTGTCTTGTTCAGATGCCCCTTAGCTTCCCAAGACCATGTCAAGCCCTGTCCTCCTCAGGCCCTTCACATCAGTTTTTTCCTCCGCCTGCAAGGCGCTTCCCGCAAGTCTCCTCTCAGTCTTCAGAACTCAGCTTCCAGAAGGCCTCCTGCAGCCACACATTCTGAAGTGGGTCCCTCTTTTTCGCCTCCATCTCAGTGTCTTATCTGTTCCCTTCATCACACACCACCAACCATCACTGTTGCATCGATCTGATTTCTTCCATGCATCTGAGGTCAGGACTCTTGTCTACCTGAGTCAGCCATAGCCCGAACATTTAGAACAGTGCCTGGCACACATAGTAGAAGTTTTGATAGACAATTGCTAAGTGAATTAAAACTGCATGGAATCAAATGTCAGATTTGTTCAGTCATGTTTAAGTTTTATAGCTATATATATCTTAGCTAGAAAAATAATTTTATTATTAAAATTCTTATAGGGGAAAAGAACTATTACTGAATGTCTGAAAAACTTTAGTATATTATCTCCCCTCCATTTAGAAGTAATTATTTCTACATGGAAACAACCTAAATGTCCATTGACAGATGACCAGGTAGAGAAGCTGTGATATATTTACACAATGGAATACTACTCAGCCATAAAAAAGAATAAAATAATGTCATTTGCAGCAACATGGATGGACCTGGAGATCATCATTCTAAGTGAAGTAAGCCAAAAAGAAAAAGAAAAATACCATATGATATCACTGATATGTGGAATCTAAAAAGAAAAAAGAAGACGCAAATGAACTTATTTATAAAACAGAAACAGACTCACAGATATAAAAAAGAAACTTATGGTTATTGGGGAAAAAAGGAGTCGGAAGGGATAAATTTGGCAGTTTGAGATTTACAAATGTTAGCCACTATATATAAAAATAGATTTTGAAAAAGTTTCTTCTGTATAGCACAGAGAACTATGTTCAATATCTTGTAATAACTTCTAATGGAAAAAATATGTAAATGAGTATATGCATGTATATGCATGACTGGGACACTGTGCTGTACACCAGAGATTGACACATTGTAACTGACTGTATTTCAATTAAAAAAATAAAGTATAAAAAATTATGAAATAGATAAACAACTTTCTTCTATATAGCACAGGAAACTATATTCAATATTTTATAGTAACCTACAATGAAAAAAATATGAAAACAAATATATGCATATATATGTATGACTGAGACATGATGCTGTGCACCAGAAATTGACACATTCTAAACCAACTGTACTTCAAACAAGAATTAATTAATTTATTTTAAAAAGAAGTAATTATTTCTGTAATGCACTTTTTGATGACATAAGG
This sequence comes from Vicugna pacos, assembly GCF_048564905.1. Taxonomy (NCBI): domain Eukaryota; kingdom Metazoa; phylum Chordata; class Mammalia; order Artiodactyla; family Camelidae; genus Vicugna; species Vicugna pacos. Next base: position 111,925,939 of record NC_132988.1, on the reverse strand, counting down.
TTCATTAAGAAGGCCACATTATTGCAGAACAGAATGCAATTCACATGAAGTCCCTTCAAGACACTCCCCTCTTCTACAACAAATCAGAAAATTCTCTAGATTTGAGTTGTCCTCTGAAAACAGGGGTCAGGGTGTTCAAGGAGATGTGCCTCTTATTTCAAATTGACCTTAAGAAGATCTCATTTCATGAGTTTGGGGCATCAATGGCTAGCTAGGGGATCATCTCACCATAATTCTCCAAATATCACTTTGCAGGGTAACTGTTGTGAAAGTTTTTCCAACTCAAATCATCTAACTCTCAAGCTAAATGTACCCTACAGGGAACTGCTATGGACAAGATTGATCCTTTTTCTAATTTGCTTAGGCATGTGTAAGTGGGCGGGGAATGGGGCACACCTGGAGTGATTCAAAGCATTAGAGTTATCCCCTGTGTTTTTGAATTCCTCCCTCCCTACTTTTTCTAATAGATCTTGTTTCATGCTTTCCTGGACACCATGGTAAACACTCTGGGGACACTGAAATAAATATTAAATAGTTGACGTTTTTCCTCCAAGCTCTCAGAGTTGATGGGGGAAGGCAGACTTCATGTAACCTGGGAATGCAGCAGAAGTGAATTCTCCTCCGTAATCATTTGCAATTTTTTTTGTATTCATGTATTACTTATAAGTGTATTGCTCCTAGGAACAAGAAATATAATGATAACAGCTGCTCTTAGCTGAGGGCCAGCCACTGTACTAGACATTCTATACATAAGAAGGAGGAAGATAAAGGGGGTTATTGAGTGCTTATTATACGTGTGTGTGTACACACACACACACATACACACACACACTGGGATACTACTCAGCCATAAAAAAGAACAAAATAATGCCATTTGCTGCAACATGGATGGACCTAGAGCTTATCACACTAAGTCAGACAAAGACAAATATCATATGATATAACTTATATGTGGAATCAAAAAAAATGGCACAAATGAACTTTATTTACAAAACAGAAACAGACTTACAGACATAGAAAACAAATTTATGGTTACCAAAGGGGAAAGGAAGTGGGGAGGGATAAATTAGGAGTTTGAGATTAGCAGATACCAACTGCTATATATAAAACAGATAAACAACAAGTTTATATTGCATAGCACAGGGAACTATATCCATAGTTTGTAATAACCTGCAACAACAAAGAATATGAAAAGTATATATATGTACATATATATATGTATACACACACACACACACACACAACTGAATCACTATGCTGTACACCAGAAACTAACACAACATTGGAAGTCAACTATACTACAATTTTTTTAAAGTGGATCTGGTGGAACAAATGGAAAATAAAAGTAATACTCCCCAAAAGTTTATTGCCTCCTATCTCAGGGCCAAATAAATAAATTTTTGTCAGCACGTCAAAATGCTCTTCTCAAATACTCCAATTTCGTGATATATAAAGACCACTCTAAGAAATGATGTGTCCACCTAGTTCACGTACAAAGATCTTTCAATCAAAATAAGGCTGTTTGAAATCGTAACAGATAGCTTCTGGAGTAGAATTAGGGCAGAGCAGGGTTGCCACTTGGCAGTAATACTGCTGAGCACACTCAAGCATCAGAAAGGAGAGCCATAAGATGGTCCTCAATGATCCTTCCAACTGTAAGTCAGGTCTTAAGTTTCTACCAGTAAAATGAAAACACCCTCCCGCCCTGGGGTGATGTGAACAGTGCTTACTGAGATACACTCAAGTTTTTTGGAAGAAATGTGTTTCCAAACAGGCACCACCAACAAAGAGTTTCCTTCAACCAAGAGGGAGGTCCACCATGTCACGGGAGAAGTTTCAGAACAGAGCTGTGGTGTGTGCGCCAAGGGGTGGTGTGGGAAGAGGTTTCTAGTCTGCATTCTCCAAAAATATGTGCTAAAGTGAACAGAGAGAGACGCAACTTGGAGAAACCCAAAACGGAATTTGACCCTTGGTTCAGCTCTCCAGTGGCAGGACCTAAACGAAGCCTTTGTTTAGTATTTGGCACATTGTTCCCAAGGCAGCAATGGTCCGTTTTGGGGAGACATATGACACCCTCAGGGAAACTGGACTTGGAAGAAGCAAAAGGACCAGCCCATGCAGGAGAAACAGAATGATGGTGTGTTCTTTCAGCGGGCGAGGCTGCTCCCAGCACATCAGGATGCTTCTATCAAACAAAGGTTCTTTGGAGAAAGAGCAGCTTTCCTGGCTGGTCGTGGTATGAGCAGATTCTTTTATGTGCAAGGTAGTTGTGAGAAATTGGCTCCTGTGAAATGTCAGATGAATATGTTGACTTGATTTTGTGTGGTGGCATCATTTTATATAAAGTCAGGTAAGTACCAAGAACAGCACATTTACTTAGAGCCAGAAGACCTGGGATTGAACCTTAGCTCTAACAATAATAACATTGTTCTGCTCACAATCTCACTTAATCCTCAGAGCAACTCCACGAGATAGATGCTAGCATGATGCCCAGGCCACATATGCGTAAACTGAGGCACAGAGAGGTGAAGCAACATTCCTAAGGTAACAAAGCTGGCAAGTGCCAGATTTGAGGTTCCAACTCATGCTTCATCATTTGGATCAGTAGACTGAGTAAAGCAGGTTGGTGTCCCTGATGACGGTGGGCCTCATGCAATCCATCGAAGGTCTGGATAGAATAAAGGCTGGGAAGGGAGGATTCACGCTCTACCTGTCTTCAAGCTGGGACGTTGAGCTTCTGCTGCACTCAGACTGGCACTTACACCATCAGCTCTCCCGGTTCTCAGGCCTTCGGACACAGTCTGGAGCGACACCACTGCCTCTCCTGGACCACTGATTTGCACGTGGCAGGTTATGAGGCTTCTCGTCCTCCGTAATACGGGAGGCCATCCTTCACATTAAATCTCTCTCCCTCTCTCCCCAGAATGTTTACCTCCTATTGATTCTGCTTTTCTGAAGAACTCTAACACAAGACCTTTTACAATTTTGAAGGCCATTACTCTGATTTTTTTTTAAATGACTCATATAAAAGTAGCATCTTTTAGAAATATAGAAAGTTAAAAAAAAGAAAAATAATTTGATAAATCCCACTATTCAAATCCAACTGTTATTCATATTTTGTTGCATTTCCTTCCAGCATTTTCCTACGTATACAATTGTTGTTTTTCAAGATGTAATTATACAGTATATAATTTTGTATTAAATTATAGGCACTTCTCGTTGTTAATTTAGTCTTCATAACCATCATTTTTAATATCTGCGCAAAATGAGAGTACGTGTGCCATAATTGACTTAAATTTCCCCTGCTTGTGGCAGATCTAATTTGTTTACCTTTTTTTCATTATTACAAGAATAAACATCTGCCTGCATAAAGCATTTTCCACATTTAGAATGATTTCCTCAGGATATATTGTCAAACGTGGAATAATTGCATCAAAGTGCACTGATTTACTTAGGGCTCTTGCTAAAAACGTTCAAGCAGTTTTCTAGAAAGCTCCTTTCAGTTTCTGTCCTCCCAAGCAGACTATGAACACGTCCATCGTACACCCATTGACCAGCACTACGGGTCTAGAATCAATTTTCAATTTTATAATTAAACAGAACAGTCTATATTATTTCAGTTTGCATTTCTCCTATTGCTAGTGGGTCACGGGGTCTCCTCTGAGCTCTCCCTTCCTGTTCTCCATTCATACATACTTGCACGTGGGCACCATCAATGTTTTAAAATTTTGTAGGACTGGCCGTATGAATACTTTTTTTCCTCAATCGTTTTTTAATTGTCTTTTCTGTTTATGCTCCTAGCTGTTAAAATCCTTTTGAAAAAATCCCTTTGGAATTACGACAGGACTTGTTTTAAATGTGAAGTAGACTTTTCCCAGGATGGAGTCACACGGCCACGTTAGCAGTACCTCATCCCCAGAAGCCTTAGGAACCTTGGGGTCTCCTTTCTGGCTTCCCCACTGCATCCTGATGCTCTCTGCTCCAAGTAGCGGAAAACAGCCGTTGATGAAATGGTCTGAACTCTGGGCAGTGATTCATTCATCCCCCGGCCAAGAGGAAATCCTGAGGCAGGACTTTTCTCCCAAAAGCTTTGCATTTTTCCATGTGGTCCATCCTCAGTGAGTCAACCATGCAGCTGCTCAGCCCCAGATCAAGGCATCACATCATCCCACCACGTCCAGCCCCCTCAGGGCTGTTTCTCCTCCGGCCACCTCACTGGCAACGTTGACATCACGTCACCATGCATTCTTAAATCCATCGTACAATTTGCGGGTTCCCCTGACCCCTTCTGGTTTGACAGTTTTCGAAAAAGACTCACAGGACTCAGAAAAGTGCCGTTCCTATAACTGCAGTTTTCTTTTGAAGGATACAGTTCAGGACCAGCCAAAGGAAGAGACAGATGGGTCAGGGGCTGGGAGAGTCCTGATTGTGGAGCTCCTGAGCCTCTTCCCCATGGAAACAGGACACACCCCTCTCCCAGCACATTGATGTCTTCCCCAACCAGGAAGTGCCAACAAGCTTCCGCATACAGCTTTTCACTGAAGTCTCATTATGTAGGCATGATTGATTAATTGTGGCCACATGACTGAACCCAATCTCCAGCTCCTTTCCCTGCTCGAGAAGTCAAACTGGCTCCAAGTCTCAGCCCGCTAATTGCATAGTTGGTCTTTCCAGTGACCAGTCTCCAACCTGAAACCATCTAGAGGCCAAGCATGAGTCATCTCATTACCTTAAATTCAGGTGTGGCCCGAGGGACTCATGAATAATGGACACTTTTATCACTTGGGAAGTTATAAGGGTTTTAGAAACTCTGTGCTAGGATCTGTGGACAAAAATCAGACACATTCTTTATTATGCAACACCATCTCATGTCTGTGAACATCCCAGTGGTGTTCTTTCTTTACCACAAGTGGGGCTACGACCTAACATTAACAGCACAGTTTCTGACTTCTGTTCTTCTGGGATATGACAACCAGTAGGAAGCAAGACTCCTAGGATATCCTTTGTGTTAATGCTCAGCTCCGATCGCATTTCTGCTCCTGCATGGGGCCCAGGGAGACGTCTATTCAAATCATATGAATATTCTAGTAAAGACGTATAAACATGCACTCTTCTTTTGGTCAAGGCTATTGCCTAATATTTTATAATTAACCAACACTCTGCTTTTTATTTATCTTTTCCTTATGTTTCAAGCTAGAAATAGCTGACTTAGAGAAATGCTACTGATTTTTATATATTTGTCTTCTCTCTGTCCTCTCCCCTCGTAAATTCTTATTAATTCTTATAGCATTTTGGTTAAGTCACTTAGATATTTTTAAATACTGAATTGTATCATCCTCACATAATGATTCTTTTTTAATACTTACAGCCCTTATTTATGGTTAAGGCCTTATTAGGCTGTCTGGATATGGAGAATACAATTAAATAATAATTGAGATGCTAGGAGCTTGGTTTTGCTCTTGATGTCAAGGCAAGAACTTCTCATGTTTTCTCATTAAGTACAGTATCGGCTGTTTTGGAATATACTTTGCCATGCTAATGATATAGACTTCAAGTTCTTACACAGTTAGCATTTTTATTATTAATACATATTAAATTTTATTCATGGCTATTTAATATCACTAATTTTTTGCGTGTGTTTATTTTATTTGTTTTTGGGAGACTAGTAACAGAATTTGCTTTGGGTTTTTTATTTGTATAAAAGTATGCCTTGGAGTTATTTTTCTAGAAGGTGGGATCATCTGTAACAGCTAGTCTATCATTTTTATAAAGTCTCAAAGAGCCCCTCCAGATATTTGTACAGATACCTTTATTGCATCAGCCCTACCTTACTATCGGACTCAGGTTTCTGATGCTTGCGTCAGGTGAGACCAGATAAACCACATGGCCCACTCTAGCACTTGGTAAACAGTCAGTGAACACACTGTCAGGCAGCATCACCTAAGCTGTGTTTGAGGAAACAAAAGCATCCTGCTATATTAGGGTCAGGAATCCACAGCCCATGGGCCAAATCTCACCCATTCACCACCTGTTTTGGTAAATACAGTTTTATTGAAACACAATCTTTCTTTTTTTTTTTTCCTTGCTTCATCACATCTTTTTATTTCACTTAGTGTTGATTTGCACAAAAGAAAACATGTAATATTTATGAAAAGCATAACTTCATAATAATACAGCAAACACCGTTGAGTGGTGTAAACTGGTAAACTGAACATCACCTGGCTCTCCCCCAATATCCCCTACTTCACTCTTAAATATAAATATTCCCCTGAAATTTGTGTTTATAACTTTCTTGACTTTTGGGGGGTAATTTTTCCACCTGTGTATGTGCCCCCAAACAGTGCATTATACAATTTTAGTCATTTTTGAGTTTTATAAAAATGAAATTGCTCTCTGTTTTCTCAACTCAGCATCATGTTTCTAATATTTACCCAGGTGGGTGTTTTGTATTATTTTCTCTGATGTATAGTTTTCCGTGGTATGAACACATCACAGTTTATTTCTCTATTCTGCCATCCCTGGGCGTTCGATTTGTTCCGAGTTTTCTTGTTCTTACAGATGAGGCTTCTGTGAACATTCTTAAATGGATCTCCAGAGGCACCTGCAAATTCTAGAATGAGGACTGCTGGCTTGCGAAGCATGTCTTGTTCTGCGTTATAAGACCGTGCCAAAGTGTTTTCCAAAGTGTCTTTACCTGTGGAACACAATCACGTATGCCCATTTATATAGGCGTTGTCAGTGACTGTTTTCATATTATATGAAAGAATTAAATAATTGCAAGAAATGCCATGTGGCCCACAAAGCCTAAAATATTTGCTAACTGGGCCTTACAGAAAAGTTTGCCTACCCCTGTTCCAAATACCAATCAGTATTCTGAGGGAAAAAAAAAAAAGGGAAGAAAGGGTTCTTCCATCAAATAAGCTCAAGAAGTGATGTATCTCTTCATGAAAATGTAAATTTTTACTCTAACGTGTTAAAAAAAACCTAGAGTCATGCATAAGTGTAAACATACATGCATATGTGTAGGCTCACATGTATAAATCAATTTGATTCTACACCATCATTTTACAAACTTTTTTTAGCTACAAATCCATTTTTCCTTGAAGAAATATTCATCTTTCAGCACCTTTGGTCTTGTGTATGTTTGCTGGAAGATTTTATTACTTTTCTTATTACTGCCATAGATGTGTGTATTTCTTCTTCTCATCTCTCCCATTGCTTGATCTTCTGATCTGTTTGGTGGCATTTATTTAAAATTACTATTAAATTTTTACTTCTGGTTCCTTCTTGATCCATCTGCTGCCACAATTATTTGTAGTGACCATGGCGACTGCTACTGCTGGTATTTACTCATGATAATGATTGTTACCCTACCTGCAATATTCACAAGGCTGCAGCATGGGAGGCCACAGGTGCAAAGGGCATTTCCTGGGAGTCAGGCAAAAGAGCAGTGGTCTCACCACACTTTGACCTTAGGCAAGTTCCTTGACTTCTGTTAGCTGACTTATCCCCTTTTATAAACCAGGAGTAAAAATATCGACTTTACTGGAGCAGGAGGGTAAGATGAGTTTATGCTTGTGATGTAGGTAGCCTGTTTCCAGCAACATAGCAAATGCTTACCAAGAGCACAGAATTTGGCACCACTGAGAGATGGTTTTGGATTGAGGCAACCCATGAGAGGTAACGTACTGCGGTGGTTGAAAAGGTGGCTGTTAGAATTAGAGATACGTGGGTTCAATTTCCACCTCTGTGATACAAGTAAGTTTCTCATCCTCTCCTCCCACCGGGAAAATGAGGATAATCATGTGACTGTACAGGGTTCTGGGGAGGGTTTATCAAGATTAGCATGAAAGAGGCTCAGTAGCCAGGAAATGAGAATTACCATATGCATTCTTGACAACGTGGTCCTAGAGGCATCATGCTCTGGCAAAGAGGACAGTGAGTCTGGCATCGAAGGATGCCACTTCCAGTACCAGAGTCAGCAGCTAACTTACGTTGCATCCATGGTCTGTTTACCTAACTTCTTTCAGCGTCTACTTCTACATCTTTTAATTGTAGGTTTGAGCAAGACAACATCGCCGTACATTTTAGAGCATCTTATGGGCCACAATACATTTTCACACACTTTCCCTTTGTGATCAAAACTGTATGTCTAAGTTGTTGCGAAATTAGGCTTTGTGACGACACTATACCTCAAACAGGACCACTTTCTTTAGCTCTGGCCCCTTCCATGATTCATTTCTGTAGCCAAATCATCTCCATCAACCGCAGAGGGGAGTCCTTGTTTGGCGCTATTTTTATTAACAAGTGTTTCAACTTAATTGGCTCCTGGACTAAGGAATTAAACTTGGCAAGGAAATGAATCAGTGCTCCCTGGATTTCTGCATGATTCCTTGCCCATGTGTGTGTTTCCTTGACTTGCATTCACTGTTCCACATGCTGGTGTTCCTGGAGTTTTTCAAGCCACTGCAGATCGATGGGACAGACTCGATCCCTATCCTTGAGGGTTCCTAGTTGGATTATTCCTGTACTGATTTGAAGATTTCATGGCTTCATGCCCAGCCTCCAGTGTAGCCACCAGTCCCTGTATGGACTGAACTTCTTTGGTCTTTTAAGTGACTTTGTATGAACAGAAGCACCTTTTAGGCATGGGAATCTGGCCAAGCAAAATGACCAGGAAAAATCGGATTCACCAATGATGGAGGCAAAACAAGGACAGCAACTCCAGGTGAAATGTGCCTCTGAGGTGGTGCCGGCTTATCTTGTCATCACAGCTGTTTACTATCACCAGCAGAGCCAATCTGAGACGTTCTCTGGTTCACCTGACCCAGGTAGAATGTCCCCTCCTGGAGCAGTAACGTGACACTAATTTGTGGCAAGAAAAGATTCCACCTAATAAGACACAAGTAAAATATTGGATTATCTTAAAAATAATTGAGAAAATATTCTAATGCTTCATCCCTGCTAGTTTAATATTCAAAAAAATATGTGGCTATGGCTTCAGGTCAGATTGATTTTACTATGTGAAGCTTTAGTTACCTTTTTCCCCCAAAATCCCTCTGGGTCAGAAAAAAATTCAGGGAGTCACTGTGGAGCGTGGACATGTATTCTGCTTGGGGATTTGCTTTTTCTGTCATTGTTATAGTATAGTACTCTAGGGTGGGGTGGGCGTGGACTTCTAAGAATTTATCCTAGAGACATACTCATATAAACATTAGCAATAATAATGGTAATTAGCAAGTCTTGGGCCTGGTATTTGCCAGGGATTGTGCTAAGTGCATTATTTGCATCATTTATTCCATCTTCACAATCATGCATTGAACGGTAGCTTAGTGTCATCCCCACTTTCCAGATGAGGAAGTTTGGAGAGGATAAGTACATTGCCAAAGTCACATGGCAAGGTACGTGAAGTCAGGTCAGCGGTTTATCTAACCCCTAATTACTAAAGTACGTTACTTTGCATATAATGGTATCCTGTATATTCAAGTGAAGATATAAAGAAAAAAGGCTGAAAACATATGCCCTGAACTGTTAATAGTGTTTGGCTTTAAGTGATGAGATGGTTTTTACTTCCTTCTTACTTTCCAAATTGTCTTCAGTGTAAACATATTATATTACCTGAACACACGTCCACACACACAAACACACACACACACGTTCTCTCTGTTTCTCCCCAGTTCTTCTCCACTTCAGAAAATGGCTCTACCACCTACTCAAAACAAAACTGAGAGCTAACATTTGCTCTTGACCCTCTAGTTTCCATGACCACACAATCCTCATCAACAAGATGGTACCCTGAAAGAGGTCTGGGACTCCCACCTTCTCTCCACTTGCCAGGAGACCACCATCCTCTTTCCTGACGACTCCCACTGTCCTCACCATGTCGCAGCAAGAGAGATCTTTTGAAAATGTGCATCAGAGTAAGTTTCTTCTCCTCGTAACATCTATCTGTGTGTGGCAAGTAAAGTAAAATTCAATTCAGATAAAATCCATGCCCTGGCCCCACCCAAGCTCTCTGTGTAGCTGATTCCCACTTCCTTCTCCAAATTCTCCTCCTGCCATTTCCCATCCCTCTCTCCCCTTGGGTCCTGAGGCTGGAAATCTCTCTCTCAGGCTATCGCATATGCAGTTTCTGGGCCCAGGGCCCTTGTGCCCTGCCTCTGGAGGGAACAACTCAACTAACTCTTGCTTATTCTTCACATTTCTGCCAAGACGTCACCTCTGTAGAAGGACTTCCTGGCCATCCTATCGAAATAGACCCCTCCTCCCATTATATGCCCAAAGAACTTGTTCTTCTCTCCTTCAGAGCATAATTCTGTGTTTCTGTTTGTTTTCTTCCTCACCATCTGCCTCCTTCCTAGAGAATGGACCTTGTCTGTCTCACTCCCTGCCCAGCACAGAGCCTGGCTTCCTCCCCATGGGGGCTCTGCTCCGTGATCACCCACAGCCGAGTTGTATTGAGCTGGAGACACGAACTGACCTGCAAGAGAGCTCAAGCAGTTTCAAACCATGACCAGTTTATTCTTGAAACGGGAGTAAAGCTGAGTCCATGGAAGTCAGGGTACCCAGTGGACACTTGGGAGTCCTTGGAGGTAACCCCCAAGGAGAGCACATCTTAAAGGATGGGGAATAAACGTGAGCTGATCTGAAAGCTGCATATATATTCAGATGCAGTACTAACTGCAGAATTGTTTACAACCTTGGGCAGCAAAAGATTTTTTTTAGAACAGAGTATTTGATCACTGACATTGTATACCATTATCAGGGCTTAGTGGTAATAAAAAAAACAGACCACTTCACGTCAGTTATAGTTTGTCTTCAGATAATGGACCCTTTTATTGCCTAATCCAGGATGATCCTCTCCCGCTGCCGGCATGGACTTGGTACCCAGTGGCAACGCACAATTTCTACAGCTCTGGCAGCAGCTGTGTCTATCCCAACTGCAGGTCCTTGGACGGTCATCCTCATTCTCTTCAACAAAATGGATATACTGATGGCTTTCTACTAGGATTCTTGTGAGAATTAAATAAGAAGGGAGTACAATATTTTAAATGCTTGGCAACAGCATAAACTGTTATTAGCCTAAGGGTAGAGACAGTCTTGTTCATCTTTTTATGTTTAGCGGTGAAACAAGGGCAGGAGATTTGTTGACATTTATAAAAATAATGGAGGTGACTCTACCGTCTCTGCCCTCATTCATTTCACAGGTGATCCTTAGGACCTCCGAAGATGTTTGCTTTAAGACGTGATGAAAGATAAGACATTGTCCCTACATCTCTTCCCCCAAGTTGTCCTTGAGATAGACACTGTGCTTCCAGGGTTGGGTCCTAGGTGGGAACTAAGAGGGAAGGAGTTTCTTATTGAGTTCTGGTCCAGAGAGGGGATCAACTGGCTCACCACAGAATCTGCTTCCTTCAGCTGGAAAGGCAAGAAGGGCGAAGCAGGGATCTGAGGGCAGGAGGGAGGAAGTTCCAATCCAGTGCCAGTCCTTATGGGCTGTGTGATTTTGGACATTTTCATCAACATCTCTGAACATGACTATTCTGGCCCACCAATGGGGGTGATACACCCCTTTTCATGGGATTATCATAAGAATCAAATAATATGGCATTGTATACCCAACATGGTGTCTGAAACACAGTCAGTGCTCAATACACATTAATTTGCTAATGCCTTCTTTCAAGCCTCTTTGTGTTGGGTGGGAAGAGAGTGGGAGATGGAGGGAGAAAAGAGAGAAAGAGAGATTTGAAAGACAAATCATGTCATGTCTGCAGAACACAGCGACTCTCTTGGAAAAGCCGTAAAGAACAAGAAACAGCACTCAGCCAGACTGTGTCCATGACCACGGACTCAACCTTTGCTGTTTGCAGATGTGAAATTTGGGAATGGCAAATATTAGACCGAGGCAAACGTGACTTTTGTGAATTTCTCTGGGCTGCTTTCTGAGAAGTGTCTCTTTATGTGCCAGCTCTCCACCTCCGCCTGTTCCCTGGCCTCCGGAATGTGCCCCCTACAGCAGGGCCTGAATAGTTACCAGGGTGATGAAGATGTCCTTGGCTCAAAGTATGCTGATTTGGGCTTGAATGGCTGGTCAGGGCTTAATGACCAGGGACTTCTGACGTTCAAGGGCAGCTCTGGCATCAGGATGGCATGAAAACTGGCAGCCCTGAAGATGCTTGCTTGCTCAATTTCAATTTCTTTTCATTCCCAAGGCATTCAATTTGGAGGCCACGGGGCTTTTGATTATGGTATTTGGTAGCATATCTCTGACGTTGGAAGATCCTCCTGTTGTGAACTGAATGTTTGTGTGCTCCCAAAATGCGTATGCTGAAACCCTAACCCCCAGTGTAATAGTATAAAGAGGTGGGCCTTTGGGAGGTAACTAGGCTTAGATGGGGTCATGAAGTCATGAGGTCATGAGGATGGAACCCCCCAAAACAGGATTAGTGCCCTTAAAAGAAGAGATGAGAGCTTCCGTGCTTGCTCTCAACCACATGAGGATAGAGCAAGAAGGCGGCCTTCTGCAAGAAGGCTCTTACCAGGGATCAGTTAGGCAGCACCTTGATCTGGGACTTCCCAGCCTCCAGAGCTCCAAGGAATACACTTCTGTGGTTTTAGCTACCAGCCTATGGTATTGTTTTATAGCAGCCGGAGCTGACTAAGACACTTCCACAGAAATGTGTTTCATGGAGGAGTCACATATGCCTGGGTTCCAGTCTCTGTCCTGCTACTTAGTTATGTGACACTGGTAAGTTATTCCTCTTCTCTGAGCCTCAATTCCCTTGAAGAGTTAGAAGGGACAGGAAAGAAAGAACAGACAGTGTTCCACTTGTCTCTTTACTGTATAACAAACCATCCCAAATTTGGCTTGAAACTATACTTTATGATTGTCTCTCATAGTTCTACAGGTTGGCTGGGCCCCGCTGTGCAGGCGGAGCTGTAGCCGTCCGGGGGCTGGATGTCCAGGGCGGCTCCCCCCGTGGTCGGTCTTTCATCCCGGCTGTCCTCTAGCAGCTCAGGTGGGGCTGTTGACCTAAAAGCCTACAGGTGGCCTCTGTACGTGACACGGCTTCTCACAGTACGGTGCGTGGGTAAAGCCAGGCAAGGCCTGAAGGTTCTGCAGTTCAGTGAAATCCAGTTGATAATTAAGATGCCCTCAGCTTCCAAAAATGATTCTCTGAGAGCAGCCCCTCCACCTGGCTTCTGAAGAAGGGAGATGTCTCCTCCCCAGCAAGGTGACAGTTTCCACAGCTTCCTCATCTTCTGTGTCTCACAGTTTGAGGGGGGTCTGGGATGGTGGTTGGGCAGGGGCGGAGCTAATTCTGCCACCTCAGAGCTCCTCGGGCGTGCTGCTTGAGCTTGGCCTCTGTTGGAGCTTTAGTTTAGAATGTGGGCTACTGGAGTCTCCTGTCCTCCAGTTTCTGTTACGTTATCATTCAATAGGATAAGACTACCTTAGAAATGGTGTCCAGGGGAGCAAGGAAAGGATCATTGTGCCATTCACACACCTCTGGCCTTTGGAATGATAGCCTGTTTCCTTGCTTGGAAAGCAGCAAGGAAACATCACCAGACGACACAAGTGAAGGATGGGGAACCCTGAGCTGAACTTTTGTGCCATATGGCTCCCTGGGCCAGTCATTTCTCCTCACTCTATCCTTTACTTCATGAACAATACTCCCACCTGTCAGAGAGAGGTGCCAACCAGGACAACACAGAGAGCCCCCTTGTACTGACGACACTTCATTCCTTTACATGAGTTTAGAATATTCATTGTTATTTTTGTACATTTGCACATGTCTAAAATATTTCATTGAAACTTTTTTCCCAGAAAAATGAACTCATAAAGCCCCATAATCTTATATTAACATATTTAGGTCTGTTTCTTTACTGCACTTAAGAGCCAAAGAGAACAGGGAGCTCACCCTGGCCTCCCTAACCATGTACATGGTCCCTGGACCAGACCTGGCTGTAAAGATTCCTTTGTAGATGAAGTGGGCCTGGTCTTGGTGGTTTGTCAAGCTGGCTGACCTCTTTCCTTCCCATTCTCTAAATTCTACTGAAGCCTTACTCTGAGCTCAGAACATGGCTTCCTTGACTCTTTCAAGAGCTTTTCACTAATGAGTGCAGTCCTCACTGGTATCGCTCAGAATGTCTGTACTCTGTGCCAGTCTGCGCTACAGAAGAGAGAGAATGGGCATTTTACTGAGCACTAAGAAGCAGACACAATTTTGTCTCATTTCATCCCATCTGTGAGATAGGTGATGTCCAGGTGAAAGTTCACACTCACCAAGACAAGTCAGCACCCACTACTGACCACATCTTATAGAAAGCTCTTGAGATGCAGCAATGGAAATAAAATAGACTAAATAGTCTGTTTCTTTAAGGAACTTTTAATGAACATAGGGAACTGGCTCAGAGAGATCTATGAGCTCCCAGAACAGCCAGGATCTGACCTCAGGAACACAGCGCTTCTGCTCTTTACTCCGCATGCGGCATGGCGCTGGGAGTGTCTCCTTTTCATTTACTCTCACGACCAATGGTGTAAGGCTTACATATGACAAGTGAAAAGACTTACTGCTGAGAAGCTTACGCAGCTGATAAGAGATTGGACCAGGCTGGATCGTGCCTCCTACAAATGCATATCCACCCAGAACCTCAGAATGTGTCCTTATTTGGAAATGGGATCTTTGCAGGTATGATTAAGATGAGATCCTACTGGATTAGGATGGACGCTAAATTCAATGCCCAAGGTCCTCTGAAGAAGGCTGTGTAAACACATGGAGGGACACACAGGAAGAAGGCCATGTGATGATGGAGGAAGAGATGGGGCTGATACATCTGCCCACTGGGAGCGCCATGCGTGGCCAACAAACTCTGGAAGCTGGGAGAGAGGCCTGGGACAGAGAATCCCTCTAAATCCTTGAAAGAGCCAACCCTGCTGACACCTTGATTTTTGGGCTTCTGGTCCCCTAAACTGAGAGGAAATAAGTACCTGGTGTTTTAAGCCACCTGGTTTGTGGTTATTTGTAACTGCATCCCAGCAAATGAACGCAGAGACTGAGGCTGGAGTCAGGCCCATTTTCACTTCCAGAGTCCAGGCTCCTGCAGCCATCCTGTCTTCCCTCACCCAAGGATGACGGCGAATGGGCTGAGATGGGGTAAGTGTGCTTTGCAAATCTCAGGGTGTCTCTCAAAGTCATGGGTTTTTAATCATTATTATTTCAAGAGACTCTTCCCAAAAGAATCTAAGAACTCAGTAAAATTTCATTAAATGAGATACAAGACATAACCTATTCCTCATTATCAAATCAACTCTTTAAAATGATATTTCCAGAATGCCTCCTACTCTCGCTCCACCTCCTGTTCTGTTCTAAATAATGCCCCTGGTGATGATGCCAGAACTGTGAGGGAAAGCCCGTGAGTAATACTTAACACCAGCCCATTCTCAGCTGTAGCAAATCACACTGGCATGTACATGGCACCTGATGGATGGGGGCAGACTTGGGCATCCGGGACTCATTAAAATTGTATTACAAGTAAGCTTGGTGTTAGATGGTGTTGCTGTTGTTCTTTTCATTCAGCAATGACTTAAAAAGTCATCATGGCCACATGAACCCCAATGTTCATGGCAGCACCACTGACAATAGCCAAGACATGGAAGCAACCCAAGTGTCCATCAATAGATGATTTAAAAAGATGCGGTGTATACACACACACACACACATATACATACATAAACATGTATGAAATATTACTCAGCCATAAAAAAGACTGAAAGATTGCCATTTGCAGCAACATGGATGGACCTAGAGACTATTATACTGAGTGAAGTAAGTCAGAGAAAGACAAATATTATATGAAATCACTTATATGTGGAATCTAAAAAATAACGCAAATGAATCCATATACAAAACAGAAACAGACTCACAGATACAGAAAACAAACTTGTGGTTACCAAAGGGGAGAGAGAGGTGGGGAGGGGTAAATCAGGAGTATTGGATTAACAGACACATAGTACTATCCATAAAATAGATAAGCAACAAGGATGTACTGTAAAGCACAGGGAACTATATTCAATAATTTGTAATAACCTGTAATGGAAAATAATCTGAAAAAAAATACACGACTGAATCACTGTGCTGTGCAACTGAGACTAACACAACATTGTAAATCAGCTAGATTTCAATTTTTAAAAAAGCTCAAAAGTCATTATTGTAGGTAATCAGATTATAAATAGAAAAGAACCAAGTCTGGTCTCTTAAGAGGACTTTCTTAAGGACAGAGATGGGCCTTGATCTTGTTTGAGTGCTAGGGTCCCCGCTGCTCCGAGTACAGCTGCACACACACGTGCATGTGTGTATAGACACGCATGTGCATAGGTGCAGGCACTTGCATACATATGTGCACACATGCACACAGGCCCACGTACACTCTCTAAGAGGAACCACACACTCCCCGTTTCCCTCGGACCTCACTGTCCCCTTGCCATCTTCATTACTCGCCTCCCTCCTACGGCCTGTCCCAATCTTAACAATAAAAGCTGTCTTTCTGCAGCGCTACTGCTTGCCTGGCACTTTTTAATCTCCACTTTACAGATGAGTAAAATGAGGCACAGAAATGTGGAAGGTGACCTAGCTTTCCGCCTGGTCTCACGTTCTCTCTATAACCCTTCTCGACTTGTGCTCGCGCCTTCTTATGTTTTTAAGTTCCTCCTCTATGTCGATGACTCCAGGATTTCTGCTCCAGCCCAGGCTGTGTGCTCTGGGCTCACATTAACAACCGCATAATTGCCACCTTCAGCTGGATGTCTCAGACATCTCAAACGTAGTGCATTAGAAACTGAACACCCTCCTTCCCCCACACACATCCTATAAACTCTTCCAGAGTGCTTCCCTACCCGCCCCCACCCCTTTGCTCACAGTAAATACTGCCATCCCTCCACTCAGTTGCTCAATCTGAAAACAAAGATTCTCCCATGATTCTTCCATTTCCATCCCTCCCTCCACAAATCGCACACATCACAAGTCTTGTCAATCTCACCTCCAAAAACACTCCTAACTGACCAGCATTTCTCCATGTCCACGTTTGTCATTCTTGTCCAGATGAGCTGGAAGACAAGGTTCTCCAGGCTGGTCTTCTCACTTCCACTCAGTCCAAGGCAACTCCTTCAAACCAAATTCTGATCAGGTATATGCCTGAATGATAACCAGTCATGTCATCGGGGTACAGGCCTTTCCAATCAGTCTTAGAAAACCTGCGAAGTAACACCATCAAAAGCTATTTTCCAAAAGCTCTGGCCACCAATTTCATAGCTTGGAAATACTAAAAATAAATTGTTGCCCTGAATGATGTGGGATGAAGGATGCAGGGCCAGTGAGCCCTGGTCTGCATGCTCAGAGCCAGTGACTCCCCATCGCCCTGGCGACCACCCAGGTTCTGTCACGGGGACCACATTCCAGAGGTGAGGGAACAAGAGCAGAGGTGGGAGCAGGCCCACAGAGCAACGTCAGAGCTAAGATGGCCTCAGGGTCATGGGGAAGTGGTTGAATTTTATACGAAGCAGAGAAGCAGGGATGGGTCCTGTATAATCTTCCCCAGCTCAGGGCAGCAGTTCCCCTTTGAGGTTTGGCCTTGTGGGACAGCAGAGCCACAAGCCCAAATCCTATCTCGAAGGGCAGGATGAGGGGCAGGCCGGCAGACAGGCTCCTGGCATCCCAGCAGGAAGAGCAGGGAAGAGAGCATATTAGAAGAGGGGTAAGGTAAGAGCTCGGAGGAAAGATAAATTCCGTAGGTCTGAGAAGTGCTCACGGAGATCTTGCCATCTTTTAGGAGATCACAGAATAAAGAATAGAGAAATGACTTTTCAGGTGGAGAGAACAGCCCGTGCAGAAGCCACGAAAGCACAAACACATCGGTGGAAAGCAGGGCTCCGGGGCTGGGGCGGGCGGCTGGGTAGGTGTTGATGGGAGCCTGGTGCTGGGGAACTGAGGAGGGTCCAGATCACCGGCGATGTTCAGGAGGAGTCAGATGTGGGGAGACGCACACTCAGAGTGGGGATGCTATGCTGTGGCACTAGAGGAAGTGGCACTTGAGGGAGGGGCTGCCACGACGAAGACGGCTCAGCGCCCACTCCTGAGATTTCCTGTGTCACGGGCCTCTCCCCTGTGCCCCCCACACTCCATGCCCACCCTTCCACCACCATCACCCTGTATTTACATTTGTCGTTTCATGAGGTCAGAATCAAGCAACGTCTTTAGGATACTCAGAACCTAGAAGCCAATTAAATTTGAACAAACAAAAAGCCCCAAAAAGCACATATAATCCAATCACCTCAAAATAAGCTCTGTAAACAAGTTGGCGGATGTCCTCTGGGCATTTTCCCTCTGTATGCATCTGTGTTTTGTGTTCACAATATACATATGCTTTTTGCAGCCTGAGTTTTTTCACCTCGTGATAGTTAATACTGGAACTCCAATGTTCATCCACATCCATCTATACCGTAATATTCGGTGGCTGCCTGGTGTTTCACAGCATAGTTTTGGTAACCAGTCTGTAGCCTCTGAATATCAGGTAACTTCAAACAGTTCACTTTTTTAAATAAGCTACAGTGAGTACCCTTGTATTTATACCCTTTCACATCTGTCTAAATATTTCTTTAGGATAAATCCCCAGAAATGATTTTTTTTTCATTTAAGATATATATGTGTTTAAGGATTTAGAATATACAGCCGAATTTTTCTTTGGAAAGTTTATCTCTGTGGAGCAATGTCTGAAGGTGCCCATTTCCCTACAACCTCGCTGATACTGGGAGTTACCTTTTTTCCTCCCAATCGAATAGGCAAACAATGCTATTTTGTTGTTATTTTATTGTAGACTGTGTTTTCTTTTATTGACAAGATTCTTAATATGTTTATTAATCATTTATATTTACTTTTCCTTTTGAAAATGACCAGCTTATATTCTCAGCCTATCTTTCTACTGGGATATTTGCCTTTTTTCAATAATATAAAAATATTTTTATAAAGATAAGCGTTTGTCATTTACATTGCAAAAAAAAGATATTCATTCCAGTTTGTCTTTGACATTTTAGCTTTGCTGATGGCATTTTAACCAATCAGAATCTGTTTTGTGGGATGCAGCCGTATTTAGTCCCCGTTTCTTTTATGGTTTCTGCCTTTGGGGTCATGCTTTAAGAGTCCATCCCCACCCTGTGATTAGGTAGATGTAAACCAGATGTCAGTGCAGTCCCTCCAGCTGTGGCAACTGTAGCCACAGACTGTATGTAGGAAGCTGGGCCCATGCATCAGTTTCCCCAATAAATCCACTCACACCAATTATTTCCTGGAGGTTGGGGAAGGGCATGGAGGGAGGGTTTCATGATGAAGGACACATCACCATTCAGTACAGAGCATCCTGCCACCTTTTTCCTTTTTACCAAATCTCCTCTCCCAAATGTCCTTTCATTATGTAGAGCAATTAAGGAACCACCTTTTGATAGGTAAACATTCTTGGAGGGTCCTGATCTATAACCCAAGACGCTTATCAAGGATTTCTGCCAAACAAATAAACTGCTGTCTTCCAAAAAATGTTGATAAATACATTTTTCAATTCAATACATAAATGTTACCATATATTCTTTTAGTGATTAATAGCTCAATACTTAATATTTGAATATTTACACTATTTGGAAATTGTTTTTATGTCTGCAGTATAAAGCTGCAAGATAACTATTAAAATTCTTGTCTCCCCATCCCCAACAATCATCACCAAACTGGGAGCTGTAGAGGGCAGCAGGTGAATTTGTTCCTCTCTGTATCCTCATTTCTTTTCACGGTTCCCAATGCATAGTGGGAGCTTAATAAATAAATCTTTAATGAACAGGGGAGATAAGTTGTTGAGGCCAAATGTTTACTTTCCCCAATTCGAATGAGGCTTGCCCTGTCCAGATGAAACTCAAGAACTCTTTTCACTGAACTGACTGGAATTTGCCACTTTTGTTTACAGAGCTCTGTAGGGGCCGAACTGTTTACCCTGTCCTGGATCTTTTTTTTTTTTGTCTTTTGAGAACTGCACCTTAATTTCCCTTTGTGACCAGAATGAGCTGCTTTGAACCAATCAGAACACTGTATCACTATGGCCAGGTCATGGTTTCAGGGATGGGCATGTGACATGAGCCAGACCAATGAGAGGTTCCCCAGGTCTTTGGATGGAAGTTTCAGAAAAGAGATGCCCTCTTTACTTGGGGATGGGGGGGTGTCAATGTGCTAACTGATATCAGTGTGGAGAGCTAGTCTATGGGGACCACCTCTGCCACCCCGGAGAAATGAGCCAACATAGAGGAAAGGAGAACAGGGAGATGAAGAAAGAGCGATTTCCACCAAGATTATTTGAACACTGACTCTGTTCACTGAACACTGAGCTTGCATATTTCATTTCTGAGAACAAACATTTCACCGTTAGGTTTAAGTCAGCTTGTTAGACTGCTGTCTTTGAACCCCAAATATTGTTCACGATCTCGACTTGAAGACAGACTAAAGCATGCACCTTGTATCAGAGACCTGGACGTGTTAACACAAAGATCCCCAAATCACTGATAGTCTGGTCCTCATAGCCCCAGTCTATCCCCGTGAGCTTCCGGGGCTACACCAGCATCCACAAACAAGTGTCTTCTTGGAACAGAGCATTAACTACAATTGCTTGAGCCCCTGCTATGCATCGTGAATACATTCATTAGCTCTCTTTGCAATCATGTGACGTTACTCATGAGGAGCTGAGGTTTTTACTAAACCGTATGACATGTTCAAGTCACACAGATAGTGACTGAGAGGCAGGCGTGTGGTGGGGGGCTTGTGATGTGGTCTCTGGAGCTGATCATTTAGACCTGAATATCTATTTCTGGCAGCTGGAGGAGTTACTTAAATGGTGTGTGCTTCACTTTCCTCACCTATAAATGACAGTAATAATAGAACTACACTATCAAATTGTTGGAAGGAGTCACTGCGATAATACGTACATACAGAGAACAGGGGCTGCCAATTGTGCTCAGGAGGAATTAACTATTAGAGCTTCTTGGTGTAGGTGGGGCTAGACTGGACAATCAGAAGCCCACGTCCCTACGAAATACATGTTGGCACTGGGAGGCCTCAGAAATGATTCTAAAATCACCTTCAGATCTGATTGCCGGGGCCCTGTTTTAGCTGTTGAATGTGGGTGCCTGGCGGACCCCTGCATCTTCATCTTAGTGACCACAGAACAGGAAGGATGTGGAGCTTGGGGCGCTGGTGTTATCTTCTCTTCTGAGTGGGGGAAGTTTGTCTGGCAGAGTAGAGAGAGAGAGAGAGAGAGAGAGTGTGTATGTGTGTGTGTGAGAGAGAGAGAGAGAGAGAGGACTGGTAACATTACTTGAGCCCTGAATCAGCTCTTAAAAGGCAGCTTGGTCTTTGTGCCTCTCACTTATAGGAGCCAGTCAACCTCACTTTTCCTTAAGCAAATTATGCAGGACCTCTGTCAAAACTAAAAAGGTCTGACAGATATAGTCCCCTAAATTTTTGAAAGATTTTATAGATGAATATTGCCCTCCTCTCACTCCTGATGAGCTGTATTTCAGCCCAAGCAGAAGGAAGCTTGCTTCTTTCATATTCATTCATTCATTCATTCATTCACTTTATAAATTCTTACTGAGTATCTACCCTGTGCCTACATGACCTGTTTCTGCACTGACCATGACATTAGCCTGGTGGCCTCGCTTGGCCACTATGAGTTCCTCTTTCCTCCTTTGTAAGATGGTACTAAATATTCCTAACTTCCAGGCTTGTCGTGGTGACCCCACAAGACTTAACAGTTTGCAAACTGAAGTGCTCTGTAAATATGGGAAGACAGCTCCACATTCTGGAAATCTGAGCGGGGAATAAGACTTCTACATCATAAATGATGTTTTACAGCTCCTTTGGGCAGCAGGTGGACTATAATGGCTGGTTAAAATGTCTATGGTGACTCAGACTTACCACCAGGATTCCATGTGTGAATTCGCTCAGAGGGGCACGTGGTGATAAACACGTCAGTCTGAAGTTGTCTATTGATCATGTGGCTTGTTTCCCCTTAGGTTTTCCTCCAATCTTACGGGAATTCTTTCAAATTCAGAGTAAAACAATAGGAGTACATTTCTCGTCACCATGGAATAAAGTAGAGCGTGGCAAACAGTAATCGATTCAAAAAATGGACTTTTTTAAGTATTCACTATGCGCTAGGCGTTGTGTTAAGAACTCTGTAAGATACTCTCAGTTAAATGTCACACTGCCTGGAAGTTTTCTTCATTTTACAGCTAAGGAAACTGAGGTTCAGTGAAGTTATGGATCTAGACTCATATCGCAGTGCTTGCAAGTGAAAGGGCAAGTCTAGAGTGAGTTTGATTTTCTTAGTGACTGTTTCTTGGGGAGCTTTTGAAGAATGTGTCATGTCAGCAGTAGGGATTTTGGAGTTCTGCCTACAACTTGGACATGGAAAGGTGGGAAGGGGAGAGAGGGCACTGGGAGCCATGTGAACAGCAGAGGGAAAGACTGGGAGTGGAGAGCGGGATGCATGAATGGGAAGAGAATGCAAAACTGATTGGGGGGATAAGTTGTTTAAAATTACAGTAAAATTAAGATTAGGCAAATGGTTTAGGGACAGACTATGGAAGGCTTTGAATGGCAAGAACAAGAGTCTAAGCTTATTTTAGAGACAATGGGGAGACACAGAAAGTCAAACCCAGGAGATGGCATCATCAAAATGCTACTTACAGTGGCCACTCTGCCTGTCGTGTGCAGAGCAGACAGAAGAGAATGATCCTGGGGTCAGAGAGACAGAGGAGGAGAGCGCCCCAGCACAGCACTAAGGCAGACTTCATGTCTGTGAGCGGGACATGAAGGGGAACTACACTTGTCAATGCCAAGGAGATGTCTCTTTGATGACCTATTTAAAATGTTTGGGTTTTGTTTGTTGGCTTTGTTTTTGCAGAGCATCAACGCTGGCTTAAAGTCTAACAAGGCGTGTGATTGCCTTTGGGATTTTTGCAAACACATCCGCAGAGAAAAGGCCACCCTCCCTGCAGCTTCTTAAGATTTCTGCATCCAAAGACTCTCTCTCTTTGCCAAGAATGTGCCTGATTTGCACCAGCCAGTTCTGGCAAAGCTCCCTTCTTCCTCCCGGGGCCCCACACCCCCGACGGCTCTCACCCGGAGCCCTCGCTCCATCCAAAGTTAGAAAACCTGCCAGCGCCTCCCAGCCTCCCATCTGATCCCACCCCTCCCAGTTCAACAAGTTTGGCCTTCTAGCCCCAACCTGGATATTTTGGACTTTGAAGAAAACATGCTCTGTTTCCCCCAATGGCATCTCCAGCGTGGAGGGAAATAGACTGGCCTTTGTTACTCTGTCCACGGGAGAAGATGACTGGCGGTCCCCAAAGCTGGGGGCGGGGTGGTGGCAGGAGGTAAGGGCTGGTCAGTTGACTTAGCATAAGGCCTGCATTGTCCTGGCGGCCTCTTGGAGAAACAAAACTCTTCAAGAACTGAACTGCCCACTTGGGCTCAGAGCCTGGCAGGCTTGATTACCCCGCACTTTTTCATGAATATCCCTTATCTTCTAGGTGCTTCTTGGGGGTTGCATACAGCTACCATATGGACGTGTAGGGAGGCACCTTCCTCCCGTGAGATGTTTTGTGAAAGGAAGGGACAAGCAGAAGGCCCGCAGGGATCTAAGGCAATGCGTGCAGGCAGCTGACTCGAAAAGACAGGCAGGTGGCTGGCAAGCAGTTATGAAACATCCACTCGGGTACAGGACAGACACCATACTGAGCATTGCTTGAATTTGAACCCAAGACCACCTCCCTCTTAACTTCACATTTTCCCCGCTAACCCAGCGTTTTGTTGTTGTTGTTGTTTTGTTTTGTTTTTTTGAGCAGTGAAGTCTCGTTTTCAAGTGAAATCTTACACAGAGTGCAAATATGCAAACTATATCTAAAACTCGAGGGGCACGCTAGTATAAATATGATCTATTTGTTTAAACTCAGAACTGATATTTAAAAACAATGGAATCAATGAGTCATTTCTAATTAACATAAGAAAACTAAAGTTGAGGGCACAGACAACAGTTATGGTCTTCTGTAAGCTTCAGAATTTCACGTATTTTTGAATTTTGTTTTTGTGGCCCAGAATTGAACAAACCCCTTTTCTACACAGATTCGCACCTGCAGAGGACTGGCATTTCCTAAGCAGCTCATCTTGGAATCTTGGCATCCTCATTCTTCAGTAAAACTAGCCCAAATATTATAAAGCTGCATTGCTATTAATATTTAACCATGACTCTACATTCTTCATCCTAAAGTTAAATGTCCAGGTCAGATCAGTAGCCCTGAAGATGGACAGTCATCTGAGAAATTGCCTAGGTTGGGATTGTTGTCAAGATTCCAGGTCGTGCATTTCAACTTCCCTTGCTCAACATCTAATCATGTAAAGGTGCACAATATAAGGCTTCCAATATATACGATTTTACGTGAGAGGAACTGATTGAGCCTGAATTTTAAAAAAAAGAAACAAACAAATAAACAAAAAATAAGAGGCTTTCCAAACCAAAGCTACATTCCAAAAGCATTCCAAAAACAGATACATTAAGGTATCGAGAAAGCTTTACTATAAATCCTTCCCCCAAATTAGATAATCCAGCAACTCAGATTAACTCACTGATGACTAAAGCCATCAATGAGTTAAAATGTAATCTGTAAGGCATTTAAATGTGTGTTGTTTTATATAGACAGTTGAACAGTAGTTTTAAAATGTGTAAGAAAAATAATTTAGAAATACTTTAAGAATTCCTTAAGTATTTTTTCAAAATTACCCTCTACTCCCCTGGTTTCCCACAAGTTCTCCAAGCTGCTATCACACACAAGCCCAAGAATAAACAGGAGACGCAGGCAAGCCTGCTGTACAGGGCAGCTCAGAGCACACGAGCTCTATTGCATAATCAGGTCCTGAACAGTCTGGTGAGGAGCCTTCCATCACACAAGGAGCCAAATGCATGCAGAGGTGAGGGTCCATGATCTCTTGGAGGGTAAAGTCTGGATTCCTTAGTTAAAAGCAGTTACTGAGCACTGCCCATTGCTACCTATTGTTTTAGGGGCATTTAGAGACGTTCCAGTGAACAGAATAAAAAATGTTCCCTTTGCTCATTGCTCAGTGTGCAAATTCTAGTTGGAGGACCAGTGATTAAAGTCTAGGAGGGCAAGTACAAAGAGAAGATACAATAAAACACACACACACACACACACACACACACACACACACCCAAACTGGTAGAAAAAAATAACAAATCAGGCAAAGATGGGTGCTGGGGAGAATGAAAAGAGGATGCCAGGCAGTTGGAGGCCTCTTAGAGAATGTGATGTTCAAGTTTTTACACACACATACATGCATCTTTTTATTATGCATTTTTTAAGCACACACAAAGGTCAAGGAATAATACAGTGAATCCCCATGTTTTCATTACCCAGCTTCAATAGTTATCAACGTTTCAACAACCCCATTTCTTTTATTTCCTATACTTTGCTGTTGTTGTTAGAGTATTTTAAAGCAAATTGAAGACATCAGCAGCAGGGGTGTCCATCAGAAAGGCCACTCGTGGTCATTTGGCCAGTGAAGTCAAGGAAAAGGGTGTGTGGGTGGTGGATACCTGCTATGGAACTTGGACTTCACTGTTGGGACCTGGTAGACACTCAAGGGTTGCAAGTATAGTGGTAATGGGACTGGATCTGTTGGTGACATGAAGTGACTCTCCAGATGTTACACACATGATGCGGTTTCAGGTTGCTCAAAAGACCCTCTGTCTTTCTTTTATGCCTTTTCCTACATCTGGTTGTCTTACCTTCCTGCTCCGACCTGCACCTCGTGTCAGACCCTTCTCTCTTAGCCCCTGAGGTGGTCATACGACCCAAGATCTGCCATCATTTTCTGTCTTTTGGGAATTTGAAGACACACAGATATGGCGGAGATGGACAGCAGTTAAAGCTGGATTTTCTGGTAGCGGCTGTGGGAGAGAAGGTTCACCTGTTCTGAGTTACCAGGCCCCCTGGGCCACCCTGATTCATGTTTTTGCTGAGGTTTGATTGTTGATCCTCATTTCCCCAGTGTTTCCCTGGTATTCTCCAAATGCTGAAGTCAGTTAGAGTTCATTTCTGTTATTTGTCGTCAACCCTTGGTGTAAGCACCCTCAAACCTAACCCTTAATCTCTCCCCTACAAATGGCTAATGGCTTAACTCTGTAGTCTATTAGTTAGCTTCTATCACTTACTGGTAAGCTATGACTAGGCAGAAAAGACTGTGGATTTTTGTAAGTCATTTACATGTTAGTATGAATTATTACTAACCCTCTAATACAGGAGTAACTTGAAAGTGGTGAAAGACAATAGCATAAAGGATAGGGAGGGTATAACACTGGGCAAGAAGGAGGAAATGGAGGTTCTAGAAAGCCCACTTAACAGATTTCAGAGTTTCTTTATGTTAATCCTATTTTCCTCATACTCTCCCCTCCCTTATTTCCTCATTCCTGACAACTCCAGGTCTTTTCAGTACTTACAGACATCTCTAAGAAATTCTGGAGCCTACTGGTGGTCACTAAGAGAGGGCTACATTTCAAATAACTTACCCTCTCCCATGCATAGGGTCACACTTCTCATGCTGAGTACGTCCCTGTAGATGGACACTCCCAGGTGCAGAAAGTCTGCAGTCCCTCCTGACGTCAATTCCTTTGAGGGTTAGTGCTCACACAGAGCTAAGTCCGACTTCTTGGAAGAGTCACTTATTAGCTCTAAGTTTTTCTTCTGAAATAGGGCTGCTCTATCATCTTCATTTAGCCTCTCAAACATTTGGAAAAAGCAGTCAAGAAAGCTTAAAGATTTCTCTGAGCAAAACGTATCCAGCTCTCACAAGGCACACTGCTGCATTTGTTGGTGAGCTCCCCGGGCTGGGTGATTTCCTCTTCTTGTCATTGTCTGTTTGCAAACAAAAGACCAAGAGTTGGACACAGAGCAAACTTCAGGTAAGGTTTAATCAATGGGAACTGAAGCAGACCTATCACTTCCTTTGATCCGGAAATTACACTCCCAGTATTACTGCCTGTTTCGGTAGCTCTCTTAATAGCTGTTTTGTTGTACGCTCAGTTTATCCACATGAGAAGCAATTACAGAGTTAAGAATGGAAAGCAGATAGAAAGACGTCACAGAGGCTCATCTGCTTTGCTAGGGTATTGTGGCTTTTATCTGTAGGTGGTGGAGAGCATGCTCTGTAGCTAGACTGGGTCTTGCATTTCCTAAATGCTTCATTTCCAATTGAATGTTTTGAACCAAAATAGAGGACTTTTCTTTTGCCCCGCCTGTGCGCTGGGGTGGGGGTGCCCCCTGTGAGTTTGACCTTGAAGAAACTCCCCACCAGGGAAAGGCTGGATCATAATTAATACTTTCTTGGTCCATCCAAGGAGATTTCCATTTCTTAAATATAAGCAATATATATAAATATATTAAAACTAAATATATATATTTAAGATACATATATATATATATATATATATATATATATTCATTCATTCACTCTTTAACTAAAAAAGAAGCTCAAAACAGAAAATCTTGCATTTCTCCGTGTCCATAATGCCGATTTCACCTTGGCTTTTCTCTCTCAAGATCGTGTTGAATGTCCATGCTATCCTTTACTCTCTTACCACTTCCTCTCAGGTTCATTTCATCTTCAGATTTTCCCCTAAACTTTCCCTATTTTTCCCAAGGCAGAGGAATCTGGCACAGTTTAAATGCTTCAGAAATAAATAAATGTGGAGGACGACTTTGGAATCTCCCTGGCCATGGAATTAATGGGATTTGAATCAAGTTACCAAGATTTCAAGGGGCAGAGGGATTCTGGATGATAAGTGGGTTCCCCTCAGGAAATGTGACCTCAAACAGAAGTGCAAAGACCGGCTGATCTGCACCCTCCTGCTGGGAGACAATGAACCTCCTGAGGCTGTGGAAGCGAGAAAGAGTCCCAAGTGCGGAGGCAGAATGAAGGAATAAGGAAGTCAGATGGTGCTATTCCTAAGTTCCCAGCTCTGCTATCACGCTCAGTCCAGCAAGAAGCCAACGGAAATTCAGCATTCTCCCCATGCCGATGACATCTTTTACTGTCATGGATTAAGAACAGCCTCCAAAGATAGCTGCTCTGTTATCTGTTATTGCCAAGCTGAACAGCCTAAAGTCATCTACTCTAAAACCAAAATCCTTTTTTGGTTTTTTAATGGTCTAGTAAGACCTGTTAAGGAAATTCTCCAGGCTAAGATGACAGCATTCGTACACTATGGAATTTGGAAACTACTCTTGGGCCAGTGTGGGGAGCTTTGTGTGGGTCCTCAGCCCTCTCTCAACCACATCAATGCCGCTTTTATGTGTTCTCTATATGATTATTTCTGCATTGAATTTTACCTAAATAATGGGTTCTACATTTTAAAAAGGGCTCAAAAACATCTGTTCCTTGGTACTTTGAGAACTTGATCTATTTCCTATTTATTTATCTTTAGATGGGAGCAGAGAAAGATAGATTATTTAAGGAACATATTGACTCTGTCCATAGATATTCTCCTGAATCACCTGCAGGTAGATGTGATGTGGTCATTTGTATGTGTTAATTGCAAACATACTTAACAAGAAGGAGCATTCACTGGCTTATGTCATTGTAAAGAGCAAAGGGTTGCTTACTTCAGGCATGGCTGGATCCACGTGCTCAAAAAACTATCATCAAGCAGTCACCTCTGTTTTCATTCAGCTGTGCTTTCTTTTATCTTGGCTTCTTAATTAATTAGGTTCAGGTGACCAATTTTAAATTAATCACTTTGTTCAGAAGATGGAGAATGCTGACTGGCCAACCTGGTCACATGTCCACATCTGCGGGAAGGCCAATAGATAGGGAAAGGGCAACCTCTAAAAAGAAATGGAAGGATCTGTTACCAGAGTGAAAGGAAAAGAATGTTGGATGGACAAAATGGTAACATTTAATCATTCCATTAGAATAGAAGAGAAATCCCAGAAACCAAGGCACACGTATATAGAATCTAATATAAGGGTGGGGGTGGGGTGGCAGATCAGTGGAGAGATATGCTACTTCTCAAAGGATGCTGGTAAAATGGCCACTGCTATTGGGAGAAAAAGAGGTGAAACTGGATCACTACCTGACACCATACCAAAAATGGATTTCGGATGAATTAGAGACCCACTGTCATTATAAAAGCTTTCAGACTGTTATGTAATATAGTGAAGACTATCCTTCTCACATTAGGGGGAAAAATTTAAAGGTAAAAAAGGACTAATTTTAAGAGACTGGCAAATTTGAGAACACTATAATTATGAAATTCTGTTGATAAAAAAATAGACATGTAAAGGAAAACAAAGAGTCAAACTATAAACTGGAATATATATACCACATACACCAGACAAATGATTAGCATAAAAACACAAAATATCAAAACATATAAAGAACTCTTACCATGCAATGACAATACGATAAATTGGCAAGAAAAAAAAGGCAAAAGACATGGAATAGCATATTACGAACATAAAGCATGTATGTGATAAACTTACGAAGAGTTGCTCAACCTCATTGGTAATCTGTTAAATGCAAATCAAGCTCCTAATGAGATGTGATTTTTATACTCACATAATTCACAAAATTTAAAAGTCTAACAATACTAAGTGTTGGTAAGAATGTGGAGCAACAAGAATGCATATACACTGCTAGTGGGGCTATGAATTGGTATAATCATTCTGTAAAACACTTTGGCATTATGATGCAGAGTTGAGCATCCATATCTCTTATGAAGGAGCTTTTGCACTGCTAGGTGTGTCCCTAAATGAATCTCTTATGTCTGTGTGTGAGCAGACATCACAAGATGCTCACAACAGTGCTGATTTTAATAGCGATCGAGAGACAACCCAAATGCATATTGACAGGAAAATGGATGCATAAACTTAGACGATGGAATATTATCTCGCAGTGGAAATGGTTGGATGAGGCCACGCACAACAACATGGATGGATCTTAGTGACATAATGTTCAGTGAAGACCTCATACAGCACGGCATCCTTTCAATACAATTCAATCACCACTGGAACCAAGATCTATCTCTTTTAGGCATACATATACATGTGATAAAACTGTATTAAAAAAAAAAAGGAAATGACAAGTGTGAACTATAGGACAGTGGTTGCTTCAGGGTGAGAAGGACGGGGGAATGAACAGGTGGGAAGCACAACTGTAAGTGTAAGAAGTTCAGCTCTGAGCTGCCCTTTCCTGCTCTGGGTCTTAATGTCCTAATCTCTGAGAGGAGGGGGTTCAACTGGCGTGGTTTTCAGAGCCCTTCCATCTGGAATAATCTCTGATTCTAGGGCCAGTGATGCAGATTTATATGCTGAACTCCTACCATCAAATGTGTAGAAAGAAAAACCATTCTCCTCTGTTGATATGAAACTCACCTGGCCCTTGGCTAGTCGAGCGGAAGTGGAGGGCGAGGCACATAGTGAGAGTCTGCATGTGGAATGTGCTTTTCTCGGTGGTTTTCTGTACGTAAGATCTGGGCTGTGATGGGGCAGTTTTGCTTCCCTCGACAGGTACATCTGGCCAGCATCCAAGATTGGCTACTGGATCCTCACTGTGTCCAGCGTGGCCGGTTCCCAGTTTCAAATGCTTCTTTGAATTGCCCAGGCCTTGGGGACTAAAACAGAATTTTATTTTAAGCCATTGTTACGCCGACAGCAGAAGCGTTCCTCACTTTGAAATGCCTAGTGACGACTGGTTTTATTTTTATACCCACCATTTCCTTGCAAAGAAATTAAACAAATAAACAGATGCCTCTCTCTCTCCCTCCTTCCCTCTCTTTTTTGGCGTGGGGCCACAGACAATACAGCGCTTTCTGCACCATCTGCTGGCTCTGTAAAGGTAATTAACAAATGCACACTATTCCCAGATAAGCCTGGTTTATAAAGGACAGATCACACCAGGCAAACGGGCAGGGAACAAAATAAGACCATGGCAGGCATGCTAGGCCGTTGCAGTCCCGGTCCCCACTGGATGTGTTGTAACAGCCGCTTGTCAAATTTTAACTCCTGAAAATGAATTCAAACGGATTTAACTAAGGAAATTGAATTTCACTCCTGCTGGGAGGCCCTACAGAAGGGGAGAGGACAATTTCAGGGTGTCCGGTATTTTTGTCGCTCAGATCTTATTGTCTGTCTCTATTTGTTGTAATGGTCTTAAGAAGGAGAAATAAAAACAGACGACGGCAAAAGTTCAAGATACAACATCGTGTAGGACACTGAACGTGGCTTTGGAGGCAGGCAGATTCTGACGCTCACCGTCTGATTGTCCACGTGTCACGTGGCCCTGCTGAGCCTTGTTCTCACACCTGTAAGCTCGGGACAATAGTGATACGAACAGAGGTTCATTGTGACAATGAGTGAGTCCATGAATTCGAGTCAGGAGCCTCGTCCGGTGACTGGCCAGTGCCAAGCCCACGGTGAGTAGGAGCTGCCGTCAATATTTTCATATTTTCGTTATCAGGTGAGGCTCTGTGACAGGTGGCAGAGTCCATTCTCAGTGGTGGGGGACAAATACCCCTTCTACCAAGGGGCAGAAGCACTGCATGTAAAATGAGGGACCAGAGGAGTCGACCTTAACAAAAAACATAAGAAGCCAAAAGATGTGTTTAGGGTCAGAAGCTACAATTACAGCCTATACATATTCAAAATACCTAAAAACCAACAAAGTAAGTGCTCATTTGGACGAAGATTGAGGGGTTGGAGTAGGGAGGCATGTGGTGGAAATTTTAAAAGTGGGGGAAAAAAAAAGATGGGTCTCAGTAAGACTAAAATAAGAGTCAAGGAAATAGAGAACCATCTTCCTAGGAGTGAGGAATTCTTCAGTATGCTCAAAGTTAGGTGGGGCCAAACAGGAGCTGGTTCTGTAATCTTCCAGAGGCTCCTGGAAGATACAGAGCGTGTGATGGTGATGACCACTCCTTTGTGTTCTTTGCCTCTGACTGGCCAAGTCAGGGGTCAAGGAACCTGCTGCTGGTTGCCCGGAGAAAAGCACCCCAGATAACTCTGTTTGATAGGAGTCCCGGGGCTGCTCGAGGCAAAGTCAGAAAGTTGGTGTTTTGCTTTCCTCTGGCAACAAAAGATGCCCCTGGTCAGTGCAATTATGTCCACAGCCCCCTCCCTGATGGCTGGCGCATGATCTTTCTGGAGGGAAAGAGCCTTGGTAAATATCGAATCACTCACACTTGCTGCTTATGCCAAGTTTCTTAAACTGTCCAGGTGCTGAGGGACACCTGGCACATTGCCACATGAGCCACCAGCCAGCAGCCCAAACTGGAGAACAAAAGATGCCAGCATCCATCCGCCCAGGGTTTGTTTAAGAGATTCTGTCTTCTTCCTACTCAAGAGCCTTCAATGTTGACATTCTCCCGGGCGACAGCTGAGAATTCAGAGCACAGTGACCTAAATGCATCTAATTCTTCCTTTGAAATCCTTTGAAATCCCACCTCTTCTGTGATGTGGTCCTCAAGACCATGACCAACCATAGACAAATGCTCCTCCCCTTGTCCCTTCTCATGTCAGGGTCATCCTGCTGTCACTGTTCCTCAGATCAACTTCCTCATGATAAAAGTAACCATTATGGTAGACAATACAGGGGTGGGTCGGTTAACAGGGCATGAGATGGCTCAGAGAGGCTTCCTGTAAGAGGAAACCCTCAATTCTGAGTCAAGAGTAGGGTTTTCCTAGATAGGGAGCAGGGGAGAATGGAATTCCAGCATGGCAACTAGAGGAAGACTTGATGGGTGGGCTCATCCAGGTGGTCCTGTTTGCTCGGCTGGAGTATTCAGGGGGTCACTGAAAGAAGCTTGCAAAGCTAAGACTGGAAAGGGCTTTGCATGGCATGTCTAGGAATTTAGATCTTGTCTTGTAGACAAAGAAAGCAATTTAGAGTTTTAAACAGTGATGACACGATTATATCTGTGTTTGGGAAGGCTCACTCTAGTGGCCATGGAGATGGAAAGTCACAAGGGGGATCAGGGTATT
The DNA here is from genome assembly GCF_048564905.1 of Vicugna pacos. Lineage (NCBI taxonomy): Eukaryota > Metazoa > Chordata > Mammalia > Artiodactyla > Camelidae > Vicugna > Vicugna pacos. The sequence goes on along the minus strand of NC_132988.1, from coordinate 111,892,800 downwards.
GATAATTTTAAATCATCTCTGTGAGAAATGATGGGAGCCTGAAATAAAGCAGCTCTGTGGGCGGGGGGAGTGGGAAGCAGACGTGAGGGGAGGGGGATTTGCTGGTTGGAAGGCTGGTAGGCAGAAGAAAGGTCTCTGGGCATGTGATCATGATTAGAATTCTGATGGTGCCACTTCATAGCTGGGTGATCTTGGGCACATTTCTCTTGATGAGCTCTGTTTTTAAAATCTCTGAGACAATATTGCTTTGAAGATTAAACAGAATAAACAAGGTAAGGAAACTAGCCAGTGCCTCGCCTATAGAAAGTGCCCACGTGGTAGCATCACTAGTACCGAGGACAAGGAGGGAGGAATCTCAGGTGACAGATGACACGCACATCCAGGCTGCCCATCACAATATTGCTCAGACCTGGAATTCCTCTATCAGTGAGGGAGATATGTAAGGACAGACTTTTCTCATCCACTCTTGTACTTTCAGTGCCTAGGTTGGTGCCCTATACACGTTTTTTCATGTTCATGTAATTATTGAATTTAATCAGGTCTCCTTTGGAGTGGAGACAGGAGGAGGGAAGTATCGGGGTGGCAAATTTAGTGCTTGGACAATGATTTTGCACTTTTCACAAACACACACTCACTTGATGACACAGCAGATCCGCTCAAGAAGATGGAGCTGTATTCTCTGGATTTTACAACGGGATCTGAAGTTCTCCGGGGTGAGGCAGTTGTGCGAGTTTGTTCCTGAGTAGTAGCAAGGCTGGGAGAGTTGCTTTGAATCCAGCATGCTGCTTCCTGGGACAGGCACCCCCGGGCTCAGCCTGCTGCAGCTCAGGGCATCCTCAGAGGAGGCGGTAGCTTCATTAACCGTGTTCTTATGGGCATCCCCTCCCTCCCGAGTGGACCTGGCTGCTGTTGGCAGAGCCGTCAGATGCTGACATTTGAATTGGAGATTTGAATGGAAATCAGGATGGGAGTTTCCGGAGTACACAGGCCAAGAGTGGCCAACATCAGAACTTTTTTTATCACCCCTTTATCTTATCATGGATAAGACACTGCTGAGATCTGCAACAATAAATGACAAGGACTATATGACAGCCTAGGCCCCTTTCCACCCCCTTCCGCAGTTTCCTTTCCTGTTCCCACCCCTGAAATGGTATTCTAGTATGTACGGGACAAGTCCACTGGCAATGGAGAGCTCCCCTGGCCCCACCTTCCTCTTCTTTCCCTCATCTGCACCCGCACCTTCACAGGCACCTTCTCCTGTGACCAAAATCTGGATGACCTTGGACTCTTCTGCTCCGGAGACCTTGCCTGTGCCTCCAATGCTGTCCTCCGGGGTCAGGTGAACTTGAGTTCAAGCCCACGCTCTGTAATTAATCGGCTCTGTGCTCTCGGGCAGGTTTGCACAACTTCCCTGAGCCTCAGTCTGTTCCTCTTCACCAAGGAGATAATAATCCCTTCTTTGCAGACTTGGGCCAAGAATGAAATAAGCCAACGTAGGCCAGGGGCTGGCACATACCAAGCACTCAGTGCTATGGACCCCGCCCTCCAAGGTCAGTTCAAGACCAGCCTCCTCCATACCCCTGGTCAGCACACAAAGCAGTCTCAGTCCCTTGTACCTCCTAGAAAAATGATGACAGCTGAGATTTCCTGAGTATTGATTCTGGACCCAGTACTGTTTCCACGGATGGTCTCAGCTGACTGTACCACAACCTGTGAAGTTAGCATCCTTACTACCTGGATGTTACAGTCTTAGAAACCAAGACAAAGCAAGATGCAGCAATTTGCCTAGGGTCCGGCTGCTAAGTGGGGACAGTGGATTCCAACCCAGGCATTCTAGTGCAGGACCAGCCTCTTTTTTTTTTTAATTCCCTTAGTTTTTAATATTTTATTTATGAATTATTATATTATTTATTTTATTTTGGTGGGGGGTGGGGAGATAATTAGGTTTATTTATTTTTAGAGGAGGTACGGGGGATTGAACCCAAGACCTTGTACATGCTAAGCATGTGCTCTACCACTTGAGCTATACCCTCCCCCAGGACTGGCACTCTTAACTGCAATGTTGGGCTGGATCTGAGACATCTACGTCCGGAAGTGACATCCTGGGAGACTGACACTAGAGTTCCCCATACTACTTACGCAGCAGGCACTTAGGGAGGCTCTATTAGGTACCAGGTGTGTGCACAGAGAACAAACTGGAGCGAGGCAAGATCCGGTCATAAGGAGCTCAGAGTCGATCGAGAGGGATGCTGGCACATGAAGCAGTGCCACTCAGCGTAGCAGCCGAGCTTGTGTGCAAGCATGGTCAGTGTCAACTCAATCTGGGGAGGTCAAGGAGGGCTTTACGGAAGAGGTGGTCATATCTTCCTGTCTGATGCCCTTCTCGAGAACTGGCATTTCTGGATTGTCCCTTACCTTTCAATTCCTTTTTTCCTCCTCCCATTGCCATTTTGAGGGAGGAGTTTGTCTTATACTTTTGGGATGCTCTGACAAGATACCACAGACTGGGTGGCTTAAACAATAGATATCTGGTTCTCAAGTTCTGGAGGCTGGAAGTCTAAGATCAGGGTGTTGGCAGGTGCAATTCCTGGTGAGGGCGCTCTGCCTGGCTGACTGTGTCCTTACGTGTCAGAGATGGTAGCTCTGGCCTAACTCTTTCTCTTCTTAATAGGGTGCCACGTGCATCCTGGCCCCATTCTCGTGACTTCAACTAACCCTAAGTACCTCCCAAAGGCTCCAGCTTCACATACCATCACACTGGGGGTTAGGGCTTCAATAAATGATTTAAGGAAACAGACCCATTCAGTCCATGACAGAGGCCTTTAATATAACCAAGTAACTAGATGGAATCCTGCCGGCACTGGAGCACGGTGAAGTTACACAGTGAGAGAGAGAGGAAAGCAAGGGAGAGAGCTTTTGTGTGGTGGATGCTCCTCTGTGAAGAATCTGGAGGATCTAAAGCTTGGAGGCTCCAACGTCACTGCCTCAGGCTAGAGAGTCAGCCGGCAGGGCACCTCGGGGTCTGGCAGCAGCCCCTCTGGGATGTGAAGGAGGAGAAGAGGGAGGTTTCAAGAGAGGGTGAGACTCCTAGCAGCCTTTCCAGGTCAATTCTGCACAAAAGGACAGGAGGATATGTAAACGTGTGGAAGTGAAGGCGCATCATGAACCTCCATCTAGACTTCTCATGTGGATGTGACCAGCGGGGACTTTTGTCCTGAAATCAGACTGATCAGGCCCTGGTGCCCTTCCTGACACAGGGAGCACAATTAAAGAGAGAGAGGGAGCTCTTCTTCGTGAAGTCAGGGATCCTGTTTGGTGCTCCATTTGAATTTCGCACCTGTGCTCCACAGCTGCCTCCTTAGCATCGACCGAGCCATGCTGATCGTTGACACCCATGAGCCCAGCCCAGGCCCCTCCCACACCCCCCACCCCGCTTCCTCCCTCTGGCCATCTAGACTCTCTTCCGCTGTGCACTGGACACCCAGCCCTTCCCTCCCGCTCACACCACGGGGTCTCCACCCGTCTCGCTGTGCTCTGTTATGTCTCCCCCTGCAGTTCTCAAGTTTGGGACATAAGATCTAAGCTTCACGATCTGCTCCCATGGGGCTCTCGATTCTGTGTTTTCTCCTTCTGGTGCCATGGCTCCAAGCTTTGCAGCACAACAGGCATCCTTCCCAGGTGAGATGGTAAAAGGATCACGGAGCTGGTGTCAGAAAATCTGCCATCTCCATCCGAGCTCCCTCACCTGCTGGCAGGGAGATTGCACGTCCACGCCTCTGTCCCCAGGCTCCCTCCGGCCACGCAGGGTCTGTGAGGGTCATCACCAGAGCTGTGGGATTACCACTGCACACACCACCTCTGGATAACCGGGCCGAAGTGTGACGTCCACACACCGGCTCTGGGGGAACAAGCCCCACCTGGGCCTCTGTTCCCAGGGTGGGAGGGAAGGGGTGCAGCTTCGGAGGCTCCCAGCCCTTCAGGCACACAGGCTGCTAAGAACCCGACAGGCTTGTTCTCAGACACAATTAGGGAAACAAAGGCTCTCTTCAAGCTGCTCCCTTCTCCCCAAATCCCTGAACCTCCTCCCTGCTTCTCAGAAAGTCCTTGGGAACAGGTTGGCCTTGTATTGGTGATACAAAAAATTAGGATCTAAGAGACTGATGACTCATTTGAAGTCACTGGAAAAAAGGGTGTCAGATCTCCACCTGGGTTCTGTTCTCCCGTCACTGAGTCTGCTCCTCCCAGCCCTGCTCCTCATCTGCTGATTAAGTATCTACCTGGTGAGGCAACAGCATTTACGAAACTCCCTCTGTTTGCAAAGTGCTATTGAAATGTGGTTACCTCAGAGTCCCCTGTGAGGGTCCTGTCCTGGAGGGCTTTATCAGCTGAGCCCAGACAGGCGACAGATGACGTCTGACCAGCCCTGAGTGGTGCTGGGGGCTGTACTGAATTTGGAAGCAGGTAAAGCCGAATGGAAAAGGTGAGTCTGAGCACTATTAAGCAAGAGAGCAGAAATCACACAACACGCAGAAGGTGGAGGAGGCCGGCTCTTGGAGCAGCCGGCCAAGAGAAAGAGGCAGGGTGACCTGGCCACCAACTGCCTCTCTAGGGTGTCTTCCACCCTCTGCCCCCACCCCCTCCCCAGAACCCAGGGCTCCAGGGGTAATTGCTGCTCCTGGAACAGGCTGGGCTGTTTCCTGCCTCCTGGCTTGGTCCCTGTAGTTCCCCGTGCTGGAACTCTCTCTCCTGTCTGCTGGAAGAAGGGAAACCTGACTTGGGTGTCTCTTCTTCAATAAAGCCTTTGCCGACTCCTGTAGGCAGAGATGACCACGACTCCTTCAGGCTCCATCTGAATTGCAGTAAAAATAACAATGGACTCTTGGGGGCTTTGTGTGTGTGTGTGTGTGTGTGTGTTAACTATATAGAGATCAACAGATAGATAAAAATCTCATTCAGTTCTTAGAGCAGCTCTGCCTTATTATCCCCACTTCACTGCTGAGGTTCTGGAACAGAAGGCTGAAGAGTTCAAGTAACTTGCCCAAGATGATTCAGCTCCTGAGTTTGGACTGAAACTCAAACTATTGCCACACTGGAAAGTGCTCTCTGTATAAGGATGTCGATGACACCTGACTGATTTACCTGACTGCCTCCCTTTCTATCGGGGTCTGGCTCTGGAGCCAAAATCCCAATGCACATCTGTTAAATGGAATTGATTTGAGGAGAGCTGGCAATTGGAAGGCTTCAGAGATGGCGCTCTGGCGATGGGACAGGGGCTTCAGAATAAACAATGAGTTAGGTAAGCAGGAGCCAATTCATAGAGCGCGATCCAGCCTGTGATAAGGAGCTTTAATTTGATAGCAGACAATTGGGAGCCATTCATTGTAGAACTTGGAGAAAGGCAGTGACAAGCCCCTAACGACACCCAAGGGCCTTTGAAATCTTTCATTGCTGCCTGCAATTTTACTATTTCCTACTGAAGGGATGGGACAGGAGGATGAGCTCGGAGCTGCCTTACCCCCGGCTGCACCGCCCACAGCAAGGTCACCATGGGACCACCATCCATCTCCTAAGTGTAGAGTGGGGATGCTGCAGAGGAGCCCAAGTCACTGTCCCTGCATGTTCCTGAGCTCAGACCCAGGCCCTCCCTGCCTCCTGCACCTCATCCCCCACACGAGTATCGGGGTAGAAGCAGCCCTTGAACACCCCCACCCCGCCCCCCTTGCAGTCACCATCCCCATCGACCGTTCTGCAACACTCTCACCCCCATGTTCCACTTGCGAACTCTCGCTGGTCTCTCTCCAAAGACAGCGTTCACGGTTTCCCAGAATTTCAATCGCACGGAAACAGAATGGGTCCCCACCTTCCCCATCATCACGGCAAAGTACCCCCCGGCAGGACCGGCACGGCAAGGCAGGAAGCAGGCTGTGAAGTTCTGCTCACAGAGAACACGGTGGGCTGCTTTGTGTTTCCTGGTTTTATTTTTCCAAGCTTGGGATCCCTAGTTTCTTCCATCGGGCACAAAACCACTAGGAGACCAGTGGCTGGGGCTGGCCTTCCAGAGCCAGTGCGTGCCAACAGTAGAACGGGTTCCAGGAGCCCAGGACAATGGCCTCTTCAGGCCACAGAAAGTTGCTCAGTGCTGTATTGTGTGCATGTGATGCAGCTTCTTGGACACACACAAACGCTCCCATTTTTTTACCAGCCCCGTGACGGTGACTTAATTACCTCTCAAGAGGCTGGGGCTGCAAACCTCCCTCGCCACCCCAAGCAGGGAAGGAAGCAAAACCAAGCCCCAGGGATGAGAAAAAGGAAAAGCCAAACAGTGTGCGGGACGGGAAGTCTGACGTGGGCACCAGGTGCGTTCGTTACACTTGGCTGCGTGCGGGTTGACGACCGCGGTCACTGGTGTGCGATGGTCTGGTCCAGCGTCTGTGCGGAAGGACAGCCTTGGTATTTCGCAGAGCAAGATGAATATGCGCCAGATGGTGACTTCACGAGGACATAATTCACATAGCGTTTCCCTGCCCCCAACACAGATTTCTGTGAAGGAATCTTGAGCGCCATGCTGAACAAAACAGAACAAGGAAATTCAACCCCGGAAAAGATGCAGCCGTGAGCTGAAGATTTATGGTCCCAACAGTGACTCTGACAGGAGCCCAAATGGCAGTCAGATCCCAGGCTCCACGCTGCACATCTTGCCAACCCGTGTCCCTGTCACTTCCGGAGTGGCATCATCCCCGACGTCTTCAGTGCACTCTGGGAGGGAGAAGGGCGAGCCCTGAAATGTCACTGTGGGAAACTGAGTCGCTTACCTTTTTTTTTTTAATTAACTTTGTGTGGTGATAGGCCACATCAGCCCCTGCTTGCTTGGTAATTTGATTTTGATGGTGACCAAGAGAAGAATGTACTTTCAGCTTCAGCAGTTGGGTCTAGTTCTGGGCACTGGAAGGGGGCAGTGGAAGGAGAGTGACTCTCTCTTGGAAAATCGTTAAAAAGAAGGAAAAAAAAAGCCCCGCTGTTATCAGACCACGACCTAGCCAGCAAAACAGCCCAGGTCCCAGTCGGTTTAGGAGCGTTGTTGCTCTCTGAGGAGCAACGTGTCCCTGACCCACATGGAGTTAAAAGAGTGGGCGTGACCCACCTGCTGGTGGCATTTTAAATGTGGTCAGCCCGTCTGGAATCCCTGCAATTTCTACAGCCTACACACTTCAGTCCTAAACCACAAAATAAGGACATGCAGGACTGAAGGTCACTCTGCTTCAAAACAAGGTCAGCCCAAGACAGCCCAGAAGCAAATATTACCAAGTATGTGGCTGGGGTGTGGCCCCTCATCCTCCTGGTCTCTGCTCACGGCCCCTCCGTGTCACAACGACGTCTGGGCCAAGAGGCAAGACCAGTCCTCGCCACATCCAGGGCAAAAACCACCCAGAAAACGATGCGCCCACATTGGATTTTTGCTGTTGTTCCTCTGTTTTAAAGGGATAATCACATTGTGCTAAAGGAATCAACACCAAGCAAGGCCATTTCTGGCACACCTGCCACGTGTGAGACTGACACATCCCCGCCTGTCAGTGCCTGCAGCCTCCTGCCGGCCGTACCTGTCCAGAGAATGGGCACTGGCTTCAAATGGCCTGCTCCCCCGCTGGCTGCTGTGTGACCTCACACTAGTGACTTGACCTCTCTGAGAGTCAGTGTCCTCAGGGATTAAACAGGAAGAAGGAGAGAACCTAGTTCACGAGCCGGTAAGGGCTGAATGAGAAGACGCTCGGAAAGCACGGCAGGGAGCCTGGCGCACAGCATGCGCCCAGAAGACGTCAGCAACTATTATTACCCGCGTGGCAGCTGTGGAAGTGAAACAGAGCCTCGAAACCTCCACCAAGGGTGCATCTGTCTTAAGTGGTAAAAATAAGATCGGAACCCGGGCCCTCCTGGGCTGCAGCTTCCTGCTCCGTTCGACGGATGCAAATTCCTGGCACGAAGCCCAGTGACCACAGGGCCTCCCCTCCTGGCATGATTTGGCAGGCCACTTTGGCAAACAGCCCACCGTGCCCTGAAAAAAACCCCTCTATTGTTTCTCAGGATGGCCTTTTGACACCCCCTCCCCCCAGGTAAAAGGCTATTCACTGTGCCCCGAGGACAGAAACAGCTCCAGGGACCTGGCTCCTCCTGGAGGAATCTGGGGGCCAGACAGCGGCCAGGAGGGGCCGGGCAGCTGACTCAGCAGAACAGGGCCTGCTGCTCAGAGCCCGCCCACCCTGCCGACCAGAAAGGGAAGGCCTCTGTGAGGCGGACAGAAAAGGACGCTGCTGAGGTCCCCGGGCGCAAAGTGTCCTTTGTCCCCGAGGACTTCGTGGGAAACACCCGTGTTGACATTTCATCTGGCAGAACAGGCCTCTGTCTTGAGCTCTTTATCTGTATTAACTCGTTTAGTCTCATGGATGTGAGTTGTCCATCCCTAGTCCCATCTTGAAAATGGGGACACTAAAACACAGCAAGGGCAAATTACTAACCCAGGATAACACGGCCATTCAGTGGGAGATTAAACCCCAGAAGTCCGGCTTCTAAGAGAGACGACACAGCGGCCAGGTCCTTCCCTCCCTCTTTGCTCGGCTGTTTCTGGGGAAGCTTAGAGCTGAAGGCAGCATTTCACGGTTTCTGGAACCTGAGCATTTTCTTCCACCCCTGCTTCCCCTGCCCTGCAACAGACCTCACTCCCACTTCCCCTGTATGCTGTCTCTGCCTCCTCACCGGTCCTCCATCCATCCAAGCTCCCCACCCTCGGCCATCCTGCCTCACAGCTGATGCTCCAGCAGAAGTTCTGCTTGTAAGACCAGCACACGAGAGGCTGGCTCTGGCCTGTCTCGGCTCCTGCTGTCCTTGCTGGGGACAACATTCTTCCCCAGCCTCTCTGGATGACTGTTGCAGGAGGGCCACCTTGGACACCACCTCCAGGAACCCATCCCTCTCTCCTTGGGCTGGATGAAGTGGCTGGTGGAAGCTCATATGCCCTTCAGTGCGTATTTCTAATGCTGTGCTCAAGGGCAGAGAACTTACCTATGCTTTCTCATCTCCCACGTTGGGCACCGTTCCTTACATACAGCAGGTGCTCAGTGAATGCTTGTTACACAAAATGAATGACAGTGACTCCATCACTAGCAAGAGTCAAAGCTTTATCCCTGTCCGGATCAATGGAGGTGCCATGTGGCTGGCTAAGGACTTCTACCCCCTACTTCTGGGCCCCTGTGTTAGGCAGTTAGACAAGTGGGGGACACCACACAGATAGGTGGAAGAGAGGGGGGATGGGCCGGAAGATGGCATTATGCCCGCGTCAAACATAAAGGGACTTTACTTCTGAATGAGTGCCAGCAAGAAACTGGTTAAAACCTGACAGCCACGACTGGCAGTAGCAGAAAGGACTTAACCGGACACAAGCCAGTGCTCATTGTATTATAATTAACACTGCGGTCTGGGCTCCCCTACATGGGTTCTTCTGTGTACACTATGGGTAAGGACATGCGTGAAGCAGCCAAACATGACTAAGCATTCCTGGTACAAGAGCCGTCAGTCAATCAGGAGACCACCTCTAAGCGAGGGTATAAGAGAAAGAGGAGCCAAAAAAAAAATAAATAACTGCTTTTCCTCCTTTGGAGCAGCCAGCCTCCCGTTCTTGGGGGTGTATCTTTCCTTTCTTTTCAAATAAATCTTTAAAAATATTTTGCAACACAACACAGTCTCCCGACTGCAAACTTGTCTTTCGAGTGTGACAAGAACCAGGGTCTTTACCTTTTGGGGTAACACCTGGATGGGTGACCCTCACTTCCTGGCTTTATGAGGTTGGAGGATGGCCATGCAGTCAGTTCTGGCCAACAACCTGTGAACGCAAGAGAGAGATGTCACTTCCGGGCTGAACGTTCAGTTACAGGGGCAAGACCGTGAGAGCATGGTGACCCGCACGGTGGAGGTGGCAGCAGCTCCGACAGCCTGAGAGCCCCCCGTGACACTGAGAAACAGAGTCCCGTGATGAACGTGAAATGCGAGGAAGAACACATCTTTGTGGTTTGAAGTGCCTGAATTATTTTCAGCCTGATCTTTCATATCCCAGGGGAAGTAACTTGGATCTGTTTTCAACCTCAGAAATGTATTTTGGGTATTTACCAAAGGAGCCCTTGCAGGTGAAAGGTTGGCTGAAACACTCATGATAGTAACCATGGCAAGAACTAGCAGAGCTGAATGAGCGACTTAGGAACAAACACTCCTGTACCTTCTGTGTGTTTCTAATCAGCACACTCATGTGCCACAACCTCTTTCCTTGGCTTCTCATCACAAACCTGGGGAAGACGTGGAGCAGACACCACCCACTCCCCTTACAAGGTCACGGAGCAAGAAAGGCGTGGCTGGGACCAGAAGTGGGGATATTTGACTCCTAGCCTAGGACTCTCCCTTCTGGACCAAACCTCAAACACTTGGGGTTTTAAAATCTTATGGCCCGGAAAGCCAGATTCGAGGCAATCTAAGGAAAAAAACAGACGCTAAATCATTTGTAAAGAGCTTTGATAGCATTTGGTTTTTGTATCATTCCCAAATGGTAGAGGTTATTTTTTGTTGTTATATTTATTATAATTATTGTCGGTTTTGATAGTACATAGCTGAAAAATGCCAAAACGTGAACAGCGCGAGATTAATGACTGCCTTTTAGTTAGGGTGATGGGTGGTGGGTGGCCCTGGCCCACCCTGTGGGGGCCTGAACCACAGGACTGGTGCTGGTGACTTCACAACATGTTTGGGAATTCAGATCTGGTGTCCTGGCCTGGACCACTCATGTCCAAATCATCAGCTTCTTTTTTCTTTTCTGTTCTGTGGGATTTTATTTGCTTGATAAAATGTAGCAAATCATCATCTCTTATCTGATGGTTGCCCTAGCTCCAATTTGAGGCCATGGTCCTCAGGGCTCCCCTTGGGGTCCGACAGGCTTTAGAAAGTGTCCAGCACTGCCCTCCAGTGAGACCTGATTCAAGTGAGGGTGAGAGGTGGGAGAGCATCGGGAACCTCAGTCCTTCTCCAGCAAACGCTTCTTTGTCTTCTTTCCCTCTCCAGCTTTGGGTACCTTGTGGTCCTCCTCCACCGCTCTTCCCAGCCTTACCGTTGGTCCCTACTTCCTGTCCTTGTCCACAGCATCGTTTACTACACTTGTTCCTCCACATTTTCAAACTGTAGGTGTCCTCTCCTCTGTGGCTTATGGCTTTTACCGGTGACCTGACCCCTGGGAAGAGCTCACTCCTCTCTCTTTTACCACTTCGCCGTGCCAGGACGGCTGCCCTAAAGCAGAACGTGGCCATGTCCCTGGAGCATGGGAGAGACCACGTAAGAAAATAAGAGACCCGCTTCAGAGTCTTAACTTTACAAAATGCTAATGTTTGCCCTCCCTCACCTTCTGCCTCCAACCTCCCCTCCTTCTCTCTCTCTTCTCCTTCCCCCTTCTCCCTCTAATTCCAAAATCAGTTAATAACACGGTCATTGGCTTCTGCTGTAGGGTTGGATGTCTGGGGCAAGCTCTACTCTTGAGTTTGTCCCACCTCAACTTTTATTACCGTTTGGGTGGGAAGGGGGAGACACAGGATCAGAGAATGGGGTCCAGGGCAAAGGGCCTGTGCAACTGCTTATCTGCCTTGCACTTGGCATCTGGTGGGCCAGACTCCCAGGTTCTCATGCCTGCTATCTGCCCTGGTCCATCAGAGCTGGGATTCCCCGGTGGGATCTAGACTCCGAGCGCCTTAATAATCACTAGTGTGGACTGGCCCCGGGTACCCTCTCCACTGAGCTCCCTGGGTGACCTGAACCCCTAGTCATGCTTCTCTTGTCGTTTCAAGATGTAATTAACATCTTCAATTTTCACTTCTAAAATGACTTAAATATCTCTGTCTTTATTCCTTGCTAAATTTGAGTGCTTCTCATCTTTCCTTCCTGATAATTCAAGAGCTCCAGCTCCAGCTGCAGATAGACGCACAGAGATAGAGAGTGTGCACTTAGCAAGTGTTAACTCATTGTCCTGTGCACATTACGTCCTTTATCTTAGTTCATCCTCACAACCATCAAAGGAGGTCACGGAGGCTTAAAAGAGTTTAAGTAACTTGCCCAAAGTGACACCGCTAGAAGTGGTGGAGCTGGTAGACCCCAGAGATCTGCCTCCTGGGCCTGTGGTCTTAATCACTGTGCTAGAGACACTCTCTAGGTCTACCCAACATCCCACCGTCCCTCACACTCAATCAGCCAGAAACTCACCTGGGCCCCCTTAAGTGCTCTTTTATAGACCCATCTTCATCATGCAAGCTGCCCACCCCAGCTGCACATCTTGCCCTCAGTCTGAGCTCCTCCTTCTCCTCGTTCACAACATCTGCTGAGTCACTGAAGTTTGTTATTTCTTCCTTTGAGTAATTCTTCATGCCCTCTGCTTCCTTTTTGGTCTCACTGCCACCCTCCCAAGCCCAGTCCTGCATGATGTCATGTCTGAATGACTGTAATTGCTCCCCAATTTGTTTTCCTGATTCCTCTCTTCATCCTGCAATTATGATGTGATTAATCTTCCCAAAACGTTACTGGGTACACACTGGCCTCTCTGTGCTTCAAATCTGTGGGAGCGCCCCATTTAATAAAGTCCATTCCCTTCCCCAGTGTCTCCCACGTGACCCACCTCAACTTCTCTAGTAGACTCTTCATCTCCTAACCAGCTGGTTGTTTCTTCAATTTTCTACATATATTGTGCGTTCCGCACCATTTCCCACCTGCAGCGAATGACCTTTATCTCTCTCTCCTCTTGCTGATGCTCCCACCCTCCTTCAGGGGCTGCCTTAGGTGCAGTATCCTTCATGGAGCATTCCCCATGCACTCCAGCCTTTCCAGATTATTACCATTTCTGAATCCTACAATTCAGAAGGACCGCACATCTGGTTGCACGCCAAGGATGCCTTAGCCATCTTTTATGAGGATGTCTGGTTTCAGCTACTGGCTTATACACTCAGGGTGGGGCTTGGCTGCAACCAAACATCTCTGATTTCCCAAGACAATATTGAATCAAACTATTGTGCTTGTTGTAACATAAACTCTGGTTTTCACTTCAGAAAATAGAGTAGATTAAGATCTACATATCTCATTTTTATCTCCAGTGTCTTCAAGGATATGTAATAAACACTGTTCAATTACACATGTAACACAACATTGTATATCAACTATACTTCAATTTCAAAAAAAATAGAAAAACCCCAAAAACCAAATTATATATATTTAAAAAAAAAAACTACTCAAGTCTGACTAGGTCTCTCTTTAGCCACATGACCAAGGGTGAGCCTCCTTCTTTTCTTGGCCTATTACTGAAAATGGTGGAATTGGGTTAGGTAAGTGGTTGTCCGAGTATAAACCTTGGGTTTCTTAGAGTTTTCGGGACTTTTTCAGAAGCGTTCTGGGGGAGAGGTAAAGGAAGGAGGGCCAAGCGGGTCGGCTCTCCATCTCCCAGGTCCTCACACCTTCTTCAGAGATGTTGCTCTTGGAGGTATAACATAGATTTCTACTTCTGCCTACAATTTCATTCCTGCAAAACACTCCATGGTTTTAAAATATTTCAATGTTACTGGAATAGATTATTTCTAAAGCCTCTTCCAGTTTTTCCATGTTTTTTCTTTGGGGAGGACGAAGGGGAACAAAGGCTGCCATGTGCTGAATCCTTACGAAGTGCCAGGAACTCAATGCAGATGCACTGATGATTCCCGCTTTATCGGAGGGGATAAGAGCTTGCATTAAGACCCCATGGCCGTGAATAAAATCGAGATGTGAGTTGAAGTCAGTATGACTTAACCATTACCTTTTCGAGTTGTCTAGGGAGAAAGGTGAGTTGCTGAAATACGCCCACATTTTGTCTGCTTTGTCATGAGAAGATAGCCCAAGTGACAAAGCAGGGCTTAGGGCCTTTGCAGAGCTGTTAATCTCATGTAGGAGTGAAAAGCTCGGAGGGGAATGTCTGTAATGGCCGCGGCTGCTGGGTGCTAGCGCGCTGACTGTGCCGTTTGAAGTCTGGAGGAAAACTGACCTCCCGAGGATTTAGCATTTCTGGCAATACCACTAACCTCTCCAGCAAACCACAACATGGCTCAGCGCTCACAGGGCTGAACTGAGTCCAGAGGAACCCCGCCTCAGCCAGCTCACAGACCAACACACACAAGGCAGGTGTTTCAAGCAAGTGACTATCTTACACATAACTATGCAAATCCAAGACTTTACTGACACTAAGAGACACCACAGAACCTTAAATAGAAAATATGAACAAAGGAAACTGGTAATTCTATTCAGAGAAAACGGGTTACCACCTGAGACTGGTTCCAAGACAAGCAAGGTTTAATCATAGCCAGGCCATTTGCCTAGGAACCTCCACCAGGAACTAAATCACACAATAAAATCTAGAAGTTCCTCGTATCCAGTGCTGCCAAGATGTTTGAGAGGGGCTGACCCTGCCACCCAGTCAAACCCATCCAACTGTTTTCCCCTCTGCTGACAAGGGTTCTCTGTGTGCTGTGGTCTGATTGGAAACCAGATCAGTTTTTAGCAAAAGCTGTTCTGTGAAGCCGATTTTCCAGGAGCCACGATCTAATTTCGCTCAGAAGTTGTGAGCCTGATTTTGAAAGTTGATATTGTTATGGAAGTTATCGCTGCACTGATCAATTGAGGTTTCTTATTTTTTTCTTTTTCAAACTGGGGCAGAGGAATTGAATGAATGAGAAAATTAGGCCTTTAACAGAGGGAAAAAAAAAAAGTAAAACCCACACTAGAACATTTCGGAGGATGAATACAGTAAATTGTAAAACTTAAAAAAAAAAAAAAAAAGAAAGACGGCATTTTTCTGTAGTTCTGGCCCATTTTCCACCTTCTCCAGCTCATTCTGGGAGACCTCTCCCCTTCTCTTCCAAAACAACAGCAGCCTTAGCTTCGAGACCTTTTGTTATGTCAGCTCCCAAAGTGGGAGTTGTGTGATAATGAGGTCTCCCAAGCCAGGCTCTGAGGACAGATAATAACTCTGTTGACTAGGGTTCCACCTTCCTTCTGACGCTTTCAGTGGCCTGGAATAAGGCTCTCCCAGATAAGATGAGAAGTTATTGAACTTCTATCTTCTGAGTAGAAAACTAAAGGAAGTGACACCCTAGTGGAAAAGCCATGGCCTTTATCTTATTCATTTTCAAACGTGAGGAGTGACTTTGATGTGTATTAAAAAAAATGGGGGGAGAAGGAGTTCTCTAATAGTTTCCTAAGAATAAAGCAGTGATTTAAAAGAAAGAAAAGATGAGAAGAAAGAGAAAGGAAGGAAAGATGGAAGGAAGGAAGGAAGGACGGCAAAGTTCAAAAATAAAGCCAAGACTACAATCATTCCCTGTGGAACAAACCGACCAACAGGTTTTTCTCTACAATATCTGTAGTTTGCAAAAGAAAATTAAGAAAATAGATGTGGCCCCCTCTTCTGGCAGTGTGGAGTAACAGCGAGAGCAAACACTGATTTCTCTGATCTTTTGTTTTGTTGTTTATATTTTAAGGTTCTTCTTGAGGCTGTCGTCAGAAGATAACTATTGCATTAATTATCAATGTTTCTATTCCCAGAAGCAAAAATGGGACAGGTGAGCAGCTGTCCAGGAAGCTTCGAGATCTGACGCCCAAGCACATCAGGCGTCTGTCTGTCTGTTTGCACAGAGCAGGCATGCGTCCAGAAGGCAGAGTTGCCTTCTGTGCAGACAGGGAGACGACGCCCTTTGGATCAGCTGAGCGAAACAGAGAAGCACTGTGGACCTGAATGTTTCGGAAAGATATTTTGTCAGCTGGTGCTCTGACCACCCCGCCCTGAAACTCCAGCATAGCAGGATGGTTCCCCAGTTCTGCACGGATGATGGGTCACGGTGAGCAAAGACACACCTCCCCTGCTTCTCCATGATAACTGGTTCTTCCCCAGGACAAAAGCTCACAGAGTCCAGACTCACCCAGAGCACATCTCTGAGCAAGAATTCTGTGAGGAGTTTGTGTGGGGAGGTGAGGATTGGTGGACAGAGCAGTGGTGGCAGGAAGCTGGCTGAGTCTGAGGGCTGAACAAGCACACCCAACTGGTTTTTCTTCTTCTGTGTCCGCAAGGTCGCGCCTGGGTGGAGACCTTGTAGTGGGATGAAGTACCAGGGTCTTCCAAGATAAGGTGGGTCTGGATGGAGGCTGAGCCCAAAGGCACGTTCCTTCTCCCCTTCAATCCCAAATGAAGGTCCCCAACAACCCATGGAAATGGCAGCCTGTATAGAGGTCAGATAATAGTAACATTGTAAAACCCGAAACAAGATGTTGGTGCAGGGTGTCAAGTACCTATGCAAGCTGTAAACCCAAGGACACGAGTCTCTTTGTTCTGAAGCTAAGGAAACAGCTCAAATTTCATATCAAAGTACCAACTAAGACCAAGGGCACCAACACGTGACATCCCATGAAATCAATGATGACCGTCCTTCTGTAGGGTAGGGGCGCTAGCCTTCCCTGTCTCCACCATTTTTAGTCTTGTTCCAAGTGGGTTTGGGAACACAACTGAGGATTAACCTCGACATCATCATAATATTGCTGACAACAGCAATAATACCACAGCAATAACTAATCTTTCTGTATGCCAGGTCCAATACAAATCGCTTTGCATGAACTGTCACATTTAATGTTTAAAACAAAGCTGTGAGGCAGCTATTCTTATGAATCCCATTTTATAGACGAGAACAAGGAAGATTAGCGAGAACAAGGACACACTAAAGATTTTTTTTTTCTTTTCATGTATTCATTAATTCAGTTTTCTGTTGAGCTCTGAAAAAGTCAGGCTGTATTCGAGGCACTAAGGATAGAGCAGTGAACAGAATATAGGCAGATTCTTGCTCTCATGGAATCTACATCAGACATAAGATAAAAGGATAAATAGATCATGCCATGAAACTGAAAGTTGTCCCCCCGCCAAAATTCATATGTTGGAAGTCTGACCCCTAATGTGACTATATTTGAAGATGAGGCTTTTATGGATTAACTAAGGTTAAATGAGGTCATAGTAGGGTCCTAATCCCATAGGATTGTTGGCCTCATAAAAAGAGGAAGAAAGTGTCTCTCTCTCCCCGCTCACCCGCCCCTCTCTCCTCCCTTCCCTCCGCGTGTCCTCAGAGGAAAGGTCACGTGAGGAAGAGGCGATCAGGCCACCATCTACAAACCAGGAAGAGAACTCTCACTAGGAATCAAATCCTGCCAAACCTTGATTGGGAACTTCCAGTCCTCAGAAATATGAGAAATAAATTCCAGTGGTTTAAAGCCCCAATCCAGCCTGTGGTATTTTGTTACCGCAGCCCCGAGCGGACTCATACAGGTTGCAGTCAAGTGGCAGTAAGTCTTAGGAAATCGCTGTTTTCCTTTTCAGTGATGGGGTTTCTAGCTGATGTAGGGTTGGGTATCCTCTCTGATAAGGAGACTTTAGGGAAGAAATACAAAAAAAGTGGAGAAGCAAACTAAGTGGGCTCCTGGAGAAGGAGTGATCCAGGCAGAAAACACAACAAGGTCACCATGACGAGAAGAGAATAAATAGGGGGAGGGGTATGTAGCAGGAGACAGGTCTGAGAGGCAATGAGAAGTATCTCTACCCAGGCAGTCTGCTCCCCTGACTTGCTCTGAAGCAGGTCACACAGCGTAGGTGCCTGACTTCATTTCATTTCCATTCGTCTGGTAACTCTTCATCCATCCCTTCATTTGCAGTTCTTTGGAATCACTCATTTACAGAGTGTCTCTTGTATCTAATAGAGAGTTGGGATCTGCTTTACAAAGCAACTCGATTTTATAATTTTGTTTCCATAGGTAAGTTAAACCCATTCACATTTATTGGCATGACTAGAATGGTTGTTTCGATTTTGTCTTATTGTCTCATGTCATGATATATGTGTATATATTATTTACATTTACTGTCTTTCCTTCTCTGGTGTGCTGTCTTTCTTTCTCTTACAGTGTTTAGGGAAATTTTCATTTTTCATCTAGTAGTTCTCTTGGTATTAATACTTTTTATAGTTCTACTAATCTTCCATTTTCTTACTTAATCTTTGCTATCTTCTATGTCAGTCTTAAGAAGTATCCTTTTACACCTAAAAGAGTTATTATGCTTTCCACTACCTCTCTTTTCTTCTCATTTTAAAACTTTATTTATTTTTAACTTTTTATTTTGAAATAATTTTAGATTCACAGGAAGTTGCAAAGATTTTACAGGGAAGTTTCATGTGTCCTTTACCCAGTTTCCCCCAGTAGCTCAATATACAACATTACAGCACAGTATCAGAACCAGAAATTGACACTGGTATGATGTGTTTATAGCGCCATGTCATTTTTAACACATATGGATTAGTGTAACCACCACTGAAATCAAGGTACAAACGATTCCAAATCACAAGTATTTCACTGTCACTGCCTTTTAAGGTCACACCCACTCCCATCCCTCCCCAAACCCCTGAACACTGGCAATCATGTATTTGTCCTCCATCTATAGTTTGTCATTTTGAGAATATTATCTTTAATTACTGATATGTTAGAGCTTGAGTCTGCCGTATGATTTTTGTTAGTTTGTTTTTTGGCTTGTTCTCTCTGTTTTTCAATTTTCTTTTCCTTTTCCTGCCTTCTGTAGATCTCTTGAACATTTTTTAGCATTCCAGTTTTATCTATCATGCTGGCATGATTTGGGGTACTTGCCGAACTCAGGGCCTTTGCACTTGCTGGTGCACACTGACTGAGCATTTTTTTTCCCCAGCTTTTGGCAGAAGTTTTTGAATATATCTCTTTGTATAACTTTTTTGGTGATTATTTTAGGTATTCTATATACATTATTATATATATTATGCACATAATATACATCGTATACATAATTTATCACAGTCTATTGGTGATGACATTGTATCAGTTTGAATGAAGTGTAGACCTTGCCTCCCTTTAAGTCCCTTTGCCTTTCCTGTTCATAATAAAATTTTCTTACATATTTCTCTGAATCTGCTGGGAACCACATGAGACACTTCCATAGAAACACAAGAGGACACGGGAAGTCTTTTGTATATTTACCCATCTTTTTACCCTTTTTGCGGTTCTTTCTTCTTTGTAACGTTCATCATTTCTCCTTTCATCATTTTCTTTCTGTTTAGAGAACTTCCTTTAGCCATCCTTCTAGGGTAGATCTGCTGGTGACAAACTTTCTTAGTTTTCCTTCATCTTAATTTCCTCTTCATTCCTGAAGCATATTTTGCTGGATACAGAAATCTGGGTTGAAAGGAAAGAATTTTATTTTTCTTGCAGCACTTGAAAAACATCATGTAGGCCCCCACTTCTCTTTTCTTTCAGGAGTAGTGACAGGGCTGCATTTCCTTCTGTGATTTTACGCTTGAGTTGAGCAGTTACTGTCTAAAAGTTTTTTACCTTTTTGGGCTCTCCTGTCCTTGGCCCTTGGGTTGAAAAGATTAGGCTTTCCTTCGGAATATTTACATCTCATTGGCACTCCCGGCTTGTTGGTTTCTCCTGTATCTAATCTGGGATAGATGAGACAAACAGCAAACCAGGGAACACCACCATGTCATTTCCTGGGCCCTGAGATTCCCTGGAAAGTCCTCGTTCTTCTCTCCACCTTTCCTAAGTCTTCTTATGTTCATTATATATAATGTTCAGGTTTTTAGCTTTATATAGTGGTAGGAATATAGAAAAGTATGTCTTCTCCATCATTCCAGAAGTGGAAATCTCTCATTTTCCCAGTTGCATTGTTCCTTCATTGTTAGAATGTGTAACATCTTCATCTGATTTTTCATCAGTCCTTTTGCCAAAGTTGTCCCTGTCGTCTCTTCATTGAGTGAAGATTATTCCCTATAGACAGTGCTGCTGCTCCAGTGCTTTGCTTTGTATGTTGTTTTCAAAACACCAGTCTAATTCGCTTGCCTCTCTAAGTGGTTCCATCTTTTTACCCGGAGGGCCTGAAGATTTCTTCTTTTTCTTTGAAGTCTATTCATCTTTCTAGTCCATGTCTCAGAGTTGACTGTTTCAGGTCAGTTTTTCTTAGTAGCCTTTGACTCTGTCTATGTGTGAATTTAGATCTTCTTTTACTTGCAGAACTCTTCTCAACTTACAGTTTTTAATGTTAGTTCTGTTCCATTGTTTTGATTCTCTTCTTTGGGGTTGCCAATCATAGATACGTTGGATCCCCTTTGCCAGTTGCTTGCATTTCAACCACTTTTCCTATGACTCTTTTTACTTTGTTCTTTACCTCATTTTAATTTATTTTTATTCTTCAAATTGTTTTTTCTTCAATACTTTTTATTAAATGTTTGATTCTATCATCTTCTCGAGTACTTTGTAATTTAGTCTTCAACACTGATATAAGTTTATCTTTTTCTCTATTTCTCTCCCAAGTCTAAATGGGTTTTTGGGGACTTGAGAGAGTCTATTTCTGGTCTTAGTTTTTGTATTTCTGATACATGATAGTATTTACTATCGCTAAATTAATTCACTTTGGAGTATTCTCTACAGTTGTTTTACAGTTTCCTTTTGATTTTTAGTTGACTTTTCTGGTAAGAATTTCCATCAGCAGAAATGCTTTGACTCTCATTTTCAAAATTTTTACAGTAATTTTATATGGCTATGGTCTATTTTCCTGGATTCTTATTTCTTTTACAAACAGCGCTCCTAGTTTAAGAGCTCCTTGAGTCTTCCCTCTTTTGTGCAGTTTCTTTTAGGAATAATTTTGGTAATGATGGCATGGGGAAAGGAGAGTCCATTTCTCTCAGAAACTTCTTAATCTTTCCTACTTATTTCCTTCATTCCTTCATGGATTTGTCTCCAATGGGTATCACCCCTTCTCTGTATATCTGTACCTCCCCCAGAAGTAATGCTTCTCAAATTCTGCCTTTCCATTCTCTCACATATTCAGAACTCTTCCCTGTATCCTGTCCTGTGAAATTCCAAGTTGCAGCCTGTGTTTTGTATATTAGTATTTAAAGTTGGACTTCCTGTTTCCAGGGTTGTTTCATTTGTGCTTTATCTAGATTCTCTGCTCTCCTCCACACTTCTCCTAAGCCTCCTCTTTTCTACTCTCACACCCACCTTGTTGAATTTCATCCTCTTCTCTACTTGTACGTAAATTAAAGGCCATGGTGTCTCTGTCTCCTAGTAATGTCAGAGGCACGATCATACACAGTTTTATTTGCTCTCCTGGTTGTTTCTATGTGTTTTCCTTTGGAAAGCCTCCATTGTCCTGTAACCCAGAAGTCTCCTCTGTCTGACTTCAGAGACAGTCAACAAAGCAGCTACTCTAAGCAGCTACCTAACTCTAAGCCTCACTCAGTTACAGGTTTGGGGAGAGAATACGTCCCAAAGCTACGGTTTTGTATTTCTTTTTATTGTTTCACTTTCCCTACAAAGACATGATATTTTCAATTATTTTTGTCTACCAAGAAAGAAAACCCTATTGACTAAGTCATAATTTCTTCATTGATTCTCTTTTAGCCAATGATACCCTATCTGACGGCAGTATTCACAGAGTTGATTAAGTAACCACCAAGCAAAGAGGCATTTCATGTGGTCAGAGCTAAACTTTCTATGGCAGATGTTCAGTGCTCACTAAAATTATTTAACATTGAAAATAACTTGCGAATGCTAGTTGTTGCCTTTGTAAATGTCTGGAGGATCAGCCATCCTTAGGCTGGGAAATATTGCTCTGTCCATTCAATCTCATTTATTCAACAAACGTTTGCAGGCAACTAGGGTTATATAAAAGAAGAATTCTACTCCAGCCCATGGAGAACGTTTAATGGATGGGAGTGGGAGCAGGACTGTGGGGAGATAGATAAGCATGAATTATCATGCAGGGTTGTAAGCACCTTAATAAATGTTTTTCCTAAGAGTGGGGTCAAAAGTGAAAAAGGATCAAGTTTGCATGGGTGAACTAGAAAAGGCTTCATGAAGGATGTGTCTAAACCAGTTCTTAAGAGAATGAGTAAAATCAGCTTGTTCCAGGAGTCAGTGCCTCCCAAAACTGCCTTCCGAAAACAGTGAGAAATACAAGTTGGAACCCACCTCCACACCTTCACTCCTCAAACACATAAACACACACACACACACACCAAACTCAACAGAAATTGGATACATTCTGTTCTTATTTAAAAAGTGATAGTTTTAACTATGGGAGTGTATCAGCGTCATCCAAAGAACTTTTTAATTTTCAAAACGCCCGAGCAAGAGGCCTTTCTGCCAACAGTCTTGCATTACCTTCAGTGTGGAAATAGGACTGAGGCATTCACTGACGTCAAGATTTATGCAACTTTGTTCTCTAATGTAGCGAGAACTGGACCAAAGGATCCCTTGCTTATCACTAGATTTCCTCCAGGAAAACGCTTCTCTCCACAAAATTAGAATTCTCTTCTATAGAATGTAATGTCATGTCAGTCCAAACAACTTTGAGAATTTCTCAAATTTTAGGGCAAGACACGGGAAGACTTCAGTTTTTAAAGAACAAGTTCATGAGCTCCATCGCGGGGGGCAGGCCTATTTCCCCCGCCCCCTGCAAGGTGATTCCAGTCAACAGTACCATCTGAGTGCTCTCGCAAGAAGAGCAAATTCACTTCTCCTAGTGCTTCCTTCTTCCAAAGAAATATAAACCTGTTGGGTTGGTCATTAGTTCATTCCATTTTGTTTGATCAAAGGGAACAGGGAATCCTCTGAGAATCCTCTCTCAGGTGGAAGGGCCAGCTGCGTGCTGCCCGCCATCCACCCCTGCACAGCGACCCCTGACTCCGTCCTGACTGGCAGCTGCGGGGCTTTCTGTGTCGATCTGCCGGTGTTGCAGGACAGCCCCAGTGGGATGACAAGCAATGAGGGAGCGCATGTCCCAGGAGGAGGCTTAGGATTTTAAACTCCAGGTCCTGTCTTTCAGCTTCTCAGATCTAAGTTCCCTATGTGTTAGGGTGATGGGGGTGGGGGCAGTGAGGCGGGTCGGAGACAAGTTACGTGTTGACGAGCGCCCCACTCTCAAAGCCTGGACCTTTTGTCAGGGACTTGCCTGCAGCTGTAGCCTGTCTTTCGAAACTGCCTCAGGACTCTGTGAAGAAACATAAGAAGACATGTGATTCTTCTCTCCTTCTATTTTTCATTTATTTTATTTCATTTATTGAAGTACAGTCAATTACAATGTGTCAATCTCTGGTGTATAGCACAATGTCCCAGTCATTACAGCCAAATATCCCAGTCATGCGTGTACATACATATATTCATTTTCATTTTTTTTCCCACTAAAGGTGATTCTTCTCTCCTTTTAAATTTCAAATGTGGCAGGGTTATAAACTTTGTGGGAGAGACAAGAAATGCCCCTAAATTAACAACCCTCCATTTATGGGGCACTCACTATAAGCTGGCCATTATGTGAGCACTGAGGAAATATCAGTG
Source organism: Vicugna pacos (assembly GCF_048564905.1). Classification (NCBI taxonomy): domain Eukaryota; kingdom Metazoa; phylum Chordata; class Mammalia; order Artiodactyla; family Camelidae; genus Vicugna; species Vicugna pacos. Next base: position 111,869,322 of record NC_132988.1, on the reverse strand, counting down.
AAGAGACACAGTTCTTGCCTTCCTCAAGCTCCCTGTCCAGGGAGAGAGCGAGACAAGAACACTGCTGAATTATCAGTCATTTAGAAGTACTGCAGAGAAAAATAATAAAATAAATTAGGAGGAAGGATGTAGCTCAAGTGGTAGAGTGCATGCTTAGTATGCACAAGGTCCTGGGTTCAATCCCCAGTACCTCCTCTAAAAGTGAATAATAAATCTAATTACCAACCCCAACAAAAAAATAGGAAAATAAAATCACCATCATCATCATCATCACAGAATTATTGCAGAGATCTAGGCAAAAATGTGGGTACCCCCAATCAAGCAGCCCAGTGACCTGTGAGCCACCCCACCCCCTCCCCCACCTCACCTCACATCCCCCACTTTACACTTTTGCTACATTTATCTCTTATTTGTTGCTTCCAACTGCTAAGCACTTTTCCAACTCAAGGCCTTTGCATTTGCTCTGGCCTCTGCCTGCAAATACTTTCCCTCCAGCTTTTAGAAAGTCTGCCCCATTTTTGTCCTTTAGCTCTTGGCTTAAATTTGTTTCCTCCTCAAAGAGCCCTTCTTTGGGGTCTCCTCAGACTGAGAAACCATGCATTTTACTTTTACCGTTTTACTTCTTATCTAATAGCTTTTAACACTGTCAGAGAGAAATAAGGCCAGACTCTTGTTAAAGACAACAAGACAGATCTTGCTAAGGTGAGTGCAGGAAGGGAGAGAGACTGCAGCATAGACTGAGCTCAGCTCCAGCTAAGACACAGATGACTGGGGTTTTAAAAGGAGAACAGAGAAGTAACAAGAGAGGATTACAGGGAAGCATAAAAGGAGGAACAAAGAGAGTAGGGGGCTACAAGGTAATGAAAAGTTACAGGAGGGGAGTAAGTGGAGAATTATGGAAAATGGTTTAGCAGCGAGGCCTGGGACAAGCTACATTTTGCCTTTTGGCAGCATCGTGTTTTCTTGCGCAGAGACCCAGCCCAGGGGTCACCTGCAAGGACAAAGCCTAGTGCAGGCAGAAACCAGGCTAAAATTAGGTCAAATCTCTTAGCACGGTGTTCAGGCAAGTCCTTTGTGCCATGTGGGTTCATGGTTCCCAACTCACACATTTATGCTTATGTATTTTTCTTTAATCAATATCTGGAGTTAATTGGTATCTATAGCTTCTTCCCAAATAGGACAAAAACTAACTGAATTTTAAATTGCCACATTTTCTTGATCTGCTTACAGTTATCACATCTGAGATTTAATGATCAGCTATTTGAACAATCAAAACATTTGTGTTCTTTATAACATATTTCACTGCTTTTCTTTTCTCTTTTCTTTTTTCACCCCGTATTGTCCTCTTAGATTTATTTTGGTTTGTTTTGCCAAGTGGAACTTCTAGTAATTGTTTCAGTTAGAGTTTAAAGATAGTAAAACATCCGAGTCTCTGAAATGTGGCTTTTTTGTCCTCTTGCTTGAGCTGAAGAATAGTTTGGCTGGGTGTAGAATGATGGTATTGTTATATTTTCTTCTTGCATCTAATGTCATGAAGGAGAAGACTTACGCCAACATGATCCTTATTCTCTTGTAGAAGAGACTTCCCCCCCACTCCTTGTGTTTAAGTTTCTTGGTTTCGCTCTTTATTTTTGGTGGTATAAAATTTTTCTACAATATTTCTGGATGTGGATCATCTTATATTCCTCCTGCCGAATATCTAGTTCTCCTTTTCAGTCTAACTCATGTCTTCCTCAAATTGCATATGCTTCTTTTATAATTTTTTGGCTCTTTCCATCTATTCTCTGTGTTCTTTTCTTCCAGAACCCTTCCTAGAACTTCTGATTTCTTCTAATTCATAATTGTTCTTTAATGTATTCATTTTTGCCTTCCAAGAAAATGTCTCAATGATCCTCCAGCTATAAGTCCCCTTTGTGCTCCTATGCATTTTGCTATCCAGTACATCTGCTAATTTCTCCTTTTATTTCAACAACTTTCTATAACCTAGATCTCTAGTTGAGTCTCTATTTGAATGCAACATGCTTTCTCGTCTCTCTGTATTTGCTATATTAATTTGATTCCCTTAGTTTTCGGAACCAGGGTTGGTTGAGTTTGCTGACTCTTTTTATTAGATTGACTTTCTTAAATGTTGCATGCACCCTGGTTTTATGCTCATCTTTGTAGCTTTGATTTTCTGTTTGCCTGTTGGAGAGCTGATTATTCTGCCTGTTGCCATGATGGTAAAGCAAAGGTGGAGGCACTGCTGGCTGGGATGGTCAGTAGCCAGTCTTCAGTCATGGAGAAGCTTTATTTCCCTTAAGTAGCACCAGCCACCCAGGGGAATGTTCTGCTTCTAGGTCCAATGCCTTCACTTACTGCTACTACCAAGGGACAGACCCTTCTGCTACTGCTCTCATAAGTGTGGTGTGCATGGCAGTGGTGACAGGGTGGGGGGAGGCCATCTGGACTCTGCTACCATGATACTGTAGAGGCCACCTTGACCACCAAGAGCTCCCTAGGGCTCCCTCCTTCTCCAGCATCCAATCCTCAGCTTTTAGACACAGTTTGTGAAGCCACCCCCAACTAGGAGCAGGCCCCCCGGGTGTGTTTAGGGCCACAGCTTTATCAATTATTCGTATCCCATCTGCCTCAAGCCTTTCAGGAATTCTTTACAATTTCTGCTCCCAGGAGCTCTGTAGAGGTGTTGTTTCACAGCTCTGTTATGGATAATTTTATTCTATATATTTGTAGTTTAAAAACAAAGGACATTGTAGCATATGCTCAGTTTATCATCTTAATAACATCTTCTGTATTTAATTTGCAAATTTGTTTCTGATTAATAGCCGTACAAGAACTATAAGCATAAGGGTATGTATGCAATTTGTTTGCACACACTTAAGTAATATCACAATTAAAATAATGGAACAACACAAGGAAAGCACTCTGTTTTAAAATATTATTGGAAATGCCATCTATATGCTATCCCTGTCTGAGAAATACTATTCTGGGTTGTTTAACATGAACTTACTTTATCTAGACTTGATTCAAAAATTACAGAGGGAAAGACTGAATATAATACTTCCCCTGCCTCAGTCACAAAGCCCTAACAATAGAAGCAAGCTGAGCGCTAGTACCCTCTGCAATGACCCCTGCTTCAGGCAGTAGCAGTCTATTTTGGGCCTGCCAACCTGCTGGCCAAACAGAACGGGGAGAAGGAAGGGAAGTAAAGCTGAGGTGTAAATGACAGGCTTGTGCAATATTTTTAGCATGCCAACTAATTTCAAACATATTGCACTGACTTGTCCTGACAGTAACCTGGGTGTTTTAACATTAGTGGATTGAGTATTATCTCCATTTTACAGATGAGAAAAATAGAGGCTCAGCGAAGTCAGGTGACCTGCCCGAGGTCCCATAGGTACTCCTGACTGTGAAGCCAAAGCTGTGTCCCAGGCGTACCAGGCAGCACCCCAGGAGGCACAGACGGCAGGCTAGACTCAGGGTGATGGAAGGAGGGTCTCACAAAGGTGTGGCGGAGAGCAGAGAAGTGACACGTGCAGACCCCCCAGGGGAGTGAGAGGGGAGCAGTCACCACCACCAGGCTCGCTGGAACAAGAGGAGACAGTTACTGCGTGGACTCCCCGACTTTCATCAGAATGGGGATAGCTGTGTGGTGGCTTATAGCCGTTGTGTTGTGGCCTCTGAGGCACAGGGAACAGTGTATGCAAATCTGCAGTGAGGACTGAACCATCGCAGGGAATCAAAACAAGGGATCGTTATGCTGAGAAGAGAAGATGCGGTGAAAGATGAAAGGTGGAGAGTGACAGGGAGCAGGTCCTGAATTTCTTCAGTAGGTTGAGTCTGCCTTCAAAGAGAATGAGTCATGTGGGAAACTAGGTCAGAGCAGTTTCTGATGAAGGCAAGGATTAATGGCGATCTGTGTGTTATTGTTCTCGTAAAGAAAATTTTTAATAGTATGACTGTCTTCCTGTAGGTCTGAAGCATGTTCCCAACTTGGTCTCTTGTTTAATTACCTGTCGAAGACACGAGCACCAACATGATTGCTGCCTCCACCTTGTTTGTGACTCACGGTGGGAATTCTGAGTAACAGGTCCTCGTCCTTCCCAAGATTACCTCACCTAAGATTAGGTTTTGGGAGAGACACACTGAAAATTGTCAGTGCCACCAACACCTTAGTTAGCTATGTCTTCTCTCTTATTGGTCACATTTTCTCTCTTTCTTCTTCCTCTATTTTTTTTTCCTTCCAATCCTACTTAGGACCTCCTGAAAAGCCCTGATTAGTCCTTTCTATGTGACTCTGAAAAGGATGAAGATTTCCTACTGTTTATGCTCAGCTGAGATTCAAACTCAACAAACTTTCATTGAGCACCTCCTGTGTGCTAATTTTTTTTTTTTTTTGCAACTGCTCTGTCACTTCCATTTCAGATGAGGAAACTGACTTTCAGCAATATGAAGTGTTTGTTCAAGGTCCACCTTCTCCTCTTCCTGGCTGGACGACTCCTCTCTGCCTGCTTGTGTCTAGGTGGGCTCACGTGACATTCTCACCAGTTGGATGTAGTGGATGCTGCATTTAACCCTGTCCAGCCAGAAGAGGTTAAAAGTGCACCAGCCGTCTCTATGCTCTTGCTTTTCCTTCATCACTTGGCGGGATTCGGTAGAGGATTCTGGGGCTTGTGGAGAAGGCAAAGACATCCATGAAGGAAGGACACTGATCCCTGAATGACTGTGTGGAGCAGAGAACCCCCAAATTTACCCTCTCTCCCTGACCCACCACTGACCTGCATTGGACTATCACATGAGCCAGGAATCAGATTTTATTGTTTTATGCCTCCGAGATTTGAGGATTGTTTGCTATAGCAATTAGCTAACACTAATACAAAACTGGGGCAAGATTTGTGCCAATCAACTTAATATCTGGAGACCACCTTCTGTGAAAATATGCCATCAGTGCAATTCATAGTATTATATAATAAATTCCAAATGAGTGGCACAGACAGTGATTAGAGCTTGAAGGGCTGGCTGCCCACCAGATTCCCAGAGCAGGTAAGTTTTGAAGGCTAGGTAGAACTTGAATGGTGCCCTCAACTACACACAAGGCAAAAGTTTCTGTAGGGGCCAAGATCCTGCCTCTGGAACCAAAGATACCAGGTTCAATTCTAGATTTATTCTTTACAAATGAATGAATGTGTGGGTTCTGAGCCTCAGTTTTGCCATCTGTAAGTAGGGCAAATAATACCTTTCTTCTAAGGTTATTGGTTATTATAAAGATTAACTGAAATAATGCATACGAAGTAGATGCAATAGGCCCTTGGTAAATGATTATCAATGTTACAAATATAAGGAGAACTTTAGTTTCTCACTGGCTTAGACACAACTAAGTTAAGTAGTTACCTTGACCATAAGTATTTTTAATTCTGCTACTGGACTGTGACATAGATGAACCTACTTCAGTTTATGTTTTTGTTTTCTCTAGGAATAATAAAATCTGAATCTAATGTTTACCACATAAGAGATTCCACAGACTTTGGGCCTTTCTTAATTCCAGCTTCTTACTTTGGATCAAAAGTTTATTTCATTCAAAAAGCCATCCTCCCAAGAGTGGGCCGAGACAAGAATGCAGTTGTCTCTTTGTAGCATGGACATTGTTATGCAAATTAGTGTTTTTATTCTCTCATTTAGGTTTGTAAGATGTTAAGGTGTCAGAGCCAACCTATCATTTCACATTTACAGAGGAGGAAACTGATGCCCAAATGTTAGTGTGTCACAGATGTTCGCAGGCATGCTTTTTCCTCTCTCCCCCATGCCTTAGGCACCTTACTAACTTAAAGATTTAAATCTGACCCACAAAGTTTAATAGAACCTCCATGAATCAAATTGCATGGGGAATGAGATGTTATGGCCAATCAAATTTTCTGGTTAAGTGAATTAATGTCATAAACACACACACACACATACACACATATGTGTATGTATAAATACATATTTTTCCTCCTAAAATGCATTAGTTCCTCTTTCCTGACGTGGGACAGTCTGACAAGCAGAATCAAATGTCCCTTTCGTTAGCAGTGAAGGGAAGCCAGGGATCATTTAGTCCATGTTTTTTTGTTATTTTTCTTTTTGGGTGCATCAGCTAACTTCGCTGGTTGACCTTGTAGATGATGAGTTTGGTCATGTGACTGAGTTCTAGACAGTAGAATGCCAGTGGACAAGATCTTCCCATTTCTTGTCCTGGTTCGTGTATACCTCCCACTTGTTTCCTCCATGCATGTTTCCCTTTTCGGCCGGCTAGAATGGAGAGGACTCCCAGCGCGACCAGGAAGCCATGGAACTGAAGATGATGAAACCATCAACTGAAGGAGCCTGGGCCCTTGAGTCACTGTATGGAGGAGAGCCGCCTACCGGTAAATCATTCTTGCTTTGATCTGTGAATAATGAGGAGTAACCTCCTATTTTGTTTGATCCATCGTACATCTTATGTTTGTTTGCTAAAGCAGCTAGAGTTTCCCTAATCAATGCCTAGCTTGATAATGGCAGAGCCAGAAGTACCTACTGTGGATGAGGCACTATGCTTGTGTGAAAATATGAATATGAATTAAAACAGTTTGGGACCTTGAGAAGCTTCAAGGCTAATAGGGTCCCAATATATAGACAAAAATGGTGTCATACAAACTAGAAACTGAAGACAGTGTCTGAGGAGAAGAACTATGAAAGGACATAGGAATTAAGAGGACAAATCACTTGTGTCATTGTGTCATGAGGGCTGAATTTCAGGAGGAGGATAAGGTCTTTGGACTGGGAGGATGGGTAACATGCGGAGACGGAATCACCAGGAAACGAAGCAATGGAAACTAAAACGACCTGGCAGAGTGAGCTGTTCAGTGGGATGGAGACGAGGTCCATGAACAAAAGAAATGATAAGATGGGACTTCATGGTGAAAGACATTAAATGTCAGGTTAGTGACTTTGAGAGTCATTTACGAGCTTGGCTAAGGGCTGTCATCAACACCTGTTGGTTGAAACATGTTGAAATTAAGCCGCAGACTGTGCCTTCAGAGTCTGATGATGGCCACAGGGCTGATTTATCTCACCCCCTGGAGCTCAGACCACAGAGAGTTTTCATTCTGAGAGCTGGTCTCCTAGGACTGAGGTACGCAGAGGAGATTAGAGCTGCCTGGGGGAGTTGGACTTGGGGAGGGAGGAGGAAAGATGAAGCATCCACCCTGGCAAGGTTCCAGGCTGTGAACAAGGTTGAAGATAAAATGATCTGATGGGCCTTTCGATTGTGTTCCATTTAGGCCTTTCTCAGGGGAGGGATGTAGACAGTCTTTGCTCCCTAGAAGTACATGTATATGGAAATAACAAGATTGCGCTGGATGTCATGGCGGTGAAGGCCGCGCTGGGGAAACGAAGTGCTTTGCAATTAGGTCACTTAGAAAAAAAAAAAAAATCCTGCAAAGTAAAAGCTGAAATGAAGCTAGCAGTTTAGGTACTTTTCACAGCCTGACTTCTGGGTTCTTGTTCTATCTGATATCTAGGAAAGGCACTTTCTGGGTACAGATCTCTTTAAAGTTTGTTTGAGTATCTCTTTCATTATTTTTAAATTTAGTACACACATAGATCTCAAGCTTTAAGTATCCTTTTGATCACTGTAGCTAGAAGCAAAAAAGCCATCCAGCTGTTCAGTCTGTTTGTACCAAATTGGGTCTCTTCTGAACATTACGATTCTCATCCACAAGGGTCCCCAAGTAGACTGAAGGGTCAAGCAGAAAAGAGATAGTGACAACTCTGAATTATCCCTTAAAAAAAAAAAAAGATTAACCAGTTTGGTATCAGATCTTTCTTGGTTGAGGAAACACTACCCCTTGCCCCCCAAGTCATGTTAATTTTCCTACAGGGATTTCCATCCAACAGGCCCACTGTTTCAGGGAACAGTCACTGACAGCACATCATGTTTATGTAAAGAAGAGAAAGGAAAAGAATAGAGCTAACATTTATTTAGTATATTCTACCTACCACACGCTTTTCACTCTTTATTTAACCATCAAAACAACCCAATAATACAGGAACCCTTTCTCCCAACTTCTATGAAATAGGAAACCAAAGTTTGGTTAATTTAAGGGACTTATCCAAGGTCACATAGCTGTAAAGGATAGAGATAAAAGCAAGCTTGTCCTGCCTTGAGAATTCATGCCATTAAGTTGCTATAACCAAATATGCAGTCCAATTGTAGAGTTTTCAAGGAATAGCCCAAGAAGACAAAACAGATCAGTTATACATAAGGGCTAAGTAACACAGTATCAATCTCACCCACAAATATCAAATAAAATTAACATAATGTAATAACCAAGTGAGATTATTTTAAGAATGTGTCCAGGAGGTGGTGAGATTTGAGGAGATTTGAGCCTGCCCATTTACAGACACTAATCATTTGTAAACATCGTTACAATGTGAACATTACAATACAGAATATGACAATATTTTGCTATGAAAGTTACTGCCATGCTCTTTTCTTAATGCATCTCTTTCAGAAGGTATTCTTTAGAGCTCATTGCCTTTAGGCCTGAATAATCCTAATTAAATACGATTCTTGACAGATCTATGCACAAAGCTGCTCCTTCCTGGAGTCACTCATGTCTGAATTCATCAAACACTGTATACCTGCCAGGTTTTAGGATCAAGATACTAGAGCTTTATTTTCAAGAACCTTAGAGTCTTCTACTCAGAAAAAAAATAAATATACAGTTATAAAATAACACGGCAAGTGCTATGACAGAAATTCTGTATGAGATAAATGATCTGGACAGGGGAGCCCTATGTCACTAGGGACAAGCTTCATAGAAACGGTGACACCAGGAAAACCCCTGAAGGGTAAGGAGGAGATAGGTGGACAGGCTAGATGGGGTGTCACTGATCAAGGCAAAAGTGTATTCAAAGAAAAATGGGAGATTGTGTGGGGTCTTGACTGATTGTGTAGGGCATTGGAGAGTGGCAGAATGTGAAGCTGCACAAGTAAACCAGAGGTAGACCAGGAGGACGAGCTCTGAATGCCATGGGTCCACTAGACGTGCTAGAATGGTCCTCTTTCTCACTACGTTTTACAGAAAGGCATCCACCCGGTGACAAATGGAACATTTGCTTTCTTGTGCAAATTACTTTCTCTCTACTCACCTCACCTCCATTTGGGCTCCTTCTGACACGGGTCATGACCAGAGAATCAGATCTTTACTTGCTCAACCATCTGTTATGTGGTTTGGCAAGTGAGGGCCTCTGGTCCCCACCTCGCAGAACAGACACGACTGTGAAGGTTGGCTCGACTTCCTTTCTCCTCAGTCTTTCCTATTAAAGATATTTCATCAAAGGCTAAAAGAATGCAAGCATTTAGAACATACTCTGTGATCTCCGAGGGTAGCAATGTTCTGTGGGTGAGATACAGTGGCAGCTTGCTAAGGGGCCTTGGAAACAATATCCTTTTTGGAACAAATTAGAAAAGCAGGTCATGGCCACCTTGCATGGTCCTGTCAGGAGACAAGAATTAAGGCTGGACATATTGTCAAGATCATTTCAGATCCTATTATCCTGCTTCTCTGATGATAATGATGATAAAAATAGCACTTTTTTGTGACTTACACAATTTTCAGAGCTCGTTCACCTATGAACTCCTCTGAGCAACTGATGGGGAAGGCAGAACTTGGAGGGCCAAGGGCACTCCCAGCCAGACCTCATGCTTAAATAACATTTTAAATGGGAGATGTGAGTGACTAAACAATGAATGCTCCATCCTTCTGTGTTTGACACACAGGATGGTTCCATGAAGAACAAAGCTGGCCCCCACACTTCTAAACGTGAAACTTACCAATACTCTGAGCCTATCTTGTTATGCCTGTATATTCTAGCATTTATGTTTGTTTACCTAAACATTTAAAGCTATTTAAGTTTTCAGCTTGTCTCTACCAAGGAGAAAGGCGTTTTAAAATTTGCCATTTCCCCCAATATACTTTAAATTTTCCTTTCATTTGTACTAAACTTACCTTTTTATAAATGCAAGCAATCCTCCATAGTTAGTTGTGATAGCATTGTTAACAAAGAGAATGCGTTTGAGAGAAATATAGTAACTAGAGACAGAAATGATCTAGGAGACTTGGAGAAATTTTCCAGAAAACAATGGACAGGACCAAGAACTAGAAATCATGCAACGTGTGTGAGCTATGGAGAAGAGAAGGAAGAGGGCTTAGGTAGAGGTATCGTTTCCCAAAGTGTATTCTGTGGGACCCATTCTGCTACATGGTTCTCAGAAGAAAATTGAGCTTTTATGGTCAAATAAGTTGAATATATCATCTTTGAGGGTATGCACAGTAGCCCACCAGCAGCTATTTACCTACCTCTATTTACCTACCTTTTTGATTGTATTTACAACTATTTACATAGCATTTACATTGTATTAGATATTAGAAGCAATCTAAAGATGATTTAAAGTAAAGGAGGAGATATCATATGGTATTTTTCTTTCTCTTTCTGGCTTGCTTCACTTAGAATAACAATCTCTAGGTCTATCCATGTTGCTGCAAATGGCATTATTTTATTCTTTTTATGGCTGAGTAGTAATCCACACTATAAATATACCACAACTTCTTTGTCCAGTCATCTGTCGATGGACATTTCGGATGCTTCCATGTCTTGGCAATTGGAAAACAAATATATGTATGTATATGCATGACTGGGACAGTGTGCTGCACACCAGAAATTGGCACATTGTAACTGACTGTACTTCAATAAAAAAATAAATAAAATAAAAAATTAAAAAAAAGTATATGAGAGGGCATTATGCTAAGTGAAATAAATCAGACAGAGAAAGACAAATACTGTATGACATCACTTATGTGTGGAATCTAAAAAAATACAACAAACTGTCACATGTCCAGATTGAATTCTTGTCTTTGGGAGTCAGTGTAGTGTGATAGAAAATTTTGCAATTAGAACATTTTGGGTTTAACTGTGACACTAACTAACTATATTTAATTAAAGTTACTAGGGGAAAAAAAAGAACACCCAGTTAAATTTGCATTTCAGATAAATAGTTTCTTTCTTAGTGTATGTCCCAAATATTTCATGGGACACACATGTGCTAAAAGTTATTCACTGTTTGCCTGACATTCAAATTTAACTGGGGCTTTCTGTAATTTGTTATCTCAATCTGACAACCTTACATGTAAGTCACTTAAGTCCTCTGATCCTCGATTTCCCTTCGGTGACCTGGTCTCCTACCCCTGGGACCACAGGAGACACTCAGGGAACATATGAGCATATGAGACAAGATTGTATCTTGAAAATGCAAACGTTAAGGTGTTTTTATATTTTCTTCCCTTTGTGAAACATGATCTAGACAAAAAGTCCCTTCATCAGAGAGAAGCCTGCATTCTATGCTGTCTGCCCCTGTACAGGTGGTGCGTGGCGCACCCTGGGCTCCAACTTGCTCCCAGTTTGCCGCTGGCACCAGATGCCAGACTGGGCTGCTGTCTCCCTGCATTCTTCCCAATGCTTCTTCCTCTCCTTGTCTCTTCTGTTCAGGACATTAGGGGGAAAAAATCACAACCTCCGCTTTACGGAGCAGCTGCTTCTCTGTGACTTACTATCTCACAGGCCAGAGTTGCTATGGGGAAACCGGCAAAAAGTGATGTTCAGACAATAATGCACATAACAAGAACTCTGAGTTTTTTTTAAGTTGGAGAATATTGTATAAGGCTTATTCGTTTTCAAAATGTTTCTGTTGTATCATTTCTAGGAGTTTTTGGACAAACCGGGGAGGCAGTATCACATGCTGCGTGCGTCAAAGGAAACCCAATTCCTTACCGCAGAGCCTGTGAAACGCTTTCCGCAGACTCTCTGTCCTCCTGATAACCGGCAGCAGAACAGGGTGAGGTCAGCGTCTGCCCCCAATACTGCCCAGGTCCCCGGGGCTCTCGGAGCCCACGCTCCAGGGCCAAGGGGCTGGTCATCCCCAGGGTTGACTGCAGAGCCCACCTTCCTGGTTCCCCACCGCTCACCACTGCCTTCAGGGATACAAGGCACTCAGCAAAGTCGGGGGTCTCCATTTCCCGCTAAATTCTAGTCTTGATCTTGGTCTTTTCCTCAAGACTGCTGCATGACTTGGTGAGCGCCTGAGCGCTGTGTAAAAACGTGGTTCAGTCTGTGCATGTTGACCTATGAATTGGTGGGCTATGTTTTAGGGTGAGTTTCCAGGATCAGACCCAGGGACAAGGATGTACAGGAAAAGGACCACCCAGATTTCCTCTTGAGGGGCGCTGGATTGATTGGCAGCCCCAGACCCCGCCCTTCTGGGTCCTCCATATCCGTAGTGAGGCCACACTTTCCAGGTGCGAACAGAGCTGTCGAACACAGTGGGATCCTGTGTAGGCCCTTTCCTATGTGGCCAGTGACTCCTCAGCCAGTGGCTTTGGCTCTAGGACTCCCCATCCTCCTGATCAGATATGTCTTGGGCTGCACTGCAGCACCAGAATCTTCCCAGCCAAACCTCCTTCCTTCCTCTCTCCTTCCCAGGGGCAGGTCTGCATTTCCATCCAAAGACTCCTGGTCCACTCCCCCTCCTCCTTCTTTTTTCAGAAGTTTCTTGCACTTTTGAACCTGTCTGGGCATTTGCTTCTCTGGGAGGTTTCGAACACGGAGGCCATCCCAGGAAGCAATGAGACAAACTGGGCAGGAGAGACAGGAAAGAAAGATGTGCGGATGGAGGGTGTTGACACGGCTCCCACTGAGGTCAACTGGAGGCTCAGCCCTGCTGGAACCTTCTGAGAAACTGTACATCCCACCTCAGAACTGTGTCACCAAGGAGAAAGAAACTCAGAGTATTTATTCACAGCTGTTCCCCTCCCTGCGTGGGCAGTACCTCCAGATGCCTGCCCTGCTTCTAGGGGTGACTGGGGTTGGGCCCGGCTCTGGATTCCAGAGGCCAAGATCTTAATCACTAAGCTTTGCCCCTCAGACTTATTACAATACTTGAAAGCTTGAGTTTGAAACCAACCTGGTGTCCAAAGGTCACTTTCCTTTGGTCACAAATTAGAACCAGTTGGCAGTAACATGTTTCTTACTATAGGATCCCACATTGGTAGAGTGGAAAATCTACCCAGCTAGCTGCTAGAAGACCATGGCTCCTTGCTAGCTGCGTGACCTTAGGCAGGTAACTTAACCCCTCTGTGCTTCAATGTCTTCCTGGAGCAAAAGCAGTAGTCCACCTTGCTGACCTCTCAGAATCATTTTGAGAACCTTTGGCAGACATGTATTTGAAGGAACTTTCTAAACTGTGAGATGCTTTCCAAAGGGAATGGATTCTGCCTCTGGAATAACCTTGAACTTTCTCCCTACTTCCTTGCTGTGTTCTGTTTCCGAAACAATCGCATACATTGTCTTGTCTGTCCTTTCCCGCCCCCACCCCAACTGTGTTCCAGGAGCCTGCCTCTGATTACAAAACTGGTTTCACAATCTCGCCAGTACAGGGTGTTTCATTCTACTCCCAACATAGCTTAGATAACACAGATTTAAGGGTCTGTAATTCATCCTTCGTTGACCAGTGTTCTTGACGGTTACACGCTTGCCTTAACCCCGTCCCTTTCGGTCGTAGTCCAGAGGCTTAAGAACAATGAATGGTCCCATCTGTCTCTCGTGTCATCCAGGCAGCTTTCCCTTAACCCTCTCTTCCTAAGGCGGTCCCTAAATCTTATAGGGTCTTCCACCTCTTTGAGATTCTCGGGAAGGCTGAGACCTCTCTCCTCAGGAAAAAGTAAAAATAAAAGCACGTAAGCTTATATGTACATACAGGCATACACACACAAATTAGGTACAATTCTTCAGGGATTCTCAGCCCCTCTGAAACCCAAGGATGGCAGTTGCAGATCTAAGGTAAAAACGTTTGATCTCTGATGCCAGCTAGGTCGAGTTTCAAACACTGGTTGTATGTAAAGTACCTTAACAGTGATGTTGGCTCCCAGTAAGTGCTCAGTAAGTAACAGCTGCCTTTACCATTAAAGTAACGTACCGGCGCCAGAAACATTGCACAGTCCCACAAAAAGTTCAAGAAAAAGGCTGGACAGCTTTTAACAGCCATTTTCGTCTTCTAGAAGGAAGAGGTTTGTGATCAACTTTGAAAGAGGCTAGTGTTGGTTCTCCCTCTGCTGGCCTGTGGTTAATACACACCCTTTGTTTAGATTCCTAAGAGTGTTGGTCCTGGGAAGGCAGTGAGGACAGAGGTGGGAGATGGGGAGTTCGGGGGCCCATGGGTTACTTCTGAGCCCAGGAACACCCTGGAAAAGGTAGGGACAGGGAAGTTTCTCTCTCTTTGTTTCTCTCTCTTTGCTTCTTAAAGCCCTAACTATTGTATTTGCTGAGCAAGTCCTTTCTGGGTATCTGCTCTTAGAAGATGGCATGATCCCACAGGAATGAAATTCAGCCCTGCCCACAAACGCTGGGTCTCACCCTTGGGAGGTTTGTCTGTACGTTCTGACTTAGAGTTTCAGTTGAAATCAGAGGGCATGGAGTCACACTGGATGGGGTACGGTTAAGAGCAAGGGCTTTGAGCCCTGACTCACAGCCCTGCCCTCGCCAGTGGAGTGATTGGTTCACTGGGGCTCTCTGAGCCTCAGTTTCTCATCTATAAAATAGGATTAATAATAGCCCTCCCCCTTACAGCATGTTTAGGCAGATTAAACAGCAGGTAAATTGGGTGTGCAGCAGAGGGTTTAGCAATAAGAAGACATTAAGTGGTAGGTATTGGCGTTATTTTTATTCTAACCTAGAAATAAATAAATAATAAAAGCCTTTCTTATTTTTAAAATTCCACAATAATGCTTGCTTGTTACATAAGGTCAAACCACTTGAAACTGCTAGTATTCGGCCAGTTTGGATCTACAAAGCCAGCAAATTTTCCTTTGGTTCAAGCCAGTAGAAGAATTCGAAATTTCAGGTTGAAAAAATAGAAATTATCCTTAGCAACACTATCCAGAAATACACATGTGGGCATATCCTTCTGACCTCTTATGTATTGTAAATAAATTATGCTGATGGGAAGTAGGTGTGAAATCCTGATCAAATCAGATTATTAAAAAACAAAAACAAAAACAAAACTCAGTCTGATGAAGATGAAGTCAAATTTCCCCAGAGGGTACCCAGATAATGAGTGGAGCACAGGACACTGGGGTCACCACTAACGTCTGCTCCATTTGAGAGATGCCGAGGTGTTCTTGTTTCTGTAGGACTTCAGCAGCGGCAGTAACCGGCTGTCTGCCCATCCCTCTGCCTGTCCCTTCCCAAGGGCATTGTGCTGACTCAGCAGGTACACTTGGCCTTGGCTGGTGAGGGATGTGGCCTTGACAAGCCATTTCATCGGCTCCTTAAGATGAGATGAATGGCTGCTGTGACTTTATAATTTCCCTATCACTCTGGGTAATCAGGGTTTGCGCTAGAGCACAATTACTTACTAGAGTAAAACTGTGGGAGAGTTATACCCACCCTCTCCCTTCATTGTCCCAAGCATTTTGCCAATGTAAATAACTCCTCACTAGTTTTAGAATGGAGATGGTAGTTATCAGGCTGTGCACAGCCTAGCAGGGCTTAGCAGTGCAGGTCAAGAGTTTCCTAAATGGACTGTAGCTCCTCTTCAGGGGTGTAAAGGGAGCTGGGTCCAGAGGAGTCTGCCCTTTTAGTCCTCTGGCCCTGGGGCTGATGAAATTCCCACCGTTGTAGACACAGTTTAACAACAACCAGGCTGTCACTTGCCATAGACACTCACTCTGTTCCCACTACTCCAGTGAAAGAGTGAATGTGGCTGTGTAAGAACCTGGGCCAGGAGACAAGAACCCTGGGCCATAATTCTGTTGACTGAGTTGATGACTCAGAGCAAGTTATCCGTTCTCTCTAACCTGTATTTTCCCAAAAGAAAGACCAAGGAAATTGAATCAGGTGATCTCCTAGTTTTGTTCTATTATTGTTTTCAAGCTCTCTATACCTAATAGACTCATTCACTGAGTCTATGAACCAGAAAGGAGAAAGGTCTAAGGGAGAATTAGAAATTATGGGAATTCTTTTGTTCATTAAAAGCACTATTGAGAGAATAAAGGGGACCACCAGATTGTAAACCATCTATCTGACAAAGGACATATACCCAACATATATAAAGAACTCCTATAGATCAATGAGCAAAAGGGCAGACAACTCCCCAAAAAAGGTAAAATATTTTAACCATAAAGGATATAGAAATATTTAACAAATTTATTGCAAGGTAATTAACTTCATAAGTCATCTATGAAATACAAGTTAAAACCACAAAGAGATACCTTACACACACACCAGAATGACTAACATTAAAGAGACTGATAAGGCCAAGAATTAAAGAAGATGTGGAGCAATTGGGATTCCATGTACTGCAGGTGGAAGTATAAAATGGTACAACCACTTTGGAAAGTGATTTGGCATTATCTATGAAAGCTGAATATGTATATATAGATAGATATAGATATAGATATAGATATAGATATAGATATAGATATAGATATAGATATAGATATAGATATAAAATGACCCGGTGATTTCACTCCTTAGATACATATTCAACAGAAAATTCATGCATAAGTCACTCAAAAGACTTGTGTTAGAAAGCAGCACTATCCCTTAGTAGCTAAAAACTGGAAACCAAGAAAATTTCCATTAACTGAAGGACTAAATAAATGTGGTATATTTATATAATGGAATTCTAAACAGTAATGAGAATGAACAAAATACTTCTAAACATAGTAACTTGGATGAATTTCAAAATGTAATGTTGAGCAAAAGAAAACAGGCCCAAAAGAAGACATATTGTATTATTTCATTTACATAAAGTTCACAAATAGGCAAAACTAACCTCTGCTATTAGAGGTCAGGAGAGAGAGTCAGGATAGGAGTTTCCCTTGGAACTAGTAAGTGACTGGGAGGGAATACAAGGGGCTTCTGAGATGCTGGCAAATTTCGGATTCTTCATCTGAGTGTTAATTACAGAGATGGGTCTAGTTTGCGAAAATTCATTGAGCTGTGCTTCTATGATAAGAGTGATTTGGAGGTTATATGATACATCAATAGAAAGTTTTTTAAGTAAAAAAAATAAAAGGGATAAATTCCATAATTTTTTTTTTTTTGGTATTCTTTCCCTCATGCCAGCCCCAGAGGCTTTTTTTTAAAGCTATGTTAGCTTCTGTTGATTATCCTTTTCTCCAGACTTTCTCTGTCCTGTATAAGCCACCATTTGATAATGCACTGATTTTTTTCATGGTTTTCTTAATATTTCGTTTGCTCTAATATTGCACTGCCAAGTGCATTGTGAATTCTAGTACGTGGGAGCTACACTTTGAACTCAGACAGAGAGTAAAGAATGTCAAACCTGCCTGTCTACTCCTCAGACCCCATTATTTAGGGGACCAATGTTCCCAAGCCTGGCTTTTTCTATACTTATCCCACGTGTTCAGCCTACCCCTGAACTCCTCCTTTATAACATCTGCAGAAAAACCGGTCCCCTTCTCTCTGGATTACTCTGGCTTCACCGGTTCAGTTTTGTGCAAATTCAACAGCTGATCAGTGCTGGATACTCTCTGATGTCCCAGGGATGTGGAGATTATGAAACTGATTCCCCAGCCCCAGGCACTCCCTGGATGGCCAGGGAGGATGACTCAGAAAAGGAAAACATGTCATCATTCATTAACCACATGGAAACGGAGAGGAGAGATACCCAAACCCAACTCAGCCGTGGTTGCCTCGGAGAAGGCTTCCAGGGGAGAGAGTCATCCTAGAATTGAGACCTGAAGTGTGAGTAGAAGGTGACCAGGTGAAGAGGGACGAATGGCTTTTCAAGCAGAGGAAACAGTGAATATAAAATCACAGAATCACAAAACAGCAAAGTGTGCATATGCGTGTGTGTATGTGGGGGGGGGATGGAGTTATTATAACCAGGTGAGTATCTCTGGATTCTAAGTGGAGAGAAAGGGAAGGTGGAAAGTGGTCAGTGACAGTACATGAGGCGAAAGAGTTAAGTAGTCTTGAATGCTAAACTGAGGAGCTTGGAGCCAGTAACACAGGTTGGCACGGGTTGGCAAACTAGATCCAAATGTGACCCGCTGCTCATTTTGTCAATAAAGTTTTATTGGAACATGGCTGCCTCTGCTCACTGGGCATTAACTATGGCTGTCACTGCACAACAGCGGCAGAGTTAAGCAGTTGCTACAGAGACCACACATCCCAAGCTTTGCCACCCCACAATGTAGAAGATGATGAGCCACTGAGGGGTTCTAAGAAGGAGAGTTACCCTGACACAGCCATGGTCCATGCTGTGGAATGAGTACGAATTTGCTTGCTTACACATCAGAGAAGCATCGTCAAAGGCCTTCTTGAGTGGAGGACTGGTTTTTTTTTTGTTTTTTTTTTGTTTTTTTTTTTTTGCACCCAGGACTCTACTGAGCACTTGTCCGCATCTGTGGAGACTGGCTGATGTAATGGTTTGTGACTGGGGATGCGACCAGACCCGAAGAGACTGAACACAAGTAGAACTGAGATGGAGCCCAGCAACCCTGGGCTGCTGTCCTGCAGCAGTGGGCTTGGGTTGGGAAGATATATATAGCATACCATCTTCCCCTTTTGAGTTTGAAGGCCAACTGGTAGAAAATCCTAAGGATATAATGAAGAGGAATAAAATTATGATCTTTTATTGTTAGTACTTCCCCCTTGATTTAGACAAGCTAACTGCCTCAGAAACAGCAGCCCTGACTGACTCACTCTGCCTGTGAGGACCTGTCCCTGAGTGTTCACATCTGTAAATCAGCAGTGACAGAGGGAGACACACTGAGCTCCTTCTCAAGCACACTAATCAGATCGGTCACTGCTCTGTCCCTGGACAGGGAATGGGCGAGAGGACAATGGCGTTGCCATAATGGAGTTTCTCCACATAGAAACAGGAAGGCAGAGGAAAGGAGCTGTTCCAGCCCCAACACCGGGTTGTCAGTTTCCACTGAAGAACCGTGTCTGCCGGTGATGTGCTGATGCTACGCTCTGGTGGGACCATCTCTTTGGGGCCATCAGGCCATAGTGGTTTCCTCTTAGAGAGCTGAGGTCCTCGTTGTCAGTAATCCTGGGAGGATGCTGATGCTGAGAAGAGAAACAGGGGCCAGGCGCAAGTCTCAGACTAGGTGAGAATCAGTTTGGCCCAGAGCCTGAAGTGGGAAGATGCCCAGAGTGTTTGTGGTGGCTGGAGGTTAGCTGGAGGGTGAGGCATTTGGAGGACAGATCCCCAGACAGGCAAGGAGATGGTTTAAGAAGGGACCCTAGGATAAGGACAAGCCAGCTAGGAGGAGTTATAAATTATAACCCACTTTGCACAGCCCTTCCACTGCCCTTGAAACTTCAGTGTAATCCTGTTCCATTGTCGGATCCCAGTTGGATATTGTATATGGCCCCACCCTGTGAATCAGAGAGGGCAGTAAAAGGAAGACCAATGCCAACTTCCACTGAGGCCAAAATGGGAGAAAGAACCATAACCAACCAGCCACCACTGTTCCCAGAAGAAAGGCCATCCCACTGGCCAGTGGAAGCAAAGGCAGCAGCACGGTGGCCCCACAGGACATCTGTGGAGGACAAAGTCATGGTCATGTCCCTGAGCACATGTAAGTCACCTGGACCTCTCGAAAATAGCCAGCGACACTTTGAGAAGGGCTGCTTCCCACAAATCAAGTCAGCAGGACTGCAATTGTGCTAATTTGGGTATAAAGGTAAATGAGGTGTTGTTCTGAAGTCACGGGCAGCATGTACAAAACACTGAGCCCACTTGCCAGCTCATGACAAGCAGTGACGACTCCACAAACAGGGCCTCTTATCATTTTCACTCTTGTGTTATGTTGATCTGCACATCTTGGCTATCATTTCTCCAGAGTGACTGATGGCAGGTCGCTGTGGCTTTAAAGCTACCGGGGGATCCCCGGACAGGCTCCTAACAAGAGTTTGTGGAGCAGCGGGGTTCCAAGTTGTGCTTTGAGGACAGTAAGAATTCCGCTTTGCAGACAAAAAGCAGCTCTACAAAATGTGGGTCAAGGCGCTGGAAGCTGGGCTGTCGGAGGGTGGTGGGATTGGTCACTGGATACAAAGTGGGGGGGGGAGTCGGGAGGGGAGGAAAAGAAGCAGGAAGTTTATGCAAGGTGATTTTGTAGAAGATCAAGCCTGACATATTTTTAGGACCTGTATAATAAATGCAAACCAGCCATCTCTCTTAAGAACCTTCTTCGAAATTGCAATAAATTCTCCTTGACAGAAACTCAGTCAAGTCCAGCATGTAATCTCCCGCTGTCAAGAAGAGTAATGCCGAGTGGTATATGTTCTTCTACTATTTAAAAAAAAAAAAAAGGAGGTTGCTGGCCTGCCTGGGAAGATGGAAGTTAATTTACCAAAGCTGCTTCTCAAGGATCTGCTTGCTCACCTCGTGGGATATCCTTTTCATCAGTCTTGTGAAAAGTGAATACTTTTAGGGAGGTCCTCCTTGGCCAGTTCCTTCTAAGATCCCATCTCCTCTGTGAAGCAGGAGTGAGAGGATGTGGAGTTGGAGGAACTGGGGGCTTGAACCCTAGCTCTGCTCATTACTATTAGCTTTGTGATCTGGAGCAAGTTATTTCCCATATCTGAGTTTCAATAATCTCACCTGTAAACAGGAGCAAGAGTGGTACCAACCTCATAAGCCTCGTTTTGAGAAACATAAAATTAGGCATGCTTGGTTATTACACTGTGACTTGGCATTCAGTAAGTGCTCAATAAATGTCTATTAGTATTGTCATCGCCACAATTATCATCACATCATCATCATCATCATCACCTTCATTATTATTGTTATTCTCCACTGTCTTTAGATATATCACTTTTCCCCCAATTCAATTGCAGAGCCTTAGGGATCCACAGTCATGTTTTGGGGGCCACTGGGGAGAGCGAGGGGGAGTTTGAGATGGGGAAAAAACAAATGGACCTTTTCCCGCTATTTATCCTGAGTAGTTCTGTTGTGTTTGTGCCCCCTCCTCATTTAATCTTTAAAACTGTATTCTCATTTAGTTGCTCAACAAGTATCCATGGAGAGCTACCCTGCAGCATCCCTGTCAGTACACAAATAATCCAAATTGCTACGTTTTAAAGATAAAATAATCTTTCTTGACTGCACATCTTCTTCAACCACTGCCCACTTACCTTCTCCTCTTCACAGCAAAACTCCCTCAAAGAGCTATGTCCAGTCCCTCAATCCTCTTGCCACCATATCTTTTCTTTTCAGTGCATTTCAGTGAAGCATCCTTCCCAGCCATCCGAGACTGCTCTTGTCAAAGCCAGCAGTGACCTCTGTGTTGCTAAATTCATGGGTCACTTCTTTCTCCTTGTGGCGCTTGACTCGGGAGCAGCATCCAGTGGAGCTGACCCTGCCTTGCCGTATAACACCGGCTTCTTCTGGTGTCCACGTTCTCACATCCTCCAGGTCTTCCAACCATCTAACTATCCTGCCTTTTCAGTTTTCTTTGTTGATTTCTTCCCAAAGGCTTGAAATGCTCCAGGGCGCTTCCAAAGGCCCCTTCCCTTCTCAGTCTATTCTCTCCCTCAAGGACCCCACCTAGTCCAATGGCTTTAAATCCAATCTACAAACTGAATTCCAAATTCTATCCCAAGATTTAACTTCTCTTGTTATATACATATATATTAACTCCTATCCAATGCCATCTCCTCTTGGATATATTTTGTTCTTAGGATGCCAAAGGAGAGATTTAACCATGTCACACTCTTATCTAAAATATCTCAAAGGTCTTTAAGATCTGGCCTCTGCCTCACTCCTCAAGCCTCATTTCTCAACATATTCTGACCCTTCTAACCCTAATCCTCACCCTATGCGCTATGGCCAGTGCAGTTCCCCATAAATTGAACTGTTTTAAACCTCCTGCACATTTTCCCCATGTTTCTCTTCTTATAGGATACAGTTTCTCTCCTTCTTTGTCGGTTTCCTACTAATTTCTGAAGACAGCTCAGGCATTGTTTAGGCATCAATCAGACCCTAAGTTCCTTCCTTGTTGCTCCCTTGGAACCTTCGTCACTTGTCCTGTACTTAGCAGTTGCTTGTATTGTGGTTCCTCCTCATCTGTCTCTTAGTCCAGGCTGCTATAAAAAAAAAAAAAAAGTACCATCCACTGGGTGGTTTAAACAGCAAGCATTTACTTCTCGCAGTTCTGGAACCCGAGACGTTCAAGATCAAGGTGCTGGCAGGCCCAGTGTCTGGTGAGAACCCTCCGGCTGGTTTGCAATCATGATCTTGCTGTGTCTTCAAGTTCTTTTCTATCTCTGCATATAGGGGCATTAATTCCATCATGAGAGCTCCACCCTCACAGCCTAATTATATCCCAGGAGCCTCAGTTCCAAATACCGTCATGTTGGGAACTAGGGCTTCAAGATATGGGTTTGAGGGGGACACAAACCTTTAGTCCATAGTGCTAGCTCTTCCCTTCGCCAGGGTGGAAGCATCTCAAGAGGAGGGTCTGTGTCCTCCAGTCCCGTGGTCCCAGCACCTGCCACGGTGTCCTGCAAACTACAGCAGCATTTACATTTACTGACAGCCGACTGTGTACCAGGTGCTGGACCCAGTGTTCAGAAGGATGCAGCCGTTAGGGAGAGTGTTTCCTCCTCATTCTTGACGTTTCTTCCCATGTGGAGGGAACTCTCACAGCACTTCTGTCCTCTCCTCCCCAAGAAAAACGAAGTGACTTTTCTGATTGGAGGTTGGAAGGGGAAATTGGGCATAGGTGGTTCAGCTCCATGTTCTTCGGTTTCTCATAAGAGAGAGCTGTCTGCAGCAAGCAATTTTTTCTTTACGTCAAAACGCTTCAGTGGCTAGAGAGGTCAGCCTTCCTAATTCTGGAGGTGGTGGTCTCTGGATCTCAGTTTCTGATTTTCGATATCAGCTTTATCAGTTTAGTTTTTTAAAGTGATATGGTGACCCCTGTCTAATGGCTCTTTTACGGTTATTTCTCATTTGGTTCAGAGTCCAGCTGAGAGAATGAGGGCTACTGGGTACACACGCCGAGACCACAACGCTTAGAAAGTCATCAGTGTCATTAGCCCACCCAGCAGGTTCTCAGTAAAAGTTGGTTAAACTCAAAGGAAATAAAGTCTAATACATGTATGCGTCCAGGTGGAGTAGGTCATGCTTTGGTAACAAATTAAACATGAAAGCCATGACTTACACACACACACACACACACACACACACACTAGTTTTTTCTCGCATGCCACACATCCAGTACAGCTTGCTGGGGGAGACTCTGTTCCCCAGAGACTCTCAAGAACCCAGCCTTAAGGACTCACCCCCATGTTATGATTATGTCCTTTCAGCAATAAGGGGTATTTAGAAGCTTATATCATCCCTACTGCTTCCAACCGGAAGTGACACATTCACAACAGTTTGGACAGAATAAGTAATATGGCTCTGTTCTAGCTACAAGTAGGGCTGGGACATGTAGCAGAGCACGTGGGATACTCGGCAAGCCTGACTGACGCTGCCACAGGGCCCTTGAACGCCATAAAGCACAGTTCTGGAGACGTGGAACTCTTGACTGGACCTCATGGTGGATGGAATGGGCACTGTGTGAAATGAGAGAGGGAGAGGAGACCAGACGTAATGTGTAGGAAACGGTCAGGCCAGTGGAACTGGAGGCTCCCCTACAGAACACTCGGTTTCCTTATTTATAAAATGAAGAAAATATTTCCTGCTTCATAGGGTCTTGTGATGATTAAGTCAGTTAAAATGTAGGGAGTGCCAAGCACAGGAACTGGCTTTTATTTAACATTCAAGAAATGTGACTTTCTATCACCTTGTTGACTTTAAGATCATACAACCCCTTTGATTTCTGCTAAATACTACGCATATCTAAAGATATGCAGATTTTTCCCCAAATTATTCCTCAGAACAAAGGAAGCCGTACTTTCAAGGGCATCCAAGGGCTCTCATTTTACAGGAGTTCTTTTCATTACTTTATTTGGAACAAAGCAGAACTATTTGTCAAGATACATTAGTCTGTCTTGTAGTCAATTAATGCTGATTTTCAAAGTGATGGAGGTCACCTGACGGCGCTGGATTTTTTAAAGGAGGAAAAGGAATTTGACATGGATTTAGTCCTCATTTCTGGGGAGAGGGTATGGTTTTCCAGATGGAAGCACAGGTTATTGTTTTAAACAAACCAATTAAAGATGACTTTAAAAATGAATTTAAATGAAAAGAAATAAAACACTGTTACAGGCTGTAACTTGGATGAACTTTGAAAACATAATCTAAGTGAAAGAAGCCAGTCACAAAGAAACATATTATATAATTACATTTATATGAAGTATCCAGAACAGGCAAATCTATGGAGAGAGAAAGTAAATGGTGCTCGCCCAGGCCAGGGGGTCTGGAAGAGTTGTGGAGTAACTAATAGCAGATACTGAGTGTCCTTTTGGGGTGAGGAAAAATGCTAAAATTGATTGCGGACATGGTTGCAACTCTTTGAATATACTAAAGCCATTGAATTGTGCACTTTAAACAGATGAATTACATGTTATGTGAATTATACCTCCATGAAGTTGTTACAAAAACAACTTACTAAGTGGTTACCCTATCAATATTATATACAAATAATCAAAGAAAAATAATGCAAATGGGTATTAATTGCTTGGAATAAAATGTACAGGAACAGCATTGTGGACCCAAGAAGCTTTGAATCCCAAATAACTTGGGTGGGAATGGAGCTGGTGTGGTCTGGACATCCTTAAGAATCCAGAAAGGGGACCTAGACATGACTGGAAAGAGACATCAAGGAGGCATCTAGAGGGTTGAATGAAGCTGTTTCATGAAATGCAATAGGAGAAAAAATGTTTAATATATCATTTTAGGTACTACTGTTCATATCAGAAAATATTGTGTCTATGTTAACATGTTTCATAAATAAATGTATATAGTAACTAAATTGATAATGTGGTAAATGGGCACTTGACCATGTCATCCACTCCCCTAACATTTATTTAACCAGATTGGCCACATAGTTGAAGGGACTGTTACATTAGAAAAACGGAGTTTCAACTGAGAGTAGCAGCACCCTAGGATCCCAAAGTTACACAGAACAAGGAAGAGCCCTAACTGTGTTGGAGAATCCTGCCAGTCTTCTTGGCCACATGGCTCTCCACACCAGGAGATTCAGGCTATGCCTGATTTAGAGGGAATATTTCTTGAAGACACAGACTGCCTAGACCAGGGCCAGATCTAAGTAGGCACTACTAAAAAATGGTTGTTCAAAGGGTATTGCAGCTATGAATTCTGCTCCTAGAGTATTGACCTTTCTGTGCTAGAACAGTTCAAATGAAGACGAGACGACCAGTCACCTGCCAGTAATTCTGTAGTTTCATGTTTTCAGACTGCAGATTGCAACACATTAGTGAGACATGAATCAATTTAATGGGTACCCAACCAGCACTGACATATATTATGTCTTATACATTTTATATCTTATGTGTGTGTATATATATATTATACACATGTTCAGATCATATGTTCTGATCATATATAATAGAAGAAATCAAAATTCAAAACAATACAGAATACAATAGATGAAATTAGAATACAATACAATAGAAGAACACAATGGAATACAATAGAAGAAATTAGAATAAGATTGAATTGATGGTACATATTGTACATGGTAAGGGTAAGTATTGTTTTCTGAAAATCTTTTTTCAGAGGTGGGTGTGTGTGTATGCATATGAACATGTTTGATTTAAAACATGTAAAATTTATTTCTTACGCAATTTGCAGTTTAAGAATCTTTGAGATACACTGTGGTGGAAGAAACTCCTGCAGTGGGTGGGAGGCAGGATGAGACGACCCCTAAGGTTCCACTTAGTTCTTGGTTGATAATTCTGGAATTCTCAGCACTGAAGAAGGAAAAAAGTGAGGCTCCTCCAAGACCGAGGAGATGGGGTGTCACCCTGCACTACTCAAACACACACATAAGAAGCAAACGCCCAACCATGCAGCAATTACAAACACACTGCGTGTTCCTCAGCTCCAACGGGAATGCACTGGAGAAGCAAAATCCAGAAATCCTTCCCTTGCTGTAACAGGAAAGCATTTCAGGGGTTTAAGTCACAAGTCTAATGAATCTAAATGGCCAGACTATTTAAATTTCTAGACAGAGGAGGCTTGTAATCAGTAAACTTCTTACCAAGAGTTCCTCCTCAGGCCCCTCATTTGTGTTAATAAACTTCTCAGCAGTAGGTCCCTTACCACTGATAATATTTTCAACAATGCGTTGGTGCCAACTCTGGGGCTATACAGCGCACTACAATTGGAGACATGGATACAGTCTGACCACAGAGTGCTGGAAAACCTCTTAAAAATTCCAAAACAAGTTAAAAAACGAGTTAGGTTTTCTTCCTCTTAAAGGATGAAGACACACCACTTGGCAAGAAGCTCTGTGAGTGGTATGTCATTATAAACATCTTTAGCTTTTGTGAAATAAAGTGACTGAAACTAAAACAATCTGGTTAAGTCATTAACTCTGCAACTCTTCAACTCCTGAAAGCAACAGTCCAACTTAAAACAATAAGTTAATATTCACTGAGCACAAACTAAGTACCAGTCATCATGGTAAGTGCTATGGGCTGGTTGGAAAGTCTGGTTGACACAGAGTTCCTGCTGCGTCTCCAGGATGTGCAGTTTAATAGTGGAAGTGGCCTGAACTCAAAGAACAAACACAGAGGGCAACTATATAGAAAGGATTAATCTTTTCTGGGTCAAAACCTTTTCAGATGCAATCAAAGCCATATACACCTTCACCAAAAAAATGCCCATACACACACCCAATGCATTTGTTTGCAATTTAATTGTAACATGTGGATTTGGGGTTCCACATAATTAATTTCAGAGAAGTTTAATAAAAGTTAAATGGAAGAGAGAAAAACAAATTTACAACAGAAGCTCTCTTAATCCAACCTCTTCTTTACCAACTCACTGGCTTAAGTCTTGTTTTTCATTTTCTTTTTAAAAGATACCAAGTGTTGCTGGAGTGTGTTGAATGTTCCCTATATCTGGATATAGATGACTCACTATGTGTATTTCTGTTCCTGCCATTTAGTTTTTAACTGACCAAGAGTCAGAGGTGTTTGGTCCTGACTTAGCTCTGGCTGTCATACAAAATACAACAGACTGAATGACTTAACCAACGGAAATGTATTCTCTCACAGTTCTGGAGGTTTGAAGTTCCAAGATCGAGGCAATTTGGTTTCTAATCTGGTTTTTGGTGAGGTCTCTCCTCCTGGCTTGTAGGCATCCACCATCTTGCTGTGTGTTCGCATGACCTCTTCTTTGTGGGCACATGGAAAGGGAGAGAAGGAGAGAGAAGGAGAGAAAATGCTCAAGCTGTCTGATGTCTCTTCTTCTAAGGACATTAATGCTATCAGATCAAGGGCCCCCTCTTATGATCTCATTTAACCATAATTATTTCTTTAGAAGCCCTGTCTCCAAATAAAGGTGCACTAGGAGATAGGGCTCCAACATGTGAATTTGATGGTGTGGGAAGGGGATGATTTGGACACAAACATTCAGTCCATAACAGCTCCCAATCCTGATTTACACTGGCAATTACATAATTTGCCTAATAAAATGTAAATCCAGGTAAAACAAATATGAGCTCTGTAGTAGGCAGAATAATGGTTTCCCAAAGATGCACACACCCACATCCCCACAACCTGTGAAAATGCTAGATTACATGACAAAGGAAAATTAAGGTTACAGATGGAATTAAGATGCAACTGCTTTTAATACCTACGTTTTGTTCCCCATAAGAACTTGAGTAATGCTTTGGAAAGACTTAATAACAAGGTAAGTCAAAGTAAACATTTGCTGCCATATTAGATGCAGGACAGACTCATTTTAAAATTTTGGTGAAAAGAAAAATGGGACCAAAGCAATATTTGAAGACTTGATGGCTAAAAATAGATTTCAAAATTATGGAAAATGTTTAGCCACAGGTTTAAAATAAACACTATATATCCCAATCTTAGAATCAAAATAGAAATGATGAAAACCAAGTGAAACAAGAAAATATCACAAAAGGGAACAGATCTAAAATAAAATTATCTTCAGCTGACTCTCACCAGAAACAATAGAAGCCAAAATACAGTATGACATCCTCAAAGTGATAGAGAAAATTACCGCCAACTCAAACACTCGTACCCAGGGAAAATACCCTTCAAAAACAAAAATAAAGCCACTTACAGACAAAACTGGGGAGAACTGTCACCAACAGACTAAAAGGAATACCAAAGAGAAGGAAAATGTCACAAATCAAAGTTCAAAGATATATGGAAAGAAAAGCAATTAGTATGTTTAAATCTCAGTGAATATTAACTATATTACATAACAATTCTTATGGAGAATTTAAATACCCAATAACAATAACGGAAGTGTCAGGAGTAGGTATTTATTTATTTTTAGAGGAGGTACTGGGGATTGGACCCAGGACCTCATGCCTGCTAAGCATGCGCTCTACCACTTGAACTATACTCTCCCCCCAGGAGTAGGTAAATGCAGTTTAAAGGGGTCCATCATCCTTGTAGGGACTGGAATATGATAAAAACAAGAATTTATACTGGATTTTATAAGTTATAAAAACATACTGTAAAGCTCAGAGTAACCAATAAAGAATACATCACTAGTTTATTGCATTCTTTCCTAAAACTAATTATGTGTGTTTTATATAACAATTATAATATGTATAATATGTATAGTGTAATACAGCAAGTAAATTACAATAACATGTTAATAGAATGAAATATTAGAATAATTTTTTTGAAAGAAGGTAGTAAAGGAGAGAAAAAGTAATATGTTGGGACAAGTGTTTAGTTGGGATTGACTCCAAAGAGGCAAGAAGGAACATTGTGGAGTGATGCAAATACTCTGCCTTCATCACAGTAGTGCTTACATAGCTATATACATCGGTCAAAATTAATTAAATTGTATACTTATAAAGGGTGAGTTTATTGCATGAAATTACACCTCAATAAATTGGATTTAAAAAGAAAATAACTGGTAGAAACCAGTAGACTTTAAGGCAAGAAATTACTGAATTAGAAGAGGTCCATTTTATGAGATAAAAGTTGTATTCACTAGGAAGATAATAGTATTTATAAACAAACGTGTAACTAGTAAATGGCCTCAAGACATCTAAAGCAGTAATAATAAACAGAACTAAACAGAAAAATATGCAAACCAGAATCAAAATGGTGGCTATTGCTAAGGCTCTCTCAGTAACGACTAGAAGAAGTACACAAAAGCAGTGCAAATGTAAAAGATCTGACAGCATGATAAACCACCAATCTAAGTTACTTACCCAGAACGCTGCAAATGGTAACACATGATGTCACGTGGAGCATTTAACGATCGTTTAAAATAAAGCAAATCTAAAAAAATTTTCAAAGATTGACATCATCAGAATACAGTCTGACTATAGTAGAAGGAAACTGGAAATTAATCTTACATTTGGAAATAAGGAAGCATTCTTTTGAATTAACTCCTAAGTCAAAGAAGAAATCACAATAAAGATTTTAAAATATCTTAAAGTTAGGGATAATAAAAATACAATGTATCAAAATTTCTAGAATGAAGGTAAACTGTGTGTAGAGGGTAATTTGTGGTCTATTAGAAAAAGAGAACAGGTTAAAAATGGATTGACCTAATTTCAGATTGATCTAAGTATCAATCTGAAGAAGTTGAAAAAAAAACCAAACAGTAAACGAAATTCAAAGAAGGGAAAGACAAAGATCAGAAATCTATGAAATAAAAAACAAACCTACAACGGAGAGAATAAACAATGTCCAAAATTTGTTATTTGAAAAGACTAATACAATTGATAAAACCCTGGCAAGAACAACAGGACAGACAGAGAGAAGGTTAAAAAACCAACATCGTACCTGAAAAGGGGTATAAACATAGAAAGTTCTAGAAAAGAAAAATGTAATAAGATCAATGGTTTCCTGTGTTTAACGATGTGGGATGTTACCGTCCAGCAAAGGGCACAGGGAAGGTTTCTGTATCTTCTTGTAACAGCTTCCTGGGGAGACACATTTGTCAAAGTTCACTGAATTGTACACTTAAAAGTCATTCATTTTATTATATATGCATTACATATCAGTAATGTTCCTTTAAGGGAAAAAAAGTAGTAACTCTTAGAAAGCAAGGGAAAAATGACCATTTTTCAAAGATATGCAGAAAAGCCAAAGGAACTACACGTAAGCTGTGGAAATGAATAACGTAATATAGCAAGATTGCTGGATATATGGTCAATAGAATGAAATCAATTATATTTCTAATTACCAACAACAAATAGAAAATAAAATCCAAGGGAAGATATTATTTACAATAGCATTATGGTCTAGTCCGTGGCTTAACTGTCAATGGAGTTCACACAGTCATTGTAAAATAGCCATGAATACTGGTATTAGTTTGTAAGCAAAACTGTGATAGAATTGTAATGACGGGATAGGAGAAATGTAATGACAGCAGAGGCAGGGGCTGGGAAGAGAATTAAATACTTATATGCAGTAATTGGAAATGAGAGGATGAAGATTAAAACAGATCAACAACAGACAATATGAGTGGTTTCTTTAGAGACATAGAGGTAGAGACAAAAGAGTAATTTGATTCTTAAACTTTGTATATGCATAGTTATGACAAAAATTAAAATGGCTTTAAAATGAGAACATGGACAATGGAATCAGACAACCCTGAGTGTGAAATTAGTCTCCTTTATTTTCTCCTTCCTTTTCTTGCTGTGTAACCTGGGTGGAATCTCATAACCTTCCCAAGACTTTCATTTTTCACCTGCAGAATTGGAATAATAGCACTTACTTCATAGGGTTGTCCTGCAGATTGAAGCAGGTAAAAGGATAGGAAACAGAATGCTTAACATGGCAGCTGATTGCAGCTCCCTCCCCATCACAACTGATTAGAGTCAATTCAAGAGGCAGACAGCGCGAATGGGGAGACAGAGGAACACAATTTAGATCCAGTGATGGGAAAGGTCTTTGTCTAGGGCGGCTCTTCTTTGAGAGCCAGGAGCACCTGGAAAACCGCAGCACCTGGACTGGAAGATGCTCCAGCTAGCATTTGCTGGTGCCTGGGAGGTTTGGGCTGACCTGCAGGTTCAGGTTGAGAAAGATACCTATGATCTCTAATGACCTCTTTGTATGACCCCAGGCAGGCTCTCCACTTAAGCTGACTCACAATATACACTATTGGCATCACTCATACTTCTTCCTGCTTCTATAGGACAATTCCTCAGCCCGGTACACCTCCTCTAAAACCCATCTTATAGATGGATGAATTCTGCTGTTTCTCAACTGTCTTATCTCCATTACCTTAGCATCTGTATACTGCATTTTTCCAGTCGTGTATTAATACAATATTTTTCAGGAAAAGTTGTGAGAGACTTTGATATAGGCAGAAAATATTCTTGAGTGTTTAGTCTAATATACCCTTCTGGATTCCCTCTGCCTTTCATTGTCTTTGAACTATTTTATCACTCTTTAAACCATAGAAAAATGATAATAATGTAGATCACTCTTGTCCAGAGAAACAAATGAATTGTGCCCAGTGGCATGCAATTGATTATTGCCCTTTGAATCCTGACTAGTAAATTTATTTCAACATTCTCAATTGCCTCATAGTAGACATTTTAAAATGTATGTTGATCTAGTGAATGACACTGAAGTTTAAAGTATATACCATAAGAACTACCAGTTAAAGTCTGTAATTATTGGTCATCTGCAGGGGGATTGATCAAGATAGCGGAGTAAGAGGATGTGGAGTTCACCTCCCCGCATGAATACATCAAAAACAAAGCTACTTGTGCAACAATTCTCCACAACTGGAACAAGTGGAAGATGGCAGACGGCTCTCGTACAACCAAAGCTGTAAGCAAGATCCACACGTAACTGGGAAGGAAGGAAAGAAAAGTGATCGAGTCAGGACCTTGCCCCTGGGAGGGACTCAGAGGAAAAGGAGACTATATGGGCAGAGCTGCGCCCTGGGGAGTGAGCAGCGAGAGCCAATTCACCACAGCTCACCTCCCACCCCCAGGACAGGCTGAGAATCCACGCCAGCTTCACCCGCACCTCAGTGAGACGCAGAACAGGGCAGGAGTG
Organism: Vicugna pacos; assembly: GCF_048564905.1. Lineage (NCBI taxonomy): Eukaryota > Metazoa > Chordata > Mammalia > Artiodactyla > Camelidae > Vicugna > Vicugna pacos. The sequence continues at coordinate 111,837,060 of NC_132988.1, read as the reverse complement.
GTGACGGGCTGTGAAGGCGAGAAGGGCTTCCATGCGATGCTGTGAAAGAAACACCTGCAGCAGATGCTGCCCAGGCGGAGCACTGGGGCAGCTCAGGGCTCTGTCTGCTGCCAGCGTGACCTGAGCGCCCACAAGGGTCCTCCTTGCCTCAGTACTCCCACCTCCGGGACAAGGGCCCCAGTGCTGAGAGGGGGGAAAATACACACTTAATGGGAACAGAGCTGCCTCAGGCTCGACCCTCAGGGCTTCCACTCTAGCAACTTAGGATCTGAGCCCACCACCAGTAGTGTGGAGATGACTATGGAGCAGAGGGGAAGTCTCCCTTCACAATGGGCTCCAGCTCTAGCCCCTCCACTTCCAGCCCCACTCTCTACTAAGGGGACAGCTGCCAGCACCCCCTGAGGAGGGATGTGACTTGTGTCCACACCAAATCCAGCTCTTCCCCGACTGGCAGTCCACATAGGGATGCTCCCCCATACGAACACCCCTTCAAGACCACAGTGTGTAAATGTTTCACCTAAATTCACAGAGACAGAGAAAGTCAAGCAAAATGAAAAAGCAGAGCAATTTCTCTCAATGGAAAGAGCAAGGGAAACATCCTTGAAAAAATAATGAAACACAGATAAACAATTTACTAGATGAAGAATCCAAAGCACTGGTAATAAAATGTTAACTGAATTAGGAAAAAGAATGATAAACATAGTAAAAAATTTAACAAGGAACTAGAAAATATAAAATACCCAACCAGAAATGAAGTTAATGAATTCAGTAACTTAAATAAACACACACACACACTAAAAGGAATGAATAACAGACTAAAGGTTACAGAAGAACACATAAGTGACTGGAAGATAGAATAATGGAAATCACCCAATCAGACCAGCAAAAACAAAAACAGATTACAATAATAAAAACAGCTTAAGAGAGCTTAAGATAATATTAAGAGTGCCAACATCCACATTACAGGGGTCCCCAAGGGAGAAGAGAGAGAGTGAAGAAAATCGAAAATGTATATGAGGAATGTATTTGAGGGTCCCAAATAAGATGAACTCAAACAGACTCACACTAAGACATACAATTAAAATGGCAAAAGTTAAAGAGAGAATTCTAAAGGCAACAAGAGAAAACAAAGTTATACACAAGGGAATTCCCATAAGGCTATCAGCTGATTTCTCTGCAAAAACTTTGCAGGCCAGAAGGCAGTGGAAAGATATATTCAAAGTGCTGAAAAGGGAAAAATCTGCAACCCAGGATACTCTATCCAGAAATATTACCATTTAGAATCGAAGAAGAAATTAAAAAATGATCGACAAGGGATTAATCTCCAAAATATTTCAACAGCTAATACAACTCAGTACCAAAAAACAAAACAGCACACAAGCGAACGCACACAAAAAACCCAATCTAAAAGATGGCTAGAAGACTTGAATAGATTTTTTTCCAAAGAAGATATATAGGTGACAAACAGGCACATGAAAAGATGCTCAGCATTGTTACTTATTAGAGAAATGCAAATCAAACAAACAATGAGATATCACCTCACACCTATCAGGGTGGCTATCATCAAGAAGTCTGTAAGCGCAAATGTACGTGAGGATGTGGAGAAAAAGAAACCCGTTGTTAAGAATGTAAATTGGTACAGCCATTATGGAAAACAGTAAGGAGGTTTCTCAAAAAGCTAAAAATAGAACTGCCATATGATCCAGCAATTCCACTTTTGGGTGTATATCCAGAAAAAACCAAAAACACTAATTCAAAAAGACACATGCACCCCAAAGTTCTTGGCAGCACTATTTACAATAGCTAAGGTAAGGGGGCAGCCCAAGTGTCCATGAACAGGTGACTGGATAAAGAAGATGTGGTGTATATGTGTGTGTATATACACACAATAGAATATTACTTAGCTATAAAAAGAATGAAATTCTACCTTTTACAGCAACATTGGATGAGCCTAGGGAATATTATGTTTAGTGATATGAGTCGGGCAGAGACAAATATTATATGTTATCACTTATATGTGGAATCTAAAAACTAAAACCAAAAAAAATGTGTATAACAAAACAGAGACAAACTCACAGATATAGAAAACAAGCTAGTGGTAACCACAGTGGAGAGAAGAGAAGGGGGAAAGGCAAGTTAGGGGTCTAGGATTAAGAGATACAAACTACTGTGTATAAAATAGGTGAGCAACAAGAATATATTACACAGCACAAGAATGGTAGCCATTGTTTTGTAACAATGTTCAGTGAAGTATAATCTATAAAAATACTGAATCACCATGCTGTACAACTGGAACTAAGATATTGTAAATCAATTACATTTCAATAGAAAATGTTGTCTATAATCTCATAGTATTAAGAGTGGTAGGCATATTTTAGATATCAAGAGAATAAATTACCCATTACCTTCAAAGTTTTTCTACCTACATTTCATGCCAGTAATTGATATACCTCTCCCTTGAACTCCTCCTTGGAAGTAAACTACGTACAAGTCAGAAATAAAGGGTTAATATGCAAATTTTAAAAATAAATAAAAAGTCTATGATTCTTATGGGTAGATGAGGTTACCGTCCAGCTTCTAAGGAACATCGACAATGCCTCCAGGTCTTTGCCCTCCGCGGGTTCAGCTACGCTTACTGCCTACCGCTCTCCAGGCTCGGAGGAGGTCACTCTCACTCGCTCTTCCTTTTCCTCCAGGCTTTGAGGCACCTTGCATGGATGAGCTCTTCGATCTCCTGTTGATCAAATGCAGCAGGCCACCTGGACGGAAAATTGCAGTTACAGCAGGTACACGTAGCTATGGAATACACAACGATTACAGAGAGACAGGGAGACAGAGAGGAGGCAGACTGATGTAGAACTTATTCAAGGTGTGTAAAGTTAAAAAAAAATCCAACTGCAGAACAACATGCTAGTCTGATCCCATGTTTGTAAAATACACATACACACAGTGGTTTATTCATTAAATAAAATGAACAAGATAATACCCGAACCTTTGAGAGAAGGTTGGGATTATGAAAAATGTTTCTTTATGGGACATGTGTTTCTGTAATGTTTCCATTTTATTTACAGTAATCACATTTTACTGTTGTTATAATAAAAATAAGAAATTTAAAGATCTAAAAGGAAAAAAGAGAAAGCAGTTGACTCTGCAAACAAGGACTCTGAGATGCAGACCCAGGGCAGTTTTCCTGGGAATGCGGTGTAGGAAACGTAAGCCTTTATCATGGGATATTGTTCTCAGTCAGAACTAAGCGTGAACAGAAATGGAATTAGCAGTGTTATCTTCAAATACAAAAGACAGCAGAATTTTCCTCCTAATGGCTTCCAAAGTATTCTCTGATCAAAATAGACCTGGAAAAAAAAATGAATAGAGCCCATCAATAAGAAATTTTTACCATTTGATAGATTGTTTGTAGCTTACCAGGAACCTAATGTCAGGAATGATTCATCAGTTAAGACTTCACAGTCAAGACATACAAATGGCCAATAGGTACATGAAAAAATGCTCAGGATCGCTATTTATCAGAGAAATGCAAGTCAAAACTACAATGAGGTATCACCTCACACCAGTCAGAATGGCCATCATTTAAAAAGTCCACAAACAATAAATCCTGGAGAGACTATGGAGAAAAGGGAACTCTCCTACACTGCTGGTGGGAATGTTTGGTGCAGCCGTTATGGAAAACAGTATGGAGATTCCTCAAAAAGCCAAAAATAGACTTACCCTATAATCCAGCAATCCCACTCCTGGGCATATTTCTCGAGGGAGCTCTAATTCAGAAAGTTACATGCACCCCAGTGTTCATAGTAACACTATAGACAATAGCCAAGACATGGAAACAACTTAAATGTCCATCAACAGACGACTGGATAAAGAGGTTGTGATATATTTATACAATGGAATACTGCTCAGCCATAACAAATAATAATAAAATAATGCCACTTGCACCAACATGGCTGGATCTAGAGATCATCATTCTAAGTGAAGTAAGCCAGAAAGAGAAAGAAAACTACCATATGACATCACTCATATGTGGAATCTAAAAATAAAGACACAAATGAACTTATTTACAAAACAGAAACAGACCCACAGACATAGAAAATGAATTTATGGTTACTGGGTGGGGGAAGGGGTGGGAAGGAGTAAATTGGGATTTGGGGATTTGCAGATACTAACTACTATGTATAAAATAGATAGACAACAAGTTTCTTCTGTACAGCACAGGGAGCCATATTCAGTATCTTGTAGTAACCTATAATGGAAAAGAATATGAAAACAAATATATGTTTGTCTATATATGACTGAAACATTATGCTGTACACCAGAAACTGACACACTGTAAACTGACTATACTTCAATAAAAAGACTTCACATCACTTTTGAATCTTGGATGCTTTCTAAGTTTATATAGACATCAGTGTTTAACAAGCTTGTTTTTAAAGGCATTTATTAATCTACCAGGTGCTTGATATTCTACTACTTTCTTTCACATGCCTTTTCTCACTCATGTGTTGATTAACCTTATCCAGTAGATTATCTTTTCTTCTTTCATTAGACAAGAAAACAGATTCTGGTGGTTAGATAACTTGTCACCAAGTTAGAAACAGAAGTGACCTAATTACCGGTCACCTGGATAAGAGGTAGAATGAGGAATGTGTGTATAAAGGAAACAGAATGTTCCCGCCAGAACAACCACAGTGATAAGCGGACATGAGTGTCTCATTTTGTGGAGAACGCGCCTTGGATAACCGGCTCAGTTTCCCAGCTAGTTGGATCCGACCCTTTCCTAAACATTTTGGGAATAGGGTTCCCAAACAAAAACTTAGAGGGTCCCTGAAGTCCACACGTAGACTCCCTAGGAAACATTCCCGGAGTTTGAGGGGCTGGGATACGTCTCAGCTTCCTAAGGGCTCTGATCCCTTACGATCCTCATAAATTCAAGAAGGGTTATTTGAGCAGAGACGGTCTGTTCTATGGGAAGAGTAAGATGCCTTGTCATTGTACTGACTTATCTAAAATAGTCCTCATTTCATATATTCTAATCATTTGCCCCTTAAAACCATTCTATTAAGACTTTTGGATTGAAAGATACGGTTGCCACACTGATCGTTTAATCCCAAAACCCCAGTGATGATGGTGCATGCGCACTGGCATATTTTACCTTGGAAGTCAACGAATGCAGAGTTGCGGCTATATTTTATGCAACCACGAGGGGGCAGCAATGCGCAAATAACGCCTCTCCCTGCGCTGCGCCTCCGCGGCTGGGCCTGGTTTGGGAGGAGAATGTGGCTCTCATTCCCCTGCGCTACTCGGATTTAAAATTATGGTAATATCGTCTCAGTCTTGCTCTGGAAACTGTCAGAGCTAAATCATTTAGACCAAAATATACTGACTATCCACAAATGCATCCAAATCAGCCTTTTCAGGATTCAAGCCCTGCTCATCCATCTGATCTGTACTCCGGGCCCGCTGCACGCCGGGCTCCATGCACCGGGGAAGCAGGAGGCGACTGTCCACAGCCACCGCCTTCGCAGGGGGCTCCCCCAGCCACCCGCCTAAAATTACAAGCCTCCCTCTCCGTCGGCTTCTCCAAAGCTCTCACCGTCGTATTCTATATTATTTTTTGTTTGCCTACCAGGCTTCTTAACACTGGAGTTTTATTAGTTCTGTTCATTGGGTCCCCCCAGCTTCTAGAACAGGGCTTGGGAATTCGAGGCAATAAGGAAGGCTCAAAACTACCCGTGGAATGAACAAATGTAACGTTATGGACACTTCTGCCACGGAGCTGTGCGCGTGCGCCTTCATCGGAACTAGGTATGGCTAAACTGCTCTCTTGAGTTTCCATTTTTCCCAGGATGGGAGTGATATCCCAAAGTAATGTTACCGGATGTCCACATTCACGGGAAATTGAGACGTCACCTAAAGTCTCCTTTTATCAAAGACAGAGTTGAAATCAAAGTGGAGGAGAGATTTGCCCATGATTGCCTCAGTCTTGGCCGGTGGAATCAGCTCCAAGCTGGAAATCCTAACCTAAGCCCACCCTGCTGCCTACCTGACTCTCATTTGCCTTAATTATCACCTCCCGGGACAATGAACTGCATCCGTGAATCACCTGACCTGTATAATGTTCATTTGGTGATTGGCAGAGAGGACTTGGGCGTCTGCTTCCAGGACCCCCAAGCCAGCACTCTTGGAAGCACCTCTGTTCTTGGCATGAGACCCAGTACTCACCCCCGAGCACCTGCCTCACACCCAGTCCTTCAAAAACACCCAGTCGTTTGTCCTTTCCAACAATCCTATGGATGTGCTGTCATTATCCTCAACTCACTGCTGAGGAGATGTCCTAATGGTTACATCGCCCCTCCATGGCGCTTAGCATGCACGTGGGGCTGTCTTGAGGGTTCCATATTTATTAGCTCATTTAATTCTCTTAACAGTTTATGAGGTAAGGACAGTTGTTGTCTCCCATCGTAGATATGGACACCGAGGTCAAGGAAAGTTTAGAAGCTGGTCCAAGGCTGCGAAGTGGCAAAGCTGCCATGTGTCCTGTGACTGCACCCTGCTTCCCGGCAGACAGGAGGGGCTGGGAACCGGGTTGTGCACAGGAGGCACCGTCTGCCTCCACTTTCATGCATGGCTATTCGGCAATGTTAGGTTGCAGGTTTGCACCAGAATCATTGTGTTAGAAAGCGCCAGATCTGACACTGGGCAGGAAAGAGGATATAGTGCTCATGGAAAGGATACCCAGGCTGCAAACAGTATTTCCTCCTGAGGTCTATTCTCCTCTAACTTGCTGTCATCTGCCAAGATGCCCTGGTGCCACAGCTGCTCACAGAGAGCTCTTTAAAAAGTCTGCATTAAGTGGCCAAGGGATGGGCTGGACTTTCTGTGACTGCCCTTCCATCTGGGCATCCAGATGCCGGCTCTGCCATGGGTGTGGGGACTCCCTGGAGTTCGGCCATTCCAGTCTAAGCTGGACAGTGAACCATGGTTACCTCATAGAGACTTGGAAGTGGTGTTTGTGGGAACGAAGCTGGTTCTTCTGTTATCCTGTCAAATGCCTCTGGGCTCGAAGCCCCTTTGCAACTCACCAGGAGAACATAGTCTAAAAAGACAGACAGGAAGTAGACCTTTTGCTGGCTGGAGGCGTTCTTGCTGATTGAACTTTTACATCTGGTACAAAATAATGAGAAGAAAAGACCTGGCTTACCAACTCTGTATATTTGGTTCGTCTCTGGATGTCTTGCTGGAGTTCTGACCTCTGGAACTGGAACATACTGGTGACTCACAGAGCCTCTTTCTGGTGGCAGAAAACAACGTGGTGCATAAAAGCTTCAGAGACCAATGGACCAGGGATGCTCCACCATGTGCCTGGTGAACGGATACAGGCGAGGAACTTGGCTGGTCTGAGTATCAGTGTCCTCAGCTGTAAAATGGGAGCCATGATAAAGCCCCTCTCATGGGATTGTTGTAAACAAGCGGCATTTAGTGTATGCTCAAGGAATAGTATGAAAGGCAACAGAGGAGCAGACTTGGGTCCCTGCTCCACCTCCTGCTAGCCAGGCAGCATCGGACACACCACATCCCCTCTTGCAGACTTAAATTCCTCCTCCGTGAAGCGATGAGATTGAAAGACCTAGGCTCTCTGGCCATGGTGTGGTGGCTCTCCCACCAGATGGCCACCCCGCCCTTCCGTACCTACCCTGCTTATTTCTAGAGTTCTTAGCAGGACAACGCAGAGATCATCGGGACCGCCGCTGTCACTCTTAGGAGGAGGACAGAAGTTTTGAACATCTGTTAAGTGTCAGACACTGAGCCAACTACTGTTCCTTCGTTAGCCCACTTCACCCTCTCAGTACCCTTGATGTGGTTACTGCCATCACTAGATTACAAAAGAGGAAATGGGCCGAGAGTTTCTGTGACCCTCCCAAAGTCACACTGACTGAGAGCGGTGAGGGCTCTACCTCTACCCAAGTCCGCCTCTGTTCCAACCTCCACTGCCCACAGGTGATTCCCAAGATGCTGGAAAAGTGAAGATTCTCCTTCTATAAAGTTTAGGAACCTTTGATCTGTGAAGAACTGACAGCAACTGTCGCTACTGATAACAGCCACTTTTTCAGTTACACTGTGAATGCTCAAATGGGAAGAAAATTAAGAGGGTATTTCCCAGCCTTTTAACTTAACTAGATTGGTCTCACAGAGTAACCCATCATTTAGGAAGAAACCTCATGGTAAACAGTCCCTAGTAGCTTTTGCATTCCCCCCAGATAGAGAGAGTTGGGGTTCCCCGGATCTCAGCTGATTATCCCAGCTGTAAGTAACACTGGCCAGTTCATCGCACACGGATGCACATAGCAGAAGAAAAGGCAGACATCAAATGGAGCCAAAAAAACCACAAAGGACAAAATGATGTTGTTCTTGACTTGGTTTTTCCCCTACTATATTTTTGACGCTATCTCTTAAAGAGATACCCAGAACAGCTAGGAGATAACTTGATGTTCTCCTCATCTCACATGCCCTGGGAAGCAGCTGATGGGGTGATGAAAAGCAAATTACTGAAGCACATGTGGTTGTTGGCTAATTAGGAGAAGTGTTTCCTATCTCGGGGTTTGGACGTGACATCGCTGGCGAGCTCTATGGGGCAGAAACCTATCTGTTCTTTCCTCATTGTTAAATTCCTCTCTCGAAATCCTTCTCCAAGGGAAAACTTTAATTTAGAAAGGTCATAAGTTGGAGCCTCTGCCAAAAACAGCATAATCTGGGAGAACAGACAATAATTTTGCCACAGTAACCACTGGCCACCAGGCATAGAGATAGCTCCTTTTTTCCCCTTAAGATGAGATTTTCTATTTGGGTCATTTTCGTTGTAACAGCACATACCAGATGATTAGACCTCAAAGCCAATCTGTTTACTTCACTGGAAGAAGTTCCCCCAACCCTGAACACACACACACACACACACACACACACACACACACACACACACACACACACATTATTGGAAAGATGTTTAAGAGGAATGTGGCTAAACATGCACTTTTTGGTAGAATTGTTTCAGAATTGATCAAATTTTTCCCATGAGAAGCACCAGCCTAGAGATTCAAGGAGGCCGAGATGGAGCATCGAAGTTTGGGGCACATGAATGTGTTGTATTAGTCAGAGAGTCAATGCTGTAACAAACAGCCCCACATACCACAAAGGTTGTTTCTTATTGATGTCACAGTCCAGAGAAAGTCAGCAAGGAGGAGCCTCTCTGTTTCATTCAAGGACCCAGAGTCTTTCATGCAGTGACTCTGCTATCATTTTAGGGGCTCAGACTCCATCTACTGGCTCCAACATCCCTCAGGGCCTCAGAATCTGTCACTGGATACCCTGAATCCAAACAGCAAAGAGAAGAAGAGAGAGAGAGCATTGAGGTTAGAGCGGGAGATTTAGGGACTTGTTAGGGACATACATTTTTGGTGCCCACAATCCATTGGCTGAAACTCAGTCACTTGGCCCTGCCTATCTGCAAAGGAGGCTGAGAAATGCAGTCAAGCTATGCACCCAAGAGGAAAAAAGGAAATAAGAGCTGATGACTTCCTAGCAATCTCTTTATTACCAAATGTATTGAGCAACTACTATACCAGTCAGGGTGTGTGACAGTTTCTCAGGACAGGTCAATTATGGCTTTCTGTTTTAAATGATCTAAACAATTTAACTACTCAGAAAACCATTGCTATTTCATACGGATGACTGGATAAAGAAGCTGTGATATATTTATACAATGGAATACTACTCAGCCATAAAAAAGAACAAAGTAATGCCATTTGCAGCAATGTGGATGGACCTGGAGATGTCACTCCTAAGTGACATCTAAGTGAAGAAAGCCAGAAAGAGAAAGAAAAATATCATTTGGTATCACTTATATGTGGAATCTAAAAAAAAAAAAAGACAAATGAACTTATTTACAAAACAGAAATAGACTCAAAGACATAGAAAACAAACTTATGGTTACCAGGGAGGGAAGAGGGTGGGAAGGGATAAATAGGGAGTTTGGGATTTGCAGATGCACACTACTATATATAAAATAGATAAACAACAAGTTTCTGCTCTATAGCACAGGTTACCTTGTAGTAACCTATGATGAAAAAGAATATGAAGATGACTATATGTATGTACATATGTATGTATGTGCATGACTGAACTATGCTGCACACCAGAAACTGACACAATGTTGTAAACTGACTATACTTCAATTAAAAAAAAGTTAAAAAAATTGCTTAGAAGAGGAAAGTAAAAAAGAGTTGAAGAGATGTGACTTAAGGGCATGAAGGAGATGAGGCTGAAAGAGGGAGCTCCGTTTGGCACACAAGTTAGAGATTTGGTTGTGGCATCTAAAAGGGCCAGCTGGGGGCTGCAGTTTCCTGAAGCTGGAGAGGAGGGCAGTGTGGGAATGCACACTTCACAGAGGGCAAGTATCCAGGGCCAGTTCTGGAGATGCTGAAGTCCTTGATGGTTCCAAGGAGAAAATACAGAGCCAGGAACAGAAAATTTAGTCAAAGGGGGTTAAGAGCCAGGAAAATACAGAATGAAAATGAGATTGAAGGCAGTGTCCAGGAAGTTCTGCCACAAACGTTTCCTCCCTCCATTCTCTGCAAGCTCATTGAGCACTTTCAGCATGCCAGTTTCCATGCTGGGGAACTCAGTCCTGGCCTGCAAGGAATATAAAATTCTCTTTGGGCGGACACTGGCCTGTGGTGCATGGGGGAGCTTGCCTGACCCTAAAGTCCAAGGTCCTGGGGAGAGCAGTGATAGCAGCTGCAGAGACGTCTGCCAACAGAAGACCCTCTTCTGATGTTGTTCCATCCTTCCTATGAGTTCTGACACCCTCCCATCACCGGCCCACTTCATGGAAATGCTGAATCAGGGGATTTTAGAGTTGAAAGAGGTCTTATAAATCACTTAATCTGCCCTTTTTGTTTTCCAGCAGAGGAAAGGCAGTCTCTGATACGGCGGATCCCATGGGACTGTGGATAGACCAGCCCCGAAGACTACTTTCACCCCAGGATCACGCGGTTGGCCCTACTCCCTTAATGTGTGATCTACGTGGCATGGAAGCGATTAAAACTACTCCACGTCACGAGCATCTATTGAACTCCCGCTTATAAGACCCACTCACTTTCCTTGACGATCAGCCTTCACATCTCATGTTTTTATCTTTAAATGTGCCAGTATATTTCACTGAATTTCACTGAAGTTCCCTCTGTGGTCTTGGTTCTCCTCCCTGGAGCTCTACGGAATATGTATGATCTTTCCCCCATTTTAATATACGTAATTCACTTTTATCAAACAATTACTGCATTCTTTAGAGTCTCAGCAAGTCAGGGAGAGCATATTCAAATGGAGCCATGGAGAAACATTTGATAAAAGTACTTAAGATCTGTCCAAAGGCTCTCAAGACAGGATTAAATTGAAACGATGGCGTGATGCATTAACCAGAACTGGCCACAGAGGGGAGCCATTGCCACCTCTACCACCCAGGTGGGGCGGGAGAGGAAGTGGTTAGTTAACTCTGGGGAGAAAGCCAGAGACAGAATCTGTGGTTTGGGGTAGAAAGATATGACCAACACACTTGGACCTACCTGAGAAGGAGCAGAGAAAGGAAAACAGACCCCTCTCTTGTCCTGATCACACCTCCCCATTGGCAGAACCTGACCGCAAGTCAGAGGTCAAGGGAAGCTACTGGTAGAGGTGGCGAAAGTCAGCTTCTGGGCTCCAGAACAGGCTGGGGGGGTGGTGCAGAGGGGCGAAGGGAGGAGACTGCGCTTCCCCCCACCGCAGGCTCTGTGTCACCCCTGAAAGTGGAGGAGCTGGGAAAACTGTCTCGGTCCAGGACTTCACCGAATACACAGGGCGGGGAGGGAGAGAGAAAACCGACAAGCCCGCGCAGCAGTGAGCTTTGCTAAGCATTTGGAGGGAAGAGTGGGCGCCATGAGACGTGATAATGAGTGATCAACTTCAGACCAGTCGTCTGGAGGTCGTCCTGTTGGAAGTACCATTCAAGGCGAGCCAGCCAGTGATGAACGAACAGCATCCCAGACAAAGCCTTTGGCTCACAGCGGCTCTTCAGATATGTTGTTCCTTGAACTTAATTTGAATTTCTGTGAAATACATGGGTCTTATTAGTTAGGGGTTGCCCCAGAAGTGCCCAGATCAAATGGAAAGACAGCGGCCTGCGAGTCAGGGGGCCTGTTCCACCTGCCCTGCGTCTGGCCCTCACAGTCCAGGAGACGGCGCCCAGGTCACAGGGTCTCTCTTCGCCTCCATTGTTCATCTGTAGAGTGAAGATGCCGGCTAGCTGGCCTGAGTCCCTTTCCATTCTAAAATTCAGTGTTGGTCATGGACTATGTTCATCTTTTTAAAGATACTTTTCAACACTTTTCAGATTTCTCTTTTCTGCTAAGTGAATGCCCAAGAGCAAGTTAAACTTTCTTTAGATCTTCAGATGAGTGGCAGTTGAGTGAGCTCTGTGCTGAGCACAAGCGGAATTCTGTGCACAGTCCTACAGGGATTAAATAATCTTTGGTATTTGGCCAAAGGAAAAACACCCAGTCATAAAGCTAAGGAAGAAGACTCCAGTTGTGGCTGCGGTTTTTAGGAAGAGAGTGTTTTATAGGATCAGGGAGTATCTGGGTCATGTCTCTGACCCCCTCCAAAGCTCAGGTTCCTTTCCAGCAACCCCACCCTGCTGACACACACCTGGGACAAGCACCGGGAGGGGCCACGATGTCACCTGTCAACTCCAGCTTCTCTGAGTGTCCCCTTCCGTCAACTTGAAATCTGTCCCCAGGATGTTCCCTCAGATGCCCCATCATTCTGCTTCAGGTCCCATGGAATTGGATGCCCTTCAGAAACTCTAATCACCATGTTCTCCCTTCCCTCCAGATTCTCAAACGCTCCACTCCGTCATCCTGGAACACTGCCCTCTTCCTCTCAAAAGGACTCCCAGCTTCTCCCTCCAAAGAGCGGTGTTTCAGGTGTCAGCTGAAACACCTCCTCCGTGTGGCAGGCTTCCTGTTCTCTGGGTTAAGTCAGACTTAGACCCCTTCCTGTCCTTCACACCGGCAGCTGTCTCGCACCCGCCTTTGCTTTATGACCTGTCCCGCCTCAAGGCTCTGGCTCAGGAGGAGCCCAGACCAAGTTCCCTGCTCTGTCCCGGCACCTAGAGCCGCAGTGAGGGACGCTTGGATAACTTCTGGAATGAGGGACTTTAAGAAGACCTGGGTTTTGCTAAGAAATTTGGCATCCACAGACTAGAGTCAGAGCACTTTGCTAGAGATTTAGATAAATGACCTATTAGAGGCGTTGGGTGCCTTTAGATAATGTGTCTCCACTCGGTGAGAACATTGAAAAAGTGTGATGAAAGCACAGTCTCTCTTCTGGCTGATTCTGAATTATTTTCTGTGTGTCATGCATTGCAAACCATGATATATTAAGTCAAAAGAGCAATTTTCCAAACAGTGTCAGCTGTAAGCCCTATTTCTGTGAGAAAAATCGTATCTACACAAATACTTACACAGAGAGGTCACAGGATCTACCACAGTGAGATAGAGAAATGTTTAAGAATCTCAGTATACAGTCAGTATGATATCAATCCATCAGGCCTTTTGAAAAATTGTCAGGATTCAAAGAACTTGAAATCTAGAGGTCTGAAGGAATGTTAATCGATATTCATGCTATGGTGGCGGCCCCCCTTGCTGCTAACCAGGAATCGTCGCCATCCTGGGGTCCACGTGGCTGTCCGTGCATAAGAGATTTTGAGGACCAGCACAGTGTTACTCTAAGATTCACTTTTATTTTTTTAATTTTTTTTATTCTATATCCTCAAACAATGTTGACCAAACTTTCATTAGATGGTGATACTTGAATTGGAAAACCTTTCTAGATAATCACCAACTTTGAAACTAAATATTAGATGCAATTATGTGTTACAAAGAAGGTCATGATATGACCTGAAATGAGATGCTGGAGTGTGAGTTTTGGGGTGAGGGAAGCATGAAATGAGACAATGGTTTGCCAAAGTCATCACATCACCAGGGAAGGATAATGAAAACCTGGAAGAAAAAAATCTGGTTACTTGCTCACAAGATGCAGATGGCGAAGGTGCCCTTCAGTGCAAAGTTACATGTTCATGTGCTCTGAGAAGACAGTCCCTGCAACTTTGTATTTAATTCCTATGAAAGAATCAACTGTGCTATTTTTTAATTAGGTGAGCTCTTTAAGAACCCATCCCTCAAACCAAATGGAATTATAAAGATAAAAGCTGGGATGATATACGTTAAAATATTAAATGTAGTGGGGGGGATTCTTGGGGACCAGAAAAATTATGAGTGGCTTCTATTTTTTCCTTTATGCTTAAATATTTTTTTCTAGTTTTTAAAAGTTCGTATTTATCGATAGTAAATAAATAAATGAAGTGTTGCATAATCTGCTTTTAAGAAAGGACTCATGCTGGAGGCAGCAGACCGTTGATGCCAGCAGCATCTGTGTGGTCCGGAATATCTCTTCATGCCACCGTGTCACGGCCTGGCACGGCACAGATGTGCCCGGCATCCTCACTGGGAGGGATGTATCACCTCCAGGAGAAGTTGGCTCCTGAGGTTGCATGTTACTCATGACCCCCGTCTTGGAACGGGAGCAGGAAAAAGAGAGAGGATGGGAGGGAGGAATACATAACCACTCTCCAATATCTCTGGGCTATTTCAGAGCCTCAAAAGTGAGGACCTGTGTGCTGTACACCAGAAACTGACACGTTGTAACTGACTGTACTTCAATACAAAAGTTTTTTAAAAAGTGAGAGACTGATACGAGATGAAAGTCATTTATACACTCAAGTCCCTGAATATTTGAGAAGATATTTTTAATTCCTTCAACCAGAAGAGTGATTCCCTTTCTAAGTCCTTTATCTGAGATAAATCTATGACCAAAGATGGAGATTCCACCCCAGTCTCCACCTCTAAGATGAGGGTCTGAATTACTGTGTGAGAACTTCTAAAGGTATCTCTGGGCAGCTCCCCAATCTGTGAAACCGAATAGAAGCAATCGCTCATGCGAGGATGTGCCTCCTGATTCTGTTCTACTTCCAACCTCGCGACTGACTTGACTAGGCCCTTTGCCAATTCCTGCTCTTCCCTCTCCTTGCAGCAGTGGACTTGTTCCACTCACTGTCCCGGGGGAACGACCCTTCCCTCGCTGACTTGGCCCACAGCCCTCCCACTGCAGCCCAGCCTCACAGATGGCCATCGCCCTGGGCTGGTTCTCACAGGATCCACAAGCCGCAGCCGGACAGTTTCATCTGAATTCCCAGAGGAAAGTGGGATGAGGCAATTGGCAGGTGTGTTGGTCTAGGTCCTCCGAGAAGCAGATGACAAAGCAGAATTAAACCTGCCAGGGTTTTACTAGAGAAAGAGAAGGAGGAGGGGGCCAGGGAAGGCTGCGAGATCATCAGAACGTGGTGAGAGTCTGACTAAGGGACAGAGAGAGAGGAGGTTAGGTGGAAGTCTCACAGACTATCTGCCATTAAGTCAAAAGAGGATTAGGCCAAGGCAACAGCAAGCCCTTGAGATTAAGTTGCCCATCAGAGAAGTCCCTTAGTCTCCCTCGTGTCTCCAGCCCTATGCTTAGTCCTCGGCAGGAGCCCCCGTGGAAGGCACAGCCTGGGCACACACACAACAGTGCATTTCAAAGCCTAGCAGCTGGGCCTCATTGAACCCTGATCTCAGTGGCCAAGGGTCTGGAGACACATTCTCCTGGCCCCCATGGCGGGCCACGCTTGTTAGAATTTGGCCCTGACTGTTTAGACCCTGTAGAGGCCAATCCTGCTTGGGGAGTAGAGAACGTGGGAAATTTCGTTGAGTAATACAAAAAGGCAGCTCTCACTGTGGATTTCAGCTCTTCCAGGTCCCCCAGGAGCTCCCTGGGAAGTAACTCCGGAGCATCCTTTGGAGTTAAGAGGAAACAATCTGATGGGACTCCAGACCGATCAACATCATGTACATCAGAGCAGCTGTCCACTGAACGCTGTATACCCTGGAATCACGCACAGCAACATTTGTTTAAAAGAGCATAATGCTTACAGAATTTTAAAGTCCCACTTGCAGTGGAGCCAGGTGGACCAGGTCCTCCTGCACCTCTGATTCCCCAGCTCCCTGGCACAGGGCCTCACCTGTAGAGGCACGTAGTAAATGTCTGTATCAGTGTACGAACAAATGAGTGAACGGATGGAGTTAGTCCATGTGAATTCATTCTCAGAATGGCTCTTTTATATAGATACCATTGTCCCCATTCTACTGACCACAACTTGATATTCACAGGGCTTATGTTAACGGGTCGTGACCAAGAGATTGTTCAGTAGGAGCACTGAGATTCAAATCCAGGTCATCTGAGTCCAAACCCAGAGACCTTTGGACTGCCCTCCTCTGCAGACACTGTGCTCTAGGGCCTCTGACGACCCCCACTCGGTCTCAGCCGTGTCTGACTATAGAGAATGTTAGGCTCCAACATTCTCAGCTTTCCACTGTTTCTCTCTGTGGGCCCTTGGCAACAGCTACTCACTGTTCTGGGTTGTCAGCAAGCTTAAAAAATCATCTGCACTCTGCCTATTTCTGCATTCCTCAGAAGGCTTTCAGATGCTCAGAGGCCATACCTCTCGTGGTACAGACGAATTACAGGCCTGGGGCGAGGGAACCTGCAGTCTCACTGGTCCTCTTGTTATGAAGCTTCCTCTGTGCTGGAGAACGCGCACCCTGCCGGGAACAGAAGCATCAAATTGTGGGCTGCCTGCTGCCTATGAGGGTGCAAGGACTGCTTAGTGAATAGGCTGGAGTTTTGCTGTGGTTCTTGCCGGAAATAAATCTTCTCGGTGTTTCAAAGTCATGATGGTGTCTTTGATGTGAATCTTAAATGGAAGGGAGACCTTGGACAATGGGGCGAGCTCGGAACATTGAAAATAAAAATAATAATAATAACTACTCTCTCTGGGGACAAGAAGCTGTGCTAGCATCTCATTTAACCCTCCAAGAACCCTAACAGAAGCTACAATTAATGTCTTGATTTTATAACTAAGGAAACTGAGTCTCAGATGCTAACTTGACAAAGGAGATACAGCTGGTGAGTACTGAAGTTGGCACATCAGTCTTAGTGGAACATGATTAAAAGCAAATGCAAGTATTAAGGACAGAATTCTGAATGAATGCTGGTTATATTTTATATACCCCAAGGACAGGGGTGTTGCTGTTAGTGTATTTTTAAATTTTTCATGGACTAACTGGATTTCAGCTCTTAATGGCAATGAGGGTATTAGTCAATAGGTTACATCATTGGATTACAGATGGTTTTAAAAAGCAAACCTTGGACACTTGGTTACAGTCCCTGGCTTCCCAGTTTCTAAAAGCCTTTTCCATATCAGAACCACCCCGCTTGCTGACATGATAAATGATTACACTTTCATGAGCCTCAATCCCCACATTTGTTTCAGTTCTTCTACTAAATTCACATGCTTCCTTGACATCTGTGCAAATGTTCTTGAAAAATGTCTGCTTACGGACTTTGATAACAAAAGCTTCACTCTCAAGATATACTGATGGCAGAATTTATCACTGCAGAGTTCAATTCTTCATTAATGCTCTCTTCCCAAATCCTTAAGCCAGTTATTACTAGTGCTTCTTTGAGTTACTCTTTAAAAAACTCACTATTTTCTGTCTGGTTTTATATATATGTATACACATGTATATACATATTGTGTATATATGAAGTAATATGTGTTTACCTTAGTGTGGTCCTCCATTAAGACTTATTTTAAAAATCTATTTATATACATTTCATCTTCAGTTGGGCCCCTGCAGAGAAAAAAGTAAAACAACCCATTAAGGATTCATTCAATCCCAGGTACAAAAGAGACTCGTGCAGAAGACAACACCCATGAAAGATGAACTCATATTTTTAAACTTAGAAAGCACATGAAGATTGCAGTTGTTCCAGGAAAGAGCCAGTAGATTTAGTAAGTAGGATAATGCACATCTAAACAGCTAGTGATAGTGGAGTGATGTGAAAGGGACATTGAAATAAGTAAAGCACGTTCAAATAGTGAAGTAGAGAAATAAGGGGATAATATAAAGCAGAGCTTCTTAAGTAAAATTATAGGAACTGTCAGCCCTCCAGATCTGTGGGTTCCACATCTGCAACCTTGGGTTGATTGTTCGTTCCAAGAACCCCCATGGACACCAAGAGCAGCTATAGATTTTAAAATGAACCTAAGAAAACCTAGAAATAAATAATTCCAGTAGATGAAATAAAAACTCATCAAACAATTAAATTCAACTAGACATAGTTGAAAAGAGAATAAGGAAACAGCAGAACAGAGCTGAGTAAATTAACCAGAAAGTAGCACAAAGGGATAAGGAGATGGAAAATGTGAAAGGGAAGGTAAGAGATGTGAAAGAGAGAAGAACAGGGCTGAGCAGATACCTAACGAGGGTTCTACAAGTTGAGAAGGGAGAGAACAAGGAAAGTAATGTAGAAAGAAAGATGAGAATGTTTCCCAAAATTAAAAGAAAAAAAGAATTGAGTTTTAAAATTAAAACAAAAAAAGCACACCAAAAAATCATACTCCTGAGTGAGACAGATGTAAACATACTCACTAACCACATGATGCTGAAATTACATAATATCAAGGAAAAGTGGAAAACCTCAGATTCATGTGACAGAATAGCCAAGTGACCTTCAGAGAAAGACTCAGAAGGGGCATCTGCTCAGAAACAGTGGACAACAGAAAATAAACAACTCTTCCAAAGTGCTGAAGGGGAAGAAAAATCCCCCAGTTGAGTTTTTATTTGAGAGTAAGAGTCATTTTAGTATAATCTCAAACCAAGATGTTCACTGAAAAAACATATACAAGGATTGAATTCAGTGTATCCATTAGGAATGCTTTTGGATGCAATCTTAGAAAACTTAACTAACTGGAAATTATACTCACCGGTAATCATTCATCTCTAACAAGAAGCCAAGAAGAAAACAGCGGACTCACTTACTCCTTCACTCAATACATTTCCCTTGGGCACCTACTGCAAGTCTTCTAGGTGCCTGCAGGTGGAGCTTACATCCTGTCCTGACCATCCTAGTTGTCATTGAAGCCAATCCCGACCCTTGCATGCCCCATGCCCTTTACCTTGTTTCCTTTATTCTGTGTGTGTGTGTGCGCGCGGTAACTATTTCTTCCTATATAATTACATTATTCATTACATCTATTGCTTAATGTCTATCTTGTCTGCTGAATTACAAGACTGAAGACAGGGATCTTTGTCTACTTTGTTTACTAATGAGTCTCAAATTATTAAAGCAGTGGCTGGCTATGGGAAGTGCCGTGTGTGTGTGTGTGTGTGTGTGTGTGCGCGTGTGTGTCTGTATTAAGCAAATAGCATAAATGAGCAGTTGGGTAAACAAAGATAAAAAAAAAATACAAAGTAAAATCTGATCTGATATCAGAAGTAGCCTCTCTGAGATTCTCTTGGTCTTCCCCTTACACATGTCACCTCATGGTGACAAGATGGGAGCTTCAAGCCTGGACATCACACCTCCCTTCAAGACAGGGAAAAAGAGGAAAGGTCAGGGTAGATACTGCAAAATTTAACTTATTTCTCATTAGCCAGAACTGAGTCAAATTATTATTGTGGCTACGAGAGGGTTAGAAAATCAACCAGTGTGCTTTCACAGCATCTATCATGGGCACAGCCATAGAAAATGGGGCAGAGTTTGGAGCCTGGGTGAGTCAATCTGTGTCAGCTATGTTCAGAAAGAAAGGACTTGAATCTATCAGGAAGGAGAGCAATGTAAGAAATAATTTTTTTAAATGAATAGAATCATCATATCTGAAAAAGAAAATAAAGCACAAACTTCTTTTATCTTTCTAGTCTCTCAAAGGTCACCATCTGGAGGAAGAGATGATGGCCAGAGGAAGGGGTCGGAGGAACGAGGCCCTCTCTGACAGCATGGCGTGGCTCACACAACAGCTGGAAAAGTGATTTCTTCTCAGATTTCTTTCCCCCCAAAATTTGAATTCATGCCCAATGGGACCAAGGGTCTTAATTTCTAATAGTCAGAGGAATCCTTCCTCCCACTTCTGGATAAAATTGTTCCCTTGGTGTCAGCAGTTTTCAGACGGCAAGATAAGCAGGAACTGGGCGTTGAAATAGAAGAGAGGATGCCATTTGGCCAGACAGCTGGAGCTGGACACCTTTCTCCTCTGTGTTGCCCAGAGACGGTGGAAGGCGGTCAGGCCTCATCTGTGAGTGAAGAGGCTGCAACTGTCCATTGGGTTTTACTTTCAGTGACTCTTTGGAAATCCATTTAGAAGTAAATACACGCTACGGGCCACGTGGACACCTGGGGACCCAAGGGCAGGATGGTAAAAGTCACAATGTATCAACATGTCACGTAAATGTTACTCTTTTAACAGCACTTATAAAAAATCTGATTTTAAAAGAAAAGGGGCTTGGGGAGGGCATAACTCAGTGGTACAGCACACGCTTAGCATGCACGAGGTCACGGGTTCAATACCCGGCACTTCTTCTAAAAGTTACCTCTGCGCCCCCCCCAAAAAAATAAAATAAAATAAATACTAATTTTAAGAAAAAGAGTAAAAAGAAAGAAAGAAAAGAAAAGAGGCTGAAATGTCTCCTGCCGAGAGGAAAAGGAGGCAGAATTGATGTCTGGAGGCCCTTGATTGGGGTCTGGGCGGCTCAGACCCCTTCCCTGTCTCCCCCAGAGTGCGCTCCCTGCCCTCCTGCGGTCCTTGGCAACGGTGACCTGATTGTGGTCACAGAAGCGAAGGGCATAAACGGGGGCTTGGGAGGGAGTGAAGAAGGCCTGCATCCAACTCTGGAAGGATCTATTTGAAAGCAAGTCTCATCACGACTTGGGTGAAAACGGGGCAATGAGAGAAGGAAACCCACACCAAAGGCAGACCGGGGAGGGTGGAGGCGGGCATCGTCCAGCTGGAGCCAGAGCCGGAGCCGCGGCGAACCAGGCAGGGCAGGGCAGGGCCCACAGCCGCTCCTCTGAAAAACTGGGTCTGGGTCGTTTCCCATCGCCCCATTTTTCTCACCAAGTCATTAAACAGGGAGCTGCCCTGTGGCCTCGACACCGATTCTGTTTATCTAAGTGACAGTCATCCTGCAGAGGGAACTCCAGACTCCTGCCATTGTGGCGAGAATGCGCTCTTTCTCAAAGGCTGTTTGCAGGCAGGGGCTGTCCACTCCTCTGCGCTTTCTACGCAGGCAGGGTTTGCTGCTGTCTTCCTATTTGATCTGAAGGACAGTCATTCTCTTTCCACCCACGCCCTCTTCAAAGCCGGGAGCGATGAGCTATGACAGCAGAATGCAGTGGTGAATGAGGCAAAACTTTGAAACAAGCTAGACCTGGTGTTACAACCTAATTTCTGACAGTTTCTTCGTTCTCAG
Organism: Vicugna pacos; assembly: GCF_048564905.1. Classification (NCBI taxonomy): domain Eukaryota; kingdom Metazoa; phylum Chordata; class Mammalia; order Artiodactyla; family Camelidae; genus Vicugna; species Vicugna pacos. The sequence goes on along the minus strand of NC_132988.1, from coordinate 111,815,560 downwards.
GGATAATACGCATCCAACCTGCAGTGTTATTATGAGGACTAAAGATAATGCATGTAATGTTCTCAGCCCCGTGCCCTGGATGAACCAGGTGCTTCATAAATGACTCCTGTGCATCGTTATGGCTGTTCTGCCGGCCTAGACTCTTTCCTGCTACCTCGTGGTTTCATACACCCACAGACACACACAGACACACACACACATACACAGACACACACAGACACCCACACACACAGACACACACAGACACACACAGACACACACACACACATACCCCTGAATCTCCAGGAACCATTGGTGGACAAGTGAAAGAAATACTGTGTGTGTATTATGTGGATTCTGTGTTGCTACCAAGTTTTGTGCTCCAGAAAATGGAGCATGGTTGGAAGTTTCATTCTAAACCACACTGAAGACTGCCCATCCCTGGGTCGTATACTCATGTGTTTAACCGTAGAGGAAAGAATCATGGACTGAGGGGCTGGGCTTGTGGGCTTGCTTCTGCCAACACCTAGTATTGTCTTTATATCAAGAACCCAAGAACACACAGTGCCGCAGGGAGGGTATAGCTCAGGTGGTAGAGCACACGCTTAGCATGCACAGGGTCCTGGGTTCAATCCCCAGCACCTCCATTAAAAAAAAAAAAGAACATACAGCACAGAGGTCATCAAACAAGACCTTTCCAAGTAGCACTTCATTTAAAGTTCCCTAAAGGGTAATGATCTGAACACACAGGGACTTTCTCCACCCCTCATGTCCCCTCCCCAAGGGAGAAAGAATGGCTTCCCTGGTGTGTAGTCCAAGAGAAAGAATTTAGCAGCAGCTCCCCCCCGCCTCACCCCCATTCATGGACACGTGTGCCCTCTGAGATACAGTCAGAGAATACAGTGTGTTTTTAGTGGCAAAAGACAGAAAGTGCCTGCATAGCGTCACTTTTCACAGGAGGAGGAATCACAGCCTAGTCCCAGCTGGAGGGATAGCCCCCCACCCCCCACGGAGATGCTAATGCTGCACGTGAGGTTCTGCCATTCTCCCGGGAGCTGGTTGAGGGGCAAGAGTTGGTATCTTCCCATCCTCCTGACCTCTGACGGACCCCAGGAAGTATGCCTCCCTGCTAAGAAATGCGGCAGCAACCTCCATGCATCCCTAAGTGTTTACTGCACAACTGGTTCATTAGGAAAGAAGTCTTGCTTATTCTTAGGTGTTTGAACACTAGCAGGACAGAGCCCTCCTTTCGGAGCCATCATTCTTACCGGCCCTGCATCTGACTGGTGCTCGCTTTGAATTTGTTTGATGGCCCCATATCCAGTTCCCCACAAAATATATTAAAAATAATTTAAAATGCATTTGATCTTCCAGAAGGATTTTCTTTCCCCAAAAACTCCAAGTCATGAACTTGTATGTGGGGAGCGCAGCCATTTCCCGCGTGCTTAACAAGACACTGCACTCAGAAATATTTCAAAGACACCATCTCATGTAAATGCCATGCCAACCCTACAGATGTGGGAATCTATATCTCCGTTTCACAAACAGGGAAGCAGAGCTCTGAGGAAGGCAAAAAACACAAGTCCACATAGGTGGTAAATGGCGCAGCCAGGGATTTTACCCATTATGCTAAAAAAAGGCAGTGTCTAAGTGACCATTAAGTTGTAGGCACAGTTTTAGAATACAGTCAGCCCTGGGTATCCACAGGTCTTGGGTCTGTGGATTCAAACAATCACAGATAGAAAATATTTCTTAAAAAGTTATCAGAAAGTTCTAAAAAGCAAAACATGAATTTGCCACATAGTGTTTACATTGTATTCACAACTATGTACATAGCATTTACATTGTATTAGATAATCTGGAGATGATTTAAAGTATACAGTATATGGGAAGATGTACTTAGGTCAAATGCAAACACTATGCCATTTTATATAAGGGACTTGAGCATCTGTGAATTTTGGTACCCCCCTGGGTTTCTGGAACCAATCTTGGGCAGATACCGAGGAATGGTGGCACTGAGAATACGAGGGCAAGGTCAGACAAGCTCTCTGCTATCATGTAAGAGACAAATATTAATCAAATAATCACAAAATCCAAAGTATAATCGCGAACTGTGGTAAGTAAAGAAGAGGGCAGCAGTGGTGCGAAAGGACATTGGGACCTCTCCTCATCAAGTCAGAAAAGTCTCTTTCTTCTGGGTGAGTTGCTCCTGCTGCAGTCCGGCCACTGATTTGGGGCTAACTGGGAAAAGAATGGGAGTGGTGTAGTGACAATGGGAGTGAACAGTTATGAGAGATATTTAGGAGATAAAATTATAGGACTTGCTGAGTATATATAGGACTGTCAAGAGTGACTTTAGATTTTGGACTGAACTGGAAAGACTCTGCTGCCAAGGATTGAGCACAAGACAGCAGAAGAGGCTTGGGTCGGAAGGCAGAAGGAAATCTTGAGTTTGGCTTTGAACTTGATGCGTGTAAGATGCCTTTAAATTACCCCCATGGAGAGGTTGCATGGAGAGATGGAAGGGAGCCACTGACTGACATAAACGCCCAAGTCTCCAACATTCAGATGACGAAATTGAAGCCATGAAGATAATGAAGTTGTCTGAGGAGAGACTAAGGAAATGCGAGCTTAATGAGCTCCAATTTGGAAGGGACAGAAAGAGGAGGGTGAGCCTGCAAAGCGTATTGAAAACAAGGGATGTATTGTATCATTGAAAACAAAAGGAAGAGGTTCTTGAAAAAACATAAAATTCTTCTGACGTCAAGTGAGATTGTGATTGAAAAATACCCTTTGGATTTAGCAGCTTAGAAGCCACTGGGGACTTTCGGCAAGAGCCCTTCTGAGATGATGATTATCTAAACCATTATCTAAGTGGCTGATCAGGAATTTGAAATGGAGGTTACAGATGACTGGTTTGAGAAGGAAAGATAGCACAGGGCTGCAGCTGGAGGGGGGTCCAGTAACCATGGCCGTGATTCTGGTCACTTCACGATTTCACCTCCCCCCCCTTAAGGCAAGGAAGGGATTCTATTTCGTTTTGATTGACTTCTCTTTCTCTTTCAGCTACTCAGTAGTAAACTGAGTCCTACATCATTTTGATAAAGCAATCAATTGAATTTAGACCATAGTCTGACACACAGCAAAACCTCAACTATTATTTGTTCAAGAAGAGACAGAAGGAAGGGAGGGAGGAAGAAAGGAAGGAAGGAAGGAAAGAAGGAAGGAAGGAAGGAAGGTAGGAAGAGAGGGAGAAAGGGAGGGAGGAAAGGGGAAGGAGAGAAGGACAGAGGGGGAGAGGGAGGAGAAAGAAAGATTATATACATGATATGTATGGCTGGGACATTAGCTGTACACCAGAGATTGACACATTGTAATTGACTATATTTATACAGAAGAAGAAAGAAGGAAAGAAAGAAAGAAAGAGAGGGAGGGAGGGAGGAAGGAAGGAAGGGAGAAAGAGAGAGAGAAAGGAAGAAAGGAAGAAAGAAAAGAAAGAAAAGAAAGAAAAGAAAGAAAAGAAAGAAAGAAAGAAAGAAAGAAAGGAAGAAAGAAAGAAAGAAAGAAAGAAAGAAAGAAAGAAAGAAAGAAAGAAAGAAAGAAAGAAAAGCAGGAAGGAAGGAAGGAAGGAAGGAAGGAAGGAAGGAAGGAAGGAAGGAAGAAAGAAAGAAAGAAAGAAAGAAAGAAAGAAAGAAAGAAAGAAAGAAAGAAAGAAAGAAAGAAAGAAAGGAAGGGAGAAAGAAAGAAAGGAAGGGAGAAAGGGAGAAAGGGAGAAAGAAAGAGCAATATACCTGAATCTCTTTATCCTGGAGGGTGAGTAAATGGTGAGAGAGGCAATTGTCAAAAAGAAACATTTAGGCAACTAACAGCATAAAATACTTAACTCATGCTCTCTTCACAATGGTTTCCTCCCCCTAGTGAGGAAAAAAAAAACTCTGGGGGGAAAAATGTCCCCAAACTAAAGTTTTTATAGATTGCAATTTTTATGATCATACCATATAAAGTAAATTTTGAAAAACCAATTTGAGATGGACCAGCCTTTTAGAAATTACTTAAGGCAGTCAGAAATAATTCTGTATAGAAGCTAAATCCTTGAAACAGTGCTAAAACAATTTATGTCTATTACTGAGACACACCACGGCTGTCAGGGTCCTGGAGGGCTTGGTGTGTGCAAGCAATCACACCCCTGTGCTCCCTCAGGCTTTTCCCCTGAGCACTGGTCTCCTGGTCCCATTTGAGTAACAGATCATCACCTGCGAATGGAGAAAGGTGACTCATCCTGAAAGCTCTACCCAAGTGTGCTTGCCTGGTTTCAAACACGTGTATGCTTTATTTCATTGCTTCAAGAAATCTGAGTCCTTGCACCCAAAGAATAGCACACAGCATCCAAGTTTCACAGTTGCAGCTCTGTCATCCTGAGCCCAAACATCATACCTTTGTTTATACAGAGCTTATAAAATCTCCTCACATTCCTGTGTTGACTGAACTAGAAACATAAATTGTATTGCTTATGTTTCAACTTAAATCAGGAAAACATTGTCCAGTGGACAGATTGTATTCATTGTTTTGCCAGGTGACTTGGAGCAGATTCAAATCATCTCAGGATGTTTCAGTGTCTCACTTTTGGAAAAGGAAAATTCATCAAACTTATGGTCCCAGCAACTTGGTAAGAACTGATGCGTTCAAGCGAAAATCCCTTCAGGAGACTGGTTTTCTAAGTTGTCAGTAAAGAGCTGGTCATTTATCAATTGCCTGAGGAAGACCAGTGCAGATTATTCGCTCAGTTGTTTTGGCTTTCAGCCAATCTGGTGTGGAGCAGGGAGACAGTTCAGTGAAGGGGTTAAGCAGGAACCAAGCAGCTTCCACGAATAAGAGCCTATAGACTCAACATTCCGCTTCTGACAGCCATGCACTCAGCTCCTAAACTATTGTTGATCTGTTTGGTCCTTCACCCCTCACCTCATCTTCTTGGATGTGACAATGGAAATATCTTCTTCAGTCTTGACTTTTATTGTTCTTACTAAACCAGCAACTTATAATGGAGTCTTGGCTCATTTGACTTCTGGCCAGTCTAGGAAAATGTCAGAGCACCCCCGTCCACCAAGCCCAGAACGTCCCCCTCCCCCTCCACACCCTGGATCCACACCTGTCCAAACCTGGAGCAAATGACTTTCCCACCAGCCTTTCTGAAAACCCTATTAATGCCATTTCTTCCAGAGTGACTGCTGTCAATTAAATGTCTAAGTTCAAGTTAATACTAGCAATTAGGAATTTCTTGCATGAAATTTAAAACCTTCAAATTCAACTTTTTAAAAATGCTAATCACGATAGCTAATATACTCTGTGTGTCTTGGACACCCTTCGGAAACAGGAGTTCATCCACCCACCCCAAATCTGCTCTGGATGTCGAGGCTGACGACGCTCACACCCGAGAAGAAATACGCAAAGATGTGTTATTTATGTGATCAGGCTCTTTAGGAAAGCAGAGCGAGCCTCCCAGGTTGGTCTGAAACTGGCTTAGAGCAAGGAAGGGAGACCGGCTTGAGGCTGTTACTGTGGGTGAGCTGGGTAAGGATTTCAGGGGCTTGTGTAATTTGAATCTCCCATCAGTTCCAAAGGAGGGACCACCCTGACTTTCTAGCCAGCTTGCCCAGATGTGAGGCAGAAGGGGAGAAGGGAGGAGTGAGGCTCATGAGCTGTCTATAGTCAAATGTCCAAAGTGGATTCAGACTGTTTAGCACATGGGGGCAGGTCCTGTGCTAAGGACTTTACGGGTCATCTCATTGGATTCTCTCCTCAACTCTGTGAGGTAGCTGCTTAGCCCCATTTCACAGATGGGAAGGTCAATGTTCAAAGTCCCAGAGAGGGGTCATGCTTCCCCAGACCAAACTGGACAGTACAGAGCCAGGACTTGGACAAATGCCTCAACTTTGGCTTTGTGCAGACTGGGTGGGCAGCCTCATCCAGCCTGACAACTGGCATGGGACGAAACTCATGCTTGGGTACCCTGCCACCATCAGTTTGTCAGTACACACACAGAGGGTGAAAACCACACTTTCAGTAATAAACTTGGTGGGGCAGAGTCCAGAACTTGGGTCGAGAGCTCATATTGGCAAAGCACGAAGCCCTCAGGCACTGAAATCAGAGACATCTTGGGTTGAACCCTGCCTTCCTCATCTGGGGAAGTTCAAGACAGTTCCTTATGTTTTTGAGCCTTATTATCCTAATCCATGAAATAGGAACAACAGTATTTACCTTTAAGAAGGTTTTTGTAAGGATTTTAGAAGTGTCGAATATTGAAGCCCTAATGTTCATTGAAGTAGCTATCATTACCTTGATTTCTAGGGTCTAAAATGGATCAGTTTTTATATGCTAATTACCTGCTAATTAGCACATAGAGCAATTTAAGAATCTAGACGCCTGTATTGTCCTTTTCCTGTGGCCTTTGTTGAGAGTAGACTGGATGCTATGTATGCCTACACAACCATTTTAGCATTTCTTATTTTCATATTCTGGAAATAAGAATGTTTACTGGCCAGATGCTAGAAAGATGGCATCAAGTAAACACAGAAAGACACAGACAAGTTCTCCAAGAGCTATCAGTGACTTGTGATTCACACTCCCACTGCTGAAAACTCTTTCCTAATCTAATCAAATCCTAATTTGTCTTGATCCAATAAAGGAAGAAAATTAGGAATTTTTTTTTGTTCCAAATGATTTCTCCTTCTCATTTGATAATAATTCCTTGGGACAGATTTTGTGATGCTTCCATAAATCTAATTCAAGAAGACAATGTTGCATTGTTCATTAATTTCATGAAAAACACAATCAGATAGAAACCCCAGGGAGAAATTGAATGTCAATGTCCAGAAATGAAGCTGGTTTCTCTTTGGGGTGGCTCATATCCCAAGGTGTGCCTCTATTTTGCCAACATAATTCTTATTTCTTTGTGGCTTTCCCATGTTTACAAAATGCACCATTAGTTAGTCTCCTGAGATGACGTTGAAGCATAGTGAGGATAAATGACTCAGAGAGCCACTCTGCAGGGTGGAGAGAGCTTTGATAGCCTGGGTAGGGACCTGGGTGTACTGCTCACTAGTCATGGGAGTGTGGGTGAGTTCTTACTCCTCTCTGAACCTCTGTAAAATGGGAATGATATTCTGTAAAATAGTAATAGTGTTCTCTCGTGCTGATGGATGCTCTGAGGATTAAGAGACGTGCAGAGATAAAGGTGTCTAGCCATTTGCCTGGCACATAATAAATGTTTTGAGGCATGCCTCTTTTAATTGCAAGTGACAGAAACCTAAGTCAAACCATGTTATTAAAAGGGGGAGTTGATTTTGTATGGGTCTCCAGGGTGGGTTCTCTGGATGGCTTAAAGCCAGTCTTGGTTGACAAAGTCAGTACTGAAGAGAGCTGATCAAGGCCGTGCCTTGTCTCCATCATTCAGCTCTACTTGCCTCTTTTTGGCTTCATTCCTATACAAGTTCTCTTTCCATGGTTGATAAGATGATCACACAGACCTCTGGACTCACAACCTCACAATTTACTAATGCTAGTGGCATTGCCCATACAAGAATCCCAGTGTAGAACCTGATTGGCCCTGCTTGGCTCAAACGTCCGTCTCTGCACAAAACACTGTGGCTAGGGAAATGTGGTACACTGATTGGCCAGCATGAATTAGCATCTCTGAGTAGAGGGCAGGTCACTCAGATCATGGAGTGGGAAAGAGTGATTTCCCAAAACAAGAGACCCCTTTGATACCTGAAGAGGAGAATGAATGCATAGCAAAAACTTTAGGACACAATTTCTTCCCTAAATAAGTAAATGAATCACTAATTGAGAATATTTCCCTCCATCCTCCCTGCTCTCTAGACAGTTCAAACCACCCCCCCCCACCCAGGCAGAGCGAGCTAAAGCAAAAGCATGAGCCAATCCCCACAGACCAAACAAAATGCCCAGTACACGATTTCTGGTAGATTGTCTTGCAATTTTCTAAGCAGCTAAATACAATTTCTTCAGTGAACTGGATAAATAGAAGAGCAGGTTGCATTTAGCCAGAGAAATGATAGGGGGGTGGTGGGTTTTTTTTCCAATATTTGAAAAGTAGTGACATGTAATAGTCTTGGCCCACAATCTTATGGAAATTCACATAACAGTTCCCTTCCTCTCATAAGCAATTTCCTTCCTGACAGGCTTAAGTGGATGAGTAATTGCATCCCTGCTGTCTTCTTGAGGATCTGAGCAAAAAGTATCTTGGCACCAGTACGGCAATCTTAGAATAGCGTCTGATCAGAACAATTGTAAAGACTTAAATTCAGTCTCTGATGCAAACATTTACCTAAAAATATAAGGTTCCTCAATCTACAATTCACACTATGGGGAAGAGTATGATCGTAGCTGAGTGAGCAAAAAGATTATCTGATTTATTACGACTAACTTTCAAGAAGTTATGTAGCCAACTGGGAAAGCCACGATGAGACCCTTTGAGCCCCAGGATGGGTGGCTGGAACTTCCATGGCAGATAATGGCTGATGAAGGTGCTGGGGAAAAGCATCCATGGGAATGATGAGTGATGTTCAGAGAACTTGGTCAGCACTCAACTTTTTATAGCAGGTCTGGGATGAAAACAAAGATTGAGACACACCCTCTGTCAGCCACTGGAGTGAGTCACCAGGAGTACACACACCCAAGGGGCTGTGTTGGAGGGGGATGCTGTGACCCTGGGAGCGGTCACATATCCCCTTACCTGGAATGCATGTGCTGATGGAGCCCTGAGACCGGTCCCCCAAAAATAAAAGGATGGGAGGGGGAGGGTGTGCGTCTCATGCTGTCCCTTCCTTTGTCATCATTAATCTCCTCATGATGCCTTTGTGCCCTGGCAACTCTTTGGCATAAGCCTCACTTCACTGACATGGAAAAAATGGGGCTCAGGAAGTCAGCCCAGGCTGTCAGCTGTGACTGATGGCTTAGAAGGGATTTTGTATTTCCAGGTTATCGCTGCGATTGAATAACAGTGGAGAGGTGGAGATCACGTCATCTGGGGCTCTGAATTCCCTTCGGCAAGTAAGCTGCAGACAACAGCTTGAGCTACACAGGTTTAAAGATCTCAAGATAATTTCAATACATAAAATAACAGACTAGTAATGATTCAGTGCCTAGAAAAAGCCCTTGTACCTAGTAGGGAGTTTGTGACCGTTAATATATAAATGAGGGAATTTAGATCCTTTTTCTCTTCTATCAGTGTTCCAGAATCACAAATATTATCAGGTTTAAACTAATTGGCCTCTATCAGCACCTTTATGGGGCGCCAAAAACAACCCATGAATTCCTCTCCTCTTGACAGCTGAGGAATCTGAGATATAAAGGAATTAAGTGATTTGAAGATAACATTCAATAAATCCTGGACGAGATGGACAGAAAATATATGTCTGACTTCCTGCTTCCCCTCCTGAGACCATCCTCATTCTTCCACTGTTTCCATCAACTTGCTGCTTGAAGACACACTGTGGTACAACAATATGCGTAAGAACCTTGATTTGCGAGACGTGACCTGGAGCAGACCTGTCTCTCAGTCCATTAGGGATGAAGCCAAGAGAAGTGTCCTTCCTCCTTTCTCTTAAGTTGAATCCTCACTCCCCATACCTTCTTTGGAGATCATTACACTCCTGGTAAAAGTTCATACTAAATCGGCAACTTTGAGTGGATTCTTGCTTCAGCCAGCCACTCTGGGCAAATGCCAGAGCCTACCAGCCTAGCCCACCCCTCCCCCTGCACCTGGATCTGGATTTGTCCCAACCTGGAGAACTGGGACAAACAGAGACAACCTGGGAGAAAGAGCCAGATGCCCTGAGAAGATCGGCAATAGGTAGGACCTCAACCCACACCTGCCCTTCCCCACCTTCAGCAGAAGAGCCAAAAGGGTCTCCAGAGAAGGGAAGGGAAGTAGCCTTGTACCATGGCTGAAATCGTGCCCTGAGTGCGCCCAGCTCACCAAGGACCCTACGCATCTCCACATTCACAGAGAGCACGTCTAGGGAGGGGTTGGTCTTTAGATCATGGAACTGGTTTTCTTGGGTTGTTTGGTTTGTGAGTTTCAACAGGCAATCTCCCTCATCTGTATCTGAGATGGACTGGACCTCCAGATTAAGTGAAGGATACCAATCTATGATTTAAAATGGAAGCAGTCAATGTGCTTAGCTCTGGAAAGACGTACTTGGAAAAGAAAAGGAGTCAGGAGGTGACGGGGTCTGATCATTATAGCAACACTAAATTAATTGCCTTTTGAGTAGTATTCTTTATTATGTCTAGTGCAGATGCTGAGCAGTTAGTCTCTTGCCAAATAATTGTTCCACCTTGGAAATTTAAGAAACTCTAGATGAAACAGACATTTTCAAAATCCACTGTTTCAAATCCATACTAGATACATGAGCTTGGACGAACAGATTGGATCTAGATTTCTTCATCTGAATTATGATCTTCCTGATTTCTCAGTTTGTTTGAGTAGTAAATGCAATCAAGTTTTCTAGAGCCTAACGCAGTGACTGGCACATAGAAAGTTTTCAAGATGCTGATTGCATTTCTCTTTCACGTGCAACTAAGTTCTTTTTCCTCTGATCTGGTCTGGAGGGAGATGCGCTCCTGATAACACTCCCTCGCTGCTGTGTGATAAAACCAAGTCAGCCCCTCTCTGGGCCCTGTTCTCCTTCTTCATAAGGAAAGGATGGAGTTGAATCATAGCCCAGATTTATGTAGACTGCGCTGTTTTGTTTCTCTCCAGAGAAGATGTCTCTCACAGTGAGGTGCTCAGAAGTTTCTGTTCCCTCCCAGTTTTATTCTTCTTCCTCCACGTGTGATGTGTGGCAGTACTTTCTCATGCTTGCGGCCACGATGCTATTTCTTTTGCCTAAAACCCACAAGAAGTGGGATCTCTTCTTCGCCACATGCACACACGGGAAACTGTGAGAAAAGGTCCTGGACTTCACCTTCCCCTTTGGAACTCCTTAGCCCAAGGGCAGTCAAGGATAAGGAAGAAGCTATACTGCTATCAAACCAAGTGCAGAAAGCAACTCACTCATTATTTCATTCATATTTCATGATAAGCCCTTCCTCTGTGTAGGCTGACTGAGACCATGGATCAGAATGCCTACCTTTCAGCTGTGCAATTTTGAGCAAGTTACCTGACCTCTCTGTGCCTCAGTGTCTGCATCTCTGTAAAAGAGGCATTATAAGAGAACTTGCCTCATTGAGTTATTGTCAAAAGGTTAAAAATGTTACAGATGTCAAGTGCTTCCAGCAGTGCCCGGCATATGGGAAACGTGCTCCTGTTGTGTTTGCTGTTCTTTCTGATTACATTGTTCTGTGCCAGAGTCCTTGCTGATGACCAAGCCATCAGTTAGACAACAGTATGGCCCCTGCTCTCAAGGAACTGGCAGCTTCACGAGACAGACAGACTTGTGCACGTGGCTCACTTCAGTGCGTGATCAGTCTGCCGGTCAGTTCTAGAGTTCTCACCATGTCCTAAACACTATGCTGGAGGCTCAGAACACAAAGATGGACACACCATGGTCCCTGACTACATGAGTCTGGGAGTCACGGGGAGGCCCAGGTGGAGTTTGGGTGCTTTGATTTGAATGTGAAAGTGCCAGATGCGAACCATACGTGTGACCTTGAGCCAGTTCTTTAATCCCTACAACCTTCCATTTCCTTATCTGTAAAATGAAAAGGCCAATGGCACTGACCTTTAGCTTTGGGTGAGATGTTATGCTTGAAGCTCTAGCCCAGGACACAGCCCAAGGAGACTCAAACAGCTCCTGCTGGGTACTTAGAGCAAAGGGTGGGGAATGCCGTGAAGGCGGTAGACCCCAGGTGTTACAGAGGAACAGAGGAGGCACAGAGGAGGCACACCCCATTCAGACAAGGATTGCTGGTGAGACTTTCTGGAGGAAAAGTTCCTTGAGGTCACTGACAAAGAATAAGCCAGCACTGACTAGTGTCAGAGAAAACTCCAAGTAGATAAATCATGAGATCCAGAAAATACTGTGCGGATAGACTCCTCAGCAGGGTTCTCCCACCGTGGAGCTACCTGCAGGATAAAACAGCTCTCTTTCTAGTTCAGGTCAAAGAAAGTTGAATCTTGAAGTTTAAAACCTTGATCTTGTGTCCATTGTCCACAAGGGACCAATCTAGCTCACCTGCAGAGCCAAATCCCCCTGATTGTTTGCAACACTAGAACTTAGTGGGGAGGATGGAAGATTTGTCCCTGGGTGTCATCATCCCTTGCTACCTGCACTTGATAAGAAACCGGACATGGAATAGAGACAGCTTGGCAAAGCTAGTTTTGAGTGGATCAAAGCTGAGCTACACCATACCCCTCCATGCCATTCCTCAGAAGCACAAAATTAGGACAGCTAGGACACACAGTATGAGGCAGGTCAGCACATTCCCCCATCTAATTAGCAAAGTTGAAAATTCTGGCAACTTCTCCCTAGTCCCAGGAGAATCATAAGGACAGACTACAATTACATCCTGCAGACATCCACTGTGGAGGGGAAAGGCTGACATCCAACATGCATAGGATACCTTTGAAAATAGAAAGTCAGTTTTCTGCAACAAATGACCCCAGGAAGCAATGTCACCCCCAGACTCTTAGCTCCTTCATCTTTAAACTAGAAGTCACGTCTGGGAAGGGTACTTAGAGAGACCAGTGGGGATGCAAGCCTGTGTCCTTCAGGGGATTACTTGACAAACTCAAGAAAATGTGCAAAGGAAGACTTGAATCTGGCCAATGCAGGAATGCACTTCTGTTGCCCCTTTCTCAGCTTTAAGTGGTCACCTGTTTAGGCAAAAAGATGTTGTGATTTGCATTCACACAAGAGTTTTGTTTCGTTTGTTTGCTGGAGCACTGGCCTTTACCTCCTCTCACTGGTTCCTCAGTGAACGCAGCTGCAGTATGTAAGGGGACCCAGGAAAACCCAAAGGTGGCATCTGCTTTCCTTGGAAATAGCTCTATTGGATGAAAAACATCAGTCCCCATCATATATGAATTTACAGAGAAAACTTGTGGATGTGCGCAGTTTTCACCCAAAGGTTTGTCTCTTTCATGGTGATTTTGTTAGCTTCTCCTGGTCTGTAAATGTTGTAATGACTGCAGACTCAGTCCTGGGCACACTTTTCTACTTTCTTTATCTTCTTTCCCCAGGTAAAATCATATATGTCCATGGCTTTAACTGATCTATGATTTTCTCTTTCATATTAGTCAGCAAGGGTTAGGATAGGCTGTAATAACAAATAATCCCTAACCTCAGAGGCTTTAAACAACAAAGGCTTATTTACCTTACACACAAAGTGCCCTTGGGGTCTGGATGACTCATACTGTTGGCTTTCTTCCATGTGATAGTTCAACTTTTTCCTCTCTGACCATTATTGCTAAGGTTGGAGAAAATTGGGTGGTTAAATCTCACACAGGCAATTAGTTGACTGACCTGCAAGTGACATCACCTCCACTCACTTTTGGCCTGCCAAATCAAAGCACACAGTCCTACTTCATGCCTGCCTTTCCATCACCACCCTGTGGCACTCACTCCTCTCTCACTCTGTCATACCAGATTGAAGATCTCCAAAAAGTGTTGCATCCCCCACGAAGACTTCCCAAAATGTAGTTGACTGTTATAATTGTTCCCCAGTGAATCACATCTCCCTGTTCTTGTGCCTAAAGCCCCCTCTCACATTGACTTTGAGCTTAGCCATGTGATTTGCTTTGGTCACAAGACAATAGAAAGTGTGATATAAGCAGATACGTGTTCACTGGGGCTTTCTCTTCCTTGCTGCTCTTTGGAACCTTCAACCCAAACTAGCTTCCTAAAAGAAAAGAAGCCACTGAAGCAGAGATGAAGCATCCATTTGAGGACCTCTGAAACAAACATCCTGCCAGACACTAGACATATGAATGGAGCCATTATAGACCCTCCAGGATGCCAGTGAGCTTAGAGATCTGCCAAGCTAGCCCTGTGCAGAAAAGCAGCTGACCCAAAGAACTGTGAGAAATAATACATGTGTGTTATTTACGACTGGTTTGTTATGCAGCAAAAGCTAACAGACACACAAGAACTGTCTTGTTGAGCAGGTTCTTTCTCTTAGTTCTTTACCACACTGGTTCCCTTCTTATCTTTCAGAACTTGAGTAAAATGGCAACACTTTTGGATCCTAATCATAATGATAGCTTTACACAAAATCATCAGCAATTGTTCTGAGATATATAGCTTCTGGTTGGCTGGAGCTATTACACGGCTTTTGCTAAATCCCTTTTATTAATCTAGGTGACAATATTTATTGTACCCACTGCACTGTTCACCTCCATCCCTTTTATGCAGTAAAACCACTGTTATTCCTCCATTTTTACTTTAAAATTTCACATTTTGTTTCCCTGCCTGCCATGTCAACAGATCTTTCTAAGATGCTCGATTTAGTTTAATAAATGTTTCTGGTTATCTATTCCACAATAGACTAAGCACTGAACACTTACAGATAAGTAAACCATAGTTCCTACACTTGACAGGTTACAGCCATGGAGCAAACAACAAGTGAATAAATGAAGTGCAGAAAGCAGGATGCTTGTGACAACAGAAATACGAGCAGGGCAGAGCTAGCAGAGATGGGAGAAACGAGTGAGGGACAAGGATGCGAGGAAATGCTGCACCTACTGACTAGGGCTTCTTGGAGGTTGTTCTTCAAGCTGTACTTTAAAGGATGAGAGATGGACAAAACAGGAAAAGAGCATTCCAGGCTGAGAAGAAGACCATGAGTAATTCAAATTGTTACCATACACAGGGGGCAGGTAACAAGGGTAGGGGAGACTTTAGGCAATCGTGTGTTACTGGAAAGTAAATTGGGGTGGGCAGACTGAGCAGGCGGGGGCAGACGACTGCAGGCAGCTCATGCCATTTCAAGGGATCTGGATGCTTCCAATGTCCTCTTGCACCTCCCTTTATCACATGAATTACAGGGCCAGGAAATGGTGAGTTATCTGCAGCTCGACCACCTCTGCTCAATCTCCACCACCTTGACAGAGAGGTTTTCCATCTGCCTTTAAGATAACAACGTCCTGCTTGCTGACTCTGTTCTCTCTTTCTCCTCTACACCAATGCCTCCCTCTCTCCACACCTCCACCAGCGTA
Source organism: Vicugna pacos (assembly GCF_048564905.1). Lineage (NCBI taxonomy): Eukaryota > Metazoa > Chordata > Mammalia > Artiodactyla > Camelidae > Vicugna > Vicugna pacos. The sequence continues at coordinate 111,800,406 of NC_132988.1, read as the reverse complement.
TCCCCCCACACCAGGCACGCTGTTTCTCTTGCCATTATTGGTTTCATCACTAATGATCCCCTTCCTCCTCTCCTCATGTGTCAACTCATAGCACAAATGGAACAACTCGTAGATGAGAGCAGACATTCCAGACAGAGGCCAAGGTGTGATCAAAGATGAGTACAAGCTGACTTAAGGGCAGGATGGAGGCTGGAGTGAGAGATGATGCCAACAGTGATTTTATTGGTTGAGCTAGAGTCAAAGGTTCGTGTTTTGGGAGCATTAAGTAGGAAAAGACGGCCATAGTCAAATGTGGTGGACCTTGAATAATAGGCTAAGAAGTTTATATGTCTAGTATGAAGAAACCAAGAGCTTCTGAAGACATTTCACTGGATGATGCTATGTTATGCTGGGTGGAAGGGAGAGGGGTCAGCCACCGTACTGGTATAAATTGCATGACACTGGAATAAAGAAAACTGTCATCTGAGCAAGCATGAGATGAAGGGACCCAGAAAGGATGGAAGAGCAATCATACCGTGTAAGGAAGTGTCATCATGCTCTGATTACGTGACAACAGTCATGTGTGGTATGTCCGGTAACGTGATAAGCCTTTCACCTAAGTTTGCTCATTTAACCTCATTAATCCCTCAGAATAGCCACGTGGCTTAGACTCTGTTACCTCTGTCTCCCAATCAAGGACTGAGGCCCTGGAAGACTCGATGACTTGAGCAAGCTCACACGGCTGGTGGGAGATGGAATGAAGCTTCAAGTCCACAGTCACGTTATGACATTTGGAATACTAATCAGAGAACACCTCCAGGCCCCGTGACAGGAGGCCCTGGCCCTCACGGGTCCCACACAGCCCTAATTTAGACAAGCTTTTCCCCTTCTATCTGTTCAGATAGAAATCTGTACTTGGCTCACCTCCCACCTGCAATTTCACGTCAAAATGAGTTTTCTTTCCACATTCTCTTCTTTTGAGATCCATCCTCTATCCCTGTCATTAGTTTTCAAGTTGAAAGTGACCACAGAGGCCCCTTTGCCAGCACCTCCTCTCTCCTTTTGCACTTGAGTTACTATGATTTACTGGTTGCAGCCTCCCTGCTGATGGTGAGAGGGGGGGTCACCTGTCGTCTTGAAGGAGTCCGTTAGAGGCCAGTTACTGCTAAATGCAGTTATGTCCCTCCCGTGATGCTTTCTCTCCTTCACACCTGCAACCACTTTCTCATCCTGTCTGATGCTGCTTATCCCTCAGGCATCCTCTGTCCTGCCTCCATCTGTCTTGAGCCGGTCCAGGCACTCACCCTGTAGCATGACTTGCCCACCTCACCCTGGACATCTCTCTTAGTTTGCTCTTGTGCCCCAATTTCTCACTTTCTAGCCATGAATGTCCAAACTCTCCACTTCTTTCAAGTCCAGCTGCCTACTCTCACACCTGGATCTTTACTATTTCCCCCCAGTTGTCCCTTGTGACTTATTTATACTTCATGTGTTGTCATTTAATGAGGTTGACTGAATAATGGTCCCTCAAAGATGTCCACAACTTAATCCCCCACTACCTGTGAACATGTTACCTTACGTGGTAAAAGGGGCTCTGCAGATGTGAATAAATTGATGGCTCTGAGATGGGAAGATTATCCTGGTTTTTCTGAGTAGCCCCAATGTAATCACAAGGGTCCTTACAAAGGGAAGAGAGAGGCAGGAAAGGAAGGGAGCGATGCAATGGGATGATGTGATGAATGAGAGGGACGAAAGCCGCCGCTGCTGGAGAACAGGGGTCATAAGCCGAGGAAGCAGGACAGCTTCTAGAAGGAAGAAAAGACAAGGAAATGGGTTCTCCTCTAGAGCCTCGAGAATGGAATGCAGAGATGAAGAAACTGAGGCCAAAGATTGTGTGGGCAATGAAGGATGAGGTTAGATTTCCCTAGCACCAGAGCCTGAGCTCTTTTGTGAAGCCTTTCTTCCCCGGTAGGCTTGCCAGAAACTAGATAAGTCTATGGTCTCAGTGAAGTAGAAGGTCTTAGGTCTTCTGAAGACCCTTCACTGAGGGTAGATGCCTCTCCTTATTGTACTTGTCATTCTACCATCTATAAGTTTTTGCATATCTGCATCCTCAGGGTTTAGCACAGTAATCAGCAGTAAATGTTGACTGAATAAGTGAATGATGATAATAGCCAGTGGTTATTGCAAGTTCACTATTTGTCGGGCACTGTTCACTGAATCTTTCCTGGCCTCAGTCTCCTGCTTTACAAAGTGGATGGAGGGAGAGTTAGGTAGATGGGATGATTGGATGGATGGATGGACAGTTAGGTAGACGGGATGGATGGATGGATGAAGAGAAATTTGGATGGATGTTTGGATGCTTGATAGGGGATCATGTGTCTTAATATCTAGAAGATTTTTTACCAAAGTACTGAATCTGATTGTAGCTCCCCTCCTTTGTGTGATTGCAAGCACGATCAGCAGAGTGCAGAGCTGGGGTTGCTCTCTGGAGAGTCTTGATCCAACCATTCTGGGAATTAAGAAGTTAACTGCCCAGAAAATGCTTTAAAAATACAATTAGGAGGAAGTTTCATGAAGAAATAACAAACAAATTGCTGGACTCTGTCATACTATATGCATGTCTCTTTTTTAGGGCTTTTTTAAGTTCAAATTTATAGCTTTAAAAAAAGTTTATTGTTTAGCTAACTATTCCTCACAGTAGGGCAAAGCAAGTAGATTATAGGATAATATTTTATTCACCCCTTTATTTCTACTATAAAGCATAGAATCTGAAATACATTGTTTTTCAATAAATACCAAATAAATGAATGAGGGAAAGAACTTGATTACTACCAGTGCACATTTGAATATAGAGAGTTTATAAACTTGTCATTCTTTCAACAAATGCTAGTTTTAAAAAGCCTGCTATCCCCAAGGCCCTGTCCTGCTCACATGGAGGGATGTACGTGATACTTTCGAAGCCAGCATAACTTTGTATTGGCTGCACATGGAGAAACTGAGGAATCAGGTCACTGATTAAAGAGTTCCATTAACACAGCAAACATCTACTGACCACTGACAGCATGCCAGTGAGTAGTGGGGACTTTGCGAAGAGCCTGGAATTTCATGCCAGGGACCACGTATGGTCACTGAAGGGCTCTGCATAGGGTGCTGAAATCGGAGCTGAGCTGCAGAAAGAAAGGGAAGAGAAAATGCGATTCTCCAATTGAAGAATAGCTGAACATTTCCTCCCGTAAACTCTGAGCCACGTGTGTCTATATTGTCTCTGTTGAGTTCTGCTTGATTATCTAAATCTCAAAGACGAGAACTTTGCAGTATCACTGCGTGGTAACGGAGAACATATACTCTGAGGTCAAAAAGACCTGATTTCATGTCCTGGCTGTGCTTCTTATTAAGAGAACTATCTTGTGCAAGTAAGAATCTCTGAAAAATGAGAGAAATAATAGTACCTCTTACACAGCATTACAGTGAGAATTAAATGATGTAATAAATGTAAAGGACTAAGTTCTATGCACGGCACATAGTAACCACTTGGTGAACACCTGGTAACCGGAGCACAGTAGACACTGGGTGGATGAGGCTAATCAGTCTTGGGGCACCTAACGTGTGACAAGTACTCCATTCCTTGCTTATACACATGTACTTAGTGAGCTCTATAAGGCCTTTTCTAGGCGCCAGGCACTACCAAGGACTGCGGTCACAGCAAAGAAGACAAAGCAGGAGCAAAAGTCCTTCCCTTCAGGGGCTCCTATCCTGGTGACACTTCTTAATCCTCATCATGTGCGTCAGTGTCCTCCTCTGTGAGTTGGTAATACGAGCTGAACTTTCCTCCCAGGGTTGAAAAAGGAATTCGGTTATTAAATGTGAAGTGCTTCAAACAGCATGTGTCACAGCATAGGGGCTATATAAGGACTTGCTGTCTAAACAATAGCTATTCTTATTATTATTATTAGGATTGTCCGCTTTTTGTATCCCTGGCACCAGCTACAGAGCTAATTGTAAGGATTATTATCTGTCTTTTACAAAGAGGTTGCGTAGTTTTATTAAAATAAACAATTTGTAAAGGCAGAGCCAGAACTTGAGCAAAATCTGTCTCCAACATTAATACTCTTACCCACTACAGACATTCCCAGTTCCCTCTCCACCTGCCCTTGAGAAAGATTTATTTTATATGCACTGACTAGTATAAACAATTATACCACACACGTCCTTTCCCAGAGTCATTTAAGTTCTTAATAAATGGGTTTTCCTGATCTTTCAGTGATGAATGACAGAATTAGCAGCATCTTTGGAATTTTTACTCCCAGGCTGACTTCATTAGCCTTGTTCATAGACCAGGCAGGGCAGACAATGTTAGGTCCTGTAAAACAAGGAAAGAAGTTCTCGTAGGATGCAGCAGCTTGCTCTGATTACCCGTCTTGGACCACGGAAGCCTCTACTGCAGCGATTTTGTTAAGTGTTTTAACACGAACCAGGGAGACAGCTTTGGAGTCTTAAAGTACAGAAAGGGATGGGGTTTTGTTTGTTTGTTTTTTGCAAAGGGACTTTTAAAAGTCTGAAATTTTGTTGTTCTTTCTTTCTTCCAGTAACGAATAGCATAGACCTTTTCTCTGAAGACAATCTGAAATCCCCTTTAATCTACAGATTAACACCTCGTCAGAAATTACATTCTTTCTCTGATAACAGGGACAAATAAGACAAAGATCAATATTGTGTGAGTTGATGTTTCTCAAAGAGCGAAGTTCAAAGGTGAAACTGAAAACTTTAGGGAGGAAATATGCCAAGTACATGAGAAAAAAGTTGAAGGACGAAGGAAAAAAATGGATTAATAGAATCTATGCCAAGGCAGGAAATCAACCTAGACATATTTTATTTAAGCCTTTGAGTTTCTGTTTGGGTTGAATTCCAATGGCTTTGAACTTTTTCAAAAATATCTAAAGAAATTTCTTCCAGGATGAGGATGCTTGGTGGGAACAGAGGAATTCAATGAGATCCATTAATTATTTCCGCTCCTGAAGTCTTTGTTAAAGTGTCTAGATGCTTCTGGTAAATGAGACTCTGCTGCTGCTTAGAATGTACCTGAGAAGCTTATTAAAACTAAAGGTTCCCTGACCATACCTTAATCCTGCTGAATGAGAAGCCCAGTGCAGGGGGGAGGTCGTGTTCTCAACAAGCCCTTGAATGACTCTGCAGCAGGTGAGGACATTCTATTTCATAATCTTTCCGCACGGGTCTAGTGGCCCATTTTGTGGATGGGATGTCTAAGAACCATAAAAGGGAAGTATCTCACCCTGAATTTTTTTATTATGGTAAAACATACATAACATAAAACTGACCATTTAACCATGCGGTGAGTGTGTAGCTCAGTGGCATGAAATACACTCACTTTGTTGTGCAACCATTTCCACCAACCATCCCCAGAACTTTTTCCTCCTCCCCAGCTGAAATTCCATACCCATTCAACAACAACCCCTGTTTCCTACTTCTCAGCCCGCAGTAACCACCCTACTTTCTGTCTCTGTGATTTTGACTATTCAACGGACCACATGTAAGTGTAACCATACAATATATAACTTTTTGTGTCTGGCTTCTTTCATTTAGCATAATATCATCAAGATTCATCCATGTTGTAGCGTATATGCAAATTATATTCATTTTTAAGGCTGAATAGTATTCCATTTCATGCATGTATATATCACATTTTGTTTATCCAATCACCCATCAATGGACACTGAATTTGAATTTTTAACCATCTTGGACCAAGGACATGAATTTCACTTAGAAATCTCCATTCTTCCATCTCCTTCATGGGGTTGCCAGATTTATCAATAAAAATTTAGAATGCTTAGTTGAATTCCAGGTAAAAATGGATGTGTACAGTTTGAGTATAAGTATACCCTATACAATATTTGAGACACACTTATAATAAAAATTATTCATTTTTACCTGAAGTTAAAATGTAACTGTGTCTTGTATTTTATCTGGCAATCCTGTGGGCCACATTCAGTAAAACTGCAAGTAAGGAGATTCCTGCCTACTTGGAACCTTGAGTTGCCAGAATTCTCATTTTTGAGACCTATCTTAATCAAGATAAATGTAAACAAACAGAAGTGTTGTGTAAGCAAGCAACACTGGTGCATGTCTTCTCTGGCTCCAACGGTGCACATTGCACCCTCTCCTCAAACCTGCAACCACCACCTCCATCTTCCCAATAAGGAAACTGAGGATTGCACGTGGGGAGTCCTTAAACTCACACAGATGGTAAAAGTCAGAGGTTTAGCTCAAATCCAATACTCTCATTCTTCAGCCCAGTCTTTTAATTTTATTTTTCACTTTGAGTATAGAAATATGATAGGCTATGGGGGACAAGCACCTTCATTCAACGCTGGAGGGGATGCAAGTCATACAGCCCCTAGAGAGAGAAACTGAGCAACACCCAGCGAGAAAACCTCAGTGTAGAACGTTTGCCCACCAACCCAGCAATCCCCGTCTGGGAATTTACCCCAAACGTACACTGTCAACAGTGTGAAAATACATATGCACATGATTATTCATTGCTTTACTTATAATTAAAAATATTGGAAGCTTCTTAAATGTCCAAATATAGGTTATCAGTTGAATAAACTATAAGACATAGACATAAGAGAGTGTTATGTGTCTAAAAAAAAAACGAATGAAGAGCTCTAAGAATTGATATGGAGTGATTTCTGGAGATAAGGTTAAATGGTGAAAGCAACATGCAAAAAAATCCATCTTCTGTGTGAAAAAGAAGAGGAAGTGAGAAACATATGTCTGCTTATCTTTACAAAAAGAAACACAGGCAAGATTGAGCAGACAGCACTGAAGTTGGTGGGGGGAGGACTGGGTGGAGGGAACATGGGAGAGGGTGACATTTCTCAGTGTACATCTTCTGCATAAACTTGACTTTCCGAACCAAGTTCATTTTCTACATATTTTTTAAATAATCTTAAATTGACTAGGATGGCATGGATGAAAGAAAGCCTAAAACAGAAAACAACCTAAAATAAATAAGCTTAAATGTTTTTTAAATGAACACAAAAGCCATACTGATGGGGTGCAGGAGATGGATAATGAATTTGAGTAACTGTGATGCAGTATGTCACTGTGTGAAGTAGAAAACAAATGTATGGTTACCAAAGGGGAAAGAGGAGAGGGGCAGATGAATTAGGAGTTTGGGATTAAAAGATACACACTACTCTATATAAAACAGATAAACAACACAGCCCCACTGTATAGATAGGGAATTATATTCAATATATTATAATAACCTATAATGGAAAAGAATCGAAAAAGAATATATATACATATATATATATACACATATATATATATATGAATCACTTTGCTATACACCTAAAACTAGTACTTGTAAATCAACTATACTTCAGTAAAAAGTAAATAAAAATTGAAATATTAAAGTACATTTTTTAGAAGTATGTCACTGTGTACTTTTAGTCTTGAACGGGGTTGAGAACTAGGGAGTGACCAAATTCCTCTTAGTAGTTTTATTTTGCTCAGTGATACAGGTGAAGCAATTTTAAACTACTTTAGATGTATAATAGGATTGAGCAAATGACTAATGTATCATTGATGTTGTTGGGACCCAAGGTTTTCACTCAGGAAGAAGGGAAATATAAACAGGGAGTGGGGAAAGGCAAGAACAACCACCTGGACTGGAGTTACAGGTTTCAGTCAGTGCACCCTCATGATTCCCAAAATGTATATGTATGTGTGTGTACATGTGACTGCACACACGTGTGTATACAAGTGTGTCAGTGACACGCTAGAGACAGCCAAACTGACTCATGGGATCTCATTGCTAAATTTCAGACATCCTGTGAGCCCATTGTTAACACAACTATTATTAAAATTAAATTATATAAATTTTAAATGAAAGAAATTATATTTAAAATGAAGTTAATTAATATGCCAAATTCATAGCACCTTCAGTATTTCACTATTACTTATGCTCTTGATGTTAACTTGCATTTATTGTATCTGTTCCCAACTCCACGTTCAGTGACCATATGATAATGGTAGCTTAAAATTGGATGCAGTGGGAATATTTATACCATTGAAATCAGTAATTACCACAAAGCAAAGTCCTATTTGTTTTTGCATCTGGCTGTTAAACATGTTCCAGGATGCACTGTGTGTGTGTATGTGTGTGTATATGTAAGGATGCACACATTTTCTAGTTCTATTCTTATTACTGCAACTTTAAAAATTCATATCTAAGAACTGGAGAAATACAAGAACAAGTTTTGTTCACTTGGCCTTCATGGTCTGCCTCAGTCCTTTGGAACACCCATTCCAGAAGAACAGAACCGTGTTTATTTTGAGAATCACTTTATCTTAAGCCTAGATAGAGCCTGCCACAAGGTGGGTGGTTGCTGAACTATTTGCCAAATGGGTGAAAGACAAATAAGTGATTAATCATTCTCATTTAAAAATTCAAAGGGGTCCCTGATTTATCATAGTTATATCAGGCTGATCCTACCAAGAATCCCAGGCTTCTAGCCAAATTTGAGTTGAACAGACCACTCTCTCCAGAAGTGTAAACAGAACGTCACATGAATTCATGGGTTTCTACACACAGGCTGGTCTCTCCCAACTGCCCTTTCCACCAGTGCCACGAAGACTAAGGTATAAGGGTCTGTTGTGATCACTGCCAAATCCCCAGTCCCTAGAACAGTGTCTGCCATACAGTAGTCCCTTGATTAGTGAAAATGAGATTTCTTCTGGCAGTTCTTCTCAAAAAATGAACTTGAGCCTTTCCCCCTTTTGGATCAGCACTCTGTTCACTCCATCAGCACTTACATACACAGCCATCGTCCCTTAACTATCATCCCTGTGACTTTGGATAAATCAAGGGAAGTTATTCATGTAAAAGAAAAAAGTTCAAAACCCAAGAATTCAAATCCAGTGAATAATACTCTTTAAATCAAAGAGATTATTCATTAAAAACTAAAATTGGCTGAAGGACAAGTCACCTTGGAGAGCTAGCCAGGTCAGGTAACACAGAAGGCCCACCCTGTGATTTTATGGTCCACAGTCTGCTTACAAACTCAGAGTTCAGCCTCCTCTGGACATGGGATCCGTGGCAAACCCTGTACGAATGTGAATCGCTACCATTTATGTGGGCTCCCTCCCTGTTTGAGGATAGCTCTGACCTCTGATATTTTCCCTGCTGCTTCCTTTGCAAATCCTTCAAAATCCCATGTCCTCCCCCAGGATCCTGAGGACCCCATCCACTGCTTAGATGCTGAACTGCTTCCCAGTTGAGAGAGGCCCCCACACCCCATGCTCCCTCACTCTCTTGTTGCACTGGAAGAGGACTTCAGGGCATAGAAAAGAGAAGAACATGGAGAAGGTCTCATGCTAACTAGCTTCACAGCCCGGTATCAGGACCACGGGCACAGGAGACACAGTTCTGGAATTGACCCTTTGGTGTTCCTTAACACAACAAACCCAGCCCGTGTCTTCTCTTTCCCACAAAAGTGTCCTCTAGGAAGGAGAGAGCTTATTTAATAAGCACCATCGAGCACTTATCCTGTTCTAAGGGTATTACAGGTATTGACTCACTTTGTCCTCGAAAACAATCCTATGAATTAGCTACTAATTATGCTCACCAAATATTTCCAGCTCTCCACCTCCCAGGCACCTCCTGAGCCCTGTAGTTGGGTAAGTTCATGTAACTGGTTCCTACCAGTAAGATGTGAGCCAGGTAATGTGTGTACATTTGACAGCCAGACCCTCCAAAGCACCCTTTTCCCTCTGCCATGGGTACCATGCCAATTTCTCCATTAAGAAGCAGTTTCTCACACATTGTACCCTTGCCGCAAACCTATAATACAATCTCAATTTCCATGATGAAGAAACCGACGTTAGGAGAAACCAAGTGTGTTTCTCAAGGTCACATGGATGATAATAGTTAGAGATTGGGCTCTGATTCAGGGTTTTTTTTTAAACTTTACTTTGTAGAAACAGGTGGGTAATTGTAACAGTGAGCTTCTGACAAGGCAGAGCAGAGCCCAAGCCAATCCTCCATGAAAATGGAGAGTCACAGAGATATAAATCTTAGCTGTTGTAAACCACTGAGGTCTAGGGGTTATTGCCTGGGCCTCTCCTGACTCATTCTAGGAGGCAGATCCTAGAATTGTCCTGTTTTTGAGGATGAGGAAATTGAAGTCTAGTAATATTAAGAAACTTGCCCAAGGTCACACAGCTAGTAAGCAGTGGAGTTACTACTTGAACCCAGATGGTTTGGGAAAGAGTTCCTCTCACTGCTATTTCAGCTGGTTTATCACCCAGCAGGTGATGCTGCCCACAGCCCAGCATCCACAGAGACACTGCAGCATCTGCCTGTGATGATCATGGAGGAAGTGTGTTTTAGGGCTGCCATAAAAAATTACCAAAACCTGGATGGCTTAAAACAACTGATATTTGTTCTCTCATAGTCCCGGAGACCAGAAGTCTGAGATCAAGGTATCAGCAGGGCCATGCTGCCTCTGAAGGTTCTAGGGGAGAATCCGTTCCTTGCCTCTTTCAGCTTCTGGTGCCCCACGTGCTCCTTGGTTCATGGCCACATTACTCCTTTCTCTGCCCCCATTACCACATCGCTTCCTCCTCTTCTCTGTGTGTCTCTCCTCTGTGTATCTCTCCTCTGTGTATCTTTTAAAAGGACACTCGTCATTGAATTTAGGACCTACCTGGATATTCCATTATGATCTCCTCATCTCAGGATCCTTGATTTAAGGGTGTTTGCAAAGACCCTATTTTCCAAAAGAATCACATTCTGAGGTTTGGGGTGGACACAGAGTTTGGGGACACTATTCAAGCCAATAGCGAAGGGGAATGCCAGACACCTACTGAGGTCACTGCCTCCACCATCTTTCCCAGAAATGAGTGGACATTGACAAAAATAAAAATTTAAACTCCGAAAGAGATTAGAAAACTGTCAAAGTCACACAAAGTTGGAGATGGGGGTTGGGGAGCCCTGAACAGAGGGGGAGGAGAAGGAATCAGGAGTTGAGCCCTTGACCAGGTTAAGCCACTCCACTTTTTGAAATCACAGAATTGATGAGCTCTCACTCTTTAAGTCTCAGTCCCCTTAGACTCCTTCTTGTGTTAGGCAAAATTCTGCAGCAATGGGTATCCACTTTATGTCATAGGCTTGTCTCCCTTTCCCACTTGGAGGGAAGAGCTGGGATCCAGCTGGTGGTCTTCCAGTTTCCCTAGGGAAGAGTAAATGGGAGCTCTTGCCTTATGACCAGGAAGGATGTAACTACTGGGTCCTAGAAACAGAGACAGGGAAGAAGTTTCCTCAAGAACTTGGCCTGCAGATGCCGTGTTCGGTTGGACTTGCCTGTTCTCCAGAGTAACCTTCACTCTCCACTGTCCTGTACACAGCCAGATCACTCAGTTATCTTCTGGTCCCACAAAGCAGTACAGTCTGAGCCTCCTTGGGATATATAAAATTAATGTACCTCACCATCAAGAGAATTAATTTTTTTCTGAATATTCTTGTCTGGTCTACATTAAAAATTTGTAATCCTACTCCACATTAAAAATTTGTAATCCTGCTCCTCATGCAACTGACCTCATTTCTTGAGCACTAATAACCTTAGCCATATTATGCATTTGTTGGTCCCTATCCTCTCTGCCAAAATCCACCCCCTCCTTCCTGCCCTGAGTCATATTACAATGGTTCCAATATTGAAGGGTCCCATGCCCCAAGAGTTACTCTCTAATCACTAGGCTTCTTTACTCACCACAGTAAGGAAGACCAAAGAAGAGTTTCTGTTACCCCTTGATGCCAGAGATTTTTTGCCACCTGCAGGATTGCACTGATAGCGAGATGGCTATTGCAGAGATGAAGGGACTGTCCTAAAACCAGACAGACCCAGGCTCTGCATTTGACTTGTTGAGAAGACTTGCATAGGGAAACCCCAAGGCTTAGCGCTCCATGCCTTCATATCTAAATAGAGATAGCCACAGCCTACTTGTAAACATTAGATGATAAGATGGAAATGAAATCACTTCTTATGGTGCAGAAGTACAAATACACAAGATTGCTGCTATTTTTCAACCTGTGCGCTTCCAGTACCTCCTACATGAAGTGATTCTTCTTTCCACATCCAGGACTGCCAACAAATCCTTGGTTTCTTCAGTTTGCAAAAGCTGCTGACAAAGCCCATTGGAAGGCACATGTGGGTAATCAGAGACAGGACTTCAAGGGGGAACACCAGTACCATCATCAGTAAGGTTCTGGTGCGTCTTCAGGAGAAATGCTTCCTTCCTGCCCATCCACCCCCAGCAATTGCTCTCAAGTTCCCCTCAAAGAATGATTATAACTCGATCCTCAATGTGGCTGCTCATGTCAATGATAATCATCTCCATCGTCTGTAACTGTTGAAACCTGCTGAATCTCCATCACCACCCACCCTCAGAATAGGAATAAGAATTAAGCACATCGCCAACAGATGTGACCAAATAAGGGAGAGGAAATATAGGAATCCACAGTGAACTCTTCCTGCTGTGCATTCCTCCATCTACTTTACTGCGACATGGAGAGATACAAATTAAAGAGAATAAACATTTATTAATGCCTTCCATATGCCACCATTTCTCTTAACCCCTGTGTATCAGCTGGGCTTGTCTAGAGAAACAGAACCCAAAGAGACAGAGAGAGAAAGAGACAGAGAGATCTATAAAAGTATATACATATATAATCCCTATGCATGCGTGTGTATGTGTGTATATTATTTTTTTAAGGAATTTCCTCATGTGATTGGAGTCTGCCAAATCCAAAATCTGTAGGGCAAACCATTAAGCTGGAAATTGCATCAGGATGTCTACGTTACAGTCTTGAGGTAGAATTTCCTTCTTCTCCAGGAAACCTCAGTTTTTTGCTCTTAAGTGTTCTTGGATTGGATGGGGGCCATCCATATTATTGAGTCTAGTCTCCCTTACTTAAAAGTCAATTGATTATCAATGCTAATCCTACCTACAAAATATCTTTCCAGCAACATCTAGACTGGTGTTTGGCCAAACGACTGATTGGGAGATAAGTGACCATCACTCCCTGTGTGGAAGGCTGTGGTAGACCGTCAGTGTGGGGAAACTGAAGCTCCAGGACGTTAGATAATCACCCAAGGTGAACCAACACTTGTGCAAAGGGGAGATAGAATGTGACCCTAGATGAAGTCCGCTCTCTCCACTCCAGCATATTATGCTCTGGGGAGACAACTGAACTTGTAAAATAGGCAAACTACAAAAGTGGCCCTAGGAAAAAGACTGCCTGGAAAAAAAGTATGGCTAACCCTAACAACTCACTTCTTTCCTAAAGGATATGATATTAGTGGAAAAAAGAGTTTGACCAACTTTACTGTACTGCCTGGGTTCTTTAGAGTCTTGCTACCTAAACTTTAATCTCCAGACCAGCAGCATCTGCATCACCTGGGAGCTCGTCAGAAATGCAGAATCTCAGGCCCCGTTCAGACCCGCTGAATCAGAAGGATCATTTTAGCAAGAGCTTCAGGTGTATGCATTTTCTCTTTCTACATAGCAAATTACCATAAATTGAGAGACTGAAAACAATACTCATGTATTAGCTTCCACTGCTGTAGGTCGGAAGTTGGGGTGGGGTGCAGTACAGGGCCAGGTGATATACTCAGAATTTATAAGCCCCAAACCAAGGTATTGGCCTGGCCTCTCTTACCTGAGGGGTATCTGCTTCAAAGCTATTCAGATTATTGGCAGGAATCATTTTCTTGTGATCGTAGGACTGAGATCTTCACTTCCTGGCTGGCTGTGAACTGAGGTCCACTCTGTGCATCTGCATTTCTTTTCACATGGCCTCCCCCACATTCAAAGCAGCAACAACACACTGGATCCTTCTCACCCTTGGAATCTCTCTGACATCCAGTGTTGCCACCAACCAGCCAGAAGCAGCTCTCTGCTTTTTAAGGCTCATGTGATCAGATGAGGCACATCCAGATAATCTCCCTGTCTTAAGATCAACTGTGCTGTATCATCAAACACAATCACCAGAGTGGTATCTCCCCATATTTACAGGTTCTGCGGATTAGCCTGTATGATATGTGTTTTTTTCTAGCACCTCAAGTAATTCTCCAATTCTCAGTGAAAACTGACCTGATATTCCACAAATTTAATTCAATTCTGACACTATGTATCTGGAGACAGTCCAGGTTGTCATCTGTGCTTCTGATTGACCAGCTATAGATAGGAGGTTCCCACAACCTCTTTCTCCTCAGGATCAATTAATTTTCTAGGGCAGCTCACAGAACTCAGAAAAATATTTTACTTACTACATTACTGTTTATTGTGAAAGGATATAACTCAGGAACAGCCAGATGGAAGAAATGCATAGGACAAGTTATGTGGGAAGGGACACAGAGCTTCTATGCCTGCCCTCTCCATGCATTCCACCCTCATGCTCACCAACCCAGAAGTTCTCCAAAGCCCTTCCTTTTGGTTTTAACGGAGGCTTCATTACATAACATTGATTGATTAAGTCATTGGCCATTGGAGATTGATTGAACCTCCAGCCTCTTTTCCCTCCCTGGAGGTAGGGGTGGCGGGGGCAGAGATGGGGAGACAGAGTTCCAATCCTCCAATTACATGGTTAGGACCCTTTGCCACCAGCCCCCATCCTTTGGTGATTTCCAAAAATTACCTCACTAACATAAACTCAGGTGAGGTTGAAAGACATTTGTTATGAGTATTAAGATATTTTCATCACTCTCGTCATTTAGTAAATTCCAAGGGTTTTAAAAGCTCTGTGCTAGGAACAGGGACAACAATACAAACTTGTATTTCTGATTATAAGTCACAATTATCACAAGTGCGACATCTTTAGGAGGCTGGGGGGCGGGGGGGTCATCCTTGAACTCTGCCTACCACACCGATGATTTTCATGCACAACATTAACAACTGAGAAGTGCTATTGAGACTTTTTAGAATTGTGATTCACACTGTCAGTTCTTATAATCTGTGGCATGAGACCCTCACAATTTGGTTAATAAATGTAGCTCATTTTAGATCATACTTGCATTATCTCATTTAACTCTTCAAACAGCTTACGTATGGTCATGGGTACTTCCCTTCTGAAGATGAAAAAGACTCAGAGAGCCTCAGTGTTCTTAAAAGGTACAGGACAAGTGCACAGAACAGCTGATATTTGAACCTGAACTCCTGCTTAAAGTCAAGTGTGATTCCTCCCTTTCTCTTTCCTCCCGATAATACTTCTATACACTTAGAGAGACTAGCTTTGGTAGATCATTGGGAAAGCAACTCTGCTATTAAACTCATTTTTCTGATGGGTGAAAGACTCATAGAATAATTAATTAAATAGTTTAGTATTTAGTGAGCGATTTGCTATGGTGCCTGCCTATCACCCCTGACAGCAGACAGGGCACTCCAGGAGTTAATGGCTCAAGGTAACAGTGAGGGGTTCTAACCTGGTCTAGGAAACTCAGGAAATCCTTCCAGAATGACTTGCTTCTCAGTCGTTAATGTTGTCAATTCAAAGAGAAGGCACCCAAATAGCATTTTCGAGGAGATATTTTTGGATCAAGGGCCTTTCCTGTGAAATCCTTCAAATCACACCCCAGGAGTGATGTGGGCATAAATAGAAGCTGCCTTGGAGAAAAGTTGGGGATCTAGAACTCGGATTCTCAACCAGGCATCAGCAGCTGTCATTGGGAATATCATGGACTACCTCGGAGCCTCAGATTTCGTAAAACCTTGGTTGTTTTTTTAAAAGCCTTGGTTGGTAAATTAACTTTATGATCCTTCTGTTCAAGGATCCTGCCCTAGGGACAGTGGTGAGGTAGGTGAAAGGGGATGTTCATGAAAGGAGGGGACCAAATACCTGGAAACTGTTTCCTGAAAACTACCGCAGCCCTGGCGGCCCCAGGCCCTGCTCTGAGCCCACAGGGCTGGGTGGACAGCTGAGCCTAAGTAGCTAAGCAAAGCCAGGAAAGCTGGCAGCATCAAAGGGAGCCAGGAAAAGGTGGCCTGGAGGAACTCTGTTGACAACTTTTACATGGTCCTACCTTGAGCCTGGAGGGCAACTGGGTTTAGCAACGGTGTGGATCTCTTCCAGCTATGGGACTCCAGTCCTGCTGAAAACACAACCTGATCCTTCAGTGCTCACCGTCAGCCACTTTCTCCTTTGACATTTTAACAGCCCAAATGGAAAACTCTTGGGGACCCAGTTACAAAGTATGGTGAGTCATGTCATCAAGTTAAATGATGCCACCTGCGTACTTTGTTTCATCTGGAAGTCTTCTAAAGTCTGTTTTTTTTAAAAAGGAGTCTGAACAGCTGGCCACCAGATGCCAGTCTCCAACCCTTGAGTTGTGTTGGCAGCTGATAATTTAATGACAAATCCTCGCTTAAGCTGGTGCATAGTTAGTTCCAAGCTGAACTTTTATTATTATGTGGCATTTAAATCCAAGACTAGGGAAGGCATAATGGAAAGAGGACAAAGGTGGGCCAGGAAAACAGTCCCAAAGATAGGGTAGCTAGGGCGATTAAAAGTTTTAGAAGTTTTAGTTTAGGACCTTGTACCTAGATAAGTAAACGAACGAGAATAAATATATAGATATATATATATATAATATATATATTAAAATATATATATAAAATATATATAAAAATAAGGCTTGCTTACAGGTAATAATTCAAAACAAGTACCAAGTCACAGTACGTTTCAAGACTTTCTAACACTTATCAAACATATATCTTTGATACAATGAACTGAAGACAAAACAAGGCACATTTGAATACCAATAAATAATCATAAGTTTTCCTTACTACTGCAGCATTCAGTTTTCTAAAGAGGATATACAAGTGGGAAAGAAGAGTCAGAATTCTCAAAAATAACTGCAGAAAATATTTTCAATATTTTTTTCTTTTTAAATCTCCTTAATTTAGGTATAATTCACATATAAGAAAATGCAACCAACCATCTTACACATTATGATTCAATGAGTTGTGACAAGAGTCTACTATTGTAGTCACCACCACAGTCAAGATATAGAACATTCCCATCATTCTCCAAATTTCCCTGCAGTCCTTCTCCGCAGTCCCTTTGCTTTCGATCTTCAGACCCGCCCTGGGTCCAGGCAGCCACTGATCTGTCATCATAGATGGGCTTTCCAGCTCTAAAAGTGCTTCTAGATGGAATCATATAGATAGTACATTCTCTTTTGTATCTGGTTTCTTGGGTTCAGTGTAATGTTTCTGAGATTCGCCCATGTTGTTATATATATATATATACACACCATCCCTTCATTCTTTTCTTTTTGCTCAGTACAGAGTAATACTCTGCTGTGTGGATTTACCACAGTTGGTTTGTTTGTTCACCTGTTGATTGACATTTGAATTCTTTCCAGGTTTATTGCTGAGTAGTATTCAATGATATAAACATACTCTGAATTGTTCATCCACTTGCTCACAGATGGAGATTTTGTTTCCAGTTTTTGGTTGTCACAAACTAGGCTGCCATGAATATTCTTGTATTAACTTCCGCAGATAGATTTTTCATCTCTCCTGGGCAAATAACCTAGGAATGGAATTGCTGGGTTTTATGCTAGAGGTACAGTTCGCTTGATATGAAGGTGCCAACTGGTTCTGTTTGTACTGTTTTGCTGCCCTACCAGCACTGTACGAGAGCTCAGTTTTTACTCGTCCACTCTTGGCACCATCAGTCTGTAACATGTTAGCCACGATGGGGGTGTATAGTGTTACCTCGCTGTTTTTAATTTTTATTTCCCTGGTGACATGAGTTAAAGTAGGAAGAGAGGAAACTTGGATTCAGGCACAAAGATAGAAGGTAATGGGTAGAGTTACCATATTTTCCTGTGTGCCTAGGACAGTCATGGCTTACACCCAGTGTCCTGGTATCATTACCAATAGCAAAGCACCCCTTTCCTAGCTCAATCTGCCATAACAAAATTCCATGGACTGGGTGGATTAAAAAACAGGAATTTATTTCTTACAGTTCTGGAGACTAGGAAATCCAAGATTAATGTGCTGACCAATTTGGTTCCCCAGTGAAGCCTCTTTTCCTGGCTTGCAGATGGCAACCTTCTCTCTGTGTTCTTATATGATGGAGAGAGAGAGAGGAAGCAAGCTCTCTGATGTCTCTTCTTACGAGGACACTCATCCCATCATAAGCTGCCTACCCTCCTGACATCATCTAAACCTAAGTATCTCCTGAAGATCTCACCTCCAAATACCATCACATTGGGATTAGAGTGTCAGCATATGAAATTGAGAGAGGGGTCCCTCCATAGCAGTCTTCTGATTGGATTAAGTTTTGCTGTTCAATGTGTGATGTAGTCTCCTCTGTCTCTTCACAAAACCTTTAGTAAATGTACATTTTTCACCAACACATTTAAGGTTGTTGTTGTGTTTGTAATTCAAGTGCCAAGAGAAGAAGTTACCCAATGAGACTTCATCACATTCATGCTACAATAATTATAAACTTTAACAATATTAAAAGGCATATGACACTAGACACATTATATTATTGAACTGTTAGCTTTCCTCTAGGCTATTATTTTGGTTGGAGAACAAAGCTATAAAGCACACAGCAAGTTTAAAAAACCATGATTATCAATGAAAATATACTATTTCAAGTTCTGGTCATTTCTGAAATAAATCTGCAGATTTACTCTAACATTTAATTTTGACCTTTTGTGAACTGAAAGAATCACACTCTACAATCAGGTACAAGTTTGCCCATGAAAGCAAAATAAAAGTTGAGCCAGGGATTTTGTCCATGCCTGAAACCAAATCCAAGCAAAAATGTTTTCTTGACCTCCTTCCCATTTTCCTCTTTCATTCTGGCCATGAACTATAATCAGAATGTAACCATTTCCAAAATGTAGGATAGATAAACAAGATTATACTGTATAGCACAGGGAGATATGTACAAGATCTGGTGGTAGCTCACAGTGAAAAAAATGTGACAATGAATATATGTAGGTTCATGTATAACTGAAAAATTGTGCTCTACACTGGAATTTGACACAACATTGTAAAATGATTACAACTTAATAAAAAAGTTAAAAAAAAAGAATGTAACCATTTCAATTTCACAGTCTCTCCCTTCCCTGTTAGGATTCACAATATGATAACATCCAGCCCCAAGCATTGCACCTGGTAGCATTTCACAACTGTCTGAAAATGGACGAAAGCATACAGTCACACCTTAAATCAGCTTCGTACCTCTGTCCACATTTTCACAATGTAACCTTTCAAATGGTTTTACCCTTATGTGGTTTCATTTGGCAGGACTTTTTTTAAGTATGCACATAAATACAAGGTATTACGTGAGGCACCATGGGGATAATAGAAAGTTACAAGGAAGGTAAAGACATAATCCCAGCCTTTGAGAAACTTGTACTTCATTATGGAAAAAAAAAAAGCCACTCACATAAAGAACCACGACATTAAGCAGAAAGTGGTAAGTATCCTGTGAGTGAGATGAATGACTACAGCTTGAAAGCATTGGGTGTTCTTGCAGGCAGTGCTTTGCCAGGACAAGAGAACTATGCATGTCAGAATTAGTAGCCAAGTGGGGAATAAAGTAATAGCTTTGCAAGTGCCCATTCATACCACACCCTGGCCAAGGAGAAGAAAAGTTGATCTTTTCTCATGCTTAGTCTTGAAGCACAAGGTTTATGCTTCGAATTCCAAGTGAGCTTTGCTACTTTCCATCTCCCACCCACAAATCCACACACTTGATACTGTATCCACTTACTTAATCAACTGTATGGGCCAAAAGTCTAACACAGAGTGAAAGAATGGTGGACCCACCTCTGGGCAGATGACTTTTCCTGTTACTACATGGAAACAGAAAATTGAAAACCACACACTCACTGGAGGGCAGAGGAAGTGAAAGGGTAAAACAAAACAATTGCCCAGCCCTGAAGACAGAGGTTGTTCCCGGATCTACCACAGAATCAGACAAGCGCTCAAGCTGTAGAGGCTAGTGAACTATGGCCAGTAAATTTCGGTCTTGGACCAACCATACCAAATCTTGACCCAACTTTTTCTCCACTAGACCAGGAAAGGAAGATTATGGAAAGAGAAAACAGTAGTATTATCTCTTTCTTTCCCATGGGCTGAAGATGAGATGTGAGCAGATGGGCAGAAATATTTCCTTTCTCCTCATAAGTGTCTTTACCTTAAAACAGCCTCTTCCCAATCCTACCTTGTACAATATTTGTCCAATAATATGTGCTTCAAAAATAAACATTCTTTGAATCAAGTATTTCTTTGGAAAGAAATGGAATATTTTACCCCTTAGTGGAAGATTAATTGCACCCATGATACAAACTTTTGCACATTCTTGTACCCATATCTAATTTGGTAGACTCTAACACTGACCCTGGACTGGCATATGCCACTTGCTTTGGCCGATGAGTCAATAGCAAACTTGATACAATCAAAAAACTTGAATGAGTTGCATATTTCAACATCTTCTCTTAGACTAAAATTACCTGAGGACATGTCCAGACTATCCTAGAGAATGAAAGACATGGAATGGAGTCACTTGCCACAGTTAAGGACATCCTAGATCAGCCAACAGCCAGAAAACCACAAGACATAGGAGGGAGTGCCTGCCAAGCCCAGGAGAACTTCCTGGCCAAGCACAGCCAAGATCAATGGAACTGCCTATTGACTCACAGATCATGAGGAATAATAAATGATTGCTATTTTAAAAGTCACTAAAAAGTTGCTTTAAAAGTTGTGTTTTTTCTTACACATGCACCCCAACATTCACAGCAGTACTATTTTCAATAGCCAAGACATGGAAGCAAGCTAAATGTCCATCAACAGATGACTGGATAAAGAAGTTGTGAAATATTTATATAATGGAATACTACTCAGCCATAAAAAGTAATGGAATCATTCCATTTGCATTATTTCAAATAATGGACCTAGAGATCGTCATACTAAGTGAAGTCAGCCAAAAAGAGAAAAATATCATATGATGTCATTTATACGTGAAATCTGAAAAAAAAAAAAGGACACAAATGAACTTATTTACAAAACAGAGAAAGATTCACAGACATAGAAAATAAGCTTATGGTTATGGGGGCGGGAGGGATAAATTGGGAATTCCGGATTTGCAGATACTAACTACTATACATAAAACTGATAAACAACAAGGTCTTACTATACAGCACAGGGAACTATATTCAATACCTTGTAATAGCCTATAATGAAAAAGAATATGAAAAGGAATATATATATGTATAAATGAATCACTATGCTGTACACTGGAAATTAACACAACATTGTAAATCGACTCTATATCAATAAAAAAAATGAGAGTGAATTAAAACACCCTCAAGTCTTCTTCCAAATCTGTGATCCTGTGATCTACAAATAAGTTGTCTCCTTTCCAAATTTTGACTATTTTCAGTAAGCTGATCTGCCACCATATATGACCAAGAAAGTGAGAAGGGGCTTTCAGGTTTTCTCACCGTGACTAAAATCCACGAAAGGTGAGCCAGAGACAGCAAACTCAGAGAAATGGCTTCTGCCCCATCTGTGTCTCTGAGACCCAACAGTGATGAGCCCACAGTACACATCTGTGTACCATCTGACCATCTGGAGAAGGTCAGAACCTCCTGTGTGGCTGCACCTTGAAGTTGGGACTGAATTACAGTTGGCCCTTCATATCAACGGGTTCCACATCTGCAGATTCAACCAACCATGGATAGAAAAAATTTTTTTTAATTCCTGTAAGTTCCAAAAGCAAAACTTGAATTTGCTGCACACCAGTAACTGCATAGCATTTGCACTGAATTTACAACTATTTACACAGCATTTATATTGTACTGGGTATTATAAGTACTCTAGAGATGATTTCACATATACAGGGAGGATGTGTGTAGGTTATATGCAAATATTTTGCCATCTGATGTAAGGGACTTGAGCATCCTCAGATTTTGATATCTGCTGGGGCCCTGGGACCAATCCGCCTAGGTACTGAGGGGTGCCTGTATTTCCTACCACTCTCCATAAGTAACATTTTACTTGATCTTCAATCTCCAAACTTCAATAACGTCTTCCAAGAGGAAGATGAAGTTTCCCAGCAAGACTCATTTCTCCTTCGGCCTGTTGCTTGATGTCTTCACATGTTTGATAAAATTCAGCATAGACTTTATTATAAAATCCAGATGAAGCCACCTGGGTTTCAGAATATAATTTGAAACTTGGCTGCTCTATGTATGCAAAGGAGAAGAAATACATTCAACTATAAGAGCATAGAGCTTAATATATGAAAAACGTTCAAACTTTGTAAGCACGTTCAGATAGGGAAGTGGGTGTTTTCCAAGAATAACAACCTGCTGCCTCTAAGAGTTTAGAGTGTCTTTCTGAGGTAATCTGTGCTTATCTCAAAAGCAACGGATGCTAAGGAAAATACATTATGTAAGTATATGCTCTTTATTTGGCATGAAGAATGTGTTTTCACCAGCATTTAAGAGTTCAGGTCTGGGATCGGGGATATGGCTCAGTGAATGTGCGAGGTCCTAGATTCAGTCCCCAATACCACCATTAAAATAAAAAAAAGAAGGAGAAGAAAAATTCAGGTCTAGAACCAGACAACCTAGGTTCAAATCCCAGCTCTGCTGCTTACTGGATGTGTGACCTATACTTAGTCACCTAACCTCTCTGTGCTTTAGTTTCTCCAACCATAAAATGAGTAAATTGTTAGTGTCTCCTTATAGGATCATTAAAAGGATAAAGTGAGTTAATACATTCACAGAACACATAAAACAGTTCCTAGGACATAGTTAGTGCTCAACAAATGTTTGTAATTATTGTTGCTGTTGCTTTAAAATAGTAGAAGGAAAAAAGTCTCTTTTAAAAGAGTTTGTGGAATAAAGGAAGCAACATGTCTATGGGGAATTCTTCAAAATACCTGAGGTAGAAACAAAATATATCAACTAGAGCCTTCTGTACCTCTATTTATAGCTGCTCAAAGTCAGTATAAAAAACACATGGCCTGAGTAGAGGGCAATTTTGAGAAAAATGAGCTCTTGACCAGCATTTAGGAGATATTTACCCATCTCTCCTGAGGAGCAGCCTGGAACAGTTGATGTCAGGATAACAGCCTTGCTCTGTACACACAGTAAAACAAATGTTTGAGTATAGCGGAGTTTATACCAGTTAAATGCTAAGGAGAGTACTTAACTTGTAACTTGGAATTTATAACTTTCTTTATCCTCTGCTTTGAAGGTTGCTTGTAAAATCTAACAGTAAGCCATTGGACGATTTTCCTAATAAACGCATATATTTTTAAAGACGGGGAATAAATTTTGTTTTCAACATCTATTCCTGTCGCTAATCTTTCCATGGTTTCCAATTTATTTCGCCCATTAGCACACAATTAGCAATTTATAAGCCGTAAATTTATAGAAATGCTCACAAATGGCATTTAGCCAGATTCGTTTTGCAAGAGCAAGGAAGTGGGAAATTATGGATAATATAAAAGAACTCTCGTTTGTCGAGCACTCATTACTGTGTCAGGCCCTGTCCTGCATTCTTTACATCTATTACTCACCTCAGTCTTCCTAGAATCTTTCAAAATCGTTATCTGTATTAGAGTAACTGACACTAGCTAACACCGAGAAATAAACCCCCAAACTCAGTGGGGGAGTGCAATATAGATTTGTACGCTATTCAGTAACATCTGATGCGGGTCAGGCAGCTCTCCTGGGTAGCAATCTTCTAAGAGATGTCTTGGGATGCAGGGTTCCTTCTATGATGGGGCTCCAACACCTCTGAGTCCTTTGCTTCTTGCCATGTAGACAGGAGAGAGAGAAAGAATGTAGAGCAGGTACATCCATTTCTAGCTACCTCTGCCCGTAATCGACCCACGCTACTTCTGCTCGCATCTCATTGGCCTGAAATCAGCCACGGGGTCAAATGAACTACAAGGGAGTCTGGGAGATGGTAAGGAAAAATGCAGACAGTGGTAGACACAAAGTATCCGCCATAGTTTCCCCTCCAGGCACCAAATATCTATTTCCTTCCCTGTTTCCAAACACAGAACACACCTCCCCAAAGGGAACAACCTTAACTTCCATCTGGTCGCTGCAAGCAGCTCAAAATCCAGGACGTGCAGGTTCTGTGAAGTTCTTGTCATAAGTCTACATGTGGCATCTCTTGAACCAGTGTCCTAGGAATTAAAAGGAGAGTGATGGACAAGTTCACTTCTTCTCTCTCTCTCGCACACACACACGCACACACAAAATACAAATGGTATAACAGCAATAGGGTAACTACAATAAAAATTCCCACCCAAAAAAAGGAAAAACTGGGAGACACAAGCAGCCATTGATACTGCGTGTGACCAGGCAGACACGATAAAGGCTCTCTGCCTTGTGGGTGGAGAAGGTTCTGGACACAGCCCTGGGTCTGCTCTCTCCAGGAACCCCCTTGTCCGATTTTCTCCATGGCCAGCAGCTCTTCCTTCTGAGAGAGTCCCCGTGTCCATCTCTCAGGTGTATTTCAGGGAGCTGGCTCTCCAGGCAGACAACAGTCCGCCTCCTGCTAGTGGAAGAAGTGATTTTCAGTCTTTCAAGATATTTTTCATATGGGCTTATGGTTATTTTAGCAATACAAGTCCCTAGAAAAATTTGTGGGTTCCTGCCATTCATCAGATTTATTACTACTTCTCTACTCCCTTTCACTTCTGTCTGTAATTGAGCAATTTCCCCTAGGCTCATCTCATTCATGAAACACCTTGCCAAATGCAGGCAGTAGTGGCCCACACACACAACTATTGATTCGCCTGCCACCCTCCTCATCTCCCCTCAAGAGCTACAAGGTTACTTGGCACCTAGGCACCCCAAGTCGTGGCAGGTGTCAGTTTCACCAAATGTTTTCTCACCATAAAACACGGCATTGCACCTTTCTGGCCTTTGGCATCAGTTTCCTTGCCACCCACTCCCTGACTATGACGCCGATGCCACCATTAGGATTTTGTTAGAGCAGCATCCCAAGTCCATTACCAGTTTTGGCACTGGTCATGGGACATAACGCTGGGTGCTGTGATAAACCATAGTGACTCAGAAACAGGTCTTCCTAAGTACCTTACACATCGTGAGGGATTTATTAATATGACTGGAAAAGGCAGTACTAAGTGCACTTATGCAATAGGTTGTTTTAACATATTTGTATTTACTCTTTCACAATTAAGGAATCAACACGTAAAGAAATGAACACATCCAAGGTCACACATCTGGGATCCAAGTCTACGACACTTACCTGTGCTTGTACCTCTAGACGTCCCCCCAGCAGAAGCTAGAGCAAAAGTGCGCTCCAGCGTTTTCTTGTGCTTTTACAGCAAAAGAAATCTGAAACCTGACCGTTTCCCTGTAGTTTCAGATCCTTTCTCTCTTCGCACTTTCAGAAGTATTATTCTCTGTCCAGAGCGTAACAGTTACTTAAGAGGACTCAAAAACACAGTGGAAAATAATCCACAGGTTTTGAAATAATGAATGAGGTTTTTGTCTTGAAATCTGTTTGCTTAAGTTTACACAGTGAGCTTACTTAATGGATGGGGCCTGTGTCAACATTTCTATTCTCCACTGAATGGTTTATTTATTTAATGAATGTTTTCTGTATTCATTTAGGGGATTTTTTTCCATTATAACCATTCTTTAAATCTGGCCGAGGTACACACTGTTCTATATTTACTCTCTGTACAAGTTCCCTAATGGGAACATATATGCAAACCAAAATTGTCAAAACTGTTGGTTGATCTCAACCTATGCACTACTTTATTCATTCAGTAAATATTTATTAAGCACTTATTATCTATCAGGCACTGAGCAAGACCTGCTTTAAGATAGACCACAAATAATTTTGAAATCACCATTTTCAGTTGACCACACTTTAAGATGGCTGAAATTTTGATTTACAAATGCTTGTGTGTGTGTGTGTGTGAGAGAGAGAGAGAGAGATTAATGCCATTTGCGGAAGGGTAGTGGAAATAGTAAAAATTGCTAACCTTGGTTACAGACTTAATGCCAGAGATTTTATTCAGCTGCACGGACGGACTACAAAGCAAATATCCTTCCCAGAGGTTATAATTTGCATACAGGATGAAGGTTAAAATAAAACCAATGCAAATGACATCATTTTAGATATTTCCCCTCTTATGAATACATAACTTACACTAGTTTAAATTTTCAAACAGATACATTAGGAAGGAATTGTTTGGAAATAATTGTGTCAGCAAAAGTGATGTTTAAACACAATTTCATTAGCGTCATTGTTCCAGAAGCAGGGACTTAAACTTCTTCCAAGTGAAGTGATACCACTTAGTCTCAAGGCAACACTTTAAAAGGAAAAAACAATTTGAAGTCACACGTTGAGAAGAGCCGTGGATAAAAGAGAGAAATAGAACTGTTTAGAGATTTGAAACCTTTGCTTCCCATTTGCTCAGTCTGGGGTTTGCAGGAGAACGTCACCCACTCCCACTCACTACTAACGAGAGAGTATATTAGGCTCTTTGAAATGTGAGTATTATGGGAAGGATCGCAGTTGCTTTAAATTACAGAAGTTGGCAAGTGCCTGGGAGGAGCGGGAGGTCGTTTAAACTGAGAAAGACAGTTGCAAAACCCCGTACAACAGCATGAGCTCCAGGCTTCAAACGCGTTCCCGTGCGCAGACGAGAACCTTATTTTTCATCAAGTCACTTTTTGGGTTGTTTTGAAGCAGCTTTGAATAATAAACACATATTTCTGCTTTAAACTTTTTTAAGGGTTGCTAAATCCATGGGACAACCAAAGCAAGAAAGCCTCATGTTTTGGGGGAAAGTCTGATGACAGCAATGCCTAGAAAAGGTAAGCTTCTATTTTCATTGAATTTTTTTTCTGTTTTTCCCTCCTATATGGTCTCTGTCAACAATACTTACTGGAAGGATTTAAGACAGCTACTTGCAGAGAAAAAGGGAGCTTGCAGAAAGTATGTCAACAAATGAGAAGTCAGAGATCAGAAAACCCCCGCGGTAGCTCTTTCTCCTACTTTTCCACTCTGCTTGTGGCAGGAACCTCTGTGAACGATCTTTGTGTGAAAGATGCCATTTCGCTCAGAAAATGTGTGCGGGTCTTCAAAATCTCCAATCTGACGCGCCTAGCATTGGCCAGCGCAGTGATGGGCTCATTTACTGCCAGGGTCCGAGTATCATGTTTTCTTATCCCGTTATATGCAGCTCAACTTCTGGAGCCATGATCTTTCTATTAACTCAGAAATCTTCCCCATGGAAGATTTTAACGTCATTCCAGAAATTCTCTGAAGTATGCTTACTCTGACTTATAAACTTGTTTTGCGGCATATTTTTAAAAGTTGAATAAATCGTTTGACTTTCCCTTCGTAATGACACGAGAGAACATTATAGATGTTCTGTCCTGGGGGAAGAGAAAGTTCAGCTCCAAGTCTGTGAAGTCACGGTTGACTGCCAAGGCTATCATCTGAACGGGGTGATTGGGTCCCCTCGATTGTGCCTCGGAAACAGGTAGGGAGCCTAGAGGCTAAGATGTTTTTGGTTTTTCCTATGCATTGGTCATGCGAGAAGCATCTTGTGGTTTTAGGTGGAGGGGCACATAAATGTGAGATGTGTTGTTCCTGTTTCCCTAAGAAAGTCTCTGCTATCAGTGTTCCCATCTCTCCGAGGCAGAATTCCAGGTGCAAAAAAAAAAAAAAAAAAAAAAAAACTAGCTATCCACAGAAATCTGCAAATTCCTCCTGCAGGCTGCAATTTTTAACAGAGCCCACATCATTCCTCACGCACACATTTGTACTCACGAGCAGAGGTTAAAACAGCCTATGGGTTTGCTGGAGCCTGAGCGCTGTGGGACACCTTGTTGACCGCAGTCTGTGAAACCCACTGCTGCAGCAACTCTAGCAACAAGCCCTTTAGGCCTGGCTGAGAATGTGGGGTGCTGTGCCGGGGGCGTCATTCTTGGGGCGCCAAGGGCTCGATCTGCTTTGCGGTACCAGCTGTCGATGTTTCTGGAATATTGTTCCTTGTGTGTCAAATTCTAGTTATGGCAAGTGGATTACAGCGGCTCCCCTGCCTTTTGTGGTCTGAGCGGGAGGGAAAAGATTAAGCTCAGAGGGAAGGACTTGACTGTAGAAAACGGGGGAGGTGGCGGGCCGAAGCCGTTAGTGCCTTTCTCCGTCCGCAGTTGTCGGCGGAGAGGGTGAGGGACGTGCCTGCGCTTCCCTGTCCCTCTCCTTCCCGGGTCTTGCCTCCTCTCGCTGTCTCCCTCCTCGTCTGTCCACGCCAGCCATGCAGCCTCGAGAGAGGGAACAGTGGGTTGGACAGGCAAGATTATTACCCTCTCCTCCTTCTCGTCCTCTCGGCCATTCCCAGGCCGGTTGGGGTAGCCCCCACCCTATCTGGAGGGGGTCTCCAGGACCCCACCCCATGACCTCATCGCAGGCAGCGGGAGGGCTGGGATGGCCGAGGGTTGCATGGCGCCTGAGTGCACCCTGGGGATGGGTGCGGCCACGAAATGCGCAGTGTGGCATGACGTGACTGCCGGGGACGGAGCGCGCGCTTCCCGACACCGGCTCCCACCGAGGCTGGCGGCGTTTCTGGAAGCCAGACCCTCCAGGCCCCACCTCTGGGCCCGAGGAGGCCCCAGAGAGGACAAAAACAAAAAGTCAATTAGAGTTGCTAATGAAGCCCCAAGCCAGCTGACTCATCTGAGGCGCAGCCGCCGGGGTGGGGGTGGGGCTTTGTAATGAAACCTGGACAGCGCGCTGGAAAGGACAGGTCAGGGTTGTCCCAAAAAGGACGCTGATGAGAGGCCCAATGTGACCTAATCGTGCCTCCTCACCTCAGAGAGGCTGGGAGCGAGGCAACATCTGCGAGGGACAGATGGAGGGAGGCGAGCATTAACTAATGAGCTGCCAGGGAGCAGGGAAACCCTGCTGCCTGACCCTGCAAAGAGCTTGAACCGGACTTAGTCCAGGTTGCCAGCTACAGTCTCACACCCCGAGTCTGTGACCCAGGGCCCGAGGAGCCCGAGGCCGGGGAATCAACCTCAGGGGACCTGGGAAACAGACACCGTTGTAATTCAGTCTTAACTGCCTGTCCGCTCGGAGTCAGAAACTTTACCAAGGCTCTTTGAACATGACCCTTGACAGAGAGATGGAAACAGTCTAAGTGCAGAAAGTGCACGGAGAACACAAAAAGGGGCTTTGCAAAACAGTCCACTGAAATCAAGGCAAGCTTCTAGCTGCATTGGAACTAGACCTTGGAGGAGGAGTAAGAGGTCATGGCAGAGCCTAGAGGGTCAAGAGCACCCAGGCAGAGGCCAGTGAGGAAAGGCACAGAGGTGTAAAGGTCACGGCTGCTTCCAGGGGGGTGAGGAGGCTCCGTTTCCCCAAGTACACTTCAAGGAATCACAGTTTCATGGGTTATTAACAAGAGGATAACCAGAAGTATTTCCTGGTCAGACAAATCTGGAAAAGTGAAGAGCTGTGCCCCACAGAGGACCAGAACTCCAGCTCTAGGGTCACAAACATCTGACGTCAAATCCCAACTCCACCCCTTAACTGCCGTGCAAACTTGGACCCCTTCGATCATTTTCTTCTTCTGTTAAGGGAGGCTAGTTGTATGCATTCAAATAGGGGCATTTTGAGGATTAAATCAGAGAATTCATGAAAAGGGCCTTGCAAAGTGTCTGGCATAAAAGAACTCGGTGAACGTTAGCTATTCTCACTAGAAGTCCTTACTGCAGGACTTCTCATGTGCGTCAGTTTCTTAATGTGTCCTCTGTCTCTCCATGAATGGGGCGTTAGAATCTAATGTTGTCTAACTCACTAGAGTATGAAACTACTTTTTTTTTTTCCGCACAAAGAGTATCACACAAACCACAGAGCTCAGAGTGGCTGCTGGAAAACGGTTGAGTTGGCCCAGTGAGTTAAGGCCACATGGCTTTCAAGCCCATGAAGTTTCCCAAGATTTGGTTGAAATTTACCAGTTTCCACCAGCCCAGCCACGTCGTAAATTGTCTTGCATATTTCTATGAGAACAGAAGTCCAACAATTGGGATTCTCATGTCAAAGGAATTTGACTTTGAAAAAACAAACAAACAAAAAAAACTATTGTTAATTTTCAGAAGGAAGAGAAACGTAACAGCAAAGCCAATGCCTGTCGGTCTTGACTTTCACACCCGGAAGGTCAGCTTCTGCCTATCGTTTGAGGGCCTGTGTGCAGGGGGCAATGAGACAGCACAAGCTCTGATAAAACACGATCTCACCTTCAAAGAGTTATCAACTAGGTGGAGAAAATAAAATGTGTGTTCTCATATTTAAATGCAAAATTAGCTTTATAAGAAAGAACATAAGAGGGGCTCAGAGTGAATGAGAAAAGACCTCAGGTCCCTGGAACGATCAGAGCAATAGGTAACATTCTTTGACGTTTACCATGTACCAGGAACTGTGCTAAGTACTTGGCGCTAACCCATGTGTACCGTGTAAGGCTACATGGTGGGTGTTGCCCACATCATAGATGAACAAACTGAGCCTGAAGTCTTCCAGGAAGTAAGGGGCAAAGTATGGTCTCAAACTCAGGTCCATCTGATGCTCTGTCTCCCTCACCCAGGGAAGACTCCTCAGAGGAGATAACATGACACTTGGCCCTGAAGGAAGGCTAAGGATTGATGATGGTGGAAAGGGGGGCACATTCCAGATGATGAGAAGAATATTAAAAGCCTGAAAGAGAACAATGTGAGAAACAGCAGGAAAGCCACCCCGGCAGAGCAAAGCATGTGTCTAGAAAGAAGAGAGAAATGAGCTCAAAAGACTTGGTTGGAGGAAAAAAAAAAAGAACTTGGTTGTTGGAATCAGATCACAGAAATCCTTGAATGCCAAAACACAAAGTTTGGATTTTTTTAGTGGAGGAATCATTAAAATTTTGTAAACAAAAAAGTGACAAGAAAATAACTCCCTGGCAGTTCATTAGAACTGGAGTTGAAGATGATTGATTAATCAGTTTGTGCAGGAGGGGCAGAGACTAAACTCCAGTTAGGAAGTCATGTTTTGTCCAGGTGGGAGGAAGCGGTAGTTGCTTGCAAGGCACCTAAGGGATGGAGACGCTCATTGGGTCCAATCTCCTAAACCTGCTACCTCACAGCCTTGACCATCACAGCGGTCTTTCAAAGCAACAGCCTTGAGGCCTCTCTAAATCCAGATTTAAGTCTGTAAAATGGAAGAGGGTGGGAGTGGAAGAGACAGGAGGGGCTGGTTGACCTCTGAGGACCTTCTCAGCTTTCAAACTCCATGAACATAAAACTCCAAGCACTTGTATGGAAATATTAAATATATGGTCCTCTATTCGATCTCCAGTGTCCAGACTTCTCCTTCATATCAAGCAAGCTTATTTCCAGAGAACTTCAGTGTCTGCATAGGTTTTATGAGTTTACAGCTACGGCAATTGTATAACAGTGGTATTGGCAAGCAGTGATTGGGAGAGGGTGTATATTAATGTATCCTTTCAGGGAAAATTTGTATCCATCTTCCTGACTGTCTGCCTTTTGTAAAATTCATCTCTCTACCTCCCATGACTGAGAACTCTTCCTGCAGGGCACAACCACATCAGGGTCTTGCAGTGCTTTGAGTGCTAGTTTTCCATGTAGGGAGTCTTTTGACTTTTCTGCCAGCTCCCACAGAGGGTAAGCTTCAGAGAGTAGGAGTGAATTCATCTTTAAATTTCCCAGTGCCTTACAACTGTAGTAGTTCGGACTCAAGCTGCAAATGCAGGCTTACAAGAAATGCCATATGTTTCCATTTCATTTAATGCAGCTTAAATCTGATCCCAAGGGTTCATGGCAACAAGAACTTTAGTTTCAGAAATTATCAGGCTCCTACGCATTCATCACCAATACCAGGGGGTCTTCCTTCCCATCAGCTCTGCCCGACTCTTGTAAATTGCCTGTCCCTTTGATGTCTGTGGATTCTGCTTTCCAGCCCTGCTTGGAAACTGGCAATCACTGTCCAAACCAGGAGCCTAGTGTCTGAGCAACTCTAGACAGCCCTGCTCTGCGAGGTCTGGCCATAGAGAAAGCATTTCCACTTCTCACAGATGCTCTGATCCCCGACCCCCAGTGTCTCCGGGACTGGGGAAATCTCCCATCCAAGGTCCCTCATTCTTCCTTTCCCCAGCGTATATGCTTGAGCTTGGACTTTCAGAAAAGAAAGGAAAATGTGTTGTTTTCAAGAAATTTCTTCTTCCTGCTCTGCCCGTGCAACCTTGAAACAAGGGAGCACCAAGACTCAGGAGACATTCTTGGGATAAGTTGGGAGTGGAGAACACGCACAAATGAGTATTTACCTGAATGATTCTGTCACATACCCTGTAGGTATTCAAAAACGGTCCGTGAAATGTATGCTGCAATAATTGATGTACTAGTCTCTCCAGAGTTGCTCAGTTTTCCACCAGAGCTGGATAGAGGCTTTTTATTAAGTACCTTTGAGGTGCCTGTACTTTGCATGTGCTGTCTCCAAGGCTCCATTTCTCAGATGACAGAGGTGAGCTTCTTACCCAGCATCTTACAAGCACTACGGGATGCAGCAGGTATTTAAACTCCAGGTGTGCCTCTCTCCGAAACCCACCCCTTTTCCACACTGCAGCGTGAACTCCTGGAAAGAATTATTATTTTCTAAATAGAATTATTATTTTCTAAATAGCCGTCCAGAGACTTGCACTTGACTAATTCTTCAGTAGTCATTTCCAATTAAATTTGTTTTAAGTCAAGATGTTTTTTTCCACCGTGAACAGAGTATGCTTGATATAGTGGTACTTTCATGGCATGGTTTGTTCCCCCATCTCATCACTCATCTATAAGGCAGCAGGGAGGGAGGGTTAAGCCTATTTGAAAGATGAGAGCAAGGTGAATTACTTGTCCCAGGCCACAGAGCTAGGAGACAGCTCCAACTCCAACACCAATTTATCTGCCTCTGCAGAGTCAAGATGAGGGAGTTAGTCCTAATTAATCAAAAGCTAATTATAGGGGAAGGGTATAACTCAAGTGGTAGTGCGTGTGCTTAGCATGCACAAGGTTCTGGGTTCAATCCCCAGTTACTCCTCTAAAAATAAATAAATAATAAATAAATAAGTAAACCTAATTACTTCTGGCACCAAAAAAAAAAAGAGAAAGAAAAGAAAAGAAAAAAGGAAATATTAAAAAAAAATCTAATTATAGAGCAATAGTAAATATTTGCACTGTTAGTGCTTTCTCATCTACCAATAACAGGAAGCCATAGTTGATGCAGTTGCCTTAAAATGCGTCCTACCAGAGGTGCTCTAAGGGTGTTTGAGAGCTGTCAGAGAACTTTAGTTGGTCGTGCCAATTGCAAAATCCTCAAAACAGCTTACTCTCTTAAATTGGTAAGCGTTTTTTTTTTTTTTTAGTTTCTTTCTTGCACCATTAATTTGTTTAGAAAATACAGCTTAAGAAGTAAATGTGACCCCAGTTCACTCTAAAATCTAATTTGACATCAGCAGAATCTTAGTTTAGGGATTATCTGAATTTTCAACCCATTACATCACAGGTGTTTGTATCAGTTCCTCAGATCATTAGCATCTCCTCTTTTCCTTCACAATAAAGACCCTATTCCTTGGCATAGTCATGGGGAGCTTTCAGAATCTGTCTCTTGCCCCCCTTCCCTGTCCCTTCACCCCTACTGCTCTGCCCCATACATCCATATACCCAAGTGCACCAAACACCACAGACCGAGTGGTTTAAACAACAGAGATTTATCTTCTCAGTGTCCCGGAAGCCAGAAGTCCGAGACTAAGGTGCCAGCAGGTTTGACCCCCTCCTGAGGCCTCTCTCCTTGGCTTACAGACGGCCACCTTCTCTCTGTGTTCTCATTTGGCCTTTCCTCTGTGCAGACACCGCTGCTGCCTCTCTGTGTTCCTAGATTTCCTCTTCTTCTAAGGAGTTTTATAATCCAGGCAGATTGAATTGAGGCCCACCCTCAGGGCCTTGTTTTAATTTCATTACCTCTTTAAAGGCCTTATCTCCAAGTAAGTGACACTCTGAAGTACCACCAGCATGTGAATTTCAGGGGGGGCGCACACTTCAATCCAGAACAACTCAAAAGCTACGCGTGGTAAACTCTCCAGTTTCTCGGGCACCCCTTTTCTCCACGTGATACACATCTTTCCCCTTGCCTTTGTATGAATTATGTTGAACCCCGAAAACAGCTGCCCTTCAACCATTCCATTACCTACAGAAAATAGTGACTTTATATAATTCCAATATAATCTGGAGACTTAAAAATTCTCATTTCTTGAAAACAATTTATGTGTTAGGTCCTAAAAATATCATAGAATTGTTGGTCATCCTCCTGTTTGCCCTTGAGTCTGAGATGAAATGGTTTACAAATAGACTTTTTTATCCATCCTACAGACCCCACCTTCAGCTCCAACACCAGCAATAACAAAAAACTCACACTTAAGAAGGCAGCCCCGTCCATTAAAATACCACTGTCACGAGGAAGTTCTTTCTTATGCCAGAGTCTGGCCCTTTCTAATGTTTCTCTACTCGTCCTTGTTCTGCTTTTAGAAGCAGCAAGAAGTCCACCTCCTTCCTCTGGCTTCTTAAATGCTTGAAGACCACCACCATGTGCCTCCCCACCCCTCTCCAGGGCCTCCCAGCACTTGCAGGGAGGAATTTCCCCTGGACACTGTGTGGGACACTGACTATCACCAAGGGTGTTCAAGCCCCTCTTGAAATGGACATCCAGACCCGGACACCGGATTCCGGATCAGCTTCATGTCCTGTGTTAGCTCCACTTGAGCTTCCTGAGATGGGCAGCAGCCACGTGGAGCCCTGAACTGAGCAAGAATCTGAACCCAATCTAGGGTTAGCGGGAAGGAAAGTAGACGTCAATTAGTGCTGTCTTAGGGAGAATCCCATGCTCCTTAGAGCTGCTCTAACGACCGCTCTGGATACCATGTGACAGCCCAGAGCACAGGGAGCTGTTACGGTCCCTGATTTAAATGATCTATTTTCCTTCATGCTAAATTTGCATCAGATTTGCCAGTCAACCCATGTCATAAAAAGACCAAGTTTGACACTCAGATTATTTTTTTAAACTTAGTTGCAGCAAACCGTGCTTTCATCTGTGCTGTCACGCTGCTTTTCTTTTCTTTCTTTTTAACATTTTTTATTGATTTATAATCGTTTTACAATGTTGTGTCAAATTCCAGTGTAGAGCACAATTTTTCAGTTATACATGAACATATATATATTCATTGTCACATTTTTTTTCTCTGTGAGCTACCATAAGATCTTGTATATGTTTCCCTGTGCTGTACAGTATAATCT
Source organism: Vicugna pacos (assembly GCF_048564905.1). Classification (NCBI taxonomy): domain Eukaryota; kingdom Metazoa; phylum Chordata; class Mammalia; order Artiodactyla; family Camelidae; genus Vicugna; species Vicugna pacos. The sequence goes on along the minus strand of NC_132988.1, from coordinate 111,764,986 downwards.
TGTTTATCTATTCTACAATTTTGAAATCCCAGTTTCTTCCTTGTTAACTAAAAAGAATGAAGAATCGGAAATCATAACCTCCTTGTATGCCAGTTCCAACCCTAACCCTTCCTGGTTGTGTGATTGTTGGCAAGTTATTTGAACTCTCTGAGCCCTCTGCTTTTTTTCTTCAGTGAAATTGAGAACACTAGTCCCCTACTTCAGGGGACCCACTGGTAGTGTTCAGTGAGATACTATGTGAGAAAAAGTTTGCAAACCAGCAGGGGAAGTACAAATGCTAGTTAATGTTAGAAGCCTGATGTTTTTGGCTGGCCAGCTAGTTTTTTACCTCGGCTTTGTTGTTTTAGGGGATTTCTTCTCACTGGACAAATTGACATCTAATAGGGGACTAAAAACAAAAGTACAAGCGAGAGGAATGAATGTAGGCTAGATACTCAGTGAATGGACTTGCATGTGAATGTAAACTCATCAAGGGAAGGAATTTCAGCTGAGATCAAATCGTTTCCATGACGCTGTCAAAGCAGAGCAGCAATTGAAATCCAGAGTGCCTCTCCCTTGTGGCTTGGATTACTCAGCCTGGGATGTGTGGTTTGGCATGAGCGAGCTTGCCATTTGCTTACACAAATGGACATCTCTGTCCTAAAGCTTCTGCCTGCATTCCATGCTGTTATCAGCGACTCATTAGAGCAGCTGTACAGCATACACCACATCAGGGGCTCCGTCCCTAAATCAACAGGACCCGGCTGGAAACACGCGTGAGTGAATAAGTGTGTGGCGGAAACCTCATGCTCCGCCTACAGTGGGCTGTCACCCGCCGCTCCAGGGGCAGCTTGGCCCGACAGTGCCAGATCTTCAGATCGTTCAAGAAAATCTATATATCTGAAATTTTACGTGACACGTTCCTGTTTTAAAAACACTTGCTGACTATGCTTCAATTAAAAAAAAAAAACACTTGCTGTGTTTTCGACCTACAGAAATGACAATTTCTTATGGTTCAACTCATTATAAGCTAGAGACTTCAAAAGAGTTCTAATTTTCTTGCTATGTGAGAAATCTCAAGGGCCCTCGCCCTTCAGAAAAATCTAAACGAACATGCACACACACTATTAATAACAATAGCTAACAGGGAGCACTTGCTACACCAGGATGCATGCAGGTGAACCCTCACTTAATGCTCCTGACACGCCTGTAATGTTGGCACTGTGCTTGTCACTAGTTTACAAATGAAGCCACAGCCTCACTGTCAGCAGTGACTCATGTGATGTGAGCCGGTGTCCTTTTCTCTCTTGGACTGCAGGAAGAAATTTACAATCGATGTTACTGCCCCCACAGCAGGAGATGGGCAGGCTGGGGTGAACTGTGGTTCTCCGGCCTCGCCGGCTAACTTCCCATCGCCACACACCTTGTATTAGTCCACTAGGGCTGTCGTGACAGGATAACGCCACAGACCGGGGGCTTCAACCACAGGGGTTTATTTTCTCGTGGTTCTGGAGGCTGGAAGTCCAAGGTCAAGGTGCTGGCCGGATTGATTTCCAGTCGTAGCCCTCTTTCTGGCTTGCAGGTGGCCCCTGTCTTGCTGTGTCTTCACATGGCACAGAAATAGAGAAAGAGAGAGAAAGAGAGAAAGGGAGAGCGATCTGGAGAGATCTGGTGTGGTGTCTCTTCCTCTTCTAAGGACACAAGCTCTGTTGGATATGGCCCCACCCTCATGACCTCATGTAACCTTTTATTTTATTTTATTTTATTTTAATTTAATTTAATTTTATTTTATTTTATTTTATTTTATTTTTTACTGAAGTACAGTCAATTACAATGTGTCAATCTCTGGCACACAGCACAATGTCCCAGTCATGCATGTACATACATATATTTGTTTTCATGTTTTTTCCATTAAAGGTTATTACAAGATATTGAACATAGTTCCCTGTGCTATACAAAAGAAACTTTTTTAAAATCTATTTTTATATACAGTGGCTAACATTTGTAAGTCTCAAACTCCCAAATGTATCCCCTCCTACCCCCTTTCCCCAGTAACCATAAGATTGTTTACTAAGCCTGCGAGTCTATTTCTGTTTTGTAGACGGGTTCATAGTGTCCTTTTTTTTCTCAGGTAACCTTTTAGTTACCTCCTTAAAGGCCTACCTTCCAATACAGTCACACTGAGGATTAGGGCCTCAGCATATAAATATGGGAGGTGGGGACACCATTAAGTCCTTCATACCCCACCCGCTTCCGTGGAAATCAGCCTCTCCTGCCTTTTTCTCCTTTTCCACCCTCTCCCTTACCCTTCTTCCCACCCAGCCCACTTCACCCGGCCATTTCCCTCTCTCCACACCGTTCTTTATGTCTTCCAGTTGTTTACTCTATGCAGCCTCTCGTCTCACTTTCTGTAACCCCCTCTCTTCGTAGCATCTCCCCTTATTTCTCTGTTTCTCTCTTCCTCTCCTTTCTCTGTTTTCCTCTTTCATTGTAACCACCGCCTTCTCCAAAGTCCCCTCCTCTCTCTTTACTTTCTTCCTGTCCTCGTCTCCACAACAACCCCTCAGATCTAAATTATGTTTCTGGTTTGTTGGCATTTACTCTTTCTCCCGTGTGGTTCCCCGGGTACTCCCCAGGAACGGGAGTGCTGCGCACAGGGCCTGGGACGCAGGAGAATCCCCCGTAAGTGGGAGCACGCTCATTCCACCCCGTATTGGAAGCAAGTTAAAAGAAATGTGCAAAGTGAAGCAATGTAAGTAGAAACAAACAAAAAAAATCAAAGCCATGAGACGAAAGAGAAACAAAATATGTGAACCACAGGACCCAATCTGGTTACTGTGATTGAGCATGAAATTTCACTTCCTGGCAGCCAAACGCAGAGCCCTTTCAGACTTAAATTGACCCGTGTCCTCTGTGGTGTGCTGGCTCGGGGTGAAGGGCTGCAGGAGAGGAAATGAATTCCTTTCCTCTTGCCCTGACCCGGGTCCTGCCTTGGAATGACTGTTTTCACCACCATTTAGCTGCATTTTCAATATTCGATGGACCTCTCCCTGGCTCCCCAGGACTGTATTGTGTAAAAACCTCACGCTTTTAGAATGTCGTCTTGGGAGTAAAGAATGCAAGTCTATCATCAAGGCAATTTGTAGTTGAGGTCTTTCCTAGGATGTCGCAAAAGGAAATCCACAATCTGCGGTTAAACAGAAAGTTTACTGAATGCAGGTTCAAGCAACAGCTGTGTGGTTTGTAGGAGAAAAATATCAGATAAAGAAAGAAGGAAGGTAGGAAGGGAGCAGGGAGGGAGGAACGGTTTCTCTGAATCCTTTTCTATTTTTCCCTAAAGGTACTCAACTTCCTTATCTTCCTTTACCTTTACTCTTTCCTCTTTTCTGTCACTGTCACCTTCCCTCTGAAGCCTGCAGAGAAACCAGCCACTCCCTCCCAGTGAAAACCCAGGTGGCCCCTCATTTCTAACGCTTTCTCCTGAACGTAGAAATGAAACCATCAGCACAGATTTTCCATTTTGTCATTGACTCAGCTGTTATCCCAGACGCGCGTGACAACAGGGCAGTGCCTAAGACCATCACTGTGATGCTCAACTCTGGACTCCAATGTCAAGAGGGACATTGTCAAGCTGAAGGAGACGTGGCTTGTGGGAATCAGAAGATGAGAAACCTTAAAACCAAAGCACACAAACAGAGATGGCAGGGTCCTACCCTGGAGAGGGGAAACTGTTGAGACCTGTGAGACTGACTTCAGGGGTTTGAATGTATCACTCAAGTAGAACTTTGGAAGCAATTCTCCAAGACTTGGCATCAATTATTTAGAATTCTAGTCCAGAGAGGATCTGACCTGAGTTACAGTCACAATTGTGTCATTTTTCTAGGCTTATGATGTCCTTGGGCAACTAACTCTCCCCATCATCTCCATTTCTTTGATATGAAAATAAGGATAATAGTATCCACGTCCTTGAGGTTGTTGTGAGGCTGTAACATGGTACTCAGTCCATCAGAGCTGAGATTAATATCCTTGGTACTTCTGTTGAAAGGCAATAGAAGAGAAAGGAGTAGATATATGAGGTTCTTGTTTGGATCATAAAACATATCTTCTTTCCTGCCTTCCTGCCTTCCTTCCTTCTTTTTTTCTTTTCCTCTCTCTGTCCTCAAAGCCATCTAGCCATACCTTGAATCTGCTTACTGATTAACCAAGATTGACGGATTTCCTTTAGCAACGCCATAGCAACAGCTCCAACTATACATTGCCCTAATCACAACACTTGCATCCTTTATTACACAGAACCACACTCTAAGAACAGGATTTGAGTGAGACCCTGAAAGAGATTCCAAAAAAGTGAAACAGAGCTTTGCAGTATTATATAAACAAAGGAGAGAGAGAGAGTCTTAGCTGTGGTTCTTAACTTTAGCTGCACTGTAATCATCAACAAGGGAGCTTTGAAAATTCCCAAAGCCCAGGCTGCACCCCAGACCATTACATCAGAATCCCTGGTGCTGGGATCCAGGCACAAATAATTGTTTAAAGCCCTGGAGGTGATTCTCATACGTCGCCAAGATTGAGAACTGCTGCTTTAGAGAAAGTTGTTAGCCAGTGTGGGGAAAGCTGCAGAGATGACGAGGCTGGATGAGTACGCGTGGCGTGAGCACGTGGATAATTCTCTAGACTCTAGACAGACCTTTCGGGAGAGCTGTGGACATAGAAATCAGACTTGAAAAGGAGAAGTGAGTGGCTAGGAAGAGTCTACAGTAGCTCAATCCTTCAACCAGTGTGGTGGAATCCAGAAGGGAAGAGTAAAAAAGACAACCTGAGGTGTTAGCAAAAGCAAAACAGTTTATTTTTAGATGGGAGACCTAAACATACTTCAGCCAAAGGCGAGTCTACCATATCTTGTATACTGCCATTTAAGTTTTGGGAAATAGTGAAAAACTGTTGGAGCTGATACAGTAGATTTCATCTTGATGATTTCAGGTCCATCACAGGCTCTTAACCAGCTACACCCTCTGCTCTCTGCCTTACTGCTCCTTTCATTTGAACTGCCACTTGTTAAATTTTCTGCTCTATGTCAAATTTGTCACTCAGTGACCTCTCATAATCCTCACAAAATCCTGTAAAGTGTCAACCTCCCTTTTATAGACAAGGAAACTTTTCAGATAAGGAACTGAAATTCTGAGAGATTCCATGGTTTATCCAGAGTAAGTGACAAAACCAAGATTGAGACCTGGGTCTCTAAGACCCCAAAGCCAACAGTCTTTTTACCCTGCCCCCGTGCCTCCAGATGAAGCACAAATTCAGTCCTTGGAGGGTTGCATGCTTCCTTCGAAACCTGCAAAACGACAAAAACTATGCCCTGAAACGTGGTGTTCCAGCACCAGGCCTTTGGAGTGAAACGAATGAAAACATGAAAATGTATCAGAGGCTACAGAAGGGCTTGATCAAGGTACAAAGCCGCTTAGAGGGAGGTGGGCATGCGGTCTCTGTCGTCACTGATATAGATGTCCAAGGAGGTGATGGAGAAACAGCCAGAATGGGGGTTGCCCACAACTGACCCTAATCAGAGAACATAGTGTCCTGAGCTCTGTGCTCAAGTGCAGTGGGGTGTGGACAGGAACGGCCACTCTCAACACTGTTCCTCTCGGCCACTTGCCTGCACTTTCCTCCTTCCCTGGACATGTCGTCCTTGATGACTTCTGCCTGCCAAATCCCCCCAGGCGTGCCAGTTCATTTGGCCATCTTCTCTTGCTGAAACCAAACCTCTACATCCCTTGATTACCCCCAGAACAAATAATGAGTACTCATTTGCAAGCAATATTTTCCTCCTCACACATCCAGGTATACGGGGTCCAGAGAGCTGCTTTGAGTTCTAGGATATTAGCTTCAAGGAGAATAAAATGCAATAAAAAATATAACATTTGTTCCAAATAGCTGCAAAATCCGTGTCAGAGATGATTTCCATTTGGGCTGCCATCCATGGACATCATTATCGGTTATCTCTTGCTCTCAGATGGGGGAATGAGCAAGATTATGGCTATCCCATCCACTCAAAAGGCCTGGAAATTGCTCATGCAATGTCCACACAGAAGAGCCAGTGACATTCTGTGTTGCCTTTAAAAAAAAAACAAAAAAACTTTACTATTGTATTTTAAAAGAAACTGGCCAGCAAGTTCATTCCAGGACGAGTTTTAGATTCTTTGAGAATCAGATTGGGTAAAACCAGAACAGAGACTGTTTAGTTTGGACAGAAAAATTGCCAACATGCCCATAAAAGGAGGGATCAGCTGAATATTTTCTTTGGGTTCTTGTTTGCAGAATTTCTTCAAAAGTTAGTCTAACAAAAATTCAAGAGAAGCCCTGCAATGCACCCATGAAATAGAGACACCTCAAACAGAGCTGGGATCTCAGACCAAATCAGTCCAGGGAATTTGTGGTAATTGGGACAAGAGTCCCGTCTATGATGTCCTGGATTGATTACAAAATTCATCAGAAGGGGAGGTGGGATGTTTGCTGAGTTTCCACTGAGTGTCTGGCATGTGTCCTACATCCTAGCAGGTATTAGATGAATAATATTTCATTCCATCCTCGCAGTCACCCCTTTGGAACCATAGTCGTCTCATTTACCAAGAAAGAAAAAAAGAATAGAAAATATGACAAGTGTATGAGTGAGCTATGGGTGGAAGAATGAGATTGAAACTACTGTTTACCCAGAATGGGCTTGAATCAATGAATGAATGAATCGGAGAAGGTAACAACAACTATATATATATATATATTTATATATATATATATATACACACACACACACACACATATATATTATACATATATTCTCCAATGGGTCTATAGGCTGTGTGTCCATTTCAACCTTTGGAAATTGGAAGCTGTAGTTTCATGTCTAAAGCTTCAGTCTAGGGACGTCCCAGTATGTGTGGACCTCCAGGAAGAAGTACGGCCATCTCTTCCTCCTCCACAGCTGTTCTGTGGTCGGGTGTTTATGTGCATTTAATTCCCATCAAAACCCACTTTCCAACCCAGGGAAAATGAGAGTCACAAGGCTCAAACTTCAAAAGAAAGAAGGTTGGACAGGATCTTGAAAGGATATGGACCCATGTGGAGACTGGGAAGAGGGTGAGAGGAGGAAGGTTTGCAGATGGAGGCCTTGGTTTGATCATGTTCTGGAAGGAAAGGAGTGAGATAAAAATCAGATAAGGGTTGAATAAAGGTTCAAACCATGAAGGACTCAGAATACGAGAGGTAATTATGCCTTTGTTTTCGAGGAACTGGGAACCCATCAAAGTCTTCTGAGTGAGGGAGACATGTGGGAAGCAGAGGTTTAGAAGGATTAAGTTGGCCAGGGTTTGGGAGAACGGCTGGAAGTGGGGAGGCCAGCTGGGGGGCTTTCTGCAGAAGAATTCAATGACACTCAAGGCCATGGCCGTTCGAAGGCTGTGCATGCCTTTTTGGCTCTGCTGTGTGCTCTTTGGATGAAGCAGGCATCTTTAAGCAGTTTGCGCTCTACCGAACAGACTCCCGTGGGATGGTCTCATTCCCATGGCCTCTGATGTGGACATGTCACCCTGACAGTGAGTGAATTCCAGGAACCCTTCCAGCAGAGAACACTCACTATAGAAGGGGGCCCAGCTACAGGCACGTTGACCTTAGGAAACAGGGAGACGGGGATGAGAAGAAAGCTGCTTGGGCAAAGAGGGAAAAAAATGTGCTTGCCTCTTAAAGAGCTGTTCTCAATGCCCTAGGACACGATTTAAATGATGGTCCCAAAGCAAAAGCATCAGAACGTGAAGGGTTCCCTTGAACTTCGTACTTAAAGAACAACTTCCATGGAGACACTGCCTCACCCCTCCCAGGCTCGCCCGTTCCTTCTTTTAACAGAGCCATCTCCGGAGACCACTGCATTAGGAACATCCTCACGGGGCCTTGTTTTGGGGGGGGGTAGGAGATCTGTGTATATTACAAGTTGTGAAAATTGAAGGGGACTGTGTGGGGAAAGAGGCTGCAGAACGAGGGTTTCATCTCAGCTCGCTCAGCCATCTGATCTCGGGCAAGTTCATTCAGCTGCGGAAAAGTCACAGAAGCTCGAGGATCAGATGAAGTCATACAGATGACAGCACCCTCCTCAAAGTAAGGAGCTGGCCCTGAGGTCCGCAGAATCAGAAATCAAGGCCTCCAGGGCCAGGCAGGAGACGCAAACCAACGCAGTGGGCCGAGCGGGGAAGACCTGGTATCCGGAGCCGCCGTGCCCCACCCAGAGAGAGCATCAACCTCTCAGCCCCACTCAATTTATCTCCCAATTTTTAAATAATAGCAGCTCACTGGGATCATCTACATACCCCAACCAAAGCAGTGGACCCAGCTGGGCTGCCAGCTTGCAAACATGGACTGGCTGCTTGCAGATTCTTCGGCTCAAAGCCCAGTTCTGCCACTTGCGAGTCGTGTGTGTTTGGACAAGGTTCACATTTTCCCTGAAGCTTACTTTTCCCGTCAAAGAAATGTGGATAATAAGGGGGCTGCAGAGAGCAGTGCTGGAGATTGACTGAGACCAAGGGTGCTGGGCTCAGCAAGCAGAGGGAGGTCGGAGCTGGGGAGGGAAGCCCCCTGCTGTGCCAGACATTAACCCTTCAGTCACTGGTCTGCAAGGGGGTCTAGTGGGTGGGAGACTGGCACAGCAGCTTTCACCAAAGCTCTTCCTCCACTTTTCAGTCTCCTTAATGTTCAGTAAATGACAACAGTTTTTTTTGTTTATCTTTTATTGAAGCATAGGTGGTTTACAATGTTAGTTTCAGGTGAACAGCAAAGCAATTCAGTTATACATGTACGCACACATCTATTTTTTTCTTTTCAGATTCTTTTCCATTATATGTTATTACAAGAAGTTGAATAGTTCCCTGTGCTGTTAAGGCTCCAGTAAGGTTCACTGCTGCTCTCCATCCAGAAAGGTTCTATGTCACCCAACACTGCGCTGTGTTAAGGGCTATAAATCCTGAGGAAAACACAGACCCTGGCTGTTACAGGCATGTACTAGTGTCATTACTGACCTGCGATATTTAAATGACTCATGAAAAGGGCATTGCCACTAGACTTGGGCTGTCCCTGCCCCCTGACATGCTTGGGCTTGGCCTCCTCCACCAACGTCTGGCAGGAGTAATAGGATGGTCTGGCCACTGAAAGGCTTCGGGGTCTCCACATGGAGAGAGCCAGCCATCCTCTGAATAGCCAGGGCTTTGGGATGGCAGTGGGAGACCAGTCATGTGAGAGTTGGGTTCTACAAGCAAAAGGATGATTATCACCCACCTTTTAAAACCACATATAATCAATTCTTGCTGCTCACAATAGCGCTGTTCTATTTCAAGTCATTTCAAAGACCAAATCAGCAAATTCATTGTTCCTAGGGGAACACAAAGTTAGGTGCCTGCAAGCCTCTGGTCACAGCGTTTTCAAGAACTGACCTACACAGACCCTTGTTTCACACGTGTTTCTGTTTAAAGACGCTTTATTCAGTACATATTGTTGATTCATTAGCGTTGAATACATGTCATCAGAACCGTAACTCATGCCTAAAGGATGCTTATCTAATGCACATATTGTCTCCATAAGGCACATCGTGGCTTTCTTAGGAACATGCACTTAGGAACACCAGCTTTTCTCTGCATGGGGGCCACTGTAAACAGCAAAATCACCAACAAAAACCAAAAAGTGCAAAAAATGTGGCACGACACAGATGACGAAACGGATACCCATTTATAGCGTGAGAGCTGAAAGAAGAAAGCAGCGCACAGCCTTGGTCACCCTCAGCTGGGAACATGCGTGTCAGGTGACTCGAATATTTTGCAGTTCTGTGCATATCCGCCAACAACCAGGAAAGCATTGAGTGCTGATTTCCGGGTTGCAAATACATTTCAGCAAGTAGGAGAATTCGACAATACAGAATCCACAGATAAACTATATCTAAAAGTTACTCACACACTTAACATTTGCATTTAAACTCAGCCTCAGCTTGATTTATTCTAAGACCCGTAAGCATTAACTAGCCCAGAGGACATTACTGATGTTGAAAAAATTAAAACATTCCATTATAGAATTGTTTTTTTTTTCCCTTGAAACGACATAGACACTAAATGGAATTATCCCTGAGACATCCTACCAAGATACTGCATCAGCCACTCACATATTCTAGCATCAAATGGACAGAAAATCTTCCTATTAAGGCAGACTCTCTTTGTGGAACTTCTACTAACTGATCTTAGTTCTGTCCTTGGAAACTACACAGTACAGGGTCAAACCTCCTTCCTCATGGTGGTCTCTCAAATATTTGAAGACATTACCGGTTCCCTCTTTCAAGACGGCAGTTCCCCACATTTGACATCCCCATTTCTCACATTGACCCCAATTTTTCCATCCTTATTGCTTTCCTGGAACAACGTTCTAAATCTGTCAGAAATTAACTGCCATGTCCTGCTTAGGCTCTGGAATGAGATGAGTAGCCTCAAAGTCTGCAGGTTAATTTGCACAGCTTTGCTGAGGAGTGCCTTGGCAATATATGTGACACTCTTTAAAATAAGCATAACCTTCCATGTCTTAAAGTTTATGCTAAAGAATAATTATGGAAATGTGCTAAAACTTAGTATGGAGATGTTCATTACAGGCGTCTTTATTATTCCAACACGTGGAGACACCCAAGAATAGAACAATATTAAAGAAATTATGGTCTGTCCGTACAGCCATTGAATACTACGTAGCCATTCAAATGACCATGTTAACAAATCTACATTGACTTACATAGGTATTTATATAATCATAATAGAAAAGATTATAAATGAGTGGTTAGAATCTGATTACATCTTGTTAAAGCCCCCATCTGTGAGGAGGGAAAACATTCCCAAGAGGTTAACAAAAACTCTCAAAGTTTGATTCAATTGAGAGCGTTTCCCTTTTTCTTTGTCTATTTTTTTCTACCATAAGCTATTATGTTCATAATAAGGAAAACCAATTCTGTTCAGCGTTTTAAAAGATTCCGATTAAAACCGCCCTTTGGTAGCTCCCTGTTGCTTTCAGAAAGGAGTCCAAATACCTGGCCAGAGACACAAGCCTGCTTACGATTTTACCTCCCAAGCTCCATCACCCAACCATCCTCACCAGTACTTTCCACTTTGGCCATAATGAACCATCGAAAATATCCCCAATTTTTATCCCTGCTTTCCTTCTACTTTCTGCCTGAAATATCCTCTAGGTTTAGAAACTGATTCAGTGAGATTATCCAAAATTACGTAACTGGCAAAACCAGTCCAGGCGGCCTGGATCTGAAGCCGGGGCTGCCTCTCCAGGATCAGAATGAAAAACTCGGACAGTCAATGTGGTATTTTTCTAATTATCTTGGTGCCATATTTAATCTCAGCCAAGGCAAGTTAATCACTTACGCCATTTACAACATTATCTGGAGGAGAAAGAAAACCCTAAAATACAGCCCTTTCCATTGTCAAGATGATTTCAGGAATGTGTTTTCTCCCTTTAAAGAGCAGTGGTGCAGGGTATTTGGAGCAATATTTCAGCCAGACGTTAAAGCCTGCTTCGCAAATACATGCCCTGTGTGTCCGATTTCACTAACCTGGTCCACTCTGACTTCTTTCTTTGTCTCTTTTATTATAAGAAGTTAATATTGAATTTCAAAACCCAAATGGCATAAATAAATTCCAGATGTCTCCCCAAATCCTGAAATCTCACATTAGACTAAGGGCAAATATTGCTCTATATGAGTAGAGGGTTACATTTTAATTCACTGAAAAGCCAAAAGGATCTCTGGGCAATTCTTCCACCTTTATTTCACCAAGAAAACGTATGAATACTTTTGAGTTTCTTATGAGCTGAGTCCTCAAGATTCACAGCCCAGCTGTCTGACATGTGTTCCACATTATTTCTCCCCATTAAGAGATAAAATAACATCTCCATGAAATGTGGGGTCCCAGAGCCAGGCTGCCTCAATTTCAATCCAACCAGGTGATTTTGGGCAAGTCCCTTAACCTCTCTAGTCCTCAGTTTTTCCATCTGTCAAGTGAGGATAATCATAGGACTCCACAGTGTTGTTGTGGAGATAAGTGAGTTAATAATTAAAAGTGTTTAGTACAGAGTCTGCCACACAGCAAAATGTTTACACTCATTATTACCTAAGAGGTAAGCATGACGAGCTGATGTAGGAGGTCTTAATGGCTAGAAATTCTCTTTCCTTCCTTCCCTCCATATAAGCAGGGCTGAGACTCCTTAAGCTTGGATTAAGGAGACTCTCATCCTTCCGTGAGTGACTAAGGAGCTAACTTCAGATCCCAGACCTTTCCCCTAGTCTGATCCAGACCCAGACTTCCCTACCTGAGTCAGCATTCCTGATCCTCTTGCCTGAGCCATGCCATCCCACCAACTTTGTGGCCAGGGTAACTCCACGTACGTAAATATAAAAGCTCGGCCCTCAGAGGATTTGTGGACGCAGCTTCGCACCTCCAGTTAATTACAGGAGATCACATACGTAAAACACCGAAGTGCCGTAATCAGTGCTCAAAAACCAGTTTTCTTCCTTTTTCCCCCACCTGCCCTAATGACCGAGGCCTGTGTTTGCAAGAAACATTTCATTATAACCACAAAGAGACCTTTGTTGCTCACGTTTAACAGAGAATTTACAGTCCATATATCCTTCAACATCTCAGTTTCTCACCTTGAGACCATGCATTCCCTGCCAGAGGCAACCAGACCAAACTTGGCGCTGTTTCGCACTTGACAGAGCTTTTCACCTCTCAGTAGCAATGAAAGCTCGGGTAATATTTTGGTGCTTACAGACCCCGTTCACAGACATCACCTTACTTTTATATCAACTCTTTAAGAAGGTGTTATTGTGGTTGCTGTTTTTGTTGTTATCATCGTAATTTTGCAGCATGGAAGACTAAAGCTTAAACAGATGAAAAGGTTTGCCTCAAATCATACAGATGGCAAGTGACTCCATGGAGATTTGAACATGGATTCTCTATTTTGAAATTCTTTTCTTCTTTTTCTACCGAACCTCACTGTGAAAGTTAGAGCGTTAACGAGTGCCAGCCTTCAAAGAAGCCTCGTTAGTTCTTTGCTTGCATCACTCCCGTTGGAGGTCCTTTTTTTCACTTTAAGCTCTGATTTTTCTGTTTTGCCCTGGTTGGCAAAACTGAGCTCAGCACAGCCATTCAGCCAGGTGGAAGCCATTTCTACAGGCCATCATGATTGTGTGCTGGATTTTTTTTTTTTTTTGAAAGAAGACATGTTTAATTGGTGTTTTCTTTTGAGCAGAATTTTGTTATACTGCAGCCAAATACTGCCTCATCTAGAAAGAAAAATGAACTATTCCAGACAGTTTGTTCAAAACGAAGCCAAATCTTTTGCAACAGTGAAGTATTGTACACAAATCTGAAAGTATTCCATATTGAGGACAGGGTAAGAATGTGCAGTAGAGCTATGTCAACAGGGAATGTTCCACTGCATGTAAACAGAGGTTTCTGTTTCTCACCTAAATAGCAGTGAGTTTGGAGATATGCAGTCAAGGGTCGGTACAATGGCTTCACAAGGTCATCGGAGACCCAGGTTCCTTCTGCCTTTCTGCTCGTCCATCTTGGTACGTGGCTTTCTTGATCATGATCACAAGTTGTCTGGTCTACGTCAGTGTGACGACTGCCTTCTGCATGAAGGCAAAACACAAAAAAACAAAATCTGAGCAGGTGACACCAGCTGTCCTTCCCCTTGAGGAAGTTTCCCAGCAACCTCTTCCATCAACCTCTGCTGGCATATCATTATCCCTACTGGGGTTGTGTGTGGGGGGGGGGGGTCACACAACCTTCCCTGGCCACAGGGAGTCTGAAGAAATGGGTATTTACATGGTCGCATTACCCCCCAAACAGACAAGATCTCCGTTAATCAGAAAGAAAAGAAAAATCAACGTTGGGAAGCAATTGGCAGAGTCTGCTTAAAGGACTGCTTTTGGCCTTGGAAGCCTGCAATGTGTCAGACACAAAGTAAGACAATGCTAAGAAAGTAAGAACACTATGCTTACGTTAGACCTAAAGAAAATGGTGTCCAGGGAGATGTAACATGTGAAATGACATGTACTTTTCTTAGAAGATCATCATGTGAATTCTTCTCACATAACAATGCCTGGCACAGAAGAGACACTCAAAAATGGTTTCAAATAATTTCCCTTCTCTTCACCCTCTCATGCAAATGAAATTAGAGACACAACCCCAGCTTCCACTTGGACTGCTTTTATATTTGCATTGTCTAATTAATCTTGTTATGACCTGACAGTGGCTACCGTTCTGGCCAGTGTATCCGTATCCCCAGCCCCTGGCAAACATAGCAACCGCTGCCTTTATTAGATAATGTCAGATCTTTCCTCCTGGATGTAGTCTCTCTTTGATTTTCTCTCCAGAGCTGTGATGGTATCATTTTCACTTGTAATTTCATCAGCTGTGACATAAATAGCCTTTGGTTATTTTGGTTTGGTTTTTATCAGCCTCTTCTTCTGCCTGGCTTAGCACTTAGAAGGTGCTCAATGATATCTGTTGAACGAATGAACCTTAGCTTCATCATTTACCAGCTGTGTGATCTTGGGCACATTCCAAGCCTGCCATGACGAGAGAAAATAAATGTTTGTTTTGGAGTTATGCTGCAGCATTACAGCTACAATAGCCAGTGACTACGGCCTGCCAACGTGGCGGGGTGGGGATTCATAGAAAGGAGATGCTCAGCAGATAATGCCAAAGACATTTACTAAAGAATAGCATCCACGCTGTAACCAGGCTCGTTTCTCTAGCCCTTGTTACAATTAACAGACAATCCTGAATTGTAATAACCTCACGTAGAATAAATGCTAAAAAATGACAGAAGAACTTCTCCAAATCCTACTCTGGGGTTTTTAGAGTATGTAGAAAACCACCGTGGAAAAGAGATGCTTTCTAGGCAAGCGTAATTCTGCTGCACCAGTGAGGAAGCACATGGGACATGGATGATAAAAGAAAATACCCAGAATGCTTATCTCACTGACACAGCTGCGTTTGGTTTGAGGTATGGGAGGCAACTACACGGTCTCTGTACAGACAGTAGATGGGTGAAGAATGTCTCCTTGTCAAAAATTACATCTGTTGATTGTCAGTGAAAACCAAAGCTGGAGTTAATTTGGAAATCTAATATATGGTCACCTGGAGCTTTATCTCTTCCAAAATGTAAATTCACACTAGTGTAGAACGGGGTTTCCAGCTTGCTGGACACACTTACGTATCTGATCTCTTTTCACAAAACGTCCAGTGAAACAGGAATTTTGGACACAACAAGCAGGTGTTTGGCACCATATGTAACTTCATACATAGGGTGAGTCACAACCTAGTGTCTTTTGAAGGCATTTGTTAGCTAACAAAGGGTAGCTCTCAAGAGATTTTTTTTTTTCAGGCAGTGTAAACAGTCAAAACTGTATTTGTGTACCTTAGAATCAAACAGACCTGGATTTGATTCCAGGTCTGCTGTCTAATAAATGTGCATCTCTGGGCACACTGCTTATCACCACTGAGTATTTTCCCTCATCTGTAAAATGGAAATAATGCTTAAGTTGAACCAAGTGAACTTTGAAGCCAAGAGAAGTCAAATGTCAAATGTTGGCGACTTCATATCGTTCCGCCTACACCTGATTCGCAGGACCGAGTCTCGGAGACTAAGTCCACGTGTGTCTACCAGTCAGAACTCTACTATTGCACATGAGACACACCCAACTCAAACTAGCTTTAGAAAAAGGGAATATCTATCAAATCACCACAATGTACACTTCAAATATCTTTCAATTTTATTTGTCAGTTATACCTCAATAAAGCTGAAACTTAAAAATATGGGGAGAATGCACTAGCTCACGCAATTGGGCGATTTAGGAATGGTGTTAGCTTCGTGTTAACAAGATCCAGGGGCTCAAATGCTGCCCTGTATCCTCTCCTTCTCTGCTGCCCCGCTTCCTTCTGTGTCTGCTGACTTTGTCATATGTGCTGGACGGGATGACCAGCGATAATCTAGTCTTCACTAGAAGCAAAAGGGACTACTCTCTCCCACAGGCCATCTCTCTTGCATTACACGCTCAGCCCTCAGCCAGTCACTGTTTGCATTGTGTCATGTGGTCTTTTACTAGGCTTGGTCCAGCCTGGTTGACTTTCTCACCTCCAGGGAGATGCCAGGAGCAAAGGTAACTGTACATGACAGCCCGGTTAGAACCACAGAAGATAGGGGAGCAGTGCTCAGAGAATACTGGGGTGCTGGGAAGGCAGAAAAAAATGTCCACTGCAGTACATACAACACTTAGCACAGATCCTGACACACAGAATATGTGCTAAAACTAGCTGGAGACATTTCTGCACTACACTCAAATGGCATAGGATAAAGTGACCAACTTTTCTCAATTTGCCCAGGACTTTCTTGGTGTTAGCACGGTAAGTCTCATGCCCTGGAAAACTCCTCAGTCCCAGGCAGACCATCTTGGTTTATCTGGACCATCTATATTTTAAAACTGCAGGTCCCATATCTGGGGAATCCCCACAGTCCCAGGCAAACCAGGATAACTGGTCTCCCAGCTGAAAGCTGGCACTTGCAAGTATAAGTTGTAGCTGCAACTGAGGTCTTGTTAGGTTAGCTTATTAGTTGCTGCATCATTAGACGAATGATGCGCTGTGGTACACCAAAAATCATGGAAATGGGAGATAAATAGTCTCCTGGGAAAATGCACAGGCTGTGTCCTTCATTTACTTACAAGACCTGACCCTTTGCTTTGCCTTCCCCCTCTGCTCTCTGTTTTTCTTTCAGTGCTTTTCTTTCTCCCTTTTCCTCTGTCTTTTCTTTTTTTCCTTGCTTCCTATCTTCCTTCTGATCGCCCTTCCTTCTCTCTCTTATTTTCTTCTTTTCCTTTTACTTTCTTACTTGGCAACATATGTACGTTTCAAATAACATGTGATTTAGATTTTGTTTGTGATCTTCAAAGGAGCTGTTATGTGTTGTTTGACTGAAACAAGCCAGCTTCAGTAAATACATTTATTCTGAATAATCTACCAAGTAAGTAGAAACTTCACTGTTGATTAAGGCAAAAAATGTATGCACAATTACTGTGGGCATGGTCACGAGGCTGAGCGTGAAAAGTGAAAAAACTGGGGGGAAAAAAACAAGCAAAAAAGATAGTGATAGTTGTGAAATGAGGAGATTGGAGGTTGGAAGGGCTAGAGATTGAATTCTTTCAAGGGACATTTTGGTTTCACTGTTTGCACAGGGGCTGCCTCTACTACTGATGGAAATTGCTGGGATTTGGGAACTCTTTCTTCTTTTAAATCAATATTATCATTAATTAAGCAATGTAAACCAGGATATCCTTCTTGGTTACAAACTATGCTTTGAAGCCAGGCCTGCATCTGAATGTCTTCAATCAAAATCTTAAAATAAAATGAGAAAGAAAGCGATTCCTAGTCTTTGAAGAAGAGCTATCTTTGAGAAGAACGGAGCCTTCTGAACTAAACTCTGGAGAGGGATGAGAACTTTGTTGCCTTTATCACAGTGCTGAAGTTCTGAAGAATCAACCTTTGGAGGCAAATCCAAACGCTCCCTCCCTCGTGACAAGGGTTCCATCCACAAGTCCGGGTCATAGACTTGGAACTTCCATTACATTTGAGTTTTCCAAATATCAGCGTTCACAATTTTTGTCATTACATACTATCACTTGTGCCATTCATTTACCTAATAGTTTCCTACAAGTGTACTTATTAAGTTAGGCTAAGATGAGACAGCCAATGAGGTTCGTTAGGGCTCATGCAGAGCACTGTCCAGAAACCCAGGCTGCCTCCCGGACCCTGATGTGTTTTAAACCTTTCTGGGAAGGAAAGTATTGTTACCCGCAAGCAAAGCGGTACACTGTGGTGCTATTGAAAAGGCTTGGAGCCTCACCACCTAGTTCTTATCTTGGTTCTACTTTTTGGTAGCCTTGAGATTTTGGAAAAGTGACTTCAATTTTCTATCTGCGTGATTGTGAGGATTAATTAAGATGATGCCTAGAAATAATTGATGAACAGTGCTGGCACTTAGCAGATGTTAGTCAGGATTTCTTCTTAGTCCATTAGTAGAGAGAACAAAGGTTTGCATGGTCCCGTAGGGAAGATCGCTTACTTATTCTGGGAAAGCCAACCAAATGGGAAATGTAATGCAAAGAGCGTGTTCTGCAATGTGTGGTTTCAAGTCATTACAATGCCTTAGGGGAAATTTTTTTTTTTAATTAACTAGAAGCCAGGGGCATCTCTGCACACTAGGGCACTTCAGGAGGAAATGTGTCTAGTCCCGTAGGAACAATGGGTGTGTCATCGTGTTTTCTGAACTGACTTCCCCCAGACCAGATGTGTATCACCTGTAGTTACTGAGTCAGAGGTAAGAACCAGAAGGGGGAAAAATATGTTTTACCAAAATTTTGTGAGTCCTTTGTACAAGTTGAGCTGATTATGGGCCCAATGAGAAAACAGCCAAGACTTAGGGGGAGGCTGGTCCCCCCTTTCTCTGTGGAGAAGGCAGCATCATTTTGCTATCACAAGAATTTCTGATAATTTTTTAAACATTCTATTCGCTATCTGATTATTTGAGAATGTAGTAAAGCTATTTTTACTGTTTTTATTTTTTTTTCTGGCAACCATATTGAAGGTACATTATTTCTAATAGCCTTTTTAAAGTGCTTGCACTGTTTAGGTGTACAATTGTATTATCTGTTGTACATGTTTGCTTCCTCCAATCCAATTTCTATATCCCTTATTTTTTGTTTCCTGTCTCATCACATGTAAATTATTTTACCATAATTTATGTACGATTAAAATAGTATTGCATTTTTGATCCACTATGATACGGATGACTTTGAGAATGTAGCAATGACAAGCCCAAGAAATAGCTAAAAATCTGTTGCAATAAATTATAGGTAGGTAGAGAGACAGTGCCCTGGCAAAGACAATGGGTAAAAAAGCAGTTGGAAGAAATTACCAATGAGCAATATTTTAATTGAATAAATGAATGAACGTAATGGACTGTAAGAAACAAAACTTGACCACAAGTCTTTAAATATGAGATGACACCAGGAAATGATCAGTCATACCAATCAGGATTCAGTTAGGAAAAAATCACTCTAGGTAGGGATTTTAAGATGGGAAATCAAAACCTTAAGCAAACACTGAAAGAACTATGCAGAATCTACACGTAGGATTAAATTGTATCGACCTACACAACACACAAAAGAATCCATGCAAAAACTGCTAAAATCTGAGTAAGTTCTGTATTTAGTTAATACTATTTCTCTGATGCCAGTTTCTAGTTTTGATATCCTATTACAGTGAGGGAGGCTAGTTTTTATTTGGTTTTATGGAATTTTTTGCAGCTTCCTGTGAATTATAATTGTATATAATGTTACATTAATTATCGATAACTAATAGTATTGATGATCATATATGTTAGTGTATTACATATACTAATTAACTCACCTAAAATCATTTCCAAATAAAACACTTTTTTAAAAAGAGGGCTATGGAACCAACAATTGGAGAAAAACCATGCTGTTTTGCGGGAAACCCAGAAGTGCAGGATTGCTAGGAAGCCACACTAGTGTGTGACTCCAGGAGCTCACTCCGAAGCTCCTGTAAACCTTGCATTGGTTGACTGTCCTCACTCTGCCTGCAACTGCCACCAAAGAATGTCCTCAGTCCTTTCTGCCCTCCACATCCCTGTGAACACCCTGGTTGGCTGGCTGGGATCCAGGACCCTGACTGCAAGGGATTCTGAGAAACATCGTTCCAGGCTTCCACTCCTTGGGCTGTGAGAGAGGGAGTACAAAGGTCCAGGGTTGGATGATATTGAGCTGAAAAAATCTCCCAGCTCACTGATACTGAACAGATACTGTTAATTTATAATCTAGCTTTTGAAAAGGAGATTAGAAAAAGGAAATTAGACAAAACTGGCAATTTATAAATAGAAGAAATTCATAAATAACTCAACTTCCAAGAATAATTCCTTGGTATCTCTTCAAAACTATTTTCATCCAAAAGGAAATTTTAATAGGATTTTTCCGATTGATAAACAATTCCACATGAACTGTCTCACTGGCCCACCAAACAATGCTGAGAAACGGATAATAATGAAAACATAGAATACTCACTTCTCACTTTTATTTATATCATCACATTTCCTTGCAACTCACCAACAGAAGACTGCTCCTTGTAGTTCTCCAGAGCAGAAACACTGTCTTCAGATCTTCACACATGTGGTTTCTTTTTCTTTTTTTTTTATTGAAATATAGTCAGTTTACAATTTCAAGTCAATTTCTAGTGTACAGTATAATAATTCAGTCATACACATGCATACATATATTCATCTTCATATTCTTTTTCATTATAGGCTATTACAAGGTATCGAACATAGTTCCCTGTGCTGTACAGTAGGACCTTATTGTTTATCTATTTTATATATAGTAATGTGTATCGAACTTCCAATTTATCCCTTCCTACTCCCTTCCCCCATTGGTAACCATAAGTTTGTTTTCTCTGTCTGTAAATCTGTTTTTGTTTTGTAAATAAGTTCATTTGTTTTTTGTTTTTGTTTTTTTTAGATTCTACATATAAGTGATATCCTGTGGTATTTTTCTTTCTTTTTTTTGGCTTACTTCGCTTAGAAAGACAATCTCCAGTCTTATCCATGTTGCTGCAAATGGCATTATTTTATTGTTTTTTATGGCTGAATAGTATTCCATTGTATAAATATACCACAACTTTATCCACTGACCATTTACTTTTGATGTCACTAGTCATTTGTTTAACTTCATGATTTATTGATTTATTTATTTATTTATTAAGGTAAAGTCAGTTACAGTGTGTCAATTTCTGAGCATAATGTCCCAGTTATACATACACATACATATATTTTCATTTTCTTTTTCATTATAGGTTACTGTAAGATATTGAACATAGCTCCCTGTGCTATACAGAAGAAATTTGGTTTTCTAATCTATTTTTTTATATTGTAGTTAATATTTGCAATTCTCAAACTCCCAGTTTATCCCTTCTTACCCTCTTTCCCCCCAGTAAACATGGGTTTGCTTATCATGTCTGTGAATCTCTTTCTGTTTTATAGATAAGTTCATTAGTGTCTTTTTTTTTGTTGTTCTTTTTTTTTCTTTAGATTCCACATATGAATGATATCATATGGTATTTTTCTTTCTCTTTCTGGACTACTTCACTTAGAATGACAATCTCCAGGTCCATCCATGTTGCTGCAAATGGCATTATTTTATTCTTTTTTATGGCTGAGTAGTATTCCATTGTATAACTATAACACAACTTCTTTATCCAGTCATCTGTCAGTGGACATTTAGTTGAGAATGTCTTTCCCTGGTACAAATTCTTCCTGGCAGGTCCTGCACCTCTTCACACCCTGTTCCAAGTTCTTGCTCCCTCTCTTTCCTGAAAGAGACTGAGTCTGATAGGATATGAACAGGCATCCCCATCATGCAGAGGGCCAGGCTGTGCTGCCCTTACAGGAGTCCAGGGGTTGACCATCAGGCCAGAACATGTGACCCAAGATCTGTTCCTCGGCAATGACCTCTCCTTACTCCAAGAACCTCATCCTTGATCAGCCAGATCTCACACCCCCATGCAAAATAGCAAGAAGAATAGAGTTGGTGGTACACAGAGGACTTAATAAAGGTCCCCATTAGACTGTGCTCTCAGGCATATATTTGCCAACCACACGACTGAAAATGAATCTTGTAGCTTTTTCTAGCACTTACTTCCCTTGGTCCACCTTTCCCACTCCTCCCCTCCTCTGCAGGTTCTCGAGTTAGCGGTCTGTTGGCTGCAGATGCTTTAGTGAGCAAAACAGCTCATGCTATTTCCCCCAGCAAGAAAAACCAGACACCGCTCAACCTGAATTTTACACTTTTCAAGCAAATATCGTCTAGACTCTGTGCTGTTTCCGAAGTCTGGTTCAGGGAGAGAGCCCACAGATAGAGGAGGAGATTTATTTTTGGTTGTGAGGGTCACCAACCCTTCTTCCAGGCTCGATGGAACTTATGGGAGGTGTGTGTAGGCCCCGGCATCTCTGCACCACGTGGCCTGGCGGCTCCCTCTCCCCCCTGCCACCGCTCGAAGCCTGGGAGGATGCTTTTGAAACGAATCAGGAAATTACTTATCAATCTGAAGCCCCAAAGAGCTCTGAGTGCTCCTCACTGCCAAGGGAAGGGGATTTCAAGTGAAATCTCCACATCTGTGTGCAGTAGAGTTCAAAGACGCCAGCTGTTGGAAGGTCTTGCGAGCGATGTAAGTAAAAAGCCCTCCCTCCCGACTGAAACGAGCCTCTCCAGGCTTTGTTTCTCCCGGAGACGAGTCTTTTGGCTCACGCTGGTGTTACTCTTTCTCTGTTCCGCTGCGAGGTTTGAGGATGTTTACTGACCAGGGCTTAGTCAATGAAACATCTCCTCTGGGGGAAGCTTCCCCTCAACAGAAGAGAGAAAGTGAAAGTTGTCAGAATCGGCTTTGCTGGGGTAGTTTTGAAAACAGCCCTCGACTTGGCAGTTGCGCTCCCTAATGACTAGAGACCTTGGTGTACCCTCGCGGGAGCAAACAGAGGGGACTCCATAGCCTCCTCACGAGAAACAAAATTGCCATCCAGTCTGCGGTTACATAATTCAAGTTTAAGGTGTGCCTTCACTTTGTAGGATTTTAATAGAGGAGAAAAATACATTAACGCTAATATTCTGTGGAGATTTCCTTGTCGCAGCATAAATCTTGTGCTTAATTCATGCTTGGTTAAGGGTGCTGATTTATTTACTGTTTGTTTTATTAAACAAATGTGTCCGACATTCCACATGGCTCGGGGAGGCCAGGGAGCAGAGAACACATTCTTTGCGATCTGTGAATGTAAATATCTAGACGGAGTTGGTAAAACTATGAGTGTGTATTAATAGTAATTATATGAATGGATTGCATAGTTTCATAAATAATGCATTGTACTAGAGTGTGTCTTTTACGAATATCTTAAATCAGACGGTGGTTAAGGGCAGGGAAGCAATTGCTGGAATACAGCTCACGTAAAAGAAATAGTTTTGTTTCAAGTTTGATTTCTACTTGATTCTGTATGAATCAGCCTTTGTTCTGTGAGACCCTGAAGCTTCCCTGGGAACTCCAGTGTCCTTTTCCAGGGTCCCTCATCAAGAACTCTATGGCTGCAAGGAGCATGCGTGGGGCAGTGAATCATCAGACGGAGGGGGGGTGTGTTTGGAATGTGACAGGAAATTATTCAAATACTGGGAAACATTTGCTGAGCATTTACCATGTGTTTGGCCCTCTACTTCTACTTCCCATGTGTCATGTGGTCTTAGGAGCAGGTGGCTCCCTGGTAAAAAGTAGCGACTTTGCAAGCAGAGAACCCGGGGACCTGTCCGTGCGACCCAGGGTTGGTTACTTAACTCCTCTGTGCTTCGGTTTTCTTTCTGTGAAATAAAGGTGATACAGGTGGGCTTCATGTGAAGCTTGAGAGTTAATGTAAGTAAAGTATTGTTTTTGTCTCTTATATATGAGAAATTGAGGCTAGCGATAACAAAGTAAGGTGCCCGTGGCCACACGGGGAGGATGGCTGGAGGGCTGAGTTTGGGAGTAAATGATCAGGCTTTATCATCATGGAGGAAGTCCATTTTCTAACCATCACCTCCTTCCCTCATGTGTGCATCCTCTATTCTGCCCTCACAATGGCCTTCTGCGTAAGTATTGTCAACCATTGACCATGAGGATTTCAGACGAAGAAATGGAGGCTCAAACACTCACCCAAAGTAACCCACCCAAAGTCCTATACTTAGAAATTAGCAGGGCTGGGGGCTAAGCCCAGGGGTTTGAAGTCCTGGGCTCTTGTCATGACCCCATGCTCTGCAACGGGCTGGGCCCACACTGCCCCCTGCCGGGAAGAGTGAGCTAGGGAAGGGCATGTTTATCACCAAGGAGGCCCTCACTCTGTGCCTGGCCCAGCGCCCCAAATCCAGCAGATCCCTGGGCCCCTGTGCTAATCATTCTCTAGAAGACTCAGATGCGCATCAGAGTTTGACAGTCGCTCTCCTCAGGGCTTTTTGTAAGCTGGGAAAAGTCAGTGTATGGTCTTCCCATCTGACCTTCACCTGAAGAAGGTGAAAAGTTCTGTTAAGGACGAGACACTGAGCACTTTGCCCCATTCAGAGCTTTGGATTACTCTGCGGTCAGAACCATTCTTTCAGAGTTATTTACTGTCTTGTTTATATCAGTGCTTTCCTCATCTTTTGGCACGTGTCACCTTCTGAGCCCTGCGAAAGTTTTCTCATCAACCCCTTTGATTGCATCAGGCTTCAATGATCAGCAGATGTGTAGACTTCTTTCCCTTTGAAGGGTTTTTATTATAAGTCAGTACAACTCAGTGGAATTCATCACCATATTAGAATATCTGTATTCTATAATATAAGAAAGTTACTCAATAAACTTCACACAGAGAAACCAGCAACATGGAGTATTTCCTGTGCTGACTGTGATCAGATTGATTTCTCTGGAGACCAGGGCAACACAGAGAGGTGCCAACAGGGAGATGTCAGCCAACAGGGAGATGTCAGCCAGCAGGGAGATGTCAAAACACACACTGGCAACACTAGATGCCTCAAAAAGAGGTCACAGAAGGCGTGGCAGGGCAGGAACCATTGAACATTGGAAATAATTTTTTTGTGGTGGTAAATGTCAGGATTTGAAGTGAAATAACCCTGCCTTTGAATTCTGCCTTTACCATTTTCTAACTGCAAGACCCCAAGTATGCCACTTACCTCTCAAGTGTGTGTAACAGACATAAACAACTCAGCATGGCACCCAACCAACAGGAGTTCCTTTTCTCCCAGCTCTGGTCCATTCAATCCACAAATATTTATTGAGCACCTACTATGTGCCAAGTATTATTTTCGATATAGCAGTGAAGAGCCAAAGCCTCTGCCTTCACACTTTTAGAGGAGAAAACAAGAGAACCATAAATCAGAATGTCACTTGGGAGACTGATGCATGCTCTGAAGAAAATAAAATATGGTCACTAGACAGATGGACTAGCAGGTGCGGGGATGGGGGTGCCTCATTCGCTAAGGTGATCAGGGATTGCCTCATTGAGGAAGTGGTAGTCTGCAGTCTTGACTCATAAGAAAAACACAAAAGCCGTGGTTAAGCCTCTAACCACGTGACACTAGACAAGTCGCTGAAACTCATTAGACCCCGGTTTCATCACCTGCACTCTGCAGAGCTGGAGTAGATTTACAGGACTTCTGTTGGTCTGTTTTGTTGCTTTCTTTCCCTGTCTTAGGATCCTATGCCATGAGTAATTGTACAAAAAGAAGGGGAAAAAATCTCTGAACCAAACTATACTGTGGTTATTTCATTCTTTCATTCTACTTTCTAGGTTTTTGCAACTGGTTTTTCCTCAACAAGATAAATTAGTAGTTCCTAAGTAAATGAAGATTAATTAATGATTCTTTTTTAAAAGCTCAAATCATCACGATTCCTAGGGATTGCATTGCTGGAAAAGACAAGAACCACTGTATGGCAGATGTTTAGGGACGAACTGTGTAGCTTTGCAATGACTTCATGTGTGGCTTTGAGTCTGAAATTGTACATATGTCACTGGAGCCAAGACACGAAGCTGCCAGAAGTTGGCTGATCCAACCCTCTGTTAGCCAGGAGTCATGTGCATGGCTTTAAAACACAATCCATGGTCTGAAATGTTTCCTCTCTTAAAATGGTGCAGCAGACCTCACTTGGGGCTGAGATAACATCCATCCAAAGTAAGAGTCACGGTGCAGATAACTCGTACCAGAGAAGCCTTTGTCTTCCAGTGGTTCAAATATTTGTGGCCAGAGTATTTTTGGCTGTAACAACCCAGATAATTGTCTAATCACTACATTTTGCCATTACTCCCATGCTATAAACTCCAATTATGAATCTACAATTGAGAATGAGAATTCTGTGTCCCCAGCAACAAAAAATGTACAGGTTAAGGTTTTTGATTTTCAAATACTGATATTGTGTGCTTAATTTATAAAAACATGATCTCTCCAAATTGCAGACACATTTTTAAAATTGTTTTGAAAACAAGGTCCAATGCTAGACTCCAGGGATTGAAAAAATAAGAGCAAAGAGGATGATATTTAGGACGCTGGAGTTAATTAACTGGTAATAGAGAGAGCTGTGGGCAATTCAGTGATGCTCCTAGACACCCTGACATGATTTTAAGCAGTGAGCTGCTGTTCAGTAGGGAGAGTAAGATTTGAGGGGTGGGGGAACTGCTATTGTGCACTTACGTTTAAGGCAAATAATACTCCAGCATTGTATGTGCATCAGCTCCTTGCCACAATCCGAGTGCCGTGTGGCTACTACTCCACTTATTTTACAGATGAGAAATTGAGGCTCAGGGTTGGTGAACAAGGTGAACAAGGAAGTTCACCAGCGAGGAAGTGGCAGGACCACAATGTGAATCAGGACTGCCTTACTCCACGACCAACCAACATTCCACTCTACTACTCTGCCTTAGAAAGAGAAAGGACTTTTTTTTTTCCCATATGCCATACACATTCTAGTTAAGTAAAAAGAGAATTTACTACGTGTTTTTGACTGTTAAAACAGCCTCCTGAGGGGAGAGGCTGAGGAATTGTCTCCGCAAGTTTCCTTCTCCTTTTTCCAACCAAAGACCAAGTTTACAGCCATGCTAGGCAAGATGGCGGTGATGGGTAAATTTCAGCCATCCTGCTCTCTCATTCCTCCTCCGTTCTGATTGCTTTGGTGGAAGAGATGTCCAGACTTTTTGGAAGAACCACAGTCACTCAGCTCACAGACTTTGCTGGCCATTTTCCCACAACTAGGGAGAGGACTTAACTCTGTTCCAGTTTGTACCCAACCAAAGGAACACCATTCCAATGAATCTATTATCTAATTTGAGCCTGTACGTCCAATGTTTCAGAACTATAAATCAGGACCAAAATCCCATAAGAAATGGAACACTATTAGAAAGTAGGAATGGCTTTTAAAATTCTGGCTATTAAGTGTATCAATTAGAATTGCATTCATTGATGAGTATCTGAAATCCTCGTTCTTTTCACATATAAGGGGTTTATTTTTCTCATGTAACAGGGATCCCAGAGGTAGGTGAGCAAAAGATGGTGTAGCTGTTCAGAAGTCACCAGGAAACCAGCCTCCTGTATTCCTACTTCACCAGCATCAGAGTGTGGCTTTCATCCTTATGATGACAAGACAGCTGCCACATCTCCAGGTATTGAGAGCATATTCCAGACAGGAAGGAAAAGTCTTCTTGTCAAACTTTGCCTTTTTATTTGGGAAGGGAGGCCCTCTTCTAGGACTCTTTGTGTATCTTATTGGCCAAACTGTGTCCAAAGGCCACCTGCAGCTGCAAGGGAGTCTGGAAGTTTGCGTTTCTGTTTCTAGGCTTCAGTATAGAAAAAGGCAAGGGAAATGTGGATTGGGATGAGTTATAAGCGAGCCAACCTACAGTACTTGTCAAAATGCTATAAATTCCTATTTCTGAAAGCAATAAATTTGGAATTTGGTACATAAGTAGGATGACATTACACAAACATTTCTCAGCTGCATCTATTTGCATACTTACTTGTGAGCATGAAAATATTTCTAAAACAAGTCATAAGAAGTAGGTGATGGAAAGACATAGAGCTGGATGTCAGCTCAGTGTCTGAATTCCAGCCCTCTACCCAGTTAGGTATGCAATGTCTCTGGACCTCAATTTCTTTTTATTCAAAATAAGAGTAATAAAGCTACCCATCGAATTGCTTTAGAATTAAATTAAATACTATAAAATGAGTATGACAGGTAGACATTTAAGAAATAGTAGCTCCCTTCTCTTTTGTTTTGTGCCCTTTTTTCAGCAAGTGCAAAAACCTTCATAAAACGCAACACAGCCAAGAGCTGACAGCTGAGGAATCAGCTCTTTGATTGCAAGAAATTAGAACAAAGCTGCTGAACAGTGTGTAGCCTTTCTCCATCAGCAATCGCCAAGATTCTTTCATTGGGCTTCATCACATTATCTTAGCAAACCAGACAAAAATGTCTAAGCGATTTTGTTTTTCAAACTGCATCAATGCTTCAAAGTGCCATCTGCTTGTGACATGTTACAAAACAGAGTCAACAGAGCCATTTGGTGACATTTTAAAAAGTGACTTCAGTGTTTGTTACCAAGGGATATAATTCCTAGAATTTGTGCAATTTGTTCTGTGTTATTGAGATGTGAACTAAAGCCTTCACAGAGATGTTCAGCTGTTTCAATACACGATCTTCATCTTAACTCAGGAAGCCAGGTTTTAAACTGAGTTTCTTTCCATTTTAATTATCTCCCCATGTCGCTCCAACCTTTCCAGTCAAAGACGGATGTTTCAAGCTTATCACTTTAGAGCCAGGATGGCAAAATTAGAAAGAAGAAGTGAAATGAACCAAAAAGAATTCACAGATTTGCAGAATCGAAATCTAACCATCAGCCAAAATCTCATTTCTATCCTCTGGTAAAATGGGAATGGCAGAATGCAGTTCAGGGCCATGGGCTCCTGTTCACGTACTAATTCTGTGACCTTTAGGAAGCTATTTAACCTTATTCTCTGGATCCTTACCTGGAAAAAGGAATGAACATACCTGCCCATCCCATCTTATGTGGTTGAGAGAATGTGCTAGACCTGCCAGTCAATATAACGCCTGAGCTACTCAAGCCTCTTTTGTGATTTCCCATCTACTGTGGTAGAGTTTGTACCATATTGTAGCATGTGATGGATCCCATGGCCTCCTCAGGCTTCCGTCTGAATCCTCATCTTATTTTTACAGCCAAATTTCCTTAACCAGAGGCCATCGCTCCTGCCTCCCCCTCTCTTCCATACCCTTAATCTGAACTTAGCCCACATCAAACGTCAACCACCCAATGTCAGGCCCTCTCCTCTCACTGAGCAACTTTCCCCAAGTGTTTCCACGCTGTGCTCATGAATTTCCATAGCACAGTCATTATGCAAATCATGGTCCAAATCACAGTCCACTATGCAAATCACGCACCTTACTGGTGTCCATTTTAAGAATGAGAACTTTCATATGAAGAAAGCAGTCTTCTGTCTTCTCTGAAACTGATCATCTCCATGCAGCCAGAGTGTTACTAAGTTCTGGGCAGAGATGGAGAGAGAGCCCCCTCCCCATGTTGAGTCACCTGGCCCCAGAGGAGTTGTGCTTGTACCCAAAGACTCAAGTCTTTACTGGAAATGTCTGCCTGAAAAGTTCCCCTGGGAACATTCCTTTAACAACTCTCTCCCTAAAGCCTCAAAACTAGAATAGAAATGATTTATACCCTCCACTGTCCTTATGTAGCCCCTCCCGTGAGCCTCTCACCCTTCATGGTCAGTCTCTCATTTCTAGTTGGTCTTAGCTAGAACACTCTAGAAATGAATGAAATCTGAGAAATGTGTCATAAGTTTGGAACCCTTCAATTGGTGTAGTTAGGAAATAGTCACTCCCACTTCCTTCCAAGCACAGGACGGCGGGGCACACAGGAATGATTTCAGGGAGCAGCTCCTGAAGATAATATGCTTTCTTCACCCCTTTTTGATCCAACAAGATGCTAATAACCTACAAGTTTCATTTGCTGTGGAAGAACAGAGATGTGTGGCGGCTAGAGGTGGGTCAAGGGAGTCAGGTCAAGATTATTTCAAGATGGAAGAGACTTGAACATTTGTCCAGGCTGAGGGCAACCAGTCGGTGGTCGAAGTTGAAAATACCGGAGAATGAGAGAAGGTCATCTGGGAGAGGGAAGAGGTAGGGCGAAACCACCGCCCAGGGCGAAGGCTTGGTCTTGAACAAGCGTGGGTCCTGACTCACACCTGTGTCCACCAAGACAGCGAGCAGGCATGCATGAGAATGTGAACACATCATGGATGGTGGGGAAACTGTGGGACTCATGACAATGCTCTCTGTATTTCTCTAGGAGGTTGGAACTGGGATGATTGCTTAAGATAAGCACAGTGAGCTGGCTGAGTGTTTGCTTCAAGTACCCAGACAAGTTCTTGTCATAGAGTAAGCACTTAAGAAAGAAAGAAAGAGGGGAAGGCAGGCAGGCAGAAAGAAAGAAAGAAAGAAAGAAAGAAAGAAAGAAAGAAAGAAAGAAAGAAAGAAAGAAAGAAAGAGAAAGAGAGAGAGAGAAAGAAAGAAAGAAAGAGAGAAAGAGAGAAAGAAAGAAAAAGAAAGAAAGAAAGAAAGAAAGAAAGAAAGAAAGGGAAAGAAAGAAGGAAAGAAAGGAAGGAAGGAAGGAAGGAAGGAAGGAAGGCGGAAAGAAAGACAGAAAGAAAGAAAGAAAGAGAGAAAGAAAGAAAAAGAAAGAAAGAAAGAAAGAAAGAAAGAAAGAAAGAAAGAAAGAAAGAAAGAGAAAGAAAGAAAGAAAGAAAGAGAGAAAGAGAGAAAGAAAGAAAGAAAGAAAGAAAGAAAGAAAGAAAACAAAAAATTATACTCCCTTCTTTCTTCTTGACAGACTGAAATTTATAGCAAATGGTTACCTCCAAAGGCCTCATATAAAAATAGCCACCATGACATCACTCATATATTTTGCATTTTAAGTGAAACACACGAGCCTTCCTGAAAGTTTTATTTTAAACCTCGAACTATAATGACCTCCCTAAACGCATCTCAGTTTGGAAGATAACTTGGCCCAAGTGCAGGCTGTCAAAACGGCCCTCTGACCACACACACTCACTCTCTCTGACCCACACCATTTTCTGGGACCTCTCCGGCAAAGAGGTGAGTGCAGGAGGGAAACGCAACTCTGGGAGATTTTGATTTCCATGTTGTAAAAATTGTTGCCAGCCTGACAAATGAGACGGGGATAATCTAAAACATGGACCGTTTGCATGTTTGGCCTTTGAAGATGTTAATGAGTATCAGCTTTCCTGGGCCAAACCAGGTTCTTAGCTCCCAAATGTTTCAGATTTAGGCTGTCTTCCTTTGAATATTTAAAACCGTAAGGGTCATTTTGGGGAGGTTTTGTGCTGAGACTTGAGGGCAGCTGGCGGGCAGACCAGACCAGGCGGTGCCTGCTTTCTTCCCCGCCCAACCACTGCTGGCCCAGAGCAGGATGGGAGGAACACGGATGCCACGGGCAGGTCTAGACTCGGCCAGTGTTTCAGGGCTCCCAAGAGGATTCTCTGGTGAGAACTAGGGTTAGGAGTTTGGGATTTCTTGAACCCTGATTTTCTCTCTCTTTCTCGTCTTTCTGTCTTTCCCTCGCTCTCATCTCTTGTAAACAAGTAAGTCTGGTCTCTTTGGCTTGTCTTTTAGAACCTCTGGTCATTCACAAGACCAGTACGGCCCTAGAGAGGCAGGAGGAAGTCTCCACAAAATGCCTGGCACTATCCTGGGCACTTGGAACAGAGCTGTACTCAAAACAAACTCCCTCCCACCAGACCCTTTGGCCAGTGGAGGGATAGACAGACAAACAAAGAACACGCCAAGATGTGTGTGTGTCAGAGGTGATGGGGACCACAAAGGAGGAAGCGGGGTAAGAGACGGCAGGTGTGCTGCATCAGACAGGTGGGTCGGAGAAGGCGGGGACCGTGGAGAGCCAACATTGGAGCAGAGACTTGATGGCGGAGAGGATGAGCCACACCAGCAGCTGGAGAAGAGCGCTCTGGGTTGCAGAGTAACAGGCAGGGGAGAAGGCAGGATTGAGGACTTTGACTTGGTGCAGGAACAGGAGGATGCCAGGTGGCCGGAAAGAAGCACAGGAGGTAGACATGTGAGGTCAGGAGAGCATCTAAGGCCTCTTCCAAGGCTTTGAGCTTCATCCTGAGGGATGCTCGAAGTGATTTGAGCAAGAGAGTGACATGTTCTGCCTTAAATTCTATAAGACCCCTCTAACTGCTGTTTGGAAAATGGGCTGTTGGATAGCAAGTCTAGATAGATTACATCACCCCGGCTCCGGCGCTCAGTATGAGTGCCGGGACCATCGTGGTTTCAGCAAGAGCAGACTCCCTTGAGAAAGCATTCACAGGCCGCAATATAATGGACATGCACTTAAAAGTCTGATGACATTCACCTTGCAGATGGCATGTGCATTACACGGCTCTGCTGAAGGACAGACATACCACATCCTAGCCCAGTGACAAAATGCAGTGAACTTGACCTTCTATTTGTGGCATGTTATTTCACCAGCCAGAAAGCTCAAATACCAGACTGTTATGTTCAAAACCAGACATAGAAGCCAAAAGAAAAAACTGTCTGTCTTTGTTTTCCCTGGACCTGCCTCTCCTGGCAATCGGAGAGCTATCCCCAGAGAGCATGAAGGATGTCTCCATCCCAGTCCAGCCCACCAGGGGTCTGGGGTCCTTCTCAGGCATTTGTGACCAAAGCACCAGCTGTAACAAGATGTTCCTTTGCTTGGCTTGTCTCTTGTGCATGAGACTCTTTGAAGGGCCACGTGAAGGGAGGCTGATCACAGAAACCAGCTAATCGAAGACTTAGATACAAGAAATCATGAGTCCCAATTAAATATTGTTTATCAGCATTGTTAGCTTTCTTTAATTATTTCATCAACAAATACATGTCCCTAACACTCACCAAACACTGTTCTAGATGGTTAGTACTTGGCAACCAAAAGCACAAATGAAAATACCTGGCCTTGTGCATCTTACGTTTTATGGGAGAAAAGAGATGATATAGAATAAGTAAAGTACACAGTGCCAATTTTTTTTTTAAAAAAAGCACAACATAAGAGTTGCAAGTTACGTTTTATTACGGGGAAATTACTGAGGACTAGAACCCAGGGGACAGATTCTCAGATCGCTCTGAGGAACTGTTCCAAAGAGGTAAGGGAGGAGCCACAATATATAGGAGGTTTTGCTTAAAAAACAAACAACAACAAATCATGTAATCAAACGTCAAAAGATTTAGTGCTAATCACAAAAAAACAGACATCTCAAGGTAATGATTTCAGTGCTTTTCTATGTGTGGGAAGTTGCGAGAGTCTGGGCTCAGAGAAATTGCTCCTTTGATGTGCATCTAACCATCCAGGGCCAGTGCTCTGTTTTTCTCCATCCTCAACTCCCCTCTGGGTGCACATCTTGGGCGGCTGCAGCAGCTGATGGTTTAATGGCCACAATATCCTGTGTTTCCTGGAACGGCAGGCAACCTTCTTTGTTTACTGAAGTGGCAGGCAACATATTTTTTTTTATCCACAATATTATGTTAATGGAGAAAACAAAGTTAAAAGGGGATTTGGAATGGCTGCATTTGCAATTTGAAGAAGAGTGGTCAGGAGAGGCCTCAATGCCAAAGTGAAATTTGAGTGCAAACCTAAAACAAGTGATAGAACAAAATGATGAGATAGGTACAGATACAGGCATAGATGTAGGTGTAGGTATAAGTGGGTATAGATGATAGAAAGAATGTAAAAAATTGAAACAGAAACCTCAATTAAAGAAAATTAGGAAGCCAAAAGGGGGCGCTCTCATGCGCTGTGATGATCAGTCCAACAAGAGAAAAGTCCCCTCTTCTTTCCTGGCAAGGACTCGGCCAATAATAAGCCATGGACTCTTAGTTTACCAGAGCCCTCCAAACTTTCTTTTCTCCTCTGTTAAAAAAAGATCTCCTTCCCCTGCCATATGAAGACTTGTCCATGGCTCCCTGTGGTTGTGCAGACCACAAATTGCAGTTCTCTGCTGATCCTGAATAAGTCCTTTTTTAAAATGTATTTGCTGGAGAAATAACTGGCTGACTGACTATTTGTTTTAGGTCAACAAAAGATGACAGAGCTATTGGTAGAGAAAGACAGAGGTGTAGGTGTTGATATAGGAAGACGGAGGTGCAGGTGGAGGGTGGATAATATAGACACAGGTGTAGATGATCACAATTCTGACCCCAGTTACAGAGTGTGAAGATTTTCCCCCACAACAGGAAGTTCTCTGTGACACCAGTTGTGATTCAGCTCCACTGGGAGTCCTACAGTTCAACTCCACTCTGACGTTATCTACCCAGACCCACAAGTTACAGGTGTCTCACAAGGCCACCCCCCAACTTTAGATGCCAACTGCAAGTCTGGATTGGCACCTGGGCTTCTCACAGACCAGCTGTAGATTAGAGGTTCCAATGAGCACCTCCTTGGGTTCCATTAAATTGCCAAAGAAGCTCTCAGAACTCAGAGAAACATTTTACTCACTTGATTACCAGTTTATTATAAAAGGAATATAACTCAGGAACCGCCAGATGGAAGAGCCGCAGAGGGCAGGAGATGTGGAGGGGGGGGACAAAGCTCCCGAACTCCCCAAGGGTACTGCTGTCCCTAGATCTCCTCATGCTCGCCAATCCAAAAGCTCTCGGAATCCCCTCCTGTAGGTTTCTGTGGAGGCTTCATTATATAGGTATGATTAAATTGTTAGCCATCAGAATGAAGTCAATCTCTAGCCCTTCTCCCTTCTCCTGAGGTGGGGATAAGGGGTGGGGGGCAGAGGGTGGGGTGTGGGGCTGAAATTTCCAACCTTCTAATCCAAGGGGTTGGCTCCACCGGCAACCAGACCCTACCCTTAGGAGCTTTCCAAAAATAAACCTCATTAACATAGCAAAAGACTACTTTAGCACTCTCCTCACTTAACAAATTGCAAGAGTGTTAGAAAGTCTGTGCCAGAGCCCAACAGACCAAATAGATACTTCTTATTACATATGTATATCACATATCACATATATACATATCACAATATCACAATAAGATACATAGGTATATGTACAGATATAGATCTACACACACATCTGAGAAAAAAGCTTCCCAGGCAGGAAGAAGAGTGTGTGCAAATACCCTGTGGCAGGAATCTGCTTAAGGAGCAGCACAGAAACAGTATGCTTGGAGCCCAATGAATGAAGGAGAGAGGAGTATGAGGCAACATAGTGGGGAGGGAAAGCTCGTGGCTCATTCTAAGCCTTTCATTTTCACACTAGGAAGTGTCTTGTGGACAGGGAGTCACAACTGTATTGGTCAGCTGAGTGGCTTCCACAAGGGCAGGAGCAAGGAGACCAGGTGGACGTGGTTACAATAATCCCGGCAGGAGATAATGTGGAGAGGGACAATGGTGGCGGCAGTGAGACGGTGAGAAATGGTGAGATGGTGAGAAATGGTGAGATGCTTGATATAAGGCTGAAGGAGAGCCCAAAGGATGCTAATGTGGGATTCCTGGGAAAGAAGAGCATCAAATAGCTTTGTGATGGGCCTCAGGCAAGTGATTTGGGCTGAGTCTCTGAAAGAATTTGCTACCCATTAGTGAGATGGGGAGAGTGAGGGCAGCAGGTGGGGAGGGAGACACACGGGGCTGTGGAGGAAGGACCCTGACAAGGATTTTGGTGGAGCAGTGGGACAGAAGCCTGATGGAGTAGGTCTGAGAGAGAATGGGAGGAAGGAAACTGTAGATAGTGAGTTGAGAACACTGATTCAAGGAGTTTGCTATAAAGGGAAACTGAGACATGAGTCAGTGACCAGAGATGGAAGTGTCTGGAAAAGGTAACATATTGTAATGTATCTAGTATCTGTCATATATATCACTACATATATGTAATTTGCTTTATATACTTCTAGACATTATTATATTATACTCTATGTATATACATTGCTACAAAGACAATTTCTATAGAATATATGTAATATATATGTTATATATATGTGTGTGTGTATATATATGTATATATTTTATATATATATATGTGTGTGTGTGTGTGTGTGTATGTAATTACACTACCACAGGAGCTGTGAGGCCAGGATAGGTGATGAGTTTTCTAAGTAGATATTGCAGTCGCTGAGGATTATGATAGTGATGTTGGAAAGGGTGACAGGGGCCATGATCTGACATCTCCAAAAACGAGGGACTTGCTGTAGATTAGTCGATGACTAGTGGGTGGCATGGACTAATGACAGGAGATTCAGTGCTGGAGGGACAGAAGAAGGTGGAATAATGAATGGTCTGGAAACAGTAGGGAGGAGCAAGGAGGTGACCAACTTCCCCTCGAGGCCCAGCGGAATGAGGAGTGAGGGTAGGAAACAGCCACCACTTGAGTGGGCAGCAGGGACAGAGGTGTCCTCAAGGGAGACCCAGGCTTCAGGCAGAACAAGAAAGTGAAAGACATTCAGAATGGAGGATGAGGATACAGCGGACTTGGCTGATGAGTGGAAGCTGAGTTCCAAGGGACACCAGGGAAGGACTTCTGGAGTCGGGAAGGACTTCTGGAGTCAGGAAGGAGTGAGGGACGGGCTAAGAAAGGAACCATAGGATTGAGAGTCCATGGAATGAGTGATGCCATGGGAGCTTGAAGGACATGCACTGGCATAAAGGGTGTGGTGAGGCTCCCCTGATGGTCTCCAGGCAGAGTGGTGGTGAGTGAGACTGTAAGTGGGAAGGAGGAGCGAGGTGGGGTCTCCAGGAACCATGTCAGGTCCATGGAGGCTTGGAGCTGGGATAGTGAGAAGCCTTACCTGGAGCACCCAGAAAGCTCTCGGGTGCCTTCCTTGCTCTCCCAATAGATTTTCATTAACTCTGGAGAAGACCAAGTATATTGGTAATCCTGGGTGATAAAATGTGAGAAGGCTGGGGAGCCAGGAAGTGAGGCTAACGGTGGTCAACAGCGGCAAGTTATGGAGAGCTTAGCATCGTGTTAGAGACTTCAGCCTTTATCCCACA
The DNA here is from genome assembly GCF_048564905.1 of Vicugna pacos. Taxonomy (NCBI): domain Eukaryota; kingdom Metazoa; phylum Chordata; class Mammalia; order Artiodactyla; family Camelidae; genus Vicugna; species Vicugna pacos. The sequence goes on along the minus strand of NC_132988.1, from coordinate 111,728,208 downwards.
GATTTAGTCTTTGGGCTATGACAGGGGCTCTTATGAAGATCCTGGTCTTACTTCTACTCCCCCATCACCCTACATATCCATTCTACCCACAGCTTTGGGGAGCTGAGGATTTACCAGTTGTATATGTCAGTGTTCAACCAGAGAAACAGAGCCAGTAGGAGGTATATATTTTAAGAGATGGATTGTGAGGAATTGAATTATGCAGATGTAAAGATGGTCTAGAGAGTTTGAAATCTATGGGGGAGACCTCCAGGAAGGGCAGACTAGAACCATCAGGGATGGGCTAATGCTGAAATCCATACGTATGTGGAATTTTTTCTTTATCGTGGAAGCCTCAGCTCTGCGCTTAAGACCTTTTAACTGAATCATGCCCACCCAGATTATCTAGGAAAATCTCCCTTACTTAAAGCCAACTGATTATGGATTTTAATCACATCCACAAAATACTTTCTCCACAAAACCTAGGTGAATGTTTGGAGGAAAACTGGGGACTGAAGTCCAGCCAAGCTGGTCATCAAACTAAGTATGACACCAGTGTCGCCCCTAAAATCTGTAGATCCATGGTGAGAGTTCCTTCTGTGAGCAAGGAGTGGTCTGTGGAGGATGACAGGGAGAGGGTAAAGATGGTTCACCTTGCACTTCAGAAAAATCAGATCATTGGTCTTAAGTGGTAAAAATTCTTAGGAAGGAATTTGAGCAAACAGTACTAAAAATAAAATATGACTTTCTCCAGTGCAAATCCATGTGAATTACAGTTGATCTCAGTGGGAAATAAAGCAAGTTGGAATGAACCCCAAAGAAAAGTTATTCCAAATTTCCCTGGATATTCCAAGAAAGGACACGTTTGTCCAGTGCACAAGGATTTTTAACTAATAGTTCAAAGTTCCCAGCAGCTATGGCACCACTGAATTCACGATTAATGAATTGACAAATATTCATGGACACTTAATAAGTGCTCAGCATTTTAATGAAAATAGGGAAGTAGCAACAGTTCCTGCCCCCTTCCCAAGAGGCAGCTTCCCCAGGGAGGCCATCGGAACTCTTCCAATTGAAAGTGAGAGGACACCCACCTCAAGATGCTTTAGCTGAAAAACAAGTTTGGGGAAGAGTTCATCAAAGTCTGGGCTATATCTCTGGCTTCAGGTTCTGCTGGATCCAGGTACTCTAAGAACATAGTTGGAACTCTGGCTTTGCACATCTCTTACTTCTGCTTTTCTCTGAGGTAACTTCACGTTTGGTCAGGTCACTTCCAGCAATGGCAGAAAGGGTCAACAAAACCTCCAGGCCGACATGCTAGTGCAGTAATCCCAGCAGAAAAGTCCCAGGGCTGAGTTTCACTGGACTCATGTAAGTCACGAGCCCTCCCGTGAATGAATCGTTGTAACCAGAGCAGTGTAATAACCTGAAGAGACTGGAACGTAAGTGGGAGAGAGAAAGGTCCCCAACAGAAAATCAAGAGGCTATTCCAGAAGCAGGAACAGACATTGGGTAGACAATAAAAGGCAGGCCCTGCTACAAGAACTTTACAACTGAAGGTCCAGAAACCAGTGCCAGTCAGAATAGAGCTGGGAATTCCACTGGGTGTACTGCCCCAACTTCCAGGCTATTTCCTCATCCCTAAAGGGAAGAGGGGGGACTCATAACAACACTCACTATGTCTCACTGCTACAAGTATTATCAAAAAATCAAATGCAGTATATATAAATATGCCTTATAAATCATAAATCATATGCAAATAAGACATGATAAGCACTTTATCCATGAGGTGAGGGTTGAGTTTGTGCTGCAAAGGGGAAGCAGGAAGGTAGAAAGCCAGCAGGAAGAAGATCACTCTCTGGGCAAAGTCACCCACAGGTGAAGGGAGGCTTGTTCTGTCCTAACGCAATGCAATGATCCTTTGTATTCAGAATTTCTATCTGTGAGAATGAACTGAAATAATAATAGGGAAGACTTGTTCCTTACTAGCTGTATGACTTTGGGAAAATTTTTTCATCTCTCTCTCTGTTTCCTCATCTGCAAAGTGGGATAATGATAGTACTTGCCTCACAGGATAATTGCGAGGATTGAATGTGTTAACACAGGTAAAGCACCAGGTATGTACTAAGTGTTCTATAAATACTAACTATTGTCATTGGTCCTCAAAATCATCTGGATTAGTAGGAATTCTTATTCCTCTTTTTTTTTGGATGAAAAAAACTGATGCATAAAAGAATTCAGTGAGTAAAGTAAGATTTGAACCCAGATCTGACAAAATTCATCAGGACCTGACAGATACAGGCAGGTGGGGAGGGAGACCAGGAGCCAGGGAAGAAAGAAGGGAGGGGGATTTACCTGGATTTATTTTAAGCAGGAGTAAACCAGGTATTCTAGAATATTCCTTTAGCCTTTGAGTGAGTGATAGTAATTTGAATGGCTTGGTTGGAGAAAGTTTGAGCCAGCATCAGAAAAGAAAACTGAAAATTTTAGGAACATGCCATAGATAACATGTTGAATTTAAGTGCTCTTCTATGGAATCCTGAAACCCTCCACTCCAGACATGGAGAAACCAGACTCCATTATTTGCCAGGAGATGGAGGTTGCACGTTCATGCCGTCATGGTCCACACCTGTGTGTATCTAGAGGCAGTTACCTTATATCATCTAATTTGCTCCTCACCAAGATGGCCCCAGAGTGGATACAACCTTCCTCTCAGCCCCACGGTATGGGTAAGAACAGAGGGACAGAGCCCATGTGTGAACCAAACCTCACCCAAATCCAGAGTTCTTCAGCTCCAGTCACAGGCATCCGTCCAGGAGAGCAGCCCAGCCCAAGGGTGCTAGCCCTGCATTCCACACTCCACGAACCCCGAGGTACATCCCTGTCTATCCCACACTCTGCACAGCCTCTCCGGGATGCTGAGTGGCATCTCCCTTCTCAGAGTATGGGCTGGGGCCATGAGGCTCCGGGAGAGTAGAGGATGAAATGGGAGAGGTGTTTGACCCAGGAATTCCTTGTGAGTCTGCTTTGCCTGTCTGCAAATCTATTTCCTTTCTCCATCTCCTAGCAAGAAACTGCAGTAATTAGCTTTTTTTTTTAAAGCCTCGTAGAGAGTTTTCAAGAGGGATTTCAGTGAAAGTGTAGGGGTAAGAGGAACCAGGAAAACAGGTGAATTCCAAAGACTGGGAGTTTGCTATCCTTCAACAAGGAAGCAATCATGACAATTGCAGTAAAAGCCCAGAAATAGACTATGAGCTTGGCTGGGGACACGGTCTCCCTCACTGAACACTGACTGGTCCCCCGGGGCAGCTCTGCAGAGCTCTCCCACAGTGCCTGAGAGAGGTGGGGAGGGAACGGACCTTCTGGGAAAGCTAAAGCACATTCTAGGTCAGTGGTTCCCAAGCCGGGCCTTTCTCAGAGTCACCTGGGAGCTTGTTAAGAGGTAGACTCCTAAAGATTCTGACTCTGAACATGTAGGGCAGGGCCAGGACATCTGCTGTCTTAAGAGGGTCCCTGGAAATTCCGAGGACAAGATGGGTCCTAGAACCATCACTCCAGGTAGCTTCCTTGCTGTGTGACCTGGGGCAAGGGAGGCCACCTCTCTGAGCCTGTAGCATAGAGAGGGCTTGCAAGAAATCCTTGACTAGACGAAGCTAGGCAGCCTGATGCATGTCGGTAGGGGAAAGCCCAGGTGAGTCAGAGCCCGCCCAGACCTCAAAACCCCAGCCCTGGGCAGAGCTGCGCACTCACCGAGCGCTGCTGAGTGAAACAGAATGTTGGAGAAAACAGATGTGTATGGACCCCACTTTTTAAACTAAATTATCTCAGTATGTGTACATGTTTGTGCAGAGTGAAAAATGCGTGGAAGAATGTGCATGCAAGTCTGTTAATGGGAATCATTGAGGACTAGAATTCAGAGGAAGAGATTTGTGGAAAGTGACTCACATTTTTTTCTTTATATACTTCTGTATGGTTTTGATTTTTTACAACAAATATGTTAATAACTTTCCACAAAAACAAATATATATATATATATATAACTGAATCTCTCTACTGTACCTATGAAACTAATGCAGCATTGTAAATCAGCTATACTTCAATTTAAAAAACAGAATAGGTGTTTGATCCCAACTGAATTGGACTCTGCTGTTCACACTTGGGGACTGCGGGCGAGATGGAGAGGAGTCTCACAGGTCGTAAGCCCTAAGACCTGACTCTAGCACTTTCTTACCTCAAGCACCGGAAGTGGCCTGGGTAAGAAGCCTGCAGCCAAGGGGATGCTAAGCATTGATAACAATGTGAACACTCCATCTGTTTCCCAAAAGTAGACTGTCTCATAATGGATCCTTGGGATTTTAATTTATGGAGGTGCTTGACCAATGCCATGAAAAGGCCAGGACACCCAGGGCCACCTGGTAAAGCACCTGGCTGGACAGGAGGCAGAAGGAGAGACAGAAAACTCCAGACCAGAACATTTATTGTGTCTTCCGCGGGAAGGGTGAGGCAGGACTCGGTAAATAGGATTGGCTAGTTTCAAATATTCCAGCCAGGGGTGGAGGTATAACTCAAGTGGTAGAGCACATGCTTAGCATGCACAAGGTCCTAGGTTCAATCCCCAGTACCTCCTCTAAAAATAAATAAATAACCCTAATTACCTCCCATTACCTTCAACCCCCCAAAAAATTAATTAATTTCTAAAATAATTAAAAAAAGAATATTAAAAAAAAATTCCAGCCAACTCTGGGGCACAGGGACTGTCCCTAGCTGTCTGGGACCTGTCTCTGGGGTGATTTGGGGCAGGGGGAGTATTGGCTTGGTGTGTGAGAGCTGGATAAAGGAGCTGTTTGGGGGTCTGGACTCTGGATTGGACTTTGGATATGAAAGGCACGCTCCCAGATGAGCCCTTTGCTATGTCTCCAAGTTGGTGAGGCCTGGGAGGGGCAGTCTCTCCCAGGGTAGTGAGGCCATAGATGCCGGGGCATCAGGAACATAGAAAATAAGAAAATATGGTGACAACAATCGGCTCTGTGATGAATGAATGTCAAATAGACAGATTCAGAATCTAAGGAAACATAGTTAGAACAATGACCCAATTAAGAGGCCAGTATCCTGGGTCATCACTCAGATGTCCTCTGCAGGGGGCGAGATGGGTAAATAGAAGGAGGCAGGGCCAAGACCAGGGGCCCAAGAGCAGGGCCAATAATCTAAATGACACTGAACAAAACAGCAGAAAGTCATCAGGCCTACTGTGTGCTGAGCCAAAACCAAGCACCCTAAATATATTATCTCTAACAAACCTTTGAAACAGTATTACTATCACCATTTGACAGATGAGAAAACTGAGGCTCAGAGGGGATAAGTGCTTTACACAAATTCACCCAGCCTGTAAATGGTGGGGACAGGATTTCATCTCTGTCAGGATGATTCCAAATTTAAAGCCTGATTCCTCATAAATGTGGGCTTGAACCTGGGCAGATGCTGCTCTCCAAGGAGACTGAGTCTGGTGAGCTAAGGGGAAGGCAGAGGGTTTTATACAATGATGGTTCCCTGTCAGGATGTTGCCACATGACAGTTCCAAGCACAGCACAGCAGCCAAACAAGTAACTTAGTGCAGCTGAGACTTCCATAAAGCTCTAATCAAGGCAGGTGGCACTCCAGTGGCTGGGCAGCAGGACTAGAGGAAGGCTGCAGCCAGAGAGCACCCAGATGTGAGAACTCAGCACTTATACTGCACCCTGGGCCCCTCAGTCCAGATCCCCACCAAAGAGGGACAGAGCCAGCCTCAGTCAGGTTCGGAGACAAGGCTGGACCCAGAGGGGCCAGCAGTGGACAGGAGGGAGCAGTGCTTCTAAACGGGAGGGCCAGGGGCAGACAGGGACTTACAGAGTTCTTATCCAGAGGTCAAGTGAATTAACACAACCGTGCACTAACTCTTCTGTGAGCTTCCAGTGTTAACTTTAGTTTGAGGGGAACTTGAGGAGCCCCAAAGTTTGCTAATCACACGACAGGGCTGACTTCAGGCATCTCTTTCTCCTAAAGGCCTTTTGCAACCATCCAACCTTGGGTGAACGTCTGATCTATGAGATCACCAGAGCTCACAGTCGTGGCTAGGCACACATGCTCCATGTCACACTGGGCATGAAGACCATAAGTCATGGCTCTTCCTTCAAGGGACTCACAGTCATCAGAATGAGACCATCTCAGCACCCTCTAGGCTGTGAACACTCCCAGAGACTCTAAGGCTTCACTTAGAAACAGGCTTTCTGAGAAATGAAAATAAGCAACACTGTTTGGAATCAGCTTCACTCTAGATCCTAAATTAGGACACATAACAGCCCACCTGAAAAAGCCCCACTCACAGCCAAGGAGTTGCATTAACAAACCCCATGAAAATCCCCCACCCAATGCCGGCAACTATTCTACCTCCAAAACTCCCCAAATCATCCAAACTGCATTTGAAGTTACCAGGGCATACAGTGAGATAAAGTGCCACCCCCGCACCCCCTCCCAGCCCCACGCAGAGCCCATCCTCAACCAGACCACCACTCGAGCATTGCAACAAATCTGGTCTTGCTGTTCTCCTCCATCTTGGCTACTACCCTTAATCACTCATGCACTCATTCAGCCAACAGTTTCCTGAGGACCAGTCATGGGTCAGAGGCTGTATTTGTTTCCGGCAACACAAACAGGCATGAGATATGGTCCTAAGTGAAAATGAGCTTTTAGGCCCTCAAAACAATAGCGACTTTATTTTTCCACACCCTGCTGGGAATTTTGAAACACATGGGGTTGGTTACCAAGAGTTCTAATGAACCCCAGCTAGGATCCATTTACCAAACACGAAGCACAAGCCCAATCATATTAGACTCATGCTTAACCATCATTGATCTCTCATCAGTGTGCAAGCGCCTTTATTTGACATCTTGACAGATTCCTGCCTACTATTCATGCCTTCTCCTCCAATGTTAACCTGCAAAGGCTCTGTGCTTTCAAAATTTCCGTTCCATGACCATCTTTGCCCACGCTCAGGTCTCCTTTGAATGGGCACCTCCTACTCAAACTTCAGAGCTGAGTTCAGACACCCATTTCTCCAGAAGACCTTCCGTGACCATCCCTCTTGAGGCAGCAGTCCACTTCAGCATCCCTGGGTGTCTCTGTAAGCGCTCTAGATAGTGGTTGAGCACATGCATTCTTTGTCACACTGCCTGCACTGCCCATTCCAAATCTGCTACTCTGTGACCCTGGCAGAGTTCCTTCATATCCCTAAGCCTCAGTTTCCTTTTACCTATAATGAGTTGTACGGATTAAATGAGATGGCCCTGGTAAAGACGTAGCCCAGTGCTTGAGCACATAGTAAGCACTTAAGTGTTAGCTGCTGGAATCTCAGAATATTTACAACACTGACTTTAATTGTTACCTTAATTTGACTATCACTTCCTCATGCACTGCTTGCATGACTCTAAATAACTATATAGGTGTTAAGGACATGAATGAATGAATTGATAGGCCACTTGCAAAATTTGCAAAGTGCTTTTCAAGTAATTTGTCCTGAGTGCCCACTTGGGGCCGGACACTGCTCCAGGGGCTTTCCCAGATATCAGCTCATCTGCTCTTCCCAATATTCCTAGGGGATTAAAAAATCCGCTGCTATGATTACATTTCTCAGATGAGAAAAATAAGCCCAGAAAGTTTATGCAATTTTTCCAGGGCTTTGCCATTAAAGAATGGTAAGACAGGGGTTTAAGCCCAGATTGCCTGGCTCCAGAGAGGAGCTGTTACTGTGATCCAACACGCACCCTGGATTTTAGGGAAACAAGACTGAAGCTAAGATCATTGTCTCTGGGCCAATAATAATTCCAAGATGTAACGCTTCATTCTTAGAGAATGTCTAAGATCGTACATATATTTTTTAATTGTAGAGAGAAGAAATAACTGAAAAAAGAAGAAAGCATTTACGGACCGTAAATTGCAGGAAAACCTAAAGGCAGCAGCTCCCATGGCTGTGATAGGGTTAGATGATCTGTGTAATCCATCTGAAATCAGCCGAGTCTGTTCAGAGGTAGTAAATAATGCTGTCAACAGCACTAAATTTGGTGCACAAGAAGATACATGAAAGGAAGTGGAGAGAAACAGAAAAGGGTTAGGTTCTAGTGTTTTGTTTCCCAGTGAACACAAGAAATCTGAAACCCTCTGCAACAAAGAAGATTACTTTGGGGATTCTACAAAATTTCCCCTTCAAAACTCAGGGAAACCATGTCCACGATGGGTGATGGATGGTCTGCTCTGATTCACACCCTCCTGCCAGCCCTTCCAACCTCCTCCATGTCCAGACTTCCTAACATCTGATACAGAAATTGCTGGCTTTTCTTGCCCTATATTAGTCAGAGGCTGCATTACACAGGAGTAACAAACACATCCCAAATCTCAGACCACAAATCTTAAGACCACAAAGATTTATGTATTTTTATTGCTGTTATAGTTATTGCTACATTTTGTTGTTGCTACAATATTGTTAATAGCTGCATGCTCAACGTGGGGCAACAGAGAAGGCATTCAGGGACCGGGCCAGCTCCGCCATCTTCCTGTACTGTACCACCATCATGGCTCAAGGCTTCATAGTTCACTGTGGAAAGGGAGGAAAGCATGGCGGTGGTTCTTGTCACTTACACTCACATTATGCCGCCCAAGCAATTCACCTGGTCACAACTAGCTTTGAAGGTGGAGGAAAGGGGACATTGCGGAAGAGGACAGAACTGGAAATGCTGGTGGGCACAAGTGCTGTGTACCTCACGTAGGAGAAGTCAGAATACCCCTACAAAGGTCTGTTTCCACATTGCAGATGGTCAGTGAGGAGGGAGTGGTAAATAAACAAACTGGAACCAGGAATACATGCCATATTGGTTTTTTAGGACGTCTCTCGTTAGGAGAGCCTGGCTGGTGTGAAAACGGATGAGTAGGGCTGGAAAGAGAGAACCTTGGAGTCATAGCTTTCTCATGAGCTACACTGATCCTCTGGAGACCAAAGGCTGCATAGGAGGGCAGAAACCACAATCAAATTTGGAGCCCAGTTACCTGTGGCCCCCATCCCCTCTCTGCACTATTGTTGGTCAAACAGCTGGATGTACCTACTAATGTCTGAGTAACACCCAGAAAGAAACCAGGTGGCCAGGGCCCCTGCATGGGGGATGCGAGAGGGAGAAGACAGGGAGGAAAAACAAATACAGAAGGCAGATTAAAATATATATGACATGAATGATCTATCCCAGAGAACAAGGAGATTATTTCTCTTCAGTTTTAAACAAACTGACAATGTGGGTTTAAAGAAAAAGCAGGTTCAAAGAAGAAACAGAAGTGATCAAAAGAGAAATAAAAAGAAAATCAGTTGAAAAGCAAGCTGGAAGATAAAAATAAAGCAATTATAGAGATGAAAGTCAATTTAGAAGCAACAGAAAAGAGATAAGAGCTGTTGAAAGCACAAGCCAAGCGTAAGATAGCACACGCAATGAAACAGAAAGGGAGAATGAAATAAAAATGATTACACAGCAGACAACACAAACTGAGAGAAAAGGGAGGCTGACAAACACACACTGATATTCTGAACAGGACAAAGGGGAACAGGGGAAAAAGCTGGAAGAAAATTTTAAAAAGGCTCTTGAAGTAAAGAAAGCTAGACATCTCTAGATTTAAAGGGCACACCCACCGTATTCTAGCGGGGGAAGCAGGATTGGCAACATGAGGATGTGTACTGTGAAGATACTGAAATTCGGGGGGGAAATGTTCCATCTGCGTCGTGCGGAGAACGCAGACCACAAGATTCCTCTCTGTCCCGCTATGACCCTCGGCACAAGAAAACAACAGGACATCTACCACATTCTTAGGGGGAAAGGGCGACCCAAGAGTTTTCTGCTCAGGCAAATTATGCTGCAACTATAAATGAAACAGGCACACGTTCTTAAACATGCAGGAATTCAAGGACCACAGTAACAAAGCGCTTCTTGAAAAATATTTGATGATGAAATCCAGCATCCAGGACAAGGCATGAATCAAAATTAAACACCCAGGCATGGAGAAAAAGGACAACAGTACACTCTAGATTCGTTTAATCATAGCACTGAAACTGGGAATGTGTTGGCAGCACAGAATATAAACATGGTAATTCCAGGCAGTCCAAAAATAATAATGTAACTAATAAGAATCAGGAGAATCAGGGTGGAAGAAAGCAGGAAGGGCATAAACTCATCCTCTTTCACGGCACAAAGTAAATGCGTATTGTATTAAGTGGAAACATACAGAGTTTTATAAAAACAAAATAATGCCAAACTCTTAATATTTTTTCATAATTGTCTTCTATCCTTAGAAACATCTTTCAGGGGCTAATATCAGTTGTTATGAATAAATATTTTTCTGAGGTTTTACAATTCCTTCTGTTTGATTCTAGTTTGTTTTTCTTCCGGGAAACTCAAGCAGACTTAGGTTTCGCTTGGAGAGCGCAGACCCTCGCGCACAACACTCAGGCTTCCCAAATTGGGCTCAGTAATCACTTCAATTTAATGTACATTGAGTTATTTGGAATTTTAATAATTTGCATATTATTCCGTGGAGTTACTAATGGAGTCAGCGCCCACTTTTCCTTGGTGATAAATGTGTCAATTAGGGACACTTTGGCTGCAATCAACAGAATATCCGAGTAACAGCAGCTTAAACTAGGAAGGGTTTTTATTTCTTCACATAGCAAAAAATCAGAGGGTCGCTGGCATCGGTTCAACAGCTCATTAAAGCCACTAAGATCCAGGCTGCTTCTCTCTTCCCACTATTTCATTCTTAACATGTTATCTTTCATCCTCATGCTTGTCATCAAGATGGCTCTGAGCTTGAGACAGAGCTTCTGTGCTCATCACAGGCGGAAGAGAAGGCAGGGAGGTACCGATTGTGTCTGTCTTTGCAATGGGAAAGTAAACCTTTCCAGAATTCTCCATTTGATGTATTTTTGTACCCGATTGACTAGAATCATGTCACCAGCCTCCCAAGGCCACCTGCAAATGAGGCTACGCAGTGGGCATACATTGCCATCTTACGAAATCGGAATTCTGGTAGCAATAGTAGAGGAGAAATGGATATTGATTTATTCCCAGTATCTGCCACAAAAAGAAACCCAGAAAGCTCAGGAAACTAAAATGTAGCAACCCTGTTCCTTCCTCCTAGTCCATCTCTGTTGAGGAGTTATCACTTCCCCTACTGAGTGTTTTGTCACATGGATAATTTTGGTTTAGGATAAAATCTGAACAGAGTGATCTTTCAGAGATGAAAACCAGATAACGTTCCTCTCCCACTTCCTTCAAGATCTTCCCGATGAACTCCAAATACAATTTAAACTCCTCCCCATGGTCTCCAAGACCCAGCAGGATGTAGCCCAGCATAATCTAGCTCATCTTCAGTAAATACCCTTGCCCTGGCTCTCTCCCAGCCATCTCATGCCCTCCCTGCTCTCCTGGGAACAGGCTGGATTATTCCTACTTCAGTGTCCTGACAAGGGCTACCCCTCTGCAGGGACCTCTCATCCCCCCAGATTCATGGGTCACACCTTTGCCTCATTTACATCTCTACTCTAATGTTGCCTCCTCTGGAGACCTCCTCTGATCTCCTCCCCAAGACTCACCGTCCTCTTAAGTGCTCTCTAGACATCCCAGCACCTCCTGCTCCTTGAGATTATCACTGCATTTGTTCCCTCGGTTGACATCTGCCTGCCACTCTACAGCACCACTCCCTGAGGGCAGGACTATTTTCTGTCTTATTTGCCCTGTTTCCCCAGTGCCTGGATTCGTGCTTTGCACATCTTAGGTTCTCAGCTGATCTCTGTTGAGTGAGCAAGGGGATGGACCAGAGTTAAAAACCCAGAGATCAATATCCAAGCAGAACCAGCAGGGACATGAGTTCAGGGTAGCAGACTGAGGGTAGGAACCCACGGAGAGCCCCTAATGGTGCGATGTATCAGAGAGGAGAGTAAGAAGACAAATAACACGTGCTCACTGCCCTCAAAGGAGCTCGCTGCCCTCAAAGGAGCACACTGCTCACCATGCATAGAACAGTTCACACAGGGGACTCTGTAAAGGGAAAGAAGAGGAAAGGAGGGTGTGGGCAAGTATGACAGCCACTAGCTTCACATTTCCAAACTGGAGAACGGTGCACAGAGATTCCACTAGAGGCATGCATATTGCAATATTATTGGCAAAAGCAAAAGTTAAAAACAATCAAACCATCCACAATAGGGAATTAGTTGAGACAACTTCAGCATATACACATAATAAAACATTTAAATTGCATTGCAGAATTAGATTTTATTATACAGAAATGTGAGTAAATATAGAGTAAATGACAAGGGATTCCCCCAAAAAGTAATGCAGAGAATCGTGTAATTTAAAAAAGAGAGAGAGAAAGAGAGAGACTGTGAATCTTTCCAGATGTAGATCCCAAAATGATAAGGTTATTTCTGGGTGGTCTGATCACAGCTGATTTTGATTTTCTTTTCTGTTGTTGTTTACCCATATAGCCTCATTTTCCCATGATTAATATGTATTAATTGTGTGATCTTCTACTTTGGAATAACTGAGTCAGAATGCACATTTCAAATCCCCTCTCAACAGTATGAAGAAGCACTAGACATCAGAGGCTCTTTCCTCAGAGCAGGAGAGCAGCCTGCTATTAAATATTATTTTAGGCACATGCAAATGTTTAGAAGTCTCAGCTGGGCATGTGGACAAGCATGTCAGGAGGGCAGCACCAACGGCACAGCCAGGAGGTGACCTAGGTGGCCCTAAACTTGAGGGTCAGTAGCACCGTGTGGACTTGGGAAGCAGCCACCAGGGCCAAAATGCCATGTCAAGTTGCAGCTTGTGCCAGACTCACTCCATCTTCAGCATGTGCAAATTAGGTGTCACTCTCCCATTTTACAGATGAGAATCCTGAAGTTCAGGGAGACTCTCAATTGTCCAATATACTCCAAGAGTGAAAACGAGACCAGCTCTGCCTGACTCCAAAGTTTCCCTGCACCCATTAACCTTCATACGTGTCAGCCTCAAGCCTAAGCAAGCGGGAGACACCAAGTGAGCAGTTAACCCAGTGGCTGTCAAACATTTCTTGTTGTTCTGGAACCACTGGTCTGAATAAAATCTTAATCAGAGGCAAAATCAAATAGAACACTGACTACAATGCAGTATCCAATCTGGGTCCTGGAAAAGACAAAGAGCATCAGTTGGAAAGCTGGTGAAATCTGAGTCTGGAGTTTAATAGTAAAAAGATAGACAGGTAGGTAGGTAGGTAGGTAGGTAGATAGATAGACAGACAGACAGATAGATGGAATGATGAGGGTGAGGAGGGGGCTAATCTGCTAAAGTAGAAACCTATCTACTCCGTCACCACCACCTCCTTCCATCTCAGCTCCAAAGAGAGTTCCAGACCCCCCGAGGGACCACTTTGGATATCCTTGAGCTGGCCCAATCAGCTCACTTTTATAGATGAGGAAATCAAAGCCCAAAAATGGAAGTAACTTGGCCAAGACCATTCAGCTAGACGTTGGCAGAGTGGACTGGAAGCCCAGTGTTACGGACTGAATGTTTATGTTCCTTCAAAATTCCTATGCTGAAGCCTTAGCCCTCAATGTGATGGTATTTGGAGATTGGAGTCTTTGGGAGGTAATTAAGTAGATGAATTTATGAGGGTGGGACCCCCTTGGTGGGATTAGTGTGCCCATAAGAAGAGGGGGAGAGACCAGAGCTCTCTCTCTTCACCACGTGAGGATACGATCAGAAGGTGGCCGTCTGTAAGCCAGGAAGATGGCTCCACCAGAAACCACATTGGCTGGCACCTTGATCTTGGACTTCCCCACCTCAAGAACTGTGAGAAATAAATGTCTGGTGTTTAAGCCACCCAGTCCGTGGTATTTTTTGTAGCAGTTTGAGCTGACTGAGACACCCAGACTCCCCTAGGCCAGTGCTCCTTCCAGTACACCAGCTGGGGTCCGAGGACACATGTAATTCTGAGGTCAATTTTCAGTTCCATCTCTACTCAGAAACAGTTCTAACTAAAATGTACCACTCTCTAAAATTGTTGGATTTTGCAAAGGTGAATTCATTTTATCAAACATCTATGTTCCTGAAAGGCTAGACACAAGTGAAATATTGTTGATGTAAATAACATGAATTTGCTCTTTTTTTTTTCACTTCTTACACACCACTGTATGACTGAAGCGAAGGTCCTCGGCACCCAAACTATCTAGGAAGCTTATTAAAAATCCAGGCTGCTGGGCAAACCTAGATTTTTTTTAAATCATTAAAACTTGAGTATGGGTCCCTGATACCTATATGTAGAGCTCCCATTTTTCTCAGCAAAGACAAACTAGAGAATGAAGGATGAGGGATGAATGTGGAAGGAAGACTTATTTCCACTCAATATGCCTTTTTATTATGTGAATTTTTCAAATACCACTTTGTGCTGCCTATTTAAAACTAAATAAACTTTAAAATTCCCCATGCACAGCCATAATAGGGAATTACAGACCTAGTGAGACACTGTTGGATCTCTTAAAACTAGAGGATTGTACAGAGTCAGCTTTAAGGGCAGCCTAGCTGGGTGGAGCTCCCGGTTGAGATAGTGGACTGTGGCTGCGTCCGACAGCCCAGGGTCTGAACCAGACTCTGCCCTAAATTGTGTTCACTCTTCTGAGCATCTTGTCTGTTAAATCCGTATAATGGGACCCACCTACCAGACCTGAGAGGATGGATGAAGACAATGAATACAAAACACTCAGCACAGAGCTTGGCACATAGCCAGCCCCCAGTAAATAATAGACATGCTTCCTCTTTCTTTGTTCCGGAGCCCCTGCGCTGGGATGGAGATTACTGATATGATTAGAACTGAATTATTTTGGAAAGCAAAACTCTTCTTTGTTTCGTGAAACCAAATCAGTTGACTTTAAGCAAAGAAAGTGTATGTGCCAGAAAGTTCTCCACATGCCCTGCTAAGTGCTAATGGCCAAGATTTCTCGCCCCAGTTTTCTAGCCATCAGCACTGATCTAGGAAATTTGAGCCCCTTGGGTGTTTTCATTTAGAGAAATGTGTGTATTCGTAGTTTTCTTGGCCATCTTCCACACTATTTTGAAGATTTGGCTTACTCCTTTGTTTTTCTAAACTAATTTTTCCTTAGATATGTAAATAACTACATTACTAACTATTTGGAAAACAGAGAGAAGTGAAAAAACAGCCCAAAATTTCACCACCTTAACACAATGGATGGCAGTATTTTGGTGTACTTCCTGCTAGGCTGTTAATATGTGAGTTATAATCATAAAAAGTATTATATTCACACAGAGTAAATTTCATCTTCTGATTTTTCTCTTACCTGTCTATTGCAAATATTTTCCTTGTTATGGCAAAGTCATTATAACCACACTTTCAACTAGCTGCATAATATTCCACAGAATGACTCTTGCACAATATATTTAACAGTTCTCCTATTGTCTAGTATTTCAGTTTATTTCTATTTTTTGGTTGTTTTTAATGCTACAATGAACATCTTCATATGCAGATTTTTTTTATTGAATTAGGAACTATTTTCCTAGGCGAAATTCACATACATAGAGTCATCTGTTTTTCAAATATAAAATTACATTAGAAAAGAGTATTACCCTAACTAGATAAACCGAAAAATTGCAACCACTTCACATGAACGTGCTTTCTCCCTGGTTTTCAGAATTATGAGGGAGGTATCTTTTTGTAAAGGAGAGACAAGGCAGCCCGTGATCTACCAGAGACAAACGAAATTGCAAAAAGTTCAAAGGGCAACATTTCATTTGCCTGTTAGAGCTTCACCATCAATTTTGAATTATGAGCTAGAGACAAAACAGAGTTTTCAGAAGCATCAGTGTTTGTCATCCAATTGCATCCCCTTAATACATGTGAACAGGAAGGGAAAGACACTGCCATTGGCCCCATGGAGAGAGACTCTTTAAGGAAATGAACATGTATATGAACGAAAATCATCTTTCATGCCATTTAAACTATCTGGTGAGTTTCTATCAGCAACTTGACAGCAACAGTTCACTCATCTTCCACTCTTCCAGGGGGATAGTAATTCATTTCAGCAGGAACTCATTTGTAGTCATCACAGTTTGTGTTTATTGAGCACATATATGCCAATGTCTTAATAAATTTTCTAAACATATACTAACTTTCGCCCAGCTTTATAGACGGCACACTGAAGCACAGAGAGACTGTAATTTCCTCAAAGTTGCACAGCCAGCAGGTGGTAGAGTTGGGCTTCAAACCACGGCTTGGAGCTTCAGAAATCATTATGTTAAGAAGCCCAGCCCCTCAGAGACCCCAACTTTCACTGTTGCCTGGGGCTCGAGCAGCATCACCAGGCAGGTTTCCCCTGTGTTCATGTTCTATTACTGCTATAACAAATTACTACAAACTCAGTGACTTAAAACAACACGGTTAGTATCTACAGCTCTGGAGGTCGGAAGCCTAAAATGGATTCACAGGGCTGTGTTCCTTTCGGAGGCTCTAGAGGAGATGTTGTTTCCTTGCCTTTTCTATTTTCTCAAGGCTGCCTACAAAAATTTCTCGTCTCATGACCCCCTCCTCCAACCTCAGACCCGTGATATGGCACCTTTTCTCTCTGATTCTGTTTCCCTCTGCCCCTGTCCTCACACCAACTTCTCTCTATAACTCTGGCCCGCCTGCTTCCCTCGTATAAGGACCCTTGCGATTACATCAGTGGCCAATGCAGTTAATCCAGGGTATTCCTCCCTCTCTCAAGACTCTGAACTTCATTGCCTCTGCAAAGCCCCTTTGCTATATTCACAGGTGCTGGGGCTTAGGAAGTGGACACCAGTGAGTGGCCATTATTCCACTTACCACCAGTAAGGACAGCTAAGTGACAACTGGAAAAGTCACAAGTGTATTTGCAGAGTTATTTTTCAAGAGATGACACAGGGAAAAGCCCTTAGAGGTAGGATTCCAGCATCTCAACAGAACCAGTAAGAAGAGTTGGAGATAGCATAAGAAGACCACATATCTCAGTTTTTGAGCCCCGAATATGATCCACCTACTTCACTTACCTTAACAGCATTTCATTGTCACAACCACTGATGGGGAGTATCTTTAAGCCCAAAACAGAGACGAGAAAATTGAGGCTCAGATTAGTTTTGAAACTCTCATGAGATCACACATCTAGGAAAACTGATGGGCACCAGGTCTGTGATAAGGACCCAGGTGACTCTGGAGTTGTCCAGAGCCCAAAGCCCAGGAGTTGTCCACCCTGCCCAGACAACTGACACCAAAGTTGATCGAAATGAACAGCACCAGCAATGGGGATCCAGCACTGCACACAACCCCTCCATCGCCACCCCCTTCACAGTGTTTTGGCCCCCATTTCCTTATTTATTTGTCTGTCTATGTGTCTATTATCTGTCTCTCCACAAAGGTAAGGATCTTGTCTGTTTCTGATTGCTGTCCCCCCGGCTCTGAGACAGGCCAGGAACATAGCAGACCCTAAACAAAATATTTCTGTAATAAATGAGTAACAGTCCTTTGACCCAGAGATAACCAATGTGAGCAAACTCAACCACTTACAACAAGGGTGGGACACCAAAAATTAACAAACACCCCCCAAAAGACTCTTCAACAGCCAAAATAAACAACTCTAAGTCCAAGTTTATGCTCTATCTCTTTGGAAAACTCCCGGAGACCTAATCCAGAGCCTGTGTTCTCTTTCTGAACAGTGATTTTGAACCAGTTTGTTGAGCTCTTTATCACTTGGCTTCCTGCTAAAAAAGACATGCTTCAATTATAGTCAAAACTTCAGCGGAAGTTTATCCACCTAAAACACAGGATCCAAGGAAGCGAGGTAATCAGGCATCAACGTTATAATATTCAAGGGACGCATCAGTAAAGCTATGGCCTCTGTAGATGGAGATAAGGATCCAGAGAGATTGGTTCATTACATTCCTGAAATTGATGAGTTGCAAAGCCCCACCCCCAGCATTTGTGTGTGCCCCACTTGGCCCCCTGCAGAATGCAGCACTTCGGTCTGCAGGCCCTACCCTCTTAGACACACATAACTAGACAGAACAACCCAGGCTCGAAAAGATGAGATTCTTTCATGCACATGGGACATTGTCTGATGGTCAAGTCATGTGCACTTAATTATTTTTAAATTTTGACTCTGTGCATAAGCTTAATGTTCACTGCTTTTTTTTAACATTTTTTATTGATTTATAATCATTTTACAATGTTGTGTCAAATTCCAGTGTAGAGCACAATTTTTCAATTATACATGAACATATATATATTCATTGTCACATTTTTTCCTCTGTGAGCTACCATAAGATCTTGTATATATTTCCCTGTGCTACACAGTATAATTTTGTTTATCTATTCTACAATTTTGAACTCCCAGTCTATCCCTTCCCACCCCCCACCCCCTTGGCAACCACAAGTTTGTATTCTATGTCTATGACTCTATTTCTGTTTTGTATTTATGCTTTTGTTTGTTTGTTTGTTTGTTTGTTTATATTCCACATATGAGCGATCTCATATGGTATTTTTCTTTCTCTTTCTGGCTTACTTCACTTAGAATGACATTCTCCAGAAGCATCCATGTTGCTGCAAATGGCGTTATGTTGTCGGTTTTTATGGCTGAGTAGTATTCCATTGTATAAATATACCACTTCTTTATCCAGTCATCTGTTGATGGACATTTAGGCTGTTTCCATGTCTTGGCTATTGTAGACAGTGCTGCTATGAACATTGGGGTGCAGGTGTCATCCTGAAGTAGGATTCCTTCTGGATATATGCCCAGCAGTGGGATTCCTAGGTCATTTGGTAAGTCTATTCCTAGTCTTTTGAGGAATCTCCACCCTGCTTTCCACAGTGGCTGCACCAAACTGCATTCCCACCAGCAGTGAAGGAGGATTCCCTTTTCTCCACAGCCTCTCCAGCATTTGTCATTTGTGGATATTTGAATGATGGCCATTCTGACTGGTGTGAGGTGATACCTCATTGTAGTTTTGATTTGCATTTCTCTGATAATTAGTGATATTGAACATTTTTTCATGTGCCTTTTGATCATTGATGACTGTAGCTCTATAGTATTGTCTGAAGTCTGGGAGAGTTATTCCTCCAACCTCTTTCTTTCTCTTCAGTAATGCTTTAGCAATTCTAGGTCTTTGATGGTTCCATATAAATTTTATTATGATTTGTTCTAGTTCTGTGAAATATGTCCTGGGTAATTTGATAGGGATTGCATTAAATCTGTAGATTGCTTTGGGCAGTGTGACAATTTTAACAATATTGATTCTTCCAATCCAAGAGCATAGGATATCTTTACATTTTTTTAAAGTTTTCTTTAATTTCCTTCATCAATGGTTTTTAGTTTTCTGTGTTTAATTCTTTCACCTCCTTGGGTAGATTTATTCCTAGGTATTTTATTACTTTAGGTGCGTTCACTGGTTTTTTGATTCACACTTTGACCTCAAATATACCTCCCTCTTAGCAACTATCCACTTCTTATCTGTTTGTCTCTTTCTCCTAGGGTGCTCTTCATGGCAGATAAGTGGTCTAATCATCTTTGATTTTCTAGCCTTAGTGATCGGCCCTTGTCTGTTGGATAAATGAATGAGTCTTTGATTATAAAAATAATGTCTGATCATTATAAATTTCAGAAAATAGGGAAAGCTAGAGGGCAACAAACATAGTTCCATGATTATTCAAAAAAAAACAAAAAAGAAACATTGACCTATAATTCTCTTTGATTTTTTCTTTAAATGTAGAGAGTTTTTTCTTTCTTTTCATTTTCTCTTCACAAAATCCTATGCACGTATGTCTGTGTTGGGGCCTTTTTTACTAAACATTATAATTTAACCATTGCCCCATGCCATCTCATAGCTCTGAAGTTTGATAAATAATGTTCTAACATGGCTCCTGAGGGCATGAATTAATTTTATGCCATTAGGCACACTATTGCCTTCAACTCTGGTGTGGTCCAAAGAGGATTCCACCTGCAACCCAACTATCATAAATCAAGCTTCAGTTCCTCAACTCTGCTAGAAAATCCCATTGCTTTTCCTCCTTTACCTTTTATTTATTTTTTTTAACTGATGTGTAGTTGATTTACAATGTTGTGTTAATTTCAAGTGTACAGCAAAGTGACTCAGTTATACATATATACATGTATACATATGTATATTCTTTTTCAGATTCTTCTCCATTATAAATTATTACAAGATACTGAATATAGTTCCCTATGCTATACAGTGGAACCTTGTTGTTTATCTATTTTTTTATATGGTAATTTGCATCTGTTAATCCTAAACTCCTAATTTATCCTTCCCCCCTCCCTTTCCCTTTGGTAACCATAGTTTGTTTTGTATATCTATGAGTCTGTTTCTGTCTTATAAATAGTTCATTTGTACCATTTTTTTGATTCCACATATAAGTGATATTATATATTTGGCTTTCTCTGACTTATTTCACTTAGTATAATAATCTCTAGCTCCATCCAGGTTGCTGAAAATGGCAATATTTCACACTTTTCAGGCTGAGTAACATTCCATTTTATATATCCATGTGTGTTTGTGTGTGTGTGTATGTGAGTATCTCACATCTTCTTTATTCATTCATCTGTTGATGGGCACTTAGGTTGCTTCCATTTCTTGGGCATTGTAAATAGTGCTGCTGTGAACATTGGGGTGCATGTATCTTTTCAAATTAGAGTTTTCATCTTTTCCAGATATATGCCCAGGAGTGGATCATATGGTAACCCTATTTTAAGTTTTTAAGAAACCTCCATACTGTGCTCCGTAGTGGCTGCATTAATTTACATTCCCACCAACAGTGTTTTAGAATCTATGACCTAAATGAAGATGCATCCATTTCTTCTCAATGTATGAAGCAGCAACAGCCATCTAAATCTATCCCTAAAACCCTCCAGCAGGAGTTTTTTGGTAAAACACTGTGTCGGGTTCTAGTGCTATTTGATTTTTTTTTTCCTGTTTAAACAAATGTTTTCACGAACTTACAAAATGTGTTAGTCATAACCACCATAAAGTTCCAACTGATGATTAAAAAACAAACCTAGGTTTGGGAGAAAATTCAAGATGCCTTCCATACTCCAAACCCGTTCCTAGTAAACAGAGAACAGGGGCCAATGCCTTGAAACCAAACACATTTTTATGAAACCAAACACCATAAAACATGACTGAGCATACCCTTACATCACTCAGGCCACTAAGATTAATAAACACGTTGAAAGCATTTGCTTCACACTTGCTCATCTGAACAAATACATCTTTTCACCAAACAAATCCATCTTTTCACAGAACAAATCCAAAATCATGGACATTCCCAGATGTCTAAAATCCAAGACTCTTTGCTGTCAAATTCATCAATGAGAAAGTGTAGAAGAAGAGAATCTGGGGCTTTAATCAAATGTTTAAATCTGGCACTAGAAAGAGAAGGTGATAAAATTATATATTAAAGGACCAAAAAAAAAGGAGAAGAAGAGGAAGAGAAAATACACTGAGTTAAATATCCATGAATAATCATTTATATTATCAATGTTTTATTTCTTTGAGAAAAATAGTGTTCTTTTCATCTCCATGGGATATTGTCCACTGGTTGGGCGGAGTGAGTTGGTTTTGTTTTTATGTAGTGTTTATTGACTTTTTAAAACCAAAAGGAATACGCTTATTGCCCCTCAAGGAGAACTTAGAACACAATAGAAATGAAAGCCAAAAATACAAATCCCATCACCCTCTTCATGGCAATATACTCACATTAATATTTTGGCTTGAGGCGTCTCATCTTTTTGATACATATACTACTTTTTAAGGCAAAATGAATGTTCTAACACTTGAGACAACATTTGGTAGCCTACTTTTTTCCTTCAAGTAATATATTAAACCTTTGCCTTTGTCATTAAATGTTCTTACAGGACATAGATTTTAATGGCTGCAAAAGAGTCCTTTTGTTGATGTGCCATCGACTTAACCAATCCGTAACTGCAGCACAAATAATTTACATTTTTTAATTTATATGTTTAATTTAATAATTTTATAATTTATAAATTAATGACCAAAAAAAGATATGTCATGCTGTGATCATCACCACTGTACATATAGCTTTGCCTGTATCTTTTTTCTTTTTCTTCATATTAAATCCTAAAAGTGGTGAGACAAAGAGTTGCACAATTTCCAGACTCTTCATGTATACTTGTTGATATAGAAGTGGCACTTGTACCAATAAATGATTGTACCACCTAGTATTTGCACAGCCTCTGAGCATGCCTGCCCCCTAGTGGGTTTGGATTCTTTGCGTCTTTACCAAACTACTAAACCTTTGAAAAATTATCTTATGTTGCTACCATTCACTTACGAACATGAATAAGTGCTGACCCGGCACCGTCTGTGTGCCAGGGTCTGTTCTCGGGCAGGAGGCACTGCAGGGAACACAGGCAGATGGGGCACTGGGCAGCCAGGGTTGGAATCCCAGCCCTGTCTTGTTCCCCTGTGACCTCCTCACCTGAGCCTGTGTTTTCTCAGCTACAAAACAGCGGCAATGCAACCCATCTAAGAGGTGGTTCTGAAAGTTTGCCAGGTGACATGTGCACAGTGGTGGGGCCCCGGCGAGGTCCAGGGACCTCTCAGGAAGGGTTGGTGGCTGAGCTGCCCTGCTCTACAAGCCTGAGCTGCACCAGCTCTTTCCACTGGGGAGACTCCGCCCTCCACTCTGATGTGTCCGGTCAATTCCTCTTCCATCTGAGGGCAGGGACACTGATTCTGGGAAGCTGATCTCTATGCTCTGTTACTTCTCACCTTGACGCTGCATTCATTTCATAGTGAGAACTGTGGCCACAAACATCACATCTGAATCTCATGACTTTGTAGTCCCTCCTTTAACATGAAAGTCAGAGGCTTTGGTGGAAAGGGAATTAGGCTGAAATTTGGCCAACTCTGCCTCTTGCTTAGCTATTGCACACTTTGCACTCTGTTTTTTTTTTAATTTAATTTAGTTTAATTTTTTTATTGAAGTGTAGTTGACTTACAATCTTTGTTTCAGGTATACAGCAAAGTGATTCATATACACATATTTTTTTCTTTTCAGATTCTTTTCCATTATATGTCACCACAAGAAATTGTGCTATACAGTAGGTCCTTGTTGTTCATCTATTTTATATATAGTAACATACGTCTGTTAATCCTCAAATATATAATTTATCCCTCCCTGTCCTTCCCCCTTTGGTAACCATAGTTTGTTTTCTATGTCTATGAGTCTGTTTGGGGTTTGTAAATAGAATTAACATCATCCATTTGCAGCAACATGGATGGACCTAGAGATTATCAGATCAAGTGAAGTAAGTCAGACAGAGAAAGACAAATATCATATGATATCACTTATATGTGGAATCCATTGCACTACATTTTGTCTTAGATACATTTCTGGATACGGAAGAATTTCAGCAACAACTCATGCATGTAACAGTAGTTTGTTTTTTTTTTTCTGCTACAGATCTTTTACAAAGAAATAAAAAATTACAGGTTTCACTGAAGCCCCATTTTTGATCCTTTTCTTGCTCCTCCATTAACTACTAGCCTGAAGCTAGTACATTTCATTCCCGTGTATTATTTTTTATTGAGATGAAATGTTCGTAACATGAAATTCACCATCTTAAATAGTTCAGTGGCACCTAGTCTACTCACAATGTTGTATAGTCACCACCTCTATCAAGTGCCACAACATTTTCGTCACCCCAAAAGCAAACCCTGTGCCCATCAAGCAGTCACTCCCCGTTCCTCACTCCCAACTCCAACACCTGGCAACTACCAATCTGCTTTCTGTCTCTGTGGGTTTACCTATTCTGGCTATTTCATACAGACGGACTTGCACATTACGTGGTCCTTTGTGTCCAGCTTCTTTCAATCAGAAAAATGTTTTCAAGGCTCATCCAGGTTGTAACATGTATCAGTAATCCATTCTTTTGGATGGATATTCCACTGCATGTTGATACTGTCTAATTCAGTTTGGGTGAGTTCCATGCACAACCACTTGCTGTCTCCTGAACTGAACCAGAACATCTAATGAGGTGACAATCCAAGCAAGGACCCTGCTCCGCTAATGGGCAGGCCTGGGGGAGATGCAGGCAGGAAGCACAGCTGGGTGACCCGCACCTGGTCTTTGTCACCAGCAGACCTCGATTCCAGCCACAGCTCTAGCATTTCATAGTTACATGGGTGTGAAAAAGGCAAATGGCCCTTTATGCCTTTGTTTCCTCGTTTATAAAATGGGGATGAAATAGTGACCACCTCATACAGGATTGCTGAGCATTGGACACAAGACAATGTGCATAAAACTTTGCTCAGTGAATGGCACACAGTAAATGACCCAACAACAAATTTGCAAAACATGTATCAAGCCCCTACCACGTGGCAGGCACTGTTCTGGAGGTGGGAGTACAGTGACCAGCACAGGGATCAATCACAGACAGCTCACAGTCCAGGGAGGACGTGGAGGAGATACAGCAGAGATCATCACCCCTGTGACAAGGGGGTGAGAGGAGGGTGAGGTCCCCTGGCAGCAGAGAGAAGATGCTGGAGCTAGCTGTGTTGACTAGTGCAGAAGGGGCTTCCCACAGGACCCTGTGTCTGATCCCTCAGCAGTCAAACAAAAACATATTTAAAATCTCTCCCTGTCTCTCTTTCTCTCCTGCCACTGCAGTGAGCATCTCTTGCCCACTTGGCTTTATCAACCTCCCGATGGGTCAGCAATCACTGCTGCCTGGCCCTCTCCAACCCATCCCCCACACAGCAGCCAGGGCATCATTTTAAGCATAACAGAGATCATGGTTTCCCCTGCTGGATGGCTCCCATTGTTCTGAAGAGAAAAGCCAAACTTTTCAAGCTCTGAAGTGATGTGATCTTGCCAAGTTCTCTGACCTCCTCTCTTATAAGCCACCCTGTCCTCTAGGCTCCAACCCACTGTCCTTTCATTTTCCAAGGTTCCCAATGCCCTCTCCTGCCACAGGAACTTTACACATGCTGTTCTCCATTTTTGGAAGGCTCTTCTCCTGCCTTTTCCTAGCTGAGTCACCCTCAGGAATCCCCTTAAAAGTCCCTTCCTTGGAAGGGCATTCCTTGACCCCTCCATCTGAAGTAGGTTTCCCCTTTTAAATCTCTATCACCAACCCGTCATTATTTTTTCTGTATTGCAGTTGCTGTCTTTAGTGTATGAGGTTACTGAAAAGGGGCAGTAAAATACAGTGGTTAAGAGTCTAAGATTGTGTGGCCTCAGACAAGAGAATTACCTCTTGTGCTTGAGTTTCTCCGTGTATAAAATAATGGTGATAGTCACTAGCTTCTAAGGCTGTAAGAAGAAGGAGCAACTGGATGTGTGATACTCTGAGCCCAATGTCTCAGAGAGGGTCCCGCTTGCTCTCCAGCTCCCTGACTCTGCAGCCCAGACCTGACAGTCTGCTCAGCGGTGGTGGCCAATGCCTGGGCACGTAGCCGAATAGTAATGAAGATGTTTTCAACGAGTGTGGGGTTGAAGCAGACAGAGAAACAGACAGAACAGTCTTGTGGGTTGAAAGAGAGGAACAACATGCAAAGTCATAGAGCAACAAGAGAGTCAAGTGACGGACCAGGGAGGGTCAGACTGAAAGCCACGACCAAGACAAAAGTCACCGGTAGGTCCGAGTCAGGGTAGTACTTTGAGGGGAAGGCCAGGAGGACCGGACACATTAGGGGCAGAAGAGCTAGAAATGGGTTCTACCTCCCTGGTCACATGACTCCTCCCGGCTCGTGTGGCTCTGTGAGCAAGGATCCCTAGAAGGCTTTCTAAGAGTGTCCCGCACTTCAAAGACCCCAGAGAAGAGGGGCCTTGGGGGCTGAGGGCCTCTGGTGCCTTGGAGCTCCATCCATAACATGGGACAACAGTTCTGTCCCAACACAGAGCTGCCCTTGGTGTCCTGCCAGAGCTGTCTACCCAGGGGCACAATGAGACGGCATCAATCTGAGCAGTAAGTCTCATCACCTATATCCCATCTGCCAAGGTAGGCTGAGCACACGCTACGTGCCCAGCGTGGTACTAGTTCTGTGAAATCACAAATGAGCAGGGCTTAGCCCCTGGCTGAGGTTGTGTGGAGAATTTAGGGCCACCCAACCCAGAGAGGATGCCATCATCAACACCGCTGTCCTCTCCACCAAACACACCTCTGTGATCGAGCATCAGCGGAGATCAGCTTCACTGACCCGTAAACTGACTTCCAAGTTGGAGACTCTTGGCTCCGTCTGTGTTCCAGGGACTGGCAGTGCCTGACTGTTAAGGGGCTTACATTCCCCCGCATTTGTTTTCATAAATGGATGGGGCAGTATAAATTCACACAGCCTTTTGGAAAGCAGTTTGGCAGCATGTACCAAGAAAGATATAAAACATCCAAATCTTTTGACCCAGTAATTCCATTTCTGGGAATCTATCCTAAGGAAATAATCCTAAATAAGGATGAATGCTGATATACAAAAATGTTCAATATAATCTCATTTATAATAGGAAAAAATGGAAACAGCTTAATTGGGGAGAAGGAGATTCAATAAATTATGGTGCAGCTTCTTGGTGGATATTGTTTGGCCATTAATGGTTCCAAAGAACAGAGGAGAAATGCTCATGATATAGTAACACGTTAAAGAAAAAGCAAGCAGATGATGCAACAATCCCACTTCTGGGTATTTATCCAAAGGAAATGAAAACAGGATCTCAAAGAGATCTCTGCACCCCCATGTTCACTGCAGCATTATCCACAATAGCCAAGGTATGAACACAGCCTAAGTGCTCATCAACGGCCGGGCAGGTCAAGATATATATAGATATACACATATATGGTATATATAATAAAATATTATTCAGCCATTAAAAAGAAAAGCCTGCCATTTGAGACAACATGTATGGAACTTGAGGGCATGATGCTAAGTGAGATAAGTCAGACAAAGAAAAACAAATGCTGTGTGATAGCACTTATATGTGGGAACTAAAAAAGCTGAATCATAAAAACAGAGTAAAACAGTGATTACCAGGGGCTGGGGGTTGAGGGGACAGGAGAGGTGTTGCTTAAAGGTACAATCCTGCAATCAGTGGACAAATAAGTCCTGAAAGCCTAATGCACAGTATGGTGAATAGAGATGACAATATTGTAACATAATCAGCAAACTTGCTAAGAGAATGGATGTTAATTATTCCTGCCACAAAAAAAGAAATGACTTATGTAACATCATAGAGTGGCAAGCATATTACAATATATAAATATATCAAATCAACATGTTACACACCTTAAATTTACCCATGTTATGCGTTAAATATATTTCAATTTGAGAAAAGAAAGAAAGGAAAAGCAAACAAGAACAGTATATGGGCAATACTACAAATCTTTGAATAAAAAATCTATATACACACACATAAAAAACAAACAAAAAAATAGAAAGAAAAAGTAAACCAAGCTGTAATAGTAGCTATCTAAGAGAAAGAAATGCAACTTTTTTCTTCTGTTTTTCTACCTTTTCCTTCTCGACAAATTTTCTTTCATAAAATAAAATATAAATAATTCCATACGACAATTATAGTCAGCATATAGAGCATCAAAATAAATTTTTAGGTTAAAAAACAGTACATGTATTTTGATGAAAAAAGTTGTAAACTACGAATAGGGAAAAAATACCAGATACAAACTACTATACATAAAACAGATAAACAACAAGATCCTACTGTACAGCACAAGGAACTACATTCAATATCTTGTAATAACCTATAAGGAAAAAGAATCTGAAAAGGAATATATACACATAACTGAATCAGTGTGCTGTACGCCAGAAATTAACACAACATTGTAAATCAACTATACTTCAATAAAAAAATTAAATATAGAAAGGAAGGAAATCTCACACACCCACACACACACACAGCCAAACAAAGCAAACAAAACAAGCCTGCTACTGGTTCTGACAGAATGGTTGTCGGTGCTTGGGTGGCTTGCTGACCTCTCGTCCCCAAGGATGCTCCCTGCCACGGCCCTTCAGGCTTGCCCTCCTCCAGTCCTCCTGACGTGGAAACCCAAGAGAGCTTTTTAAAGTGTACGTGTGGTTTGTCGTTCCCAGCCTTACCCTTCACCTGCTTCTTGCTGCCCTTCAGATTAAGCCCAAGATCACAGCCGACTTTCAGCTTCCCTCTAATCAGCCTCTGCCGCAGCCCTTGCCCTCACCTGTCAGCCTCCCTCCCCACACTCTTCCGCCCTGGCCTCCTCATCGGCCTTCTGTCCCTTTCCCCCAGGTATCCTGTTCTCCCTCAACGCCGGGCTTGTACTCAGACCGTTAGCTCTGCCTGGAAAACCTACTGGACCCCACCCTCACGCCTGTCTTCCAGGATACCTCTCAGTCCCCCTCCACGTCTCAAGAAATTGCTTACAAGTCATTTCAGGGAGAGTTTCTCTATCTAGAGAGTCCAAAAGGAGTGTCACCAAGACATGCATTTTCTAGCTCAGCAAGAAGGTAAATTCTAAACATTATTTGAAAAAAAAAGAAAAAAAAAAAGGAACGTCCCTGACTTAGAGTTGCTTCTCCAACCACCAAGAGAAACCAGTATTTCTCGAGTGGCACAAATGTTGGCCCATGAGAAGCATTGCTTCATGCATCTTTCTTAGTCTGAGCATCGTTAAACTTTCAATTCACAGAAGAGAAAACTGAGGTTCAGAGAGGTTATGCAAATTGCCCAAGGTCACGTGGCAGGGCAATGAAGACCCTGACCTTCAAAGCCAGTGACCGTCCTCTGCCCGCTGCCACCAGGCGATGTCAGTGGGAAGGAGATGTGGAGAGCCCCGCTAATTTGGACTTTGGTAACATTTCACTGCTTTTGTCTTTTTTTTTTTTTTTTTGCCAAAACCACTGTGCTCAGCTTTCTTCCCAAGCGCACGATGCATCACTGTTGGATTTCTAGTTCTCCCTCTACAGGGATGGAGTCGGTGAGAACACCATTCTGGCTGGAAGCGGATGTGTGCAGGGGGCACCACCTGCTGCTAAACCTTTGCCTTTGTTGGGTCTGTTGTAGCCCTTGACTCTGACCCTGGCTCACATCCACCATCCCTGCTCCCAGAATGCCTCTCATGTTTGCAGCACGAAGCAGGGAACAAGATGTTAAATATAGTTCCCTGTGCTATACAGAAGAAATTTGTTTTTAATCTATTTTTATATATACTGGCTATCATTTGCAAATCTCAAACTCCTAAATGTATCCCTTCCCATCCTCTTTCTCCAGTAACCATAAGATTGTTTACTATGTCTGCGCGTCTTAAATATTCATTGAGCAAATGCTCATTGTCTGGGCTCACTTTAACAGTAGACTAGTGGTTGGACTTGAAGGCAAAAAGCTACGAGGGCAGGGAGGGCAGTTAAGAGGCTGTTACACGAGGTCGTGCGAGACGTCGGGGCCCAGGTGCAGGTGGTGCTGTAGGAAACACACCCATCATGGTTGCTGTTGATACACACCCGTTGTGGTTGCGTCCAGAACCCAGTCAGCACTGAAGCTACTTTTCTTGCTCTTATCTTGGCATCTGGTTAGAATTAGTCAGTAAATCAACCAGCGTATATTGAGCATTTCTGGGTTTTAGGCCTTGGCTCTATATGGGCGGCACAAAGATGAGTAAGACAGGGTTCGTGCCCCAGAGGCGCACATTGTGAGGTGCACGTCCTTGCTCCTGAGTTCATATCGAGTGTAACTTGGGTCAGAAGCCTGGCTTAAAGGCAGGAGTTGACTTTCCCACATTTGTTGGGGATCCTAATAAACAGTACCCCTGTTCCCTACCAGAGGTGTATGCAAACTGAGAAATAGAACAAAGCACTGTTGGCATCCACATTGTGGCCATAAATGGACACCAACTGACTGAGAACAAGAAAAGGCTACTGATTCAGAGCTTGCTATAGCAAGGGGGTCAGCCATCAACACCTGCCTCTCGGCAGAGATTCAGAGACAGGCGGAGGAGTGGGAAAGCTTCATAGTGGGAAAGCTTCATAGTGGGAAACACAGGAGGCTTCAGGTTCGCCCTGATTGGGAGGAATTGTCGTAAGGAAGCTGTAGGTGGGGTGACTAGAGGGGAGCACCCTAGGTGACTGGTTGGGGGGCATATTTGGTTCTCTCGGCTTGACCTTAAGTGGAGACAAAAGCTAGGGGAGCTGTCCATGGTTCGTCAAGTCCTGGCTCTTTGGGGTTATTGTCTCGCTTCCTGAATTATTACTAGAGACAACAGCCTGACTCCCTGCACATCCAGCTTATAATGGGCTGGCTTCCTTGGCTTCATGGTAGGTACGAGAGCTGATTTCCTGGGCAGGCTGCTTCAGGTTGTGGGTCAAAGCCTATTGTAAATATGGTCTGGCCATTGTCTTTATACTCAGTCTCACAATAGGCAAAGAAACAAAACTTGACCCTTACCTCACTCCATATAAAAAAAAATTAAAAGAGGTCATACGCCTAAAAGTAAAATCTAAAACTATAAAATGTCTAGGGGAAAATACCTGTGACCTTGACTTTGGCAAAGTTGTCTTATATAGGATGTAAAACCACCAATTATAAAAGAAAGAGTTAATAAATTGTACTTCATCAAAATTAAATGCTCCTCTTCAAAAGATGTAGTTAATAAAATAAAAAGTCAAGTCACAAACTGGAGAAACTATTTGTAAAACACACATCTGATTTATATCTAGATGATATAAATTCTTACGACCAATAATAAGCAGATAAACAGCCAGAAATGAACCTGTATTTGAACTGATTCTTCAACAAGGAAAATATACAGGTGGCAAGTAAGTACGTGAAGAGATGCTCAACATCACTAGGGAGATGCAAGTTAAAACCACAGTTCAACGCTACCACACACCGAGGAGAACGGCTGACATGTGAAAGCAAACCCAGTCATACCAAGCCCTGGCAAGGATGGGGAGCAACTAGAACTTCCATCCGTTGCTGCTAAAAATGCAAAATGGAAGTTAACATATTCACCAATAATCTATCTCCTAGGTATTCTCCCAAGAGAAACGGAAACATATGTCCACATAAAGACCTGTTCATGAATGTTGATGACAGCTTGAATTCAGAATTGCCAAACACTGGGAATAAGTCTGATGTCCATCCACTGGTACCTGGACAAACAAACCGTGGTACACCTACACACAGTGGAAGGCTGCTCAGCAGGGAGAGAAACATGAGTGACTCTCAAAACTTATGCTCAGTGAAAGAAGACAAGCTCAAAGCCCACATGTTGTTTGAGTCCATTTATATGATATTCTGGAAAAGACAAAATTATAGTGACAGAAATAAGCTCAGTGGCTGATAGTGGCTGCAATAGGGAGAATTTTTACGATGAAGGGGCATGTGGAAACATTTTGGAAGGAATGGAGATGCTCTGTCTCAATTCTGTGATGGGTACACAACTGTGTATGTTGGTCAAACTCAGTAGACAGTACACATAAAAGGACTGAATTTTACTCTTTGTAAAATACACCTTTTTCAAAAAAAGAATATTGCTTTGGTGTTATGGTAGAGGAGTTTCTTAATCCAGATATCCTGAAATTGGGCAGATTTTCATCCCTGGTTAGCTGAGCAGAACACGCCTATTTGCTCTTCACAAATGTTCCAAATTCATCCATCCCACCTTCCCTGGGGTAGAATAAATAAAGAGGTGGGATGCTTCGGGAAAATCTCTCCTCCTGAAGACCAGAGGAGCAGAGAAAAGGCACTCTTATCATTCCCTGTCCCTTCAGTGCTCAACTTTGAGGTAACACATTTCAATTGACACGTCCCATTCTCATCGCTAATGAGTGTTTAAATGTCATGAAGATGGACTCGTAAGCCAAAATTTGAAATAGTCTTCGGATTTTACACACATGGATAAGCTGATCACTTGTGAAGGTGAGGGTCTTGGAGTCCAGCTCTGCCCATCTGTCCCTAACCTCAGCCACCTCACTTGTCATGGGGAAATCATAGCAGCTACCTCATGTGCTCTTGGCAAAGAATAAACAAGAAATGCATAGAAAGCACTTAGGACAGTGCCTTGCCATTATACACTCTTAATAATTGGTAACTATTTTTTATTTTCTATTATCCAAAGATATATTGTCTCGGAAACAATCAAGTGTCCATCAGTGGGTGAATGGATAAAGCAAATACGGTGCATATATACAGTGAAGTATTACTTGGCCATGAAAAAGGCAAAGGATATCCTACCTTTTACAATAACACGGATGGACCTTGAGCGTGTTATGCTAAATGAAAACCAGACAAAGAAAGACAAATATTATATGATCTCGCTTCTATATGGACTGACAAACTCATAGATACAGAGATCAGATTGATGGTTGCCAGAGGCAGGGGTGGGAGGTGGGTGAAATGGGGAAAAGTGGTCAGAAAGCACAAACTTCCAGCCGTGTGATTAGTAAGTCCTGGGATGTAAGGTACAGCATGGTGACTCTAGTTAATAACACTGTATTGTATATTTGAAACGTTGCTAAGAGAATAAATCTTAAAAGTTGTTATCACAAGGAAAAAACCCAATCTGCAGCTGTGTAAGGTACTAGGTGTTAACTAGACTCATCGTGGTGACCAGTTTTCAATATACGCATATATGGAACCACTGTTTTGTACACCTGGAACTAACAGAATGTTCTATGTGAATTATACATCAAGTAAGAAAAGGAACAGACACACCAAAAATTAAAAACCAAAAAAGCAAAGATGCAGAATCTCTCATAGGCTAACCACTTCTCAGGAAAACGTGCAAATTGAAGTCAGCGCTACAGGAAGCAGAGAGGAGGTGGAGCAAAGAGGCGGCCGTCTGGGCCTGGGGTCTGCGTTGCAGGTTAGGTTTTCCTGCTGCCACTCTGTTCCTCTGCACCGCGGTGGGGAAGGAGGCGCCCAGCCTCGCTGAGCTCCGCCCCGGGGCAGACCGCCTCCACTTGGTACCTGCTGACCCTTAAGGTCCCAAGACAACTCAGATTATCCTACAAACCTTCTCACCCCAAGATTCCACGCTTACCTGACATTTTAAAGAGGATGCCAGTTCTGTCATGTTTCCTAAATGATCTTAGGACAGCATGACAGGTTCTGTTAGTAACACCCCAAAATCAAGGCCCAGTCAGCAGCATCACCCATCCTCCACGTGTGGCGAACTGAGGGCCGGATTCTCTCCCGGAACCCACGGGCCCACAGACAGGCCTTTAACGAGCCTCAAGGTTTCTTGGAATTTCTGTAACAAGCCATTGGAGGCATCCCAAGAACTCCGAAAACCTCACTGAGAAAGCTTGACAACCGCATAAAATTACGTTTCAGAACTCTGAGCGCACAGTATAGAAGTTGGTGAGCAAAGTGCTCTTAAGACATTTTTGACTTCTCTGAAGGACACCCATTTGGGGTTTTAAAAGTCCCAAGGGCCACTGAAGCTGCGTGGTGTCAGTCACTGTGCTGTTTAGTATCCAGGGTGATAAAAAGTCCTAGGTTTTCCTGAAATAGTTATGTAATAGATGATATGATGTGTGGAATTAGCTTTAAAACATACCGACTGCAGGGGTCGGGGAAAGTGAGGATATGCGAGCAGGGGTGTTGTTGAAGCGGTGTTCCGCTCGGGTAACTGTGGAGCAGCTCATTGTCCATTTGACCTCTCCTGTTGTGTATGTTTAAAGTTTAAAGTTTTCCTGTAATTTTTAAGAACTTTCTTAGGATTTAAAATATAAGAAGGGATGTTCAGGGCAGAAAGGTGAGAATCAAGGACTATGATATGGGATAATACAATCATATTAATTCTTAGTTATCCACAATAATGGAGATTAATGTTCATAAAAAAAAAAACACTGCAGTGTCTTCCCCACATGAAGTCAAGAATCAGGTCGTGGTGACAGGCGATGCTACACAGAGGAGATAATCTTGGAAATGATCCGGGGAACCCGAGTCCTACTTCTGGTCTTACGTATAAACAAGACATTTGGAAGTGTCACTTTTCACTGAACCCGTTTTCTCAGCTATAAAATGGGAAAGTCAGGCAGATGCCCTCAGAGACCCCTTCCTTCCCTAAAGACACGAAATTCCCTCTAGAATATGAGCTCCGCGTGCCTTAGACCCCTGCCTTCCTCTTTCAACTCCCTCTCTCCTGGTCCTGGGGCAGCACCCAGCACACGGTAGGGGTCAGTGACACTTCATTCAGTGCGTGCGTGAACCACCTTTTCTGAAATATGCAAAAGACTTTTCTCACAAGAACTTACATCTTTCTCAACAATGAAAGCAGATTCAGTTCATAAACCAAACGGATTCTGTGTAGCTTGTTGACGTCACCTTGAGAAGCCAGGGAAGCGGCAACAAGCACGAGCTCTACTTGTATCAACTCGGTTATTGTAATCAGCTGGGGTCAAGGGAGGGTCGACAGCCTGGCTCGTAAAACTCTGCCCTCATCCTTTCATGATGAAGCCCAGAAACTTTCATGGCCAGCAGCACCCTGTCTGTTCCAGGCACATCCTCCTTCTAGGCTCATGCTCTCCTTTGTGCCTGAATCTCAATGACCTTCTTTCAAAATCATCCTCTTCTACCTCGGGGCCTTTGCACATTTCACTCCCTCAGCCTCAAAGTGTTTTCCGATTTTTCTTGTTGGTTAATTCTTCTCCCCTTTTATATTTCAGGTCAGATGTCATTTCTTCAAAGAGGTGGCTCTGCTAAACTCTCCCATAATACCCTTTACTTTCCCTTCAGAACACTCTCCAGCATTTACCAAATTTATCAAATGATCTTCTCTGTCCTTACTATGATACAGATTAGAAACCATTTCATTCTCCTCCCACCACTTCTTCCAGTCACATTCTGTTGGATCTTTCCCCTGCCCTTTTGTGACAACTCAGGCAAATTCCTCAGCTTCTGGTCACTTTCGTTTACATGAACAATCTCATTAATCAACTGCGACTCATTTTCAGATATTAAAAAGACAAATCTAAATCAGCACTTCAATATCATACCCAACCCGAAGCTTGTCCCTCCAAGCCTTCGTCTCAGAGCAGGTTATTTGCTCTCTCACCTTCCCCCGTGTCCTAGCTCCTCTGCCACTTCGGGCGTGGCTCAAGTCAGATCAGAAGATGGGAAAACTAGAAAAAGGCGAGTCAAGTATTTTTCCTTAATCGGTGCTACTTGTGCGGTTCTTTCCTGGCTGCCAATGCTTGCTGTATGTCCTAGGTATTCAAACACTGGCGCTTTCTGGTAGAACACATTCCTGGGGCCATTAGAGGCTTTCTGAGGGACTTCCACACTATACAGGTTCTTGATATGGGTGGTAAACTCCTTAAGTGATACCGCGCACGGTATCTACACCTACACCAGCCTCAGCTTCTGTGCTCAGTGATATATTCAGTGGCTTCTGACTGGCTTTCTCACCCTAGGAGATTCTCCTGGCTGAAGAGGTCCCACTTAAATGGCCGAGTCTCAGCTGCCACCCTCAGTACCATTTGCCTCTTGGGAAATTCATACATCCTTGCCTCTCCAACTGCCACTTCTACACTGCTCTCTCTTCTCCTGACAGCCTCCTGCCTTCAGAATTCCCTAGTTTCTATGCTCACATAAGACATCAAACTTTAGGGATGAGTCAAGCGCCCCCACATTTCTCTGATCCCAAGAGAGCGGCAAGGCTCTCAGTTTCATGACTCAAAAGTTAACATCCAACTGGAGAGCAAGATGGTTTCTTTCTTGCAGAAACCTCTTGATACTATCAGTGATCTCTCAGGGTCCTTGCCACCAGGCTGGGGGGCGGGTTGTAGGAAGAGAGGGGCGAGGTCCTCAGCACTCCTTCATCAGCTAATTGCCCTCTACCTTGATGTCTTTCTCCAATCATTAATCCTTTTTGAACTTCTTATTTTCTCTTGTATGGATAAAAGTGGGCAATGGCCAGTATCAGAACCAGCTGGTTTTTAGCAAGTCTTAAATGGATGTGTGGGCACTGATTGCCCATTAGTCTCTGCTTTGAGTCCTCAACTGAAACTCCAAGCTGATGGAAAGTCCCAATTAACATTCTGTTAAACATAGTTTTGTGATCATTTGATGAGTGTGTCTTCCCCACTAGACTTTCTCTCTCTAAGGACTCCGTATTTGCTCTCCTTGAATACCAAGATCACACATTCAGTATCTGGCACATAGCAGGAGCTCAACACGTATGTGATGAGATGATGACTAAAAGAACAGGGGGAAAGAGTGAGAAGACCAGATCAGATTTCTACCACTGAAACTCCCTGGTTTGGAAGGGCTAACAGAGGAGGCATCATCTGAGCAAAAGCAGATGTGGCAAAGATCCCAGTGCCTGGCGGCTTATCAGAACTACCCACAGAGCTTTTGAAATAGAGAAACACGTAGAGCTAATCTGCTGACTCAACAGACCTAGTGAAGAATCCGTGAGCTAAGGCGCATAAGAGAGATCCCATAACGTGCTGGGAGGGGTCGTGGGACAGCAAGGCTGGACCTGCTGAGTGTCAGGGAGACTTCCTGGAAAAAGCGACGCATTAGGAGGACAAAAGTGAGCAGATGAAGAAAGCGGCACGGGAAAGACACGGCTGGCACGGACCTGCAGGCCAGAGGAGATGATATAAGCAGAGCACTGAGGCTAGGGAGAAATTAGATTCCTGCCCAGTCCCAGTGGTCTGGGGAAGAGGAGGCGGAGTCAGGGGAGCAGTCCACCTGCCTGCCAGCTGCTTAGATGCAGAAACCCGGTCTCATAAAGTTAGCAACATCCTAGGGGTTAAGTGGGCCAACTGTGGATCAGACTGCCCAGATTCCTCATCTACAGAAGGAGGCCATAAAAATACTCACCTCAAGAGGTGAGCATTAAAGGAGAAAGTGATGTAATATTTTAGCTCGTAAGCACACACGATATATCAGCTAGAACCTCCTTTTTTTTTAAATAATTTTAGTTTCTGGAATAGGCTTATGTATGTTTCCAGTGATGTGCTGAGTCAGCTTAGACTGGCTAACAAGGGCCAAATCCACACAGCTTTGCATTCAGTGAGGATCAGGTTGGGAGTCTGAAATTGGCCGTGGTGGGAGTCTCCACACCAAGGAAACTGACGAAGCTACAAATCCCAACCTTTCTCTCGAGAGCTGGTTTACCAGCAGGCTGTTAGATACTCTGTAAGTGTTGATTGGATTGGTCTAGATTGAACTAAGTTCAGTTGAAAAGTGAGGTAAGGCCGCAGGAAAACAAAAGTACAGGCTGGAAGGAAAAAATAAATCTGCCTAGGAAAGAATAAGGCCTTGACCTTGGCTGAGTGGCAGGTGAAAATGGAATCCAAATTTTCACTCTAAGCCAGCACTCCTCCCTTCAGTGTATTTTTCTACCCATCATGTTTTGCCACTGCCTCTAGAATAAGTGTGAAAATGATTGAGTGATAAGCACTCACAAGCTGTGGCTGCATCTGAGGTCTGAAAGCTCACGGAGACAATTTCAAAGGTTTGTTCTATCTGTGAAGAAGAGTTAGTCCAGGAAGATATAGAGTATAAGTTACCTGAGATGAGAAATAATAAAGAAAAACATCAAATATTGCAGAATGAAAAAAAATACTGAGACACTTTAATAATATCTGAAACCTTACCATGAAACACTAAAGGTAATTGAAGGAAGTTGTGAATGACTCAGAACAAGCAAATGTGAACACCTGTAAATTGTATCAGCCCTTGGCCACATTAAGACAGGAAAATATGAGCACATCTATCTCTTTTGGGTGGCAAGAAACGCATCCATTTCTAAGCTCTTTGACAGAGATTGTGCCAACCCTAAGACCAGTGGATGAGAAAAGCCTCTTAAGAAGTCATCACTTGTAGACAAATAAATGACCATCTCCAAAGCCGGCAGCCCTGAAATTAAGATTATAAGGACAGGTATTCTAGTTCAGCCTTCTAGAAGATCTCAGTGGGGAGTGTGGGGAGGTTCCTTTAAGTCAGATAGGCAGGGCTTCCTTACACGTGAGAGTGGGTTGTTCTGTGATCTTATGCGAGGAGTGAACTAATGAAAGCATTTGTCCTCTAGGATCTATTTGCCAGTTCAAGTTCAAATACAGTCATGCCGTTTTTTTTCCTTCCAATTCGTTCTCAGGATCCCACTTACTTTTATTAGCAGGTAGACTAGTCAAGATCTAAATCCTCCCCTCCACGAATGATCTAAGAATTCTAGGGGCTTTCTTGGTTCCAATGGGATCATTCCTAATTCTAACCCAGGCAGAAAGTGAAAAGCAAAGCCTTTGGTTGTCCGCTCGCCCAGCTGATTTAGTCACCACCAAACTGCTCCACTGTTGAACACTAACTGTGCAGAGTCTAAGACATGCTTGTCCGCTGGTAGGAGATGCTCTTGCTGACCCCGGTCTCATCCTCTTACTAAGCTTCAGTGTAATGACCCTTTCAATTCACCGTCGTCTGTTCATCCACTGTTTCCCAAAGGACAGCTGCTATGGCAGAATGACAGAAAGAAGGCAGACTTCCAGCCTCGTTCACATACTCTGCCACTCCAAAATCCTTTAGGCCTGTTGGCCCAGAGCCCCACGTGCCACCTGGGCAATTCCATCCTGTGGCCCACAGTGTCCTTTCTTCGCAGCAGGCTTTGGACCAGGCCAACAACCCTGTTGTCAATGACTAATTTCCCTAAATTTACATTTTGGAGAGAAGGAGTTGGGTCCTTGGTGTTTCCTTTTCCAAAGGGCCCTGGATACTTTAAGCAAGTAATCTCAACCCCTCTCCAGCCAAGCGTCCCTGA
The DNA here is from genome assembly GCF_048564905.1 of Vicugna pacos. Classification (NCBI taxonomy): domain Eukaryota; kingdom Metazoa; phylum Chordata; class Mammalia; order Artiodactyla; family Camelidae; genus Vicugna; species Vicugna pacos. The sequence continues at coordinate 111,689,387 of NC_132988.1, read as the reverse complement.
GAGGAAAACCTTCCTCGAGCCACTGGCAAGTGCCTCCTTTTATGCACTAGGGAGAAGAGACACCTGAGTGGCTGCTCTCAATAATAACAAACATCTCCTTCAAGCTGACCTGGAGCTCTACCTCTGTGCATAGGGTTCTGGCATTATTTTTTAAGCTCTAACTCAGCAGGCACAATATGAGAGAATGTTAAGAACTGTGAGAAAATGCAGAAATGATCAAGGACAACCACTGTATTTTGAGGATGAGAAGACAAACCCAGGGACTCTCTCTGATTAAGGTCCTACTCTAATTTCACCGAAAACTGTGTCTTACTTCTCTGCTCAAGGCATGGTCTTCACTGCCCAGTGATGGCCTTCAGATTTTGAACAGCCAGCAAATTCAAAAGACGATTTCCTCCGGCCGGGAGGGTGGCTAGCTAAGGCAAAATAAAGCTTATTGGAATGGGGAACCCGCCGATCTTCTTGATCACATTTGTGATTAATGCCCGCTTCCCCAACTGAAAGCATTTCTTCCAATTTTCATTCTCAATAGCTTGAGAAGAATGTTGGGGACAGCAAGGTAAAAAGAAATTTGGGGTCACTTTATTTCCATAAATGACAGCATGAATCACACATTGCTGTTGCTAAGGAGATGCATGAGGTTCCTATCAAAAGGACAAAGAGAAATTGATTGCACTGAAGATGAGTCGTCAGGGGGTTTGGAGAACCATTCTGCCTTTTGAGTTCATTGTGATCAGCTCTCTATAGGAACAAAGACATATTAATCTTCCCTACAAATCCCCAATCATTTATCCATTCAGCAGAGAACAAAGAAAACATCAGCACAGGACTCACCACCCTCTTTCACTTCGCAGCACATAGGGTGAGGGGCCATTCTCCTGCCATATTTACCCGGAGTGGGGCCACTCTCCCTGGTATCCCACAAGACACAATCCTACGTCCAGAATCTGAAGATTCTGTATCGAAAATTCTCAAGTAGGAAAAGACTCTTTTCTCTCAGTTAATAACTAATTTCCAACCAGTGACTAATTTTTTTTCCTGTGACATCCACTCAGTGGAAAACAAATGAAGAGAGGAAAACTTAAGTAAACAAATCTGAAAATGAGGCCACAACACACAGAGATGGAGGCGCCTCTACACTTAACGATCAAGGAAAGCAGGCACTTTAAGGTTTATCTCAAACAAAACCGTGATTTTAACTGGCCCGGATCGAGCCTCACCCAATGAATGACTTCCAGGGCCTCTGGCTCTTTGGGACGAAAGGAGAGAATTATTTTTAGCACAACTATTTGGAAACCTCTGAGAACTTGGATCTGTTTTTCTGTCTGGTACCAAAGCAAGTTTTTTCTCTGAGCTCTCATGAAAGATCCTCAGTCTCTTGTGGATTTAGAATTCTGGAGCAACCTACCATCCCAGAGCAAGGTATGGTGTTTACTCTTTTTTTTTAGAATTTTGGCAAATGTAGCTGCAACGTCCTGTATTGTTACGGTAGCTTTTGAGTTTATTAAACAGATGCCTCTGTAAGAAGAATCCATGAAACTGAAGACCTGGGTTCAAATCTCTGGTCTGACACTAGTTTTGTGACCATAGACAAGTCACCTGACTTCTCTAGATATTGATTCCCTGTCCAACCAACTGCAAAAGGGTCTTTGGGAAGATGATATGGGCTTAACATTGCTCTGTGGACAACAAAATGTTTGACACATGTCAGGATTGATTACTGTTAGTGATATCCTATCCCTTTACTGAAAGCAGCCAAACCTCTATAGATCATGAACTGCTGACAAAAATAAATATTGATGGGTAATTATTTTCCATCGTTCAACCTTTGATGAGCCTCTACTGTAGACCAGTCTTTGTCCTAAGTGTTGGTGACAGAGTTAACATCTGGGTGGAGAAAAAGCAATAGTCAGCCGTAACACAGTGTGCTCTGGTTCTGCAGGGTGTGGTAGTGACAGGAGAGGGGAAGGGAGTTCATGGCCAACAGGAGAAGCAGTTTTGAAGGGGAAAACTGGAGCCCCAAAGGCAGAGCTGAGGAAGCACCAACCAGAAGGCACTGGGATGTGAACACCTGAGGTCCCATCCTGTCTTGCCAGCAGTGCCACTCCTAGTGCAGCCAGAGAAGGACAAAGCCTGCTGTTGTGAAATCTCTTCCCTGAAGGACAAGGCTGTGTCCCATTTTGGCTGCCATGGTTACCTATCCTCTTCCTAATCATTTCCAGGCCAAACACATTTTCAACTTGAATTAGTAATTGAGGCCAGCCCTTTGTCATGAAGATTCCAATTTCCCTCATGTGATGTAGGGGAAAACCCAAGGGTTTAGAGACCAAAGAGCTTGGTTCAAATCCTGCCTGTGCCATCTTTAGAGCTGGGTAGACTTGAGCCCTCAGATTTTGTTTTCTTATTTGTAAAGTGAAGGAACCAGCCCCTACTTCTTAAAAGTGGTGTGGGGAGTGGGAAATGGCGTCTTTAGAGCACCTACCTCAGTAATAAGAATACTAATGTGTTCCATACATCCCAATTCATCTTTTTTTAGTTTTTTTTTATTGTGGTAAAATATGCATAACAAAATTTGTCACTTTTAAGTCTATAGTCTCATGGCATGAGGTATATTCACAATGCTGTACCACCGTCACACCCCCATCACACCCCCATCACACCCCCATCCATCTCCAGAACTTTTCATCTTCTCCAGCTGAACCTCTGTCCTCATTAAACACTAACTCCTCATCCCCCGACTGACCCCCAGCCCTTGGCAACCATGCTTCTATTTTCTGTCTCTACAGTTTTGACTATTCTGGATTTATCAGATAGGTAGAATCATACAACTTTGGTCCTTTTGTGAATGGCTTATTTCACTTGGCATTAAAGTCTTCAGGATGCATCCCTCTTGTAATATGTGTCAAAATTTTCTTCCTTTTGAAGGGTGTGTAATATTCCATTTATATATGTACCATATTTTGTTCATCCATTCATCTGTTGATGGACACTTTGGTTTCTTCCACCTTTTGGCTATTGTGAATAATGCTGCTGTGAATATGGGGGTACAGATATCCATTTGAGACCCTTCCTTCACTACTTTTGGGTATACTCGAATTGGAATTGCTGAATATATGATAATTCTCTATTAATTTTTTGAGGACTCACCATATTGTTTTGTACAGCAGCTGAACTATTTTACATTTACTTCAGCTACATTTAAATTTTTTCAGCTTTATTGTGATATAATTGATATATAATATTGTGAGTGTTTAAGGTGTAAACCATGAAAATTTGGTACACATATGTATTGCAAAATTACCACAATAAGATTAGTTAACACATCCATCACTTCACATAATTATCTTTTTTTGTGTGATTAGTGAGAGCATTTAAGATCTCTCTCAGCAACTTTAAAGTATATGATACAGTATTATTAATTATACACACCATGCTGTACATTAGATCCCCAAGACATACTCATCTCATAACTGGAAGATCCTTTATTTGTACCCATTGACCAAAAGCTCGTTCCCCCACACTTCAGCCCCTGGTAACCACCATTCTACTTTGTTTCTATGAGTTAGGCTTTTTAGATTTCACATATAAGCAAGATACTTTGTCTTCCTCTGTCTGATTTATTTCACTTAGCATAATGCCTTCAAGCTTCATCCACGTTTTCACAATTAACAGAATTTCCTTCTTTTTAGTGGCTGAATAGCATTTCAGTGTGTATTGTATGTATAAATATATATTTACCACATTTTCCTTACCCATTCATCTGTCAATGGAAACTTAAGCTGCTCCCATGTCTTGGCTATTGTGAATAATTCTGCAATGAACATGGGAATTCAGATAGCTCTTCAAGGCAATGATTTCATTTCCTTCAGATATATACTATGCAAAAGTGAGGCTGCTGGATCATATAGTAGTTCTGTTTTTAATTTCTTGAGGAATCTCAAGATTCCCTAGTGGCTGTACGGATTTATTTTCTCACCAACAGTGCACAGTGTTCCTTTTCTCCACGTTCTTACCAAGACTTGTTACCTCTTCTCTTCTTGATGACAGCCATGCTAACAGGTGGGGCCTCACTGTGGTTTGGATTTGCATTTCCCTGATGATTAGTGATGTTGAGCATCTCTCCACGTACCTACTGTCCACCTGTATGTCTCCTTTGGAAAAATGTCATTTCAGATGTTTTGCCCATTTTAATTGGCTTATTTGGCTTTTACTATTGAATTGTATGAGTTTTTTTCAATGTATTCTGGATATTAACCCCTTATCAGATACATGATTTGCAAATATTTTCCTCCATTCCATAGGTTGTCTTTTCATTCTGTTGACCATTTCTTTTGCTTTGCAGAAGGTTTTTAGTTTGATGTAGCCCAACTTGTCTATTTTTGCTTTTGTTGTTTATGCCTTTGGTGTCACGTCCAAAAAATGGTTGCCAAGGCCAGGGTCATAGGGCTTTTCCCCTGTGTTCTTCCAGAGGTTTTATGTCTTGGGCCTTAGATTTAAGTCTTTAATCCATTTTGAGTTCATTTCTGAGTGGTGTGAGATAGAGTTCCAATTTCATTACTTTGCATATGAATATCCAGTTTTGCCAACACCATTTTTTGAAGAGACTATTTTTTGCCTGCTGAGTACTCTTAGCTCCCTTGTCAAAGATTAGTTGACCATGTATGGATGAGTTTATTTTATTTTAAAATAAAGAAAAAACATGCTATTTACAAACAGATCTCAAACTTAAATCTATGCACTGATTTATTTAGTATTTCTCCAAATGTTTTCCACAGCTAGTGCAGCAAAAACAAAGGATTCTATGGCTTAAAAAGCTTACAAAACACTGACACTACGTTTCTGCCCTACAGATTCAAAACACACATTAACATGAAGGCTTTGAAATCTACAGTACCACAAAGTAATTTTTTAAGTATGTGTTTAAGAATTAAAGACCTGCTACTTTGTAATTCCTACAGAAAAATAGGAGAGTCATTTACAATTAACATCCAGGACAAATCTGTTCAAATTAACAGTATTTCCAGAGCTTTGATTGTCTAACTCCAAAGGAGCGTATTCGTGGAAGAAATACATTTGAGCACATATTCTACATATATTTGCATAATGCAATGCAATCCTTCAAAGTTTTTTGTATGAGGAGTGACTGCTATTGTGCATGAGGTTTCTTTCTGTAGTTTTGAAAATGTTCTAAAATTAGATTATGGTGTACATTAAATTGGTCAGTTTTATGATGTGCTAAGTTAAATCTCAAATAAGTTGTTTTAAAATATTGTAATGTGTATAGAGCCATGACTCAGTTCATTCCAAGCCAAAATAACCAAACTCATTGTAAACCAGTCAGACAGCGGGTGAAGGATGGATTATTCAATACAAGGTGTTGAAAATGTAAAGGTGGATCCTTATCTCACAGTTTTTATCAGAAAAATTCCAAGGCCTCAAGTTGGAAATGTTTTTTAAAAATGAAACAAAGAACTGAAAGTGGGAGAATTCTTTTTATCATCTCAAAGTGGGGAACGCCTAAACACAGTTGAACCTCAAAAAAAAAAAAAAGTTTTCATGATAAAAATATTTTTAAAAACACATGAACAAAGTGAAAAAAACAAACTGGGAAAAGTTATTTGCTGCTCCTGTCATGAACCATAGGGCAAGGAATAATATATATATGAGATATATACAAATATTCATCGCACTGTGGTTTATAATAGCGCAAGAATAAAAATATCCCAAATGTCCATCAATAGGGCACTAGTTAAATATAATACATTCATATGATGGATGTTCTATAGCTACTAAAAAGAAAATGAGGTAGCTCTATCTATATACTGATATCGAAAGATCTCCAAGATAAGTGAAAAGGCAAAGTGCAAGAAGTTCATACAGTGTGCCAGAAGGACACACAAGGAATCAGCAACAGTGATTGTCTCTAGAGAGGGAACCTGGATGTCTGGGAGACGGGAAGGAAGGAGAAGAGATTTCCTTTTCACTGTATATCCTTTTTCAGAAAATTTTATGACTCCTAGTCTGTCCCTTCCCACCTGGGAGTTCAAAATTTGTAGATGCTGACAGGCATATGCAGAATAGATAAACAGGATAATACTGTACAGCACAGGGAAATATATACGAGATCTTGTGGTAGCTCACAGTGAAAAAAAATGTGACAGTGAACATATGTATGTTCATGTATAACTGAAAAATTCCACTCTACACTGGAAGACACAACATTGTAAAATGACTATAACTCAATTAAAAAAGTAATAATAATAATAATAATAATAATAATAGAAAAAAATTATGACTGTGCATGTTTTATCTGTACAAAAAAAAACACTTTGAATACTCTAGACCATATGAAAGTAAGACAACTCAAGCCCTTTATGTGTGTTTCTCAAACACCACAAAAGAGACCTGTAGATCCCAGGAATATTTTTCTAAATCCTTTCTTTTCTCTTTCTTTTGTAGTATTCCCATATTCCATAATTTCTCTCTAGTTCTTTTTCCACAAAAACCACACCTTCCCCCCAAAAAAAACTTCTCCCCAAGCCTGAATTTTTTTTGTGCCAAGCACTGTTCTAGGCAGTTGGAGATACCAAAGGCTAAGACAAAGATTTCTGCCCTCCTGGAGTTACATCCTATCAGATGCATGAATATAATATTTAAATAGCACAATAAAAATAAGAATAATCTAGTAAGTTCGAGGCTGATGAGTAGAATGGAGAAGAGAAAAAAATAGAGCAGAATGAGGGAGGGTCAGGAATAGCAGCAGGTCATTCGTAATGTTGGGTAAGGAGGTGAGGGTTGGTTTTAATGAAGGGGCAGCATCTGAGCAAAGACATAAGCAGATGAGGGAGTGAGACATGAATGCATCTTGGAGAAGAGAGTTCTAGGCAGAGGGAAGAGCCAGTGTGAAGGCCCAAAGGCAGAGCATACCTGGCATCTTTGGGGAACATCCAGGATTCCAGTGACTGGAGCTGAGGACATGGGAAGGAGATTAGAGGAAGATGAAGTCTGGGAGATGAGGATGGTGGGCGACCAATCAAGCAGGGCCTTGAGGACCATGGACCATGAGGCTTCTGACTTTGAAATGAAATGAAAAACCTTTACAAAGTGATGCCACTGTAGTTTTCCATTGTAATCCACGCCTGTTGTCATCTTGGTGAACTGAGTCACAAGCCTCGGCTGGCCACTCACCACCATACCATCATCACCTTGCTCCTCAGTTCTGATGAGGATTTTAATGGACAACCATTCTGAGTGTCTTTCAAAATCTTCTAACTGGGGGAGAGGGGAGAGTATAGCTCAGGGGTAGAGTGCATGCCTAGCATGCACAAGGTCTTGGGTTCAATCCCCAGTACCTCCATTAAAAATAAATAAATAAGCCTCATTACCTCCCCCTCAACGAAATTTTTAAAAACAAATAAACAAAATTAAAATAAAAATTAAAAAATCTTCAACTGGGGATGCTTTCAGCATTCATACTGCGTACAGATCATTCTCCAGTGCATTTGTCAACGAAAGGCAACTCATTTGTTCGATGAGTGCATCTGTTTTGGTTGTTTTGATTTATTCCTTCTTTGAGCACCTTGTGGCCTGGCTGTTGGAAACATTAACATCCTTTTTTCTGAGCACATCTTTAAAATGTCTGCATCCTCTATCACCATAATCTTGACTCTTATTGCATGCTCCATCATAGACTGACCCGCACCTGTTGGCATGTGTGTTTCCAACATCTCCACCAGTGTCTGAGATGCCACTGCCCAAAGCACCTTCTCTCCAGATCACTTTAGTCCCGCTTAGAACCAGCTCCTGGCCCCAGTTACAGCGTCTCATCCCATGCCTGGCTGAAACCCTCCTTATACATATCTGTTCTCTTCTTTCAAATCCCTTCTCGAAGCCTCCTCTAATCAGCTGTTCTTCTTTTTTTCCCCAAGGGAGAACTAGCAATTTAATCATCATGTCTTGTTTTAACTGGCAGAGGTTTGGATAAAAGATTCTTTCCATTTTCTTTCATCTGAGGCACCTTTGGAAGGGCTAGTATGTTTATCAGATCTGCTGGTAAAGAAAGTGCCTTAATCCCAGTTGAATAATGGGATAAGTAATTCTGAGTTTGTGCTCTATAAGTAGACAGCAAAAATGTTCTCTTTGATTTTTTTTTTTTTTTTGGTTTTATTGGAAGGGACAGGACGCTGGTAACGTGGAGGTTTGGTCAAGGATACAGAACCTGTATTTGGATAAGTTGCTTCAGTTTTTCACTAATAAGATTTCTAGGAATCAGATGTATCTCAAATGACATGTGCACACTGTGTTTTTCTCAGTTTGTCATTCCAATGCTCTGGCAAATTTCTATATCTAATTCCAAGATGTTGCAATGTCCCCCTGGGCACCATAAAAGTGGTACAGTGTGCTGGCTAATTTTCTGGTGTGGCTGTCAGAACACACAGAAACTCCATCCAACTGCTTTTCCCACATGTTATAATTATTTCCTTTGGGCAAGTATGCACCAGGCATGTATGTCAAGCCTCGCACAGGTTTCTTATTAAAGCACAGGCCCAACCATGCAAAAACCACTCATTTACACCGCCCCAGAACCACATATATGCATTGTCCCATCCTCGATGCTGATAATCCTAAAGACCATTAGCCTAGAAAATTGTGTCCCCAGCCTATATGCCAAATGCCATGCTAATAAACGATCCATCACTCTCAGCTGCCCAGCTTTGTGGAGGGAAATACCAAATCTCATTGGATCACAGCTGAAGGGACCTGCTGCCTGCTTCACTCGGAGCACGTGGCTCTGCATGGATTAATTTCACTCAGCTCTTTAAGGGAACCCCAGTGCTAACAGATTAATGGGATATCATGGCATTGTATCCTGCAGGTTTTGAATTAAAGTTTGAGACACCCCCGTGACTCAGGACATGCAGAGTTCTCCAATTAGCACTAATTGGCATGACACATGATTCTCAAGTGAAAAACATGATTTTCCTGAAAATGTCACTTCCTTTCTTTTGCTTTAAAAAGCCCATAAATTCTAAGGAAACGACCACGGGTGCATGCAAATGTTAGCTACGAGGATGCCTACCTAGCACGGTGTTTATACTGGCAAGAAACTGGAAGCGCATGTCTGTGACAGGGAACAGAGTACATAAAAAACAGCAGGACAAATGCAACAGTTTTTTAATCTTCTGAATACTTTTTGACATGGGAAGACACTCATGACACACTAAGTGAAAAAAGTTAAAGAGTTGCAGGAATGATATGATAGCAATTTTCTTCAGAGCACAGAAAAAGAGACCAGAAAGATGTAGACATCAAAATGTAAAGAGTAATTATCTCTGGGTGTAGGAATAACATTAATGTTTATCCTATTCATTTGCATCTCTAATTTTCTTTCAAAAAATGGGCACTTTTTCAAAGAAAAGACATCTGTTTTCAAAAGTCCATCTTTGATTCCTGCAGGAAAAAAAATGCAATAAAGTGATTTATTTTGAGATAAACAACAAGTTCATACTTTCTAGCATAGTGAACTATATTCAGTATCTTGTAGTAACTTATAGTGAAAAAGAATATGGAAACGAATATATGTATGTCTATGTATGACTGAAGCATTGTGCTGTACACCAGAAATTGACACAACGCTGTAAACTGATTACACTTCAAAAAAAGATATGTATACAAAAAAAGTGATTTATTTTGGAATATTTTAAATCAGTACTTCATCTCCACCCACCCTTGTGTGGGGCACTGAGAACTCTCCATCAATAACATGCTGATCCAGTGGAATAATGAGGGTGAACAGGGGCTTTAGACACGCGTGGAGAGGTGAGCACTGGGGGGGATTGTTGCAAATGCCCTTTCTCATGTTCAGGTCTGCCAGAACCCCCACCTAAGAGGGTGCATTTATGTCCGTGTTTTTCTCTTCCAGAACCAAAGATGTTTGTCTTGCTCTATGTCACAAGTTTTGCCATTTGTGCAAGTGGACAGCCTCGCGGCCATCAGTTCAAAGGGGACAGCTACTCCCCCAAATACATCTGCAGCGTTCCTGGCTTACCCGGACCTCCAGGCCCCCCTGGCGCAAACGGCTCCCCGGGGCCCCACGGTAGGATCGGCCTCCCAGGACGAGACGGTAGAGACGGCAGGAAAGGAGAGAAAGGCGAAAAGGGGGCTGCAGGTAAAGGATGAATTTCCATAAACACTCCTCTGTCACCCCCACCTTAAAATGACTCCCTTGCTTTGTCTCTTTTTCTAACAAGACTAGCTCCTTAAATCCCCACTCTACGTCACCTTTATTCATCATAGCAACTCACTGAGTCCTCACTGCGCTTCAGACTCTGCTCCCAATTGTCTACCTGCATTCCCATTTCACTGTAATGACAGCTCCTTCAAGGGGCCGTGATCATGCTGTACAGATGAGAATACAGAGCGATAGCATGACGACACGCATAAATGGGGACAGAAGTGAACTGCTAGTGAAGCACAGAGCTGGATTCTCCTGGAACACCTGAAGCCCGTGACTGCTGGGCTGGTGCAGCTAGCAGGCAGTGGCTGGATGTGAGAGCATGGATGGATAGATAGACAGATGCATGGGGAGGAGACAGACAGATGAAGCGGGGGCAGAAATTAGAAGCCAGAGGCACAGAGGCCATCCTGCTCTGCACTAATATCCTGAACAAAGGCACAAAAAGGCTTCTAGATTTTGCTTTTCACAGACGACATGACAGTAGTATTAAAAAGCCTATCTTTCCCAGTTCAACACTTTCCCACCTGTCCTGTAACAGCTAAAAAAAATAGATGTCTTATAGCTTATAGCTCTGTACAGCCACACAGTTGTCCTCTGCTCATTCAGTAGTTCTCACTTTTTTCCCGTGTCAATCACCCACAGCCCCTAGCACAGTGCCTAGCATGTAGTGGATGATCAGTCAGTATTAGATGGTTTAGATGGATGCATGCATGCACATGTAAATCTAGGATGGACTGATGCGTGGATGGATGGATGGAAAAAAGAAATGGTACTGAAGAAAAACTCCTTGTAGACTCATTTCATGAAGAACTAAGAAGAAATCCTTTCTCTCCAAGCTTCAGTATCTAAGCATAGACTAACACTCCATAATTCTCCTCTCTACCAAGCAGATGTCTGCCCTGAATAGGGAGGGGAGGATGATTTATCCCTTCATTCCGTTCTTTATTAATTGTCCCTTATCACAAGGGCAAATCCTTTATGCAAACAGGAAGAATTTCAATAAATTATTACAGCTAGCCCTTGATTAGCTAACTCTCAGCAGTTCAAAATGTTAAATAGCTACAGAAATCCAGGTGTTGAGATTGTAAAGACTTTTTCATGGCTCACACTATAAAGTTGTATCTTAGTATTTTTGGCTTGGTCTCAAAGAATTTTCAAGAGGATGAGACCTCTAGCATTCTAGTCCAACACCCTCATTTCAAGAACCGGGAAACTAAAGTCAGAAGGACAAAGCCCTTTCTTCAGACTCATCTAACTAATCCAGGGCTGGACAAGGGCTTTTTCAAGTCTACTGAGTCACTGTCTACTACTTTCCCCACTAGGTTTAGACTGGATTTAGATCCAATTTCTTCACAGTACAAATGGGTCATTTGAAACTCAGACAAGAAGTGACTTGACCAAAGTTATAGAGGCAGAGGAATTTCAATACATAATGAAATTTAATGGTAGGAATTTTTACTGATGTCAAAATGTGTTTTTATTGCTGTATCTAAGGTCACTGATTAAGACAGCAAAAGTTAAGCTCCTACTGAACATAAAATAACAACGTATAAGTTGTGTTAGTCCTTGATTCCAAAGTTAATTTAACAGTAAAATAGTACTCATATTCCATTTCTACCAAAAAGAAGCAAACATTGAAAGATCAGACTATCATGGCCTTATTTCAAGAAATAAATACCAGAGTGTGTTCTGACTGGGGCCAGTGGAATTTCAACCTAGTAACAGAGGTCATGTAGAACCGGGGGATGGTCCTGGGGTCAGTAACAATGCTGACCCTAGTCACCAAAACACAGTTGCTAATTCATTATTAGCATCTTCCGTGCATCACAAATTATTAAACAACCTCTTCTAAAATTATTAAAAAAAAACTTGATGTTTTAAGGGTGAGGATTTCATTGTCCTAAAACTTGTAGTATCCAGAATGCTTCATTGCTAAATTTGCCAAATAACTAAAAAATGGTCAGACTCATATTGATGTATGTGTAATATTCAAATAAGTTATATTAAAGCACTATCAAGATAAAAGGCTTAGCTTCATAAAGGTTCCTCAGAACAGATAATATAGTTAAGAGTAAAGCTATGCAATGTAACAACAATGTAGTTTCCCTGACTACAAAATTGCATTACAAATTACCAATAATTTGGATACTTTTCAATAAAGTATCATTATACAAGCACTATTTATGGAATGCTTTTGACAAAAAAAATTGAATGACATTTTGATGCTTCTAAACACTGTTATTACATATATGACTTAAACATTAAATAGATTTTACTTATCACTTTCAAACCATGATCATAATTTCTCTCCATTTGGCCTTTGATTGATCTGTAGATATAAAGATCTGAACAAACAGAAAATATTCCTGTATGATGATTTTGAATTTGTTGAAATCCTTCCACAACTCTCGTATCTTTTCTATATACATGGAGACCCAGAGAAATTAAAAGATCTATCTAAAATAATACAACCATTTAGCTGTGGTGCCAAAAAGAATTAAAGCTTTTTCATTTCAGCCCCAAAGGTAAGAGGCATTTTGGTGACGGGGAAACTTGGATTCCAGTCCCAGCCTTGCTACTAAAGCAAGTTTCTTCACCTCTCTGGGACTCAGTTTTCTCCTCCAAAAAAGAACTACATGCAGTGCTGACAGTCATCCTTGCTTAGTTATCGTGCCATATTGAAGAGCCCTCGCTGTGTTGCAGGTGCACTTTACAATTTATACTCTGGCCACTGCCCCAGGAGATGTTCAGGCACCAGAGTCAGGCAGGCATGAGTTCAGATCACAGCTCCATCACTCACTAGCTCTGTTCCCTTGAGCGAACTACCTTCTCCATGGCTTAGTTTTCTCATCTACAGTGAAAGTAAAATGAAATCCTAGTTCATAAAGTTATGGCAAGACTTAAAGAAGATAATGCATGCACACAAAGCATTGCCCCTGGTGCATGCTAAATGTTCAATAAATATGAGCTCATCTAATTTTGACATTTTTATTATTAACACTGATAGAAGGAGAATGGGGCATGAAACTAAGTAGCCTCTAAGCATTCGTCTTGTTCTCTCTGCCCCCATGATCCCACTCCGGGGGATAATATCATTGTGCCCACTGAATTCCTCCTGTGGTGATGAGTATCTGTATGTGACTAGTTTAGCAGCAGGTGATCCATCATCAAAATGATGGTTAATTATTTTAAATTAATTGGGATTTAAATGACTTCCTACACATGCAAGAAGTTGTTCTTGATGTTCTGATGAGATTTTTCTATTTCCACTTTAATGCATCAGTGATTTTTTAAAATATTAATTATTTAGTAGTATACTGTTGAAATTGACTGAAAAGACAAATTTAGGGTCTGTGGGCATGTTGCTTGTGACTCTATATTTACAGAACCTACTAATTCCACTATAAACTCTGTTTGAAGGTCTGAGAGGTAAGACCGGACCACTGGGCCTTGCTGGAGAGAAAGGGGACCAGGGAGAGACTGGGAAGAAAGGACCCATGGGACCTGAGGGAGAGAAAGGAGAAGTAGGTCCTGTTGGGCCTCCTGGACCAAAAGGAGACAGAGGGGAGCAAGGGGACCCGGGGCTGCCTGGTGTTTGTAGATGTGGAAGCATCGTGCTCAAATCTGCCTTCTCTGTTGGCATCACCACAAGCTACCCAGAAGAAAGGCTACCAATCATATTTAACAAGGTCCTCTTCAATGAGGGAGAGCACTACAACCCTGCAACAGGGAAGTTCATCTGTGCTTTCCCTGGGATCTATTACTTTTCTTATGATATCACATTGGCAAATAAGCATCTGGCCATTGGGCTGGTACACAACGGGCAGTACCGGATAAAGACCTTTGACGCCAACACAGGAAACCATGACGTGGCTTCGGGGTCCACGGTCATCTACTTGCAGCCAGAGGATGAAGTCTGGCTGGAGATCTTCTTCACTGACCAGAACGGCCTCTTCTCAGACCCAGGCTGGGCAGACAGCTTGTTCTCCGGATTTCTCCTCTATGTTGACACGGATTATCTAGATTCCATATCAGAAGATGATGAGCTCTGATCTGCTGTCCCAAATGTCCCAGGATCCTTGTGGAAGAAACTTTGACTTAATCTGGGGCCCTGGAAGGTGGAAGAAGAAGAAATGAGATCCAAAAAAGACTCCCACTCAGACTCCAGAGCATTTACAGACAGTTCTAGCAGGATCTATTAAAAGAAGTTAAACCACCAAACCATTGAAACCACAACAGAATGAATTATATAAAACAATAACCCCAGATACGTTCTCTCAAAAGCAATGTTCATAAATATTTAAACAAATTAAAGACAATGTTACAAATTCTATTAAATTCCGTGAGTGCTAAAAACCAGCTGGCAATGATATTGTCTCATTAAATCTTTGTAAAATTGCATTTCTGCCTATTATTTAAGAGAATCATAACATCCCAAATTCCTTGACAATTCTCAAAAGGCTACAGTAAGTAAAAAAAAATAAAATTAAGGTAAGAGTTGCCAAGTAATTTCAAGCAAGCCAAAGTGAAGTGATTTTTTTGTTGTATTATTCATTCCCTTATGCTTGTATATATTCACTCAACAACTCTTTAATGAGCCTGTATGAGCCAGACGCTATGATGCTGGATCAGATTCAATAATGAGTTAAGATAAAATTCCTACCTTCATACGGGCTAGTGTGTGATCTGCATGCTGTCACAGCTCAGCATGATGAGCACCATGGCAAATAGACTGACTCAATGCTGGAGGCACAGGACCTTCTCTTCCTAGGAGTGGGGGCCAGAGCATGGAAGGACACCATATGTGCTAAGGTGTGTATTGTTAAGTAAGTGGGAGGGGTGCAAATAAAACAAGGAATTCAGCAGCTGCATTCTCCCCACTTCATCCTCAAAACACCATTGGTATTTGAATCAAGAAGTGGTGGAAAATCTAGATACTCCAGGAGGAGTAATCAAAATGAAAAGAAACAAGTTACAGAGACCAGTTAGCAGATCATTCTCCTAGATTCTTTACTGTGATGGTTTCCCAGGACAAGTATTTGTCCTCTCAGCTTTCTTGCAGATACTCAGGCACTCTCACAGGCACTACTTTACATTGTAGCAGGACATTGTTTTAATGGATTTCCTAGGTATTGAATTCAAATAAAATGAAGTATCTATTCACTGGTTTATGAATGAGTTGATGGGAGGAGTAACAGGAGGAGGAGAGGGCATGATCAAACACCAGAGCAAATGGCTGTCCCGTCCAAGTTTCACACATCCCTTAGTCCCACTCTCTCATAGTGGTGACATCTTGTTCCGCACTGAACTGCAATTCCTCAGTTAATCTCACCCATAATTCTCTCACCCCCACTCCCTTGGCTGGTAGTAATGGTATTTCCTTGCATCATGTGACCCTCCTTCTATGTACTCCTCCCTTTGCTCATTCAGTTAATAAATATGTTTTAATGTCTCCTACATATGAATCACCACATTGGGTTCTGTGAAGGTAAAACAACACCAAGATGAATATGGTGCAGCCCCTGTCATCAACATTTCTAAGGATACAAGAAAGGAAATGACATGCACGCACACACAAAATACCTAGAATTCTGGACATGAACGTGCTAAAACATGCTAAGTGCTAAATGGGAGACAGAGACAAAATACTTTGGAAGGAATGCTGAGGAGGAAAGATTAACTTCCAAGTTACAATGTGAGAGAAAACAGCTAGAGAAATCTCTGCCCCCTGGGTCAGAAGTGACAGAGAGGACTTGGAGTGGCCAACGTGGGGGAAGGGCACTTCAGAGAGAAGTTGTAATAGGGACAGAGCATGAAAGTGAGAACAGAAACCCAAAAGAGAAATCCATGAGCCATACTTGCAAGAGTCCCAAACGTCAACCTAGGGATTAGGGACTTTACTTGTGGGAAAGTGTGGAGCCCCTGCGCATTCCAGAGCTGGGTTGGCCATTACCAAGGGTAAAATTTGCAATGACCAAGCCACTGTGCACAGGGGCAGTCCTTGCTTCTCCCATCTCTCAGGTCTGTCTTGCTTCCTTCGTCTTCCTCTGCCTTCCGTGCTTTTTCCACTTGTTGCTCTGCCTCTGAGTCAGCATGTGGGTCTGGGAGGCCGGGGCAATAAAAATTAGACCAAGAAGTGAGAGAAAAGGTGGTTTGACATAGTCACCTGCCTCTGAAGAGCAATTGAACCTGGAATTCCCAGCTGTAAATTAAAAAAAAAAAAAACCCACCAACAGAAGAAGCTAATCTGGGGAATAACAAAATACGTGCCTTTTGAAGACCATGGGATTCACTGGAGAAACTGGAAATGGAGAACTTATTGCCAACAGTCATGACTCAGAAGATTATTATGTGGCTTAAATTTTTGTTCTGATCATGATCCTTTAATGCATTCATTTTTGGGACGTTGTTTACTTTCTTATCTCCTAAATGTTTCTTTTATTACAAAGCCTATTTTGAGTAGCTTTTTAAACTGAAGTTTCTTTAGCTGGTTCTAGGCCAAGTGATGAATTTTATTTTGAAATATCTGGCAGGATAGTGGCAGGGATCAGAGAGCTAAAGTGGGAATGGAAAGGCTATTTTGGTATTAAAAGGATAAACTCTTATACAAAAGCAGTTGTCTTTTATCCCCCCCCCCCAAAAAAAAAAACAGATACAATTTATCTACCTCTGCTGATATTTGTGTAAGGAAGAACGATTTTGATTTAAAAAAACCCAAGTCTCATTCCTGTCATCTTTTGTAAGGGCTGACTTTTAATGAATATGTATTAAGAAATATTTATTGACACTGTACCATCTCATTCCAGAAGGATTTAAAGCCACTTACAAAGATTGATAAACTACAGAACGAATACATTAGTCAGCAGCGGATGAGAAGAAAAGGGAAAAATAAACAAACAGAAAAGAAAAGAGTAAGGCTAACACAAAACTGTGTGTACGTGAACATGTGTGTACCTATGTTACACATCTGTAGGACACATGTGTTTCCTTGTACCCGTGTGTGCATAAGGGCATCCTAAGGTCATCCATCATTTTGTTTGTGATGAAGCAAAAAAGAATCCATAAACTCTAAATCTACTTTTTCTCTGCCACTCAATGAAAAATAGCATGGACATAACTACATTTTAGATATTAGCTATTTGTTGTTTTATACCTTCCTCTTTCTCTCTTTCCTTCTGTACCTCCACTTAGAGTAAATGGCCTCACTACTCACCCTGACCCCAAAGCCAAAACCTAAGGAACAGTCTAGATGTCTTCCCTCCCTTCCCCAGGGAATTTTGTTCAGCAGAAATGTTTATGGTTCTAGCCCTCCATGTACATTTCTGAGTCATTGCAGGTTTCCACTCCCAGTGCCGAGGTTTTGTTCATATACTCATCATCTCTTCCCTGGACTAGTAGGAAACTTTTCCACTGAACCTTTGGCTCTGGCCACAACCTTCCAATCCATTCTTCACACTAGGTTAGATTCATCCTTCTCAATTACAAATATGGTCATGTCACTCCGTAGCTTAAAAGCCAGCAGTGGGCCTCCAGTCTCTACAATATAAAACGTGTCTTGAACTTATTTGGGTTTTGCAACCTGAAATGCATGCCCCTTTTCTGCTATTCATACCCAGTTTCCTCCTGAAGGACCGTCATCCCTTGTATGCTAGGTCTTCGAGTTTCTAAGTAGAACTGACTCTTGCAGTTTGTAAATCTCTGGCCTGGTTAGTCAGAACATAGTATTCCACTCACCAATATAATTGGTTCAGGGAACTCAAACAGAGCCACGAGACTTTGCTGGGACATCTACAGAAGAGAATCGCATTCTTTCCCATTGGACTTAAACCTGTGAGCTCCTAAAAGCCATCTCACCATCACAAAGCATAATATCATCGAAGAATGGAGATATGCACAGATGAAGTTGAAAAATGGAGATAAAGGATAGAAATGTGACTTGGAGTCATCATTGGGGTCCTGATCCAGACATGTCTATAATAGCCAGCTCTCCCTGTGAACTTTTCAGTTATGACCACCATTAAATGCCATTTTCACTTAAGCCCTTTTGAGGTGGGTATTCAGCCACTTGAAAAAGATGTTATCCTACCTAATTTTTCATGCAAGCACCCTTTAGCTGGGCACATTAGACTCTTTGGGATCTAACCTCTGCTTACTTTCATAGTCACATCTCCAAAAGTCACCCATATGCAACCCATAACCCAAGCAAATGCAGATAACTGTGGTCCCAGGATGCCTTGTTTCTGCATGCCTCAGGACCTCTGCACGTGCTGTTTCGTTTGCTCGTAATGCCATTGCTGTCTTTGTCTGTCTGATTAGGTTACCATTCAAAGCTCAGCTCAAAAGCCCAGCTCCTTTTCTCTAATCTCCCTCTACCTCTTCCCCTGTGCCCAAGGGGAACCACAGGTGACCTCAGGTGTCTTCCTTACCACCTGGAAACTAGTACATAGTCACAGTAGCAAGAGTGAACACTTACTGAGCACTCTCAATTTTTTTGCTTGTCTGAACTCACTTGATCTTCACAACAATTATTCTCCCCATTTTACAGATGAGGAAACTGAGAGACAGTGAGGTTAAGAAATGTGTAAGTGGCACAAGAAATGGTAAGTGGCACAGCAGAGCCAGGCAGTCTGGCTCCAGAGTCTAGTCTCTTCATCATCATGCTGGGTCCTTATTCTATTTCACACTCATTTCACAAAAGTGTCATCATACAGCTCGTCTGTTTCTCCTCTGGTCCATCTGGTGGAGATTTGTCCTATTGTCTTTACGTCCCAGGACTGTACGCAGTGTCTTCCCTAATCTGTGCTCAATAAAAAATGTGATGACTTAATCAGTGACAAGTTCTTCTGAAATACAATCTTTGCACATGGAGAGAGAGACAGAGATCACCACAGAAAAGCTCTATGATCGTCCCGTGAATTCATCAAGACTCTTAAGATTACAACTGACAGAATCCAACTCAAACTGGCTCAAGAAGAGGGAAGGCACTGAAATAACACAGAGTCCTAGAGCCATATCTGGGTACTTGTTCACTGTCCCCAGGACTTCATCTCTCCCCGTCTCACAGGTCGGCACTCACCAGTACGGACTTCACTCTCAGGCAGGCTCTTACCCTTGTGGTAGCCAGCCACCAACAGCTCCGGGTTTGCATTTTGCACCTCTGCGGGCAAAAATGTATGTATTTCTCTTTCTCAGTGGTCCCAGCAAAAGACCCGGGATGACATCCTGTTAGTTCCAACTGGTCCTGCTTGAGTCATAATTATGTCGCTTAGTCGGTGACTGGCCAGAGGGATGTGGTGTTCCCATTGGCCATGCCTGTATCACGAGGCCATCTCTAGAGCTAAGAACAGAATCGGTCCCACCTAAGTCATACGGAAAATAAAGATACCAAGCCCAGGAAACGAGAAGTTGTTGACGGTCAGTCAAAAGCAACAGGTGACCTCTGTAGGCTGTTTTCATATAAAATCAAAACCGCATTTATTTTGTCTGCATGATGCAAACTAAATGTGTTGCCAGAATGATTTTTCTCGTAGAGAACCTAATTTTTGATAATATTTTGTCAGACTTGACTAAATACTGTGTCCTCTACCCCCCTGGCATCTGTGATGAGCTCTTGCTACAGGCTGCCAGAAGGCAAGCTCCCAGTCAACACTTTTAATGGAAGAATGGATTATTCTCAATTGAAATCTTCCCCTCTCACTTTCTGATTTTTTACGTCAGTACCCTAAAATGACAACAATCTATGTGCTTATCTTTGATAATTGTAAAAAGAAGGAGGAATTACCCTTGGAGATTAGTCTCTTTGTGGAATCAAAAAATGGCCAGTAAATCCAATTCATTCCTTGGCCAACAAAATGATAACTGAAGTGGCGGTTTGAAATGCCACCCGAGGTCAGCGACTGTGTTGCTGTCTTCGTGTTCTCCTGCTTGTTTACTGAGAGATCGTCCGTGGTGCCTGATGATACCAGCAGCTGTAGGAACCAGCACCATGATGGGTCCTGTTAGCCCTGGACCTTACTTCATCCTCAAGAAAAGCAGTGCCTGTCTCCCACCTCGCTCCCACTAGAAGGAGGAGCAGTGTATGGGCATGTCAGGAGCCCCAGTGCTGGGATGTTGCTTAAGAATGACAAGGGAGGCGGTCAGAGTTGAAGCCACATACCAAGATCTCTACAAATTCTTCCCTCCTGGGGATGTGCCACTCAGGGTCCAAGCAGGGAGCAGCAAGACACCCTCAAAAGAATTTGACTATAGAGAATACAGTGGAACAACTGCATTCAGAAGTGCAGGCAAGGTTAAAAGAACCGAGGACAGGGGTTGAGGCATCCAAGCACTAGCGACAGCAGGAAGCATCACCACTCCAAGGTCTGAAGTGGAAGGGTGGCAACACTGGTTGCTCATGCAGCAGAGAGCTTGAGACTCAGAAGAAGAACTTTCTCCAGGAACCATGCCTGGAGAAGAGCCTGGCCACCACTAGAACCAGGAAGAAATGTGGAGGAGGCTAAGGTGGTAAATCTCTGACCACACTCTCTTTCTACCCTCCAGTCTCCCATCTGTACCTCCCCCTGGCCAAACCCAACAGCTCTGGGAAGCAAGGGAGGCTTGGTAACATCATGCACAGAGACGGGCTTCTCAGACAATGAGCAGTTCAAAGTAGGACAGAAAATTGATGGGGAATCAAGAACTGGGGTGGGACCAGGTGGAAATTAAACAGCACAGGGCTCCTTTCTTTAATGCCTTCCCTCTGTAGAGTCTCCCAAAAATTCATATCAAGAGGATGCAATAGAACTGGTACCCCATCTTGAGAAGGACAGAAGGGACACCTTCCAGAGCTGCTTAGGGCTGCCTGTAATTGATGCACAAGGAGCCCTCAGGTCTCACAGTGGTCCAGCTCCACTCACAAGAAAATGACATTGGAGTTTGGGGCCAAAGCTTTGCAGTGATGAACAGGTTTTGATAAAGTGTCCACTCCTTAAGTCCCTGTCTTAAACTTACAACAGCCACAAGTGGCTGTTGATACATTCAAGGGTTCAAGATTCTAGCCAAATAGCTTTCCAGCTCACTATGAGTTAAGCACTCCTCTTATCCCGTTAAAGATGGGAAACTCGAGGCTCAGAGCCATTGAGCAAAGTGACCACAGTCAAGCTTTACACACGTGCGGTTGGAACTCTTGCCTGCTCACCTCCGGTGCCCGAGCTTCTTCATGAGCACACACACCTGCACTACCCACCCTCCAGACCATTTTGCTGAGACACTGTTTCGTAGACAGGTTGCTGCACAGTGAGGAGAAAGCCCCTCCCTCGCTCCTCTTCCTTTGGTGCTGGTAAATGTTGTTTCCCTCCTATTCAGCTGGGAGCTAAGCTATCACTGTCAGTATCAAGACCTGCTCAAGCACAGCCAAGATATCCAGGGTGGACAGACCAGGAGGCTATGCAAATGTTAAGAAGCCAAAACTGCACCCACCTCCCTCACTCTGCACAAGAAACAAAGACTGGCCCTAAGACGGGTGCTAGGTCTAGGGGTCTGGTTTAATTCTACCAAGGAGGACCCAGGAAATCTTTTAGCATCATCATTATACCATGTGTTTAGGAAAATCCAGCAGTTGAATTCCTTTCAGTTTTCTTTACAAAACATGCTGAATATGTTGGGGAACTAAAGAGTCTTTTGGGGAAAGAATTTTTTTTAAAAACTATAGAATTTGCCACTAGGATTGTTTAAATGCTGTGCCATGGTTTCCAAGAGACACACTGACACTGATACTCCTTTTCTTTCTGTTCTACATCAGGACTTCTCAGCCTCAAGCAACTCTGAATTTGGGGCCAGACCATTCTTCACTATGCAGTCCATCCAGTGCATCCTAGGAAGTAGAGCATGCTTGGCCTCCACCCAGGAGGTACCACTAACAACTCCGCTCCCAACGTAACAATCAATGATATCTCCAGACACTGTCAAGTGTCCCCTGGGGGCAAAATTTTCCCCAGATGAGAAGTTCTGTATAATATGATCACAGTGGCGGAGTCCACTCAGTCCTCACAATCTACCTGTTTCCCAAGGACCATTTTCCAAATAATCTTTTTTTTTTTTTTTTACAGACAACCACATGGCTGGTCAGCATTTCAGGTAAGATATTTGGTCCCTTCTGAGAATCCCTAGTTGAACTGTTCCCTGTCCTGGAAAGGCCCAAAAGGCAGCTAGAAACTATGCCTTCAACCCAATTCCCTCTGACTATAGCCAAAATATTTCGTTTTTGTTTTGTCTAGGATACAAAAATTGCAAAGTCTCCAACTTGTAAGAATGCATTCCAAGAAAATAATTAATAATGTTTGCAAAGATTTAATTACAAGAAAAAGCCTTGCGGCAAAGTTTGGAATAAGAAAGCTGGGAAATAGCCTAAGTGTCTGAATACAGAATAGTGATGAAATGCACTGCGATACATTCATCTAATAGAATATACATGGTGTCATCGAAGGTCATGAGGATGAAAGTGCACTGGTACCATAATCTGCTCATGAAATATTAATAGATCAAAGTAGATTACAAAAAAACTATTCTCAGCAATTATCCTATTTTTAAAGTCTGTGTGCATGTGTGCATAGAAAAAGTCTAGATTAAAAGTAGTTACTAATAGGAGAGTTTTCATTTCTCCCCCTTGAATCTTTCAATTTTTATAATAAACATATTTTACAGACAACTTCTTTTACATAAGCTCTCAGATAGTCAAGGTAGTTGCACCTTATTATGACCCCAAAAGATGGCAGAGAAAAAAAGTCTAAAAAGAGGAAAACACCTTAACATTTTAGGTGGACACGTGCACCAGCCTTGATGTCTTCTTGTGGCACCCTTGAATGTCTATTCCAGAAGATTCTTTAAGGCAAGAATAAAACAAAATAACCCTAGTTTATATATATTTTAAATGATCCCACCCTAACTTGAACAGGGAAGGAAATGAGTCTTGAATTGACATCATTTTATGGAGTTTTTATTCGCCAGGAACTATAAACCCAATGGGTTAACCACAGCGTGAAGTCATTCAGAACCAATGCATTTCTTGGATGGACAAGGTGTTTATGAGCAGCCACGTGAGGAAGACTGAAACCATGGCTTCGCTCCAGTGCCATCACAGAGGTGGCAGAATTTATTGAAATAAAATCTTGCTCAATCTGGTCAGAATTCCAAGAAGTGATCTGAAATCACTGGAAGTAGAAGAATTATAAACTCTTAAGGCATTACATAGATGCTCTCAAATTACAGCACTTTTACAAGGCTGCTTGTGAGATGCTGTCTTGGCTGAAAGAAATAGTCAAGACAATAGTCTCAATAATCTATCCCACCAACAGTGTAGGAGGGCTCCTTTTCCTCCACATCCTTTCCAGCATTTATTATTTGTGGACTTCTTAATGATGGCCATTCTGACTGGTGTGGGGTGGTTCCTCATTGTAGTTTTGATTTGCATTTCTCTAACAATTAGCAATGTTGAACATCTTTTCATCTGCTTGTTGAACATCTGGATGTCTTCTTTGGAGAGATGTCTGTTTAGGTCTCCTATCTATTTTTTGATTGGGTTGCTTGTTTTTTTCATATTAAGCTGTATGAGTTGTTTGTATATTTTGGAAATCAGTCCCTTGTCGGTGCATTATTTGCAAATATTTTCTCCCATTCTGTAGGTTGTCTTTTTGTTTTGTTGATGTATCCTTGGTGGTGCAGAAGCTTTTAAGTTTAATTAGGTCTCATTTATTTTTCACTTTTATTTGCATTACTCTAGGAGCTGGTTCAAAAAAATATATATTGCTGTGATTTATGTCAAAGAGTGTTCTGCCTATGTTTTCCTCTAGGAGTTTTATAGTATTTGGTCTTACATTTATATCTTTAATCCATTTTGAGTTTATTTTTGTACGTGGTGTTAGAGAATGTTCTGATTTCAGTCTTTTACATGTAGCTGTCCTGTTTCCCAGCATCACTTACTGAAGAGACTGTCTTTTCTCCATTGTATAATCTTGCCTCCTTTTTCATTGATTAATTGACCAGAAGAGTTTATTTCTGGACTCTCTGTCCTCTTCCATTGATCTGTGTGTCCCTTTTTGTGCCCCTACTATACTGTTTTGATTACTGATGCTTTGTAGTGTAGTCAGAAGTCAGGGAGCCTGACTCCCCCAGCTCCGTTCTCCTTTCTCAAGATGATTTTGGCTATCCATGGCATTTGGTGTTTCTATACAAATTTTAACATTTTTTATTCCAGCTCTATGAAAAATGTCATGGATAATTTGATAGGGATTGCACTGAGTCTGTATCTCACCTTGGGTAGTATGGCCATTTTAACAATACTAATTCTTCCAATACAAGGACACTGTATATCTTTCTGTCTGTTTATGTCATCTTCGATTTCTTTCATCAGTGTCTTATCATTTTCAAAGTATAGGTCCTTTGCCTCCTTAGGTAGGTTGCCAGTGGAGGGGGCGGGGAGAGATGAACAAGCAGAGTACAGAGGATTTTTAGGGCGTGGAAATATTCTATAGGATGTTATCATGATGGATATATGTCACTATACATTTGTCTAAACTCATAGAATGTGCAACACCAAGAGTGAACTGTAAGATAAAATACGAACTTGGGGTGATTATGATGTGTCAATGTAGGCTCATCCTTGGTTAAAAAACGTTTTCTTTTTTAAACTATTCTGGTGAGTGATGTTAATGACAGGGAAGACTATGTATGTGTGGGGTCTGAGGTATAAAGGAAAATCTCTGTACCTCCCTCTCAATTTTGTTGTAAACCTAAAACTATTCTGGAAAAATAGTCTTAAAAATCTAATAATAATCATCACCATCATCATCTGTCCCTATCACAGCTTCAGATAACATTTCTCACACTGCAGTGCATCCCTATTATTATTGAAATTACTCTGGAACAACAACAGAGAGTTTCAAGGGTTTTCTGTAGAAAACACCATGTCTTACTGTAGAGCTGGCCCTCCATATCTCTGGTTCTACACCCACGGCTACTGCGGACCAACTGGAAGGAACTTGAGCATCCATGGATTTTGGTATCTGTGAGGGTCCTGTAACCAATCCCTCCCAGAAACCGAGGAACAAGTGTACTCAGAACTAAAATCACAGTGCAGCTGCCTGAGGTGTTCCAGTGGCCAGACATCTGGCAAAAAATAATCCAAAGGTTGGTAGGTAAGATGATCAGAACCCAGGATACATATGCATGGATGTATCAAGCCACCCACACAGGAAGTCCTCACCCACTGGACTCCTCCTAGGCACAATATTCAAATTAAATTCAAGATATCCAATCAAATTTGAATTTCACAATAAATAATTGTTCAGTGTAAGGATGTCCCAAATATTTAACTGGGTGCTTGCCTTGTATTCTTATGTGCAAAATCTGGCAGCTCTATCCTCTTAGAATTCTCCTACAAAGGCATAATAGGAATCTAAGTGACCTTCAGACGGGCTGTGCACTAATTTCTCCTAAAAGAAGCAGGTTTTCTTGTGAGAAATGATCCTTAGCTTCCCAAAGCAGCTTTAAAGAGCCAAGTTAAGCTGAGTCAGAAAGACATAAGAAGAGCTGGATGGAAAGTCGGAAGACAGGAGATCTAATCCCAGCAATTCCTGTAACCTTTTGTGACTTTTGGGCAAGCCACTTAAATCCTGTAAGTCTGTTTCCATATCACATCCTTGGTGGAAAATAAGTGAGTGCCTTTCTTTCTCTAAACTCATGGCAGACATTGGTAATCCATCACAGCGTTCCTTCCCACTGTGCCCAGGGGCAGCCTCAGAATTCTTCTCTGCAAATTCTCCGGGAGGCCGCCATCCACAGACAAGACTACACCGTTGAGAAGAAATCTACTTGTCTTCCTTGAATTATGTGAGCCAGCGCTAATGAAAGTTTGGAATCTTTCATGCTCCAAATTCTACCCTAAAATGTGAGATCATACCTGGTTTCACATCCTCAATTGAAAGAAAAACAATACACTGCCTTCTGAAGGAGATTTGTTTCCTTTTAAATTCAGAGCAGGGGAAATGAGCACGGGGTCCTGCTTTGACCAGACCTTGTAGGAACTAGTTGGCTCCAGCTGTCCTCAAGGACCTCAGTGGGGGACATGGCAGGTCTTGACTCCCACCCTCATGCTGGCCTTGGTTCCATTCTTCTTTGTGTCTCCTTCATTCTGCATCAGGGGCTTCTCATCCCACCCACTGGCTTCCTCACACTCTGTGTATCTTTTCTACCCCATGGATTCTGTTTTCTCCTAATTTCAACCTCTCCTGGCCTCTCATAGTCCAGCACAAGGTCATGGTTTCTTTTTTGCCTCAGCTGCGGTTGCTCGACCTCTGTCTGATCTCCCTTCATTTCCCAGATTAAATGCCCCAGAGTAAGGCTGTCACGTTTAGCTGGCCTGTTTGCCAAGGGGCCACTCTGAGGATAGGTCCTGTGCTGAGTCAGAACCCTCCATTTGTCCAGTCAGCTGGGATTGGAAATACTTCATCTGAAGCATGGTTGTCTGGGCAAAACCCATCAGCAGAAGACGTTAGTGGGTTGGCATCTTTCTCTCTTTCTTTCTTCCTTCCTTCCTTCCTTCCTTTTCAAAAGGGTCTGACAAGCAGGTACCATGATGTTCATAACATCATAGAGTCTATTCAAGGACCAAAGTTGACCGTGTATGTGAAAAGCGACTGTTTTATCTGGTTTCTCCTGAAAGCAGACGCTGAGGCAGGGATCTGGGTGTGAGGAGCTTATTTGGGAGGTGCTGGGAACTCCAGCAAAGGCATGAGGACATGACAGAGGGGCAAGGAGGCAACCCAGGAGGCTGGGTCGCTAAGCAACAGCTGACTGAGGCCTATCCTAGGGGGAGTGAGGAGAAAACACACGCCCCAGAATGAGCTCCCCCCAAAGGGTGAGGAAGCGAAAGTATTTAAGACCAACTCCCAAGAGTCGTTGGTGGAGGGCTACCCCAGGATGTGATTCTCCCAGGACTTCGGGCGTGCGCTGGTGGTCCAGCACAGTGGCCTTCCAAGGTTCTCAAAAAAGGCCTCAGGAGCAGACAGAAAAATAAGACAACTGGGTATCACCCAGAGCACCCTGAATTGGTTAAGGTCCACAGGGTACAGGAGAGGCACTGGCATCACCTGCCACAGCACTTGCCAGTTCTCAAATGTCAACTCCATGAGGGCGAGGAAACAGTGCCCAGCACACAACAGACGCTCAATACGTTTTTGAGGGATGAATGAGCGAATGAGTGAGTGACAGGAAGCCCGGTACAAGTGAATGTAACTGTTATAACTGGAACTGTCGTCATGGGCCCTTCATATTTTTCTGCCTCTGTATGCCAATGAAGAGGCAACGTGATGGGAGAGGGGTAAAAGGGAGCGCTGAGCAGGGACAAAGGACCACCAGCTAGGGCCAGAAAAGGCCTGGGTCCTAACACCATCTCTTTTCACACCACTACCACGTCTTGCACAAAGCAGAAGGAACATCATCTTCCTACACACGTTTCAAGTTATATTTTAATGACTTCTTTTCTACAGTTTGTCCTTTATATTTGTTTCAGTTGTAGACAACAATGATCAGTGGGGGAGAGCTATATTTGTCTTTTTCCCTCAGTTCTGTGTTTCCAAGGACAACCCTGAGCCCTACTTTTGGATAAACCCCACCCCAACCACGTCACAAACGAGACGGCAGAAATAAGTATTGTGAAGGCGACCATAGGAACCCATCGTCATCGAAAGGATCTGAGAGGACTTCCGTGTAATCTCACTTCTGACAGTGCTAAGCCAATTACTCAGAAGTCGCAAATGGACCAAAATACTGGCTTTCCCACTGATCCCACAAAATCAGAGACTGCAACTCGGATATGAGACTGAAATAAACTTCCCAATGGTTGTCTCCAGGTCCAGACCCTGTGGGACATTTGCTCTGCAAATCAGAAATTTCTCCAGTCCTCAGAAAGGACCACGGTCGACCTCGCTCCAGGTCAAGTTCATAGAACCTCGGATTGACCACACCTGCAGGTGGCCCTTTACACACAGCCCACTCCCAAGAGTGACACAAAGGCCAGTGTGTTCTAGACGCTTGTCATCTCACCAGACAGGGAAATTACCCCTCTGCCCTTTCTGCACTGGAAACATTGATAATTTCAAGCCAGTAAGAGCACTGAAATTCTTTTTTAAGGTGGCAGGAACTCAGGGAAAGGGAGTGGAGTGCAACAGAAGAGCTGATCTGAAAACCAATTTCCTCTTTAATTCTCAGGGAACTAATAAAGCAAGCCCGCCGCTGGCTACGCTGAGGGAATTGCTCTACAGAAGAGTCATGTCCAATTTCTTTTTCATCCTGTTACACATCGGTGCGTTCAAGTCCATACAAAAGCCGTAAATGCTTCAATAGCCAGGGCTGTGTCTTTTGTTCATTCCATCTCTCACGCAAGGATTGAGAGTAAACTCTGCAGTCAGTGTTTAGCCAAGGAGTGTAAGGATGTCAAGACCCGGGCTCTAATATGTCAAAAGTAAAACTGTTTCTTTAGGAATGTCTCTTCCTTCCCAAAACAAGGCAAGAAAATAGTCATTTTGCTTTTGCTTCAAGGTTGACGTTGATGGGAGGAAAACAGAATGAGGCGGTTTACAGTTTAAGGGCCTGACCTCTAGCGGCCAGCAATGGTAACTCCTCCACGAGAGAACAAATTGTCTCACAAAACCCGACAGGGAGTGAGCTTGGAGAGGCTTCCGAGAGCATCTTTCTCTGCCCCCCTCACGTTGCAGGGGAGGAAACAGAGATCCGCAGAAGATGAGAAACTTGCGCGTGGCCGCTAAGACGGGGCTGGGGCCAAGGTCTCTTTCTTTCACTTCATCTCCTCCATTGCCCAGCACACATTTAAAAGCTACTTTTCCTTATATAGTGCAGTTAATCAACAAACAGAACAACAATGGCAGACTCCAGTTTCAGGCGTCCATTCTGTAATTGCCACAAACCTGATTAGATAAGTGTGGATAGAGATTTCGGTTCATTACTGGATGAAAAACAGCTGGATGGTAAGGGTCATTTCTTAATTATCTTTGAATCGCTAGGACTTGTCACCATAGCTGCCACACGGTGTCAGGTGGACAGTAGATAGCTAGATGGACAGGTAAATTTTAATATGAAATTAGACATCAGGGGGAGGGAAATAGCTCAGTGGTAGAGCGCATGTTTAACATGCTGGAGGTCCTGGGTTCAATCCCCAGTACCTCCATTTTTTTTAATTATATAAATTTTTAAAAAGAAAGAAAGAAATTAGACATCAATTAAAACTGAAAGCTATCTGCCTAGTTTTCCAATTACCAAAATGGCAGATCTAAGATTTGAGATCAACAGTTCAGTCTTACACTAAAAGCTACCGTCTTAACCACTTGCCCTGGGGACCCCTGCTACCCAGGAAAGCCTCCCTAAATTTCACAGAAGCAGCCTTTCCGGATCTCTGAATTAACACAGCTGATTCAAGAGGAGATTGTGTTTTTCAGACGCTCAGTCAAAAGTTTTTGCTCTCAAATAATGACCCAATAAAATTTTTCCTTCATGTGTTGGTTTGTTCCTTCAGTCATTGAACACGTATTTATTGAGTGTTCACTATGTGCCAGGAATTTCCCTGAGTGATAAGAACCCAGTGGGAAAGACAAAATGACGGGCCAACCACTAGGCTAGTGCTAAGTACTGCGAGAATAAAGAAAGAAGTCTGGTTATCAACCATAGATCCGTGCCCAGTGTTACTGGAGATGTGAATGAGGACACAGCCCTGAAGATTTTCGAGCACAGATCCAAATCTTGAAGAACATATGCGTAAACTCCAGCATCCTTTGGTAAAATAACCCAGTGAAGGGAGAGAATCTTCATATGGAAAGAGGCAAAATTCATGTCTCCTTCCCCCAACTATTATTCCCAGAGTTCACTCAGCTTTTGAGGATATAGAAATCTCCACTGATGCCATCAGATGAGCTCCTGAAATTAATCTCCTCCTTGCCCTTCCATCCCAAGCACAGATATAAACCCTCCTGCAATTCCCCTCAGCACACATAAGACCATGTTGGAACAAGTACAAGATTTGACTCAAGTCTCAGAGAAATGAGAGAGGAATTATAACAATTATTAAAAGACGGTTACTGGAGGTGATGGTACTTGAGACCTACAGGCCACCGTCATGAGGTTGGCCAGGCAATGCAGGATTGCTTCCCTGTCTTGCCCTGGTTAGACATCATATGGCAGTGTCCAAATTTCCCTATTACCCCAGGAAACTCCTCAAGTGTGTCAGAGCCCCTCACAGTCCAAGCCCAAGAGAGCAGAAGGGTGCATGGTGGCAAGTGTCCCTTTCCTTCTGCTCCGAATTCCATCTCTCGTGTAGCGAGAACACAGGCAGCTACCAGCTGACAGATGGCTCTTACTCCAGAAATCCACTTGCTAGACAGGTCTTTGGAATCTGTTGTGCATTTCCAAAAATATCAACAGCATGATTTAAATCAGAGGCAAGTTCAAGAAAGTTCTATTTATACCCTGGTCCATCTAAGGATGTTAGAAATACCACTTCCCAATTTGGCAGAAACCAGGAATGGCATACAGATGCTTCCAGGCACTCTCTATACCCATATATCATCTGCACCAATTTAAGGACCCAGATCCCCTACCAGGTCCCTGAGAATTCTGCATCAGGAGACAGAACACGGTTGCCTCTACAGGGAACTGCAGATAGCAGAGACATGAAAATTCTTGACCTGGAATCAGCAGAGTGGTCCTTCCTAAACTGAGTCGAGCAAACTGTCTATGTTACTTTAGCATTTGTACATTTGAAGGAAGTGCAATACAATTTGTGACATCACAGGACATGGGAAAATAATAGGTGACTCAAAGTGCAGAAGGAAGCAGGGTTTAATGTTTTTTATCAGAAGATACTGTCAGCTGTTCATCAATCTAGTGAGCCCAGCTCCTTGGATAAGAACTTGTTTCAGTGAAGGGTCACTTGTGGGCCTCTTTTGATTATGCAGGTGTAAGACAGGGGGACGCCCACTGCCCTGGGAAGTGGGGATGTCACAGGATTTTCTGTGATGTGGCTGATGCTGCCCTTTCCAAATGTCCCTTGCAGTCTTTGATATCAGTGAATAAATTTGCAAAATGTCCTGGGGATGAATGAGATTTAGACACTGATGTCTTTCCTGCTAAATTTCAACAGCATTAAAACCTCTCTGATAACCTTGACGGTCCTAGTTTTGAGTTAATTAACCAGAAGAGATCCTTGGCATTATGGGGAGGGATGCAACCTGAGGAGAGGGGGGCTGTGGACTGTGTACTGGTGACAGTGGTTCTAATGAAGACTCAGATGACAGGGGCCAGGGTTGGGGAGGACAGGAGGAAGGTGTGTAGTTGTTGGTTCAGGCAGAGCTGTGATTGAGGTCAAAAACCTCTCCAGATGCTGTGAACCCTGGTGGATCATGTTGGTGTGAACCATATTGGAGAAACCCAGGTCCCTCAGCCTTGGTGCTTATCAGCATTTTGAGCCAGATGATTCTCCCTCTGGGGAGGTGGGCGGTCCTGTGCATTGTAGGATGTTTAGCAGCATCCCTGACCTCTACCCATCAGATGCTAATCATACCTTCCCCCAAGTTGTGACAACCAAAAATGTCTCCAGACTCTGCCAGATGTCCCCTGGGACGGCAAAACTCAACCCTGGTTGAGAAGCACTGTTAAGAATAGAAGGGGGTAACCCTGGAAATTCAAATGTGAGGAGGCTGGTAAGGGTGTTTGGAGCATCAGACACATCGATGTAGCCGAGGGCAAAAATGCTCGGACCTCTTGGGGGCCGTTTCCCACAGAAGCCTGCCGGCTGACTCTGTTCTGTCTTCACTGGCATCTGGATACAGGACTACTGTTTGAATCAAGTAAACTTCTCAAGACTTATGAACAACTCCAAGTGAAAATGAGGCTTCAAGGATGTCCTGCTAATAAAAGCAAGCACACTCTCAAGCAACTAATTAGAAAATGAGAATGTCATGATGTTATTTGTCCCCTAGGCTGGTGATGCCGGTCACACCTGTGAGACGCACTTAAGGGAAGTAGCTAGAAAAAAAGAGAATGTGAAAAATGTAGGAAAATAACTTTTCCAATGAGAGAAATGTGAGAATTCACTACTCATACTGGAGCAGCAGTTTTCTCTATGTAAGAGAGTCTGCAGTTATTTCAAATCATGACATGTGTCTCCAAATAAAATGATTCTTACAGCATTTTATTCTCAGTAGCCCAGACAGCTCTCTTAGGCAGTGAGAATGTTGTGAAATGAAGCAAGCAAGAAGAAAGTGTTGCGATTCAAAACTGGTTCAAAATTGTAGCCCTGGAGGAAGAAAATTAAATGCTTTATTATCTATGAAATACAAATAGCCTCCACAACCAATATATCTGAGTCAATAAGTGTTTCTCTCCATTTACTATAGAAACAAGAGGTTCAGATTTACTGGAGTTCAAGTTATATTGCAGGGGGAGATGTGTATCATTCAGTAAATTGGAAAATATAAATCAAATGTTGAAGAATGTGCTTTTATAAAATTTATGATTGAAAGGTGATTCTTCAGCTTCCAAGTTGAGCCTTATTTTAGTGATGTGTTTTCCCCTGTGATACATTTTTCTTTCATAGAAAATGAGTCACCTACAATCAAAAATATTATAAAATTCCAAGAGCCAAGTGAGAATGACACATTCATCGAAAGCTGAAATTACACTCCATATGTCCAGGTGTGAAAAGCATAGTTCAGCCATTTACTGACTTAAATAATGCCCCATTGCAGCTTTCTTCCAAAGACAATACAGCACAGGAGTTTCACCTCAGGTGCTATAATTTTCCCATGTTTATTACAGTGTTCTAATCTTCCAAGGAGACTTCAACTACATCATACTTTAGTGGCATTACCCTTGAAAGCATTGAATGCATTTGTCATTTTTTTTTTGGTTATACATGCAAAATTATGTGCCTCAGAGTTCCATGTTAAAAAAAATAATGACTATATTTCATTCATCTATTCATTCATTCATTCATCTATTTATTCATTTTTTTAAAAAATGTGACTGCTACAGTTATTACTGCTTTGTAACAAATGACCCCAAAAGAATCCCTTAAAAGAATCATTTTGTTATGCACATAGGTTCTGTGAGTCAGGAATTTAAACAGAACAGAGCTGCTCAAATAATCTCTACTCCACAGTATCTGGGGCCTCAGCTGAGAAAACTTGAACCCTGTGAAGTGGCTCAGTGTTTAGGGGCTAGAATCCTCCAAAGGCTTGCTCAGGTGCATGTTCTAGAGCCTTGACTTGAGGACAAAGGTTGCCAAACAGAAAATGTGCACATGACTTTTCCAGGTGGCCTGACCCCCTCACAGCATGGTGACCTCAGAGTAGTCAGACTTCTTCTTTGAGACTCTAAACACAAAAGTTCTAGCAAACAACATAGGAACCATATTATCTATTATGACTCAGTCTTGGAACTCAGTGAGCAAGCCAGCATCACTTCCCCCACACTTTGTGGGTCAGTGCAGTTACAAGTCCACTCAGACACAAAGGGAGGGAAAACAGACTCCATTGCAAGGAATAACAGTGAATTTGAAGGTCTGGTTTTAAAACCACCACAGGCGCATAACAAGATTGATCACAGGATGTTTGTTACTGGGAATAGTAAAAGGAATAGAACTACCTATATGTTAGCGTTTTAAAATAATAAGGAAATAAAATAATAAGGAATATTTTGAAAACCTTTATGCCATCAATTTTTAAACAAAGAACGGACAATTTCCTAAAAATATGTAATATACTAAAACAAGAAGAAATGCAGAATTTGAATAGGCTTATAAGAATAAAGAAAATTGTAATAGTGGTCAAAAATCTAACTACAACCAACCCCCCTCCTCAACACACACACACACACACACACACACACACACACACACACACCCCATTCTTCAAAGAAGATGTACAAATGGCCAAAAAGTACAGTGAATTACCATACTCAGCATCACTACTCACAGGGAAAAGCAAATTAAAACCACAGTGAGGTACCACTTCACACCTCCTAGGCTATCATCAAAACATGGAAAATAACAAGGGTTGGTGAGGACACACAAAAATTAGAGCACTTGCCCGTGACTGACGGGAATGTAAAATTGTTCAGCTGCTATGGAAAACAGTTTGGCAGCTCCTCAAAAAGTTACACATAGAATTACCATGTGACGCAACAATCCACTCCTAGGTATATATACTGAATTGGAAGTAAGGACTCAAACAGGTACTTGTATGTGACTGTTCATTGCAGCATTATTCATAATAGCCAAAAGGTGGAAATAACCAAGTGTTCACCAGCAGATGAACGAACAAGCAAAATGTGATCTATGCATACAATGGATTATTATTCAGCCTTAAAAAGGAATGATGTACTGACACACACTACAATGTAGATGAACCTTGAAAACACCCTAAGTGAAAAGCCAGGCACAAAAGGACAAACATTGTATGATTCCACTTCTATGAAATATGTAGAAGAGGCAAATTCATAGAGACAGAAAATAACTTAGAGGCTGAGGAGAAGAAATAGTCATTTCTTGTTTAAAGAGTAAAGAGCTTCTATTTGAGGTTATGAAAGGGTTTTGGGAATAGTGATGAAGGTTGTATGACATTGTGAATGTAACTGACGCTGCTGAGTGGTGCACTTAAAAATGGTTAAAATAGCAAAGTTAATGTCATATATATTTTTATGTCATATACGTATTTGTAATAAAAAAAATCTCACCGGACCCAAACAGTTTTATAGACAAGTTAACAAAACAGAGAGAGTGTGTGTGTGTGTGTGTGTGCACGTGCGTTAAAGAGTCAGAGAGAAACAGAGATAGACAGAGAAAGACAGTGAGAGAGACGGGAGAAAGATTAGTCTGTTTTTTTGGTATTAGACTATTCTTTATTTTCCATAATACTACAGGAAAGGAAAAACAATAGGCCACACTCAGTATGACATTTAAGCAAAACAAATCTAAATATTAGTAACTAAATCCAACAACTAATTTTTAAAATATCTTGACCAAGTTTTGGGTATACCAGGAATGCAAGAAAGTTTGACATTAAAGTGCTTGTCAATGTAATCCACAACATTAAGGGATGAAAGAAGTAAACTCATATTTGGTTATCTCAAAAGATGAAGGGAAAAAAAGCTTGTGATATGTGATGCAACACCCATTCATGATTAAAACTCTTCAGCCAGATAGGAACACTTAACACAGAAGAAAGGTATTTTTGGATTTTGATTGAAAAGAAATCTACTAGATTCATTTATTTTGTTTGCATAAGAATTTGTGCCAGAAATGCCAGTTTTGAAAGACGCTTTTTAAAAACTTTTAAATGTAATGAGGAGATGTATAATTCTTAAGAACTGCTTTAGTTTAGTTAGATATTAAAAGATAAGGGAGGTCATTGTTGTTTATCTATTTTATATATCGTAGTTCTATCTGCTAATCCCAAACTCCTAATTTAACCCTCCCCCGCCTTTCCCCTTTGGTAACCATAAGGTTGTTTTCTGTGTCTGTGAGTCTGTTTCTGTTTTGTAAATAAGTTCATTTGTATCATTACACTTCAATTAAAAAAAAAACAGATTAGGGAGGTCGTAACCGGAAGGTTGATTAGCACAAGGGTTGTGAACAAACCCTACCTCTTATCAGCCGACCACTTCAAGTAGGTGACCTCTGACGATAAACATATGCTGTTTCCCCAAAACTCGTATGCTGACAGCTAACCTTCACTGGGACTACATTTAGAGACAGAGGTTTTAGGAGGAAATTAAGGTTAGATGAGGTCTTAAGGGTGGGGTCCTCATCTGACAGGATCGATGGCTTAAGAGGGAGTTTCCGCCTGGCCTACCTGCCGCACTAAGCAAAGCCACGTGAGGACCAGGCCCGCAGGCTCCGCCGAGGGAGGGAGAGAGCCCTCCAGAAACAGTCAGCCGGCAACTCGAGCTTAGGCTTCCAGCCTTCAGAACGGGGAGAAAATAAGCCTCTGCTGTTTAAGCCTCCCCGTCTACGGTGTTTGTTAAACAGCCTGAGCTAAGGCAACACCCACAGTTATTTTTTTTTCCATTTAATAAACTTTACAGCATTTACTATGTACCAGGACTTGACAAATATTAACTTCATAAGCCTTATAACGACTCACTGGAGTGAGTACCATCAGTAACCTCACTTCACAGATGAAGAAACTGGAACCTTGAGATGTTAAGGAAGTTGACCGAGATTCCTCAACTTGAAGAGCCAGCAGTCAACGTTTCGCCTCTCTCTCTTCTCTGCACTCCACGAGACACGGTGGACCAGTCTCTCCTCCACGTCTTCCATCCACTCTTTCCTACTTCCATCTCTCTATGCCACATTTGATTTTTTTAATCTATCTTTTATATCACTCATTATTTTCCAGTCCTCTCCTCTGTAATGAACCCATCCTTTGCTTTAAAAAAAAAAATCATGACTTTATTATTCACTTCTAAAAGCTCTAGCTGGTTCTTTTTAACCTTTGCCCAATCTTTTTGACAGTATCTCATTCTTCTTTCATATTTTCAAAGCCTCCTTTTAAGTTCCCTTACAGCCATTGTTTTTTCCCGATTCTCCTGTATTGTCAGAAGCTCTTGCATGTCTTTCAGCTCCCTCTGATTGTCTGCAGACTCCTGACTGTTCGCTCCCATGTGTCTGACTTTGGATCGTGAGCGCATCTTCAGCAGTGTTTCCCTGTGGCAGTCCTGAACTGACTACTCCAAGGTGTGTCCCTCCAGAAACCTTCTGTGTCCGCTCTTGCCTCGTACCCCACGGGGATACAGTAGTCTGAGACTACTTTTTAAAATGTGTCACTTGGGGGGTTCCTAAATGATGTAGGTAGCATAAATATGGCAACTTAAGCAGCATGGCACCAGCCAATGGTCCTGAATTCTCTGGAGAATATTTTTCCCACCACGTGCAGAGCACCAATGGAGAGGGACCAGTTTTCTCGTGGGCTCCCTGTGCCAGCACTAGCTGGTAGTCTCCTTCAATTCAAAGACTTCTTTCAGTTCTGAGAGTCTTCCTTGGATGACTTCTTTGATAAATCCTACCTTTTCATTTCCTGGGTTCTCTCTTTCTGTACAGCTACAAGTACTGAATTTCCTAATCTGTGATCCTCTCACTTTCTCTGGAATGCTTTTCTGGAAAGGCGAGATGCCAGTTCTCTCACTGGAGGATGTAGAAATGCCAGTATTGGGGGGTGATGGTCTGTTTTTTGTGAACATTGAACTCCTCCAGAAAATCACGTCCCATGTTTTCCAGTTTGGTGCTGGTGGGAGGCGGGACAGGGCATCACAGGTGTGTGTGGTCGGCTCAGCTGGTGAGAAGGGCTCACAGTGCACCCCACCCACCTCTGCATTTCTACCCAGTTTTCAGCCTGGAGAAACACCCACCCTCTGCTGCACCTGAACTTGAGACCAATGTCTCCAGCTCAGCTTCCCTGGAGAGGAAACCCTGAGTTTCTCTGGGAGGCAGACAAGGGCCCCAGGGAGGATGGGCATGCTTCCTCAGGCTGCCAGGGGTAAGGGAGGGTCTGAGGACCCAGCCCCCCAGTTCACAGATGTTCACATCCTCTTCCATGCTCAGCCCCACGGCCCACCCCACTTGTCTCGGCATCTGACTGTGGTCATTTCCTGGGGCCGCCATAACAAGGTACCACATCCTGGGTGGCTTAAAGCAGCAGAATTGTCTTGCCACTGAGGAGACAAGGGTGAGAAATCACGGTGCTAGAGGACTGGTCTCCTCTGTGGGCTGCGAGGGAGAGTCTGCTCCAGGCCTCACTCCCAGCTTCCGGGGGCCTCGGGCCTTCCCCGCCTGGTTGGTGGGGCTCTCCCTGTGTCTCCCCATGGCCTTCCCTCTGCATGGCTGGCTGTGCCCAAATTCCCCCTTTTTATAAGGACACGGTCCTACTGGACTAGGGCCCAGCCAAATGGCCTCATCTTAACCTGACTACGTCTGTGAATACTCTGTGTCCAAATAAGGCCACGTTCGGAGGTGCGGGAGGTTAGGACTTGAACGTATCTTTCTGGGGGACACCACTCAGCCCATCACGCTGCTGAGACAAATCCCGGGTCTCTCTGGAGTTCTGCAGAGTGGGCCAGCTCACTTCCTCCTTCCTGTGCCTGGCTGGCCCACCCCACCACGTGCACGCATACACACAGACACACACACACACATACTCAGTGACACAGACGTACACACAGACACACATACAGACACACACACACTAGTGTACTTGGAGTGTGGCTTTCTTTGGTCTGTTCATTCCATTTCTCTGCCATCTGCTTTGCCTCTTTTTTGCTTTTTGAGCCATAACAGTTACACCCCCATCAGTAAGTTCAGTGGGGCTCACAGACTACACAGCGGTTCATCTTGCACATTTACTGTTCCATGCTGAACCAGAAAACACTCCAGAGCAACATCCAGGGAGCCTGCGCCGCAGATAAGTTAGACATCCTCACCCTGATGCTAAACCACCTGCCCCTGAGCATCGCCTGTCATTTCCCAGAAATGCCCAGTAAGCAGATGCCATGCGGGAGGGGACGGCTCTGAAAGCTGGACTTAATTTTGACCCAGCTCCCCCACGCCAATTTCTCTTTGTGCTTCTCCTGCAAGCTACGCGCCTCTGCTCACCCCTCCTGCCTGTGTTCCACTGCTACAAGTGACCTGTCGCTTTAAAAGAAAAAAAAGCCAGTGAGTGACCGTCCTTAGGAACGGGTTGCTAAGCGGGTGTTTTTGCTGAGACGTGGCTGCAGCTTCCCAGGGAGCAGCCCGGGGGCGGCCCCGACCTACAGCCTTTCCTTCCGGGATTTTTTTTAGAAGATTCAACAGTAAGACCCATCTCTCTCCACTTTCCTTCCATCCCAGAAAGCGGGACCTGCAAAGTGCCTTGTAAAGTTCCTTAAGGTAAATCGGTTGTCCCCGGGAGCAGGGCTGCAGCAGCGGAGTCCGCTTCCCGTTGCGGGCTTGCAGTTCAGCCTCTCCCTTGGATACCCTGAGCCGATTTAATGAATTGTTCATGCAGGGGTCCTTGTTTTTTACGTTTTACTTTCTGGAATCAAAACATAGAGCATGACTCGGGCTGCTTTGATTTGAGCCACTGCCTGGTGTCTAGTTTGCAAGAAATGTTAAGTCTGGCTCGTGCCAGCCCCTGGGTGGGATTCCTCCCAGAAGGTCTCTCTGCTTCCTCCCCGGAACTTCCACGCCATCCTGTTGTGCTCTGGTCTCCCGGAAACACTTACTGCTGCATTTCTGGGCCCTTTAGTTCAAACTGTTTGAGAGGCAAGATACTAGTTATTGCTAGCTTCGCATCCCTTGGCACGAGAGGAAGGGCTGTTGCAGACAAAGGATGGCTGCTCTCACCAAAAGACCCCAAGGAAATCTACCGTCTGCGATTTAAACTGATTGTCTCCCTTCATTGCAAACAGGTGCTCTGAAAGGCTCATAAAGCTTAACAGGAAATATGTGTATGTTTACTGGGTTTTCGTATAACTTATTCTGCAAGTATATTCAGCACCAGAATGAAATCTCTCTCAAATGATCTCCTAGAGCTCGTTCAGAGTCATTCTTTCAAACATTTATTGAGCATCATCAAGGCACCAGGCTTCAGCAAGGTGCAGAAGTTTAGAGTGAGCAAAAACGTGCTAAACCAGGTCAGAAGCCCAGAGCTTACTGGGAAGACAGACCTATAAACAGATCATCACAGTACAATGAGCTAAGAGCCATGAGAGATTTATAAAAGGGTTTGAGCGCTTACAGCACAGTGAGACTTCTCCCAGGGAGGGGCCGGGAGCACTCAGTGCTTCACATAAATGCACTGGGCACGTGTCACCTCACACAGCCCCACTGTGGTATTTCTGTGTACTCTTTGGAGGCGACATCTGTTATACTGAGCTGATGAAATGATTCCATAAAGCTATTTGTCACTAACCTTGACTACAGGGAGGTGTGGCTGGAATAACTGGTAGAATTAGGTAATGAAATCAAAAGGGTGCATATGGCACCTGCCCGGGGATCCAGGCTTTAACAGAATAGGACAGAAAAGGCAAAGTGCCGTCTACAAGGAGCACACGCTCAAGGGTGTGAGGGCAGCGGGAGGTTTCAGAAGCACCACACATGGAAACAGAAAGGAAACTGCCCTGAGCCCAGCGGGGAGAAGGGAGAGACGGGCCATAGTTATTGGTGCCAGAGATTGAAAGTTGGCAACCAAAGATGATAATGGGGAATTTGATGTCACCTAAGGTCTTTCTTACGACTTTTATTCCTGTACCCTAAGTGCTTTCCCCCACCCCATCCCTTTCTCCTCCTTTTCCCCCATCACTTTTTCTTGATAGTAACACTTACTAGTACCGAGAGCCTGGCCCAGGCCAGGCATTTTACTCCACAGTCTGTCATTTAACCCTGATAAAATAATCACTCACCGAGGTAGGAATTATGATCACAAGTTTCCAGACACAGAAATGTACCTCAGAGAGGTGCAGGCATTGCTCCAAAGTCACACAGCTGATAATAGAGCTGGAATTTGAACCCAGGTCCATATAATTTTTTTTTACAAAGGTCTCCCTCTTTCTGTAAACGCATGTCTTCCCTGTTCTGGAGTAGGACGCATATGCTGTATTATTTTTCAAGCAGCTAAGGTTGAATTGTGTTACATACAGTGCTGCCCGTTCCATATACCTTCATTCCTTTATTCCCGCATCCTGGAGAATTCCCACAGGTCCTCAGAGTATCTGACAACCCTCAGAAATGGTCCATTTGTTTGGATGAAGATGTCAGTACTTTCCTCGAAAAATATCTTCTGTTTTTTGCACTGAGTGAAACTAAGTAAATCATTGACCCGGACTAGCCAAAACCCTTTCTCGTGGGGTCAATGCTCTGTAGTTTTCCACTGTAAATATTTCCAGAATAATGGGCTAACAGAGAAGAGTTTCTATATAGTTACTGACATCGCTAAAGCAAGAAAAAGCGTGGAGACAGAGGCAGAGCGGCATGGAGGAGGACTCTGGAGTCGCTGAGTCTTGGGGTCAAAGTCTGAATGCGACCTGTAATAACTAAGATGGCAAATCACGTAAGCTGTCAGAGGCTGACCTCCCAGAAAAGCCCGGGTGCACCATGTGTAAGTTACAGCATGTGCTCCTCAGCTGGAAATGCGACTGTGGGACCCAGTGGGAACACAGAGCCGGGGCAGTAAATCGCAGCTGTCATTCTGATGCGGCCGATAGGAATCTACTAACAGGCACTCAGGGCACATCAGGATGACAAGCTGCATATTAATGCTGGGTAGAATTGATTAGTTTTCTTAGCAAAAGTGTTCATAGAAAAATAAATTTGGATGTCATCTGATTTCCTTAGAAACTCATTCAAAGTTAATGACCAGGAAAAAATGAGCAGAAAAAATCCACCCTGTTACATTTTTCATTTTCTATTTCTCTTTCTTTCATACGTAACATTTTTTCATTTATTAAGAATTTTTTCAGTTGCTAAGATATTTCACAGCTCTTTTTTTTTTTCTCACTTCATAATGCCCAGAGCTGGGGTTTAGAGAGCGTCCATGCCCTGGAGCATTTCATTTTTATCACCTGCCTCCTCATTCTCGTTAGATTGCCTCCTCACCCTTTTATTTTCTTCGCTGCTTTCACCATTTCCCTTCCTCCATTTTTTGTCACCTGTGAGGAGGTCTGAACGGGAGACAATAGAATTTCAGATGCTTTATTTCCCTTTAATGTGCTAGCTCCCCGTTAGGGTCAATGAAACCTTGAACATGTCAGATGAGCTGCTTACAAGACCAGGTCCCAGTTAAGATTCGGATTCAGTGGATGTTAGGAAGGGCTTGTGATTTGTCAGTCCTGGTGTTTCTCCCCGTGTTCTCTTGTTTAATCTTCATAGCAGCGCAATGAGGACAACACGAAGCTTTGAAGGGTTCCACAAT
This sequence comes from Vicugna pacos, assembly GCF_048564905.1. Classification (NCBI taxonomy): domain Eukaryota; kingdom Metazoa; phylum Chordata; class Mammalia; order Artiodactyla; family Camelidae; genus Vicugna; species Vicugna pacos. The sequence goes on along the minus strand of NC_132988.1, from coordinate 111,647,165 downwards.
GTGGCCAAAGGAGACACAGACAATAAAGAGTGATTTCGTCATTCATTCGACACACATTTGTTGTGTCTACTAGACGCCACAGTCCTGAGCTCTAGGGGTAAACAACAAGCAAGCGTTCCTGCCCTCGTGTAGCTTATATTCTAATGAGAATGGGCAGCCAGCAACAGATCAGTGCAGGTGTCTGCTGCTGCTAAGTGCAATGAAAAAGAAATCGTGATAAGGTGGTTAGGGAGTTCCAGAAGGGGGAGGGTGGGAGGTTATCATTGTTTTATGGGTGTTTAGGGAAGATCTCTCTGATAAAATGAAATCTGAGCAGAGTCCTGAAGGAATCGAAAAAGAGGAGGGAAGATGTCTCAGGAAAGAGAGTTCCAGGCAGAGGGAACAGCAAGTGCAAAGGCCCTGAGGTGAGAAGATTGAAGTGCAGATCCTGTTGGTGTGGGAAACCACTGAAAGGATTTAGGATTTACTTGTTGAGAGAGAGAGGTCATTGGAGGATTCTGAGCAGAGGAGTGACATGGTCTCACTTGCGTGTTAAACAGTTCACTCGGCGCCAGTGCAGAGAACTGGCTGTAGGTAGCAAGCACAGTGAGAAGCAGCGATGTCAGGAGGCTCTCGCAAAACCCCTGAGAGACGAGAGCGCTTGACCAGGGGGATGGCAGCGGGGCGCTTAGAGGTGCTCGGTTTCCTGGTATAATCTGAAGGCTAAGGGGGCAGAGTTTCTGACGGACTGGATGCGGTGTGTCACGTGACAGAGGGGACTCAAGAATGACGCCAAGGCAAACCGGCCTGGGGACAGTGGAGTTCCGTGTATTGCAGCGTGGAAGGTGGTGGGACAAGCAGGCCAGGCATCCTGGGAGACGTGAATTTGGGCGTCAGTAGGAGACAGGACGAGCTCAGCAGGGGAAGGCGCTGAGGTGAAGCTGAGCCCTAGACACTGCTGGTGTGCTGCTCGGAGGATGGGGCAAACCGGCCCAGGAGCCTGAGAGAAGACAGTCACCAGTGGGTCTGAGGAAACAGGAGAGAGCAGGTCTGAGATGCCAAGTGAAGAAGACATTTCAAGAAAAGGAAAGTGACCGGTCACTTTCGTTACTAACTGCCTCTGACGGGGCAAATGAGGTGAGGGCTGAGGACTGATCACGAGCCGTGGGGATGCCGGGTGCTTACAGAACCCATTACAGGACCCGGCAAGAGCAGTTTCAGGGAGCTCAGCACTCAGGAAAGAGAAGGTTTGAAGAGTTTTCCTGTAAAGGGCTGAACAACTGAGTAACGTCTAGAAAGAGATGTGAAGGCCAGAGAGAACTTTTTCCAAGGAAGGGGCCTTTGTACATGGGCAGGAATGACCCTATTATGATTATGCAGGTGAGGAGGGAAAGTTGTCCGGGCAGGGAGGGGATGGGAGCAGAGGTTCTGGCCGGAGGAAGCCGGGAGGGGCCACAGCAGCAAGCGGAAGCCCAGGAGGGGACATGACTCAGTGTGGTGGGGGTGGAGCTGGGGGCGGGGGGAGGTTGGGGAACCCCTCTCTGGTTTCATCTCTTTGCTCATTTTGGGGGGGTAATTAGATTTATTCATTTTATTTCTTAGTGGAGATACTGGGGATTGAACCCGGGACCTCATGCATGCTGAGCAGGAACCCTACCACCGAGCTATACCATCCCTCCATCTCTTTGCTCTTGAAGTGAGAACCAAGGCCAAAGGTAGAGCGTGAAGGTAGAAGGGAGGTGAAGGTTAGAGGGGAAAGGAGAGGCTGTGAAACAGTCTTTTAGTAGCTAGATTCCAACCAGGCCACTTACCCCAAGGGCAGAACCCTTTCTGGCTCGACCTCCTACATAGTAGAGCCAGGCTCACCACCAGGCCAGTGGAGACAGACGGCCTGGCCTCTTTCCTTCTCTGGGGCTCATCACCATCTATCCTGGGACCCGCAAGAAGGCACTCCTTGTGAATAGCAGGTCTGCTCAGCCCCAACAATTCCCTAACCATCAAAGTCAGCTTCCGGTTTGTCAACAAGAAGGAAGGTGTTTCCCTGAGTTCAGCTGGCCTGACTTCTTTGTTCTTTGCCTGGCAGGGAGGAGCCGTCACAGTGCAAATGAACCCCAAGGAAGAAAAAGTGAAAATAATTACAGAGGTGAGTGGCTGCTTAGGTGTCCCTGGGGGGTGTGTCTGTGTGTTAAGGCTCATGTCACACGGGCTGGTGAGTGAGGAAGTTAGGCCAGCAATGAGCCTTTACTGCACGCCTACTGCATGCAGAAGGTGCCACGTCAGGCACGTGGAGAAGAGGGGCAGGTGGAGTAGGAAACTCAGCTCCAGGGCGGAGTGCAGTGAAGTGGCTTTGTAACCATCTCATGAATTCCAACACACGGTGGTTCTGAATTACCACCTACCGTGGGGTCCGGTTCTGCTGAAGCACATTGATTTCTAAAGAAATTCAAAATGAGGCCAACAATGGCAGATTACAACCACTAATAGACTCCTCTGTCTCATGGAGTCCTGCAACTGTATGTGAAGCATCATTAAACACCATGTGGACCAGAGAAGGGAGGCTGTCTCCAATTTGAGGACTGTAGCATTCTGAACAGAAGGGAAAGTCTTCCTCTCAATCCTTGCTTCTCTCTTGGCTCCAGAGTTCAGTCACTGGAGACCACAGAGGTAGAAGTGGAGACAATACGCTATTTTCAAAAAGCCTGAAGGAACCCAGATAAAACCATGCAGAGGAACTTTAAGCAAGACACCAAGTACCGACAAATCACCGAAATCTACACATGCTCATCCGTTCATGCAACAGATATTTACTGTGCCTCCGGTGCTGGGGGAGACAGCAGCGAACAAAAGCCCTGAGCCCTCATGGAGTTTACATTTGGTCTAATTTGAAGTTTACTACTGGAGTTTTCCATGGATGGAGGATCAAAACATTATTGGAAAGCCAGAAAAAAAAAAGACATAGTTTTCTCACAAGTCAATTCTAAGGTAATAAGAACAGAGTTGAATTAAGAACCACAACTGCACACCTCAGTACTACCATCTTAGAATTTAAGTTGGAGAATTCCTGATAGGCCCCGAAGAAGGAGGCCTGGGTGAGGATGGGCCTTGCACCCAGAGGATCAGTCAGAGAGATCAGGTCCCACAGACAAAGGAAAAGCCCCAGCTACACCCATCCCTGGTTGGCACCTCAGCTCCTCCGTCTGCAACTGAAGTTCACATCGCCTCTAACCCGATGCCAAGGACGCCGCTATGTGGTTGGAACCTAGCCCAGTGACCTGCATGCCGTGTCTTTGACATCTTAGATGATTAAAAATCCATCCTTTGTGTTCCAAGTTTGTTTCAGTATAAAACCAGAAATTTCCCAATTTTAGGGGAAAAAAAAGTCTAATAAATTAGATGTACCAGGAGAGGTTCTGGGTTCCTCTTGCAACTTCTCTTACACCCACGGGTGCTGGTGCCCTGGTTTGTAAAACTCTAGGACTAGAAAACGTGAAAGCTTGAAACTTGAGAGGCTTCGGCTCCAACGTTTTTGACTAAAACTCTGGAAAGCATAATACAGGAAAAGAATCGAAGTTTGCGCTGTTAAAGGATTTCTCCCTTTTCAAATAGACCGGCAAACATTTCTTTTAAATTGAGGCTTCCGTGGTGATTTAACATGGATTTTCACTATTCTCCACCTGATAGTCAGGCTAGGGAGCAGAGAAGCCCAGCCCTGGAAAAAAAAAAAACCCTAATACGATTCTGATGTCACCCTGTGCTGGGGTCGTCTGTCCGTCTGGGCCCGAACATCTGTCCTGGCAGATTCACTTGTTCGTGGCCTTCATTAGATCACAACTTTTGAGGGAAGTCCCTGGGAGTATCTTTGCCTCCAAGGCCTGGCACACACATTAAGCACTCAATAGATGCCCTGTGCATGAACAAGCAATGGAAGCTCCAACACCATCCCATTGACTTCCCATTTGGATATGCTTTTCAAGAACATGTCAATTTGGGGAAAAGTCGATGGTGGTGGCTGCTTAGATGGGTCAACTGTCCCTTCACTCACACTTAGCGTTAGTGGGTGGAAGCTTCTGGGCAAGATGATAATTTAAACACCTAAAAATCACACCCCTGGTCCTCGCTTACCACCCTTTCCCAACTTACACACACACACCAAGTGATAACTCTTCCATTTGCATTTTAATAAAGGAGTTCATTGAAGATGGTGAGGATGCAGATGAGGGGCAACGGAAGAAGACCAAGAAGGTTGCAAGACAAAAAAGAAAGAAACAGGTAAGCAGTGACAAGAAGCACGGTCTGTCTAGCGGGCTGTTGGCTAATAACCTGCTGCATGCAGAGATGCCACGCATCCTCCTGTGGGTACCAGCATTTGGCCTTCTCTGGGAGAGGCAGGGATGCTAGTGGATGGTCCAGGTGTGGACCCTGTGCAGGGCCTGACAGAGGACCCTCACAATGAAGCCATGGGCAGTATTTGGAACATTTTTCCTCTAAAGTGTTTCCCATCCCCCAGAGAGAAGTTTAGAAATAATGGGAAAAGCCCCTTCCAACTTGTCATCAAAGGTCATAAACTGAGACCGGCGATAGATGGCAGTGCAGGATTACAAACCTTGGGGAACTCCCACTCTCTCCAACTCCAAGCCCAAATTCCACCTCAGTTGAAACCAGAGGCCGATTCCCGACTCCCGGGCCGGCTGGCAGCCCCTCCCCCAGTTCTGCCCTCTGCAGAAGTTGCCCTCTGGCCGTGATCATCCCCGTGCAAGCTCCACTTTCTCAAGGTAAATAAATTCTCTTGAAAAGGAGTCGTCCTCTGAGGAGGGAGGCAGGGACGATCTCGTGGATGGGTGATTTGCTTGGAATCAGCCAGATGCCAGCAGGGGAGGGAGGGGAAGGGAACGCCATTTTGAGCCAGCAGCCACGTGATGGGGCTGCCTGGAGAAGGGTGGCCGGGGAAATGGGAAGGGTACCGGGAGTGAGAGCCCAAGTCAGAAAAGAAACCCCTCTCCCTGCTCCCCCTCACCCACAGCACTCCTGTGGGGACGAGCTCCGTCCGGAGCCCCCTTCTCTGCAGCTGGTGTGGACCCGTCCTGGGGAGGGACCAGGGGTGGGAGGTGCTGCCTGGCCACACCGTTGGTCTCTCTGGCCACTGAGAAAGCTTTAACCCCATCCTGTAGGTCAGCCAGGGGCTCTGCATCCAGGGCCGGGGGGCTGGTGCGGATGGAAAGAGCTCAAAGTCCACAGGCACAGTGAGCAGTTCTGACCAGGGCTGGGGGGTGGAGCTTGGACTGCCCGGCAGAAAGCAGCAGGGATGGAGTGGAGGAGGTCATTCCAGGCACGGCACTTCCCTGAGGCATCATCTCACGCACTGAACTGCACAAGAGCGTCCGTCACAGACAAGGTGCAGTTTTGAGGGTGTTGGCAAGAAATCTGGAGGGGTGTTTCTTAACCCCAGTGGCACTTCAAAATCACTTGAGGATTTTTTTTTTTAATTAAATGTCTCACGTCCACCCCAGGCTATTTATTTAAACCAGAATGTCTGCACTTTCCACAATGCTGAATATAAAGCAGCATCTCAGTGAATGGGCTATTTTTAGTTCCTTTTTTTTCAGAGGAGGAAGGAAGTTAAGAAGTTCAATACTTCACCCAGGGTCCCATAGTAAATCTGAGTTCAGAGCCAAGCCTTTGTCTGGTCCTAAGGACATCACTCACCCATGGCCTCCATTGCCACGCTGGTCCCTTCCTGCCCTCCTCTAAGAGTTTGGGGCAGGAACCAGAGGCTATTTTTGCCCTGGATTAACCAGGGGCACTTGGACAACTGTTTCCAAATGAATTGGGAGTTGGGATCAAATAGTTCAGTTGTAATTTCCCTGCTTCTCTTTTCCTCCAGATTTCTATAAAGTGCTACACATTATACCTAGAAAAAGTGAAAATATTCATTTTATTTTGGGATGCTGCAAGCATTTTGCCCGAGAAACCTCTTAGAGAAACTCAGGATCCACACCGCTTCCCTGGAGGGATGGGGAGGGGAGGACCACATCGACTCACATGGCAGAGATGACAGTTATCTAGATCTGAATAGTATTGCTACCTGTCCCTTTGCTAAGTGACCCATCTCATCCTGAGATAGGATCTGAGTCAACCAAAGCCCTGGGAGTCACAACCTCTGACCATCTGCCCACAGCTGCCAGCTGCTGGCCCCAAGGAAATGGTGTCTGAAAACTCCCACCTCGAGGACCAGCAGGAGCCTGTGCAGGAAGGTTCTGACACTCGCCTCCTGAGCGTGACGAGTCGACGAGGCCCACGAAGTAAGTGTCTCTCAGTTCAGTTCAACCAGTAGTTATTAATCGCCTCTTGTGATCAGCACAGAGCAACATGGGGATTTCTCATGGGTATTGTTTTTCATACACGTCCACTGCCCACCCCTATGCCAGATTTCAGCCCAATTCTGTGGGTCATCTTCTAGGTGAGCATCTGTCTAGGAGACAGGACACAATCCCAGGATATATTTATATAACCTCATAAGTTTGGAAGCATTCACTGAAATAGAAATGATGCAAATAGTCAAATAGGTAGAAATTCAAAGGAGGGTGAAATAGTTAGGAAGGCATATTTGTTAATGAAATCGACTGGAATGAGATGTTGGAAAACCTGAGGAGGTTTCTGAGGCTCTTGGGGACCTTGCTCCTTGTGGACCCCTGCTTTTATCCCCCCAGGCCACCCCCACACACACTCTCCCTTCCTAGTCCAGAAACCGTGGCCTGTATTTTACAGCATTATTCTTCCCCACTGCGGTCAGCATCAATCATTATCAGCTCATTGTAGGGAAACTTACTACCCCTCCCTTGTTGCTTTTCATGAAAAATGGAAGAGACCAGAGGAGAAGATGAGTTATACTTTTCAGTTGTCACCTAATCATTACACAATTGATACCCTGTTTCCCTGGAGCTGAGCTGGGGAATAAAGTAACTATTGGAAATTAGAGGGCTTTGGAAGCAGGCTCATCTGAAGTCCAACCCTAAGAAAAATGCAGTTCCCATCCAAGAGCAGTGACACAATAGAACTGTTACCAATTAGTAAGATAGAGCCAGGATTGATCCCAGAGAGTTGCTTCCTTTCCTAAATGGGCAAATTTATTCATTAGTGAAGATTACAGTTTGTCTTAGTATGCTCAGGCTGTCCTAACACAGTATGCCATAGACTGGGTGGCTCAATCAACATCTATTTTCTCACAATTCTGGAGGCTGGAAGTCCAAGATCAGGGTGTCAGTGTGGTCAGAGTCCAGCGAGGCCTCTGTTCCTGGCTTGCGGGCGGCCGCTGTCTCCCTGTGGGCTCACTCTGGTGTCTCTCCCTGTAAAGACACTAATCCTTTTGTGAGAGCCTCACCCGTATAACCTTGTTTATCCTTCACTCCCTCCTTAGAGACCATATCTCCAAATACAGTCACATCGAGGGTTGGGGCTTCAACATATGAATTTTGTGGGGACACAATTCAGTTCACAGCACAACTATTGAATATTTAAGCAGTTATTTTAAAAATCAAGGGGGGAAATTTCAGAAAGTGTAGCTGATAATGAAGGCTCAGTGTTGTCATGGAACGTGAGTTCTTTTCTTATTCCCAAAATGGGGGAGACACCCTTCACTGTCACCATGGGAGTGACTGTGAGGATCAAATAAAAAAAAAAAAAAGAATGTGGAAGGATTTTAAATAGTGTGCACTGTTTTAAACATTTATATAGTCTGCACTGGCATTTTAAATAGGTAAATGAGCAGTAACTGAGGTGTTTAGAGTAAGATAAGAGACAATCTATGTGTTAGTCAAGAGTAGAAAGAAACAAGACAAAAACAAAAGCTGCTCTTTATGATTTGGAGAAGGAAAGAACAACACAAAGCTAAGATTTGCCTGCCCGAGCAAGGTCATGACCAGCTGGTATCTGGCAGCCCAGGGTGGAGCTGAAATCTGTCTCTGACTTGGTGGCACTATGAGTCAAGATGTAGAAAAAAAAATCCCTGGGAGTGAAGTGGTAGGTATCTGATGGATAAGAAGCCTGGGTGGTCAGGCATCACTCAGAAATGAGCGGTCAAGACCAGCAGAAAGTCAGTTGTGTGGATGGGAGAGTGGAACAGACTTCATTCATTACGTCAACGCACAGTAGAGTGAGAGGCAGAGAAGTCCAGGGAATGAGGGCCATAAGGAGTGTCGACCTGAGATGGGCTGGGCAAGGCACACAGCAGAGGATGTGCGGCATCTCTGTGGTAGACTGCTGAGTGGAGAGCACTCCAGACCGAGGGCTCGGGAACGCATGGCCATGTGCAGAAAGCTGTGCATCCAGCGCGAGGCGGAAGCACCCGTGTCTTTTATGACCTCGCCTGGGAAATCACACATGACTACCATTTGTTAGAGGCATGAAACGAAGTCCAGCCCGTATTCAAGAAGAGGGGAGTTAGGCTCCACGTTTAAAGAGAGGTGTGTCCAAGAAATTTATGGATGTACTTTTAAACCACCACAGTCATCTTTCTTTAAACCTCTACTCGGAAATCTGTAATGAGCATCACAGAAAGTCCTCCACAGTCTGGCCCCGTCCAGTTGTGTTCTCACTCTTGTCCAATCTGCCTGCATCCTGGTCGTCTGCTTAGTGGCCTCTGAAGGCCTCGGGACCGCCTGGCATTCCCGGGCTTCGATGTCTACTCAGAAAGCTCTCCATTCATCCCTTTGTTAAGACTGTGACAGAAAAACAATAATGTGTCAGTGAAGACCACGGTCTCTGGCATCAGAAAGTGTGGGTACCAGCCTCTGTCAATTCCTTACTCGCTTGGGCAAGCTCCCCCACCTCCTTAAACTTCAGTTTCTTTATTTGCAAAATGGGGACAAGAATAGAATGCCTTAAAGCTCCCACTGAGTTTAGATTCCAGTTCCAGGATGAGAGGGTAAAAAAGAAAACAAATGAAAAAGGAAGAAGCAGCACAGTAGATCTACTGTATGGCCAGTGGTGAGAAGTGTTAGAGAGAAAGATAAATTAGCAGGACAGGGCTGCGTGGTGGTGAGAGCAAGGTCATCAGGGGAGGCCTCCCCGGGAAGGTGATGTTTGCACAGAGGCCTGGAGGAAATGAGGGATCCCTGAGGAAAGTGGCCTTAAAGCGCTTGGTGAAGGGCTTGGTGTGTTTAAGGAACAGCAAGGGGGCAGGAGAATGAGTAAGAGGAAGAAGAAGGAATAGGGTCAGAAGGGAGGAGGGGAACTGGACCAGCCTTGTGGGTCCTTCCACTCTCGATAGGAGTGAGATGAGAGCCAGGGGAAGGTTGAGCAGACGAGGGATCTGGGCAGACTCCAGGCTGAAGGCTGCTGGGCTAAGAGCTGACTCTGGAAGGAACAAGGACAGAAGCCCAGAGACCAGGCAGAGGGCACCAGCAGAAATACAGGTGGAGGTGGGGGACTCGGGCCAGGGTCATTGTGGATGGGATGGATAGGAGTGTGGGGATCTGGGGGTCTGGAAGGTAGAGCCAAAAGTCTGGTGCTGGATTGAGCCGGGACTGCGGAAGTAGGGAAGATGACTCCAGGCTTTTCAACGTGAGCAACTGGGGAAATGGAGTGACCGTTTACAGAGAATAGAAAGATGGTGGAAAGAACAGGTTTGAGGGTAGACAGCAGGAAAGGACATGCAAGGTTTCAGATGCCTATTTGATATGCATTGGGGATGGATGGAGGGGTCTGGATGTCGGGGAAGAGGTGGAGGCTGGAGAGGTCTTTGCTGACCTTCTACCTGAAATGGCACTTCCCCACCCCATCACTTGCTCTGTCCTCCCCTCTGGTTCTATTTTCCTTCAGAGCACTCATACTCAGTTATCCAGCCCACTCCAGGTAACTGCCCCCCCTGGACGGAAGTTCCCTGAGAACAGGACTTTGATCTCTCCATTCACTGCTGAACCCTAACCCCAGTGCCTAGAGCAATACTTGGTCCATGGCAGAGGCTCAATAAACAGGTTTCTTCTGTAGAGCACAGGGAACTATAGTCAATATCGGGTAGTAACCTACAGTGAAAAAGAATAGGAAAAGGAATACACGTATGTACATGGATGACTGAAACATGATGCTGTGCACCAGAAATTGACACAACATTGTACACTGACTATACTTCAATTTTAAAAAGGGGTGGGGGTTGGAAGTTGTTGAGAACTCTGACCCACGCATAACAGCAAATGCTTCAGACACGGCTCGCCCACTCAGGTTGTGTAGCCTTGTGGCAGAATCAGTTGATGGGAGAGGCTACACTGAAGCTGGACCGGCCAAGTGATGGGAGCATCTTCCATAGTCCTCCCCACCTGCCCCATCTCGCTCCGGCTGGCTGTAAGAACACAGGGTCGGGAACATGGTTCTCCCGTGACTTCAAGTAGGCTGGCTGCTTTTTAGAGAAAGGAATTTTCATCATCCAAGCCCATCTTCTCCTCTACCCCTTTCATTATTTTTTTTTCTCCAGCAAAATTGGAAACATAACTATTTCCTCTACTAACAACTCTTCAGCCCATCAGTTAAGGCTTTATGTGTATGGTAATCAGCACAGCTTTTGATACACTTAAAGTAAATCAGATGACACCAATTCAACTGCCAAGCCATTAAGATTCTAAACATAATGCCCTCTGGGGCCTCTATTTTTTATGAGAAAAATTCAAGCATACACAGAAGTAGATAAAATCTAGTGAACCTTGTGTGCCCATCAGCAGATTCAAGGATTAACAAGATTTTGCCTCATTTGTTTTTCTTTTTTCATCTTTGCCAGAATATTTTTTAATTGTAAAAACACACATAAAATTTTCCATCCTAATCATTTTAAATGCATAGTTCAATAGAGTTAACTCTCATCACATTGTTGTGCAATAGAGATCCAGAACTATTTCATCTTGTAAAACTGAAATGCTATCCCTTTTAAATGATAACTCCCCATTCCCCCGCCCCTCAGCCCCTGGCAACCACCGTTCTATTTTCTGTTTCTATGAATTTGACTACTTTAGATACCTCATGTAAGTTGAGTCATACAGAGTTTGTCTTTGTGACTGACTAATTTCACTTCACATAATGTCTTCAAGGTTCATTCACACTGTAGCATGTGACAGGAATCCCTTTCTTTTTCAGGCTGAATAATATTCCATGTCTATACCACATTTTGCTTATCCATTTACCCTTCCCGGACATTTGGGTTGCTTCTACCTCTTGACTATTGCTCATAATGCTGCTTTCAATATCAATGTGCAAGTAGCTTCAAGATTTCGCTTTTAACTCTTTTGGAGACATACCAAGAAGTGAGATGGATGGTTCCTGTGGTATTTCTACTTTTACTTTCGGGGAACCATCATCCTGCTTTTCACAGTGGGTGCACCAACATTTTACATTCCCACCAGCAATGCACAAAGGCTCCAGTTTCTCCACATCCTTGTCAACACTTGTTATTTTCTGTTTGTTTGGGTTTGAGGTTTTCTCATTGTGGATTTGATTTGCATTTCCTTATAAGTAGTGATGCTGACCATCTTTTCATAGGCTTGTTGACCATTTGTATATCATGTTTGGAAAAATGCCTGTCATTTGCCCAGTGTCTGGACAAATCATTTGTTTTTATTATTGCTGTGTTGTAGGAGTTCTTCAAATATTCTGGGTAATAATCTTTTATCAGATATATGATTTGCAAATATTTTCTCCCATTCCAAAGTCTGTTTTTTCACTTTCTTGATTGTATCCTTTGATGCACAGAAGTTTTTAAGTTTGAGGTTGTCCCATTTGTCTGTTTTTGCTTTGGTTGCCTGTGCTTTTGGTGTCATAACCAAGAAGTCATTGCCAGATTCAATGTCATGAAGATTTCCTGTTTTCTTCCTGGAGTTTATAATTTTAGGCCTTACATTTATGTGTCTTTAATCCATTTTGAGTTTATTTGTGTAAGGTAAGAGCCAACTTCATTCTTTTGCATGTGGATAGAGAGTTTCCCAGCACCATTTGTAGAACACACCACCTCTTTCCCATTGAGTGTTCCTGGCATCTTTCTGGAAGATTATTTGACCATATTCTCAAGGTTTTATTTCTGGTTTCTCTATTCTATCCTATTGGTCTGCATTTTATCTTTATGCCAGTACCACACTGTTTTAATTGCTGTAGCTTTGTATTGTGTTTTGAAATCAGGACATCTGAGATCTCCAAATTTGTTCTTCTTTTTCAGAATTGGTTTGGCTATTTTGGGGTCCATATCAATTTTAGAATGAATTTTTCTTTTTATGTAAAAATGCCATTGAGATTGTGATAGGGCTTGCATTAAATCTGTAGGTTGCCCTGGGTAGTATTGACATTTTAACAATAAAGTTTTCCAATCTATGAACATGGGATGACTTTCCATTTATTGTGTCTTTCATTTGTTTCAGCAGTGTTTTGTAATTGGCAGTGTACTAGTTGTTTGCCTCTTTGGCTAAGTTTATTCCCAAGTGGTTTATTCTTTTCATGCTGTTGTAAATGGAATTATTTTCTTAATTTCCTTTTTTTTTAGATTTTTCATTGTTAGTGTATAGAAACACAATTCACTTTTGCATATTAATTTTCTATCCTGCAACTTTGCTAAATTTGCTTCTTAGTTTCAACAGGGGTGTGTGTGTGTGTAATTTTTAGGGTTTTCTCCATATAAGACCATGTCATCTGCGAACAGAGATAATTTTACTTCTTCCTTCTCAATCTGGATGCCTTTTGTAACTTTTTCTTCCCATCTTAGCCTGTTTGCCCTGTTAAGATACTATAGACAGGGCAGCATATAAATAGCAGGAAATTTATTTCTCACAGTTCTGGATCCTAAGTCCAAGATAAAGTTCAAAATAAAGGCACCAGCAGATTTGGTGTCTGGTAAGGAGGGCCTGCTTTGGGGTTCATAAGTGGCTGTCTTCCTGCTGTGTTTTCACACGGTAGAAGGGGCAGGGAGCTCTCTGGAGTCTTTTTCATAAGGGCACTAATCCCATTCATGATAGTTCCACCTCGTGACCTAATCACCTCCCAAAGGCCTCATCTCCAAATACCATCACACTGGGGCTCACATTTCAACATATGGATTTTGGGAGGACACAGACATTCGGACCACAGCACTGGCCTACTTGCTCTGGCTTGGACGTCCAGTGCTCTGTTGGATAGAAGTCGTAAGGAGGGCATCCTTGCTTTGTTCCTGATCTCAGAGGAGACACTTTTAGTTTTTCACCCCTGAGGATCATGTTAGCTTTGGGCTTTTCATGTATGGCCTTTACTATGTTGAGATAATTTTCTTCTATTCCTAGTTTGCTGAATGTTTGTATCATAAGAAGATGTTGAATTTTGTCAAGTGCTTTTCTGTATCAATTGAGATGATCATGTGGTTTTTGTCCTTTGTTCTGTTACTGAGGTGTATTATATTGATGGGGTTTTTTACAGAGGTGCTGGGGATTGAACCCAGGACCTTGTGTGTGCTGATCATTTGCTCTACCACTGAGCTATACACCCCCTTGATTGATTTGCGTATATTGAACCATCCTGACACACTCCACCCCCACAACCTGGGCTGGGACTGATACTCTGTTATAAATGTTTCATGAGGCTGTCTCTCATGACCAATTTATAAGCACGATTTAGCTACATTTTTCTAGGCAAAACCTCAGATGCAGTGGTTTCCCTGGCCCAAAAAAGAAAGTTTATGCTAAGAAAGCTCGTATGTTTTGATTGTATTTTTCTTTTCTAAGCACTTCCTTGTTTACCTGAGGCATCCTCCTCTCCCCCAGAAGGAGAGAGAGAGAGAGAGAAGAAAGAAAAAAAAAAGAGGGAAGGAAGAAAGGAAGGAAGGAAGAAGGGGTGAGTGGACAGACAAACAGATGATGCATCTGACAGCCTTGAATTCTGAGAGCTTAATACCATTGTTTCGAGCCAGGCATCAAGCCTTCTGATAAGATTTCCATCAAGACTCCTCATTCTCTTTTCTTACTCACACTCCATTCTGTTGCCCGAGATATTAAGAGAAATAAACAACATTTCAAGTCAGCAAACACTCCATGAGACCCGTAGGAACTGGAATCAGACTCACTACTGCTTGTTAGGATTTTTGGTCATGGGACCTTGAGCAATCGCCCGACCTCCTGAAGCCGCAGGAGTCTCATTTATAAAACGGGGATCATAAAAGCCTTGGCTTCATGCAGCTATTATGACAATGAAATCAGATGACATACAGAAAGCGCCCCACAGAGGGTCTGGCACATACACGGTAGCTTCCTCCAGCTGGAAGAAGAACTTGATGCTAAATATCCAACAAAAACAATTACCTCTTTTGAGTGTTCGACATGGCAGGAGAGTAAGCACTTTACGGGCATTACGTTACTTCATTCTCGGAACGGTCCTATAATCAGGCCTTGTTTCACAGATTAGGAAACTAAGGTTCGGAGAGGACCAACAGCTAGAGGCGCTGGAGCCAGACTCCAGTCTGTGGACCTTCGGAACCTGTGTTCTTAATCGCTGCATTACAGCGTCACTCTACACCCATGAATCTTAACTCTGACCAGTAGGCAAAGCTAGTGGTTGACGGTTGCCCACTGAAGCTCCGATGGCAGTGTACAGCCAGCCCTGTCATCCATGGCTCCCAGGACCCCCCAGAGGACAGGGGACATAGTGCCAGCTTGGAGTCTTTGCAGAATTGTCAGCCTGGCTGTGCCTCATTTTTTCCCCGAAAGAGTATAAATCACCCACGTCACTCTCCCTGCATAGACTAACCCCTTCTCCTTTGGGAGTTTTTGTTTGTTTTATCCTAGCTTGTTACCTTTCAAAAATCAGTATCCACATCACCTCTGGGAAGTTCCCCCTGTGCCCAGTGTGGGCTGAGTAGACCTTCTTAAAGCTTCATGGACCCGGTGCCCATAGGCGTGTCTGGAGTCATCCGTTTGCTGGTACATAGCCCTCTCTCTCCGCTGGGCGAGAAATCCCTGAGGGTGGGGACTAATGTTCAGCTCTGCTTCGCACAGCGCTGGCACACAGAGCGCTCAGCAATGCGTCCTCGGGGCACAGATGTCTCAAGCCTGCCTCTCTGCTTTTTACTCAAGGCCATGCTCTGGTTTGGGGACACTCACTTACCACGCCCACTACCGTGCCCACCGCCTATTTCCAACCAAGTCTGCTCACCCAGACCCAAATCTCTGACTCTCTCTGGCCTGTCCCTCAGGGCCACCACCCCAGTGACTCCCCTCGGGCCCATGAGCCTCTCTGCACTGTAGCTTTCCTGCAGGGCTCCGAGTGTTATCGAAGCCAGACTGGATTCAGATACTCAGATAGCAGCTTCCCTTGATCAGACGGGCTCCCGCACACGCACATGCCCAGAGGTGCCACCTCCCTGATTAACAGCAGCATAAAACCATGTGGTAAAAACTTTGGCTTCTAATTGGCTATTCAAACCTATGCATAGTCATGGAATTCCAGATAAAGAAAGGATTTCACTGAACAGGCACTAGTCCCAAATCAAATAAACATCCAGAAAAAGCGCGCATACACGTCCCCCGTGATTCCAACTCACACCATCTCTTAAGGGAGTGACTATCAAATGTTAAGTCATTTCTTAGGAACATAAATTTCTTCATTACTGACATCTGTTTTCCATTCATTCGTGTTAGTGTCTCTGATTAAAGCATCATTTCAGAGCCAATTTCTCAGTATTGGTTGAACATAAAGTTCAGAACCCAGTGAAATTTGGTGCAAATGAAAGGAAATAGAGTATTTATTTTAGGCTTACTTTTTAAAAGTCACCAAGACCTGGAAAGCCTGACCCAGGAAACAAATGTTATAAAGATCAATATGGGACAAAGAGGAGAACTTCCCAAGGGAGCTGGTCTTGGGAGTTACTTTGGAGCTCAGCAGCTGGGGAAGAAAAAACATTCTAGTCAGAGGAGGCACCCGGGAATGTAGGAAATGTCCAAAGTTGGCCAGCGTAGGAGTCTACCACCTCGCGCAGTACTGGGGGCACTAATTTACAGTGCTGAGTTAAATATTTAAGTAGAAATGAATCATATGTTGTATTTGATCAAGTTTTGGTTTTGTTTGGTTTTTTTGTTGTTTGCTTGTTTTGGATATGATATTTGACATCTTGAGGGGGAAAAAAAGCAAATTAAAAAAAACCTTTCTGGTTGGAGAAACACTAGGCAATTGTTAGAGATAGCAAAGGACTCAGCCTGGAGCACAACCGTGATATGGAAACTACCCAGCCCAGAGCCCTGCCTCCTCGCTCTGGCCAGTACAACCCAGGAAGCAGTATTCCTCTGCCTGAACCACCCTAGGGCGGGGTACCAGGCAACTGGAGACCATCCTTACAGCTCAGAGCCCCCCAGAACTACTCGAATCAGCCAGTCCTATGCTGCTTACCCTGCCCTGCCTTGCCTTTCCCGCAATAATCCCAAGAAAGGCTCTGACCTGGCTCTAAGCTCTCACCCCTCCTGTCTTCTGCCTCCAGACCACCTCTGCATCTTACCCTGGCATGCCCCGCCTCCTGGCTCTAGGACCTGGGAGTTTACAATGAACTTTGCTTCCTGAGCCTGTCCTCTGTCACCTCTTGTGGCATCACCTGACTGCCCATCTCATAAGAGAATACAAAGAATACAAAACAGACCCATTATTATTATTAGTTACAAAGAAAGACATTTTCCAAAACACTCCTTTATAGCAAAATTCCTCCAGAGTCATCTGTCCCCATTCTGTCTCCAGGCTGGAACCTGCTCCCACTCCCTCTCAAAAGTGTCCTCGTTGAGGTCCGCATGCTAAGTTCAGTGGTCAGTTCTTCATCTGCCCTGCTTGATGGTCAGCAGCATCCCCAGGAGCTCACCCTCCCTCCTCCTCTGCACTGCGCTCCCCGGACACCACTCCCCCGGCTCCTTCTGCCTCACTGGCTGGACCTCTCGGTCTCCTTGCTGGTTCCTACACCCCCAACCTCTAAATGCTGGAGTGCCCTGAGCTCAGGGCTTGGCCCCCTCTTCTTTATCAACATCCATTCTTTTGGTCACCTCAGGACTTGTAAATTCTATCATATAGGTATTGTATGTGTAACTGACCAGTCCCAAATTTTTATCTCCATCCTGGGCCTCTTTCAGACCAGCTGTGCACCTGCCTACTCAACACCCACTTTTACATGTTTAATAGGATGATTCACACATTTAATAGACTTACTGAAGTATAATCTGCATATCAGAAAATTCACCCACGTGAGGATACAATTCAACGATTTTTAGTGCATTTGCAGACTTGTGCAAACATCACCACAATCCAGTTTTAGAGTGTTTTCATCACCCCAAAAAGTCCCTTTATGCCTATTTGCAGGTAATTCCCCCTTTCACCCCCAGCCCTGGACAAACACTGTTTTATTTTCCTAAAAATGCGGCTTTTCTAGACATTTCATGTAAATAGAATACACAATATGTAGTGTTTTGCATCTGACTTCTTAGCATAATGGTTTTTGAGATTCGTACATGTTGTAGTGTATATCCACATTTTGTTCCTTTTTATTGCTGAATTGCATTTCATCGCCTGGATATACCACATTTCATTTATTCATTCGTCTGTTGATGGATATTTGGATTCTTTCCAGGTTGAAGCTGTTATAAATAATGCTACTATGAACTGGGTCATATGATAAATTTATATTTAACGCTATAAGAAGCCGCTAATCTATTTTCCAAAGTGGCTGTATCATTTTACTTTTCTACCGACAGTTTGTGAGAGGTTCAGTTTCTCCACTTCCTGCCCAACAATGTATATAATCTGTCTTTAATTTTAGTCTTAATAGTGTGTGTATAGTGGTATTTCATTGTGCCTTTAACTTGTATTTCCCTAGTGATTAATGATACAGAATATTTATCACATGCTTATTAGTAACTGATACATCTTCTTAGTAAAATGTCTATTTAAGATTTTACACATTATTAATTGGATTCTTCGTCTTGCTGTGGAGTTGTAATAGTTCTGTACATATTCTGGGTACAAGTACTTTATCAGATATATAACTTGCAAATATTTTTTCCAAGTACATGTCTAATCTTCATTTTCTTAATGGTATCTTTTGAAGTACAGACGTTTTTAATTTTGATGAAGTCAAATTTATCACTTCTCTTCTATTATGGATTGTACTTTGGGGATTGTATCTAAAATTTTTTTGTCCCACCCAAAGTCGTGAAAATTTTCTTCTATATTGTCTGGAAGTTTTGTGTTTTTAGTTCTTACATTTGGTTAGGTCCATGGTCGACTTGGAGACCATTCAAATCTTACTCAACTGAAACGGAGCTTCTGATCACTTTCTTCCAACCCCAGCCTGTTTCTCCTACAAAAACGTTCCAATTTCAGAGGCTTTACATATGGCTTCCCCTCTGGGAAGTTCGTGAAGCTTGTTAAACAACGTCATGAGGGTGGGGAAGTCCTGCTCTTCCCCATCTCACTAAAGAGACATTTCATTTTTCCCTATTGCTTGGGTCAAAAACTTCTAGTCACCATAACTCGTGTCCTTCTACTTGCCCACACCCAGTCTGTCCACGAGTCCTGTCTGCTGTACTTTCAGATCTAAAACATGACCATTTCTCAGCATCCCCATTGCTGCCATCCTGACCCAAACCATGTTCAACTCTCACCAGAAGTGTTGTAATAAAATAAAGTGTTGCAACAGCACCTTATCTGATGCCCCTGCTTCTAGTCTCACCCTCATGCTCACCCCAGCACCCAGAGCGGTCTTGGAAAAGTAAAGTCACGGGACTCCTCTGTTCAAATCCTCTGAGGGCTCTCAACTGACTCAGAGTTAAAGCCAAATTCTGTAGAATGACCTACGCAGTGTGTCTCTCCCTTATCTCTATGACCTGATATCTTAGTATTCATCTCCTACCCCTCTTGGCTCCCTGTTCCGCATATGCCCTGTATACACCCTGTATACTTTAAATCATCTCTTGCTTGCTTATAATACCTAATACAATGTTAGTGCTGCATAAATAATAATTGCTGGTTTACAGCAAATTTCAGTCTTGCTTCGTGGAACTTTCTGGAATTTTTTCAGAATATTTTCTATCTGTGGTTGGCAGAATCTTCAGATACAGAACTCCTGGCATGAGGGCCAACCATACTGCACTTCTAGTTTTACAGCAAGTCCTTGGAAAGTCCTTGTATCCCCCAAAGTATACAAAGAGCTCTGGTCTGGACAGTGTGATTCACAGAACAATGGCCTATCAAGAAGTGTGGGAATTTCTGCAAAAGTACAGAGAAGAGAGGAGCACGTCCAGATGGTGCAGTAAAGACCTTAGAAACCCACGTCTCCATAGACAGCACGTCACATCGACTCAGGGACGGTGGACGAGAAGATCGGAAGATTATTTCAAAATGCAAGACCTTTTTTATTAGAAGGTGGTGGTGTGTTCTGAGGGGTCAGGTATCATAGAAGTGATTTAAAGAAAAATGGAACCTGTCCGCTGTTTTATTTAGTCTGTAAGGAGAGAGAAATGGACTCAAGCACGTATGGGAGGCAGCACGGGCAAGATCTGGAAGCCACTTGCAAACATGCGGCTGATGAGGCTTTGGGACTCATGGGTTCACTGAGAACCTGTGAGCATGTCCCTGCTGCCTCTGACGGAAAAGCATCACTTTGCCAAGGAAATCCATATTTCATACTAACGGACGTTAGGTACATATTTGTAATGGCATGTCTTAAAATTCTCTCTTTATCCATAAGTTCTTGCATGCCCTCGGATCAAATCTTTAATAATTTAAAAAGTTATTTTCATTGCACTCTTTGCATTGCACATGGCGGAAACTTTATTCGTGCCAGGTTTTCTCAGCTGTGTCACAGAGCTTCTTTAGTAAATGTGAAATCATGCCCTCTTTCAAGTTTGGCAAATCACTTCTTATCCCCAGGGCAGGAAAAATAGAGACAGTTTGGGACCACAAAGCTGATTAGTAATGTAGCGGAGAAACTGACAGTAAGGAGAAAAAATGCCTTATGAGGGATGTCTTAGTATTTCTAGCTGTTTGAAGAAACTCTTTTGGCCACAGTCTACCAACATAAAAATGAGAAGTCCCTATCAGTTATTACATCAGAGGGAGTGAATTAGTATATTTGGTTTTCCATGGATATCAAGGTAGTAATATTACCATGAAAAAAATTGTTGTCATCATCAGATTTCACTCAAATGAGGATTACGTTTATTGTATTTGAAATTCCTCTTTAAGTATAATATCCCTCCCACCCTCGTGGTTCCTTCATGTGTTTTCCTTCACTCATTTAGTGCCACATGGCACCAGATGCAAAAGTCACCAACAGTGTCCTTGCCCTCAAGCTGGCCACATTCTAGCTGAGAAGATAACGTGTCACCACCTAGTGGTACAGATCGGATCTGGAAATCTTTGTATCCTCCCAATGCCTTCCACTAACAAGAGGGTTTTGAAAAACTCAGGCAGAACTACTTTTTATCATTTCAAAAATTTTCAAGGCCTTTAAAGCTAATACTACAGAAGCCACTTCAAGTTTCTTTATTCAGAAAAGAAGGTGTTTAAATAAAATATCCTGCCTCTCTTCTAAACAATAAGTCATAAAATTATTCTAATGAACTCCATGTAGGTAGTAGCTATTTTAAGTCAACTTGAAAAACTAGATCTCTTTAAAATATATATATAAGAAAGAGGAGTAAATTAACAAGTGGTTTTTTTCATGTTCAGAGACACTGCCTGTTCACTTAAAAAGGCTTCTCTTTAGGGGCAGAAGCACGGAGGATGGTCACCCAGAGAACAAGATGGGAAAGCCCCAGGGGCCTAGGCTAGAAGCCCTTCTTTCTTCGCCCAGGTGGTCCACACACTGTCACCTGTGCCTGCCCTGCGGGGCGGGGGACCATGGAACCTGGGGGAGGGGACAGGTATTAGTCGAATAACCACACAAATATGTAAATTTAAAATGCGACAGGACAAGTCTCGGGCCTCTGACGTGGGGCTGTGATCCACCATGCGTGCGCACGTGATCTTTGAAATGGAAAATAATGACTTGAATTTTCCTTAACGAGTTGGAAAAGGGATGCCGAAGGCCACGTCACGGAGCTGATGGAGATTCTCCTACAGAACTCGGACCTCAGCCCACACACGCAGGGCTGCAGTCGTCACTGAGATCACTTCGTGCCTTCACACAGGCACTGACGACGTGGGACGGCTGGCGCCGATCAAGGAGCATTTTACATCTCTGTGTCACACGAAAGGAGGAAAGCGCAGCCCAAGCCCCGAGTGGCCAGGCTGCAGAGACAGGTCCCCCAACCAACCGCGACCACCGTCTTCTTTTGCATAAGAAGACGTGAGGGCGACTAACGTGAGGGTGACTAACGGCGGCCTCTGCCTGTCACCTCTTCACTTCCTCCTCTCGGCCGCTTGTCCCTCTACTGCTAATAACACACCTTGTTTTCTCTTTTTTCATTTTTCAGCCTTCCTCCCTTAACAGTGCCGATGGCCAGTGTCAGAAGCCTCCTCTCCCTGCCCTCCCTCCCTCGGGGACGGCTCTCTCAGCACGTCAGCATCACCACGGTAGAAATGCTTCCTGAGTCTTTCTCTCCGGGCCGGGACCCCTTCCCACGGCTCGGTGTGCAGGACCAGCACACATTCCCGTGTCCTCCCAGCACCCCAGACTCACCCCACCTCCAGACTAAGTCACTCCAGTGCCTCCCCGTCTTGGCTTCTTTCCTCTTTTCTCTTTCTCCCTCAGGAGCGCCAAGCCTCTACTCACCTCAGTCAAGACCTCAGACACTTTCACCTTCTCTTTCTCGAAACCAGGGGTCCTCCAACTTAAGTGTGTCTTTAAATCACTTAGACGGCAGCTCCACCTCCAGATTCAGATTCAGGGGGTCTGGGGCAGGGCCAAGAACTGGCACATCCACCAAGTGCCCAGGAGATGCTGCTGCCGTGAGAACTAGTGGCCCACCTCTCAGGGAACGATCGGACTGTCCTTGTGGCCTCTTCGCCATGGCTCCCACTAACTCTCTCCTCTTACCATCTCACCAGGGCATCCCAGCTGGGGTCCCTGGTGCCTGCGTCCCAACCGCCCTGTACCTGCAGCCCCAGGTGCAGCTGCCGACATTCACCTCCTCCTCTCTCCACATCCTTCGAGACGTTCCCCCCTGCATGGAGAATATATTCCAGACTGACGTCAGCGGCTCCCCATAACTTGACCTCAAACCCTTTCTGCAATTTCATCTTCTACTTTGTCCCAGTAGAGCCCTCCTGCTCCAGGCATGGTAACATTCTGTTCCCCAAACGCTTTGCTTTGGTTCCATCTTTTTCATCATGATGTAGCGTGTTTAGGAACACTGGGACTGGGACCAAATCCCAAGCACCCCAGCTCCTAGCTCTGCGGTCATCATGCCGGTCGCTGATCACGGAGGACCTCAGGGCCTCCATCTTCAAGACCCTGGGTGATAGTAATACCTGTGTCCTAGCCAGGCTGGTGTGAGATGGATGAGAAAATGCATTCCACACACGTATCACAAAGCCCGGCGCACGACAGCTGAACAACATTCCATATTTGTGTATAGTTTTAATAATATGGACAAAATACATGCTGCCTCTAAGATGTAGCCCAGGGCAATGGCCTGGGCTTGTAGGAAAGGCTTCTCTGATTGAAGTTGTCAGCGCTGTTGAAAGTTGAGCCCCAAAATCAATAGCCATCCATCCATCCAACAAGCCTGTTTCTCAGATCATCAAATTTGCGAGCCTCTTCCCAGTGGTAATTGAATCGCTAAGCGTGTCTGTGCCTGGACTAGTCGGGTGTCATTTGTTTTATTCTTAGTTAAGTCGATGTGACAGTCCTGATAGGACCAGCATTTTCACTGTCGGACTTAAAGAAGCCAAGACATGTACGTCTTACACCAGATGGACAGTTGTCAGCATTATCTCATGATGGCTTATGTGAAGTTCTAAATTTGCAAAGCAAAGTTACATCCTTTTGCTATTTTTTAATCTACTGTTTCCTTTGGGGGGAAAATGTTCTGTTTAAGTAATATTCTTGTATTTTTTAGGCTTACCTCCAATTCCCTCAGCTTTCAGGACAGGCTTTGCAGAATTTTCCATGAGAGAACGCATGAGGGAGAAATTACAAGCCGCAAGGGTGAGAGAAACCACAGGAATATTTTGTTCAGTGATTGCAGCGCATCCTTTCTGGTTGAGCTTGTTTTGTCTGCTCAAAACTGCGTGAATCTGAATACAGCTAAATTTGTTTTTCACATTTTAAATGTTAATGCAGTATTTAACAGTGGCACAGATGACAATGATGCTTAAAAAGAATTTGACATCCTTTTTCTAAGCCACTGCTCTTATCTCATAAAGAAGTATGATGTGCATTTTTTTACTGATTATTTTCTCCCAAGATTGTGACCGAGGTATTCATAGCACTACTGACAACTTATAGCAGTAATTTTCTGTTTGATTCTTCAGTCCAAAGCAGAAAGTGCATTGCTGCAGGAAATCCCCACCCCTCGGCCCAGGCGCTCACGAAGTCCCAGTGAGAAACAAGTGGAGACTGAGTTTGGCACGGAGGTAAGAAGTGGGCCATCCCTACTTTATGACCAAAGACAGTGAAGCAGAATAGAAATTTTCCAGCAGAAGTTCTTGAACAGAGCTATGCAAAGAGGAGACGTTGAATTCTTACTGAGAATTACAACAGCTCCTATCTATAGAGTATTACTCAGCGCCAGGCATTTTGCCAAGTCTCTTCCCCATGTTATCACATCTTTATCCCAACACTCCTATGAGGTAGGTACTAATATTTTTCTTTCACATTTGATAGATGAGAAAACTGAGGTTCAGAGGGGCTGCAAAGCCATCCCCAGGTCACAGAGCATGTGTGTAGAGGAGTCACGATTTGATCTCGGATCCATCCCAACCCGTCTGTCTCATGGGCTGGCGTTGCTGGATGCATGGATCTTGCTGGGAAACAGGGAAAGACATTAGAGTAGAATCGGATGGCGGGGGCCCTGAGGGTTACTCTGAGGGGCTCCGATGGTTTTCTGCATGCCCTGGAAAGCTGTTGGCAATATAGGATGCAATGTTGAATCTACTGGACTGATTTTCGTTTGAACATGAGAGGCTGGTGGGGCATCTCAATGTGCGCTCCCCTGGAGATGCAGACAGTGGAAGGAACCAGGCCTGGAGAAGCAGATGTAGGAGGCAGCTCTACTGTGAGAGTTTTGAAGTTCTGAGAGTGTCTTTGTTTCCTGAGGGCAAGAATGAATGAATGAAGACAATCTTACCCTTGGGAAAAAACTGACCATCAAGGCCCGTGAGGCAGAGAGGAAGCCAGTAAAAGAAAGAAAGACATTAGGGATGCAGATGAAGGACAAGCATGTAAGAGGGCAGAAGAAGGGACAGGAGGAGCAGAGGGCGCAGGGAGGCGCTTGCAAGTCTAGTCCAGCTGACGGTTGTTGATGACGGTTCGGGTTGTTTTCCACCCTGAGACAAAGAAACCCAGGCTTTTAGGCATATTTCTGGAGCACAAGCAGTAATTTCTTAGATGATGCGATTTCTTTTCCTATGAGGAGATGTTATAAATTTTTACCTGTATTCATCCCAAACAAGCCAAAGGTTGCGTGATTGTAAGGAAAAGTGCAGCCGTGCTCATGGGTGGGGGCCCATGGTAGTAGGAACAGCCAGTCAGTTCACAGAAATGACTTTACGACTGTTTGCTACCCCGTTCTACTGAGGACACATGTCTTTTTCTTGAATTCCAGTTTATTCTCTTCCATTAGAGCCATGATTGGGGCAGAACCGTGATTCTAAAATATTGGAAAATAAAGGGAAACTACCTAAAGTCCCCTCAGCTCGACACAGACACTCTGCTGCTTTGGTAGGTGTGTGAGTCCTGGCACCTAGTCAGGTGGGCTACGTGACGGCTGGGAGGGCCTGGTCTCCCACACCTGGCCTCGTCTGTACCTTCTGATTGGTAATTATTTCACAGAGTCACGGTAGCTCTCATTGTCCATGGGCCATGAATATGCTAGCCCCAGTCAAGCTGGAAGTTTGGAAGGAAAAATATACTCCCTTGGCTCTCAGGGTATTTGTCTCTTCTTGTGCGCGGGACCTCGACCTGCGTGTCCATTATATTCCGGAGCCCCTAAGAGTCATTCTGTGCATTTGAGGCAAACGTCAGCTGCCTTGCTTTAGACTTGATCTCAGGGCCCTAAAGGAACATGGCACTCACAAGCATACTTCTTCATGTATATACCTCGACCCGGATGGGACGTCTAAAAAGTCGTCCTTTTATATCCCATGGAGCAAAGAGCAGAGAACAGGAAGAACACAGGAGCTGGACCGCAGCTGCCCAGCATAAATGCTGGCAGGCTCACTCGCTAGCAGCGCGACCTTGGACATGTAAGAGAAAGGAAATAGCTTTGCATGGTCTTGAAAAACAAGTAGGACTTGGGAAGAATACCTGAAGGTCCCCAGCGCAGGTCCACTACGTTTCATTCCTAGTGATGCGGAGTGTTCCGTGCTGTGGAATGTCTCGGTGTGGATTATAACAGTAAGGTTTCCATCAGAGGTAGAGTAAGTTTGTCCCTTCTTATGTGAATATCTACATATATGGCCGGGACGGCTAAGACTTGCCCAGAAGGAAGGCTCGGCATTTGGATTGTACTTGCTGGAAAAGGAGGAGTGACTTGGTTCTAGAAGGAGTGGATTAGGAATGAAGTTTTCCTTTACTGGAGGGGGTGGGTAATGAGGTTTATTTAGTTAGTCAGTTTTTTCTTTTAATTGGAGGTACTGGGGATTGAACCCAGGACCTCGTGCATGCTAAGCACACACTCTACCACGGAGCTATACCCTCCCCACTAGAAGGGGTGGGTTTGAAGGAGAGATGAGGACAAAGCGGTAGCAGCACCTGGTGGACTGGCTCTCAGGAGAAAGGAGACACCCAGAATGAAAACGAGAGCATCAAGCCAGTGTGAGCAGGAGGCTGAGCTCCCCACGTGGACAGCAGGTCCAGAGGCGCCCGAGGAGGACTGGCCTGCACCCTGGAGGGTGTGTGCTGGGCTTATTTATAATCAGACATTATAGATGCTTCTCATCATAGGCTGTTTGCCTTTTGTTTTTGTTTTTTTAATGGAAGTGCAGTCAGCTACAACGTGTCAGTCTCTGGTGTACAGCACGATGTCCCAGTCGTGCACATACACACAGACATTCGTTTTCATATTCTTTTTCATTAAAGATTATTACAAGATATCGAACATAGTTCCCTGTGCCATGCAGAAGAAACTTTTTAAATCTATTATATTTTTAATCTATTTTTATATGAAACTATTTAGAAATGATCCTCTGTGAACTGGATAATCTATTGATCTGTAGGAGGAAATAAGACATTTCATTTTAGGGTTTCTTGATGATGAAATTTTGTATTTGTCCAGTCTTGAGAGAGACAGAGCTGAGAAAGAAAATATTCAGCAAACTTGAACCTTCAAATACATTTGAAATTGGTAAACATTTCATGAGATGCATCAATGGTCAGAAGATAAGCCTTTTGAGGGTTAATGCTTGCTCTAGAACATCCCGAGTTTCTCGATTTAAATGGTGTATCTATCATTTTTCCCACTTATGTAGCCGGGCAGGGAGGTACAAAGGACTCAACTAGAAGAAGACTCCCGAGATTACTCAAGAGTCAAGTTCCATGACTCGGCACGAAAAATCAAGTCTAAACCCCCGGTGAGAAATCCTGTCTTTTTAAATTATGCTTGTTTTAAATTATGCATACTTTACATCAAATAGTTTGTTGATTTGTTTGTGGTTTTCAAAACTATCCAATGAGAGATGACTATGTCCATGAGTTGACCCCTACTGCCATGGAGTATGTAAGAAAAAAGTATGAGAAGTGATTCCCACTTTTGAAATCCTGGAATCTAGCTGGAGAGATGGGAATACTGCCTGACTCGGGGAAGGGAGATGCCTGGAGGGGCAGGAAATGTTCATGATAAGACTCCTTGCTCAGCTGTACAGTTGCACCAGCTTTTATTATGGGGAAAAGGGGGGCTACCAACTCAAGAAGAATCAAAACAAACCAAAATATTGTCTTTTTTTAAAAACTGTTAAACGTGTTGCTCATAATTAAACAAAAGTATCTAGTGCTGTCCTGTAAAATATTGAATCCACTTTTTGGCATTTTAATCATCTTTTTTGAAGTTTTTACTGATGTAAATAATATAGTTACATGTTTGCTGGAATGTAAATAACTGCTGATTTATTTAAAAATAAAAGTGACTCATTAAAGCTACTTAATGAAGGAGGCCTGTTGCACCTGTTAAAGTTGATTACCTTCAACCGGGGTAATGCACTTAGGAAGCCTGGGGTGTCCCAGACGTCATTAGCACCCAGCCAGCTGTCAGTGAGCCACGCGGAGCTTGTCCCAGCCCAGATCATTGAAATTCTATTGCTTGCTATACTTCTCGGCAGGTTCCGCCTGGCTTCCCTTCTGCCGAGGAAGCCTATAACTTCTTCACGTTCAACTTTGATCCCGAACCAGAGGAATCAGAGGAAAAACCAAAAGCAAAACATCGAGGTGGAACTAACCAAGAGGAGAAGGAAGGGGAGGAAGAAGAGCCACCTGTGCGAGAAGGAGCAAACAAAACGGTATTTAGTTCTCTGGTGGGAACCAGGACAGGAATGAAGATGATGGTGGTGGTGGTGGTGATGGTGGTGATGACATCCTAGCCAGGAAGAAAGCGGCTGAGGACAGACTCACCACCACTACATAGAACTGTTCATCCAAGTCTTAGCTGAAAGCAGTAGGACTACTAGGTTCACATGACTTTCTGAAGCCCTGATTTCATCCCATAATTTGGGCAGTGAGGGCCCTGATTAAATCCATCATCTTTCCTTTGTGGGAAAAATGAATGGAGAACAATGTGGCTTGCAGATTTTTCTGGCTGGATTCCACAAGGATTAGAATTCATTTCACATGCAAAATGTTTGCCTCTCCAAGGCAAATGCAACCTAGCTCTCTCTCTCCCCACCACCTTACAGGTGAGCATCTTTTTGTGCCCCGTATCACACCCCCGCTACAACTCACATTCCTTAATGGTGGGTGGGTGGTGTGTGTGAGATAAAAGAAAACAGGCCGTTGAAAAACGAGCAGAGGACTTGAATAGCCATCTCTCCAAGGGAGATATCAAATGGCCAATAAGGACATGAAAAGAGACTTAACATCACTAATCATTAGGGAAATGCAAATCCAAACCACAACGAGATACCACTTTACACAAATTAGAAAGACTATTATAAAACAGATAGGTAGATAGATAGATAGATAGATAGATAGATAGATAGATAGATAGAAGAAGGAAGGAAGGAAGGAAACAAAGAAGGAGGGAAAGAAGGAAGGACGGACAAGTGTTGGCAAGGATGTGGAGAAACCGGACCCTTGTACATTGCCGATGGTGATGCCAAGTGATGCAGCTGCTATGAAAAACAATCTAGTGGATCCTATAAAATTCAAACATAGAACTACCACACGATCTAGCAGTCCTACTTCCGGTGTATACCCCAAAATTTGAAAGCAACCACTCAGACAGATATTTGTACACTCATGTTGATAGAAGCATTACTGACAATAGCCAAAAGCAGAAGCAATCTACCTACCCACCAGCAGATGAATAGCTACATACAATGTAGTCTCTACATACCGCAGAATATTATTCAGCATTAAGAAGGAAGGACATTCTGACATACGCTGGACACAGATGAACCTTGAAGACGGTATGCTTAGTGAAATAAGCCAAGAGGGAGAAAAAAAGCCACGTCTCCCTGGAAGCTCCGTGCTCCTAAAACTGCCCTTTTAAGTCATGCCTACTTTGAAGCCGCTTCCCTGTAGCCAGTGGTCCAGGCTCTGGTCTGCCAGACGCTTTTGTAGTCTTTTCGTGCTCAAAGTGGATTTAGTCTTCCTGGTGGAGGGTTTGGGTCACCTGCGGGTCCCATCCCTAGCTTCCCTCTCCTGCCTTCTCTGCAGCTTTATGTCTTTACTCACTGCAAGGCAGAGGTGGGGGGCGAGCAAGAAGGATCACACACTGACACGAGGCGGTGTTTCTCCTCTCACGTTTTTGACATTTTCGGCATTCTCTGTCTTCAGATTAGGCAGAGAGCGTGGGTGCCACGTAGGTTTACCTCTCCCTGATCATTTTGCATATCTGGGGAGGAAATATTAGGAGGCGGGAAGCGAGGCTGCCTCCTTGGGCTTCAGTCCCTGGCGGTCTCCACGGGCTCTTACAAGGTGCTGCTCCTAAATAACGTCAAGTTTAAATTTTTAAAAGAAGAACGAGAAGGAGAAAGAATAGGAGGAGACAGGGAAGAAGGGAAACAAGAAAGGAGGAGGAGAAAGAAAAGGGAAAAAAATGTTTGGAAAATCCTCAAACTAAATGAACATACTTCAGCTGACATATGTGATGTCAGGCCCTGTGCTTGGAATTTTCGCATGCATCATTTAATTTCATTCTCACAAAACCCTAAGAGGTAAGGTCTATTAATACCCCTGTCTTACAAGGAATGAAACCAGGGATCGGAGGGGCGGGTTAGTCTCCCTGCAGCCTCCCAGGCAGCGCGCGGTGAAGCCACGATTCAAGCCCAGGCCAAACCCAGGCATCTGAGCAGCGTGTGTGGGCCCCACGCTCCGTGCCTTTGCCCTGGGGTCGCTGCCAGGAGGAACGTTAAAACGCTACACAACTTATGAACCCAGGCTCTTTAAGTGTCAAAGACTCAGCACTCTCATAGGAGGTCAGAATCCTTGAGGTTTCACTCGCTTTGCTTAGCACATGTCTTCTGACTGCAGCCCATTCCGATTTTGACATTCTCGAAATATGCAGAACAGGGAAAAATAAAGCTTATTAAATATGAAAGACCATACAGTTTTATGCTTTCATTCAGAGAAACATTAAAGGAAAAGGTAGCTTTATTGTAGGATATGTCATCTGATGCGTTTAATATCTTTGATTGTTTTTCTAAGTAAATTAATTATCTTTGCCTGATTGTTTCTTGTTATTTTTGATGCCATGCAGGGTGAGGAGGAGCTCCTTGAAGGCAAGGATGCTGAGGATCTCCTGCTGGGCTTAGATCACGCAGATGCAGATTTTGTGGCAGTCAGACCAGCAGATTATGAAGGTGTCCGCGTTCGGCTGCAGATGGAAAAAGAGCTCCTGTTCACACCCAGTAGGCTGACAGGTGCGTGCTCTTTTTATCTTCCTGCTCAGCGCAGGCATCTTCGTTTTCCTCCAGGTGAAATCTGCTGGTGTACAAGGATGCCCGATTTCCACAGCCAGTCCCAACTTCTAACCTGATTTAATAATCTGGAAGAAATATGTTCAGACAAAACAATGCAGAAGGTGGGAAAATATCCATTCAACAACACTTGTTGGTGGGAGAGCAGAGGAAATGCCAGGATGCTGTGGGAGCCCCTTCACCAAATCCGTGACCATTTCTGGGCACTGAGAGCATGTGAGACTCTCAGATTTGGGCCATGAAAAGGGAAGACTCTGTTTCAGCCTCTAGTCACACTCGGCACTTCTAGACCATTTCTGTGACCAGATGGGAGGGTTCCTTCCTACGCTGACCAGTTCTCCAGCGCCAGCACTACAATTCAGTTCCGACACTATCTGGGGTTAGCACAGAACCCACAGAGAAAGGGCTCAGTCCCACAAGACTGCCCCTCCTTCACGTGTCCACCTCAGGGTGTGGGTCCCCAGGTTACTCACACTTCCGTTTGACTCTGCTACAAATCAGGGGTTCCCGTGACTTCCTCTTCACGTTCAATAAGTTGCTACAACAGAACATAAAACTGGTTATAGTTACTGGTTTATTCTTTATACAATACAGAATATGATAGAGGATACAGAGGAAGAAAGGTGTTGGGCAAGGTGTGTGGGAGGGACGTGGAGCTTCCATGCCCCCTCCAGGCACACAGCCCTCCCGGCACGTCCACGCGTTCACCGGCCAGGAAGCTCTCTGAACCCCTTCAGTTAGGATTATTATGGAGGTTTCATTATCTAGGCAGGATGGAGTAAATCGTTGCCTTTGGTGATCAATTTAATCTCCAGTCCCTCTCCTGCCCCGGGGTGAAGGTGGAGAGATGGGGATGCTGGGGGCCCAGCCGTCTGCTCTCATGCTTGGATCCCTGGCCACCGGCACCCATCCTGAGGCTACGCCGAGACTCCCCGGGTTGGAGATGCTGTGCGCCCGGAGGCAGGTTGGCAGAGGCTCCTCCCCCTTGGGGCCATGGCCAGGGTACCAGAGCCGGGACCATTTGATTAGCTCCTAGGTATAGCTCCTTGCTGCTGCTGCTGCTTTTTTTTTTTTTTAATCTTTTTTTTTTAAATGGAGGTACTGGGGATTGAACCCCAGAGGGACTGGACCTCATGCCTGTTAGGCATATACTTACCCATCTCCTTACTTCCTCTCTCTCCTGAGTCTCCCTTTGCTCCTTTCCCCCCTGGAATTGTCTTTCCTCCTGAGCATGCCTGAGGGATCCCCCAGTTCCAACACTTCACACCCAACACGGCAGGGTAGCCCAGGTCCTGCAGGAGAGCCTGGGAAGGGGGCCTGTGCTTACCTGACTTGGAGGTTGGATCTCTTTTCATTTGTCATGTTCTGAGTTCCATTTAAATTATCTAGGTTCTGATTACAGGCTGAGCTACAGGCAGACTATTAATTCATTTTGAACCATCTGTGTCCAAAGTATCAGAATCTGTTGGCCATCCCAGGTTTCTTTTAAAACAGGCGGCTGGCCAAAGTGCCCACCAGCTGTAACTTTTCATGATAACAATAGTAATAATAATAGTGACCGTGTTCGGTGCACTCACTCCTCCAGGCACTTTTCTAGGTGCTTGATATCAACTAACGTGGCCCCAACCAGGGCTGAGGAGGTGATCTTTTCAGGCCCATTTTACAGATGAAAGAGCAGAAGCACAGAGAAGTCAGAGCTCTGGCCCGAGACCACGCAGCTAGTAAGGGAGGCAGGTTTGTGAGGTCGGCGGCCCGCCCCAGGGGCCACCCGCCTGCACCTGCGTCCTGATGCTTCCCGGGGGAGAAGCACTGCAGCTGCCCGGCCAGGGTGGAGCTTCGTCCCCTGTGGATTTGCTCAGAGGACTCGCTGTTAGGCCTCCCAGAGCGCACCCGGGTCGGGGATGGGGGTTAGCCCCCAGGGGCTGGCTCAGACAGGGCCAGAAGCTGGGAGTTGGCAGTGCCGTGGAAGAGGCTTAGGGGATCCTGGTTGCACTGCGCCTGCTCGGAGCCGGGAATCAGAGCAGATCCGGCCTCCACTCTGCTCTGATCCGCAGGGAGCGCCCTGTGAGGAGGCGGCCGTGGGGCTAAGCACACAGACCCAGCTCTTCCTTCACAAGGTCAGACCTTGAACATGTTCATCTATCCTCAGGTGCCTCACCTGAAGACAGGGGGAGATGAAACCGTCCTGTAAGATGACTCAAGGCTTTTTTTTTTTTTTTGAGCATTGAGGGGATAACATGACTGAAGTGCCTGTGTTGTGACTAGCACATAGCAGGGGATCAAAACTAATAGCTTCTAGATGGGGAGAGCATAGCTCAGTGGTAGAGTGTGTGCTGAAGCATGTCCGAGGTCCTGGGTTCAAGCCCCAGTCCCTCCATTAAATAAATAAACCTAATTACCTCCCCCTCCAAAAACAAACAAAAACCAAAATGGTAAAAAAAATTTTTTTAATTAAGAAAATAAAGGTTACACTCCATCTGTAATAATAATAATAACTACTTCTAGTGCCTTCGCTGTTGTTCTTGTTACTGCTTAGAGAGTGGTCACCAGAGCAGGTGAATTCACCCCAGACTCACAGGAACATCAAGATTTCTGCTTACATGTATTTTCACCCTCATCCTTTCCTGGTTTAATTCTGTACGTGCAGCGCTGCATGCATTTCCTGGCCGAGTGCCCAGGAATGTTTTGACGACAAGTTCTGAAGACCACTGGGTTGGTGGTGGTCTGGCGTCTAGACATGTGAACGGAGGGGTGGGGGACAGGAAAAAGAGTAAAGCTGTTGTTTGCGCCTCATTTTCTGCGGACCTAGAGATAGGTTTTTCTAGGAATCCTGGGAACAATGTTAGTTGTGCTTTGCAGACGGGTTTGGGGTGCAGTGTGCCCAAGTGGCCACACACTGGAAAATGAGCAGATTCGGGGTTTGGTGTGGTTTCGAGTGAGAGCGTTATAAAACTGGATTAAGTCTCTCAACTGTCATGGTTAATTCCCAAATGACAGCCTGACCCTCAGGTCAGCATCTGCTGGCTCCTCCCGTAGCCCACTGTGCCAAAGAGCGGCCCAGACGTGCTTTGAGAATTGGGAATCTGCTCCATCACTCCCGGTGCAGGGCCTTTAGTGATCCCAGCCTCTGGACCAGAACCCAAGCTCCTCCAAGACCTGCCAGCCTCTGCCTCCCAACGCCACACCACTGCACTCCCGCGTTTCTCCATTTCCCACTCCGTTGCGCACGCTCTTCTCTTGGGCAGACACACTCACTTGTCCCGTCACCTTCCCTCTCCACCTTCAGCTGTCTGCAAACGTAAGGGCCTTTCTCCACTGCTGTGGCTCCAGTCTGTCGCCCGCCCGCCCTGAGTTACTCTCACCGCTGTGTTCTCTTCACCTCAACTATCGCTCTCTGTCTCTGACATTTTGTCCAGTCCTTCGTCTACGGCTGCTGCCTGTCACTCCCACTGAGTCCACAGAGCGCCCGGCACAGGGAGGCTCTCCGCAAAGATCTGTCCACGAACCAATCAAAGAATATGTGAGGTCACGGTCGCATTGCCTCACATAAAGCTTTTTAATTTACACAGCACTTTGTCATGCATTACCTCGTTTAATTCTCCCAAGAACCCAGTGAAATAGATATTATCACCCTTTTCTCATCTCCTGGTCCAAATGCATTCCACTAAAGAGCAGAGTCGCTCCTTCGATTTGAGAATCCCCTCCTCCCAGTGTATGAGCCCCGCGGGTGGGTTAGGCGTTAAGTTCTTTCGTGATCCCACAACAGGATTCTGTGGGTAAACACATGCATCTCTTCCTTGGTTCTGCTTCTAGAAATCAGCTTGAAGCATCTGAAGCTTCCAGGAGCATAACTAAAATCTCCAGGGGTGGTTTTAATTCACCAGATTGCGGTCTGAAATGCTTAGGTGGGCACTAACGTGGCTTGCATTTATTGGTGAACCGTCTAGTGCCTACATATAAAAAGCTTCCTGAGAACGTGCAGCCCAGATACCTGGAGGACGAGGGCCTTTACATCGGGGCGAGGCCGGAGGTGCCGCGAACCAACCAGAACATCATGGAGAACAGGCTGCTGACTCAGGAGCCGGTGAGCACTCAGCCCCTGCTCCCAGTGCGGCCCGTGAGGGACTCGCAGAGGCTTTTCCCTGAGGGACCATCACTGCAACCTGGTACTCCTTTCCTCCTGAGGGTGTCTACAGAGTGGGTCCATTTTTTTTTTTTTGTCCTCAGTACGTTTAGTAATCCTCAAGCAACACAACCCTCTCCGCTGCTCCAGTCCCATCTTCTGGAAGCTAGATTCAGGCTCCTCCTGCTAAATCAGATATTGGCAGCCTTTTCCCAACTCACAGAAAATTCTTAATTGTCCAAAGGTGGAATGTTCTCAATTGTTTTTCTCCGTGGTTCTCTTTCTTAAATTTTTGATGAATAAATAATCCATTTTTCTTAAGCACTCATTTAAGCTTTTTCTTAAACTTCTTTTGGTGGGGAGGGGGTTGAAGACTATACCTTAAGTTAATTGTGAGAAGCATTAGTGAAGACTCAACTTCTTTTTTTTTTTTCTAGTGAAGTTCAGTCAGTTACAATGTGCCAATTTCTGGTGTGCAGCACAATGTCCCAGTCGTGCATATACATACGTATATTCATTTTCATATTTTTCCATTAAAAGTTATTATGAGATATTGAACATAGTTCCCCGTGTTATACAAAAGAAACTTTTTAAAATCTATTTTTATATATTGTGGCTAATATTTGTAAATCTCAAGCTCCCAAACTTACCTCTTCCCACCCCCTTTCCCCAGTAACCATGACTGTTTACGACAGCTGCAAGTCTGTTTCTATTTTATAGCTGAATTCATACAGCCTGTTTTCTCTTTTTTCAAATTCCACACATGAATGCTCTCACATGGTATTTTTCTTTCTCTTTCTGGCTTACTTCACTTGTAATGATGTTCTCCAGGTCCATCCATGTTGCTGCAAATGGCATTATTTTATTCTTTTTTATGGCTGAGTAGTTTTCTATTGTATAAATACACCACAGCTTCTTTATCCAGTCATCTGTCAATGGACATTTAGGTTACTTCCATGGAAGACTCAGTTTCTGATGGAAATAGAGACTTTAAAAGCAGGGGTAGGGAGGAGGTGTGTGAAATGAGTATGTTGACAGAGAATGGCCCTGCAAGTGCTGTTTATTTTGTAAACCATATTCTGTCGGTCTGTGTGCTCCACAGGGGAGGAGATGGTTCGGAGATGATGGCAGGATCCTGGCGCTGCCGAACCCCATCAGGCCATTTCCTTCAAGACCCCCAGTGTTGACACAGGAGCAAGACATTAAGGCAGAACTTGAAACACTGTATACAAAGGTAACCCCCACCTTCCCCATTTTTAATACAGAAATTTGCTTGAAAGTACTTTGCTTTTTGAATAGCTTGGAGTGGTGAATTTGCAGCATTCTAGAACAACTTGTTTTAAATAATTCACTATCTTACACATAGAGAACAAACAGCAGGCATATTACATGTAAGTGTGTCTCCTGCCCTCACCTAATCCCGTCTTTGACAAGGAATGAGTTTCTCTGGGAGAAATGGCTAAGTCAGCATCTTTTTTCACATTCCCGGGTGAGCAGCCCTTATTTTTCCTCTTCTCTCTCGGTCGTCTCATATACTGCAGGATGAGTATATTCCCACTCACTGTCTCTTTATTATATAACGGGAGATTTTCTGTCCTCGCAAATCCTTTTTATGGTGATTTCCCCAGCTCGGGTACCACGCTGCCTGATTTAAGTCCCGGCTCGGCCACTCACTGGGTGAACTTGCCCTCCACCCCTCTGTGCCGCAATTTCTTTCTTTCTTTCTTTTTTTTAATTGAAGTATAGTCAGTTTTCAATGTTATGTCCATTTCTGGTGTACAGCATAATGTTTCAGTCATACATATATGTACATATATTCCTTTTCATATTCTTTTTCATTATAGGTTACTAAAAGGTATTGAATAGAGTTCCCTGTGCTGTACAGTAGAAGCATGTTGTTTATCTATTTTATATATAGTAGTTAGTATCTGCAAGTCTTGAACTCCCAATTTATCCCTCCCCACTCCCTTTCCCCCGGTAACCATAAGTTTGTTGCAATTTCTTCATCTGTAAAATGAACATCATACTAGCATCTGCCTCCTAGGATTGTTGTGCAGACTGGTTGAGATAACACATAAAATGGCTTCGAACAGAGCTCAGTGAGTGCTGGCTGGTGTCGAATAGACAGTCACCTGCCTTCATGATGGATCGCCTTGCTCTTGCTTTCCTGAAGTGTCAAGCAAGGATCACCCCCTTCAGAAACCTGTGTAATCATGGATTTGTAACATTCCAACACTGCTCAAGTAAGACAGGATGAGGGAATGTAATGATTCTATAAAGCTGCAAGTGGGGTGATGAACAGAGAAGACAGTGGTGCAAGTCAGAGAGTCTGAGCAGAATCAGGAAGGCCTACCAGGTGGTGGCTTCAGGCCTCTCCCTTTACATCTCTGGACCTGTTTCCTTCATTGAAAAATCCTCCTCCTCATCATCTCTACCTCATACCATTGTGAGTATTGAGATGATGTGATTTAATTGTGCATTTCTATAAAATATTATTGCAAACAAATATTGATGAATGGCTACCTTGTGCAGAAGTGTGACCCTGGGAGTAGATTTACAGAACAAGCATAACCCTAAGTCCCAGTTCGTGGGGGATTTGTCATCTATTGGCTTATATGACAAAGATACATGATATAATTAGTGATCGAGACAGTATCAACTTATGCATATATTGAATAATCCATCAGTTTATCTCTTCACCCATCCATCCATTTCAGCATAAAACACTGATATAATGAAGCACTAAATTATGGGTTAAAATTAGAAAATAGCAGATAATTACTGTGGAAAGTAGGATCTTGAAGGAGCCAATTAATCTTATGTCTCCTTCGGAAGTTCTGAGCTGACTGGGAAGTGCACAGGAACCAGAGACGGAGGCAGATTTCAGCTGCCCTAAGGGTGAACCTGGACACGGGAATGCCACTGGGACCCAAGACCATTTGGGCTTCCTGCTCCCTCTGCGGTGAACTATGTCCCCCCGCAAGCCCAAGTTCACTGGGTAAGCCACCAGTTACTTTGCCCAGCAAAGAACCTGGACCAAGGGCTCTCGGGCTCCAGCCAACTCTCCAGTCACATTCCTCCTGTTCTTCTGGGGACGGAGGCAGTGGGGTAGGAGAGTGGGGAGAGCACAGGAGGTTTCCTCCCAGTACTTCTGAGAAGGGAGAGCTTCCTATCTTGTGGGCAGAAATAGGAAAGTAGAGGAAGAGGATAGTTCCACTAAGAGGAGCTGGTTACCCTGCATGAAAGAGCAGAAGAAGTTAGTGAAGGGAGAAACCTAACGGGGCTGATGCCTCCCAGGGTCATTTTACAGAGTTTTAGGCTTTGAACACAGCAGAGCACGGAGAACCCGCGTGGGTGCCTAGAAGGGAAGCAAAGGGCTTAATCAGAGGGCCGTGATGCTATGCTGACCTCTTTGTTTCTTCAGAACAGGTTGCCTATTCATTGCACTGTTGATTTGTATACCTCAGTCTTTTTTTTTAATGTGGTCATAGACCCCTCTGGTGATTCAAAACACATTGCATTTCTTTCAAAATTAGTATTTTTACAATTTTCTTTATTTACTGACTTTTACCTTTTCTTACATTTATTCATGTCTATCTGATGCCAAAGCCCATTTTTCCCCACTGGTCCATGTCATAGGCTTGCCTTTAAGAAACAAGAAACAGTGTTAACTTCATACGGCCTGTTTTCAATCTAATGTCCAAACATATCTTACATCTGGGAGTTTGGAGATGATGCAGGAGCAGAGAAATTGATAAACAGGCAGAGATGGCTTTACTCATAGATTGTTCATCCATCTTCTCTCTCCCTCCTCCAAGACCCTGAGAGTAACCAGGGACAAATACTGTTTTGTTCCTCTTCTAACCCTAGTGTTTAGCAGGA
Organism: Vicugna pacos; assembly: GCF_048564905.1. Lineage (NCBI taxonomy): Eukaryota > Metazoa > Chordata > Mammalia > Artiodactyla > Camelidae > Vicugna > Vicugna pacos. The sequence goes on along the minus strand of NC_132988.1, from coordinate 111,608,929 downwards.
AGCCTGGCACATAGTAACACTTCAACAAAAGTGTGAATTGAGTATCATTTAAATGATTCAGCTGAGCTGAATGAATCTAGAAGAAATTCCTTATTTTCTACTCCTTTCCTTAACTTGGCTGTCTCTCCTGTAAAATTGTAGCTGACCTAGCACCTGGCTGAATCCTGGCAAGTAATGGAAAACCTAGTCAGCGTGCTCCACCAGGTACTGGAAATTCCTGGAGCCGTTAATGGAGCCTTGATGAATCATACTCAGAGTTCCCAGATCCGATAATTAATCAGATTAATCCCAGCAGGATTAACCAAACTCATCCCTGATTGGAGTCAAACTTGGTTGTTCTTTGATTCAAAACGCTAGACTGCCGATTCAGATGCCAGATTGCATGCCCTCGCATTAGATAAATTAGGAGGTTTATTTAGAAAGAAGTTGACAAATACCAACTTCTTCATTGAACATTTTCCTTAATTGCAGAGGGAAAAAAGTAGTTTTTAAAAGTGAAACATTCTGCTGCTCCTAAATTGAGAGTCTTTTTTAGAGCCCATTAAAGATAGAGAAACGCAAAAAGAAATTAGATAACATGCGAAGAACAAAGGTAAACTTTCAATGAGAAAGATTGCAGTTTAGTACCTCTTAAGAAGTAACTAACCCAAAACTAAAAAATAAAACTGCCAAATAGGACATTGCAGGCAAAGCATAAACAATATTATGCAGTTTGCCTTAGCGTGTTAGCAAAGGAGGTTTAGGGTTAACACCTCTGACAGTTTTGGTTTTCAGTTTTCAGCTGAAGACTGAGGGATCAAATCAGTTTCAAAATTAAAACAACACACCCTATAAATACTGTTTATTCTTGGAGAAATTGTTGCTACTGTCGTCATGACAGTTTTCAGTGTGCGAGAAAAGAGAGCGGATACAACAGAACGAAAGACAAGGAACGAGGGGTCTCTCTCCCTAAAAGGAAGGGAGTTGGGGTCTTTTGAGCAGCCTAACCCAGTGATCACCAGGAGTCCTGGGGGCTTTTTACACTTGGTTGAGCTGAGCTCAGGACAGAGACAACCCGCAATCCGTTACACGTGGGCTCATGCAGGTTTGGGGAAGGAGACGCGAAGTGCAGCTGGCCCAGGTAACCCTACGTGTAAATGGAGCCACGCTACCGACGCTACGTGCTCATACCGACAAGAGTACAGGCTGGAACCTGAGGGCCACACCCTCAGTGACCTCAGAACTCTGGAACCCAAGTAAGAGAAAAGGCCAAAGCCAGAGCCAGCAGGGGCCAAGCAATTAGAGTGGAATTTTCCATTAAGTCTGTACATTGAGGTTTAGTTGTACCTGTCTTTGTGAGGTGGGAATTTTTTAATTTGTCCAGGTGGTCAGGGTGATCATCAGACACACAGTCAACAGATGCAGATTGAAAACTTCCAATACGAATGCAGTTATAACTGAATACTCTTACCTGAATGAAAGAGAAAAGAGATGGGCGGTCTGAAGTGTGAGGATGTTAGTGTCAGAACTAGAGCTTTCATAAATTAGGAAATGCCGGTGGAATATGATCCCTGTAGATATGGTCTTGCCTCCCTGTAAATCCAAATGAGAGTCAAGTCAGCACATTTCAGAAGGTGTATCAGTCCATTCCTATTCGAGCCTGCCATATCTGTAAACACATCCCAGTTGCAGAAGAACGTTTTAAAAATATACAAAAATCTCTAGATCTTCTCATCAAAGACAGGCGGAAGTGTTGTTTTATGGGAGAAAGCTTGTTATTTTATGGAAGTGTAGGATACCCTGGACTGCAGTCCTGTAGGAAATCACAGAACAGCACAACACAACAACACATTTACTGGTAAACAAAGACTCACGTGTATGTGCTTTACTGCAAATGCAAATATAGGTGCCATTTCAATGACTAGTAGTAACTGAAAAGCAGATCACACCATATATCAAAGGTGAATGTATTTCCATACATATACATACACACTCACACACACAGTCTGGACCTCCCTTTTCCGTCCCCAGGCTGATCGAGGATTCTAACTCTTATACCCCTCTTCCGGGTTCCCACCCCTCCCTCTGCACATCTCAGGCTTTGTCCTTCCTGCCCCACATTATAAAGATTAGATCACAGGTCCCCCCTCTAAATCGGTTGCTGCTTAGAAACAAGACCCATCACACTGTAGACAACCAACAACTCGTCTCTGTGGCGTGAATGAGATGACACATGTGAAGTGCTTCACGTGATGCCTAGCAACCCGCAAGGTGCCCGCGGGAACCTCTTCCTCCACCTCCCATTTCTATGATAGAGAGACAGAGGCACGGACATGTGCAGTGACTGGCCCAAGGCTCCAGAGCAAGTTAGAGGCTGAGCCAGAGCCAGAATCCCAGCCTCCCGGCCCCAGTGCAGCATTTTCACATGGCACCGTGAAGAAGATTAAATGGTGAGATCACTTAACACGTTACCCACAGTTTGTGAAGGGTAGAAGTTTCACCTCTGACCAGAGTAGCTGCAACTTCCATTTAACCTTGTAACGTGTAAGTAATACATTTGGGCTACACAATCTTACACTGTCATCTTCCAGATAACATGAAATAGCTTCCCAAACTCCTCTCTCAAACAGGGAGGATCACATCCTCTCGGTGTCTGTGATGAGGAGAGAACATAGAGACAAAGGAAAAAGAAACACCTTGGAGCTCCCCAGCCTCAAAAACTAGACTCCTCCAGGAACAGCAGAGATCAACATAGAATATCTTGATGACTTTAAGGAAGAAAAATGGAGATTTATCTGACACGCTGTACACCAAGCAATCCAGGAAAGTCCCGGTGGAAATTTCCACTCCTGTTTTCTGCACAATCAGCCGCTCCATGTCCCTCTCCCTGTTGCTCTGCAGGCGGGTTTTCCTCTTCCCCAGGAAAACTCGGTGTCAGCAGGAAGCTCGGTGCAGTAAGTTAGTCCCTGGCTGTTGTCTACACACTAAAAACTTCTCCACATAGAGAATATATCTATGATCCAAATAATGATCAGTTTGGACTAGAATCTATGCTTCTCTCATTAAAAGAATTTCAAGGTCATCAGCTACAAAACCCAAGATTTCCAAGAAATGGGACAGTCACTTGAGAAAGATGAGGACTGTCACTCAGTAGAGATAAACTCCAAAACACCTAGGAAAGCAAGACTGAAATGGTTTCTTTTCTCACTCCTTGCCTTCTGTTTCACTTTTCAAGTGTTTGGAAAAGAGCAGCCCCCGAAAATGGCAGGGAACAGGGAAGGGAGCATCGTTCTCCCGGCTTGATCAGGGCAGGAGGTATTGTGCATCTGACTTTTCCCACTGCACATTAGCTCAGTGTCTCTTAAGGGTTTAACTCTGTCACCCCCCACCCCTCCCCTACTCTGCTCTCCTCGGCAGGCAGTGAAATACATCCACAGAAGTCAGCATATGATTGGATCTGGAGACCCTCCTGGAAATTTCCAATTGGACATTGATATTTCAGGGCTCATCTTCACACATCATCCCTGTTTCAGCCGAGAGCATGTTTTGGCAGCCAAGCTGGCCCAGTTATACGACCAGTACCTTGCAAGACGCCAGAGAAACAAGGCAAAATTTCTTACTGATAAGGTACCTGTGAGCTCTTCCGTGCCGGTTGTGATGGGGTTGGTTCATCTGAGGAGCCCAAACAACAAAAATAGCTTCCAGCAGCAAATGCTCAGCGAACGCCTCTTTCACACTTCCTCTGCCTAGAATGTGCTATGTTGTCCTCCCTAGAGGCAGAAGAAAGGATATGACAGTGTTTAATGTGTGCAAATTCAGTGGCATACACTTGGCTTAAAGAAAGATTTGTGCAAACAGACAAGTGATCTCACCCACCAGGAGTGGGTGTTGGGTGGAAGATACGGGGCTGTGTCTTGCTTAACGTGATCTCAGGTGCTGAGACCGCTCATGGCTTGAGAACCTCTCTGCCCTTAAAGATACTCTCATTATGTGTAATTTCCCCTAACGTGGTACCTAGACACAAGTCAGTTGTTTCAGCTGATGCTCAAAGAAATGGCTGTCCATCTTGGATTTACTTCTAACGTGATACGACCCCGTGGGAGTTCCATGGGTAGTTTTGACTGTAGGCAATTTTAGTCTTATGCTCTGACTTTAAAACCTCACTGCCCGAACAAGAGATAACTCCACAGTACCTCCTCTTACGAGTCTATAATTTTATGCTTCCTTTATATTACAGGAATATCACTGTATGTCCAGGTCCCAGAAAGGCCCCCTCTCTACCTTGAAAGAAAACTTATTTCTGAGGCTAGAGTAAAAGTAGCATTTATCGCGAGCAGCTGAATCTAGGCCACAGAACAAGGATGGACACACATTGTTCCTTATTATTCCTGCTTTTTTTAAAGAATAGAAGCAAAAGCTCCCTATCGAAGTTCACTTTGGTGAAAGCGTGGAGACAGCTGGATGCTTGAACATCCATCTAGTTTCCTGGCAGCATTGGTCCTGGAGAAGTGGGTGCGTCCAAGAACATTGTTTGTAGTAAGGAGTAGGACTTCTAACTCAAAATGCATATCCATATCTTTTTAAGCTCCAAGCTCTAAGAAATGCTGTTCAGATGGGACTCAATCCAGCAAAATCTCCTAAGTCTCTGGAAACAACCCCAAAAGCCATCAATGAATATAAATCTGAAATTCGGTGAGTGGAGTCTGTAATTGTAACTACTGCTTTTTTTTTTCCTGTCCTTGTTGAGAGTTTATTTTCCAGAGTTCTTCTGAATGCACTGAATACATGTGAAATTAAGCCAAATGAAATAATAATGAGACATCCATCAAATTAATACCAAAGTTGAATGAGGACATGGGGGTTCGGGGGTTAGGGTAACTTACACTCTCTGCTGGTGTAAACAAACAGGAGGGAAGAGCTGAAAATTCCCACAGTCCAGGACCCAGAAATTCTGCTTCAGACACGTGTACACTGCTTCAGACATGTGTGCACAGGCCCACTGGCGGATTTCACAGCATCACTTACAAATGTCAGAGCTAGAAATAACCCCAAACCAGAATGAACACATCAGCTTTAATCTTGCAATGAACGTCCATACCGCAGTTAAAACGACTCAATTAGAGCTGCATATATCCTGGGTGAAATCATGTTGAATAACAAAATCCAGCCGTAAGAGGATTCGTGCTCTGTCATGGGTCACAAGATCTAAACAGCACGTGAAACAATACTCGTGTGCCAGGTACACACATGTGTGGTACGGACGGACGGAAAAGACGCACATGCCGGTTTCTTCCTCCGAGGAGTGAGAGAAGGGAATGGAATGGGAGAGAGCTTCAAAAGTAACTCTGAAGGGGAGGGTAAAGCTCAGTGGTAGAGCGCACACTTAGCATGTATGAGGTCCTGGGTTCAATCCCCGGTACCACTGTTAAAATAAATAAGTAAATGAACCTAATTACCTCCCCTAAAACAAAAACAAACAAAAAATAAATAGATAAATAAACTATTTTTTAAAAAGTAACTCTAACATTTTATACAAAAACAAACAAATGAAAAAACTCTGAGAAAATGCAACAAAATGTTAAATGTCATATTTTTATATATGCTTTTCTATTTCTTGAACTTTTGCATAATTAAAATTCAGAATTCAAAAATTAAAACCCTGACCATTACCAAACAGTGGGGAAATATATAACGTAAAGGGGGAACATTTTCTAGAGTCCCATCGCTCAGGAAAATCACGATTAACAGTTTTTTGCTAGTTCTCCCACATACATATCACATGTGTGTGTATATATTCATGTATATACATCCATGTGTTTATGGGTGTATATGTGTATATTTTAAGGAATCATACTGCATGGGCCATCTTGCAACTTGCTTTTTTATGTAACATGCATCTTAGACCTTTTCCTATCATAGCACATCTAGTGTATTGTTTAAATACTGACATTACATCGATTTGCAATCCCCCGTTGATAGATATTTGCATTACTCCTATTTTTTATTATTTACATTGTTCTGTAACATGTCTATACATATATATGTATGTACCTGATGAGTATTTCCACAGCATAAATTCTTAGAACAGGAATTAATAAATCAAGGAGTTAAAATATATACTTTCCTATTTATAATCTACACTTGAGTTGGAAATTCTTCCACCAAAGCGGAAATTAGTGATGTTTGTATACTATTAATTGTTAAAGTATGAAGAGCATGCTTACAAGTGAAAATTCTTACTTATGTTAAAAGAATTGCACACTGCTGCCTCCTTGTGAAAGTAATTTTGTTTTTCATACACTGAGTAAGAAAAAGTGACGAAAGCTGTTCTGGATACAATGAAGGTTTGATATGGAATTGTATGGATGCATCAGTACTCGGAAACAGTAGCAGGAGTGTGTGTGAGACCCACAGACCATGCCAGGTGGACCCCTGGACCGCAGCCCCACTGACATCATTCTGCCACCCCTGAGGGTAAAAACCTCTGAGACCCAGCATTTCTGATCCAGTGAAAGAGTGGATGTTAGTCCTTTACTGACTTTTCAGTTGGTGAAACAGATTCTAAGCAGAGGACATGTTCCTGGATGTCTCATCAAGTGAACCCATTCCCTGGAGCCCCCTGCCCCTGGCATCCGTTGAGTCCCCAGTCGGTGCCAGCACCACGGGATGCACTTTCCTCCTTATTTTCCACAAGCAGATCCCGGCCACACGGCTTGTCCTCTGAACTGGAGCCAAGCTGTATAAGAAAGGAGACACGGGGGGTCCGTGCGGTACAGGGGACACTTTACTTAACCTTGTCCCCTGGATCTTAACCCTCAGACATGCTCAATCTTGAACAAATAAAAATTCTAGGACCCCCAGAGTCCAATCTGTCTACCGCTTTATCTATTTCCCTTCACAGCGAACTTCTGGAAAATATTTACTAATAATACTTTAAATATAACTTCTGGCAAATACGCTGTCACTACTCCCGCCCCTCTCTTCAGTGTCCAAATCATCAACCATGCTCGTTCCTGTGCCCCCCTCTCCTCTGAGGCTGCCCTCACCGTGGTCCCGGGGAACCTCTGCGTTGCTAAGCGGAAGGGCACATCTAAGTCCCCCAGTGCTTGGCACCGGGCACTGTTCCCACATCTCCGCGTCCAGGCACCACCCTCTCCTGGATGTCCTCACCCCTTTCCAGCTGCCTGTCCTTCCCATGGTCCTTTGCCTAATCTCCCTCCTCTGCCCAGCTTCTAAGTGTTCCGAGTTCCTCACAAGTTTGGTTTTTTTTTCTTTTTAAATCTTTTATTAATCTGCACTTTCTCCGGAGATGAATCCAGTCCTGAGGTTTTAAATACCATTTAGATGCTAGTAGCTCCCAAAGTTTCACCTCTGGGCTGGACCCCCTTCCACACACCGGACCCCGCCTACATCAGGCTTCAGAAAAGTGTTACCCGACTCCCTGCTCACAATTGTCTTTTCTCTTCTGCCATAGCTCTGGCCACAATTGTAATTAAATATTCCTTAATGATTCTTTGCTCCTGTAGCTCATATGTCAAATTTTACTTGCCCAAGTTCTTTTTAGCATTTCTGAGAGACTATTTTGTCAGGCACTAAAAAAGGAAGTAGGAAATATATCAGAAGGGCCTAAGCTGTCATATATCTCAGTAAAATAATTTCATATTGCAGGATTTTTTTTTTAAAGAGGCAGGGGAGTTAGCAGCTGAAGGCAAAAGGGAAGAACGACATTTGGTAACGACAGACACCATTTGTGGGCCACTTACCAGATGTCAGGCTTGGTTCTAGTATTAACTCTTCCACTCCTCACAACAGCCCTGCGAAGTAAATCCTGTTAGCATCCCTAATTTACAGATAAAGCATGGAGAAGTCAAGGAGTTTGCCCAAGACCAGGCAGCAAACCAGAGAACCAGGATTTAAATCTGGGTAGTTGGATTCCAGCATCTGTGCTCTTAACCAGAATGCTTCACTGCTCCTCCAGAAGAGTGTTTCTTATTTCAGATCATTGCTCTCTAGCTTTTCTAAGTTCTTCCGAGAGTCCCCAATCTTGGCTACCCAACCTCTTCCGCCATCTTCCTTTTCCGCAGCCACCAATTAAATGATTAGAAACCTTGACCTCTGTGCGTCTCTGTACCATCCCCATAGACTAAGTCATCACCAGTACAACCTCCAGACTCAGGCCTTCCCCCTGGGGCTGGTGCTGACTCACGAAACTGCCCGCATGGTTTCCTAAGGCACTCTCTTAGTCACTTACCCACGTGTCTGTCTCCTGGGCTAACTACAAACTCCCTGAGGACAGAGATATTGATCTTCTAGACACTGCTGAATCCTCTGAAGTGGCACTTGGTACTCGATCATGAAAAAGAAATTATCTAATTAATTAATTGACTCACTAATTAATGGCATACTGGAGCACACCTAGGTTCTGAATTTGGCTACCATTTTTAGAGGGGGCCTAAAGTATGGCCTTGAATAGTTCTCAAACACTTTAAATAATAGAAAGAAAAATGAAAGCATTTTCAAACAATGCCTCTTCAAATCGAAGTCAAAAATATTGTGAATTTAGTTAGCACTGAAAACTCGCCAAGGCATGTCGTAACATTACTTTGTCTCCTAAACATACAACTTGTGGTTTGTGTCAATACCGGCAGGCTTCAATATGCTTGCTGCCAACTGGGACAGCAACATACTTTCCTGTTTACAATAATTTAGTCCGTGAGAACATTTACTGAGTCCTTTATTTGCATAACTTCAAAGGTGGCTGTTTGCTTAAGATTACACAGTATTAATAAGAACTTTAAATGGTAATTTAGTTTAATTGAAGTCAGATTCTCCTACAGAAAACAAAATCAAGTAACCTCTCAAAACAGACTGGCATCCTATTGACTTCAAATTTGCATTCACATTTTTGGTTTTCTAGTACTTCAGAAATATCGTAGCTATGAAACGAACTATACAATCATTAATTGTAGCACTATTAGTTTCTCTTTTTAATTTGCAAGCACACCTAAATAACTTTTTAATATATACCCACGTATTACATTTTGTAGGCAAACAAGAAGACTGCGTGATGCTGAACAAGAAAAAGATCGAACATTGCTTAAGACCATCATAAAAGTTTGGAAAGAGATGAAATCCCTTCGAGAGTTCCAGAGGTTTACAAATACACCCCTGAAACTTGTTTTGAGAAGGTAGGCTTTTTTCAAAAACTGTTCTAGTGGGTTTTATCATGCACAGAGGAAAACGTACAAAACATAGATGCAAGTTTCTAAATAATTTAAAAAAAAATAATTACAAATGAATAACCATGTAGCCACTCCCCAAGTTAAGAACTAGAGCACTGCCAGTGTCTGAGCAGCCCCATGTCCTCCCCGCCAACTACACTCTCCTCCATCCCAGAAGTAAGCATTCTCTGGACTTCTGTGATCAGTGTTTTCCTCACCTTTATTTATAGCTTTGCCATCTCTGTATAATCCCTAAAAACATATAGTCTAGATTGCCTGTATCTGACTTGTCCATTAGTGAAAGTATATTGCATGGATGGTTTAGTGAGTTTGTATGCTTCAGTGAATACACAACGTTTCTTGTCTTCAGTACCGTTTGAGATTCATCCACTTTATGGCACATGGCTGTACTTTATTTCCTTTGCTTTATAACGCTTCATTACATGAATATAACAAAATTGGTCCATTTTACTGTTGAACATTTGAACTGATTCATTTATCAACAGCACAGAAGTGTTATAGACAGACTTCTGTTGCCGGTGGATGTAATCGGAGTCCAGGTTCTTGTCCCGTCCCAGAAAGAATTCAGAGACAAGACGCAGTGGTGAAGAAAGCAAAGTGGGGATTTGTTAAGGGATGGATAGTACACTCTCAAGGGGAGGGAGGACAGGCTCAGGTGAGCGGCTGCCCTGAGTTTCTTTGGCAAGTTGTTTACATAGAGTGTAAAAAATGAATGGGCGGAATATTCATTAGGGAGGGGTCACATTCCCTGATTTATCCCAACTCCACCTTCCCAAAGGGAGGAGGGATTCTTTCTTTATTTAGTCTGGATCAGAAGTGCCATGATGGGTACTTCCAATCTGCAAGGCTAATTTTATTGAAATAAGGGCATAATGAGCAAAAGGTTATATTCGGACACTGGAGTGTCCTGCCTTTTCCCACGTTTCTTTGTCAGCCTTCAGGACACTTGTCACCCAAAAGGTGTGACCGCTTATCAGCCCAGAGGTTCCTGCTTCTCCTTGTTTGCTCAGGGACCCCTGCTGCTTACATGACGCATGGTTTCCTGCATTTGGCCCGGGCCCCTCCTTTCTGCCCAGTTCCTGCCATTTGGCCTGTGTCCCCTTTTTCTGCTCATATGTAGATGTCTGCCTGCTCTAACACTTCTAGAGACATGTTTATACATGTCTTTTAGGGTACACGTATCTATGAAATTCAGAAATACACCTGGACGTGGAATCGTTGAGTCTTGGTGGATACACTTCTCCAAATACTTACATGCTGATTGCACACACTTTCCCAGGGTGACTGTGCTGACTCGCACTTTGACCAGCGCTCCCTGGGTCTGTGTCAGCTGCGTCACCCACATCCCTGGTCTTGTCTAGCATAACATTGTGCCAATCTGATGACCTGTCTTAAACTGTATTTCCCGTGCATGAAATGGCCGCTTTGAATTCCTCTTTTATGAGGTGTCTGCTGAAGGCTTTTGCCGATTTTTGAACTGAATTGTTTGTCTTTTTATCTTTTCTATAATTTGTGGGAGTTTGGTGTATATCCTGGAGGTTGGACCCCTGTCAGTGACATGTGTAGCAGAAGCTTCTGTGGTTGTCTTTTTAGTAGTTTGCTGCTTTGTTTGGTTTGGTTTGGTGGAGAGAGGTACTGGGAATTAAATGCAGGACCCCGTGCATGTAGGCACACACTCTACCACTGAGCTGTACTCTTCCCCATTGTTGCTTTTTGAAGAATAGTAATTCTCAATTTTAAAGAAATAGAAGGTTTTCGTCTTTTATGATGGTGCTTCTTGTATGTTGCTGGAGAATCCTTCCCCTGAGTCAAGCAGACATACTAGTATACTGTCTCCTATAATCTTTATAGTTTTATCTGTCAAATTCATCTTTAATCCATTTGGATTTGATCTTCACGTACGGTGTGGAGAAAGTATGCTTTGAGAGTCTGTATGCTGCCTAACCGGCTAGACTCCCATACGTGATTAAGAGCACAGTTCTCCCAGCAAAACCGTGCTCTGCAAACTAACTCAAGAGCATCTCTGGTGCGGGTCTGGTCCCTCCCTGTCTGTTTCATCTGAATAAGCGTGGTGCCCGGACAGCTACCTGAAAGTGCCAAATGCGGGCAACCATCTGATACTTTGCTTTGAAAACAGTCAGGCTTTAGCCAAAGATAGCCGCAAATTGTGATTTTTGGGGATTGCAATTATCATAAAACTGAGAAAACATTCTACAGCTTCCAGAACAAATACAAGACTCTATTTTCCGAGGGAGGGGCCTTGCCACCATGGGCTATCTGATCCCAGATGGTGCACCTGCCGCTTAGTGTCTGCCCAATTAACAAAAAGCATGTAGTATAAAATAACAACAAATTCAAACAGTCTGCCCACAGAAACCATGGATGTCCCCTAGAAATTCCAGTGTGTTTCGGCTTCCAAATTCCATCTTCCAGGCCACCCCTCCCATCCAGAAGCAGAACATGAATACTTACGAGATTGTTTTCACCTTCCTTACTTAAGTTTAGGATAAACAAAAATGTATAGAAAATTTACCTTTAAAGTCCCCTCTAGGTTGCAAACTCCTTTTTTGTGATACTTCCCATCGCTTCGCCCCATAAGTAGCTGTCTCCTGAATTCTTGTGGAGGGCCTTTTTTTCACACTCTTGATTCATCCAACTACCTTATTATATGGCATAATTTTTTTTCTGCAAAAATATTTAAATTTCAACTAGCTTATTCATGCCTCTGATTAACAAGGAGAAAAGCAGATGGTTCCCTATATATCAGAACCTAATTTGGAGGCCAGATTTCCCTGATGTTTATACATTTCATGTGCCACTGTGTTTCCAAAATGATTCTTCAGAAACCTAGAGATCTTTAAGAGTCTTTCCCTGGGGGGCTGTTAATTGCTAACCCACCAGGTCACACATGTACAGAAGCAAACAATGGTCAGCTCTGGGCACTTGACAAAGTTTCTCTAAAGAAGAGGAGGAACGTCAGGGGCGTAGAGCCTGTGGGCCAGACCACACTGATTGCATTAGGAGATCAGCACAGAGGATGGGTTGGAACACCTCTGACGCTCCAGGTGAGATGTGCTGGGTACCACGCTTGCCCTCTGTACTCCTGGGGAGTCACTCTGCCCATCAACATATAAAAGGCTCTGCAAAGCCCTTTAAAAGCAACAGGGAAACCCATATTTGTTCAGCCTCGTGTTGATTTGGCCACAGCACCTTTTTTTGTAGGGCATCTCACAGGACCAACATTTCTACAGAACACACTGTGGGAGATGCTGCTTTGGGTTGGGCTGAACTCTCCATGGACTGTCAGCAGAATCAACAAAGAAAAGCTCAAATCATCAATCCAAAGTCAAAAAAAGTGGTTTCAGGGACTCAGTAGCGACATAATGAAGTGGTTCCTCAGGGACTTGAAGACTTGACAAAATAACTCCCATGAAACTGCTACCCCTGCGGGCTGAGAATTCACTGTGTCAGTGTGCCGTCTGGATGTTTAACTCAGCGCAGCATTGTTGCTTAGTGGTAAATAGACTGGGCTCGTATTCCAGCTCTTCCACTCACCTACTGTGTGATCTTGGGCAAGTTACTTAACCTCTCTGTGCCGCAGTCGCCTCATGTATAAAATGCTGATGGGAATAGTACCTGCCGCACGGGGCTATGAGCTAACCTGTGCAAAGCTTTTAGGAGAGCACCTGCCACAGAGCAAGCCCACACAGGTACCTGCTGTTACTATTACTCTATCCCTTCATTTCAAGAAAGAAAAAAGGCTCCGTAAATTATTTTACAGGGAGAAAGTTGACCAGAAAGCAGATGAAGAAGCATATGAAGCAGAAATTCAAGCCGAAATAAGGGAATTGTTGGAAGAGCACACGGAAGATTACGAACAGAAGATGGAGGAATACAGAACCGCGCATCAGCAGTGGAAAGCCTGGAAGAAAGCTCAAGTCTGTAAACAGTCCCTCAGCTTTGAACAGAGCTGCCCCTGGGGACAGAAGGGGCTGGGAGGGTGCCCCTTTAGACGGGAGGAGGGAAACTGAGCAGCAGGCTGGGATCCCCCACTGGCTCTGCTCTGTCTCCCTCCTGGCCCCCTCGCTAGGGGATGAAAGGATGAGAGAATGCACTTGTTTCAAAAGCCACCCAGCCAGCTGGTACCAGAGCCAGCTCTCTCCTAAGCCAGTTCTCTGCATCATTCTGTGGCTGAGGGAGCAAACAAGTAACAAGGTAATAACTGCTCAGATATGTGTCAAGCGCTGTGCTAAGTACTGTATATGCCTTACCCTATTGGCTGTAGGGTATTGATGCTTCTGGTTTCCCTTAGAAAATTATACAACTTTGTACACATGACCGTGCAAAACGTAACCCAGTGGCAGTAAGCAATAGATCAGGGTGAACATCAGTGTCTGTTGTGCTCACAAGCCTTACTTTAATTTCAGGATGTGTCCTTGGTCTTCAGAGCTGATACAAATGATCACTAAATAGCTGACATTTTTAAAACTCTTTCTAGGGGCCAGGCACTGTGATAAGTGCTTTACAGGCATTACTTCATTTCAACAGCCCTGGGAAAAAAATTTCCTGTGGTTGTCCCCACTTTGTAGATGAGAAAACTGAGGCATGGAAAGGTTGAATGGCTTAGCGAGCTGCCTGAGTGCACATGGCTGGTTGAGGTGGAGCTGGGTTTACATTCAGGTCTAGTAGATTCTGAAGACCGTGCTTTTCAAAGAAACGCCAGAATTCCTGTTTGACATAAGGCTGCCTCTTACCCAACAGAGGGCCAAGAAAAAGAAAAAGAAACAAGCAGTTGAGGAACATCCCGATGAGGAGATGGAGGAGCCAGATCCCGGGGAGACTCCTGTGAAACCTCTCCCTCCAGAGCCCACGGATCGGGCTGCCATAGAGCAGCAGGTGAGGGAGAGAGCCGCCCGGAGCCGGAGGAGGCCTGGGGAGCCCACGCTGGTCCCGGAGTTGAGCCTGGCGGGGAGCGTGACGCCCAACGACCAGTGCCCCAGGTGAGCAGATGCTCCGACCTTAAATGAGGTTGACGTGTGATGCACACGCCATACGGAGCGCATGGTGTCTCCTGACTGACGTGGGATGGTCGTAGAATCCTGCATTCTCTGTAGATATGGATTAGGTTGGACCTTATGAAATTGTGGGTATTTGTCCAGATTTTGGTGATTTCATGTGGTTCACCTACCCAATGCCTCCCCACTGGCCACTCAGGAGCGCAGTACCCAAAGCTGCCTGTAGAAGGTGCTCTGCACAGTGCCTGCCAGAATGGCTTCTGACTTGGAGCCTTTATCTGCAACCTCTGTGCGGCTGTTCTGTCTCCTGCTGGCACGTGCGCCCTCCGCGCACAGACACCCAGGGCTCTCCAGCAGCAACACAGGCCAGCTTCTTCTCTCTCTGAGGGCCTTGGAGAGCCTCCCAAAGGGATTGTAGGTATTGTGATTGAGCTAGGCCATCTGAAGCGGTCCTGTCCAGATTTGGTAGAAATTCATTTCTAGTCATTCATATGTGACGTCTAAGAGCTATCTAGCATACGTAAATCTATACACATAGTAAGTTCATAAACACATGTGTATGTTCATCCTCTTTTTAAAAATTTATAGTTTAATAAAAATATTTTTATTTTTTATGGTGAAATACATAATAAAAAGGTTTTTAAATTTCCCATGTATTTCCTCCCTACACACTACAGAGATGGCTCTCAAAGTGTAACCCCAGAAGCAGCAGCGTTAGCAGCACTGGAGAACATGTTAGGAATGCAGATCCCCAGGTTCCGCTGAGACCTGCTGGATCAGAAGTCCTAGTGTAGGGGCCAGAAAACTGTTTTCATAAGGTTGCCAGTTGATTCTGATGCATGTGAAAGCGTACTGATATCTATTAATGGAAATCCACTGAAATAATCGATACCACCAGAGACCAGGCTCAGTGCTCCAGTAACAGAGGACCTGTCCTGGACACAGGGAGCACCTCAGACTGGAATCATCAGTATTCCACTGTAGAAAGTGAACCTTCAGCTGAGTCAGCGAGCCTCAGCGATAACTAGGATTCAGGAATTAACTAGGATGTCATTTTAAGGCTCCCATAACCTTCTTAGTTTCAAGCTTCTGTTAACATGCTAGTAACTTACTCTTAAATTGTGGCTTCTTGTGCATTTTCATGTGTCCCCTCAACTTCACAGCATTCAGATGCTATATATAAACTATTCCCCAGCACTCAATTAGCTACTTTCAAGCCACAAATACTATACCATCTAACTAGACTGTGTGATTACACGCATGCTTTTTAAAGGGAAAACTTAGGTTTGGCTTGACAGTCTTTTATGGTGAGTCCCATTTTGACCGAGAAGGTGTACCTCAGTCTGAAGTTCCTGAATTTTCACTGGGTTTGGGGACTATAAATCAGGTTACCCCAAGCCAATGATTATAATCCACCCTCTTCATCAGACCGTCAGGTAAGGGGGCCACACAGAAAAAGGGGGTGTTTAGGTTTGATTGTAGCATGAAGTTACTGGGAATAAGGCTTAAAACAACTCTGAGTAGAGTGTGTGAGTGTCTTGGAAACTTGTTGAGATTGACGTTAAATGTCTTTCATAGAAAAAAAATACTCAAATCATTTGAGCAATGTCATGTCTAGGATGGGCCTAAATTGCAGAGACGTAAACAGTTACAAGAACCACCCAATTTAAGGAGTACAGGATTTCTATTTGGAATGATGGAAACATTCTAGAGAAAGGTAGTGGTGATGGTTGCACAACACTGTGAATGTGCTTAATGCCACTGGATGGGATGCTTAAAAAAGCTTAAACGATAAACATTATGTTGTGTATATGTCATCGTAATATATATAAAAAAAAAGCTACCACCCCCAAAAGCCTGAGTGGGTTTTGGATTTTTATGCTCTAACTTTTTCGTTTCCTTAACAAGCTTGAGTTGCTGTTGATTTAAGCAGTAACTGGTGTTTTGCGTGGGCGTCTCTGCAAATATCTACAATGAAATTAAAGACCGCTGTTGAAGGTTTTGATTTTTTTTAACTTCCTGGCTATAAGAATGATATGCTTGCCAGGATACCGTCTAACTTCTATTGGGGCTCAAGTGACTTTTAAAAACAAGGAAAATTTGGGAGGAGGGTATAGCTCAGTGGTAGAGCACATGCTTAGTATGCATGAGGTCCTGGGTTCAATTCCCACTACCTCCATCAAAAATAACTAAACAAATAATTATCTCCCCCCAAATTAAAAACAAATGGAATCAAAAATAAGCCAGTGAGCAGTGACTCACCATCGGAAAGTGTTCAGAAAAAGCTCAAGTCTTGGGAAAGGAGCCTTGACCCAACTGCTGCAATGCGCTGTTGTATTTTTAGGATAAAGCACCCTATGCAAACGTAAGTCACTGCCAGCCCTAGAGTCTGGATTCACTCCATTTAACAAATAATGTAATTCTGTTTACTTAAAACGTTGGGATGCAAACCTAAGGCTTGTTTGAACAAAACGAAGGAGGCTGTAGCACAGTGATGCTCGAGCCACAGTTCTAAATCCCTGGGGCCCTGCCAGGGCCTCTTTTCTCACATCACAGTGTACTATCCTCTCTCCCCACCTCCCCTTTTTTTGGTGGCAGGGGAGGCAGTTAGGTTTACTTATTTCTTTACTTTTAGAGGAGGGACTGGGGATTGAACCTGGGACCTTGGGTATGCAAAGCATGTGCTTTACCCCTTGAGCTACGCCCTCCCCCTTGGATCACAATGTACTGTTGTATTAAGTTCTGCAAGACCCGTGACTGTCTTGGTTCAATGGAGGCTAAAGTGACTGGCAGGGTCTCCACCCATGTTCCTTATTCTGTTCAGTGCCTATTTGTCAAACTCTCACTTAACCTTGGTGCATGAATACTCACCCCACCCGTGGACCGTCTCACTTTGCAGGGGGGAGGTCTTGCGAAGGGAAGACGTCAAGAGGCGCTCGTTGTATTTGAAGGTGATCTTCAACGACAAGGAAGTGTCCAGGACTGACAGTCGGCCGCTCGGGGCAGACTTCCGTGTTCACTTTGGACAGATTTTCAATTTGCAAATAGTCAACTGGCCCGAGAGTTTAACACTGCAGGTACGTATTTTAATTATAGTCATTGTCCTAAGAAGTTTTGGTCATCACAGATGTGAGGTGGTTTTAAATCGTTTATTGGCTATGCTGGTGTCCTGATAGGTTCTCAAGGGACACCGAAGGTCAGTTTCCTCCTGGGCGTATCTTAAGGTCTTGGCAGGAGAGATCTGTTACCCACTCAGTACTGAAAGTGCTGGCAGAGTAGCTGCCACAGTGTGCAAGTGTATGTCTGTCTGGAGATGAGGGGGGGGGTAGAGGGGTCTCTGACTCATTCATGGGGGAATTTCAACATTACGCTGTACCAAGACCCTAGCATAATATTCCAGAGAAATCAGTTTCCATAATCACAGCTGGGTATGACAGGAATTGGGAGGTACAGGTGCCAGGATCCCCCCAAATAAATAGAACTCCCTACTAGCCTAAATCCCACTTATTTGTGTCTGTTTTAGTTTCCTAAGGCTGCCGTAACCAAGCACCACCAACTTGGTGCCTTAAACAGCAGGCATTTATCCTCTCACGGTTCTGGAGGCCCTGAAGTCTGAAATCAAGGTGCCACTGGGCCATGCTCCCTCCAAAACCTGCAGAGAAGCACCCTTCCTGCCTCTTCAGCTCCTGGTGGCCCCAGGCATTCCTTGGCTTGTGGTAGCATCACTGCCATCTCTGCCCCATCTCCATCTGGCCTTCCTGTGTCTCTGTGTGTCCTTTTTTGTCTCTTACAAGGACATTCTCAGTGAACTTAGGGACCCCCCCCACTCATCTCCATTTTGATACCTGGGAAGCCTCAATCTCCAAGTGAGGTCACGTTTCCTAGTTCCCGGTGCACGTGAATTTTCAGAGGACACTCTTCAAATCAACAGCGTCTTAGACTTGCTGTTCTTATGGTGAAAACTCTCTTAAGATGTTGACAGATTCTCTTCCATGACACTAATAGGCACGCTAATTAGACTTGCAAATACGTGGTGCACGTGCCTCTGTTTGCCACCCACCACCCACGCGGAAATCACTAATCCCCATCCACCGCTTGTGCAGAAACTTCTCATTCTCATCCACCACCCTTGCTGGAAATGACAACTGATCATGCCTCTTGTCCCCCACTGAGCCTAGATGTAGGTAACTTCAGAGCCCCTCTCACACTGTGGTCCAGGCTGCCACTACCTCGTGATTGTAACTGACATTGTCTGCAGATACAATTACAGCTGTATAATTATTAAAATATTTACACACTTCTCTACTGAATGGCAAATGGTTGCCATCCTGGAGCCCCAAATTGCCACCCTGGCCACATAGACCCCACTTCCAAGACCCGCTGGACCTTCCCACAATGAACCAGTTAAAGGGAGTGTCTAAACAAGGTTAACGCCTCCAGGACCCTGTTCCCTCGTATGACTGAGCTCTTCTGACTGGTTAGCACTGGGCTGTGAGTACTGGTCAACATTTTGAATCTCAACTCCTGTGTAGACCTAGGTAGCTGACCTTCTAAAACTGGTAGAGGAAGTCTGAGACAGGCTAAGATACGGGGCTCCTTTGACAGTAGAAATGCTCAGAACCAAGTTGGGATGCCAGGAAGTGGGATGGGACCGAAAGGGTCAGCCCTGAGCACCCAACGTCGCCCCCTGGCGTTGGGACTTTCCAGGGACTGAGGCTACTTTGTCCTACCCCTGTCCACCCCTGATCGGGAGGTGGTGAGGGCAGAGGGCAACCCTCATAGCACAGCGCCAGGCATCATGGCTCAAGCCAAAGTCCTTTGCTGTGCTGGTGACAGCTCTGATATCCACAAAAAGGGAAAATGTTTTCCTTGAAAAACAGAGCTAGGCTTAGTCCAGCCACTCATATGCTTTAAAACCTCATCGAATTTTTAAGAAATGTCTGTGTATGCTAGAACTTGAGAAAAACAGAACGTATTTTGCTGCTCAGCTTAATATGGGTGAGAGGAGAAAGCAAGGGCAGTTTGTTAAGGTAAAGAATGGTATGAGAAAAGGGATTGAAGTTCTGCTGAAAAGCCTGAGAATTCCCTCTGAATATCACCCATGAGAAGATGATCTCTATACATTCTTGCATGCTCCCCCCTTGATTTATAACCCTGTGTGGATACAGAGAGTGAAGTGGGGTGACTGTGGCTAAAGCTGAGAGCGGGAGCCGCCTTGCTCTGCACGGGGAAGGGGAGCTGGGACGCCCAGGTGAGTTGCAGTGGGCTTACTCGGTACCTGCTCTAAGTGCCAGGTCCACACCGACTGTCCATCCCGTCTCCTCCAGAGGCCCTGCGGTGCCTGACTGCCCAGACCACGTGGAGGATTCCTCTCCCACTGTCCTTTCAGCCAGGCTGTGTCTGAGGGGCTCTGGGATCCAGCTGACTGCGTTTCATCCCCTCACCTCTCCCTGTGATATGCACCATTATTTGTGTCACTTAACCACCATGCATCATGGACCAAAAGACACAATCCCATTTCAGATATGTTCAAATTAGAAAATCTAGTATTCTCCATACCACGAACACCTGGCCATTCTTAGCCAGAGATTCCAGCAGTGAGGAGCTGGAGGGTAGTGTGCTTCTGTTTGGATGATGAGGGGCTATGGAACATTTAAAATCTGAACACCTTTGGGAGAAAGGTCACACTCTGCTGGTCCCAAAGCACCCCACTCCCCTCCCCATCACGAACCCTCCCGCCCCGGCCCCGCACACATGCACTTAATCTACAGTTTAAAGTAAGACTTGCTGCACATGGAAAACTGTCCAAATTAAGAATAAAACTTGATGGAGAAAGTAAATAAACACAAACTCCAGAAGCCAGCGCAGGGCGTTCCTGTTGCCTGCTCTTAACAGGGAGGGATTGAGGGGGCCCAGGGTGAGTCTCACCCATTGCGCACCACAGAAATGCAATGATTTCAGCTACTCAGAGTTTGCCCCCTCCTTCGAGGTTCATCCTTAACTTCTCCTCCCCTCCTCCCCCGCAGAGGAAGAGCTGACTGAGGAAGACCGAGAGTAACATGAGAAGATAAGACAGGGGTAGAGTGAGACAGGGAGCGGCAGCCCAGCACGCGGCAGGTAGGAAGCAGAGGGCGCCCTGGAAGGAGGGCCACCCCCTCGGGCCCCTCGCCCACTGGAAAGAGTGCAAAGGATGCTAGAGAGAGAGAGAGAGAGAGAGAGAGGGCCCTGCCCTCCCGGCACGTGCCCAGCCCCCCCGTTGCTTGCTGAGAGCTCAGACCACCCTCTCCTGCTCTGGGCACTTCTCAGTGTCCTGAGTTACTGTGTAAGGAAAAACATCTTCACGTTGCACTAGTGTGCCAATATTTTATTTCATATATTTTCTAAAATATAAGATAATCCTCCTAGACTATCTCCTGCTGACTGCCTTGAATATTAGCTTGCTGGGGATGTTACCATCAGAACAGTTTTTTTTTAAGTAATGTGAAGAGTATTCTCCAAAATATTATGAAATGACTTTTTTAAACCAAAGAGCAAACCTTTATCCTATAATATTAAGAATATACTCGTAGGCATTTACCTTCGCCTTAAGAGCTGAATCATGCCATCTTTTAAAAATTGCGAACTAAGGGAGTCTTGGCTAAGTTCTTAAGCTCTCTATAAAGATTTGACAACTGATCAAATCAATGTTATAATGGTTTAGAGGCATAATTTTTTATGATTGAGTAACAGTCACAGATGAAATTAATTTAGAGGACATTGTTGACTCTCTAGGAATAATACTGTGCCATTTGGAAATTTTCCATATAATTGTAAGTTCTGAGTTAGAGAAGGTTCAAGAATTATTGGCAACCTTAGGAGGGTAAGAAAAGTCACCTTAAATGCATTTGTTTATGCCGCTGCTATCGCACTCTTAACTTTAGGATCTAACGTGTTTCAGAAGATGTTCTGAGATTCTCAGAACTGCAATGCATCAGTTGGTTCAACAACCAAGCCCTGAATGTTTGTTGCCTGACTGTGCAGAGCCAACAGACTGTCTGATACTGAGCCAGGAGTGTAGTGGAGAATTGGAAGCCACATAAAAAGAAGGGTGTACACGGCCCTGCCTCAGGGAGCTTTAAATCCAGCAAGAGATGCAAGGGAAGCAAATACAAAGAAACAGCACTCAGCGGAGTACAGAGACACAGGACCACTGCAGGGCACAGGGCTGATGGAGGTGTTTGACTTCCTGAGTGTTTTGAACCACAAGTCTCAGTGTTTCCTGGCCAGGCCTGAGATGGGAATGCCAGGGCAGCCCTACAAAGCAGAAGAAAAGTCCATAGGCTGGCACAGAAAGCTAGGAGTGGGGGATGGGTCGGGGCCTGGCAGCGGACGGGGGAGGAAGGAGTGAATTAGGGCAACATGGCAGCCTTGAAAGAAGAGATTGACAGGACTTGGTGATGCTTTAACTAGAGGGAGTAAAAAGGAAGGGAATCAAAGTTGGTCCCAAGGAAAAGTGAGATGGGACTTCACAGGATGGGAGCCGGAGCAGGGCCAGAGTCCTTCTAGAAAGGTCTTGAAAAATGTGGTTTCTGAGGTCTCTCCCAAATAAAAATGCTTGGCCTTTCACAAAGATGAAATTTGATTTGGAAACAAAAGAGCTTTGTACTGATTACCTTGACCCCTTTATCTTCACATCTATAACATCACCCCGTAGTCATCTTCTTGCTCCCCAAAAACTAGCCACGGTGTGTAAGGTCGCTGGGCGGCTTTTAAATGTGCTAGCATTATTGGTTTTTCCTTATGAATCAATGCGGTTGAGCTTTCATATTCCTGGCTTGTGGACTGAGATAGGGAAATTTTCCCTTTAACTGAGCTGGCAGGAACATGAGTTTCCCTTCCTGGAGCCTCTCCCGATTTCTCTGGCTTGTCTGCAGAATTGGACCATCACAGTGGGAAAAAGTCCTACTTGGAGAAGTGTCCTTGATAACCCTCATCTAGCTCACTGGGGTCGGGGAGCTAAAATGAAGATACCAAGAGGAGGCTCCCCTCCCAGAAGCTCAGCAGGGAGGAGAGAGAGGGAAATGAATCAGGGGTTTGAAAGGAGACCACGGTTTACTTTAGGGTGTGGTTAATTAGAGCACATCTGCCAGCCATGAGAAAAGCAGCCAGTCTAGAAAAGACTGATGACTTCGAAAATGAAAAGGAAAGTTGCTGGGAAGGGTGGGAGAGAGGAAGGAGAGAGGGTGGGATCAAGCTGTGTTGAGAATGTCCTCTAAGTTGGGAGTGATAACACAGGGGAGGGGTGGAAGGCAGCTGGGAGGGGGTTCACCTCAGATGCGATGCCCATGGTCTTTCCAGTGAAAGAAGGGAGTCTGTGGACCCAAGAGGAAAAAAGGTTGGATTCCACACTGAGGGGAAGCGGGGAGGGACCTCTACCAAGAGATGACTAACAGACTGGTGAACAACATCACATGCGGCCGAGATTAAACCGCAGCCACTTGTACCAAATCCAACACCACCAAGTGGAAGAGATGAAACTGCTGTGTCTTGTTTTACTTTTTTTGTTTAGGTTTTAAAATCAGAGAAATATGACTTTTAAATCATGCAATATAAACTACTTCATGATGGATTATTGTCTATCTTAACTTAATGCCCCTACGTGTTTAAGATTTGTCTTACCTATGCAATTCTAAATACTGTTAGTGTAAATTTGCACCAGATTGCTGAGTTAAAGCAAACACTCTTTCAAATGCAGGGGAAGTAACAGTAATTTCATAAATGGTCCCAATTTGGTAGCAGTTGATCTAATTGCTATTCTGAATTCACTGCTGCTTTGCTTTACAAAACAGGAATTTTTGAACAGTTGAACATAAATCAAACCATATTTCCTGTCTTGTTTCTTCATTAACATTACACTTACAAACACACTCATTTTGCTTCAAGCAGTGCTTTTCAATGGAGATAATGTTGCCCCCAGGGGACATCTGGCAATGTCTAAAGACATTTTAATTATCACACGTGGTGAGTTGCTGCTGGCACCGCTAATGCAACTGAGGCCAGGAATGCTGCTAAACATCCTACGGTGTGCAGGACAGCTGACCACAACGAAGAACTGTTCAGCCCAAAATGTCTGAGAACTGCTGACTTAGAAAGAAACCAAAAATTAAACTGAATTGTACAGAAAGTCATTTACAGATACCTATTTAAAGCCCAGAATGCCCATTTTCTGATTTTTAAAACTAGCATTTCACCCTAGCATTAAATTGAGCTGCTATTTTAAAAAATGAGGGTGTCTCAGAAAGACAGATCTTACCAGTTAAAGTTTAATTTAAATAAAAGAAATTCTTATTTCACGAAGCTTACGAAAATCAATTGGCTGCCTTAAAAGAGTAGGGTGAAAAGTTAGGGAAATTTTTGGATTTTTTGGCTTTCTGGGATGGAATCTATTTTTCTTTATTAGAAAAACTTTGACAATTATCTGCTAGACAGTAGCCCCAGTTGGCAAACTCTCCATTCCCCCAGAGTTTATCGTCGCCTCTGTCCTACCGACTCAGCACCGAAAATCTCCATTCAGTACCTCATCTGACTCTAGGTATGAGTGTGATTGCAGAGACTAGGAACACAGCCCCCTCCACTGACATCTACCAGAAATGCCCCTTATGTAATAGCTGCATGTTCTCTTGGCCACTTTTAACCATGGTGACCAGCACAGAGCGCATCCACAAGAATTAAAAACCAAACAGAAGCTCAGAAGCACCTCTTAAGGTCCTTCCACAATAAAATAGTTGATAGACGACTGAAGTCTAGGAGGGATGTCTTTGCAAAGCAACTGGGATCATGTAATATAGAAACTTTGTCTTGTGCAGCTGAGCAAACACTTGAGTCTTCTATTATGGAAAGGGATGTAGGTATCTGAAAAATACTTGGATTTGTTCCTATTTTCAGATATGTTTTACACCCTGATTTAGCTGCCCTGGCTGTTGGGCTGCTTTGGAATTCTATAGTCATCAGAGTAGTTAAGAGAGACACAAATTCAGGAAAGATTTAACAACATACTAAATACTGTATTATGTCACCTTCTGAAGCATTTTACCAGCCTTAAACGGTATTTTCTGACTGGTGATTCCCTTAACTTGAAGTTATATCAGGATTTTATTAGCTCCTGATGTTTTTAAAGCATTTAAGCCTTATTATAGTTCATTTTTCACCTCCCGTACCTTTGCGTGCCCAGAAACATACAAGAGGGTGATGTAATTACAAGTATGGAATATGCCATAGAATTCTGGGCTCACTATTCTGTTCCGTTGATATCTGTGTCTATTTCGGTGCCAGCACCATACTGTTCTGGTTATTGTAGCTTTGCAGTACAGTCTGTAGTCAAGGATTGTTTTGGCTTTTCAGGGTTTTTTTGTGTTTCTATACAAATTTTTAATTCTTTGTTCTAGTTCTGTGAAAAAAAATGCCATTGGTATTTTGATGTGGATAGCATCGAATCTGTAGATTGCTTTGGGCAGTATGGTTATTTTAACAGTATTAATTCTTCCAGTCCAAGAACACAGTATATCTTCCCATCTGTTTGTGTCACCATCAGTTTCTTGCATGAGTGTCTTGGAGTTTTCTGAGCACAGGCATTTTATCTCAAAGTGTATGAGTTTTGAATGAAACAGTTGTAGATTCAGATCCCAGCTTTGTGACCAGGGAGGTCACATGCATCAACTAGAATTGCTGAGCCTGTTATCTCGCCTAATCTTTACCACAAACCATCAGATTCTGGTTAAGATTAAACGTGATAACAGACCTAAAAGCCTCTGATGGCCTCATACAAAGGAATATCTCAATGAATTAAAATTGGGGGGAAAGTACAAAAATTTCTAAAGGAAAAAATGTCAGGATGAAACGTCATGCCAGTGAGTCCATAATTTAACAGGTCACACCAAGCTCTCCTGTGCAATAAATGACCACCTGATGCATGTTCTTTAGGCTCCATGATATTCTAAAACTGCAGGCTCTTATGAGAGATTGGGATAAGCAAAAAAAAAAAAAAAAAGCACTTCTTTTAGAGTTCTGAACCAATAAAAATATAGTGAAAAAGTGTCAAAAATGTAAAAAAGGGGGTCACTATAAGTTAACAGAGGTTTGAGGGACATACCGGTCATTTGGAATGTATGGAATACATTTTGATCTTGATCAAAGTACAATAATTTTTTGAGACTCTGAAGAATATCTGAAACTTACGATATTTGATGTTATTAAGGAATTGCTGTGAAAACAGTATTGGCAATTCTGTTTTTTTGTATCATTCTCTTTTAGTGATACATATTGAAATAGTTACAGATGAAATGATGTCTAGGTTCAGAATATTGGTGGAGAGTCAAGTTGTTGAGACTATAGATAAAACCAGATTGGCTCTAAATTAGTGGTAGTTGAAGATAGGTGATGGGTTCATGGTATATTATTCTTCCAAAATTACATATATTTGAAATGTTCCCTAAATGATCTTTCTACTATAGATTAAAATATTACCTTGTTTACTGGTAAAGGTGAATTTGGAGAGTGCGGCTTAAACGTACCACTCCTGGGCTTCTTGCTGAACTTCGGAATTAGGCGGAGGTAAGCCCTGAACAGTCGCAGGTGTCTTGGTGCACTCAGCCTGTGAGACTAGCTCACGGTGGTACTAAGTCTGGGGTCCTGAGTCCAATTCCTATGCGGTTTCTGCCTTTGTCTTTGCCCCAGCAGCATCTCCAAACTCGGTCAGCCATCTTGCAAATGTGAGCTCGTGGGTACCAGGGAGACGAGGCCAGGATAGCAGCCCAGTACAAATTCACCTTCACCCTCATCCTTGGAAAAGAACTCATATCATGTGCCCTGTGAAGGAGGAAGGGTGGAGGGGAGCTGTCGTGTCATCTTGGTGCATTCAGGTGGTAAATGGAAAGTATTCGTCAGAGGGGGACTCTACTGCATAAAAGAAAAATAGGAAGATTTAATTCATAGAAATTGTAAAAGTCAAATCAGCATTTTAGAGAAATGTGTGCCAGCCAGAAAGACCTCATGGAGAGAAAGAGTAAAGCACAGGAAAACAGCCAGCAGAGCCGTGGAATGTTTTATCTTCTTACCGCAAAGGTGAAACGAACCACAGATACAAGGGAGACTTGATCAAACGGAGCAGAGGGTCCTACTGAGGCCGCATCGTGTCTCCACAATCTGCGGCTGCCAGGCAACGGGTCCTCCATCTCGCGGTGATGGCACTGTAACGAGACACCGCGGTAATTAGCGTCAGAGCTACAGGTGGGCTAGTTGGCTCCGTCGTGGGAGAAGGCCTGAGCCGGAGCTGGATGGGGTTGCAGCAACTAACAAATAAAGTGAAATCTTGCAGGAAAGAGTTTGAGAGATTTACCGAAGAGCAGATTTGAACCTGATGCCCTGGAGTACTTCCTACCGCCGTGGAGACTGGTGCAGGCAGTAAACCTTCTAGTGGCATGTCTGTATTGTCTCCCTTTTCCCCCTGATGGCCTTTCTCTCTGAAGTAACTTGAACCAGGAAAAAAAGGAAGCCCATTCTCCAAACTAATGTGTATTGGCTTGAAATGAGAATAATTGTATTAGCCTGATAATTTGATTAAGCTCTCTACCCCAGGAGATTAGGCCAGGCAAGAGGACAGGATGTCCAAAACTTGACCATAAGTAGGGTATAATCTGTCTTCTGTGGGAACCACAGCAACACAACTCAGCTTTCCACTCTGAGATGGTGCTCTGGACTGGAACAGTGACCAGACCGGCACAGCACAAATGGACTGATTATCTAGGAGTGATCACCCTTTATTACCATTTTTCTTTGGCCGTTTCTCTTCCTCAATCTCAGGTATATGAAACAGTTGGACACAGTGGTGCCACCTTGCTAGCAGAAGTGTTTCTACCTATTCCTGAAACTACTGTTGTCACTGGAAGGGCTCCCATCGAAGAAGTGGAGTTTAGCAGTAACCAGCACGTGACACTGGACCACGAGGGAGTCGGAAGTGGTAAGGAAAGCCTCAGTGGCTCACCGTTTCACAGTCACATATGAATGTTTCTTTTTTTTTTTTTCCCACTTCTCAGACAACCAGACAATTGTAAGATTTTTATCAGAAATTTAAATTAAAACAATAATCATACATAATTTTTTTGCAAGGTAATTTGTTATGTACTATGTTTGGCCAGTAAATTCATACAACTATACAAGTGTAAAGTAGTTTGGCTATGTGAATTAAAAGTCTTTAGATTGCCTTTGACACCTTAATTCAACTTCTGGGAAAGTAATTTGAAATGACAAAACTTTGTGCATAAAAATATGTACATCACAGTATTATCTGTAAGGCTTTCAAGTTTGAAATAACATAATTATAATAGATTATTAAATAATAGTCTCTCTTGTCTCCTTTTAGAATTGTGACTGGATATGTGATGGTCTGTCTCACTCTGTCCACCATGTTTCTTAATCTCTCTTTAATATACTTGACATCTTTTTCTTTCACTGCTACATTCTTTGTAATTTCTTTAAATCTGTCTTCCAAGTCATGGATTCACTCTTTGCGTCCAGTCATGGAAACTCATCATTGCATTTCTCATTTCCATGATTGTATTTCTCACCTCTAGAAATTCTATTTAGTTCTTTTATAATCATCCAGTCAGTTCTGATAATGTTTTGTCCTTTTCTCACACTCTCAATCATTTCTTTTATTCATCCATTAATTCATTTATTTTTAAACACATAAAAATATTTTTCAGTTTTACAGTCTGTACCTGATCATTCCAATACCTGTCTGCTTGCCTGATTCTAATTCTGTTTCCTCATGTGGCTGATGATTGTTTATTGTGAGTGCACACCCGGAACTTTGCAAGAATTCAGACTCCCAAGTCCAATCACTGATCTAAAAGTCTGAAGACCTAGGCTTTTAGTTCCAGCTCTGGTACTGACAAACTGCATGACCCCAGTAATCTCGTAACCTCTTTGAATATCATCTCCCTCATTCATAAAATGGATCTAGTAATACCTCTCTTAGTGTCTTATAGGGTTATTTTAAGTATCAAGATGGAGTGTTCAGCCATCTACAAAACAGAAACAGCCTCACAGACACAGTAAACAATCTTATGGTTACTGGAGTAAAGGGGGTGAAAAGAGACAAATTTGGGAGTTTGAGATTTGCAAATATTAGCTATATATTTAATAGATAGAAAACAAATTTCTTCTTTTAGCACAGGGAACTGTATTCAATATCTTGTAATAACCTTTAACGAAAAAGAATATGAAAACAAATGTATGTATGTGTATGTATGGCTGCGACACTGTGCTGTACACCAGAAACTGACACATTGTAACTGACTACACTTCAATTTTTAAAAAATGAAGTGTTCAGTATGAGGAAAAGATCTTGAAAAGATGCTATTACAGGGTTAGCAGTGACACTGTTTTGTGTGAATAATGTTAACTGGAACTCTAGAGGATGAAGCTGCTATATGTTGTGCTTGAAAACCTTTTCTTTGTTTACTTGAGTAAATGTCCTGCTCCAAAACCTTTCGTCATTAATTTCTGATCAGTGGGGCCAAATCCGTGAGGCTTTGCTGTAGTCGTGACAGCCCAGCAGCAGAGCCGTTGAGCGGTCAGTGTCTGCCCGGCCCTGTCTGAGCCTTTGCAGGTTCACCTCCCCCCCACTTAGGGCATCTGCCCTTGTTCCTTCTGCTGAGGATGCTTGTTCTCAAGACCCCGACGTGCCTCACTTCCTCACTGTCTTCAGGGCCTTATTCAAAAGTGACCTCTCACGGAGCCTTCCCTGGCCACCCCACCTGCAAGTTCAGCCGCACCCCAGCACACATGTTCTATACCCTTCCTGCATTTGTTTCTCTTGTACTTATCACCCTCTAGCATACTGCTCATTTCTCTTATTTATCTTGTTTGTAACTTGTCTCCCCTGCTTGAATGCAAACTCATGAGACAGGGATTCCTGTTGGTTTTGTTTCCTTTTTCGTTTTGCTTTGTTTTGTTTCTCTTTTGGTGGGGGAGGGAGCTAATTAGGTTTATTTATTTTTGGACGAGGTACTGGGGATGGAACCCAGGACCTCACGCATGCTAAGCACACACTTTACCACTTGAGCTATACCCTCCCCCCAGTTTTGTTTCTTTACTCCTGTCTTCAGTGACTAGAGTGATGCCTGGTGTGAAGTAGGAGCTCAAATAAGCATCTACTAAATGAATGAATGAATGAATGAATGAATGAATGAATGAATAATATCTTCACCATAATCCTTTAAAGGGTGCACTACTATTATCCCTATTTTATGCATAAAGAAACTAAGGTTCAGAGAAGCTAAGTAATTTGTCTGCAGTCACACAGCTGTTAAGTGGCAGGGCCAGAATATATACACAAATGGTCCCACTCCAGTGTTTATCATTCATCATGATGTCTCCACTCTGTTGTCAGAGAGAGAGCCACGCAGTCAGCTGTGAGCGCCACCACCTGAAGAAGTTCAGTGATGTTACTGGAGTTGTGTGTTCCATCCCCGCCCCTCCACCCACACATTCCCTTTGTCTGCCGTCTGCTTTCTCACCAGTGCGGGCTCACTCCCTCTTCCTAACCAACATCCTGTATAATTTGGTGTTTCCCTAGGAGTACCCTTCTCATTTGAAGCTGACGGCAGTAATCAGCTGACTCTAATGACCTCGGGGAGAGTGTCCAACAGCGTGGCATGGGCCATTGGAGAAAATGGGATTCCTCTAATTCCCCCACTGTCACAGCAGAACATTGGATTTAGGAGGTAATGTGTGGCTAGAATAAACTGGTGAGTGGTGTCAGCGTTGGCGTTAACGCTATTCAGTGGGGAAAAAATGCTTGCAATATCACATTCTTTCCTTTTATTGTCATGTGCCAGCATTTTCAGGGTTTTTTTTTAATTGTTCTTAAGGTAAAAAAGTAAAATATTAATATCCTAACAAATACTGATGTTTATCAGCGTCAGATACAGTGACGAGCACTTTATTTCATCTTCGCCGAGGAGTCTGTGCTGTATTCCTTCCCCCATTTCACAGATGGGGATAGCGCACGGCACACTTGTATGTCTGGTCCTCAGCAAAGCTTCACTGTGAGTGATGTTGGTGTGAAAACTTCTGGTTATATGAACGCCCCTATTCTCAGTCCCCTTCCTTGATGGCTAGCCCTAGGTTTCTGCTCGGAACAGCAGAAAGGGGCTCGGGGCCTCAGCAGTTCACCCCAGGCGGGCCCCGCTCTCGGCAGTTGATCTGTCCAGACTGTGGAGCCAGGTGGCGTGGGTTCGAGTCTTGCTTCTGTCCTTCCCCAATAGGTGTGTCTTGAGTGGACCATCCTACCATTGCAGGCTCAGTTGTCTCCATAAAATAAAAGGACTTACCTCAATCATCAAGAAGACACTGTCATTTTCAACACGTGGAAAACCCAAATGGGGCTTATTTTGTTCCCTTTACTCCCTCTCCAACCAAATGCAAACACCCGTGTCCATGTGATAAAAACAGCAAGGACCTTCTCAGCCAGGAGACTGGCCGCGTTTCCAGTGGAGGCGTGTTTATGCCTGTGAGTGTAAGCCTTTTGCATTCATCGCATTGAGTTGCACGCTGGGGAAATTTGCTGGGGATTAAAGCTTCAGCTCCTCAGGAGAGGAGGAAGAACGGCGTGAGTGACAGGAGATGCAGCACTGTTCGTAAAGCCCGGCCCGGCCGTGGTGACCACCCTGGCCCCTCAGAATTCAGTCGTGTCCAAAGTTGGTGCTCACGTTAGTTGCATAAGTGTTAATTTTTTTCTCTTTTATTGTAGCCTCAGCGATAAGTGGTCCCCAGCTGTCTGGGAAGGGAGGCCTCCAAGGCGTCCTGCACCAGTTGCAGTGGCTCCTTTCCTTGGCCTGGATCCAGGAACTCGGGACACTTTCATGCACTGGGCAGAGTCGCAGGAATGGGTCACATTTGCAGTCCTTCCATTTATGCTTCTTTTTTTCCAGTTTTATTGAGATATAATTGACACATAACATTGTATACATTTAAGGTATACAACATAGTGATATTTGTACATATTGCAAAATGATTATCACAGTAAGTTTAGTTAACATCCATCACCACACAGTTACAGGCTTTTTCCCTTGTGATGAGAAATGTTAAGATCTACTGACTTAGTCATTTACAATATACAATATGGTGTTAGTAACTATGGTCACCGCGCTGTACATTAGATTCCCAGGACTTACTCATCTTAGAATTGGAAGTTCGTCCTCTTGACTCCCTTCACTCATGTCTCCACCCCGCCTCCACCTCTGGCTCCACCAATCAGTTCTCTGTTTCTATGAATTTGGTTTTTTTTAGATTCCACATGTAAGTGAGATCCTCTCACTTCGCCTAATGCCCTCAAGGTCCATCCATGTTGTTGCAAATGGCAGGATTTCCTTCTTGTATGACTGAGTAATATTCTGTTGTATATATCTACACCACATTTTCTTTATCCATTCATCTATCGATGGGCATGTAGGTTATTTCCATGTCTCGGTTATTGTGAATAGTGCTGCAGTAAACCTGGGGGTGCAGAAATCTCTTCTGGATACTGATTTTGTTTCCTTTTGATATATGCCAAGAAGTGGGATTGCTGGGTCACTCGGTAGTTTTACTTCTAATTTCTTGAGGACCCTCCGTACTGTTTTTCACGGTGGCTGTGCCCATTTGCATTCCCCCCAAGAGCACACATCCTTGTTTCCACATCCTTGCCAACACTTACTACCACTTGTCTTTTTGATGAGAGCCATTCTGATACGTGTGAGGTGACGCTTCAGTGGGGTTTGATTTGCATTTCCCTGGTGATTAGTGATGTGGAGCATACTTCATGTGTCTGTTGGCCGTTTGTATGTCTTCTTTGGAACAATGTCTGTTCAGATCCTTTGCCCATTTTTTAACTAGATTCTTTGTTTTATTGCCAGTGAGTCATATGAGCTCCTTATATGTTTTGTATATTAACCCCTTATCTGATGTGTGCTTTGAAAATATTTTCTCCCACCATTCATACTTCTTCATTTTCCTTATAATATTTAATAGCAACCAACAAGTAAAGAAAAATAGCAAAAGTCCTTCCTTATGATCAGATTTTCTCTCCTAGAGAGTAGCCTCCTTAAGCAGTGCTGTCCCTGGGATTCTGGGGTCCTGACAACAAATTGCTCTGTGATGAAGTTTGTCTCATGGAATCAACTTTTTTTTCCCCAGTGCTTTGAAGAGAGCAGATGCCATCTCCTCTATTGGCACATCAGGACTGACAGACATGAAAAAGTTGGCCAAGTGGGCAGCAGAGTCCAAGCTCGACCCCAACGACCCCAGCAACGCTCCTTTGATGCAGCTCATCTCGGTAACGTGGCCGGAGATCTGCACACACACCGTTTCTCCACTTGGTGTGATGAGAGCAGAAACGGCTTGCTCTTTACCCACACTTTCTTTCCCACTGTGTTTTCCCACGCAATGGGGTTTAAGAACGTGAGTGCCGGGTTGAGTGACAGGCTTAAATTCTAGCTCTGTGCTCACCTGGCTGTGCAAGCACTCGTGCTTCTGAGCCCGGTGACGCCCCCACGGTGCTGCCAGGAGGAAGTGAGCTGCTGCAGGTCAGCCCTGAGCTGGGCACACGATCAGCATGCGGTCAGTGTTAGCTCTTGTTGTAATTCTTACCTCTACCATCTGTGAAAGCCGTAAAGAAAGTTTTCACTTTGCCCTTTCTCTAATCTGACCCCAGACACTCAGAGTTCCCTGCTCCAGGTCACACAGCTGGTAAGGACTCAGATCCAAGTCGAGGTGACTTCAGGGCACGTGTTCTTTCCATCCCATCTTGAAGGACTGATGGGGCAATTTAAGAAACAGGGATTTTGTTTGTTTTCTTGTTGGATAATTAATTAGATTATCATTTAGATTTCATTTAAGTATTTCTGAGATTAATTCTTTGTATCTATCATAACATTCTAAATTCTTTCTTTGGTGAATTTACAAATAAAATGTAACATTAGTCAGTAAATGATTTCTCTTGGTATCAGGTACAATTGTTTTTACTCCCAAGTTCAAAATTTCCACAGAAACATAATAAACACGCAGATGATCCAGAAAGTGACCACAGCAATACATCTAAGATCACATTTATTGGTATGAGTTCGTCAGTAAGATAACTATAATGGGGTGGAATTTTTCACTCTCCCGTAGCGATTCTCAGATAAGTCCCAAAGCAAGCTTTGGTTTATTCTGAATTTTGTGTTTATAAATTCTCCTTCCAACATACTTCACCGTGCAGGTAACAGAAATATTAGAAAGAACAGGCCATATTACCTGAAGTGTAGCCTCTTCTATGTAAAGTTTTCAAATTACGTTTCAATTACTACCTTCAAATTGGTAGCATTATGTATAGTACACGTGTCACTTTCATTTTTTTCTTTTCGACTCTTTGCCTTCTCATAGAAGGACCAAAAACACAGGGACTGCCTTCCTGCCTGGCCTCGCTTCATGAACCAGGGTTTTCACAGCAGGAACGCCTTTCCCATCGCGAAGCCCCAGCAAATCTCTGCTCCCTGACTTTCCCTCTGCCTGGGAGGAGGTTGCAGCTGGCAAAGCACCTGGGCGGCATGCAGCCCACACTTGCACATCCCCAGTGTGGCACTGAAGCCGTCCTCTCTGGACCAGGGCACAGGGGCACTGGAGGTTGGCGCCAGGATCCATCTCTGGCTCGCTTTTCCCAAAGACCAAGGCCATGAGGTGCTGTTTGGGGCAGGAGAACATGGCCATGGAGCCAAGTAAAGTGGATCAGCTGACAGTGGGGCCTTTATCTACATTTATGCATAAATATGTTCAGAAAGTGCTCGTCAAAAATAGTTTAAAATATTTTTAAATGTTAAAATATAAAAAATATTCAAATATTTTACAGATATATGTAAAATACATATATTAGATTTTATAGACGCTATGTATGTGAGTAATCTTACCTGCATTAGGCACTTGGTAATCACTGATGTAAATCTCTCATTTTTCAGTCTGTATATTTTCATAACACCTACTAGGGGAGCATGAGTACCAAAAATAAACCTTACAGTTTTCATTTCTTTGATCCATGGTACTTTTTATAGCTACTAAATGAATAGAACAGCGCCTGCCCCATCTTGTGATATATTTCAGTGTATTTTCTCTTTAAACAAAATGCTGGAAGTTTCAGGTCTCCCAGCCTAAAACCCATGAAACGTCATTCCCAGCAGCTCAGCCACGAGTCTCCTTGAGTGAAATCTGCCTGGCACCTAGAGGTTCTTATTTTCTGGTTTTCCCAGGTTGCTACCAGTGGGGAATCTTACGTACCTGATTTCTTTCGCCTGGAGCAGCTTCAACAGGAATTTAACTTCGTCTCCGACGAGGAATTAAACAGATCCAGACGGTTCAGGCTCCTCCGTCTGAGAAGCCAAGAGGTGCCAGAGTTCCGAAATTATAAGCAAATTCCATTATATGACCGAGAAATCATGGAAAAGGTGTTCCAGGTGAGAAATTGCCGCAGGGGAGCTAATAAAGTAATAAAGTCGCTGC
Source organism: Vicugna pacos (assembly GCF_048564905.1). NCBI lineage: Eukaryota > Metazoa > Chordata > Mammalia > Artiodactyla > Camelidae > Vicugna > Vicugna pacos. The sequence continues at coordinate 111,574,143 of NC_132988.1, read as the reverse complement.
CGCGCCGTTTGGGGTGCTGTCACGTCCGTGTTTTGCAGTTGCTGCTGTGTTCTCAGCAGAGATACTGGCTCCTCTTTTATAGCACTTTACATAACCTTTCCATTACTTTTTCTTGAATCCAATGTTTAAATAATCTTTGTCTCAGTATAACGACACATAAACTAGGGAAAAATTAAGAGTTGTAGGGTTGAAAAATATCTCAAGTGGTACTGAAGCCATCCGCTTGAGGCTTTTTGCCTGGCTGAACTGCCACTTAATGTGACAAATTATCCTGCCTTTGTCAGGAATTCAATGCCTTTTTAATCCAACAAGTATTTACTAAGCACAAAGCGCAGTGGTAAGCACTGTAGGGAAAACAGATGGGTAGGATCTGAGCAGCGTTGGGGTAGTGGGGCACGGGGCTGACACCCCGCACAGGCAGCAGGCTGCACTGAGGCTGGGCAGAGGAGGACTCATGGTGGGCGTGGGGCAGGGAGCCCTTGAGGAGTTACAGGTAAGAGGCCCGTGTAGGTGGGGCAGGCGAGAGAAAGCCAGTGTTTGTTTGATGAGGTAAGTGGAGAGCCATTAGAAACTGACACCAGGATGATTTTTCATGCAGAAACTAGTCTTGGGGCATATTTTTGGTAACTTGGTTCCTCTTTGTATCAGTTTGGATTTCTGATTATAAATGATAAAAACCCAGTTTGAACCAGCTCACAGACCAAGGGGAGTTTACTGGATGATGAAATCACAGAGTAGGTTGAACAGCTAAGACATGTGAACGACAAGGGCTCTTCTCCGCCTCAAGGACACCTGGTCCAGGGCCCGACTACTGCCTGGCCCCTTCTCCGCCCTCTCTGGGCTTCCCTTGGTACGGTGGCTTCATCTCCCCCATCGCAGACAGATTTCTCCCCTTGGCTACTTGGTCACCGGTATCACCCAAGTCCACATCTAGTAGCTTCAGCCAGGCAGAGAAATGCTCCTCTCGTCCCAAGTTTAAACATCTTGTGGACGGCTCTTGAGCCACGAAGCCTGGTCAGGGACCACCCCTGGGCATTCAGCTGTGACCAGAGACGCGTTAAAGGAGAAATAGCAGCTCCCTGGGGCCCACGTGGAATTTAATTGATAGGAAAAGAGTGGAAAGTTCAGTGGCCTAACAAAAGCCAAAGCACCCACTACTCTCCTCCAAGTAGGTGGCCCGAGTCAGCTGCAGCCAAATGCTATTTACAATTTTTGTAATTGCTTTACTTTAAGTAGAAAAGGCAAAACTTAAGCAGGGGCTTTAGCAAAGTTGCTTGGGTGAGCTGAGCATCGTGAATGACAGCGACTCTCTCTGCTATCTCTGTGGCCTCTGTTTCTTTCCACATGAACATTTTCACTTGCAATTACAGATTTCTCTTCTACTTATAAGGCAGTTTAATCAACTGACTCCAAATCCTGGATATTACATCAAAGATCAATTCTGAACCAAAAGTTCAGAGGGAAATGGAAGGAACATTTAGAACCGTAATTTGCGACTTAACCCACATGTGATAAATAATTCTCCAATCTCCAGAAGGGAATGAGAGAGGACTAGTATTTCAAAACCATCAAAGTATTGCTTCCTTTTAATTTCAGGACTATGAGAAACGGTTACGGGACAGAAACGTAATTGAAACCAAGGACCACATAGATATCAATAGGGCCACAGTAGCCAAGTACTTCCAGCAGGTAAGGAAAATCATTTTAAACAGTCCTCCTAGGGGAAAAACAGCCAGCATCCTAAGGCTGGAGGAGGGAGGTCTCTATTCTTTTATTTTCTCGTAATTACAGATAGGAAATTGATTAACAGCTATCTTCATCTTTTGAACATGGTTACTTGGTTCTTCTTTGTATTCGTTTGGACTTGTGATTATAAGTGATAAAAACCCAATGTGAACTAGCTTGGCACCAAGGGGAGTGTATTGGATGATGAAACACTGAAAACACTAAGATATGTCTCAGTTCATTACCAGTGGTTATCTTAAGAGGGGTATGATTACAAGGGACTCGCATTCTAAGTCATGATTTTTTTTAAATATTTGCATGTTTGCATCTTATTACCTTTGTAATTAAAAAAAAGTTTTATAAACCACATACTAACTGTCCTGCACTAGAAAGTCAAAATATCCCTTTTTCCTTCCTTCCTGTAATAAATTTAACTTAAAAGAAATGCTACAGTGACTACAGTTCATTTCCCCCATCCAGTTCATCTACCCTGTACCTCGTGTGAAAAACCGATTTATGACATTTAAGAGGCCCTCTCTTTAAAGGATAATCAGGTAGTAAGTCGGTCTGAGTAGGGGAAGAACTTAAGAATCACTTCTTGAAATGTGTGTGCTTCAAGACTGGTCCTGTTTTTTGTAATTTGTTAATTCATTCATTCAGCTAAATTTTACCATCTTATCTGCCAGGAACTTTTCCAGGTCCTAAGAATGTAGCAGTGAACAAAACAGAAACCCTGTGTCTCAGGGAGCTCACAGTAGTGAGGAAAGCTGGATGCTCTGCGGGAGGGAGTGGTCAGAGCTGCGGAGAAAAGTGAAGGGGGGCTGGGCAGTGACACCGAGGTGACATCAGAGCAGTGAGCTGAGAAGTTCATAGAACAAGAACATTTTAAATAAAATGTATTTCTTTCCACAGGTTAGGGACTCAGTGATAAATCGCTTCCTTGTTGCAAAACACCATTTTCTTCTTTCGGATTTGATAGTAGAGGAAGAAGTTCCCAATATCAGGTAAAAACAAACCTTTTCTCATTTCTTATAAAAATTATTTGTATTGTATGAAAAGTTTCATGTAAATATAAGATTTATATCAGTGTCCGGTGTGCATTTGGGCCCCTAATAATACTGGAAACTGGTAAAACCTGATTAAGGCTTAATGGTACATTAGTGGGGAGGTTTCTGTTAGAACAAGTCATACAAGATGCTCTCCATCACATTCCAGTGGACCCCATCTCACCTCCCACGACCTCCAAGTCAACTTCCCCAGCCTTGTCCATTTTCTCGTTCCAATCAAATGAAGTTCCCCTCCAGCACATCCTCCTCCAGCCCTCATCATCTCCCAAGGCCGGGCCCTGCTTTACGCTCCCAGCACAGGGCAGTGGGGTGGCTGAGCACCAGCCCACTAAGGCTCTAGGCGGCCGGGGGAGGCCAGGCTCCAGCACCACAGCCAGGAGGCACACAGCTGCTGTGTGTCTGGTGAGGGGCAAGGGCAGCAGGGAAAAATGGATATTTACATAGAAAATGCATTTGCTTGATTGTCTCCCTATCATTTAGAATAATCCTCAAATGGTCTCAACTCGGGGTGGATGTGTGAAAGATGAAAGAGAACTTTCTCTGTCGGTGGGCTTGCGCAGTCCATTAACTTCATGACCTTCCTCTGATTGAACCTCTTGGTCTCCTAAAAAGGTCATTTCCTATGCATGTACTTTTTTTCCACCATCAAGTTGGCAAGGAGACAAAAAACTGTGCTGTCACGGCAGCCCCTTTTTTTGCCTCCATCCTCACACAGAAGGGAAGCTGTGCCCACATGACTTCATGCAAACTCTCTCTCTCTCTCTTCCAGGCCCAGAGTCCTGTCACTGAATGTTTTTTCAGCCATGATAATTACACGTTAGAATAGATGATGATTTTTCATGCTGTTTTTCCATTTCTTTTCTTTCTTTTTCTTTTTTTCTGCTTTACTTTCTGCATTAAGTTCTGAAGGCTCAGGGTATGTTCTTTCTTCTTTTACTTTTGGTTTGTTCTTGGCTTTAAATTAAGATGTTTCTGTATTTAATGGTCCCAGCCACCTAGATGCTCTCATGCTGATGCTGTGGGGCAGCAAAGTCTCATGAGAGGAGGTGCCTCTTGGGGAGGGTGGAAGTATTGAGAAAAGATGGAATGTGTCATGTTACGACCCCGGGGCAAAGATTTCTCTCTGAGGTCCCCACGTTTGGCTTAGGGAGGTGTCCTGGTAGAGTGATTCAGAAGATGGACTTGAATTTGTGACAACATGGATGAACCTTGAGGGCTTTATGTTAAGTGAAATGAGTCAGTCTGAGAAAGACAAATACTATGTGATCTCACTTGTATGTGGAACCTAAAAAAACCAAACTAATAAGAACAGAGACTAATAGTGATCACCAGGGGCTGGGGACAGGAAAATGGGGAGATGTGGTTTAAGAGTACAAACCTGCAACCAGTAGCTACGTCAGTCCTGGAGATCAAATAAACAGCATAGTGATTATCGTCAACAATACTGTATTATAAACTTCAAAGTTACTAAGAGTTCCTAGCTCTTACAAAGTTACTAGATCTTAATTGTTCTCACCACAAAGAAGAAATGATAATCAGGCGAAGTGATAGAGATGTTGGCTCATGCTGCAGTGGTGATCATATTGCAATACATAAATGTATCAAACCAGCACATTGTACACCTTAAACCTACAGTGTTATATGTCAATTATATCTCAATTAAAATTTTAAAATGTACAATAAGTCAAAAAAAGAGTTGCAAAGATGTAAAACAATGTTACTCTTCCCTCATTCTTTGTTTTGCAAAGGATAGTTATTTTTCATACTTTCACATTATGTTAACATGTAATGGGCTTATTCTTGTCTTAAATGAGTTCATAAATAAATATATGTAAATATTTTTCAAAAGAGAAGAAGCTGGGCTGTGAAGTTAGGGTGATCTGGTTTTGAACCCCAGCCCTCTCTCCTCCTATATAGGAGCCTCCAGCAAATTCCATCACCTCTCAGAGCCTCCAGTTTCTTCATATGAAAAATGGGGTAAATATACTTGTAAGGATTAGCACTATTTTGTGTAAGGCACCTAGCACTCTGCTTGAATCAGAGAAAGTGCTGGTAAATAGTAGCCACTCCGTGCCCTGTGGGACAGGAGACTCTGGGGAGCAAACAGCCCCTGGAAGTGCCTTGGGAGCCAGCATCCCGCCAGCGGGCACCTGCCTTTTGGGAAGAAGGACCCAGTCCTGCAGTCCAGCTCTCATACTCCTGGGGGGCACACAAGTGTGAGTGTTGCCAGCCTGAGGCCAGCTTGGCACAGCTGGCTCAGTTCCGTGGCTGCTGGGCATCGTCATTAATGTCAGCTTCCTGATACAAAGTCCCATCTGTGTTTCTGTTTAGTCTCTGGGGCAGAATTAAATTATTTGCTCCATGACCCTCTCCCCCAAGTTCACTGACTGCATTGCTTTCATCTTCTGGGAAGTGTTGATGGATATCATCTCAGTGAGAGGCAGAAAGATATGCTCCCCCGCTCCTCCTCCCCCACCTTCCCGCATCTCCATCCCTTCCTTTCTCCGGTATAATCACTGGCATCATAATCATTGTCATTGTCCCGACAGTCATATTTTAGGGCATCTCCTAATGCTAGACTAGTGCCCGGGGGCTTTGTACACACCTTCTCGCTACGTCCTCTCCGCAACCCCGAGAGGTAGGCATTATTATCCCCATTTTACAGATGATGAAACAGAGACTTAAAGAGGTGCAGCAATTTGCCCAAGGTGAGCAGGATTCACACCGAGTTTTGCCTAACTCCAGAGAGCTGATCCCAGGAGGCGCCCCAGGAGGCGGTAACCTCAGGGCTCTGTGAATGGACAGGCTGAGAAGTGCCCCGGGGGCCCAGGAGAGGGAGAATTTCTTGACAATTTCCACCCTCTTTAAAAAGACAAAGAGTTTTTCAGGGGCCTGTGAGGGACCCTGGGGCAGACTTTGGGAAATGGTCTTGACTTTCCAGATCTTTCTTTCCCCTAGAGTCTTAATCCTGTTCTGTAATCATTAGCATTTTGGGCCTGAGCCTTTTCAAGCTGGCAGAACAAAAGCGACCACTGAGGCCAAGGAGGAAAGGTCGGAAGAAGGTGACTGCCCAGAACCTGTCTGACGGAGACATAAAGCTGCTGGTGAACATTATCCGGGCTTATGACATTCCGGTGAGGAAGCCAACGACAAGGTGAGAGCCCTCTGAACACCCCGGGATGGGATGTGCAGGAGCCCAGCACTTTACAGCTTGTTCACTCTCGTCTTGAACATAGTTGTTATTCTATGGGGGCCGAGGGCAGGGTGGTGGGGGTTCTTGATGAAGGCAGGGCCCGACTGGTTGCAAGTAACAGAACCACCTCAGCCAATTGAAGGTAAAGGGGGGATTTACTGGGAATCTCTCACAGAACTCAAGGCCAAGAGGTACAGCTAAACTGCACGGTGGACAGTAAGGGTTAAGATGGTTTCTTCAGAGGCCCCACTGTCTCGCTCACCGGCTTCCTTCTATGTGTGACGGGAGTGGGCCATCCAGTCAGGGTACCACCCACCAAGGGTCAGCTTCTTAGGAGAGAATCTGAAGGCCCTGACCTGGGTCAGGTGTTGATCCATGGTCTGGTCACCTACAGCCAGAGAGGCAGATCACAAGGACCAGTCCTGAAGGTGGGGGACAGTTCTCAGAGAAGTGGGTGACAGCTGAGCAGACACCCACAGGTGTATAGTCCAGATTCTGAGACATGTGCGATGAGCACAAAAATGTGAGTGACTTCTCCTTTATCTGCTCAGGGAAATGAATTATGCCCACTGTACTTCACTACATTGGGACAAGGGGGGCCCCTCAGCCATCAGTAAGGTGAGCAGGTGAGCCTAGGTTTCTTATCCCCTTAGAGAATCGAGATGGAAGGATGGAAGGACCAGGCATCTCTTCTCTTTGCTCGTGTCCTCTCCAGTATAACTTGGAAGCTGTCATTCATTACACACTCACAGTGTTCTCAGCACTATGTTAGGTACTTTCATGTATGTTATCTCACTTACCTCTCACCACTAGTACTGTCTCCATTTTACAAAAAGTAAAATGGAAGCGAAGGGAGTGTAAGTGGCTTTGCCCAAGGTCATCTAGCTGTCTGATCACAGAAAAGCACAGGTCTAGCCTTTGGCGTCTTTCCTTCCTCGGTTCTCCCCTTTAAATTATCCACCCTCACCTCCCATTATTTTGCCCTACTTTTTTTTTTCTGCTAACTAACTTTTCTACCCATTATAGAACATCTGAGCATCACCAATATTCCCAGAATTTTGTCTCATGTAAATGTCTGTTTACGCTCTTGAATCTGCTCCATAGCATTGCTTCCTTGAGCTTCAGCTCAACCCTTTCATCTTGATTGCATCAAAGCTCAACTGTGGGGTGAATAGCTGTTTTTTAAAAGAATATATAGGTGTTTCTCTTATTTTTGGTCTCTGTGAAGATTTTTAGGAGGTAAGTCATTTCATTCAAATAATTACAATGAAGCACAGTTGATCATGTATGTTATACATTTGAGAGCAGACTCATCAAGATAGCTCAGAGATCAACTCTTGCATTAAACCCACCCTAATCGTAACTCTCTCTACACTTGCAACTCAGCTAAATAGGACTTTTCACTCCCTCTCTGTACTCTTATGGCCCATGCCCATCCCCCTAGTCTAACATACATCCTGCGTATTGTGACTATGTACTTATCTAGTCTGAGCTGAAGTATATCTTATTGGTCTTTGCAGCCACAAAGTCTAAAGTCTAACACAGGGCCTAAAGTATAGTTGGTGCTTAACAACTGTTTGTATGATAATGTAACTGACGATGTTCCAAGCAGAAAAGGGTTTTCTCTGGCAGCTGTTATGTTAAATGTTTCACTTTCATTGTCTCAGAGTTTGTCTGAAACCCTTATCTGTGAAAAGGTAAGACAGTCTGGTGGAAAGAGAGAATTTGTACTTTGCCAAGTAATGAACATGAAATAAACCACAAAGTTCAAAACAAATATGCAAGTGGGTTGTGGGGATGAGGGATAAAGTGTCTGGGAGAGGTTCTCTAAACATGATCTTCATTTCTTCCTTTGAGAATGGCAGCTCAAAAGGGAAAGACAACAAGACCCATAGATCCTAACTCAAGCTAGGGATCCCTGACCATCCTTTCCCAGTGGTGTTTGGCCGGCCCAGAGAGAGATGTCTTACCTGGGATGTGTAGCTCAAGTTTACAGGAGAATGCTGGTTCAAAGAAAATACAGTGGGAGAGGACCAGAATTCGATGGAGACAGGGCAGACTGGCTAGGAAGCTCAGAATTCTGCTACCTGAGAGGGACTGAGGCTCTCAATTATGGGGGCAAAGGCACTCATGAGAGAGCAAAGAGAAGAGGTCTCTTTCCTCTCTTCCAGCCAGACATGCAGGCCTAGGGATGGGTGTGGGGAAGACTCTATTATCACTAGGTGACTGGGGAGGCCCGGAGCATCATAGAAGACTTCTGACGAATCAGCAAGCGTAGAGAGAATGCCGGTCACCATAGCCACCAGCACCATACGCCTTTGGAGAAACTGTCTGCTTGGTATATAATTAGATTTGCCCTGTCATTTATTTCTTTCATACATTTTCCCTTCTAGCAAATTCCAGCAGCCATCAAGATCGTCAAGGGCTTTCGGCGAAAAGCATGCTGCTTCCCCGACCGCACGCAGCCCGACCCACAGTGCTGACTACCCCCTCGGCCAGGTCAAATACCCAAATGCTGGCTCTCCACTTAGACGCTTGCCCCTTATGATTTTTAAGAATTGCCTAGAAACTTCATAGTCTGTTTTCTGCCTCGTTTTCTCTGCAGACATACTATTTAGAAACATATTCTACCTCTGCTAAGAGCTGAACAATTCCACTAACTGTTAGGGACCCTTTGCTCTTGATTTCAAGGTTTTAGTGCGTCCGTTTGTAGAAGTTTCATTTCAGCGAACAATTTGCCATACAACTACGGCTGAAGGACCGAATCCCAGCTGGAATGAAGAACTTGAACTTCCATTTAGGTAAGCGTTATTTTTCTCAAACCACAAGTGACTCAAACCAAGAATGAAATGGGAAAATGTCCAACTTTGAAACTCGGGCTCACTGTTAGGGCGCCCCCTCCTCTCCAGGCTCTGGCTTCTTATATCCCGAGCTTCCCATCCCCTTGACCCCACAACCCCTACCCGGCTTTTCTTTCCTTCCCCATCCCTCCGATTCTGGAAGACTCAAGTGATTTTGAAGCTCCCTAGTTCCCATAAATTAAGCTTTCTCCCTCATCAGAAATACATCGGCATTTAAATTTTTTGATTAAATGATTTTAGGTAGTTAAAAGACTCATTATTTCAGATCTTAAAGCAATCTTAGAAAGTACTTAGTCTACTGCTCTACTTTTATAGAAAACAAACTAAAACCTAAAGATAGAAGGTGACACTTAATGCCAAATGGTAGAGACAGAGTAAGGATTAGAACTAATTAAGTCAAAAGAGGGAAATGTACCCTATTACACATAGTACAAGCAAAAAGAATGAGAAAAGTGAGAGGCAGATGCTCAGCAAAATAGATGCAGTAGCTTGGTCTCGAGCCACGCCATGGAGAGGCCTGCCTGGGCCAGGCGTGGCTGGCCTCAGAGCAGGTGACGTGACAGGAGGTAAACTTCACCCCTGCGTTGCTTTACTTATCTGTGGGGAAAGTGAGTGGGAGGCAGGGACCATTCAACCAGCTACATAACAAAAGGAGGTTTATGACCGGGGAATGGACTGACAGAGAAGCACCTTCTAGAGCCCAGTTGCTCAGGAGCCCATACACCAGCCCGTGTCAGCTGGAGACCTTGTATGTAGCCCACCCCCTGAGCCAGCCCAGCCCCAGCCAGCCGGCTCCTTACAAAGCTCACGGTGACTGGAGGATGATGTGACACTCACCAGGACAAGCCAGCAGAAGGTTCGTCTCCCTGCCCGGAGCCTCCAGTCCAGGGCCCCTTCCGTGTGTGTACAGGTGCTGTGTTACAGTGTCTCTGTGCTGCATAAGTCCTTTTAGTGAGAGACCTCCCTTTAGTCCTCATGTCTGTGCTCATATGCAGGTATTTTTCCAGTCTGGACATTTGAGTGCTCATTATTTCTGTTTTGCTCTTTTCGTGTTCCCTGGTCACATGTACCCATTTGCAGGGCCCCCAATGGGGACTACAGCACCACCAGTCTGCAGTCAGTGAAAGATGATGTGTTCATTAATATTTTTGATGAAGTTCTGCAGGATGTCTTGGAGGTAAGTTCACGGTTGTGAGGAAGACATCTGTACTCATTTTCATCTCCTCTACCCACTGCATAAGCCCTGTCAGGGAGGAGAAAAGTTCCCCTGAACTTTGTGGGCTCTTTTGGCTGGTCTAATAATTAAATTGCCACAAGACAGACTAACAGGGGGAAAAAAACACAAATTTTAATTTTGTACATACAGAGATGTCATAGATATAGGATCTAAGACGTGACCAAAGCAGACAGCTTTTATACCTTTTAGACAAGGAAAACAATAAATTTGTGAAGAATTGACAAGACAGACATTTGGGCTTGGGATAATAAATTAGCAAAGAAGTAACAGGGTGTGTTTGTACAGCCTCGTCAGCCCTGGATTCCCCGTCTCTGGAGATAAGGAAGTCTCTCCACCTCCCGGTGCAGGGGGGGCACCTTTCACACGAGAGATCTATTTCTGGCTTTCTGGAGACAAGAGAGGGTCAGAGTGTTCTTGCACCAGCTGTTTTTCAAGAAACTTGAATTCAAAATAAACAATATTCCACTTTGGCATATTTGGGACAGCCTGCCCTGAGCTCCATTAGTCCCCAGATTTGGAATGTTTGAACCCTGATTTGTATACACAGGGAAAGGGAGAAGGGAGGAAGAAAACGAGCTTTTTAAAATTTTCAGTGTCTGCTGCGATCCAGGAATTGTACTAGGACCTTTTCATACATTGTCTTAATTCTAAAATAACCCTACTAGATGGTTAAATCCCTAATTTATTCATGAGGAAACTGAGGTTCAAAAAGGTTAAATGACTTTCCTAGGGTCACACAACTAGTAAGTGTCTTGTGAATGAAAAGTATTGCCTGCCATATCACTAAACAAAGGGTGCTGCAGCCGTCAAGCCACTGCATCCACCCCCAACCGCGTACCCTGAGGGGCTCAGGAGGGGAAGGAACAGAACACTGGCCCTAGATAGCTAAGGTGCGCATCAAAGGAATGATTTCACGGAGTCCAGACTCTAGTATCTTCCCTTACATAGAAAAGCGCTAAATTCATTAACTTGAGATATCTGGTTTTATTTAATTAACAGTACTCTTCTGAAGTTCCGACAACCTGGTTATATATGTATGTATATGTATATATATATATATATATATATGTAGTATGTGTGTGTGCGCGTATATATATATATACACATACACATTGTGCGTATATATGTGTATATATATACGCACACACATACCCTGGCTTTTCCCTTACCTCTTCCGAGCAGTCTCTTAGAACTGAGAGACTGTCTTTGGAGCTTCAAGTCCTCAGAAAGACCACTGAATAAAACATAATTCTCAAATTTTAGGTTGTGCATTTCTTCAGTCGACAGTTTCAACCAGAATGTGACTTAGGTCTGTGTAACCTAAACCAAGTGTGCTTTCAGCTACAATCTGCTGTTTTACTGCGGCTGAATTAATTAAATGACTGTCTGGAGTTGTTAACCAATTATTACTTCCCACCCCTCCTCTAGGATGACCGTGAAAGGGGCAGTGGAATCCACACGCGCATTGAGAGGCACTGGTTGGGATGTGTGAAAATTCCATTTAGCACAATCTATTTCCAAGCACGGGTAAGCATCTGAAGTCAGAATTCTCTGGGAATAGGCAACTGCTCTAACTGCTCTATCCATTTTTCCTGATGAAGCTTTCTTTGTGGATATGCACCCTTACCTCTGAGAGAACTATATGCAAGACCTCTACTGGAAAGATAAAAAACCACTACATAAAGCCATTGATCTTCCGTCATATTTGCATGACTTATTAAAACATCTGTCTTCCTTACAGTTAGTAGTTCATGTGTGACGTTTCCAATCTGAGAATTTTTTTTAACATTTAAATAGAAGTGAAGAAGAAGGTGGGACAAAGGAGAAACTTATCAAAATGACGGAAGTGGAGTGGACAGATGCCTGAAAGTAACTTGAAGCAAACGATCAGGACAGCCAATGGCCCATTTGATCAAGTCACTCCGTTAATGTTTCCAGAGTCCTCACTATTTAAAATGTGAAAAATGGTTGGTAGGGACTTGCTCAACTAAGACACCATTCTTCAGAGTTCAGCAGTTTTGCTTAAGGGGGTCCGTCAGGCTAACAATCCTTGAATGACTTAGTAGCTTTAATCTGGGACAGTTAAGGATTCTGAACCGGCTTTAATATCCCAGTATTAAATCCATGGCAACAGGAGGCTTTGAACCATAGACTGCAGCTAATCTCACTCAGACATAGAGGAAACGGTTTAATTCCACACGAGATGACCACATGGAGAAAATGCTGCCTGGGCCACAGTCTCAAGCAAGGTCAACACCAAAACTCAAGTCTGAGAGGCGTGGACCAGGTGCAATCTCGAGCATCATTTGGAATTGCTGCGCTCCCCAGGCCAGAGGGACAGTCTGCAGGTGATGCTGCAGTTACACGCTTGCCAAAAAATTTGCATTTCCTTCTTTGAATAGATTCGAAAGGAAAAAAATTTTAAAGAGCACATCATTTTGCAAATGAAACTGCCCACGTTATTTGGCATCACATTTGGAAGGGTGCTCAGAAGTAATGACTCCAGACCTCTTCTTGATAAAGGAATCTCCTTTCCTCTACCCTGGAGAAGTCCATACTCTGGTAGAGTCCCTCCAGGAGGGCCCTCCCTACCTCACGGGGTAGCTTGCTCTCTTTCCAACAGCTCTGTCGTAAATCTCTTTTCTGTCCTCCCTGGAACCCTCATTTGTAGGTCCTAGTATGAAACTACACAAAACAAGTAGAATCCTGATTCAGTATTAATAATAGGAGTAACTATATTATATTATACAGGCGCATACTATATACCATTACCAGCTAGTTTATATGTCACCTAAATTAAACGTCACAGCAACCCAATAGGCATTATTGTCTCCATTTTATAGATGAAGAAATGGAAGCCTAGAAAGGGTAACTACTCAAATCCCAAAGCTTACAGCAGAGCTGGGATTCAACTTTTACCAGCTTCCAACATGCTTGCACTGGCTTATTCTTAAAGGAGACTGGTAAAAGGAGAGGTATTCAGTGTTTGCGTTTATTCGTTTCAGTATTGCTTTTGAAACTGATTGCATTAGATTTGTTAGTTTAAAAGGTCTGTCTGCTTCCAAAGCTCATGCTCTGAAGTGAACCCACAGGGGACATTTTGCAGTATCTGAGGACATTTTTGGTTGTCACAACTAGCAGGGGTGCAACTGGTATCCAGTGTGCTGAGGCCAGAAACACTACAAGCGTCCCACAACGCACAGGACAGCTCTCCAGAACAAAGCACTGCCCAGCTCCAGACGTGAGCAGTGCCGGTCCCCTCCCGGCTCATCTGTCTAGTTGACAGTAGAGCAGACGTGCCGGCTGTTCCAGCTGGACTTCACACGGCACTGGCTTTATGCTCTCTTCTCCCTCTTCCGCCTGCTATGGGCTTCGGGGGAGCTCTACCAATGCAAGGAGGAAAATAAACAAAAGCTTGCTTAATCCCTCTCTAGAGGGCATATTCACTGAAAGATTAAGTTCTTTCTCTGTGTCTCCTGAGACATAACTGCCACAAAAGACTGAAATAAAAATTGGATTCTTTGAGAGTCCGTGAATCTCAAATGCTCGCCTCAGTAGTTTTGCAGCAGTAGACAGTCTTTCGTAACCTCACTGTTGCTTTGACTACACAGGACTAAAAATTCTGCCTTTTTGAACCTCTGCCTAAGTTAGGTCATTTCACGTAAGCGGCCTGAAATTCATTCAGCTTACATTTATTCAGCACCTACTCAATACAAAACACTGCTATATATTGGAGAAGGGTGATGCAAAAGGGAGCACAGATTCTATTTGCAAAGAGCGATTATCTAAAAAATATGATAAATACGCACATAACAACGAAGTCTGGCAGAACATGTCTGTGCAATAGATGGAAGCAGCACACCGTATGTGAGGCTGGCGGAGGTAACAAAACAAACCATGAAGATGACACCTGACCTGAGCCTTGAAAAATGATTAAAAGTCTAAAAGGTGGAGATGGGAAGCTGGGGCATTCCAGAGAAGGGGACCGGCCACTAGCTGACACTCACTTACCTTACGACAGGCATTTTCCTTAGTGTTCTACGTCTGTTAAGCCTTGAGTGCATGTAACTGCCCCACAAAGTAGGTACTACTGCTGTCTCCTTTTCACAAATGCAGAAGCCGAGTCACTTAGAGTTTAATCCAAGATTTGAACCCAGGCAATCTGCTGTTGGTTTCAACTTGCATAATTTGTACACGCTCTCATGAACTAAGGAGAGAAGGCAGGAAAAGACAGAGCCCTTTCTATGCGAGCTTACGGAGACCAGCCTGGAGAGACCAGGTTGGGGGGGTGGGGCCCTGAATACCAGTCTGAGCAGCGTTTACTAAATTCGTCAGACGATGAGGAGTTGACACTTGCCCTTGAACTTCTGCTGGAAAATCACCAGGCGGCTTACCAAGTCCATTTTCTTCACAGATTGAAGGAACCTTTAAAATCGATACTCCCCCAGTTCTCCTGGGCTACAGCAAGGAGCGAAGCGTGATTGCTGAGCGGGGTTTTGACTCTGTCCGAAGCCTCAGTGAAGGCTCCTACATCACCCTGTTCATTACCCTGGAGCCCCAGCTGGTTCCCGGGGAGTCGGTTCGAGAAAAGGTAACTGCGTACTCTCTGAAATCGCGTGTCTGATGCAGATGAAACGTGGGAAGTGCTTGCCAGGCTCCACTTTTATAAACTTGGACTAGATGGCACAGGCAGAGATTCCCTTACTTCAGTGTCCGTTTATTACTCTGTTAGTCCGGACAGAACAAAGGTGAGAGAACAGCTGTGTTGAGTCTGTTTTTTCCACTGTGTCAATAATTACGTTGATCAGCAATTTAAACTTTTAGCAAAGCGAGACAAATATGAACATGCTTTGCTTTTCAAAGAATTTTCTCAACAGGAAGAAAACGAAATATGACAGACTGGAAAAGCAGGCTGCTCTATGATCTTGACATTTATTGGCAAGGGTGCTGACATACATTTCCAAGGCTGACCTCACAATCCTGGTTGTGTTGTATATTGAATCAATTCATAGGATCATAAAGCTAAGACTCTCAGGGGTCACCACAGTCCATTTCAGTGCTTTCTGACAGAAACAAATAAATATATGCACATGTCCTCTAATTTTGCATAGCTCTAGACAAAAAGAATTTCTAGGACTTCTGTTTGTTAACATCTGTTTCACCACCTTCATAACTGGGAGATACTTTCTTAATTTAACATACTTTGAGCAGCATTGATGCATACTGCCCTCATGGGATTTAGGAGAAAGTATTGATCGTGACCTTTTATTATTATAAATTCATACAGTAGTAACAACCTCCACCAACACCATGCATTGACTTGTCACTCTTCAGACAGTGACGTATGTCCTCCCTTTTAAACTCACAGCTGTCCTGTACGCTGGGTCTGCTACTGAGAGACGAGGGCAGTGAGGCTCAACTGTCCAGGGTCACCTGGGCAGTAAATGGCAGAGCTAACAATTAAACAACTGTCTGACTTTAAGGCATATGTCTTCAACAAATATTTACTGAGCATCTTCTATATGACAGGCATTTTTTTTAGGTACTGGGGACAAAGCAGCCTAAAAAAGTGGCTAAAAATTCCTCGGAGCTTACACTCATACGTGAGCCCACATGGTTAACTACTAAGCCATTCTGCACATGTTGTTATTCTGACTCTTTATCCACTGTAATTAAGACTCAGAGATGACAAAGAATGAGCACATTCCTCTGTTTCTTTTTCAGTTTTACAATGTGGCTCGCAGAGAAAAATACCACCATTATTTCCTATTTGCAAGGCATTTACAGGAAAACATGAAGGACTGTTGGAAAAACGAATCTACTGAAATTCAAATTAATCTCATATGCTAGCATTTGTCACTAACGCTGTGACAAATATGTTCTCCAGAAGACATGTTAGCATTTATACATTTCAGAATATTTCTAGAGAGGGAAACATGTATTCAGAGTGCTCTTCTTCATGTATAAACTCAAGAGAAAGCCAACAAGCATGTCTACCAGAAGAACACTCTCAGATAAAAGATGATTTTGCTATTTCAGACGCAGTCAGCAAGCACTCCATCTGGAGGTGAGCTTCCAAAACACGTGCGAGCAGTGTGACTGAGGCTGAAAACCAGAGACGCCCTTGCTGTCAGGCGTTCTTCCCAGGCACTGACCAATGCCGGAGTTTTTAAGATCCTATAGCCTTCCTTCCTTACACGAGATGTCTAAGCGGTCAGCCGCTGCCTTCCGTGGCATTTCACTGCCCCGCTGTGGCTGTTACGGAGCGTTGCTCTTAGACCTTTACAGTGAAGGCGTAAGGAAGCCCCTTCAGAACGCAGACCCTGTAGATCCTTGATAAGGAAGGCTTGTGCACTGACAGAACCTGGCGCCCTGCACACACAGCGGCAGAAACCACCACTCAGTGACCCCCTGCAGATTATTCAGGACCGAGAAGCACTCATTTTGAATAATAGGGACCACAAACCCAGAACTGTTTTTCTGCTTAACAGCAACTTCCAGGATTAGCAGATCAGTGCTCTCTCCACCATGACCCCATATTGAACCAATCTATATGATTTTTTTTTCAAGGTATTCACTCATAGAACTTCCCAAAAAATTCATAGCAACTCCTGAAATTCTTATTTTAACATCCCCTACTTTACATTGTCTCAGGAAAAACACACAAAAAAATTTTAAATAGATCATTTCTGTTAATAAAGTCTTCCTCTTGTTTCCTTTCTTTTTTTCTTTCTTGCTTCTGATAGATGAGTGACATGCTTAAAAAGGTACTAAGTGTTTTGTTTCATCATCAGTCAATAGTTATTAGGCTTCAATTAGCTGCTTCTGTCCTCTGCCGTCTAACGGAAGCTGCTGGGTCCTAATGTGTGTGTGATTCCTTGGCCATGAACTACAGATGCCTGTAATTCATGAAGAATGTCCAGCTTTGTCTTTTGGCCCATTTCTTTTTGTCAGAAAGATTCTTACTTAGCTCTGAATCGGGAAGTCACGTGTCTGAATGTCACTTGCATACTGGGAGCTACCTCCACTGTTTCCAGGTCCTTAAATCCGTGAGCTGCTTCTTACAGAAACAGTGTGGTTGTGACAGTTCTTTCTGTTAGTGGAGCTGCCACAGTTTAGGTATTCCAAGGGAAAATCAACCTCGTTCAGTTTTCTGCAAGTATTTATATTAACCTAGAGGTCAAAGAGTTGGCCCAGTTAAGAATCTTCCAAATTTCATGTTCAGTCAAATTGTGAATTTGTCAGTTTCACATTTATTTGTTTCATAATAAACGACCCAAATCCTTTTACTATTTAACTTCTGCTTGGCACTTCTTAGATTATCAACATAACACACTACTCCTTAAATTACTGTTTCAATCCATTAAATGGCACCCTGGTGGCCTAAATAAGTATGAATGATCATTAACAGGTGCCTATTAAATGCTTACCTTCTGCTTGCTCAGTGCAGAGAAGAGCGCAGATCATTCAGACATGAGCCCTGCTCTCAGGAAGCACTGGTTAGAGTCAAAATACACAACAGTACATGAAGGTCCAAGTGGTAGGAAAGGTTTTATACATACTTTTTTCAACTTGGACAGCCAGTAGTCAGGGCTGATTGAAGATCTTTCCTGTTCTTGCTGAACGGTGCCAACAGCTGCCTCTCTTTAATGCTTCGGTAGCATACTGTGTCTATCACTCTGGTCAAGTATTTTAAGTACCTGATTGCTTATTGCTGTTCTCCTCTAGACTAGCAGTTTCTTGTGGGTACCATTTCATATACATTAATCCAGAGTGCCTGGAACCTTTTAGACTTTCAGCAAACACTTTTCAAATAATTGGAGAAATACGTAAATTAGTGAGTTGCAAGGAAACACAGATGAATTCAACAGGGTGCTTTTTTTCACACCACCCATTTTGTAATTCTTAACCTTTCTAAAGTTACAATTATTTCTGCCTTAAGAGTCTGTGACACACCCATACCAAAGTCTTATAGGCTCACCTTTTTCATTTATTTATCTATCCTTCATCATACCTAGTTGGTAGCTGCCAGGTCTTGGCACTTTGCAGAGCACTGGGCGGTTATGATTATGACGATGTTAAGATTCGGGTGTCAAGGGATGTCCAATGATAACATAAAGGAGGCTTCTCGAGATGCCCCCATCCCACCTAACCCCCACAACTGCTACCCCGATTTCTCAGGATACAACAATCAAATAAGAACCAGGAGCCACAATCCAGCTCCATTATAAGAGGATCAAGAACAATTAGGATATTTAAGATTGCATTTAAAGTCATTAAAAAGTAATGGGATATTTTCTATGTTCCCATTCATTTACTCAACAACATCTGTTAAGCAGATATTATGTGCTGAGTAGTATCCTCGACACTGGAGATAAAAAACTGATAAAAACAAAATCCCTGACTTCAGGAATCTTACTCTATGAGGGAGACAAAGTAAACGAGTGTATCAGTAGATTTAAATGCTAAAAAAATAACGCCGAGTGTGAAGGGGATATAGCTGGATGCATTTCCCTCCTCAAAAATGAACAAAACTGACAAATTTCTATAAACAAATAAATACATACATACATACATACATACATACTGTCAAGTACTGCCTGGAATCTAAATTCTACTTAGAGTTAATTTTCTGATAAAATTGTGCATTTGTCTTCAAATCCTTTGAAATATAAGCAACCATACATATATTTTTTATACTAAACAACAAAATTCTTATAAAAATATTTAAATATCTGCTTTTCTCATGCTACTTTTCAGCAATTGCTGGAGGGAGTAATGACACCATACATCTAGAGACAACTGAAATTTGTTCTGTTTCATCTGTTTTGAGTTACTTTAAAAAGTCTGGGACTTGGCTCATCTTGGATCAGAGAACCACCTAAGAAAACTATTGCACATTTTACATTTCTAGGTCTGCTTCCTTTTACACTGAGACTCATTAGTGTTATCTATCACATTGATTATGGATTTCAAACTTTTGAGCATATCCACAAATACCTGTAAATTTGTTGTCCTTTTAACATGAGTTGCTTTGGCTTTGCATTTGAGATGCTAGATTTCTAAGCTCCTCTACCCTCTAAAACCAGTCTCAAAATACAAATAAAACCATTCCTTGGCCTCATCAGAATTAGTACATCATAGTTTAATTATTATATACTGTTTTATTAACCCAGTAATTTCCATACCACTGCTTGCCTGTTGACTACTTTCTTTCAGTCCTGTTGGATATATTTTACGTATTTAATGAACCCATCCAATTTTTAGATTATAAATATAATTAAACAAAGCTTCAGGAACACCAGGGCATGACAGTTCCGTAAGAGGTCGTTAAATCATGCTTCCTGACGCACGTTGAGTTTATATTGACTGTGGGATCTGAACAGGTTCTACTGCATCTCCTGTAATCATAAAAAAATTCCACAGAGTCTTTCTTTTTAAAGTTTGATTCTCAGGAAGATGAGAAATTGCTTCAAGCAACAGAGAAGTTTCAAGCTGAATGTGCCCTAAAGTTTCCAAATCGTCAGTGCCTTACAACAGTGATTGACATCAGTGGGAAGACCGTCTTTATTACGCGTTATCTCAAGCCTTTGAACCCTCCTCAGGAGCTCCTTAATGCCTACCCCAACAACCCCCAGGCAACAGCAGTAAGTATTTCATAGCCAATCAGTGTTGTTGCTAAAAAGGTTTTAAAATTTCAATGTACTGCCCTCTCAGTTATGGTATTTCACAGTACTTAGGACAGTAACTATATCAAGGTTATTGGTGATTAAAGTCAGGATTACAACTATTTTAGTACCACAAGGCTTACTTTCTTTAACAGAGTCTGAAGGTGCCAGCGAGGATAATCATTCTTAGTCCATCCGTTCAGTGAGCAGTTAAGTACTGAGTGCTTACTGCATCTCTGGCATTATGTTGGGTGCTAGAAAATTAACACTGGGAAGATGCTGTATCTACACTTTCTCCACGTCTTACATAAACACGTTTTCATTACGTGTTCTCTATAACTTTGCTAGAATTTGAATCTAGGCCTCTGATGTCAAAACTCATGCACTTTCTATTATAGCTAGATAACTATTCAGTATTATACTAAATGCTCTAATCATTAAATTCAAAACAAGCAAAAATTATTTCCAAGATTTAAGTATATACATAGGCCATCACCACAAAAAGCATCCATGCTGATGTATTAAATATACATGCACCATTTTCTGCCTGCAGAGCACCAGACCTATTGCGATCTCACGTGAGCAGACGCTGTACGTT
The DNA here is from genome assembly GCF_048564905.1 of Vicugna pacos. Lineage (NCBI taxonomy): Eukaryota > Metazoa > Chordata > Mammalia > Artiodactyla > Camelidae > Vicugna > Vicugna pacos. The sequence continues at coordinate 111,553,794 of NC_132988.1, read as the reverse complement.
AAACGGGCTATTCTTAGGTCGATACTGTAACTCCTGGCTGGAGGGTGGACAGTATAGAGAGTAATTGCTGCTAATAAGTCATTAATATTGTAATTTAGGGATAAGGTAACGATACACCTATTTGCAGATATAAACACCTTGTGTTCCACATTTCATTTACCTTTTTATTATTCAATTTTTATTAAAAGCCAGAATAGGGACTTCTATTCTCTTTAGCGTAGAAGATATGCAGAAACCTTCTCCTAGTAGAGAACACTTAAGAGTTATGAGTAAAATATTTAAAACATGTTTTCAATCACGACTGAAACAGAAATAAGGTGAGGAGGAAATCAGAGACAGGGAACAAGAAAGCAAGACTCTACAAGGGTGAGGGTTTGGAATAGTGTTCGCTCTGAGGTCATCCCGTAATTCCTGATGCCCAGAGATCGGTTTCAATGGGCCACAGGCTGCTAGAGACAGGAAACAGTGTGTGGCGCTAGAGCAGGCTGCAAGGCTGAATTAGAGACTCAGCTACAGAGCTGGGACTCCCGAAAGGTAAAATCATTGGGAGGTAAACTAGGAAATACCCTGCCCTGTAGAAAGAAACCTCCTGTGCTCAATCTTGTCTCTGGATGGAAGAGAAAAAACGAAAAGTCTCTCCTGAGAATTCCTAATCACTGGGCTGTATTTATTCACACTTGGGACTGAAATTTACACTACCGGTATGACCCCCAAAAACTTCAACAAAAAGTTAAAGTAATCCATGTTGGCAATGGCCCTGAGTTTTTGTCAGAAGCAAAAACAAATCCTTCTAGAAGAACATCCTTTAAATTCAGCCTCAGAAAGTTTCCACAGAAAGAGTTCCAAGAAACACGAACATATAAAAGATCATCAGTGAAAAAATAAGTCACTATGAAAGAAGGTAGGAATTAGCAGAAACAACGAACTGCAAAATTCAGGCTGCAAAGCCTGCAGTTATTAGAATGATCAGATTCAGAATATAAAATAGGTATGTTTAATAAGTTTAAGAAGTCTAGGGAATTGAAAATAGAACAAAAGAATAGACTATTAGAACTGACAAGCAGAGTGTTAAAAGTACTACATGGAACTTGTAGAAATAAAAGAATAAGTTAAAATGAGAAACTGAACAGTTTAGATATGACAGCAAATAAAATTAAATACAGAGTTAAATTACATACAGTTAAATACAGAGAGAATTAGTGAACTGTAATATACACGCCAAGAAATTACTTGGAGTATAGCACAGAGAAAGAAAAAATGGAAGATATACAGGAGTGGTTAACAGACATGGATGAGAAGGGGAAGGACCGAATTGTGTATAAAAGGAGAAAAGCAATATTCAAAGAGACAGAGCTAAGAACATTCAAGGTCTGACAAAAGACAACAGTTCTCTGATTCAAAAAGCCCAATGAATCCTACAGAAGATAAGTAAAATGAAATTAAATCCTAGGCATACCATAGGGAACTACAAAAGCAAAGATGATGTTAAAAGCAGCTAGGGAGAAAGTGCAGATTGTCTACAAAAGAACGATAATTAGGCCAGTGGATTTTTTAGCTACACAAGTGAAAGCCAGAAAAGGAATAACATCTTCAAAAGGCTAAAAGAAAATAACCATCAAACTAGTCATTTCTATCCAGTGAAACTATCATTTACACAAACACTGGGAGAACTTGCAACCAAAAGATTCTCCCTTAAGAAGTTTCTAAAAAATATACTTCAACGAGCAGGAAGGAGGGAGGGGAATAGCTCAGTGGTAGAGCACATCCTTAGCATGCACAAGGTTCTGGGTTCAATCCCCAGTAGCTCCACTTAAAAAGAGAGAGAGAGAGAGAAGGAAGGAAGGTTATCAGAAAATCCTAGATGCGGCACAGAATGACAGGCGAAGAGAATGGGAAATTTGTGAGTAAGTCAGCAAACCCTGTAAATCACAGCAATGATAATAGGGTGTGGCTGAAAAATCAGGATAGGACAAAAATCCTGAAAAAACGCATATATGTCAGGACAGGATTGATTACAGTATCTTAATGCCCCTGTATTTTCCAAGATGAAGGCAAAGATAATTATTAATTTTAGAGTTTAAGTTGAATATTCATATTGAAATTTCCAGATTAAGAATTTAAAAGGGTTTTTTAAAGAGAGTATAACTTCTAAACTAGCAGAAGATAAAGTAAGGAAATGGGGTAAAGCGAGTGGGGAAGAAAAAAAACACTGGAAAAGTGTAAAAAATAAAAAATAAAAAGCACAGAATAAGGTAGTAGAAATAGTCTAAAATATTTACCAATAATCACAATCAACGCAAAGGGATGAAACTTTCCAGTTAAAAGACAAAGACTGTAAAACCAGATTTTTAAAACGATCTGTAGTGGAACTTGACAAGCTGATTCTAACATGTATATGGCAGAGCAAAGGGCCAAAAAATAACAAAGACAGTTCTGAAGAAGAAGTCAGTGGGAAGGGCCACAATATCATATATCCAGGTACTTATGAGACCCTGGTAATTAAGGTACAGTGGTACTGACACACACGTACCAAACAGAAAAACGGAAGAGAATTAAAAAATCCAGACAGATCCACTCAAATGTCACTCCCTCAGTCCTGATATATGACAAATTGTACTGGGATCACCGATCTTACACATGGAAAAAATAAAAAACAGATGCCTGCTTCACACCATTCAACTGCACATAGATTTTAAAAGAAATTCCCAGAAGTCAGAAACATGAAAGGCCAATAAGCATATGAGAGGATGTTCAACTTCCTTAGCAATTACAGAAATATGAGTTATACCCACAATAATGCACTAATCTTGGTTACTATATACTACTGCCCTCTAAAAGGAACCAGGGCTTCTTGGAGAACTGGCTGCTTTCAGGACTGAGCTAGGGGAAATACAAGCTAGGGGAGCTAGGGGAAAGTCCTGTTATGCCAGAAAGTAAGTGGGGGAAAAAAGAAGATGAATGAGGTCATTTCAAAGAGACACAAGAGCCAGTTTCTCCATCTGTAAAAGATGGGTGGATGCTAACAGCAATCCTCCTCAGGATGTTTAGAGAAGGTTAAATGAGATAGTATTAACACAACACTTATTTGCACTTGTGAGCATTTGTTTCATTTCATTCACATAAATGTTTGTGATATATGAAACTTTCTTGCAAGAAATGAGAGCCAGCTATTTTATTAGAAAAAAATTACAGCTAATTTTGTCTGACCAGGAACTGGTGGCTCGATACGTGTCTTTGATTCCCTTCTTGCCTGACTCTGTTTCATTTGCTGGTATCTGTGACCTGTGGAGCACATCTGATGTAAGTAGTTCTTCCTCACAGACTCACTGGTTTGAGCTGACTTCGTGGAATACTAGTAAATGGCTTGCATAATTTTAAATTGCAACACTCATTAGTCATTATAAAAATCTACATGGCCATCGCTTTAGCAGGATGAGCTAAATTCTGAAGTATTTTTTTTTCTTCCTGGTTCAAGTTGCCCAAAGTTCAGAAGTTAAAGAAAGAAAAGTAATTATTTGTGCGCACACACACACACACACACACATCCCACTTCAGAAATCTTAATGCTATTTTATCCTCTCAATGTTACTTTAACAACATCCTAGTTTTATTTATTAAATAATCAAAATCACAATATATATTACATTTGAAAACTGCATATTCCTTAATTTATGGGCATCTGAAAGCATGTTATTAGTCATTCAGTATGGATTTCTTGGTCACCTATCACATATTAGACACTGTGCCGAGTTCTGGCTATGAGCAAAATAAACATAGCCTCTGACCTCATGGAACTTACAACCAATGCACGCTACATAAACTTCCAAATGGGTCTTCAGTAGTATGAAACAAACATGTATTATCACTGGTATTCATTCTGCTTCTGAATCTCACATCAAACTGTGTTTGCATAAAATTGAACTGTGTTATACAACTCCCTTTGAAGGATAGCTCTAAATGGAAGAAATTTAAGTATACTTTAAAATTTTTTCTCCGATATATTTTAGCAACGTAATGTTGACAATTTTAAAGATAAAATTTCCATAACCTCAAGATATCCATAAGAAGATATACAAAGAATAGAATAATTAATATGCTCTAGAGTCAGACTATCTTGACCACTTCCGAGGTGATGCTTTCTCTCTCTGTGCCTCCACTTCCTCATCTGTAAAATGGGAAGAGTATCACCCCCAAAGGTTTATTCTAGGATTAAGTGAATTAATGCATGCAATGTGCTTAAAGCAGTGTGGTGGCAGGGTTGAGGATAAGAACAGGCAGAGCACAGAGGATTTTCAGGGCAATGAAGACACTGCATGATGCTGTAATAACGGAGTTGTCAACACCCACAGAATGTATAACACCGAGAGTGAACCCTACGTATAAGCTATGGATTTTGGGTAATTAGTGTGTCCAGGTAGGTTTATCGGTTGTAACATGTGTACCGCTCTGGTGGGGCATGTGGATAGTGGCGAGGCTGTGCCTGTATGGGAGCAAGAAAAATCCGGGAATTCCTTTGCTGTGAACCTAAAACTGCTCTAAAAAATCAAGCTTTTAAAAAGTGTTTAGCTATCATATATAAATTCAAAATAAAAAAAGTTTAACCTTTGAAATTTGTCTCCCCCACCCCACCTCGTAACTGATTCTAGAAGCCCGTGTCATCAGTGTCACAGAAAACATCATGTCCAACTAAAAGTGTTTTTTTTAATTTTATTGAATTAACAACACAGCACCAAAATTTGGAAAAAATATTTTTAAAATAGTCTTATCCTTTAAGGCACTAATTTTAACAATAACTTTTAAAAATTCTGTACAGCCCATGTAGAGTGAAGCAGTCAGTCAGTGCAACATCTTTTTTTTTTCTTTTTTCTTTTTGTCAGCAATTTCTTGATCTCCTGGCAGGAGATGAAGAAGAGCATGCAGTATTGTTATGCAATTATTTCCTGTCCCTGGGGAAGAAGGCCTGGCTGGTGATGGGCAGTGCCATTCCCGAGGTAAGGCCAGGCAGGATGGCTCTAACAACGTCATTGTCTAACGTGGTTGTGTTATGTTCCAAGTCATGGACAGGACTTTCTTCATAATAGTCCTTTGAGTTGCAAGGAAAGTGGTCCAGAAATTCCAGTGATAAGACACAAAATGGTTTTGAGGGTAGTTGGGCCCTACACAATAAATGCTGCAGGGTGTTTTTGGCAAATCTGAGCCCTCTCGCACCCATAGACCCCACCTAGCTCTGTCCTTTTAGTATGAGCTCCCTCCAGCCTCTGTTACTAAGAATTCTGATTTCCTTAGTGTTCTAAGTGTCATTCATGCCAAGGAGTGAGGTGAGGGAGATTAAAAAGTACAAACTTTTAGTTCTAAAATATGTGAGTCACAGGTATGAAATGTACAGTGTGGGGGATATAGTCAGCAATTATGTAACACCTTTGTATGGCGACAGATGACGACCAGACTGATCATGGTGATCGTTCTGAAATGAATAGAAATATCACTATGTTGTGTACCCGGAACTAACATACTGTTATCGGTCAATTACACTTCAAAAACAAACAGACAAATACACCCACAGAAAAGAGATCAGATTTGTGTCTACCAGAGGCAGGGAGTAGCAGGGAAGGGGAATTAGATAAAGGTAAGCAAAAGGTACAAAGCTTCAGTTATAAGATAAACAAGTAATGTACAACACAATAAAGATAACTAAAACTGCTCATGGTGGAATTACTGCTGTTATTCTGAGACATGTATACAGGTAATAAGGGGAAAAGTTAATGAGTAATTATGTAATTTTTTCATTCTATCATTCCATGTTTTTGAGAATTGTAATTCTAGGTGTGGAAGAAAGGAGATGATACAGTTACAGTATTAAAGAGGTTGAATAAAAAGCCTGAAAGAAAAAATGAAAACTGCTGTGCATTATAAATGAAAGCTATTAAGAGAGTAAATCCTAAGAATTCTCATGATAAGAAAAAATTTTTTGTTTCTTTAATGTTATTTGAGACGATACATGTTCGCTAAACCTACTGTGGTAATCATTTCATGAAGTATGGAAGTCAAATCACGTTGTACACCTTAAACTTATACAGTGCTGGATGTCAATTTTATCTCAATAAAACTGAAAAAATATATATCCCATTTAATTAATTCTTTTAAAGACATATTGGTTGGAGTAACACACTTCTCCTATCCCTGTTTGGTCACTTACACTGCACTAGTAGCACATGCAAGAATTTTGCAAAAGTAAACTTGATTTTATTTTTCAGTCCAGCACAATCTAGAACTTCAAACTAATTTTCACCATTAGCCATGGAGTTTAGAAAACAGGGCCCAACTAAAGTTATGATTGTCTGTGAACTACTCTTGACCCTAATTGCATAATTAATCAGAAACTGTTTTAATGGCTATTTTCCTTCAGGGCCCAACTGCCTATGTGCTAACTCGGGAGCAAAGTCACTATTTAATATGGAATCCCTGCAGCGGACATTTTTATGGACAATTTGATACATTCTGTCCCTTAAAAAGTGTGGGCTGTTTAATAGGTCCTGATAATGTAAGTAGTACCATTTCCTCTTAAATACAGTCGGTTGACTATTGCTTTTTTTTTTTTTGACTACTGACTTTAATAACATGTTACATATCAAAAATTTTATATAAACATCTACATATACCATTTAAAGAAATGTAGTGTCAAGCACAGTGGCAGAACAGTCCTAAATAACAATTTTTGGTTGAATTAGTCACCTGATCGGCAAGATGCAGAATGAGGCTAAAGAAGAATGTAGGATTTAGATTCAGAGGACCTGAGATTGTATCCCGGCTCTGACCCGTCTTCCTTTCCAGAATACGTATTTACAATGCCTAATTTGTAGTGCTGGAGAACTAAATAAGGCACATTTATCACCTGAAAAGACTTTTCTTCCTTTCTTCTTTTTCCTTTTTTCTTAAGAGATTCCCATGTACCATCAGATGATCCAGTTGCACCCAGTTTCGCGGGGGAGGGGCATTTAATTATGAAGGGTCCTGTAGAAAGCACTGTCTAAAAACATGAGTTATGGGATCAGACTGCCTGAATTTAAACTCCAGCTTCATCATTTACTAGTTGTGTGATCTTAGGAAAGTTTCTTAATCTTATACAGCCTCAGTTTCTTCATTGGTAAAATGAAGGTATTTCCTAGTCATTTCTTCGTAGAGTAGTTGTGAGAAGTAAATGAGATAATCAATGCAAAGCAGCTAACACACAGTAGCAACTGTGTTGGCTAACGTGACTGTTTTTTAAATCACTATCTAACCGTAGTGATCCCTGTCAGAAAAATCATTTGAGCATGCATCCCCAATATATGTATTTTCATTTATAAGTTATATATGTATCGTTATATTATTTATATTATACACAGAAGAAACTCTTGAAATAAAAATAAATAATTAGAAGATCTAATATTCTCTTCTCACATCCCTGTGATGTGCCCCCTACTTTGCAGACCACCAGTCTGCTCTTCAGGATTACTGCCAAAATTAGAAATACATGGCAAGCATCCAGCGAAGTACTTGTCTTTCATAGGTATTCAGCAAATGATAACTGTTATTAATTACAATGTGAAAAGAGCCGTGTAGAGCGCCATCTGCATGTTAATTATTATTTTTAATTAAAAGCTCCATCTACATGTGGAGAATCATTCTAAGGTCATATTAGCAATCAGGCAGAGTCAACAGGTATTGAAAAAGCCTTCAAAGAACTCCATTTTCCGTCAAAATTATCATTAGTTCTCAAAACAATTACTGTATGATTGACTAATTTCCATAAAGCTCAAGTCTTGTGAGGAAGACAGACCCCCTTTTCTCCTCTTCTAACCAGACAGGCTCATGATGCCAGCCATCCCTCACGGCAGCTGTTCTGAACCTGCTCTAAGCCCCGGCCACGCGCAGGAGAGGACGGTCAGGCTCGCTTTGTTGGCCTGGCACTCTAGGGACCTCAACTGCCCTCTGCTCCACCGCACCACCTCTTTGGACTGTCAGCCTTTCTCTTCCTTCACTCCTTTGCCAAGACGGAAGCCTCCTTCTCCACCCGTGTGTGTGTTTCCATTACTACTCCAACATTTGGCTCCGCTAATTGTTCCAACTTGGCTCTACATGTTTTCTCGCTCCTTCTCGACCTCTTGATGGGCTCAGAAGTCCAACAATTCTAAGCTGTGTTCTCCCCACCTGGCTACACCCCAAACTACTATTGACCTTCTTTCTTTCCAAAATTCTTTAAATACTAATTATATCCTCTGCGTCCACTTTCTCAGTAAACTCAGACTTGAACCCCTATAATCTAGCTCCTCTTCCCGACCATTTTACAGAAATAAACTCTGAGAAGTACCATTGTCTTGCTAATGGATAGATAAATAAATCCAATGGTATGCTCACATCCTCACTCTCCTCTCCCTTTTATGGCTCATGACACAACACCTTCCCGTCTTTGGTTTACTGATAAAGGACTGACGGTTTTCACTTCTCTGCAATAGCTTCTTAGGTTTCTTTCACTGGCTCTTCTTCCCATACCTTAAAAGTAGATTTTCTGAAAATTCTCTATTTAGATTTCTTGCAGGACCACACCTGTTATTATTCATCATAGCTCTAACTAGTTTATCCTGGCAAGGAAGTCATCATTCTGACCAGAATCTTTGGGTCCTGAACTTTCAGCTGTTTGCTGGACACCCAGGTGCTTTGTCAAAGTCTCAAATTCAGGATGTCCATAACTCAAATTACTTCTCCTTTGTCTCTAAAAACAGCTCCTCCTCCAGGCCTTCCTATTTCTATGGATGTCAATTACCCGGATTCAAACCCCAGAACTGTCCTTGATTTCCCCCCACCCCTTACTTCTTTCTACTTCAATCCTATTAATAGATACCAAGTCACATAGATTCTACCTCTTCTATTTTCCAGTCATGCCATTATCGTCTCATCCTGCATTACTGTAGTCAACGTAATCATCTGTCTTCAGTTCAGTCCATTATTTGGTACACTGACACCTGACGTTTCCGAATGGTCAGCTTTCATCATTTGATGGCTCAAAAAGTATTGACAGTACCTCACTGTATACAGATTTTAGAATAAACTTCTCACCTTTTATTTGAAAGCCTTTATGTAACCTGACTTCAGCTCTTTCCTCAGTGTTATTTCTCACTGCTTTTCTAACACATTCCCTACCCTATAGCCAAAATGTAGTTCTGAAAGATTTGCCTTCTTAAAACAATTGCTTGATTTGGATTCCAAGGATCAAGGCCTCCTACCTCCTTGGCTGCCACTTTTCTGTGACCTTTGCTGCTTTTTGTTATTTCTCCAAATTTGAAAAGCCAGGGATCCTCAAAGTTCATCAAACCCCTTTTCTATCTATACTTCCCCCTAGGAACACACACAAGCTGATGACCCCCAAATCTGTATCTGTAGCTCACCTAGCTCCCAGAACTTCAGACTCAAATGTCCAACTACCTACTCAACACTTTCATGTACCTAACATGCCCAAATTGAACTCCCAGTTTCCTTTTGCAGTCTTTCTGATCTCAATAAATGGCAACTCCATCAATCCAGTTACTTAGGTCAAAATCCTTGGAAACATCTTTGATTCCTTTCTCTTTCTCTGACATCCAATCCATCAGCCAATTCTACTGGCTCTGCCTTCAACTGCTACCATTTTTGTCCATACCACTGTAGCTTTCACCTGGATTATTATTTATTTTTTAAATTTTTATACAATTTTAAAGGTCACATTCCATATAGTTATTTAAAATACTGGCTATATTACCCATGTTGTACAGTACACCCCTGTAGCTTATCTTAGACCCAGTAGTGTGTACCTCCCACCACTGGTAACCACTAGTTTGTTCTCTGTATCTGAGTGTGCTTTTTTTTGTTACCGTTACTAGTTTGTTGTATTTTTTAGAGTCCACATATAAGTGATATCATACTGTATCTTGTCTTTCTGTTTGACTTATTTCACTTGGCATAATGCCCTCCAAGTCCATCTATGTTGCTGCAAAGGGCAATATTTTGTTCTTTTTATGACTGAATAGTATTCCATTGTATACATATACCACATCTTGATACATTTGTTGATGGATGGTTAGGTTGCTTCCGTATCTTGGCAACTGTAAATAATGCTGCTATGAACTCTGGGGTACATCCATCCTTTTGGATTAGTGTTTTTGTTTTTTTCAGATATATACACAGAAGTGCAACTACTGGGTCATATGGTAGTTCTAATTTTAGGTTTTTGAGAAACCTCCACATTGTTTTCCAAAGTGGCTGCACGAATTTTCATTCCCACCAGCAGTATAAGAGGGTTCCCTCTCCTCCATATCTTCACCAACATTTGTGTTCTTTTTTGATGACAGCATTCTGACAGGTGTGAGGTAATAGCTCACTGTGATTTAAATTTGCATTTCCCTGATGATTAGCAATGCCGAGCGCCTTTTCATGTGTCTTTTCGCCATCTACATTTCCTCTTTGGAAAAATGTCTATGTAGTTCTTCAGCCCATTTTTCAATCTGGTTGCTTATTTTTTTGATGTTGAGTTGTGTGAGCTTTTTATACATGTCAAATACTAACCCCTTATCAGTCATGTCATTTACAAATCTCCCATTCAGTAGGTTCTCTTTTTGTCTTGTTGATGGTTTCCTTTGCTGTGCAAAAGCTTTTAAGTTTAATTAGGTGTCATTTGTTAATTTTTGTTTTTATTTCCTTTACTTTAGGAGACAGATCCAAAAAAATATTGCTGCAATTTATGTCAAAGAGTGTTCTTTATTTTCCTCTAGGAGTTTTAAAGTATCTGGTCTTACATTTAGGTCTTTAATCCATTTTGAGTTTATTTTTGTATATTCTCATCTGGACTATTCAAAATAGCCCGACAGGAGACTTATCTACTAGAATCTACACTCTTCTGTTTAATCTCAAAAGAACAAAGAATATTCCTGTTAAAATAGAAGGTAAATTATGTCACTCCTCTGCTTGAAATACTCCAGTGGCTCCTTAGTCACTTAAGAGTCAAAGCTTAAATCTTTAAAGTGGCTCACAAGGCCTTCTATGATCTGACAACTGCCCTGCCCCCACATCTTCTGCTGATCTCTTTCTTGCTCTAATTTGCTCACTCCTCTGCAGTCACTGTCCTCTTCTTGTTCCTCAAACAGATCAAGCACTTTGCGTCTGCTAGTTCCTCTGCACAGATGACCCTTCCCCTTATCAGATATCTTCATTAATTTGTCACTTACTTCTTACATCTATGATCAAAAGCTATCTTTCCAGTGAAAACTTCTCTGCTTACCCTAAAATTTCACCTCTTCCTGCAGTTTTCTCCACAGACTTTGTAAGGTTAGCTATTGCCACAATAAAATAGTAAAACCCTGTCTTCCAACTAGATAGCTTCAGACAATTACTCTTATGGAACTGTGGGTCAGCAGGGATGGTTCTGGGCAGGGACAGCTCTGCTTCATGCGTTTTTATTCTGGGACTTGCGGCAATGGCAGAGGCACAAGAGGGCAAGCAGGAACACACAGAGCTTCTTAAGCTTGGACACAGAAGTTACACACTGACCTTTCTATCCCATTCTCCTGACCAAGAGGCAAGGAAATACTTCTACCCTTTTAGTGGTAGGAACTGCCAAGTAACAGGGCCAAGGATGTGGGTATAGAATGAGTGGAGAATCGGGGCCAACAGTTCAGTCTACTACATCATGTATCATCTGATATTCCATGGGTTTACTTGTTTGTTTGCACTGTCTTCTCATTAGCTACTGCATGTTGGTAGAAACTCTGTTTCATTCACAACTTTATCCCCAGTGACTAGAACTGAGCCTAAATATAATAGGTACTTGCTGATTATGTTGAATGAACAGATTTACCACTCATGCACGCACGCATATGCCTACCATATGCCGACTAGGAACTATGCTAGATGCTAAAGATACAACAGTGAATAAAGCACATGGCAAATGTCCTCAAGGCAACATTTAATAGTCTAGTGAGATAGATAATTATAAACAATGATAAATACTAATAATAGTAATAAGATAGCTAACATTTTTGAGTACTTACTATGTACCAGGCATTGTTGTAAGAGGTACAGTTGAAATAAGGACTCATTTAATCTGCTCAGTAACTTTATGAGGTAAGGACCATTATCCTACTTGTGTAGAGGAGGAAGCTGAGGCACACAGTAGTTAACTGTCTAAAGTCACATATGTAGTAAATGTTGGAGCCAGAATGCAAATGCAAGTGGTCTGGTTCCAGAATCAGTATGCTACAGTGCCTCAACAAGACAGCCACTCACATACCAGAGGTTACAGAGTGCTATGGAAGCAGAGAGATGGAGACTTAACACAGTGAGGAGGCTGGGAAGAGCAGGGTTAGGAGAGAATAGCCCAAGAAAGGAGTAGCCTTGTCTGTCTTCTAAAAAATTCTAGGTTTCTTATCACTGGGAACTACCTTATTTCATCAACAGACAATCAACAGTAAGGTTTACTTCAACTGCAGATATTAAAAAAATCTGGAAAAATGGCTCATGACAACTATATGACGCCACTGATTGTAAAATTCTCATCAGTTTTACAGATAAAAATATGACAGTGTGCAAGCTACATGTTCTCTTGCTGTCTCCATACATACCTGCACACACATGCATATATACGTAGACGTCTGCTACCATATATGCTGATGTAGTCTTATCTTTTTTAGATCTGGTTTAATATTCAACGATATGACTCCCCACTAAGGATAAATTTTGATGTCACCAAGCCCAAGCTTTGGAAATCTTTCTTTTCAAGAAGCCTTCCATATCCCGGCCTTTCCAGTGTTCAGGTACTTTTTTTTTTTTTATTGACAAATGCAGACAAAGAAAGTGGGGAACTTGACATCATTATACTGGGGGGCCAGATATTTTCTGAGCCTTAATTCTACTCCTAGATATTTAGTCTAGAATTATATTTGATTTTCAGAATTAGTTAAGCCCATCTCACAATAAGAAATAGACCATCATATCATGAACCAGAATATACATACATGAAAGAAGTTCTGATATAGAATCCCATAACTTTAAAAAAATACCACAAAACATATTCCATGTAATTTTTTAAATGTTGGTCTCAATTCACTAAATTAATTTCATCACCGCCACTGAAACATGAAATCAAACTGTAGAGCACGACCCAGGAGGGGCTCATAACATTAATTCAGAGGGACCTGGACAGCAATAGATTATGTAAAGCATGCGATTAAAACTTTAAACTTGCTAGCTAGGTATATATATATGCCTTTCTGTGTGTCTAATAGAAAATGCATTTTTTACTGTGGATCAAACCTTTCCCAAAAAAGCTTTAAAAAAATCACCATAGATAAGTTCTCCTATGTATACAAGGTAACATAAGAGTTTTCACAGGAACATTGTCTGCAGAAACCTAGGAAACAGAATGACAGAAGGGATAAAGGGATATGATGGATTTTATAGTAGTTACACAAATACATCAATATCAATGAATCTTAGTAAATACTTGAAAATAGCATTTGCTATTATCTCTAAATACAACGTTAAGGAGAAAAAGCAAGTTGCATAGTCACAGTATAAAATTATTACATAAAGTTTAGAAAACATGCAAAACCATACAATATATTGTTTAGGAAAACATACATTTGCAGTTAAATCATAGACACATTTCACTAATTTGCTTATCTCCACTGACTATAATGTAAACACTATGAGGGCAGGAATTTTATTCATAGCTGTATCCCCTCACCTGTAAAAGTCCGCGGCACGCAGCAGGTGTTCAATATATGTTGAATGAAAGAGTGCTAAAACACAAATTCAGGGCACGGTTACTTCTGTGAGGAGAGAGAAGGACAGTAAAATGGAGAGAGAACTACAAAGCACTATAAGGTAGGTCATGGATACACTGGCAGCTCTTACATTATTCTCTATATCTAATGAAAGTCTGAGAGTTTATAATTTTTTAAAAAAAGATTTAGAAAATGATGTATAGTTATTGAAATGAAGTGTAAATGATTTACAGAATTTCTGAACTATTTTTTCTTTTGTAGCCAGAAGAGCTAATTTACCAGCGCACAGACAAAGTGGCCGCCGCCGAACTACAAGACAGGTCACGTGATACCCATAAATCCACATGCAACCTGCCACTAGGAGTGTTAATACCAAACTAAGCAATTCTCAGCCTGCATCGATGTGAAATAATTCGGGCAACTAAATTTCAATTCGTGTTTATAGATACCAAGTACAGATATGATCTCTAAATCCCAAGGCCCAGAAGGCTGTGGTATATAACATGGTGTGGGACACACCGCCGTGAAGTCCAGCAGTGATAGGTAGTTTCTCCAAAAGCTTTACCTCGGACCTGAGTTCAACATCATGTTATTTATGGGTCTTGCTCAGACAGTGTCATAATCTTCAGCTTAAATGTGCTTTTGTCCAATTAGTGGTTAACTGACCTTCAGCTACTTTATAAACCTAACACAGGCAGAAAGCTGATAAGAGCCCATCTGAGCCCCAATAAACCTTATAATCTGGTAAAATATAACTTATTTCCCCAGTTTCACAAGCATGGAAACTGAGGCTCAGAGAGGCCCACATAACATGTTAAGTGTTAGAGGGCACTTCTGAGCCCAGCCAGATCCAATTTCAAAGCCAGTGTGCCCTCTCTAATGTCTCAAGCCATGTGAAGAGCAGCATGTCAAATCGCATAAGGTTAAATCTGACTCTTTTTGAGGTATTATTACTAGAAAACACCAATTTACTCTCAACTGCAAGTTTTGAAGCCTGATTTGGGATCCTCACAGAGAACAACTAATTCCTGAAAACATCTTGTTTCTTTTAATCATTTCTGAGTATTATTTTTTATTTCTGCTTACAAGGGAAAAGTCAAGTCACCGAGAAATGGAGTTTATTTTTTATAAATAGGATTGAAAAAATACTGAAAGAAAAAATCATGGACTGGAGGCCACGCCGTCTGACGCGGTGGAACAGATACTGCGCCTCCACCCTGCGCCACTTCCTGCCTCTGTTAGAAAGGAGTCAAGGAGAAGGCGCGGAAGACGACCACCGGGCAGAGCTGCTTCGGCAGCTGGGAGACTACAGGGTTGGTAGCAGTCTGTGGGTTTCTTCATTTCAAATTGGAAACTGCTCAGTAATAGGTTTTTGGAATGAAAATACCTACACTGCTCTCCAAAGTACACAGATGAAGCAGCACAGACTGAAAAATGTGATTAAAAGTTCAAATCCAAAAATGAACCAATCATTAAACAGCAGAATGCCTCTATGCAATGAAAATACCATCCCTTTTTGTAGGAGTATCCAATGAAAAATAGTACCTTTTAAAAACTGCAGGAGTATTAAATAAATTCAAACTATCTGGCTAAGAGCATATTAGACTCAACTGAGCATAAAGCTGAAACCAACCACTCTAGATCAGATTTTTTTTAAAGGATATGATTTTATACTAACTGCTTTTCATTGGAAAGAAAAATTCTCATTACTAGATAATATATATTCTCTACTGCCTGCCAGTAGTGCTGTGTGTTCACATCCTATAGCTGGATAATAAAACCTAGAGAGCCGTCTCAAACTAAAACAGTAAGCCTTGTTGGCTCAACAGTGTGGTATCACCTTGGATATTTAATTCTATTCGCTGACTAAAATTTATCCTTTAACTTCTACAGCTAAGTTTTCAGCCACAATTCAATTCAAGTAACAGAAAACTTAGTTCAAACAAGCTTGAGCAAGAAAAAGAACTTACTGGCTTATTTAGGTAAAAGTTAGGGGTGAGGAGCTATCAGGGCTGTACCACTTTTCCTCGTCGCCCACTCTGCCCTCCTCGTGACGGCATCATCCTCAGGCTGGCTTTTCTCGTGGTAGCAAACGGCTGGATGGGTCCTGGCAGGACTCACATCTGCACCCACGGTTCTGACTGAGCAGGAGATCACCCGTGCGCCATCACTTTTTCACAAGTTTCCTTGATCATAGGCTCTTCCTTGTGGATCAACACTGAGGCCAGGGGGACAGAATGTATTAACCCAGGTCCCTGGAATTGCATGGGTTTCCATTCCAACTCAGGGATGTAAGGAAGAGGGAGGGGAACAGTGGATGGTGACCGGGTCACTAACTGGTGTCTCATACACCAAGTAAATATGCTAGCAATCAAAACAAAAAGACATTTAGCTGCTTTCCATTTAATCTGTATTGCTAATACATAGCTGAACAGAAAAACAAAACTAAATAAATGACTCCGAGATCTAGAAGGAACGCTTCTTATTAAGACTGTGAAGAATTGCATTCATTTATCTAGGGAAAATACAGCGAAAACTTCAGGTTCCCTAATAATTTAAAATGTCGGGCTTTTTTCTTTCAGTTCTCTGGATTCCCCCTTCACATGCCCTACTCTGAAGTAAAGCCGTTGATTGAAGCCGTGTATAGCACTGGAGTGCACAGCATCGATGCTCCGAATGCTGAGTTCGCTTTAGCTGTCTACATCCACCCGTATCCCAAAAATGTGTTGTCCGTTTGGATCTATGTTGCCTCCCTTATACGCAACAGGTAATTTTTTTTCATTGTACTTTTATATCATGTTAAAACTGTCAGATATGAGAACATTTTTTAAGTGCTACTGATCCATCAGAGGGAAGAAAATACTTGCAAATAATGAAATAAAATTAGTATTATTTTCCAAATGTGCAAAATAAGTGTTTTTATTTAGTAGTCGGCCTCGTCTCTGCCACTCTGAGCCTAAAGGCAACTGTGACTACCTAGAGCTGGCCCTTACCCTGCAAACGTCCACCTGGGTCTGCACTTGCTCACTTTCTACTTGGAATACTCTTCTTTTTTGCCTGTACAGCAGAATATCAATCGTATTTTTAAGACCTAGTAAAAGATACAACTTCTCTGGGGGAAGGAGAAATAACTTTGCAATGTAAAATGTGTATTTTTAACAACTGAATACCTCCCTAAGACCTTATCCTACAAGAATACTGAGCAAGCACACACATGTACACATGTGCCCCCATATACACACATGCACCGACTGAAGCAACAGAGTATTTTAAATATTCATCAAAAGGGAAGTAGTTTTAAAAATTAAGACATTTCTCTGGACTGAATGTGTCCCCCACCTCGCCAAATTCGTATGTTGAAACCACAATCCCTAGGCAATGGTACTAGAGACAGGTAATTAGGGAGTAATTAGGTCGTAAGGACGGAGCCCTCATGATGGGACGAGTGCCCTCTAAGAAGAGACACGAGAGCACACCTCCTCTCCAGGCCATGTGCGGACACAACGAGAAGACAGCTGTCTGCAAACCAGAGAGAATCCTCACGTGACACCAGCCCTGCCGGCATCCTGACTCTGGACTTTTTCCGCCTCCAGAACTGTGAGAAATGAATGCTTGCTGTTTAAGCCATCCAGCCTATGGTAATCTGTCTTAGTGGCCCAGAGTGACTAAGCCAGACAAAGTCAGATAATATTAAAAGGGATTAAATGTGTGACATGGAAAGATGTGCAAAAATAGAAATATGTAACACAGGCTCCCTCAACAGCAGCACTACTGACGCTGTTCCAAGTAATCACTTGTCGCGTGGGGCTCTGTGGGATGCTGAGCAGCGTCCCTGCACTCCACCCACTCGCTGCCCACTGCATCCTTCCCCTCTGCCAAGTGCTGACAACCAAATGTGCTGTCAGATATTGCCAGATGCCCTCTATTGGATGAACTACCTCCAGCTGAGAACCACTGATGTAGGTGGAATACAGTCTCACTTATTAAAAAAGCAAACTAAAACAAAAACAAAACGTAAAGACAGGGGGACCAAGTTAAGGAAAAACTTTCAACTTTTGCTTTATCCTTTTATGCCCTTCTCTATCAAATTATATTATGATTATGTGTTTACATGACTCTGACACCTCTACTGTGAACTCTTCAAAGGAAGTTCAAGGTCTGACTCAAAAGAGTCATTACCAATATAACATTATAGAGACAGGACAGCTTAGTGGTTAAGGGCATGAGCTTTGGAGAAATACTAGTTCTGCCAATTACTAGCTGGGTAATGCATCGGCAAGTTACTTAACCTCTCTGTTACTTAACTTCCCCATATATAAGATCAGAGTGGTCCTGTTATCGACTTCATCACATTGCTGTCCTGATTTTAAAAGTCAGTATATATAAAGTACTTACAACACTGCCCAGTATGTGGCACCTAGTTTGTCAGGTACCACAAGGCATTTGACATAACTGTGGCCTTTTATTCTTTAAATAAAGTTTTAATATTTCACAAAATCAATCACAAAACCAAGATAAATTTAAATCAAGTAACAATGTTTCATCAAGCAACATATGAATAGGAAGACCCTGAGCTCACCTCATCCACAGGCTCATAAAAATCTCAACTATTTACAGAATAACCATCTATGAGAGCAATCTGAAGACTAGCAGAAAAGATTTTCAACAACTAAGGATATAACCAAGGAACCATAATAAGATGGGTAATAGGGACAGACACAGTAGACTCAAGACCTACTCCCCTGGGTAGGCAACCCACAAACAGAAGGGTAATATCAATTGCATGGGTTCTCCCCAAGAAGCAAGGGGTCCAAGTCTTGCATTTGGCTCCAGGAGTTCCGCACCTGGAAGACAAATCCTTAGAAGGTCTGGTTTTGAAGGCCAGTGGGGCTTGCATATGTGAGACAGAGTGGGCTGCAGGAAACAGATTTCACTCTTAAAAGGTGCATGCAAAACCTCACTTGCTCCAAGCCCCAGTGAAGGGCGGTAATTTGAAAGAAGTCTGGGTCGGACTCACTTGCTGATCTTGGAGAGCCTCCTGGAGGGGCAGAGGGCAACTGGGACTCCCCCTGGGGACATACATGCTGGTGATGCCAGGCTAGGGGAGCTCATTCTACCACAAGGACACTGGTGCTGGCAAGCGCCATTTTGTAGTCCTCCCTTTAGTCTATTAGTGCAAAAGGCTTAACAGCTCACCGGTGGACCACTATCAGCACCAGGTCCCCTAGCCCTGAAAGCCAGGACCCCAGCCCCAAAACCAGGGGGCAAGCACCAGCCCCAGAATGCCCCGGACATGCAGCCTGCCACAGGAGGACTCAGCCCCGCCAACAGCGCTCCAGCAGCCATCGTACAAAGCAGGCCCTGGCAGCCAAATGGGCCAGGGGCCAGCCGCACTGACAAGTACACCCACAGCAGTCAGCCCTACCACAGCAGAGGGGCCCACACAGCTCACAGAGGGAACACCCCTAAAACATACAGCACTAGTGAGCAGATGGAAGGTGCTGCTGGGCCCCACAGGATGTCTCCCAACATAAGTCCTCTTTTCCAACCTTGGAAGGGAACCCAGCTTACCTGGTATACAGAAATAAACAGAGAATTAGGCCAAATGTGGAGGAATATGTTTCAAATGAGGAAAAACATCAAAACCCTAGAAGAACTACACAAAATGGAAATAAGCAATCTAACCCATAAAGAAGTCAAGATAATGATGTAAGATGCTCAACGAACTCAGAAGAATGTATGAACACAGTGAGTTTAACAAATACTAGAAAATGTAAAGAAAAAAAACAAACAGCTGAAAAACACAATAACTAAAATAAAAATTAACTAGAAGGAATCAACAGTACATTAGATAATACAGAAGAATAGTCAGCGAACTGGAAGACAGAGTAGTGGAATGTACCAAAGCTGAACAAAAAAAGAATTTTAGAAAGTGAGGGAAGTTTAAGAACCTCTGACATAACATCAAGTCTACTAACAATTGCATTACAGGGGTTCCAGGAGGAGGAGAAAGGGGCAGATAATTTATTTGAAGAAATAATAGCTAAAAACTTCCCTAACCTGGGAAAAGAAACACATCTAGACTCAGGAAGCACAGAGAGTCCAAAGAGGTCCACACTAAGACATATTACAATTAGAACGGCAGAAGTTAAAGATAAAAAGAAAATATTAAAGCAGCAAGAGAAGAGCAACTAGATACATACAAGGGAACTACCCTAAGACAATCACCAGACTTTTTAGCAGAAACAATGCAGGTCAATATATGCAAAGTGATGAAATAAAAAAATCTAAAACCAAGGATACGTTATCTGGCAAGGCTATATGAAGGAGAGATAAAGAGTTTCAGATATGTAAAAGCTAAGAGTTCAGCATCACTAAATCAACTTTACAAGAAATGTTAAAGGAACTTATCTAAGTGAAAAAGGGTCACTATCATCCAGACAGAAAATCGATAAACACTGGCCTTGGGGCCCCGCGGCGAGAGGCTGGCGCGCCGGGCAGGGGAAAGACCATGGCGTCGCTTAGTTGCAGCACCGTCGTCTGCGTGATCTGCTTGGAGAAGCCGAAGTACCGCTGCCCCGCTTGCCACGTGCCCTAAGCAGTGCAACCCTGAAACACATCCTGTTCAGAAAAAAATACCAGCTCTTACTGCAAAAACTAAAAAGCCCGTGGAAGACAAAGATGATGATGAAGACTCTGTAGCTGACTTTCTCGATAGTGATGAGGAAGAAGACAGAGTTTCTTTGCAGAATTTAAAGAATTTAGGGGAGTCTGCAGCACTGAGAAGCTTACTGCTCAATCCACACCTTCGACAGTTGATGGTCAGCCTCGATCAGGCGGACAACAAGGCAAAGCTCATGAGAGCCTGCATGCAGGAGCCCCTGTTCGTGGAGTTTGCTGACTGCTGTTTAAGGATCGTGGAACCATCCCAGAATGAAGATTCTTAAGATGGATTTATTGTGCTGCCTGCTCAAGCATGTGCTGGACTCCCAGACCCTGCCTGCTCCTCCCAGGAGACCAGCCAGTGTGGGGCCCAAGCAAGGGCGGTGCTTTCCAGGATGTGGAGCAGCTGACGCCGGGCGCCTGTGTCTGGCAGAGCCGGTGTGAAACGAAGAGACAATCCTTCCCAGCCGCCAGGATAATCAAGAGTTTTGGCCGGACCTTTGAGCACACACCGAGATAGTGAGGAGCCAGACGAAAAGCACAGACTATGGCGCTGAAACAGATTAATAAGGAACTTAGTGATTTGGCCCGTGACCCTCCAGCACAATGTTCTGCAGGTCCAGTTGGGGATGATATGTTTCATTGGCAAGCCACAATTATGGGACCTAATGACAGCCCATATCAAGGCGGTGTATTCTTTTTGACAATTCATTTTCCTACAGACTACCCCTTCAAACCACCTAAGGTTGCATTTACAACAAGAATTTATCATCCAAATATTAACAGTAATGGCAGCATTTGTCTTGATATTCTAAGATCACAGTGGTCTCCTGCTTTAACTATTTCTAAAGTTCTTTTATCCATTTGTTCACTGCTATGTGATCCAAACCCAGATGACCCCCTAGTGCCAGAGATTGCACGGATCTATAAAACAGACAGAGATAAGTACAACAGAATGTCTCGGGAATGGACTCAGAAGTATGCCATGTGATGCTACCTTAAAGTCAGAATAACCTGCATTATAGCTGGAATAAACTTTAAATTACTGTTAAAAAAAAAAAAAAAAAGAAACACTGGCCTTAAAGGACACATTAGAACGGATGGCCTTAACAGATACGTATAGAATATTCCATCTAAAAGCAGCACAACATACATTACTTGCAAGTGCATATGGCACATTCTTCAGGATAGATCACATGCGAGGCCACAAAACAAATCTCAGTAAATTTAAGAAGACTGAGATCATACCAAGTATCCTCCAATTACAAAGCTATAAAACTAGAAATCAATTACCAAAAAAAAAAAAAACACCACAAACACATGGAGGCTAAACAATATACTACTAAACACCCAACAGATCACTGAAGAAATCAAATTTTTTTTAAATACCCGGAGACAAATGAAAATGGAAACACAATGATTCAATATCTGTGGAATGCAGTAAAAGCACTTCTTGAGAGAATGTTATAAGGAAACAAACAAAAAAGCAAATACAAATCTAACCTTATACCTAGAGGAACTAGAAAAAGAATAAAAAAACACCAAAGTTAGTAGAAGGAAAGAAAAAGATCAGAGCAGAAATTAATGAGACATAAATTATAAAAAAAAAATAACACAATAGTAAAGACTAATGAAACTAAGAGCTGGTTCTTTGAAAAGATAAACAAAATTGATAAACCTTTAGCTAGACCCATCCAGATGGAAAAGAAAATAAAGAGAGGGCTCAAATAAATAAAATAAAAAATGAAAGATGAGATGTTACAACCAACACTACAGAAATACAAAGAATCATAAGAGATTATTATGAGCACTTATATGCCAATAAAACAGACAACCTACAAGAAATGAATAAATTCCTAGAAATGTACAACCTTCCTAGACTACATTAGGAAGAAACAGAAAATATGAAAAGACAAATTACCCAGTATGAAATTGAATCAGTAATCAAAACACTCCTAATAAACTGAAGTCCAGGATCAGACAGCTTCA
The DNA here is from genome assembly GCF_048564905.1 of Vicugna pacos. Lineage (NCBI taxonomy): Eukaryota > Metazoa > Chordata > Mammalia > Artiodactyla > Camelidae > Vicugna > Vicugna pacos. Next base: position 111,531,349 of record NC_132988.1, on the reverse strand, counting down.
CTGGTGAACTCTACCAAATATATGAAGAGAAATTAGCATCTATCATCAAACTATTCCAAAAAACTGAAGAGAAAGAAACCCTTCCTAACTCATTCAATGAGGACAGAATCACCCTGATACCAAAACCAAAGATACTGCAAAAAAAAAAAAAAAGACCAATATCACTGATGAACATAGATGCAAAAAAATCCTCAATAAAATATAAGCAAACCAAATTCAACAATCTTTAAAAGGATCATACACCATGATCAAGTAGAATTTATCCCAGGGATGCACGGATGATTCAGTATCTGCAAATCAATGAAAGTGTTATACCACCTTAACAAACAGAATAATAAAAACCACATGATCATCTCAAGAGAAGCAGAAAAGGTTTTTGAAAAAATTCAATGTTCATTTATGATAAAAAAAAAACTCTCAACACAGTTAAGTACAGAGGGAACATACCTCAACATAATAAAGGCCAAATATGACAAATCCACAGCCAACATCACACTCAAAAGTGAAAAGCTGAAAGTTTTTCCTCTAAGATCAGGAACCAGACAAAGATGCCTACTCTTGCCACTTTCATTCATATGAAACTTTCACTCATATGCCACTTTCAATATATTACTGGAAGTCCTAGCCACAGCAATCAGACAAGAAAAAAGAATAAAAAGCAACCAAATTGGAAAGGAAAACATAAAACTGTCACTGCTTGCAGATGACATGATACAATATACAGAAAATCCTGAAGACACCACCAAAATACTATCCGAATTAATAAATGAATTCAATAAAAGTGCAGAATTCAAAATTAGTATATAGTCATTCCTCAGTATATGCAAGGGATTGGTTCCAGGACCCCCTATGGAAACCTAAGTCTGCAGATTCTTGAGTCCCTTACAGCTGATCCTCCTTATCTGCAGGTTCGGTATCCACAGACTCAACCAACCAGAGACTGTGGAGTATTTTCCACCTGTATTTGGTTGAACACTGTGGATGCAGAACCCACTTTACGGAGGGCTGACTGCGTGGAAATCTGCTGCATTTCTATACAGTAACAATCAACTATCAGAAAGATAAATTAAGAAAACAATCCCATTTACAACTGCATCAAAAAGAGTAAAAGATCTAGGAATAAACTTAGCCAAAGAGATAAAAGGTTTGCACTCAAAAAAGTCAAGACACTGATTAAAGAAACTGAAGACTTCATAAGCAAATGGGAAGATATACCATGCTCATAGACTGAAGAAATAATATTGTTAAAATGATCATACTAATCAAGACAATCTACAGATTCAATGTAATCCCTATCAAAATACCAATGCCATCTGTCACAGAACTAGAATAAATAATTCTAAAATTGAATGGAAACACTTAAGACCCTGAATAGCCAAAATGATCTTGAAAAAGAAAAAAAAAGCTGGAAGTATCATGCTCCCTGATTTCTAACTATACTACAAAACTACAGTAATTAACATGGTATGGTGCTGGCACATGTAAACAAATAGATATATCAATGGAACAGAATAGAGAGTCCAGAAGTAAATCCACACTTAGGACCAATTAATCTATAAGAAAGGAGGTAAGAATATATAATGGGGAAATGGAACTGGGAAAACTGGACAGCAACATGCAAAAGAATCAAATTGGACTACTTTCTCACACCACATACAAAAATAAACTCAAAATGGATTAAAGACTTAACTGAAAGATCTGAAACCACAAAACTCCCCGAATAAAACAGAGTATGCTCTTTGACACTAGTCTTAGCAATAGTTTGGATATGTCTTTTCAGGTAAGGGCAACAAAAGCAAAAACAAGCAAATAGGACTACATCAAACTAAAAAGCTTTTGTACAGCAAAAATTAAAACCTCTCAAAACAAAAAGGCAGCCTACTGAATGGGAGAAGATATTTGTAAATGATTTATCTGACAAAGGGTTAATATCCAAAATACACAAAGAACTCATACAATTTGACATCAAAAAAACAAACCAACAGATTAAAAAATGGACAAAGGATCTGAATATTTTTCCAAAAACATACAGATGGCCAACAGACACATGAAAAGATGCTCAACATCACAATAACCAGGGAAATGCAAATCAAAACCACCGTGAGATACCATCTCACACCTATCAGAATGGCTATCAACCAAAAGCCAACAAATAACAAGTGCTGGTAACATGTGGAGAAAAGGGAACCCTTGTGAGCTGTAGATGGGACTGTAAGTTGAGGCAGCCCCTATGGAAAACAGTATGGAGGTTCCTCAAAAATTTTAAAGTAGAATGCCGTATGACCCAACAATTTCCCTTCTGAGTACATCTGAAGAAAACAAAAACACTAAGTCGAAAAGTTACATGCACTCCAGTGTTCACTGCTACATTACTTACAACCCAGCCACTATACGGAAGCAACCTAAGTGTCCACGGAAAGAAAAACAGATAAAGGTGTAAGATACACACACACACACACACACACACATTACTCAGCCATTAAAAAAAGACATCTTGCCACTCAAGAACATGGATGGTCTAAAGGATATTATGTTAAGTGAAATAAGGCAGAGAAAGACAAATACATGATTTCACTTATATGTGGAATTTAAAAAACAACACAAAAGCAGTCTCACAGATACAGAAAACCAGTGGCTGCCACAAGGGAGGGGCATGGGGGAGTGGGGGAAATAGGGGAAGAGGATTAAAAGGTACAAACCCTGTTATATAAAATCATAAGGACATAATATACAGCATAAAGAATATGGTCAGTAACACAGTAAGAACTTTATATGGATACAGATGATTACCAGGCGTATCGCAGATGTATGACCATTTCATAATATATGCAAATATCAAATAATTATGCCATATACTTGAAATTAACATAATGTATGTCAACTATATTTCAATGAAAAATGAATTTTTAAAAAATTTAAAGTATTAACTGCCCCCTTAATAGTGGAAGAGCAATAAGGGAGTTTGGGATTGATGGATATACATTACTGTATGTGACGTGGATAAGCAGCAAGGACCTACTGTATACCATAGGGAACAATATTCAATTTCTTGTAATAAGCCACAATGGAAAAGAAACTGAACATATATGTATGTATGTATATATATGTATAACTGTATCATGTTGCTGTACACCTGAAATGAACATTTTAAATCAACCACACTTCAATAAAAAAAGAATAATTTTTAAAAAAGAAAAGAAATACCAATAATATTTAAAAGTTAAATACAGATTATGCTATCTCCCCATGGAATTTCTGGCGGCGGGGGAGGAGAAAATCAGTTTCCACATGAAATGTGCTCACATGTTGAAGTCAGTTTGGTTCAAGATTGCCAATCCTATTAAATGGTTTGCTAACATCAAGTAGTACAGGACAGAGCAAAAGTGGGGAGGCACCTCAATTACCTGGAACCTCTGGGAAATCAACTGCTCAAATTAATTAATTTATAATGAATACACTTAGGCTAAGTCCCAAAATATCATTTAATCATGATTTTTTTGTCTGTAAGTATGATCAAAAATTTTACTCCCAAAATATTACACTGTTTTCTGATTACATGGGGTATAAATTTTAGTCCTCCCTTGATGACTCAGAACCATGGTTACAGATAAGTAATTTTACCATGCAATTCATATAAATACTTAAGAGATGAAGTATGGGGTTGAATAGGACTCACTCCAGAAGATTTATTTAAGCTTGCTTTCCTGAAATAGTCCCTGATGTCAATTTTTCAAATAAACTGTATTAAATACTTAAGGAAATAAAAATATAGTGACCACAAAACAGTCAACCTACAAAATAACTTCTGACCTACTTCTGACCCTGTAACTGCTCACTAAACTCAAATTTCCTTTCAGTTTCTCTAAGTCTTGACTTTTTTCCTTTGTGCTTAAGCCAGACTTTTAAAGCAGACAGCTAGGTGTAGTGGTGTCACAAAAGACCCGAGGACTTTAAGCTAAGAGACAAACTCAAAAGGTAAGATGGTCTGCTTATACAGCTACCTTACCCCTCATTCAAGAAACTTACGGGGTTCCATCTTTTATTTTGCAAATGTTAACAGCGATGGAATCAAAATGAGAGAACCCTTAGAGGAAGGTGAAATTTCAGAGTCATTAGATGTCCTCCCTTAAAGGTGATCTGCCCTTGAAGTGTTTAACTCAAATGTCATTCAAAGTAAGTTTAAAAGCTGAGTTTTCTCTTGTTCATATTCCCATCAAATGATTCTTCTTTTACCTTTAGAAAACTGTGTAAAATAAAGCCTAAACTGCAATCTGTCTACCTGTAGTTTACATCTTTCCTACTCCTCTCCCCCAATAAAATAAACAAAAAATACCTGGGACTACAAAGAACAAGATTACAAGACCACCTCCTCTTCCACAGCCTTGCAGGTATTTATAAAAACAGAAGACATGCTGCAGATTGTTCTCTTCTTCGTGATGTAAAATTATACACAGCATGACATAAAACTGACTCAACACGTGCCTTTCTGTATAATAGGTCTCCACTCCAATTCTCGTTTCACACAGCAATAAAGATAAACTTACAAGTTTAAATTCTGACTACTGCACAATTCATTTCAAAAAGACAATTCAGCTCAACAAAATTAGGTATCCGTCTAAAACTAACTGTCAGGGTCATGATTTCATGGAAGCTCAAAAGACAAAATATTTAGTTCTATTTCACAGTAAAGTAACCCTGGATTGAGATTTACAACAAAATCAAAACACAAAAGAAATTACTTGGTAAGTCCTCAAAGTAGATTTTATTTATACATTTCTTCAAATGATTGTGGAACTTTTAAAAACCCCTCCCAAACGTGACAATTTAGGGACTGTGGTGGGAACCAGGGGTCTTTGAAAAAAGCAAATGCAGATGCACTGGTGCTGTGCCAGCTCCCTGAGCTAACACCAAGAAGCCAATTTATTTTATAATCTTAAAGAATCATATGTAGGTATGTCTGAATTGGCCCTCTGAGAATTGTTCAAATAAAGGAAATACTTTGGAAAAGAGACCACTTTCCAAAATAAAATTTCAGAAATGTATGTCTGAAAAGATCTGCAAAGCTTGGTACAGTGTTTACCTATAAGGAGAACCAATAACCCCATTGACTTCAAAACTCAAAGTAATCTAAAAAATACTTTAAATAGCATGGCATTAGTGACATTTTTCCCCCAAAGTATTCAATTTAAAAGAAATCAGATGAAACTGTTCTCATCCTATGAAAAGATCTAGTCCCTTTCTAAAACAAAAATACGATCTGCAAGAGAAACAACACTGTACAATTCACCAGTAAATTAAGATTTTTGAGGCCGTAAGAAATGGGGCCAAAACAAGTCACACTCAAAAAAGGATGGTTAACACAAGAAATGTGCTATAAGTAAAGTGCATGAAAGGAAGCCTGCTCAGCTAAATGAAGTAGACAAAGGTCAGAAGTCAAGGGTCATTCGCCAGAGCGGCAGCAGGCTCGAAAACCACACTGCAAATTCTGGCATCCGCTGGCGGTGTCAGCATGAGGACCTGTATGAAAACAGAAAAGTGTGAAAGGAGGAATTTCTTATCACATAAAAATAATCTTGCTAATGAAAAAAGTAAAACACTGATTTTTCTTTTTTACTAGTAATACACTTATAGAAGTAAAAATACCTCACAATGAATGTATAAAAAATTATTTGGAAACAAAAATCACCAATAGCAGCTTGACTGTAATATAGTTAAATGAAAAGAAAGAAGGAAAAGAAATAATTTTTTTGGCAACAATCTTACAAAATAAAAAATCCAAGAAGAAATGAGATAACCCACAGAAGCAATACTGCCAGGCTAACTTAACAATGGATTTCTTATACCATGAACATCCTTCCTAGAAACATAATTAAGGCAAAAACAACCCTATTTGTAAGCAATAAGCTAAAGAATCCAGTATTGAGCAATTACAATAAATATTATCTTCAAAATATGTTAAAAATAAACTATGCAGACATAGCCTTAACATGTCTGCCATATTTTTATTTAACATCTGTACCCCAAAAAAATCATATGGTAGGGCTAGATGAAATTATCTTGCAGAATTAAGAATATAATGAGTAATTAATTAAATAAACATATCTAAGACATAATAAAATTGTGATTTAATTACAAAGAAAAGTAATAAAATATCTGTGGAATAACTGAGGTTTTATTCTAATCACAGTATGCTACCCAAACACTAGATTAAAAGATCCATCAGGGAACATTGCTCAGAATTAGAAAATGTCAAAGAGTTACCACGACACATATTCAAATATTGAGTACTCTGAATGAGTCACAGTTTTCATAAAGGCAGGCAAATGTGGAAAAGATGTTTTGACTACATTGAAGCCCTGAAGGGTTGCATCATGAACAAAGTTAATGAGTTCTTTACTCATCAGTTAGAACCAAAATACCTGTAATTGTGATAAGGACCACAAAAGTACATGAAATATAATTTCATTATAGAATATATCAAATGGATTATAATTGAAAAAGCATAGCACCCTGAAATGAATCTAGACTTTAACTCAGAAAAAATGTGAAATTACTTTGTTTTGTTTTTTAAAGTAGTAATCCATTGCAAAAGGCAGCAACTATGCTAATATCAACATAAGAAAATAATTACTTGCAACTAAACACATAAAACATACATTTCCCAGAGTTTAACTTTTCTTTGTATTCCTGAAATGGCAATATATAAGATTAATATAAAAGGCAAATTTCTTAGGCTATGCAATCAATTAAGTATAATGTTCACATATTTCACTATGGAAATAATAATGTATCTTTAAGTAAGAAAAGAAACTACTGAACTCTACAAGCATACTGGGACTGCAGTTTCTTCTAATTTCACTTACTTTCAAATACTTATGTTTAACTTGTAAAATTAATATGATACCTGGAAAATGGGGAGCAGGTATGGGAATGGGCAATGCTATATGAGAAAAAGACTGGCCACAGGTTATAACTGCTGAAGCCAATGATACATGAGGGTTCATTGTATTATTATGTTTATGTTTTTAAAATTTCCCATAATTAAAATTTAAAATCATTTTAAATATAAAATTGAATTACCACAGCCTATTCTTTATTTAATCAAAATTAAAATCTGTTCCAATTTTAACATGAAAAGGTAAATGTGTCAAATGCTTTGAATTCACGAAATGGCATTTTTCCTAAGATTATTTCCCCTTAAAATAAGACACAATGTTAGTCATCTTAACTACAGAGCCAAAATGAAATTTCCTAGTTCATACCATCAGATATTAGAAATGCCCTCGTAAGGGGTCCTATGGCTTGATACTCTTCTCTCACTAATAACCTCTAACCAGGTTTTCCTCTTGAATACATTTTCAGCTTTAACTACTATTCCTGGAGCCCTTTCTTTGCTTTCCTTTCTTCACCACTTACATTGGTTACTGCTTTTATCTGCCAGTCACCAAGTAGAGACTTTCTCCAGGACACAGTCCCCTGCCTCATTACCATTGCCCTGAACTGACACAGTCCCTGTGATGAAATGCTTGAACTGGTGGCTTTTGTAAAAACATATCTGACTATCATTTTCTCAGTATATAATTTTAAATTTTTTGAAAGGGAGAAATATGAAGAAAGAGAAATGGAGACTTTGGTGCAATATTCCAAACTGAAACTCCCTAAAACACTTCAAAATATCTATATTCCTATTTTTCAAAAGGATAGAAAGGCAAGGAAGAAATTTTATACTAAAATCAACAGTGGCCTATGAAAAATCATAAGCAATGGCTGAAAGCAATCAAAATGAAGCATGCTACTGATTTTCAAGAGAGAAAACAGCTTTAAAGGAGCCAACTGGATCAAGGAAGCTATTCAAAAGTTTCATCGTTTTCCAAACACAGGCATACTTCATTTAATTGTGCTTTGCTTTATTGCACTTTACAGATTTTGCTTTTTTTTTTTTTTTTTTTTTTACAAACTGGAGGTTTGTGGCAACCTTGCATTGAGCAAGTCTACTGGCATCATCTTCCCAATAGCACTTGCTGACTTCTTGTCTTGCGTCACATTTTGGTAACTCTCAGCATTTCAAGCTTTTTCATTATGATTATGTTATGGTGATTTGTGCTCGGTTATCTCTGATGTTACTATTATGAATCAATGAAGGCTCAGATGATGGTAAGCATTTTTTAGCAATAAAATATTTTTAAATTAAGATATGAACATTGCTTTTTAAGACATAATAGTATTGCACTTAATAGACTATAGTGTAGTGTAAATGTAATCTTTACATGCACTGGCAAACCAAAATATTCATGTCGCTCACTTTATTGCAATAGTCACTTTATTACGGTGGTTTGGAACCGAACCTGCAATATTGCTGAGGTGTGCCTGTATCACACAGGTTTTCATCATCCTCCCCAAAATACAGGGGCCCAGTATGCTCAGCCTACACCCTGGTGACCTGAGTCACTCTTTGCTCTCAAAGTCTAAGGGATGGTATTACGGATAATTGGGGAAGAAAAATGTAGAACTAAAAATATGTGCCCCATATTAGGTAGAATGTAATGCTGACATCTGTCAGGATCTCCTTATTCATCACAAAACAAAGTTCTCGCTCATACTGATGTGTGCGCCCTCCCTCAAATACGCACTAGAACATCTGAGTTTCACTGGAATTCTCGGTGCATAAATTGTACTTAACCAACACTAATACCAATACCAACACCAACGACCTCCAAGCTCCAATCCCATCATAAGGTCAATGACATTCAGGTGACTATCCTAATAATCCATAAAAGTGACATCATCCATGAAGGAATTGTATTTTGTTGAAGGCCTGGGGCAAAGCAAAGGTGAAGACAACCACTGTTTTTAACTTGTTAGTTTCATACTATATAAAAAAGGGGAGAACAGCAATTTCCAAAGAACGGACATCGTACGCAATGATTAACAGTAGGGCCGTTAGCATCACAGAAAGATTGTTCAGAAAAGGGAGCAAATGGAAAACAGAATAAACAGACAACAGGAAAAGTGAGGCAGCATTAGAAAGAAGTATGACTAACACTAAGTATCTCAAGTAGGAATGTGCACTTCCACAGACACAGAATTCAAAAGGTGAGTATTTGACTTATAATCCGTAAATGCTGATCTTGGTATGAGATAAAAAACTCAAATGGCTACAACATATGAGGGATAAATTGTATTAAATAACAAAGAAAATAGAAAAAACTTGCACAAATAAAATCTTTAAATGCATGGTAAAAAAATAAATTTTGTAAAAAAGCATTTTAAAAAATCAGATAAGAAGAACTACAACTTTACTAGCTATTGTTATTTTCCCACATTTTTCTTACTGAATGACATGTTTTTCCTAGATTTTACGCATATTACTTCTGCTGTATATCTGCACTTACCTTCACTTACCTTGAATTCCTCTTTAACTTAAATTAGAAACATAAGAAAGCAAATCATCTGAGACTGTGTCACCTACAGAACTATGAGCTAATCTATCTTAATTCATAAATTAAACATACATTGAAATGCAAATCAAGCCAAAAGTTTATTTGCTATCATTGATCCAATGTTCTTCAGAGCTCTGAAATTGTGCAATTCTACCTAACACTTCTTAAATGACATAGAATCTTTTAAATGTTATGGCTAAGAATTCTTGTTTTATGTCTAAATCTTAACTTGTTTATCAATCAAATAACAAATTTAAATGTCATGAAGAATCATTCAGAATAAAAATGACATTTATGTCAATGCTTAGTAAACTGTCTTCCACACAGTAGACTTTGTCTGAGTATCTGATTACTTATTTATCTTTTCCAAAATGTCTGCTATTGCTTAGGAAACAGAAAATTTTGTTTTATTTATCACTGTTATTTAGTTAATGAATATTATTTATCAGTATTTACTTCTTTTAGGTAGTTAACTATGTAAACTCTCTTTTGACAAAACACATTTTTAGTTAAATGTTACTCTCAAATATTAAAATATAATCTGTCACCTAAACATACCCCCTATTAGCCTAAGACCATGTATAAAACATAACTACTTTCAGAAATAATAAAAAATAATAATAAAAAGGAAGACCTTAGCAGTTACTAAATATTTACTATACAAGGAAACTGTAATGAAAGATACTGGATCAACCATGTCATCTCGCAAAACTGGATAAAATGCAACTTTATTCTAATACTTTCTAGGTTGTCCATATGTCTTTTAAAGGAAACGATTACAGCAGAGGATTGCTTTAAGAGCAACTGGTTAGAACTCTAGAACATAAGTTCATATGACAAGTTACCCTGTAAACTTTAAAGGATTTCCATTTCCCCCAAATCATGAAGCTGTAAAAAGAGACTTGGTACTGGATTATATAAGCACTGTAAATTTCCTTTCAAACCTTTCAAAGTCAGACATATTTATTAAAATTCATTTATTGAAAATGGACCACTCATTTATCAAAAAAAAAAAAAACTTAACGTTCAATAAAAGGAATGTAGCCACTCCTTTGGAACATATTAATATTTATATATTTGAAACCAGTCAATATGAAAGGAATTCTAACATACTAACAAAGTACAAAAGATTTTAAGTATTTAACTTTATACTATCATTTAGATTACTTCAAGAAGTCTTAAAACACACACACACAAAACAAGTAGGCAAATATAAAAATGAAGTGAAACCCAATCCACCTACCAACCCAGTATCTATATATATTCCAAAATAAATGTAACGAATTCGGTTATGAGATTTATTCCCACAAGCATAGTCTATGCTGAAATCAATATAAACAATTCAAGTGCAACCTACCAATAAGATGCTTTTCTTATTAAAAAAAAAAGATTGCTTACCGATTACTTTTCATTAATATGTCCTAGAAGCCTTAGTAAGTAACACTGAACCTACAATGACATAACTGTATATTAAAAAAAAAACTCCCTTCTCAAACTCACTGCATCCGCAGAAGCAGCAAGTGTTTCACTGTAGCAATCACACTTTCTTTTGTACACTTAGTGGGTTGCAACTAAAACGACCTTCATCTTCACCATTCCTTATTATACACCGATGGCAACAGAGAGCAAAGAAATGCTCCAACTTAGTGCTGCTATTTCAAAGACATGGGAAGCCACCTCCTGCATTGCCAGTGTGAGTCCAGAAACCAGGGAGCTGCTATCTCCTGTCTCTTCATATATATCTTAAGGAAAACCTAATCTCTGTGAAACAGCAGATTTGCTAACTTCTCTGCCTACTATAAATGTTATTAAAGTAGAGACCATTCCTCTAGTCTTCTTGGCTCCTGTCAATTTTTCTGCCTGAGAGAAACCCGGTTATCTTCCCACCACCTTCAGATGAACTGGGTTCTCAAAAATAACAATATATAATGTAAAAACACATAGTGGAATCTGAACCATGTACATTTTTTCCAGTTATAAATACAGGAGGTTGATTTGCTTACTAATAATTGAGGAACAGCTTTTTATGCCTCAGAACTTCAGTCTCTACCAGTGACTATGAAATGTCCAACGGGGGGCACTGTACGTTACTTTGAGAAAATACACTAAATAGGCCCGAAAAGCTCGTTAAACAGGCCCACTACAAGGCAGGGATAGGCTTAAAAAACAAACGAAAAAAAAAAATCAAGGAAAGTTTTATCTCATGATTGTTAAAAGGAGGTTCAGGAATCAATCTCCAAAATACTGTAAGAATTTTAGTCATGTTTAAAGCATCTCAAGCCTCTTCCCAATACCACTCGGACCATCCTCCTCACTCTTCTCTGAGATTTATTTGGAACGAGATCCAGGATCCATGAAGAGCTCCCATTACCAAAATGCTTCTTCTTCTATTATATTTTATGAAATTATCCTCCAAGAAAACTACTCTACCATCCCTAAGAATTAGATGTACCTAGAACATCAATACTTCTAAATTGTTCATGAGTACTCTTTCACGATAGAGGAATTTCCCAAAATTTTGTAAGAATGTTAGTAATTCTACAACAACTTGCCACTTTGGGCTGATTAAACAATTACATGCTTATAAAATCTAAAGAATGGATAGCTGAAATAACTCCCCATTAAGAACAATTTAACTTTGGAAAAGGACTAAAACTGAAAGTAAAAATATCTGGCAACTAGAAATCTAAATAACAAAATAGAAACACTAAGAATTATCAGCACTGTTAAAAATTTCTAAATCAACTCCTCCAAAATTATCTCATTGTTAAAAGGCATTACCGTTAATGTTGTCACAGTAGTAAAAGTATTCATCATTTAGAGAAGGACATGCTGAAACCAAATCCTGCAGGCCTGCACCAGTTACAGTAAGACAACCAGAGAGATTAAGGTGCTCCAAGTAAGGCAGCCCTCCTCCCAGAGTCAAAACCCTGTAAGAGAAGCAATTCAACAATCAGAATATATTAATTATATGGAATCCATGAAAACTTACGTATTTCCATGGCCCAATGGACCACTATTAACAAACCTTTTAATTTGGTAATGAGAAAATTTTTAAATTTCTATAAAACATGACAACTAACTTCCATCATTAGTCAGGATACATTTAACAAAGACATTTCTAAAGACATTCAGTAAACAAGTTTATGAAATTTTTCTTTGTAAGAACATTAGAGTAAATCAATTTTATAGAAAGGAAGGACCGAATCCTGGAATTGTCATTTACATTCTCTTACCAGACTGTCTAAGTAAAAATTATCAAGAAATTAACTAACCAGTCTGGCAGTTCCTCAGAGAGTTATGGAGTCAGCACATGACCCAAAATTACTCTCCTAGGTATATATCCAAGAGAAGTGAAAACATATATTCACAGAAAAACTTGCAAACAAATGTTCACAGCAGCATTATTCATAATACCCAGAAAGTGGAAACAACCCAAATGTCTATTAATGAATGGGTAAACAAAATATAGTCTATCCATACAATTACATATTATGTAACTATGAAGTACTGATACCTGCTACAGCATGGATGAACCTTGAAAACACTGTGTTAATGAAAAAAGCCAGACACAAAAGACCACACACTGTATGATTCTACTTATATGAAATGTCCAAAATGGGCAGAACAGAGAGACAAAGTAGATTAGTGGTTGCCAGGGGCTAGGGGCAAAGAAAAATGAGGAATGACTGCTAATGAGTATGGAGTTTCTTTTTGGTATAATGACAATGCTTCTGAACTTGATAGTGGTAACAGTCACCGATCTTGTAAATATATTAAAACCACTGACTTGTACCCTTTAAAAGGATGAATTTAATAGTATGTGAATTTCATTTCAACAAAAATGAAAACCCAATACTGTAGAAGATTAAAAATAGTAACTTATATTTTTAAAAAATGAGAAACTGGCTAAAGTGACGATGGCAGAGCTGAAAAATATCAAGAGTAAAATTGGGAACATGAATTTTCCACACTATAACAGCAAAAATTGGGAAAATTATAGTCTATCTTGAATGGGATATTAAGAAACTAACAATATAATAAATTTAGTAAAAAAAAATCAGCATGATTATGCAGGTACATAGAAATCAGGAAGTAAAGTTAAGTAAAGTATGTACACAGTTAATTGAGACTAGAACAAACTGGAAATACGTATTCAGTGAGAGACACTGGTGTGCAAAGATTAGCACAAATATTTCAATGTTTTGTCACTGCACTTGAAAGAAACGCTGATTTATTAAGAACAGTTATCAAGACCCCAATACATATGAGAGATTTACATGCGCATTTCTCCTTACATTTTGACTGAGAAGAACTGGCTGTTACTTAAATTACAGGTTCCCTGAGTCACCCCTGCAGTTCCACACCAGTGGCAGAGTTCAAACCTCAGCGGCTTGACGGGGCCAGAGCAGTTAGAGATACACATGTTTAAGAGAAGACAATTACAGAGTTTAAAGCTTCCTAATTCTTCTTTTCCTGGAAAATTAAATAGCTCATAATAAAAAACAAAACAACTTCTAAAATATGGTCTCAGAGATCTCAGAGGTTATCTCGAAGCAGAGACTACTTCATGTTCTAAAATTTTCAGTCCACTGAGGATGGACTGCATGGAGTGTAAAACTTCCCATCACAATACACTCGAGTGAACCACACACGTAGTCAACTGGCCTCACTGAGTTTAGTGCAACACCAAGCAAGCCAACCAGTTAGGATGTCATATGATAAACGCTTTCTGGGGAATATTCTGAAGGGCCTTGGGGGGGGTGGCAAAAGGTTGCTCATAAGCAGTGACATTTCACATGGAATGGAGCAGAAATGAACAGAAGTTCGCCAATAAATGTATGCTAGAGAGAGAGAGAAGGCAAATGCAAATACATGAAGACAAGAGGAACGTGGTTTAGGAACATGGTTCAGGAGCACCTCAAGACACTGCAGGTCGGCTCGTGAAAATCAAAATAAAGCAAGTCACAGCATCTTTTTTGGTTTTCCAGTGCATATAAAAGTTACATTTACAGTACACTGCAGTCTACAAGTATGCAAAGGCATTATGTCTAAAAAACTATGCAAACCTTAATTTAAAATACTTTATTTTACGGCTAATTGCCCAAAAAACCCCTTCTTATATCATCTGAGCCTTCACAGCAAGCCCAGCTCTTTGCTAGCGGAGGGCTTTGCTGACTAACCAGGGGTGGCTGCTGAAGGCTGGGGTGGCTGTGGCAACTTCTCAAAATAAGACAATGAAGTTTCTTTGCTGTATTGACTGACTTTTCCTTTCACAAATGATTTCTGTGTAGCATGCAGTACTGTTTGATTTCATTTTATCCACAGGAGAACTTCTTTCAAATTGGAGTCAGTCCTCTCAAATCCTGCCATTGCTTTAACAACTAAGTTTACATAACATTCTAAACCCTTTGTTGTCATTTGAGCAATCTTCACAGCATCTTCACCAGGAGTAGATTCCATCTCAAGAAACCACTTTCTCTGCTCATCCATTAGAAGCAACTCTTCATCTGTTTAACGTTTAATTACAAAGATAATTCATTCACATTTCATGCTTGACTTCTAATTCTAGTTCTCTATTTCCACCACATCTGCAGTTACTTCCTCCACTGAAGTCTTAAATCCCTCAAAGTCACTCCTGAGAGCTGGAATCAATTTCTTCCAAACTCCTGTTAAAACTGATATGCTGATCTCTTCCCATGAATCACAAATGTTCTTCATCGCATTTAGAATAGTGAATCCTTTCCAGAAGGTTTTCAGTTGACTTTGCCCAGGTGAATCAGAGGAATCACTCCATATGACAGTTAGAACCTCACAAAATGTACTTCTTAGACTTAAAAGTCAAAATGACTCCCTGATCTATGGGCTGCAAAATGGATGTTGTGTGAGCAGGCATGAAAACACCACAGATACCTTTGTACATCTCCATCAGCACTCTTGTGTGACCAGGTACATTAACTATGAGCAGTAATATTTTGAAAGGAATGTTTTTTCTGAGCAGTAGGTCTCAATAGCAGACTTAAAATACTCAGTAAACCATGTAGTAAACAGATGTGCTGTCATCCAGGCTTTGTTGTTCCATCGATAGAGCACAAGCAGAGCAGATTCAGCATCATTCTAAGGGCCTCCGGATTTTCATAATGGTAAATAAGCATTGGCTTCAACTTAACATCACCAGCTGCATTAGCCCTAACAAGAGAGTTGGTCTGTCCTTTGAAGCTTTGAAGCGAGGCACTGACTTCTCCTCTCTAGCTATGAAAGTCCTAGATGGCATCTTCTTCCAGTATGAGGCCGTTTCATCCACAC
This sequence comes from Vicugna pacos, assembly GCF_048564905.1. NCBI lineage: Eukaryota > Metazoa > Chordata > Mammalia > Artiodactyla > Camelidae > Vicugna > Vicugna pacos. The sequence continues at coordinate 111,515,603 of NC_132988.1, read as the reverse complement.
TGAAAATCTGTTGTTTCGGTAGCTGCTTTCATTAATTATCTTAGCTAGATCTTCTGGATAACTTGCTGCTATAAACTAGTTTCTATACTATCAGCACTTGCTGATTGATCTTGCACTTTTATGTTACGGTTTCTTTCCTTTACACCTCATGAACTAACCTCTGCCAGCTTTCTCTTGCAGCTTCCTCACCTCTCTCAGCCTTCACAGAACTGAAGAGTTAGGGCCTTGCTCTAAATTAGGCTTTGGCTTAAAAAAATATTGTGGTTAGTCTGACCTTCTATCCAGACCACTAAAATTCTCTCCATATCAGTAAGAAGGCTGTTTTGCTTTCTTATCATTTGTGTGTTCAGTGGAGCAGGACTTTTAATTTCCTTCAAGAACTTTTGCTTTGCTTTCACAATTTGGCTAACTGGTGCAGAAGATCTAGCTTTCAGCCTATCTTGGCTTTTGACACGCCTTCCTCACTAAGCTTAATCATTTCTAGCTTTTGATTTAAAGTGAGAGATGCACAACTCCTCCTTTTGCTTTAACATTTACTGGCCACTGGAGAATTGTTAAGTGGCCTAATTTCAATACTGCTGTGTCTCAGGAAATAGGGTGGCACAAGGAGTGGGAGAGAGAAGGGGGGAACAGCCAGTTGGTGGAACAGTCAGAACACACACAGCATTTATCAGTTAAGTCTGCCATCTTATATGGTTTGTTGCACTCTGCAACAATTACCACGGTATTATCAAAGATCACTAGTCATAGATCACCATAACAAATATAATAATGAAAGTCTGAAATACTGAAGAATTACCAAAGTGTGACACAGAGACATGTAGTGAGCAAATGCTATTAGAAGAATGACACTGAAAGACCTGCTCAATGAAGGGTTGCCACAAACCTTCAATTTGTGAAAGATGCCATTATCTGCAAAGGACAATACAAAGAAGTGCAATAAAATAAGGTCTGCCTGCATCAATGCTGAAGGAAAAGAAAACATCTGAGTACGGATTAAAAAGGGATGGCTCTGTGTTTGTGTGTTTGAGGAGGGGGGTGTTATGTTTATATTTACCTATTTATTGGCTTTTTTTGGCAGAGGTGAAGATATGAAGAAGTAAAAGAAAAAGATTTAAAGAAGGTAAGACATAAACTACAGGGGTAAGCAAAGGCCAACAATCTTAATTTTAACAAAAGGGCAGTAAGACTCACTGAAAGGTTTAGACAGAGGAGTAACAGCAAGTAATAAGAAGTGCATTCTAGACAGATCACTCTAGTCTAGTTTCTATCCCTAATGCCCAAGGATGTCAGGCACAGGCCAACAAAGTAAAATACAAAATGAAAATACATTCTCTGTCCTCAAAGAAACATTTAAACAAAGTATTGACAATGCATGCAATAAAAAAAGTTATAGAAATATAATCAACTTATAGAAACAATACAGACCAGGGAGTGATTCAACAGCAATCATCTTTTCTTGACTATGTGTAAGCACACCTGACTGTCCTTTATGATTCGATTACCACATTCTGCTGATTCTTTTTTTGCAGTTGGCTTTATTTCTTTGATAACTTTGTAAGTTTAAAAAGCTAAAACTCTAATCTATTCTTAGAAACAATTTTCAGTACACATAAGTAAACTAAAAAAATGTGCAATATCTTGTATATATGTATTTACATGCAATATAACGTATATGTGCAAACTGTAAAAATTCTACTTAATAAAACTAAAAAAGAAAAATCAAAAAAGTAATCATTTTTAAGACTAGAACAAAATCCAGAATTCAACAATCTATAATTTACATTATCTAGTATTCAATCAGAAACTACTAGACACTCAAAGAATCAAGAAAGAAAATCAATCAACAGAAATAGAACAGTAAGCGATAAAGATAATGAAATTAGTAGATAATGGCTTTAAAACAAATTTTATATTTTAAATACACTCAAGAATTTCAAAGAAAATGTAAATATAATGAAAGTAACAGGAAAATACATCTACATATTTTAATGTTTTTCTATGTGTCAATATATTTACATACATTATTTATGTATTGATATGTGTGTATATGTATATATGATGGGAGAGAGCACAAGTGTACCAAGTGAAACTTCTAAAGATGAACATAGTATCTGAAATGAAAAATACAGTGAATGAGATTAGCATTCTGCTAATGATTAGACATTGCAAAAATGATTACCGGACTTAAAGAAGAACCAGATTAGCCAAAATGAAGAACCAGGAGAAAAAAGAACAAAAACAGTAAAAAGAAAAAAGCCCTAGTGTTATGGGTTGAACTGTGTCTCCTTCCCCCCAAAAAACATATGTTGACGTCTTAACCGTCAGTATCGTAAAAGTGACTTTAGCTGAAAATACGCTCTTCGCAGATTTAATCAAGTTTAAATCAGGTCATTAGGATGAACCTTAATCCAATATGCCTGGTATCCTCATAAGAAGAGGGAAATTCAGACACACACACACAGGGAAAATTTAGTGTGAAAATGCACAGATACACAGACATGAAAAGGAGATGACCATGAGAAGAATGAGGCAGAGACTGGGGTTATGTATATGCTGTCACAAGCACAGCAACCCCTGGATCTATAAGAGGTTGGAAGAGTTAAGAAAGGATGCCCTTTTAGAGGTTTCAGAGGGAGCATGGTTTGGCTAACACCTTGATCTTGGCTAGACTGCAGAACTGTGAGAAAATAAATTTGTATCATTTTAACTACCTCGTTTGTGATACTTTGTTACGACAGTCCAGGAAACTAATGTTCTAAAGTGACCTGTAGGACAGTATCAAGCCTAACATATATGAAATTCTAGCAAGAAGCAGTGTAAAAGAATAAGGAGGAGAGAAAAATACTTGAAGAAATAACAGCTGAATTGTTTTCCAGTTTTATGACTGCTAGAAACAACAGATCTAAGAATTTCAATAAACCCCAAGCAAGATAAAGGTGAATAAAACCTCACCAAGGCATACCACAGGCAAACTGCATTAAAAGCAGAAAGAAAAAAAGTCAAAGTAGCTGGAGAGAAAAAAAATTGTATCACATATGGAAGAACAAAGATAAAAGCGAAACAGACTTTTAGGAAATTACACAAGCTGAAGACAATGGAACATCTTGCAAGTGCTAATAAGACAAAGCTACCAAGCTAGAGCACGATACACAGTGAAGACCTTTCTATAACGAAGGTGACAGCTTTTCAGACAAGAGCTAAGAGTGTTCACTGCCAAAAGACCTATAGTGTAAAAAACTACAGAGAATACTGCAGGCAAAAGAAAAACAATACCAAATCGAAAGAAACATGAACCTGTACAAAAGACTGAAGAATGCCAAAAAAGGTGAAACAAGACTTGTTAATTTTTCTAAAAGACAACTGTCTAAAGAAAAAAATATCAACAATGTATTATGGGGTTTAAAACTTTTAAGAGGGATAGGAGAGTACAGCTCAGCGGTAGCATGCACAAGGTCCTGGGTTCAATCCTCAGGACCTCCATTAAAAATAAATAAATAAAAACACCTAATTACTCCCCCAACAACAACATAAAATCAAGAAAAAAATATATATATAACAAAAACAGCACAAAGAATGGGGAGAGGAACAGGAGCTTACTGTTTTAAAATTCTTGCACTCTATGTAAAGTGGTATAATATTGTTTGAAGGTAGAAAGTGAGAAGTTAAAAATGCATACACAAAAACATACAACAGTTACAAATCTATGTTAAAGGGCACACAATGTATAAAGATGTAACCTGTACCAATAACAATACAAAGGAGGTGAGAAAGAGATGTCAAGAGTTGAGTGTCTGTACATTATTGAAATGAAATGGGTTGTCCAAACTTGGCTGTTTTGAGTTCATGATGTTAACTATATCCCTAAAGTAACAACTAAAAACGTAACTTTAAAAAAATAAAGAAAATGGGAAAAAAGGGAATTAAATGGTATATTACAAAAACAAAACAAAGCATAAAAAGAGGAAATAATAGGAAAAATGACAAACAAAAAGCATGTAAGACAAAAGGAAAAGAAATAGCTAAATGACAAGTAAATTTTTCCTTATCAGTAATTACTTTAATATGAATCCATCAAACTCTCCTATTAAAAGGCAGACATTAGCAGACTGGACTAAAGATTAAAAAATTTTAGAGTTAAAATTAAAAAAAACATAATCCATCTATATGCTGTCTGTAAGAGTATACAGACACTCACTTTAGACACAAAACACACAGAGGTTAGGTTAAAAGTAAAAGCGTGAGAAAAGATACTCAATGCAAAAAGTTTATCAAAAGAGAGCCAGGGTTGCTATAATACTGCAAGATAAGAGATTTTCCATTTTTAAAAGGTTATAAAAGGAAAAGGATACTACGTATTAGTAGATGTTAAACTCCACTAAGATTTTAAAAATTATGAACCGACTCACGTAACAATAGAGCTCCAAAATATATACAACAAAATTGACAGAACTAAAGGGAAAAATAAACAGTTCTACAGAAATAGTCGGAGACTTCAATACCCCCATTTTTTAATAATGGATCGACAAATAAGTAGAGACCCTGAACTATACTACAAACCAATTAGTCCTGGCAGACAGACAGAGAGCATTCCAGCCAACAACAGAATACACAACCTTCTGAAGTGCACATGGACCAGAAATAGACCACATTTGGCCATAAAACAAGTCTTAATGAATTTTAAAAGGTTGAACTGATACAAAGTATATTTTCTGAGCACAATGTAATGAAACTACAAATCAGTAACATAAAGAAAATTAGAAATTCACTAATATGTGGAAGTTAAACAATACACTCTTAAGGAATCAATGGGCCAAAGAAGAAATCACAAGAAAACTAAGATGAAAGAAAATAAAATACAACAAACCAAAGCTTCTGGGATACAACAAAACCAGAGCCAAGAGTGAAATTTATAGTCGTAAACACCAGTGTTAAAAAAAATCTTAAATCAACAGCCTGACTGAACACCTTAAGAAATCAGAAATAGAAGAGCAACCTAAATCCAAAACGAGGCAAGGAAAGAAATAATAAAAACTACAGCAGAGATTTTTTTTAATAGAGAATACAATAATAGGGAAAAATCAACCTAAACCAAAAAATTTGTTTCTTTGAAAAGATCATCAACAAAATTTACAAACATTTAGTTAGACTGACTTAAAAAAAAAGGGACTCAAATTACCAAATTCAGAAATGAAAGCTGGGACATTACTACTGATGTTACAGAAATTGAAAGAATTATTAAATAGTAATATGAACAACTGTATGCCAAAACATTGTGTAACCTACTGAACTGGACAAATTTCCTAGAAGAACAAAAAATAACAAAACTGACTCAAGGAAAAAAAAGAACAAAAACAGAAAATCAGAACAGCCTTGTAACATGTAAGGAGAGTGAAAAGTAATCAAAACCTCCCAACTAAGAAGTCAAAATCAGATGGCCTCACTGGTAAATTTACTAAACATTCAAAGGAGAATTAACAACAATCCTTCTCAAACTCTTACAAAACACTGAAAAGGAGGAAGACTTCCCACCCATTCTATGAGGCCAATATTTCCCTGATACCAAAGCTAGACAAAGGCACAAGAAACAAAAATCACAGGCCAAATGTCCCTTTGTAAATATAGATGCAAAGATGCTCAACAAATACTAGCAAACTGAATCCAGGAGTATATTAAATGAATTATACATCATGATCAAGTCAGTTTTATCCTAGGAATGCAAGGGCAGTTCTCAGTCAATTTAATAAACCATATTAATGAATAAAGGGAAAAAAATAAAACACATGATCATCGCAACTGATGCAGAAAGAGCATTTGACAAAATCAAACGCCCTTTCATGACAAAAATACTCAGCAAACTAGGAATAGAACTTCCTCGACATAATGAAGGCCATATATGGAAAACCCACAGCTAACATATTCAATGGTGAAAGACTGAAAGCTTCTCCCCCTAAGATCAGAAACAAGATAAGGATGCCCCCTAGGGATGCTTCCATTTAATGCAGTACTGGAAGTTCTAGCCAGAGCAATTAAACTAGAAAAAAAAAATTTTTTTAAAGGCATCTAAGCTGGAAAAATAGAAGTATAATTATCTTTGTTTGTAGATGACATGATCTTATATGTAGAAAACTCTATAAAGAATTCACACACACACAATAAAAACCATTATAGCTAATAAACAAATGTATTAAAGTAGCAGGATACAAAATCCACATTCAAAAATCAGTTATAGGGGGAGCGTGTAGCTCATTGGCAGAGTGTGCGCTTAGCATGCATTAGGTCCTGGGTTCAATTCCCAGTACCTCCATTAAAATAAGTAAGTAAGTAAGTAAGTAAGTAAGTAAGTAAATAAATAAATAAATAAATAAATAAACCTAATCACCCCCCCACCAAAATCAGTTATATTTCTATATACTAACACAATCAATCTGAAAAGGAAATAGAGAAAATTCCATTTATAATAGCATTAAATTAAAAAGATTTAAATACTTAAGAATGAATTTAACCAAGAAGGCAAAAGACTTGTACTGAAAACTGCAGAACACTGCTAAAGAAGTTACAGAAGAAATGTAAACAAGGATTCAAATACTTGTATATCAATACTCACAACATTATTCACAACAGTTAAAAGCCAGAAACACAAGTATCCGTGGCTGATGACATCAATGATGAATGAAGAAACAAAATGTGGTATACAAATACAGTAGAACATTATTCCACTATAAAAAGGAATGAAGTTCTGATACATTCTACCAACATGAATGAACCTTGAATACATAATGCTAAATGAAATGAGCCAGACACAAAAGACAAACATTGTATGTTTCCACTTACATGATGTATCTCTGATGTATAAATAATGCAAACATAGAGACAGAAAATAAAATAGTAGTTACTGGAGCTGGGAGGCATGGGAGAATAAGGAATTACTGTTCGATAGTTACAGTTTCTGTTTTGAGTGATTAAAAAAAAGCTTGGGAGATAATGGTGAACATTATACAACATTGTGAACTCAAGAGTGCCAGTGAGTTGTACACTTAAAAATGGTTAAAATAGTAACCTTTCTGGTATGTAATTATACCACAATTTTTTTTTACAAGATGCATACAAACCCTAGAGCACACACGAAATAAATGAGATACTAGCCAACAGTAGAGATAAAGCAGATACTAAAAAGTACTTAATATATCCAAAACAAGTCAGGAAAGACAAAACAGTAAAAAAGAAAAGAGAAACAAGGGAAAAACAGTAAAACGGTAGGATTAAATCCAACCATACCAATAATTACTTTACATGGTATATGGTGAAACCATCAATTAAATGACAGAATATTTGACTGCAGACCCAACTATACAGGGCATCTGCAAAAGACTCAAGAGCAGTTGCCTTGGGTTCAAGGAGAGAAAGGAGTAGTTTATACCCAAACAGTGATGGCAATGTGAGGGGGCCAAAGAAAGTGAGACTTTAAATAAGAGGCTTTTTAATCACTGATAGCCAAGATTTACTTTATTTCATTCCTATGAAAACCAGAAAATGTTGCATGAAGACTACACACAACACTATCTGTTCCCTATGGCTTCAATCTAGTTTAAAACTTTGATTTTCAACCTATATTCTTACAGTCAATGCTCTTTTAACATGCCCCATAACCAACTTGTCAAAACTCATGCTACACATTCCCAAATAAAACATAATGACTAATGCAGAGTGATACTAGAACACTCCCAATCAGCACTTCTGTTCCCAGAAGTTGAGCTGAAGGCTTGCACAAGTTTTATTTGTTCTTAAACCTACTGACACCAGCTGAACTTATTGTAAGTTAATGAAATTACTTTTTAAACCAATAGAATGAATGAAAAAAAAAGTTTCTAAAAATTAAATTACTATTTTCTATTTCCTTAGCTTCTTTCCCAGGAGATGCACAAAATTCACTCTTTAACTTCATTCCAATCTCTACTAAAAAAAATGCTTCTTTTCAAGGCCTTTCCTGTCCATCAAATATGAAGGAATATTCTCTGTATTCTCTATCCTATAACCATACTTCACCTTTTTTCAGAACATTCAGTCTGATACTGTATCTTTGTTGTCTACTTTTACCGTTAGGTTATAAACTCTATGAAAGCAGGGAATTTGTCTCAATTATTTTGGATCCCTAGCAGTTAGAAGAGGGCAAGTCATACAGTAGGTGCTCAATAAACACTTAGACGATTAAGAACGATTCCTTCAAGATAATCTGATTAAAAGGAGTTGCACTCCTTTAAATCTGCGTTGCACTCAGAATGCAAGTTTTTTGATAAGCTACCAATCCAAGTAGTATCAAATAAATGTTTCCCTATCTGGCAAATGAACTCTTCCCTAAATGCAAACTCTGACAAAGCCTTATTTCCCACCATTTCACATACACCTCCTTCATTACAACCAAACAGGGATACCAAGTCTCCTCTGAGCACCCCCTACTGAGTTCAGTGTAATCTGCTAAAGATCACACTTAAGAGGGAGTACTAGGCTTTATGCTGCATGAATTTCCAATTTTTAACACGTCTGACACGCCATTATTAAAGAGCCCCAGTAAAACTCAAGCCTATTACAGGGTGAAAGAGAAAACATGAAATCCATTTCCAAAGGCTCATGTCAAAGAAAATCAAACAATTACTATACATTATTAATAATGAGAACAATCATAACAACAAGCTGGCCGAACAGTATTTACAACAGGGCTTGACTGTGGGCTCAAATGATCCCCACTGCTTGGAATGTTCTCCTCTCCCACTGCCACCCATCAAATCCTTCATCTTTCTTCAAGGTTCAGTTCAGTGCCATCTCTTCATTACATTCTTCAGTTCATTCTTATCCAGACTGTTTGCTGCAACTGGTAGGAGGTCTCTCTCTCTCTCTCCTTTAATCCCCACAGAATCTTTAATTCAACATCCCTTAAGGAACTGTACACAAATAACACACAGCAACAGAATATGGTATACATATATTCTTCTCTGTTACAAGTCCTAGAGGGTAAAAATTGTAACTTATTCATCTTTACATTCACTAAAGTACCTTAGAAAATGTGTTGCAGATTTGCTAAGTATTTATTAAACTCTTAAATTTACGTTCTTCCATATCACAAAGGCATCAAACTAACTGAAACTTAATGCTGAAGTTATATTGTTCCAACACTCTGAAGTAGGAAAGATCTTGGTTAACTCTTTTGGTTAAATGAATCAGTTGAAAGGAATGACTTAGATTCAAAATTTTATACTCTATTTGAGAATGAGAACATGTCCATTTCCTAATACTCTGCAAGTGATTACTTACCTGAGACCATGGTCTGTGATCTGATAACATCCAGACAGACTGAGAAACAAAAGTACACGTCCAGTCTCTTGATCAGATTTTTCACTCCCAGAGTAAATTAAGTCTGTTTCCCTAAGCAATCTCGTCCTTGATGCTTTTCTACACAATGCAGAAGACTCTGGGAGTGCTGACATAGTTCTTAAAGCTGTTCCTGTGCAACAAAATGAATGACCACAATACGCAAAGGCCGGTGAAGCACAATGCTGCTGCCAGCAGACGCTAGTCCTTAGTCCAACAATGTCCTTGCTGTAACAACCCGAAGAGGAACAACTAAAGTTGGATGCCGTTTCCATTACACAAAGACTTTCAACATTTCTGTGTCTCCACTCTACAGCATCTTCAATATCAGCCAAATCTTCAGCATCTAACATCCACACATATGGAGAAGTGAAACTTTCAGAAGAAACAGGCTTAGTCCAGGGATGTTCATTATCTATTTCTTCTCCAATGCCCTTGGTGGTCAAATCGTGCAAACAAGCATACTGGTTGGTGGACTGCATGGTAATGTCTTTATTTTTCCATGTAGTCGAAGTAATTTTGCCTGTAGAAGTTTTCAAAAGGCCACTCTGATGAGATGTCAGAATTCCAAGAGCTCTAGAAATCTTTTCTAGAGCCACATCTGTGATTTTTTCACATCCAGATAGATCAAGATGCCGAAGACTCTGGCAGCAACCAAGCCAAGACCAACTATAATTCAGAGGTAACAAGACTATTAGTGGATATTGTTAAAATCTTCAAAAGCATCTGATTACATGTAAGTAGATGGAAACTACAAGAAAGATTTTTAAATCTAATATAATTAAACATTGACTGAATATCTATTGTCAGGCACTATTTTACATGTTAGGGATATGAAAAGACAGTAAGAGTAATTAGGAACTAAGAGTATCGCTAACCTAATGGAAGGGTAGGAGAGGAGAAGGGTATGGAAGGGAGAGACTGCTTATCATCCTGAAAAGTAACCAGTAGAGGAAAGGCCGTACACACATGAAAGAAAGTATATAATAATTAGTGGAGTAAGATCCAGAAGAAATAAGCTCTTAGGAATTGGGAGAGAATTAGCCTTAGCCAGAGATGAGTACATCACTCCTGCTGCAACAGGAAGAGGTGGGAAAGAGCAAGGTAAGGTACAGTAAGAAGTAGCAGCATCCAAGGAAACAAAGTTGTGAAGAGTGTAGCTTAAAGAAAGTGTTAGAATTTCAGACTAACTATGAACAGTTTAAGAGGGAACTTTGCCAAATGGTACTGAGAGCCTAACTGCGCCAATCTACATGGCTGCACAGCAAGGCTTAAAAGCCTAGGCAGACTATACATAAAAATAGATTAAAAAAAATTTCTTCTGCATAGCACAGGGAACTATATTCAGTATCTTGTAATAACCTTTAATGAAAAAGAATATGAATACGAATATATGTATATATGTGCATGACTGGGACATTGTGCTGTACACCAGAGACTGACACATTGTAACTGACTATACTTCAAAAGAAATTTTTTTTAAAAGGCCTAGGCAGAGCACAAGATTATAAAGATGACAATGATACACGAGTTTTGGATCAGCTGGGATCTATGGACAAGAGGCAAAGAACTGGAGGGTGCTATCAAGTTACTGACATAACATGACTGAAATCTGATAGTAAAAAACTATAGTACAATTAAACTCAAATTATGCAAATGAAAAATCACAGGAACAATTCTATTGATTCACAGTTAGAGATCATTAAATATAAATATTCAAAAATAACTAACCTGTCAAATGCAGAATCTGAAATGTCAGTTTGGGTAAGATCCAGATGCTCCAGGTTAGGACAAAGCTCTAAAATCTGCCTAACCTAGGAAGGAAAAAAGTCACTATGAAGATCTGTAGCCTTTTAGTTAGATAAGAGACATAAGTTTTAGTAAATAATATTAATCCAGTGGTTCTCAAGCTTTTCTGCATGTAAAACATCACTTTGATTCTGCATTACAAATATATATTATATGATTAAGTCCCAGTGAATCTATTTTACTAATTGTAAGATTAGATCCAGGAAATTTATATTTTGAAGGAATACCCAAGGAGATTCTGATGTAGAATGTCACAAGATAGTCTTTTATAAAGCAGTGATTTATTCTCAGTTGCCCATCTTACCATGTCTTACATATTATAAAGAATCATATAAAACTGGGTTTCATCACTTAATATAATCTGTGAAACTAAACAAATGATTTAACCTCTCTTAGTCTCTGTTTCCTTTTCTACAATGTGTAGACAATGATATCTATATACCAAGATTACTATGAGAATTAACATGAAAAATATAAAAATTAACAGTGTATCCCTACCCATGGTAAGGTACTCTCATGGGTAAATTGTTATTTTTTTTTCCTTAATTAAACTTAGGAATAAGCAAGCCAAATGTAGGTCATTGCTACTTTTTCTTAATACCCAAACTAGTGCTAATTTATACATACCATTTTGCTGGAAACTGCAGAGCTGTATGCTAATACTAAAGTTTTCACGGAAGTACCAACATACGGTAGAACATTATGAATTAAGCCATGGAGTAAACGTTTTTCCATCTGTGCAATGCTGATAGCAATCGATTCCTCTGCAGACTCTTCTGTAAAATGAATTCAAAAGTCTAAGAATATACTAATTATAGTTAGGCTACTCAAGGAATCACCAAATCATTAAATACGCAATACTTTTTGCTCTCCTTTAACTCCCATATATATGCGAAGTAAGTTAAGTGGTCAAGGTCTCACTCTCCAGGACTTAAAGTTGAACAGGTCTGACATCAACTAAAAAGAGTCAAAGGGTTAAAAAAAAAAAAAAAAGTTGAGAGTATTTTCTCATCAAGCTAACTAGTAGGGAGAAGGAAAAAAAAACCCTCCAGTTTCAAGTACTGAAAAAATTTTGTAAAAAAACTGACTACTTAATATTCTTCAAGTATAAGTTTTTCAACAAACTATAGCATATCAAAAGGAAAATGAACCATAATAAAAGCTGTCATTCATGATTTTACATAGATAAAAGGGACACAGAGCTAGAAGAGATTTCCTGACACAGTCACTTCCTTCTTTATTTTTCTCCACAGCAGATGACACTATCTAATACAATATATATATTTTTCCTGTGTTTGCTGTTTGCCTCCCCTCTCCAAATTTTATGCTAAACAAGGCCAAGGATTTTTTTTCCATTTTGTTCACTATTAATCTCATGCCCAGAAAGTGCCTGCCACAGTGCAAGCAAATCACCAAATTAAACTAGAATAGACCTCTTTCTTACATGGTACCCTCCAAACATTTAAAACTATACCAAGCTGTGGTACCTTTATTTCATAAAAATAAACTTGCTGCTGAAAGAATAATCTTCGTATTTATAGTCCTTACTTTCCACATGTTTAGTTCTTTTGCCAGACCAGCTTACTGCAGGCAGGCAGCTTACAAACAAAAAATCCCTGCAGGTTCAATTTTACCAAGTAGCAGACTATCTTATTCATTAATTTTTTTTATTATTTCACCATCTTTTAATAATTACTATATAGAACAGTATCTAAAACAGAATTTATACCTTTCTCCTCCATATTCCCAAATAGCATCTTACTGCACCTCTATTACAGGACTTTCCAATACGTACCTTGATTAAGAATAGTGTATTCTAAATTCTCCTGTTTGCTGAGTTCTTTGAAGGCAGGAATAGTCTTATTCGCCCTTGAATTCTCTCACAGTGCTTAGTGAATGGCTACACTAGTTTATATAACCTCTTACCATTTACAAGGAATTTCCATGTATATTACTTCTTAGTTCTACAACAACCACGTGAGGCAAGTGGCGTGACTGTTTACAAATAAATGAACAGATTCAACAGCTTCATGTTCCTTCCTCTGGGCCACAATATGACTCAATATAACAGTACTAATCAGCTGAAATGGCCCTAAAAACACATTGCAAACTGCAGAGCACTAAAGTGAATGTATATTATTTCAATAAGGAAAACCAGCTGTCATTTTCTGATTTTTTTTAAAGTGTCTAAATAAATATTAAAACATATGGGAAACAACCCTGTGTATTTTTTAAAAATACTTCAAACAAAACTTTAAATATGCTTATTATTCTTTCAAAGTTTAAAAAGTAATAGGCTTAAAAACACCAGTTTCTTTAGAAACACAAAATACATAAACCCGAACACCTAAGTAACTGTTACGTGTCACATTAATTAATAAAGCACCATGTAGTAATTTTAACTCCAAACAAAGCTCACCAGATTCGTCTATGTCCGCATCTTCATCCCACTCCTGAAAAGCACGACTTTCATCTTTCCTATTTTTCACCCACTCCTCGTCAGGTTCAGTATCCAGTTCAGTTGCAGGACCACTGTACCAGTCACCTACCCAACAAATAAATAAGAGGGACAAAATAAGAGTATGCTGGCTACCATGACAAAAAAATTACCTACTTATAACAAAAAACCTCTGCATACATGAGCCCCAGGCAATAGGCCAATATTGCTAGAAATATTCAATTGTGGCTTTAAAAAATTACACTTAAAAACACAGAATTCAATTTCAGACATGCCAAAAAGAACTATGAAAGATAATTACCGTCTTAACATGCAATTTTAGAAATAACTGAATACAACCCCATCTTCTTCCCCTACTGTGGCTTCACACTGGGTCCAGCAACACCCCCATCACGACAGTAGCTAATAAACAAAAGGAAGCAAGACTTCCTGCTCTGTAGTGAATCAGCCAGCAATTCAGAAATAGGTGGGAACAGAAGTCAAGGGAAAGATTAAGGTAAAGTTAAACCATAATTTAAAGATCCTGGAGAATATACTGCAATTAAACTACACGATTGTGAAGTAAGCGACAATGCAGAATTAATTTACCTAACCCCTAACATGACATTTACCTTAGGGTGTCTCAGCCTTACCACCACTGATGTTCTGAGCTGAGCAGCTCCCTGTTGTGGAGAGCTTTCCTGCGCGTTGTAGGGTGTTTAGCAGTAACCCTGGCCTCCACCCACTGGATGCCAGCAAAGCCCCCCAAGATGGGACAAACAAAAATGCACCCACAGACATTTCAAACATCCCTTGGAGAGGGTAAAATCAATTGTGATTGAGAACCATTGAACACAAATACCATAAATTAACTGAATTAAAACCATTTTTACTGGAACATCTTAAGCATATTAAAAACAGGGGAAAAAAAAGCATATTTAAGATCTGGTTAACCTCACAGAAGTCTACCACAGCATTATCACATTTGATCATTTCAAATAGTGTCCAGTTATGTATTACTTCCTAAAAATTCATTCTTCATAATCAAAAATACAGCTAAACAAAAAAGAATGTGATATACCCATATTTGCCTTATTTGACTTTTCACTTAATATTTTATTATCATACAATAGGAAAACTTATTCCACATGAGATAATAATTCAGCTCATATAAATCTACCCAACACTCCAAACATCTTCATGCAAAAAATATTAAATATCTAACAAAAGTGTATTCTAAAAGTGCCATATATTGATATAAAAAAATAAAACTTTTTAAAATCAGACTCATAGCTTAATTATGTGGGAAATAAATATATCCATGTCAAAGTGACAAATTATAGAAAACTAAAAAGAACTTTTACATGAATTTTGAGGTACTCACCTAGAAAAATTATTTTAATTCAGTGACAGAAAAATACATGCTGTATCAGCTTTATTTATCCCGTGACTGCATTATATGTTTATGAAAAAAAATTTTCTTTAAGTGTTTACATGTAAAACTAACTTACCACAATGAAATTATATAAAATTGTAGTTTATAGAATGAGGCATCACTAATCACAAAAAATATGCTAAAGACAAAAACAGACTCCACTATCTTGAGCCACTACCAAAATGGAGACACAATGTCTCACCTTTAAATTTTATAAAGTTTATTTTGTATTTTTAAAATAATTGAATTACTTAAAGCTGTTCTAACAACCTATTAATTGTATTTTTAACTTTTTGTGATGAAATATTCTAAACATAGTCAAAAGTAGAAATAAGTAGCATTAAACAAGTGGCATAATAAATACCCACGTATTCATCACATTATCTTCAATGATTATCAACATTCTGCCAATTATTTTCATTCCTTCCCCAATTATTTTTAAAAGAAATTGCACATATCACATAATTCGCCCTGAATACTTCAGCATGGCTAGCTTCCTAAAAATGCACACACAGACACATAATCTAACTATGAAACCCACTCACTAGTCAGTCTCTCAAGAGTCCCCCTCCCTGGCCTTGCTTATGAATGTCCGTATGTATTTATTTTAAAAAAAACTGACTGAAATATTTTTAAAACAAACTAAACATCCCATTTACCTACCTCTGGCCCAATGAACAGGGTAAAGATGTTTCCAAAGTGATCCAGTCTTTGCCAGCTGAGACCACTTAGTGCTTACTTGACTGCATCGACATAATTCTTGAGGATTAAGATAACTGAAAATTGACAGCATTACCTCAGGAGGAAGATGGGTTATACCTGTGGATTGTTCTGACACTTCTGCTTCTGAAATAAAAAAGAAAAACTTTAACATTAAAGGCTATAAAGAACAAATGTAGTAAGAAATTACAATCACATTTCTACAAATAAAATCCAGTGCCTAAAGTCCACTTCTTCCTGCTTGCAAGATGTGAAAAGGAAGTAACATGGATTAGAGGTAACATGGAGATGTTAAATTTGGTAAGAACCTGGAGGGTTAAACTATCACAGCCCAAATCATACTTCATCAGCAGGAGCTACAATAATGAACACAGAACTGACTTCCTCTTACAAAGGCGTCACAGGAAAACAATACTCGCTTTGTAGCATGAGGCATCATTTGAAAAAGGAACCCAGCAGGTTATACAGCTTTAAGTCAGCAAGTGCAGAGTCGGCCAGGTTATGAGATCTCCAAGGCATTTTTAATGACACACACAAATCTCACACACTTTCCATTCATGCACTACAACTTCTGTCAGTATCTTCCTTGTGTTTCCTCTTTTATTTTCACATTTCACATAAGAGCTCTGTGAAGTCTGACCTCTTTTAACCTTTTCATGTCTTAACCTACTTATCCCCCACTTGAGTCAGCTGGGACAATGTAATGTAAATATTACTAATGCTGGTGTACATGTATCAGGAATCTTTTGTCAATAACTATTATTGAAAACACTCACTGGATATCCAATTTCCTGTAACGTATTATTTCAGAAGCAATTTTCTGAAGGAGAAGTGCAAATGAGGTGTACAATAAAGAATATTTAAAGATTCATTATTAAGGAACTAAAAATTTGAGTACCTTATATACTGGATTTGTCTTCACAAAGCAATTTTAATATAGTAACGCTATGATCAAATTACTTTAACCCAACCCTTTCAAATGGCAAATATTTTAAACATAATACAGCTATAATTTACTTTGAAGGAGTGGGAAAATTAAATGTGTGATGCTTTTAAATCCCATGTTATAATTCAAATTAAACCAGACACGATAGGTCTTGGCTTGGTGTCTAAGACACAAGCTGCATTTCAGAGTGAAGCACACAAGCTTTATGGATTTAATTATACAGCTTAATATATAAAAACAGCTTTGTTTCAACATGCATCTCATCTACTTTGTTAAATAAAAATAAAAGGACTGATTCCAAAGACTTTCAAGTAATTTTAACAGGAATGTCATTGCTACTGCTCATCTAGCAAAAGCAAAAGATTTAAGGATGTCATTTAAAAGGCAAAGTTATCAAAGATAAATTAAACTAAAAATGAGGAAGTAGTCTATTAAGAAAAAAAGCAGGCATATTTTATTTGCATTTGTCATTTGTTTTCTCAAAGTGACTATACACAGAAAAACTACGCCTCTCATACTAACTCCCCTGCATATTACTGGATCTAAACCAAGAGAATGACACATGGAACGATGGAAATAAAACTGTAAGCATTAAATAAATGTGAAAACTGATGAGAAAAACAAGGAACAACAGAAACAGCCACTGTGGTCAAGGGAGTTCAGAAAACAGGATGACACTGCAAAAGTGCTCTACATATGGTAGTTCTCAATTTTGATTGGCTAAAAAATCTGTATTACATATTTATATAAATAATATTGATACTATCATCTATCAAAATAATGATTATTTCTATTATGATGCATGTTAAACTTCTTTAAGAAACACTATACAGCACATGGTCCAAGTATACGAGGTGCTAAATGATCAGACAACATTACATTCTAAAATAGAAACTACTATCAATTAAATTTACTACACTTGAAAACAAATGGCTTAAATTATCCTTCAAACAAAATATAAAGTTCTTATCAACAAGAAGTAAATGGCCTTGGAATGAATAAGTTCCTGGCCATCGAAACATATGACTCTCACCTGTATCTGATTTTTCATCCACAGAATATTTAAAGAACTTCTGTCGCTCCTCAGCTTGATTCCACAGGCTGAGGCCTCTGAGGAGCTCTGCGGCGTCCTTCTGAGAGCAGTGCTGTGCAATCACTTTCTTTTTAATATCCTTAAGCTCTTCATAGGTAAAATATTCCATTAACATGGGCTGAAAAACCTAAATTAAACAAAATACTCATCAGGAAATATGCTTAACTGGTTCTGTTGCACTGTACACTTTTTAAATTATTAATGGCTCGAGTGTGGTCAAATGCCCATGTTAAGAGCAAGACATAAAGATTTAGTTGTTATCACTAAGTTAGCTTATCCAAAACTGCACAGAAGAACACCACAAGATCCTTCTTTCTGTGGCTTCTCCAGTTAGTAAGTCAATCCCTTAACAATTTAAAAGCATCCAAACCAGAAGGTCTTCCTGTACAGAGCTTGCCATACACTCTCAATCACTCTGTATGGTCGGACATTTAGGTCCGTTAACTGCCTTCTGCTACTGCAACTGACCTCTATCTAAACCGGGCCTCTACATCACATAAGAATGGTATTCAGTATATTAGAATCATGAAAGTCAGAGCTTTACTAAGACCTTCAACTATTCAAAATTATCTGGGAGATTTCTTCTCTGAAATAGATGTTTAGTCCCAACCTCTAACTGACAGAATTAGAATCTTAAGAGGTAGAGCCAAGGGCTTTTTGTTGTTGTTTCATAATGCTGACATACATCACAGGTTAAGAAACACTGCTCTAGTAACTTGGTAGTTTCAATGCCTGTTGCATATTTGCATATTATAATAACCTGGGGAGCCTTTAAACTGTACCCATGTCAATATCTCTCACCTGATTTAACTGGTCTGGAAAGGGCTTAATTAAAAGGAGATTTTTCTAAATAGCAATCTGATTACAAGGTGAAGCCTTATTATACTGAGAATCACTATAATAACTGATTTCCAGCTGAACAAGAATCAAGTTTCTCATAAAGTATTTTCTCTATTCCTCACCCTGATATTCATCCCACTTTAGAGAAAGAAGAGAATGAGAAAATGTTTTGCTAATCCATTCAGTGATATCCTAATACGTGTGCACTAGGTGTAAGGCTGATAAATTTAACACCACCACTTAATTACAAAAATCTACTCCTAAAAAAACCACTAAAAATTCTTTAAACTTAATATGAAAATACAGGAAAACATTAAAAAGTTTAAAGAATCTTTTAAAAAAGAAATAAAACAGAAAAAAGTTCAAAGAATCTTCTAAAGGTTCAGGAAAGACAGTAGGATTGCATAAAAAGTTATTAACAGTGCCATCCACATAACAACATAAGTATTTGTTGAGTAAATGAATTAAATCACTCATTCAATGGAAAGCAACAAACTCTCTAAGGGGACAAAATGAACTCTTTTTCCTTGGGTTTTTCTTCATTTCCTAAAATGAACTAGAAGTCCATCTTCCTATACATTATTTTGAAGAATCAAAGGCGAAATAACATTTTTTTTAATTTTATAAATCAAAATCACAAGGGGAAGAAATATGCTTACCTCCTCTTCCTCTTTCATGTGAGGAAGAAAATCTCTTGTAAAAGCCTCCAATCTTTCTTTCAGCTGTTTTGCATAATTTAACTGCTCATATTCATTCTGCAAACAAACAAAAAAACTGTACTCTATAAAAATGCTGATAACTATAATGGAAAAGTATCTGAAGACAGACAGCTATATATACATATAACAGATACAGATATATATGTTTATATGTATAACTGAACTGCTTTGCTGTACACCTGAGACTAACATTGTAAATCAATTACACTCCAATAAAAAATAAAATTTTTGAGTAAAAAAAATTGGTTCATTATTTATACTGTATCTGGTCCTAGGAATTCAGTTTAAAATGTAACATGAAACCTCAGGAAAAACATTAGACTAGCAAACAGCAAAGTGGTCTCTGCACTTTTCTAAGTATAAAAGATGTCCTTAAAACATCTTTTAAAGGAAACTTGAACTCCTTTAGTCAGGTGATCTCATACTTTTAAAAAATGTCATAAAAAGTATTTGCTCAAAGCTTCCATTGACTTCTAATGTATTTACACAATTCCACGTGTCAGTTTTCTTATACTTCAGAGCAGCCCTTAAAGGCCTACTGGACTATATCATTACAGAATCCCTTTAAGGTCACCTGGTGTCTCCTCCACTAAACAATTAATACCTGTTACATTATCCTTCAGAAGACCATATACACTTCAAAAATGACTAATTGTGGGTAACAGCTGAAAAGTTCTTCCTCATACAAACTAAGATCATATCTCCCTGTAACTTATCCACCGCTCCTCTATCAGCCCTCTCAACTGAATACATGTGGAAAATTTACAAAATAATAAAATTTTTTTTAATATGGGAATATTTCATTCCTGCTGAGTCCTCTCTAGTCTCTTCCTTTTTGAACTAATTTATTCAGCTACTTCCCGATAGCCTAGCCAATGTCCTAGTCTCTTAGGATTTGACACGTTTTCCCTAAGCATAACCAAGTGGTCTCTATTGCTACTTACATGCTAATAAGTATCAATTTTGCTTTCCGAACTACCATTCTAACCTGAAAGCCCGACTATGCCTCCTCCTATTAATATACGTCCACCTGGACTGCACAGGCAGTTCCAACCCAATCTGTTCATTATGGATCTTTTTATTCCCCCAGCCTCTTTCATATTCCGTAGAAAGTCTGGCTCAACTCTATTTCTTTTCTCATTCTCCATTCCTCTCCCCTTTACAGACAAGCACTGCTTTCTATCAATGTTATATCCTACATTATTCTCAAGTCTGTCCCCTCTCCCACTCTCCACTAGTCATTACTTTAGTTCAGATTTTAATCATTTTACTGACTAGATAATACGTGAACATGTTATAAAATTCAAAGAGCATAAAGGAGTATTTAATGAAAAGTGAATCTCCCAATACCATCTTCCCTCCCATCAGCCTATCCCTACTCAATCTCCCAACTCCCCACCAAGTAGCTATTGTGTATTTTTCCAGAGACTACAATAATTTTTTATAACAATCTTCCTGCTTGAGTCTTTTCCTTCCTTCAGTCCATCCTCTTCCCTGATGCAGAACAGTCTTTCTTGAACACAAATCTATAAATTAAAAGTGTGTGGTGGTTTGAGAGAGTTGCAACTTACATCTATGCTTCACCAAGTCAAACAGGGGACAAACGAAGATCAAACTTCAAATAGCCCATAATATGTAAATACAATAGGAAAATTTTTCTACACTAGTATCCTAAACTATGTTCATTCTAAGTAACAATTTTACCTTTAGTCACCAGTGACTGCATTTACTACCGCTTTCTTTTAAGAGTTCAGCAAATGTTATCAGAAATTTAAAAATTTTAAGTAATTAAAATTTCAACTTAGAACAACACCTTTAAGATTTGGGGAGTAGCATTCATGATTAAATTTTGTATAGAGTAACAAAGTGGTAACTGATAAAGATTCTCATCAAAACTCAGTGAGGCTCCACTGAGTCTTTTTGTCAAGTAGGCCCCAACCTTGAGCTCTGTCCCTGGCCCACTTGGTCCAGTTTTAGCAAAAAATCATCCTAACCAGTCTATCAACCCCTCTCCCCAACCTTGTCATCTGATAACCCTCAGTATCTACCTGCTCTGAATATCTTACCACCTTGGTCTGCCTTCCGCAAAAGGCAGCAAGTCAGTCTTGCAAGAATCGCCCAGCCTTGATGCTTCCTATTAGCAATTTTCCTGACCCTCACCCTGCTTTCTGGCTATAAATCCCCACTTGTCCTTGTCATATTCACAGTTAAGCCCATCTCTCTCTGCAAAACCCCACTGTAGTAATCCCTTTAATAAAGTCTTCCCTACCATCTTTAACAAGTATCAGAGTAATTTTTCTTTCTTTAACATAACATCATTTACTAGAAAATGCTAACAAGTTTTGCCAATGACATATCAGAAGACAGCACAAGTTCTCATAAATACTCGTTCATGCAACTCACCTTAACATTCTTCAAACCCTTTTCAAAGAGGCTAAGCATCTCAGAGAGTTTATTGTCAGAATGCACATTATAAATGGTCTGGCTGCGTTGCTGAAGCAAACCAATAATGTATTCGTTTTCAATCTGCTCATGCATTTTGAACTCCTTAAAAGTAGCATACAGAGACTGCAGAAGAGCACGGAAATCGTTGTTGTTGGAGAAGTTGGTTTTAGAAAGCTGTATAAAAATTTAAAAAAGGCATAATACGTACATGTAAATATGCACCAGTAAGAAATATTCAAATGCATTCCTATTTAGTTTTGTATATAGCAAAGTATCTCCCTTACAATTGGTCAAAGTAGGGAAGGAAATTCATAAACTAAGAAGTTATGATGCTGTAATAAAAAGGGCCCCAGGCCAGGAATGCTGGTTTGAATTCTGAAGGAAGGAACATATGCACCAACAAATAGCATGGTTTCTTTATATAAAAGGGATTAAACCAGACTCCATCAAAAATCTAAAATTCCATTATCTGTATACTAAATATAGACACTCCATAGAGTTGTAGGTAAACATTAAAAGAGTTATGTTAGGATAATGTGATGTGCTTTTTCCTCTGTTTAAAATGTGCTTTATGCTACTACACTATTTTTACCATGTAAAAAATTCAGAAACATTCTATTATAGTTTGTTTAAATATTAATATCAAGAGGCATCTGATCTGTTCAGAAAATAATTATAAAACATTGAGCTATTAGAATATTACTAGATAATTTCAGGGGAGTAATTTATTTTTTAAAGAAAACCAGGATAAACACTTGGCAGTTTATATAAGGAGTCGTGTACTTTTTTGGTGTGGAAGCACTGCAACAGTGCAACGTGAAACCTGGCACATCAGGCCATAAGAAAGCAAACGCACCTGAAGGAAAGACCAAACTCAACGAAAATACAAAGAAATACACACAGTGTCATCTTCCCTAATTCTACTATTCAACAAGAGAAAATGACTATTCTGATGTAACTTTTACTTTTTACATTTACTGTCAAACTAAATTCTCATGTTTAAAGCATACATATTATCAAGAAGCTCGATTCAAGCTGAAGTTCAAAGTAAACCCAAACCTTCCATTACCTCCACTGCCACATTAAATCTACCTTCTATTATGTCAATTCCAGTTTCAAAATTCACTTTAAGAGGGAAAATCTGATTAGGTTAAAAAACAAGAGACAGTAAATGGAGGAGAAGCTACTAACACCAACTTCCTAGACTGCTCTGCAAAGTCTGATCTAGGATTCCTAAAATGAAGCAGAGTCTAACCTGTCTTAACTGCCTGTCTGTTCCAGGTAGGAATAGTAGGCTCGTGACAAAGTATCAAAAAGACAAACTCCGAAAGCAAAACTATTCTACTACATATTATAGTATATAATACGTAATATATGATAGATAAGTATTTTCTGTATAAGGCAGTATGGATTAGGTATTAAGAGTTATTTATAGAAAGCCAGACCTACAGCCAAATTCTCTGAGGTTAGGTTCCAGTCCTAGTATTTATTTAGCTGTGTAACCCTGGGTAAGTTACTTTTCTCCCTAAATGTCTTAGTTTCTTCTTGGTGTTAAATGGGAATAACACCACTGGTACTTCACATGGCTGCTGTGAGATTAAAATGAATTGGTGCTTAATAAATATTAGCTATCATTATTTTGAAAATTAGTCATTCATTTTTATAAATTAATGCATTTTTTTACTCCATTCAACTATTTAATGAGCAGCTATTATGAGCCAGGCACTGTTTCTGGTACTTGGTATACTTTTGTGAACAAAACAGACATCTCTGCCTTTATGGAGCTCACATTCTAGTGACTGGAAACAGGACAATGAATAGGAACCCCAGTAAGTAAATTATCTAGAACAGGGGTTGGCAACTTTTTCTGTAAAGGGCCAGATACTAAGTATTTTACGTTTTGTGGGGCATACTGTCTGCAGCAACTATTTAATTCAGCTGTTTTAGCACAAAAGCAGTCATATGAATGAGTATAAATGAAATTTTATTCAAAATTTTAATTTCATTTAATTTTCACATGTCATAATATATTATTGTTTTGATTTTTTCGAACTACTTAAAAATGTAAAAAATAGTCTTAGCTCCTGAGCCACACAAAAACAACGACAAGACAGATTTGGTTAAACCGATGCTGCAAATGTTATCTTAAGAAATGCCACACAAAAATCACAACAAAATTCCCTAGTGGCTCATCTCAGGAAATACTATTATGTGTCATTTTATTTAAAAAAAATAAAAATAAGTCTAACTGGAAATAAAAGATAGATTTTGAAAGTATTACTAATAGCTATAAAATTTTTAAAAACAAAAGCATGGCAAAAAAGTAAATAATGCTCTCATGTGAGTTATGGAAAATAACATCTTAAAAGACATGTAAGAAGTTTTATAAATATTCTCACCGGACTATTAGAAAATCTTTCAGATATAATAAAAGTTAAGGCAAAGACCTGGTTCATGCTACAGACTGAGAACCAAATTAGACAGACAAAAGGACTCTGTTATACACAGAGTCAACCAGGCAGAGTGGTTAAAAATGCTGACTTTGGAGCCAGACTGCTGGGGTGTGAATCCATCTCTGCCAGCAAGTCACTAAGTTACTCTGTACCTCACTCAGCTTCTTATCTGTAAAATAAGATTAATAAAACTACTTCATAAAGTTCTTGTGGTGATTGAGTAAATTAATATGTTTAAAGAACACAGAATGTAACCTATATAAGTCTACTTAGGCTTTTCTGTTATTTCTATATCTAGCCCAAATAAAACTATCACTAGAAGTCCTTACCCTACTCAGTTTTTCTCCAGTTCAACAGCTGTTTTTAACCAGGTACCTAAAGTCAGTAAATTTAGCAGTGAAAAGAATAACCTGAGCATATACAATTTAACTTTTAAAAAAATCTGCTCATATGAATCGTTTTTTTTTTTTAATTGTTTGTCTCTTAGTTGTTGCCACTGTAGAAGTGCTACTGGCATCTTAGTGGGTGAATGGCAGGGATCCACTAAACACCCTAAAATGCAGGTGACAGCCCTCACAGCAAAGAGTCATCTGGCCCAAAATGTCAACAGTGCTGCAGTTGAGAAATGCTGCCCTAAAGAAGTGTTTTTTCAAGCATGTTTAACCATGACCTTTAGTATGAAATACAGCACAACCCAGACACATACACATCACAACACTTCTAACAAATTTCAGGAAACAGTATTTCCCTCCCTAATCCATGATGTATTCTATTATTTACTTTTCCATTTCACTTTTAACGCTATTTCTGACCCATAAAATTAATTCCATGACCCACAAATAGACAATAGCACACACTTTGAAAAATATTGTTCTACAGTAGGATATAAAAGTTCCTAAGTGACCTATAAGTTTGTATCCTCTGATGCCTGGCTAATTCAACAAAGAACCTATGTACAACAGGAAACGTATACTCAAAAACAGTAACATGCTACTTCCTATATTATAAAAGAATCTGTAAACTTTCTGTCTCAGATATTCTGCAACTTAAAATCATACCTACAGCATGGCTTCAAACTGATTTGAAAAGTTATGTGTCACTTGAAGACTAATATTAAATATTAAGTTCAAAAACAGACAGGAAAAAACATAACAAAAATTCAATTACTATTACCACAAACAAGTTTTTATTTTTTTTATCTTCTCAGCCAGTGCTTTCATTTTTCATCAAGGGAGATTTACACTCAATGAAGAAAACCTTAAAACTGATATGCTCAAACTAGCTTTAATTTACAGACAGAAAAAACCATGATCCACAGGTGAAATGTTTTGCATAAAATCATACAGCTAGTAATAAGCAGCAGAACCATTAACGTAATGCAAAAAACAGGAGCTTCAGAAAGAGAAAAAATCCTAAAGATTAAAATTCAGGCTCCCCTAATTACTAGGTGAGTGAGTTGGGTAAGTTAGTTAACCACCATGTCTGTCTCCTCTGTAAATCAGAGATAATACTTGCCACACAGCACTCTTGTGAGGATTAAAAGAAATAAATAAGCACGTAGTAAGAACTCATTAAATTCCTTTTCCCTTCCTCCCCAGCTCTCAATTCAGCATTCTCTCCAATAAATCAACTCTCTCAATGCTAGTCAATAACAGTTTTTACAGGTATGCAAAGAAACAGGAAAACTAAATGAATTCTTCATAAACCTATATTCATTCAATTTTTTAAAAATAATCTATTCAAATTATTCTCAGCCATTTCCTCTCTAGGGTTTTGGTCATAAAATGTTCTATTTTTATACAATGATAAAGCAGGTGGCACTGTTAATATTCTTACCTGAAAAACTTGGACACTCGATAAAGCCTCCAGCCCTTGAACTCTGTATAAGTGGTTTATGTATAAGTCTGGGAATCTGTACTAAGCACATCCTTAAAACCACCACCTACTTTGTTTCGAGAAATGAGTTCAAACACACTGTTAAGACTACTCCTGATGCTTTAACGTAGAGCTGACCACGTACTTCCCTTCGCTCCCACCATACGGCATTTAGATTTCCATCCTAGCACAAATGTTAAAATTGTAAACTCCTTAAGAAAGGAACCACATTTCACACCACCAATACAAGCTACTACAGCACAATTGACAGCAGAAACTCCACGCTCACTAGCAGAATTAATGTTAAGTTTTGAGGATTTGAGGAAAAACTGAGGAATTGAAATAAGCTGGAAAAAGGATGTCATCCAATGTAAATATTCCCTAAAAAACATCCCAATTTGGAAGGTCAGTGAACAACAGATTATCAACAAGAAAAATTCTGTCAGAAACTACTCTGGTTTCATACAAAGAAAATTAAGCTAAGAATCATGATCCTGACATGGGGTGCCATCCGGGTCCAGCACTGCTTATGTCAACTTGGTCTAGCTAACCAAGGCCTACAAATACCCAGCTATAAAGCAGAAATACCCCTGCCTTTATCTACCTCAAAGGACTATTGTCTGAAAACTCTTTCCATAAAACGTTTTATAAATGTAAGGGGGAATCCATGAGCAAACTATTAAATTAGGTATTATATAGCATATTTAAAATGGCCTACAACTTCAGAATAAATTATTCTTAGTAAACTAATCGAAGCACGAAGCACGTAAATAACTGAATTGATGCTAATAAATGGATGTTTCTAAAATACATTGTACTTGAAAAAGTCAATACTGGAAATAAAACTGACATCTTTATAATAACTGGGCATTCAGAGTCAACATTTAGAACATAGTGAAATAACACATTTTGTAAAGTTTTACTACATGCTGCTCGGGTTCGGTATCTATTGTCTGTACAACCAAAAGATGACAAAGGCAAAAACTAAGATGACCAATGAATAAAAACAAATAGTCCTTTAAGACAATTCAGCCATCATGAAATACGTTTTTTTCCCCTCTATCTCCCAAAGGCTGTCCCAGGAGAGATTTCTACCAACTATTAGTATCAGGAAGAAATCTGGATATAGAATTCCTATGCAGTTTTTTTTTTCCCCTAACTCACCTTGGCCTCTGATTCACAGTTCAGAAAACTGGACTTTTAATCTTGATAAACATACACAACAATCTCATTTACTACATCTAATTAATTCAAATTATGTGATAATTTTAACTTCTGTTACGGCAAACTGAAAATGCTTTCTTAGTTATTTCAAGAGCAGACATTTAACTCCTGAAAAGAAACTTATTTGACTCAGATGTTGTTTTTAAAAACGGCACTGTATTTTCAAAGTATGATCTAACATTTTCAATCACCAGGTAATGACACACACAATTAGTACCTGACTTCTTCAAATTTTTTAAATAGGGCTGGTCAGGCTAGCATGTAACTAAGTAAAGTTATGATTTTTAACTATTTTGGGAGAATCAAGTCACAATCATTTGGAAATCTAATGAAAGTCACAGACCCCCTAGAAAAACGTACATAGGCACCAAAACTTTCCTAACAATTTTGGGTGATCCTTGGACTACCTCTCTGAACTGAAGAAAGGACCTCGGATTCTATTACTCCTCTTTAACTTTCCCTTTTCAATTTGAGAAAGTAAAACACCTTCCCATTTTTTTCCTGCAATTTTTATCCTGCAATTAAAAGATATTATCAGAATAACTAAGTCCAAAAGCCAGAACAGATGAAAATGCTATATAGTAAGTGAAGTCAAAAATCCAGAGTTACACGGCTTACCCATTTGTTGTGTTTCTCCTGGATGTTTCTCCCTTTTGGCCGCACACTGGACTAACCTGGGGAGCTTTAAATTACACTCGATGTCTGGGTCCCTCCCTCAGAGGCCCTGATTTTAACAGCTTTCGGATGATTCTCATGAGCAAAGTTGAGAACCACTGTCCTAGACTGCCCTGGTATTTAAACCTGTATCTGAACCGGGTGTTTTTAATCTTCAAAATGGAGACAGGGAAAAGACGGTTGTGGGTGCTTTTTAAGTGTGGCCTAGCACTGAAGACTTTGGGCATCCTCCAACCCAGACCTCACTGGGCTGCAAGTACATCTCTTTTCTCTCAACAGTGATTCTCCTTAATGCTATGTAATTTCTGAAAGTTCACCAAAGTTGATTTCTATGCTTAATAAAGAGTGCTTTGTTTTTTGCTTGGCACTTCTACATGAAACAGAATTGCCCAAAGTTCTCAGGATATCCGTATGTGGACTTCCCCCAACATAAACTTTTGACAGAAATGTTTTTAAATCATTAGCAAAAAGGCCCTAAACTAAGGCCCTAAATTATCTCCACAAAAGTGCTTTTTCAGCTTATGCTGCGCCAATTAAGGGTGCAAAAAGGTTCTCGCAGTTAAACCAACTTTTTCCGAGGCCCCTTTCATTGGAGTCCAGTAAAGAATTCCAACAGAGAAGAGCTGCGTTGTAACAAAATCTACATCGAGTAAAGGCTCCAGACAATACAATTTGCAAAGAAAAGATAATCGCAAATGAAGAGTGAGGGTTCTCAAGAGACCTGAGTTTTTTTCCCAAATCAAACCAGTGAAAAAGCTGGGGCGTAAAATAGGCAGAGAGCTGTTAGGAGAAGCTGCCTGTTGGGCCAGGCAGCAAGCCAGAGGTTCAGAAGAAGGATGGATGGGTTTGAGTAACAGACTCGGGGAGCCCCAAAACAGGCAGGGGGAGGGCGGGGGCAGTGCTGATGCAGGAGGCGGGGACAACTGTAGAAACGACCTGCCTCAAGCGGAAAGGAAGCCACCGAGGTGACCGGCCCGGGGTCCCCGAAGGCCGGTGGGGTGTGGAGGGGCCCCTCTCCTCTGGGGGCAGAGGCGTGGGGAGGCCTGGGGCGGGAGGCCGGGCGGGGCCGCGGGGAGCCCGCCCGAGGGCGAAGGGCTGCCAGGCCCCTGGCCAGTAGGACGCCACCGGGAAGGGGCCGCGCCGCGAGCCCCGAGGGCACGTCCGAAGCCGCCCGCCCGGCGGGGACGCGGGCTCCCGGGGAAGGTGCGGAGGAGCGAGCGCGGCGCTGACAGCTGCGCAGGCAGCAATTCGCGCGGCGCGGCCCCCGGGGGCTGCGGGCGCGGCGCAGGCCCTGCCGCCCAGGGACCCGGCTCGCTCCTCCCCGCTGTCCGGAGCCAGCGGCCCCGCACACCGTTACCTTGTCGCAGTAGAGCCCCACCAGCTGCTTCATCCGCCAGTGTGGGGCGGTGAAGACATCCACTTCTTCGGGGAACGGCGCCATCGCCACTGCCTCCGCCTCAGCAGCAGCCGCCGCCGCCTCTCCATAGACACCCTCGCCGCGGGGCAGAGGCGGCGCGCCCCCCTGCGCATGCGCCCGCCCCGTCGGCGCGCGCGCCCGGGCTGCCGGACCAGCCCGGACGCGGGGGCGCGCGAGCCGCCGCCATGCGGTCCCCACGGCCCACGTGACCGGCGCGCGGCAGAGGTTGCGCTTTCACCTCCCACCTCCAGTTTTCTCGTTCCTCGTCCTCCTCATGCGGCGGAAAAAGAAGCCAGTTCTTTTCCCTGTTTGCTTCCTTGTTATGTTTCACAACATAAAACCTTGTCCGCGGGGAGGGGGTGTCGTTTTAGGGGCGCTGTCAGCGTGTCTCTCGCGGCCGCTACGCCAACCAGGCCTTGAAGCCGAGGCGGCCGAGTACAATGGCCGCGGTCGGGCCGAGAGCGCTGCCTGAGCGCCGCGGGCCGGGCCGCCCTGTTCGCCTGGGCGACTTCGCCGTGGGTCCCCCCGAGCCGCCCTTCGCCTCCCAGCCATTCTCCGTGCCAGAGGTGGACGCGGGCCCGAGCGCCGACCTCCTCGCCCGCTGGTCAGGCGCCCCGGCGACTGTGGGAACCAGGACTGGGCGATCCAAGAGCTTGCAACCCGCAGGGAACACGGGGACGCGTGACAGGACCAGACAATGGCGGCCCCCGGGCTCGGGGCGGGCGCGGAGCCTGGGGCTGAGGGCTGGGCGGGAACCACGCATCTCCTCGCGGGCGGGCGAGGGGGAAGGGCCGCGTGGAATTCTGGAGACTCCAAGGAGGGGAAGATGGCTCCTGGGGATGGGCAGGCGGGAAAAATGTACCCCAGCACAGGGACGCCGGGTCAGGAGTGTCAGAAAGGCCGTAGGTGCTGGGGAGGAGGATGAGTAATCACAGAAAAATAGTGCGGGAAAAGAACCTCGGTACACAACCCTCCATTTTAAGCCGAGCAGACTTAAACAAGGTCACTGCCAAGAGAAACGTTAGTCTGTGTCTTCCTCACAGGTCATTTGGTCCCTGCCCCAGCCTCCAGACACCTAGGAAGATACTGTTATGGGCTCTGATGGTCTGGATCAAGCCTGGACTGGTTGGTTGGAGGATTAATGGACACACAGAAATGAGAGAGAACGGGGAAGACTGAGAACCCGGGAAGGGTTATATGATTTGCTTAATAACGATAAACTCCAGAGGAGCAAAAGCCAGATAGATTCTGTTCACCCCTTATATCCCTAATATCTATCACATTTCCATGAAAACATAGAGGTTCAATAAATTTTCAATCAGTGACGGAGTAGGAGGTAACAAGAACGCACTGGTTTATTTCTAATGTTACTGTGTGCCATTTATTGGCAGCTGTATGAGCAGTGTTTAAAAGCACAGATTGGAGACGAAGTTGGACTCCTGGTTTGCCAGACACTACATGTATGATCTCGTGCAAGCTTTGTGACTTCTCTGTGCCTCAGTTTCCTCATACATAAAATGGGGTTAATACTGCTATGAACTAAGTGCTTGTGTCCCCCCTCAAATTCGTATGTTGAAACCTTACCCCCCCATGTGATCTTATTAGGAGGTTGGCCTTTGGGAGATCATTAGGATCATGAGGTCATAAAAGTAAAACCCTAATAATGGATTGGTGCCTTTATAAGAATCCCAAAAAAATGTGCCTCCCTTCTGCTTTTTCCCATGTGAGGACATAAGGAGAAATCAACAGTCTGGCCCTCACCATGCTGACACTCTGATCTTGGACTTCTAACCTCTACGACTATGACAAATACATTTCAGCTGTTTATAAGCCACCCAGTCTATGGTGTTTTGTTTTAAGTCTGAGTGAAGGCCAATACCTACCTCACAGGATTGTTACAAGGATTAAGATAGTTCATACATTTGGATTATTTATAATAGTACCTAGCACCTAGTGAGTACTGTCTGTAAACTGTCATTATTAAATAACTCTGTGAGGTCGTCCTATAGGAGAATCAAGTCTTAAAGGCATTCTGGTAATTGCCTGGCATCCCACAAATTAGTGAGTAATCAGGCCATATGAATCTAGGTCTGGTAACACCCTCCCAGGTGCAGTGTTAGTTGTGTGGGAGTCAGATGATGGTTTACACACAGTCTGCCCTAGAAACAGGAATAATAGTATTCCTGTTAAGTACTAGAATAGAGATAAAATCTTGATATCTGTCTTTCTCTCTCATCCTCTTTCCCTTTTTCCTTTATTTTTAAACTGCTGTTTCACTGTGGCTTTGCCTCTATAACTTTAAATATCCCCCAGAGGATGTTTCCTTGTTTCCCCTCTATTTCTTTACTTCATTCTGATCTGCCACTCTAGCTGTCTTGGAATGGCGATCTAGACCTCAGAACCAGCTATACAGAGCAATGAGCTCCAAGAGAACAGGCACATTGTTTTAGCCTCAGTGGTTGAACAATGCCTATCATACTTAAACTTAGCACTCAATATTTGTTGAAAAAAGAAAGAAGGAATAAGGGGGGAGGGCATAGCTCAGTGGTAAAATGCATGCTTAGCATGCATGAGGTCCTGGGTTCCATCCCCAGTACCCCCATGAAAATAAGTAAATAAATAAACCTAATTACCTCCCCCCAAAGTAAATTTTTTAAGTAAAAAAAAAAAAGAAATGAAGGACATTCGTGGCATTCTGTAATTTCCTCATTTTAACTAACTTTTAATACACCATGTTTTATTTCCCAATAGCTATTTGTGTCCATGTCGTTCACCAGTGTCCATTAAGTAGATGTTTAACAATAACAGCAACAAAAACTCCATCCACACACAGTTTCACTGTGACCAAGAATTTGAAACTGTGTGGTCAGCTGAACAGTAGTAACAGCCACTTTGGACTCTGGCCATTTCAGGGAATTTGAGATGACAAAATGATAGGAATAAAGTAATAATAATAAAAAAAAGTCCTGGGGGTCATTCTTCCCTTCAGAAGAAGCTATTAACATTTGCTCCATATACTGAGGAAGGTAATAATTAATCACCTGATCTATCCAGAATAAATGATTGATTTACATTAAACTTTAGCCCCAGAAAGGCGACACTGAGCAGTGTAGTATCGTTTTTATGGGTGACCGCAACTACAGCAGGTGAGGAGCTGTTATCAAGGCCAAGGTTGTCGTTTTAATCGTGCCTTTATGATTTCTTCTGGTATATAACAGCAAAGGAACTCTGACAGACATCTAGCTGTGGGTAACAAGGAGACTGGTTAAGGCATACGAACAGAACAGTGAAAAATCCACATTGCATAGTGCCTGGTGGGCCGGCAATTCCTTCTTTCCTGCTCTCATTCTCTGTGAAAAACAGCGTGGTAGCAGGGTAAAAACAAAATGCCAGATCATTCCCTGGGGATCTAAATATATGATGACACTAGGCCTCTTTACTGGTATCTCCCAACCCTAGTTTTGAGGGCCGTGGAAAGTGGTATTGGTCAGGGGAAGTCAGTTCCAAGACATTTATATTTAACTCTCTTTAGCTGAGTACGTGACAGCACTTCTCCCTGTCATTGTTAGCTGTGAAAGCAAGCAGTGAAAAGATGTTGCTATCCCCAACAGCTGGTGTCCCGGTCCTGACTCAGTACCAGAGGCTGATCCTTACCATCAGCCAAAACAGCCAATCAGCAAGTGCGGTGGCAGGCTAGGTGGATTTAGGAGTAAAGCTTTTAGCAGGGATGATGGCCTTATTAAAAGAAAAGATAGCCGCTGAACTGAAATTTGATGCCAGATGCTACATTTTTTTTTCATTTTCCTTTCGGATACTTTATACCCACATGGACCTAAGAAAATGAAATATATATAGGCCTGCATTTTGCCCCATACTTTTACTTTGTTTCTTTAAATTTAAACAATGAATTCTACTTCTCCATTGGTTTTTACTATGTAATTATAGATGCGTTGCTGTGTGTGTTAGTTTGCTGGGGCTGTCATAACAAAGTATCACAGACGTAAAGAACAAGGTTTCATTTCTCACAGTTATGGAAGTCCAACACCAAGGTGTCAGCAGATTTGATTTCTTCTAACGCCTCTCTTCTTGGCTTACAGATGGCCACCTTCTTGCAGTGTCCTCACATGGCCTTTTCTCCGTGCCTGTGTGTGTCTGGTGTCTATGTCCTAATCTCCTTTTGGGATAAGGACACCAGTAAGACTGTATTAAGGTGCACCCTAACCACCTCATTTAACTTAATCACATCTTTAAAGATCCTATCTCCAAATACAGTCACATTCTCATATACTAAGTGTTAGGCCTTCAGTGTATGAATTTGAACAGAACACAATTCAGGCCATAACACTTTGGAAAGAAAAGCTTGTAACAAAAGATACAATAAAATATTTTGCACGCTGGGACAAAATTAATTGGAAACAACTAGATGTCCCTCACTAGGCTGCTGGATATTAGATAAATAAATTATAGTACATTCATTCAATGGACAAATATGCATCTGTTAAAAGACGTAAGATAGATCTATGCTTGCTGATATGGAATGAAACTAACATTTTCCAAGCTAAAAACAAATAATGTAGAGAACACTTGTTAAATATATTCTCCTTTGTGTTAAAAAAAAGAAAGAAAAGATATAGTGTATGTTTCTAGAATAACACAGCAGAAATTAGTGACCAGGGGTTCTAGGATGGGAAACAGTTAAATGCCTCTTAAATACATATCTTTTGGCACAGTTCTAGTATTTTACTATGTTCACCTATTGCTCTTACAGTTATAAAAATTTGTTAATGGTAATGCATTTTAAAAGAATTTAGGCAATAACTTTTAACACTTTAAAAATGCTAAAATGACTGTATAGCAAGTAGCAAGAGTGTTAATTGCAAGTAGAGCCATTTTATGTTTATTCCAAAACTGTATTCTGCCTTGTGCATCTGCTCTGCCTCTGTGCTCTCTGCTGCACTGCTCTCGGGTCCACATCCGTTTTTCCAATGGGACCAGAAGCATCTTTAAGGGTAGGGACAGTGTTCTGAATGCCCTTGGGGAAATGGGTATGATATAAAGTTAACCAAAAAAAAAATGGGACCAAAATTGCAGTACAGTATAATCCACACCAAATTTATAAAAATGCACAAAAAGGGTTGGGAATAAATGACACAAAGTCTTAGTAAGTCTCCTGTTAGTGACAAAAATTATAGTGATTCCTCCCTTCTTTATATTTTTCTATTCTTTCCAGTGTTTTGAATGAGCATATTTTACTTTTAATGTCAGAGTACGAAAATGAATATATTACAAACAATCTGATGGCAACTATATTTTATAGCTACATTTAAAAGGGGCTAAAAGTAAATATATCAAAATATTGATGGTGGCTGTCTTTTGGTGGTGGGACTGTGGCTGCTTTGGGGGAAAGGGAAGCTACTTTTTTCTTTAAATTTTAACAAAATTTTTTCCTAAATTTTGCATTTGAAAAATAAAGTTAGGCTTTTTTTTTTTTTAAGATTTCAGTTTAATCAACAGCAGCCGCTATTAGAGCCATAATTCCAGAGCTATGTCCAGTCTCTCAGAAGCCCCACCCCACTGCACAGTTATATAATGAGAGTCCTAGGTGCTTCCTGTACCTGTACCTAGAGACCTTTGCCCTCGTCTCCTGCCACGTGGTCCCATCCTTCTGACGTGGGGCTTTCCCACCTTGTCCCTAGGAAGCCTCCAGTGAGTTCTCGCTGGGTTTCATTCCTTACACACCAAGCCCCTATGGCACTTCCTGCACGACACACACACAGGAACCTCTTCACCTCGGCGAGGCCTCTCTAGCCAGCCAACAGTGTGGCCAGATCTTTTTAAAGTCTAAATAATTGCTAGGAAGTTGGGAGGGGTTCTGCCACACCTATTCAGTGGCCCTTTGTGCTCACAGTGAATCTCAGTGTCTATTCTCAGAACTTCAAGTTTGCATTTTTGGAGCACATTCCTGACTTAGAGATTAAGGCATCAGGTTGGAACACAGATACTACTTACTGTGCCATTTTTTTCAAGGTGTGGAGCTCTCTCCCCTAAAGGTGGTGATTCATTGATGCCTCATGCATAAGATAAAGAAATGCTTGGACTTGTGTGTAGGATAACAGAAGAGCTGATAAGAGAAAGAGGCATAAAACAAAAAGGGACAGATATGACAGAAATAAAAAGACAAGGAACAGCAGAGTCGGGGAACGATTAAAGGAAAGGAAAAAGACACAGGTAGAAGTAGACAGAAGAAAACAATAATTAAGATGTGTTGATGTCTTACCAGGCTTGACATGAGTTATGTGTAATCCTCATAACAACTACATGTGGGAGGTTTTACTATTCTTCCTACCTGATGGGAAAAGAAAAATAATGTTTAGAATTATTGACTTGCCCAAGATCACAAAGCTAGTCAGTGGAAAATCAGGGATATAAATCTGTCTTCCTCATCCTAGAACATGTACTTAACCTTACATTAAAAGACGGTTCTCTGTCATCAGTTTATCTCAGCAAACTAAATGCATAATATGTGTTATTAACCTCTGAAAAGGAGCCAGAGGTGACAAAGAAGAGTGTAGGCTATACCACAAACTACGTAAGTGTCCAAATAGAGAGTAGTTCAGTCCCCTAGATTACCTTTTGAAAAGAAGTAGTTTAGATAATGCTAAGACCACAATTTGCACCATTAGAAATATGGAGCTATGATGTGCATAGTGGTCCATGTTTTGTGGGAGCCCATGATTGGGTTAACAAATTGTAACAGACCCCAGCCGCTTGTCTCCTTAAAGAAGAGCAAATGTGCTTAGTAACTGCCTTGCTTGCATAGTTGAGGTTTTAGATAGCACTCTGCTTGTAACAAAGCAACAACCCAGGCCCTCGGCTATAAACGCTGGGTGTGCCTGCTGTTAGATAGTCTTCTATCCCCAAAACAAGGAACTGGCTGGTCTGGTGGTCTGCTTTAACATAGCTATAAGAATGTATCTTGTTCCCTTCTTCCCATGACTTCCCGAGGGATAAACTGTAGGCCCCCAAAGGAGTCTTGGGCTGGAATGGTAAACAAGTTATAAAAAGCTGCAAACTCAGAGGTGAGAAGGCTGGTTAGCCCATGATGGGTAAGATCCCCAGAGGGGGGCAACCTAAGACAGGCACAGCTGCCTGAGTCCAACAAAAATGTTGTTAAGCAGCTGCTTCTCATACATTCCGCCCTGATAAGCTGTAAGGCTCACTGGTGCCAACAGGAACATGATTTACCAAAACATAAAGGGTCTTCTGATCTTGAGCCAGACTCTACAATCTCAATCCTACCCTGTCTTTCCCTAAATTCTTGCATTCCATCACACAACTGTTAGTGATTTCTCCTTTGATTGTACACAGTAAATGAGGGAGCATTTGAGAGGTTCGTGAAGTTGGCTCCCAACTCCCTCTCGCTCTCTTGACTTTTCCCACGGAGTCTCGAGTAATTCATTCCATCTCGGTGGGACTTCTGCCGGCCAGAACCCACAACTGGTGACAAACCCACAATGTTTCTTTGCAAAAATTTCAGACAGGTAAGAGCCTTCCATTTCCTAAACATACCTGTGCATCACTTACCTGTTCTTAGTAAATACTGCCAAGTCAACACCAACTCCAGTCAAAGGCTCTATTATGAGCTGACTTGCAGGATGTGCAGTATATATGGCCTGAAGGAAAGATGGTGACTACAATCACGGACAACTTGACTAAGCTGTTTGCAACAAGTAGCGAGGGAAAGTATCACACGGTTTCTGGAATGGGAAGGAACGATAAACTTCCTGTAAACTGTCGCGTTTACATTCATCATAATGATGAAATCTGGCAAGTGATTGCTTAATCTGTGCCTACAGAGAGGGGAAAAAGTATTTAGGGAAGTATCAGCTGTGTTTCCTTCCTACTCCTGACATTAAAAAAAAAAACTCATAAACCCATGGATACACAGTACAAAAAAGTATCCCCAGGTACATAAGGCAACTCCCAGGAATTTTTTAAATGCTAAGAGATATGTAGGCAGAAAGAAACAAGACTGTCATTTAAACTTCTGATTCCCATTAATTGACTAATTAGTCAAAATTAATTGTCCCATTAATTGACTAAAGCTGGGTTTGTGGGGAACAACTTGGTTAATATATAAAACATTGACCTGAGTTCTAATTCCATGTCTGCCGCTATCTACCAATGTGTGGGACCTTGGGCAAGTTACTTGCCCTTTCTGGGACTTCAGTTTTCTCATCTGTGCAGATGTGAGTGTTAAGGGGTGATAAATAACACATATTAATTATCTATAACACACATAGAAAGGACTCTCCCAGGCAAGTGCTTCTCTGTTATGGGAAATCAGTCAGCAACAACCCAGTTCAAGAGTTAACTGACCTTCAGCCAATCATTATTTTCTTTGTTTAACTAGTCTTACTGTGATTCTTTCCACTCATTTTTCCTAAAATGCCCCTACCAGAATGATTCTGTGAATTACTATAGATTTTTCCCCTTATGTGCAAGATTGTAATGAAACATTGGCATATGCTTGTAATTGAACTGTTTGAAAAGTATTCCCTAACAGAAGAGAGACAGTAAGTCAAAGTGGGTAGGAGTGTGGACCCAGTTTCCTCATCTATCGTATAGGATAGTGAGTCTCTCCCTACCAGGATAGCCTGAGAATTACATGCTGTATAGAACTTCGTAGAGAGCCTGGCAGAGGAAACACTAAATATTAGCTGCTACCTTTACCTATAAAGTGAAGAGGTTGGACAAGGTGCTCTCCTTGGTCTCCTCCAGTTCTCAGTTTCTGGGACCCTAGATATAGCACCTTGAAAGATGTTTCTTTAGGTTAATTCTACAAATTAATTTAACTGAAGAAAGGAAGGACTCAGAGTTAGACTTGGCTGTTAAATGACAGAAAACACAAAACGACAGTGGCTGAAACAAGATAAAAATTTTTTTTCTCTGTCTCATGGTATTAGTTATCTATTGCTGCATAACAAATTACCCCAAAACTTCCTGGCTTAAGATGACACCAATTGTTTCACAGTTTCTGAGGATCGACAATTCCAGAGTGGCTTAGCTGGGTCATTCTAGCTCAGCTTCTTTGCAGTTAAGCTGGCAGTTAAGCTGGTAGTCTAGCCACATAAAATAAAATAGAAGTCACAATGACTCTGCAAGGTTAACAATGAATACATAAGAGATGGCTGTGAAATATTTACCAACTGTAAATGTCCAACTTGAGTCAGCTTTAGGATGGGTCAAAATAAAAGGAATGCTATTATTCATGAAGAATTACAGATTTACACATGTTTAATTTTGCCTGTCTCAATATAAACATTCTTGAGAAATCTCTCTCTCTCTTTTTTTTTTTTACATACAGCATAATACTTCTATGATCTTCCTCTCCAAATGTAAGGGTGAATTATGCATTGATGATAGCTATCAGCCATCAAAAGACTAACTGTATACCAAGTGCCACATTATCTGACAACATAATGAAGTATGTTCTGTCAACCCAAGTTGACAGATGAGGGAACCAAAGCTCAGAGAAGCACAAGTAAGATTTGAAGTCAGATCTCTCATTTTCACTGCACTGCCATGCACTTTCTGGCTTGTACAGCATTGCACTCACTTTCTGTCAAACACAAGTCCTGCCATATAGCCTTGCTGAACTCTTCATTGGTGAAAAGGGGTGCAGAAAGTCTGCAATAATATAGGGCAGAACAGGAGGCAGACCCACACTGCTTCAAGGTTCATTGCTAGGTGCTGGCAAGCTTTCAGCTAGATTAATGATAGAAGATCTGAAATAATAATTAAGAGCCAATAAACTGCATGGTACTGACAATGCAAGTAGAATAAGACTTCAACCTGAGAGCTCAGATGCCAAGGGTACCTGAACTTGACCATCCCTTACAGTGTTCCTCAAAATATGGTTTTCTGGAAACTGATTAGAATCTTAACAAGTCCTTTAAAAGGTTTTATTTCTGAGACTCATTTTAGAAATTCGATTCAGTACATTTGGGGCAAGGTCTCAGACTCTACATGTGATTCTTTAATTATAACTAAAGTTTAAGAAATACTATTCCAGTTACTAACTATGCATCCATGATTAAAACTATTTTTCAAACTTGAGGGGGTGGGTATAGCTCTGTGGTGAGGGTATGCCTATCATGCATGAGATCTGGAGTTCAATCCCCAGTACCTCCATTAAATAAATAAATAAACCTAATTACCCCCCCCAAAAAAACCTCTCAAACTTGATAGGTGGTTGTAGAGTTCATGGAACTCATGATATCATTTGCAAAATACAATGACACAATACGCTAAGTGTAATATAGCTAACTTCAGAAGATAGATTACTATAGAAATAATATAGACTTCAAAAATAAACAGACCGGAGCTCAAATCTCTCCTCTGCTGTTTAGTAGTTACCAAATTATGGGTAAGTTCCTGAACATATCTGAACCTTAGTCTCCGCTGCTTTGAAATATTGATTATAATACCTTGATGGGTTATATAATAGCTTGATGGGTTATTGTGAAGCTAATATACATACAATGCTTGGCATATGGTAGCCATTCACTTGATGACAGGTTTTCTTTTGTTTTGTTTTGTTTTTTGGTTTTGGTTTTTGCTTTTTTTTTGTGGGGGAGAGGTAATTAGGTTTGTTTATTTATTTATTTATTTTTTAATGGAGGTACTGGGGATTCAACCCAGGACCCCATGCATGCTAAGTCTGCCCTCTACCACTTGAGCTATACTCTCCCCCACTGACAGGTTATTTCATTGTTAAACATCTAACACGATATAAAATAAAATACTGTGTCTTAATAGGCTCTGTTAAGTATTAAGAGATATCAGGGGCCAAAGGTTTCAAAGTGGTTTGAGCCGCCATAGTGGTTCAGCACACCAGTCACGTTGTCTCGGCTCAAATCCCGGCTGGTCTGCTTTCTCACTTACTCCCAGCAGAGTAAGTCAGAACGTCCTATACCTTCTGGGTATGAGGTCTTTGTTAACACTGTTGAGCCACAAGCCTGTGCTATTCTGTTGAATAAACTGTGAAGTGGAAATAATACTACTACTTCTCTGACAGGATTATGCAAGGATGAAATGGGATTATGCAGGTAAAGAGTTTATGACACTGCCTGGCAAGTGACCAAAGTGCTTTAAAAAAAAAAGAGAGAGAAAGCAAAGGAAAGAAAAAACAGCTCATTTCTATTATTATTCAACAAATGCTTCCTGTATGTCAGAAACTCCAGATTCAGTATCTCCAAAAGTGATCTCACCGTCTTCTCTGTCCTCTGAGTTTGCCAAGCCTCTGTGTTCTCATCGCCCTGACTTTTATCACTGTTCACCTAGTTACTCTAGCTAGAATTACAACAGCAAACAAACCTGAGTACAAGTCACTGTTCTAGGGACTTTTGGTATTAAATTCTATGCATTCACAGAATGACTACGTGGAGTACAGTTACTATTATCATCCTTAACTTTACGGAGGTGAAAACTGAGATGGAGAGGATCTTTAATTCGCCCAAGGTTATCCTGTTCGTAGCGGAGCCAAGGTTCTCGTGCAGGCATTTCAGCCCAGGAAACTGTATCTTTACTGTACGTGATGCAGCCTTTGGAGGCTTTGGAGTTATTTTAAAAGCTTTCACTCTCCATCACTTCAATATCTGATAAAATGCACAGTCCTCTTAAATGTCTCAAATCCGTCCCTTTCTCAGCTCACACTGATATGGACCTAGTTTAGGCCCTACTTACCTGTTGCTGGAACTAGCAGTCTCCCTGATTTTAGGTTCTCATTCGATCCTTCTGCCAAACCAACTAGTCAGAAATGTTTCTAAAACATAGATCTGATAACTAATTCCCCCTTAATTAAAAGCATTTAATGGTGCCCCAATTTCTACAGAAGAGGATGCAGATACTCTGATGTGTCATTCAGTGAGGCATCTGGTACAGTACCTCACTTACAATAGTGAATACATTGCATTTTGCTTTTATCAATATGACCGTGTCTTTTTCCCCATGAAAATGGGTCCTTTTTGAAGGTAGGGTCACTGTTTTCTTCATCTTTATATAACCCATATCTCCCCAGGCCCCAGCAGCCTGCAGATACAAATGATTAATATCAAACAATATCATTAATATGTGAATGTAAATGATTCATTGCTTCACCAGCCGTTGCACAATCTGTAGCTTCAGGAGAAACCACCCACCATTACTGAGCAGCACTTCTGAGTCCCCAGGGATGGCTTTCACAGGCTCAGTAACAAATCCACTCCTTGTAGAGCCATGCTGCCACCCCAGGTGACAAGTGAGCCACTGTGTCTCTTCCATTCTTCCCCTGTGCCATGTATTCTCAGATAGTCATTGTGAGCTTAGGTGCCAAGTGAAGAATGGCTTTCTTCTTTGTGACTGTCAGAGGGGTCCCAAAGGAGGCTTGCTTCAGCATCATGAGTCAGTGAAGCAGCTTTCAACTGTATTCACTCAGAGAACCTCTAGCCCCCTGGGCATCAGATACGCTGTTGGGGGTCTAAGCCAGGGCAAATGTGAGGTACAGCTGTACCATCATATTCAGAATCCCTCCTTCACTCCAACAATGGTTTTAATATTTATCCAGCTTG
The DNA here is from genome assembly GCF_048564905.1 of Vicugna pacos. NCBI lineage: Eukaryota > Metazoa > Chordata > Mammalia > Artiodactyla > Camelidae > Vicugna > Vicugna pacos. The sequence continues at coordinate 111,473,538 of NC_132988.1, read as the reverse complement.
TTTCTTTTTACCTCAAGATGATCTGCCTTGCATAAGTTACCACAGCAAATTTGGTGAAACTTTTATGGGGCCACCCTACCACTATGCTGAAAGTATCTAAAATGATCTGCATCCCAGAGTACCCATAGGAATATGCCCAAGGAATATGCTCCAAGCTACATTTGTCTCACCCCTTCCTGCTCTCCTCACCAGCTCCACTGCTGGAGATTCGTGCACACTAGAGCCTCAATCAGTGGTTTTTAATCTGTAATAATAGTTGAAATTTGATGCCACTTGAGCAGAGCTAGAGTTTATCTGAGGAAGGAACACAAACTTACGATGCAACTACCTGGCTTTCAGCCAAACGCCACAGACGCTCTGATATTTAAGGAAAACAAAAAACGAAAACAAAAGCAATGAGCTCTCAGCTGAGATGGATTTAGCTGTTGCTGGAACTCTGATGACCACAGTATACATGCACCTATGTTCTCCAAAGGAAGCCTCCAAAACAATTTGGGTCACAAGTGTATTACTCAAGACTACATGCCACACCCTTCGGCTAAGGAAGAGGAAGCTGATTCACTCTGCTTGTGGCCATTTGCAAACAGAATTGCATCAAGTTCCTATTGACACACTCTTTTAAAAAGACCATTTGAGTTATCTTGTTCCTGTAACGTAAGTCTTTTAGGTTGATTTGACTTTTCAGATTTTAAGTAATGAGGTGGTGGTTGTCGTTGTTCTGATGACATTGCAACCTGTTAGGCAATAAGATTTTAATGGAGAAAATTCACCCAATTGCTAACTAGATCAGGGGTTTAAACATTGATAGTATTTTCCGCTCACTGGTATTAAATTAACTTCAAAAGAAATTAATGGATATTGAATACTTTCTGGTTTAATGTGAACATTATAAACCATAGTAGTACTATTACAAATTGCAACTCTTAATAGTAAAAATCTCATCCCACTCTTTTTTTTTTTCAGTGAGGTAATTGGGATTAAACCCAGGACCTCATGCACACTAAGCATGTGCTCTTCCCAGTGAGCTATTACCCTCCTCCCATCACTCCACGCTTAATGATTAGAATCATGGTGTATAGAGCAAAGGGCATTTGAATGATGTCAGTACTTCACTTCTGTTCTTTGGCTCTTTCACTAAACAATCACATGATCATGGGCAAGCCCTATAACCTTTATGACAATCTATGGGAAAACAGGTAGAAGGGTTATCACTTGGCATGTTGTACAGGCATTCAGTATGTGTTAGAGTGGAAGTTTTAACATGTATTAAACAGTTTATATTCTTTGTGAATTATATATTAAGTATTTGACCTTCCTATTTGACATGTAGATATGGAAAGACTTACCATTACATTCAAATGAGACTAAGCAAAGTTTTGTACAGCCTCTAAATGCAAAATCAAATGGCATAATACAGTGCTTTTTAAAACAGGTCACAAGCATCTGGGACAAGACAAGGATGCCCACTATCACCACTCCTATTCAACATAGTCCTGGAAGTCCTAGCCACAGCAGTTAGGCAAGAGAAAGAAATAAAAGGGATCCAAATTGGAAAAGAAGAGGTAAAAGTGTTATAATATGCTGATGACATGTTACTATATATAGAAAACCCTAAAAGGTCCACACAAAAGCTACTAGAGCTGATTGAAGAATTCAGCAAGGCAGCAGGTTACAAGATTAACGTTCAAAAATCAGTTGCATTTCTTTACACTAACGATAAATCAACAGAAAAAGAAAGTAAAGAAACAATCCCCTTTAAAATAGCACCCAAAGTAATAAAATATCTGGGAATAAATCCAACCAAGGAAGTGAAAGAATTATACACAGAAAACTATAAACCATTGATGAAGGAAATTAAAGAAGACTTTAAAAAAATGGAAAGATATTCCATGCTCTTGGATTGGAAGAATCAATATTGTTAAAATGGTCACACTGCCCAAGGCAATCTACAGATTTAATGCAATCCCTATCCAATTACCCAGGACATATTTCACAGAACTAGAACAAATCATAATAAAATTTATATGGAACCATCAAAGACCTAGAATTGCCAAAGCATTACTGAAGAGAAAGAAAGAGGCTGGAGGAATAACTCTCCCAGACTTCAGACAATACTATAGAGCTACGGTCATCAAGACAGCATGGTTTTGGTACCAAAACAGACATATAGGCCAATGGAACAGAATAGAGAGCCCAGAAATGAACCCACAAACTTTTGGTCAACTCATCTTCGACAAAGGAGGCAAGAATATACAATGGAATAAAGACAGTCTCTTCAGCAAATGGTGTTGGGAAAACTGGACAGCAGCATGTAAAACAATGAAGCTAGAACACACCCTTACACCATATACAAAAATCAACTCAAAATGGATTAAAGACTTAAAGATAAGACAAGATACAATAAACCTCCTAGAGGAAAACATAGGCAAAACATTATCTGACATACATTTCAAAAATTTTCTCCTAGAAGAAATAAAAGCAAGAATAAACAAATGGGACCTAATGAAACTTACAAGCTTCTGCACAGCAAAGGAAACCAGAAATAAAACAAGAAGAAAACCTACGGAATGGGAGAAAATTTTTGCAAGTGAAACTGACAAAGGCTTGATCTCCAGAATATATAAGCAGCTCATACGACTCAATAAGAAAAAAATAAACAACCCAATCCAAAAATGGGCAGAAGACCTAAACAAGCAATTCTCCAAGGAAGACATACAAATGATCAAAAGGCACATGAAAAAATGCTCAGTATCACTAATTATCAGAGAAATGCAAATCAAAACTACAATGAGGTATCACCTCACACCAGTCAGAATGGCCGTCATTCAAAACTCCACAAATGACAAATGCTGGAGAGGCTGTGGAGAAAGGGGAACCCTCCTACACTGCTGGTGGGAATGCAGTTTGGTGCAGCCACTATGGAAAACAGTGTGGAGATTCCTCAAAAGACTAGGAATAGACTTACCATATGACCCAGGAATCCCACTCCTGGGCTTGTATCCAGAAGGAAATCTACTTCAGGATGACACCTGCACCCCAATGTTCATAGCAGCACTATTTACAATAGCCAAAACATGGAAACAGCCTAAATGTTCATCAACAGGTGACTGGATAAAGAAGAAGTGGTATATTTATGCAATGGAATACTACTCAGCCATAAAAACCGACAACATAATGCCATTTGCAGCAACATGGATGCTCCTGGAGAATGTCATTCTAAGTGAAGTAAGCCAGAAGGAGAAAGAAAAATACCATATGAGATCGCTCATATGTGGAATCTAAAAAACAAAAACAAAAACAAACAAACAAACAAAAACAAAGCATAAATACAGGACAGAAATAGACTCACAGACAGAGAATACAGACTTGTGGTTGCCAGGGGGGTGGAGGGTGGGAAGGGATAGACTGGGATTTCAAAATTGTAGAATAGATAAACAAGATTACACTGTATAGCACAGGGAAATATACACAAAATGTTACGATAACTCACAGAGAAAAAAATGTGACAATGAGTGTGTATATGTCCATGAACAATTGAAAAATTGTGCTGAACACTGGAATTTGACACAACATTGTAAAATGATTATAAATCAATAAAAAATGTTAAAAAATAAATAAATAAACTGGATGCATCTGTGAGAATGTCACAAAAAAATAAAAATAAAAAATAAATAAAACATATCACAAGCTAACTATGGGTTGAAACCAGCAAGTGTTTTTAGTAGAAAATGCCAGAGCAATTTAAAGTCCAAATAAGGACTATGCCTGCTGCCACAAATACCATGATCAACCTTGGCCACTGTTAGGAGAAATGATAAATGGAGAGGGGGTGATAAATAAAACATGAATTGGCTAAGATATTTTGATTGCTGTCTTCTCATTTGATTTCTTGGTGTAAGATGGTCAACTTAACTGTCACCTCACTGGAAAAGCTAATAACTGTACAAATAAATTTTTGGTTAATGTAATGTAATTCAGTTAGTTGTGAAGGAATTTCATCTGCTAGTGACAGAAGTTATCAAGATTTTCAGTTACAAATGTTCAGTCTATTTGTCAGAAAACATCTGGAGTGATCTCTTAAATTTATAATTTATAACATTTTAATCAAACTAATACAAATTACATAAAACTATTTTTAAAATAAAAATAAAGCATGATAAAGTGAGAACTGTTCAACTGCTAGATCTGGGTTGTAAAATAGTGACAATATGGAGAAAAATATTCATTTTAAACAGCAAAATTTCTAAAAAGAAAAGGAAGAAAATACTTAAAGTTTATAATGAAGATAATTAAATATGTGGGTTTATCAAATTACCAATGATATTTTTAAAACAAAAATTTTAAATATTCAAAGTTAAAAAGCTACTTGGAAACAACATGCTGAACTTATTGATAAAGAAAGGGGGAAAATACATTCAAGTTCCCAATGTAATTTCTTAGTCATTTCACCACTGTTGGTGATAATACCTTACTATCATCATTTAGGCATATTGAGAGACACAAGAGAAAATGACTTACATATTTTCCTCCAGCATGTTTAGATATGGTGTATGTAACTTTAAATCCCATCTAATTGATTAAAAGCTATGCAGAGTGATAGCACAGTGGCTCATTTATTTTTTATTACTGGAGAAAAATAGAAGCAATACTTCTCATAAATCTGCAGAGACTGCAAAATCTAATTTGATGAAAACAAGCTGCATAACATTTTTAGTTTGTTGGATAGATACGTAGTAAGATCAGCACAGGATACATTATGTTGTTTAAATATAACATCACACAAAACTAAATTAAATATATTTATAGTCGATAATATATTGCTTGGTAATACAGGTGTAAGAGAAGTTTTATGATGGATAATGTCAAGCAAACGTAAGAATAGAGACAATAATATAATGAACACCCCCATTCATCCAATACCTGGTTTCAATAATTATCAGCTAACACACAATATAATAAAATTCTGTCAACCAAACTCATTCTACTGAATTTATTGAGGTATTGAAAAACACAAAGTTATTTTTATTAAATATTGAATACTACTTGGTCATCTGTTTTTTCCAGTTGAAAAGAAATTACTCTTTGGAAAATATTTCCAAAGACAGTAGCTAAGTAATAACATGACATAGTGAAATGATATTTTCAGCATTCTCAATGAACTGTCTCTACAACTACAGGGATTTATTTCAACAGTCAAGCATATCTGAGGGTTCCAAAAAGCATTAGTGTCATGGCGGTTATCCCCTAGCTATTACACATTACCCACGTTTTTACAACATATGGAAGACATTTTAAGAGAAATACATTGTTATATCTAACCTTTCTGATGCAAACTTTTGTAAAAACTTTATGGAGGCATAACTCACATACAACAAAACACACACATTTAAAATGTAAAATCTGATGTTTTGACAAAGGCATAAACACAAGAAACTATCACCTGAATCAAAAAAATATCTCCACCATCCCCAAGTCTCATGGTGCCTTTGGGTTAGCCCTCCCTCTTGCTCTCCTCGATCCCATCCCTGCCTCTCTACCCCAGGCAATTACTGATCTTTCTGTCTCTATGTCTTTAGTTTGCATTTTCTAGAATTTTATATAAATGTAATCACATGGAATATACCTTTTGTCTGATTTCTTTCCCTCAGCATAACTAGTTTTGAAACTCATCCATGTTATGATGAGTATCAATATTTCATTCTTTTTTATTGCTGAGTAGTATTCCATTGTATGTTTTCTACTGTATACCAGTTTACTCACTTGTTGATGGACACTTTGGTTATTTCTAATTTTGTTTATTACAAAATGACAGAACTACTAAAACATTTGTGTAAAAGTCTATGTATGGACAAATATTTCCTTTTCTCTACGGTAAATACCTAAGAGTAGAATGGCTAGATCATATTGTAGATGCATATTTAACTTCAGAAGAAATTGCCAAAGTATTTTCCAAAGTGGTTGTACCGTTTCACATTCTTTACCCCTGGCAATATTATTTGTTATGAAATCTACTTTGTCTAATAACAGTAGTCACTCCAGCTTTCTTCTGGTTGGTGTTACCATCACATATCTTCACATCCTTTTATTGTTCACCTATTTGTGTCTTATAAGCAGTGTATAATTGGGTCTTGCTTTTTTATCCAATCCAATAGTCTTTGCATTTTAACTGCAATATAGAGCCAGCGGTTCCCAACTGAAAGTGGTTTTGTCCCCCAAGAAACATTTGACAATATCTGGAGGTATTTTTTAAATAACCTTTTAAAAATGTAAAAACTATTTTTAGATTGCAGGCAACACACCAGCAAGGTTGCAGACCATAGTTAGTTGTCAGTCTCTACTGTATTTCCTTCTGCCTGAAAGACTGGACTTGCTTTAACATATCTTATATTACAGGTCTCTTCTAATGATGAATTCTTTCAGCTTTTGTCTGAAAAATCACTTTGCCTATACAAATGAAACGTATAGATACAGTATAAATCCTATTTCAAAGAAACAAGTGTGAAGCAGGAAAGGTATTTTCTCCAGGCACAGAATTCTTTCCAGTACATTAAATAACTGATTACTCGATTGAATTATTTACTAAAAGATACCTGATGTCTTTCTCATCTCAGAAACAGTGCCTTTTTTCCTTTGGTCTCTAAGATTTATCTTTTTTTCCCCTAAGATTTTATCTTTATCATTGGTATTAAGCAATTTGATTATGATTTGCCTTGCTATAGTTTTTTTCATGCTTCTTGTGCTTGGGGTTCATTGATCTTCTTAGATCTACGGGCTTATAATCTCCATATTTAAAAAAAAACTTTTTAGCTATTTCCTTAAATAAATTCTTCAGATTTCTCCTCTCACCCTTTAGTCTCCTTACAGGCATATTAGACAGTTATGCACAGCTCACTCGTGGTCTTTTTCTGTGCTTAATTTTGGATAGTTTCTATTGACATGTCTTCAAATTCATCTTTTCTTCTGCAATGTCAAATCTTCCATTAATCCCATCCAGTGTTTTATATTTTACATAGTGTAGTTTTCATCTCAAGAAGTTTGGTGTTTTTCTATCTTCCATGTCTCTACTTCACTTTTTGTTAAAATATGGAATAGGTACAATATAATGGCTGCAAATGTTAACATCTGGATCGGTTTTAGTTGGTTTGTCTCCTTTTTATGGGTCCTCTTTTCCCACTTATTTGCATCTTTGGTAATTTTTGATTGGATGCCAAACATTGAAAGATTCACCTTTCTAGGTACTGGATATTTTTGTAACCCTGTATATCTTTGTTCTGGCACAGTTACTTGGAAACAATTTGATATTTTCAGGTCTTGCTTTAAATACAAAGACAGAAGAGTGCTCAGCCTAGGGTCAATTATTTCCAGCTGAGGCAAGACCCTTCCATGCACTCTACCCAATGCTTTGTGAATGTTTTTCCAGTATGTCTTGTGGGAACAGCCATTATTCCCAGCCCTCTTTGAGTTTATCACGAATACTTTCAAGTGGTCCTTTCCTCGGCCTCAGGTAATTTCCTCACCTACATGCAGTGATCAGTATGCACCTGAAAACTCAAGGGAGTTTTTTTTCTTATTATTTGAGTGTAGCTGATTTACAATGTTGTGTTAATTTCAAGTGTACAGCACAGTGGTTCAGTTATACATGTGTATCTGTTCTTTTTCAGGTGCTTTTCCATTATAGGTTATTACAAGATACTGAATATAATTCTCTGTGCTATACAGTAGGCCTTGTTGGTTATCTATTTTATATACTCCGAATTCCTAATTTATCCCTCCTCCTCTTTCCCCTTTGGTAAGCATAAGTTTATTCTCTATGTCTGTGAGTCAATTTCTGTCTTGTAAATAAGTCCATTCGTGTCTTTTGTTGTTGTTGTTGTTGTTTGGGGGGAGGAAGTTAGGTTTAGTATTATTACTTTATTATTTAACAGAGGTACTGGGGATTGAAACCATGACCTCGTGTATGCTAAGCATACACTCTACCACTGAGCTATACCTTTCCTCTTTTAGATTCCATATTTAAGCAATATCATATATTTGTTAAATAGAGATTCTTTCCAGATTTCTAGCCTTCACTTTCTGTGCAGCTCTCTCCTTTCTAGTACTCTGTGCTGCAAATTCTAGCCATCTTGGTTTCACCAGACTCTCAGCTCTAGCTCAAACCAGGGATCCTACCAGGCTCTTCCTGTGTACCCCATGGAAATTCTCTCAAGGTACCAAGCTGGAGCAATCATAGAACTCACTTTGTTTGTGTACTCTCATTCAGGGTTCATGTCTTTATTGTCTCTTCTTCACTGCCCAATGTCCAGTGTCTTTAAAAACATTGTTTCATATATTTTGTCTATTTTTCATTGTTTCAAGCAAGTTCAAACTTTTAACCATTATATCCCAGAAAAAAAATTGATCCATTCAAGAAAAATATCTGGTTATACACACTTGTTTTCCAAAACTCTGAATCAAAAACTGAGTTTATAGACTTGGCAATTAAAGAATATGAAATATTACAATTTACTTTTCATAAACACTAAAGAAAAATTATGAGACATTAAACTTATCATCCTTTTGGATGAAAGAAGACTGTCCACTGAAAAACAGAATTAATGTTGTTTCACTCATTAGTGCTTTTAATACTTAATCCAATCCAATTAAAAACATAAAATGTTCCTAATTTTTTATTTGTACTGTATTTATTTCGGATTATTTCTCTATGCTGCATTTAAATATTAATGAGATTGTATGTAATCATAACTTTTTTCCCCTGCAACACAAAGGTATCATTTTATGACATTTTTATTTTAGTCATAAAATCTTTTCTATCAGCTCATTTCTATTGTATTAGAAAATGATCAAGGTAATGGCATTACATGATAATTAAACTTCCCATCAGTTCACTGGGAGTCACTGAAAAAGGAAGCAGTGAGCCTGTGACTACAAACCCCTTCTACACGTCAAAAGATGAAGCATCTCAAGATATTTCAATGAAGTGTAACCAGGCTTGTAGGAGATTTTTTCACATCACTGATTTCACAGCATCTGTTCAGTTATGTAAGCTGTAAAGGAATGTAACTTCCCTCTAGCTTTCACTTCCTATATTTTGTTACATAATTCGTTTTCTTTAAATCAGTATTAACTTACAGCTAGTATTTATGAGACAAGTAAAAACTAAGCTGGGAAACAAAGCACACCAGCACTAAAAGAAATGAGTTGAACAATTCCACAAGTAGAAATTATTTAGGACCAAATAACCAACTATTGTTGCAGCCTATAAGGGTTTTCTTGCATTCTTTCTACCCTGTATTTCCCAGGCTTCAGGCTTAGGTGCTGTCTAAGCCCCTGTGACTATTGCTCTCAGACTCGAGTTTTAGCTATCATACTGGGCTACAAACACCAGAACCACTCAAGGGAGTTGAAAGTTTACTATACACTCTATCGTACCTTCTCATTCACAAAAACTCTAGTTGGAACAAGCAGAAATGCCATCCTGACCACCTCTGACATTTTTCTGACCCATGAAAACCTCCAAATGAAGGTATATACAGATGAGGCAAAACTTTAAAAGGAGTAGAAGGTGAAAAAAAGCCCTACTTCTAATAAGTTAGCTGTATGGCTTTTGGCAAATATTTAACTCTCTAGGCCTTAGTTTCCCCATATGTAAAAACAGAGAGATTAGAGACGAAAAAGACTACAGAGGAACACATGTATATTCCTTAATTCATACATATTAGACCACTGTTTCAAAAATATTATTGAGGACTTTCACCACCTGTTATAAATGCAATAAAATGTTTATATGCCACCACATAAATATTTTGCCCCACTCCCTGGGAAAAAAAGTCAAACTTTAATCTGGTCAATCATCTACCTTTAAGTGGCAGTTTATGGGAAATATACATGATAGACCAGGTTGAGTGACAGTATGAGGATGAAAACAGCCAGATCTAGGATATGGGAAATTCAACTAGACAAATGACCCAGTCTCCACAACAAACAAATGTCAAAGAAAAAGAGGGGAAGAGAGCCTGCTATATAATAAAAGCCATAAGAAATATCAAATGAAATGAGATATAGTTTAAATCACAATTCAAAGAAACAAGCATGAAAAATAATTTTTTGAGAAAATTAGAAAAATCTGAACATTGAATATTAGGTGATATGTTATATAGCTAAGATATGCTTTAAAATAATTCTGGCTGAGAGAGGGGTGGGATGTGTGAAGTGTGTTCATGTGGGCTTGGTGGGGAGGTAAGGGAAGGAAGAAAAACAAAACTGGCCAAATATTGATAATGGTTGAAGCTAGGTGTTGGGTTGTTGGGTTCATTTTATTATTCTCTTTGAAAATTTTCATAGTAGTAAAAAACAGTATGACTTTCAAATCTATTTACTTTATGTACATTAACCTGATTTATCACTAGGTCTTGTTGAAGAAATGGAATTCTCTGAGCTAAGCACAAAATCTTAAGAAAACAAAAAGACAAAAAAGTAGTTGTTAAAGGCCCAATATAATTATCTAACAAGTGATACATTCTGTATCTATTAAGAAAATAAACCACTGAAACCAATAAAATTAATACACTCAATAAGCCTCAATGATTATCAACACATGGCCCTTTTTTTTTTCACCTAAAACCCCATCCAAAATACCCCCAAACCCTGGTCCCATATTAGAAATGCCTTTTTAAAAGGCTTATTAGTTTAATTTTGAGTTGCCCTAAAAAAAGAATTTTTTTAGTCTTTGGACCAAAAACCATTTCCTGTGCTTAAATACACTTAGCTCTATTCCCCACATTTGACAGGTTCCAGATCATACACATATTGTTAAATAATTTTATATATATATAAAGTTTATATATATATATATATATAATTTAAAACACAAAAAAATCCAGTTACTACCAGATATTAAGATTTATTACAAAACCATAGTAATGTGATGCTGGTCTAGAGGTAAACAAATAACATAATTATAACAGAATAGAAACAGAAAGAGAACCACAGCACATGCAGACTTGCAGTAGGTCAGAGTACATACTGCTGATCAGCTGGTTGTAGGGGGAGAGTATTCAATAAACAGGACTAGTACAACTGTTATTAATATGTAGAAAAATGAAAGTACATATCTGCCTCAAATCAAACATTAAAAATATCAATTCCAGGTACCTTAAGGATTCAAATGTAAAAGTTAAACATTCAGATGAGAGACTATATTCTTTTACTCTGGAGATTGGGAAGAATTTCTTAAATAAGACATAAAAGAAGACATTAAAGGATAAATCTTACTTTCACTAAAATGAATTCCTAACCATCAGTAAGAAAAAAACAAGTAACATAACAGAGAAGTGGACAAAGATATAATAGGCATTTTATTGATGTAAAAATTAGAAGACATTCAACTCTCCTTCTTACCAGGAAAATGCAATTAATATGACAATAAGATTCTATCCTCTCCCAATAGATGGGGAAAAGTCAAGTCTGACAATATCAGATTTGGGCAAGGATGCAGAACAAGAATTCTCACACATGCCAGTAGGATTGTAAATTGGCCCAAGTACTTTAGGAAAACGTTGGTCTTACTAATTAAACTGAACTTGTGCATAATTTACCATCTAGCAATTCTAACTGTATCAGTTTGCTAAGGTTGCCATAACAAAAACACTATAGACTGGGTGGCTTAGACAACAGAAATTTATGTTCTCAGTTTTGAAGGTGATAAGTCCAAGATCAAGGTGTTGGCAGGTTTGTTTTCTTCCAAAGCCCATTTTCTTGCGGTATCTTCACTGGTCTTTCCTCTCTTCATGCACATATCCAGCATCTCTCTATATGTCCTAATCACCTTTTCTTTAAGGACACCAGTCAGACTAGATGAGGGCCACCCCAAAGGTCTCATTTTAACTTAAGTACCTCTTTAAAGACCATATCTCCAAAAGCAGTCACATTCTGAGTTACTGGGGTTATGGCTTCAACATATGAATTTTGGGGAAACATAATTCAGTTCATAACACTACCCCTAGACATATTAGCCAGAGAAAATTTTGCACATGTTTGAGAATGCTGACAACACTTTAATTCATAATAATAAACAATATAGTGGATAATTCAAGTGTGTTGTATTTCTAAAACAAAATATTACAAGGTAGTGAAAAGGAATGAATTATAGCTATGTGCATAAGTTTGGATTACTCTTAGAAACAGTGTTAAATGGGAAGAAAATTAGTTACAAAAGAATACATGCAAAATAACTATATTTATAATAAGGTGGAGAAAAAGCAAAGATACAGTGTATATTTTTGAGATACATCTAGGTAGCCTTATTATAAGTAAAGTAAAGAAAAGTGAGGTAATGAATAGCATAAAATTCAGGATAGTGGTACCCTCTGGAAAGGAAGGAGGGGAAACAAATCTAGAATGAGATACAGGAGACTTAAAAAGTTGTCTTAGTATTCTATTTCTTAATTAGATGTTGGATATATCTGTTAATTTTATTATTCTCCTTTGTTATAATAAAAAATATATTTGATCTCTGTCCCTGGTACAGAGCTCCTAAAATCTGGAATTTCCTGAGTGACAGGAGTGTCTTTTGTCATTTCTGTGTCCCTTTCAACCACACCTGACTTTATGCTAATGAGGTGACTCATGGGGGTTGGGAGATCCTAGATAGCTTCTGTATAGAAGCTGGTCACCAGAAAAACCAACCAAGTGATTGTAGGACTGGAACATTCAAGCCCATCCTCCAATTTCTAGGCAATTATGCCTACTCAGTGAAATCCCATAAAAAGTCCTGAAACAACCAGGCTCAAGAAGCTTTCAGGATGGTGAACAAACCAATGTGCTGGGAAGGTGGCACACCCAGGCCAAGAAGCTCCACACTCCTTGTCCCCCATACTTTGCCCTATGCATCCCTTCCTTTCGGCTATTCTCAATTGTATCCTTTATGATAAAACTGGAACATATATACACACACAATGGAATACTATTAACCCATAAAAATAATGAAATAATGCCATGTACAGTAACATGGATGGCCCTAGAGATTATCATACTAAGTGAAGGAAGTAAGCCAGAAAGAGAAAGACAAATACCATATATCACTTATATGTTGAATCTAAAATATGATACAAATGAAATTATTTACGAAACAGAAACAGACTTACAGACATAGACAAACAAACAAACTTATGGTTACCAAGGAGGAAAGGGGGTGGTGAAGGAGTAAATCAGGAGTTTGGGATTAGCAGATACAAAATATATATAAAATATAAGCAATAAGTTCCTACTGCATAGCACAGGGAACTATATTCAATATCCTATAATAAGCCATAATGGAAAAGAATATGAAAAAGAATTCATATATGTATAACTGAATTATTCTGCTGTAAACCAGACACACAGCATTGTAAATCAACTATACTTCAATTTAAAAAAACACTGAAATAGTCAATACAGCACTTTCCTGAGTTCTGCCAGTCATCCTAGAGAATTATCTAGAGGAGGGAGAAAGCAGTCATGGGAATCCCTGAGTTTGCAGTCAGCTGAACAGAAACGCAGGTAGCTTAGGGATACCTAAAACTTGTGGCTGGTATCTAAAGTGGAGACAGTCTTGCCTTTGACCTGTGGGTCTGCTCTAACTCTGGGTAGTTGAATTACAGGACATCCAGCTGGTGTCAGAGTTTTGCAGTTGGAACTACATATCTTTAAACGGGGTGTGTATGCACATCATATAGAGTCTTTTACTGTAAATTTAATAAGGAAAAATTCAACTACTGTGCACTTAAGAGTCAAAGAAACAAAAACTATGAGGTAAAAAACAGCTACACAAACCTTTAAGCATGGGGGGTAGTAACTAACCATGGGTCTTCGGTATTGAACGAGCCAGGATTGCCTGTATTCAATTTTATCTTTTAGTCTAATAAGGATGATTTCATTAATTTTATAAACAAAACATTATCAATCTGAGTATTTTCTGGCATATTTTCCAAGAACTTACTTAGAATCTTTCACACTTAAAATCGAATTTCATTGTTATTTGTCTCAGTCCTTAAAAAAAAAAAAAACCTGATCAAACTATTCTCAGGTGATATTATAATGACAACCATTTGATTTCCCCAAGTTCAGAATTCAAGACTTTAATAATAACTCATAAAGAAGCTACAATTCATGCAAAAAGAGAAGCTATAATGCTAATTTCATATATACTTGTACAAAATATACATTTAATACAGTCTCAATATGTTTGTCTGAAATTGTTACCAAACAATAAGAATGCAATAATTTTTGAACTAAAAATACGGTCTTTTAACTTCTTTCCTAAGTAGAGTGCTCATTTAAATGTATTTACCTGAAACTAGTTTAAGTTTTTTATATTAAAGCTAGCATTATCTAATAAATCAGCTTTTAATCATAATCATATTTTATCCTACAGAAAAAGGTATTATTTATAAGGTCACTTTAATATGGCAAGTATATGTGTGTATATGATAATTTAATTTATTTTTATCATATATAAATATATATGTACATATTTAGAATCCTAGCTATTTTTTCCCTAAATTATACAAGTCCTTAAGGCTTTCAATCCAGTAAATTTTTAAATGATATACTCACTCATTGTGAATGTTAATAAAAACTGAAAAACTTCTGGAATACTTTCAAGAAGAAAGTAAAATAATTAAAATAACTTGAAATGTCACTGTCTCTTTCTTCCTTCTGTTTGGATAAGTAATAAACTCCTGCAAATTCTATTTCTTCTTCTGCCACAGGTTCATATTGACAGATCATCATAGCATATTTAAGGCAGAAACAAATATGCCCGTTGAAAAAATGTTTTATCAACAACCAGAAATATAAAGCAAATCTTTCCAAACTACATTGATAAAAAACTTTATTCCCAGCAGTAACCTAAGACTCTCAGTAATATTAATAATTGTTCACTAAACTAAAATCTCTACTCTTATAACTCTTAATTGTCCATCCAGAAGAATTGCTGAGGAAAATATACTTGAGTAATCATTCACACACACCTCTCCTGTTTTTGAGTTACTTCTGTCTTCAAGGCAGCATAGATTTTAATCACAAAAGATGCTTTTGATTCTTCTCTAACTTCTTGAATCTATTTAGAAAAATGTGTCAAAAGTTACAGTTCACTTACCCCAGCAGCACCAACAAGAAGGCCTGGAAACAGGGCAAGAGGAAAGCCTAGGAGAATGAGATGGTGGGCGCCAACTTATTCCTGACCCTGAGCACTGCTGCCCTCAACCTGCAGGAGGTGGAGAGTAAGAAGAATGGCTTCAAATGCTTCATCAAGAAAATGTAGGGCAGCACACTGCAGCTCAACCACAAGGCCATTGAGTTCCCACGCAAGCAGGCGACCGGCTTCTAGAAGTATTAGAAGGTGGGCCAGTCCTTCCATTGCCTCAGCCAAGCCTTTGAGTTGGACCAGCAGGCCTTTTTGCCTGGCCTGAATCAGGCCATCACCTTCATGAGAGATGCCTACCATCGGCAACCTCTTCTCGGAGCAGCCCAGACAGGACCTGGACCCAGTCATGCACCTGTTAGCACTGTATCAGGGGCACCTGGCCAATTTCCCTGACATCATCCATGTTCAGAAGGAAGCTCTTACCAGAGTAAAGGAGAGTAGGGGGTCACGTGGAAGAAGGGAAGTTGCAGGTCCAAAAGGCTGATAGCATTCAAGATCTCTGTAACACTATTTCTTTTGCCGCTTTGGCTGAAGTTTACCACTTGCGTCAAATTCAAGTAAGAGACTTTAAATCACAGATGCAGTATTCCTTACAACAACAAATAATACTTTTCCAAAAAGTGATGCAGAAGTCGGAGGAGGCTCTTCACAAATATGACTGGATGTTGGATTGTGGACTTTTTTCAGTTCAAGGATAATTTCTACAGCAGAATAAAAACTGCTATTAAAGAGCTATTGCCAACTATCAGCAGTTTACAAGGGGTTTTCTGTTCAACTGAAACTCAGCTGAATATGTAATTCTGTAGGAAACAGTTAATGTGGTTATATAATAGAAACAGTTCGTTGTAACTAAATTATACTATGTATGCCTACACTACCATTGTAACTTTTGGAATAATGATTATACTATTTGCCTTATTGCTTTTTGATGTATTGGCATTTTAGTGCATACTTTGTAGACCTCAAAACCTATGAAGGGTTTCAAAGAAGCTAGCTGGATAAAAGCCCACTGTGGGTGCCTTTTTACTCTCATAGGTTGGGATTACCTAAATTCAGCCTATTCTCTGTTTACAAACTCCAACTAGAGCAGCTATGTGACTTTGTGCCTTTGGACACTTGGTTTTTCATTTCTCCATCCTGCCCCCACTCCTTTTTTAAAAAGTAACCACAACTTTTCTTTTGAAAGAGTGAAAGGCCAGTGCACAGAATGACAAACCGCCGGGAACCTCCTACTGGCGCTGGGGTGGGCTGGGAGGGTGGGCTGTCATCAGCTCGCCTAGCAAGTTTGGTCTCCTGATAAATGCTGGTGAGCACGGCAGAGGGAGACTCATGCCCATCTTTGAATATGGTGTCTGTTAAGGAAGTAAACGGTGCCACTCTGTTCCCTTAGATGCTACAGTAGCATAACCTTTTCACTCAAGTGTCCTGGCAACTTGGCCCTGAGAGTAACTGAACATGTTTTATAACCCAGAGAAGAAGTCTAATCAGTCAGGGACACAAGCACAGAGTCAGTGGTGACACACGCTCGAGTTTAGTTCTTGGGACGGTTTTCTTTATCTTTCATTCTTTTCTTTTCCTTTCTTTTCTTTTTTTTAGCTGGAAGATTTTCTTTTAATATTTAGTGTGTTTTTTTTAATGGATTTACACTGTTAACTGATTGAGACTCCACTGTGATTCACTCATTTACTTAATCAAAAACTTTTCAGGCATGTCTGTAAAATTCAGTGTTTTACCTGATGAAAAGTAGTGTTGGTTGACCTAAGGAGACCAGAAATAATTTCTACTATTCTAAATGCTGGCAGAAAAAAAGTAATTTTTTTTAAAGTATTGATAAGCCCCCAGGACATTTAACCTTAAAAATTATTTTAAATATATTCTTTTATTATTATAAGGGAAATACAAATGGCTGATAAATACCAAAAAAATTCAAAAGCAGCTTAATTTATAAAGCACAATGAAATTCTGGTTTGAAACACCAAAATCTCAATGTTTTTATAGTTGCTGAGCTCAATAGCGTGATTCTTGAGCTTGCAGATTTAAAAACTGTCACTGAAAGGTTAGAGTACCTACTGTTTTTGATACAGTCAAACTTACGCCGCCTCAGAAATCCATGGGTATTGAAATGGTAACACGGAAGTAAAGAGGTCAGTTTGAAATGCTGGTGAGTCACACTGATTAAAGAAAAGGGTCAATTTGCAGGTAGTCATACAAAGAGAAGGTTATTGAAGTAATTACTCAACAGCATATTTACTTTAAAAAGTAATTTCACATGAGTTGAATTTTTAAGATCAAACTATAATAATTTTGATCAAAATTTTATACCTTAGGTAACTTAGAGCCAGATTTAACATCATGTGGCCTTGTCTCTACTATTGACATGTGGAACTGTAATCAAATACACTGTGCTCTAAAAGTAAATTTCTCCTGTTGATTGCAAAATACAGTTCTATAAACAAAACCCATGTGTGTGTGTGTATATATATATATATATATATACACACACACATAGAGAGAGAGAGAAATGTTAATTTTATTGCATAAGTTTGGATATTATAATTATAGCATTTAAGTTTGAGTCTATTGGACAAATAAGCACTATGCTTTTCACATGATTTGAAAATCAGTTTTATATGCCTCATGTTTTGATGATGATTTGACTTGAGGAAAATCACTAAACTTGTGTGATAGTAGCATGGAAATTATCTGAGGTGTCTTGTATGATAATGATTTGGCTAGGTGGACATAGCCTAAGTTATAAAAACTAAAGATTAAAGAACAAAGAAGTATAAGTTCATGCTGCCTATTTAGAAGAGAATTTTCATTTTTTTTATAACTGTATAACGTTATAAAGCCATTGATTCATAAGGGGGTTAAGTTAATTCTGTGGGGTAGGACACCAGAATTATTAGTGTTAATTTTCATCTAAGATCTTTATTTCTCTAATGTTCTTGGTCCTATTGAAACATTTCAGTATACAAACACACTGCAGTGTTAATACCCAAGAGAAAAGCCATCATAATGTGTATGCTGGTTATAATGATCAGAAGGGTACAATTTTTAAAAATAAACTGTCATGTCCTTTTTCAAAAAAAGAAAAAAATAGTTTTTAAAAAGTGGTCTCAATTCAATACTGCCTTTTATAATTGAGGCTTCCTATACACAGCAATTTCTTTTCAATATATATGCTATCATTCTAACTCCTATTCCCAAACCATTACGGATTTTACTTACAATTTTTCTCATCTATCAAAAAATCCCCGCAATTATTTTCTAGTTCTTTCCAATCCCCCTTAAAAAAAAAAAAACTCTCATACTCTGCTGATGGGAGCACAGAATAAAACACTCTTTAAAGGCCACTGTCAATATTAATCATATTTACAAAATATTTCCTCTTTAATCCAGCAATTCTCTTCAGAGATTCTGACAGTTACCCCTGCAAAGGTAAGAAATGACATACATTCATTAAAGCATTGTTCCTAGCATCCAAAGACTGGAAATAACACAAGTGTCCATCTATAGGGGACTGGCTAAAAATTGGACTATATCCACAACATGGAATATATGACAGCTGGAGAAAAAAAAAGAATGTGGATGTTTAATTAAATGGTGATAAGGAAGAATATCCAGAATATACTGTAAAGTGGAAAAAGTAAAGTGCAGAACAATGCACAGAATACTGAAGGAGGAATGAAGGGAAATAAGAATTATATTTGCATTTGTTTGTATCTGGTTGAAGACCAAAAGGATGAACAAGAAACTAATCAAAAATGTTTACATGTAGAAGACTATGAGGAACAGTTACTGGATGGGGAGTGATCATCTCAGTGCATTTCTTTTTATGTAGTTTGAGCCATGTAAAACAAGTATTTACTAATAAAAAAATAGTTTTAAAAAATCCAGTAGGAGAAGCAAAAAAAAAATTTTAAGTGACCATTTCCTTTTTTAGTTTTGTTTTTTTGGGGGGTGGTAGTAATTAGGTTTATTTATTTATTTATTTTTAGTGGAGGTACTGAAGACTTAATCCAGGACCTCATGCATGCTAAGCATGCACTCGACCACCGAGCCATACCCTCCCCACCATAAAATGGTTTTTAAAAATCTTTTTGTAATCTGCAAGTAAAAAAGGCAGTAGTTTGAATGCTGACAGTCATGTGAAGTCTTAGAGTTGAAATGAAAACTTCTCTATTTCTTATACTAAATTATAATAAAAGGCAATAAATACAGGTTATCCCTTATCTGAAAGCAGAATGTTTCTATGAAACCTTTCGTAAGCCAAAATGGCATAAAATGAAGAAGCAATTACCATTCATTTATATGGATACATTTTGAGCATTCCCAGATCCAAAAATTAACCTACCAAATCATACCAAATAACACATAAAACCTAAAATAATACTAACGTATGATAAAAGCAAGAATGATATGATAAATACACAGCCTATATAAAGTAGAAATAGTGTACAATAAGGTGTAGTTTTGTTAGAGCAAGCAGGTAGCTAGATATGAGCAGAGAAAGGGGGACAAGGGCCAAATGGCAGAAAACCATTTAAAACAGGATCCTCTGGACTGATAACAAACCATACATTCTGGGTTGACAAGTGTCCTGGAGGCAGAGGGTGGGACAAGACAGGAATCCCTACCATTTGAATGTAACCTTTTGATCATTATGCCTCAGTGTTGAAGGCTGAGGTTTGACATTTGCTGTGGCTAATGTGGAAGGCTTGAAATTTGACAGCATGCTTGACTCATGTATTTTTCTATCATACAATTCTTCACAGGCACTCAAAACATCCTGCAAACCTGCCCTAAACTTAAGTGTCCTTTCAAAATTAAAGTCATACTTTTCTGCAACCAGTGCAGTGCTGTCAATTGTAGTGAAACTCTGTCTCATGCAAGTGAGTTGCGTTCAGTTCCTGGAGGTCTTCACTTTTGGGCTGTTCACTACTATGTTCAGTTTCAATTAATATTTAATTAGTATTCTTTCCTCTTGCAATTGCATCAGCTCTTCGTCTGTCAGTTCTTGGTTATGGGATGCCAAAACCTCTTCAACATCACCTATATTTGCTTATACAAATAACCACCTTCTGTAATTATTTTCTTCCGTTCTTCTGGTAGCTTTTTGGCAGCTTCAGTATCAACTGAAGCACTCTCTCCAGTAACCTTTAAGCCATGAAGCTGCTCTTGCCTCAAAAACTGATCAAACCACCCATGACTACCTTTAAATTCCACTTTCAAAACATTTTCATCGCCATAGTCCAGTGCTTTCTGTTTCAGCTCATTAGACTGACCAATTTCTGCTTAAGTATAAGATAACTTGAATACTATGCTTTGTACACTCATCAATCCACTTAAGCAATAAACTTTCCACTTTATCCCTAGCTGAATGCCAACCAAGAGACCACTCTGCTACTAGCAGAAGGCAGTAATAACTTTGGCAGCTTTCACTCTGTACGGAAATAGTGGTCCCAAGCAAGTTAAACTCACAAAATGTCCATTTCCTTCACCCTGATCAAAACATTTAAAAATTACATCATTTTATGTTAAGCTTTTCTGATACTTTGGACACATCATGCCATCAGATGCACAAAATGAATCAAAATGAAACACGATGCTCACAGACCCAGTTTCAGGCTTTGGGAGCTTGGTGCTTAGATGCTGAGCGTGGTTCCAGGGAAGGAACTTGGTGGTGCCACTCTGGCTGCGCATGGCCTCTGACCGCTCCCTGCAAAACAACCACTGAACACTGTTTGCCAAGTATTTTTGCTTTCCGTCTTTTTTGGTAAAAGTGAAAATCCTCTTCAGATTTCCTTCTGTTATCAAAAACAGATACAAATACAGATGTGTCCTAAAAGCGAAGTGGCGTAAAGTGAAATTTTGAAAAGAGAATACCTGTATATCGACCTGAAAAATAGTTGGTTTGTAACAAAAATGAACTTCTTTGCACTGACTTAGTTTGTTACTAAGAAATGTGTTTTGTTAAACTCATTACAGGGCAGAAATGAAAACATATATTTAATATATTTCTTAAATTTATTTAATGAAATGCATATTTTTGTTAAAAATGGGTGAACTGCTAACCTAAGGAGACAAGAGCCTACTGCGATTATTAAATACAATTTGGTTCTCCAAATAAGTAAACAAGGTAAAATGATATTAGATGTCAAAAATCTCTATAAACCTTAGAAAGGTGACACAGTTAGAGCGGGCTCCCGGGTGCACGAGCGGGGCCGGGAAGGGGCGGCGGCGGAGGCCGGGGGCCGCGCTCACCGAGAGGTAGGTGCGGCTCAGCACGGTTCGGGTGCGGCTGCTGCGCCAGCTGGAAGGCCTCCTTAATCGACAGCAGCTTCTTTTCCGCCCCCATGGCGCCAGGACACATGCGGGACGAACCCTGTCGGCGCTCAGCTGCGGCGGGCCGGGCCGACCACGCTCAGTGTCTCTAGAGCCTCCCGTCAGCGGGCAGCGGAGGGCGTCGTTACCGCCAGAGCGTTCAAATAACTCCCGCGGGAGAAGGAAACACCGCGAGATGGCCGCGGGGGCAGGGGCAGCTCCCGGCTTCGCGCATGCGCAGAAGGCCGATTCGGCCCTTTCCCGGCTGGTCGTGGGATTTCCGTGGGTGCCGGGGTTAGGCCTGAAGTGGTGTTGTGTAGGGAATGGGGGGTGGGGGGAAACTGAACCGCCGGTCCGCAGGCGAGGGGCGAGGTTCGTGGCCCTGGGCTGGAGGTGAGAAGGAAGAAAGGCAACTTCTGGTGGGAGTGGACCAAAGTCCGCTAAAGGGAGGCATTCAGGGGTTCGCTGGAGGGAGGCACGTTTCGGTTCTGCTCAGGGAACTAAAGGATGTCTCCCCGGGGAAGGGTTTGTGATCCAGGATCTGAGGGGAGATATAGTCTGTGTCAGCTGAAAGGGTCAGGCTGAGGTTCTTAGGCCTATTTAGGTCGCTAGAGGGCTTGAGGAAACAGTCAGGAATCTCCTGGGAAGAGGGTTACATTCTAATCTACCTAAATCTCATACCTGCAAGTTCCGACCCTGAAGGCCTAAGTACTAATGACAAGGAAACAAAGGAGAGGGCGAGAGATAGAAGGTAATTTTAAGTTATTGGTTACGAGACAGATTTGCAGGACCTTCAGAAAGGAATCAAGCCTTAACCGTCCCTTAAAAAAAAAATGAATATTTTAGACAGACAAAAGGTAGAAATAAAAATATAACTAGCATTTGTGTATTCACCTAACAGGAGGAATAGTTATATAATTGAAGTCCTTTGTCTTCTCCGCCCGATCCCATTCTGTTCCCCCTTGCCCAAGGTAACCACCCTCCCCTTTCAGCGCCTTTGATTACATATGTAGTGCTGTTTTGCATAGTTCTGACAACCAGAGATGTGTATATTCTTTGGCAGCTTTCTCTAACTTGGTGTAAGATTTCTCAGGGTTATGTAACTAGTTCATTCATTGTAACAGCTGAACAGGTATTCCCTTATAGGAATATATATCACTGTTTATCCATTTTCTTGCTTTATGTCCCCAGTGCCTGACACATTGTAAATACACAAATGTTGGTTGAATGGATGAATGCTGTAGCATCTGAGATAAATAATGAAGAATGAGTAGAATGTCAAATGACTTAAGAAGGCAAAAAGAGTATTTCAGGCAAAGAGAATACCAGTCAGAACAAAAGCAGAAAGTGCATGAGGTTTTTCAAGAACCTCCACAGTCTTAGAGCTTAAAATGTAGAATTGCATGGAGATAGAGGATGAAGGAGAAACTGAGAGAAATAGGATGAGGCTTGAATTTAAAGGCTATTATCTTGAGTAGATTACACTAGCCCAGAGCCATTAGAGGTTTCTCAGTTATGAGGAAACTGATCAGAGCTGTATTTTTAGAAGGTAATACTCATAGCACCATGGAGATATGTCTAAGAAGTACAAATTAGGGAACGTGGCAGGGAATTAAAGACCACCTATCAAGCATAACAATGATCATTGCATTAAGCGTGTAAGGCAATCATGCAGACTTGCTCAAGACCCTGAAACATTTTCCCAGTCCATTCATGTCTAGAAAAGTGACAAGTACTTGTCACTTTTCTAGACAACTGTTTCACACCTTCTGTCAAGCTGGCCACATTTTTTACTTCAGACTCCCAGTTAGCTGCTACCTTGCAACCTCTTTCAGCTAGAAAAGGACTTCCCTGTGCTTTCATCCCCACGTCTACCAGATCTTTCCTAATACTCTGTGTCCACTATTACTGTAGGTTAATTGTGTGATTTAGGAGAGGGAGACTAGGCCCTTTAAGAAAACTTTTTTTAATACAACAGTCTGAAGCATAGACAATTATAAACTCAAGAAAGATTGGATTGAAATGGGAATAGTAAAAATACAAAAGAACAGAATGATTTAAAGGTAATTGTTTTTGCCTAAAAGAATACTTAGTATTTCATACCTATAGTAATATAAATACCATTTTTCATGTGAATTTCTTATTTTCAGGTAGATTTAAGTGTTAGTCTTTATAAGCTAAACCTAAATATAGTTTACATTTCTGTTTTTATAGGACCATTATTTCTACTGCTTAACATTGTAAGCATTTTATTTTGAAATAGGATTTTGCTGATGATCGAATTTTAAAGAATATGTTTTACTAACCTTTGTCTTACATATAGCCAAATTGTTCAAATATAGTTTGGTCACTTATTTTTTACTGACTAATAAAAATAGAATGTTCATGGTACAGTTTACTACAGGTGTCATTCATTCTCTCTTATCTTTCAGATACATTTATTAATGTATGACAAACACTATTCTAGAAACAGGTGGATAAAAAGATTCATTAATGGAAAGTCGCTAACCTGAAATCATATCACATGACTATATTAATGCACCTTGGTATACAAGAAATTTTAACTACAAGTGTTTGGTTACCTTAATTGAAATTCTCTCCTAAAGAAAGGCTAAGCTAGATGCACAGCTGATTAAAGAGCATTATTGCTCTGAAATGTGGTTAACCTCAATGCATACATCTTAAGCAGCTGTGCACACATCTATAGATTTGTGAAGTTTGGGCCAGAAGGACTCTGTCCCAGCAGAACCCACCTGGGTTATGGAATTACACATGTACTTACTCATGTTAATGTATGTATAGGCCCTGATTTACATTGAGTTTTAATTGAGAATATCTCTGTTTAAAGTTCCAAAACTTACGTTTAGACCAAAAACCTCAGGTTTGAACCTACTCCCAAACTCCTGTGACTTCCCAGTAAGGCACCTTTCAGAGACAAAGGTAATGAAAAGAGGGCAAACGAAAGACTTTGCAGCATGTTTTGTCTAACGCCACCTTTCTTTAGCTACACAGGTGAATATCTATAAAACATCTGGAGAGGGGCGGCATATAGGATAAAATTGTAGTGGTTTGAGATTTCTTGTGGGGGAGAAGCATTAAAAACAAATGAGCATCCTTAACTATGACAGGAAGAATCAATAAATGTTCTCTTTCACTTATTAAGAGCAGTTATATGTGAGTCAGATTGCTTCAAGTCTACTGTGAATTGCCCTCCAACTGTTCTGATTCATTGAAAAGATCTATGTGCGGTTGCTTTTCCAGCAAGTTAGTTCTGGTTTAATACATTGACACTGTCCACTATGCTCTGACATCCCAGAGGAATCTGCCATTAACTCTTTAGTTTAGTCCTACTAACGACTTTGGCAGACAGGCCATAAGAAGACCTCCAAAGAAAAGCATTGCCTCTTTCTCAGACCAACTTGAAATACTTAGGACATGTCATCTTTTAAGGAAACATCTAATGAAGATTAAGTCAAAGGCACCAGACCCAGAATTCTCTCCCATATGCACAGTTTTTAAAGTATAACCACGTACTATGTACAGTCGCTCTCTAGCAACTGATCATAATTTAAGGATTTATGATAAGTTGATATTTTTAAGCCCCTCCTAAGGCAACCAACACCTAAAAATGACACCACCCTAATGAATAAACCGTGACCTCTGCCCCTATTTTTAGCTCTTCCTGATGACCAGCCCTTTATATTACTAGACAGAAAACTATGCCAAGAGATTGCTAGTCTAAAAACAGGGTTATGTATTTTGCTGTCTTGCATACTACAACTTAATCCTTCTCCCTGTAGTGGTAGTTTTCTCAGATGGCACCTGCTGGCATATCCCTGTATCTGCATTCCAACAACATTGCTCTGGGGTGCGCTTTAAAGCTTTTAGAGTTTCAAGTAAAGTTTCTGCCCTTAAATTTAACATTTAACATTTGTCAATGCCAAACTAACCAGATAGGAAAATATTATCTTGACAGTTTCCCACATTATTCTTTCTCACTGGATTGTGCTAAATTGAATAATCCATCTCACCAGCCACCTTTATCCCTGACTATTCAGGTGTATACCCTCAGTTCTGACTTGGTTCTGTTTTCTGACAGTTCTTATCAGAGATACCAACAGGGTAACTCATTACCAGAGTAAGGCTGTCACAACTTATAAAATCTAAGTGCAATCCCTTTGGCATTATTTGAAGCCTGTCAGTGTGAATGAATTACATTAACAAAAGTTGGCACTGTTGCAAAAAAAAAAAAAATCGAGCAACATCTATGCTATGTCTAGAAAGCATGTGTGCGCATGGTTTTGGCAAGCTCTAATAACAAAAAGATACACAAACTTTGCAGAGATCCTTGGTAAAAATGTAATGTACATATAATATAGCAATCAGGGGCCTTAGTATTTACCTAAAGGAGTTGAAAACTTTTGTCCACACAAAAACGTGCAACCAATGTTTATAGCAGCTTTATTCATAGTTGCCAAAATTTGGAAGCAACCAAGATGTCTTTCAATAGATGAATGGATAAACTGTGTTACAGCCAGACAATGAAATATTTTTCAGTGCTAAAAAGAAATGAGCTATCAAGCCATGAAAATACATGGAGGAACCTTAAATGCATGTTACTAAGTAAAAGAATCCTATCTGAAAAATCTGTATACTATGTAATTCCAACAGTATGACATTCTGGAAAAGGCAAAACGAGCTGAGCTGATTTAAAAAAAAAAAAATCAATGGCTGCCAGAGATTGGGGGGATGGAGGAAGGCAAGGATGACTAGGCAGAGCAAAGGATTTTTAGGGCAGTGAAAATACTCTGATACCATGATGATGGATACATGTCATTATACACTTGTCAAAACCCATAGAATGTACACCATCAAGAGTGAATCCTAATACAAATTTTGATTATGATGTGTCAGTGTAGGTTTATCAGTTGTAACAAATGTCCACTTTGGTGGACGGTGTTGATAACAGAGAAGACCATGCATATGTGGGGGCAGGAAATATATGGGAAACCTCTACCTTTTGTTCAATTTTGCTATGAACCTAAGTTGTTCTTTTAAAAAGTTTATTAAATTAAAAAATGCATTATACATGGTATACTGTAAGTCTCCTTCAAGTTTACAGTTAAGAGTAAAGCCCATATAAATATAATTAATGAAGTCTCAAGGAACAATCTCACCAAGGCTATGGCTTCCTCCCTCTGGCAACATCTTTCTTGTTTCAAGGTCATTATGCCTTATGATGGCTCTTTCAAAGGCTGTCTTTATTATTAAAAGACTAGCCTCCACATAAATACAGTGGTGACAGGCTGATGAAAATTGATGGCATGCAGATAATTTGTAGGACAGTTTTGAGTGCTGCCTAGTATTATCGAAACCGATACTTATTTATGTACTGTACTCTGTTCACTCATGGAGGAAGGATGGGTGATAGCTAGAATGAAAAATATTTAATATATCCCCAAAACTGAGGGATTCCAATCTTCTTATCAAGTGATTGGGGGAATTTATGCGCCAGGCAAGTAATAAAAGTAATCTCAAGATATGGGTGTTTCAGCTTCAACACTGACTTCCTAGAAGAACTCATGGAAGGCAAAATCTGTTCTAAAAAATAACAGACCTTATGGGGAAAATAGGATTAGGGCCAAACCGTACCACTTTATAACCAGAGCAATAACAAAATAAAAATGGTTTACCCAGGATTTGTTTTAATCAGGTGTGATAATACACACAGACACAGAAATGGCTCTCATGAAGCAGGTGGTTTTTATACTTACCCCTAGATACAGGAGGAAGAGCGTGCCATTGCCACGCCACACAGCGGAGGACGGGGGGCACGCTGGGGAGCCCCAGGATTGGGCAGGAGGGAGAGGGAGCGGAAGGGGAACTGTGGAAAAGCCTGTATCTGGGTTTTCTGGGGAGAGAATTGGCCAGACCCAGCAAACAGGTTTCAGATTGGCTTTTTGAATAATTTCACTGGGCTTCGGGGCATGGGGGCTGTGCCTAGTTACCTGGTGCCTGGCCCCAGGGTGACCAGGGCAGGGGAATACCTGTGGTTTGAACACTGTGTTCCTGGGCTGTGTTTACTATCAGTCAAGTGGTTTGCCCTTAGGAATTAGCTAACCTTGGAAGGAACAGTCCCTCTCTGTTTAGTGAGAACTCAGATGCCAGAGCATCAAGAATACAGAAAATAAGGAAATACAGTTAGCTCAAGTAGTCCTAATAAAAGTATTGACATCGTTAAGACCTTTAATTTCTAATAAACACTACGGTAAATGTAAGACCTGTCTCCTCCCACAAACGGCATAACTTGATGGAGAGGTTTGTAAGGAAGTGCTGTGTTTCATGCTGACAGGTTCAGAGAGCAGTGCAGTAAGTACTTCCACGAGGCGCATGGCCAAACTTGAGGAAGTACATACAGCGAGTGAGCCGTGCTTCTCCTTGGTGTGCTGGATTTAGTTTTGTCAGCGTAATTTACAACTCCTGAAGCCGACTTCTGGGTCTGACTGACATCATTTTTTCTATCTACCAATCTTGGCCGAGGGGGTTTTGCTGGGAGCCATTCCACCAATGTCGATGGCCCTTGACAAAGTCGGGGCAAAATGGTCGTGCGGATGGCAAAGCAGTCGCCACTCTGGAAAATACTAGCATTTCCTTCTGTTGTTCATAGGGCCTATAATTGGATTGGGGATATCTTTGGGATACATGGGCTTTTTGAAAACTGTACAGGATGATTCTCAACCTGGGGAAATAATAGGGGCTATGATGATGACTGTGCAGGGCACATTAAGTACTTGGGAACAAATCAAAAGATCAGGGCCCCCATGGTGTGTCATGCCTTACGCCTTAAAGACAATGTGTGCCGCCAGCTCTGTAAAAAACATAAGATGGATATCTATAGCTTTCCTTGTAGGTAATAAGAACAATAATCAGCCCACTGTTTGGGTTCCAGGCGCCAGTTGGCTGGGACCTTTGTGACCTTTTCTTTTTGTGCTTGTTTTTATGAAATAGTCTTCAGTTAAATAGAATTGAAAATAGGTTGAAAGGTAATGATTAACTAGGTAGAGGGCTAGGAGGATAATTTAAGAAATCATAAGGGTGATGACGTTCAGCCAAGTCGAAAAAGGCCCATGACCACATCTGGGTATAGAAAATAGGTCAACAATGTAAACAATGAAGGTGTAAGAATCAACTTGGCCACAACGTGAAATCACCTGTCTGATAAAATTGTATAAATACCACAAATAAAGACAGCCTTGCAGAGTTGCCTGCATGGTGATCAAACCTTGACTGGCTCTCTCACTCTTTCGCCAACGCCGTCCATCCGTGGGTGCTCCTGGCCCTGCTGGAACGGGACTCCGGCAGGGTTTGGCTTAGAGAAACAGGCCTAAGCCTATATGACGTGGTGTTGAGGACGCTGCAGGCTTTTTGCTTCAGCACCCATGACCTTGGATATTGTAAAAGCCTCTAAAGCTGGCAATAACATTGCTCTGTGTTGTCATGCTTAATGTCATATCTCTGGTCTTATTCCCAGGTCAAGGATGCATTCCAAGAAAATTTAAAAAATATGTCACCAGCTCCAACCTTATAGCTGACCTAACCATGGAAAACCTCATTGGATCCTCTCTAGATCAGACCATAACTGGCACTCTTAAAAATCCTCCCCATCAAAAAGTATCAGGGATGAAAATCTGAGATATATATACCTTCCACTTCAAGAAATTTCCTGTATCAGCCAACAGTTTCGCAAGTCAGCTGGTTTCTTTGATCATCAAACTGACATAGTCAAGCTACCAACACAACAGAGGAAAACATGTCTGTATGAGTGTTCTTCACATTATGCGTGTGACCCATTTAGTAGGTCATGTGATCAATTTTGTGAGTCACGACGAACATTTTGTTGAGACAAAATAAAATATAAAATATCAGAATGAATATTCTCTGCATGAATCCTTTGCCAGAATTGTGCACATTGCAAGGAATACTAAGATCAGTTCCACTATGAGGAAAGATTTGGTCGAGGTGATATGATGCCCAAGAAATGTTTTTTTCAGTCATTTGTCCACTGATGTCTTGTTTGGTTTTCATAATAACAAGGTCAATGTGCAGTCTAGTTTTTTATCACCATGACTTGCAACCGGATGAAAGTCTGAGATGTTCAACTGAGATTCAGTTGTAAACTGCATTTTTTAGAAAGATGTTATCCAGGCTATAGATAAATAAATAAATAAATAAATAAATTTGAGTTAGTGGCAATTAAAACATTTTTTCAAAATTGCTTTTAAAATGGATCATTTCTTTTTTAAAAGAAAGAGGAGTAATGAAGCGAAATATACAGAAGCATATTCAAGTTCAACTGCTGGGCCTGCAAGTGTGAATAGTGACCATACTGAGAAAAATATCGACTCTAATCTGCAAACGTCAACTTTGTTTGAGCCACATTTCAAAAAGAAAAAAATAAGTGCAAAACGTTATAATGGAGATTATTTAAAGCATGGTTTTATCAAACGTGAAAAACCTTTTGAAAATGACAGACCTCAGTGTGTTATTTGTAATAACATTCTTGCAAATGAAAGCTTAAACCTTTGAAATTAAAAAGACACTTAGAAACCCAGCATGCTGAACTTCTTGATAAGTCTCTTGAATATTTTCAAAGAAAGAAAAAAGATGTGAAGTTGTCAACGCCATTTCTTAGTTGTCCCACTGCTGTCAGTTAGAAAGCCTTATTATCGTCATATTTAGTTGCATATCGGGTGGCAAAAGAGAAAATGTCTCACACAGCTGCTGAAAAAATTATTCTTCCAGCATGTCTGGATATGGTGCATACAATTTTTAATGATAAATCAGCCAATAAGTTAAAAACTATACCTAGTGACCACACAGTATCTCTTCAAATATGTACGATTGCAGAACATTTGGAAACAATGCTTATTACTCGGTTACAGTCTGGTATAGATTTTGCAGTCCAGCTTGATGAAAGCACTGATATTGGAAGCACTGATATTGGAAAGCACGACACTTTTAGTCTATGTCAGATACATGTGGGAAGATGATTTTATGGAGGATTTTTTGTGTTGTTTAAATTTAACCTCACACCTAAGTGGATTAGATATTTTTACAGAATTAGAAAAGTGCATTGTTGGTCAATATAAATTAAACTGGAGAAACTGCAAAGGAATTATAAGTGACGGAACAGCAAACGTAACTGGAAAACAGAGCAGAGTAATTAAGAAATTGCTAGAAGTCACTAATAATAGCGCTGTGTGGAATCACTGTTTTATACATCGTGAAGCTTTAGCATCCAGAGAAATTCCACAGAATCTCATGGAAGTATTGAAAAATGCAGTGAAAGTTGTTAATTTTATTAAAGGAAGTTCACTGAAAAGCTGACTTCTTGAAATATTTTGTTTCGAGATTGGAGCTAATCATACCCACTTGCTGTATCATGCCAAAGCTCGCTGATTATCTCAAGGGAGAATACTAAGCAGGGTTTTTGAACTCAGGAATGAGACCCACGTGTTTCTCATTGAAAATCAATCTCATGTGGCAACTATTTTTGAAGATGATATTTGGGTAATGAAACTGGCATATTTAACTGATATTTTTGGCATTCTGAATGAACTAAGTTTAAAACTGCAAGGCAAAAACAGTGATATTTTCCACCATGTCAAACGTATCCAAGGATTCTGAAAGACATTACTGTTGTGGCAAGCAAGGCTTAAGAGCCATCATCCTAGCTACTACAAGTTTCCAAGATTTTTGCAGCACATTGAAGAGAATATTATTAACGAACACATTTTGGAAGAAATAAAATTAGAGATGTTGTTGCATCTCCCTTCCCTGTCTCAAACTTTTAATCATTTCTTCCCAGAAGAGAAATTTGAAACATTAAGAGAAAACTGTTGGGTAAAAGATCCATTTGCTTTCTAAAACCCAGAATCAATAATTGAGTTAAACTTGTTGCCTGAAGAAGAGAATGAATTATTGCAGCTCAGTCCTTCATATGCACTGAAGAATGATTATGAGACATTAAGTTTACCAGCTTTCTGGATTAAGATAAAGGAAGACTTTCCTTTGCTAAGTAGAAAGAGCATCTTGCTATTATGACCATTCACAACAACTAGTTTGTGTGAACTGGGGTTTTCAGTCTTAACCCAGTTAAAGACAAAAGAAAGGAATGGATTGAATGGCACAGCCGACATGTGAGTAGCGTTATCCTCCTGTGTTCCAGACTGGGATGAACTTGTCAAGAGGCAAGCACCCCCATCACGTTAAATAAATCTTACCTGGCTTTTGTTTTTGCATTTCTTATTTTCTGATATTTTCTGTGTAGTATTTAATTGTTGTGATAAATTTTTGTTTTTGTTTTTGCTATATTTGAGTATGAATAAAATCATTATGTACTTTTATGTTCATTGAACAAAAATTTAATGAACTTCTATTAGAGCTCAGCAACCGTTCTGAGACATTTAGGATACAAAGTGAAGGAAACAGATCATTCTCTAGGGGGCTTATGTTCTGACAAGGAAAGTGAGAGACAATAAACATGATAGATAAGCTTTATAATATTTAGAAGGTAATAAGTGTTGTAGAAAGTAATAAGAAAGGAGGTCGGGGAACTATCTGGGGACCACATCGAAGGGCTCTAGACCATTATAAGGCCTGTGAGGTTTTGTCAGTGGAATGTAGAGCAATGGAAGGGTCCTGCAGAGGAGAGACAGGATGTGAATTAGGTTTTTAAAAACTCACTCTGATTCTGTTTTGAGAATAGATTGAACTAAATGTTACCTCTTTAAAGAGATCTCGCCTAAGGACCGTAGTTTGGGTGCATCCTTCATTATTCTTTAATTTCTTTGTTTTCTTGGTAATTTGTAACTTACTTTTTTTAATATTTCTTGGGGAAATTAATTAGGTTTATTTATTCATTTATTTCAGTGGAGTTACTGGGGATTGAATCCAGGACCTTGTGCATGCTAAGCACGCACTCTACCACTGAGCTATATCCACCCCTCGGTAGTATGTAATTTATTATGTTTGTATTTCTTTCGTTACTAGTTCTGTCAGTCTGCCACCCTGGGATGAACACTCCAGAGAAGCAAAGATCATGTCCACCTTGCCTGACACATATTAAGTGGATATTCAGTTTACATTTGGTGAAGAACCAATGAATCAATGATATCTTAACACCTGTAACATGAGGTCATATTCCCAGGAACAATTGTTAAATGTATGGCAAATTTCTTTTCTCTTTTTACATTTAAAATCTCTATAAGCATCCCAGAATAGCACTGATTGATGTTGCTTCCTCACACTATTGCTGGAAATTAAGCAACTTATATGCTTAATTGGTCTTCCACAAACTATTTCAACATCTGCCTCTCTTTATGTATTTCCTGACTCCACTGGGTAACGTTTCTTTTGGCATGGTCTTTCTCTAAAATCATATAGGTTAGCCTTTCAGTGTTCAAGGTCAGCCCTGTAATGTTTGATTTTTCAGATTTTTTGTTTTATTAAAGGTAGTAGATTACACACACACACACACACACACACGCGCGCACTTTTTGATTCTTAAAGTGTTGGAAGACAATTCTCCATGAATAGCTTACATTTCTGCCCAGTCTAGATCCTCTGAATGGAAGTATTTGCTTCCAAGTTAAGGACGTTTGTATAAGGAGACATCCCAGGATGGTAAACTAGATGTTGTTCTTAGAAACATCCCAGGGAAGTAAAGATAAAGCATTCTCCTTCCCTCACTGGAGATATTTGCTTGCATTCCAGGAGTAATGAGTAATCTCTCTGTAGGGAAGGATGAGAAGATGGACCAGCAGCCCCATAAATACAGAGTCCCCAGGGGCATGACCATTGCGTGCAGAGGTAACGTCTGTGCGAATTGGGGTGTGGGGGGACCAACTCACAAGGCTGATCTGCGTGACTTTTTCTTTTTCTTTCTTTTTTTTTTTTTTTGCTATGAGTAATAAATTTTATCTCTGACCCAAAGGTCTTGTGTCTTTCTAACAGTATATGTCACTTCTGTAAAATCCTTTTTACCATGTATGGCAATGTAGTCACAGGTTCCAGGGATTAAGACTTGGCCATCTTTAGTGGGTACCATTATTCAGTCTATCACAGTCTACCCCCAGTCCTCAAAGACTCTTATACATCCCACATGAGAAATACCTTTGCCCATTCCAAGGCCCCACAAAATCTCAGCCATTACAGCACTAACTCAAGTCTAAAATCTCATCTGAGCCTCAACTCAAGGGTCTCAAATCTCATATCTAATCATCTAAATTACCCTATGGATGCAAAGACCCTGGGGCAAAGTCCTCTGTGAACCTGTGAAACTAGAAAGCACATCTGTGCTCCTAAAATACAGTGGTCGGGCAGGCATAGGGTAACAGCTCCATTCCCGTTCAAGAATGGAGAAAATGAAAGAGTCACCAGCCAATCACTTTCAAAGCCTACCTAGGCAAATTCCATTGCATAATTCTCATGTGGCTCATGCCTCTGCCCTCTGGACCACCGACTCCACTCTCTGGAGCTGTGGCTCCACCCTTGGGGTCATCCTTTTTCATAAAAAGTAGCACATGTCAGTAGTTTTTATCAGCTTGTTCTCTGCCTGTAGAATTTTGTGAGTCTGACTGCCTTTTCATTTTTGTCCTCAGTCACATTTAGTCCAACTTGACAATGTCTTTGTTGGTATAGCATTCTCAAAACTCTGCGGATCACAGGGATTCACTCCATTAGAAAAGATGCTCCTCTACAGATCTTTGCTGAATAATCTCATCTCTGTTTTTGGTTCTGAGGTGGCTGACAGGACCCCTAAGTCACACGCCCCTTCAAAGAGCCCTCTGTATACTTGAATGCTCTAAACTGTTGTACTTCCCAAGTGCTAGCAGAAGTCTATCCACACTTAAAAATATTTAAGATAATAACTTTTATGTATACCTTACCACAATTAAAATTTTTTCTAATTAAGAAAATATTGTAACCACATCACTGACTTATTCTCCAGAGCATGCTTCCCTGACAGTGGATCTGTTCAATTAAGCATCGTCTGCAATCTGGGTAGGTTGACAATTTCCCAGATCATCAAATTCCAGTTCCTTTTTGTAACAGTTCTCTCCATTACGTTTCACTTTTAGGTCACATCTTCAGTAGTTGGCTTGGAAATCTCAACCAAATATCCAAGTTTATTGCTTGTATGTTCTGTTTTCTATATAATTATGGGACACAATCTAAGCTTTCTACCATTATATAACAGAATCACCTTTCCTCCAGTTTCCAAAAATGTTTCTCATTTCCTTCTGAACCCTCACTAACAATGCTTTTAAAATCCACTTTTCTACAAACAGTGTTTATGATTTCATTATTAAGACCATACAGGTTTCTCTATCATGCTCTTCACTTCCCTCCAGGACCTCAGCAGAAGCATCTTTAGCACCCATATTTCTACAAACAGTTTATTAAAGGCAATCTAGGATTTTTCTATCATGTTCTTCAAAATCCTTCCAGCTTCTCTTCAACCCATTACCCACTTCCAAACCACTTTAATATTTTTAATATTTGTTACAGTAGGGTTGTCATAGTTTGGAACCAGAAAAATGTCTTTCTTCTGATGGCTGAGCTCACCTCGCCTGTTCTTCAGTCTCGCTTCTTCTTTGGGGCACACTCCTTGCCGACTCTGGCCCAGATTAACCAAGAGTAACAGTCCTGTGCTAGTGATGTCCCAACCTCAGTCTGAAGGAAAAAGGGAGGCAGAAAGAGGGATACTTCCAGATACCGAAATTTGTGCTCATTTCCTATTGCTTTTGAAATTTTTTTCATTTTATTACTTTTGACGGAGGCCCTGGGGATGGAACCCAGGACCTCATGCATGCTGGTCGTGCGCTCTACCACTGAGCTATACCCCACCCACCCCCACTTTTGCTGCTGTAACAAACCACTACAAAATTATTGGCTTAAAACAATATGAATTTATTATCTTTTGAAGATCAGAAGTCCAATGATAGTCTCCCTGGACTAAAGTCAAGGTATCCACAGAGTTTGTTCCTTCTGGAGCCTCTAGGGAAGAATCTGTTTCCTTACTTTTTCCAGCTTGTAAAGTCTGCCTGCATTCCCTGTCTCCTGGTCCCTTCCTGTGTCTTCAAAGCCAGCAGCAAAGCACCTTCAAATATCTCTCTGCTCCCAACATCACATTGCATTCTCTGTATGATCACTTCTCTGTGTGATTGCCTTCACATATGATTGTATTGGGGCCCATCCAGACAACCCATTATAATCTCTTCATCTCAGGATCCTTAACTTAATCACATTTGCAAAGTCCCTCTTACTGTGTAACATAATATATTCACAGGTTTCAGGGGACTAGGACACGGACAGCTTTGGGTCCAGGACTCAGGCTTACCACAACAGAAAATAAACACAAGGAGCAAAGAAGATGATGCTAAGTATTTAAAGCATTTACTGAGAGGACACTATGCAACCTGTTCTAAGACCTTCAAATTCATGATCTTTCCTGCTTCATCCCTTAACAACTCAAAATTCCAACCCACCAACAAGACAAAATTTGAACAAGGAAGTTCAGGAATTATTGAAAGCACTTGATGTTCAAGAGAAAAAAGTCCAAATCAGTATTGTGTCCAAGGTTAAGACAGGGCCCTAGTGTTTTTGTTTTTGTTTTTGTTTTTGTCAAGTGTCAACCTGCACTCTATTTACCAGTCAAATTAAAATTTTACCTTTTTCAGGAGATGCCCCAGGCTTTCCCATTATTCTGCCTTTGCTTAGGCAGTTGGTTCCTTCTGAAATCTCTTTCCTGCCAACTCTGTATGTCAGCATCCTATTCCTTCTTCTAGAACCTCATATATGGGGAGTGATAAACTGTGTATCTTTTCTATTTAGCTTCTTTCACTCAGTGTGTGTATTTTTTAGATTCTTCAGTATATCTGTAGTTTGTTCTCTGGATTGCTTAGTAGTATTTTATTGTAGACCATATCACAGTTTGTTTATTCTTCTCATGTTGGGCGTTTGCATTGTTTAGGGGCTATTGCGAATTAAGCTGCTCTGAACATTTTGTGGATAAAGCTTTGGGTAAACACATTTTCATTTTTTCTTTGGTAAATATTTAGCAGTGGAAAATCTCCTTTGGTGAGTTATCTGCTCAACTGTTTTGCCCATTTTAAAATTTGGGTTTTTCTTATTTTGGAGTTGCTGAGTTCTTTCTATTTTCTGGACACAAGCTTTAAAGCAGTGATCAGCATTTACATTATTATGACTTGTGAATATGATTCATGGCTGGCTTAGAGTATTCCATGGTTACATTTTTTTTCTTGTAAACTTCCTGCTTAACTTAGAGATAATAATTGTCTTCCTCTCCCTGCCCTCCAGCTTATTTCTTTGATTGGTATTCTACCTACATTTATGATTATGGTCAAATTCTCTACAAGACATATAAATCTCTCAATGCATTCAAAAGCATCAATCAATACTTCAGGTGATATGGGTGTGACATCTTTCACTCTCTTTTTTATTTCTTGGAAACATCCTTTCTAGAGCTGTCAGCACAATGAATGAAAACTACTCACCCTTATGTTCATCTCTGAAATTTCATACTCTTGAGGTTTGTCCTAAAAACTTCCAGAGAGAAGAAACAGGTCAAATAAACAGGATCACAAAAATGGCTTTAGATTTTTCAACAGTATCATAGAAATCAGAAAACAATGGAGCACTGCCTTCAAATTTTTGAGAGAAAATGATTTTCAACTTAAAATTCTCTCCAACCAAACTCTCAATCGAATGTCAGGGTAGAATAATGATGTTTTGTGTTATTATGTAAGTCTCAAAAAATTTAGCCCCTATGGCATCTTCTCAAGAAGATATTGGAAGATGTGCTCCATAAAACAAGAAAGAGGAAGACATGGAATCTAGGAAACAGGGCATCAGCCCAGGGGAGACAAGAAGGGGCATTTTCCTGGGCTCCTGCAAGACAGCTATGCAACAAGTCAAGAGAGCAGTAAGCTCAGACTGTGACAGTAAATTGGACACAAAAGAGTGTTTCCAAGAAACCAAAAAAAGAGAGAGAGGAATCACACACACCACACCTCCTGAAATATTGACTGATGCTTTAAATGCACTGAGAGATTTATATGTCTTGCAGAGAATTTGACCATAATTATAAGTGTACATATAATCCCAAGCAAACAAACAAATAAGCCAGGGATGGAGGTGAGGGAAAGGGAGAAAATTGTTACCTCTAAGGTAAGCCCGAAATTCACAAGGAAGGAAACATAATCACAGAATACTCTAAGCTCAGCCATGAATAATATGCACAAGTCATAATAATGTAAATGCTGATTATTGATTTAAAGCTTTTGATAAAACCACTTGGGCAACAAAGAATACAGAATGATGTCTTTTGAGGATGTGTGGGGTTAAAGAAAAAGTTTTCTTTTCCATAGTGGGAAGTCAAATAATATTATCCAAGATGCAAACATCAAGAAACAGCATATATTTTTGTATATGGTGTAAGGGAGTGTTCTAGCTTCATTGTTTTACATGCTGCTGTCCAGTATTCCCAACGCCATTTGCTGAAGAGCCTGTCTTTATTCCATTGTATATTCTTGCCTCCTTTGTTGAAGACGAGTTGACCAAAAGTTTGTGGGTTCATTTCTGGGCTCTCTATTCTGTTCCATTGGTCTATATGTCTGTTTTGGTACCAAAACCATGCTGTCTTGATGACCGTAGCTCTATAGTATTGTCTGAAGTCTGGGAGAGTTATTCCTCCAGCCTCTTTCTTTCTCTTCAGTAATGCTTTGGCAATTCTAGGTCTTTGATGGTTCCATATAAATTTTATTATGATTTGTTCTAGTTCTGTGAAATATGTCCTGGGTAATTGGATAGGGATTGCATTAAATCTGTAGATTGCCTTGGGCAGTGTGACCATTTTAACAATATTGATTCTTCCAATCCAAGAGCATGGAATATCTTTCCATTTTTTAAAGTCTTCTTTAATTTCCTTCATCAATGGTTTATAGTTTTCTGTGTATAATTCTTTCACTTCCTTGGTTGGATTTATTCCCAGATATTTTATTACTTTGGGTGCTATTTTAAAGGGGATTGTTTCTTTACTTTCTTTTTCTGTTGATTTATCGTTAGTGTAAAGAAATGCAACTGATTTTTGAACGTTAATCTTGTAACCTGCTGCCTTGCTGAATTCTTCAATCAGCTCTAGTAGCTTTTGTGTGGACCTTTTAGGTTTTCTATATATAGTAACATGTCATCAGCATATAATAACACTTTTACCTCTTCTTTTCCAATTTGGATCCCTTTTATTTCTTTCTCTTGCCTAACTGCTGTGGCTAGGACTTCCAGGACTATGTTGAATAGGAGTGCTGATAGTGGGCACCCTTGTCTTGTCCCAGATTTTAGTGGGAAGCTTTTGAGTTTTTCACCATTGAGTACTATGCTGGCTGTAGGTTTGTCATATATAGCTTTTATTATGTTGAGATATGTTCCCTCCATACCCACTTTGGTGAGAGTTTTTATCATAAATGGATTAAAGACTTAAACATAAGACAAGATACAATAAACCTCTTAGAAGAAAACATAGGCAAAACATTATCTGACATACATTTCAAAAATTTTCTCCTAGAACAAATAAAAGCAAGAATAAACAAATGGGACCTAATGAAACTTACAAGCTTCTGCACAGCAAAGGAAACCAGAAGTAAAACCAGAAGAAAACCTACGGAATGGGAGAAAATTTTTGCAAGTGAAACCGACAAAGGCTTAATCTCCAGAATATATAAGCAGCTCATACAACTCAATAAGAAAAAAAAAACAACCCAATCCAAAAATGGGCAGAAGACCTAAACAAGCAATTCTCCAAGGAAGACATACAAATGATCAAAAGGCACATGAAAAAATGCTCAGTATCACTAATTATCAGAGAAATGCAAATCAAAACTACAATGAGGTATCACCTCACACCAGTCAGAATGGCCGTCATTCAAAAATCCACAAATGACAAATGCTGGAGAGGCTGTGGAGAAAGGGGAACCCTCCTACACTGCTGGTGGGAATGCAGTTTGGTGCAGCCACTATGGAAAACAGTGTGGAGATTCCTCAAAAGACTAGGAATAGACTTACCATATGACCCAGGAATCCCACTCCTGGGCTTGTATCCAGAAGGAAATCTACTTCAGGATGACACCTGCACCCCAATGTTCATAGCAGCACTATTTACAATAGCCAAAACATGGAAACAGCCTAAATGTTCATCAACAGGTGACTGGATAAAGAAGAAGTGGTATATTTATACAATGGAATACTACTCAGCCATAAAAACTGACAACATAATGCCATTTGCAGCAACATGGATGCTCCTGGAGAATGTCATTCTAAGTGAAGTAAGCCAGAAGGAGAAAGAAAAATACCATATGAAATCGCTCATATGTGGAACCTAAAAAAACAAAAACAAAAACAAACAAACAAACAAAAACAAAGCATAAATACAGGACAGAAATAGACTCACAGACAGAGAATACAGACTTGTGGTTACCAGGGGGGTGGAGGGTGGGAAGGGATAGACTGGGATTTCAAAATTGTAGAATAGATAAACAAGATTACACTGTATAGCACAGGGAAATATACACAAAATGTTATGATAACCCACAGAGAAAAAAATGTGACAATGAGTGTGTATATATCCATGAATGACTGAAAAATTGTACTGAACACTGGAATTTGACACAACATTGTAAAATGATTATAAATCAATAAAAATGTTACAAAAAGAAAAGAAAGAAACAGCATATAGGCAATATTATTTGGAAATGTGGAGTAAATACCAGGGGGGAAAAAACTGTTGAAAGAATTTAAAAGGCTTATTTCTGGAAATTAACTTGAATTAGGGAGGGGCTGTACAGGACAGTGCAGGTTTTGGTTATAAACTTTAAAATGGGGGGGGATTAAAATTAAAATTAAATATTATAGAACCCTCCGAACCTACTTTCACTGGCCTCCTACACTTGTCGCATGTCTGCCAGGCAATCAGGTCACAGCTATCATTACTGTGGACGTTGAGGACTTCGCCCTCCACGTGGAGTTCTGTTAATCTTAGCTCTCTGAACTGATTGTCTCCAGGATTTTGCATCCATCTAGAAGGGAGACTGTGACGTCTGACAAGTGACTTCAGGTCCCTGAATGTACTCACCTGTAGTGGGGGCGATAAGCCGAGCTTGGAAGGATGTGTGAAAAGGAAATGAAAATTATGCTTGTAGAGTGCTTGGTACATAGTAACAGCTCGATATATATTAGCTTATGCGGTCATTATTTCCTGAAAGCAAACACCATCCACTCATCATTGGCCAGTGAGAAAGACGGCGTCTCTCTGAGTGGTCGCAGTTTGAAGCCAGAAAAATCTTCCTTTTGGTGACTGAGCTCGCCCCCCCCCTCCTTCTCCAACTTCGCTTCTTCTTTGGGGCTCCCTCCTCGTGGACTCCGGCCAAGATTAGCCAAGGGCAATAGTCCTGTCCCCGGTGATGTCCCAAGTCGGTCCTAGAGCTGAGGCAGAAGCGGCAGGAAGTGAGCGCAGCCGGCTTTAGGGCGAGGCGCAGGGAGCCACCTTAGTGCGAGGGGAGGCGGCGAGTCCAGGAGGCACTCCAAAAGTGCCCGCGATGGCTGCCCGGGGGCGCGCGCCGGCCGGGCTGCAGCTGCCCGCGCTGCTGCTCCTCCTGCTGCTGCTGCCGCCGCTGCTGCCGCGGGCCGCGGGCGCCGGGGGCGCGCGGTGGAGCGGCCAGGGCACCGTCCCGCACCTGCAGAGCATCTTCCTGGGCCGCTGCGCCGAGTCCTCCGCGCTGGGGCCCCCGGAGCTGCGGTGAGCGCGGCGGGCGAGGGCCCGGGGAGAGGGAGCAGGGACGGGGAATCTACTGGGAGGGGTGAACTGTGTGGGGTCTGGTTGTGAGGGGGTGTGTGTGTGTGTGTAACTGAACAGGAGGTTGTTGGGGGTAGCTGAGGACCGGTAGTCGTGCGTTTGGATGACCGCCAGCGTAAGCTCAACCAGAACCGTCACACCCAGAAACACGGTCTCCCGCTGGAATTCTTCGAGTCCAGGTACTCCGGGAATTAAAATTTCAGATCTTCTAATTTAGAGGACTTTTAAAGTTTGAGTCTCTCTTGCCAGCACTGTGCTTCTTACTGATTTTTGTTCCTTCTTTGGCCCCACCTGTTCTGTTCTCATAAACTCCTTTCTTGTGCCAATTGTTTTTATTGTGCCACATTTCACACAAACAAGAGCAGAGAACAATACAAGGAACTCACCGCCCAATATGAGAAATAACAAGTTACAGATGGGGTGGGGAAGTTTTTTGGAACACTAGACTGGACTTCAGGGGTGGCGGAGAGCCCTGGAGGTCATACTTTCTGCCTTAGCAGGAGGTGGAACAGCCTTTCTCAACCCTTGCTGCGCACTCCTGATTTTATAAAGTCCTGCGTCACCTGCTCACACCTGTCCCCCAGCCCCACAATGGACCTGTGTGTGAATGGAGAGGCACCCCGAGCCCGTGCATTTTCTGCTGTCTCTGTAAGCCTGTTATGAAATACGTGTAGCACTTTCTGAAGGACACGCCCACTGCCAGACTTCTAAATGCATTACCAAAGTTGTTTTTCTTCCTCTTGGGAATTAGGGAATGCCTGAGTCATGACAATTTCCTGTCTTTTTTGTATGCCTAGTTCTGCAGAGTTGATAGTTGGGGAAATTGCTCATGAAAAACTCTTGGAGAGAGAAACAGAAATGTATTACATTGAAATGTGGTCTTTTTTTTTTGAACTTGTGCTTTTCTGCAGGGACAAGAACTGCACAGCTATCTGGGAGGCATTTAAAGTGGTGCTGGATAAGAATCCCTGTTCCGTGGTTCCCTCAGACTACGACCTTTTTTTGAATCTCTCTTGGCACTCGATTCCCAGAGACAAGGTAAGGCTGCCTCCACCAGCTCTGTCTCCATAGAGACAGGCAGTGCCTCTGCCAACCAAGCCTCGAGCACCCAACTCACCATGTGCTCTGAGCTCTCTGGTGGGAAGGCATTTTTGTCTTCCACAGTGACCCTGGGTCTACTGCCTGTCATGGACAGAAGGAACTTTCCTAAATCAAAAAGTCAGTGCAGGAACCAGAAGTACATCAGGGCATCACCACACCTTTCCCACGGGACCCCTGTACCCGACCAGTTTGGAATAATCTGCATCCTAACTGGCCCCAAAGACCTGAGCCTTAAGTCCTTCAGAAAATCCTCCATCTCACTATTCTTCCAGGAGACCAGTCCCTCGTTTTAATGGGCTTTGAGATTATATCCATTCAAACATGTGGTTTACATGTCTATATTCTGTCTGTACTCTAAGATCTACTTTGGTAAAAGCAAGTGAGAAAATGATGTAAAATGCTTTAGAACAGTACCTTGAGGCTTAAACAGAATTTAGATACTGTTTTTATTTCTCTGACATAAATTCCTTCTTTTTAATGAAGGACATCTGTTTTTGACATAAATTCTTACCTTGATTTTTTCATTGTAAAGTCAAGTAACACTGATGTTTACAAATGAAAACATCTCAACATGGGTTTTTTTCATTTGTTAAGGCAGGTAAATGGAGCTGGGAGGTTCAAATATACCATAGACTGAAAACGTGATTTTTAAGTCTATGTTGCCTTTGGAACCTTGCAGCCTCTCTGTCAGTGAAAAGGGGGGCCATTATTTTTTGTTATTATTTGGTTGATAAACTCAGTAAATACTGAGCTGCTCCCATGTACCAGGTGTTGTTCTCAGGGTTTCAGGAAACAAAACACCCTCTGCCCTAGGGGAGTATCCAGTCTGGGCAGAGGCTGCTGGTTGGAACACTGAGGATCTGACTGCACGATTTGTATTATTATTATTATGTGAAAACATGGTAACTTTAGAATGGAAACTATAAAGTATAATGTAAAAGTCATGTATTTTTGAGGCATTTTACCTTTTAGGAATTCCTTTTGTGATTATATACTGTCCTAACCACAGCTGTGGGAGAGAAAGGGCTCATACTCTCCATTTTTCACATGTGGAAACTGAGGCACAGGGAGATGACATGCTTTGTTCAAGATCACGCAATTAGTGTGTGACAGACCCAGAATTCCAACCCAGGTCCCTTGATTTCTTTTTAAAAAATCTATCTATAATTTTTTTAACTACTGGAAAAAAATCTATGGATGTATGTCTGTGTGTATCTATCCATCCATCCATCCATCTATCTATCTGTCTATCCATCTCTCTATATTTTTTTACGACTGGGAAAATATTTCACTAATATTTGCATGATACCCTTGGAATAAAGGAAAGAGAGATAGTGGTGCTCTCCGAATGGGTAAATAAAGGCACAGAAAAAGAAAGTTTGGTGGTTTTGAGGCAAGTCACAGTCGAATGAGAAATGATTTGCCAGACTTGTCTTGATGATACTGTGCCCGAAGAAATCTGTATTG
Source organism: Vicugna pacos (assembly GCF_048564905.1). Lineage (NCBI taxonomy): Eukaryota > Metazoa > Chordata > Mammalia > Artiodactyla > Camelidae > Vicugna > Vicugna pacos. The sequence continues at coordinate 111,429,529 of NC_132988.1, read as the reverse complement.
ATTTTAGTTTATATTTTCACTTTGTGTTTGTTTTTCCTTAGTCCCTGTTCTGGGAAAACAACCACCTCCTTGTTACCAGCTACGCGGAGAATGGCCGTCGCTTTATGCCGCTGTGCAATGTTCTGTACGGCAGGGTTGGAGATTTCTTGAGCTGGTGTCGACAGGAAAATACCTCTGGTAAGAATTCTGCACGAATCACAGGAAAAGTCAGAGTTCCTATTTACTATGCATTTGCCATTTGTGCTAAATGCTTTCATATGAATTTATCTCATCTGATCCCCCTGAAATCCTCTCAGGTAAGTGATCATAATGATAACTATCATCAGCATAATAACATACAGTAATAATAATAACAACTATACTTGATGGAGAGCACCTATCTTTTGCCAGGTACTGTTCTAAGCACTTTACATCTATTAGCTCATTTAATCCCTGCAGCAGCCCTGTGGGATGGGTCCTATCCTGATTCCTGTTTTGGCAAATGAGGAAACTGAGGCACAGCAAGGCTGAGAAGCTTGCTCGAGAGTGCACAGCACATAAGCAGCAGAGCCGGACAGCCTGACTCCAGGGATCGTCCTCCCAGCTCTGCACAGCTCTGCCTCACTATCCTCATTTTCCAGAGGGGGAAACTGAGGCTTTGGAAGGTGAAATGATTGGAAGAACTAGGGCCAGGATTCACCCCTCTTCTGACTGATTCTGAAGCCACTCCAGGCCGCCAGCAGATGAACTGAATTTTTGACATTAAAATCATAGTGAAAGTTAAAATCTCAAGGGCTGGCCTGATGGTAGATTTTTATGCTACGAGCTGGCGATTCAGTGGTCTCGATCCTCAGGGAGCTTATGGCCTTGGGAGGGGCGTTTGGTCTGGAGACGTGCTCTGAGGCAGGCAGGACTGGGAGCTAAGAGTAGCAGAAGGAGACACGGGTACAGACCAGAGCTGGGGGAGCATCCCAGTGGCTCTTGGCTCCTGGTGAGTCTTGAACAACGCACAGGACCAAGGCTGGCAAGGAAAGGGGGTGGAGGAGGTGTTCCCTTCGTGAAGACTGGAGATTCTTCATCCCTGGGTACTGGAGTCATGTTAAAAGTTAACCTGAAAAATACCATATGATATCACTTATATGTGGAATCTAAAAAAAATGACAAAAATGAACTTATTTACAAAACAGGAAGACTCAGACACAGAAAACAAACTTACGGTTATGGGGGGCATTGGAGGGATAAATCGGAGTTCAAGATTTGCAGATACAAACTGTATATAAAATAGATAAACAACAATGTCCTGCTGTATAACACAGGGAACTATATTCAGTACCTTGTAATAACCTATAATGAAAGAGAATATGAAAAGGAATATGTATATGTATAACTGATCCACAGCGCTGTACACTAGAAACTAACACAACATTGTAAGCCGACTATACTTCATTTAAACAAACAAAAAACCCCACAAAATATTCTGGTACTGAAACTGTGGAGTGTAATAAAAAAAAAAACAAGTTAATCTAAGCTCAGTTCTGTTTCTTTCTCCTCCATTCGTTCATTCATCCACCTAAAATTCATAGAGTGCCTGCTACGTGCCTGTCTTCTCTCTTCTAGGCAATGGGAATACAGATGAGAATAAAACAGGAAAATAACACCTCATCCTTACATTATAGAGTTGGGGTGGGAGTCGGGGCAGAGAGAAAACAGCAAACAGGCAAGTAAAATACATAGTCTGCCATAAGATGATAAAGGACACAGAGAAACACAAAACAGGGGAAAGAGGGTAGGAAGGGCTGGAGTGGTGAGAAGTAGCGAGGAAAGCGTTGCAGTTTTACATGGGCCCAGGGAAGGCCTCACTGAGAAGCTGATATTTGAGCCAAGACCTGAAGGAGACAAGGAAGAGCATTTCCTGACAGAGGGAACAGCAAGTGCAAAAGCCTAGAGGTGGGTGTGTGTCTGGCATATGTAAGAAACAGAAAGACAGGCAGTAAGTGAAGAGACAATTGGTAGACTATGAGGCTAGAGGGATAAAGGAGGGCCAGCCAGCATAGGATGCTGTGAGGACTCTGGCTTTCACTCTGAGTGGGGTGGGAAGCATGGCGGAGTACAGATCAAATGGACACAGCTGTTTTTCCACTGGCTATGACTAGGAAGCTTCAGTTTGATCATCCTGCAGAGGGTGGGAGAGAATGGAGGAGAGGTGTGATGGGAAGATCGTGAAGGGAGGGAGACTGTGGCCAGTACAACATAAATATTTATCTTGGTTCCCTGATTCCTGGCACACAGGTCCTGACTCTGAGGAGTGATGAGTGTGTTTTGTATGGCAGTGAGAGGACTGGTGGTTGGGGGTCCCTGGATAACTTCCAATGAGGGGCTGGTCACTGAAAAGACAGAGGCCTGATTAGAGAGCTGGTGCTTGCAGCCCCATCCTCTGTCCTCAGGGAAGGGGAGAGGGGCTGGACACTGAGTTAATCACCAGCAGCCAAAGTGATTTAACCAATCATACCTATCTTATGAAATCTCCAAAAAAACGCCTCTGTGATGGGGTTCAGAGAGTCTCTGAGTTGGTGAGCACATCAGATGCTGGGAGGGTGGATGACGGTGTGTCCAGAGGAGCAAGGAAGCTCCATGCATGTCCCTTCGAAAAGTTCACATTTATGTGGAATCTGAAAAAATGACACAATGAACTTATTTACAAAACAGAAATAGACTCACAGACATAGAACACAAACCTATGGTTACCAAAGCGGGGAGTGGAGGAGGGATAAATTAGGAGTTTGAGATGAACATATATACAGACTACTGAATATAAAATAGATAAACAACAAGGACCTACTGTATAGCACAGGAAGCTATACTCAGTATCTTGTAATAACCTATAATGGAAAAGAAGCTGAAAAAGAATATAGATTTGGTATAAATGAATCATGGTGCTGCATGCCTGAAACAAACACATTGTAAATCAACTACACTTCAATTAAAAAAAAAGAACACCATAAAAAAATTCACAGTTTGACCTGTTTGGTTCTCCCTGGAATGACTTGTCAATTAGCAATTTCTCCCTTTTTTTAATAGACTAAATGGGGACAAATTCCATTATATATCTGCTGAATTTTGTCTTTACAATTTTTAAAAATGTAATACATTTTAGCATTTTATATATTTTAAATGTTATAAAATTTCTGTTTTCTGGTTAAGGACCATTACTTTTGTGGTCTGTTTTTCTTGTATTTACTTCCAAGACCTGGGCTAACTGAAGAAGGCGTTTGTCCCCAAAAAGCCTAAATAAATAAATAAATAAATTAATTAATTAATTAATTAATTAATAACTTACTTGCTAGAGAGCCAGCAGAGAAATACCCAGCTGCTTAGTTCTGCCCTTCCTCACCTTTGAGTTGAGCAAATGACAGATGTCTTGGTATCGGGGGTTGGGCGTTCCCTGGCCAGGCTCCTTGTGGAGCAGGTGAGCAGAACCATTAATGCTAAGTCTGTGCACATTATGCAGAACGAGGTTCAATATATTTTGCAGAGTCAACAAATATTTCAAGTTAAGCCTTCCCTGGTATAATATTTTGAAATGAAACGTGTTTGCCTCTTTTCCCCGTAGGACTCGACTACCAATCCTGCCCTACAGCAGAAGATTGTGAAAATAATCCTGTGGATTCTTACTGGAAAAGGGCATCTGTCCAGGTAACCCTGGGGCGGGTGGCTGGGTGGCCGAACAGGCGTGGGACGTGTGAACATGGGTTCAGAGGCTGGGCCACCCGGCCATGACTGAACTCCTCTGAATCCCACTTCCTACCTCAGCGACATTCTGATTCACCCTCTCAGCTCCACGAGGGTGTGAGGATTTAAGGAGCTGAAATGCTCAATTCAGTGGCTGGTACAGAGAAAACGTTCTGAATGTCAGCTCCAGGTGAGGTCACTGAACAGTCATTATTATTACTCTCACGTCATGGTTGTTGTTAGCATTTCAAATCAGTGATTTTTGACTGTGATGTGAAATGGGGTAACCCCTGCTTTACCGGAGACCCTGGGACACCTGAGACCTAGATGTGGGGGTGAGAAACGTCCAGTAGACAGCTATTAGTGGGAGAGGAGGTGACAGGAGACTGGAGATAAACAGGAGACACAGAAATGGTCCCCGAAAGGTAGGTCTGTTCTTCAGAGGACATTGTCACCAGAGTTGATGATAGCTGTCCGTAGCCAGTGACTACAGCTTACATTTTCTGTCACCAGTGTCAAACCAAAGATTACAAATAAAGACGGTGAAGTCCTTACCCTGGGGTGGACACAGCAATCGACTATTAAGTGTTGTCTGTATTGACCAGGAGGCCGGTGGACACCAGGGCCTTCCACCCACCACCGCCAAGCCCTTTCCGGGCTCTCTGTGTCTCTTTTGGTCCCATTTCCTGTTCTGGACCCCAGGTGGCCACTGAGTCTCCTGTTAATCAGGGTGAAGGGGACTTTCATCAAATCTTCCACCATAGCCGCAGTTTGGAACTAAGCAGGGGTCCGCACCAAAGACATTCTTATTTCTCTGCCCTCCTGCCCGCTCCGGGGCCGGGTTGCGGGGGAAGGAGAGCTCCATCTGCGCCTGCTTCCCAGAGCTTCTGTCTGGAGTGCAGGCTGCCTGAGCCCCTCACTGAGGAGCGGGAGGCTGCAGATACATCAACGGAGTATGGGGTCCCAACGACAACTCAGGGGTGATGTCAACAGTATACGTCAAAACCCGGATACTCTACCTAGCGAATCTGCCCGACTTCAAAGCGGCTCCAAGCCATCATCCATACTTCCTCCCACTCTAGAGTGGGAATCCAATAATCCTGCCCATGTTTTATGAACCCTTAGAATCTGCTGGGTAGTCTGAGCACGAGGATAGGCGGTGAGAATAGTGATGAGGACAGGATCTGAACCACCGCAGAGACGTATTCAACAAACGTTAAATGTTATTTAAATGATTTGATCTTTACAGCAATCCTATGAGGTAGGGACTCTTGCGATCCTTGTTTCACAGATAGGAAAAATGAGGACAGAGAGGCCAGGAAACTTAACCAGACTTATCCAGAGCTCGTAAGCACAGCAGCCGGAGACCAGATTTTCAGCCACGATATCGAACAGCCTTCTTCTATCTGCATGCATTTTTTTTAATTAAAATTTTTTTCTTATCAAACATGTAACAGCTGCTCATGATAGAAAATGACAAATTATAGAAAATGTAAATAAGAAAATGAATCATCTGTATTCCTGCTACCTAAGGGGACCCTCTTTAGCGGAGCGGTCATTGGATCTTAGCATTTGCAGATTTAACCGTGACTGTTCGCGTATCTGGAAGCAGTCCGAGAGGAGCATGGCGTGGAGCAGGTTGCTGCTTTGCTGCGGCTGGTGCTGGGTTTCTCTCTGCTAAAGAACAAGCGCAGAATTTCAAGTGCTCCGTGACACCCCTTCCTCCGCCCCTGCCTTCAGTCTAGAATAAACATTTTATCAGGGAAATTACATGTTCCAGAAGTGTTCTGAACTGGAGATTTGGAAACTTCTTGGAACCTCTCTCTCTCCCTTGGAGATTTCAGGGGTTGACTCATAGTCCCAGACTTCTGTCCATGAATTTTTAACAAGGTAGAGTTCATGCTCTGTCCACCTAGTCTCGCATTTTGCTTTGAATATAAGCACCTTCTATGCTATTGCAAACCTTATGGAGACTTTTATCAGTGGCTGGCTAGTAGTTCAGACACGTAACTGCCATGATGTGCTTACCCTTCCCTGTTGTTGACTGCTCCTTAGATTGGCTACAAACCATACTTCACTATCCACCTTTGTGCACATCTTTGTACACCAGATGGTCCTTAGTGCTGTTGACCAAGTATTCCTTGCTCATCTTCTGAACACGTGATTTATACACATTCTGTCTCATGAAGTTACTTCTGTGTGACTTGCACGGGCCAGTAAGCTGTGAGAAGGAAGGATTGTGTGACTTCTGGGTGGAAGCCTTTAAGGACTGGTTTGTGATTTGCCACAGTCTTCTCCCTTCGCTGATAACCAGTGACTCTGCAGATGTGGAGACTTCATTGGCTTGGGTCCCAGAGGGAGGACACGGGGAGCCAAATCCAAGCCTCAAACCCCAAACCTGTGAGAAACATACAGGGAGTGCAAGAAGTAAATCTTCGCTGTTTAAAGCCACTGTGATTTTGAGGTTGCTTGTGATGGCAGCATAAGTTAGTTTTCTCCAGCTGATACAATGCTGGAATCTGATACTCGTTTGCATTTTTTTCTTAGGGTAGATTCCCAGACATGGAATTACTAAGTTTATGAGTTTTTGACATTTCAAAGCAATTTGCTTTCCAGGATATACCAGTTGTCATCCCTTCTAGCTCTACAAAATACCAAATTTATCACATCCTCTCCAGTATGGAGAATTGTCAGTTGAAAAGACAATTGACCATTTCCTAGCTGAAAAAGGACGTCTTAGTGTACTTGGTGTTTTGTTTCTTTTTGTTTTTTGTTTTTGCAGTATGCAAAGGATAGTTCTGGGGTGATCTACGTCATGCTGAATGGTTCAGAGCCAACAGGAGCCTATCCTGTAAAAGGGTAAGAATGAGCACTGACATAGACTACAAAGATGTCAAAATGTGTTTTAGTTGTTTTGAATGGAGACTTAAGAGAATCATCCTAACCCCAGCCTAATGTTTGTTTTGTATGTTCAGATAGAGCAAAGCATTTGAATGACCTGGAGATCAGAGCCATATCTATACATTTATACCCCTAACAGCTAATGAATGCAGGAATGCAATATAAAAATGAAAGTTAAAAAGTAACCCTCAAAAGATTTAAAATGTAAATCAACTAACAATGTGATGGGAACAGTGTCATATTGCTTTAAGACTTTAGGTAATGTCTTTCCTGTTTCTCAGTTTTTTTGCAGATTTTGAAATTCCCCACTTACAGAAGGACAAAATCACACGAATTGAGATCTGGGTCATGCATAACATCGGGGGACCCATCGTGTAAGTTACGGTGCTACTGGCGATGGTCATTGTGCAAACATGCTTTTCTTGGAAGTGATATGATCAAGTCTCATTTACATGTTCATTTCGAGGGGAACAATGGTCGCCTATGCTTCTAATTTGGTGGGCAGAGAAAGGCAAAGGCTTGGCTGTCTGGAAATGCCACTAGCCAGTCCTGAGCCCAGAGGAAAGCTCCTTTATCCAGATAGTCCTCTCAGCCTTTCTGAGCGACCTGGGCAGCCCTGGAGAGGAGAGGTCCTTATGCATCTGTGTGGGTCAAAGCCAGTTTCTCTGCCTGCTCATTTGAAGCTCCAAAACCTCACCAGGAGTTCTCAGAATTGACTCATGGGCTGTGTAATGAAGCGGTTCTCCTCAGAGAACAACCAGTTTCACAACTGGGTCTCAGATAGCTGGCCGAGGAAACTTTTACAATCTGTGATTTTTCTGGGTAACCACTAACTTAAGTGGTTCTAAACATGCAAGCTTAACCTCATCCTTCTCATCAACAAAGGGCACTGCTGGCAAAACTAAAGCTAAAAAACTTAAATCCATCTGGTTCAGAGACAAGCCATCGAGGTCAAGGCTGGTTAAAGCTGCCATGATGGTGCTTCAGAGGTGCTGGGGCCTCGTTCCTCAGAGCACTGAAGCTCGGTGGAGGACAGTATTGGGTAGATGTGTTATTAAAAGCATGTTCTGGGAGGATCTTAGCAAATTCCCCATTTCAGACCCCCAGGACTCCCTAAGACTCACCGTATAATGAGTGATATTTTTTCCAGTCTCTTGGGTAATAGATTAAATTTGCATACGACTTATTACATAATCCTACCAGAATCTGCTTTTCTCTTCCCATACGTATTGTTGCGTGAAGAACAATGTGCATTATTTTTCTTGTTTCTGGGAGAAGTTTCTTTTCATCTAGAAATTATGCTTGCCTGCTGTTCTAATGTATCTGTCAGAGGAAGCTTGTCCTCTGAGTCTACTTTTAATGAGATAAGGACATTGCAATTCCGTGTCATCTCAGCCCATCATTTCTGTGGCAGGAGAGATGATAAAAGAGGCCAGAACCCCAAGTTGTACACATTTGGGCCATAGGATGGAGATGTGGGTCATGAACTAAGAAAGTGGGTGTCCTAAACTGCTCAGATTTTAGGAGAAAAAATCATGGACAGAGAGCTAAAAACAATGCAGCTAATAACTGTGTTTAGTGCTGCCTCGGCTGCCTTTATTTTAAAACAAAACAAAACAAAAAAGCAGAATAACTCATTGACTGAACACTGTGTCTAGGTGTCTTAAAACCTCCATGTCTCTGCTCACCAAAAAAAATTCAGTAGTGAGCTTGGCCAGGAGAAGGGCATCGTCCCAGATTTGGCAAGGTTCCCAAACCCCCAAACATGATGTCACTCAACACCTTGCCCTCTTCATTCCTGTAATGCCTGGAATTCCACTTTTGTGAAAACCTCCTCCAATGGCTCATTTTCCCCGTACACGCCCTGTTAATTTTACAGTGGGGGGGCTGTTTACCTCCCCAGTCCAGGGAAACTGAGCCTGGGCCTTGCCTGTGATCTGAATCCATGCCTGCTCTCCCCAGCAGGCAGCGTTGTATCCACCTCTGTTTGTCTTGATAAATCTCCCTGCTTCATTATGACCATCAGGAGGGTGATCATGATGACAATGTGGGGAGAGGAACATCTTCTGCTCTGTTGGGGGTGGTCAGCATGGGGTTCAGCTTGACTGGGCTTATTAAGAGCCTTAAAATGCATTCAGAACCTTGGTGCCAGAAAACCTACTTGTAGGAATTTAATGCCAAGGAAACAATTAAGCATGGGGATGAAAATGAAGCTTCAACAAAGTTTGCTGTCGTGTCAATGACGTTGAAATGTAGGAATGAACCTTGGTCTTTAACAAGAGGGGCTGCTTTTATGAATTATGTTCCGATTGTGTAAAGGAGACCAGGCAGGAATTAAAAATAATGGCAGAGAGGTATATATCTATATACACAGACATGGGCAAACACAGATTACAAAAGGCGCCAGACAGCAGAACAGCATTGTTATATTTTAAAAATCTCATGGGAATAAATGTATTTAAAAAGTCGAGAATGATGTCCACCAAAATGTTAGCAGCAGTCATCTCTAGTGGTGTGCGAATTGGGGCTTTCCCCCCTTTTGTTCATATGCATTTTCTAATATTTTTTTGGTTTGCATGTTTCTGTTTCCATTTAAAGCTTAACTTAATAACACCGTGGGCTAAACCAGCTGGCAGGCAGCACCGGGCGGTCGGCCCACAGCACGGGGCTGTGGTGAGGGGTGGGGCTGTGATGCGCCGTGTGGCGCACCGCGCATGCGCCGGCTCAGACCCTCCCAGTGCGTGACTCGCAAACCTGGGACGGGTTTGAAGGCCCAGAGCATCCCCTCCTGGGGAGCCGAGCGTTGACTGCTGGCGGCGCGTTTGAGTCTAAAGAACTTCCCGCGTAGTTCTCCGGAGAAGAGACTATCTCTGGAGCACACAAAGTAATTTTCGCTTAACGCAGAAACAGCTTCCTCCATCCGCTTCTCCTTTTGTTTTATTTTTTATATTTATGTTTCTGTGTTTCAGAGAATCCTGTGGAGAAGGCAGTGTGAAAATCCTGGAGGAGAGACTGGAGAGACTGGGTTTTCAGTACAGCTGTATCAATGATTACCAGTAGGTGGCATATTACAATCTGCGCATATATTCAAAGCAGGGGCGGTGATTTTGGAGGGCAGAGGGCAGTTGAAAGGGTTTTTCAGGGATCAGCTCCAAAGGCCTTGAACTGTGCCTTTTGGGTAGTCACTGGGTTTGGAGACCAGGAGTGCCTTCTGGCTGGAGTTCTGCCTGGCGCCCACCCACTTCTGTCCAGAGTCTTAGGGGACAGACAGCAGCTGTTTGTCATTTGTGTATGTCTAGTTTCCTCCTTGCTTGCTTACAGCTTGGTGAGTCACCTGAGAACGGAGACTGTGGTTCCAGTATCTTTGGATGCTACACTGTCCACCATAGGTGCTAAGGTGGAGTTTGAGAGACAGACAGATGCATCGTGCCTGTGGACCCATAGGAAAATCGTCACAGCTGCCATTTAAAGAGCACGTTATGGGCCAGGCACTTTATGTACTTACAATCAGATATTGTCTGAAGGCGTTCCTGATTCTTGGGAATGTAAATAAGTTTGGCTCAAACCCTGGGACAGCTCAAAGCCCTCCCCAGGGCTGGGAATCCCTCGCCTAGCGGCTACCTGCTTCTCTCTGTGTCGGCCCCTAAGTCTGCAGGCCTCTTTACTCCCTCGGGGTCTGGAGTCCAGCCCGGCAAGGACTTCCATTTGTGGATGTGGCCTGGTGCAAGTTACATCTGCAGTCTTGTCCAGCACCTGTGACCGTCCCACAGGCTCTGCTGCCTTCTGCCTTCTCAAAAGTTCCAGGATCCTGATAACCCTCCCACCTGAGCAAAGCCCCGAAGTGTGGGTCTCCCCTACTCAGGCCTCCCCAGGAGAACCAGCCCCTCAGAGCTGTTCTCTTTTTCCACAGCTTGAAGCTGTACCATTTCACTCATCTTTTCCTGCTAATGCTCTCAGGACACTCTAGGTGTTGTTATCACCCTCTTAAAAACAAAGCAAAGCACATTTTCTTGTTTGGAAATATAACCTATGTACACAGAAGTGCAGAAACCATAAGTGTACAGTTGAGTGACACAGGTGCAGCACACACCCATGCCCAGCGTGCAGATCAAGAAACGGCACAACCAGCAACCTGGTCTCCCCTGGCCTCTCTTTCAGGCTCCCCGCCTTACACACTCTCCAGATGTGTAGGATCATAGTTTCATTTTGTCTGTTTTTAAGATTTATATAAACTTCCCCTTTTTTATGGTTGGATAAATTAAGGGTCAGAGAGGTTAAGCAAGTTTCCCAAGGTCACCAGCCAGTGACAGAGCTGAGTTTTGAACCCAGCATTGGGTGGCCCCGAAACTTGCTCTTTTCTTTCTCCTACAGGACTCTTCTTTTCTTAATCCAAGCACCAGATTTTAGTAAATTAGATAAAAGGTAGTTCTTATTCGAAAACAGCTCAGTGATAGAGAAAATTGTGGCTGTAAGTTATGACCACAGTTATGATTGATTTGCTTTGGCCCAGGAACTCCCCCAAGGAGGCTGTGTTTTTATAAGGTGTCAGGCCAAGTGTGGGGCCCAGCCAGAGCCCAGGGTCTCCTTCCCGGCTCACAACTGTCCTCAGGGTCTCAGCCTGCTTTTCTGGCTCTGGTTGCCTCCACCAAAGCTGGCCTCAGGGCGCCTCCCTCACACGCCCAGCTCAGTCCTCCGGTACCGTTTCTGTGCTGCCCGTGGGCTCTCTCTGTGTTCAGGTGGGCTTCTGTGTTGCTCTGGATCCCAGAAGAGGTGACAACAGGCTTACACGGGAGAGCCACAAAGGGTGACAAATCCAGCTAAGAGCTGGATGTGAGTGAGAACCCTCTGCCTCTCAAAATCCAGGTGACACTGACCTCTGTCCTGTGGCAGTCAAAAGTTCTCCCCACGATTCATGCACATTTTGGCGAGGTCTTTTTTCCAGAGCCTCTCTTGTCTCCTGGTTGCTTTCTGCTTAGCGCTGTGTTGAAGCAGACTCAGTGAAACTCTGGGTTTTTTTTTTTTTTTGAGGTGGGGGGACATAACAAAGCAATAACAAACTGCTCTACTAAAAAAAAACAAAAACAAAAAAACTGAGTAGCGTAGGCTAGACTGAAAAGTAGGCAGGCGAGTCCCAGGAAGGTGTCACGATAACAAGCCATAGACCATACAGCGTGTTTCCTGTTCTTCCAAAGTCCCCTCCGGTCGCCCTGCCACCAGACACCGACCTGGCCCCTGTCTTCACTGCTGCTTTCCCTTCTCTCCTGGCTGCCTGGAACCCCACAGCTTCTTGCTCTACTGTGCAGATCAACTTAGCTTTCTCTGCTAAAGCGTGGCCACCAGCCATCACTCATGTGCCAACGTCCAACCTTCTGCCCAAAGTTCTTATCAAGAGGTTTTTCCAAGCAAAATCCTACATCTTTACAGAAGTGGTCCCACGCTTGGGCTCTGGCATGGAGGTTCAAGTTCAGCTCCCCGGCTTGCTACTGCGAGGACTTGGGCTGGTCCTTCAGGGCAGCTTTCTCAGCTGTACGTTGGAGACACAGTAGTCCCTGCTCCATCTGGTGGTTGTGGAGGTTGAATGCCATAATCTGTGTAAAATACCTAATTAGATTTCTTGGTACATAGTAAGTGCTCAGTAAATGCTGGGTAATATTTTGGGGGAAAAAACCAAAACTGTGTGTTCTTTGAGGTCGGAAACTTTGTATCCGCAGTACCTTCCAGGCACTCTGTAAATGTTTTATGAATGGAAGTCATTTAAATAATCTCTTAAACATTACTTACTTTCCTTTTTTTATTGAAGTATAGCCTGTTTACAGTGTTGTGTTAATGTCTGGTGTAAATCATAGTGATTCAGATGTATGTATGTGTATGTGTTTCTAGATCAGTGAAGCTGTTACAGTGCGTGGATTACAGCACTCACCCGGACTGTGCCTTAAATTCGTAAGTAAATGTCTTAACCCAGCTTCCCTGCTTCCCTAAGGTAACCAGTCCTTACTATTTACAGAACACTGGTGAATTGCAGTATGATTTTGCGCCCACCCTCTAAAATGCCCAGCTGCAGAGCCAGGTTGGTACTTCTGCACTGCACTTCCCTCTGGCTCTGAGCTGCTAGGTTGGCACAGATGTGCTGAACAGCTGTGCAACTAAGCTGAACCCCTGCCTGTACTGCAGAGCAGAGGCTGCACTAGCTTCAGCACAGAGTCTGGGAGTGGAGCAGCAAGAGGACCTTCGAACATTGATTTCTGTTGACCTTAAAACTAAGTTAATTTTACTAGCAAAAATGGGTTTATTTGGGAAGAGCAGAGGAATTGCACTTCGAGACAAGCAAGCTATAGCAAAAACCATAGGCAAGTCCAACAGACGAAGGGGAGGAACGTTATTTTATAGAGAAAAAGGAGGAGGTTGGAAAGGGGTGTTTTGAATGAAAGTCCTTCAGAGAAAAGTGGGAGTTCAGGGCAACGACGACGGTTTCTCATTGCCTGAGTTGCTGGGGTGGTCAGTTTCTCAGGGAAGATGCCACATACATGTCTCCTGCTGTGACCTGTAACAGATGATTCATTCCTGTTGATGCTTCTTCCGCTGGGGTCTGTAAGGACCCAGTTCTTCCTGTAACTGAAGTGAGTGGTCCTGCGTGAGGGCTCCCCCTTCTGGCCTCCTGACTCCATTTTAGTGGTGAGGTTTCCTTTGACCAATTTTCACATTTCTTAATCTTAATATATTTTTAAGTCATGTTAACGTTTTTGAAAAGGTAGTACATGGACATGGGGTGAAATTCAAAGTTATAAAAGGGTAGAGAAAGTGAAAAAAATCTTTCTTCCTCTATTTCTAGTCACCCTATTTCCTTACCCAGAGACAACCACGATTTCTAGTTTCTTGTGTATCCTTCTAGAATATTCTGTGTCTGTTACAGCACACACACACACACACACAGAGGCATATTTCTCTTATACCATTCGTATAAGTGGTAGTATGCATAGGATTCTGCAACGTGCTTTTTTCACATAATGGTGTTTTGGTGCTGTGTCTCTGGAATTCTGTTATAGGTACATATCATGATTTATTTAACCCATTGCCCATAGGTGGACATTTGGATTGTTTCCAGTATTCAGCTATCATCAACAGTGAATGAGATGATTTCTTTTCCCTCTACTCCCATTTCCTCAAAGTAATTTCTTTCAGCATTCTGGTCCATCTCCTCCCATATGTCCTCAGTGCACTCACAGACACAGGTGTAAGTTTGTTCATCCATTTATTTTTGGTTTGGTCTTATTTTCATTTATCCCTTTGCCTTTGTTTTTGTACAAAAAGCAGTCACTGTAGACAGACTCTTCTGCTGTGGGCTTTTTTCACTGAGCAGTATAAGGATGTCATCCTTCTCAGTCTGTTCACACTTTCTGACTCGGTCTCTTCGTGGCTGCGGAGTATGCCGTAGGAGAGCCACTCGCCATTTATTTAACCGTTTTCCAGCCGCAGGCTGACTTAGCTGTAGGTTGTGGTTGCAGTTGTTTTGTTATTATAGACAATGCTGAACTGCAGTCCTTGATTCCATTCCTTGAGCCCTTGTGCAAGGATTTGTGCGGGATGGATTACCAGAAGGGGAGTTGCTGGGTCAGAGGATGTGTGTAGTTTGAGTCTTGATATGTCTCAGAAAGGCTGCCCCCTGGATGCGCTCCCGCCAGTGGTGTGGGCTGGGGGCTCCCTCCGCCCCTCGTGCAGCCACCCTGGGCACTGTCTGCAGCTGTATCTGAATCTGCATCTGTGCCTGAGCTTGCATCTGTATCTGTGCCTAATTTTAGTCAGTCTTATGGATAAAACATGATGCTTTATTGTTCTTTTGATTTGTATTGGCAGGAAGATCTCTGATGCCGCTGCCTGAGTTCTCGTCCCTTCCTGTCCTATCTGCTAAAATTGTATGTACCCTTGAGGGCCCAGTGCCTCTTGTCCCTTCGTCTGCAAGGCTTTCCTGATTCCACAGGCGGATCTAAGAGCCCCCTGTTCTGTGCTCCGTGGACTTTGTCCACAGCCTGACTGTAGTGCGCCCCTCTTCCCAGCCACGTTGCAACTCATTCGTCACCATCTGTCTCCAACATTCGACTCGGCGGTTGCATCAGTCTCCTCTTTACTTGTTTCATCGCAGTGGCACGTAGGTGGCGCTCCATAAATGTCTGTGGGAGAGAGAGCGAGAGGGAGGGGCTGCTCATCGACCCCGCCTAGTTTTGCTTCCCTTCTTCATTTAGTGATAGAAACCTTGAGTGTTAGTTGGGCTCATGGCTGCCAAGAATAGCCAGAGTGCTCCCTCACCTCCCTTTCCTCTGTGGCTGAGTGATGTGTGTGACTTGAAAGGGAGGCACGTTCGTTCCCTCTCCTGTCGGCTGTTGTCAGGTGAACCACCCTCACTGGGCATGACAGGGCGACACCACAAGGGGAGCTGTGTGCCCCCTGCCCTGGAGCCACCAGCTCAGCCCAGACAGTTACTGAGAGAGAAATAAGCACGTCTTGTCTAGACCACTGGGACTTGGGCTCTTTACGACAGCAACCAGACCTGTGTCTGCACTTCAGAGGTGAAGAAACTGGTCCAGAGAAACTGATAGAGGCCTTGCCCAAGACCTCCCGGCCTGTGAGGGGGTCTGAAGCGAGTCTGTGAGGTTTCCAGAGACCACAGCGGCCACCGTTAAGGCTCTTCTGACTGGAAATTAAGACGGCAGAGCCACCGTCACTGGGCTGTGTCTCAGGTGGCTGGCGAGGTTCAGTCCTCTCTCATGCTCTGTACTTCACTCCCTATGAATTAGGCAAGCGTTGTTTGTTTGTTCGCTTGTTTGTTTTGAGTCTTCTCACAGAAAATGAAGTAAGTCTATGGACCTGGGCCTTTACTTTTCTCACCTGAAAAATCAAACCCACCCTCCTGTCCCTGCTGCTCAGAACCCTTCAAATTCCCGGCTACCACGTCCAAACTTCCGGCCTGGCCTTCTGGGTTTTTCATCCTCCTTCTAAACACACCACCCACTGCACCCCACCAGGAACTTTCACTTCAGGCCAGCTTTGATCCGCTTCCCTGAAGACACCCTGTGCTTTCCTGCCCACAGTCCTGTGGACCCTGACCCTTTGCCAAGTTCTTCTCCACTTTCATTGCCCTGGAGGGAATTTTACTAATCTCTTTTTAACAACTTAGCAAAGAATACTGGTAGATAATTTACAAAAGACGGACCACCAGTGGCAAATATAGAACATTGTTTCACTGCTCTAATAAGAGTGACATACAAATTGAATAAGGTGCGATTTCCACCTCAACTTCTTTGACATACCGCAGCAAAAAAAATAGCTGAAAAAGATTTTAAAGATGTTCGTCAATGCTTGCTGGCATGGTAAACTGGTAAAATGCTTTGAGAGAACACTTTGACAACATGTACCAAGGATTATAAAATTATTCGTAATCTTTGATCTAAGTCAGACCCCAGGGTACTCCTGGTACCCTATTCTAAAGAAATGATTTAAAATGTAGATGCAGTCTACATGGTCACAGGTGTTTCCCCAAAGTGTTCTTTTTGGCATTGAATCAGAATTGCAGACATTGGGAGCTGGACCTAAATACTCAAGGACAACTAAATGGATACATGGAAGGGTTACGCTTACGACATGGGATAGAGTGGAGCCGCTAAAAACAATGGTAAATGGTATATGTCAGTTATATCGCCGTAAAGCTGGGGGAGGGGAAATAATCATGCATCGATAGGACAAAATTCTCACAATCACAGTGAAAAATATGTAGAAAACAACTTTATATACTTACAGGTTACAATATTGGCCAAAAATTCTGATAATCTACAGAATTGATGAGGATATGAGGAAACAGACATACTCATGCCACTGACACAAGGATGTGCCGTGTCAGTCAAGGCCAAGGCAAGACATCAGATCTCTCATCTTGGCTCAAATCCTCTGTCCAAAATGTGTCCCCTGACTCTGTCCTGGCCCTAGGCCACAGAAGTGGGACACCAATTTCACTTGCTTAGCAATAGGGGGTAAAGGGCTTTTAATAAAAGGTTTAGAATCCAATAAACAGTTTTTATATAAATTCAACTCACATTATGAATAGTTTTCTGATAAGTTTAGGGACGATCCTTTTTTGTTGTCATTATTTAATTCATTTGCAACATTTTAGAGAATTTAGCATGTAAGAATAGCTTTTGGATTAGCCCTGTGATTCCATTATAAGTGTACCTATTAAATAACTTTTTTTAAACTTAAGATTTTTAGTGGAAAGTTATCAAGAGAATTATACTAAGTTTTAAATCAGGAATGTTTAAGAGAATTAAGATGAAATGTTATACATTTATTAGGTTTACTAGAATCAAGTATTTGAGAAGGTTTTGCTTATCTATAATCATTTAAAATATCTTATAAAGAAAATGTAGTATTTAAAAACTTAAGTTTAAAACAATGTAACCTAAAATAACTTGAGTTTAAAATATTCAGGGAATTTGAGTAATTGTGAAGCCCCCTCAAAAGTTATTATCAAAGTTCATTAGGCTTCATTATCATACTGCTCATACATCAAATGGAAAGTATGGGAAAATCAAGCTTTTGAATTTATAAATTTAGTATCTGAAATTAATTTTTAAAACCAAACTAACTGCGTGCTGTACACCAGAAATTGACACAACATTGTTAACTGACCATCCCTCAATAAAAAAGAAAAAAACCAAAGTAACTGCGAATAGCTATTTTTCTCTGCGTAAACACTGCCCTCAAGCACAAATCACATGGACATGAAAAGTTGAAGTTAAAATGTGAGAAGTCAATGCATAGAACGGGGACCCAGACATGTAAAGCAGAAGAAAACAAGACTATGTTTGTACTTGTGCATGATAATGGATGTAAATGATAGAAATAGTTCTGAGAAGATGACTCCAAATTGCTAACAGTGAGAACTAGAAATAGATGAAGGGAGACTCATTATTACTGTGTTTAGTTCTACATAATTTTCTTTTCTTAAAAAAAATACATTTATCTTCATATTAATTAGTTAATTATTTAAAAGCAAAAACAATTTTGAATAAACGAGGTCTGGGAACATTAACTGTATCAGAAGTGCAAGTACAGGAAATGTCCAGCAGGAGGAGCCCTAGTACAAATTTGTGGGCTGCTCGAGCTTTCTTTAGTGGAAAAAAAAAAAAAGAGGTGACCAGAACTCAAACGGAGCAAGGAACTTTCAAGGACCCGAGCCACTAGTCGGGAGTCATGGGATTAAAAACATCAGATTATTTCATAATTTTAAAAAATCACCTTTTAGTTGGTTTCAAGGAATTCAGTAATTTCTGTTCTTAAAAATCTGATGATCAGACCATTTGCTGTGACCAGAGTCCCTCCTCTGGCCAGGTCCCCGCTCAGTGTCCATGACTGGTGTTTCCTCACCAGTTACACTCTGATGATGCAGTGTCCGTCAGGGAGGAACTTGGCCAAGTTTTTGGTACATCCATCCACTCAGAATTCATCCATGAGAAAGAATGAATAAATTCGGTGTGTACCAATAGGGAAGTATGTCCAAGATAGGGTGCTGGGTGAAAAAACAAGTGGTAGATTCCATTTGTGCTCAGATAAGAGGCTATGTGAGTACGTGTGTGTGCGCGTGCGCGTGTGTGTGCGCGTGTGTGGGAGTGTGTACACATTCCTGGGAGGACAACTCAGACTACCAAGAATGATTCTCTGTGAAAAGTGCAAATAGGGAGGCCAAGAAGCTTTTCCTTTTCACTTTGTAACTTTCTGTGAGATTTAAACTTTTCTGCCATGTGCATGGATATTTTCAAAAGTAGGTGCCATCCCGCAATACTGACATTTTTTCTGTTTCCTTTTTAATTTGCAGGGCAGCAGCCTCTACTCAAAAAGAAGTCCCATTCCCTTATGGAGTACAAAGTGCCAGCTTTGTCTTTCCTCTCTTAGTGGCTTCAGTTTCAGTGGTTCAAATGTAACTAGAAACTCAGCTTTGTCGTCCTGAGATGCCCGTGGCCCTGAACCCTGCCCTTGTGCAATCATCCTTGTTCTGTGCACAGCAGGCGATTCCATTGTCTCAAGAAGCTTCCTGCTGGGAAAACAGTGTCCTAAAGTGTGTTTTTTTTAATGATATGCATGCTCAGGATTTCAGAAAAAGGAAATTAATCTAGTTCTGTTTAACTGGTTAAAACTGCTGGTTTAGAATTAAAGCTCGTTATTATTTTCTTGTTTTTCATAATGCTACAAGGCATTGAGACCCAGAAAGTTTGTTTTACAGTCAAATGTTATAAGAGAATTCTAGTAGAACTGTATATATATTTTTATATTTTCCTATACCACTGCAGGGCACACTGTTGATAGCTTCACATATGTGTATACTATATAAATGTACACATATATGTTTGGTAGGCAAAGAATTCTGTATAAAGATGTTCAATTATTCGTTATTCGTAATGGGGGGGTTCTAAAAATTCTAGTCATAGAGAACTCTTTGCATATGGTTTGGTATATCTGTAGGATGAAATGTCATTCAACAGTAAATTATCAACCCAAATGTCCTTCAGCTGGTGAATGGATGAGTTAATCTTGGTATATCCACATTGTGGAATATTACTGAGCAATCAGAAGTTGCCAGCTATGGATGAATGCCACATCATGGATGAGACTCAGATGCATGGTGCCAAGTGAAATAAGCTGAACCCAAAGGCTACATACTGTGTGATTCTGTTCATGACGTTCAGAACTGATCAGTGTCGGCGTAGCAGCAGGGGGAGGGGCTGACTAAGAAGGGGCAGTGGGAGGGCATTTGGGGGAAGTGGCAGAACTGCTCTGGGTGTTGATTATGGTGTGATGGTAACAGGAACCTATGTGTGTGTCGACACTCAGAAAAAGGTCATTTCACTGAATGTAAAGGAAAAATTTTCAAAGAACATTTCCTTGCATAGAAACCGGTCGACGATAAGTGTAAGACATAGGACTTACAGCTGTGTACGTATGATCCAATTGTCTAAGCCGTGATACAGAGGTAACGTAGTATAGGCGTGTGTTTGTATGATACACACGTATTATACATGAAGGAAAGGAAAGGAAATCAACCCAAAGGCAAAGCAGCTATCTCTGGGGAATGGTCTAATCAGTGATTCCTAGTTTTGGCTTTTGACTTTTTGTATTGTTCGAATTTTCTCTGATGAATGTGAGAAATAAACACACACATAAACACGCATCCATCGTCTATGGGTGGTAGTTGGACCCAACGCAAGATGTTTCCAGAAGAGAAAAACAAAACCAAAACTTGTCACAGGCACTCCTCTGTCCTCACTCCTTTCTCACCTAAAGCACGCTCGGGTGGCTCAGACCTGAGAACTCGCAGACTGTGGTGTCCCTGCAGCCAGTAAGGGGGCAGTAGGAGCGTTTGCACTTTCTGGAGTTTCCCGTACGTCTCCAGGGAGAAAAAGAATTACCCATCGAGGGCAGAGCCGTTCCTGAAATGTGCCTCTCTGAGTGCAGGGCTCCTTCCTCCTCCTGGCAGCGCCTCTACTCCAGTTTTCATAAACACCGCTTGTCATGCCTTCCAGCTCCATGCCCAGCAGACACTCAGGCACCTGGTGGAACGGTGGGTTCCTTCCTCCAAGCCAGGACACTCTGGGGACCATGACATGGGCACTGGCTACATAAGGAGTGAGTGGGGCTGGGAACCAGGTCAAGCTCAGAATGGGCTAAGCAAACAGACTGTGGGAAGAAAGACTAGAGGAACAAAATCCAAGAGGACCTGGCATGTGGTAGGATGTTCACTGATGTGGCCTCTGGTGTGAATTGTAAGAGTGGTATCAGCTTCTTAGAGAGGCTGTAACCAGCTGGGCATCATCCAGCCGAGCAGCTTGCCGTGACCCAGACGTGTCCTACTTTCTCACTCCGCGGGGCCTTCAGTGTGCTGCTCTCTCTGCACCGATTTTCCTTCCTGCTCTGCCGTCCACTTGTCAGATTTCAAGGCCCACCTTAAGCATCACCTAGTAGAGGAGCAAAATTTTCCACCCCAAATTATCTCTTTGGCATACGGGTTCTTCCAAGCTGAAAACAATCAAGGCCCCAAAGACTCAACAAGAAACTTTGACCTTCCCCTCAACTGCCTAAAAGAATCCAGATAGAGGGCCTGTTCCCCAGAAGAGAGCTCTCACCAGGGACATCTGCAAAGAACGTGGGCTCAGTGCGGTGGGGGGAACTCAGCAGGGCTAAGCGACCAGAGCCCACTCTGTGTCCCACTGTCTCTGCAGGGCCCAGCAAACACTTCTTGACCAAACATTTGCTTTTCTGTCTTCGTGTGAAATTGCATTTTTCCTCATTGACGTCCCCTTACCGTGACCCCCAGCATCCTCTTTTGTCTTCCACTGAGGGCGGCATTTGAGGTGAAGGCTTCGGTCATTTTGATGAGTTAGTTCATCAGGGTCTCTGCTATGTGTGCATGTTATTATTAAACTTGTGTTTAATTTCCTCCTGTTAATCTGTTTCATGTCAGTTTCATTCTCAGACCAGCCAGGAGCACCTAGAAGGCTAGAGGAAAATTTCTTTCTCCCCAGCGACCTCCCGAGTCCCCTGGTACCTCTGCCCAGGGCCTTGGGTGTTCACTGCCCCTGTGCTGCCCCCACCCCATGAATTTCCCTAATGTGGTCCGTCACTACTGTCTTGTCGTCCTGGGACCGTGGCTTCTCTGAAGACTCGCCCATCGTTTGCTCCAGGGGCCAGCCAGGTGTGGATAGAATGGATATTCCACATGTGGTTTTAATGAGAGAATCGACATGTGAATATAATGGAATTCAGAGAAGAAAATACAGGATGGGTGATTCTTTAATTTTCTTTCAATGTAAATTTTGTTGGAGGAGGTCAGGGTTGATACAAGAGAAAAGGAAAAGCATCACATGTCATACTTTTCTGTATTTATGCCCCACTTCAATAAAACACTTGAAATGTGTGACTTATTCTAGTGTGGGCGAGAGGAGCAGGGAGGGAGGGAGGGAGGGTGACAAGTGGCCTAAGAGCTTGGGGTTCCTAGAAAGGAAGAGAAAGGCCCCAGCTGACTTCCAATTCACAGTTTGTCCCAGGGCCAGCCGGCTCCTCAGGCTAATGCCCTGGAAGCCCCAGCCAAGGGCATCTCTTAGGCCAGGCTTGGAGAACATAGTGTCCACTGCCTTTCAGTTGCCTGGGTTACCAGTGGATTTACACAGTCACTCACAGCACACCGGCCTGGGACTTAATTAGATGCTGCCACTTTGAGCTCCATGGAAAAGAAAGTGCTTTATTTAAAAGAAAATAAAAATTGCTTTTTTTCTGAGTATAAAAGTAATAACTTAAAAGACTCTAAACAAAAAAAATTAGGAAAAAGGCAATAAATATGTTATGTTATATTACATGCAAATTAGCCGACTTTTCTCCATGTATATTCAAACGCGTACTCATGTTTTTGAACACACGAGGCTGTGTTTGAGGTTAAGAACACAAAAGAGAGCAGAATCATTAAACCACAAGTTCTAGGATTTTTACACGTTAAAATGCTGATTTCTGACAGTTTCTGATCCATTTTCTCTCTAGCCTAAGTTCTGCAATGCTGCCAGAGCCAGCATCTAAAGCAAGGGTTCTAATTGCATGACCCCTGGTTCAAACTCAAAAGTGCAAAATAAAATTTATATTTTAAAACCCAGCAGTTGAGATCATTCCATCTGCCCCCAAACTGCCTTGCTCACCTCGTGTCCCCAGAGACCCTCCGTGCCTTCCAGATGCCTTCTCTCAGTTCCCCATTCTCAACAAAACACTCCACGTCCGGTCCCTTTGCTCAGCTTCTCCTTGAAGCCTCGCTTTGTTCCAGTTTCAGATGCATCTGTTTTTATGTCTCTCTGGAGGACAGTGACCTCCGTTGTCTTTTTGTCTGTCACAATGCTCCACCCTGAACAACCGTGACCCAGTGAGCATTTGATACGTGAAGGACTCAATATTAAATCTGCATTTAAGATTGAGTGAGATGATCAGGTTTGGGGAATAGAAAGAAAAAAATGCACACTACTCCTGAGCTTCCCTCTTGCTCCCCACACAGAGCATTTCACATCTGACACTTCTGGTTGCCAGATATGTGAGTTTCTTCCCATAATGGGCAATTCTCCGACACCAGCAGAGCGTCCTACAATTCAACACAATTCAGACGCTGTCTTTCCTGGAGACAGCATCAGATCCCACAGGTTAAGGGCTCAGTCCCACAAGGCTGTCCCCACCAGACCCCCTTCAGATGAAGTCATCAGTCCAGGTTGTCACTGTGACCAGTATTGATCGGAGGTTCCCATCATCTCCTCTTTGTGTTTGATTAATTTGCTAACGTGGCTCACAGGACTCAGGAAACCTGTTTACTCACTGGATTACCATTTAATGCAAAGGATGTAACTCAGGAACAGCCAGACAGAAAAGATGCAGGGGACAAGGTACAGGGAGAGGGCCCAGAGCTTCCGCGCCCTTTCCAAGCACCACTCCCGGTACCTCCACCCTCTGCAGCAATCGGGATGCTGGCCTTTGGGTTTTTCAGTGGCGCCTTCGGTACAGAATCATTCGCCACTGATGACTAAACTCAAACTCCTGCCCCTCTCCCCTCCCTGGAGGTGGGGGTGGGGGAGGTGAAATGGAAAGTTCCAATCCTCCAGTCATGTGGTTCCCTCGGAAACCAGCCCTCTTTCTGACCTATGGGCTTTCCGAAAGTCACTCATTAACATCACAAAAGACAACTTGACTGCTCTCCTCACATTGGAAATTCCAAGGGTTTTAAGAGCTCTGTGCCAGGTACAGGGATGAAGACCAAATAAGCATTTCTTATTTTGAACTGCAATATCACAGGGGAGCGAGGGGTGGCCGCCCAGCATTGTGGTTAAGGGCAGGTTCTGTTAAGTCTGGCCCATCTGCCTTCATCACTTGCTAGCTGTGTGGCCCTGGGCAGGCCACGCTGTCTCTGAGTTGCATCACCTTGTTGTGAATAGGGATTACAAGCACTCAGAATGGAGTAAGTCCAGGTGCATAAAGAACCCAAGACAGTGCCGGGCAGGTGGGATGTGAGGCCTGCGTAAGTATTTGTTGCTGGTATTGTTACTACTATTGGAGTTTTTGATTATTATCTAACCTCTGTCTACTATCACAGTACTTTCTAGTGCAGGTCAAGAGGTGACTGTGCAGCAGGCATTGTGCTGAGCACTTTCACGCACACCTTTTTTAGTGCTCACCTGCCCCGTGAGGTTAGTGTGATTGCATCCTGTTTTGCAGAGGAGAAACCAGAGAGGTTGAGAGCTTTCATTATGTGGCTGAGATCACACCTCTGAGGAGAGTTCCTTCTGGTCGGGGCAGCGAGGGTGGTGGCCAGCCTCCGCAGAAGCACTGACGCACCAGCTCTGTCTCTTCACGATCTGACATACCCAGCGCCAGCACCACGCCTGGTACTTGGCGGGTACTTCCTGTATATCTGCTGAGTGACTGAACATGATAGACATTTGGCCACAAATGAAATGCTCATCAAAGGCCCCAGACCACGACAGAGAGACCTGGGCAGGCACATGGGGGACCCGAGCTCTGGCCTTTCTCCTTCTGTTCTGTGTCTCCACGGTAGCCACCCTAAAAGTTGGTCATTTTCCCTCTAGCAGGACGTATGTGATAACAAGGGACCTTCAGAACCTGAAGAGGAAATGGTAGAAACCAAGACAGTGAAGGTTAACCTAAAACAACAAAACAGGCAATTATTTTACCAGTGAAATGGGTTTATTTGGGAGCAGCCAAGAGTTGCAGTTCAGGACACGCCACTATGGCAACCACATGCAAGTCCAGTAAAGCAAAGGAGAGGAAACTCTTTTATAGAGGAGAAGTAGAAGCTGGGAGATTCCACTAGAAACAAAAAGTCTGTTGGAGGAAACTGGGACTTTGAAGTATGGTGGCTTTTCATTGGCTGAGTTGCGACAGTCTCTCATTGGCTGAACTGTCTGTCACCAGGCAAGGAGAAAAATTTTCTCTCTCCTGCTGGCGGCAGTAAAGTGGTGCCTCTTCCTGCAGGAGATGTGAGTACGTCTCTTCCTGTTGACACCTGTACCTGTACACCTGAACCACCTGTAGAGTGGTTCCTGTGTGAGAGCTTCCCCTCCGGACCTCCCGACTCCATTTTAGCGAGGTTTCCTTTTATTAATTTTCACAAGATACTGATAGCTCAGCAAGTCTGAAGGCACAAATGCCTTTGACTCCCACAGAAAGGAGGCCAAAATCTCCATGGGTCCTGGCTGAGTTTGGTCCATGTCAATGTCCCCCTCAAACTTCAGAAGCAGCGGGACAAAATAGAAGTCCAACTTGAAAAGGAATTTCAGATCTTTGGGAAAAAGTATAAAGTCTATGAGCCCTTCCTTGTGAAGGCATCCAGTCTGTCTGGTGTGTGTATTAACGTAGTGGAGGGGCATGCAAAAAGATCAGAGACTGAGGAGATGTTAAAGAGGGAGGACCTGGGTTCTGAGGCATCTGATGATGCTGGTAAATGAAAAAGGAGAAAAAGAGTTAGAAAAAAATCCTAAAAACATTCCTGAATATTGATCAATTTAAAAAATATATTGGAAGGCACAAGACTTTGATCAAAAAACATGGCGACCCTCTTCTGATGGTCTTCAGACACGTGGAATGGGAATGATCACATCTTGGGCGGCTGATTGGTTGCATGTCTGAAATTCCCCTTGAACACAAATGTTAGACACTGAACTGTGTTCCTCCCCAGTTCATATTTTGTCATGGCTGCCTTAGTAAACCAATCCAGCAATGAAGATGTCAAAAGTAAGGTGTAGAGGCAGACATGTGATGAAGTGAAAACCAGTTACTTTGATCCCTTCTTCCATGAGATAATAAAATTTGTGGTTTGCAAGGGTGGTAAGTAGATGTGGGTGAATAAATAGGGTCAATTAGAGAAGTATTCACGGCACTGCTCCATGTAGGACAGTCCAAAACAGAGCTGGACCAGTCCTGAAAGCTATTCTTCCATTTATTTTGTTTTTCCAAAATTCTTCAGTGCCTGAAAGTGGAACTCATGAGAATGAAACTTCAC
Source organism: Vicugna pacos (assembly GCF_048564905.1). Taxonomy (NCBI): domain Eukaryota; kingdom Metazoa; phylum Chordata; class Mammalia; order Artiodactyla; family Camelidae; genus Vicugna; species Vicugna pacos. The sequence continues at coordinate 111,403,842 of NC_132988.1, read as the reverse complement.
CGAAGACTTTGCAGTTGCTGGAACTTAATTAACAGGCTTCTGAAGCACAGGGCTCAACTTCACACTTCACAGGAGACTCCTGGCACCAAGGAAAAGGGCAAACTCAAGCTCTGCCCTGGAGAACGGGGTTCAACTATTGTTGAGACTGAGAAGCTGCCTTTTTAAGACCTGGCCAGGGTCCTGAATATCCACATTAATAACCAGTGAGGCAGGTGGCAGAGCCTGAGCTACGCTAATTTCAACACAATTCTTCATTATTTATAATCTTATCTTTTTGTGTTTCCTTGGTAGAGTCTATCTCAAAATATATCCCAATAATAAGAAACGTGTATATATTAAATCACTTAGAATTTTAGGAATATATTTTGCCCCCAAAGATGTGTGTGTCTGTGTGTCTGTCTGTGTGTCTGTGTGTATATGTATGTGTGTGTGTATGTTTTCCCCCAAAGTTGTGTGTGTCTGTATGTGTATGTGTGTGTGTCTGTGTGTGTGTTTTTGTTTGTATGTGTGTGTGTCAATTTGTGTGTGTGTGACGGGGTGGGGGAAGCTATAATTAACACCATTATCAAGAATATGTATCAATGGCCCACAGGGGCCACATTTGACCCATCACTTGCTTTTGTACAACCCAAAAGCCACGAGGGGGGTTTATACTTTTAAATAGTTGGAAAAAAACAAAAGAAGAACAGTATTTCATGATGTGGAAATTACATGAAATTCAAAGTTCAGTTTCCATAAAGAAAGTTTGGTTGGAACCCTACCACGCTCATTCATTTGTGTGTCATCTTTGGCTGTTTCTGAGCTGCAGCAGCAGAGCTGAGTAGTTACCTCAATGCTTGTACCGTTCGCAAAGTTGAAAGTACTTACTATTGGGCGTGTTACAGAAAATGCTCACTGAACTGAGGAAGTCAGTAGCCCCCATCCCAGTTGCCACACTGGGAGAGTCATGTCAATCCAGTTGGGGCATGATGGCTCCACTGTCTTCTTCCTTCACTGATACACGATACAAACAAATAGTAGTACATTTTCTTCTAGCATCCTCAGCTCTGCTGTCACAGAGACAACCAGTTTCTCAGGTGGAAGGAAGAGAGGCTCTAAAAGAGAGCCCCCAGGCTTTTGTTGAGCTGTTTTCCTCTGAGAACTTGAAAATTAAGGAATCCCTTTTATTACTCAGGCCAGAATAAGTTGTTGACTGACTTAATGACTTACAAGTTGTTCTGACTTTCTTGAAAGCAGACACCATGACAGAAAATAAGTCCAGGTGTTTAACTTGAAAGATGATCTCAAGAGTTGCTGGTGAGGGAGTGGGAAGTGAGGCAGGAAGGCAGGAAGCCAATCTGGGGTTGTCGAGTGAGGCATCTGGAGTTTAATCTTGGAGGTGGTGTAGAACATACTTCAGAGTTTTTGCACCTGAGACAGGAGGAGGTTGAGATATTTTTCTACCCATTGGTTATGGTGACACTGGAGGGATGGGGGCAGGGCACAACCATTAAAAGAATGACATAACCATTAAGGACACGACAAAAACTGGTTAGAACCTACTAAGCCCAAGATGGTGGAAGATTAGAATTCCAGTAGAACTTGAACCTCATTATTCTTTCATTGTAATAAATTAGCATACTCATGATTTGCCTGCAGGATCCATGACACTTGGGAGACTGACCATAAAAGGCCAAAAACTGGATGGTTGCCAAATTCCTGGAAATCCCAGCCCTTTCCCTAAAGTAGTTGGACTAATCCTCCCATTGTTAATGCCTATGAAATTACCCAACTCATAAAAACTAACAGTCCCACACCCTGGGGCATCTACCTCTGGCCTTCTGAGATGGCTCCACTCTGTAGAATATGTGTCTCTCTAAATAAATCTACCTTTACTCAACTGTGACTCACTCTTGAATTGTTTCCTGTGCAAAGCTAAGGACCCCCTCTTGGCAGGGTGTACCCCAAGGACTCACCTGAGACCTGGAACACAACCATCCTCTCAGGCTCCCCATTTTTCTGTAACAATGGGTTGAGGGCTGCTCCCATGAGGACACCTGGCCTGCACTGTAGTGGCGGCCGAGTACAGACATAGAGATGGGATGGTGACGGCAGCTGTGCAGCAGCACTTGCCCTTTGTCCCCAAGCCTGTGCTTGTGGCATCTGCACAAATATTAACTCTCTGGCTTGAGGTCTGTGACAGAAGTTGCCAATAGTAAATAACATCAGTAAATTATTACAAAACAAAGTGCACACATGGACATAACAACAAAGCACATCAGGGAGCTACTGGAATTTTTCAAAGAATTTAGAATCTCTGGTTTTGAAAATGGCTGCAGCACTCCAAAGCAGTTACCCACAGGCTTAGAAATAAAACAAAATTTAAAATTTGCTACAATGGACAGAAAAGAAGTGGTATGTTCATGTGAAGTTTCAGATGAACCAGTATTAACAAGGAACCATTTTAAAATTAATTTTTTCTTGTTAAGAAACTGTGGAAGAATGAATAAAGAAGACTTTTGAATTATGTGCAAATCATGAAGCTACTTCTGGCTTGTTGTACAACCTCTACAAGTTACAGAAAATATCAGAGGAAATATCAAAATGCCATTATACAACTTTACACTTAAAACCAAACTCAGACTTACCAGAACTGACTTGTGAGAAAAGTTTAATCTTTTTAGAAAAATTACTCTGCAAATTATCAGTTCTACATGTACTAAAATTTACTCTATGAAATAATCTATCCTTATTTATTCCATTGCTGTCAAAGCCTATAAAATACATTTCAGCTCCAGTAACAGAGATATCAGCAGAAAATCCTTTTCAAAACTTAAAATTATTTGTGATCTTGAATTTGCAAAGAGTGAGTGACAAGCTTCAATCAAATTGATTGAAGTTTCTAAAAAAATGAACTTTGATGACCTGACACATGAATTTGCAGAAAGGTGAACCAGAAAAATCTTATGATCAATTAAGATATCACATTAATAAAGTATTATTATTTATTGTATTACATAAAATTGTATATTATATATTGTGTTATGTAAAACTATGACATCAAAGTACTATATTCTTGCAATTTGTAAGTTTATGTTATTATTCATAACCGTCATATTTCATAAGTAATAAAATATTTTTAAAGGAAAATAGTTTATATTTTAGTAAATTTAGCTGCAGTTTTCTCCCTATATTTTAGATATTTTGTACTCGGCTCCACAAATTATGTAGCCGGCCCTTCCTCCAGAACCATTTCTTTGGGGTCATATGGATGAATGTCAAAGAAGATCCAGGACCTCTCTGCAGCTCCATCTTAAAAATATTCCGCTTTGGCGTAATTATTTTGAATTAAAGTTACTTGAGAAACAGCCAGTACAAGAAGGACACTCTGACGGTCCTCTGTCGCCCTGGAAGCAGGAGTTTAATCACCCATGTGAAACGTACCCTCTCTGTTCCAGGAAATTTGGGACAAGGAGGCTGTATAAACAAATCCTGCTACTTCTTCACTAGTTTACTGCCCTAAGCCCAAACCCCTTTGTCTTGTTAGTTCTTCACAAATTTACTGCCTCTGTCTATTTTATTTTATTTGAGTTTGTTTGTTTGTTCAATGGAGGTGCTGGGGATTGAACCGAGCACCTGATGCGTACTAAGCATATGCTCTACCACTGAGCTCTACACCCACCTTTTTATGTGCATTTTATTTTATTTACTGCCTCTATCTAAAAGGTATAAAAGCTTTCTTCTTCGATCACTTCTTTGAGTTTCATAATTTTATGCGGCTCCTATATGTATGAAATTAAATTTGCTTTTCTCCTGTTAATCTAGGTTATGTCAATTGAATTATTAGACCGGTCAACAAAACTTACAGGGGTAACTGGCAAATTTTCCACCCCTCCAATGCCCTCTTGTTCTTGGAGACATTAAAAATCAAAAGTCTTCTGAGTTACAAAATTAATGGATCAGAGCCATGTTCCCAAGTGTGTCCTAAAAATCCAGTGAAGTCTTCCAAGGGCCATACTTCTTTCACAGCAGTAGGAGGTACAAGGTACAAGATGTGATAACATGTTCTTTATTTTGGAGGGGATGTCTTGGCATGCCCCAGACCCCTGGCTCACTCTAACTTTACTCTTGAACCTCTGTAGGGTTGGTTTATCTCTCACATTCTAGCCTGCATGTGTTTTACCGGGGCATCTAGGAAACTTGCTACTTCACGACTACTAGTTTTAACTAACATGATATCAATACAAGGGGCCAGACTGATGTTATGCAGAATGTTTAGACAATCAAGGTCTTTCAATGAACTATTCCAACAGTGTCACTAGGACTGGCTCTAGGTGTCCTTGCCAGATGGTTAGATTTTGAGTTACGGGAGATCGCTCCTTATCAATACACTCTTTCTTATCTAGCTTTGGATGTTCCATACCACCATCTCCAGTCCAGCACCATTCTCAGACATGCTCTTTCAGTTCCAGGCATATAAATTAGGCAGATACTATAATTATTTTAGTTAAAAATCCCATTTCTAAACAAGTCAGAGCCTTTCTGCATGTACATGGTGCTGATGTGTGAACCTAGTTATAGAGCAACGAAGGGAGGCAGGTCCTGAAGAGGGCAAGTGTCGCCTTGCAACTTGAAGATTGAGCAGGTCTTCAGGCAAAGGGAGTTGCTGTTCTCCATTGGGGTGAAAGCCAGCCCTGCGAACTCTGGGGGTTCAAGGTTTTTCAATCACATGTAGAAAGAGATCCCCATCCTAAGCCTCAGGGTCCCAGTTCTTCCCTAGAAGGGAAGGAGACCTACCACGGCTGTGAATTCAGACCTCCTGTCACTCTGCTCGCTCACAGTGAAGATGCTCACTTGAATGATGTTCAGCACAGTCTGCCCTTTGGCTACAGGAGATGAGGGTCTCCTTAAATGCACCATAGAGGTCTTCCAGCCTCACATCATGCCCAAGTTGATAGCTGGCTGACCTGATTCTGTCATTTTCTTCCTTTAGCACATCGGTGGTGCAGAAAGCAACTCGACAAGGGGGCATCCTGTACTACGTATAGGAGTATCAAACTGTCAGATTGTACACTTTAAATATTTTCAATTTGTCAGTTTTATACCTCACCATAGCTGAAAACAAAATCACAAGACTATCTTACCAATGGAGAAAGTACTGACTTAAACCTGCACAACACTTCTTGCCCTTACTTACCATGTTTTTCCTGGTAACTTCCCATAATTTTCTCCCCCACTCCCCTTTACCTATTAAGATGGAATTTAATCCTGAATTCTAAGCCACTTCAGGGAGTTACTTATTTTCTTCTAGGCATCTCCCATATATACATGAGGGATCTATATGTTAATAAATCTGTTATTCTCTGTCTTTTATTACAGGACCTCCACCAAGAAATTGAAGGGGTAGAAGGGAAATTATTTTTCCTCCTCTGCATCTGCCTTTAGCAAAATCCCTAAAGTCATTTTAGCCAGAATCCCTGCTTATTCTTGATGTCTCCTGTTGGTAATTTTCTACCCCCTCCACCCTGTGCCTTGGCTGTAAGTCCCCACTTGTCCATGTTCCTACAGACTGGAGCCAACTCTCTACCAAGGTCTCTCTTCCCCTATTATAATAGTTCCTTAAAAAATATTGCCATCACTGTTTTAAATTCTGTCTGGTTTTGGTTTTCCTTTGACACCAGTAACATCTGGAAGTACTCTCTTTCCTTCTCTCCAAGATCCACTGATCATCAGTTCTCCTAAATGCACTCATTCAACTCTTTTTATTTCCATCTGGGATGCTTCCTCTCACTCATTCAGGAAGCATCTTCTATTTAGAAAAAAGAAGCAACCTTCAGAAGAAAGGTCGCACTGGTCGGGGAAGGGAGGGTGCTGAGCAAACCACATCACCCACAGACCTGGCACTCACCGTCCCATTCGGCATGTTGCACGTCTGCCCTGGCTTCTCTTTTCTTAGCACAACACAGAAAACCCAGGATTTCTCATTTTTCACGTATCATACTAGTTCCTGTCTTATAGCAACTCGTGGCGATGGGAGAGGGTGGTTTGTGTAAGATCAGAGTGTGAATTGCTGCCAAATATGCTAAAAAAGCTTTAGTTTTGCCCCTAGGACGATGGGAACTACTGGAGGTTGAAACACTTCTCCCAGGGGGATGGCTGCTGTATGCGCCTGTCCTTAACTCATTCCACAAGTACTACTGTGTGTCTGTAGGTTCCAAGCCCTGTTGTAAGTCTGCAGTGAGCAGACACACATGCACGCCTTCTCGTAGTGCACCTTCTAGTAGGTGGGGGAGACAAACAACAAGTAGTCTGTATGAAGAAGTAAATTGTATTTGAGAAGGTGATCCATGCTATGAAGAAGAATAGGGCAGGGAAGGGTGACAGAAAGTGCTGGGCCGGGGGCTATGGTGTTACATAGGAAGGGCTGGAAAAATCTCCCTCAGCAGATGATAGCTGAAGAAAGATTTGAAGAAGTGAAGGGATTAAGCCAAGCTGATCTCTGCGGAAAGAACCTTTCAGATAGAAGGAACAGCAGGAGCAAAGGTCCTGTGGTGGCCTCATGTTTGAACTATTCAAGGCAACGCAAGAAGGCCAGGACGGCAGGATCAGTGTGAGGGAGGGGAAGAGGCCAGGTCAGGTTGGGTCTTACAGGCCATTTTGCAGACTTTTTTCTGAATGTGATGGAAAGCCACCAGAGGCCTATTGGGAAGAGCCTTCTAGCCACAGTTTACCGATGACTCCAAAGACTGGTTGAGGATGTAAATTAAATATAAATCACTAAGAAGGTGAAGTGCTATCCTGGTCGAGCTTCATCTGGGAATGGGTGACTCTCCACCTCTATGTCTGTGAAATAATGTCATATCTAAGATACACAACACTGTATTCCTCTAAAATGTCACATTACATGTGTTCAAACTTTTGTCAAAGCTGTGTTTGTCCCTGGGGGTCAAATAGATCTGGGTTGATGGCACAGGGTTTTGGAAGTCCCTTGTGGAAGGGGTTATTAGATAACAGAGGAATTCTGGAAAGTGAGAAGACTTAGAAGGTCATCATTACATCTGTAGTGGAGATCGGTTGTGTCTGAGTGTGTGCACTTGTATGTGTGCAGACACCAACCATCCTGGTGGGTCCCTGACAGTGCCAAGTGGTGTCCTTTGTCCCAGTGCCACTATTTATTTAGTTATCTATCTATCTATCTATCTATCTATCTATCTATCTATCTATCTATCTATTTATTTATTTATTTATTTATTTATTTATTTATTTATATTGAAGTACAGTCAGTTACAAGGTGTCAATTTCTGGTGTGCAGCACAATGTCCCAGTCATGCATATACATACGTATATTTGTTTTCATATTCTTTTTTATTAAAGGTTATTACAAGATATGAATATAGTTTCCTGTGCTACACAGAAGAAATTTTTTTTTCAAGTCTATTTTCATATGTAGTGGCTAACATTTGCAAATCTCAAACTCCCAAATTTATCCCTTCCCACCCTCTTTCCCCCGGTAACCAAAAGCTTGTTTACTATGTCTGCAAGTCTGTTTCTGTTTTGTAGATGAGTTCATTGGTGTCTTCTTTTTTGCTTTCTTCTTTTGATTCCACATATGAGTGATATCCTATGCTATTCTTTCCCTTTCTGATTTACTTCACTTAGAATGACTATCCCTAGGTCCATCCATGTTGGCGCAAATGGCGTTATTTTATTCTTTTTTTATGGCTGAGTTGTGTCATTATTTAATAGCATCCCTCTCTGTTAGGGAGAGCCTCGGGGAGAGAAGACAGTGTGACACACAGCACCACGAACTGGTGGCGGGGGTGAGGGGTGTCCAGCTACCAAAGAGCGACCCAGCCACGGCCCAGCTGTAGGTTCCTAGCGGAAGTGGTCACTGCAGGCAATGAAGGGACAAACCCACACTGCCTTTCAGACAGTCTACATCAGTCAGGGTCCTAGGAGGACCTGGATAACACATTCAAGTTTGGGTAATTTGAGGAGGGTTTAGTAAAGGACCATTGACCAAGGTATCGATAGTGTGCAGAAACACCAAGGCCTGAAGGGACCAGCGGATGAAGTGGCTACCAGAACCTGGAAGGAAAGAGTCCCATGGAGAGGTCACCTTGAAAGGAGCAGTGACCTTCTGTCAGTGAACTCGGTAGGTGTGAGACAACCCTGCAAGGAGGGAGCCAGCTGGGGAAATGGCTGTGCTCTCAATGACGGTGTGCCCCTCAATTCACCTGTTGAAATCCTAACCCCCAAAGATGGTGGGATTAGGAGGCGGGGCTGCTGGGAGGGGCTGATGCCACGGGGGTGAAGTCTGATGAATGGGATGGGTGCCTTGTGAAAGAGACCCCACAGAGACCTCTCAGCTCTTCTGCCATGTCAGGACGGTGCCACGAGAAGGCGCAGTCTGTGAATCAGAAAGAGATCCCTCACCTAAACATGGCCCTGCTCATGCCCTGATCTTGGATTTCATCATGGATCTTGGATCCCAGCCTCCAGAACTGTGAGAAAGACATTCCCTCTGTTTAGAAGCTACCCGGTTTTTGTATTTTGTTATAGTGGCCCGAATGGACTAAGACAGGAAATAAATAACTCACTCTCCTTCCTCCCTCTGGAAGAGCCTGCTGGGGCCGGATGGGGGCAGAGAGCCAAATGGAGGTGGGTGGAGGATCTGGAGGGCCAAATGGGGGTGTCCAGCCCTCAAGCTCTTCAGTACACGTCACCAGTGAGGACTGAGCAGGAAGGGAAAATCCTGACAGAAGCCGTGGGCTGTGGGCAGCCTCTGTGACCAGAAATTAAATACCTGCCATGAGGACCCACAGAGATGGTGACGTGGAGACCCTTTGAAACAGGCTGACATTCTGCAAAGCAAGTGAAGACTTCAGAAGACAGTGAAATAGAGGTTACTGGGGTTACGGTGACCCCATTGTGAACTTTGGCATCACGGGACTCAGGGAAATGGGTGTGCAAAACTTGGAAAGATTTCTGAATTTCCAAATAGTCTTCTTTTAGTCATGCACTTACCTACCAGGGCTCCTCTCTAAGAGCACTTCCTGTCTGCCGGTTCTGCTCTCAGGGTCCCCAGGGTGGCGCAGATAGGTCAATGCTGAGAGGAAGGATGTTGTCATCCGCTCTGTGTTGTTGTGAATCATGAAAAAATGACAAGGATGCAGCTGCATACACACTTGATTATGTTGATTTCAACTGGAGGGTGATTGGATAAGCAAGCCTGATAAGATGAGAAATAAGAGCTGCCCTGATGGTCCATCTTATAACATAAGTAGCTATTTCTGTTTTAGATCATATTTGGTGATTCTTATATTATTCCTGAAAAGGCAATACACACACATGGTTCAAAAAGAAAAACAAAAAAATAAAATAAAAATAAAAACAACCTAAAGAGCCTCACTCCCATCTTTGTTACCTCTTCTGTCCCCACCTTTCACTTGGATAACTATTTTCATTCTTTGTGAAAATGCAAGCACATGTGAATAAATATTATTACTTCCTATTTTTCTTTTTCTTTTTTTTTTCTGTTTTTTGGTGGGGAAAGCAATTAGGTTTATTTATTTACTTGTTAACGGAGGTACTAGGCATTGAACCCAGGACCTCATGCATGCTAAGCATGCACTCAACCACTGAGCTATACCCTCCCCTTCACTTCCTACTTTTTCTTACACAAAAGGGAGTGTTCAACACACAATACTTTGCATCTTGCTTTTTTTAATGCTTACTAATATATCCTAGAGATTACTTTGTATCAACACATAGAGTGATTTCTCACTATTTTTTACGGCAACATAATATTCCATGGGAGAGATGTTCATAATTTATTTAACCCATTCCCTGTTAGGAGCATCATTTGGTTTGTTTGTATTCATTTTCCCTTATTGACAACGTTCCAGTGAGTAATCTAATATTCTCATCACTTCTTATGTTGGCAGGGATATTTGTAAGATAAGTTCCTAGAAATGTGGTCAAGGAATAAACGCATTTGTAACATTGATGTATTGATATACTAATTCTTCACTGGCTCTCTGTAATCTAAGCATTGAAATGAACAACCACTATTATTATTTCCAAGTGAAAATCTCTGAGGAGGAAAATAAATGCTGGGTCCAGATAGAACCTTCAGTCAGTGTAGAGTGCAGCTTCCTGCTTTTGATGAACATTTCTGAGTGTTTATTCGTGTCTGAGTGCCAGCTCCATGTATACCCTGAGAATCCAGCTTGAAAAAAAATCTAACCATTTGGTTATTACTGTGGATAAACACTCTACCCCACCTCCAAAGAAACGAATTTCTTAATTATTTAAGAGACTCCAGGTTTTAATTCCAGCAGTCTGAAAGCTTCAGGGAACAAAGTTAAGACAATCTAAGAGCTGGAAATTCCTCCAACAGGGCAAATACTGTTAGATTGATGGATGCACTAGGGTTTCAAAGACAGTCTGAAAAAATCCTCTCATTCCTTGCAACAGAGGTTTAAGCTTCAAAATTACATGGTAAAAAAGACCTTTATTTTGCAAGTAACCACGGACTTCGGGGGAAAAAAAGTAAAAATCAAACAAAACACACCATTAACAACAACAAACAGGTGTGAAAAAAACAAAACAAAAAAACCACCACGTTCCAGTGTTTTTGCTAATACACAGCAAGGTGGGCTTGTAACCAAGCAGGACCCTATGGGGCCTTCCCGGGACCGACCCCTCCATGTCCTCCACCTGCCTCTTGTCTGTAGAAAAACTCTAGCCTCCTAGGCCTTGCCTAAGTTCTAAAGAGTAAATTTATTCAAAGAAGTGAGAAAATGCAGAAAGAAAGGACAAGAAAGTCAAGCAAGACAAAATAAAAACAATTTAGTCATTAAACAAAGTCAAGGACCTTCAGTCCCTCCTCGTGGGCTATCAATAATGTTCCGAGCCATGTCCTTTGAACTGTTTTGCAGAGGCTGAAACCCCCACCAGATGGAAGAAGATGACTTATGCTGCCCCCAGGTCAGTTGGAACCAGAAGTTTGATGATACTGACTCCCAATTACATCATCACCAACCAATCAGAAGAATGTCCACAAGCTTATCACGAGCCCCACAGCCCTCTCCCTCACCCTGTCTCTAAAAACTTTTCCCTGAAAGCCAGCGGGGAGTTCAGATCTTTTGAACATGAGCCTCGCGGACTATTTGTTTGGTGCCCTGAGCCAATGCTCCTCTTTCCTTCACCACAACCCGACGTCAATCCATCTGGCTTTACTGTGCGAAAGAGAGTGAGCCCAAGTTTGGCTCAGTAGCAGGCTGGGGAAAGCTTTTCTCATTACAGAAAAACACAAGAAAGCCTAGCCTTTTAATGAGTTGTGAAAAATAGACTGTCCAGTAAAGCTTAACTATTAAAGACCCTCAGGGGGAGAAAGGGTGTAGTCCCACAAAATACCCCGCTAACTGAGAACTTTCTTATCAGTCTCCAATACTTTGGTTTTAGCCATTTTTGTTTGTGGCTAAAGGTTTGCTCCACAAGGCAGGGCTGGGGCTGGGGTGCATCTGAAAAACTGTATTGAATTTGTATTTTGCAGTACAAGCCAAACCCAGGAAGTGACACTCAACCATTTTCTGGGGCTGAGAGTAGACATGGTGAGAAGGTGTTGGAATAGGTTAAGAAAGACTGAGAAACTACCTGGTCTTGCAAAGATGATGCCCTGAATTGAATATGAATCTTTTCTGGGTGAGCCAGGCTGTCATCATGAACCTGGGTTATTGTAGAATCCTACAGGTGTGTCGGGCTGTTACTCCTGCTGGTGGCCTTGGAGGATGAGGTTTGGAGTGATTTTCAGTTTTTCTGTGTGCTGTATGGCTGTGCAGTGCCAGCCAGCTCTCTTTCCATGATGCTCAGTCTTCAGTGTGTCTTTCTGGGCCCAAGGTCAAACATCAGTTCCACAGCATCTCTGTCTTGTGACCTTGGCTGACAAGATGGTGCTTCTCCTGTCTATAAGAGGACAAAGCACACAAGTCCAGGACTGTTGTAAACAGCGTTTCTCTTGTTAAGGAAAACAACTCTGCAATCCCACCCTCTCTTCACCACCCCTTCCTGTTAATGTTACAGAGAATCATTTTCTTTTACAGGGAATTCTTTAGTAAATGTTTTCTTTCTTTTTTCTTTTTTTATTGGAGTATAGTCAATTTATAATTCGTGTCAATTTTTGGTATACAGTGTACTGTTTTAGTCATGTATATACAAAAATATATTCCTTTTCATATTCTTTTCCATTATAGTTCACTACAAGGTATTGAATAAAGTTCCCTTTGCTATACAGTAGAAACTTGTTCTTTATTTTACATATAGTAGTTAGTAGCTGCAAATCTTAAACTCCTAATTTATCCCTTCCTACCCCTCTCCCCTCTGGTAACCATAAGTTTGTTTTCTATGTTTGTGTGTCTGTTTCTGTTTTGTAAATAAGTTCATTGTGTCCTTTATTTTAGATTCCACATGTAAGTGATATCATATGGCATTTGTCTTTCTGTATGACTTACTTTGCTTAGAATGATGATCTCCAGGTATATCCATGTTACTGCAGATGGCATTATTTTATTCTTTTCTATGGCTGAGTAGTATTCCATTGTATAAATATACCACAACTTCTCTATCCAGTCATCTGTCGATGGACATTTAGGCTGTGTCCATGTCTTGGCCATTGTAAATAGTGCCGCTATGAACATTAGGATGCAGGTGTCTTTTCCTCCAGATATATGCCCTGGAGTGGGGTTGCTGGATCATAGGGTAAGTCTATTTTCAGTTTTTTAAGGCATCTCCATATTGCTTTCTATAATGGCTGCACTAAACTACATTCCCACTAGAGAATAAATATTTAATTTTTAAAAATCCAATAACACCATCACTTTGATTAACAGTGTTTAATATCAGTTAATGGTTTTAATATGTATAAAGTATTTGGTGTCAATACCTATATAGTCCCAAATTGAAACAGAAGAAACTGTTTCTCACCTGAGCTATGTGTTGTTCATCAGGACCGGCATGCTGGTGCGGCCTTCCCTGTGGGTGCCTACAGCATTTGCAGCTCAATGTCTTTGGTACAGCACTGTGCACAAGAGTCAATGCATAGAACTGGGTGGGTCTTCAGTTAAGTTACTTGATCTCTGCCACAATCAGGGTTCTTAGTTATGTACAACAGAATCAGCTCCCGGTAATATATTACAGGATGGTAAGTTCCAGAATCTCTAGGAGATTGGAAGAATAAATATTGTTAAAATGGCCATGCTACCCAAAGCCATCTACAGATTTAATTCAATCTCTATCAAATTACCCAGGACATTTTTCACAGAACTAGAGCAAATAATCTTAAAATTGATACGGAATCACAAAAGATCCAGAATTGCCAAAGCAATACTGAAGAAAAAGAACAAAGCTGCAGGAATAACCCTCCTAGACTTCAGACAATACTACAGAGCTACAGAATCTCTAGGCAGATGGAATTAGGAAAGAGCCAGAAATAATATCCAAATTATATCACTGATCCAGTTGAGAGCCTAGCACCCAGACCTCGGGGCAAAGGAACTGAACTATGGATGTGCAGCCCACAATGTGACCAACCGACTCTTCCTCTGAAAATTGGATGCCTACCACACTCAGTTTCCAAATCTATAAAATGGGTATAACAATCACATTTACCTCATGGAGCTATTTTTAGGATTTAATAATGTGACATATATAAAGAGGCTATTATGGAACCAAATTTGGGTAGGCTCACCCACTGTGCAGCAAAAACAATCTACTGACACCAGGTTATGGCAAAGGAAAGAACAGCATTTACTGCAGATGCTAAGAGAGGGGAATGGCCAACACATGCTCAAAAGACCCAAACTCCCCATGGCTTTCAGGGAAAGATTTTTAAAGGCAACATTGGGAGTGATGGTTGTAGCTTGTAGACTTTCTTCTGGTTGGTTGGTGACAAGGTAATAAGATAATATTTCTGGAATCTTAATCATCAAACCTTCTGGTTCCAACCAGTCCGGTGTCCACAGGCTGGTGTAGTTATCTTCCTCCACCTGGGTAGGGGTCAGGGGTCTTAATTTCTGCAGAACAACTCAAAGATGTGTGTCAGATTGTTGTGCACCTCCCTTGGGAAGGACCCAGGGCTCTGTTTATCACTGGACTCTTGTTTCTTGGCTGCTTTTCCTTTGATTCTGCATTTTCTCACTTTCCTCATTAGTTAACGGCTTGAATCTGTTCTTTGGAACTCAGGGAAGACCTAGGACACTAAAGTCTTTTTCTACAAATAAGACACAGGAAACATGGAGGGGCTTTTGTATCCAGGAGGGCCCCACGGGATCCGGCTTGGTTTCAAGCCCAGTACAGTGTTTGGCACATACTAAGTGCGCAGTTAATGTTTCCTCTTCATTTCCTCCTCTTCCTCCTTTTTTCCTTCCTTTTTTTCTCTGCCCCTGCCCTCTTCCTTCCTTCTTCCTTCCTCCTCCTTCTAAGAGTGATAAGAAACAGCATGTAAACAATTCTGCTCATGGAAATCATTTTCCATGTTTCAGGGCCAGGAGGAGTTAACAGGGTACAAGAGCCCAAAAGCCACCGTTGTGTTGGATAGTACCACAAACTGAAAATGCTTAACACACCTCTTTCTCCATTTCTCGCTCTTTTTAGTGTTTCTCTAGTGATATCAAATATGAAATGAGCTGGCTTCATGTCAAGTCCAGGAGAAACAGGATGAAAATGCACTAGAGAATGTAAACTCCAGGCGGGCAAGGTTTGTATTAAAAAAAAAAACTTTATTGAGATATAATGCATATACCATAACATTAATCCTTTTAAAGTATACAGTTCAATGCATATTCACAGTTTTGCAACAACCAACCACACAATCTAAGTTTAGGACGTTTTTATCAGTCAAAAAAGAAACTCTGTATTCATCGGCAGTCACTCCCTATCCCACCGCCAACCAGCCCTAGGCAACCACTTTCTGTCTCTACAGAGTTGTTTATCTTGGACATTTCATATAAATGGAATATACAATATATGGTCTTTAGTGACTGGCATTTTGAGCCTAGCATAACGTTTTCAGGATTCAACAATGTCTTAGTGTGTGTTAATAATGTCATTCCTTTTTAAGGCTGCAATATTCCATTGCATGGTATACTACATTTTGTTCATAGATTCATTGATTGATGGATATTTGGATTGTTTCTACTTTTTGGCTATTGTGGTAATGTTACTATGAACATTAACAGGGCAGGGATTTTCATCTGGTTTGTTCATTGCTGATACAGTGCTGGCATACGGTAAACCCAATATAAGTATTAATTGAGCAAATTGAAAAAATGAAATAATAGTTGTCTGGTGAAGACATAATTTTTCCTTACATAGTAAGCATGAGTAAACTATTTTTGTTTGAATAGTAAATATGGTATCCAGTTTCCTCCTTCCTTCCTCCTGTCCTTCCTTCCTTCCTTCCTTCTTTCCTCTCTCCTCTCTCTCTATCTCTCTCTCTTTCTATCTCTCTCTCTCTTTCTTCCTTACTAGAAAATAAAAGACCCCTGTCTTACATTACTCACAAAATTAACTCAAAATAGATTAAAGGCTTAAATGTAAGATCTGAAGCCATGAAGCTCCTAGAAGAAAACACAGAAAAAAGACTCCTTGACATGGGTCTCGGCAATGATTTGTTTGGATGTAACACCTAACGCATAAACAATAAAATGAAAAACAAGCAAATGTGACTACATCAAACGAGAAAGCTTCTGCACAGCAAGAGACTCAACAAAGTAAAAAAGGAAAAAATCCATGGAATGGGAAAAATATTTGCAGATGACGTATCTGATAAGGGGTTAATATCCAGAATGTATAAATAACTCATGCAACTCAACAGCAAAAAAGTCAAATGACCCGATTTACGTTGATTTGACTTCCATGTGGAATCTAAAAACAAAAAGAAACTCATGGATTAGGTCTATAGTTACGAGAGGCAGGGTCTGGGGAGAGGGGAAATTGGAGAAAGAGGGTCAAAAGGTACAAACGTCCAGTTACAGGGTAAATAAGTACAAATGACCTTCAAATGGCACGGTCTGAGCTGTGAGGGGCCACTCACACGCAGGTTTTTTCAATAAATATAGGACCTGTATTTTCATTGTACAGATCTTTGAATTAATAAAGTGTGGGGAAAAGTCTGTTTTCAATTAGGGATCACAATATGTAGAAGAAAAAGAACCAGTGTTTGAGTCCTGATTCTATCGAGACTGTTCCAGCTTCCTGCCCTTGGGGGAGTCATTTATCAATTCATTTGTTTTACTGCGGAAAAAGCAGTACGTGGATTTTTGACTACACGGCAGTTGATTTCTAACCTCCACATTGTTCAAGTGTCACCTATGCTAGGGACGTAATGCACAGCATGGTGACAACGGTGACAATAGTTAGTACTGCTCTACGATACATATGAAAGCTGTCAAGAGAGTAAATCCTAAGAGTTCTCATCACAAGGAAAACTTTTTTTCCCTATTTTTACTTTCTCTTTTTATTGTACATATACGAGATGATGGATGCCAACTAAACTTGCTGTGGCGATCATTTCACGAGATATGGAAGTCAAACCAATATGCTGTACACCCTAAACTTATGCAGTGGTGCGTAACAATTACAGCTCAGTAAAACTGGGAAGAAAGACAAACACACTGAAAGCAATGGGATTTTGAAGTTCCACTCTGACTTGTATCATTCTGAGAAAGGGCCTTTTTTTGGTGCCCAGTGTGTCACCCTATGATTCTAAAAGGAAAAACAATGAACTGAATGTGCAATTTAAACGAGATAATACTGCATATGGTAATAGATGCGTGGGATAGTGTAGGCACACATTAAAGTGCCAAAAAACAGATAGTTTCTTTACTCTTCCTTTTTTGGCTGTCTGTGGGTTGGAAGCTGGAAAATCAAGCTTTAGGGCTGTATATAAAAATGAGAAGATGATGTAAGAATGAGGATCCAGTGAAATTCTCATTTGAGTTTACTCATCATTCACTCACTCCTGCCGCTACATTTCTGTCCACGAGCTCGTATCACGGTGTGTATAATGATCACTTATTCTTAGTCAATAAGAATTCTTTCTCCAGGGTCAACTGTAGATCTTACAGGGCAGACACCTTGGCTGGAAGGCCTTTATGTTCCTAGAATCCAGTCCACAGCCGGGTACACAGAGCAGGTTCAATGCATGGTTTTGAAGTTTGTATGTGAAGGAACAAGTGAACTCCTGTGACATTACTTAGGTGTTTATAGGCCATTTTCTTTTTTGTGCTTAGCTTTCAGACTTCATTATAAACTACACATTTATATATGTGTGTGTGTGTGCATGTGTGTACAACTATATATTTTGCATGTATCATATGTATATATATATGTTTGTCCATGTGTTTTTAGCAGTAGACTTAAAACAAGCAGCGATACATGTCATGAGTAGCTTGGTGGCCAGGAAAAGAGTAATAATATACATTATGACAGTGATAATCACCTGCCAGGTGAAGTGGAAAAAGCAGTCTATTCCTGAGGAAAGCCAGCTGCACAGATCATTTAAAGGGTCAGTTTCTCTTACATCTTGTAACCATCCTGCCCTTTGGGAAATTTTTTCTTGGTGCATCACAGCCTCTCCAGAGGTACTGGCATAAGGACCACAAGTAGTATGAACAACAGCACAGCCGCTCCTTGTTTAGCCGGCACAAAGCCCGAGGCGACCTGTGACTCAGGACCGCCTGGGCTAAGGGACTGAGGGATGCCTGCTGGCTGCGGTGCTTTTTGCAGTCTCCTCGGCTGTTTGATCAACGCAGCTGGTACATCTCTAATCATACTTCTGTTTATGTCTACTCCTGCACAAGGAGCCAAGACTCCCCAAAGACTTTGCCACCCGGTATCTTGTTATCCTGCTGACATGGATCTCTTGACTCTGTCGTGAAGAGAAAAAGGAGGTTCATCTGTTTCCTTGCGTATAGAAAATGGGTAATGTAACGTCCCAGTAAATATAAACCAATTTCCCAGTTTATGTGCCCATCCTTGGGCAAATGGGGCAATTTCAACATCACACATGAAGACAAAACCTGGGGGAGTGTAAGTGATCCCTCCCGGAAGGACTTCATGGCTGGTCTCCTGAACTGGAAGTTTTGTGAACACATTAAACCATAGGTAATTTCTCTTGCAGGCTTTCCAAAAGTCATCTGTATGGCATTTAACATATGGGATTGCTGGCATAATTTTCTTGCATTTTTCTTTAAGATAATTTTCAATAAAGTAAGGGACAGAGTGAGGGAGCCCTCGGGTGTATTGTGCTTGGTCCCTAAGGATGGAGGATGGTATCAGACAAGGTATGGACACATTAGTATGTTGAAGAATTTGAACCTGAAACATCAGGCCAGAGGTCAGTTGGTCTAGGTGAGTGGTGACCTTAGGAACATCTGAAAAGTTGGTGGCAGGTGTTATGAGAAGCTTATACCAGTCTTGTTTCGACTGAGGAATTTCACGGCAGATCCAACAGCTGGTTAGATTGCCCCAGTAGCTATGCATTGTGACCACCTTACTGAAGAATTTTCTTTCCATCCTAAACATTGGGGCAAAAGCAGAATTAGAAGTAAAACAATAGCTTTCAATTGTGATTGGGAAATAAACACTTGGCCAACAGTTCAACTGAACCTGGAGGGTGAGTCACAGGGGCCTGGTCCAGTTCTTGGGTCACACCTGTCTGTGGCTGCTTCTCATCTTGGTGTGGGTGTTGTTTCTCCTGGAAGTGTTGTTTTAAGGTGACTTTGAGGTCAGCAGTCTTCTCTATAGGCCAGTCCAACGCAGAGGCCCCTTCGAAGTGGGAAATACACATCCAAGAGTTAATTCCCTTCGGTTCTGCCGGGCATGAGCTAGATAAGCGTACCTGATCAGGGGCCTTCCGTCTAGGCTGGAGAGAGGGTCCCTTAAACAATGTCCTTTCCAGTAGCACAGCCTCCTGGCTGCAGGTCATGGGCTGCCTGACCTTCATCCAAAGACAGATGACTGTGGTAAGCTTCAGGAATCAGCTTGGAATATCCTTTCAGTAATTCAATTAAGCTTTACACTAATGTAACAAAGCAACAAGTCGTCACCTAGGAAGTGGGTTTTAGGCAGTAGATATCAAACCTCAGAGACAATTAGCAACACCAGACTTTAATACCCACAAAGGTATATTGCTGAACTATTTTTTTCTCTGGAAAATTATACTTCTTTCTACCTAATACAGCCAAATTAAGACTAATTTGTTAGCAAAATAAGTCTGGTTTCAGTAAACTTGGCCTGATTATTTGCTTAAGTGTGATTGATCCTGTAGGCTCTTTTAAATTTGACTTTGCTGGAACTTTTCACAAGGAATCTCAAATTCAATTTTTAATAGGCTTCGCAAGGCCAGGAAACCACACTAAGGACTCATCGGATTCTGCCCGCAATACTTACAGATTTGGGTGGATTCCTCTCTTGAGTTTCAAGATATCTTGAGGTTCCTGCATTTGCCAGGAAGTGGCTTTTCTTATTCACTTGGTAAGGCTTCTGGGAACCTTGTAAACAAGATACCAGGTTGTTTTTTCAAGGAGCTTTGTGGCTCCATAAAGTCTACCATATCTCTTTAAAGCTATCTGGCAATACTTGCTTTTATGTTCAAAGCCATGGTAATATGACCGATATTTCCAATTGTTCCTTGTTATAAGCAGAACAGATTCTTACTGAACTCGTGCAAATAACTATATTGCCATGAAAATCACTCATTAAGAGTTTCCAAATTCTTGAGGGCTGAGGTAGAGAGAAAGATAGCTTTTTTAATTCTGCTTACAAAGGTATAATTTGCCAAATCACTGTAAGTCATAATTAACTCAAGAGGAATTAAGTAGAATAAAGATTAAAAGCCAGTAATGTTTGGACAGTTATAAAAATTATAATCATATTTACCAGTTCATTCAATCTCATGTGATTAACCCTTGTTCTGCTTGAATCCAGTCCCTCTATCAGTTCTGCTGCCCTTGCCTGATGATTGGGGGTGACAGTGGCGGTGGTAATTTCAAGACGTTTGCAAGGTTTTTGTTAAGCCTCATATGATTTGCCCGGTGAAGAGGATGCCTTGATCGCCGGAGATGGTAGAAGGTGTATCCCAAATGGAAAGTACATTTGCTAACAGTCCCTTTGTCAGTGTTGGGGCATCGTCCTTGCAGCAAAGGAGGGCTTTAACCCACCAAATAAAAAATGGGGTTTGCCAGGGAGCCAGGAAGAGCCCAGGAACCATCTCGGGTTTCCCAAAGCCTGGACTGTTTATTTTACAGCTTTTGTTTATCCACATTCATTTCTCTGATTTAGGAACAGAGTGTTGCCATGTTACAAGGACATTAGCATGGCAAAGGTCTGACAATGATGGGCTAATTTTTTGTAGAAACAGAATGAACTTTGTCTACATGTGCCAAAATCTTTACAGAGTTTGTCGTTGCCTTTGCATGAATGTCAGCTAGGGCATTTCCCTAATACTCAGTTCAGGTTCAGTTCCTTTACTGGGAGCTTCAATTTTGATGACAGATAACGTTATGTCAGGACATACAAGACTTTAAGGAATTTCACATAATTTCCAGAACAGTTATAGACTACATACTTATACAGACATAACACAAAGAAGGCTTAATCTTACCTTTTATTTGACAGTGCTTCCTATGTAATTTAACATGTCAAATAAGCATAATTAGTTTAATATCTCTCTTTGAGATGCGTCAAAACAAAATCACTTTCTTTTCCTTTAATATACTGCATTTCCATTCCTCATACCTTCTTTTATTGAATACACACATCCTATTTTCCTTACACACTGAAATGTTTCCTTTATTATTTCTTGTAGCTTTAATTACATATATATTTACAATTTTTAACCCTTAGAAAACCTTAATCTCTAGTGAAAACCAAGAAGAAATAAATTGTGACCTATTTGTTATACTATAATTTCCTGATTGGCAAATTTATAAACATATTCCATAACCTCTAAATAACATAATTTCTCACAGTATAATTTCTTTCCTCAGTGTGGTTGGTATAAGACACATGTCCAGTAAACCCAAACATCTTTAGCTTTTCTCTAATAAATGGGCAAAACTAGGTAAACTTAGACTTGCTTGGCAATTGATGTTTTAGTATTTTGTCTTATTTGGAAAAGATCTGGCTATTCAATGATTTCCCATCACTTAACTTTTTTTTTTTTAAAGCAAACTTTAATGTTTCAAGTTACCAAAATCTGGAGAAGCTATTTTTAAGTATACATACCATAAGACGTAATTATTCTTTAAGAGTTCACCTAAAAGCTTTCGTCCCCTTTCTCTCTATTTCATTACTTGTGAAAATGTCATCATGCCAAGTTAATTTTCTTGTTGATACATTTTGTAACAGAGATAACATGAGCTAATTGACTTTCAGTAAAGCTAGGTAAAATAAAAATATATTCAATATTGATGACTCTAAAGACATGTCTGTATTAAATAATCCAATAACTTAAACTTGTTTTCAGTCATCAAAGATTAATCCTAAATCATGTGGTCCTTTAAAAAAATTGGGCTTGTTCAAATATTTAATTTGTAAGCACTTACTTTTGAGACAATTCAATAGAGCTCTTTTAGGAATTAATTTTGGCAATGCCATTTCAGAGTTAGAATCACATTGTATTTATAATGTACAGACAGACATCCAGATAGACACAGAGCTCCCACAGCTTTCATTTTAAAACTTAGTCAAGAATCACATATTGCAATATCAAACTCAATCGTTCGTAAGTAATAGAAGGAATTTGTTAAGGTTACTTGTTTGAGTTTTAAAAGTCCCTCCCTCTCCTTTTTTTCCTTTCAGCTTTGGCGTCTCCTAACTGAGTCGAGGCCACAGTCAGGCAGTGCAGGCTGTGTTTGCATTTTAAGGACACGATGAAAGAGCTACACCTTTCAGTTTTTGGCTAGGAATACTTTTGTTCCCTCAGGGTCAGAATTTTGCAAAGCTGTTTTAGCAGGCTCTCTTTCTCTAAACGCGTACACAAAAGCCAGTCTCGGAATGTCAAAAGGGCCCGTCTTACCCTTTGGCGGTGTGATAAGTACTTGTAAGCACGGGCGCCCTCCCAGCTGCACGTCTGGGAGCCGGGAGGCTTTCGAAACACAATTTCCCATTTTCTTTTAGTTTCATTTTACTGTAAAGTACGGGTCCTTCTAATTTGAAGTCACATTAAAAAAAAAAAAAAAGGTTAGCCAATCCATTTCACTCCAAACTTCCTTCTAGGCATTTCCTGCCTAAAAATGCCCTCTGGGTTCCTGGCCTAGGAATTTCCCCCTAGGTCCCCTGTCTAGGAACTTCCTCATAGGTCCTCGGCTTGGGGAGCTCCCCCTGGGTCCTTTTCACCTAGGAAATGGGACTAGTATCCACTAGACTCTAAGCCTTAAGATAGTAGTTTAAGTAAAAGTTGTGGGCCATTGCTTAACTGAGAGAGATCCAGACATCGGGAAAAACTTGCTGACACCCCTGAAGAGCGATGTGAAGCTGGGGAGAAGGGGCGCTCACAGGGGGCCAGTGCTCGGTACTGAGTGCTGCTCCAAAGTAGACTCCAGGTGAGTTTTTCTGACATCCTGCCAACTGCGTCAAGTAATGTCAATGGAAACAATCAATAAACTATCCATAATAGGAATATAAAAGAGTTTTATCTGAGCCAAACTGAAGGCTATAACCCATGATACAGATTCAAGAAGCGCTTGAGTTGTGCTCTACTGGACTACAAAATGGGGGAGGCTTGTAAAGGCAAAACCCACAAAGTCACATACGTCGTTTGCCAAGAATTATAATTGGAGCTGGCAAGAAGCAAGGGTGCTTGCTGTGTGAGGACTGGTTGGGATCTGAAATAGTTTCGAAGTTACAAGGGGAGACCTTGAGATCACAGGGTTGTAGCTGGCAGCTGGCAGCAGATACTGTTTTGAGATTGGCTAGTCTTGTCCTTGAGTCTGAGACAGCTCAGAAAATTCAGGTTCTCAGTTGTGGGAGCCCATGACTGGGTTAATCAATTGTAACAGACCCCAGCCGCCTGTGACCTTTAGGAAGAACAAATGAGCTTTGCTGTGACATGTCTGAGCAGCCTGTGATTAGACACTGGGTCCCTTCAGGGAAAGGGCCAGAGGTTCCAGTGGAGGCGGAGTATATACAATCTTGTTCCTTAAGAATTAATCCTGAGGTAGAACATAAGTCCACTGTGGACGCACTGCTGAAGGGGTCTCTGCAGGACCAGACCGAGGAGGCTGGGTCTATCATAAAGACCTGTGTTTGAGCTGACTGGGCAGGATTGCTCCACTGGGGTTTCGGGGCACGGGAGCTGGCATCCCGTTTCCCATTTTCTGAAATCAGATTGCCATCCTTATCAAATTTAGAGTGACGCTGGCTTGCCCAATGTCTTCCTTTGCCACACCGACGGCAGTCTTTGTCAGGTAATTTCTGAGGCGGACCTCCTTGCCCTCCCTTATTGGACTGGCGGCATTCCCTTTGAACATGGCCAGGTTTACCACACTTAAAGCAGGGCCCAGCAGAAGGGGATCTCATTAAAGCCACAAGGACCTGAGCAAAATGGGTTTCAGTTCCCACATTCTGGAAAGCCTTTATATAATCAGCTATATTTTTGTTTTGAGTTTGAATACTGGCAAGCGCTGCCTGGTGATCTGCATTAGCGTTTTCATAAGCCAGTTGTTGCAAGAACACTTTCGCTGCCTCCTGATTATCTACTAGGTGAGAGATGCTCTGTTCTAAGCGATTAACAAAATCAACACAAGGTTTCCTGATGCCTTGTTGAATGGTAGCAAAGGAGCCAGTAGCAGATCTGGTATGGGGAAACTTGGACCGTGCCATGAGGGCAATATCAGTACATTGCTTGAAAGTCAGCCTATCCATATGGACCTGTTGCTGAGTGTCAGCATAGTGACCTGTTCCTTCAAGCATTTCTATAGGTGTATCAATATTAGCATCAGAATCACGAGCAGTTTGTAAGAGACAGCCTTCATGATATTCCGAAGCCCAGACAGCAAATTGAGCAGGAGTTAAGACAGTTTTTACAAGAACTTTCCAATCCCAAGGAGTCGTAACACATACATTTCCAATCGTATCAAGAATACCTTTAGTAAATGAACTCGGAGTCCCATTTTCCGTAACACTAGGTTTTAGTTCCTTGAATACCGAGAAAGGGACAGCCTCGTGCTTAGTACCTTGCTTACTGCCCTGCAATCACCGGGTAAGCATGCAGCTCTCCCCAGTGTAAGCCTTCTTTAAAACACTGTTGCAAAGCAGTTTGCTTATGATCATACTCCTCAGGAGAGGGGGGAGGAGGCGGTGGCAGCGGCAGATTGATCTCTTGTGAAAGAGGGGCAGATGGCGCAGAAGGGACTGGGGGTGAAGAAGCAGGAGGAGAGGAAGGGGGAGAACGGGATTTAGGTTCAGCGTAATTACTCTGCGAGGATGAATACACGGGACATAAAGCAGTGCGTACCAAATGGAAGCGGGGATTTTCTCCCCTTGCTGATGCCTACATTTTCAATTCTTGCCAACCCGTTCCCAGAGTTCCAAATCGATTGTTCCATGGTCTGGAAACCAGGGACAAATCTCCTGTACCATTTGTAACAATTTAGTAAGTTGTTCTTCTGACCTAGAGCAGAGAACCGCTTTCAGCAGCTGCTGCAATGTGCGGAGGTAGATCATTTGTTCCTTAGTTAGTTGTTGACCCATAGTAAGAAAATGAAAGAAAAATAAGGGTTTCGCTGAATTCTAGGCACGTTGGCAACTATCCGTCAATCGGGATGAAATTTATGGGGATCCGGATGCAGTTTCTGTCTCCAGCTGAAGCGTGCCGGTTCCGTTGCCGTGCAGTGGATCACGCTGGGGGTCACCAGTCGTGGGTTCTATCCAGCAGAAGTCCCCCCGAGATGGAATGAATTACTCGAGACTATGGAAAGTCAAGAGAGTGAGAGCGAGGCGGAAACCAACTCCTCGATCCTCTCAAACACACCCGTATTTACTGTGCACAATCAAAGAAAAGATCACAAACAGTTGTGTCATGGAGCGCAGGAGCTTAAGGAAAAACAGGATCCGGTAGAGATCATAAATTCCACAATGAGTACAAAGGCTTAATTTATCTTCAGGGTAGTCATGGGGAGAGGGGAACAAAGTAAGTTCTTCAGACACACGATGTTGATTACAAAACAGACCGCCAGGCCACCAGTTCCTTGTCTTGGGGGTTATAGACTATATAAACAGCAGAAAGCACGTCCAGCATTTATAGCTGAGGGCCTGGGTTGTCGCTTTGCAACGAGCAAAGTAAACCCTGAACTATGGACCTATGCTTAAAACAAGCCGTGTCCTGCGTTTATAGCAAAGGACGCGCAATGGCTTTGCCATTGCAGAAGCAGCCCTAAGCTAGAACCTCAACTACGCTCGCAAGGCGTTGTCTCTGCTCTTTATAGCAAGGAGACAGGAGTGTGGATGCACGGGCACCTACCAGCAAAGCACATTTGTTCTTCCTAAACGTCACAAGCGGCTGGGGTCTGTTAAATTTATTAAACCAATCATGGGCTCCCACACTCAGTGATGCAGGAACGCGTCTGAAACCACATTCACAGTGGCCACCAGGCTCTATTTTGGATGCCTGAGGCACAGTTACTCCGTTTTTATTTTTAAATGCATTCTTTCTTTAATGGTTAAAGCAAATGTGCAATATATGTTTACTAGGCCACATAACAGGCCATTCTAGTAAGCATAAAGTTTGAGTTAAATCGTGTATAAAGCAGAATGACATCCCCCCCAAACCTCAAAATGTGAAAACTTCTTCCATCAAATTTTAATGATTACTGGTTTAGAATATGTTTTAATTCCCAGGTTCTTCTGATTTTTGTCCTTTTTCTTCTAACATGAAGAATAATATTTTAATTCTAATCCCAGAAATTATTGTAAGAAAATTGTAAGTGATGTGCCCAGAGGATTTTTGTATTCATATGCTATCATAGCATAGCACAAGACTGGAAATATTTGGATAATGCTCAAATAAACTGTGGTATGACAATTCTATGGAAGACTATGCATGATTAGAAATACTATTTATGAAGAATATTTAAAGAGGGTAAAATATCTAAATGCTAAGTTAAAATCCTGGGATATAAATATTGGGAAAATCATATGTATATGTGTATATAACACCAAGTTATTAATGCTAATGATATTTATTTCTGAGTAAAGTTATGAGCAATTTTATTTTCTTCTTTGTAGTCTTCTTAATATTCAAAATTACAGATGAGCACAAATTGCTTTCATAACCTGAAAAAATTATTTTTAGAGCTGTTACTTTTCAAGAAGAGATATCTTTCTAAAATAAAAATTTGAATTTTGCTTTGACTACTAATTACTTAGTAAAATAAGAAGGCTTTTATAATTTATTAGGTTGAAATAAATTTAATCTCAGAAAACAAAACAATACAACCAAGATGTCCTTCAGTAGGTGACCAGAAAAATAAACTGTGGTCCATCCAGACAATAGAATATTATTCAGTGTTTTTTTTTTTTTTTGAAGTGGATTGGTTTTTTTTCTTAAATGTTTTTGTTGAAATATAGCCAGTTTACAATGTTGTGTCAATTTTTGGTGTACAGCACAATGTTTCAGTCATATAGGAACATACATATATTTGCTTTCATATTCTTTTTCACCATAAGTTACTTTGAAGTATTGAATGTAGTTCCCTGTGCTATACAGTAGGTCCTTGTTGTTTATCTATTTTATGTATAGTAGTTAGTATATGGAAAGCTTGAACTCCCAATTTATCCCTTCCCACCCTCTTCCCCCTGGAACTGTAAGTTTATTTTATATGTCTGTGAGTCTGTTTCTGTTTTGTAAATACGTTCATTTGTCTTTTTTTTTTTAAGATTCCACATATGAGTGATATTATATGGTATTTTTCTTTCTCTTTCTGGCTTACTTCACACAGAATGACATTCTCTAGCTCCATCCATGTTGCTGCAAATGGCATCACTTTATTCTTTTCTATGGCTGAGTAGTATTCCATTGTACTATTCAGTACTTAAAAAAAAAAAAAAAGCTACCAAGCCATGAAAAGATGTGGAGAAACCTTCAATGCAGGTTACTAAGTGAAAGAAGCCAATTTGAAAAGGCTCTGTGTTATATGATTCCAACCATGAGGCATCCTGAAGAAGAGGAAACTATGAAGACAGTAAGGAGATTAGTGGTTGCCACAGGTCAGGAGGAGAGAGGTGTTGGATAGGAGCTCAGAGGATTTTTAGGGCCACGAATTTATTCTGAGACTATAATGGTGGTTACGTGTCATTATATGTTTGTCAAAACCTGTTCAATATACACCAAGGATCAGTCCTACCGTGAACTGTGGGCTCTGGGTGATTACGATGTGTCCACATAGGCTTATCGATTGCAACAGATGCGCCTCTGATGGAGGAGGGTGACGGTGGGGGGGGGCGCTGTGGGTGTGGGTGGGGGAGGGGCATATGGGCGCTCATCACTTTCTGCTCAAATCTGCTATGACTCTAAAACTGCTCTAAACACTTGTTTACTCAAAAAAAAAAAGAAAGAAAGAAAAGAAAAACAAAATTAAAGAGTCAGTGAATGATATTCAATACCCTTCCTTTCTATGAATTCTGTCTGGGGCTTTCTTTTGAGTTTTGGGTTTGTTTGATTTGTTTTTAGCTGCTCTGAAAAATGCTAGGTTGAGAGAACATCACAGCACGGCTGCCTCTGCGACATTCAAGGCTGTGTTTCTCCTCCCAGCTGAGATATTTGACCTTTAGCTTTCTTTGTGTTGGAACCTAAGAAAGGAAGGTACAAGTGTCTCCGGGAATCAAGCAAACATCTTGTAAGAAAACGTGTTGAGAAAAATTTGGCTTGGATTTTGGGGCTGTTCAGGGTGGTTTGAAATGCGTATGCGGAAGGACTAGTGTATAAACTTTACTCAAGTTGCTATGAGTGGGCTCCACTGGAAGTCAGTGAGTGTGCTGTTCTATTGTTTTTGAAATTCAGCATCTATTCCCCCTTCTCCTAGTGACGAAATCCGATTTTCCTGTGGGGAACTTCCCTGGCTCTCCTCTCACCCGCATGGGGCTCCACTCCCCAGTTCAGGCAGCAGGAGACTCAGACCTAACATAACCTAAGTGTGCGAGCCCCTGGCCACGGTGACTAGAGCTTAATGGTGAAGATTTTCTTAAGCGACTGGAATGAAGTGGAGTGTGTGTGTGTGTGTGTGTGTGTGTGTTTTCTCAGCTGAGAGACAGCAGAACACGGAGGAGCACGCATTCTGGGACCCATGGCCTGGGCTTGAATCCCAGTTGCCCAGTTCTGCTACCCGCTGACTTGGTGACACCGGGTAAGTCACTTACTCTTCCTGGGTCTCAGTCCTCCCTTGTAAACGAGGCCGAGAGCCACCCTACCTCATGGGGTTGTTACGGGGGTTGAACAGGTCAATATTTGCAAAGCCTGGCGTGATGTTCATCTCCTCGACATTTTCACTTGGGTGTGTAACGGACATCTAAATTTAACATGTGCCAAATGAATCCTCCTTCCATTGTCTTCCTCAACTCAGTTAATGATATCTCCATCCTTCCAGTTGCTCAAACCAAAATCCTTGAAGTGATCTTCGACCTCTTTCTTTGTCTCTTTACCCCAGACACAAATGCTGTCAGTTCTACCTTCAAAATACATCGAGAAATCAACCAACAGAAGCTGATGTCAACCTGTTTCAAGCCACCATCTCCTCTTGCCCGGAGTACGGCACTGACATCCTCTGGAACGGTCTCCCTGCCTCTGCCCTCGCCCCACTTTAGTTTGCTCTCCACAAGCAGCCAGAGTGAGCCTGATACAATAAAGTCAGAAGACGTCACTCTTCTGCGCTGTGAGTGGCCCCTCTCCGCGCCCTCACACGTGCCATCACACCTCTAGCCTCTTCCCCTACTTCCTCCCATCTTGCTCTTTCTGCACCAGGCACTCCTTAGTCGACCTTTGCTCTTCTTTCAGCATACCCGGTGTTCAGTGGTTGATCTTCTCTTCCTTCTCGGGGAAGCCTGCTTCCCCAGAAGCCATGTGGTTCCCTCACCTTTTACAGACCTTTATTCAAATTCCACCTTCTCAGGGAGACCTTCCCTGTCCCTCACTCCAATGTTGCAACCCTTCCTTCCCCAGCTCATCCCCTTCCCTGCTCATTTTGTCTCTCAGCCTTCATCGCTACCCCACATAGGCTGTAGTTTACTGACATATCTTGTCTGTTCTGTCTGCCCTCCATTAGAATAGAAACTCCACAGGGATTACATGTTTTAAACTGCGCTATACCTAGTGCCTAAAGCAGTGCATGGGGCCTTAAACTTACATAGTGATATAGGTCAATTATTTCTCAATAAAACTGGAAAAAGTTAAAATAAATGAAACAGTTCATGGAACACAGCGAGTGCTCAGTATGCTCAGTGAAGGTTTCATGCATGAATGGAAGAGTAAACGAATGAAAGAAAAAAGATTTGCGTTAAAGTGTGACATTCATCAACACACAGTTTGGCTGCTAGCCAAGAAAAAGACTGCTTCATATTAAAGTCTAGTGCAGGGCAAAGAAGAATGAGAAAACTGACTCCCCCCCAAAAAAACCAATCAGGAAGTACAAGGTGCCCTTGGAAACTCACACTAAGCATGAAAACGCTTGCAAGAGATTCTCGACATAAGGTGTGGACGCTGTCACCTGACAGATTAAGGAGATCACACAACTAACTATGTGCAGGAGGTGGAGGGTGAGAACTGAGATGCTACTGAGTCTGTCAGGCTGAGGTTAGCCCTCACCGAGGAAGTGTCTGAGAAGCTGACTTATTACAACAAGCAAGCCAGTGCACGCTACCAGGAAGTGCAGACAGCCAGGTGAATTAAACACATTTCAAGGCATTCTGCCGAGTTCACTGAAAGTGCACAAGAAAGAGTGAATGAGGTGGCCGTGCTCAGTTTCAGGATGCGGGAGGAGAGGTCATGCAGTGTTCCTTTTCACAAGCCTGCTAGAAGGAAACAACAGCCCAGATGAGAGGCTGTGGTGTGTCTGACACCAATGAGTGTGCTTTTCTGTTGTGTTTGGTATTCAGCATCAATCAGCCTTCTTCTGATTGGAGGAGGTACAAAACCCGTTAGGGAAACAAACGCCTTTCTAGGAAAACAGGTCCACCCTGAGCTTCCCGGGGGCGCTCCGGCTGCCACGGGCACACGCCCAAGAACGTGATTCCAGAAGTTCCCCCTCTGGACCACAGATCCTCTGCAAGGACAGGCTGAATCTGTCAACTCTGGGCCAGCGCATAGTGATATTAACTATCTGTTGCCACTATCTGTTGCCTAATGACACAGAGGTAGACAGGCTTGAGATGAGGTTGTCTAAGTCATGGCTTACCTTTCTAAGCCTCTGATTTCTCATTTGTAATATGGGAAGAATAACATGCTTCCACGAAGGCAGCATAACAGGGGGGTTGTACACAACGTACGTGACACGAACTGATGTTAGCAGCTATTGCTGGAGGAGGGAAAGAGAGAACTATGTGGTTGATGGTAGCCTCTCCCCTCCCCTCCCTTCAACACTGCGCTTTACCACCCAGTCGATGAACAACAGATGCTCGCCGATGGATGGGCTTTAGCTGGTCAATCTGGTGGAGACCTTGGACCAACTTGTTTCTCCATCCTCGGCAGGTGATCAGTTGTTGTCACCAGGGCTGAACTGTGAGAGAGGGAACTATCCATTCTGCAGGCATTACCTGAGTGCCAGGGCCATACTAGGCACTGTTCTGGGGCAGGACTAAGAGGGGCAGGAGCGTTCACGGAGCTGGCCTGCTGGTGAGAGGAATGAGGAGAGGAGAAAGCCCCATTTCTAGAGGCTCTTCCTGGGAAGTTGGCTGCTCTTTGCTTCACACCCTCAGGTTCTTACAGCCAGGCCGAGCACAGGGAGATCACAGGACAAGATGCAGAGCTTAAAGAGCTACCAAGGGGTGGAGAGTTGGGATCTGAGCCTGGACTCTATGTTTTGGGAGAAGAAATACAGCCTGGAAGGGGCCATGTATGGACAATGAAGTGGAAAGAGCAGAAATTAATATATATATATATATATATATATATATATATATATATATATATATATATATGTGTGTGTATAATATTATAGATTACCACTACTTTTAAAACGGTCAGAGATTTAAAAAAATAAGGCTGGAAGGAGAGATACCAAAATGCTAATGGTAGCTGGGTTAGCATTTTGACATGCAAGTGGAGGCAAGTTTCTTCTTTTCTCTATTTCCAATTTTTACGTGAATGATTTAAAAATGACTAATGAAGTTGACCAAGGAAAGACAGCTTGAAACTCGCATTCCAGGAGCCGCACTTAGCCAGTTGTGCGGCCCGGAGGTCGACACTCTTCTGCGCCAGCCGTCCTGACACCCACGCTCAGTTCACCCTCCAGTTCTGTCTAAACGTCTTTCTTCTCTTTTTGTGAACCTCGCTTGCCCTTCCACAGCCTCATCTGGTGTCACTGTCTTTTCAAAGTCTCCCTAAAATCTGCTCTGACTCACCGCGCTCCTCCTGCCCGCACGCAGCTGTCCCAGTATCAGTGTCTGTTTGTTGAATACTTGCTGGCGCCAGACGCTTAGCTAAAGCCTCTTTGTGCGTTCATTACCTGATTCACTGCTCAAAAGAAGTCAGTGATGCCAACAGATATTTTTAAGTTCACTCTACAGGAGAGGAACTTTCCTTTAGAGAAATTTTGTTAGTTGCCCAAGTGGCAGAGCCCACTCAGGGATGCTCGACCAGAAAGCTTGTCTTCCTTTTTTTTTTTTTCCTTTTGATCTTGATTTCTATTGTTATAACTATGGTTAAGAATATGGGCAATTAAATTTCCACCCTGGGAAGTACATTGAGATCTTTTTTCAATTTTTTTTTTTGAGGGTGGAGGGGTTGGGCTTTTTTCCCTCATTGAAGTATAATTGACAAACAATATTGTGTCAGTTTCAAGTGTACAGCAAAGTGGTTCAGGTGTATACATATAATTTTTTTCAAATTATTTTCCATTATAAAATCAATCCCCACTTTAACCTGATGAGTAGGCATTATATTGTGTCCATTTTACAGATGAGAAAACTGAAATTCAAAAAGGTAATTTGCCCTAAATCATAGGATACCCAGACGGTGTGCAGGGAGGGTGCTTACTTTCTGTGCATTTGTTATCTTCTTCACCAAGGGCATACCAGGATGCTCGACCTTCACAGCTGAACACTTAACTGCAGAAAGATGGACTAGAAAATTAACTGCAGAAAGACCGACTAGAAAGTGAGAGGGTTCACAAACCCTGTGACTTAGCAGGGGCACAGGACTCTAAGGTCCTTTTAGAGATTATTTTCTCGAGTGTTTGCTGCACTTAACAGGAAGAAATTAAATGCTGAAGTGTTCCCCAAGTAATCTGAAACTGTAACTGTGTGGGTGTGTGGGTGTGTGGGTGTGAGTGCCAATTGGTACAACCTCTTCCTCTCGTTGACTGGCAATTTATCTTGCAAACTTTTAAATGGTTGTGCCATTTGATCCAGAAAAATCTCCTTCTAGGCGTGTATATACTTGGACATGTGAAAAAATATGCTGACACCAGAACCCCAATATTTAATGCAGTCAGAAAGGATTGGAAAGCCTGAGTGTCCGCTGATGTGGGCCTAGTTGAATACAACGTGGTATCCTATACAGTGGAATATGAGGGGTCATTTAGAAGAATTACGTTGAGCAATAGGTGCTGACAGGGAATGTCTTCCAAACACATCACTAAGAAAAGCCAGGTGCACGAGCGGGCATGCAATATGCTGTATTTTCATGAAAAAATGAAAGCCTGTCTCTGTCTGGACGTACCTAAATGAATACTGCTTGTTCATTACTGCAGTAAGAGGGAAGCCCAGGACAGGAGAAAGAATGATTTTCTACATATTTCCTTTGTTTTGTTTGACTTTTATTCCATGTGTACTTATCTCATTTATTTTTGAAAACAAATACCATTTTAAAGGGGGTTGTTTTTAGCAGGTCTTAAATGTTATGATACCACTGAAGGTTCAGTTCAACAAAGAACAGGTGGCAGTAACTGATTTTAGATCTTGGACAATATTCACTACAAAAGAAAGTCCACACCCAGGAGAAGTGGGTGGAGGAAGGCAGGGAACACAGCAAGGTCAGAGATCAGGGAAATGAATCCACAGGCAAAACCAGCATTTCTCATCCAATAACCATATTACTCCGTGTAGATCTGGGATTGTGAGAACAACCTTATGAATGCAGTTTGGAAATGGAACACTGGGTGCCAGAAATAAGACTCTGGTCCATAATTCATGCATTGATTTGATCAACCAGCACTTGCAGATGCCAACTTGAGTCTCAAGATACTGACAGAATAAACTCTAATTCCTGTAGACCTAGCTCTGAGCAAATGCCTGATCTAGTTGAAGAAGACATCTTGAAGAAATTCTCAGAGGATGTGTTCCTGGGCTGGGCGGTCCAGACCAGAGCCTTTGGGCTCTGTATTGCCCCAGGAGATCCACTCACCCATGTCGTTCTGCTAGGAGAGTGTACAACTGGGAGACCTAACTCAGTTTGAGAGCCACATGGGGTCAGAAAGGCTTCCTGAGGAAGCTCATTGAAGGAGATCAGTAGGAAGCAGGGTGAGGGTGGGAAGGACAGAGCATCTGTGAAGGCCCAGCGTCAGGCAAGAGCTTGTGCTGCTGGGGACGGAGAGAGGGCTCCCAGGACTGGAGTGTCTTGGGCGTTGAGGAGCGAGGTCCCCATGGAGGCTCTTGGCTTATGTGCCCACTTGCTTTGTCTAGAAAAGAAGAAGGTGAAATAATCAGAGTTAGGTTTCAAAAGCCACATCTTCACAAAGGGTGGCTTAAAAGAAAGCCACCACCCTGGCTGTGGTGGAGAGAATGGTTGGAGGAGGTATGGGGGAGCGCATTTGGGGAGGATGGTGGGGCAGCTCTACCTAGGTGAGAGAGAACGTGGACTTTCTCTTGGCCTAAGCTCATGGTGGAGATGAATAAGGCGAATATTTAATGAATAATTTCCAGAGGGATGTGTAGGGTGAGGAAGAGGGAAGGGTCAAAGAAGAATTGGAAGTTCCTAGCTTGAGCAACAGGGGTGGGGGGGTAGGGAATAGGGGAAAGTGGGTTCTTTGAACTGAAATTCAAAAGACCACAAAAGGAGATGGCTGGAAGGAGGAAGAGGAGCAGATGAGTTTTGGATGGAGTGGTCTGCAAGTAGAGCTGTTCCCTCCTCCATCAATTCTGGCCCCACCAGGACCTCCCAGCCATGGGTCTCTCAGCTTTTTACCGTCTCACACTTCCCTTCGCCCTCCCTTCAGTTCCTGTGGGCCTCAGGTGCTGCGGCCCATGATTACAATCCTTTGTGCAAGCTTTCAACTTCTTTGCTTTTCTCTCCCTCCATTGTGCTTACTCGGTGTTATGGGCTAGATGGTGTCCCCCAAATTCATATGTTGAAGTCCTAACCCCCAGTACTTCCGAAGGTGACTGGATTTGGAGATGAGGCTTTAAAGAGGTAGTTAAGTTAGAACAAGGTCATTGGGGTGGGCTCTAACCCAACATGACTGACATTTTTGTGAGAAGAGGATGTTTGAACATGGACACGGGAAACACAAAGGGAAGACCCTGTGAGGACACAGCGGGAGAGAAGACAGCCAGCACCCCCCAGGGCCAGAGTCCTCAGAGGAAATCAACCCACCAACACCTTCATCTCAGACTTCTAGCTTCCAGACTGTGGTACAATAAATTTGTTGAAGTTTAAGCCACAGTAGACTTCATGGCTTTGCTCTGGTAGCCCTAGTAAAGAAATGCCCCCCTGCAAACCACAGTTCCATCAGATCCAACTCCCTTCCTGCATTCCCGCTTTTGTTCCAAACAGTGGGGAGTGAACCGACGAAAGGACACACCCTCGCTGACTGGCCTCTTTTGATTCCTGAGCCTTTGACGTCACCCTGGGAGCCTCTGGGCCCCTGCCCCATCCTCCCTCCCAGTCTCCGGAGCTGCCCTGTGCCCACCCACTCCCAGCAAGTGACCTCCTCCTTTCACTGAGAGCAGTCAGAAGAAGCAGTCCATGCGACGCTGTCAGCAAATCCACTAACCCTCTGGCCCCTAAAGCCCCGTCCTCCACCTTCCTTCCTCAAAGGGAGGAGCTCCCACCCCCACCCGCCTGTGCCCGGGATTCCTTCCACCTACACGCGAGCTTTTCGCTGCAGCATTTCCCTGTCTCCCACGTTATCAATTGTTGTCTGTCTGCTTGGTTATCCCATCATCGTACAAACAGACTGATACAGGTCTCTTCTCAATACAGTGTCCTCTGTTCCTTTTTACAGATCAACTCATCAAAAAAAAAAAAAAGTCATCCAACTTACTGATGCCACCTTGCTTTCTCACATATGCTCCTCAGCCTACTCACATCCGGCTTTGTCCTCGACATTCCTGGAAAACGGCTCTTGCTGGTAGCACCAATAACTCCCAAGTGATCCTCCCTCTGGTGTCAGGGGTCGCTCTGCCCAGTTCTCTTTGCTGGGCTCTGGTCATCTTTCTGAGCTCCATACAGGCATGCCCCACTGTCGAGGCTCTGGGACTCTTTCCTTCCATCTCTGCGCACACTTTTGACATGGTCTATTTATCCTCTTGGCTTTAAAAACTATCTGCAAGCTAAAGGCTCCCATATGTAAGGCTTCAGTGCTGATTCCTTGCCTGAATTCTAGATGCTTATATCCAATTAGCTACTTGACGTCTCCGCTTAGGCATCCAACAGGCATTTCAAACCTAACACCTCCAAGACCAGATTCTTGCTTCAAGCCTTTTCCCCCCAGACCAAATCTATTTCACCCTGGTTTCTCCCATTGCTATAAATGGCAGTGCTGTCTTTTCTCCAGTGAGCAACTCAGACCACAATTCCTTGAGTCATCTTAGACTCTTCTCTTTCTGGTAAACTCCACATCCAACTCATCAGCAAATCTTATTGCTTCTACTTTCAAACTGTACCTAGAATCCAGCTTCCTTTTTTCTTTGATGCTTTTTACTACTCTCCTGGTTAAAGTCACCATTACTGGTTTTCTTTCTTTCTCTTTCTTTCTTTCTCTTTCTTTCTTTCTTCCTTCCTTCCTTCCTTCCTTCCTTCCTTTCTTTCTTTCTTTCTTTCTTTCTTTCTTTCTTTCTTTCTTTCTTTCTTTCTTTCTTTCTTTCTTTCTTTCTTTCTTTCTTTCTTTCCTCTCTTTCTTTCCTCTCTTTCTCTCTTTCCTTCTTTCTTTCTCAAAGTATAGTTTATTTACAATATTGTGTTAGTTTCTGGAGACAGCACAGTGATTCAGTTATACATTATATGTGTATGTGTTATATATATATACACATACACATACAATGGATAAAGGATACATATATCTTTTTTTCATATCCATCTTTCTGTCCTTACTTCCCTACAATTTATTCTCCATACAGAAGCCAGATTGAGCCTTTAAAATGCTGTGCCTGTTCAAGTCACTTAGTGACCTTGAATAGGTTAAAAATAAAATTCACAGTCCAAAAAGTCCTTATTTTGACCTTCTGCGCCATAGGTGACCTGGTCTCCTGCTGCCCTCTGAACTTCTGCTTCCTTCAGTCCTGCATTACAGCTCCAATGGCCTCTTTGCTGCTCCTCAAACATGCCAAGGGGTTTTCTACTTCAGGGTATTTGCACCTGCCATTCCCTCTGTGTGGAAAACGTTTGCCCCAGGAAGTTGTGTCGTTCGCTCTCTGCTGAAATGTCACAGATGCTCTTGGTGCTGAGGAACCCTAAGAGAGGAGATGCAGGGATGTCTGAGAAAAGCCACTGGTTTTATTGAACCACTACTGTGAGTGCTACATGCCACTTTTCCAAGCACACGTCATGCCCTCCACACCTCAGGGAGCAGGCAGTCACAGCTAACATTTACTGAGTGCTTTCCACATGCCAGGCATTCTGCTAAACGCTTCATATGTATAAACTCAACTAATTCTCATAACAACCCCATGAAGTGAGTCCTGCTATTGTCCCCACTTTCTGTCTGAAGCACAGAGAGTTCAAGCGACTTACCCAGCCAATGGGCAGCAGAGCTCAGTTTGGACCCAGAGCTTACGCTGATGCCATGGGAGAGAAGAGGCAAGGCTTAAGTGGAGCCTTTAAAGTTAATACAACAACGGTTTAAGTAGAGGTAGAACATTCTTTTGCGGGCAGGAAGTGTTGCTTGTACATAGGTACAGAGGCAGACAGCTGGCTTCACACTTTCCAGGAAGCAGGTGTGTGTGATAGCTGCTTATAAGCGCAGCTTGATAAAGTGAGCCTGCCGGTGAGTATAAGGCTATGCTGTCTGTTACTCGAGTGTCTGCCAAGTAAGGTCAAGGTAGCGGTTTCTCCCTGAAGATGAAGGGTCTGGGTCACTCTGCTCAGGAGTCTAGGCTGTAGTAGTTGCTGAAGGCTTTTAAGACCTTTAAATCCTTATTGGTCCAGCGGCCACGAACTTTGAAGGGGGTGGGGTTGGGGTGGGAAAGGAAACGGAGAAAAGGCAAATGACAGATAAAGGGGAAGTGCAGTTTCAGAACCCAACTAACTCTCTCCTGCCTGCCTCCCCAGGCTCCACCAACCTCTTCTCCAGCTTCGTCCGGGGGACCCGCCTTGGACCCCATGGCCAACCACAGATTCAGCCCGGTGTCCGAAGGGAAGTCCTGCTGCGGAATCTCCAGGAGAGCCCAGATCTGTCTCTGCGTCTTTCTCTGTCTCCTGGTGGGGGTGATCATTGCGGTGGTGGCGGGAGTTCGGCTGTGGCACCAGCCGCTCAAGCACAGGGAGTGGAACGGAACCGGCAGCACTGCTCATTTTCAGGATATCTTCCTGGGGCGATGCTACATCTACACTCAATTGGTGCAGCCGGAGTTCAGGTGAGTTGGCGTCTGTGGCGCTCCGCTGGGCACCGCGCACGGTGGTTACTGCGCACGGCTGGGCAGGGCTGGGCACAGCTGGACACCGCGCGCCCAGCAGCCGTCGGGATGGCAGAAATAAAGCATCTACTGTTCCGAGTCAGCTGAGAGCCCGCGGGGCAGTGCTGAGTAAGGAGTCGGGGCTCGCGATTCCGCGCGCCCCTCGCTAGAGCTGCGGGCGGTGGCACCCTGCGTGCCCGCCGGGAGCGCGCTGCTCCTTGGCAGCGTCGGCTCAGTTGGTGGACACTTGGCAGAGAGGTCCCGAGCCCGGCCCACTCGGGGCCGCAGTTCACCTCTGCGCCCACAGCCCCGCCACAAGGACGAAAAATACCCGGGAGCCCGGGCTGTTGCTGGCGTTTCCCACTTTGCATGGGGTTTCTGTTCGCCGTCTCTGACCCAGAAGTGCGGAAGTGCCCAGATGACACCTGGTTAAGTGGCTTGCGGAGCCAGAGCGGAGTCTCACGGGCCAGATCACTGAAAATAGTTTCACATTAAGATAGAACACACAGTAAAGTGAATCCGCGGGATGAATCTGTACAGACCCTGGAAACGCCATCCATATCGGTGCCTGGAATCTTGCCCGACCAGCTACTAACCTCTCCCCAAAGTGAACTGCTTCCTTGATTTCCATTCCCGGGGCTTGGTTTCACTCGAAGAACTCTTTTTTTTTTTTTTTTGAAACTTCACATGAAATAGAGTAAGCTGGGAAGTAAAAAGTTGTTTCTCGGGCGGCCAAGGTGAGCAGGGCAGCCGCGATTTTAAGCTGAGTGCTTGAGATCTCAAAATTCTGCCTCCGAACGCCCGCACTTCCCGGGGAATGAGCCGAGAGACGCCCTCCGCTGCCCTCTTCCCCAGCCCCGCCTCCTGCGTGCGCTCAGAGGGTGGTTCTAACGCAGATACTGGACGTCTTACAAATCGCTCAAGTCCAAAGATTGCCGTGGTCTCTTAAGTGTCTTGCTTACAAATACTTAGTTAATTGAGAGAGAAAGTGGGCGTTCCTACAGATTACATTTAAAGTATCGGTTAAATCAAGTGATGTCCAATCTGAAATGGTAATAAAAGAGATCTTTTAATTTTCGCTTTATTTAACAGTCTTTAAATCGCTGTTGTGGTTCAGTCCTCTTCGGGAAGTTCACATCCACGTAGCAAGCAGGATGCGCCCTAGAAACCACGTGGTGTTTTAATGTTTGTCGGGATGGCTGCTTGGTGTTCAGCACACAGTATGGAAAACACACAGTATTAAAAACATGTGTGCGTATATGTATTCAAAATATGTGTATGCACATATATTCAAAAGTATTAATGGGGATACTGTCTATTACTATTTTTAACATTTTTTCAGATATCTCACAATACATGTACACATACACTTTATTTAAGCAGGTTAATAATTAATATGGTACTTACTGTGTCCCAGGCACCTTAGAAACATCAAATCTTTTAGTCCTTTAACAACTATCCGAGGCAGTTACTATTTCTGTCTCCATGTTACATATGAGCAAACTGAAGATGAGAGTTTGAATAAATTGTCCAAAATTTTGCTCCAGAGGCTGAAATCTATGCTACACTCTGCTTCCTGTAGGTAGAGGAACCATAATTTATTGACCATGTCTGGAATTTTTTGAAACGAAAGGGAATGCTATTCATAATTATGCTGGGCTTAATCAGAATGCACGGTCACTTTATCCTAACCGAGTGGTTTAAGAGCGCAACCTCTGGAGTCACATGACTGGGGTTTAGACCTTGGCTCTGTCGCAGTGTAACTTTGAGCAGATTGCTTACTTTCTTTGTGCTGCAGTGTTCTCAGCTCTGAAGTGGGTGGTAGTACCTACCACATGGGGAAATGGTGAGGTTTAAGAGGAATCTATACTGATATACCGTAAATGCTCGAAATGCTATTTTTGGGGGGAAGTGCAATACCACAGACATCTTTCAACAATAATAAACAGAGACTAAAGTCAACATCAAAATTGATGCTCAATGTTAGATTTATTTAAATCCCAATCCAGTAAATCAATTCCCCAATGAAATATATGGTTTTTTTTAACTGTAATTCTTTATTTTTTTTTAACTAAACACTTGGTCTTGGAGATCTTTTGATGTCAGTACATAGTATTCCACAGGGTGGATATAATCGTTTCCTACTGACAGAAAATTAGTTTTCAATTTTCAGTTATCATTCATTTGTTCAATAAGTATTTGCTGAGCATCTTCTAGGTTCCAGCCATGACATAGCTCTGACAATCCAGGAGTAAATGACAAAGTTCCCATCCTCTTGAAGCTTCCATGCTGGTTGAGAGAAACATTCTGCAATAACCATCTTTGTATATATCTTTTCATGTACATATGGGAGTGTTTCCGTAGGACAGATTTCCAGGGGTGGAATTATTAGGTCAAAGGGAGTATTAGGCATATTTTAGATTTTGGTAAGTATTTCTAAGTGCCCTCCAAAATAACTACCATTTTAGATTCCCATCACCGTCTCCCCGAGGATATGCTTCCTCACAATCTCTTTGTTGCTGAATAGTATGAACTCGTCTTAGGTATGAGAAAAATGACAGCTAACTGTTCCCTGATTAGCAGTGATTCTTAACATATTGTCTATGTTTATTGGTCATTTGTATTTTTTCCTGTGAATTTCCAGTTTCAAATCCTTGCTAATTTCTGCTGAGTTGCTTATTTATTTCTTTTCGTGGGAATTTTTTATATATTGTAGACTACATATATATATATATATATATAGTGTTTTCTTTCTCTCTGTCTGTTATTCTTGTAGCCCTTCTAATTTCTGTTGTCCCCCAAGAGACTTTAACTTCAAGGTCTTGACTCTTTGATTAATAAATTCCTCCTTCTACGTTGTTGGAAGCCTGGCATGTTGACTATTTCCCTTGTAATCATACCCTCTTGACATCAGCCCTCTTTTCCCTGATGAATTCTGACTGAAGTCATTTCTTGTGACCTTCCTTTCACATCCATCCCTTGCTAGACTGTTCTCTCCTGTCTTGGTCATTTACATTGGGTCACAGTGGTCATTTATGCCAACTATTCAACCTGGTATTTCTACTTTGATCCAGTTCTTCTTACCTTTGCATGACTTTATTAAAACTATGTATTAGTGTATAAAAATGTGACATATAATACCAAGCAAAACCAGCATAAAAATTACACATGTAACAATTGTATCTACGTAAGATTTAATATAAAGGAAAAAAGTAGAATACGGCCCTGTTGGGTTAATGGGATTATTAACCACTGATTATTATTATTCCACTTGCCTCAGTAAGTTTATTATAGGTTTCCTTCCTTATTATTCTTCAGTTTCAAATTATCTATAATTGGTATTTTGTTTACCTATCACTATATAATAAACCACGCCAAAACTTAGTGGCTTGAAACACAAGCCATTTTATTGTTTTCCATAACTGTGGATTGACTGAGCTTGGTGGGTGGTCCTTCTGTTCCTTGTGTTGTTGGCTAGGGCTGCGGTCATTTGGGGTCTCCCCTAGGCTGGAATACCCAAAATAGATCAGACATCACATGAAAGGCAC
The DNA here is from genome assembly GCF_048564905.1 of Vicugna pacos. Lineage (NCBI taxonomy): Eukaryota > Metazoa > Chordata > Mammalia > Artiodactyla > Camelidae > Vicugna > Vicugna pacos. The sequence goes on along the minus strand of NC_132988.1, from coordinate 111,362,269 downwards.
CGTGGAGGGGTCAGCTGAAAGGCTGGACCCCTCAGGTCACTGGAAGTGTTGAGTTTCTCCTTCGTGATGTCTCCACGCCTTGCAGTCACACCTCTGAAGCTCTGACCCTGTGAACGTGCTTTGCTGGCAGCACCTGGGATGTGATCATTGCCTTGAGGCCACTTCTTACTTTGATATTCTTTTACTAAGAAAGACTGGAAATGAAAAGCAGTTTTATTTTCAGACCTCGCAAATCTTGACTTGGAAAGGTTTGCTCTTGATTCCGCTTAGAAGTGAACAGTTCTTTTTTGGTTCATTTCTCTCTTTCTCTGCAGACCTTATCATATGCAGGTAAAAGAAATGAATTGGCACTTCCAACATTCTATGTGGAAATCCCCTTGGCCGCAATCTTAAGTCCACCAGGTCTGTTTCTATCGGTTCCATGATGACAGGTGGCAGTGTTACCCAGCTTTCCATCACTATATAACATGGGTCTCCTTTCCCTAACCTCCAGTAACAATTCCCTCCACGTCCATCCAGCCTCTGCAGTCTCATTAAGACCTTTCTAATTTTAGCTGCCACCCAGTCCCCAATGTCAAGGCCACATTGTAATGGTCAGGGTGAGAGAGGGGAGTAGGGGAAAGATACGTGTTTAAGGAATTGGCTCACATGATTGTTGAGGCTGACATGGCAAAATCTGCAAAGTAGGCAGGCAGGCTAGAGGCCCAGGGAAGAGGTGGTGCTGCGGCCCCAGTCTGAAGGCCATCTGCTGGCAGAATTCCCTTTTCCTTGGGGGAGGTCAGGCTTTTTCTTAAGGCCTTCAGCTGACTGAATGAGGCCCACTACATTGTGGAGGGTCATCTGCTTTACTCAGAGTCCATCCATTTAAAGGCAACATCCAGCTGCATTTGACTTAATATCTGGGTACCCTGGCCTAGCCAAGTTGACATAGAAAATGAACCACTGTACATTCATTTTAGGTTTTTGTTACGCAGCACCTCGCTTCCAGGTACCACTTGCTGTTTTGGTTATCTATTGCTGCAAAATAAAATACCCTAAAATGCAGTGATCTAAAACAACAATCATTTATTATCTTTCATGATTCTGTGGGTTGTCTGGGATCTAGGTGGTCTGCTTCATGGGATGTCAGCTGGGGCTGTAGTCACCTGGGGGACCGACTTGACTGGAGCATCCAAAATGTCACATTCACCTGATGGCGCCATGGCACCTGAGTTCCAGTGGGGTGGAAGCCTCTTTCTCTCTAAATCATCTCAGGGCCTCTCTTCTCCTTGGGGCTCCTCCATATGACCTCTCTGTGGTGCAGCTGGATTTTATTTAGCATTCCTCAAGTCTTCAAAGTGGAGCCTGGAAGTCCTCCTTAAAGCTTTAGACCCATAGCTGGCATAGCATCACTTCCACATTGGTTAAAACAGTCACCAATTCAGCCCAGATTCAAGAAGTAGTGGAACAACACCTTCCCTCTATGGGAGGAGTGAAAAATTATATGGACAACTTGACTTTTCATGTATATTTATGTCAGCTTTAAAGTTGTCATTTTTTTCTCTTCTTTTTTATTCTTCTGTAACATCTACTCTGCTTTCCATTTTATTGTCTTTTATTGACTAGATTTAAAAATGGCAGAGCTCTGACACAGGCCTCTTGGAATTTAAGCTCATTGAATCTGGGAACTTCTGTTGCATGATGCACCTCAAGGACCTAAAAGAATAAGCAAAAATATAGTTGAATTTGAAATAAACTGTACATAAGCCAGCATATTACAAATAACAGAAGTGAACAAAGCCATAATAAGTATCTTCCCCACTGAAGTTTTCAAACCCATCACTCCCAAGTCCATCAACTTCTATTTTGAGCTTATAAATTGTTATTTCTTCTTTTGTAGAAGAGCTTCTCAGTATTTCTTTATCTTCTTCACGTGTTCTTTTTTCTTGGCTTTTCTTTGCCAAAATCTCTTATCCCTGCAGAATTCACTTTCTACTAGTCTTCAATAGAGCATCACATGGCCTCATGTTCACCTGTGCATTCTTTATGATTGGCAGGCTTCCTTCAACCTTTCATTCTGAGCTTCTAAGACAGAGGCCAGTGGCCAGAGGGTCTCAGATTCACCTGAATGAATGCAGAAGGTGAAACAGGGAAGGTGAAACAGGGCTCCGAGACATGGGGCTTGGGTCCTGCTATGGTTACAAAGAAGGAAGTCAGCCCCTGGAGCTGAGTTATTTGTGGAAGGAAGGGTGGAGTGGAGTACATATGCAAATAAACTGGGTTTGGAGCCTCTGGGGCTGGGGTGCTCCCAGGACATCTGGGAGAATGTAGCTCTGGGAAGAGAACCTAGTTGGTCACCGGGGAGTGTATCAGCTGGCTGAGGGAGAGAGGGCAGAGACAGGAGGAGGGAGGGAGAGATGCTACTTCTGGGCTCTCTGGCTTCATGCTTTGCTTCAAATGTCATCTTAGAAAAGTCGGTGGTGTTAGCAGCTGTGGTCCAGCCCACATCCCATGTTCTGGTATTGTTATTAACAGCTGAAGGAAGTGACAGTGTTTCACCCCGGAGAAAACTTTGGTTCCTTATCACAGTGAGCACTTACGGTCTCTCTGCTTCTGCCTTTCCTCCTTGGAGGGAGAACCCTTGGAAAACAGCTGCCAAAAGTCCGTTTAGAAAATTTGAAGGGAGAAAGGCTGGGAACCAGTGTTTATGTGTTGTCTACAATGTACTAGGAAATGTATATAGTTGGTTCTTTTTAAATGTTACCAGAATCCTGTTAGGAAAGTCTTAGAATGTACATTGTATAGATGGGGAAATGGAGCCTGGGAGAGTTAGATAATTGATATCCAACAGTTAGTTACAGCTGGCAACGTAATTTGTGGGGTCCCCATGCAAAATAAAGATGACTTGTTTGTTGTTGCAAAAGCAAGAGAAAGCTTTCTTCTGTGGTCTTTCTCTCTATCTGCCAGAGGGTTTTTACTTTCTATTTGAGGTTGAGGCCCCCTGAGCATGGGGATATTTACAGGGAGACAGCAGACCCCTCACAGGTGCCCGGGGCTGCACCCCACAATGTGGCACACAAAGGAGGTACCCTGGCCCCAGCTCTCCTGCTGTCAAGGTCATCATGGGTGAGAACCTGCCCCAGGGAGGCTGGGAAGCTGCTGGAAGGGGTACTGTTTGTAAGCCAAGGATTCAAAGCCCTGGGGCACCCTCTGGTGTCCCATTGGCCTTCTCTCCTAAAATGCAAAAACAAAGATAAAATTATTAAGAATACCCAGACAGCAACTGCAAAGCATTAAACTCTGTGAGTGTGGGACCTTTCTGGGCCCTGTGCCCTGTGTGACTGTGTTGGTCATAATTAGCCCACGGAGCGGGGAGGACATAGCTCAAGTGGTAGAGTACATGCTTAGCATTTTCAAGATCCTGGGTTCAATCCCCAGTACCTCCTCTAAAAATAAATAAATAAACCTAAGCGGGGATTGAAACTCATCTCTTTCTCTCCGTGGAATCATCAGACTCATCAGAATGACAAGAAGACTGAAACATGGAGTGATTTTCCCAAGGTCAGAGCCGGTAAGTGGTAGAGCTGGCTTGTGAACTGACTGTGTAGCGTGCAGCTATCCCATCATATGGTTTCCAAAAGAGTGTGTTCCGAGCAATCTCAGGGCCTGGAGCAACCTATTCCAGCAGTGTTAGCATTTCTGCAGTATCCAGGTGGAGGCAGCTGGTATTTTTTTGTCTCAAATGTGAGTCATGAGGCTGCAATGTGAGGTCATGGGTCTCCTTTTAGTGAGGCAACGTCCTCAAGCTTGTGCTGCAGGAAATACTATGAATCTCCGCAGGTGAAGCAGTGGAGTTTCACATGCCCTTCTGGTTGTCAGATCCGTTCTTTGTGGTTTATGTCACCTCTTGAACCGTTACCTCTTACAGCTGGGTCAGGAAGGAGGCAGTGCACACTCTGCACCCTGAATCCCAGGGCCATGCAGGACATTGCTGACTGGTCGCAGCACAGTGGGTGAACCTGGGTCGAGCCTCAGCAAGCATCACAGATGTTACCAGCTGGGTGGAGTTGCCCCAAGAGATGATATCTCTTTGTGCTTCTGTGTCAGAATCATGTTGCTTGTCAGCTGAAGTAGGTAATTATAAAATGTAAAAATACTTCCTGGAGATATTCCAGCATCTTTCCGTTCACTTTCAGTCCTGGATGCTGAAGTTCACGAGTAAGTAACAAATAAGAGGGGGTCCTGGAGTAGGGGCAGCAGGATGAGGGGCTGGATGAAGAAGTTCAAGGGCCTGAGGCTGCCCAGCTTGGGGAAACCTGATGGGGGAAGTGTAGGTGACCAGATGTCCTCCACTGGTTGCGCCCTTGTCTCATTGCAAGGGAATCAGGTGTGTGCTGTTTGGCTCTGAAAGGCAGAATCAGAGCCTCCAACAGCAAAAAGCCAGAAATAACAGCCGACATTGGCACACCTCATCACAATTTGAATTCATCTGTCAAAGCAGAAATTTCAAAAAGTGAAGAGCATGACTTTTATAACATACAGAATCAACACACATCAAAGATTTATTTATTCATTTATGAGAGGACCTGTGAAATGATAAAAGTCTTTTCAGAGAACATTTGGAAGCACTGATTAGTTATAAAGTACTTTAAAAGGAATATTAGAATTAAATTGGTAGCTTAGATATAAAACCAGACGACAAGGTAATGAAAAGCCATACCTTTGGGGATATCTTTTCTATCAGACAGAAAATATTAGCGTCTCTAACAGACAAGATCTACAAGTTATCATATAACTTCACAGGGCTTGATAGCCAGTAGCAGAGACAAAGATATGTTCTGCTGGGTAATTGATTCAATCCTGGGGGTAAACTTGTCAAGCAACGACCCAATGTGACATTCAAATGGCATGTGCCCACCTTTTTGTTATATTTCTAAATTGTATACATTTTTGTAACACACTTATTCAATAAGTATTTATCGAGTTTCTATTATGTCCCACAAACTCTTTTAGATCCTGGGGATATAGCCGTGGACAAAGCAAACTACATTCTTTCTGAGATGCAACTGGTATTCTAGTGGGAGGTGGGGTGCAGATAATAAAGAAAGTGGGACAATATGTAGTTTGACAGTGGCAGAAAGTGCTAGAAAGTGTGTTGGGATGGGGGGCTGTTTAGAATTTTAAGTGTGATAATGAAATAAAGAAGGTTTCACTGAAAGGTGACATTTTAGCAGAGACCTGAAGAAAGTGGGAGAGCAAAAACTAAAATGTCTGCAGAAGAGCATTCTAGGCAAAAGAAAGAATGTGCAAAGGCACTGAGGCAGCAAGGACACCAGTATGGCTGGAACTTTTTGTTAGCAAATTGTCAAAAATATGTAAAACTAGAGACACCAATAATCAAGCTTCATTTGCCCATTACCCAATGTCAAGAATTAGCAACATTCTGCTATCCTTATTTAATCTATCTCCTCATGTTTTTTTTTCCCCCAAAGTACTTTAAAGCAAATTCTAGACTTTATATCATTTTGTCTGTAAATACTTCAGTATGAATCTCTAATGAAAAAAAACCTTTAAAAAAACATAATGGTAATATTCTCTTACCTAACAAAATTAAGAATAGTTCTTCAATATTATCCAATATCCACCCTGGGTTCAATTTTCCATGATTTTCTTTAAAATATAGTTTTATAATTGATTTGTTCCAATAAAGATCTGTCCTTTACATTCAACTATCTTAAGTACCCTTTAAGTATTTTAGAGGATATATTAAATATCCTTTAATTCATAACCATTTTTCCTCTCCCATTTTTAAAACCCTGTTTATTTGTTGAAGAGACTGGGTAATTTGTCTCATAGAATCTCCCACCTGCTGGATTTGGTGCCTGGTTTTATTTTACATGCTCTTCTGTTCCCTGTATTACCTGCAAACTGAGAGCTGGGTCACAGTCAGGTTAGATTTGGGGGTGGGCAGAAGTGCTGTGGCATTCCTTGGGTGCCACATTAGGAGACACATAATGTCACACTGTCCCACGTTTAGGGAGATTAACCGGATTGGCTATTAAGGGCTTAATTCATTCATAATGAAGTTCCACAACAACTTTTCACTTAATTAGTTCAGGAGAATTTGATGATTGTTGCCAAGATTAGTTATTTCTGTAGAGGCTGTGAATGAATATTTTCTAATTCTAAGACTTCTTCTGCACCCACTACTCTGATTCTTCTAAACAGAAGGCTCTCTCTCATCCACCATTTGGTTGCCCTGAAATGGAGTCCATAAAAGAAAGAATAAATGCTTAACTCTTTTCCTTTACTTATCAATTTACAGAATAATGAGTTGGTTAATGCCCCATCAACTTCTAGAGATGACTTACGAGTTTCTTTTTAAAATATCATTATGAACTCATGGGTTTTATATATTTAGCGTGTATCAATTCTTTATGTCACTCTTCTGTTTTTGTTTAAATTGCTCCCTCTGGCTAGTGGGAGGCCCTTTAAGTTGGCTCTGTGACATTTTGATATGTTTCTGAGAGCTTCATTTCTTTTTGTCACAATAAGATGTCCCAGGCTCATCTTGTGAATGTCCTGCCTTAGAGCAAGGACTGGCCATTTCTGCAGGGAATCCTACTTACTTTCAGTGAAAACGAAATTTAGAGACTATATTAGAGTGCTAATTGCCACTGGGTTGTCATAACTCTTCGACTTTTTTAGTAGACAGTTCTAGAATAGAACCTTCCTTTTAGAGAAAGAGAAATCATGAGTCCATATTGATAATTCCAATGTAAAGTAAAGGGCACAAGGTTTTTAATCTAATATTTTTAAATTTTATGTTTAGATCTATTTTCTCTGACACTAAAAATCTTGGTTCCTAATAACATTAGTAAAATTAATGTATTTCCTTTCATATGTAATTATGTATATTTATGTCTGTTATTATTATTGCTAACAAGATGTCTACATGTCTTTCTGGTTCTTTTGGTTTTTGGATGTAGGATACATCCCACTAGTGATAAACAGTAATGTATAGAGCGTGTACCAGTATCTGACATCTTATTAAAGGGATCACACTGGCTGCTGGGTGGAGAGTGGATGGTAGTGGGGCTAAGAGAGGGGCGTGGAGACCATATAGAGATTCTTGTGGTAGTTAGGGTCTGAGGAGATTGTGACCTGGATAGTGATGGACAGTGGTGAGAAGGGGACACATTCTGGATGCATTTTGGAAGTAGATTCGGTATGATTTGCTATGGACTTTTCTATGGGGATATTAGAAAAAAGAAGAAACAACAATAACTCCAAGATTTCTGGGCTGAGTTACCAGAAAAATGAATTTCCATTGATTAAAATGGGAAAGGCTGGGGTGAAGCAAGTTGGGAAAGGAACCACCAGTTTGGCTTTGTACGTGTTAGTTTCGCAACGTCCATTGTTATTCAAGGGCAAGTGTTGAATAGGAAGCTGGGTTACATGAGTATAGAGGATCTGAGAGACATCTGGGCAAAAGATATAAATGTCCAAATCAGTGGTGCACAGAAATTCAAGAGCAGCTGTTTCATAAGGAAGAACTGTTATCATCTTATTCAAGTGATTCTGACTGGTTCAGTGCGATGAAAACCAAAAGCTGACCGATGGATTGATGACTTTGACAAGATCAATTTTAGAGGAGTGGTTATGGAGAAAGCCTGTCTGGAATAGATTTAAGAAAAAAATGGGAAGAGAGGAATTGGAGACTGGACATGGACTACTCTTGCCAGGGGTCTGCTGGCAAGGAGAACAGAAATGGCATGGTGGTTGGGTGGATAAGGAAGGATCCAGGATGGAAGAAATTGGGGATGCTTTGAGAGGCAGGTTCTTTAAAGTGGACTGAGAAGTCATCGAAGTAGAGAATGCTTCTGGATTTCTCCAGTCTCCTACGATCTTTGACAATCAGCCTGCCAATGTCAAGTTCAACAACATTTTTAAAGTGACTCACCTTGGTCATTTTTACCAAAAATTCAACTTAGTTTTCATAGGAAAAAATATTTTTTTCCTTTTCCACTTATCCAATTTATTTATGAACAATTTAATTAAAGCATATAATTAAAGCAAAAACAAGAAGCATAAACATATTTAAGAGTAGGTACATAAACACCCAAGTGAGTAAAAATGAAAATTCTACTGAAGAGTAGCCTATTGATTGTGTAAAGGACAGAAAACTTGTACAGAGAAATGGATAGTGTAGTTAAAACAGGGGTCAGTTAAAAGGTTTTTTGTTTTTTTTTTTGCAATCAATGAATTTAGAAGTGGCCGGGCATCTTTCTTGCCATTAAAGGATAGTTTTCCTTGTCATTAAAGGTCTATGTCTTGCCTTGGACCTAGATCGGGTCAGAAAACTACCAGGACAAAGTTTTGTTTTGTTCTGTTTTGTTCTGTTTTGTCAAAATGAACTGTGGTGGAAAGGACAGACGCAAGATGGTGAGAACAAAACAGGAAACTGAACGATAGATGAAATCAAGAATTACTTTCGTGTTTGTGTGTGTGTGTGTGTGTTGCGTGTGCATATGCGTGTGTTTCAAAGGCTACAGTCTTGAAAGGGAAGAAGTAATTATATTCACGAGTTTTTCTAGTTGATCTGAGTGGAGATTAGGGGATCCTGTTTTTCAAGAAAATGTCACCAGTAAATACCTGCTCTGGAAGGAAGGGGTGATGGGAACCTTGTTTTTAAAGACAAAAAAGAAAGTGATCATGGAGGTCAGAAACTAGAATAAACCAAGCATGAGAATGACATTCTCACTTCCGTCCAATGACTCAGTTTTTTCTAATTATGAAAGTAAAACATGCCCATTGTAGAACACTCAGAAAAAAATTTTAATATAGAGAAGAATACAAAATCACTTAATCCTCAAGAGTGGAATTCTAAATAGTAGGGAATACCACAATTAAAAAAAAAGGAGGGTCCCAGAAGGAAGATATAGACTTCCTTCAGTGGGTGGCCTCAGCTAAGCAGTTTTAGAGACACAATTCACATTTCTTCTACAATGTGACATTCAAAAAATTGCTAAGTTCAGTTCTCTGCTTCCTGCCTGAATGTATCAAACATGGTACAGCCACATAGCAGAAAACTATCTACACCTTTAGTGTCTGGATACTTTGAAGCAATTAGTAAAGCTTCATTTGAAGGGGTGTTAACAATTCCCACACTGCGTTCACTTGGCCATGATCTGTATTTGCCTTGATACAGTTCAAATGTTTATTTTCTCTTACGACTGTCAAACAAACATTATAAAGTTATTTCTGTCTTTGGTTCCTCGTAGTTCAAATATTGTGAAATTCATAATAAAATTGCCTCCCTCATTACCTTGGCTTCTAGGAGTAAGACTTTATTTGTGAATTAACTTATCTAGAGCAGTGTCCAAGTTGGCAGTAATTAAATCTCCCTGGGAATTATTTAAGACTCAAAAAAGACTGAAAACATACAGTTTCAGTGGAAGAGATTTAAAACTGTAGAGGGCTGGGGAGGAGGGGATAGCTCAGTGGTAGAGTGTGCAGTTAGCAGGCATGAGGTCCTGGGTTCAATCCCCAGTACCCCCATTCAAATAATTAAATAAATAAGCTTAATTACCTCCCCCCTAAAAAAAAAAAAAGAAAACTGCTAAGGACTGTGTGAGACATAGACCAAAGACAATTGGTCACATTTTGGGGATCTGATTTCATGTTTATTTAATATTTCTTAGTAAAATTTTGAAAGGCGTTTTGGAAACCAAGCGTATGACTGTGTCAGTTCACATCGGAAAACTGTAATTCTGTTTTCGTCATGTCTAGTTTCCTTCATCCTTTCCACCCAAGGCACTTCCTTTTCCTTCTTCAATATTCCTTATTCCTAGTCCGTATCTCCTCCCAATTATTTTCTTTTTAAAACTTAAACACGTTAAATTATGAAAATGTTCAATGCATTGAAATATCCATGGAACAATATTACAGTGTCCATTTACTCATCCTGCAGAACTAACAGACAATACAATTTTTGTCATGTTTGCTTCAGATCTTTTCCCCTAGTTTTAAAAGAAATAACAAATTAGAGATAAAATCGAAACACCTTTTCCTTGCATTTTCTTGTCTTCCTTCTCAGAGGCAAATACCTGTATCTTTCTAGAAATGTTCTCTGAATATGTAAGCATACATTCATATATTCTTTTGTTCTCCACACATCTTCTCTTCTGTGTCTCACCTTCTTTTTCACAAAACCCTGTATCTTCATTATCAATGTAGTTCTGTCTCATTCTAATAGGATTCCACTTTATCACCATATTCTAGACTTGTATTGATGGACGTTTAGGTTGTTTTAAACCTTTTGCAATATATTGCAAACACTGTTGCAATAAAATCTTTGGATGTGTAAGGTAGAATCCTAGGAGTGGCATCACTAAGTCAAAAAACATACCATTTTCCGTTTTGAAAATAGCCAAATTTCTCCGTATAAGACAATTCTCGTGAGGCAATGGGAATTGATTTCCTCACGTGTTCACTGCATAGGATGTTTTCAAACTTTCTAATTTTTGTCAATCTGTTAAGGGAAAATGTTTCTGCATTTTAACTTTAATTTGTATTTATTTTGTGTTTTTGCTTTGTAGAATAAACATTGCTTTTTCCACTTAACGATATGTTTTGGTGATTTTAATTAAATTATTTAAAGGATGTATCTGTGTTGACATATGAGCACTAGTTCATTAATTTTAACTGCTCTGTAGTATCTTACTGAATGACCATATCCTACATTGATTAATAGATTCCCTTATTCTGTTTTTTTTTTGCTAAAAAAATGACCTAAACAATGCTAAAACACATGTCTGCTAGCACGTATGAGCTATTCTAAGATGTCTAGCTAGAGGGAGCATTACTGAGTCACAGAGCATGCCGTCTTCACCTCCGCTGAGGGTGCTAGTTTGTCAAGGCTGCCATAACAAAGTACCAGCAGCTGGGCAGCTTAACCGACAGGAATGTGTTGTCTCATGGTTCTGGACGCCGGAAGTCTGAACTCAAGGTGTCAGAAGGGTGGGTTCTTTCCAGGGGCCGTGAGGAGGACCCTGTTCCATGCCCCAATCCTAGTATCTAGAAGCCTCAGGCGTACCTTACCTTGCAGATGACCCTCTCCTTGTGTCTTCAGGTTTTCTTCCCTCTGTGTGTGTTGTCTGTCTCTGTGTGCACATGTCCCCCTTTTCTAAGGACTCTGGTCACATTGGATTAAGGGCCACCCTTACCCACACCTTACCTCGATCATCTGCAAAGATCTTATTTCCAAATAAGTTCACATTCTGAGGGACTGGCAGTTAGGACTTTAACATCTTTTGGGGGACACAATTTAGCCCATGACACTGGGTGTACCGATTAAGATGCTTTTGGCTGCAAGTAAAATAATACTCAACTGAAAGTAGTTTATAACAAGAGATTTTTATAGACACACATAACAAGACATCCAGAAGTGGGGTGGTCCTCGGGTAGGTTCAGCAGCTCACCAATGGCCCAAGGCTTTTCACTCCTTCATCTCCCTGGGGTGGCTTTCATCCTTGAGCTTCTTGTCACAAAATGGCTGCTGCCATTCCAGACATTATAGCATAATACCCAGGAACAGAGAGCAAGTGGATGGGCAAGAGTGCCCTCATTGCAAATCTCTTTAGTGGGGAATAACATCCTTCTCAGAAGCCCTCCCTCAACTACCTCTGTGCTTCCTCCTTGAATTTCATTTGCACGGCTCCCCAAACTGTAAAGGAAGCTTGCAGAGTGAGTACTTGATACTTGGAATCATTATGATAGAAGACATGCTTTGCCAAGAGGAAAGAAGGATAGGGAATCTATTTGGGTTGGGAAGCAACAGTGCCTGCCACATTAATACGGCTAAACTTGTCTCCAAATTTGTGGCATCAATTTCCTTTCACAAAAGCAGTGTGGACTTACTTGTTACTGGACAGCCTCACCGTCACTTGGATTGTCAAACAATTTTAGCTGTCTCTTTGTGGCTTTAATGTTTGTTTCCCTGATGACTAACACAATTGATCGTACTTGTATGTGTCTACTGGTCATTCTGGTTTCTTCTGTGAAATGCTAATTTTTGCCTTTTGCCTGTTTCTATATTGAATTGTCTTTCCTTTTTACACATTCAGGATTCCAATTTTTTGTCAGTTATATGGATTGCAAATACATTCTTCCAATCTGTGTTTTGACTCTTGCCTTTATTTTTTGGGTCCCGTGTCTTACTGAAGATTTCAGTGTAATCTTATTTATATTTTCTTTTATGGCTATGCCTTTTGTATCTTGTTTAAGAACTTATTTTTTACCAGAGGTCACAAAAATGTCACATATTATCTAAAATTTTAAAACTTTTGATTTTTCTTATTGTTTATCCATTTGGAATATTCCTTTGTGTGTGTTGTTAAGGTAGGAACTTAATTTCATTTTTTTCCTACAGACAAATAGTCAGTTATATGAATCCTATTTATCAAATACTCCATCTTTTATCACAGGCTTTGTAATGCCACTCCTGCTGTGTATCAAGTGCATTAGTTCATTTCCGGGCTCTAATCTGTTTCATGATGTCTCTGTATCATTTCCACATTCTTTACATTATTAACGTCTTGACATCCAGTAGGGTATCTCTGCTTTCTTATTAGACATTAGTTTACATATCTTAGAAGTTTATCTGAACAGAATCATATACTGCATACGCTTTTGTCTGTGACTTCTTTCATGGCTTTGATGTGATGTCTTTAGAATTCACCCACGCTGTGGCAGGTGTTAACAGTTTCTTCCCTTGCATTGCGGAGTAACAGTCCACCGTGGTACCTACCACAATCTGCTTATCCACTCGCCTGTTGATGGGCGCTTAGCTTGTCTTCACCTTTGGGTGTTTTGAATAAAGCCCCTGTGACAATTAGTACACAGGTTACTGTGTGGACACGTGGTTTGCTTCTTCTTGGGTAAATGTCCAGAAATGAGACAGCTGAGCCGGGTGGTTTAGCTACTTAAGAGACTACTAGACTGTTCTACCAGGTAATAGTACAGGTTTATGTGCTCACTCTCAGGGTGTGAATATTCTAGTTGTTATATGTCCTTGCTAGCACTCTTAGAGTCAGCGTGAGTGAATTCTAAAGACATCACACCAAAGCCATGAAAGAAGTCACAGACAAAAGAGTACGTAGTATATGATTCTGTTTAGATAAACTTCTAAAATATGTAAAGCAATGTCTACAAGAAAGTAGAGACACCCTACTGGATGTCAGCTTACCTTCTGAACTTACCTTCAGGCTTTTACAAGCTGGACATTCTAATCGGTCTGTGGTGGCTTTATAATGGTGACTTTAATTTGCATTTCCCACATGACTCATGATGTTGAACATCGTCTCATAGGTTATTGAAATATTTATTCGTATCTTTTGCCAATCTTAAAAGTTAGGGTTTTGTACTGATTGTTGGCTTGTAGGCAGTTTAGGTACTCTGGATATAAGTTCTTTGTGAGATGTCTCTGAAAACACTTTCATTTCGTGACTTGCCTTTTCACATTCTTTAATGCAGACTTTTATAGAGCAGTTTTTTTTCAATCTTTGTAAGGTCTAATTTTTTCCCTTTCTCTCTCTTTTATTTTTTTAACTTTTTGGGTTGTTTTTATTTTTTTATTTAAAGTCCATTGAGCATCACAAAAAAAATACAGCTAAGGAGAAAACAAATGTCCAGCTGAGATCTCAGAACCCAGAGCTACGGAGGAGATGAGGCACTGGATTGTTGAGCGCGTCGGGGCGGGTGGCTGGTGTTTTTTCTTATATAACTTGTGCTTTAGGTCTCTGATCCATTTCTAGTTCATTTTGTGTGTGGAGTGAAGTAAGGGTCAATTTCATTTTTTTTCACATATGAAAACATATTTGCTATACATCATTTATTGAAAAAGCTTTCCTTTCCCCATTGACTCTCTTTAGCTCCCTTCCTGAAGATCAGTTGACCATGTCTTAGTCAATGCCAGCTGCTGTAACAGAATTAGGGTGGCTAGTGAACAACAGAAATTTATTTCTCACAGTTTTAGAGGCTGGAAATCCAAGATTCAGCTTTGGTGAGAACCCACTTCCCCTAGTTCATAGACAACTGTGTCCTCACACTGGGGAAGGGAGGTGGGAGCTCTCTGGGTCTCTTTTATAAGGGTGCTAATCCCTTTCATGAGGGCTCCACCTTCATAACCTAACCACCCCCAAAGCCCCACCGCCTGATACCATCACCTTGGGAAACAGGTTTCAACATACGACTTTTGGAGGGCCACGAACATTCAGTCTACAGCACCATGTTTATATGGGTTTTTTTCTAAATTCTCTGTTCTATTTCCTTGACTTATATCTATTATTTTACCACCGCACTTTGTCTAGATAACTGAAGCTCTTTAGTAAGTCTTGAAGTCAAATAATTGATGCCCTCCAGCTTTTATTCCTTTGATTACTTTGGCTGGCTTGTACTTCCACATAAATTTTAGAATCAACTTGTTAATATTTTTGACAAAGCATGCTGAAATTTTGATTTGTGATTTGTTAATTCTAGAGATACATCTTAGTGATATTTACCATCTTAATATTGAGCTTTCCCACCCATGACTATGGTATGTTTCTCTGTTTCTTGAGGCATTTAAATTTTTTTTCTCAGCAATGTTTTATTTTCAGAGTACAAGGCTTGCCTATATTTTGTTAAATTTATAGCTCAATATTTCCTATTTTTGCATTCCTATAGTTTTATTGCCATTATATCAAAGTAGGATATATACATATGTATGTGCAGGATATTTATATGTATCCTACTTTGATGCAATGCATAATGCATAATATAGTTTCAATACACAGTATATAATATGCAGTATTTAATGTATAGAATATAGTACAATATAGAGTATGTAGGATACATACATATTTTAAATGTTTTCTAATTGTGTGTGGCAAGTGTATAGGAATGTTTTATGTTTTGAATGTTGGTATTATATCTACAAACTTTAGACAGAAATAAGCTTGATGCATTTGAGAAAAGGAAAGAAGGACAGTTTGGGGTCCCAGCAGACAAAGGAGAACAATTTGAGGTCAGAGGTAGCCAGGGGTCACATAGTCATCAAGATGAAGTCACTTAACATTTTTACTTAAGTGGAATTTTAAAAAGATCCAACATTAAGCGAGAGTTAGTCCCAATGTGCTACATTCCCTTAGCAACCACACGATCCACATTATTGCTATCTCTTACTTAATAACAATGATTCCCTTCAGACTGAAAGCATTGGAGGTCAGGGGCTGTGTGTATGTCTTGATAACTGCTGAATCCTCAGAGCGTACCTGGAGCTCTGCCTGGCACATAGCAAGCATTCTGTATTTATTGAACAAAAGAATGGAAATATAAAATAGGTAAAGTTGTATTTTATTAATATAAACATATTTTATACATTTGTATTTATAACATGTAGTTATTATAATAATGATAAACAGATTTTAATGAGTACAAGAATTTGATCTAAGGGATTACAAATGACTGCTGCAGAATGAGTCAAACTTCAATATTAAATTTATTTTGCTATGTGTTTTACTTTGCAGTTGCAGGAAAACTTTCATCCCAAAAGACAATTAGTAAGGAAATGACTTACTATTCTAAGAGAAAGCATGCTTAGTTTTGAAGTGAGGATGAAAGGAGAGGGCATGGAAGGATAAATTTGGGGAAACTACTTTCTTAATGACACACTTATAGTTAAATAGAGACAGTGTTTATTTCCCAAAATCTTCCCCCCAAATAAATTCACAAAACATATTATCTGACATAAAGACCAAAAAAAAAAATTACCAAACCCTAAGAATCAATAACAAAAACATAGGCAAACACCCCTCCCTCTGACCCCATAGTGTTTGGAAGTTAAACCAGCTCTTGACATGACTTCCCTGGGGATAATTCAGATGGTTAGTTCTTATTCCTTGACCCGTGAAGAGCATCTGATACTGGTTGGTCACTGACTTCTTCTAAAACGGTTCTTCTCTCTTTTCTATTTTGTTCACTGGTGTATCTTACATGTTCATAAACGTGCCGAGCACATAGTAGATGCTCAGTAAATATTTGCTAGATTAATGAACTAATGATTTCTGAACTTACCTTCAGCCTGAAGAGTCTTCTGATTTTAGGACCCCGCTTAGAAAAATTCTCCTCTCAGGGAATCGCGCCGATCCTCTCTTCTCCCACTAGGTGGCAGTCTTCACCTTCAATGCAGGCTTCTGTCGGCTTCAAATTTGAGAATTCATAGCTGAGCTCACCACCACGTTTTTCTTGGGGCCAAAATGAGGTGCCCTGCAGGACTTGACAGCAGGAAAATTCATAGAATGAGTGTATTTACCCCTCGGGATTTAAGTGCTTTCAGGGAAGAGGATTTGGGATGTGAGCCCTTTCCCTGGGGAGCAACGCGTTATGAAAGTAATGTTGCTTTATTGACGCGGACTTTGAAATGTAATCATTTGCAGGAAGGATGTAGGTTTCAAGAGAGGTGACGGTAGAGTTATGAAGCCTCAAGTAGGCTGACAACACACAAAATCGATTTATCCACCAAATATACCTTTCTTTTTGTTCACATAGCATCAGACTTTTTTTAACCAAGAACTTTAACCCCTTCTGCCCCATTCCCTCTTACTCCACTCACTTCCTAGTCCTTCAACATCTGGTCTTCGACTACGTGCGAGACCTGCAGGGAAACAACTCCTCTGGGGTCTCAGGCCCTCGTTCTCTTAGGACCAGCTTTGTCCTGGGGGTAGTTAGGGCCATGATTTAAAATTTCCTGTGGGAGGCAGCATCGTCTAACTAAAAGAGAAGGGCTGGGCCCATAGGCAGCTCTGCCACTTGCTGATTGTTTGGCTTTGGGCACGTTCCTAAGCTCTGAGCTCCGGCAGCTCTAAGGCACGGCGGTGGTGGCGCCCTCCCCGTGGGGCAGGTGTGACAGTTAAACAGGGTGGGCACGAGATGAGCCCTTAGCACGGGGCCTGGCCCGTGGGGAGTATCCTGTGCTGTCTGTGCCCTCTCCTTCCTCCTCCTGGCATGTCCTCCTGCCTCTGGGTTCTGGGGACCACCTGCCTGTGCCTGTCGGAGGTAGGGAGCAGGGATGAGAAGTGAATAGGAGGGAGTGACCCGTGGGGGTGCGTCATGGGTCTGTTGGAAGGAGCAGAGTGGTAGGAAGGGGGTGGACATCCTTTGACCCTGAATCTTGACAGTTGTGCCTGGCTTGTGTGCGTTGAACTCCCAGGTCACCGTCACTAATTAAAGAGGCAAACAGGAAACCGCTAGCCAACTGAGACTCCAGCTCAACACAGACACTTGCTCATTGACAAGTCAGGTCTTGCGGAAGCTTGTCAGCCATAAACACTAGTGGAGGCATGAGGATTTTCACAAGCCTCTTGATTGTTCAGATTCAGCTTGCTGGTTGCTGTCACTTACCCCTGGCCCCCCACCCCTCTCCTGGTCCCCCAGGACCACCCAGTGCTCTGGTTGAACAAGGTGGATTTATCACAGTTTGCAAGAAGGCTGATCTCTCTTCACAGGGACCCAGGAGGGCAAGGGGGGCTCTGTTCCACGATGTCAGAAAAGATTTGTAGGATTTGGGTTTGTTTTACAAGATTTTGGACACGATTCAAGGAGGCTGGCTTTGCCTGGATGCTGCCAGGAAGCAGAGTGGACGGGAGTAATTTTGTGATAAAGAATCTTCATAAATCTTCCCCATCAGGCTGGAAGAATAAAGCAAAGCTGAAGCCGTAATTGACAAAGAAGCAGCTGTCCCTCAGATAAGCTGCTATAAACGGATGTTTGGTCCGTGTGTGTGTGTGTGTGTGTGTATGTGTGTGTGTATGTATGTGTGTATATGTGTGTGTGTGTGTGTATGTGTGTATGTGTATGTATGTGTGTATGTGTGTGTGTGTGTGTGTGTGTATGTGTGTATGTGTATGTATGTGTGTATCTGTGTGTGTGTCTGTATGTGTGTATGTATGTGTGTGTGTGTATGTGTGTGTGTGTGTGGTTTGGACATTGCCTTTGTCTGCTCACATCGAAGTCTATCACGATCACCTGGGGGCCTTATCTGATGTTGGTGCCCTGGACTTGCGGTCCAGAGGAGAACACAGGGCCTCCTGTGAGTGCCAGGCCGGCTCCATGTTCCTTTTCACCGCCAGCATCTCCGCATACAACCCTGCGCACTCTGGGTCCCAGGCAGGGGGCAGCTAGAGCAGCTGGCCTTACTTAATTGGAGGTGAGGGGTGCTCCCGAGGGGAAGAAAGGAAGGCGAGTGAGTGAGCTGTTCTAATCCCCTTGTCAGCTGGGCCTCCAGGCAGAGAGCCTAGTGATGCTTACTAGAATGAAGAGCCTTCTCTCTTGAACGCCCTCAGTCGGATGTCCTTGGATAAAGGATCCCTTATAGAAAATACATTCAGAATCTGAGAGGCACGGGTCCCTGGGGGATCATGTAGGCTGGAGAGCTCTCTGGAGGCAAAAACGGAGATGTTTCATCTCTTCATCCCTTCTGGCTGAATAAGGAACCTCGCAAAACCTCACTCAGTACATTTATCTATTATTCTGGGCCAGGGAGGAAGACAGGCTGGATCCCAGGGGGTTACAGGATGTGGTGTCCGGTCCTTGCTTTGTCTGAGTCTCTCAATTACCTGTCTCCTTGACACTGTTCACAAAGTTTGATTCGGGGTACAATCTATGATACGTGAGGGTGTGATCTGACAATCCAGTTTTGCTTAAGGGTGCAAGGCAGTCTTTAAACTGGAGAGCAAGATGCATTGGAAGAGGTGCCTGGCCGTAGCCCCCACCCCACCCCATATTTCATGTCGTTAGGCCTTGAGACGTGGGTTTGTGCCACCAGCCCTAAGTCTTGCCTGGTTACAAGGTGTCGTCTTTAGCTGGATGAGGGATGAGAAATGACACTTTGTAGCCCAGAGATGGGGGGATGGGGCACAAAAATAACAGGTGTCGACCATGGGGGTTTGGACATGAGCTCTTCTCATGTCTTAAGACCTTCCCAGAGTCTCAGCCCTTCGTCTAATTGCTCAAGCAACTTGAAAAGAAACTGAAAATTCTGCCATGACTCCCATGGTAATATATGCTTAGTATAGAAAAATTCAAAATATAAGAAAGAGAAGGTCACAGAGCAACCTTTCTACTCCCACAAACCAGGCACAACTATTTTTAACACATGGTGTGATTACTGTGGGTATTTTTATTCTGTTTTTAAAAATTGGTTGTGCTCATACCGTAGCTTCAATTTAAAAAATGTAACATCTCCTTTTCTAGAGGTTTGGATAATGGAGAACACAGGCATCCATTCTTATCATAAACCAACAGGAAGATACAGGGTGGAAGTGGAGCTTCCCCTTGATTTCTCTTCCCAGAGACAATTCCAGTGTCAAGTCTGATGCATGTCCTTTTCCTATTTCTCTAAGTTCAGGCCTACTTTTTTTCACTTAACGTAAAATAACCCCCTCCCCAAGCTATTCCGAGCTCTACATAAAAGCCTTGTTCAAAGGCTGCTGTATATTCTGCTGAGCCCAGACGCCCTAAGAAACATCCCTTTTTGTTGGCTACACGTCTCTAATCACTCTGGAGCCCACCAAAGGAAGTGAGGGCAGAAGGTGGTCAATGAGAAACCCACGGTGGTTATAAACATAGATTGACTGGGTGTGTGTCATGACAACTGGGGCAGAAAACAGAAAAATCGTTCCCAAAGTGAGGGTGCTGATTCACGTTTAATCAAGTTTCTTCTTCGTATTTTAAGTCCTGTTTCTATCCTCTGGAGTATAAAATTCGAAAACCGTCTCCTTTTGATTGTGTTTGCAAATTTGAGTGCTTCGGGCCAGTCACCAGGGCTCTAATTGTAATTTGTTTTGGTCTTTGTCCACCCTTTACCAAAACATGAGTGCCCTGAGGATAGACACGGTGTGAGTTAACTTTTTCAGCCCCGTGCCTGCGTGGGGCTTGCTGTTAGCCCCTGGTAAGTATTTGCAGAATGAAAGAAAGGGTGGAAGAAGCGAGCCAAGTGTCCCAGACGGGTGAACAGAAAAACAAAGAGTGGTGAGTAACTGACAGTGAAACGTTACTCAGCCTGAGAAAGGAATTCTGACACGTGTCACAGCATGGACCGGCTGGAAGGACGCTGCTCACTGAAACACGCCAGTCACGCAAGAAGAATCCTGTCTGAGTCCACTTACAGAAGGTGGCACCGGCTTCAGGTTCATTGAGACAGAAGACAGAGGGCTGTTTCCAGGGGCTGGGGGAGGACAGAGTGGGGGAGACCTTGGAAAACTTCAGGTTCTGCTCTTCCCCTCCCCACACCCTGCCTTGGTTGGTCTGCAGCCTGGCTCTGTGCATTTCCCCAAGCTCCGCAGGTGACCCTCGAGTGTGGCCGGAGCTCAGGACCTGAGACATCCGACAGCCCTTCTGGGTGAGCAGCCCTGAGCGGGGACCAGAGGCACGGACTGAGCTCCCAGAGCAGCCTCTGGGCTAAGGACCCCCTTCACAGCATGACCTTGAGCAGCAGGTGCCCTGGGGCATCACAGCTAAGCCCTCTGACTCTGGAACGGAGGAGCCGTTGAAGAGAAGATCCTGAGCTCCCAGAAATGGCGCTTACCGTCCCTCACTGCTTCTCAGTCAGAGAGATTCGCTTCCTTCTCCGCTGGATGCAGGGATCCCCGAGGCCCTCTGTTTCCTCGAGCCCAGCCAGCTTACTCAAAACGGCTTTTTCTCGGGTACCATTTGAGTTGATGGAACCGTGCTCTATCCACGGGGGCAATAATGAGGCTTGTGGATTTTTGCAAATAACTAAATTAAGGGCTCACCTTTTTAGAGCCACACTGGTGAACTTGAGGCCCATTTCTGCCAGGACGTGTGTGAATAAGTACTGCAGACGTATCTGTACACGTGGCCCCAATTCTTTATATATATATAAATATATATACGCACCCTTAAAATGCTTCCTTGCACATCCAGGGCGAAATGTTCACTTTTGATTTTAAGGATGAAAAGTAGCTTCCTAAAGCCCGTCCCAGCCTTCTCATCACCTCTCTCCATTTCCTCTTGCTTGTGGGGCTCTGGTCTCTGAAGAGAAAAGGAAGATGGTTGAGTTATAAACTCGTCCAAAGTCTGTTTCAACTCTGACATTCTAAACTCTGCTCCACCTCAACAAGGAAGTCTGTTACATTTTTAACCTGGATCTCTTGAACCCTTAAGGTAATGTTTCTTGAAGGAGGTCTGCATACCTGTTGACTGAAATGAATGCGCAGCCTAAAAGTCGAGTGTTATGTTTTATTTGGCGGGAGGACTCGAGCCGGGATGACAGCCTCTCAGATGGCTCTGAGGGACTGCTCCCAAGAGGAGCCAGGATATATATAGGAGCTTTACAACAGAGACCAGGTAGTTGGAACATTAAAAGCTTACTTGTTAACTAAAGAGAGCCAGGCATCTCAAGTTAGAGAATTTAGCGCTTTTCTATGTCTGGGAGGGAGCAAACATTTGGGCTCACTGAATTCATTCCTTTGACAAACACCCAGCTATCTAGGGCCAGTGTCCTGTCCTTTCTTATTCTGAGTCCCCTCAGAGGGCACCATGGTGAGTGGCTGCAGAGGCTGGGCTGCAGGCTTGTCCTCACTAGGGGGTGGCGGCAGCCGCTGAGGACTTGATGGCTTTAGCATTCTTTGTTTACTGATACGGTTGGCAGTATTTATCCTTCACATACCTACAAAGCATAAAAAATTTTGGAGGTTTGTGAGTTCTCCACGAGACTCTGGTTTTTGGTGATGAAAGCATCCGGTACGTGGTGGGTATACGGCATGGCTATTTCTCTTAACAGCCAGATCTTTCGTGGTGGGGCATTCCCTTGTCCTTCATCTCAGGAAGACGTCTCTCCTTCTCCACCCTTTGCTGCTGAGGACAGAGGCCTAAGACTGCACGAGGGAGGTGGGCTGACAACAGGAAAGCCCTGAGTAATGCATTACATTAATGGAATTTAATTACATGATCTCCTAAAGTGAAATAGCCGATAAACACCTTTCTTCTAAATGTCCCATAACGGTGGCCCATAAATGTTGATGGGTTTTGAAGCTCATAATGCAATGACGGTTTTCCCTTAAGTCTGTAATGTATGGGTGGCTCCAGGGGGACAGTGGTTTCTCGGCCCAGTTTTACAGGTGAGCTGGGATACAGTTGAAGTGTCCTGTGCAGGTTGGGGAAGCAGAGGGGCCTCCATGAAAGAGGCCTCCCCTCCCGGGGGCCAGGGGCATGTCACATGTTATCTCATTTAATCCTGGAAAGCTGCCAGGGCATGAAGTGTTACTATCTCCATCTTACAGGTGAAGACAGGAGGATGGGGCGGTGTGTAGCAGTGCTGTGAGCATCTGGCCACCAGGCTGTCACCGACCTGGGGTCCAGTCCCGCTTCACCACTTACTCATCATGCGACCTTAGGCACCTTGGTTAAATTCACAGCCTTAAAGTTTCCTCTTTGTGGCTAAAATGGGGCAATGGTGATATCTACCTCTGACAGAGCCTGCAGCCTGGCCCCGTCTCTAGAATTAAAACTGTGCTTTTATTTTATTTTTGAATTTTTTTGTTTTTAACGAATAAAAAAAGTATACTATTTTTAAAGGTTACTTTCCATTTACAGTAATTACAAAATTTTTGCTATATTCCCTGTGCTGAACAATACATCCCTGAGCCTATCTTGCACCCAATAGTTTTCACTTCCCCCTTCCTCACCCCAGTATTGCCCTTTCCCCACTTCCCCACTGGGACCACTAGTTTGTTCTCTTTATCTGTGAGTCTGCTTCTTTTTGTTACATTCACTAATGTGATGTATTTTTTAGATTCCACATATAAGTGATATCATACAGTATTTGTCTTTCTCTCTCTGACTTATTTCACTTAGCACAATGCCCTCCAAGTCCATCCATGTTGCTGCAAATGGCCAAATTTTGTTCTTTTTTATGGCTGAGTAGTATTCCATTGAATATACATACCACATCTTCTTTATCCATTCATCAGTCAATGAACACTTAAGTTGTTTCCATATCTTGGCAATTATAAGCAATGCTGTTATGAACATTAGGGTGCATGTATCTTTTCGAATTAGAATTTTTGTGTTTTTTCCTTTTTTGGAAATATACCAGGAGTGAAATTGCTGGGTCATATGGTAGTTCTAGTTTTAGTTTTTTGAGTAAAACTCCACACTGTTTTCCACAGTGGCTGCACCAATTTACATCCCCTCCAACAGTGTATGAGGGTTCCCTTTTCTCCACATCTTCACCCACATTGTTATTTGTGTTCTTTTTGTTGATAGCCATTCCAACAGGTGTGAGGTAATATCTTCTTATAGTAAAATCATGCTTTTAGAAGTGGAATGGCCATCAAGATTAAAGGCTGCATTTCTCATCTTCCTCTGTAGCGAAGTGTGCCCCTATGACTACATTTTGGCAATTAAGACAAGAGCAAATAATAAACATTTTCTAGTACCTGTTCTTACAAGGCAGCTGGCAGGTGTCCACTGCTGCTGCTACTTTTCCTTCCTCTTCCTTCTCCTTTCTCATCCCCTTTCTTTTCTCTAACCTTTCCTACTGGCTGGAATGTAGTCATGATGGCTGGAACTGGAGCAGCTATTTTGGACTGAGCAGATGGGTCTCCAACAATGTGAAATGTCTTGCCAGTTCCAGGTACTGACCTCTAGATTCATATGTGAGAGAAAAATAAAATTCTATCTGCAGTTATAGGTCTTATTAACTCAGATCAAATCCTGATATACTTGTTCATAGAAGTTGTATGAGGTTAAATGAAATGTGTACGTGACACATATACGCAGCCCTTGATAAATGCTGCCTGTCACTGTTGCTGTTATTACTTCAGCTCACCAAGCAAGTGGGTGACTGGTCTGGAATTTTGTCCTGCGGCTGTTTTACATTGAAACTGTTACATTTTCTAAGCTGATTTTTACTAAAGTGAGGATGGGTGCCCATACAAAACTGAGAGCAAGGAGAAACACATGTTGCTTTTGGACAAGGGGACAAGCGGGCTGCTATCCTCTAGCCTGTGTATGTGCCCTAGACCCGACCCCGAGCACCTGTGTGTTCCCACCACCCCAGGTGTGGGATGTATCGACCATATGTGTCCTTCAGGACCCTGTGAGGATAAGCCATGTTCAAGGTTAACCCATGAGCCACAGGCCACGACTGCCTCTGCTGGCTGGGGATGTCTGCTCACAGCCAGGAAGGTCTGAGCAAGGGGCACAAAAAGAAAGGAAGGAAATATAATGCTGATATTGACTGGACCCTTATTCTGTGCAGAGCACTGTTCTGAAAGCATTTAACATGTGCTTTATTTAATCCCAGGACATCTGAGTTCAGCAGATACTTTCTGGATGAGGAAAGAGAGGCAGGGAGAGGTTGAGTGGTTTTCTCAGGGATGCACAGTATAAGAGGCGGAGCCAGTGTTGAGATAGGCAGCCTAACCCAAGGGCCTCCCTCCTTGTCCTCAACAAAATGGCTTTCCCTTGTTTCCTGTCCCAAAAACAGCAGGTGCACAGGGTGGTTTCCTTGTGAGGGCCTGTGACCTCACTGATAGTCTGTGATTTCTTGGCTTATCAGGAGGAATAATCCACTCGACTTGGCCCTTCTGAGTCAGGAGGGCTTCCAGAAGACCCTCTGGAAAACTGCTTTGCATGTGCACTGCTGGGGTAGGGCTCAGAGGGATAGAAAACTCGGGGCTTGTGTTCACGCCCCCAAGTCAGGCTGCCTGACCCATCCTTAGGATGCTGTCCTAGGGTGCTGGGTCCAAAGGCTGGAGTTTGTCCCGGTATTGATGCTACCTGAGCTCTCCCAGTGGAAGCCCACCTCCTTTCCCCTAGAAGTGATGGGCTCATGTGCACTTGTTAACACAAACACAAAGGAAGTTCTGGCTGCAATCTGCCCTGGCTCCCCTCCCTCTCCTCAGTCTCTTCTGCTTGGCCTGCCTGCCTTCTCACTGCCAGGAGCTATTGGAAAGGGACATAGATCTGAAATTTCTGCTTCAGAGACTTTTCTCCATCTTTGGGGCTAGCACAGAGTTTTTCAGAGTGATTCTTCAAAACCACAAAAAAGCTGAGGCCACATTCATGCTTAAAACCATCCACTGGTTTCCCATGGTAATTAGGGCAAAATCTGAAATTGTTTCCTTGGTCTGAAAGACCTGAGGGATCTGCCTATCAGTTATTTTCCTGACTTGATTTCTCACCACTGCCCACCCCCCACCCTCCCCGTTCTTCTTTCACTTCCTCAAAATCAGCAAGCTCTTTTCTGCCTCAGGGCCTTTGCACTTGCAGCCCTCTCTCTGAAAAGCACACCCTGTCAATGTTTAGTCTCCGGGAGCCCTCTCCTGACCAGCCTCCCTAAAGTGGTCATTGCTTCAATATTCCCCACTGATTTCCTGCATTCTCATCATAATCCGTACTTACTTTGTTAATGTATTTGCTAGTCTGTATACTGTCTGCCTCTCTAACCAGAGTGTGAGCCCCGTGAGGGCAAGGACCTTGTAGGGCAGGGAGGGTGATGCTCATCTCATAAAAATGCTGCACGCACTGGATGAGATGATGTGTATGAACTACTTGGCACACAGTGGGTGCTTCTTCAATGAGATTCTTTTTGGATAGTTATGTTCTAAACATACGTTTGAAACCAAATTACTCATTTTTACTTCCCATGTTTTATCTCTCAGAGATAGAGATTGCAAAAAGATCGAGGAGACCTTCAGGAATGCATTTATTTTTAAGGACCCCTGCGAGGTGACAGAGGAAGACTACCACCCACTGATGGAGCTGACGAGTCAAACTGTGCCTTGTGACAAGGTAACTGGGTCAAATTATGGATTTAAAACTGAAGATAAAAGCCAGAGGGAAGAGGTCATGGGACTGAATTTTGACCAGAATGAAGAAGGAGGAAAATTTGGGTATTAGGATGTAGGCATGGTTGGCAGGAGTCGAGGTCAGGCTGAGGCCATGGGGAGACCAGATGTCATCAGGATTTAGGACATCTGCAGACGGGAGGTAAGAGAGAGAATTGGGGACATGGAAAGAGGGAAGGCGAGTCGACCAAAAATCAGACAAAACCCAATCCAACCCAAACAAAAATAACCCACCTTATATAACTGCAAAACCCTCCCTGGTCTCTGGTGGTGATGATGATGGTGATGGTGACAACGATGCCATTTTGCCTTTGCTAAGTGCCTTTTTTGCTTACAAAGGACTCTCCTGTTAGGTTTTCACAGTCAACCCGTGGAACAGGCAGGTCAGCTATCAGCATCCTCATTTCACCAGTGA
Source organism: Vicugna pacos (assembly GCF_048564905.1). Lineage (NCBI taxonomy): Eukaryota > Metazoa > Chordata > Mammalia > Artiodactyla > Camelidae > Vicugna > Vicugna pacos. Next base: position 111,335,959 of record NC_132988.1, on the reverse strand, counting down.
AAAAACCGAGGCTTGGAGAGTTTAGGTGACCAGTGATTTTGTTACGGAAATGACAGGCCAGCCAAGGAACAAGCACCACTCGGAGGGTTGGAGTACTCAGATGTATTACGCAGGCGGGCTCAGAGGGGCTTCTGCTCCGAAGCTCTGAGCACCTCCAAGACGTGCACATGAGGTTTTATAGGGTTAATTACAAGTATGGGCTATTAGCCAATGAGGTTCAAACAACAAAAAGCAAGGAATCAGTACACTGGAGCTTATCAATTTGGAACAGATCACGTTACTGACACTTGTTGAGCTTGGATTTATGAGTTAGCTTGTTAGCCCAGTAAACTGACAATAACTTTAGATTCACAAATTAGCCTGGCAGAACTTATATCAGTAAACCGACACTTATTACACTTAGATTTGTGACTTAGCTCGTTAGCCCAATAGACTGACACTAAACTTCAGATTTATGAGTTAGCCCAGCAGAACTCAGATCAGTAATCCGACACTTGTTGCACTTAGATTTGTGACTTAGCTTGTTAGCCCAGCTGGGCTTTTCCTTCACAATTTCTCACGTTTGATCGTCTGGAAAGTGACCAGCTGAAATGTAAATGGCTCAAGATTTAGAGCCAGAGAGTCCTGGGTTCTAATACATTAGTTATACTGGAGAAGGTCTGTAACAGAGTACATGTTTTCTAAAGTCAGCATTTGAGGTGAAAATTCAATGTGCCTCAAATCATCTTTACGAAGCCCTTGGGCCAGCCACAAATGACAGCGTCTCCTCCCGTCGTTAGAGCTGGAGCTACTGAGCTGGAGCTGTGGCTGGTGCGCTGAGCACAAGGTCTCACAGAGGAGCCGCTGGGCAAAGCATCACCCAGGGACACTGGTCGAATAAGTGACCGTGACACAGACATGCACTTTATTTGCATTGTCTCATTTCATCTCAGCATCTCAGGAGTTCCTTGCAATGATTATCGATACCATTTCACAGATGGGGAAAGTGAGGCTTAGCAACTCTGTGGTTGCCCAAGGTCAGACGGCTAGTAAGCAGTGATGCCATTTCTTAAGTCAGCGTGACTCCAGGACCCAGGCTTTTAACCGTAGCCTCCACTGCCTCCTATGAGGAGTGAATAGATCCATGAGACAGAAGATTGTTCTGAAATTTGACTTTCTATGCCGTTACAAGGGACCCTGAAAAAACTCACTGTATGTGTTCGATTCCTGTTTTGTATGGCGATGGGGGAGTTTTGAGGGGAAAGCTGGGATTATGGAGCTCTTTAAGAATCAAAAGCACTTCCCAGAAAGTAGCACATAGACAAAATTCTTTGGCAGATAACTTTAGGAAGTTTGGAACTTCCTAATGCCTCCCCTAGATGTGTTTGAGCTTAGATTTATTGTAGGATTTTGATCAGGGGCTTTCAGACTTTTTCCCCTGCCATCCTGAATAATACATTCGTTTTACATTGTGACCTAGAGAACGCGTGCACGCGCACACACACACACAAAGCAGTAATTCACTCAACAACACTTACCCTTACTGTAGGTGATTTACTCTTACGTTTTCCATTGTTTAAAAAGATGTGGATTTGATTTTTTTTTGACTTAGTAAATGGATACTAGATGACAGATGATCTCAACAATAGATGGTGTTCATTCTCTCTCAGACGGTCTTTTGGAGCAGAACAAAGGAGCTGGCGCATCAGTACACATGGGTCCGGCAGGAGATGTTCACGCTGGAGAACACGCTGCTGGGTTACGTGGCCGACGGCCTCACCTGGTGCGGGGACTCAGGCTCTTCTGGTGAGGATCCGTGCCCTCTGGGGATGCCAAGGGGCGTGCAGGGCGCAGGGGGCGTGCAGGGCGCAGCGGCCCTGAGCTCTGCCAGGGATCCTAGAAGATCCATCCGGAGGAAGGAGCCGCAGGTACCCAAACTGATGGCACCTGTATCCTTATTGATGTACAGTAGCGCTTTTCAGACTGACTCCTGTTTTCTAGAAAAATGGACCCCAGGGTTTGGGGGTGCCAAGCTCCCTGGCCCCCTCCCTTCTGAGTGCAGGAGCAGCCTGCATCTGAACTGTTGGGGTTCTGCTTTCTATATGCACCTCATCCAGGACCAAGGAATTCTGGAGCAGGTTGAGGCCTCGGAGGGAATAAGGCCAAAGTTCTTTTTTTCAGTATATATGTATTTTTATTGACATATAGTCAGTTTGTAATGTTGTGTCAATTTCTGGTGTACAGTGTAATACTTCAGTCTTACATGAGCACGCATATATTCGTTTTCATATTCTTTTTCACCGTAAGTTCCTGCAAGATATAGACTATAGTTCCCTGTGCTGTACAGTAGGACCACGGTGTTCATTTTATAGATAGTAGTTAGTATCTGCAAATCCCAAACTCCCGATTTATCCCTCCTCACCCTCTTTCTCCCCTGGTAACCGGAAGTTTGTTTTCTATGCCTGTGAGTCTGTCTCTGTTTTGCAAATAAGTTCATTTGTATCATTTTTTTTAAGCTTCCACATATAAGTGATATCATATGGTATCTTTTTTTCTCTTTCTGGCTTACTTCTTTAGAATGATGATCTCCAGGTCCATTCATGTGGCTGCAAATCAGGCCAAAGTTCTCGTTCCACAGAACAGACGCAGCGGCCACGCGCTGAGCCTCTCTGCGTCTCAGCCAGTGTGTGGCTTTGCTCTTGTTCAAAGATGGTCTTACCTTGCCCAGAAAGACCCAAAACACCTCACCTTGGGAAGGTGTTTTCTACTCAGAAAACCCTATTGAGCTCATTTCACTCTTTTTTTTCTTTCTCTTTTTATTTATATGGTGGATCTTTTTACTTTACATTGTTTTATTCTTATTTTTGTTTTTGACTTTATTTAAAATTTTATTGTTGTAGTGTCTTCGACCCAGGTTTGCATTATTTCCAATTACAAAAATGATGCACTCAGTTGAAAAATACTTGCATATACAGAAATGCATAAAAGCGAACCGTAAAAAATGCCTTTTCCCCTCCCTCCTCAATTTCCAGGCTACTTCCCAAAGGGTGACTGTTGTCAACAATTTGATCCGTATCTTACATTTCCTCTTGCTCATATAAGCATGTACAGATCTTCCTCGATTTATGAGGGGGTTAAGCCCCAATAAACCCATTGTAAGTTGAAAATATTATAAGCCAAAAATGCATTTAATAAACCTAACCCACTGAACATCATAGCTTAGCCCAGCCCACCTCAAACTCAGAACACATGCATTAGCCTACAGCTGCGCAAAATGACCTAACACAAAGCCTATTTTATAATAAAATGTTGAATATCTCATGTAATTTACGGAATACTATACTGAAAGTGAAAAACAGAATTGTTGTCTGGGTACCGAGTGGTTGTAAGCGTATGGGTTATTTACCTTGGTGATGGCGTGTCTGACCGGGAGCTGTGACTCCCTGCCGCTGCTTAGCGTGGTAAGAGGGTGTCACAGCACGTATCACTAGCCCAGGGAGAGATCAAAATTCAAAATTCTAAACACCACTTTTACTGAACGTGTATCGCTTTCACACCATCGTAAAGCTGAAAGATCCTAAGTCGAAGCATCTTTAAGTCGGGGACAGTCTGTCTGAAAGGTACACATACTGTTTTGCAACTTGACTTATTCACTTAATAGGTATTCATACAGCCATCCTTTTTTTTAAAAAGCCTCATTGTATTTCCTCTGTGGACACATCATAATTTATTTGACCAATCTCTTACTGATGGACATTTAGGTTGTTCCAACCACTGTTACAAGGAGTGCTTCTGTGCACATATACACCCGCAAGCTTGTGGAAGTATGTCTGAAAGATAAATGTCTACAGATGAAATTTCAGTGTGGAATAAATTATGGTGGAAACTGATAAGTTGTTATTCAAAAGGTGGTAACAATTCATACTCTCAAAATATATGATCTCATTTGCCCACACCCTCACCAACGCTGGCCATTAATACTTTATAATGTCTTGCCAACCTGAGAAAGAAATAATACTTTGGCTTATTATGCATTTTTTTATTGTAAGGTGAGCATACTTGTATATTTAATGATCGATATTTCTATTTCCATTGTAAACTGGCAGTTTGTGTATTAATCCTTTTTTATTGGGTTGTCTGTTGTTTTCTTATTTATAGAAGTTCTATATAAAGTAACAATAGTAGTTAATGCTTATTGGGTACTTACGAAGTCCCAGCCATTGCTGCACATGCTGTATGAATTTTCACTTGTTTAACCCTTCACAGCCCCAGGAGGTCCTATGATAATCCCATTTTACAGGCCAGAAGTCTGAGGCACAGGGCTGTTATGTAACTTGCCAGCTAGTAAGTGACACAGCTGGTTGCAAACCCAGGATTACTGGCTCGAGATCGTGTGTTCTTAACCACATGCCATCCTGCCTGTTTTCTGCCACAGAGGTGGCAAATCTATCTTTCTCAGTTTCCATTTTTCTTTTTAATACTGTTTATATTCTGTCTTTGGCCACACAGAAATGCAGTTAATCTGTTGACCCCTTCCTGTCTGGCTGCTGGTTTCATATTTGGCTTAGATTTTCTTCACTCAAGATTGAAAAGTCTTCTGTATTTTCACCTAGCATTTTTATTTTTGTAGTTTTTCATTTAATCTTTAATCTGGACTCTTTCCACCCAGACATATGGTATAGGAATATATCTCTCCATTTATTCATTTTCTTCTTGGTTAAACTTTATAGTTTTGTTTGCCATATTTTTTACTTTCCTTTTTTTAATTTCCCTTTTCACAAGTTAGCTTTTCTTGGTCATTCATTTAATTCTTTTAGCTTTTAAATGTGTTTTCTGTAAAATTTTCTCTTTTGGCTTTATTTTTCAGTTTCTCACCTCAAGTCTTTCTTAGAATAAAATGGAGATATATAAACTTTTAAAGATCTATTTGTTATCTATTTATCTTTTAGAGTTCTTTATTTTTCTTTCTTTTTAATTGAATTTTGTATAGGTTGTTTCATTTTGTCTACTTCCTTTTTGGCCTCAGTTTTTACTGATTAAAAAAAATCGTTAAAAACTGACCTCCTTATTTTATTCGCTGTCTTTCAGGTTCCTAATTTTCATGTTTTAACCGTTCTATAGTCTGGCTTAAACGTTTTCTGTCAATTTTTTCTACCTTAGTTTTGCCTTGTTTCTTTGTTTTATTACTAAAGTCTTAATTTCTGTTATAGCCTTCTAATCTCTCTTTTTAAACTTCTTACTCTGCTTTTTTATGTACTTAATTTCTCTTTCTTTAATGAAAAATTTCCCCCCTTTTCTTTTTCCCTCTGATTTTAAAATTTCATTTAATGGTATGTGTGAATAGGGCAGGTGGCAAGGCAGACACCCTTCTGGGGAGAGGGGTGGTGATAAACTCAGAGACTGCTCTCTGGATGTGGCTGTTAAGATGAAAAAGCTTTATGTTCATGAAAACCTATGAACGGGAGCACTTTGTAACTCCTTACAAAATGTGTATTCATTTCATTATTGTCAACATTTTTGCCTCTGTGGGGAGATGATTCAAATTTATCTTTGGACTCCACAGTAATTATTTATCTCCGTACATGGAAATTTTAAAAATTTGTGCAATTTTGGTTTTACAGCATTCAGTTATTATTAAAACTCCCAGAATTGCTTCCTCATCCCAGGAAGGGTTTCTGATGTAGAACTTTCTTTCCTGTCATTGGCCGTCAAGCCCACATCTGTGGTTATACTGGTTTCCTGTGGTTACTGTAATGAAGTGTCACATACTCGGTAGCATAAAACAATAGAAATTTATTTTCTCACAGCTCTGGAGGCCGGAAGTCATAGATCATGGTGTTGTCTGGGCCATGGTCTCTGAATGCTCTAGAAAAGAAGCCTTTGCCTGTTGGCTTGTGGATACATCACTCCAACCTCTGCCTCCATCATCACATGGCTGTCTTCCTTCTGTGTGTCTCTGTCATTTTCTCTTTGTGCACGTCTGTCTCTGTGACCAATCTTCTCCTTCTTATAAGGACATCAGTCTTACTGGATTGAGACTCACCCATCCTAACTGCATGGTGTCACTTATATGTGTAATCTGAAAAAAAAATGCCAAACTCAGAAACGAGAGAGGACATAAGTGGTTTCCAGGGGCTGGAAGGTGGAGGGAGAAGTTGGTTCCAACTTTCAGTTATAAGATGGATGTGATCCAAGGATCTAATGTACAGCCTGGTGACTATATTTGCTGACGCTGTATTGCATAACTGATATTTGCCATGAGAGTAGGACTTAAATGTTACCATCCAAAAAAAAAAAAAAAAGAATATGAGGTGATGGATGTGTTCATTAACCTGATCAGGGAGAATCTTTTCATAAGGTGTGTGATATCAAATTATTACATTGTACACTTTAAATATCTTACAATTTTATTTTTCAATTATACACCAAAAAAAATCAAAATAAATGTCTGTGCACTAAGGCAGAAATCCTTGGGAGAAATAACACAGACACTATATATTCACGCCTTGTGTGTGTGGTTCCTCCCCGACAGCTGGGCCTATCAGGACGGAGAGAATGCAGAAAGACTTTGAGGGCGTCTGAGCCTAAGGGTGTGGGGACTGAGGGAAGTGGGAGGAAGGCTGTCAAGAAGAGGGGGTTGGCAGGGAGCAGAGGGGAGATTGACAAGAGGGGCCCCTGTGGGCCCAGTTTTATCTCCAATGCTCCTTGGGAGAGGGAGTAATGTTGCGGCTCGTCTCTGCCAGATGAGCTTTAGCTGCAGTTTCCCAGAATGATGACTCAACATTGGTCACCGTGTTCCTGTCTGGGATTTGGAGGGTAAGGTAAGGACTTGGAAGGGATTCAGGGGCACTTAGTTAAATTGGGCTGAGATGTGTCCATTCTCCATCCTCCATCTTGGCAGTGCTGCCATTGGAAAGTGGCTCCACTGTGATCCAATAGCTGGGAAAGAACAGAGATGAATTAGACCCTTTCTTTTCCACTTTAATTATTTCTCTGTAACTATGTCTTTCAGAAATAAACTATCAATCTTGTCCAGACTGGAGGAAAGACTGCAAGAACAACTCTGTGTCTGTATTCTGGAAGGTGCTGTCCAAAACGGTAAGTACCACAAGTGAAATTCTAGAATCCTGGAGACCAAAGAGCTTAAGAGGTCATCCAGTCAGTGATTGGTTTTAATTCGTTTGGGATCACAGGTCCTCTTAGAAACAAAGTTTAGAATTCTTTCCTGAGAAAAATGTTCGTAAGCACACGCCAGAAGATTTTCACATAAAAATTTCGGGCATCTATTGAAGGTCCCTGGGCTCCCATTAAAGACTCCTGCTCTTACCCATTTTTTGGTGTTGGCTGCCAGGCATCTCTGGCTTGGTTTAATCCTCTGCTGTGAGGATTGGCCGACTTTAGATTCCTGGAGCAGTCTTAATAATCTACATTTGCAGACCATTTACTGTGTGCCAGGTGCAATTCCTCAGGTCTTTAACGTGGATTAAAATCCTTCAGTCTCACCAGAATCCTATGACATAGGTCCCATGAGCATCACATCCATTTTACAGATGACAGGTGGAGGTGCAGGTAAATAAGGATGCTACTAAATGTGCCCAGTAAGGGGCAGACCTGGGTGCTTATCCCAAACTGTCCGACTCCAGATCCAGAATCCAGGCTGGGAAATTCTCCCTGACCTCCCCTCTATCTACTTCTGATTCTAGCTGCCTTTGTGCGTATTTATCTATTTATTTTAATGGAGGAATTGAGGATTGAACCCAGGACCTCATGCCTGCTGAGCACACGCTGTACCACTGAGCTATACCTTCTCCCTGTGCACATTTATTTGTCTTCTGAGTTGCTTGCTTGCAAGTAGACTAGGAAAAAAGGGGAGAGAAAGAAAAAAAGAAATGAATAGAAAAAAGAGGAGAAAATAAAACTATACTACTCAGATTTCTCCAAAAGTAAATTTAGACATCTGAGGAGCTAGGGTGGGTGAAGACTCACATTTGTTAAGTGCATATTTATGAAAAGTCCTGGGCCAGGTGCCTGACCTGTGTCGTCTCATTCAGTCCTCACCATTGATGCTGTGAGAAGGTACAGATCCCCTTGTTCCAGGTAAGAGGTTAAGTGATTCATTCAAGGTCAATGGACTGGTAAGTAGCAGAGCTGAAAGTCTAAGCTACCTTAAGGAGATTCAAGCAAACCCTGGGATGGTTGAGAGAAGGAGATAGCCTGAGGTTTGAAAGAAGGAAACTGCTTAAACTTGAACAGATTCTTTTAACTCTTCTGCCCTTCAGATTCCTTATCTGTCAAATAGAGATAAAAATGATGCCTGTCCTGTAGGGTTGCTGCAAAGCTTAAACAAGATCCCGCCATCCATCAGCCAACTCAGAATGCATTCAACAAATATTTGTGGAGTACCTGCTATGTGAACAAATATTTGTTGAGTACCTACTATGTGCTGTGAAAATTAGAGGCACTCCAGATTTGTTGTTTTTTTTGCTGGCTTTGCTGGAGAAGAGTTTTGATTTATGTTATCCCTCTCTGATACATTTTGTGGCAGTGCTGTTGCTGAAAGCTTTTAAAGCCAAGTCACATTTTACACGTGTCAAGCACCTACTTGTGTTCTCCACACTGTCCTTGGGGCTGGGAGTCCAGCGAAGGGGATGGCAGGCGCCCTTCCTCTGTGAGCCCCCTGGGACCACTCCTTTATCTTGACCAGATGCTCATAGATGTACGTAAGTGGGCTTCTTTCGTCCTGCTAGATCCTTTCTTTTCAGGCAGTGCTGCTTGGTGGTTTGAATCCTCGTCTCACTTTCTCACTTCCAGGTGACGACACTTTGGGGCAAATCGACCCCATACTTACTGTGTGGGGCTGGTGAGAATTCTGTACTGCAGGGTCAGTGTTTGGACTTGCTAGGCACTCCGCTGACTCAGCACTTGTGATGGATAATCATTGGACCTCTCTCCTCTGCTCATCACCCCTGGTAGAAAGACGGACACCTCATTGAATTGTCACAGTTCTCTTTCAGATTGTTCAGTGGTGCTTTATCTCCTGCAGAGGAAAGGCCAGATTCCTTGGCAAAGCATTCATGGCCCTCCAAGAACTGACGTATCTACCCAACTCCAGCATCTACTGAACGTTGCCCCAGGATGACACTCTTCTCTCACGCTCCTAGGCCCTTCTGTCTGCAGCTGCCTCAGCCTCTGCCAGGTGGAATCCTGGTCATCCTTCTGGACTTGGCTTTCGTGGTCCTCCATGATGCCTTTTCTGGGTCTTCCCCCATCTCCATCATAGCATATTTGGACTTCCTACTTCCTCTTTCCCTCCCTCCCTCCTTCCCTCTTCTCGCTCCACAGGTTTTCACTGGGCTCCCACGCTGTGCTGTGTACGGGCTACGGGGCTCAGGGCTGGGGTGGGCAGTGGGACAGCCAGGCTCACAGCTCTCACAGGGCTCTCAGTGCCCTCGTGAAGCTGGTCTTCACAATGCGATATAGCTGGCGGATGTGAGAAGGCTATCTGACCTAGTCCCAGCCGTCTGGCTGGGCCTCTGGAAGAAACACGTAGATGGCTTAGTTTTGCACATTTTGTTTTCCCTGGTGACTCGTGAAGATTCCAGCTGAATGTCTGTTGCATGAAGAAATGAAACCGCTGCTCAGAAATATTCACTCACTCACTCATTCATTCTCCATCTCTCCTTATGCTAGTGTAGCTTTCAGTGTCATCTTCTCTCCAGTTTCTTTTTTCTTGGTGTCCTATTTGTTTTACTCCTGAAGTGTCCACTCTGCTCCCACTGGGTGAAATGTGCAGTGTCTACAGTGCATGGTACCAAGAAAGTGCTTTCATCCTCCTCCCCCAGCCGTGATGTTGCTCTTACTGATCTGGACTTCTGACTTCTGAATCACCAATTTGGCAACCATGACGTTGAACTTCATTGTTCAGACGCAGATTGGAGCAACTGCTTCCAGAACTCTTCTGGGAGGCATGATCCCTCCAATGGCTTGGGATGAAAATCACACAAACCTGGCATGACTGAGCTAGAACCACACAGACTGGTCTGTTCCTCCTTAACCCGCTAGCCGATGCGAAGAGCTGTTTTGAATGGAACTCCCGGTGCATGGCAATTAAGTTTGCATGCTAAAGAATGGTGTTTTTGTTTTTGTTTTTTTTTTAAGTTTGCAGAAAATGCCTGTGGTATGGTCCAAGTGGTGCTCAATGGATCCCTCAGTAACGCCTTTAGTAAAGACAGGTACTTATTTCTTTGCATCCTATTTGCAAGGGTTAGCACAGTTTCGTATTGAAGGCTGTGGATGCCTGAATAGGGTTAATGGTGTTCTTGGTCTCTTCTATCTTAGCACGTTTGGAAGCGTGGAAGTCCATAATTTGCATCCAGAGAAGGTTCATACACTGCAGGCCTGGGTGATGCACGACATTGGAAAAAGCCCCAGGTGTGTATTACTATCTTGTACCATATATATTGTACCATATATTCTCAAGGTCGTTTTAGGAATCAATCCATGAAAGAATCCAGTCACAGGAATTCACTGAGAAAAGCCTGGCTCAGGAAATGAATGGGGCCTCACTCTACACTCACCCCATTGCAACAGTCTCTTAATTTTGTCTCCATAGTAGGCATCTACCTAGTTATACCTTTTGCTCCCCTGCTGACCTGTGAGCTCTTAGAAGCTACCTCTGCTTCACCTCTTTACTCCACGACCTTGCCCGGGGCCTGCTACCTAGAAGAAACTAAGAGACAGGGAATGTTTGTGAGATCTTGTTATTTTAACACTTCTTCTTTCTTTCCCAGTGACTCATGCTCGGGTTCCTCCATAATGGACCTGAAATCGATTATGAGTAAAAGAAATATAAAATTCACCTGCCAGGATAACTACAGGTAATTAACTACTCCTTGAAGAATAAATGACCACCTTGCCACCCGCAGGCACCCTGATGGTGACCTGGGATGGTGAGCCATGGTGACCTCTGTTCCTCCCCAGCCCAGCCCTGCCCAGAAGGCGTTTCCAGCCAGTGGCCTTCAGTTGGCCACCTTTCTCCACCCTCTTTCCTCTTCCTGCCCCACACCACTCAAGCAGTGATTTGCCTCTAAAGCTGACCCAGGCTTGGAGGCATCTTTCCCAGTTTCCCATGTGAGAGGCCTGAGCTGGGATCCTAGCTTTCAGGGGAGCAGAAGCTGATTTTGCCAAATGCAAAGGATTTATAAAATCCTTGTGACCTGGCATAATTTTGCATGTGAAGTTTCCTTAGTTGGGTCTCAGGGTAGATACCTAGCACTTGGTAAGTTGCCAAATGGCAGTTAACTAAGCTTTATCTTTAAAAAATTAAAATCTATAAAATCTTTTAAAAGGTTTTATCAGTAATACATGTTTATTAGAGCAAAGTTTACATTACAGATAGGTATATATTTTTAAAGTCACCTGCAACTCTGTTATCAAAACTGGGACCTCCCTCCACTATTTTTATAGTTGTGGCCAATTACTTAATATAGGCAGGGCTCCTTGCTAAAAGCATCTTTGGAAATTCTCCCATATAGGATAGCTACAAGACAGACGCAGAGAGAAAAAGTGTTGCAAAGAATCTAGAAGCTGGAACGCTAGGACCCTCTTCCCACCTCCTTTCTGTCACCAGCCTTTCCCACTGACCATGTCAGAACGACAGAAGGACAGATTCAAGGAATAGTCACTGAGGGCTTTGTCTCCCGAATGACCTGAATTCCCCGTCAGTCAGCTGGCTTCTCTCTGGAAACTGCCAGAAAATAACACAAGCCTTCTACAGCGGTTCAGTGGGAAAACAGACAGAACAAAGGAACGACTATAAAAGAAACATGGCAGACAGCTGACCAGTCTAAGTTATTTAGAGACATTTTGTGTTGGGAAAAACAGAATACTAAAACCTAGGAGAAGACTGGGGGATGGAGATGAGTCTTATCTCCAAGACTCTTTGATCTTTTTTCTTACATTAAACATTCCCCCCTTTATTTTTTCACAAATGGCCCCAAACTGCACGGTCCTGGTAAACTCCCTCAAGTCTCCACCTGGGAGGGATAATTACACATCCCTACCACCTGGACTTGCGGACTGGCCCATCTAGGAAGGAAATGATTTGTAAGGCAGCGCCTGTCATTCAGAGCATCAGCTCATGCGACCTTAAACTTGGGGATCATATCTGCAATCACCGTTGGTCTTCCACAACCATGAGGCCATAATATATTTAGCATGCCTCTTTGAATTGCCAGGCCCACAGAGTCCCTTGTTGCATCTAAGAGTTTCGTGGCTTTGCTAGAAGCTGCTTGTGTCCAGGGGAGCCCAGAGTGAATGTCACAGATACAGACATAGACTGTAATTTAAATAAATCCATCCCAGACATACCTTCCAGTTTAGCCAATTTTCGTCCAGCTGTTTCGCTATGGTTGTTTAATAAGCAAACAGAAGTGTGATTACGTTTATATGGATTAGACCATCTACTGATTCAGCTCTTCCCCTTTAGTAAGTCCTGCCACTCGGAGACAAACACGATTAACATTTGGGTGTACACCTTTAAAGTCTTTCTTTTTCATACATCAGTCTTGTAAAATGTACACAGAATTTCTTAACACGTGTTTTAATCAGTGGAGTGAACAGAACAGCACAGCATTTTTTGGGGGGGTTACTTTAAAAATAGCAAATGGTCAGAATGCTTTCTGGCTAGTGCCCCCTAGTGGCATATTAAAAAAAACCCTAGAGGATGCATTTCTCCTTTTATGTTACTTCAAAATACAGGTCTCTTATTTCATATATAATTTAAATACAAATTGTAATAGCATAAAATAGACTGCTTTAAGCAAAGTACTACATAATTAAAGGTCAAAGTTTGCAAAGAAAAATCTCCCTTGGAATTTTAGAGTCATTCCATTCAAGGTGTGTTTAACACCTTCAATTGTTATTCCTACCCGATGGTATATCGATGAATAATGGTAACAGCATTTTTTAAAAGTTGTAGTAAAGAGGATGTAAGCCGTAGGAAGCATCATTAGGGCAGTGGCTAAAAACTCAGTATTTTAAGTCGTATTTAAAATTTTCATTGTGAACTACCTTGGTTTTAAATTCATTATTTCTGTAAATTAGTAACTGTACATGCAATTTTTGTATTTGTTTACTGGGAATCATACCCAAAAGCTTGATTAAAAGTATAAAGTTAATTTAAAAAAATACACTGTCTCTATCCATCAGTGTGTTATCCAGCATATCAAAAGTGTGTCCATTTTATTGAAACACTGAATGTGAATATTTACATATTAATGGAGAGAGATTCTTTTAACAGCATAATTGCTGCCTCTTTTCTGAAATTGAATTCCCAATAAGTGACAAATCAAGAAACATATTCATATTCTCTTCATTTACTATAAAGTAAAGGTGGCTTCAAAAATCCTAAATAACCTTACAAAAATTCCTTTTTCATAGCATTATTTCCTTAAGAAAGCAGATACTACCCACCCTTCTCCCCCTCCCCTCCCCAATGTATTCATGTGGGAGCTCCAGGCTACCATATTGGTGAGGATGGAGTGACTATACTTAGAGCCACTGTGACCAGCTGGTCATGGCAGTTGGCTAGATCCCAGAAGCCCAGGGGGTCTGGTAGCTGCCTTCTATGGATCTCTTTCTTGACTCACATTTAGCAAAATCAGGTTCAGCTGCAATTTAAGGAACCACTTCCCCACTCTCCACCCACCTCTTCCATATGCCATTGGACTGTGCTGCTTTGTTATTTAATTTTTATGAAAATGAGAGTCATTCACCTGCTAATTCTTGTCTAGGAATTGTTCTGTGCAAAGGTTGTGTGGTCCCCTTGCTGATGGCTGCCAGCTGCCAGCGTTCCCCCAGTGGGTCTATAACCCCTTCCCCCAGGGGGTCTATGAACCCCCCTGTGCTGCCAGACCCTTTGACCTAACACTTTGACCTAACACTTCCTCATTTCAGGGTGCTGCTCCTGCTGTTTCTTGACCCTCAGCTGACATTAATAACACATATCTGTGATGTCTGAGCCAGACATCTGTTTTCATCTCCATGTATTCAAGCATCCCTTCTCTGATAATTCTTTGGCTTCCCAAGTGAAATGAAATTCAATTGGGCCATCCTTTCGTTCACTCTTTTTTTGACGAGGGGAGACAGGTAATTAGGTTTACTTATTTTTAGAGGAGGTGCTGGGGATTGAACCCAGGACCTTGTACATGCTAGGCATGTGCTCTACCACTTGAGCTATACTCTCCTCCCCCAGTCATTCACTCTTGGACTTCACCTTTCTCCGCGATGTTGTCACTGCAGGAGAGAAACTTGTGTGGATGCTAACACTTCACGCATGCTTTTGTTGTTAACGAAGGGGCATCTGTCCTTGGTGAATTGACCATAGGTGTATTGTATTGCCTCTTAATCTCCTTTTTTGTTTTCTCATCGTAGACCTGTCAAGTTTCTTCAGTGTGTGAGAAATCCTGAGGATTCATCTTGCTCACTCAGGATGTGAGCCAGTGAACACGGTGGAGCCCTGGCAGTAGATGTCAACATGCGTGACTCAGGGGCCACGCTGGTGGAAACCAGAGGATTGGGGAGGATCCTCTGTCATAGTATCTACACTGCAGATGGAAGCCTTTTCCTCCAAAGTCGTGAACTAACTTACGTAATTGGTGTAGTTCTTATTTTGATCTCCTAATAGTCAAGAAAAAAATAATTGTTTTAAAAAAATAGAATGGAAATTTTATAGTAAGTTATTTTATTTTAGTTTTCATATGATGCTTTCATGCTGTTGATATGTTGGTAACATCCATTCTACTGAAGAATGACCACACTGAACCTCTCTTATTGGCAGGTCAAGAAAAGTAAATGCCTAGACTTTTCAGAAAAGGTTACATTTCTAAATGAATGATCTTGTCTCAGGATATATTTCTGTACCTTTCCTACAGATAAACTATGAATGCCATGGTTATGGGTCACATTGGGAGAAGTGTTCTGTGGGATATAAGCTACCCATGTACTTGGTGCTTTAATGCCAGCCTTTCCAACAGCACTATGAGGTAGACATTTTCACCTCCCATTTGTTAATAATTTCCCTGGAGTCATACATTTAGTTCAAGGTAGAGAATGAATTTGAACTCAGCTTTATCCGACTCCAAAATTCATGTGCTCTCTCTTTCTAGACCTAGAACACCAAACTGATGGTGCCTTATGTTCTCTTCCAATAAATACATGTCGGATTTAATCAAATACAATAGGATCTGAAATATGATTATCCTTGGATGGCTTCAAAACCGATATATTTTTCCCTCCTCTTGCTCTTCCTTCTCCTCATCTTATATACGTGGTAGGCAATTAAAATACGTATTCGTTCCTGATACTAGCAATTTGTTTCTCCCTTGGATTTGTTTGTTTCTCCTTTGAATTTTTCTTTTTTTTTTTTACATTTTTTATTGATTCATAATCATTTTACAGTGTTGTGTCAAATTCCAGTGTTCAGCACAATTTTTCAGTCATTCATGGACATATACACACTCATTGTCACATTTTTTTCTCTGTGATTTATCATAACATTTTGTGTATATTTCCCTGTGCTATACAGTGTAATCTTGTTTATCTATTCTACAATTTTGAAATCCCAGTCTATCCCTTCCCACCCTCTACCCCCCGACCCGTAACCACAAGTCTTTATTCTCTGTCCATGAGTCTATTTCTGTCCTGTATTTATGCTTTGTTTTTGTTTGTTTGTTTGTTTTTGTTTTTAGATTCCACATATGAGCGATCTCATATGGTATTTTTCTTTCTCTTTCTGCCTTTGAATTTTTCTTGATTAGTCTTGATGGTCACTTTTTTTACTCATGCAAAAAACCAACCTGTAGCTTTGTTGATTTTCTGTTTATTTGGGTTTTGCTTTTCTCTCTTTTTAGAGATCTAGAGATTCCTTCTCATTTCTTTGGGTTTTTTTATTCAGCTTCTTAAGGTGGAAGCTTAGATCGTTGATTTTCAGCTCATCTTCTTTTCTCATACGTATGTTTTAGTACTGTAAATTTTTCTCTGAGTGCTACTTTAGCTGCACCTCTTAGATTTTGATATGCCTGTTTTCATTATCATTTAGTTAAAATGTTTTCTAATTTAATGGTTATTTGGAATGTTGCTTAATTTTTAAGCATCTGGAGATTTTCTAGTCTTAACAAAAAATAGATGCATTGAATGAAGAACTAATAAACTAATTTGAGATTCCTTCAGGGAACCCACTAGGTTTGTTGAAAACAGCACACATTTTGGAGTTAGACATTTCTAGATTCATAGTTTGGCATCACTCTGTGATCCTGAATGAAATGTCTAACCTCTCTGAACTTTAGCTTCTCTGTCACTTAAATATGGATTATGAACTTACCCTTATCAAAGTGTGGTGAGAACTACAGAAGATGACAGAAACTGACAGTCTAGCACAGTGTCTCAAATGTAAGCAGTCACTCAACCAGTGTTGCCACCTTCCTGCCGGCCCCTGGCTGACAATCCAGTGTCCTTCTGGGGCCCTTGCAGCTGCAGCCACTGCAGTCCATCTGCAGATTCTTCACTTAGGCACATCCTCATGGGATGCAGTCTTGTCTGGACGTGAGGATGGATGCTTGGGACCAGTTCTGATTAAGTATCAGGCTTGCCCCAAATTTCAGTAAACTCCATCTGCAGATTGTCTTCAGAAACAGGTCCCTGCTAATCCACTGGGTGGCCTGGCTGTTTTCCTCTCAAGGCTCTGCCTCATTGTTGGGCTCCCGTGCTGATTTCTGGACCCTCTAATGTCCTTTCCTTGTTCACCAGGACACCCCTTGAAGTGGCTTCCCCGGGTCAGAAAAATTTTGTTCTTTATGTCCCCTTTCAAAGATGAAATGGACAGAGTTAAAATTAATTTGTGAGACTCTTCCCCCAGCAAGATTCATTTGAGAGTTAGGGGTTACAGCTGATGGAGACCAAAGAGGATGTCGGTCCCAGGTTTTCACCCCACACTGCAGAGAGCTGTGGGCAGCCCTGGAGGTGGCCAGGGCCTGAGGTGCTGTTTTCTCCTGGCACCACCTGGTACCCTCATTGCCGTGATGCTTCATCCCTGCCTCCGCTCTCTCTGTAGTTCAATCTTGTACCTTTGCCATTGACCATGCATCTCTAGCCCTAAGGACTTCCTGGCCTGCATCCATAAACGGATGTTCCTCAATCCTCTCATAAGTGACACCTCTACTAAATTATTGGTTGCTCATAAATCTCATATCTTACTCGCAAATCTGCTGATGTCAGTCTCCCCACTTCATTCTTGTTTGGGCTAGACAAATCCTCTTACCATCCCAATTTTCCCTCACCATCGTACTTACCTAAAGGGCACGGGAATGACTCAGAGCCTGACTTTCCTTTCTGAACTCCCACGGCTCAGTACTTTCCTTCTGCAATGGTTCATGACTTTATAATATGTGAAGCACACACTCAAATACAGTTTTGAAATCACAGGCCGAATACTTGAAAGAACACACGCATACCCCCCCACACATACTTTTTGTTATAAAAAGCGGAGTCTTTTAATCCCCAATGGGTCTTTCTTTAGCTCTGCCTCACTGTTTGCATGTTTGACCTGTTTGGTGCCACATCAGTGTCTCTTATGTGCCTGACAGACAAAGCCAAGAATATACAAAATATTTTGGCAAAACACATTCTTTCTTCGGCGTGACAGCTTTGTTGGAGACGAGCTCCACCCACGTCCACACATTCCCCAATAGAGGGGCTGCAGCTGGGGCCACGTTGATTCACTTCCTGGAATCCCGTTCCCCCTTAAACTGGCTCCCAGGACTGTGACTTGAGTATCTCAGGTAGAAGCTGCACTGCACAGAATGACTCTGTTTTTGTGGGTTTTTAAAAGGCAAGTAGTTACATACATGGTTAAAAGTTATGTATGGCAAATTAAAATTGTATGAAGTAAAATGTTAAAGTCAGCCTAGAGTATGATACATCTTTAAAGGGTATTTTATAAATGCAGTGTTAATCTAACATTTTCCCACCATGTTTTAAAAATATTTAAGCAGTTAATTTATTTTTATTACCTTAGTCATCATTTTAATATACATATTTTTATCAGTCTATCAGGGACTCAGTAGCTGGGTGCTACCCGAGAGGCAGTGGTTAGCTGGCCCTCAGCTCATACACGTAAATGCATAGAAGGGCTTGAACTGGTCCCTGACAGAGCATTTCTCCTTGAACTTGATTCACATACGTTCACTTTGCCACTTTATCCTCTGATCAAAGTGCAAACAGCACAAGGTAGTGAAAACTGTGGGATTAAGAGACAAGTGATCCAGTGAACTGGTTCATTAACATCTGTGAATCTTCAGTTTGGAATCTATTTGTAACAGATATAAGTGAATTACACAAATAATAAATGATTAATAAAAGACTTTGTGGAATCATTATTTTAAAAACAATTGTGCCTGCAAATGTTGCTTGATCTCACTTGTGTGTAGAATCTGAAAGAGTCAAACTCATAGTAACAGAAAGTAGAATGGTGGTTACCAGGGCTTGGGGGGTGGGGAGAATGGGGAGATACTGGTCAAAGGATGTTGTAAACTCTTAGTTATAAGATGGATAAGTTCTGGGGACCTAATGTACAGTGTAGTGAGTATAATTAATAATACTGGATTGTGTACTTGGAATCTGCTAAGATAGCAGATCTTAAGTGTCCTCACCACAGACACACACACACAAAGGTAACTGTGAGATGATGAATGTGCTAATGGACGTAACGGTGATAATAATTTCACAATATTTACATATACCAAAACATCACATTGTACATGTTAAGTGTATATTTATTTGTCAATTATATCTCAGTAAAGCTGGAGGAAAAAAAACACAGAACCTTCAACAGTTATCTATGGGGTTGGGGGAAGACTTAAACAAGCCTGGAGATGCACTTCCAAAGGCAATACGTCTTCTCATCTACCCCACCCCAAGGTCAAGTGAGCTGGGCAGCAGAGAGAGGATGGGTCATCAACCTGGGTGTGACTTGTGGGTGGGGGAGGTGGAAATAGATGCCCAGAGGAGTCTGAACTCACAGTCTGTTGAAGACCTGAAAACCCTCACCCATTTCTCTTTGTCCTTGGAGATGTTAAAGAAGGAATAGCGCTGTTTGCTTTCTAGGAAGAATCCCAGCTTTGAGAAACACATGATGACACACCTTTGTTCTGTCAAGAAAACTCACTTGAGACCTCCCAGGAGTCTATGTGATGACATAGTGAAATGTGTGAGTCTTAATAAGAAACATAAATGTGAAACAACACTTAAAATCTTGATGCACTGTGCAGACCTGCAGGAAACTAACACATGTTGTACTTGACAACAGTCACATGTGTATCAGCCAGTGATCTCAGCTGCAACAGCTGATACAACTCTGGCTGGAAATACATTTTCTAGGGAATATCAATCAGAGGCTTCTAGGTTCTCTGGGGAGAGGGGGGCAGGAAAACAATTTGGGAGCCATTTAATCAAGAACAATACCCTAAATCTCTCCACAGACCAGTCAGGTAGAGAAGCCATCCTTGCCCTAAGGAAACTGAGCTGTCACTTTGTCGCTCCCAAACATGACTACTGTTGTTTCTGGGAGTAGAAAAACCAAAGTGGATGGCACATGGTGGAGGCACGTGGAGCCAGGCACCTGCCTCCTTGTCCCCCCAGCCTCACATTCATGATCTCACAGCTCCATCTGATGTCCAGGACCTCATTCTGTAAAATGCTTTGAACAGAGCTCAGTTTCTCTTCCTGTAAAACGGAGGTGGTGGCTGAGCTCACCTCTTTGGTTGGTTGAGAATTAAGCAAAATGACAGAGGTACAATTCTCAGAGCGGTGTCTAACACGTACAGCACTATCAAGGTTAGTTTTTTAAATTAAAAAAAAATGTTGGAACCTGTTTTTATTCTGGAGGAAATTGCTTGACAAATCTACCTGGTTTAGAAGCTGAGACCTGAGACACTGGGGCCAATGAGAAGAGGCTAGGGAGTGGCCTTCGTGCAACCAGCGGGTCCGCCACACTCTCTCTCATCCTAGATGAACCTTGAATGGTCTAGATGGGTGGCACAGGCCACCTGAGAGGACTGGGCCAGGGATCCTCCTCAGACTCTCCCCTAAGAGCTGGCTCCCACCTGGACCTGGATCTCGACAAGTGGGACCAACAGAACCACTGCCGCCCAATCTACAAATCAACATGTGTAGTTTTCACTTTTCAGGGCCACCCCGGGTTCAACAACTTCTGCTGCTGCTGCCAGTCCAAGCCCTGCTCTCCTGACCACCCCCTACTCTGCTGGCAGGAAGGGTGGGCAGCTCTCCCCGGTGGGATAAAAGCAGAAGACAAAAGTGCTGGAAGGACAAGTTCCCTCCCAGGGTAATCAGGGAATGGAAAGAACATGGGAAAAGGGCAAGACTGGGAAGAAACAGGGTTCTTGAAGTTAACTGGAGCCTTCAGAGCAAGAACAAATCTCCCTTTGTGAAATCCCCCAGCTCAGTCCCATGGAGTCGCCTTCCAGGGAGTTTCCCAGAAAGGCCGGAATAATCAGATCCACGTTGATCACAGGAGAAGAGCTCCTTTGGAGCTCTCAGGTCCCTCTTAGTTGCTGGGAGCCTCTGACTTTGTCTGGTCCCCGAGACCATAGAAACCACAAGATTCTCCAGGGACGGCCTGCGTCGCCTACAGCTGGGAGGACGGAAGCTCTGAGAAGTCTGTTAGGCGTCCGTCCTGAGTCAGCTGTCTAGAACAGGTGCATGAGTCGTTAAATCCGTGCTGGCAGATGGGGTTATTATAAGGACGTGCTGTTTTTGAAGTGTCACCTGTGACCATTAACATGTCAAATACGTTCCCAGTAAAGCTAAAAAGACAGACATTTCTGTAATAATGTATTATTATGGAAGAGACGTTCATGAAAGGATCGCTGAACATTCTGGCTGCAGAGCAGAGACTCATCTCCTTCACGTGACAAGTGATGACATGGAGTCCCTCTCCTGGGAGTCACAGAGGGCAGGTGCTGAGTTGTCGGCAGCAGCTTAGGAGTCAAGGCTTTCCTCACTCCATGTCTCCCTTTCACATCGCAAAGCCTGAGAACCCACAAACGGGAGGGGTGGAGGTTGCTGACTGTCGTCAAGTATCCATGATTTTCTTCCTCTTCTTTTTTAATAAATAGTATTTTCCCACCCTCACCTCCACCTCCCACTTTACATTGGGAACATGGTTTCCTGGCCACAGAATGGGGATGGGGGGTGACAGCAAGTGATGAGTTTGACAAAGAGCAGGGAAGTGCTGGAACAGCGTGGCTGGGAACTGAGACAGCTGCTCCAACAGCTGGAGCATGTGGCGTTCTTGAACTTAATTTTGGAAGTTTGGAATCTTGGAATTAATTAGGGCTGAATGCAGGGCCCTGGAATGGTTGAAAAGCATAGCTGGGGCCCCACGCTGGCCCTCCCTGGGATACAGAGATCAATCAGGTTGAGTTCTCGCCTTGATTACTCATCGTCTAGAGGGAACGAATAAAATGGCACCTTCATTCATTCATCATTCCGTAAGCTTTCTTAAGTAACTGTCATCTATCAGTCATGCCGCCAAAACCCACCTACTTCCCCTCAGCTCTCCATCCACAGCCTCAAAACACAGTTTGTGGTAATGGTCTGTTCACATGTCTGTTTCCTCTCCCACCTCTAAGCTTTTAGAAGACAAGACACTCCGTCTCTTTCCTTACTTTAATTCCAATAACATTGTGCCTATTGGTTGAAATTTAAGTGTAGCATATTTAAAAACAAAATTCGATCGTAAACAACGAAGTAAAGCAGATCCTATAATCAATACAAACAGCAGCAAATTAACCCAACTGTGTATCTTCTTGACAACTCAACCACTCAAACACAAGGAATTAACTTCAGTCTTGTCTGAATGTAGTATCGGGACGTGCACTTTTATTGGAGTATATTCTGAGGGCAAAGAAGCCACAAATACATCTTGAACTTTGGTCAGTAGGTTTGTATTGACGTATTTTCTGTTTTGTAAGTTAAATCAAATGAGTACGAAGAATGAAGATATAAAGTAGAAGAAAAAAACACTGTGGTGCTGGATTGCAATTGGTGGGATCACTGTGAACTCATACATATTTGCAGGCCCAAAGTCATTTAGCTGTATTGGTACTTTGTATTGGTTACTTTGTATTGTATTTGTATTGTATTTTGCCATATTTATTCTAATTTCTCTGAGGTCCTAATTCAACACTTGTTAAATGCTTACTATATTCCAGACCCTGTACTGAGCACCTCATATGACATATTTCATTTAATCCTCAACATTGCACTTTGCAACATGTCCAATTGTTATTAAAAAGATGAGAAACTTGCCCAAAGTAATGGTAGAGTTAGGTGTGGTCTGACAACAAATTATGCTTATAATCACAGAGATAAGTAAGACACGTTTATTTTGGCCCCATCTTAAAGCACTACATTCACTTGTGACACTAAACCTGATCTGACCACTGAAATAAATCAACCTTATGGGGGAATACATTTGGAATCACCTAATTGGTCAACAAAAGTATTTGTGCTCATCTGCCATAAAGCATATTCTAAGGGGCCTGGGAGGTAAGAACTCAGGGTTTTAGACTCAGCTCTGCCAATCCCTGTTACATGACTTTGTGCAAGTACACCAGTCCTCTCTGGGTCTCTGTTTCCTCTTTTCTAAACTGAAGGAGCTGGAGGACACAAGGAGTCACAGACTCCAGTGTCTGCAGGGGTTGACAGGTAACACAAATGGTAAAATGCCCCTGTGACCTGTGTCCAATCTATGGTGGCAGTGACTGCCCACCTCCAGCCCCATGTTGGGGGGCAGAAGTGCAGGCTTGAGGTCACCTGCTTATCCAACTTCTCAACAGAAGCCAGGAATCCAGACTTATGTGATATTTTACAAATCTTTAATTATATAATAATAATAATAATAATAATAATAATAATAATAAAAACTTACGTGAGAAAAACAAACAAACCAGTATGCGGCCCTCAGGGCAACATTTTGTAACTTTTGGGGTCAGATGAACTCTGAAGTCCCTTCAAGGGGATTCTTCGTAGAAAATAAAGTACTTCCTTCAGGTGTGGAGCAGTTGGTCCATGCCTTAAATGGTGATGCTCAAAGCTGATTACCTGGTTCATCTTCTCAGAACTTTCCGAGGTTACATTAGGTTACTGGACAAGTGGACCTGTTTGGGCTGCCATCTTCTTACCTGTAGAATGAAGAGGCTGAAGGTCTCTGGGGAAGGGAGAATGAAGCTAATATCCATTGAACACCTGCTGTATGTCAGGGACTTGTCATGAATCATGCTATTTGTATTAGCTGGGATTCCCCAGAGAAAGAGAATATCAAAGAGAGAGAGAGAAAGAATATCAAATGAGAGAGAGCAAGATTGAGATTTATTTTAAGGAACTGGCTTATGTGATTGTGAAGGCTAGCAAGTCCAGAATTTGCAGAGTGGGACAACAGGCTGGAGACCCAGGGCAGCTAATGGTGCAGTTTAAGTTTGAAGGTCATCTGCTGACAGAATTCCTTCTCATTCAGGGGAGGTCAGTCTTCATTTCACTCAGGCCTTCAACTGATTCAATGAGGCTCACCCACATTATAAAGGGTAATCTGCTTTCCTCAAAGTCCACTGATTTAAAAGTTAATCTCATCTACTAGAAAAAACAAAACCCCACAAATACCCTCTCAGAACCATCAAGAATAGTGTTTGACCCTGGAAATAGACTCACAGACATAGAAAACAAACTGTGGTTACCAGGGGAGAAGACGGGGAGGGGATAGATTAGGAGTTTGGGATTAATAGATACACATTACTATATATAAAACAGATAAACACGAGGACCTATTGTATAGCACAGGGAACTATATTCAATTTCTTGTAATGAGCTGTAATGGAAAAGAATCTGAAAAAAATACATATATGTATGTATGTGTATAACTGAATCTTTTTGCTGAGCAAACAAAACTAACATTATAAACTGACTATACTTTAATAAGAAATAAGAATTAAAAAAAAAGAATGTCTGACTAAAACTCTGGACGTGGTGGCCCAGCTAAGTTGATGCATAAAACTAGCTGTCATATCATTTCATTTTCACCATGATCCAATGAAGTAGATTACTGTCCCCATTTTACAGATGAGGAAGCTGAAGCTCTGGGAAGTTTGATGATTTATACAAAACACAACTAGGGACAGAGCTGGCATTCAAACTCAGGTCTGTCTGACTCCAAAATTGATCTCTTCACCCCGTTCTATCATGATTCTAGACATTAATGCTACTGTTTGATAAAGGTAAGGTCTACATTTGATAGATTCCAGCATCAAGGGAACTGACTGCAGAACCCCGAGCTCCTACTTGGACCCCCCTAAGCACTCTATGGGGGGACAGAGTCATCCCTATGTGGCCGGCTCCTTCCTGGGGTCAGGCAAGGCAGTGGCTTAATGAAGCAGGGAGTCTTTTTCCTACACTTGGGTCTTTTTCAGGTTCTTCCTACATTCTATCCCTCAGTGCTTACTGGGCAATGTCTGCATGTGGGACACGGTTCTTGGGGGCTGTGGATACAGAAATGAGACAGACACGTCCTGAGGTTCAAGCTGCTGTGGGTCTGCTAGAGAATAAGGCAAGTGCAGCGCTGTGAAGGGAGCTGGGTGGGGACCCAGAGGGGAGAGACTTGGTTGTCGGTCCCTCCAACTCTGGGGTCCTAGCCCTTCCCTGGATTTTGTCTCCGCAGCCTAGCACAATGCCTGCATACAGTAGATGTTCAATAAATGCTCACTGAATGTCTGCATGGATGAGGGAGTAAATAGAAACTATCTACGTACATGTCTGTACCTCTATTACACACTTACCCTCTTCAGGGTAGGAACAGTAGCTAAAAATTGTGGGCTCACGACTTGGACCATCTGACTTTAAAGTCCAGCCACCCCTGTTTCTGACTGCGGGATATGATCCGTCCCAGGCTCAGTGCCTTCAGCTGTGAAATAGTGCTAAAAATAGGATTTACTACACTTAGCATGGTGTCAAAGGAGGTCATGAAATGAACGTGCTCAGTGGAACACCCAGCACAGAGTGAACGCTTTGTAAACAGTCACTATTTCATTTAAATAGTCCGCATTAATTTCCATCTTCCTGGCAACAGCAGGGCTCAATTAGTAATTGTTGGTGATAAATGGGAGAATGAATTCATTTATCTTGGGCCACTGGGGCAGGGGGCAGGCAGGTCCTCCCCTTTCTCTTCCTCTCTGGGTTGTTGCATCTCAGCTCACGGTTTTGCCCCCTTTAAATGTCTTGCAGCCCTTGAAACTTAGGAAACCAGTAGAATATGGAAGCTTGGTGCTGTGAGGCTGCAAACCCAGTAAACTTTCAAGGATCCTTTTCCCCATTAATTTTCACCTAGTCCCTAAATTATTTGCATCTCAAGTGAGTTGAGAGTGGATGGGGAATTAGTCTTCTTCAAAGCTACATAGATTCCCACCCTCCCTAATACGGGCAGCCTAGCTTTAGCAATTCTCTGACGAACACTCAGTGATGTGCTTGAAGATGGGGAGCATTGCTAATTCCCCAAAGTCCTTGCGACACTCTTGTTTGTTCCAAGACCAGAGAAAATCAGAAACCTTGTTTAAGGGAACCAACTCTGCTGACTTCCCGCTTCCATCTCCTTCGTTACACAATGTTCTACAAATCAGATGGTAACACTCTGAATGTGACTTGGCATAGTCACCGGAATGGCCAGACATAATGTGAAAGGTGTCGACTTATCTTTACATCTCACTCTTTATTTTGGCTTGGCAGAAACTCAGAAGCAACTGGAAAAGGTTACAGAAAAATATGCCTGCATTTCAATTAACCTTTAGGTACCCTTGTTTGAATTCAGTCAAAAGTTTTGCCAGAGAGATGTAATAAAATATACTTATTTGAGCCCCCCAAAAAGCAAAACAAATATATGTGGGGGGAATTAGTAATACATTCTCTATTATTAATAACACACAACATTATTCAGATAATATATAATGTATATTAGAGTATTGTGTATTATAGCAATCATATATAAATTATTAATATAACTGTTACTAATGATATATATCTAAAATATTTTGCCTACATTTTATTTACCTTACATCACCTTCACTTGTTTAGCCTTAGAGTGACATGATACTGAATTTTCTGAGTTGAAGACCAAATGTAGTCAGTTAAGAACGTATTCCAAATTAACATGTGAAAGAAAAATAACGAATATAATCTTTGGATGGCAAATTACAGATTGGACTGATAAAGAATATCAGGGTGTTTAGGGTTTGGTCCAAACTCTCAAGCCCAGGCTCTGTCTTTCTTGATGATCATAGTGTCTTTATTAAAGACTCAATGCTGGGAAAATTTTACGTTCCTTTTGTCATGTAATCTGAGGTCATCAGGGAAGTACCTAAAAGTCCCTTTTTCTCAGCTTCAAAATGCAGATGATTCAGAAAACACTCAGGCTATTTATCTCGGTACTAGAGAATTAATGACAACTCAGCATATCCCAAATTTTGAAATTTAATACAATTTCTGTTGGATTGACACATTTTATTTTTGTAGGTCTTGGGCTTTTCAGAGAGTAGAAAGAAGATTTGGAGGTTACTTTGTAATATAAAAATTACAGCAAACGTTTATTGAAATCTTTGATGAAATGAAAATGTATTTATGTAAGGTTGATATGTAAGATAATTTTTAAAACTTTGTATCTAATTACAAAACAAAACTTGTGAAATATGCTACAAAGAAGATGACGGAATAAAAATCACTTCTAATTCCACTACCCAGAGATAATCGCCGATTTCGTGTTTTTGGTGTAATGCTGAATTTAATGCCTGGCCAAAAGTAAGTCCTCAAAAAGTATTGGTTCATTGACTATGTTCTCAAATCATTATTATTATGAATGCATGTATTTTTATATTTTTGAAACTTTATAATCATAGGATGTGAACTGTCCTGTAATCTTTTTGTTAACATGTGCCTCAAAATTACAAGCCAAAATGAGGTTTCTGTTTCAAAAGAGTGCCTTCAGAAACACTTTCCCGACTTAAAGCAAGTTGGTGGATGATCTCTGAATAGCTTAAGGCGTGTGTGTGTTGTAGGTCAGGTTCTCTGGGAAACAGACTCAGAAGGAGGAGATTTGAGAGCAGGAAGTTCATTGGGGTGCTCTTGGGATCAGTGCTTCAGGAGGGGAGGCAAAAGAATCAGACGTGGGCAAAAGGAGAAATCAGGCCTCCATTCAGTTTCAGCAAAGACCTCAGCGGATCCCTAAGGGCGCTGGGATGGCCCTTCAGGTGGTCTGTCCCAGAGGCAAGGGCTGGAACATCGCACAGCCATTGGAGATTGTGACTTTGGGTCTCCTCACCAAGAGCAGTTCTGGAGGGGGCTCAGCTGAGAGCCATTAGCTGCCAGCACTGCCAGCAGCTGGGAGAGCGAGTAGAGTCTGGAGCCGGCAGGGCATCTGAGCATCTGCTGGACTGTGCCACCTATGCCAGGGGTGCTGGGGTCCGTCTCAGCATTTCTTCCTTTATATGTTCTGTTTATTAATGTCCTCTGCAGTCTGTCAATATAGGCCAACAGGTGGACTGTGAATAGGTTAGTATTTTTTTTCCCATTTGAATTGCTGTCTTCTATTCATTACTGTAGCCCAAATGCCACTGGCTCATTCTTTGGAATATCCTTTGTGAAACTGATTTTTATAAGCTACTTCACATCCAGTTTGCTAAGGAAAGTGATCACAATGGGCTGAAACAAACAGAAAAATTAGACATGACTTTAAAGGAATATGAATGACTGACTCTAGAGTTCTAAAATTTGGATCCCCATGAAATTCTGAGAGCTTCTAGAAATCATTCTAGAATTATAAAGCACCATTGGCAAACGTGTGCATTGTCCCAGGGTCCACCAGTCACTCTGTTTGCTTTAAGTGGTCCTTCAGTCACTGTATCTGCTTTAGATGAATGGTCATAATTTAAGCAGATAAAAGTGAGAACCGGCATTCATTTCACCGACTTTGGCTAATGTGAGAACAGTTTTGGGTCCACCCATCCAACGGCTGCTTGGTTCTAAAGATTACCCAGTATTTGTTTTCCACTGTTCTCTTCAGATATGAATGTTGTCTGAGTAAATATTAAATAGGACTATGTTCAGGGAAATCTATTAAGTTTCAAGAGAACTCAGTTGAATGAGAAATGACAGAGGGCTGCAGGGTCTGGCAAAACTACAGCGATGATCAAAGAGGATTGAGAAGGTGAAAACCTGCTCCAAGTTGAGAGGCCACTCCTTTGGCCCCCATCCAGGCCACGTTATGACATCAAAACGCTCATCTTCCAACATTAAGATGCGAACACTCACCCATCAGGCAATCTCAGATCTACTGCATGACATGATTTCCAGAAACCTGGAGGAAATTCTAGTTACTCCTTGGCTTGTATTCTGGAAACTATCCAGGCTTCCTTTACAGATATTTGCATTTTTATTCCTTAATTTTATTTCCAGTCTAGGACATCAACGATCATTTATGAAACTAATAAATCATGTTAGCAAGAGTTTCCAGTTCTCATTTCAAGCTGTCCCAGTGCTAAATATTGTGAGTTGTCACTTAGCAACAGGGATACAGCTTTCCTTTGATGACACCTGTGGGAATAATTAACATTTCCTTGGAGTTTCTCGGATATTTAGGACCGCGAAAAATCCCAAAGGCTGTGTCATACCTCAGTAACCGATTCTAAGTGAACGTCTGGATGGTCCTCACAGCACAAAGTAGAGTGTACATTTTGGTAGATTTCCAGTTAATTTGGTTAATTTGCTAGCCTACACAAAAACCTGATTTTTCAGCAAGTCATCTGATCTAGAGTTTACCAATTATAAGGGTGATGTTTTATCCTTCATCTGCCTTAATTCTTTTTCTGTTTCTCAACCAGGGTCTTCTTTCTTGGAGTCTTTAAGCCCTCAAACATGTTCATTAGGGAAAATCTGGGAACTTCAGAGAAGCACTCAGGAGAAATGCCACCCATAGTGTCACAATTCAAGGACTACAGTTCAGTATGTGTCCTTCTGATCATTTTTCTTTTTTGAATGAAGAGGGGGAAAAAAGTAAACCTTTCTCTTCTTTAGAAACTAACTACTCATCTCTAACAATTTTGAAAAATCTAGAAATAGATAACAATGAAAGTAAGACTCACTTATAAACTTACCCCTGTGGATCTCTAGTATTTTTTCTATGACATTTTTTATTGGCTTTAAATGGTTGAAGTCATGTTGTAGACATAAGTTCCTGACTTGATTTTTCCCTTCAGTTTTTATTTTTATCAGATTTTGTAGATGCACATAGAGTCAAAATGTTTTTAAAAACTTGTAAAAAAAAAATCAGTCTCTTGACTTCACCAACCCCCTGTCCTCTGCTCCAGAAGTAAACTTTTTCAACCCTTTGCTGTATCTTACAATGGATGGTGTCTTAAATTTGATGAATTTAGATATATATCAAAAGACTTTATTAAAGAGTTACTCAATAGTCTTGACCCAGCTATGTTATTTGTAGTAAAAAATTGGAAACATAAGCATAGATCAAATAGACAAATAGGGCATGGATCCCTCCTGTTAAAAGATTCATTTATGTAGCCATAAAAATTAGCTTTAGGAAGATTTTTCAATAATTTGGAAAAGTCTTATATTGCCATATTGACAGATATAAAGTGGGCTAGACATCTGATAAAAGATGAGGGCTGGAACACAAGTGTTTACTTTTGCTGACTTCCAAAACCACACCAAATAAGAGTAAGTGAGACATAGAGAGAGACATAAGCCCTTCAGGATAAAGACTTTGGGAGGAGAGTGACTGGCAACTACATTTTGGAAGGTGTAAAACACTTAATTGAGTGGATGTGGCAAATCAAAGGAGCTAAATCTAAGACAGCACAGGGGGAGGCCAAAATAATCCAGTTTTACACTGATTATTATGGGTTGAATTGTATCTGCTCCTACCTCCAAATTCATATGTTGAAGTCCTAACCCCTAGTACGTCAAAATGTGACTGTATTTAAAATGTAATTAAGTCAAAGTGAGGTCATGAGGGTGGGCCTTAACTTATTATGGTTATAATGGCTTATAATGGATTAAAATAATGGATGGTCATGGTTATAATGGATTAATATGGTTATGGCCCATTCAATATGGGCCTTAGTCCAGAAAGGACTGGTATCTTTATAAGAAGAGATGAGGACACAGACACATACGTGAACGACACAGAGAGAAGACAGCCATCCACAAGCTAGGACAGAGGCCTCAGAGAAAACCCACCTTGCTGCCACCTTGTTGTTAGATTTCTAGGCTTGAAAATTGTGAGAAGTTTCTGTTGTTTAAGCCAACTGGGCTGTGGCACTTCGTTATGGCAGCCCTAGCCAAATACTACACTGCCAGTCCCTTAAAAGGAACTGGAAAAACTGATGCCTCTGGAAGTGATGGGAGAGTGGTATGTAAGACTATGTAAGGAGTCCTTAAATTTTTGTATAAAAAGTAGTTGAAATCTTCGTATCCACTCCTTCAATTCACCCCTCTCCACCCTGAGAGATAATTGGAAGTTTCTTTTTTTTTCTTTTCTTTTCTTTTCTTCTTCTTCTTGTTTAAATTGAAGTACAGTTGACTTACAATAGTATGTTAGTTTTAGGTGTATGGCAAAGTGGTTCAGTATTTTTACAGATTATATTCCATTAAAAGTAATTACAAGGTAATCGTTGTAATTTCCTGTGCTATACAATATAGCCTGTTGCTTATCTATTTTATATATAGTAGTTTGTATCTCTTAATCCCATATCCCTAATTTGCCCCTACCCTTCCCCTCCGTTATGATAGCCATTAGTTTGTTTTCTATATCTGGAGTCTGTCTCTGTTTTGCATATGCATTCATTGTATCATTTTTTAGATTCCACATATAAGTGATATACAGTATTTGTCTTTCTCTGACTTATTTCACTAAACATAATATTCTCTAGGTCCATCCACATTGCTGCAAATGGCAGCATTTCATTCTTTTTATGACTGAATATTATTCATATATATATATGTATATATATATATATATATATATATGCACACACACCGCATCTTTTTTATCCATTCATCTGTTGATTTGGATTGCTTCCATGTCTTGACTATTGTAAGTAGTGCTGCTGTGAACATTGGAGTGCATGTATCTTTTCAAATTAGTGTTTTTGTTTTTTCTACATGTATACCCAGGAGGGAACTGCTGGGTCATATGGTAGTTCTATTTTTAGTTTTTTGAGGAATGGAGGTTTGCTTTCTTAGGAGGATAAAATAGGATTTCTAGACTGCTGGCAATGGTCAAATAAAAAAATGGTGGTACAGTACAAAAAACAAAATGAAGGAGTAAGTAGCATTTACATTATGGATGCTGAAACATTCACAGATACTAGCGGTTAAGAGTCCAACAGTTTGGGGGAAACACAATTCAACCCATAACATGCATGTAATTGTTACCATTTTTTCACAGCACTTACTTTGGATCAAGGACCATCCTATGCACTGTAAAATCTCATCTTTTCAAGTTGTGCCAAAATTTAAGAAAATCTAACATAGAAGTCTCAGCTTCTAGGGTAGAAAATGACCCTACAGTGATTCATCACCTTAAAAACGATTCAAGCTCTGTTAATAAACCTGCTGCTGATGTTCTCTAAATGGGATCTTGTATTTCATTAAAATGTGATTTGATTTACACAGGTTTTGTTTATATAAAACTTCTGAAAGACTGATTCGATTGTAAAAAGTAAGGCCCACTTATACTGAATCTAATGATTATAGTTTGAAATACTATCAGGAAGCACATTCCCCTTTGCTGACTTCTGAGAAATTAAATTGAAATATGTTTCATCAAGTAATTGAACAGCAGAGTGAGTCAGTAGATAGCTGAGACCTGAGTTGTGTGGTACCAACTAAACATGCTCGTGCTGGGAGGCCTATCATTCTGTAATTAACATCTTTAAGTTCAAGTTCTGTATGCAAGTAGAGGGAGTGTGAGGAGGAAGAATAAGAATTACATCACCAATTTGGGAAAGCCTGGACTTGTGCTCTAATCTCAGCTCTGCGATTCACTCTTTTTGTGACTTTGAGTAAGGTAATTAACTCCTCTGAGCCCTGGTTTTCTCAAAATTTAGTGGCTTTGAACAGTACTCATTTTATGGTCACAATTCTAAGCAGCATCCAGCTGGGACAGTTCTTCCCTGCCCCATGTGGTCTCAGTGTGGCTCTCCTGGGACCGGAGGATTCAAGATGGCCTCCCTCACATGTCTGGTGCCTTAGCTGGAATGGCTTGAATGGCTGGGGACCAGCTAAGATGACTGGGCTTCACTCTTCTTGTGTAGACAGAAACCACTCATACATTTGGAACCTGGATTCTCTTTCATGTGCTCTCTTCTGTCCTTATAGATAGCCTGGACTTCCTTCCATGGTGGGTTGGATTCCCCTTTGAGTGAAAGAAGAGCCTATGTGGCTCCTTGGGGTCTAGGCTTAGAAATCCCAGGATATCACATTGGCTGCATTCTGTTGGTCAAACCAAGTCACAAGGCCAGCTCCGGTTTCAGGGCTATGGAAACTGACTCCTCTCTTGATGGGAAGAGGGACATGGTGATCACTCTGCAGACAATCTACCACAAAAAAACAACAAGGAAAGTCAGCCTTTGCCAACTTCCCTACCAATTTGTCTTCTCTCAGTGTTAGTAGAAGTTAAAAATGGAAGAGCGTGCTGGACAATTTTGGGAGAGGGCAGGGAGAAAGGAAGAAGGGCGAGAAAGGGGATAGTGAAAGAAAAAGGAATGAAATGGGACTGAAAGATCTTTCTGACACACTTGAACACATTTAACCTGGGGTTGCAAACGCAGAGTCAGAGCAATCTCTTGTTAATACTGTACCCACCGCAGAGAAAATTCATCAACCACAAACCTTTCTAACCAAGTCCTTTCATGTCCTTACCATTCTTCTCAAGACAAGTCTCTAGGCAACCATTACCAATCTAACAGTTTGAAAAAGAGAAGGAACCTGTCTACCTCACTGGGTCATCTTCTGAGCCTGGTAGGAGAGACGTGGATATTTTGAGTATATGCCACAGGTTGAGCCTGACATATCCTGCCTTCTCCTGTTGAGGCCACTGCTTTAGCCCCTTAGTATGGCAGAGCTGAGGACTCTCAGTGAGGTGGTTTTCTAACAGGATTGTCTTTGGTTCCCACAACTCAGGTGAAAGGTAAGGAAATTGACAAATTGAACAATCTGCTCAAATTCCACAATGGGAAAGTGGTAGCCCTGGTGAATCCCCTTCTACTACCCGTTCAAATGCTCAGAATCATAGACCCTGAAGCTAAAATGATGCCATCAGGTCTAAGCAATTTGTTTCACGGATTAGGAAACAGAGGCCCAGAAAATTAAAGGTCTTTCCAATGCTCACGTCCAATAGCAGAAGTTAATCTCAGGGCTAGAGGCCAAGGCTCTTAATTCCTAGGGAACTGCCCTTTACCTCAATTTCAGCAGAGCTAAACAATGCAACTTGGCTGACTTCAAACTTTTGGCTCACCCATTTGGCTGATCTGTGCTTTGAAATGAAGTGGGGAAAGAGGTGGCTTCTTACAAATTCTGATTCACAGCCTGAAGCATTTCCTGTACCTTCATTTTCTTATAAAAGTTACAGACTTGGGTTAAGTTTAAAATTTACCTGTCTGAACAGGATGCTAAAGATGTGAAATATGTTGCTCTGACAGATTTTGTTATTGCCTTTGACTGAGTGTTTTCATAGGAGGTATTTTGTGCAAGATGCTGAGACTTTTTATTAAGAGAGAAATGCTTGAAAAATCTGATGAGTTATTGATGGATAAACCTAACCTCACTAACTTCTTGAATTTGTCTAATAGATGCACAGCCTCTCAATAGAGGGACTTTCAGAGCTGGACCTTGTGACTTAAGGACAGTGAGACAAAGTGGGGTTGTCATTTTTTGAGAAATGCTGGGAGCCAGGTGCTCACCTGTATCCACTCAGCCTCTACAAAGGCTATGTGAGATGAGCCCCAGTTATGGATAAGGAAGCTGAGACCCAGAGAGGTTTTCCATCAACCAGCATCTGTACCTACACACTGTACCACCTCAGCCACCATCACAGATGATACTGGAAGCCAATCACTTTGTGACCAGCTCCTACACCTCTTGCCTGTCCAAGTACATTTTCCCAGAAATTCCTCTCTGTTCTCTGTAACATCGGTTTTTTGTTTTTTGGTTTTTGGTTTTTGGTTTTTTTTGCTTTTCATTATTCTCTTCAGCACACGATCATACAATTAGTTTTCCCACTTAACAAAACAGACATACAAACAGAAAAATACTTCTTTTCTACCTGTGTTGATGATCTCATGTCTCAGCTCCCTTTAGCAGCAAAATTCCATGGAAGAATTGATGACACTTACTGATTCCCAGTCTTTCCTTCCATTCTCTTTTGAACTTACCCCATCTGGTTTTTGGCCCATCACTCTACCAAGAGAGCTCTTGCCAATTTCATGATGACCTCTATGTTGCCAAATCCACCGGTCCTTCTTCAGTGTTCAGCTTCCTTGGCATTTGACTCGATTGACCACAGCATCCTCAGAAACATACCTTCTTCGTGTGTCTTCCAGGATACCGCCTGCTCTTGGTTTATGTCCTGCCTCATTGCCCACTCCTTCCTTGTCTCTTGCTGCTTCCTGTTTTTCATCCAGAGCTCTTCATGTTGGAAACCCAGGTCTCAGTCCTTGGAGTCCATCCACTCCTTTGCTTGCCTCTAATCTCATGGCTTTAAATACCATCCACGCACTGATGACTCTCACAATTATCTCTCCTTTCCAGACCTCTTTACCAAACTCCAGACTCAAATATTCAACTCTCTCTTGAAATCTCCGATTGGCTATTTAAGAGCTATCCCAAATTTAATACATCTGAGGGGACTAATCTCCATCCACTCCCCCCATTGTCCCAAAAGCCCTGCTCAATTCTCAGGCTTCACCCATCTCAGTTGGTACTTTCTCCTTTCAGTTAGTCAGTCCAAGATCCTTGGAGTTGTCCTTAGCTTTCTCTTTGTATCCCACACTCACACCAGAGAATGCATTCATTGTACTTTCAAAATATATCTAGAATTTGCACATAAATTGGCATTTTTCATCTTATCCCTATGATCCAAGATATGCTCACTTCTTATCTGGATCCTGGCAACAGTCTCCTACCCAGTCCCTGCTTTCGCAGCTTGTAGTATATTTTCCATAAAGCAGTCAAAGTTGTCCCCTTAAAACACAAATCATAGCAGGACACTCTTCTGCTCAAGATTCTCCAATAGCTCCTTATCTCTCTCGAGCAAAAGCCGAGATCCTTACTGTGGGTCTCAAGGCCCGATGATCTCTCAGACCTTGTCTCTTATTTCTCCTCCACCTTGGTCCCTCCTCCAGCCTCACTGGTCTCCTTCATTCCCCAGCACAGTGTTCACCTAGTACTCACCCCTCAGCAAATGCCAAAGCCAGCCACCCTGACCCCAGGTTCCAGCCCGTCCCAAGTGAGAAAGGCTTTTTTTGGAATTATGGACCCAGGCCACAAGAGGTCACAGGTACCCCGACTTCCCACACAAGTCTGTCACCTCCCTTAACCCAGCATCTTCCCTCCTGCCACTCAGGCCTGAACCCAAATCTACTCAGAAAGAGTGGAGTCAGTCCTCACTCTGGGTCCAGCCCTGGAAGGTGGGATATTTCCAAGATGGGGAAGAACAGTGGCCATTCTGTCACCTTGAGAGACACTCACAGTTATGAGCCAGCCCACCCCCACCAAAACCTACCCCAATGCAGACATTCAACTGCACATCTAGTCCTCATTATCAACATCAACCCAGAACACCACCTCCACTATATTTCAACACCTCCCCATCCAAATACTCACTCTTGGCTCCTTCTACAGCCCCAGCCCAATAGGGCCCTATTAGCAACCTTATCCCCAGGTCTCTCCCATCTCCAACTCAGTCCTATCACCCAAAACCATCCAACCCTATCTTCATGCCATGTTGATTGTCTTTCCCAAACTCACTTGCATTCCCAATGCTGTCATCAGACTCCCCTTCCTCAATTTGCTGTTTTTAATGCCTATTATTCATTGTCAATTTTGATTGAACCAGAGAGGGATGAGGTTCCTTGGACATGGTCCAGGATCAGGACAACAGAAGCATCTACCTGTTCAATAAAATTTACCAACCGGAATTACACTCTAATTATCACTGGAGATACTCAGGAGAGAAAGGGTGAGGGTCCTGGAACATGGGGAAAGGGGAGATGGAGAGGGTCTCATGAGACATTTACCACAACAATGTGGAGGCAGGGTGTGTGCTCTCTGTTGTATGAATACATATATGGACATCTGTGTGCATATGGACACACACAATCCTCTCCCTTTCTTATATAAAAAGGAACATACTATATATAGTTTAGCACTTTGCTTTTTCCATTGAACAATACATACTGGATATCTCTCCATATTAATGCACACAGATAGTCCTCATCACTTTTAATGGCTGCATAATACTCCATAGTGTAGCTATCTCCCAGCTTGTCCAGCCAGTCCCCTATTGCTAAGCATTTAGATTATTTTCAGTCCTTTGCCTTTTCAGACACTCCACGGTGAATTACCTTGCATATACAGCATTTCTTACTTATGCAGGTGTAGTTGGACAGATTCCTAGGAGCACAATTACTGGATCAAAGATAAAGGCATCTATGCTCTTCCCAAATACCAACCGATTCTCTTCAACAGGGATCATCCCATTCTGCATTTGTTAGCCTTTCTTTTTTTTTTTTAATTTTTTTGCATTCATTTTAATTTTTATTTGTTTATTTTTTAAACTTTTTTTTATCGAGTTATAGTCATTTTACAATGTTGTGTCAAATTCCAGTGTAGAACACAATTTTTTAGTTATACATGAACATACATATATTCATTGCCAATTTTCTTTTCCTCTGTGAGCTACCACAAGATCTTGTATATATTTCCCTTTGCTATACAGTGTAATCTTGTTTATCTATTCTACATTTTGAAATCCCAGCCTGTCCCTTCCCATCCCCCCTTGGCAACCACAAGTTTGTATTCTATGTCTATGAGTCTGTTTCTGTTTTGTATTTATGGGTTTTTTTTGTTTTTTGTTTTTGTTTTGTTTTTTAGATTCCACAAAAAAAGTGATACCCTATGGTATTTTTCTTTCTCTTTCTGGCTTACTTCACTTAGAATGACATTCTCCAGGAACATCCATGTCGCTGCAAATGGCATTATGTTGTCAGTTTTTATGGCTGAATAGTATTCCATTGTATAAATATACCACTTCTTCTTTATCCAGTCATCTGTTGATGGACATTTAGGCTGTTTCCATGTCTTAGCTATTGTAAATAGTGCTGCTATGAACATTGGGGTGCAGGTGTCTTTTTGAAGTAGGGTTCCTTCTGGATATATGTCCAGGAGCAGAATTTCTGGGTCATATGGTAAGTCTATTCCTAGTCTTTTAAGGAATCTTCACACTGTTTTCCATCGTGGCTGCACCAAACTGCATTCCCACTAGCAGTGTAGGAGGGTTCCCCTTTTCTCCACAGCCTCTCCAGCATTTGTCATTTGTGGACTTTTGAATGACGGCCATTCTGACTGGTGTGAAGTGATATCTCATTGTAGTTTTGATTTGCATTTCTCTGATAATTATTGATATTGAGCATTTTTTCATGTGCCTATTGATCATTTGTATTTCTTCCTTGGAGAATTGCTTGTTTAGGTCTTCTGCCCATTTTTGGGTGGGGTTGTTTGTTTGTTTTTCTTATTAAGTCGTATGAGCTGCTTATATATTCTGGAGATCAAGCCTTTGTCGGTTTTATTTGCAAAAATCTCCTCCCATTCTGTAGATTGTCATTTTGTTTTACTTATGGTTTCCTTTGCTGTGCAGAAGCAGCCTTTCTTTTTAAAACAGATTTATGTGTTTTAAAAAAGTGGCTCATTTTAGAAAGTTTTTTTTTAAGTGAATCATAGTTACAGAAGGACTTAAATTGTGAGGAGCTGTGCAGAGAATGCGAAGGGGTTAACTGTGGACACCAAAATGCTAACAGGTCAGTGATATGATTGGATAATCAGTCATAGTATGAATGTTATTTTTATACAGTTAATTAACTGTAGGTTGAATGTGACCTGGTCCCCCACACTGAGGTCTGGGGTCTTCTCCACGAATTCCTTAATTGTCAAGACTTTGTGTTGGGTCTTGTTAGCAGTCTGCTCTGCCCTTGACCCTGTCTGCCAAGTCACCTTGTGTCTGCCAATGGACACTAATGATACCTTTGTAAGTGGAATTTAAATGACCTTTTCTAATGTGGGAACTCCCACTAATAACAGCGAAAACAACCCTTTGTACAGAGGTGTGTGTTTCCAAGCACACACTGACACATAGCACCACTTATAATGATGGCAAATATTTCTCTAGGGCACACTTCGTGCCGAACACTGTTCTAAGCGCTTTATTGCTGTAAACTCATTTAAACCTCAGAAGAACTCTATAAAGAAAATACGGTTATAAATATGTCTCATTTCATTTGAGAAAGCTAAGGCAAAACTGGGTTAAAAATGGATTTGAACAATTTGCTCCCTGTCTTAGGAGTACTGAACAACAGACTTGGAATCTGAATACAGTCAGTCCTGTGACCGCAGCGGTCCGGCGCAGCGGATAAAGGCAGCTGTCACAGTCGTCTCCATTTCACAGATGAGCAAACTAAAACAAGTCTCCAAGAGGTCAGATGCCTTATCCAGCATCTCACAGCCTAATCGATGGAAGAGCGAGGATTAAAATCTTTCTTGTAATCTTACATCACATCCTCTTCTTCATGCCATTTTCCGTGTCAGACTCTTTAATGTGATATAAAATTACCGTATTATCCATTCATTATAACTAACATTTCAGTTATAAAGAAAATCACATTTCCCTTTTTTAGGATGTAGATCTTTTTTAGTGCAGGGAGATGATTTATAAGAAAGTTCCAAGTCTGAGGAGGGAGTGCCCCATCTTGAATTCTCGTCACCTGGTGGAGGCTCCACGGGGGATTTATTTGTAGTATGCTTGTATATTCGCTCAGCATCCTCAATGAGATGTCTGGACTCCTCAGTCCTTGGTTTTGTCCCCCATAGTTTAAATATAAGGGTATCAGGGGTCCATGGGAAGGAAACCCATTATTACCGAAGAACATTTGCCTTCTGTTGGAAGGGAACATGAAACCATTGTCTCAGGACACAGCAAGCAGCGTGAGGTTTAGGGAACAGACTGAAGGTGACAGACTGTTTTAAGTCTTAACTCCTCTGTTCCCTGGTTATATAAATTTGGGCATGTTCAGCCAGACAGAACCTATTTTTTCATTTGCAAAGTGGGGATAAAAATTCCCATCTCACATAAGCGTTGCCTGAATTGAATGAGAAAACGTCTGTAACATGCCTAGCTGGGTGCTGTAACAGCCGATGTGCTCCATAACCAACAGCAACTTAAACCGCTTCAGTATGGCTCCAGGCACCATTGGGGGCTGCCCTCTATTCTAACAGGCTTTCTCCTCTGGATCTAAACTATTTAAATGTACCTGGAGGAGTAAGAGAAGTCCAGACCAACTGAGATGGATTGGGCTTATGTCAGACCCCGGGAAATCAAGGTTGTTCTCCCAGGCTATTCTGCACGAACGATGCAGCCAGAGGGAAGGCAGGGGACTCTTCCACCCATCCCTCTGAAGCCTGTGGTGAAGGAAAGTGGAAATGGGGCAAAGAGTGTAAGAATAAGAGACCTGCAAGCTGGAAGAAGACTTCAGGATATTATCTGGTCTAGTTCCTCACCTTCAGGTAAGCAGGATATTCATTATTTCCTTTTTCCAGATGAGGCACCAGTGGTCCAACTGGGCTAAATGACCTGGCCTGGTAGTGCTGGGGGCGGTGCCAAGGAGATGACACCCAGGTTTCAGTGAGTTCCCACTCGCAGATTCAGATGCTGACAGGGTGGGTGACGTAGGCACAGGGGACGGGGCACAGGGGAGCAGCCGGAAGTACTCTGCTGCAGTCAGTTGTTGTTGTGTGCCCTGGGGTGTTGCTAGATCTTCAAGGGTTTTTTGAGAAGCAAGGAGGCAAGAGCATTTAGATTTTTATGCAAACTTTTTAGAATGTTGGTGACTAATTACAAATGTTAAGAATACTGTGCAGGACTCCAAAACCACAGGTTAGCTGGTCTCCTTTCCTAGCTTTGCAT
Source organism: Vicugna pacos (assembly GCF_048564905.1). Lineage (NCBI taxonomy): Eukaryota > Metazoa > Chordata > Mammalia > Artiodactyla > Camelidae > Vicugna > Vicugna pacos. The sequence goes on along the minus strand of NC_132988.1, from coordinate 111,295,617 downwards.
TAAGTTCCACGCCCTGCAGAAGAGGCTGGTCTGGTGTCTCACTAAACCCAAGTCCCAGTGCAATGTGTTGGTAGCCTTAATAGTCTTCCGGGGTGTGTGTGTGTGTGTGTGTGTGTGTGTGTGTGTGTGTTTGGTTCTTTGTGGGTGGGGAATGGCTTTTTACTGCAGTGTACCATACATACAGAAAAGTACATAAATCATAAATATATACTTTGATGACTTTTCACAAAGTTAACACACCATGTAATGGCCCCTCAGTTCAAAAAACCACATTTTCACCACCTTTGAAGCTTTCTTTAGGCGGTTTGCAGTAATTATTCCCCAAAGGTAAACCACATCCTGTCTTCCTACACCACAGGAAATTTTTGTCTTTTTCTGATCTTTATGTAAATGAACCACAGAACATATATGCTTCCTTGTTTGGCTTTGTCAGGTCAGCATTGTGTTTGTGAAATTCATCCCTGTTGCATGTTGTAATGTTCTCAGTTTAATTAATGTATAGAATTTTACTGTGTGAATATAACGTTGCGTATTCTACTCTTGATGAGCGTTTTGGTAATTTCCAGTTTGGAGTTATTGGGAATAATGCTGCTACCTTCTCACACATGCCTCTTGGCGGACCTGTAGACACAGTTCTGTTGAGTACATATTTAAGGAGTGGATGGCTGAGTCATAGGTTATGCACGTGTTCAGCATTTGTAGTTGCTACCAACAAAGTTTTCCAAGGTGATGGTCACAACATACAGGCTCCAGTGGGTGAAAGTTCCATTTGTTCCACATCCTTGCCAGCACTTGGCATTGCTTATCATTTCCATTTTAGACATTTTGGAGGGTGTAAGGAGACACTGCCCTGTGATTTTAGATCTGCTTTCCCTTTAAATTTGTATGAGATTGCTCTTACTGTCAGTGGTACCACTTCTACTTAATCCATATACTACTATGGAACCCATTTAATGTTTTTTAAACTTTTTGTATTGAGTTATAGTCATTTTACAATGTTGTGTCAAATTCCAGTGTAGAGCACAAATTTTCATTTATACATGAACATATATATATTCATTGTCACATTTTTTTCGCTGTGAGCTACCACAAGATCTTGTATATATTTCCCTGTGCTATACAGTATAATCTTGTTTATCTTTCTGCATATGCCTGTCAGTATCTAAAATTTTAAACTCGCAGTCTATCCATTCCCACCCCTGCCCCTTGGCAACCACAAGTTTGTATTCTATGTCTATGAGTCTGTTTCTGTTTTGTATTTATGTTCATTTTTTTTTTAAATTTCACATAGGAGTGATCTCATATGGTATTTTTCTTTCTCTTTCTGGCTTACTACACTTAGAATGACATTCTCCAGGACCATCCATGTTGCTGCAAATGGCATTATGTTGTCAGTCTTTATGGCTGAATAGTATTCCATTGTATAAATATACCACTGCTTCTTTATCCAGTCATCTGTTGATGGACATTTAGGCTGTTTCAATGTCTTGGCTATTGTAAATAGTGCTGCTATGAACATTGGGGTGCAGGTGTCGTTTTGAAGTGGGGGAACCCATTTAATATTAATTCCTAAAATGGCTCTCCTTTGCTTTCAGAGTAGGGCTAAACCCTTTCAACTTTTCTCCCACCATAACACCTAAGTGTCTCCACTAAGCAAGTCACACTGAGCATCTGTTCATGCTTTTCTCCCAGATTTGGTCTTTCTGTGTGTTGTTCTGTCTGCCTGGAACCTCATTCTTTGACATCACTGCCTGGCTGACATGTGTTCAACCCTCAGGACTCAGCTCATACATTGCCTCCTCCAGGAAGCCTCTCTTGACTTTCATGACTTAGCTGCTCATACAGTTCCAAAATGGCCAATTTGCTTATTAATATCAATTCTTTAAGGGTAAAGGCAATTTATGTGTTGGCCCTGGTGTATGAGCAGCAAATATTTGTTGAATGAATAAACAAATGAGTCCATTAATATGGGAGACTTGGAAAGGGGAACAAAATTAGAGATTTGACTGCGGTATTTATCTAAGAGGGAGTAATAATAATAATAATAATAACAGTAACAACCACCATAATATTCTGTGTCCCCTTTTGATCAATTGGCTAAAAGCAAAGGGTTGGTTTTGGAAAGCACAACACATTCTTCATTCAGTTCAACTCCAGTTTTGAAAGGATATTGAGAGATGCTCTAGGCTAATGCAAAAATGCATTCCTTTAATCACAGAGGTTGCCCAGGAAGCCACGAGGAAATTGACTAAAGCGGATGATTCACTACTGTGTTCAGTGAGAAGTTGTTTCAACCCTGCCCTGAAGGCCTGGTGAACAGAGAGGTGTCATGTCCTTTCAGGTGTCTTCAGGCTCAAACATGGTCAGTACAAGTTCGATCAGTTAGTATATCCCTCCAGATTTCCAGAACAGGAAAGCTCTTATAATCCAAAAATCACCTAGGGAGCAATGGGCCACCAATGAGTCATCTGATTTATCTTTAAATGTCATACTGTGATTCGTATTGAACAATAATATATTGATTGGCTCCAGACTTAAAAGTGTTGGTGGACAAAACTATCGATGCATGAGCCAGGCTTAAGAAACACCGCTCTGAAGCAGTTGCCAATGAATGCCAGTGATATCAGACCAAAATAAGGAGAAGAAACCTTGAATCCATAATCCAGGTGGGGCATCTTGACTTCTCCAACTTCAAATAATCAGGATGGGTTGAGAGAAAATCTCCTGCTAGTGAAACTCACTCTTTACAGTTGTTTTAAGAGCACAATATAATTTTGAAGTGATTTTCTTTCTCTAAAAAGTAACAGGATGGAGAAATCAATATATAGCCCTACGAAGATGTCTTTGTCCTGTGGGAGACAAGCCATCCCCTCCATATCCCTCCCACTAGTGTGAGCTCTACAAAGGGAGGGGCTGGTCTTCTCCGTCTCTGCCTAGTGCCTGGGTGTAATAGATGCTCAATGACTGTTAGAATTAAGTGGTATTTGTAACCCATACATTGGCTGTCTCTGACCGTGGGTTTCGTTTCTGCCATGCAGCAACTTTGAAGCACAACTCATCACTTCTTTACATTCATAAAGAACTCATTGCCTTAGCCTCCAATGTCAATTTTACTGAAAGACTCTTGGGAAAAATAGAGAGAAAAATTTACTTACAGAGCATGCAGCATTTCCTCCTCCAAATCCTCATCAAACATGTACTTCCAACATCTCTCTCTCTTTCTCTCTCTCTCTCTCTCTCTCTCTCTCTCTTTACTTTTAGACACTGGATTCTGTCTCTTCAAAAGTAGAACTTCTCCCTTAGGGAGTCCATATTTCCCAAGGTGTAAGATATGAATCCATGAAAGACACTTTTTGGTTAAACATGTAATGATTTTAGATCATTCCTAGAAAGAACATAATACTGAATCTTGTAGTAAGAAAACTACTCCCTTTAAATTTCTTTCTCGATTAAGTTACCTCAAAGACAATGATTTCAGTTTGCTGTTATTATGTCACTTTTTTTTTTCAATGCCCATCTTTTTTCTTTTCTTTTTCTTTCCTTCCAACAGAGAGATAGCAGGTCTCAGGCTCAGAGCCTAGATGAGGCAGTGGCTTCTAGCTAGACTTTAATAACCTGAATTTCTTCATATTATATTTATTTGCATAATTACTTTCTCTCTATATAAAATTGTACTAGCTTTTATTTTAATGTGGTGAAATAAACCTTTCTTTTAAAACAAATTTAAATTCAAAATTGAATCAATTTAAAGATAATAGTAATTGATAACTTTAGAAAAGTAGAAATATTTGGAGTTTAGAAAAATGACATAAGACCAAATTGGGATTTCTTGTTATTGTTGTTAAAAACAGAAATTCTGGTATTGTGTAATGGCTAATTTTTGTGTCATGGTACCCAGATAGTTGGTCAAACATTATTCTGGATTTTGCTGTGAAGGTATTTTAAACATATGGTTAACATGTAAATCAGTAGACTTTGAGTAAAGCAGATTACTCTCCATAATGTGGGTGGGCCTCACCCAATCAGTTGAAGGCTTTTATAGACAAAGACTGACCTCACCCAAGAAAGAAGAAATTCTGTCAGCAGACTGCCTTTGGACTCAAACTGCAGTTCTTCCTTGGTATCTGCAAAACACACGTCTTTTCTGTGAACTGCTGGCACTGTGCTCTGAAGTCCCCATTCCTGCCAAGAGGGCAGAAGAGGGGTTTAGCAAGGCGCGTAAGTGGCGCTTTCTCTTTTGAGATTTAAACTATTCTCTTCAGGGTTAACTCAGTCTCTTTGGGGTAAGTAGTAAGTTCAAAGATAAAACTGCTCCTTGGGGTTTTTTCTCCCTCTCTCAAGGGGTTTCTTCACCCCTTTATTCCCAGAGAGGCACCTGGGGGCAGAAAGGGGAGCAAGGAACAGGGGTGGGGTCTTGGTCCTTGGTTTCCGCTGGAGTATGTGCCTCCTGCTGGCTGGTTCCTGGTGGCTGCTCTGTTCCTGAGCTCTCAGCCCTGCGATCCCCTTCCTGGTCTGTATTCCAGGCCTCTCCAGAGCAAAATGCTCTCAAAGGAATGCAAAATACAATGATTTAGTCAGGCACAAACATTTAATGCCGTTATCCCCATTGTGTCTGTCCCCTTACAACAACCCTGGGTGCAGTCTCTTGAGTTGCATTGCTTTTACTTCTCATGTGACTTCCATCCACGTCTCAGCAGCTGCCTCTCACTCCAGACTTCTCCAGGTGCCCATTCTTGTTCCGCCACTCAGAGAATCCTTGAGCAGCGGACGGGGACCCCAACACTCTCGTTCTGTTGCTGCCATTGCCAGACAGACATTGTCAAACTGTCCTGAATTCAAATTTCGTTTCAGTTGTCCTACTATGTACGACTGTTTGTAAGTTACCTAGGATTTCCAAGCCTTAGTTTGTCTTAATTGTAAAATGGGCATAGTAATGCTGGTCTCAAAGGATGGTTACGGGTATTGAAAATAAGGGAATTAACCCATGTAAAGGAGCTGGATATGGAATTGGTATTCCAAAAAACAAACAAGCAAGAAAGGTAAGAGTAATTACTTACACTAGAATTCAGATTTCTCAGCATAGTCTATAACATTTCTCATGGTCTGGTCCCTGGGCCCTGTCTGCCACTAATGCTTTTTTTTTTCTAGCCAGCAAACTCTTGAACACCCAATGCAGTGTCCTATAATTCAGTTAGAATCTGACTCTAACCACCCAGAGTTAGTCTCAGACTCTGCAAATGGAGAGGCTCAGCCCACAAGACTGCATGCGCTTCAGAGGCCACTCATTAAATGTCAGGTCCCCAGGTGTCCTGCACTTTTGTCCAATTTGGCTACAAAGTCAAGGATTCCCACGACCCCCTCCCCGACCGTGGTTCCCTAATTTGCTTCTATGGCTCACAGAGCTCAGTGACTGTCACACTGACTATCACACTTTATCATAAAGGCTACAAGGGAACAATCACATGAAGAGGTACGCAGGGCTCTGTGCACTCCCATCCTGTATGGGGGGCTTACACAGGGCTGAATGTGAGCACACGCTTGTGAAAGCGTGTAAGCCAGCCCATCATGCCTTGATCTCCCCCTGTTTAGACAGCAATATTTCAACTGCTCATTTAGATTCTCTGTTAAACCACTACTCTAAGGATGCTTTGTGGTGTGATGTGTGCACTTAATTTGCTATCTCTGGGACCACTGTTGGACACTATGGGCTGCAAAACACTTTACAGTCCCTTGGTCTGAAGGAATTGACTCAGTCACCTAAATTGGTACAGTGTCTTCAGTTCCAATTCTTTAATAGTATTTTGAGCACTTGCCTTTCCACAGGGTGTGCAAATCCCAGTCCAGAGTAAGTGTCTATTCATTTTAGGGTCCAGTTCTAGCCTCCTGGGGCCACCAGCATTGGCCCAGTGTATCCATTGCCTACTGTGGGTAGGGCCTTCCTCCCCGGGAATGTCCCCATAGCCATCCACAGCCTCTATCCCTCTCGTTGGTAGACAATACAGTTCCTGTTGGAGTTTTTTGCCTCAGAGGGGACAACAGGAAGATGTCCAGATTCCACGCATCTCTGCTGCCACCCTCCACGTCCACTCATTTCATGCACCCGCGTGGCCACTGCAAGAATGTGCACCCAGAGGTCCACTTAGTGGCTCCAGTCACCTTCTGAACCTGGACCGGAGTTCATCTGATGCGCATCAGCAGGTCCTACTTTCATGTGCCCCTTAAGTTCCCAGAGTGGTTGCCCCAGGGGAATACTTCACATAGGCAGCCCTTTAACAGTCCAGTTTTCCACTGTGCATTTACCTGACTGTATGGCTCAGCCATTGGCTGCTGCCCAGGAGTTGGTAAAAACCCCAACACAGGGGCTATCACTGCTGTTGAATGTGTCCATCACTGCTAGGAAAAGAGCATGCAGCTCAGTCCACTGAGCTGATTCATTCTCACCTTCCTCAAGCAGTCTCTCCACCTGCCAGTCTTAATGTGGCAGCCTTCCCAACCAGACTCTGTCCATTCCCCAAGGAACTGCCATTTGAAAACCAAGCAGCTGTTTCTTGGTCAGCTGAGTGCTGCTCCTGGGGTACCGCCCGTGTGGCAAAAGGTTGTGGCAGCTCCTCGGGTAGTTCCAAAGCTGGTCCTCGGGGAGGAGAGGCTCCCTGCCGGCGGATACAGAAACCATTTCCGCTTTTTTTTAATGGAACTTCCTCTGGGCACTGCCTTCCTCATCAGAGTGCTTCTCTGATAGAGACATTACGGGCATCGCAGGTGCCATGGTTATTTTCATGTGCCTCGTCACTGAGGCAGGGTCAAATGTCAACAGCAAGCTAGTAATTGTCTGTTAATTGGTGTATATGGGGTGGTAACATGTGGAAATTTTCTGGCCCAAAACTCAGCGTCTGCCACCGGCAGGTACGCACAGGCTTTTGCCATCAGCTCCAGTCTGCTTGTCCGGTGGCAGACATTTCCAAAACCATACCTGCGTGGGGAATCAAAGCGCTCAAGGGCACGGAGAAAACTCACGCTCTGTGTAGTTCAGACATGGCCTGCTTTTTGTTCCGCTCCCAACTCGAACATGGCCTTCTTTCAGGGAGTCACACGGGTAGGAGCTTCAGTATTACCAGGTGTGGAATATGTGTTCTCCCAAATCCGCATCAACCGACCAATCACTGGTCTCCCTCCTTGGCCCTAGGGCTGGGTAACAACAGCATTTTATTTCTGGCCACTTGTGGAATGAATGGCCGGGACGGCTCCTGCCCAGACTGTTCTCAAGAATTTCACTGGCGGGCAGGCCCTTGGAGCTCTGTTGGCTTTATTAACCCATCTCGGTTGGTTATGGGAGTCACCGCGGGTTACACGTCAGTCCTAGCTTGTTCGTAGCTTTCTGACATTATCACAGTGTCATCGGTATAATGTTGTACTACACTTGGGACTTGCACCAAGTCCAGATCCCTTCTGAAAGAATTATGACAGAAGGCTGGTGCATTCAGGTAACTCTTGGCCATCAGGTAAAGTAGAGGTACATTCAGGTCCCTCCACGTGAGGCTGAATGGCAGCTGGCCCTTTTCCAAGTTTGAAACAGAGGAAAAAGTGTTTGTAAGCTCAGTCACTGAGAGTTCTCTGATCTGCTTTTACTCACAGCCCTTCTGACACCAAAGGTGAGGGGTTTTCCTCTCATACCAACCAATTCTCCAACTCTCTGCTCGCCGACTGGGTGTCCCACAATTCAGTTCGGCTCTGACACCAACGGTTAGTCTCAGACCCCACAGGTTTAAGTGCTCAGTCCCACAGGACTGTCCCCTTTCAGGTGCCAGTCACAAGAATCAGGTCCCCAGGTCACCCACATTCTGTCCAACGGGCTACGAAGTTGAGTGTTCCCACAACCCCTCTCCTCAGGTTAAATTTTTTACGAGAGTGACCTACAGAATTCAAGAAAACGCTATACTTCTTGTTAGAGTTAATTATAAAGGACATAATGGGGTTCAGGAGACACCACCTTAAAATACGGCACCTTGGCCCACTGGATATGCCAGGCTGAAGGAGTCTGAGAAAATAGCAGAAGCAAGAAGGCCGTTCTGACCTCTCCCACCAGGCCTGTCTTCCTTGCAAGCAGGAGGTAAATCTCCCACGTGAAAGGTACCCTCCGTGTACCAAGAGGAAGAGAGACATCACTAGAGACAGGGAATTTAGGGCAGAAAAGACTAATTAAAAAAAAAACAAAAAACCTTGTTAATTTTTCACCATTTACTACCCCTAGCCCAAACCTCCCTGCCTTGACAATTTTCCACAAATGTCTTGTTTCTTTGTCTAAAGGTATAAGAGTTTCCTGTTCTGGTCACTGCTTCCAGTCTTCATTCTCCTGTGGAGGCTCCTAGGTGCACGTAAAAGTTCAATAAAATGTGCTTTTCTCCTGTTAACCTATCTTTGTCAGTTTAATTGTTAGACCTAGCCAGGGACCCTAAGAGGGCCTGGGAAAGCTTACTCCTCCCCTAAAGATACAGTGACCAGCCCTTTGAAGGGGTACACAGGGCAAGGTCCACAAGGGTTCCAGACGGAGGAGCCTCTGTCCTGTGTAGTTGAGGTGTGCACCTTCCCACTCCCAGCACATGGATGTGTTTGCCGACTTGGAAGCTCCCCAGATCTTATTGTTTAGGGATTTTTTTATGGAAGTTTCATCATCTGGACATGACCGATTAAACCATTGGCTCTTGGGGATTGAACTCAATCTCAGGCCCTCTCTCCTCCCTGCGGTTGGGAGTGGGGCTGAATGTTTCAGCCTTCTGATCCACGTTGGCTTCTCCGACAACCAGCCCCCATCCTGAAGCTATCTAGGGACCCTCCGAGAGTCACCTTGTTAGCATAAACTCAGGTATGACCAGTTGAAAGGGGCTTGTTATAAATAACAAAAACCATTCCAGTCACCACCATCACTTAGGAAATTCCAAAGCCTTTAGGAGCTCTGTGCCTGGAGCCATGGGCAAAGACCAAATGATAATAATGATACACAGCCTCTTCTCCTACTTTCTTCCATTCTGGCCACCTGTCCCCTCACTTGAACACACCAAGAACATCCTCCACCAGGGACTCTGCTCGTGCTCTTTCCTCCCCAGAGGCCCCCACATGGCAAGGTCCCTCACTTCACTCCGATCTCTGCTCAGAGGTCCAGTTCTCAGGAGAGCGTTCCAGCCACCCAGGCTCTCTGCCCTTCACTCTGCTTTGTTAGTCTTTGTAGCGCTTATCACTGCCGGACATTATTATATTTGCTTTTTTATTTGTTTATTTCCCATCTCCACCCTCCAAAAGAACAGAAACTCCGTGGGGGTGGGAACTTCGCTTTCTCCGCTGTGAACCCACAGTAACTAGATTGTCTCCTGACACATGGCAGGAGTTCATGCAACGTTCGTTGGATGGAGGAGTAAACGATTCTGCCTGCCTCTAGCAGGTGGATGGACTGTGGGTCAAGGGCCCTGCTTGATGAGTACTGGGACTGAGGTGACAAGCAGCCTTCAAATCTTGCGTTTCACGGGCGGGGAAGAGGGTGAGGAGGCCTGTCCCATTCCTTTCCTTTCCCTTTTGCCAGAGAAGGCAGAGCTGCAAAGATCTCTTCTGGCTTGACCTGCTCTCACCCAGAAGCGGGTCTTCCCCACTCCAAACTCTCCAACTGCCCAGGGGTCAGCAGGAAATTTCAATCTGAGTGTTTCTTCCCCCCCGAGAGGAGTTCCCTTCCTGTGATCTCCTGTGGCTTAAATCAGGACCTAGAAAAAGGGGACCCTTACTGCCTGTTTCATAAGTACATAAATATAAAAATAAGTAAATGAATAAACACACGAATGAAAGACACCAAAACCCAGCACATGAGGATCAATCTGTCCACAGTGTCTGCCAGAACAGGTGATTCGAGGTCTGTTCTTCTATCTTCAAATTCTCCATCAACTCAGGTTTCTCCTCTCCTCAAGTTTTACTATGAATATCTTCAAATATAAGAAAATTGAAAGACTATGCAATGTATGCAGAAACGCTCCTCCCCGATTGAACAGGAGTTAACATTGTGTCATAGTTACCTTCTTTCTTTCTCTTTCCTTACCCTACTTTTCTCTCTCCCTTCCCTTACACGCCCTTCTTCCCTTCCTTCTATTGTTTTTTTTTTCAAAACTATTTGAAAGTAAGCTGGACACTATACTTTATGTTTAAATATTCCAGCAAGCATTTTCCAGGGATATTCTACTAACTGTAACTCCATTAGCACACCTAAGAATATTTACAATAATTCTATCATCTAATTTAGTACATGGACTACAATAAATAGTAAAAAATAATAAATAATAAAAATAAAAATATTAAAACTCCTCCATTTGCCTTAAGAAAGTGTTCTCTGTTTTTTTCCTCCTCTTTTTCTGAATCAGGATCTAACCAAGTACCCCACATGGCTTTTGGTTACGTCTCAATTGTCTATTTCAATCCAAAGCAGCCCCTCCTGGATTTGTTTTCCATAACATTGCTTTTTTAATACAATAATCTAGGCCAGCTGTCTTCAAGAATGTGCTACATTCTTCCTTTGTCTGGTGTTTCCTCCTGGTGTCATTTGACTTGTTCCTTTAGCCCCTGTGTTTCCTGCAATCTAGATGAAGTATAGACATTTGACTAGATTCACATTGAACACCTTTGCCCAGAATACTTATGTTTCCATTTCCAATTGCTGCTATAACAAGTTGTTATAAACTTAGGGATTTAAAACAAGACAAATTTATTATCTTACAGTTCTGGAGGTTGGAAGTCCTATCCAGGTTTCACTGGGCTAAAATCGAGGTGTCGGTATGGAAGCTCTAGACGAGAGTCTGTTTCCTTGCCTTTTTCATCCTCCATAGCCATTGCATCTCTCCAACCATTCTTCCATAGTCAAGTCTCCCTCTGAAGGTTCTCCTTGTCTAAGGGGTCGTGTGATTAGATTAGCCCCACTTGGCTATTCAGGGCACAATTCCTTTTTAACTGAAAAAAAAAATACAATATGTTCCTATAATTGAAATACTAAATATTGCAAGAAAAAAGTTTGCAAAGAGGTCTTGTTGTCCCCTCCTTTTTTATGGATGACCTAGAGGAATAAGTCCACTGTCTCCTGAGGAAGGAGATCTGCCAGTACCATCCCCTTGAAGAAGCTCACTCGTCTTGACTGTCGCCTGCATGTTCATTCTTGCCAGTGACTGTTGACAAACTGGGAAGTGATTCTGCCACATAAGTACCCTTGAGAGGAAGGACTTCAGAAGGGGATCAGGAAAACGAGCTTCTACCTGTTCTCTCTCACCTGTGTCCTCAAGGGAAGGGTCTCAAGCTTGGGCAAGTGTGATTCATTCACTTCCGCCTGAGGAAAGGGGACCAAATATGGCAGCCACCAGCTCTGATCTAATGAGTCCGAATGGCTGGGGAGGGGCTCTGGCAGCTACATTTTTTAATCTGCTCCCCTTACACTCAGGTCTCTCTGAGGCATACTGTTGGCCAACTGCTTCCCTCTACAATTCAAGTATATACCTCCTGAAACAGCTTCACTGAGAGAAGGACGGTTTCCTAATGGGACTCTTGATAGGATAACACGTTCCTATGAAGGTTGGCAGAATCCTGACTCCCCAAAGATGTCCATGTGCCAGTTCCTGGAATTTGTGCCTGTGTTATCCTATGTGGCAAACAAAATTTTGCAGATTATGCTAAAGAATGAGAGCAACTATGTCCTAGTCCTGGCTCTCTAATTCCCGAAAAGACCTCGGACCACTTACTTACCTTCTCTGGGACCCAAGTTTCTCATCTGATGACAGGACCTTCAAGCTAGAGAAGTGCTGACTCCATGATCCCAAACCTGCAATTCCCATCCGACACAGCCATTTGCCATGTCAGTGATCATTTCCACTACAACGTACAGAAGCAGCTCAGTCAACAAGCTCTGATCAAGTCTCACCAAGAGCCAAGCCCCTGTGTGTTAGGTGCCCTGTGAGATACAAGAGGTAAGGCGTGAGCGTTGACCTTTTGAGACATCTCCAGGGAGCTAGCAAACCTCAAGAAAATAGTGAATCCCAAACGACCTCACAGAATCATATTAGGTGGCACAGACTACAGGGGTTGAGAGATTGACCCTCGGCGCTTAGTGTCAACAGAGGATTCTTTGAAGGGTGCCATTTACCTGAGAAGTTAAAGAAAAGTAGAAATTTACTAGGCACCAGTGGTAGAAAGGAAGCTGGGAGCATAAGGCGGTGTGAAAGCACAATGTCATGAAACAGGGCGCTGGAGCACAGGAAGAGCCCCGCACCCAGTGCGCCTGTGCCTTCAGGTGTCTGCACAGTGGGTGAGAAACAAAAGTGAACTCCTAATCCCACCACTAACGCTGTTTCACAGCACTTCCTGACTTCGGGGGAGCAACTCAACTCTTTCAGTTTGGTCAAACCTTCAAATCACCGTTGACTGCTCTTGTTCATGACTCATGTCCAGTCCATCACCAAATTCTATTGGCTTTATCTTTAGAATAGATCCCAAATCGAGGGCCTTCTCTCCACTTCACTGCTGCCACCTTGGTCCCTGGCCACCATCATCTCTCAGCTGGACTGTGGGGAACACCTCTAACCTGCTGTTCAGTGTCCACCCATGACTCCCTGCATGCTCCTCTCAGCACAGTGGTAGAGTGATCTTGTTCAGGTGAAAGGCAGATCACATCACTCCACCAGTGGCCTTCCATGGCACCCAAAGTGAAAGTTAGTCTTTATAATGACCTTCAAGATCCTACAGGACACGACACATCCCCCACGCCCCAGACCTCACATCCTACCATTCTCTCCCTGCTCACTCCTTCCCTTCTTTCCATCCCTACTAGCTTCCTAGTTGCTCCAGCTACACTCCAATCTCAGAGCCATTGCCCTGGCCACACCCTCTTGCTTGGAAAATTCTTTCCTAAGACAGCTCCTACCCTTGCTATCTTCTCAGCGAACACTGCCCTGAAAACCCTATTTATAATTGCAACCTGCTCCCACTTCTCCTATACTTTCAATCCCCCAAACCCTATTTATAATTGCAACCTGCTCCCACTTCTCCTATACTTTCAATCCCCCTTAACATGCTCTGCTTTTTCCTATCTTACTCTATAATTAAATGATTATTTTCTTACATTTATTGTTTATGGCCTTTCTCTCCCCGCACCCACCCCCAACTACTAGAATCTCAGCTCCACGAGGGCAGGGAATTAAGTCTAACTATTGCATTGCCTTAGTAACACGCCTGGCTCATAGAAGGACTCGACGCATGTTTGTTGATTGAATGAATGAATAAATCATGGGATTTTCTGATGGGCTGCTCTGAAGACAAAATGTGCCAGACAGTCACCATCAAAATGGTATTTCCCTCTGCTCTGTTTTTGTGCTCTGCCCAGGAAGAGTCCTATAATGGCTCCCTGCTGGATGTCAGCCCATCCATTACCACGTAAAGGAGGTGAGAAAGCAGGGTGGTTACACCAAGAGCCTTGCTTTCTGGCTCTGTCACTTACTAGGTGTTTAAGTCATCCTACCTGGACCTCAAGTTCCTCACCTGCAAATGGGAAGCAATGATACAAACCTCCCAGGCAAGAAGAGTAAGCGAGATGACGTAAAGCAGCATGTGAGCAGGACAGCTGCTATTCTGTAAGTCCTCTAGAGGACGTACAGCAGAGACACGGTCTTCCCCTGCAATCATCTCAAAGCCAGATGAACGCCCCTGGTTCTAAGGAATTGGGAACTGGGGCAAGTGTGCCAGTCACACCTTGTGACCTTTGTCCATCACACCCTTCTTCAATTGTCTCCAGATCCAGCTAATTTTCCCCATTTTCATTTCCTCTTCCATGCGGGGCAGACATCTCTCTGTAACAATCTTTGCCAGTGGAACAGGAAAAAACAGTTCCCGTCTCATGAAAAAAATAGTAAAAGCTGGTTCAAGGCCAGCCTTGTAAGAAATGCCCTGCTGTGGGTTGCTCCCTTCCTCTCCTACCCATCCCCCACCCCTGGGAATTAAGGTTCCCGCCTTTTAAGGGGATGGGGTGGTCAGAAGGAAGGGTGGGTGAGATGACAGCAAGGGTGGGAGTCAGGACTCTGAGAAGGCCAGGGAGCGAGGGCAGGTGGAGAAGGTGAGGGCCGGAAGAGCACGGTCCTGCATTCCGCCCAGTTAGATGCAGATGCGAGCTGGAGCAGTTGCCAGCCAGGTACCTGGCAAGGTCGGTGGCCGCGCTGATTGGCCGGGGTGCGTGGGGCGACATCAGGCAGTGGGGCGGGAGCCGGGCACGGGAGGGGCAGGGCGGGGCCAGTCTCTGGGCCCAGGGCTTGTCTTGCCCCTGCCAGGGTTCCATTCCCCAAGGGCAGGGCAGGGCTGGTCGCTGAGCCCAGAGTGTGTCCTGCCCCTGCCCGGTTCTGTTCCCCAGGTGTGACCAAGCAAGTATGTAAGCCACCCCCCAAAACTGCTGCTGCCAAGTGGGTAACTAAGTCGGCCTGGACAGGAGAAAGAACGTGAATTTAGAAAGAGTGATAAAGGTTTCTTGACAGAGAGGGCCACCTCCAAAGGGACACTACCCCCACACCGTTAAAAAAAAAAAAGGCGATTTACTGACCACTGTGTTGAGTACTTTTCATGCACCTGCTCCTTTGATCTCACAACAACCCTAAGAAGTAGGGGCTATTTTTAATTCCCATTTTGTAGATGGGGAAACTGAGGATCAGAGAGGTCAGAACTGCATGCCCACTGCAGTCAGTAAGTGGCAAAGTCAAACTTAAAATCCAGAGTCCTTTACCTCCAAAGCGACTGAACCAATATCTTGTCCTTTTTTATTTTTAGAAGAACTGTAGATTTCTATCAATAAAGCATCTTCTCTTTTTAAATGAAATATAATTGACAGGACATTATGTTCCTTTCAGGTGCACAACAGAATGATTCGCATATCTATGTACTGTGAAATGGCCACCGCATAATTCTAGCTGACATCCATCACCACACAGAGTTCCAACTGTTTTTTCTTAGGGTGAGAACTTTGAAGATCTACTCTCTTAAGCATCATCTTATTTATCCCAGATTTGCTTTGGAGCTTGAAACCAATTTCCTGAGTTGTAGGTGGTGACAAGGAGCCCCACACCCCTCAAAGTGCACCTACTGAAAACATCCCTTCCAGACTATTCTGGGAGCAGAGAAAGTGAGCTCTTTATGTGACCTTTCAGCCAGCTCACCCTTCTTTATGCCTTAAGCGGCTTCCTTTGGCAGCTTGGGAGACCCTCCTGCAGTCCTCTGCCCACTTGTCACCCTCTTCCATCCCTGGTCCCCCCCCTCCCCGGACTCCAGCCCTGCCAGGCCTGTCCAGCCTCACCAAGTCCTTCTGGGAGGGATGTGACCCTGCCCTTGACTGCCAGGCTCAGGGGTCAAACAATCTGGCCTCAGGACCTCTTCACACTCTTAAAAATTACTGAAATCCCCTAACATTTTTTGTTTCTGTGATTTATAGTATTAATATTTACTGTATTTGAAGTCAAAAATAAGAAAAAATTTTAAATTATTTTAAAACATTAATAAACCTATGACATGTTAACAGAAACATTTTTGTGAAAAGTAACTATATTTCCTCAAACAAAATGTAACTAGAATAATGACATTGTTTTACACTTTTGCAAATCTCTTTCACATCCGGCTTAGCGGAAGCCAGTGGGCTGCTCCTCCCTGTGGCTATATTCAGTCTGTCGTGGTATTACTGTACCTCTGGAAACCTGAACCGTCCACCCCTGAGGGGGGCATGAAAAGGTAAATGGCATCTTAGTGTATTAAGACAATAGCTTGGACTTTATGAAACCTCTGAAAGGGTCTCAGGGACCTCCCAGAAATCTCTAGACCACAGTAAAAACAGCTGCCCACATTCCTTGCTTTGAAGATGGAGGAGAGGCCATGAACCAAGGGATGTGGGCAGCCTCTCAAAGATGAAAAAGGCAAGGAAACAGATTCTCCCCTAGAGATTAAAGAAAGAAACACCGTTTGGCTGACACCTTGATTTTATCCAGTGAGATCAGTGTTGGACCTCTGACCTCCAGAACTGTAAGATAATAATTTTTTGCTAGTTCTAGCCATTAAGTTTGTGGTCTTTTCTTTTTCAACATTTTTTTTAATTAAGTAATAGTCATACAATGTTGTGTCAAATTCCAGTGTAGAGTACAATTTTTCAGTTATATGTGAACATACATATATTCATTGTCACACATTTTTTTTCACTGTGAACTACCACAAGATCTTGTATATATTTCCCTGTGCTATATAGTATAATCTTGTTTATCTATTCTATGTTTTGAAATCCCAGTCTGTCCCTTCTGACTCCCTGCCCCCTTGGCAACCACAAGTTTGCATTCTGTCTATGAATCTGTTTCTGTTTTGTATTTATGGTTTGGGTTTTTTTTTTTTTAAGATTCCACATATAAGTGATCTCATATGGTATTTTTCTTTCTCTTTCTGGCTTACTTCACTTAGAATGACATTCTCCAGGAACATCCATGTTGCTGCAAATGGCGTTATGTTGTTGGTTTTTATGGCTGAATAGTATTCCATTATATAAATATACCACTTCTTCTTTATCCAGTCATCTGTTGATGGACATTTAGGCTGTTTCCATGTTTTGGCTATTGTAAATAGTGCTGCTATGAACATTTGGGTGCAAGTATCATTTTGAAGTAGGGTTCCTTCTGGATATATGCCCAGGGGCAGAATTTCTGGGTCATATGGTAAGTCTATTCCTAGTCTTTTAAGGAATCTTCACACTGTTTTCCATCGTGGCTGCACCAAACTGCATTCCCACCAGCAGTGTAGGAGGGTTCCCCTTTCTCCACAGCCTCTCCAGCATTTGTCATTTGTGGACTTTTGAATGATGGCCATTCTGACTGGCGTGAGGTGATCCCTCATCATAGTTTTGATTTGCATTTCTCTGATAATTAGTGATATTGAGCATTTTTTTCATGTGCCTTTTGATCATTTGTATGTCTTCCTTGGAGAATTGCTTGTTTAGGTCTTCTGCCCAATTTTGGATGGGGTTATTTGTTTTTTTCTTATGATGTCTTATCAGCTGCTTATATATTCTGGAGATCAAGCCTTTGCTGGTTTCATTTGCAAAAATTTTCTCCCATTCTGTAGATTGTCATTTTGTTTTACTTATGGATTCCTTTGCTGTGCAGAAGCTTGTAAATTTCATTAGGTCCCATTTGTTTATTCTTGCTTTTATTTCTATGCTTGGGCAGACTGTTCTAGGAGAACATTTTTGAGATGTATGTCAGATAATGTTTTGTCTATATTTTCTTCTAGGAGGTTTATTGTATCTTGTCTTATGTTTAAGTCTTTGATCCATTCTGAGTTTATTTTTTGTATGGTGTAAGGGAGTGTTCTAGTTTCACTGATTTACATGCTGCTGTCCAGTTTTCCCAACACCATTTGCTGAAGAGACTGTCTTTATTCCATTGTATATTCTTGCCTCCTTTGTTGAAGATTAGTTGACCAAAAGTTTGTGGGTTCATTTCTGGGCTCTCTATTCTGTTCCATTGGTCTATATGTCTGTTTTGGTACCAATACCATGCTGCCTTGATTACTGTAGCTCTGTAGTATTGTCTGAAGTCTGGAAGAAGTTTGTGGTCATTTGTTATAGCAGCAAAAGGAAGTTAACCCACTGCCCTAAACTCCATTATGCCAGCCTCTGTCCACCAGGGGAGGAGTTTGTGGACCCATGGCATTAGTGCCCACCCTCCTTCTGGACCTCCCATGGGTGCCCAAGATCGAGTTCATTGCCCAAATGTCCCAAGCCCACTCTCCACTTGCATGGCCTGTTTCTTTGGTCCAGCCTCACAAGGGGGCACCCCAGTCCCAAAGGGCACCCAGCGGTGGCTATTAGTGGGGTTGGACAGAACTGGGATGTGCAGGTGGGGTGGTTCACACATGTACGTGAGGCTGCTCCTGCCGTGGGATGGAGCTCTGGGTGACAGGAGAAGGGGACAGGCTGAGGGCTGGGGGCTGAGGGCCTGGGGGGTGGGGGCTAGGGACTGCACCAAGCAAGCCCTGGGGGGTGAAGGGGGAGAAGGAAATACTGCCCTGTTTCATGGTTCTTCTCTCCAGCTTGGAGCTCTGAGGAGTCTAAGAATTCTGCATTTCACCCTAGCTTTCTGAATCATTAGAAAAGTAACTTTGTTAAGGAAAGAATAGACCTTTTTAAAACAGTTTGTTAGTTTAATCTATAACTTCTAAATATTTATACATATGGGATGTCAGACCCTGTCTGTACTTTTGCCTGAAACCTGGAAATGTCAGGGGGTGGGGAGCAGACCAGGTGTGTAATTCAGATTATTTTCCATGCATCCACACATGTGTATAAATATTGTTTTCTGTAACCTTTGATCTTACCGTAAATATTGTATGATAACCTGCCACAGTCTACTGTCGCCAGACACCAGTTCTGAGATATTTAGGTGGTTTCCAATCAATTCCCCGTAGGACTTTCAAGTTGTTGTAACTAATCTCTGTTGTTAGCTATTTGGATTGTTCGGTCTTTTTGGTTTTGCAGTCCAAACAAATCAGTCACAATAAGCTAAAACTGAATTAGGAATAAATAACAAAGCATTGGAATCTCTTTTCTTTAAACCTGAGAAATTCTAAATTATGCTAAAATGATTAAAGACAAATTTCATAACGTTCAAAATGACCCAGTGCATCCAAACAACCAGTATGCGCTGAAAACGCAGGATGTGATGCCCTACGGTTTTGACATGTCTTTGTTTTAGCCGGGTGGTTTTGTCCGCTGGCTGGGTTTCCAACTGAAGTGTTTTTAGCCAAACGCTGGAGCCAGCACACCAGCACCTGCTCCAATATTATCTTCTCTTTCCTCTGCCAGAATTTGGGGTACTTCCAGTTGACAGAGAGGTCCAGGGGGGCCCACAGAGGAAGGAAGTTAAATTAAAGAGCCCCTCAAATGGAAGAGCTGAGGCTCTTGTCTACGGTCCTTAAGCAAAGTTGTACCAAGGTCTGTGTGTCCCCAGAAGGTGCTCTATATCTGGGAAGAGGAAAATGTACATTGACATTTTCCAAGCTCTTGCTCAAAAAAAAAGAAAAAAAAACAGAAAATGCTGGCTTGCTTTCTTCCAAGGTTTTAGTAGAGAATGTCATAAAAATTCCCCCTTAATGTCTTGCATGAAATAAGAGAGTAGTGAGTTCATTTTCACTGGCAGGTGGAAGTTGTCTGCCTGGGGGAAGTAATAACACGGCAGCCCCCTCCTCCCTTGCCGGCACTCCATGAAATCGTCACTTGGTTGGTCCCACGGAGATTGGTCGTGAGCCATCAGCAAAACGGGGTTCCTGAGGGCTCAGGGCTCTGCATGCCTCCCCATCCTTCCTTCCTTTTTCTCTCTGCTCCTCTCAAGGGGCAGAGGGGACAGCTGTAAAGACAAGCTGAGTTAGCCCATCACATTGACAAGGCTTCTTGGGAACTGCTCCATTCTAGAACTCTCCTTTGAATCCGTGACCACACCAGGTGCTGAGCTCAGGCCTGGAGCAATGCAGGTGAATGAAACATTGTCCCCAACCCAGACTCCCAGGATTCTAAGATTAGGACGCTCCTGGGGGAGCCAATAGGCAGGTCAGTAAAGTTTAATGAGCACCTGCTATGATTAAGGCACTGGGTGTACAGAGGTTAAGCCGGCCTGCCTCTGCCCTTAAGGAACACAGAGCTAAGTAAATGCACGCAGGAAGCTGTCCTGGCAGGAGGGCCCTGGGGGACCCGAAGGGCGGGCACGACTGCTCAGCTCGCCCGGAACCGTCAGGACTCAGCAGAGGAAATTACAAAGAGTTTGAAACTCGGTTTCAAAAATGAGCCAACACACATCAGAGTAGGTTGTCTCATCCACGCTTGGTGGAGTATAAACCGGGGTGCTGGTGGAGACTTGGCACAACCCAGTGTGCAGGCTGCAGGGATCCACCTGGTGGGAATTTAGCCTACGAATTTACTGGGAAAAGTTTGCCCAGACCCACGTGTGCTGGCCTCCCCCGCAGCTTTGTTTGTGATGGTGGAAGCTTAGGAGACCAGCTGCTTATCCGCAGGGGCTGGCTCAAGAAGGTACCTCTCTATGCTGGAGACACTGTAGCCCGTGAAGAGTGAGGCGGGTTCGAACATGTTACTCCAGAAAGAGACCCAAGATATGTCACTGAGAGGAAGAGGCAAGATGCAACACTGTAGAAGTCATAGTCACTTTTCTCTGGGTGATTTTCATGGCAGAGGGGTAGTCAATACATATACATTAAGCAGGTGAGAGTCCCAAGAAACTGTTTGCAGTGGTGTCCTATGGGGAAAGTCATGAGAGAAGCAGGGAGGAAATGCTTTGGTTTTCTAACCACGTGTGGTGGGCTGAAGTGTGTCCCCCTAAATTTCACATATTGAAGTCCTAACCCCTTGTACTTCAAAATGTGACTCTATTTAGAGTTTTTAAAGAGGTGATTAAGTTAAAATGAGGTCCTATGGGTGGGTCTTAGTCCAACATGACTGTCTTCTTTATAAGAAGAGACACAGACACTCGGAAGACAGAGGCACACAGCAGACACGGAGAAGCTGGCTGAGTACAAGCCGGCGACAGAGGCCTCAGAAGAAACCAATCCTGCCAACACCTTGATCTTGGACTTCTAGCCTCCCAAACTGTGGGCAAATAAATTTTTGTTGTTTGAGTCCCCCAGTGGGTGGTACTTTGTTATGGCAACCCTAGCAAACACGTATACCATGTGAATGTTTTACTTTTGATATTTGTACCTATATCTCAACAGAAAGTCAAGGAAGGTTTTTTGTTTGTTTTGTTTTTGTAAACATTCTGTATAAAAAAAATTCCTACTTGGTGTTCTGTTAAAAAACGAATTGGGCATGGCCGGGTGGAGGGGAGGGAGGGAGGGCAGAGGGAGAAGGGTAAGCAAAACACAGAAGGTCAAGGTCCCAGGGTGTTCTTGTGTGATAAGAGCTTGCAGGGGGTGGTGTTTGGGGGAGGGTGTGTCTCAGTGAGATCTGAGCTGGTGGAAATTGTTCAGGGGTAGGATCTGTGGGCCTTTGAGTTCCAGTGGGGAATTTGATCTTGACTCTGAAGGTGTGGGAATCTGTTGGGAAGTTTCATGCAGGGAGGGCCATGGGCTGACTATTGTGTGGGAAAACAACCAAACGGGACAAGAGTAGTGGCAAAGACGAGATAGGAATCTGTTGCTGAAGTTCTGGGCGGGTTACTGAGAGCCTGAACTTACACAGGGCGATGGGCAGGGACTCTGGACCCAGACTGCCTGGGTTTGTCTCCTGGCTCTGCCACCTAGTAGCTGTGTGATCTTAGCCAGTTGTTTGACTTTATGCCCCGATTTCCTGGCTGTAGGACAGGCCTAATGAGAATGCCTACCTCATACACAGGTTATCAGAAGGGTTAACTGGGTTAACATCTGTTAAAGACTCATGGCAGTGTCTGCACGTGGTGAGCACTGTCCTGTGTCTGGGGTTGCTGTGTTTGCTGTTCACTTTACCCAGGGCTGGGCACCTGACACATGACAGAGGCTTAATGCATCCCTGTGGGGTGATGGAGAAGGTATACAGTCCTGGGTGCCGGCTCATATTAGAGAAGGGAAGTGGCTATCCCCAGGCCACATGATTAGGGAGGTGATGGGCTGGCCTATGAACCCTGGTCTGTCTAGCTTCAAAACCTGCACTCCTGTGTGACCTAGCTATGACCTAGCCTGGGGCCTGGTACTTAGTAGGACCTCAGTGAGTGGTTTTGAAGTGAGTTGACTGAAATAAACATGCTCAGAGGTTAAATGACTTGCCCAGGGTCACACCACTTGTCTTCCCAACTCCACACCCAAATCTCAGGACACTAGAAAGCAGGGCGGTCTAACTAGTTCTGTGGACGCTTGTCAAATTTGCTGCACTGAAATATTGAACTGAGTTCAAGATCAATCAGCAGAAAGACCTCCTCCTTGAAGGCGGGAGCGTGGAGGCAAAGACCTGCACGGCTCTGGGTCGTTCAGCTTCAAAACTGCAACCGGGGCTGGCACTAGACTTTTACTGAGACAAGCTAGTTAGGTGGCACTGCTTAAAAACTGATGTTCACCATATTTGGGGATATAAAAATAAACCAAAAAAAAAGTAGAATAAAACATTCTCAGAGCTGGAGAACGTCTCCTGCAGGGAAAGGTCTAGGGAGGCAGTTCTCCCCAAAGGACCATCAGTGTGGTTTCCCATCAGGAAGTGCGCCATGGACTCTGCGGAGCTTGACGGTCACTCTCTACATTGTGAGGCATTTCTTTTCCTTCCAGCATCATCACTGACGGACCTGACTTTAGGTAAACCTCAGTAACACACCAGCCACTGTAAGGCACTAACCCGATAATGTTAGTTGCTCAAGACGGACATGAGGTTGAGAAAGGGGGCTTCGGCAGCCTGACAGGTCTCGTTTCAGATCTCAGCTCCATTATTTTCTGGCCGTCAGTCTCTGGGCACTTAACTCCTTTGAACCTTGTTGGCCCCCTCGGTGAATGAGGACAGGGAAGAGTCCAGCAAAGACATTCGATTCTTAATTGTACTGGTAAAAATTAGTACCATTTCAATTTTCAAAAAACGAGAAAAAAATAAAACAAATGTCTCTGACCATCAAAATAGATGTTGTCTGGACACTAAAGATTCTGTGTTCTGTTGACAGATGAGTACGTGCTCTGGGCCTTCACTGACAGCTCACATATTCTTATTTTGGTTGCCTAGTTTATGGCCTGCTGTGCCCTCTTTGAGTTAACTTCACTTAAGAAAGCAGAGATGTATGTAATCTATTTTCAAATATGCTTATTCAAAAGGATTGAAATTTTATAGGCTGGCTCTTGTGAGATAATAGAATACACACACACACACACACACACACACACACACACATTGATCTTTGCCCCTGGTTCCTGGCACAAATCTCCTAAACCCCTGAAATTTTCTGGGCGATAGGAATGTCTTTGTTTCTAATGATGTGACTCTGGGTTTGCTCCTGAGGGGGCGCTGAGTGAGTCACCAACAAGACCAGGCCATAATTAAAAGCTTGGAATTTTCAGGCCCACCCCCATTCTGCAGAGAAGGGAGAGGGGCTGGAAATGGAGTTACTTGTCAATCATGCTTACATGATAAGCTCTCCCTAAAAATCCCACAAGTATGGGGTTAGTGGTCACATCCACACGGGGAGTGTAATGCATTCCAACTCTATGGGGACAGAAACTCCCGCCCTGGGGACCCTTCCAGACCCCGCCCTATGTATCTCTTCATCTGGCTGTTCATCTGTAGCCTTTATCATTTCCTTTAATAAATTCATAAACATAAGTAAATATTTCTCTGAGTTCTGTGAGTCTCTCCAGCAAATTGAACACAAGGAGGGGGTCTGGGAACCTCCGATTTGCAGCCAAGTTGGACTGAAGCTGTGGGTAACCTGGGGACCTACCACCTGTGATTGGCATCTACGGTGGGGGGCAGGCTCGTGCCTCCCAGGTAGGCGGTGTCCAGATTGAGTTAGACTGTAAGACACCCAGCTGGTGTCACAGAACTGCTTGGCCTGGGGAAAACCCACACATCTGGCATCAGAAGCGGTGTGAGCGTGGTAGGGATGTGAGAAGAAAGCGCAGACACAGGAGAAGAGTGGGGCTTTCCTACACACATCGTTATGCTTCTTGACCCGTGTCACCTTAATTTAAGAAGGAAGGGATTTTATGGGAAGAATATGCGTATGCTTGGATTCTGACAAACTTCACCGCAAAACAAAGATGCATGGAAACGCTTCCTAATTCGATTTTAGGACCTGTCAGATTGTCAGTGACTCGCCTCTCTGCCCTAGGCCATGCTTTGATTCTGCTGATCCAGTTAGACAGAAGTTTCAGGACACCCAGAGACTGACACTAGTCACTGACCTTTTGTTCCCATCCGAGACAAAACTAAGCAACATTTAAATATCGCCAAAACCACTTGCAGCCCTCTGCCCAAGGCAGGCATTTGAAAATGTAGGTTTCATTATTATTCAGGTACGGTGAGGCCCACAGACCAGGAGACGCTGCCATTGAAAGAGCAGCTATTACTCACAGCTCCCAAGAGGAGGGGGACACGTCCCCCTGTGCAGGACCGCATGGGGAAGCAGCAGGCCTGGTCAGGGGGCAGAGGCAGTGGGAGGAGAACATGGCAGGAGCCTGCACTGGGGTTTCCGTGAGAAGCGGCGGACGAGGCAGACTTAGAACTGGCTAGTGTGTCTAATTTCAGCAGGCTCCGCAGTGGCGCAGCTGTCCTGAGGTGCCTGGTACCTGGCTCCGGGGTGACCAGGGCAGGGGAACACTGGCCTGGAGTGTGGGAGTCCTGTGTGAGCCCAAGGAGGGAGGGGTTTGGGCTGTGGGCTTCGGATTGGATCCTCATTTGAAAAGAGTACGTGCAGGTGGGTCCTTTACTGGGACGAGTCCCTGGAGCAGGGGTCTCTTCCCAAGGAAGCAAGGCCCCAAGACATCAAAGCATCAGGCAATATAGAAATTTTTAAAACACGATTAATACCGTGAGCAGTGGCCTTGGCTCTAGGATGGACTCAGGGCAGTTACTCTGCAGTGGACAGCCAAGCTCTGCGGCCTCGAGCGGCTGACCACCTTGAAGGTGCGAGGTGCCCTGAGCCCTGCTGTCCCCCTTGGGCCCAGCTTCCCTCCGTCATCCGTGGTAGAGCAGCAGGGCGGGTGTTTACTTCTGCCGCTAACCAGAACATCGCCCTCGGGCAGCACCATCTCCCAGCGAGAGGTCCTGGGGTGAGGACTTCTGCCGCCCACGCGGTTTCTCCTTCCTCATAACCAGCCTGGGTTTTGTTTGTTTGATTGTTTTCCAGGAAGAGGCCACACAGAGGTCCGTGCACTGACTCCGAGTTTCATTAATTCTACTTGCTTTCTAAGAGGAGGAAGGGCTTTGTTACAAGCCTTTCCCTAGGGTCTGGGGAAACTTAAGAAAGCCTGACAGAGGTGAGGACAGGCGCCCTGTCCAAGGCATTTGCTATATGGGCCTCTCCTTCCCCAGGACGTGCTGGGGCCGAGGCAGAATCCAGACAGCAGTCGTGCGTGGGGCGCCAGCGGTGGGAAACGATCCCA
The DNA here is from genome assembly GCF_048564905.1 of Vicugna pacos. Taxonomy (NCBI): domain Eukaryota; kingdom Metazoa; phylum Chordata; class Mammalia; order Artiodactyla; family Camelidae; genus Vicugna; species Vicugna pacos. The sequence goes on along the minus strand of NC_132988.1, from coordinate 111,270,483 downwards.
GTATCATTTGGCGAATGGACACTCGTCACGAGGATAGCGTGTCACTCTCTGAGCATTGTTTTGTTTATTCCTGTATTTAAAAACATGAACAATATTTTATAGTTGCTTCGACACTGGTAGAAAGAACATTTCTAGATACTCATCATTTGATCTTTATTTGGAATGTTAATTCTACCTAAACAGTAATGGTACTGTAAGCTAAGTTTCTCCAGAGCATCTGCTGGGGGAGAAGGATCGGTAGGGGACCCAGAAGGGGCCACTTCCCCAAGTGCCAGGAGCCCTAGCGCTGGGAGGAGTGAGAAGCAGAGAGAGCGCCAAGCCCCCATGGCCAGCACACTCAGTGGAGACACCCAGGGACCCGGTAAATGTGTCTCTGCGCTAAACGACAGGGCAGAGGGAAGAGGGAAGGTGTCAGACACAGACTGAGACGGGTCCCTTCACAGAGTGAATGGCCTGCTTTGTCTTCTCAAAGTTCTCTGAGAAAAGGTTAAGTAATAGATGAGCTGAAGCCACTCTGTGCTGAGAAGAGCGTCAGGGAAGGCGAGGGACTGAGACAGAGACAGCTGATAGTCGTGTTCATCACCTGCTTCCCCTTCTGAAGAGGGTGTGCTCTCAGGAGGGTTGGCCATACGCCCAGGACCGTGACGTGTGCCAGACTGCAGGCTGGCAGAGGCTGAGAGAGAGAGCACTAAACCGCTTTGCAAAGAGAAAAGGAAGTTTGGGGAATACGGGGGTGGGGGAGAGGGGGTGCCAGTGGCCTGGGACAAGGAAGTGAGGCCGGCTGTGGTCAGAGCGCGGGTTGGGGAAGAAGGGCGCCACTGAATGGGGCTTGGTGACCATTCGCTTTGCTGTGCCGTGTCCGATGGAGCGTTCTCCAGCTCTCCACGCCATCATCAGCAACATGTGGACCCTCTTTAAAGGGAGGTTGCAGGTTTACTTTTCCGGGAATACAACCAAGTGTTAAGTCTTACTCTGAGGTGGGCACAGGGTGAGAACAGAGGCAGCCAAGTGACATGCTCATTTCTACTTCTTCGGCCAAGGCAAGGCCAATGGCCACATCCAAGGTCAAGGTTCACTAGTTCTGTTTGTTTCCCAAGAGGAAGAGTGTTCATGTCTGTCTCCCCCACCAGGACTGGAAGTGCCTCCACCGTCGGGTCATTCTCACCCATCTCTGCACGTCCAGTGCCCTGCAGTGCTTGGCACAGAGTTGATACTCAGTGTTTCGTGCATCAGAGTGTCTCGGTAGTATTCTCTTGTCTTTTCGTCGCCACCATCCCAAGTCCAGGTTGCACCTGGACTGTTCCAGCAGCTTTTCCACGGCTGCTGTCTTTGACGTCTCCCACGGCAAGTGCCCCCTGCGCTCTACCAGCATCAGCGTTGGTTTCCAGCACCGCGTTGATGCTTGCCTTCATTTACTTATGGAACTTTAGCACCTCTGTCCTTCCCTGTTCAGAAATCTCAAGACCCCATTACCTAGAATCATGTCTACATTTGCCATCATGAGGTTCACAGTCACCCAGGGAATTTAAAGACAGTGAGACTTCAGGTATGGAAAAATCTCTTGTGAAACATTCAGAGTGATACAGTTATTAGCTATGTGTAAGAGTCATTAGTCTATGCGGTTTTCTCTCACCTGGATACACCATAAGATGGCATTTTCCAGCCCCCTTAAATGGGTGTGGCCACTGGATTTGCATTGACCACAGAAGTGGAGAAAGTGGAGATGAGTGTGTCTTTTTGTGGAAGCTTCACCATACGTCTGTCATCTGCCTAATGTGCCTCCATTCTGCCCCACTTCCTGCCTAAAGAAACTCTCTCCAAATTCTAGCTCTGGTATCACCTCTTCTGCGAAGCTCAACCTGAGATCTCCAGAAGTTTCTGCCTCCCCTCTCTGGTTTTCCATGCTGCCTCTACCCTTGTATTGGAGTCTTCATCTCAGGAAGCTGTACTTACTCAAGCCCCTCTCCCCAGGCTGGAAACGAGCTCACGGTCAGAGGTCCTGCATATGGTGAGTGGTAACGGGCAGCCCCGACTTGAATCAATGGAGGATGCCCCTCCAGCCTAAGGACCTGGCCACCCTGCCGACCTCCTGGGTTCCAGTCCTGCCTCCCTTCTTACCTTCTGTGAGACCCTGACAGGTATCAATCAGTAACTTTATGCTTCAGGTGTCCCACTGGAAATCAGTTCAGTCAGCATCAAATACCTCAGACCAAAGCATGGAAGTATGCAGACGGAGATTCCAGGTGGGTCCCCTTATGGATGACTCAGGATGGTAACAGGATATTTTTTCCACTTATGTGAGGGCCTGTTTATGAGTTCATTCAAACTAGATATAGAGAAACCAAACAATGGTTGGACGTATTTCTGAAAAACACACAGAGCTTTATTATCTTTGTTAATTGTGCAGAAAGTGCATTGAACTGAAATCATCACTCTGACTCATTCAGCTCAAAGACTGGTCCTTAGCGCTCATATAAACATAGCTTTGGGGGTCATGGAAACATACAGAGGTCAACAGCCTCTGGAAATCACATCTCAGGAAATGAATATAAAACAAATACCAAAACACAAAAGCAAAAATTACAAAATCTGTTTAAATAAACCGTTGCACTCTCATAGCACAAATGTTCATCTTACAGGTAACCAGGAGATCTTTACAGCACATGGAAAAGTTTTGACATGGCGCCTCCTAGTGGGCTCTGTTCAATTTTGACTTCATTAACATGAACTGCCCTGTATCATGGAGATGAAGAAATTGCAGAAAAAGCTCCAGGACTCCCCACAGTAGTCTAAGGCTGTCTTCCTCTGGTTTACCAAGTCTGGGTCCTCCACACACTTGGAGTAATTGGTGGCCATGGTCTGAGTCTTTGCTGGGCTGGAAAGGGTGGTCTTTTCGACCTCACTCTGCTCTTTGGTAGAAGGCTTCATTAACTTCTGGCTGGATTTCTGGTTTCTAATCAGAGTGGAGTTCACCAGCTTGAGATTGGATTCTGGAAACTTCTTTCTGCACACCCTGGTCTTCAGGACGCTCTTGGAGTCCCCACAGATGATCTTTTGAGAGCGTAGGTTCCGGCCAATTTGTTTCCAATAGACGTTCTTTTGGTTTGACTCAAGGCATGAGGTTGGATTGCCAGTGAAGAAACAGGAAAACTTATTGTCCTGCCGAGTGCACTCGACCTTCAGGGCAATGCCCTCCTCCTGCTCAGTCACCACCCATCTGCAGTTGGCGTGGTCTTGGGTAACAAACTTGCCTTTGGTCAGGTGCTGGGATGGCTGGCTTCTCGGCTCCATCTGGGGCTTACCCGGAGCATGCAATTTATCTGTGCTGGCTTTGCTACCATGTCGTTTCTTTCTTTCTTTTTCGGCCTCCACCGAGAGCACCAGGGCAGCCAGAAGGAGGAGGGAGAGAAGGGTGAGGCTCTGGACCCTCATGGCTTCAGCTTGGTGGGAACCTGTGTGACAAAAGGCAGTGAGTCAGTGTCAGGCAGCCGTTCTGCAGTGCTGGGCTGCAGGATGACCCTCCCTCCACCCGGACCCATGCCTGCCTGCAGCGGAGCGAGATCAAAGATCCTTCTCTTTCCTGGAATTAGTAAACAAGCAGCCTGTCTGATTATACTTCTGCTTGACTTGAATCTTGAATGTCAGCAAGTTCTTACTCTTCATTCATTCATCACCACTCTGAACCTCCTTAACTCTCACTCCCTTAATCACTCACTGTATTACTCCACGTTTACTCACTCACTCCTGCGCTCATCACTCACTAAGCACTCATGGAGCTGCTTCTACTAGCTGTGCACTAGACTGGATGTTGAATTCCTCAAGGTAAATAAGAAAGTCTCATGTCTTGAAAACTTAGAGGCAACTCTTCGGGAACTCTGAACAACATGGACCAGGAGTCTATCCCAGCTGTGTCCCCAGCTTGATCTTGGGCAAGTCTCTCTCCCATTCCAGGTCTCAGCTTCTTTATCTGGAAATCAAGATGGTGGGTGAGATCATCGTCAACCCTCTTCCAGCTCCAGCGTGCTGAATTTCTCTCTCACCGTTCGATGTGGACTCAGATGACCACACAATGATGAAGGACATGGTAAGTGACATGAAAGGTGATGTTTGACCCAAGGTTAGACATGCATGAGGTTTGGAGACTCTGAGATGGGGGATGGGGCGGGGCTTGTGAGGAGGGGTATTTGGGATTCATTAAGAGCCTAGGGAGGGTCATGCAAGAGGGGAAGTCACCCAACTTGACTGGGCAACGTGAACCAGGGTGGATGGGGTGAATTTCCACCGGAGCCTTTAGACTTGTGGCACTGTGCCTGACACACAGAAAGCCCACGGTCAGTGCTTTTCAAAAGTAATCATTGAATAAATAGGATGACCTTAATTGCTGCACCAAACTGCATAGATTTTATCAGGTGGGCAACAAAAACCACACTTGAAAGAAGAGAATTAGCATTTTAATTTGATACCTACTATGTGCTAAGCACTTGACTGGTATTTAATTCTTGTCTTGTTAATCCACACAAGAGCCCTGCCTGGTAGGTAATAATACCTCACCCCCAGGTAACAGATGTGACAGTTAAGGTTCAGAATGGCAAACAAATTGCTCAGTGTCCCCTGGTGGTCAAGTGACAAAGCTGGGACAGACAGCCAGAACGTCTCTCTCTGGTCCTGTACACCAGCCCTCATTGAAGAACTCTTGCCTTCACCTTACTCTGCCTTTCAGAAAACATTGGCAAGAAATAAAAAAGCAATTATGAACAACTCAAGATTTGGTTTGGCTCAGTTCAGGGTGATAAGCTGATTATTATGATCAGTGCTCCATTTTAAAAGAATACAGAATTTTGTTTAAAAAGAGGCAGGTCTCACAAAGGGGAAAGGGCGGGGAGGGAAAATTAGGGGTTGGGGATTAACAGACACATGTTACTATACATAAAATAGATCAACGACAAACACCTACTGTGTATCACAGGGAACTACATTCAATATCTTGTAATAAACTACAATGGAAAAGAATCTGAAAAAGTATATATATCTGTGTAACTGAATCACTTTGCTGTACACCTGAAACTAACATTGTAAATCAACTACATTTCAATAAAAAAAACTTAAAAACAAAAGAGGCAGGAAGTGGCCCTGATCTCATTGCTACTCTTAGCACATGGCCTCCCTTCAGGATTGATACAGGATAGTCACCAAACGTGGGCTTCCGAAATGAAGGCTGGATGGGAGCCAGGCATGTCAGATGAAGACCCACTCATTCCTCACGGCACTGGGACTCAGCGCCCACATGTCTCTGCTGGGGTCCAGACCCCAGGAACCTGACGTCCTCATGGGAGCTGGGAGGGGGACAGGCAATGAAACTCTCTAGAGAGCTAGGCTCTTACCTGGCTCTGAGTTTGCAGATCCAGTGTGATCCCAGATGTAGGAGTGAGCTTGCAGGCTTACAGCTGTCTCGTCCACAGTATGAGGCAGGGATGGCCTTTTATACAAGAGCCCAAACAGACCAGGTTTTTACAACTCACAAACCTGTGTAGCTTTACTCACACTCCTCCCAGCCACGCCCCTTCAGAGACAGCCATTTCCTTCAGGGAAAGTGGTTGATGTAATCTTGTGGGGGCGGGGTGGGAGGGTGTTACATACATGGCATTAGACCAGGTTCTTCCAAGCCCTTTCCTTTCCCCCCAGCAGCCTGTTTAGGACAGCTCAGCCTTGTAAAGACCCTCCTTGATTGGGTAAGGACCCCAGCAGCAAAATCTTGGAGGGGAAGTTACAAACAATAAGCCCATTTTACCCAAAGTTCTCCCTTCATTCTCATCACAGTCCCCTCCATGGTATGCGTAACCTATAATTCATCCCATTTTACAGATAGAATGTTGGAGCTTGGAGATACTCACAGCTTGTCCAAAGTCACAGGGTTAGGAGGATGAGAAGCCCAGAGTTTGAAGCCCCGATGCTTGGAGTCCACTATCTGATCTTTTCCTATCTGCTGCTCTCAATGAACATTCGATGAATGAAGGACTGAGCTGGGGAAGACATCTCGGTCTCTGAGTTCCTGTTTCCTGTGAAGCACCTGAAGTTACTGTGTGAGCAGAGGCATCCTTGGGCCCTGAGAGGTTAATAAGGAGGAAATTCTTGATCTGGGTTTTTGAGTTAAAAAAATTCACCTTCTGGCCACATGTGGGGAACCTCACTCTGGTCAGCCTTTTCTAGGCAGAGTCTGGTAGCAGAACGACGTAGGTGGATGGAGCCCTGGATACAGCATCTGTTTGGCTGTGATCTTAACTTCTCTGAATTTCCATTTGCTCATCTCCTGATAGCTGACAACCACAGCCCCTCATGTAAGGCTTCATACTAAATTATAGGAGGCTGAGCTATTAACATGAAGTGAAGCAGAACAGATTTGGTTCATAAGTTGTATTCTTTAAAAATAGGTACATTTTGTTTTCACACTGACCATATAAAAAGAACTCACTTCCATAAAGATGTAGATCTTTATAATTTGTTTCTTTACTTTTCATGATGTTTGGGCACAAGAAATTTGTTGTTTTTCTTTTTGACTCAGTTGTAAGGAAAACAACAGCACATGTGTGATGATAAACAGCAACTGAGCCTTGCCTCTGGGACAGGGACAATGAGGCAATAAGGAGTGGTGGGGACTGTGGCAAACGGGGTAGTTCCTGATATCCAAATGTCAACACTCGGTGCCAGTTGACCAAAAACAGTTTGGCATGAAGATCAGTATTTTCTGACCTAATGAATTTTTTTCACATATACAATTTTAAAAATAAAAATGGACATTTCATGAAATTTTAAGAGATCCTCTGACATCTTGATGTGTGTTTGTAGAATTGGGTTGGTAGCTAATTGTAACTTTCAAAAACATTGTCCTGATCCACAATAAAGATACAAAAAGTTGTGACTGTGGATGGATTCCATTCAAGTTCCACCTGTTTGAGAATTCCAAGATCACAGAGCTATGGGTAGTGACTGGTTCTCTCAGTGATTCAAAGGTTTTCTTCATGAATTGCATGGAAGGAGGCTATTTCCCCAGACTCCAAGCCCCATGTAAAGTTGGCTCACCCTAAGATCCAAGCCCCCTGTTCACTTTGTTGAACCACACAAACAGGCACTCACAATGTGGTATTTTGGGGGATTACTTGGACACAGGCAAGACAAAGCTGCTTTGTTTCACAAGGAAATACAGATCGAGGTGGTCTCCTGCAAAATGAGAAATTCATCTTGATCCTAAAGTGGCAGCCAGATTCTTTCTGGAGAAAGACTATAGGTCAGAATACAAAGCAAAATTAGAAAAACAAAAACACGTGGACTCTGGGATCTTTTCTGAGATATGTCTCCAAGCTCTGGCAGGGAGCAGGGAGCTTTCTTCACTGGCTTCCCGTAGACCCTCAGCTTTTCCTGTGACCCTGTGCCAACTTCTGCCTTGATCTTTCTTTTCCAAACAGGGGGAACAATATTAGACCAGGCTGTGTAGTCTTTTTCCTCTTGACTGAGCTTGTAATTTCAAACTCATTTCTAGACACACACACACACACACACACACACACACTAAGCCACTCATCCAGCATTTCCTGAATACCTGGTGAACTCTTCCCCTTCCTGCCTTTGCTACTGCTGTTCCCTTTACTTGGAATGCCCTTCCAGTTCTACTTTGCCAGACACACAATGACTCATCCTTCAAGATCCATCTCAAATGCCATCTCCTCTCTGTTGGTGTCCTTGGTCCCCTGAAGCTTCCCCATTGCCCGTTTCTCATGGACGTCCATGGAGAGAAATAGACCACCACTCCCAGTGTGCTAGCGTCGTGCTGAGGCTCTATCCACACACTAACTCACAGCTCAACGTGCTGAGAAAGCATACACCTGCACTGCCGTGCCCTGGGGAGCTGGACAGGGTTTGGAACCTCAGCAAGGTTTGCTCTCAGCAGGTTCCATGACCCCCTCATACTCCCAGAACTGAGGGCTTCCCTGACTCCTGGAGAACAGACTCTGTAAAGGCTCATCAACTCTTTTTTTGCCAGATTTTGTGGTCCAGATGTGAAGATGAGGCTAAGCACGTGCCTGGCATGTAATTAGGAAAGACTGAATGGAGGCCACTTCTAATACTTTCATGAAAAATGATGTACCCCTACTTTGATAAATTGTAAACTCTCTCTTTAATATATACATTTTAAAATATTAGACTAGTATTAACTTTACAAAATATTGGCAAAGATAGTTGCCCTACATCCAATCCAGGTTCCTCTGTTAACCTTTTGCAAAATAATGCTACATTAATAAAACCATTGAACCAATATTGATGTATTACTGCTAAAGTCCATATTTTGTTCAGCCCTCCTTACTTTTTACCTAGTGTTCTTTTTTTAAATCATCAAGAGACTTTATTTAATTGAAGTTTAGTTTATTCATAATGCTGTGTTAATTTCTGGTATACAGCATTGTGATTCAGTTGCATGTATATATACTCTTTAATATTCTTATTCATTGGAGGCTATTACTGGATATTATTTTTAAGAGTGGTTTTTGGTTCCCAGCAACATTGAGTGGAAAGTACAGAAAATTCCCATATCAACCCTGTCCTTCACAAACACTGTCAAGATTTTCCACCAGGGTGGTACAATCACAATAGCTGATGAACGTTTCTTGACACATTGTAATTACCCCAAGTCCATAGGTTTCATAATAGTTCCCTCTTGGGGCTGTATAATCCACGGGTTCTGACAAACATAATAACATGTTTCCACCATTATAGTGTCACCCAGAGGAGTTTCACTGCCCTAAAAATCCTCTGCGTCACACCTGCTCACCCCGCCTCCCCCAACCACTGGAGATTCCCAGTCTTTTTACTGCCTCCGTAGTTTTGCCTTTCACAAGTGTCATATACTTGGAATCATACAGAACTTACTCTTTTCTGAATGGCTTCTTTCACTCAGTGATATGATTTTAAGTTTCCTTTGTTTCTTTTTGTGGTCTGATAGCTCACTTCTTTTTAGCACTGAATAGCATTTCAGTGGATGGACCACAGTTTATTTATCCATTCACCTCCTGAAGGACATCTCAGCTGCTCCATCATTTTTGCAACTATGAGAAAACTTCTATAAACATTTGCGTGCAGGCTTTGCTATGGACATATGTGTTCAATTCCTAATGATCTTTTCTGCTCAGGATTCTATCCAAGATTCCAAGTGACATTTAATAGACAAGACTCCTTAGGGTCCCCTTGGTTATGATGGTTTCTCAAATGTTCCTTGTTTTTCATGACCTTGACAGTTTTCAGGAGTACTGGTCAGGTGTTTTGAGAATGTGTTCCATCTGGAATTTCTCTGCTTTTTTCTCCTGATTAGATTGGGGATGTGTCATTCTCTTCACCAAAGATTGAAATGATGGATGGCAGGTTTCCTTTGGGGGTTCCATAGAACATCTGGACACAACTAGTGATCACCCACAGCTAAGGCTGGTGGTTGAACACGCGTCCTAGGCAGTCTGGTCACTGATAGTTTCGAAGTTCAAAATCTGACCTTGCTCTCATGCATGTTGTACTGCCGTGTGGTTCCCTGACCTAGAGGGCTGGTCCCTGTTTGTAAGTCACCAGTGGCTATCCAGTGGGTGAGGTTTTGCTCTCAGCTGAGTCTTAACTGTGCATTTTGCCAGGCCAAATTTGCTCAAAAATTAGCCCCTCCTTCAAAAGTGACCTCACATACAGACAAAATGCTTATCACTGCATCAAAGCAGTATTAATTTTTCAGTCAAATTATGTACATTAAAAACATATTCATTGTCAGAAAATGAGGAAGTTGGCCAAATAAACATAAGCTAAAATCTAGTCTGGCAGAAAGCATCCATCTTAGACCTACAGAACAGTATTTGCATTCCAAATTTAAAATGCTCATTAGCCATGAGGTTTCAGAATTCCTGTCCAGCAGATCAAATTGCTAATGCTTTACTTTAGAAAAATAAGAGACAGTGAAGAGTTGATGGTACAGCACTTTGTATGAATGCAAATGGAAAGTATATTAATGTTTATTTCTCTTAAAGGAAGGCCCTATGTCACATCTCTTAACATTGAAACTATTTTGTTCGAAGCCATGTGCAATTCTTGGTTTTGATTCTGAATCCATCTAAAGAGTAATTCATAGTTTTTCTACTAAAGTTAAACCAGATGAAATTGTTGTTTCTGGTAGGTAGACATGGTAGAATATCAGCAAGTTTTGAATAGCTTGAACTAATAATAATATTTAGAGGGTTTTTTCCCTGGGTATCTCAAAGCTTTATACATATATATTTTTTAATTTTAGTGTTTTATAACAAACTCTTTATACAAGATAAGTTAATTGATTTTTTCTGGGTTTTCATATCGTTTTTAAAAAGAAATTACTTTAAAACATCTTCAACATCCTCTTAAACATCCTGAACACATGTACTGTCATGCAGGTGCGTCACAGATGGGGACACATTCCTACGCACAGCTGCCACCTCTGTATCTTGGGGCAGAAGGTCTTAGAGAGTTTCCCTTTGGAACTATTAGTCTCTAACCTGTGTCTCTAACCCTCAGTATCTTTGCTACAAAGAGTGTCTGTTGCTGTCCTGGGAATCTGGAAAGAGGAGAAGACAAGTTGCCCTTTGCGTTAATGCTGTGTCACCATGCGCATGGGCATTTGATTGGCTGCTTTTGTCACATGAAGAGGTGAAGACATTTAGATGAAAGGCATCAGAAAACAGCTCTGAAAAGGCCTGTGGTGACTCCTGGGGCAAATGGTATCCATGCTCCAAGAGCTGCGGGCGGTTTCGGGGAAGAGAGGGATGCTGGGGGAAGAGAGGGATGCTGGGGGAAGAGAGGGATGCTGGGGGAACCGACACTGTTGGTTCCAGCAAGAACAGGGCTGGCCTCTGCCAGACCTCATTCATCCTGCCACTCAGGCTGTCATTCTCTCATTCTTCCAGTTACCCAAAGAGCACTCATGAAGCACCTCAGGTCCCAGACTTTCTCTGTCATTGAATGAAATGCTGTCAAGAATGACCTGGTACCCGTCCTCAAAGAGACAGCAGTAGGGGGTGAGAAAGGGCTACCGGTCATGACAATACAGGGGTCACTGAAATGTTGGAGGGAAGGCAGGAACACTCAGGGTGGGGACATCTGACCTAGCCAGAGGCAGAGAGAATTTCTCAATAGCCTTCTACTGGTTAGGTGACAACACAATAGCTGGAGAGAAACAACAGTATCTATTTGATCATTACTCAGTACCCACTCTGTGCCGAGTGTGGTGTTACTCACTGTGCGGGATGCAAGGTGAGAGAGCTTTGGCCCCTGCCTTCCAGACCGCCAGCCGGGTCTACAGCTCACTCTCCAGTGACGGCTGTCGTGGTGATATCTCATTACATCTTAGCTTCAAGTCCCTGAGGCTTTTCATCTGCTTAGAGAAAAGGTCCAAATTTCTGAATCTGACCTAAGTCCTTCCCTTCTCAATTCTAGCCAACTTCAAGGTCAATACCCTGCACATCCTACACACATGTCCCTGGGCTCCAGCTGTATCCTCCCATCCACTCTTTTCCCTACACATTGGACTGTTTCAGGACACGTTGCCTCTGTCAAACTGATATTTTTGCCTACAAGTCCATTTCACCCTTCTCTACCTGGGAGATTCTCTCTCTACCTGACTCCCTGTGCCTCCGGCAGAATTCATTGCTCCTTCATCTGGGTTCTCATACGTTTTCACTGACTTCACCATGATTACAGCTGAGGGGTCACCTTGTTCTGTTTCATTCATGTACTTGTCACCATCTGCATCCCAGGTAGTGACATCTCTAGCCCAGAGCTCAAGCACAAAGCTTAGAAAGCACTTGGCCTAAACAACAAGTTTCTCCTGCACAGAGAACTACATTCAATATTGTAGTAACCTACAATGGAAAAGACTATGAAAACGAATATACACATGTGTATGTATGACTGAAACATTATGTTGTACACCAGAAATTGACACATTGTAGACTGACTATACTTCAATTTTAAAAAAATAAGTAAGCACTTAGCAAATGTTTATTGGATTGAATTGGATTTTGTATTTATCAAGATTATTCTGATTGTAATCATAATAAAAAAAAAACTAAAAACAATAGAAACAGAATTGGGAATTTGCAGGAAGTTTCTTATAACTCATGGAAGGCAAGAAGGATCAGGTAGGACCCCTGTCTCAAAATGTACCTTTGGAATTTTCATTTATGGAAGTTACTAAGTGACTCTGTGGAGTGTATAAAGCTACTGACAGAAGAGTTCAAAACTTACACTTTCCAAGGAAGAGCATCTGGCTTGTTTGTTTGGGAGGCAGAATTAAGAGAGGGGGAAGGAAAGCCAGGACCAGCGCCCTTATTGGGGCTTCCAAGGGCAAGGTGAAGCAGGGCATAGTAAACAGCTTTGGACTGGTCAGTTTGAATAGCTCTAGAGGGACGTGGGGCCCAGGGGTATCCCTAGCTATCTGGCCCGTGGCCCTGGATGGATTGGGGGCAAGGAGTTATTGGTTTGATGTGTGACAGCTGAATAAAGGAGGTGCTTACCTTGCAAATGAGAGGTATGCTCCCAAATAAGCTGCTGCTCTCATTCAGAATGAACGACCTCTGGAGGGGCAGTCTCTCCTCAAGTTTAGAAGATCCTGTAATATAGCAAAGCATCATATAATGCAGACTATAAAAAAAATAATGAATTCAATCCATCCTCTGATGTTTTGACACCAGACTAAGGAAATTTTGGTGTGATGATCATGGAGATTTTGGGGGAGTGAACCATAAGTTGCCCTCAATAGCTAAGAAAATGTTTTGTTTTGAAAGCAGAATGGAGAGACACAAGTAGAGGTACATGGGATTCTTGCAGGCCAGCCCATAAGTAAGTTTTCTATTTATAAGGTGTAATCAAGAAACGAGATCTGGAATTTGCAGAGGTTTCCAACCATACCTTGGTGGAAATCATTAAAAGCAACAGTTTGCCAATAGTGTCTTTGTGTACATATTTTGGTTCAAGGTGGCAGTTATGCTGTTGGAGGATATAAACTCACAAGTTAGTAAAGTATATGTAAAGATTGGTGGCATTGTGTGTAACTAAGGGGAGGGACAGTTACGGTGGTCTCGTGGGAAATGCAAGAGTGGAGATTGTGGTGGGAAGCTGAGGTGGGGGTAGTAGGTAAAGGCACAGAGAAGTGGGTGGTCCTCTACCCAGGGGCTCGAGGATGTTGACTGATATGAGGCAAGTGAGGTGTATCCTGGGGAGAATGGCTCAGACAGTGGTAACCCTTCCCAGATTTCCCTTTAGGCAGGGAGTGTAGGTGTGTAGGTCTTGGCAGAGAGCAAGGAATGTCTACTCCAGTATCATGAGCTAGGCAGTGAGCTCAGAAACACAACAGAATTTCTGACATTAAAAAAAAGAAGCAAAAATGTCCTACATCCAAGGTGAGGTCTTCAGCTGCCCCTACTTAAGGGGCAATGTCATTTGGGGCAATGTCATCTTCAGCAGTGAGGGCGTCACTAGTGGCGTCACCTAGGCCAGGGTGATGTCATCTGGGATGTGTGACTAGAGCATCCTTTCCAAGTGGACATCCCCTCCAACTGATGTGGCCCTAAGCACGTGCCACGTTTGGATGAGACAATGGCTTGTTTGGAGGGTTTGGGCCTCTGTATTACACACCAGTGACGCTCCTAGACCAGAAGCAGTAAAAGCAACAGCTCACAGGGTGTGGTACTGCGGCACTGAGCTGGTTTTTGCTTTGGAGGAAAGTCTAGGTTCACATCCGTCCTGTGTTGTACAGGCATCTGCTGGTCCTGGGATAACGTCTGGTTAATGGATTTCAGAATCTGTGCCCTCGATCTGGCTGCCGGATGTCATCAGATGGGCTCAAGATAGAAAGTTGATAAAACTGGATTAGGGCCTCGGGCAAAATAGAAACTCATCCTGGAGGTTTCTTTGTTGGACTGGAATATGTAAACAAGTTCTTAGAGGAGACAGTCACATGTCTCAGTTGCTCCAGGTTTCCAGGAACAATCCAGGACACGAGAGTTCTACTGAACGCCTCTTCCAAGCACTACATATTCTGAGAAGTGAAACGTGTGTCTTGGTTACTATGAGGAGTGTCTGTAACTTGGTTACTATGAAGATGTCCAGGTACAAGATGTCCTGGCCTTGTACCGTGGCCTTGGTACAAGTAGGGACATGTGTGATTTTGATTGATATTTTGGGTATCTGTGAGACAAGAGATTCCCAGAGTTCTTTACTCTGAAGAGGAAAAGTTTAAGGCCATGGACCAAGAGTTTGTAATCAATGTGGAAATGGGGCCCCTTACTGGCCAAAGCTTCCAGTGCTGGGATGATGGCACGGTGCTCGGTGGTGCTATTCACATGGTCTATGACTATCCATTGCTCTTCACTTAGTTACTTTCAAGGGGCTTCTCGGGTCACAAAGGTGACTGGGGAAGGGGTGACCTCCTCTAGCACTGAGACCTCTGGCCAGGGACAGAGGACAGGGGAAGCCACCCGCTTCTGCAGGAGGAATATTCCAGAGAGCCTCGGTTTGCCTCCATCCTGTCTTGTGGGGTGCTGGTGGCATGACCCAAACCATAACATGCCACTGGGCATAAAGGGTCACGGGCTCAGGGTCCAGCACAGCCCAGTAGGTAGCCAGTCATCTGTTGTGTTACTGGTGTGCAGCCCAGCTGAGGGGGGTGGTTTCTTGTATCAGAGCCCTTGGCTGACTGATGGCCTTCACTGGTGGCCCAGAGACTCCAGGGGGCATGAGAAGAGGTGGCTGAGGCCACTCCGATGAAGGAGTCTCCGAGGGCACCAGTGGGAGCCAGCTGATTTTAACTTGGAAGTAAAGTTTGTAGATGAAGACTATGTTGCCACCAGAATCCAAAAGGAACAAAAAGTTGCTGGACTTCTATGTCCATAATGAACGTGTCAAATGTCTCTCTTTAGCGGAGCTGTTGTCAACGTAATGTCATACCCGAGCTCTGGGCCTCGAGCCCAGCTTATCAAAGTCTCTCCCTGAGATTTGCCACACTGTGCCTCTGTCAGAGCTGCCGACACCCATGTTTCCAACCACGTGGGGAATGCAAAGCACACGTGCAGAGAAAACAGAGAGGCAATACGAGAGATTGTGCTGGTGATTTCTAGGTCCCCACCTCTATGTGTCTGAGTGGTTGTCTTAATCGTGTATTTTATATCCTGTATCTTAGGATGTTTTGACATCTTTCTGGGAGCCAACAGATACGAGGAGAGACTGCCCTTCCCAGGGCAAGCTAATCCTGGAGATAGTAAGTAGCTTAATTATGGGCACTCTTCCCTTATACAAGCCAACCATCCTTATCTAACTCTGAACTCCCCAAGCCAATATTTTTTTCCTGCCTTAAGTCAACCCATGACCATATACCAAACAGCCAGCCACTGTGTCCCAAGCCCGCGGGAACTATTCACACTGGCCCATCCTAAACTGTTTACTCCGCCCTGCCTTTTCCTGTTGACATATTTAAAGGGGAAGGGTCTTTCTCTCAAATAACCACAGTAAGGGCTCTAGCCTCCGCTTTCCCCTCCCTCCTGACAAAAACCAGGTGCTTCCCCTGTGGCCGTGGTGTCACGGTGTGCCCACTTCTTTTCGGAAATGTAAGTAATAAATTGTTCTTTTAATGGCATTAGCCTCTCAATGTCATCACCCTGCCACTCCTGTAAATTAGAATCTTAAGGGTAGCTTTTGAGACAGTTGGCCCAGCAGGTGTTGAACTGATGGGTACGCCCCTAGATTACTTTCGAGACCTGAACTGTCTACACTGCAGAGCAGGCTGCTTATGGGAGGAGTGCCATCAGCTTTACAAATGATAAATTGACAATTGATAAAACACAATCAACATTGAGGCTCAAATTATAGCTGTATCTGAGGACCTCATTAAATTTCAACATTGTATGTCGTGTAATCTTAAAAGCCGTTAAGATCTTGTCTGCAAAGCTGCCATGATGACAAAGCTGTTAGCGTAGTCCGTGGGTGGTCTGGAAGAAGTGCATCGTGTCCCTTTGGGGGGGAAGGCAAACAGCAGTGAGAGGCTGCTCAAAAAGGCACTGAAAAGACCATGCTAGCCAAAGCCATGGGGCAGACAGTCACCAGGTGTTAACTGGGTATAGTCAGTCTTTTTTTTAAATTCTTGTTCTTTATTGAAGTGTAGTCAATTTACAGTGTTAGTTTCACATGTACAGCAAAGAGATTCAGTTATACATGCACATTTTTTTTCGGATTCTTTTCTATTACAGCTCACTACAAGAAATTGAAGAAAAATAAAGGTTACCTCATGGTAAATTAAAACAACTTTAATACTGTGTTCTCATCCTCCAGGACCCTCATACCCAATAATATCTAATATTTTTAAAATGACTGACTCCACAGATAAAAACAAATATCATATGATGTCACTTACATGTGGAATCTAAAAAAAAAATTTTTTTTTACACATCAGAGATAGATCACTGACATAGAAAGCAAACTGTGATGACCAGGGGGGAAGGGAGGGGGAGGGATAGATTAGGAGTTTGGGATTAACAGACATTACTGTATATAAAATAGGTAAACAACAAGGGCCTACTGATAGCACAGGGAACTATATTCAATTTCCTGGGCTTGAGTCACTTTCCTGCTGCTGGACTCATGGACTCTGGCAAAGAGCAGGATCCTGGGGCAAACAGCCCAGTCCCCTGACGTCTGTGGTAGGATTTGGTGGAGGAGCAACTCTTCTCAAAGACACAACAGCTCTCAAAGAGCTGTTCCCAGCATGGAGAGACTCTGTGGGGTTCAGGTCTGCGTGAGAGAAACTTATGGATCAGGTAGACCAGGAGGTGTGCGGGAGGACATTCTAGAATTCACCTGAGGCTGCATCCAGATCAATGGCTTCCTGTCTTCCCCAGGATGAGGACACTTTGATGACCCCTGCACCCTGGGCAGACCTCTCCATCACTGCACTCACGCATTTAATAAAGTTTGAAAGTGACAGCAGCTATCGCGTGAGCCGTTACTCTGCACAATCTACGTGGATAATCACACTTAATTCTTGCACCAAGCTTACGAGATAGGTGCTATCATTACCCACATTGTGGAGATGAGGAAATTAAAGATTACCCAAGACCAGACAGCTAACGACTGACAAAGCCATGGTTTAACAAGGTCATGGAGACGCTTAAAAATCTATGCCCTGAGCCTAAACTGTCAAAAGGTGACACAGAGCCAATGGGAATTATGCTTTTAAATAGATATGCAGTTCATTTACTATTGTACCACCTACTGTCATTTGCCCATGAGTTGTATATCTATGTCCAAGACACAGTGGCCCCACTCAGCCCTGTAACATCTGTCCTTCAAACCCTATGCTCTTTCTTCTCCTCCTACCCCTTGCCACCCTCTGCTTGGGGCCCTTTTGGGACCAGCAGTTAGAAATCCCTGAGGTCACACAGGTTGCCACCTTTGAAAGAGGTGGGTAGAGAAGGTTCACTCTGGGACTGCGAGAGGCTAAATGGATCCACAGGCCATCCGCCCACCCAGGGTCTGACCTCAGAACAGACACAGCTCTTCAAATACAGGGGGGAGTCAGTCTCCAAGAGGGACAGGGTCATCGGAGTGTGACCGGGGAGGGAAAGAGAGTCTGATGTCAGCCCCCACCCCCACCCCCGGGGGCCAGGTTTGGTTTAGTAACCTGCTTCCCTCTCCTGGCACCTTCAAATGACCTAAATGCAGAAAAAGGGTCACCTTTCCTCAGCTTCTGTTTAAAACCATCATCTGAATGAATTCAACAATTTAATTTGTCTCAGAGTTCAAATTTGTAACAACCAACTTTTACAGCAGGTTTTCGTGGTAAGGCTTCTGTTCAGGCTGGTTTAGTCCTCAGTCCTTAGGGTGACGGGGAGCCTCCGGTTACGTTTTCAGACGCGTTGGTGACTCCATATCGCCACCTCGTGGTGATCTTATCCTGGAAGGGTAGACTGGTCTGTCCTGAGGTCTTTTCCTCCCTTTTTTGAATATTTCAGCCTCTTTTCTATCTGTGTGATAATTGCACCTCATATCTTCCCAGACCATTTCATTGCTGTGTGTCCACTGTGCACTCTTACATCAGACTTTGATACCAACCTGATGTTATTTACGCTTAAAAATAAAGGTGAGAAAACTGACTTCAGTGACTTCCCGAAAGTCTCAGAACTCCAACCTTTCAGCTGTCCCCAGATCTCCTACCTCAGAGACAATGTTCTTTCTCCTCTGACAAAGATTTTTCATCTTTGCGTGACACCACAAGCCCAAATGAAGCCTGACAGCAGATGAATACAGGAGTCAGGGGGTCGAACTGCACACAGGAAATCCTGCTTAGACTTCAGCTTGCAGCCTGGCAGGCTCCTGGATGCAGAGGGGCTGAGAAAGGAAGGCGAAGCAGAAAGAGAACGATGCTCCCTGGGAGGGTGGGTGCAGCCTGAGTGACTCAAAGGCTGGAGAGGAATAGGGAGGATGCTTTCACCCAAAGGGTCACTCTCTTTAACAGGTCTGAAGTCTTTTCCAACTCTGATCTCTAAAGTGTTGATGGATGTATGACTTCAGGGGAACATAAAAAATATATTATTAAAGAACAGCCACACGACCACCCAGCTGCTCCAGGCTGGCCTCAGACTTGAGCTCTCCAGGCAGAAAACAGTCCTTCAAAGCGTTTCTTTATGCTGGTTATAAACTGCCATCCCTGTGGTGCTCAGAGACCTACCTATATTTGCAACTAGACACACAGCAAGGGATTTTTCATGCTCACGTATTTCTTCTTTTTAATTAAAGCATAGTCAGTCACAATGTGTGTCAGTTTCTGGTATTCAGCACAATGTCCCAGTCATGCATATACATACATATATTCATTTTCATATTCTTTTTCATTAAAGGTTATTACAAGATATTGAATACAGTTCCCTGTGCTATACAGAAGAAATTTGGTTTTTTACCTATTTTTATATATTGTGGTTAACATTTGCGAATCTCAAACTCCCAAATTTATCCCTTCTCACTCCCTTTCCCCAGTAACCAAAAGATAGTTTACTATGTCTACGAGTCTGTTTCTGTTTTGTAGGTGAGTTCATTAGTGTCCTCTTTTTTCTGTTTTCTTTTTTTAGATTCCACATGTGAGTGATATCATATGCTGTTTTTCTTTCTCTTTTCACGCTAACATGTTTCTTAGCCATCAAACTCAAAGCCGTGAGGCTTCTCACCTCATGGACTCCTCGGGCATTTCTTAACGCCTTCCTGCAGACAAGAGGATGGTTGTTTATAAAGGGCAGTAATTAGTCCAGCGTCCAAACTGGCCCAACATTCAAATAAACTTTCAATCTCTGACTGTAAGAGGAGTACCTCTGAGAGATGATACAGCTCAATGTCATCAGTTTATATCCATTAACCCAATTAATTTGACAAATAGTTACTGATGTTCCTACATGAAGCTCAGACAGATCACGTGTCACTTACAAGTCCTCGAGCCAAGAAGTAGCCGAGTCTGTAAGCCAGGAATGCAGTTGCAAATAAAGCCCCAGGTCTCAGGGGCTTAACACACTGGAAAGGCATTTCTTCCTCACATGAAGTCCACAGTGGATGTTTCCACTGCTAATTCTAGCCAACAAAATTCAGTGGTTGGCTCTACAGTCCCAGCCTTGGCAGACTTTGTCTACTTGCAGCAAAATGTTATACATTCTGCCAGTGTTTTGTCCTGGACACGGCTAATGAATGCCTTTTCTCAGTCTCTTTGGCACAAAGTGTCAGGGGTCAGTTTTCTTGGAAGATCACTTGGATGTCCATGCATGTTTACTGTTCTAGTATTTGTCACCAAAGGATGAGCCAAGTGACGGGACAAGCCTTTCTCCCCTCAGGGAACGGCTACGTGGATGATTTCATTCTGAGAGGCTCCCATGAAGAGCAGGTGGCAGAAACTGAGATTAGACTCTGACTAATGCCAAAGCAGGGTGGGGGTGGGGACTCAACAGTCCCCAGAGGATCAGGGATCAGCCACAACGTCAATTCCTGGGAGTACCACGAACTGAGGCTCCAAGATTGATTCCTGAGACAGTAAAGAAAAAGTTACTCTCCCTGAAGACCTCACAACTGAAGTAGAAAGCCCAGACTTAGCAGGACTCCTTGGGAACAGAAAGCAATGTGCCTCATCTAGGTATTTTGCTGAGCCCGGCGTACACAGTTACCAGAAAATCTGCCAGGTTTACCTGGGCATCTGGGTAGCAGGTGTGCTAGAGGGAGTCCCGCAGGCAACCTATGCTGGGGCCCCGTAAACCCGAGGACGGGGTGAAATCTGGCTGATACTGCGAGCTATGCTGAGTGGAGCCTCCAGCAGAAGGAGGCAGCCTCTGCCCAGAGTCTGCCCTTGGGCTACCGGCTCCTCGGAGGCATGGCTCCTGGTGAGACCCCACTTATAAAACAGCTCCCGGAACAGTATGGAAATTCCTAACAAAAGCTCAAAATAGAGTGATCCAGCAATCCCACTCCTGGGCATATATCCAGAGGAAACTAATTCAAAAAGATACATGCACCCCGGTGTTCACAGCAGCACTATTTACAATGGCCAAGACATAGAAGCAACCTAAATGTCCATCAACAGATGACCAGATAAAGAAGCTGTAGTATGTGTGTGTCTATATATATATGTATATATATATATAGACACACAATGGACTACTACTCAGCCATAAAAAAAGAATGTAATAATGCCATTTCCAGCAACATGGATGGACCTGGAGAGTAGGTCAGACAGCAAGATAAATATGATATTGCTTATATGTGAAATCTAAAAAAATTACACAAATGAACTTATTTACAAAACAGAAGTAGACTCACAGACATAGAACACAAACTTATGGTTACCAAAGGGGAAAGAGAGGGGACAGAGATAAGTTAGGAGCTTCGGATTAACATATACAAACTACTGTATATAAAATAGATAAACAACAAGGACCTACTGTACAGCACAGGGAACTACAATCAATATCTTGTAATAACCTATAATGGAAAAGAATCTGAACAGGAATAGACATAGATATAGATATACACATAGACATAACAAAATCTCTATACTTTACACCAGAAACTAACACAGCATTGTAAATCAACTACATTTCAACTAAAAAAATTAAAATAATGTCTAAAAAAAAAGAAAAACCAGCTCCTGGCCTGCTCTTGGGCACTTGTGGAGACCAAGTGCCTTAGAGAGGACTGCCAGATGTCACTATGTCCAGGGATCCCCATCCTGCCTTGGCCCCCTCAGATGCTGAAGACAGAGTTGGAAAAGCAAACAGATTTCTTACTTAAAAAAAAAAGGAAATGGAACATTCCAGAACATCAAGTCTGGCCCCACAGATGAGTGCTCTTCACACAAGAAGGTTGAGGCCACACCCTTAGGGATCCATTGGGTCTCCCCTGGTTACTCCTGGGGAAAGCCTTTGCCTACCTGGAGGTGGCTCCCAGAAGTCCCTGAGGATGCTTGGACCCAGTTTGCTGAAGGCATATCCCAGCTAAAAACTGATGGAGCCCACTGGGTGGCAGCAGCCACCTACTGCTGGTGACAGATCTGGAAGGAGCCCATCAGCTCTTGGGCTAAACTGAAATTGAATGCTTAAGCAATACTCCTAGGGACCAGGCAGGCCTCTTATTACCTATTCTTGGACCCTGGATAGCAACCTAGCTAGTGGCTGACAACGACAAGTACATCCAAGACACCCCTCTGTGCAGCTACGTGTTCTGGAAAGCCACTGCTGCATGACACTTCTCTGTGCACCAGGTGGGTCACCATGGGAAGGTGCACTCCCAGCTGAGACTGAGTGGAACAGTGCGAGTCAGTGGTCTGCACATTCCTGGTGCCGTCATCAATCCCTCTCTCCACCCGCGTTGGTCTGGTTGTGGTAATCCTGCCTCTAGCACAGAGGGCTCTAAAACGGGGCCTACATCTGTGTGCCGGTGAGACTGAAGTGATTATCGGGTTGTGGTGCCCGTCAGTAGTTCATCTGTCTTTCTGAAAATAAGCCAGGACCCTTTCAGCTCTAAGGGTGAGCCTTGCCCTTTTCTGGCAAATAGAACACACGTGTCCTCTGCTGCCATCTTGTGACTGCTCGTGGCTTCCAGTGGCCTTGGACACTTAGCCTCTAACTAGAATTTGTCATTCTGCGCCAGTGGCAGATTTGGGCCATCCCAGGTAGCACTGGAGACCAAGCTCATTGTGGTCACATAAGCTGCATCACTCACAGCAAAGGGGCCCTGGCAGTGGGCTGGTGAACGTGACATTCCACAGATGTCTCAGCTGGTGGCATCAACAAGAGGTAGAAGGGACATGAAAAAACTTGGCTGGGAAAGTCCATCCAGCAGGATAGAATGTGCTGCCAGCATAGTGGGCCACCCCATAGCCAGACTGCGTGAGCATTAGAGCAGCTTGTCCCTAGAGGAAGTCAAGAAGGGCCACCCGTGTCTGCGACTGCACCTCTGCGATTAGAAGCAGCAGCCAGTGATCAGAACACAGGCCTCCAGTATCTGGGGAACAGGGTCCTTAATGCCCATCCTGGCACTCGAAAAGTCTGCATACGAGCTACTCCAGGAACACACACACCACTGACTGCCATCGGACTAGGGCAGGGAATGGAAAGCTTCAAGATGAAATTGATGGAAATTAACCAGTTTACCATCCAAACATTCCCCTGGAATTTGTCAGCTTTCAATAGACTCCAGGGTTCCAAAATAGTTACACTTTTTTGTCTGTGCAATTCATTTTTTTGTGGGAAGACAGATCCTCGTGCCTTCTCTAACATCTTCCTTTCCTTTCTTTTCTTCTTTGAACTGGAGACACCTTTTCATGACATCTCACAAATAAGATAGTTTGGCTAGACTTTCTTGAACCCCCCAGGGATAAGGAGTTCACTACCTCACATAAAAATTTGATCTGCTGTATATTGGAAGCCTATAGCATCACTGGCAGGTGACACTGGCTCTCCTTTATTGAGGCTACTCGGTGCCAGCCATCATGAGGACCATCACATCCACCCAAGGAGGTGGGTGCAATCCCCTCCCCAGTTAACAGATGGGGGAATGAGGCTGAGAAAGCTTGAGTTATTTCTCAAGGGAGAGCCACATTTGAACTGAGGTCTCAGAGTCTGACGTCAGTCCATACTGTCTCTTGATGACATACTTAAAATCATTTAAAAATCAAAATGGAGTAACTATGGTTCTCAGATGGAGCTGGGTGGCCACTGTGGTTGTGGTTTCAAACACATTCCTGCATCCTTGAGAACTTGAACTTTCTTGGACGGTATCAAACTCAAGGACACTACCAGCATTAAGTTTGCAAAACATTGCCTGCTAGCAGCTGCTAGCTGTAACCATGCCATTTCAAAGTACCCCACCCCTTACACTGTAACTAATCATTTCAAACCCCAGCCAATCCTTGCTTAACAAGCACCTTTACTTCTTGCCGGCTCCAATTCTAATTCTTGACAAACAACTTCTGTAATCTTGTGAGTTTTTGCCCTTATAAGTTTCTCCCATTTTCTAGCCTGGGGGGGCACAATTCAAGTGCTTCTTTGTTACCAACCAAACTCGTGTCCGCTCAGCCTCGGGCTGTAAAGCCGATCCACCGACACCAGGTTGTGGTGAAGGAAAGTGCAGTGTTTACAGCAGGACACCAAGCAAGGAGTCCAGGAAGCTGGTGCTTAAAAGACCTGAACGCTCCCCCAGTGGCTTTCAGGGAAAGATTTCTTAAAGACAGGGTGAGGGAGAGGGTTTTGGGGCTCGAGATCAGCTTTGTGGACCTTGTTTTGATTGGCTGGTGATGAGGTAACCGGGAGCCGACCAGTCTAGGGTCTACGCGCTGTGGGCAGCGCACAGCTAACTTCCTCCACCCAGTGGGGGTTCATGTACCTGTAGAACAGCTCAAAGCTCCCACAGCCCCGGAGGAGGGACTGTAGGTCCTTGACTTTGTTTAGCGGCTAAACTGTTATTATTTTGTCTTACTTGACTGTTTTCCTTTGTTTCTGCATTTTCTCACTTCTCTGATTAAATGTATTCTGTGGAACTTGGGGAAGGTCTAGGAGGCTAAAATTTTCTACCAACAAGAGGCAGGTGGAGGGGACGGGGGGCTGGGATGGTCTGTCCCGGGAAGGCCCTGTAGAGACATCTTGAATCTGTGTCTCCTGGACTGCGCTCCCAACAAACCCCAAATAAATATCTGTTTATTTCAGTCAGGTCTCTGGTTCTGAAATTGTGGTTAACACTCTAATGGGCCAGGGGGAATCAAAGGAACTTGAGACATGGGCTTTGTGTACAGGGGTCTGAGATCTGGTTGGAGCAATAAAATAAATGCTCGTTTAGAAAAGGACAGAGAAGTGGTGGCTGTCACTGATCTGACCCGATGGCAGCTGCCGTTCCGAAAAGGCATGAAGGCCCGCAGGGGACGATGGGCGAGGAGACGGGCGTTTCAGGTGGAGGTGGGTCTGCGCCTGGTGCTCAGCCATGTAAAGCACCATGACCGTGCTCCCTTGCCTTCTGCAGCCCTTACAGAGGCACAGGTTGCTCTGCCAACAGTCTCTAGTTTGCAGTGGGGCTTAGCCACATTTCTTGGGCAAAAGCAATTTTGTAAATGAATCAGGATCTTTTCCTTCAGGGTGATTTGAAATATTGAAATACTGGCCAACTTTACGGTACTTTGGACTCACCCTGATAGCTTGTTAAAATCCACATTCCTGGGCCTTGCCCTCAGCGACTCTGATTCGGTGTGTCCAGGGTGGGGTCAGAATTAGCTTTTCTCGGTTCCCCTGGTGATGCTTCTGGTCCTCAGCCCACGCTGAGTAGCACTGATGCTCATTCCATTTCAGTGGACCACAGAAACCAGGCAGCTAACGGGCGGTTTTCCTTTGAAATGTTGTCAGTACGTGTCTGAGCCAAAACCCAGCCCAGCCCAGCCGTGCATGTGCTGGGGAGTCAGAAGCTACAGAATCTGGGGGACCGGAGGCCTCTTCTGGCCCCAACACTTATGAGCTGGGTGGTACTGGACAACTCGATTCTGTAAGCTTCAGGCCACTTTGTTTATAGTTATTAACTAAAACTGCTGACCCCACAGGGATGCGGTGAGGACTACAGGAGGGGACAGTAAAAGATGCAGAGCTTTCCCAAGAAACAGATGTGTTAAGTGTGTCGTAGGTTTTTAATGTATTTATTTTTTAGAAATTTAACTGCAGCAAAAACCTCCCTGACTCCCACCACCCCACAGCCTTCTGTCTCTCATACTCTCATCAAGTGTATCTTCTCAGTCTCCGCTGCTGACGGTGAATTCCTACGAGGCTGGACCTAATCTGTTAGCTCACCCCCTCTCCGCTGCTGACGGTGAATTCCTACGAGGCTGGACCTAATCTGTTAGCTCACCCCCTCCTCCACCCAGGGTCTTGCACAGGGCTTGGGACATAGCAGAAAATAAATGAAAATATATTAATGGGATACAATGCCTGTAGAAGCTGAATGAGTACTTCTCAATCCAGGTTACATATGAGAATTACCTGGGATACAGCTCAGAAATTCTAACTTAATGAATCAGAGGTAGTGTTTCTCAACCTTGGCTGTACATCAGAATCACCAGGGAAAATCTTTTTTTTTAGGAGGGGTGGGGGGTAGTAATTAGGTTTACTTATGTATTTTTTAACTAATTTTTCTTTTAGTGGAGGTACTGCGGATTGAACCTCGGACCTCGTGCAGGTTAAGCACACACTCTACCACCGAGCTATACCCTCCCCCTAACCCAGGAAAATATTTAAATCCACATATTCAAGCTACATCAGTAACCAACGACATGGGAACCTCCTAGGGTAGGAGCCAGTATCAGTACTTTTTAGAAGTTCCCTCCTTGGGTAAATCCACTGTCTAGCAGGGGCGGGGCATCACTGGGTTAGATGGAAAACAATTTATGTGCACAAGCAGTGGAGTATTAACATGCTCTTAGACAAAGACAAACAAAATTAAGAGGGGAACGAGCCACTATTTTGTGTATGTCTATTAAAAATTTTTATTTCCTGTCATTTCTGATTCTGGTAACTTACTTTATTTCTGTGTGTACAGTGTTGCTGTTTCATGTCCACGTCTCTATCTCTTTGGCTATTTGCTATTGTTGTGTGACTGTGCTGGGTTGAATATCCACCCCTGCCCCAAATTTATGTCCACCTAGAACCTGTGAATGTTCGGAAACAAGTTGTTTGCAGATGTGATGAAATTAAGATGAGGTCATTCTTGATTAGGATGGGCCCTGATCCAAAGACTGGTGTCCTTGGGAGATGAGGGAAATTTGGACACAGATACACAAAGGAAAACTCCATGTGAAGAAAGAGACAGACTGCAGTGATATGTCTGCAAGCCGAGGAACATCAAGGATTGCCAGCAATCGTCAGAATCTGGGAGAGAGGCGTGGAACAGACAGACTCTCCCACAGACCCGCAGGGAGGAGGCTGATTTCTGCTGCCGCGTTCATTTCAGACTTCCCATCTCCGGAACCGCGAGGACACATTTCTGTTGCTTTAAGCCACCCAGTTTGTGTGATGTGTTACGGCCACCCTAAGGAAATAATACAGAGACTTAATTGACACCTGTAGTTTAGGCCCATTTTGCAATAAAAAGATTAGAGTCATAGTTCTGAAATCATTCTTTTATTGTGCACACACGTATCTGTGGTCTGCTGGACTTCCTCTAACTAGGAGTCTAAGTTCCCATGCAGTGAAATGGGCCAAAATTCACATCTTGTTTCCAAGGCTAAACGGGTAATTAACGAATGTGTTGCATATTTAAATGCTCAAAGGAGGCTCAAATGATTAAAACAAAACTACTAAAAATAAAACATAAGCATGCGTGCTTTCCCATCAGTATACATTCCACATGATCCCACTGAACTCTGTGAACTCCTCAAGGGAAGGTTTCTTTTCCAATATTTTCAGACGCTGCAGTTCAAGAACTTGTGCAGTTGGCTCTGTTTAAAAATTTTGTTCAATATGTCTGAGCGGTTCGATGTCTACGAAAACCAATATTACCATTTTTCATACTGTAACAAGAATGAATACACCAAAAAAAACCATGTTATCTCTAAGACAAAGCATTTACATCATGGGTTACAAAGACAATATAATGGCTGTACAATGTCTATAACAATGTGTTACATCTACAAAGAGAGTAAAAAGGTATATTCACATTTTGTTTCCTTTAAAAACCAAATATCAAAACCGACATTTTATATATTAATAAGTTTTATAACATATAAAGTTTTCCTTGATTCAACAAGTATTTCTTTAGTCCTCTCCACGTGCCTGCTCTCATTTTAAGAGGCATCAGTGTTTATTTTTATCTGGGCATATCTGTGGTTGTGACATAACTATAATGTTGTTAATTGAGTTTTAAAAGTCCATCATCTAATAACAAAGCCCTCCCCAGTCCCACCTTATAAATACAGCTTAATAAAGAAAAGGCTTACTTTTCCATGGGTATAGTTTCAAGACTATAAAAATACAAAAAAAAGAGATAAAATTATTTTTTAATTACAGTTACAGCCCAGGAGCTGCATCCTCCACATTTTCACTCTAATACAGACGCTGACGAAGCAAATTCAGAAGAAACACATAATGCAGAGGAGGTGACTAACGTAAAAATGAACACAGTTTGAATACAAGTTCACCAGGAAGAGTGGAGTGCGGACTACAGAGTCAAAACGAAAACTAGTGAAACAGTTACAAAGTAAAGTGCCAAGTCCCCGGGACAGAGGAACTGCAAATGAGAAATAAGAAGGCTGGTTAAGGAAGCTGAGATCAGGCAAGGGGACAAATAGGTCAAGCATAGAAAATCAGTACAAAGAAAACATCTGAATAGGGCTGACCTGCCGCTTAAAAAAATGATCAAGTATAATCTCATCAGAGCTCTTCCCCAGAAAGCTCTTGGAAGGAAGCACCACTGAGAAAGCGACCCCGTGGCCCTTACATGCACACTTACCCATCATCATACACGTCCTCAGAATCCATCCGACGGTAATACTTGGCCAGCTTCACAGCAAAAATTATAGCTGGAAGCAAAAATACAGTAGCTTTTCCTAGGCCAAACCAAAACAAATTCTGGAGAGGGGAAAAAGGAAAATCAGGAGGATTAGACGCTTGGAGATGAGAAATGGAAAACAACACTTGCTTGGGTTTTTTTTTTTTTTAATGGATTCTAACTTTGCTCATCGAAGCCGGTTGTGAATTTAAGATGCGCTGGCCACTGTGTGAAGTGCCACGTCTTATTATAATTCATTCAATCTTTCTGAAAACCTTGACTAGATCCTATTGTATTTGTTTATTTTACAAACAAGGAACAGAGGCAGCAAGTGGTGAAGCCAGGATTAGCATCCTGGATCCCCAGAAACCACTGCTCACCACCCCACTAGATGGCCTCCCTTTGCGGCCAGCGGCAGGAGCATGGGCAAATCTTTCCATGAGTTGCTCTGATGTTAGGGTGGCTCATGAAACTTCCTGGCTTTGTTCTGCATCGGAACAGTGGACGGCAGTATCCTAACCCCATAACATTACTGGGTGAAGAAAGCAGAAGCAATGCTCGGTGCAGCTGAGGCCCCCAACAAACACCTCATGACTCATTAAACCAACTTTAGGGTCAGTTGGAGGCTGGATTCAATCCTGTTTTTGTCCAAAAAACAATGTTAAAGTTATTTTTTTGAAGACAGTTGCCAATATTCCTAAGTCAGATTTCACCTCGAAACTTGGGTTTACGCATCTTTTCTCAGAAAGTCTCAAGTTAGATCTTGTAACAGCTGGACTCTCGAGCCCACAAGGTGACGTCAGCTGGAGCCAAGCGATGGTTCTTCCTTCAAGAGGGGCATCTGTCCTCAGCCTGCTGCAGGCCACACCACGAGCTCTCGCAGGGGCGCTACCCGACGTCATTTAACCTGACCGCCAATCAGCACAGACACAGCCGTGCACGACCGGTACGGCCCTGTGGGTACCATCCACCCTGTACGCCAGCCGGTGTCCGACCTCGGCCTGCTTTGCAAATCTACCACCTGCCAGATCCCTGCAGAGGCTCCAGTCTGCGGCCCCTCCCAAGGACATGGCAGTGACACTACAGCAGCCCTCCTGCCCGCAGGGAGGCAACCACCACCGCCCAGACCCGCACGCCTCGGCCCCCGCGTTGCCGCTTTGTTCTTGGCTGGGTTTAGTGTTCACTGGAGTGGCACCTTTTGGCCCAGAATTTCCAGTAAACTTGTTCTCCTTTTCCACATGTTCTCTGTTGGTAGATTTCTATGCTCTCAACCTTGTTTGTGGAGGCCTTAGAGCTTTATGACAACCATACCTTTTACCGGAAGCTGCCTCAATCCTTCGGGGTATATTCAAGATATAAAAGAAACACATCAGACAGCCTGGAGTCTATTTTCCTGGCCAGAACTCTCCCTGACTCTTTAAACCACCTCTGACAAAGCTCCAGCCTACAATCTCCCTGAGCCCCCTCCAAGCCTCCCCTCCAGTGTCTCCCATTGTTTCAGAGAGGCCTCTGGTCAGTGGGTGATATGCCTGGCTGCGGGCAGGTGGTAGAGACTGGACACAAGGAGATGAATTCATAATTAACTAGGCTAACTGAGGGCTCCCCTAATGACGGCTTCAACCAGAGCCATCAGCAGGGGCTCCAAGCAGCAGGACAAAAAGGAAAAGAAGTTGGAACAAGAGAGAAGCAGCCGGAAAGCCAAGGTGTGGGGCCTGCATGGTGGAGAAAGAGGCAGGATTGTTTCCATTCAGGTACAAAAGTCCATCCCACAGAAGGAAGGGCATGTGGACATGGGACAGGGCGATGGATGGATAGAGCAATCCGAATGCACTGTGACAGACAGCTATCTGATCATCCTTCATTCATTCAATGGCCTGTGCTGGAGATACTCCAGATGACAGGGACACAGCAGTGAACATGTACCCCTTGCTAAGGCATCTAGAGTCTAGTGTATGTTGTGGGGAACAGATCTTCATCAAAGAGCCACATAAATGTATGATTCAAACAGCTTAATAACATCTCTAAAGGAAAAGCAGGCAGTTCCACGGAAGTGTAGGAAAGGGAGCCAGATCTAGTTGAGAAGATCAGAAAAGACTTCCTGGACAAAAAAAGATACGTTTGGGCAAGACACACAAACTGAATGACAGCAAACATTCATGGAGTGTGTTCACGTGCCAAGAATGGTGCCAAGGGCTTCCCATGCAATCTCTCTTTGGACCATTGAAACCACCCCATTAAGGTGATGAAGGTCAATATTTTTCCCAAGTCACAGAGTTCAAGAAATGGAGAAGTGGAATTTGAATTCAGAACTTGTTCTCAATCGTTATATTGTAAAACCTAGAGGAGTCAGCTAGGTGAGGGATGGGTGTGGAGGGGAGGAATGAAAGAGAAAGAGTTTCCCATTTCCAGGCAGAGGACTGGCATGTGCAAAGGCCCTGGGGTGGGAAGATAGAAAATTTTTTTAAAGAAATGAAAGAAAGTGTGTCTGGAGCACAGTAGGAAAAGTGATCAAATAGTACAAAATGTGGCCGAAGGAGCAGGCAGCCAATCATGCAGGGTCTGGTGTAGAACATTAAGGAGGCTGATCCTTATTGTGGTGTGAATGGTAAGTCACTGAGGTGCTTTAAGGGAAGGCAGTGAGAGGACTGACTCATGGAGACAGTCACTGTAGACCAAGGAGTGAATAGAGCTGGGAAATGAACTTGATTAACCGGAACTTACCAGCCCAAAGGTAACAAGCATCTTAAAGGGCTTTTAACTCAAAAATTAAACTAAGTTTGCTGTATCTTTAGGCTTCCATTTACAGCTGCAGTAAGAGTCCCGTGGAGCGGCGGCACTCTGCACACCGGTGACTGCTCCTTTCTGATTATTCTGGGCAAAGAGGAGTCTTCTTCATGAAGGTCTCCTGACTTCCGTAACTAAAATCCCAGTAAGGAATGAAGAGATGCAGCTGGGACTTGGACTTTTCTAGTCTATTTGGTATCAACACATTCTGCTAGATTTTAGATTTTAGGTCTTGGATTCTACAACTGTAACAGACCCGAGCAAAAATCTATTTCACATTATAGCGTGTACCACAATCTGGAAGAAAAAAAAAATCAAAGATAGTGAGTTTATCGTGTCTTCTTATTTTGAAAGACGAAATTCTTACCATGGGGTCAACAATGTAGCCGCACAGAAAGACGTCAACGGCGGAATCTAAAGCAGTGGCCACTGGTTTGCAGGCTGCAACCTGCTCGGTGATCTGTAGCGGGTAAGAAACACAGGCAAACTCTGAGCCACTCCCACACAATTCCACAAGAGTGAGACATGCCAGTCACTTCTGGCCCGTTTTCACAGAAAGGATCTCTGTGCCCTCTGGGATATGGAGCTGACAGCTGATTTCTATGCATGAGTTCCACGACACATCAAAGTACGTACTAGAAAGCAAGACCTCGATTCTCTTGGTTTCCTCGTTTGTTATTGGAACAGTAAGTCCCAACCTGCCAGACTCCCGAGAGCATCAGAGAGTCCAGGCGGCCAGCACTGCGCCTCAGTCTGAATTTCTTACCTGACCCCTTTGTAATCTGACAGGATGATCTAAATAGAAAGGTGGATAATTTTAGAACAGGGGACATTTCAGAATAGGGGACATTTCAGAACAGAGGTTGGCAAAGTTTCTCTCTAAAGGGCCAAAGAATAAATATTTCAGACTTTGCAGGCTGGGCTGAGACACATCTGTCGCTACTGCTCCGCTCTGCCGTGGTGGGGTGCAAGCAGCCACGGACGATCCACGAACAAATGGGCGTGGCTGTGTGCCAATAAAACATTACTTACAACACTGGCAGTACCTGCGTACCCCATCTTGGAAGACAGAAAACGAAGTTCTCATTAACAAGGTGAGAATAAACACAAACAGATGCTCCAATCCCACTGACTTCAGAAAGCTCTATTCACTGATTCCAGAAGCTTCGTAGTGAGTACAGTAAGTACAGTAAGCCAGGTGCTGGCCCTTTGGGGCAGGGGTGTGTCTTAGTTCTTCTCCTTTGTTGGTTGGCTCACCTCCCCCTTTCTTCCACCTGCACCTTACAGGGCAACCCATGTTCATAACCTTATGCTTCTGAGCTCAAACAACCCTATCAGGCTTTTTCACCGTTAGTTTTACAAAAAGTGGGGTAGGGGGTCACGTCTTGCATGTTTTCCTGCATCCCGCTTTTCTCTCTCACATGTACTCCATAAAAATCTCTCCAAGTCCTGTGGGGTAGCTCTGATCCATTTTGTACCCACGGCCACTTAATATTCCCATGCTGTGGCTCTTGCATGACTTAAGCATTCCTGTCCAGATTCGCTTTACTTCCAGAGTGACTGGATGGGGTCCTCTGGTCAAGCAGAGGAGATGCAGGTTGGCAATGGTGGCGATAAGGCTGTGTGTTTCCTCTGCCACTACTCACCTGTGCGTGTGCACCTCCCTAAGTCACTCTCCTGCAAGCACACCGCCCCAGAGGAATGATCCTCAGTGGGGACCCGGCCCAGGGCCCAAGATGACAAAAGGCATTTTCCAAAACGCTGTAATTCTCCATAAGTCACATGCTGGGAGCAACGTGCACCCCTGGGAACTTCACCCTGCCCCTCAACTTCTCATACATCCATAGAGACCCAACTTTATGGACTGAATTGGGCCACCCTCCACCCCAAGTTTCTATGTCAAAGTCCTAACCCCTAGTGTCTCAGAATGGGACCCTATTTGGAGATAGGGTCTTTGAAGAGGCAACTCAGTTAAAATGAGGTCACTACGATGGGCTCTAATCCAACAGGACTGGTGTCTTTAATAAAAGAAGAGGAATCATGGACACGGACAGAGGGAAGACACTGTGAAGACACAAGAGAAGACGGACACCAACAAGCCAGGGAGAGAGGCCTCAGAAGGAACCACCCTGCTGCCATTTTGATCTTGGACTTGCAGCCTCCAGGATGGTGAGAAAATAAACTTCTGCTGTTTAAGAACCCTAGTCCCCAAGTACACCAGCAACACAGCAGACGCAGCGCTGCCTGGGGCAGGTACAAACCCCAGCGTCAAAGGGACTCTATCGTCAGGAGCTCGTGGTTTGCCAGGGGAGACGCGGGGAGGGGGCCAGAGCCCCTGGAGCAGTGGGCACGACCCCACGTGGGCAGGCCGGGGAAGCCACCTGGCGTGGACGGCACTTGTACTGAGTTTACAGCACCTCCACTCATGAGCCCCACGATCAAGGGCCTTTTACCTCCCTCCTCTCTAATTACTGGGAATTTAATTTGACTTCCTCCTGATTTTATCCTGGAAAATAACTATCTCAAGACAGGGCCCCCTGAAGTTCTTAAGGGTCAAACCACTTACGGCGATCCTGACCCACTGCAGATAGTGCTCAATGTATCCCAGTATCATAGTGGCAAACTTCTTACTTTCCTGGAAAAAAAGACAGCAAAGAGAATTAAACCCATTAAAATGCCAACACCGTCCTCTCCTTACGCAGGCAGTCACGTCCACTTACTGGCATACTTACTTAAACAACAAAACTTACTTCGGCAGTAATCATGGAGGTGTGGTTTTTGAGGAAGTCCTGAGCAGTATTCAGAAAGAAAATGACATTGGCCACTTTTACCTGGAAAACACAGCAGTGGTATCAAGTGATAAAAGGTTTCACTGCACAGTTGGCAGATTCTGTTAATTCCGCGCCACACCACCACAGCCTCCTAGTTAAGAAGGCTGCGCTAGCTGTTCATGGTTATTGGTAGCTTCCCAGGCATGGTTTCCCAGGACACCAGGGTACGCCCCCTCCCCACGAGGGTGGGCTTGGCTGTGTGACTTGCTTTGGCCACTGGAAGGCAGACGAGGTGGCCCTGTGCCAGTCCTCCCATGAGAATGAAGGTTTGTGGTCAGAAGGCATGGAGATTTGGAGGCTGTAAAAACGACCGTAAAAGTGACCGGTGTATCTTCTCCACTTGCGTCCTACACATCCAAATACCACTTTCTCCTGTAACTAACAACATGCCAGGATGCTGCCTGTGTTTACAGAAGTCCTTGTAGAAAGGAGATTGGTGGCAGAACCCAGTTTGGTGTTTAGAATGGGTGGGTAACTGAGACTTCATTTTACTTAAAGTATCTGCAAAAACCAACATCTCTGAAAGTCTGCGGGTGCTTTTATAACAGGGCTCCAAGCCAGAAAAAGAAAACAAATCCTTACCCCCAATCCACTGTTTTTGTACTGAAGTCCCCTCATGGTTTGGTACACAGTGGTCTGATGAACAAACACAGATAATATTTTTCAACTTATTACACGAAGATGCAGGGTCATGTGCTTTGTATTCTCCCAGCCCCAACCCCAAGTCAGCCATCAAATCTGGCTTTAATCTGTAAATTTCACTCTAGAAAAAAACCCAACAGACATGGGTGGCAATATGCATCTCGCATACTGCTGGTATAAGAAAACATGGCGGAGAAAATTGGGATCGATGTTCTAGGGCTTTGAAAGGCAGCACACCACAGGTAAGGTGTCCAGGAAACCCTCTGGAATCGGGTTTGTGCAAAGCAGCAGGCAATGCTTACAGTAAAACCTCCTTGACAAGAGTGGCTTAATTTGCATGGTTTAGAGGAGAAACTGGCCAACTTTGTCAGTTAAGGTCCCGATAAGTAAATATTTTAGGCTTTGTGGGCTATACCCTGTCCCAACTACTCAACTTTGCCCTTTTAGCCAAAGGCAGCCACAGATCCTCTGAAACGAAGTGGGTGTGGCTGTGTTCCAGTAAAACTTTATTTATCAAAACAGACAGCAGGCCAGATGGAGCCCATAGGCTGCAGTTTTTGAGGCCCTGGTTTGCTAACCCCCAGTTTAAATCGTGGGTCACAACTACAGAACAACTTGCCCATTTGTAGGTTGCCCCAGCTCTGAAAAGTCCAAGGAAGTGAAGTAAAGGACAGGATTTAAGGAATGTGTAAAAACCAGCTTAAAATGTTAACAAAGTTGGGCTCTGATAAACAAGACAGCAGAGAAAGAACCGAGGGGGCACGGCACATGAGTCAGGAAAGTTGGGAGGGCTTAGTGAAGACTTGACTGAACGAGAAAGTAAGGAGGAAAATGAAGAGAGAGACAGGAAGAACTAGTTCTAGAAGGTTCTGAAGCTGGAGTCGAGTGGACTGATCAGCTTCCTCATGCCTGAGCAAGCTGACCCTGTAACCTAGTGCCCATGCAGCCTCCCCTCCACGACTGCCAACAAGACCTCCACACAAGCGTAGCAACCTAAACGTCCATCGACAGATGACTGGATAAAGAAGCTGTGGTATATTTATACAATGGAATACTACTCAGCCATGAAAAAATAAAATAATGCCATTTGCAGCAACAATGCCATTTGTCATTCTAAGTAAGCCGGAAAGAAAAATACCATATGATATCAGTCATATGTGGAATCTAAAAAAAGAAAAAAAGAGGACACTAATGAACTCATCTACAAAACAGAAACAGACTCCTAGACATAGTAAACAATCTTATGGTTACCAAGGGAAAGGCAGTGGGAAGGAATAAATTTGGAAGTTTGAGATTTGCAAATGCTAGCCACTATATATAAAAATATATAAGAAAAACAATTTTCTTCTGTAGAGCACAGGAAACTATATTTAATATCTTGTAATAATCTTTAAGGGAAAAGAATATGAAAATCAATACATGTATGCATACGCATGACTGGGACATTGCGCTGTACACCAGAGATTAACACATTGTAACTGACAGTACTTCAATTAAAAAAAAAAGGAGTCACAGCTCCCACTGACTGAGTGCCTCGGGGACATCAGGTCCTTCATTTCCAGGGAACAGCGAGGCGAGGACTGTCCCCACTGCTTCCAGATGAGGAAACTGAAAGCGACAAGCCTTTGGAGACGCAGAAGCGGAACGTGACATCAGGGCCACTTGACTCCAGGGTCTGTGTTTTTTCTCTGCTACAAACTGCCTTTCAGGCATTTAAGGAAAGAAGCCAGAAGGCAGTGAGAAGAAAAAGAAGGGAAAATGGAAGTTGGATGGAAGAGAGGAGAAAAGAGGGAGCAGCACTCCCCATAGTTAGAAAGAGAGGACACAGCCTTGCCTTCCCATAGTTCCCAGCAGGGTCAGGAGGAAAAGAGTTTAAGAACAAGAAACCAGGTAAGAATAAGTCCAGACCAAAATAGCAGCACTTCAGTTGCTGCAAGGCTTGGGGCGGGGGGCGGGGTGGGGGCTGTTTAAAGCCATGGAAACTACAGCAAAACATACGGGGCGGCCACAGATTGAAGCTAACCTCACACTCAAATGGAAAAAGGCAGAAAAGGAGTAGTGAGAATTGAATGTGTGTCTTCTTCAAAGCCCAGTTACTACCATTTTTTCCCCAAAAGAGCTCAATTTCTTAGCCTGAGGTTAATCAACCTACGCATTACATGCAAATATATCACTCATCCTAGGTGAAAGGGGGCTCGCCCGGGTCTTGGTGAGGTGCCAGAGCTTGTTGATTATTACCATTGATTTTTCCAAAGGAATGATTCTGATGCGGTGAATCGTTCTCAAGGTTTGTGCATTTCTTTTCAGGGACTGTTTCAAATCTCCTTGGGGCTACAAAGAGAGCAAAGTAAATAAGTATTAGCGCCATCTTTCCAGACTCTGGAGCACAGTCTCTAATCACAGGACACGAGGATGCTGCCCTTCTAATGGGATGCCGATGTGGGTGCGGGGCTCACCAGGAGGGGCAGCACCAGGACTCCCTACCTCAAATCGGGGAACCACACACTCTCAGTGACAGCCCACACTCAGCTCTCCCCGAGTGCCAGAGGCTGCGTTTTCTCTCTCACCTCACCCAAGTACGGCCGCTGGAGAGCCACTTTACAGGATGAGAAAACCAAGGTTCAACTAAAAACTTCTATTTAACCCACCCTCACATAGTTTTTGGTATAATAACGTATAATAAGCGTTACTATTGCCCCCATTTTACAGATGAAGAAACTAAGGCACAGGGGTGCACTATCTTGCCCAAAGTGAGGAAGTGGCTGTGTCAGGATTTAAATACTAGTCTTCCTCCAGAGCCCAAGTTCCACATCATTGTGCTCGGCTGCTTCCTCAGAGGGACCAGTTACAGCCATTAGTCACCTTCCAGCAGAGGCGGTGGTGGCCAGGAGGCTTATGGGCCTTGGATGGTGCCTTTGCCCTCTCTTAGCCACTCACTACTGGCGACACATGGCACCAAATGGGATCTCCCTCCCGTGTCCTCAGTTACTGTTCCCTGTACTGCAAGAAACATGTGTGCACAGGCAGCGAGGGGCTGACGGGGTGAAAGCAGACCCGAGGCTAAAGTAGCGAGGGCAGCAGCACCAGGAGCAGAGGCTGGGAACAGCCGCGTGCATCCTGAAGCCGCCCGGGAAACATTCACGCGCTCGCAGACTTCGGGCCAGGCGGCAGTGGCTGCTGGTGGGAAATTTTACCATGCACGGAGAGGAGTTACTTGTGGTCTAAGGAACCCCTTCCGCAGCTTCTCTAAGAATGGTACAGACATTTGACATCTACAACAATTACAGCATTTAACCAGACTGTTTGAACTCACCAAATGATTGGCTTTTATATCTAGATCAGCGGCAAAGGATAAAAGATTCACTTTTGTGGGATGTTTACTGGTCTGCAAAAGAGGTGCAAAAATCTATGTTACGGATGTGGGATTTTTAAACCTTAACATGTCAGAAGCAACAGAGTGAACACAGGTCCATAACCATAAAGTAAGGCTAAACACTCTCACATGGGCAACATCTGCATTCTAATTTATACACATAAAACTGATATTATTGTTACTCAACCACAAAGAGGAATAAAGTGCTGATGCATGGTATGATGGACACGTATCTCAAAAAACTTACACAGAAGGGACCAGTGAAGGTCCTCAGATACAAAAGGTCACATGTTGTATGATTCCATTCATATGAAATATCTAGAATAGGTAAATTCACAGAAACAGAAGACAGAGCGATGGTTGCCAGGGGCTGGGAGTGGGGGATGGGAGCAACTACTGAATGAGATTGGGGCTTTCTCCTGGTGTGATGAAGGCACTCTGGAACCAGATAAGGCGGTTAGTTTTGCAACACTGTGATTATACTAAATGCTAGTGAATTGCTCACTTGGCCAAAGAGTTAATTTTGTTATGTGGATCTCATCTCAATTTAAAAAAAAAGGACTAAGAACAAACAAACGAAAAACCATATATATGCGATGCCCTACTTATCCCCCCAAAATCAAGCATGAACTCGTGCGTCATACCGCATTCATGAAGGCGTTGTAGTCTATTCTGTCTACTCCCGAAGAGCTGAAATCCATAAGGTTTTTTCTTCCTGCCTCATCCAGCAGAACTACGTTCTCAATTCTGATGTCTGTAGTTTCAAAATTACTGTTTATGTTTCCCATACGCTGCAGAATAAAAAGAAAAGTTAGGAATGAGTCCGCTCTTCTCCAAGAACGTCACACACCCAATGCTTTAAAAGAGCAATAAAATCCACACAGGCCAAAAACAAACACACACACACTTGACCGGCATTTCTTCCTGGTACCGCCCCCCCCTCACTCCTCCCCCACCTCCCTGCCTTCTTCCTTATACCCAGGCCAAGCACTGTGCGAGGCCAGGAGGTGGGCAGCAGAACAGAGTAATATTGCACCTCCACCCTCAAAGACCTCAAAGGGAAGAGGCAGTGTTGTAATAGAGGCACATGAACCACATTGGGACACCAGAGACAGAGCCTTTCAAGGCAGGGGGCTAGGGAGGCCAACAGAGGGGGTGGCTTCTGAGTGAGTCTTGACAAATAGAGATGCTGAAAGGGGCGGAAGGAGGCAGCATGCACTGGACTTGCGTGGTAGGAAGACTCGGGATCGCGGGACCGTGGTTGATGGCTTGGGCCTGTGGGTAAATGGGGCGGCGGGGAGGTGTCACACATCGTCATGGTGCACCAAGAAAACGGCACATAGCATAATGAGCCAATGAGTAGAGGGCATCGGTTGAGGGCTTGGTTGCAAAATTGTATTTTATCTATGTAGACGTGCAAGGGATATTTAAGGAAGATAACCAATACAAAATCTGTATGCAGCTTTCAAATAAGCCTCTTCACATCTGAAAACTGTCAGGCCATCATGGCCTCACGGTACCTCTTGGAAGCCTTCTGTGATGCCTCAGTGGGTAAGCCGTGAGGTTTGGGGAGCAGCCTCTTCCCTTGATTTCCCTTGGTATCTGCTTCCATGTGGAAGCCCAGAAGAAAGAAGGTTCCTTAGATTCTTTCCCAGAAGGCCCCCAGGCATGGGGGAGTAGGGACAGCCTAGGCTAATAGTGCCTTAGGCCTGGGCAGCTGAAACCCCCTTGCCCCTTTTTCCAGCCAGTGTGCTCTAGTCTGGCCTCTCCTTGCAGTCTTAAGACTCAAGCCTTGGGTGTGAGCTTGGGCAAAGGAGGAGGAGAGGTCGCTCCATTCTGTCCTCATGGTGTCTCTTGCCAAAGGCCAGCAGAGCTCACCAGCGCCCACCCTGGCATCCTGGGGCCACAGCCAGCAGTGGTGACTGTGAGGGCCACAGTTCTTGGCGCCTCGTTCTCTCTTCAGGGACGTGACCGAAAAGGGTGGCTGGTCTTGGAGAGTCAACATCCCTGGGAAGCAAGCGGGGTTTATTCCTCGAGGAACATCAACGCTCAGCAAGACAAAAATCTTTCCCCATGAGGCGTGCGCAGGGAGGAGCTCATATGATCTACTAGAGAAACGCATGCTAAAGAAAGTCAACTGGTTGGGGGCGGGTGATGAAATTGTTTTGGAATTAAGACAGTCGTGAAGGTTGCACAACCTTGCAAATGTACTAAATGTCACTTTAAAATAATTAATTTTATCCTACGTGAACTTCACCCCGATTTAAAAAAAAGACAACTGAATGTAGCAGAGAAATAGGTCAGCAACCTGATCAGCCCTGGTTACCCACCTCTTGGAAGTTGAGATGTTTACTGATATTGTAGATGTTCTCCAGCCTAAGTGTGGCATAAATGCCTTTGTTTTCCGTGCAATCACTGAAGGAATAAACAGAGAAATCAAGATCCAGAAAGGCAGTTGTGGCCACCCTGGTCCACTGCTCAGGATGGAGAGAAAGGCTAACTGTTCATCCTTGTTTAACCTGTGTACACAGGCGTGATGTCTGGGGGTGGACACAGTGGGCTGTCACCAGTGGCCACACGAACCCCCATGGTGCCCACCATTCCTGCCTTCGCTCCCCATTTTACTAAATGCCCCATGTTGGGGACAGATACAACAGGACTAGTAAACACTGCATCCTTCTGTCTGTCTCCTCTGAGCTCTTCCAGTGCTGTGAGTGATAACGGAGTTTACAAATTTGGGAAGAAATAAACTCTAATTAAAAGAAAAAAAAAGCATAGGCCAGAAAGAAGCATGTTACAAAGGTGTGTTTCAAATAAACTACCTTTATTAAGGGGGGAGGGAGGGTACAGCTCAGTGCGAGCACATGCCTAGCACGCCCAAGGTCCTGGGTTCAATCCCCAGTACCTCCTTCAAAATAAATAAATAAACCTCCCCCACAAAAATTAAAAAATAAATAAATAAAAATAAACTATCTTTGATTTATGAAAAGATCCTATCAAGCCCCTGCATATTTCTAGGGTGGGCTTCACTCACCAAACATAAGGTTGGATTAAAGGCAGGAAGGAGACCCAGTTTGACGGGGTGATAAACTTCCACAGGGTCAGTCCACTTTGGCCACAAAACTAACTTGGCCTCACCTCTCTGTGCTTCATAATGTGACAAGTGCCTCCTCGACTGAGATAAGCAGGGTGGCCTCATCTGATGTGTATCCTTGCCACCAGGACGGCCACTGCCTGGGGCACCTCCTCCTTGTCCAGCAGCCAAAGTCCTCTAGCCCCAAGGGGTGCCTGGGAGAGGCAACCCTCCCCCACCCCTGGGAGGAACGACACTCCTCTCCAGGGAGCCCCAGGTGGGTTGGTGTTGGAACAGAGCGTTTGACATACTAACCATCGGAGGTGAGACCAGAAAGTTCCACAAGGGCCAGAATCACAAAGAGCCGGCAGGCCAGGCCCAGCCTGGCCTCATCCTCTCTGCCTAGGGATGGTTTAATAGATGCTTGTTTGGAAACATTTAACGAGTGTATCCTTGACTTGTTTGATGTTTGTTCTGACAAAATACAAAACTGTGTTGAAAACCATGCTTCTCCAGAGCAGTTCCTCAGAGTAACCTGAGAGGCTGTCTCCCAGGCTATTGTTCTTCGTTTGGCTCAAATAAAATTTTTTCTATTCCTGCTGGAGACTGTTTATTGATTACTTCCGTCAACAGACCCATTCGATGAATTCTTGTTATATGGCATTTACGTGGGGCAGGGTGATTCTTAAATAAGAGTTTTCACAGTGTCCCATGAATGCATTTTGGGGTCACCTTCCCCAGGGATCAAGACAAAGAGACTCGGGGCATCACCGTTCTAAGGCCTAGAAGGCGTTCAGGGGGAGGGTTATCTTTTTGGTCATACAGCCAAGACTAGAGAGCAGCTTAATTCTGGAACTTCAAAGTCTGATCATTAAAATTAAAGACACTTTAAAAGCAAAATTCTCACCGTAGAAAAACAACATTCTCCATAACAACAACAACACACAAATGCATCATGCAATTACTTGTACCTGTAAACTTGTTCAAAAGTGAGATTAACGTCTGGTTTGTCAAACATCATGCCAGAGAGGTAGTATTTCCAATTCTCATTCAGTAAATATGGTGTGTCCAAAACCTAGAACAAATTTTAAAACTTTTTTTGGAAAGACAGTTTTCTACTCACATATATACAGATAATAAAATGAATATTCTGTGATAGAGACAGTGTTGGGGGGATGTTCGTATCATGATTTTCCTCATTGATTTTCAACTTACAACTAGAAAACAGGAGTGTAATTGGAATGAATGGACTGACTTCTGGGTGGCATCAGTAGGAATCACTTAGGTTACTTTTGGGGAGAGGGTAGAGCCCCGCGGTAGAGCACGTGCTTGGCACGCATGATGTCCTGGGCTCAATCCCCAGTACCCCCCATTAAAAAAGAAATAATAAATAAACGAACCTAGCTACCACCCCCCCTCAAAAAAACCCAAAAAACAAAAAAACAGTACCCTTGGGGGGGGGGACTCTATTTTGGTAAAATGAACATATTAGAAATGGGAGCAAAACAGACCATTCGACTGAGAATAGCTAATAGAATCCATGAAGCAGCTGACCCAGCTCTTCACTACTTCCCTGTAGACAAAGATGAAAGAAATCGAGCACATTCTCTGACCTCACAGGATGCACATTTAAGACGGGGTAATTAGTACATGACTGTACATATGCTTGAGGACTGTAAATAGTTCCCAAATATCCCCTACTTTTAGAGAATTCCTTTTCAACGATTTAGCGTAGCACAAAAGATGGTGAAGTCTGGTTTGATGTATTATTTTTCAATCAAGAGGCCAAATGGAGACGACTTGACAAACTGATGTTCCTGATTTAATTTTCCTCAGCCAGCTGAGTAATTAAAATACCACCCCAACAGCTGGTTTATTTTAGTAGCCATCCACCTGATTCTAGTAACAGATTTGAGCTCAACACAATATAGCCAATAAAACAAGAAAACAGATTTTTAAAAAACCTGAATCTAGAGAAAAACCTTGGAAAGCTAAAGTTAGAAGACAGACATGTAAATCAAAACTTCATTAGTTAATGAAGCTGAACTTGGACCTGGTGCCACTGACTCTGAAGCAGCTGGTTTCAGAGGGAGAAAGTGTTCAAGTTCAATTCTAACTACCTCATTAGATTTCCCCCAGGGACAGCCCTCAGTCACAAGGTGTGTCACTTATCAGTCTCTTTCACTTAAAATTTAGGGTCCTCAAACCAGCATAAACTGTATGCCGATTTTGAATACGTGGAGGGTCAGCCCCCCACCCCCTCAACTGCCTGTTGTTCTAGGGTCGGCCGCGTTGCTGTATTTTTCTGCTCTGACAAATAGAAGGAATCTCACTGTATTGAATACAAACCAACTGCTCATCGTTTTGCT
The DNA here is from genome assembly GCF_048564905.1 of Vicugna pacos. Classification (NCBI taxonomy): domain Eukaryota; kingdom Metazoa; phylum Chordata; class Mammalia; order Artiodactyla; family Camelidae; genus Vicugna; species Vicugna pacos. The sequence goes on along the minus strand of NC_132988.1, from coordinate 111,227,328 downwards.
CTTGAAGAAACTCACAAGATATGGGGAAATAAAAGTTTTGACCCAAGCCCCTTCCATAATGGGTCCCCAAACCATATATGTACCTGGAATAACTTTTTGTTTTGGTAAGATTCACAGACGAGTTTTTCCACATTTCCACCAACCACAAAAGTAAGAACCACGATGGTCATCAGTAGCCAACAGAATAAGAAACTGAATCCAACCCCGCTGGGGAAAAACAAAATAGAAATCAAGTTAATAATTTTACCAGGAATTACTCAACATTTCCTACCAGTCCTTACTAACTCTACCCAGTCACTGTATGCTTCAGCCTCCGGCGGGTTAGGCGGGTCAGCCTCCCCACGAGCGCCGACAGGAAGGGGTAAGCACTGTCCCCGTCAGTCCTAAGCACGTGTTTAGGGGCCCCTGATGACTCAGCCCCTGGCCTGCTTGCAGCCCAGCACCCTGGTGTCAGGCACGGGCTCTGGGGTCACGTGAGAGAACCGAGGCTTCCTGGTGAGTGAGGAGGCTGTGGTGTGGGAAACGTACTCCTCGGAGTCTGTAAAGGGTCCAGGGAGGGAACACTCAGGAAGAACACCCCTCCCCCCATTGGCAGAGCGTGAAGGATGGATGGACAGGTGCCCACGTGGAGCAAGGTGCCACCGAGGGGGCTGTTTCTGGCCGCAGGTGGTGGCCGGACCCAGGTGCTGGTGGTGGAGAGAAGTCGGCGGTGAAAGCGGTGTGCCACGGGAGGCCGGCGTGGTGGGACGTGGTGAAGACGTGTGCACTGGGGGTGAAGGAAGGGAAGGGGCCAAGGGGGGCGCCAGGGCTTGTCAGCGGCAGGGACAGGGAGGGGAGAGAGGGTGGCCTTTTGGTCACGTTGCCCGGGAGACACCTCAGTGGAGATGCCATGGAGGCGGCCGCCAGGTGTCTGGAGCAGATGCCTGGGTTACAGGCCTCCTTTAGGGCATCAGCGGTTTAGACCCGATCACTGACCCCTGGGGCTGGGGTTGGAGGGAGAAGCAGCCTCGGGCTGCACCGGGGGAGCCTCACCATCTGAAGAATAGGGGTAGTCTGCAAACGAGGCCAAGGTGGAGGGTCAGAGAGGCAGGAAGGAAAGCATCAGGGTGTGAAATCACTGACAGGGGGGCTGAGGAGTGTTTGCAAAAGCAGCAGCCCGTTGTTCCAATCCCTGCCCTGAGGACGCGCCCCAGAAGAACCAAAAGCAGCCCGCCGTCCTGGAGACGCAGAGGTCGTGGCTGCCCTGCAAGTGACAGGCGGGCAGTCACGGGGGAGCCAGCTGGGCAGGAAGAGGGAGATGCGGAAACAGGCAGCAGACCCGACCTTCACTTCCTGACGTCTGTGCAGAGAGGGGAGCGGGAGGGAAGGAGCAGTGTTGGTAGGGGTTTTCTGTTTTCCTTTTCAAAGGCAGAGAACAGAACATGTTTAAGTGTTGAGAAGAAAATCCAGGAGAGAAGATAATGAGGATGCAGGAGAGAGAAGGGAGGCTGTGACCCATCCTCGGACGGTGAGCAGGGAAGGACAGAGAACACAGCGGGCCAGGGCGGGAGGAGGGCCCAGACGGGAGAGACCCCTCCGCCTCTGGCTTCGCGTGCCTGTGAGCGCAGTCACGTTCGGAGGGGTGGTGGTGGGAAGCTTGTGATGGCTTCTATTTTCTCTGTGAAGAAAACGATAAAGCTGTCTGCTGAGAGAGAGGAAATAAGAAGGATGGATGTACCAGAGTGGGAAGACCAGAAGAAAGGAATAAAGGAAGGGAGGGAGAGAGAGAGGAAAGAAGGAATTTCCAGGGCTATGGAGGGTCCCTTCGAGGTGGGGTATCATAATTTTGTAGGGATCCTAATGTGCCCTGTTGTGTGACTCCTCTAGCCATGCTCAGGTGCCCAGGCAGAAACACAAGACAGAGCAAACCCTTAAATCAGTCTAGGCGAAGTAGCCAATCCTGCACCATCACTGGCGCACATCGGAAGGACCCTCAGGAGGGTGAGGGCTGATGTTTTTAATAATAACAGTGTTCTTCTCAGCACGACTCTTCCCAGGGCAAACACTCACAGCAGAATTACATGTAAGTGGCTCGTCTGAAATAAACGGCAAGGTCTGTTTGCTGGAGGGGCCCTCGGTCAGTCTGGGCCTTCTCTGACGGACAGGACTATTGAGTTAGGGGGAAGGTAAAGAAGGGGACCTCAGGTGAGATGTGGATGAAAAACACCACCTGCCATATCAGTAAACAAAGGGTGTCGGGGCCATCAAGCCATCAGCCGCTGCTGCCTGTCTGTGCGCCCTGGGGGACTCAGGATGGAGAGCAGCAGGACACTGGCCCTAGAGAGTTAATTAAGGTGTTCGTCAAAGGAATGATTTCAGTAAGCCCAGATTCTTGCATTTTCCCATACATAGAAAGGAGCGAAATTCATTAACTTGAGTTGTCTGGTTTTCTTTAATTAACAGTAATATTTTGATGTTTCGACTACCTAGCTTTTGTTGCAAAAACTCCTATATATCTGGGCTCCTCCCTTTCCTCTTCAGAGAAGCTCCTCAGAGCGACCTGAGAGGCTGTCTTCTCGGCTTAATCCTCAAGTCCGTTGAATAAAACATAATTTTCAACTTTAAGGTTGTACATTCTTTTTCAGTAGACAGAGGGTGATAACAGACCCCCAGGTTCTAACTGAGCACATCAGTGTTGTGTGTGTGTGTGTGTGTGTGTGTGTGTGTGTGTTAGAATTATACAAATAATCAATAACCTACTATAGAACACTCCAAAGCAACACCACTACTCTAAAGAGCATGCTGCTAACATTTCCAGTTTTTGTTTTCTAAACATGCATGTATCCAGGTCAGGAACATGCATACAACTGCCCAGGGCCTGTCTTTGTTAGGTCAGTGAGGTAAGAATGGTGGGTGTGTGTTTAAAGTGTCGTAAAGGAGGAGGAGGTGGAGAACAAGAAGAAGGAAAAATAAGAACAAGAATGATAATATGCAGCAAAGACTGCATGTGGCCGGCAGAAACTAAAATATTGACTATTGGGACCTTGATAGAAAAAGTTTGCCCACTCCCGATCACATGGTTCTAATGACACGTGCATGATTTTGTGGGTCCTTGTGGCACATCTTAAGACACTTTTGTCAGCCATCCAGGAGAGCTAACCTACTTATCATTTCCGTGGCTACGTGATTTCCCATTCCTCGGGAGCTGACAGTCACCCGGAATTAGCTGTTACAACTAACAAGGCAAAAACACTCACCTGCGCAGGATGCTCTTCCCACAGTTTGGTCTACTTCCTCAAAATAAATTCCCTAAATGGGAAGGACTTGACCAAGAGGATTATGGTCTCTTTATGGCCCTTGCTAGAACCTAACAAATTGCTTTCCAAGTATCTATAACTGTTGCTGGCGATTAAGTTCTTGTCTCCTTGCAGAAAGAATTCAGAGATGAGACACGGAGGTCAAGAAAGTAAAGTGAGGATTCATTAAGGGCTACATAGCATGTTCTCATGGGGAGAGTGGGCAGACTCAGGTGAGTAGCTGTGCTGAGTTTCTTTGTCAAGCTGGTTACACGGGGCATAAAAATGAATGGGCAGAATATTCACTGGGGAGGGAAGGGTTTGGAGTTGTGTTCCCTGATCTCCATCCCAGCTCCACTTTCCCAAGGGGAGGAGAGGTTTTTGTCCTTGTTTAGTCTGGCTCGGAAGTGTGTCATGGCGTCAGTGCGTGATGGGTACTTTTAACCTGCAAGGCTAATTGTATTATAATGAGGGCATAGTGAGCAAAAGGTTACACTGGGACACCAGAGATTCTTGCTTTTCCCCAGTTTTCTTTGTCTGCCTCCAGAACACCTGTCACCCCAAAATGTGTGATTTCTTATCAGTCCAGCGGCTGCTGTTTTCTTCTGTCTGCCCAAGGACCCTGGTTGCTCACAAGATGTATGGTTTCCTGCCATTTGGCCTGTGTCTCCCTTTCTCTGCTCACATCTATCCATCTGCCTGCTCTAACAGAACAGTTGAAACTGCCACCAGTAGTTCCACTGTATGTAAAACGCCCACAGCAACATCTGGTATTAGTTTTTCTTCAAAGGTCTGGGTAATCCAGGCATTGTTTTCAAGCTACAACTGGAAGTTTTACAGTGGGCTTCAGTACAAGAGACTTGTTTTCTGGCTGCCTTAACTGGGTCTCCTTATCTCTGGGAAAACCGTCCATGTCCCCTGCAGATGTACGTTCACCCCATCATCCACTCAGCCCCTAAGATGCTCCCTGGGCCTTCAGGAGTTGGAGGGGCAGACAGAGCCAGGACTCTCTGCCTGCCCTCCTTCCAGATCTGTCACTAGCATCCTCTCGGGAGGCAAGGATTTTTATGAAGTCCATGCTCTTGATTCAACAGTGTCCCTATTTTTAAAGAGTCGGTGGTGTTTTGGTTGAAGCTGAACTAAATATACTCTTTCTTGTGTCTACAAGCAAGAAGACCATTATAAAGAAGGAACTGCATTCTTCTGGTTAGTCTGATGAGTCTATCCAGTTGTTTGCCAGATGTGGCAAGGGATGGAGAATTTTGCCAAGGACTGCAGAGCACGCCATGCGGAGTGGTGAGCTTTACAGTCCAGAGACCACGGCCACCCTCCGGATCTGCAGACCACCTGGAACGCATCTGACGGCAACTTATAGTCACCAGCCTTCTTCTTACTGCTGAGCTAAATCCTGTGGCCCCGAAGTCATAGGTGTCCACGTGACTTCAGCCCTTCAGAGAGTCCTTAACCTGCACACATGAGCATCACGTCCAAACCACAGCTGCTCTCAGCCGCCATCAATCCGCTCGTGACTCTCCTGTTTCTTTATTCTTCGAAGCTAAATATCACATCTTTTGGTTTTATCCCTTAAAAAAGATGGAGTATTTACTTCCTCCCTTCAAACAATTAAAAAGTTGTAATAAATAAATTTGCCATCAAAACACTGACAAAATAGCCAAGTGCCGGGATTATTAAATTCTGAACATGAAATTAATTTTCTGTCTGTAGCCGTGTACATTTAAACAAAAAGTCCAGGCAAATATACTCTTCCTTGCTAGTTTAATTTCTTAAGTTTAGGCATGTAAGCAAACAGGCTTTTCCATGTGTGGAACTCTGTCCAATTCTGTCCAATTCTGGCAGACTCCCACGTCATTAGCTTGAAGGTTATTTTTAAAACTCGTGTGCCTGTGTTAATGTTAATAAACTCTTGCACTGTAGTGGAGCTTAAAGGTTTAAGGAAAAGGCCTTAGAACCATTGCTCATAAGAAGTCTGAACATTAGAGTGACCCAAAGGTTAAAAAAGCAAGTCAATGCATGTCACGTGACATAATAAAGGGCCATGGTTGTGATTCTCTATTGTCTGAAGGACTTGTTCCAAATCTTTCCCATCCCTGGGGCCTCCTCACCCCCGTGCCCACCCCCATGGATTCTCCACGAGCTCATTGGAGATGAGAACATGGAGGTGGAATTCACACAGCTTCCTCTCTGGGGACCATTCAAAGCTTTTGTCCCTGGTTACTGCCTTCCATTCCTGGCTCCATCTCCAGTCCCACCTCGCGCATGTCCCCTATACCTTGTTACACTCTAGTAAAGTTTTTTTTTTCCCCTTTCAAAAATACGAACTTAGACATGAATGTGATTGAAATGGGGGCAGTGGCTTCAGTCCACGGCAGGCTCACCATTCCCTGGTACCTCGCATCTGATCTCATCACTAATTTAGGCTACTTGTCTGAATTCCAAGGGTGCCAGGTTGGCCACCTCTGTTCTAAATCAAGTTTCTAGTGTTTCAAAGTGAACAAGCTGGCTGATCATATAGAATGGTGTATGATACCAAGTCAATCATCTGCAAGTATCTGGTGAAGGAATGAATGAATGAATGAAGAGAGGGAGGGAGGGGTGGATGGATAGATGGATGAATATTGGGAAAAAACCAGTAAGAATCAGGAAAAGAAACTTGGAAACAATTTCCATGACAGCTGCTTTAAGGAGGAGTCTACCATATAGAAGGATTGTTTTTAAGCTTGTCTATCAAAGTGCAACCAGTTGAGAGTCTTCCTTCCACTTATGTTTAATGGAATTCCCCAAACCAATGAAAGAACCATCACACCAGGTGACCTACTTCACTGGAACGCAGATTGCTTGGCCCAGAGGCCACCGGGTCCCTGTAACACCAGACTCACCTGCTCTCCCCCTTGGGTTTCAAACCAAACCCCACCCCACCCACGGCAAGGAAGAGCCAGCACTCACACCATGAGGAAGATGCCTCCGGTGTTCGAGACACAGCCTCGTCTGGTTGGGGTAGCTTTCCGGTCATAGCCCAGCGTGCCACACAGTAAGCCCAGGCAATAAAAAATCACCATGAGGGTCAGCAAACAGCAGACGACCAAGCAACCCAGCCACCTGGTGGAACAAGCACAGTGTCAGCAAACACAAGAGAGACGTCATCGCAGCCCAAGAGCTCTCGGACTTGAGCCAGAACAGCTGGCGATCAAGTCTCAGATCCTTCTGTTCATTCCTCAGAGGGTGAGAGTGTTGTGAAAAGACCCCTCTCTACCCCTAGCCCTCAGACCCAACCAAGATGATGTTTATCTTGGTTTCAAAGAGCTCTCAACGGACACGGGATTATTCCGTCTTTCCTTTGCAGGGTTAAGTTCCTTCAGGGTTCCTGCAGTGTTTATTATGATGATGATGAGATGTGAACAGATACGATGAGAGAAAGAAACATGAGGCTCCTTCCACTGGTCTTTCTCTAACATGTTTTGTGGCTGCAGGAATATTTGGGGCGGGGAGTGAATTGTGTTCTTTACTGAGCCAGCAACTCTACGTGATGAGGGCATTGAATATTTTTGAATTTTAGGAGCATCCTAAATCAAATGTCTGCAAGTCTCAATTTTGTAATGGTCCAGTGAGACATTTTAGGATAATGGAGCCTCAATTAGGTCTTACTGGCATTCCTGGAACGTACATCAACCTTTCCCAGCAACTGAGGAGCATTTAAGGGTAGAAATGCTTCCCAACCCTTAAAACACTAAAAAACAAAGCATTTACTTCTTGGACAAAAGCAGCCACTACAGCTTTTCGTTCAATTAAGCGCAAATTCGTCAATTACCATTATAGCCATCTGTACCAATTCTGTGACTTTTTGTTCCAGATACTGAGAACACAAAATGAAATAAGCCCTGGACCTGGCTTCAGAAATCTTTTCCAGTTAATGCATATCTCATCTGCTTCATTAATTTTTTTTTTTTAATGAGACTATAGTCTCAGGACAGGGGGAGATGAAAAGATGGGGAGCTGATATATAGACAGATCACTGCACCATTTTTCCAGCTGTGACTTCCAATGAGATTGTAAAGGGTCTGTCTTATGTTTGTCCTGACACCTGCTGGGGGGGCCAAGCCGCAGGGTCAGAAAATGGCTTGTTGATTACAGAGCAATAATTAAGAGCAGAGTCAGGTGGAGGCTGAAAACCCCCTTTTGCCGTGCTGTCGCCAGCCCTAAGAAAGTCGCCTCACCTCCCTGAGCCTCAATGTCCTCACCTATGAAACAGGGTTATAAATAGAACACAACCAAAGGGATTTTGTATTAAAGGGGATGCCATGTGTACAGCATGTGACAGGCATGTTGTGACTGTCCCCTAAAGGCTTGCAAGTATTGCTATTATTTTATTATTTGTCTCATATTCTTGCCTAATAAATAACCTGAACAGGAAAGGAAGCCTCCAGAATCTCCGTGGGTTGGGGCAGAAGGCACAGTTCCGGTGGCCGGTCATAGGGCTGAGCCTTTCAGAGGGAAGCGTGCGTCCCACATCTCACGCGATCCTGGGAACACCGAGTCTCCAAGCCCCTCCCTCCCCCGCACTCCTGTCTGAGATGTCCACCAGCATCTCCTGGGGCCAAACCCCACCCTGGCGTTCTCCTAAAGGGCGAAGAGCTGGGAACGACAGCAGCTTCAGTCACGGGTCTGGTTTCAAGGATGCTCTTTCTGTGAGAACCGACACCTATGTATTTATTTTATAAACCAAAAAAGAGAAAAATATTATCCAAATGCCCTTTTTAATCACTTTTAAGCTTCAAAATCCTTTTACCTGCCTTAGATAATTATAACCAAGATTCCAGAGCCCACTGACAACATCAAAATTGCATGTTATCGACTATTTGGCTCAAGAACTTCAAATCTGCAATTTTTAAAAAATGGACTGCTTCGTGAATTCCCATGACATCCTTTCACAGCAAACATGCTAGTCTTTATTTTTAAGAAATTTTTGTTAATGGAGGTACTGGAGATTGAACCCAGAACCTCATGTATACTGAGCATGTGCTCTACCGCTGAGCTACACCCATGCCCCGAGTCTTCTTTGCATAGTTTCAACTTTAGTATCTGTGCTGCCGAAGTGAACACTTCCACTTAATGAACATAAACTAGGGCGAACCCATCAGGTTATGGCCTCTTTGTACAGTTGGCTCTCATAAGATTGTCTTGGTTATAATGTTAAATTTTCTCCCTGCCCCATGGTAGGTATCACTCTGCTAGTTTACCAGCTCACAGGAGGCACTCACTCACCTGTACGAATCATATTCTTCCAAAGTGGGTAAATAGCGGTGGACGTAATCTTCAGTGTTATTAATGTAGTGAATGAAATTTGACAGCTTATCCTGAACAGGAATCTTTTTGCTTATATTAGTGATCTCTGAGCCAATGGAATTCAAGGTCCTCTTGATATCTGAAAACAAAGATACCTCAGTGATGCGTTTTCCAACCTAGAGGACACAGAACTTTTGCCCTGGAACTCAACTGGAAAGCTCGAACCACTTCTGGCCTTTCCCACATTATGTACGTGTCGAAAATATGAAAAGGGTCTATGACAAGCAGGAATGTAGCCAAGCCCATAGGAAAGCAATTACTTAACAAAACAGCAAGCCATGAGAGCTGACTGTAATGATATGGTGCTGAAATCAAGCCAGAGTTTTCTTCTACTTATTTCACTAAAAAAAAAAAAAAAAAAAAAGGTCAGGTGATTTAAAATGTATTTTGTGCCTACCATGGGCCAGGCACTTTAATAAATGTTAACTCGTTTCTTTATTCCCATTTCCCTGACAGTGATGTTGAGGCTCCTGGGGGTTTAAATCATTCGCCCATTGTCTCTTTTTCAGAAAGCACTAGAAATGGGATGAAAACTCGGGTTTCTCTGACTAAAGGTTCTGTTAAATGACTTGGGGAAAATAATTTAACATTTTAATAATTCCTCCATCTATGAAATGCCACTCAAGAACAAAGTAATTCCCAAGGACTAGTTTTTGGAAGAAGTGACCCAGGTGACATTTTTGTTAAAATTATATTTGACTCATACAAATTGAGACTTATTAAAGTACATCTCTTTCTTATATGCAAGAATCAATAGGATTCCCAGTGGTTGAACAGTTTCTATTAATAGTCATCTTAATCCTTCAGAGAGGAAATAAAGTTCCAGTTTCCTGGAAAGCGTCCATCCATCCTGACAAGTCTTGGGGTCAAAGCCCTGGGGGGGGGTGGGTAGGGCTGTCACCTGGTCCAACAGCCGCCTAAGATCTGAAGTTGGCTTTATCCACCGTGATTCTTGACATGGACATACCAAAAACATGCTAATCAGTGCAAAGTCCACCGACCCTCAAAGGCAGATAAACCTCTTTGCGGCAGCAGAAGTAAGACTGGCAGTCCTCACAATGCAGTCCCAGGGCTCCTGGTGAACTTCGGGGCGGTGGTAGCATGAGCCAAAATGAAATTACATAACATGGGGGTGGGGGAGAACTGTTTTCCAAAGCCGGTGGTTCACATCAATATGCAATCTCGAGAGCACCTAAGAGGAGAGCCCAGCGTCTCTTCCAGATGGCTTGTGCACCAAAAGACCCCAGGATCCTGGACAAGGTGACCCTGCAGGTCTCTCTGTCACCCCTGGGATCTCTGGGAGTTCAGGAGATGTAGCATGGAGACCGCCCCCGTCTCCTGCGCACGGGTGCCTCAACTCAGAGTCGGGCCCCTTCTGCTCTTCAGGCTGTGCTGCCTCCCACACACCACAGCCTTGGTGACTGCACATGGCTGGCGCCCTCTCTCAGCTAATATCTTCTTCAGGCCTCCATCTGGATGTTGCTTCCTCCAGGAAGCCTTCCGTGACCCTCTACCCACCTTGGATTCCTTGCACACACCTCGCCCTGTTCCCGGAGGGTGATAACAAGCATCTGTAAACACGCCCAGCTGACGGGCAGGAAGGGGTCAGGCCTCATTCACCTGCCATCCCCAGAGCCTAGCGGCGCCTGGCACACAGTAGGCACTCAAAGTACGCATGCAGGGTAGGACCCGGTGCTCAAGACATGGGAGCGAAGGGTTATTTGTTTTGGAAGGGCATGATACTCAGCCTGATGGAATGGCTGGCACCCGCTCAGACTTGGGAAAACTCTGGCTTGTGTTTGGGCAATGACATGGCGTGCACCGGGCCTCACTCACACAAACTGCACGCCTCGCTTGGCCAGACTTACAAGGGAGGCCCATGAGTACTGGCAGGAGAGGTCCAGAAAGGGGAAGCAAAAAAAGTAAACACAGAGATTAGTCAGCAGGTGGCTACTGGGTGTGCAGCGTTGGTGTGCAAGCCCTCAGATGCTAGCTTAGGAAAGCGTGGACTCTGTCTTGAGACTCTTAACATTTTAAAGCAGAATCTAGAACAGAAGGGAACCCACAAAACATCCAAAATACTATGTCTCAGGATAAAACCCCCTTTCTAAAGTCTTAATGGGTTGAAAGAGCTCTACTAGGAAAGAAAATATCAAATACCTCTAGACGGTGTTTTAAAACCACCTTGGTCAGGACATTGTGCTGAACACCAGAAACTGACACATTGTAACTGACTATGCTTCAATTAAAAAAATAATAAAAAATGAAATAAAACCCCTTGGTCAACAGATAAAAAGGAAGCACTGAGAAGATGATACGTTTTACAAAAAGAGAAGATCGTCTTCCATAGCTTCAGAGATTTCCCTTCTTAGCAAACAACCTTGATGGAGTCCCACCCCTGCTCAAAGAACTGTGTATACTGCATTCTTTCTCCATATCCACTCCAGATACCAAAACCTGAATTCGACATGATGTGGTCATTTGAGACCAGTGGCATTCTCTCAGCATCAGTTCTGTCTCTCCAAAATTACGAGCATCCTTAAGAGTCTAAAATAGTATTATATCAGCATCAGAGGAACATCTTCATAAAAAGACAAAATGAATCCCTCTACGGAATATTCCTTTAAAAAAAATGAATTTTGCAAGAGGGAAGGTATAGCTCAGTGATAGAGTGCATGCTTAGCATGCACAAGGTCCTGGGTTCAATCTCTGGTACCACCATTAGAATAAATAAATAAACCCTAATTAGCCCCCTGAAAAATTTAAAAAAAAATTTAAATTTAAAAACAAACTTTAAAAAAATGAATTTTAAGTTCTCTTAGAAAATAAAATAAATTTCCAGCGAAAACAGTCAGAATGTGACCTTCCAAACTGCGGACTTCGGCTGTTGTGGGCTCTGACAGCGCCTGACGAAGGCGTGGCCCTCAACCAGACAGCTTCCAGCCCGCAGGCGGATGTGATGGATGCTCAATAATATTACTATTTTTGAAAATCTCCATCACGGTGTGAAGGTAACAGCTGAAATATGCGTTGAGTGTTTAAGGTTTTAGGGAGAGAATATTTTTTTAAGAGGGAAAAAGAATGATACAATTCTCAACAGTACATTTGTTTGTACTAGCGACCAATTTCGAACAAGGGGAGACGCAAAATTACCGCGGCTGGGACTCTTACCTGATATGACGTTCGTGGTTTTACTTTCTACTGTCTCAGGTATATCGTTAAAAGATCTATAGCCCTAAAAAACAGTTCAAAATAAAGTGAAATACAGAGTGAGCGGTTCGCTATTATTCATTTTCAACCTCGTATGGAGTAGAGGAACAAAATTAAAATGGAACATGCCCCCTAAGGCTGAAACGATCATATGTTCATTTCCCTTTAGAGAGGACTTCCTTTAAATTGTATCCGCTGAAGATCAAGTTCAAAGGTTCCCATTTTTAATGTTTGACTCATGTTACAAGTTTACATGTATCTATACTAGTGTTTCTCAATCGGGAGCCATTTGGCTCCCCAAGGAGGCATCTGGCAACGTCTGGAGACATTCTGGTTACCACAGTTGTGGGGGTGCTGTTGGCCTTGTGTGGACATGAGCCAGAGGAGCTAATAAAAACCCAGCAGTGCACAGGATAGTCCCCGCAACAACCAATCATCCAGCCCCAGCTGTGCTGAGGCTAAAAAGACTCTATCTGCACAATGTACCATGTGCAGATATAAAGTGAATTTCTGAAAATAGAATCTTTTCTCCAGTGCAATTACACAGTAAAATTGGAGATCAGGTCTCATAGAAAACAGTCATGTCCTAAAACACAGCTGACAAAGGATAGACATTGCAGGGAGGCTAAAATGAAAACCAAAACAGCCACGCCAAGCTTTCTCACTTTGCATCTAAATCCACGACAGGAAAATGTCACTATTTCCAAGCAACTCAATTCAATAGCCAGCCTTTCCTCTGGAAGGGGTTTAGTTTGTGTCTCCTACCTGCCTGCTGGTGTATTTAGGCATCCTCTAGGGGACACCATGGCAATTACATGAACTGAACGTCTGTCTCCCCCCAAAAGCATGTGTTGAAATCTTAATCCCCAGTGTGATGTTGTCAGGAGAGGGGGCCTTTGGGAGGGTGTTACGTTGTGAGAGTGCAGCCCTCACCCTCACGAATGGCATCGGTCGGTGCCCTTTTCAAAGGGCCGGACCTCAGAGCTCTCTCTTCACCACGCAGGGTTACAATGACGCAATGGCCATCGGCAACCTGGAAGGCGTCCTCATCAGAACCGACCATGCTGGCAGGCTGACCTTGACGTCCAGCCACCGCAAGTGTGAGAAACTTCTGTTGTTTATAAACCACCTAGTCTATATTCTTTCATAGCAGTGCAATCTGCTATAGCCTTTATGAGATTTATGGTGCCAGAACACTTCCACCTCAGCCCAGCAGCGCTGATGTCATTAAAAGCGCGTCCCCAACTCGTTTCCTCACAGGGACTAAGCCGCTGAGCGCACCAGCGCTTGTGCTGGCTTCAGTACACCTGGTCCCTCTGTCTTTATCGGTGTTTGGACTTGTGGGGCTCACCCATCATGAGAGGCTTCGTGGATAGAAGGGGACTCACACATCTCCCGGCTCCATTCCTTCGTTTAACAAAGGAGGTGACATCAGAAGGCAAAGGCTAAGAGTTCTGAATGGCTTGTTTCAGGGGACACTCACTTTGTTAGTATATGAAGATGAGTGTTGAAGAGACATTTGATAACTTTTTTATGCCTATGCTAAATGACAGAGCCAAGAGTAAAATTCTATTCTCTTTTTTTTAGGCTATTGCGGAAATCAAGGTATTCTCGACCAATGTGGTCCCTGCCTTTTTTAGGGTTTACAGTCCAGGGGGATAATCGAGACATGAAAGTAATAATCACAATTATGAGGAAATTAACAAAAATATTTGCAATGCTGTAAGAATGCATTAAAAAGGGTTTGACCTGGTCAAGAAGCCCAGGAAAAGTCTCACTAAGAAAGTGATGTATAAAACTTAAAGGAGCTCGGCCTTAGTAGCCCAAGAAGGGAGGCAAAGGGGAGGGAGAAGGAAGAGAGCACGGGCAGAGCGCCCAGCACGTGCACACGTGCAGAAGTGGAAAGAAACAAAACGCGGCTGACTCACAGGCCGAGTGGGAGAGCGTCTGTGTCAGAATCAGCATGGGGTCCAACACCAAGCCCACCAAATTCTGAGCCCCAGGAAGGTGAGATCATGTTTTTCTTTTTGTCTCTTATGGTCCTAGCATTGTGCTTGGCATAAAATAGATACACGATAAAAAAAAAATTCCTGATTTGGAATGAATAGAATTACCCGGAGGATAACACCGATCACCGTTCTTGGCCACCCTCCTCCAGAGCATCACTGCTTTTCTGCTGTTACCTGTTTTCTTATGTACTGCTCTACTCTTTAAAATAATCTAAAATGAGCTACTGTATTTTTTTTCCCCAAAAAAACATACCTCTTGGATCAAGCCGGACAAATTTGTTTGAAGAACATCAGTAATATTAGCAATTTGCTTATCCAAAGGTGGGAGCTGAAATTTTATAAAACAGAATATTAGGCAAGGTGGTTTCCCCCAAAATTATTTGTCATAAAAATGGGAATCATCTTACACCCAAGTCCCAAAGTCTCTATATTTCAGGGTATGATCTAAGAGTATTATTTGGGGAAAACACATTTAGCTCAGAATGGGCTCTACAAGCATTAACTTTTCAACGTTTGAAGGTCTCCTGTTGCAGTCAGCTAAAAATGAGGGAAAGAAATTTAACACAGATTGAGTATGCGTGACCTCACAATGTCAGGTACTGAACAGTGTTGAATACAGTTGTAAATAACCTTTGAAAAAGCATGTTTAAAAGTAATAGTCAGTGGTTATCTTGGTGAGTGGCCTGGAATAAATATTTTATTTTACAGCATTACATATGGATGTACGTGTTCTATCTCTTTCCAGTACTGGGACAGAGATCACGGGCCTCTGACACAATGTACCGAGAAGGACACTGTATCATTTCTGTGACACCCTGACAAATACACATAACAAATCTAATCATGAGGAACATTAGACAAAGCAAAATTGAAGGTCATGCTTTAAAATAAATGGCCCGCAGTCTTCAAAAAAAGACTGAGACTGTTCCAGATCAAAGGAACTAAAGAGACATTACAGCTAAAGACCGTGTACTCTAGACTGGATCTCAGACTGGAAAAAGAAAAAGCAGTTTAAAAGAGCATTTTTTGGAAAAATCGGCAAAATTTGAATGTAAACTGTGGATTCGTTAGTGGTATTGGGTCAACGTTATATGCGCTAATTTTGATCATCCAAATGGTTATGTAAAGTTAGGAAATCCACTGAAATATTTAAGGGTAAAAGGGAATACTGTCTGCAACTTACCTCCAAATGACTGAGAAAAGAGCAAAATGCATAGTACACAATACTAAATTTGCACATATATGGTGGTATGAAGAGACAGATGGCAGATACAGAAATAAATTAAGCACATGGAGCCAAATGTTGACATCTGGTGAACGTGGATAAAAGGTGTCGACAAGGGTTCCTTATACCAATCTTGCAAATTTTCTGCATGTATTAAAAGCACATCAAAAATTAAAAATACCCCCAAAAGGACTTGATTTCATATAACCTAAATGCAACTATAGGTCCTAGGCTCTGAAAAACTGTTCGATGACAAGAAAAGTGACTGTAGTAGATACGCAGACACAGATGTTGAATGTGATGTGTGTGAATGAAACCGATTCACGGGACGTGAAGGTGAGGAAAATGTAGCTATGTTAAAATACTGTTGTGTATAAAGTGTGGTGTGTACATATCACGGTGTTGATATATGATTATTTTGTCTACATCCCAGAACTTTAGATATTCAAGTTGCTCCAAATTCTTTTTTTTTCTAATCTCTTTGGGAATATGGGAAATTACCCAATATTTAGGCATATGTGGTTAATATACTAGGCTCACCATTTTTAAATATATTTTAATTTTTAAAGGTCTACAAAAATGCATTAGACTCCCTTTTTCTTTTTTAAAGCTGAATGTATCACAGATATAAGGAACACACTGGTGGTTCCCAGTGGGGAGGCGGAGGGGGAGGGGCGACACAGGGAGAGGGGATTAAGAGGCACCAACTATGATGTATAAAAAAAGCTACAGGGATATACTGCACAACACAGGGAACACAGCCTATATTTTATAAAATGTACGTTGAAACTACCAAAGTAAAATTTAAATTAAATTTAAAAAGAAGAATCTGAAAAAAAAAAAAAGCTGAATTCATTCTGATGTTTCATCAGATCAATCGCAGAGAACTCCCAAGGAGGGTCTCCCACGATTCCGTCTCTCCTGCTGCCACTGTTCTACTGCGACACAGACCCCGGTCACCAAGCACCTGACGGGTGAGCCCCTCTTTATCAGCCTTCCCCAGCTGGCGCTGCCCCAGAGCCAGGGCCCCTCCTCACCTGACTGAAGTCCACGCTGACATCCAGGTAGCTTAGAGAGCTGTTGATGTGGTCGCAAGTGGTGGCTGCTGAAGGCACACGGCACGCGGGGTCCTTGAGGGATTGCGCCAGGTCCTTCTGAATGTCACTCAGGTTGGCACTCAGATGTGCGGATGACTGTTTCATGTCCATTAAGACACTGTTCACCATCACCAGGGCTTCTTTGGTCTCTCTGATGGCTGCAGGAACACAGTCCACTTCAGAACAGAGGCACTCACTAGGCCAGCAAGTGGAAAAATCCCTTCTCATCTACAAATTCCCCTAGGGGAACTCAACGTGAACTTGTAAATGACACTGGAGGGCACAGCAGGGGAGCCTGCTGTGAGGGGGCATCTGGCGGGGAAATGCAGGGACACTGCTGGCCTCCTCTGCCCCTGCCAGCTGCGCCCACCAGCTCAGCTTTCCCACCGGGGGGCTCTTTCCAACAAGCAGGGGTTCCAACAACCCCCAGGAATGTGCCCGGGACGGGTGGGCACAGCATGAACTGGCCAGACTGGAGCAGCAGCGGCAGGGAAAGGTGTTGCCACCCTAGCCTTGCCCATGAAGAGGTCAGCCCAGACAGGCTAGCACCTTCCATCCCAAGCAGTTTTAACCCACATAAAAACTAGTCACCCCAAGTCAGATTTTAGCTGTGGACATTCAAAGAGCTGCAATTAAACGCAGGACAGCGGTTACAATCACAGGTTGGGATGCAGGCAAGCCAAGGTGCAGCCTCACTACCCGCTGTGTAAACGGACGCCGATTCCTGAACACTCTGGCAATTTCTTCATCTGAAAACGGTGAAACCACCACCACCAGGCTCATACTGCAAACTGTGAGGTTAAGATGACCAGGCTGAAACCCCTCAGTGGCAGTGAGTCCGCCTGTTAAATGCTGGAAGCTCCACCGCCGAGGACACGTCCCTAGACTAGGAAATCCCTATACCGTCGTTTGCTACCCTGGTCTCTCTGGGGCGTAGAAATTCAAGGCTAGGCAAGGAGCAAACTAACAACTCTTTTCCACAATGACTTAAAACCAAAGCAGTGAAAGAGGTGAAATTTAAATTATAGGGCAATGCTCTTCTTCTAAGCAAATAAGTCTGGGCTCACAAAACAGATAGTGGGGGCACCAAGTCACAACGGCATGCTGCTAGGGAAAGTGTGCCTTTAAAAACTAGTTTCCCCAAATTCCCCTGGCAACCACATGAAACTCGGTGCTGACACCACACACACACATTTTTATGTGTCGTGGCCTCTTGCCAAAAGCAGCGTGCAGTCTCACCCCAGGTCTTCTACCACCTTGTTCTAGCACGTTTGGCAAACTCCTTCACCTCTCGGAACCTGGTTTGCATACCTGCAAATTAGAGGCTGGGCGGGAGGCTGGGTGGGTCATCTCCTGGTTATAAGGCGAGTCTGTGCTTCTAGGCCGGGCCTTAGCAGGTATGCTCGTAGGAGGTGGCACTGCCCATGTCATCCAAGATGGCGCCACAACCCAGCCTTGATGATTCTCTCAGAGACCTGGGGAGGTCTCCAGGATTGGACTGTATGATCCTCGGCCCCCAGTTCTATCACCTTCTCTGAATAGAAAATTTTAGAGTCTGCTACAACCTTTTCTCCTGACTTAAGGCCCAGTCATATCTTGACAATATTTGAGATTACAATATTAATAAAGACTTTATCAGAAAGTAGCTCTGAGCCCCAGTTGCTCATTTTCCATCTATCTCCCAGGATTATCAGCAAAGCATGGAGAAGGTATCCAGCCCAAATTAGAGGTTCAATAAATATCTATCATAGGGAAACAAGACTCAAAGAACACAGTTCCAGCTAGAAACACAGGAGGATGCAAAAGACCATGTCAAACCTCACATCTTAATGTTCTGTGGTTTACCTCTCATAGCCCCTTCCACTTTGACTTCAAGATGAGCTATTTTAAGGTAAGAGACAAACAAACAACAGCAACAAAGAATGGACAGTAAAATAAGTGGATGGCCCAGAAAACGTGTGTCCGTTTAGGCGCCATGTGTAGACAATCTGGATTACGGGTACTAGGCTGCCATGTCCCAGGAAGGATTGAGAAGTAATAAATACATTTATTTTCCAAAGGCTTCAAAGCATTTTATAAAATGTCTACTGGGTCATAACTCTGGGAGTCATTCCAAGCCCACCAAGATCACATATATTATGTATCTGAAGTCAGTGGAAAGGTATTCTAGAATCTCAGTTTTAGCTAATTAACATTTTACCAGCTCATAGCACACTTCCTTTAGAGGTCCTGGCCTGCAGCTCAAATACGACCTGCACCAATCCATCTGCATGTTTCTACTTTCTCCAAAGGCCACAAGACACATGCAGCTGAAAGGAATTTTTAGCAAAACATTTGCCGAAGCAGTTTGTTAAGTACATTTTAAGAAGCTCTGGCAACACCAGAGGCTAAACTCTAACGTATTCAGGCTGGCTTTTTTAAAAAATACAGACAACTTCAATACAAATACAGAAAGCACTGAAATGAAAAAACATCTGTGTTAATTGACTTTAATCCAAGAGAACTATAAAGCAAACATGAAAAACTGGGCAAACCACAAGGCAAAGTAAACATACTCTGACCCATTTGCCTATTTCTGCATGGCCTTTACCTTCACAGAATTTTGAAGCTGGAAGAGATCTTGGCAGACCCCTGCTCCAAAGGCACTGACTCATGAGGGATCTGGGGTGCAGAGGTGCCCGGCATCACCCTGGTGTCACACTAGCTCTTGAACTCCAGATTCCTAACTCCTCTTCCAAACTGACACTGAGCTGTGTTGCCGTGGACTGCCCAGAAGCACCCTACATCATCACTCCCAAATGTGCCCAAATATCATGGAGTCAAGGTGGCACAGGCCTTAGAGTCAGACCAGGGTCTGAATCCCAGCTCCCAGCTACCACTTTCCAGCTATCTTATCTCGGACAAGTTAGATGATCTCTGACACTCACTGTCTCGAGCTGGCAAAATGGGGGTAACCAGATCCATCCCACAGAGCAGTTGTGAGCACTGACTGACAGAACACAGGAGAGTATTTGGTGCACAGCATTAGCACATGGCAGGCCCTCAACACTCAACAGCTTTCTGAATTTGACTTCATGGCTCATCATTTCTACAAACACTTGCTTTGTTGGACTTTGCTGGCTGACATCTCAGAAGCCCTCTTCCATGCTGTAGCAATTTGGGTAATGCAGGATCCACCCTCAGCTTAAGGAGTGGGCCTCTACTGCCCCCAGCCAACCTATTTCCCCTCTGTAGCACCGGTTCAGAGCTGGCCATGGGCCCTTAATGACCCAACTGGAGGGAAATCTGGTTGAGCAGGAGGACCAGTGTGGCTGGAGCCAGCCCTCTTTCAACTGCAAGGGGAGTCTGCATTTGAGTGGTGCAGACATTGTAGAGAACAGCTAGATGGAAGGCGTCTCACCACTAGATCAAGCCTCACCTGAAGCTAGTTTCAGGTGCATGAGCCAATAATCCACTCAGTCGAAAGCCAGATAGAGAGAGGTTTTCTGTATGAATCAGGTAAACATCCCATGATTACTCAAAAAATGTTTATAAGAGAGTGAAAGAGATGGCTGGAGAGATTTGATTGTAAAAGGTCACAGAGTCAACCCAAATAATCATTAATCCACTGGTGAAGTGTAAATAAACACTCGAGGGTGGGGTGGAGGGCCCTAGAGGATCGTCGGCAAGAGCGATGCCGAGGCAGCAGAGAGTGAAGGCTATCGGACAAGGCTGGTGAACTCTGAAGGCGAAGGGAGGAGGAGCCACTGGACCCCCACCTCTCATCACAGTTCCGCTCCTGCCAGTTAAGTAGTATTTCCTGCTAAGACACAGGCCTGGGCAAGGTGGGGGGTGGAGGGAGGCGGGCGGCGAGGGGGACAGCTATGGAAGGAAGCTTCTCCAGGGAGGAGGTCCGGGCTTCATTCTCCTCCCCGCAGTGGGAATGCTCAAACACCAAGTGACAAAGTCGTCCCTGAAGACTGTTCCCTCAGCTCTAATCACAACCCAGGGCTCCTTGTTTCTGATGTAATCTGGTTCCCTGGATAAACCTGAACTGTCTGAGGTGAAATCAGAGGTTTTTCAACTGTGCCTGTGAATAGAATTCAGAAGGATGTATGAGCTTGGAAGAAAAAGATCTAACCAAAGCAAACCACCCTTTTTATTTCCACTCTAGTCACATTTTAGCCTTTGATTCTCTTACAAAAGTGGACAGCCAATCTCTGGCAGTTTCTCTGACTGTCACTAAAAAATCAGAAATATTTTTATTTAATATTCAGTGTTTGCTGATATACTGTGTCTGCTCATGGCTATTCTGAAATTATGACAGTTATCAGACCCCTACTAGACGCCACTAGCTAATGGCATTAATCAACAAGCACATGCTACTGCTCTGCAGATTCATTTTTTTAATATTTTGATATTTCAACCCAGTTGGTCTCCTTTATGACCTTGTATCTTTTATGTGATGTATTTAAAAATATTCTGAGGAAAAGTCCGTAGAGTTCACCAGTCCATAGTACGTAAAAGGTTAAGGACCCCCGACTTAAATTTCTGCCATGTACTGATCCGGTGGGTGGTTCTCCTCGGGCAGTCCAGAAAACATCCTTCTGCTGCTTGACAAGGATGAATCGATCATCAGAGCCATCACAGGGAGAGGCAGGAGCCACCTCTGCCAATGAAAGCCCAAATTCCAGTACGCTTGCTCAATGAGAAGGCATCTGTTGTTTTGTTTTGTTTTTGGTTTTGTTTCGGTTTTAATTTAAAAGGGACTTACTTCAGCTTATGAAGGCTGAATTTTCAACAGACCAAGCAAGGCAGACCTGCTGACGTTGGAGTAAAATTTGCTGTACTCCACGACTTCCTCCCAGCCTCGCGTGGCGTGAAGCACACTTGTTGGCCACTCGGACGAGTGTGCCGGGGGCAAGAGGAAGCTCTCCAAAGCGGGTCCCTCCCTGCTTCTTGTGTTCCCCGTGTCAGCAAAGGACACTGCCTAGTTAGAGAGGAAGTGGTGTTTCCAATCTCTTTCTCTGGCTGTCCTAAAGCGGAGAAGTAAGAGTGGGTCAGAAAGCACTAGAGGAAAAAAAGCATCCAATTTAACCAAAGAACGTAGGTTTCAAGTTCTAGGCTTTTATTTGCAACGTGGGGCTCATCATAGCTCCCTGCCTGTATCCCAGGGACATGATGACAAGTACACGGAATACATATATACTTTAAAAGGTGTTTGAAAAACCACAAAATCCTATACAAGCATCAGGCATTATTTTCATACCTATGGGAGGAGGGAGAACATACCACCATCGTGGGAGGCCGAGTAGCTCTGCGGGGACAGTGGAGTTAAGGAGTGGCTTTTCGGCACCGTTGACTGGCTGGGGGAATCACTTGGGAGGAGGATTTGCAGGAATGCGGATTCCTCTGGTACCAGCCTGTACAACGGCTGCCACGTGAAAAGCAATGTCAACACTCAAGGAACGTGGGCTGTGAAATCTCACCTAGAGGTGAGGGTCGAAGCAAGCCTCGGCACACCCGCCACACACTCTCTCTCTCTCTCTCTCTCTCTCAAATCTGCTTCTTCTTGTTTTGTTTTTGGCACAGATGCAACACCGGAAAGAGGATTTAGGGAAGTTCGCCCTTCCCGTGAGTAGAGGGCCCCACCCACCTCCCAGATCAGAGACATCCTGGCTTCAGCGTGAAAACGGGCTGAAACCAAGGAAGGTGCTTTTCACTGTTTCAAGTATCTTTTCAAGTGAGAAAGAGTCATCCTTTCATCTTTCATCTTTAAGCAGACCTGATGCCTCCCACATGAAGACCCTGCCGAAGGCCTTTGCTGGCTCTTTTTATAACTAACGCTATTTAGTTTTCAATAAAGGACAATAATACACTGTTTGGGGGCCACCTTTTGGCCATGATCACAAAGACTTCATCTTCTGTCTTAAGAGTGATTATTGGGGGAAAGACATGTTAAAGCTCAGTTGAAAGAAAATGTACCAATTAACAGGAATAAGACGTTACACTCCTTGCACACTGAGTCCTTCATCTCAGACAGCGCCCCCTACGAGTCCACCGTGTTATCATTTTTGTGTGTTTATTCTTTCCCTATTATTTTTTTTGGTTCCGGAGTGGGTCATCTGTCAGTTTTTAAGGATTATCCGACTTCCCTGATTCAATGACTCCTTTCACTTTCTTTTTTTACATTTTAACTTTAGTGAAATGAAGATGCATGTTTGATCAACATTATATTTAGTTTAATGTGATACTTTCCTCTTTCCCCAAACAAGTTCTTTCTTAATCCAACGGTCTATATAATACACGCTGCCTGAAAATCAAGTATTATTATAAATCTGAAAAGGTGTCACAGATAACATCGTATATATTGACTGGGAAAATCAGACGATTTTAGTCCTTCTCCATGTGTCGGAGCCCGGATAGTAAATTGACGCTTTAGGGACATAACGGACACGCTTGACTGTCCACGGTATTAGTTATCTGTTGCTGCACACACGTTATCCCCAAAAGTCAGCAGCTTAAAACTGCGAATGTTTATTATCTCATACAGTTTCTGAGGGTCAGAAGTCTGGGATTAGCTGGGCAGGGTTGTTTCGGCTCAGGGTTTCCCCTGAGGTTGCACTCAAGCTGTCAGCTGGGGCTGCATCTGTCTGAAGACTGCTGGGGGCTGGAGGACCAGTTTCCCAGTCGATCACGTGGTTGACAGGAGACCTCAGCTCCTCACCATGTGGGCCCCTCTCTAGGGCGGCTCACCACACAGCAGCTGACTTCCCAGTGTGTCTGATTAGTGAGGGAGAGAGATGGGAGCCCAGAAGTGACACACCATCACCTCTGCCCTATTTGCTATATTGCATTAGCCACACAGACCATGTGTCATGGTGTGGGAGACTCACATGATGATGGGACCACCAGCGGGCTGCGGTCACTGGACCATCCTGAAGGCTGGGGATCACACCCACTGTGGTAGGCTGTTCTAGTGATGGTCCCCATACATTGGTGCTGCTCTGAGTCCACACCCTTGGGTAGTCTCTTCCCACACTAGGCTTGGCCATGTCACTTCCTGCAGCCAGTGGGACAATAATAAATGTGACACAGCAGAGATTTGAAAGGGGCTGGAGCACTGGGGCCCCCCCTCCCTGCTGCTTGCAGAACCTGTGGCTGGCAGGTGAGGCAGCACCAGTGAGCCTGCTGGGTGATGGGGCAAGTGGCTCCACTGCCCTCGTCAACAGCCTCCTGATGGCCAGAGGTGAATGAGGACATCGTTCATCACCCAGACCCAGGCTGGATGGGCACTTGACTGCAGACACATCTGAGAGCCTGGCAGAGATCAGCTGAGCTAACCTGAAGCAGGAATGCCACCCTATTGACCCAAAGAATCAGGAACTAAACAGATGACTTGTTTCAAGCCATTAAGTTTGGAACAGACTGTGTTATGCAGCAAAAGTCAGTTGATACAATCATCCGGTGGCCTCGGCTCTGCTCCCTCCTTTCTGATTGGTTCAGAAACACATGGCAATGTGTTGAACAAGCCCCTCACAAACCACACAGCACGCATGCCTGTTCCTTTAAGCAACAGATTATCAACCCAAGTGCTCCTTAGAATCATCTGGAGTTTTCAACAACGAAACGTAACAGGAGAGGCACAGAACATCAGTCAGGGTCCTCCCGAGAGCCATAAACTCAGAGTCTGTCGAGGGAGGGTATTTTTTAAAGGCTCACCTGGTGAGTCTAATAAGCACCCAGGCCTGGGAGCGACAGATCAAAGCAGTAGTTTTCAGAACGTGGTTCTCGAACCAGCAGCAGCAGCAGCATCCCCTGGGAGCTCGTTAGACCTGGAAGCCTCAGGCCCACTCCGGACCAACTGAATCAGAAGCTTGCGGCGGGGCACCGGCAGCTGTGTTCTAACAAGACTCAAGGTGATGGCAGTGCACCCTCAAGTTTGAGAACCACAGGTCTTCCATAGCAAGCATGCCGTTTCAGCCCCTGCAGCTACTGCCAGGGACATTGGCTAAGAGGACTGAGGCCAGGCCTGCTGTCATTTGCAATATAAAGGAGCACAGAAGGCAGTGTCCCTCTTCCTCACGTGACATATATGCGAGTCCCATGTACCTGGAGCTACACAGGAGAGCCACACCAACACACGGAGGGTAACACGAGGGATGCTGAAGGGCAGGGGACACCCTGACAACGTTACTGAACCACTGAAGCAACCAACCCCTCACAGCCGATACCCTGTCATGGGTGATATATTTTCTGTTGTTTAAGCCACTCAAGTGATCTTTAGCATTGATACCGTATCACCTTCAAAAGATCTCTAATAATGAGAATTATCTCCTAAATTCCCAAAGCCGATGAAAACAATTTTAATCTCACTGAAATACATAAATAGATAGATAGAGAGATAGATAGACAGACAGACAGATACAGCCATAGAGCACACTAAAGGCAACTAAAAAAAATCACATTCCTCAAAAAACTAAAAATAGACTTACCATATGATCCAACAATCCCACTCCTGGACAGATATCCAGAGGGAACTCTAATTCAAAAAGATACATGCACCCCAGTGTTCACAGCAGCACTATTTACAGTAAACAAGACACAGAAGCAACTTAAATATCCATCGACAGATGACTGGATAAAGAAGCTGTGGTATATTTATACAATGGAATACTACTCAGCCATAAAAAAGAATAGAATAATGCCATTTGCAGCAACTTGGATGGACTTGGAGACTGTCATTCTAAGTGAAATAGACTGGAAAGAGAAAGAAAAATACCACATGATACCATTCATATGTGGAATCTAAAAAAAAAAAAAGAAAGAAAGAAAGGAAAGAACAAAAAAAAGAAGACACTAATGAACTTATCTATAAAACAGAAACAGATTCACAAATATGGTAAACAAACCCATGGTTACCAGGGGGAAAGAGGGTGAGAAGGGATAAACTGGGAGTTTGAGAATTGCTAATATTAACTACTATATATAAAATAGACTAAAAAACCAAATTTTTTCTATATAGCACAGGGAGCTATATTCTATATCTTGCAGTAACCTATAATGAAAAAGAATATGAAAATGAATATATGTGTGTGTATGTATAACTGAGACATTATGCTCTCCACCAGAAATTGACACACTGTAACTGACTATACCTTAATAAATAAATAAATAAGTCATGAAGTTAAACAAATGACTAGAGACATCAAAAGTAAATGGTCAGTGGATAAAGTTGTGGTATATTTATACAATGGAATACTATTCAGCCACAAAAAATAATAAAATAATGCCATCTGCAGCAACATGGATGAACCTGGAGATTGTCTTTCTAAGTGAAGGAAGCCAGAAAGAGAAAGAAAAATATCACATGCTATCACTTATATGTGGAATCTAAAACAAAAACAAAACAAATTTATTTACAAAACAGAAACAGACATAGAAAACAAACTTATGGTTACCAGGTGGGGAAGGGGTTGAGAAAGGATAAACTGGGAGTTTGAGATTTTACAGATACTAACTAATATATACAAAATAGATAAACAACAAGTTTATACTGTATAGCACAGGGAACCATATTCAATATCTTGTAGTAACTTATGGTGAAAAAGAATATGAAAACGAATATATGTATATTCCTATATGACTGAAGTATTGTGCTGTACACCAAAAATTGACACATTGTAAACTGAATGTACTTCAATAAAAATATATTTTAAAAAAAGTAAAGGCTAAGGAAGCTTATAGACTCAAAAGGAGCTGCCTAGCAACTGAGGAGAATGATGAAAGAATATAGTCCATCTTCTACTTTATACCCAGTGAATTCACAATATCCTAAACTTAGACAATTAAGGTAGGGCCACAGGCATTTATTCATTCAAGAAATGATCATCTCTCTGCTTCAGTCCAGATGCTGCAAGAGGTACAGGGAATAAAGGGTGAACAAAATCAACAGATCCTGTCCTGAAGGAGCTCACGGTGTACTACAGAGGCAATGCTGTAAATGCCATGAATAAGCCGTGTATTCAGGGTTACAAAGTGAGCAGCAGAAACACGGAGTTATCATGCTCCCCTGGGGGAGGGGAGGAGGTGGGGAAGCTTGCAGAGGAGAGAACGCTTAGCTCGGGGCCGCTAGGCAGGTGAGATGAGGTGGGGTTCTGTGGCACCCCAGGCAGAGGAAACACACGCAGTATGGGGTCTGGGAGAGAATGACACCGTCAGGGACTTACAGCAGGATGACCACCCGGATTCACGGCCTGGAATGGAAGGCAAGGGGCTCTGGCAGAAGAGAGACTGGAATGACAGGCAGGGGCCAGGCATGGAAGGAAGGGAAGAAGGGAGGAAGGGAGGAAGAAAGGAAGGAAGGGAGGAAGAGAACACTACATGGAAGAAGTTAGGACAGGACGGCGAGGCCATGGGTCTCAGCAGTCACTTCCCTCTCTGGGCCTCAGTTTCTCTGCATGGGAAATGGTTGGTGATGAGGAGAACAGGTGTCTGGAGCCGTCTAAGGCGTCAAGAGCAGAGGACACACCTTCAGACAGTAGCTGGAGCCTTCGCAGAGCCAAGGGGAAGGGCCTTCCCATCAGTTAATGAGACTAATCTGACCAGCTCCTGGCTGTTCTGTACGTCAACGTGTTTCTGTACCTCCCTGAGTCCCTGAAATCTAAGACGGGAGGAGGTTTGCCAAAAGGAACAGGCATAATTTCCCAGCTTCCACCCAATTCACTCTCTTATGGCCTATTTCCTCAGGAATACAAGCTCATGAAAATGAAATTCAGACTGGCAAAATGACAAATGTTTTGCATAGATGAAACTGTCTTCTCCACCAAATGCTTAGAAAACGACATTTTCTCAACATCGGGAAGGGCCCGGGAGGTCTTTTTTCACTGCAGTGGAATACGTAGTTTATTAATTAACTTCAGTATATCTGCTCACTTACATCAGTGACCACAGCAGCTTGCAATACAAACATATTCTCCTACTGCATCAGAAGTTGTTCTCTCAGGGGGAAAAGGAAAAGGAAACCAACAGACTCCAAAAGACCTAAAATCTGCAGGAGGAGCTGACAAGCTTTTTCTGTCAAGGGCCGGGCCGTCATATGTGGGCTTCGTGGGCCCCCTGGTGCATCGATTCAGCTCCGTGTGACAGTGTGACAGCTGCCACAGGTGATGTCTGCACAGGTGAGGACGGCTGGGTTCCCAGAACTTTATTTACAAAAGCAGCTGGTGGGCCCCTATCAAATTCTGCTACTATTATTTCAAATGACTTTTAGGTCATTTGTACAACAGCTTTAGCACAGGCTTTTTTTAAAAAAAGTTTTAAAAAACAGACTAGCGAGACCCCGCCCCGCTGACTCGCAGGGAAAAGAGAAGCCGGAGAGGGAGGCTGGGGAGCCGGGGACTCCGGGTGCAAGGCTGTCCGGGTCTTTGTGCCGCGTGCTTACCGTCTGCCATGGCCTTGACATTATCCAGCGCGGGGACCACCCTGGGTCTCAGCTTTTCGTAAATGCTGCCTCCCAGCAATAATTTAACATCTAAATTCAAAGAAACAGAAGGGGCGGTGAGGGTGGGTTGCACTGATTGCCTCCCCTCCTACCGCTCAGTCTCTTCACGCTGCAAGGTGTCCCTGCCTGGAAGATTCTCTGTAGTCTCTCCCGCCCTGAAATCCCCCTTTCACTCCAGACTCCGTTCAGGCGTGGACCCTCGCCGTGGGGATTTCGTCACCTTCTTCAAAGCCCCCACACCAGCGGTGCCCCTCGGGAAAACTTAATCACCGCAGAGGGGTCCCTAATCTCTCCAGCTGGACCAGGGTTTCTGAACCCTGGCACGTCGACACTGGCGGCCGGATCTTTCTTTGTGGTAGGGGCTGTCCTGGGCACTGAGGGCTTTTCCCTGCATCCCTGGCCTCTACTGATGGATGCCAGCAGCGCTGCTCTCTCCTCCTCAATGCAAAAGCATTCTTACAATAAGTGCTAGGTTTTTCTCACTGAGGAACAAACTACACATTGTCAATAGCGCTGAGGAACCACTGACCTGCTTTCCCCTGCTTTCACGCAGAAAATGTAGAAACAATTATTTCAGGTCTTCCTCCATGTTTTATGGGAAGTGGCCATAACAAACAAACAATTTGAGGCAACTTTAGATTTTACTTACTGTCCAGATCTGAGAATGCCTTTGCCTTAGTGATAGTGTACTGGTCCAGTACATAGTCGATTTGCTAAACACAAAAACAAAAACAAAAAATTAAATGAAACCGCCTCTTCTCCTTAGAAGCCACAGTAGGAAGACGTTTAACACTACTTTATACAAAACAGATGAACAAGGTCCCACTGTATAGCACAGGGGGCTGTATTCAATGGCTCATAATAACCTAATAATGAAGAGGAATATGAGAAAGAATATATATACGACTGAATCACCGCTGTACACCAGAAATTAACACATTACAGATCAACTATATTTCAATTTTTTAAAAAACAAAAAGAGATTTAAAGGGAAAAATTATCCTGAATCAGAACATTTTTAAAGGAAAGGGGGTTCTCAGAGATACTTCTCTTATCTGACTCCCAGACTTCTTAAAAATACTCAGAGCTTATTGTCTTAAGAAATATGATTTATTATTTCTCGTGGTCCTGTGGATGGACTATGTGGGTTGCCTGGTTGGGGCCAGTGTGGCTGGGGATAAAACGACCCCTCTCTCTATGTGGCTTCTCCCCCTAAGGCCTGCCGGGTGTTTTCACAGAGCAACCCCTGCAGCAAGAGGACAAGAGTGGACCCTGCTAGGCTTCTGGCAGCCTAAGGTCAAAACTAGCACAAGGTCATGTCCGCTGCATTCTTTTGGTCAAAGAATCAGGTCAGAGGCACAGCCCAGATTCAAGGGGTTGCAAACAGATCCACGTCTTGAAGGGAGGAGAGACTGCAAAGAATTCGAGGCCATTAGAAACCTACCACCTTAGCATCATTTTGTTTAGCAGTTATCGCTGATCTGGCCTCTGCTGGGGACACTTGCTCTTCCGTCTACTGGGTCTTAGCAGATCTGCTTCCCCACAGCCTCTGCAACTTCGGGTATCACCACTTTTAAATAAAATAACTACTGCCAACCTTCTCGGTGCATCATGATTTACTTTTTCATTTCTCCAATTACTAGAGTAAAGCTGAATCTCTTATTGTGTTTGGGACCAGCTATATTTCCTCTGTGAATCGACTACTGACATTCTTTGCTCAGTTTCTTATAGATTTGTCAGTGCTCTATCATATACTTTGAACCAGATAAATTTCCCCCAAAGTCATAACAATTTACTCTCCTTCCGAGATTAGGAAAGCAATTCCAAAGTTCACCAGCCGTGACTGCTGCGTGTATGACTTTGCCAACTTTTTAGGGGGAAAGTTTTACTCTGGAGTCGTTAGAATGATAGGTGGAAAATATGAACTTTTATTCACAGGCTGGGAAAATGAAGTGTCCCTCTCTGCACAGGCTATGAAACTATTAATAAAACTAGCTTCTCTAATCTCAGTATTAAAGAAAGCTTGCACGCTTTGCTATTTTAGTTCCAACCACATATTAAAAAACTAGCGCCATATTTAACATGTTGGCATTTTTGTAGAATGTGTTCAATTTGGAAGAACACATCCCTGTGTGAGGAGGCCCAGGGATTCCAGCAGGCTCTTACTAGTGACTGATAAGACAGCATCTTTCTCTCCGCATGTAGGTTCCCACACGCTCAGCAGCATGTTTGGGCTGCTTTCTGCTGAGATATTTTTAAAAACAAGGTTCTGAATAGGCAGGGCATCAACATATTTCTGGGATACAGAAAAAGGATGCCCTCAAGCCACCCTGTCCCCTTCCCCAAAGACAGCTTGTGTCTGTGTGTCTCCTTCCCAAGGAAGTTTACACATGTATACAGGTATTAGCAAGTAAGTGTTCACAAAACAGAAAAAAAGACCTAAAAACAAAGTAATACTTCAATAAATAAATAAATACACAAATAAATAACAATAAAATCTTAAAAATCATGAGACCCTTAAAATGGTTAAGTACTTTTATAATACGTACTATATGTTATACCTTAATAAAATAAAGAAATAAAATATAATAAAAACACAAATTCGGAAATTATGCTTTTATACTCTTTTGAAAATCACTTCCTGGGCCTTTATTTCTTCATCTGCAAAATTAAAAGACAGCATCCATCTGCATTGATTCATCAGGTTTCCAGAAGGTCTGAATGAGATTCCAAATATATTCAGGAACTCCAAAAGGCCCCAGACACAGAGCATCACAGGATAATCAGACCATGGTCCTTACCCCTGGAGTGGTGTTCAGCAGCGTTCTCAAGTCGTTGAAATTGCTTTCTGCCAATTTCTGAGTCTTTCTGAGGTGAGTCCTCATGTGGTGGCTTGCCACAAAACCATAGGTGATGCCAACGCTGCGGGGAGAGCAGAGAAGGGACAGCGTTTACTGAGGGCACGGCGGCCCTGTGGCCAGGTTCAGAGCAGCCCCAGGGCCCGGGGTTGGGGGGGGGGGTCTTCCTGCGCAGAGGCCCCTCCTCCCCAAGCCCAGCCCCGCCACTGCCACAACCTTCCTGCCACAGAACCATAATCCATGAACCAGCAAATGTGAGCCACGGAACAGGACTCCATCCTCTCAGAGAACACCCACATCCGTTCAAGAGACATTGTTCTGTTAAATACAAGCCTTATAAACCGAACAATGTTCACGATCAGTTACAGGGGAAACAAAAGTCACAAAGGTTACAGAGCAGCGTGTGGAATACAGTCCCATTTCTGTACAGATAGGAAGGCAGGTGCACACCCTCCACACAGCGCACACACAAACCCCACATGCATAGCTCTGCTTCCCTCACAGAAGACTCTCAGCAAAAACACCCAAATGTTTTGTAAATAAGTTCCTTTGTCTTTTTTTTTTTAGATTCACAGACATAGAAAACAAACTTATGGTTGGGAGGCAGGAAGGGGATGGGAAGGGACAGACTGGGAGTTCAAGATTTGCAGACATTAACTAATATATATAAAACAGATCAACAAGTTCATACTCTATAGCACAGAGAACTATATTCAATATCTTATAGTAACTTATGGTGAAAAAGAATATGAAAACAAATACCTGTATGTTCATGTATGACTGAAGCATTATGCTGCAGGCCAGAAATTGACACAGCATTGTACACTGACTATACTTCTATAAAAATATATATACACAAAAAATCCATTTCCATTACTGAAAAAAAAACCCAAATGATAACGTTTTCAGTTAATATAATTGTCTGTTATTACTGTATTGTCCAGATTGAAAAGAAACATGAACTAATCTTGCATTAAAATGCTACATAAGAAGCCACACACAGCAAAGTACATACTGTGTCATCCTAGCTCACGTGAAATACAGAATCAAACACAACGTTGATGCTAAAGGCCAGCGGTTAGACATGGGGAGGGGTGGATCGCTGTGCTCGCTTCGCGGAAATTCGTACCTATGTGTTTATGATATGAACACTTCTTTCCATACGAAATATACTTCGGAAAAGAGTTTCAAAAACACTACATGAAAGGCATCCTGCATGCAAAGTTCTACATGAAAATAAAAACCATTTTTTTGAACCATCTGAAATGTCTACATTTAATCTTAAGGGCTCTTAATGTTGGCTAATTACCAACAATTCACTGACTTCAATTAATTTGATCGACTGGTTTGTTTTTATGTCAAAGCCTTTAAACATTAAAAAGTTACATTTAAAATTGCTAATTGCCAAGCCCCCCCTCATTGGATTTAGCCTCTAGATGGCAGCAGGGAATCACATAAACTCAACACATCGGCTGTAGATGTTACCTGAGAAGTTAATAACAAAATTTAGTTTGCAACAAATTGTTAGTTTATAACCACTCAATGATTGGTGTGAATATGTTTTTAGAAAAATGTTTTGCAAATAACAAACTTTGGGGAAAATAATTCTGATGCAGAATATGAATACTTTTGCATCTTCACCAAAAGCAACGTCTTAGGCAGTATGCATTCATATATTTACAAGTAGGGTGGCCAAGTGTCCATTTTTGCACCAAAGGTCCCATGTTCCCAGGAAACCTCTCAGCCTTGGGTAAATGAGGAATCATTCACCCCAGTTTCGGTAATGAGTTATTCCAAGGAGTTCGTTGCTGTTCTCATAAAAACATACTTTCCCTCAGCAGTATTACACAAGTGCTTTGGGTTTTCCAAACTAATCCTAAAAAGTCTATTACACAATGATGAACAATATTTCTTCTGGTTAACATGTTGCAGTGGGACGTGTACTAGGGTAGAAACAGGAGACTTGGGTTCTAGTGCCACTAACTCACACTGTGTGAGCCTGAGAAAGTCACTTTCCCTCTGAGTTTCCCTGGCATCACAAAGCTAGAAACTCGATCAGATCAGTGCTTCTCAAACTGCAAAGAAGAGGGGTATGGATGTTTACAAGGTATCTACGATTATTTTAAAAGTTTGGGTGTCAAGGACCACCTTTAAAAGTTGCCATTTAGAATGACCACCTTGGAATACATTTTTGTTAGTCTTAAAGGTCTGCATCAGTATTTATGAGGTTGACATTACACCAGAGCAATAAGAGTTATTAAATGATACATTCATGCAAAATGAGGCCAAACGACCCAAAACAATGAGTTTGGTGTAGTGTCAACAGTAGGAAGGAAAGGCTGAGTCACAGCAACGTGCCTGGAGCTTTATTTACCACGCCAAATCTCAAACATTCCGCACCATGCCAAGTCAGGATCACCACCTGACCAGAGGATTTCACACTGGGACCCTTGTTCTCCTCCCCATCACATCCAAATTATTCGTCATTCATCATGCTCCAGACTCATTTTGTCACATAAGAAGTCAAAGTGAACTTGGGAAGCAAACAGCAGGCCCAAGTCCACCTGGATGGGAGGACGCCTAGCCATGAACCCCTAGAGGGCGCGCCTGAAGTTCTGATGGGATATTTCTCACTTCGTCTCCTATTTTGTCTTTATTTTCACCTACGTTTAACTGCTCTGAAAGAAAGGTTGACTGCTTCTTTGTTGGCTTTGGGTACTGAGGGTCTCTTGTTCACGGTGGGTGATCAGTGAATGTGGGTTTAAGGACTGGGCTTTGTTTCATTTGGTCCATTTAGAAGATTAGCCACATGTTCGGAGTGTCCAAGTCAGAAACTGTCTTTGTTCCTTTATTGAATTAATGCCTTTACTCAAAAGATCATCAATCAGTAAAATGAACAGCATCACAGCGCTGCAATATGACACTGAATTTCAATGCAACATAGTTAAAGAGACCCACATTTCTGCTACCCAGTTATGAATCCAATTAAAATGAAAGCATAGATCATTAAAAAAAAAACTGTACTAAACAGAATTCTGGGATAGAATTCAGCAACTTTCAAAGCTGATTTTCAAACCCATAGCTCATTGTAAATTTTACATTTAAATCAAAGATGGGAACATCAAAAGCCCGCAGAGGCAGGCAGAAAGCATGGAGGGCACAGTGTAGGGTACCGACCTTTGGGAGCTGGGGGAGCAAAGATGGGTGCGGCAGATGTTCTGCAACTCCGGCAAGTGGCACCTCGATGGAAGACCAGTATTGCCAGATCTTCCCATTATTTACAAAAATCTGGGAGTCTGGATTTGTATGTAAAATCTCCCATTTTCATTTTTAAATTTTTTTCCTGTTTTTAAATATTAGCAACAAATCAAAGAAAAAAATTTTATATACTACACAAATTGATGGTCTCCATTTATAATCTCAAATTTAACACTGCTATTTACACACAAATAGAAAGTGAAAAAGTTACGCTTTTTGTTGCTGTTGATTTAGACATTCCCTATTATTTGATGCTCTTTAAAGCAAAAAAAAAAATCATGTGAATTAATGTTTTTGGGTTTTTTTAAACAACTACCAATCAACTCTTAGGATATGAGGATGAAAGAAATTCACCTCACACAAAAAGTGAATAAAATTTCAGTCAAATGATAATCAAATGACTTTCAGCTCTCTCACATTTGACAGAAAAGCCTTCAAGTTTAATGCAGGACAACAAAATTTCCTGGAAAATTTTAGCAGAAGACAGGAATTTTTTATGATATATTAGCACTACATCTTCTATATTTTATATGGACGGACCAATTTGTTCTCAAATACACTTAGAAGTAAATATTTAAAGTTTTTAAAGAGTATAGCTAAACCTTTAAAATTTGTAGCAATTTGTTCTACCAATTTCTACTGACAATGAAATTAGCCAATAAGAGCCAAATAAATTTCAGTGTGTAACTGGTCTCTTACTTTTCAAAAATAATTTTTCAATTTGAGTATCGATTTTAAATAACTAGCCCTCTCTTTAAGAAAGCCTCATGAGTTTCAAGGCATACTGGCTCAATTTCTTTGCTAGAAGCTTGTGGCCACCAAGCCAGGAATTGATACCACATCCTAACAACAACAAAAATAAATGAACTTTGAAAACAGCTGTCTTCCTAAAATGACCGGGATTCAATTTTCACTACGGTAATTAGTAAAAGCTGACTTAATCGCACTTGGAAACTTAGAAACGCCTCTGTACTGGAGAAATAAAGGCATGCATGGCTTCTCCTTTTCATTGTTGCTTATAACCTTTATGAAATTCTGAAAAATGCAGTGATGACAGGTGCAAAGGAAAGTTGGCTTTTTCTGGAGTAAGACACATCTGTGTAAACCGTCCACAGCGAGATGTGGAAATGTAATCTTCTGCTGATGGTCAAACAGACTTACGCAAACACATGTCAATGTCTGTGGAATTAAACATTCCGCAGCTTGCCTTTGGAAAAGCCCACATATAGGGAAGCTTTCTCCTTAACATCTATGCCTTTCTTAATTAAAAATTTTTTTTTTAATTTTTAAAGAAAACAGAACCTATGAAATGTTAGAGTACTCAAGACTCATTTAAAAGCCAACCTCATCTTTAATTCTAACATTTAGTGTACAGCCACAAAGTGGAACTGAGCCTGATTAAAAGGCAAGTGGACTACTGTGGGCTTCTGAGCGGAGTTTTAAAAAATCATATACAAAGATTATTTGTCAACAGAATCCAGTCTCCGCTGAGGTCAACATAAGCCGGGGTTAACACCTCCTTTTCTTCCTCTTTCTGCCTTCTGGTTTTGTTGGCATTCCTTCCCCTCTTATTTTATCTAATCTTCTGATGTGGGGACGTAACTTTCTTCTCCTTTCTATCTAATCATAATAGAGAAATCCTTGCTTTCGCCTAGTCTTTAATCTCATTGGCTAGTTTTGATTACTTGCAAACAACACACAGACATTATTTCAACTCATGATTTGAAGATACTTGCAAACCAATAAGTGTTCAAGAAGGAAGACATCAAAATAGCTACTTAAATTTGAAAACTTCAAGGCAAAGAAGTTTAAACTTCTCGTCTGAATTTGAAGTAAACGAAACAGTCTCAAATACTCCTCTTATTTAGGCCTATTTATAATTCATATATAAATTCAGTGTTCTGTGTGAAATAAATAAGTTTTAAATGTGTCACTTAGCCTCAAATGGTTGATCAAATTTGGTTTAATTATACTGACATTTAAAATTGTGATATTAATTAATAAGTTTTACTTGGTTGGGGGAAAATATCTTAACTGAATGTGTTGGAGGTTACAGACTCACATCTGTGTACGTAAGAAAATTTAAGAATTTTCTAAACTAAAATACACTCAGGAGAAAAAACTTCTCTAAATTTGTTTGATGGGTCTGAGTTCTCAAAAATAAGAGATGCATATAGCATTCAAGTTTCTTTCTGACACTGAAGCTTTCATATATTTTGGTATTTAAAACCTAATAAAAATAATGCAGTCAGTTCCGGGTGAACTATAACGTGTATATTGCATAATTATATGTAATGTGAATAAAAATCCAGTTTAAAAATAGAAGCCCAATACAGGACATATGCTCCATTAAAATAAATAACCCTCAAAGCCTATTATTATATATGTGAACATTTATTTGGGTAAATAAGTAACTACATGCAATAAAGAATTTTCCTGAAATTACATCACATGCATTTATATCAAGTGAAAACTATTAACTTGTTAAGTAAGTAATCATGCTGACAAGAAGCCCTAAGGGCAAGTCTTTTCAAATGACACTTTGTCACCTGAGCCTCATCTTTGATGTCCATGGTGTACAAGGAGGGAGAGGCATGGCTGTCCAAGTCTTTGGATGCATGAAGGATGTAAGTTTCAGGCTTAAAGGAAACGTACAAGGGGCTTTGGGCTATACCTGACATTTCTCTGGCGGTTGGGGAGGAGGTAATTACTCCTCTGTGCATTCCTGAAAATATTTCAAATGCAAAGCAGAGAGAGGGGGGACATCTGGAATTACCATCAACCTGATCCTAAGCTGCTTTGCAGAATGCAAAGTGAAGAAACAGATTCAAATTATGTACGGAGAGACAGAGGCAGAGGCACACAGGGAAACAGGAGTTGGGGTGGCGGGTAGAGAGAGAATGAGACTCACATCCCAATCTTGCAGAGAAAACACACACAACAAAGCTCCCTGGTGGTCAAACAACGGTGCGTGAAACGAGCTAACACTCAGTTGTAATTTGTTAAAGAGCATATTGTTAAGGTCTGTTATTTGACTATTTTCAGCAGAAGTTATGCCCTTGTTCAAAAAATGACTTCCCTGGAATCAGCGGCAGTGCATTAGCTTCTGCTTTCTGAGGGGATTTTTTTCGGTTGTTCAGGGTTAATTTTTAGTGTTCCTAATTCAGCAGGTAATGCTGAGCATGGTAGATCATCTAAAAGAGACAACCACCTGTTTCCTTCCCAGAGGTCGGACCGCCGCGTTGCCAGGGTCCTGGCAATCTTTCCACATGTGCTCTGTGCAAATGTAAGAAAGTGCTTGTGTCCTGACTTTTTTGTTTTCAATCACTGACGCCGTGTTCTACACATGGTCTGCCACCTGCTTGTCTCACTGCATCTCACTTGGGGACTGTTTTATATCAGCAAATCTAGAGCTGGCCAGCGCTCTCTCCCCTGGGTATACTGCATGCCGCTGAATGGTCCCCCCGACAGCATACATGTTACCAGGCCCCTACTGGCGGCCACACTTAAAGACTCTTCCTCTTGAGTTTGCAGCTACAGCTTTAGAACTTTAAATTGTTCTGTTCAATTCTGTTTTCTGCTTAAACTCCCCAATATCAGTTATTTAGCAACTTGAAAAATCTTCCTCACGGCTACTGAGAAATGCGGTAGAGACACCTCAGGGAAGAGGCTGACTGCCTCTCCTCGCTGTCTCTGTGTCTCCTTAAGGCATTATTCATGTCACAGGCACTTATTTTTCCCCTGGATTTGACACATCAGTTGAATGAATGAGGAAATGTGAAGAGAGGACCAAATATCCCAACCAGAGGGCCAGTACCATGATGCACACTCCTCAACCGAGGAGTCTGATTTGGACCCAACTTAATGTCCTCGTCCTAAAAGCAGGGCACGTCCCATCTGTCACTCGACTGGAAAACTTTTGGCAGCAGTAGGAGCTGCAGAAGAAACACCATGACACGTACTCCAGGCTTCAAGAGAGGGTTTCAGCTTAATCGCAAATTCAAGAAAACTGGGTATATGATGAGAAAATTAATTCCATTCTACAATATTCTCAATTTGCCAAATTCAGGGACTCTACCCATCCTTCAAGATACCTACGATGTACAAATCAACTAGCAAATATTTGCTCTGCCCTCCTGCCTGCTGCCTGGCTCTAGGGAGCTACTCAGAGGAGGGGGGTGCCGTTCTGGTGAACGCTTTCTGAGGCCAGAGGTGTATCAGGATGCCTTCAAGATGAAAAACTGCCAAAGGGTTGGCTTATCACGTAAGCTAGAGCAGCTTGGTTACAACGCTAACTTCTGCTTAAAAGTGACATCTTTTTGAGCTGTCCTGGGCAAGCATCTTTGTCCTCTCTTTTCTGTTATGGGTTTTTTTTTTTAGTTTTTAGTTTTTAGGTTTTTTTTTTTTTTTTTTTGGTGGTGGTTGTTTCAAACTCATGGGCTTAACAGTTAAAACACGAGACATTTCTCATTGACCTAAAACACCATCAGCTGTTGTCCAAGATTCTACTTGCCTTATAAATATACAAATCACCAAGAGGGAGACTGCAAAGTATTTCCTAAGGAAGGTGCCATTTTTCTTCTGTCGCTGGTGCATTTCTCCACCACACTTGTTACAGCAACGACACACACTAAAGAAAAACCCCACCAGGGGCATCAAGATAATAAACAGCAATCCCAGGGCAGCACAGGTAATAATTCCGATCTCATAGTAGATAATCTGCAAGTCAAACAAAAGAAACAGCACATGCTGTAACACAAAATCACACGTAGAACATTCCACAGGGTACACATTTCATGCTTTTTAACCTATTTGCCATCGTGAGTTAAATTGTAAGGAGTGTGTTTGTGTGTGTGTGTGCATCCATTCTGAAGATCCTTCTTGAAACAGTGGAAGCAGAGATTTGAGTTATCAGAATATGGGACCAAGCCATTACTAAATTCTTTCAACTTCCAGGAAAATATCCAAATGCAAGGTCAAGTTGCAAATGAATTTCAGCCTCAAAGGTATTTTGTTTAAATGGCATGACAAATTTTGGCAGGAGTACTTGCGTAATGAATAACCTATACCTAGGGTGCTTCTCACCACGTAGAACTAGTAGTCGTCATTAAGGATTCAAAGCAGTTTGGACTGGATCGATTAATGATAAATTCATAGCTAGTTGCAAAAGAGTCCGGAATATATCTACATTTAGGAAAAAGGCTCAGACTTTCCGGATCAAACATGTGAATCACAGGTGACTCAGTTTCCCCATCCATACACTGGGAATAATAATATATACCTTGTAAGGTCACGGTGAACATTACAGATAATCTGTGATTAGCAATAACGTACCAAGTACCTGGCACGGAGCAGATGCTTAACAAGTGAGGCTGCGCTCGGCAGCCTGTCTCAGATCATCCCTAGGCTCCTAGGAACTGGCCCAGCTCTTAGACACAACTACGTGACCTAAACATATTTTCATAATCACTGCTGGCTTTATTCCAGGAGAAATAAAAATCAATGCAACTGGATACAACTTGTTCTTGTTCCAGTCCATGTCTGCAGTTGCTCACGTTTCCAGAAAGCAAGACATTTTTAAAGAATGATAGGAAATTACAGGTTGGCAGTTTGCAGCTCATGGGCCAGCTAGATAGCAGTATGTTCTGAAGCCAAGCTGAGCAAAGCGAAGCAAAGCCCACGGCTTGTTGCCAGAAGCACATGTGACGTCTTGGGAGAGAGCACTGAACTTAGAGTCAGAAGGCCTAATTAAATCCCAGCAGCGGGCTTCTCATTCTCTAAACTGCGAAGCGCTGCATTGCGAGCACTAATGTCACAGGCATATTGCAAAGGACAGCTAATTAAACAATGTAATGTGTCAGCAATTAGCCAGCACGCAGCAAATATTCTATCAATATTCGCTAACTCTGTGGGCAAATGCTTGTAAGTCTTAAGCCAGGTGCACATGGCCCTCGAGTATTATCTACGCCCATATTAAGGTTAAAATGCTTAAAAAAAAAAAAAAGGAGCAAAAAAGTGATTAAATTTTTGCCGCCTTCATCACTTACACTCTCTTCCTCAAACTCAGCCCGACACTGCGGCCACGAAGAGTCACTGTTTGCTGGTGCGTAACCCGGCCTTGAGGACTCACATCATTGGCTAATAGAGAAACCAACGCCAGACACTCCAAACTCTTACTTAGTTTGCTTTCATTTCCCAGCAAATATTCTAAATCGTTACTTAAAAAAAAAAAAGTTACTATTTTTAAAGGAATTTAAAATCCTTTCTGAAGCCCCAGACACTGAACCCAAACCCAGAAGAGAAAGGTGTATTAAAATGTTTTAAATGTGCTATCTTTAGCTCCAAATGCAAATTTTATGTTTTATGTACAACTTTCCCAATGTTTCTGACTAAATATGAGGTCAAACAGTGTCAGGAACAAGGTACGTCATTTCCAGAGCCCCCGTCTAGGCCGAAGTCTGGCCAAGGTCTGGCAAGGACCTCAGTTATTTCCTGACATACCAAGATCTCCGGAGGGCTTTGTGGACTGTGTTGAAGAGATCAAGATTTAAATTTGCCGAGATGAGTGGCTATACTTTCGTGAACCACTAAAGCTGTAAGAGAAGATGAAAGATGATGGAAGAAACAAAAGAGAAACAAGTAATTTTAAAACCATCACAGTGGAGATGACAGTGACCAGAGGGTTCAGGCCAAAGCATCACACCACTCGTGGGCTTTAGACAGAGCGACGTGAAACAGAGGCCAGGACTTTACCTTCAGAGTCAGGACTACGTTTTCTGGCTGTAGAAGTCAAAGCCGTTGTGCCCGCAGAGGCAGCGTGCAGTGAGAAAACAGAA
Source organism: Vicugna pacos (assembly GCF_048564905.1). Lineage (NCBI taxonomy): Eukaryota > Metazoa > Chordata > Mammalia > Artiodactyla > Camelidae > Vicugna > Vicugna pacos. The sequence goes on along the minus strand of NC_132988.1, from coordinate 111,186,717 downwards.
AAGTTACTGGAGTGATCAACCACCACGAAGAACATTAATACCCGACACAGAGAAAATCAAGGGAGAGAGGACACCAGACAGGAGCGTGAAAGCAGTGTTCATCAGAGAAACGGTGCTGCGGGTGGAGTCAAGTTCCAGGGCTCACGTTTGAATTCACATTTGGATTTCTTGAAAGGTCCTTAATCATATGCTAATCAGTCATGGACCGGGGAATGGGAGGGAGAGCTACAAATGCTTAACACACTAACCACATGGTCTCTGTAAAAGAGAATCAGCGGCTGCCTAGAACCCCAGAGCCCAAGGCACCACCTTCCAAGTGCCCTTTCCAATATGAAGCTCTGATGGGGCATTCCCCTGCTGAATAGCATCCCAGGGGCTCCCACCACGTGGAATTCACACTCCTCCACGTGGGCCTCTGCTATTTAATCCCGGCGGCACGTCCTGTTCTTCTTGACCAGTCTAGTCCCCAGGAAGCATCATGCTCTCTCCCGTTCTTCACTCTGGGCTCCCTCCTGCCACCTCCTCACCCAGAACATTATTCCCACCACTGCTCCCCTGATGAAACTCAAGTCTAAGTTTGGACGTTGCTTCTTCCAGGAAGTCTGTCTTGATCACCATGTCTGAGTTAGCTGTAAATCCTTCCTTCATGGAGTCCTACACTTGTCCCTTCATGGCACTCACCCGACTTAGGGTGATGGCTCCCATGTGGGCGATTCCTGAGCCTGCTGCAGCCCCAGGGGAGGGAGAACTGTGACAGTCACACTCCCCGCTCTCTCCCAGGGACCCACCCGGGGCTTGGCAGATGAGAGCTGCCCAAATGCAATCAGATACACTAATGAACTGAGGGACAGTGCTCCAATTAATCTCCCATTACCACTCCCCCGGGAACCTTTTGAGCAGTATCAGTGACCAGCCGACCCTGACCAGCTACATGGGAGTCTCTGGGGGACAGGTCTCGGCATGGTTAAAATGCGACTCTGAGCCTGAGTTACAATGACAACAGAATGAGGGGCGATGCACGTTTTGTGCATTATTCTGTTCTCAGCACTTGACATGTACTATTTAACATATATTATGTGGAAGTGTCTGCCAGAGTAAAGCTCAATCAGTAATAATAATAGTAATAATTATGCACGTCAGCATCATCCTCAGCTCTAAACTCCCGGGAGCCTCAGACAATGACGCGGTCAGGGACTATCTCGTACTGCTTCCTGTCTCAATGCTTTCTGAGATCCCAAAAGATACCTCCCTTACTGGGGGAGGAGAGTGTGTTCTTACATGCTTACTTACACACTTAAAGCAACTTATCCTCTAGGAGGGCAGGAAACAAGGAACCAAGGCATGTGTCTTTCACAAACGTGTAGGGTGAGTTCCAAACATGGCAAACCCATCTGGAAAAAGCAGCAGGGCTGCGTCCCAAGCCCTGTGCCTGCCCCCGAAGAAGCTCCACCTGGAACCATGGCCTACCATTTACTAAGTGCCGAATCCCTACCCCATGACTTGCAGCACGAGTGAGGTCGGGCAAAGCAGCCTTTATCAGCACTTCTTATATGATGTGTATCTCTCTCTGTGCTGCCCCCTGGCTCTACAGTATCAGTCGGCTAGGGCTGCCGTAACAAGTACCACTCACTGGGCGGCTTAAACAACAAATTTATTTTCTCACAGTCCTGGAGGCCGGAAAGTCTAAGATCAAGGTGTTGACCGGGTTAGTTTCTTCTGATATGTCTCCCCTTGGCTTGCAGGTGGCCATCTTCTTCCTGTGTCTTCAGATGCTCTTTCCTTTGTGTGTGTGTCTTATTCGCCTCTTCTTATAAGGATCCCAGTCAGAGTGGATTAATGACCCCATTTTAACTTCATTACCCCTCTAAAGACCTCATCTCTAAATGCAGTCCCATTCTGAGGTACAGAGGATTAGGACATCAACATACGCGTTCTGGGCACAGTTCAGCCCATGACATCCACGCATCTACATGTCTTACCCCACCGCCCCCCTTCACCAGCCGCAGATTCTTGGGGTAAAGACCATCCTTCCACACATCTGCACCCCTACCATGCATGGCCTCTGGTGAGTACTCCCTCAATACTGATTAAATGAATACATTAAACAAAAGAGAGAAAATGGGAGGAGAAGAGGCCCAGAATCCTGAAGTACTACTTCTCACTCTCAGCTGAAGTGGAGGAAGGAGGTGGGTCTGGGAAAAGGAGTCCCATTTCCCTTCCAAAGTCAGGCCCACCCCTTGGAACAAGAGGTCTGTACGGCTGACTGCTTCCTAACTTCCTCATGAGGAAAGCTCACAAAAAGAGCGCCCGGCAGAGGATCGCTGACTCTCGGCCCCCCAGGGCTCACCAGGAGGTGAGACTGAGCTCAGGACAAGGACAGCTGAGAAGACCCCCGACGGCCACTCACCTGGACAGATCTCATCTGTCCCATTGCACATATTAGAGCCAGTGGGCACCGGCCAGTATAGGAGATGCTATTGGTGTCCACCTATGTTCCCCAGCCTTAACCATGCCAGTGCACCTCCTCAGACTTCCTACTGCTGCCATCTGTGCTCGAAGGCATCTTCAGGAGCCGTGGGAGGTCAGGGGTCATAGGGATTAGCACTGTCCCCCACCCCCAGCAGCCCTTAACCAGTGCCTCTTGGGTCTTGGAGTATAGATACCTCAGCTCTCTCACCCTCCCTTGGGCTAATCCGGAGGCTGGTGTCCTACAGGGTCTCTTGCATCTCCTCCACAGGATGAGCTCTGTCGTCCCCTGGGGCAGGTGGTGGAATGGCACATCCTCTATAGTGGCCCTTCTTCCCCTGGGTCACCTCCCACCTCCCAACCAGTGCTCCCAGCACCTCCTGCATAAATGACTTGCCCTGGAATCCCTGACTCTGGGTCCGCTTTGGGGGACACGGACTCAATGTGCCCAGCATTTATCTGACTAACACCAATCAGAAAGCTCCCCTCCCAAGGGGCCCTGGCTTCTTTGGTGCCTCTGCTTAACCAAGTCCCTCTTCCTTAGCTACCAGGAAAATGTGACCCGATTCCACATCTAAGGTAGGATTCAGTTCATTCACGTGGGCCCAGTTCTGTCTCCTTTCCTCACTTCACCTCCACCCCAAAAGTTCTTATCCACTATCCTAAGATGGAAAGGAAATCAGGAACTTGGGGGGGTCCCCGATTTTACAGGAACTCCGGGTCTAATACCAAGCCAACCACAAAGCACTGGTCCAACTAAGAATCCTGCCATGGACAGTGACAGCCAACTCGAGCTCACGCTGGACAGGCTGCTCAGAGCAGCCTCAGGGTCTAAGGACCTGGTCCTCCAAGGCTTGGACACAGACAAAGCACAGCCTCCTGCCCCACCCATTTTTTGGCAGAACTAACTGGCATTCAGGCTGGACTGCTAATGGCATGCTAATTTTTAATATAAATATAAAAGCTACAATCATTTTATTCTGCCCAGAGAGAAGGACAAACATGTTTGGAAGGTATAAATGAAGCCAGCGGCATTCAAGAATGAAGCTGCTTTCCGCGGTACTAAGAACAGTTGTTGGCACCAGGGAGCGACTGGCTCATGCTCTCTGATGTGTGTAAATGGTTAGAGACGAGGCTTTCCTCTTTGGCTTCTACATTTACTTTCTCTCGAATATCATTATACTGCAAACTGAGAATACGCAGCCATTGTTACCACCTCTGGAAAAGACTTCGCCAGCCCTCCTGGTGGACGCACTGCCTTCACAGCCACTGGGGACACTGTCATTCACATTTGTTGTGCTGGCCATTAAAGGATGTCCACTGGTACTTTTACTGTTGTCTTGATGACACCGGGAGAGGAGGAACAAGGTGTCTGACCCTGCAGGACTAAGAGCTTGACAAACAGATTCAACTTTTTTTTTATTATCCTAACCTTCAATGCAACAAACATTCATCTGTTTCCCTGGCAACCTACACTCATCATCAGTCAAAATCAAAAGAACACATTCTTCTGTTAAGTTAATCCTAGATGCAAATGGAGTGAATTAGCAGCACCTTGTATTAAGTAGAGACATGCAAGGTACCTGGATACTTTCTGCAAATACTGCACACTTATCTGGGCGAGGCCTTCAAGGCCCTCCCCTGAACTGGCCTCAGCTCATCCATCAGTTTGGCCCATGGGCTTCCTCCTCTCACACCTTGTCCTCTGCTCCCGTGGTCCCCACTGCCTGGAAAGCCACCTCCCCACTCGCTCCAGCCCTGCTTATCTTTTTCACAAATTGCAAAGTCACGTCCTTGCAGAAGAGCTTCTGGTCGGAATTAATTATTTTCCCCCTACAAATACACATGCATATGTTACAAGTACATATCCCTATTTCTAGGGATGGTCAAACAATTCATGCAGTTAGGGAGTATTCTCTCCTTAGCTAAAAAAGTAGCGTTAAGACTTCCTTTAAGGAAATTTTAGTTTCTCAACAACGTACAACTTGAAAGATGAATGTTTCTGCAAGTGTTAACTTTTGAAATTTTTGCTGCAGTTCAAATAGTATTTATAAGGCGTTTCAACAGTCCATAAAACTCAGCCAGAAAGGTTACTAAATTCTTAAATAACAGGTTGTTTAAAGATTTACTTTCAAGTGAGTCAAAATTTTGCTCATACTTATTTTTTATAACAAATACATCAATAAAAATTACCTTATCATAGTCCTTTGAGAGGTCAAATTTCTTCTGTAGAATTTTTCTTATAATATCTGGGAAGAAAAGCCACAAAACAAAATCACTTTTTCGATAAAAATATAAAATGCATATTTAGAAAATAAAGGCCTATGTATGTTCACAAATGATTGCACCTTCATATAATATTCTTATAACTTTATTCCTATTTCTTAATGTAGGTGAATAATTAAGCTAATGAGGTTCTAGCTAGAAGCAAAGAATGGAGGACAAATATTTTTGACCTACTATTTTGCCAGTGGCAGAACTGGAGGGCTGCCATTTTTAGGTTTTCAGTTTCTCACAACACACCTCAATATGAACCAGCAAACCACGTAACTCCTCATTAATACTCACTGATAAAATGTTACATTGAAATTACTAATTCTTAATAATTTGGAACCACAAGCTTAATTTATTCTTTAATAATTCCACATTTACATGATATTTTAGAAAGGAAAGGAATCTTACAATAACTTAACCCAAGAGTTCTTAACATGAGCTGTCTCTCCCTTCCCATCTCCAAGCAGTGCACTGAAAACCCTGTGATGCTAAGCAAAATTGGATTTTTCTATGCATGTTTATTTGGAGAGTTTTAAAATTCTCAGTAGGTCAGGAGCTACCTCGTATCCTGATTCACCCATCTAGTAATGCCATGGCACAGTGATGCCCAATAGGGAGAGTGACTTGTCTAAAAGCGGTAATTTGTGGATTTGAGGCCAGACCCAGGCACAGGTCTTTGTTCCCCTGCTGCGGGCCCCTCGCACACTGCACACTGTCTCCGGCCCCAGGAATGAGGTTCTGGGATGCTATGACAGTATCCTGTATGATCACTTCCAAAGTGTACTACTGTGGGAGGGGGGAGGAAAGCCCACGGTGAACCCTTTTATAAAGCAGAGACGTTCAGATTTACTGGCCAGTAAACAAAGCAAGCTTTCTTATGGGCCTTCTGGAAAACAGCTTCCCACCTGCACAGAGCAAATACGTGGAACACATCTGTAAAGGACATGCTGCAGGAATAGGGATTTTCAAGCTGGTAGGTACCCTGGGAGCCCTAGAGTTTCTCGAAGGCTCCTTGGGGACAAACCAGGGGCAGGAAGGAGCCTGAGGCTGCCCAGCCCCACGAGTGTCCTCCCACGGTGAACCAGTCTCTTTGCTTTTGTCAGTTGCACACACGTAACAGGTGTTGTTCTATACAGCTCTCTGGAGGTGAGCCAATAAGGGAGAACATGGATCACGCACCACCGGCAACCTCTGTGAAACGGTGACATTTCTCCACGTCAAACAGATGCTCCCATCAGTTTGCTTGAGGACCCCCGGCCCCTCCCGAGTCCTTCTGGGGTTCTCGTGGTCCTGAGTATCCGAGGCACGGTCCTAGCTACACCTAGTGACAACACTCATTGGTGGCTGATCCCTGTCTGTTGGCTGCCAGCTGCCCCTGACATCCTGCCAAGGCTGATCCTGGCCATGCTGGCCAAAAACCCACCCCAAGACTGTGGAGCAGAGATGGTCTCCCTTCCTGCAGTCCAGAACAACACTGTTTTACAGAAATATACTGCAAGTCGTATAAGTAGTTTCAAATTTCCTAGTAGCCACATTTAAAAAGGTGATTAGTTAATTTAAAATTAATTTTAACATGTTTTACTTAACTCCAAATATATGCAAAATAGTATTATTTCAATATGCAATCAATATAAATATTACCAAGCTATTTTACAGTCCTACTTTGCTACTAAGTGTTCAGGAGCCCGTGTAGATGCCCTTCAGCACATCTCAGATCAGACCAGCTACAGTTCAAGTGCTCCAATGCCACTCGCTCACCCTGGAGCAATTCCATTTCCCCAAAGCCCCAGGGCCTCTGTTTCCTTATCCCCCTCTCCTTCCCAGCGTGCCCAGTCACAGGAACACACAATGAGCAGCCCTCATGCTCAGCGCCACAACATCCATTCTTCCCTTGGCTTCCCTGTGTATCTCTGACTAAGCGGCTCTTAATTAGGGTGAGTGAACATCAGGGATGCCTGTAGAACACAACCCAAGCATCTTTCCTTGAAAAGCCCTGGCATTAACCTGCTGCTGCTTACACGTCATCTGGGAACCCACGGGACCTCACTCCGGGAGATTCTATCGCAGTTTTAATAGGTTCATCGCAGGGGAGAACTTAGAATCGATTACAGTCCATCTCAGAAAGCCTGTGGAAGGACCGGGGTCCCGTTTTGCCCCCCACTCTCAGTGGTTCACAAGTGTCACATTCATTCTGCTGCAGCCCAGTCCTTTGCATCTGTCTTGGCAGTTGATGTATCAGATTTGTGACAAACTGAAGGGCTCTTGGAAAGATTTTGCTCATAGGATCTATTTGACAAGACTTATCGGTTAGGTCTCTGATTTAAAAAATATACCCCACCTTTCATCTTCTAAATTCTGTTCCTGCCATTTTTTGGGAACAAAATCTCCCCAAAGTGCTAAACTAGATTAAAAATTTTTTTTGATAAAGAGATTTTTATATTTGATATAAATAGGCAAATCATTCTCCTATATGTAAAACAATATTACTGTAATGTAGTTCTTGATAAAATATTATGAAATGTTAATTTTGTTCATAGCTGCTAAATTTATCTGCCAAAAGTATTCTAATTTTAAGCTGTATTGTTTTAAAATGCTTTTTTTTTTAAAGCTTTTTAGTCAAGATTTATATTCAGGTTATTTTAATTTCTACCTGATGGTTTCTAGTCTCTTTGACCAGATGCAATAATGTAGGATTATTAACATTAAGCCTAAAATTAAGTTATAGACTTAGAAGCATTGTGGTGTAAGCATTAAAACTGGAGAATAAAATGCACAGAATAGGTTTTTCTTTATGAACAAACCTTAGAGGATGAATCATTTTTTTCCTAAATGTCAGGTTAAATTTGCTGTTGTACTCAGAATTCTTATTAATAAAAATTACACACATACACACACACACACACACACACACACACACACACACACACACACACACACACACACACCCCTGGAGCAGAGTCAGCCCTCTCGGGGAATTAAAGTGTTTACTTGGAAATGTGATTAACTAAGAGCATAAATAGTGTTACGTGCCCCGCTTGGAGACACCCACAGTGTCCCTCATTGACCCCCAGTGGCACCATCTTAAACTCACATGGTATGGGGGTCTCTGTACTAAGAGCGACTTAATCTGTTAATTTGTGCATTAAATCAACACTGGTCAAAGTGAAAGAGATTATTCACGTTTTTGCTAAAGCTATGAGTTTTATAAGTAAATAAAAATGATATTCAAGTTCAATTTAAAGTCCTACAAACACTAGGGTTGTAAATGTATAACTTTAGTAAATTAAATATGACTTAAAACACAACTCTAAGTGTTTCTTTCCAGGCACAAAAGACTTTCCAAAGGCTCTTAAAAATCAATTTGACAACTGTCCCCATCAGGACAAATTCCTGTGGGGATGGGATTCAGGCAGGCAGACCAAGTGGAATTCCTGACAAGTCCAGATAAAACACCATCCTAGACAGTCTGAAAAATGGTAACGTCTTGGATGTGCTAGCATGATGTGGGGTGCGGAAGAGCAAGAGGCATTTCGCCCTGAGAAAAGCATTTAGGGCATGGTTGGTTTGTAAGACACTAACGTGTAAAGGTTGGCATCCTTCACCATCACCCTTGTACCCCACCACCTTCACTGCTCTGCCCTCTCCTGTCCTTCAGCTTGTGGCCCGAATGAGCACCCAGCAGAACCATGTGTCACCTCACTCTCCTCGGTCAGCCCTCCTGAAGTTAGGTGGGGCCCTGAGCCTTGAGTTCTGGCCACTGGAATGTGGGCAGACACATATCCCACCACTTCCACACCTGGCCTCTAAAACCTCCTCTAAAACCTCACGTACCCTCTTTATCCATCTACGCATCACCCACCGGAGGAGCCAGTAGAGAAACACAAAGCCCAACAGGATGACGGAACCATTAAGTCGAATGCCCTGACCACCCCCCAACTCCATCACTTCTCCACTGAATGGAGCTGTGAGAGAGGAGCATTTTTCACTGAAATTTGGGCTTGTTTGTTATAGCAGACGGTGTCACTTGCCCTAACTAAAAAAGCCTTAGCCAACCAATTAAGACCCCCAACATTTTCCCACTGCAAGCATCCTCTAACAACAGCCTCATCTGCCAGGTTTGGCCAAATAAAAACTAACCCATTTTTCTCAGGAGCAGGTGTAACATACACATAATACAGGAGGCTGAGAGTTAGCACTAAGGTAAACCAGGATTTAAAAGACATCTTCATTCAAAGATCGGGATTTCTGTATTCACAAAAGAATGCATGAAATGGTATTTGAACCCAGAAAAATCACTACAAAATGCACTGCAGTATACCTCAAATAAACCCTCTTCCTATGTGGTGTATATATATATACACACCACAAATATATATATATATTTATATGTATTTATATATATTTATACTTATATACATATGCAATCTATATAAAGGAATTTTACTCAGCCATAAAAAAATGAATTTCTGCCATTTGCGAGAATGTGGATGGACCTAGAACATATTATGTTTAGTGAAATAAATCAGACAGAGAAAGACAAATACTCTAAGTTATCACTTTTATGTGGAATCTAAAAAATAAAAGAAATATATGTGGCAAAATAGAAACAGACTCACAGATATAGAAAACAAACTACTGATTACTAGTGGGGAAAGGGAAGTGGGGAGGAGCAAGATAGAGGTAGGGGATTAAGAGGTACAAATTATTATGTATAAAATAAAAAAGCAACAATGATATACTGTACAGCACAGGGAAGTACAGCCATTATTTTAATAACTTTAAATGGAGAGTAAGCTATAAAAGTATTGAATCACTATGCTGTACACATGAAACTAATATAATACTGTAAATCAACTATAGCCAATTAAAAAAAGATACAAAATACTAAAAAGAAAGAGCTCTTCCTGCCTGCTTCTTATCCACGGGTCTGCACAACCTGAGCTGTCATCCACAGGTCCACAAGCCTTTCAAAAGCTTCACTACTCCCCTGAATTCTCCTAATCTACAAAGCGTGTGTTCCCAATCAGTTCAAGCCACAGATTCAAGCACGTCTCTGCTGCTAACATATGTACGTAAAATGCTCTCAGGTAACAGTTTTATCCTGGGAAACAGGCATCAGACAAAGGGTTAAGACTAAGTGGTTGTAAGATGGCGGTACCCTCTCCAAGAGTTAGGTGCACAGGGTGGCTGGTAAAACTGGTCGTGAGCACCAGCTTCTAGGTCTAGACTGTTCTTTCTGGAGGAGGATGCAGATTTCAACCAAGATGCAAAGGTAGTTGGTGAAAATGTTAACATTTACATGATTTGAATGTGGCCCCCAGCCCTCTCCCTAGAGCCCCATGGGGAAAGGGTCTTGGATTCCAGACATAGGTACCCCACTGCTGTTAGTTGAACCTTGTCTTCTCTCATCCATCTAGGTTTTCTAGGGTTTGTTTATATGATTTAGAACATCCTGATTCCAATTTCTAGAATGAGACTGGTTTCTTCTCTTGGCAGGAAAATCTCATTAATTCAAATAAATTAGGAAACCTCTGGTTATTTGACTAATTTGACTCAGTTTACTTTTTATCAAGAAAAACGTTTAAGGAGCCAACTCACCGCATAGAAAATGTCCGAATCTACCTTACATCGGCGTAGCAGACGTGATCAGCTCTGACAGCTGATACGTTGGTGGAAAAATAAAAAGGGACTCGTGCCTCAGACATTTTGTTTTAACTTAAAGCAAATAAATACACACATATATTTGACCAGCATTTGACGAAAAGCTGAGGTGCTTTTTTGGGTGTGAGTCCTCTGGTTAGAACGGATGTGAGTTAAGATAGCACCCAAGGTAAAAGCAAGCTCCCAGCTTATTTAGAGGTAGACCTGTGCCCACCACCGCATCTCTAAACCACACGCTTAGGGTAGATGGTGATGACTCACAGATGGGCTCACAGGATGGCACCACCTACACAGAGATAGGTACTTCAGAGTAAGAACTCGGCAATCACAAACTCTGCCTCAAGAAAAATGAGAAGATCTTGCTTATTTGATTCTTCAGTGACTGGAATGGGAAAGGGCTAAACTAAACTCTTATCCAACTACACACTGCTCCCCACCCTCATCCCCAAACGCTGGTAATAACTGCCTATGTTAAGACATCAGGTTCTCCGAAGAAACAGAACTGTGTAAGAGATGAGATAGAAATAGAGGAAGAGACAGAGGCAGCAGGAGAAAGAGAGAGAGAGGGAAACAGGGAGAGAGAGAGAGACTGATTTAAAAGAACTATGGGTACTAAGTCTGAGGTCTCAGGCAGGCTGGAAACTCAGGCAGGAAGTGATGCTACGGTCCCAAGGCTGAATTTCTTCTGTGGAAATCGAGTTTTGCTCTGAAGACCTTTCAGCCGATTAGATGAGGGCCACCCACATTATCGAGGGTAGCCGCCCTCACTGACAGTCAACTTACTGTAGGTGTGAACCACATCTACAAAATACTTTCACAGCAACACCTAGACTAGCATCTCATTAAGTCCCTGGGTACCACTGTAGACACAGAAGACAAATCACGACTTGGCACAAGTCAGCTGTGTTCTCCATAGAATAATTACGCCCCGGAGGGGTGCTGCAGCAGAGGCTGTCTGAGCCGCCCTGTTACCCAGCAGGAAGACTCACCATCGTCAGTGCAACTCCCGACCAGCGGAGCCTCCAGCCAAGCCACTGGGGCCGAGCGAGCGCAAAGGCAGGGGACCGCCAACCTTGAAATGATGGCCCTTAACCACCTCCAAAATTGACTTACGTTTGGTGTGCGCAGACAGATAAATGCTTTTTGAAAATATTTCCATCAAAAATGACAGAACTAAATGAGTTTATCACTTGCAAGGTCAGTGTTGCTTTTCTGAAGAATGTACTTAAGAGAGCCTATCTCCCAGCAGCCTGGTTTGGTCAAGTGTGTCCACTGTCCTTTGAGGCTTGGATGAACGTGACTGACCCACTTCTCGGCTCACATTTTCCTGTGGCTGGTGTGGGTGAGGATTTGGGGACCCAGACGATGCAACTGCCTCAGGTCTTGGACCGAGACGGGTCTGCCATCTGTGTTGCCACCATATCTCCTTCTGGAGTGGCAGCGCTGAGTCTGTCTGACTTCAGGACCTGGGTGATAATGCATTTTAGCAACCACTTCAGGCGGCAGGTCCTGAACCTTTCCGTTTCACGGAGAGCTACCTTCTGCCGCTCAACTCCTCCATCAACGTGACTAAACTCTTTGGTTTGGTTTTTAATAAAAGGATTGATGCTTCAGACATTTGGAAGCCAAGCTGGGTTTATTAGAACTCCAAACATATTCCCCCTGCCTCCAACTATATCATCCAGTATTCTGGAGGGTGAGCCCCCTTTCCTGGATTTAAAGCACAGTTCAAACACCCTTGGTGCGGTTTTCCCTTCATTTCAGCTGTCAGCACGGGACTGCACCGTTGTCCTTGAATTGACTGGGGCGGCTACCCGGCAGGACTGGCACACTTCGGCTTGTACTAGAATTAATGACTTGCTCTTCAAGAAAAGAGCTCGGAAAAACGGCGCACAGGAAGCGATTCTTGGGAAAACATCTGGTACCAGGCTGGCCCCTGTAGCTTTCCCCGACCAGATGTTTACACCAGTCTGTGCCTGGGGATCCTATTTCATCGTCAGGCAACGAGCAGCCAAGCCTGCGACGGGCAGGCCTGCCCTTCAATCACTGCAAATTCCTTTAGAGGAAGCAGGCTCTCAGGTTGCACAGGAGAAGGGAGACCTCTGGGGTCTCCTGGAGCTCGGACAAAGATGCAAGTTGGATAAGGGCTCAGGGCCCAGGGGCTCCCTAATGATGGGCGGGGGCTGGGAGGGGGCCGCTGGGACTGAGACGGGTCTGCCATCTGTGTCGCCACCACTGGTAAATCGGGGGAGTAGGGTGGAGGGGCTTGTGGAGTCCCAGGGTGTCTGGCTCATCTCCTCCCCTAAGACATTCCTGGAAAGCGTAGCTCCACTATCATCTTTGGATTGTTTGAGGAACGTTGGCTTGAGGATGTTTAAAAGGAATAGTTTGACTTACATCCTTCGGTTGGCACCGAGGTCCAGGTGATCGCACACACACTCCTGTGAGAATGTGAATCCACTACACCCTGTTTTTTTCTACCACGTGACAGAGGAAGGTTCAGCTGTTGAGCACGGCCTCCCCACAACCGGGGACAGAAGGTGGGACCAGGACGTGAGTGGAGGGGGACTTTTTTTTCCTCTGTATACTTGGAATACACTTGAATTTTTAAGAGAATATTAAAAAGTTTTTAAACAAAGTACTTTTATTGACATACCCTTCTACTTTTTCCAAACCCTCCCCTTCCAAAAAAATCACTAAAAAATTGAGTTTGTAACACTATCAAGTTAAAAATTTCAGTTCCCATACATGTGAATCAGATTTTACAGTATCTAGTATAGGAGATGTGACCTGGAGCTATTTTTATAGTATTTCAGCATGTAGTATTTGTTATTTTAAAAAAAAGGGAAAAGAAATAAGGCTGAAATCTGCAAAATTTAGATGCTGCCCAATAATGACTGGGAAAGGAATAACCAAATATTCAAGATCTGGATAAGCCCAGTTTTGTCCCAACAAGTGTGTGGTCCAGACAAGGTACACTCTTCCAGTGTTTTGTGAATAATCACCAGAAGCAGCTTTTTTTGGGCTTTGTCTCCACCCCTTCTTCTTGCACTAGCTGAGCTGAACAGTCTCCCAGAGTCTTTCGTGTGTGTCCCCAAACCACTGTCTGCTCATTGTACTTGTGGATGCAATTTCATAACTGAATTAAATATTATGTAAGCGGATAAAACATGACTTCCAAAAGCAAAAGTGATTGATACAAATTCTCAGTGGTATGCTTTTTAAAACTCAGTAAAGAGGAGTCATTTTAAAAAGAACAAGAGCTGTTGAATTCAGTGTAGGGGAGGCAACTTTAAAAGCCCAGATAGAAAAACCAATAAAAATCTAGGGAAAAAAAAAAAAATCAGTGCTTAGTTTACACCACACATTCTTGTTACATGAATGAAACCCAAACTGGACATCATCAAAGTTATGCTGGGGAAATTCCTATCCAGAGCCCCATAGTCGATGGACCTTCAGAATGTTTGGTGGGGAATGAGGATGTAGGAATTTGCAAACAGGTCTTTCTCACCAGCATGGAGAACTAGCCAGATATGTGTGTGTGTGTGTGTGTGTTTCACTTTTCTTGGGCACACCAGAGAACTGAGGCTTCAAAGCAATCGATTCAAAGAGCACCACACTACTGAAGGAGAGACAAGGGACCCACAAGCTGTTTCCCCTTTGCTGGTCAGGCGAAAAGGAACCACAGAAAATGTTCCCAACCTATTAAAGGGCACGTATGGGCTAGCGTGTCCCCGAGGAATACCTGGAGGACCCAGAAATGTGGAGGAGTCTGCATTTGCTTGCAAGCTTCCACTGGGGCGGGGGAGGTGCCTGGAGAAAGTCCCCATGGTGGCAGGTGGGCAGGTGATGGGTTGCCACTGGGGACACACACAAAGACCACAGACTTCCCTGGACATTTCTCTCAGAGAAAAAGCATTAAAGCCACTTGAGGAAGGGCAGCGAACCCTCTGTGCCCTGTGGCCAAGGCAAAACTCCACTGCTTCCAGGGTGGGGGATGTCAGCAAAACTCATCCGCCCGTGGGGAACAGGTTGAAACCCTCCTGCCTGTGGGACACAGGTAAAGGCCCACTGCTGCTGGGGGACAGGGCGGGAGCAAAAGCCCTTTGTTCCTAGGGAGGAAAGCACTCTTGGGCAGAAAGCTCGCTCCTTTCCAGCACCGAAGGCAAATTCCCAGTAAGAGTTTGGCTGCCATGGGGAGGGGGAGAGGAACACCGATAAAAGCCCCTCCCACTCCCCGAGCTCAGCGCACAGGGCCAGCCTAAGCCTGAGGCTGGACCAGGGTAGCCGGAGACCATCCCTCACTGCCTCCCCCCATGAGCCTGCCACTGGGCGGAGGAGCAGGAGCACGAGAGGGGCCCTCGGTGGCACAGGTGAGCAGGGACCGCTAGGGGCTGAGGGAGGAGCGGGCACACGGAAGAAAACCCTCCACACGCCAGGCCCCTCGCTGCACACATGGCAACCACACTCCACGGCTGGGGGAGTTGCAAGCCCGCGAAGACGCTCCAACAGCAAACTGCTCGACCAGGAGGGCTCCGCCTCCGGAAAGCAGAGAAGGCATGTCCGTATCTGGGAATAACCACGGTTCAGCCCAGCTCCTACAGTTCTCCTCAGGATGCCCAGCATTCAGGAAAAAATCACAAGACACATGAAAAAGATTCTCCAAGGAAGAATCAAACCCAGAGAGGATCCAGATGTTAGAAACCTTTCAGAGATGAATTAAAAAAAAAAAGACTGTTGAGGGAATTTACATTTATACTTCAAGGTAAAATAACATGCTTAAGAAAAGTACGTACAAAACTTGTGGTTACCCGGACGGGGAAGGAGGGAAGGAAGGATAAATTGGGAGTTCGGGATTGGCAGATACAAACTGCTGTGTACAGAACAGATAAACAACATGGTCCTTCTGTATGGCTCAGGGAACTATATTCAATGGTTTGTAGTAACCTGTAATGAAAATGAATACGTTATGTATAATTGAATCACTATACTTTACTCCAGAAATGAATACAACATTGTAAATCAACTATACTTCAACTTCAAAAAATGTTAAAAACAAAAAAAAAAGTACGTATAATTTTTAGGATTCCCCAAATTTGCCGACTTTAACGAATCGACTATCAATCATAATCATGTTGAATAAGAGGGTTCAACTCTCCTTAAATTAATCCTCATTTTTTTAACCATAAATCAATCCAGTGGCAATTCTCTAAGAATCATAATAACCTATCCTGTTCTGTCCAAATCTCCAATCTGTGGCTTTTACTACCCTACTCCCACTTTCTAACTTTCTCAGTCTTTTAGAGGAAAGGGAGGGGAAGATAAGGGACTATTAACCAGAGCCAAGCGCTCTAGGCAATGTGGCAAAGCAGAGAGAGCACATGATTTAGAACCAGTCAGAAGTGGTTTCAAGTTCTGCCTCCAGCACTCAGAAGCAATGTGACCGGTCTGAATATGGGCCAAGTTACAGAAACCCTCTGGGCCTCGAGATCTTCATCTGTAAAATGGAGAGAAAGCAACTGCCACTCATGAGCTCATCAGAATGACACGAGATGGCCACCACACAGAATCCTGCCAGCAGTCCCCGTATCGCTCCCATTCCCAGATGAGGACACTGGGGCCGAGGAAGGTTGAATACATTGCACATGATCCCTCAGGTGATAAACGGTGAGTCAGGAATTCAGACTCAGGAGTGTTTTCATGCTGAAGCCCATGCTCTTTCCAGTACACAGCCCTGTGTGGATCCAGATCCCAGGTCCAGCCTTGCAGCCTGTGGGATGTGAAGTGACTCGGGCCCTTGCCTTGAATTCCCTAGGCTCCCACTTCTTCATATGTAAAATGAGTTAATACTGCCTACCTTGCAAGATTATTCTAAGTATTGTAAGTAGAAAAGCACTTAGAAGAGTATCTGACACAAAATAAATGTCCCCAAATAGTGGTGGTGATGGTGGTAGCTGTAATGGTGGTTTATGAAAAGACAGATCTTTGGGCTTTTTAATCCAAGATAGATATTGACAAAACATCTATTAATGGCAGGCAAGGGGACAAGACTGGGAGATGAGAGACTTTGCTCCATGATATTTTGTTAAGTTCCTCGCTCTCCCAGGCTGAAGTTTTCTCATCGGTATAATGACATGGTCAGACTACACTCCTCAAAATAGGAGTGTAGATGAAGAGATACAGTGTGTTCATGGACTGGAAGAATTAAAATGGCCATACCACCCAGGGCAATCTATACATTCAGTGCAATCCCTATCAAAATACCAAGTGCATTCTTCATGGAACTAGAACAAATAATTCTCAAATATGTATGGAAACACAAAAGACCCTCATGAGCCAAAGCAATATTGAGAAAGAAGAACAGAGCTCGAGGTATCACAGTCCCTGACTTCAGACTATATTACAAAGTTACAGTAATCAAAATAGTATGGTATTGGCCCAAAAATAGACACATAGATCAATGGAATGGGATAGAAAGTACAGAAATAAACTCATGCACTTGCGGTCAATTAACCTCCGACAAAGGAGGCAAGAATATGCAATGAAGAAAAGACAGTCCCTTCAGTAAGTGGTGCTGGGAAAACTGGACAGCGGCATGTAAAAGAGTGAAATTAGAACATTTTCCCACACCACACAAAAAGATATACTCAAAATGGATTAAAGACCTAAATGTAAGACCAGAAATCATAAAACTCTTAGAGGAAAACATAGGCAGAACACTCTGACATAAACTGCAGCAATATCTCATAGCAATATTTTTTTGGATCTGTCTCCTAAAGCAAAATAAATAAAAGCAGAAATAAACAAATGGGATCTAATTAAACTCAAAGGCTTTTGCACAGCAAAAGAAATCATCGACAAAACAAAAGACAACCTACTGAATGGGAGAAAATATTTGCAGATGATAAGACTGTAGGGGGTTAATATCCAACATATATAAACAACTTATATAACACACACACACACACACACACACACACACACACACACACAAACAGCTCAATTTAAAAATGGGCAGAAAAACTGAATAGATATTTTTCCAAACAGGAAATGTAGATAACAAACAGACACAAGAAAAGATGCTCAACATTGCATCAGGGAAAGGCAAATCAAAACCTTAATGAGGTATCACTCACACCTGTCAGAATGGCTATCACCAAAAAGAACACAAGTAATAGATGTTGGCAAGGATGTGGAGAAAAGAGAACCCTCATCACTGTTGGTGGGAATGTAAACTGGTGCAGCTACTATGGAAAACAGTACAGAGGTTTCTCAAAAAACTAAAAATAGAACAACTATATGACCCAGCAATTCCACTCCTGGGTATATATCCAAAGAAAATGAAAACATTAATCAGAAAAGAAACATGTACCCCAATGTTCACAGCAGTATTATTTACAATTACCAAGATATGGTAGCAACCTAAGTGTCCATCAAAAGATGAATGGATAAAGAAGATATACACAATGGAATATTACTCAGTCATAAAAAAGACTGAAATCTTGCCATTTGCAACAACATGGATGGACCCAGAAGGTATTATGTTTAGTGAAAAAAGTCAAACAGAAAAATGCAAATACTGTATGTTATCACTTATATGTGGAATCTAAAAACATAAAACAAATGAATATAATAGAAACAGACTCACAGATATAAAGAACAAACTAGTGATTACCAGCAGGGAGAGGGGCAAAACAGGGGTAGCAGATTAAGAGGTACAAATTACTATGTATAAAATAAATAAGCTACCAGGGTATATTATCCAGCACAAGGAATACTGCCAATATTTCATAATAACTTTAAATGGAGGGTAATCTATAAAAATTTTGAATCACTATGTTGTATACTTGAAAATAATATAATATTGTATATCAACTATATTTCAATAAAAATACATCTCGAAAAAAACACTTAATAGGCACAAATATGTCCTAGACCCTATACTGAGTGTTAAGGATACAGAGACGAAAAGATAAAATTCTTGGGGCTCACAGTCTACTGGGAGCACAGACAAGTGGATAAAAAGTAGGTGTGCTGTTTGGGAAGATGGGGTCATACAAGGTTCACCGTCAGCAGGTCAAGTCGGGGGAGTTGTGGCGAATAAGGAAACACTCGTGGAGCAGATGATGTTTGAGCTGTGTTTTAAAAGAGAGACAGAATTGCATTATGTGAAAGTCCTGAGCCTGTCTGTGAGCCTGGACTTCGACCACTGTCTTCCAGTCACTCCTCGAGGCAGGGCAGAGCTGGGAACTCAGAATGAGACTGGGATTAGCAAGAGCCCGGAGGCCCCCAAAGACAACTTCCCAAACCCCAGTACAAAAACGACATCTGCTTATTTGCTCTGAATCTCTCCTACATAAACTTCCTAAGTGTCAGAGAACAAAACCCCAAATGAAGAGGAAGTCAGTGAAATGCCCAAAGTCCACCTCCTTTCAATTTAAACACAAAAACAAACCAACTTCTGTTGGATCAACAGCACTGCCTGTTTGTTAGCGGTGGGATGGGAAGCCCCGCAGCCAGGGTGGAGACGGAAGGAATGCTTTATGAGGGCTGAACCCACACCTGGGCCCCTGGGCCCCCTCGGAGGGTGCAGGGGCTAAATAAGGCCCCCCAGCCATTGAGGCAGCACGTGCACCTTCCCCCGCATCTGCGATTACATACATTCATTCACGGCACCCCACAGATCCCAAGTCCCTGAGCTCTGTTCGGGCCACTCAAAAGTCACCCCTGAGTCCTGGGGAAATACTAGACTGTGCGGGCTTTCTCCCTTCCTGTGACATGGCACCACAATGCTCCTGACACAGCAGAAAGCCACTCATGAATGGAAAAGAAATGATAGAGCATGACCATTCACAATCAACACAGTGATGATTTATGAAGGCACGGGTAATCCCTGGATGCTAAAAGCACTCAGCCAACGAGGGCTGGGGAACAGGACAGGATATGGGGAAAACTGGAAGATACCACCTTAATCAAATCATCAAACTTAATTTCACCAATCATGGGACAAACTGACATCAGTAACTTCCAGATGGGATCCACTGAGTGGATCCAGCATGCACGTAGTACCCCGACAGATTTCATTTGAATCTAATCATGAGAAATCAAGGTAAATTCAAAATTGAGGGGAAAATGGCTTAGGCTCGTCCATAAAACTTGTATGCTATTAAGAAAAAAAGGCTAGGGAACTGTTCTAGATTAAAGGAGACTAAATCTAAGGTGAGGCAGGGTTCTCGACTGAATACTGGATCCAGGGAATAAAAACTATATAGAACATTATGGAGAAATCTGAGAAATGTAAATATGAACTATATATTAGATAAAAGTGTTACAATAATGTTAAATGTCCTGAGTGTCATACTTGCATGTGGTTATGTAGGAGAGACTAAGTCTTACAAGATGCATGCTGTGGTGTGGCAAAATAGTAACAAAGTAGTGTGGCAAAATATTAACAATTGATGAATCTATAAAGGACAGACAGGTGTCCATTTGCACTATTGTTGTAACATTTCTAAAGTTTAGAAATGATTCAAGATAAAAATCTGGAAGGCAAAAGTTCCTGGATCTCTTCTCATCTTTCTCCCTATAATCATTTTCCCTTTTCCAAACTCTGTTTCTAATACTAGTTAGCCAGTTAACCTATTTTCCTGTTTATTAGGGGCAAAACTTTTGAACTCAGTTTTAGAAAGTCACACATTTTATGCTTTGTTCTTTCCTTTTTGGGATTCTGACTCAAGGAACAAAGGAATAAGTAAAAAGGTAACTGGGAAAATGGATATCACACTTAATGATGAGAATTAATAGTAAAAAAATAGAATTCTTATTAATTTTGGTAGTTCGGTAAGGACAGTGTGGATAGTAAGAAATGCCCGTATTCTTTAGAAAGGCACATTGATGTGGAAGGTGAAATGATAGTATGTCTGAATTTGCTTTAAATGTCCCAGCAAAGAAACAAGAAAGAAAAGAGGACAGATGAAACAAATATGAGAAAAACTGATAAATTTTTTCATCTGGGCAACTGGCTAATGAGGATTCACTGTATTATTCTTTCCAGTTTTGGGGTAGGTTTGAAAATTTTTTATAAACAATTTATAGGAAAGGGGAGGGTATAGCTCAGGTGGTAGAGTGCATAGTTAGCATGCAAAAGGTCATGGGTTCAATACCCAGTAACTTCTCCAATAATAAAAAAATAAGTAAGCCTAATTACCTCTCCCCACCAAAACAAAAACAAAAATAAAGAAACAGATTAATAAAAACATATAGGAAATCTTACTTCCCTCTCACTCCATCCTTCAATTCATATCTTCATTCCACGTAACCCACTTTTAGTGACGTCACCTCCTAATTGATCCCTTGGACTCACATCTCTCTTAACTCCATTCCTTTCTAGACAATGTTGTCAGATTAACTAACCTACAACCCTTTTTACATGGCCTCCACTAATTATCTTTAAAGCTGTGCATAATGTGACCCTATCCTTCCCACTGAAATTAAAGCGAGTGCAGGCTTTGGAATCAGACTGACCAAATACGGATCTTGGCTCGCCCAGACAGTCCGGTGCACACCTTCTCTCCTGGCCTAATCATTATCAGTGCTCTCTCTCACTCTTAAAAAGTCCTGGTTTAGATGATAAATTAAATGGCCACCCTAAATCATGTGATCCTGAGTTCAAATTCCAGATCTGATACTTAATGCTGTGTGACCTTGGCAATCTATTTAACACCCCTGGACCTCAATTGTCTCATCTTTGATACGGAGGTAATAAATACCCATTGCTAAAAATAATACGTCAAAAGCCCAGCACATATTACACAATCAATAGGCAGCTGCTATAATTATGTCTCCCTCCAAACAAGACCCCTCCAATCCAGCCAGATCTCCTCCTTTGTCCCCAAAACAAACAAAAAAGACCTTATTCCAACCCTCTGAGGCTTGGTGATGCTATCCCCCCACCTATCCAAACCCTCCTTCTGTCCTTCAAATTAACACTCGAGGGCCTTTGCCAACTTCCCTCATCACTAATTACCTACAGTTCATCAACCACTTGTGAGATTGAATGATCCATCAGTTTACATGTCTCCTGGACTATTTGTTCTCTGTAAATATATTTCATCTCTTCAACTGGAGATTGTTCATTCCTTAAAGTAGGAAATGTTCTTTCTCCCACGTAAATCTTATCACTCCTAACCCAGTGTTATGCACCTGCAGCCTATCTTCAGTAGAACTTGCATGCCCTAAACAAGACACCTCAATCCAACCTAAGAAATAACTTCTTCTAGGTAAGAATATTTTCTTTGAAAAAAGAAATCTAGAAATACAATCATGATACTATTCTTAAGTTATATTTCATTACATTTTAAGAAATTCCTGTATGTCTTTTGCCTCGTCTTTTTTATTAAGCTCCAAAGGAGGAAGGCTGAGAAATCAAAGACTTCTTATAAACTAAATCATAACCCAAATCACCACTACTGTTGAACTTTAAAACCCCAGCCGTTCCAATGGTACATTAAATATCACACAAAATCTGACTTCCCTCCGGCTCTAAGTCCTTAATTCAGTCTGGTTTTTAAATGTGCAATCTATTTCTCAAAAGTCTCATTTATCATAATAAAAAATGATTTGACCCTAAAGCACAGTCAGTTCTAGATATTCTGCGTATACTGGAGACCAGTGGGTGCACGGTCTGAAACCAGATGTCCTAAATACCTTTTTTTCTTCCAAGTCTTAACTTTATGCTTACATTCTATATGGGGATATAGCGTGATTTTCACTATATAAAAAAAATTTTAAAATGTCTTTGCCTAGGGAAAAAAAATCTGAAGACAATGTTTTTTCTTTGGGTGGAGAATGGACCTTTTTAAAATCTCTGTTTCTGTATATTTTGTATGAACATATTCTACCTGCAAAATGGAAACAAATAAAAGTATGTCTCTTGTGCTTGCAAAGAATGATATTAACTAACAATAATAAACTATTCACTTAGTCAAAAAAAGCGTATTCATTCAACAAAAGCTCCTGCTATACCCAAGTACCAAGAATCCAGTTTCAAACAACAAAGCAGGCACTGCCTCCAACCCAGCCAACAACTCCCCTGCCGTCCTTCCTGCCTGCCTGACCTACCAGCATTCATTTGACTGTGTGACCTGAAATGAGCGAGCTTCCCATCTCTGGGCCTTAGTTTTCTCGTCTGTAAAATGGGACTAGGAAATTGGATGATTATTTCTGATGAGATGATCATCCCTCAATGATAGAGTCCCTAAAACCAAGTGGCCTGATTAGGCGAAAGGTTTCTGTACAAAGAGCTGTTGACACAAAATCAACACTAAAAAGACAGAGACTCGGCTACATAACTGGGGCAGAAGGCATTTCACAAACTCCACAAAAAGGAAACACAGATGAGAGAACCATCAACCACAGGAGTGATCAGAAATAAGTATAAAGTAACAAGATGCAATTAATTCAGTCTTAAAAAATCCCAGCACATTACTGGTGGCGGCATCAACCATTTCAGGACCTTCTGGGAAATGGGTAGTTCTTTCAAAGACTTTGAAAATGATCATACCTTTTGACTAATTAGTCATTGAGGGGAAAGAATTCTAAATGCCTGAATAAGCCTAGTGAAAAACTGGAAATAAAAATAGGGAGGGATGAATTAGTTTCCATGGGATTCCACCCATTTTCTCCATGAAGTAGGAGGCCACTGGCTGGTGGAGGAGGGCTCAGGGTAGAAATTTCAAAAGAGAAGAGAAAGTATGCATATAGTATGAGAAACAAGTCAGGACCATCAGGGAGTGTGGTGTGTTTGGAGAGAGATACTAAATTAGAGAGTGTGGCCAGAGATGGTCCCTGAGGTGCTGACATTTGAGCAAAGACCAAGCGACAGGAGAAACAAGCCATGCAGAGGAATGGTCCAAACAAAGGGAATGGCCAGATGCCAAGGGTCTGTGGCAGGACATCATGTGGCACGTTCAGGAAGGGCTGGGAGGAAGCTGGGGTGACTGTTACGGTCCTTCAGAGGCTACTGTGTCCCCCACTTCCCCGTTCTCTCCCCCTAAGTGAGGAGGCATCTCCACTGGTCCAGGCGACCGGCAGCCCTAGTGAGGGGGAGGACAGCCCTGTGGGAGAGAAGTGGACAGCTCTGATACACACTCCCACAGTACAACACGTGGAATTACATCCGAGCAAACTGGTCCTGAGGAAGACGGGTCTGTGCTGTTACTTCAGTGCAGAACTCAGGAAGCACTCACTTCTGAAGTCAGCTATTAACTTGATTTCAGAGCAGATACTCATTTTTACTCTGCTTTATTTCTATTACACAAGTTATACTTGGAATGGCTCTTTAAAGAAATGCAATTCCTTGCAAAGCTGGCTTCCCGAGTACTCAGTCATTGGACAACACCGTAGACTAGTAGACTTGGCTGCGTTAAGCACAGCACGTCTCAATCAGCGGCCCCCCAAGGAGCCAGCCATCCAAATCTCATTAGGCTGAGCTTCTGGGTCAGCCAACCTCCAAGGGGATATAAAAACATCCACACCCCCCTCCCCTTCCCCAGGATTCAGGCTACTTACTTCCAATCAGGTTGGAGGAGAGCCTTCAAGGGCAGTGATAAACATCATACTGCATCACCATCAATTACTAAAATATTAAATATTTTAAAATAATAATGCAAGGACTCCTGTATGAGGTAATCAGCGCTCAAAAAATGTCAAACACAAACATTATGTCGCCACCTTTTGGCTCCCAGCGTTAACTTAGAAGTTCCCTCCCACAGAATTACTAAACAGCTTTCTCAAGCTGCTTTCTGTAAACGAGTCACTGCTCTCCTTGAAAGACTGAAAAGACTGCTTTCACCGAAGCTACTGCCCTGAGAGCCTTCTCCATCCTCTCTCTTCTAGTTTTAAATTATTTTGTTTTTTTTTAATCCCACTCAATAAGAACTTGGCTTTTAGGACTTTTATCTTTAATTTTTAATTTATTTTAATATAATTTTTAAAGGTCACTCGCCATGTACAGTTATTACAAAATACTGGCTATGTTTCCCGTGTTGTAAAATACATCCTCGAAGCCAGTCTGCACCCAATAGTTTGTACCTCCCACTTCCCCACACCTATATTGCCTCTCTCCCACCCTCCCCACTGGTAACCACTCGTTTGTTCTCTGTATCTGTGAGTCTGCTTTTTTCTGGATTATAGTCACTAGCTTTTACCTTTAGATTCGACATACGTGATGTCACACAGTATTTGTATTTCCCTGTCTGATTTATTTCACTTAGCATAATGCCCTTGAGGTCCATCCATGTTGCTCCAAATGGCAAAATTTCATTTTTTATGGCAGAGTAGTATTCGTGTGTGTGTGTGTGTGTGTGTGTACACATAGTACATCTTCTTTATTCATTCATCTGTGGATGGACACTTAGGCTGCTTCCATATCTTGGCAATTGTAAATAATGCTGCCATGATGTTGGGGTGCATGTATCTTTTTGAATTAGTGTTTTTGTTTTCCAGGATTTTACTTTTTTTCCCTATTCTTCCAAGGCTTACAGGGATATGTATACAATTAAGGTAACATGAATATGAAAGATGAAAAGAGAAAAGGAAGTCCAGGGACGTAAGTTGAAACTCCCAAGCTCTGTGCAGGTAGAGCCCATCTGACCCACGGTCCCATCCCGCACAGCATGCGCTGCACACGCACTTGGCATTTGTGGAAGAGGAACACAGGGAGCAAGGGGCACATCTGTGTCCTGTGCCTGCAGCTGAAGGGGGAGCCACTCTTCTCAGAAAGAAAGTTTTATTCCACATGCGCTCACCAAAAGGAAACCCTGAGATGTAATTAACCGCCTCGACAGCATGCTAATGGGAGCCGGAGGGACCCGTTTCCTTGTGCAGTCACAGACAGCAGCAAGGAGAGGTGTCAGGGCTCACCACGAGTCCTCCACGCACAGCTCACAGCTCAGGGCGAAGCCCAGGCGGATGGCAGCCTACACAGGTGAAGACTGGAGATTTTTAAAATACACTATAGCAACTCATGCTCACTCTTTGTCATCCATGCCTTTTCAAAAAGGTAAAATTGACTCAATTGATGTTAGCCAAACTGGGTAAAAGGAAGAAATCAAAACTGAAATTACGAACTACTGGAAATTAAAAATGAGAACACCACATTCTAAATCTGCAGGATAAAGCCAACACTGTTCTCAGGAGAAATTTTATAGGCTTAAATGCATTTATCAAGAAACAAGAATAAGGGGGAGGGTACAGCTCTGTGGTAAAGTGCATGCCTAGCATGCACGAGGTCCTGGGTTCAATCCCTGGTACCTCCACCAAAAGTAATAAATAAGTAGATAAACCTAATTACTTCCCCCCACAAAATTTTTTTTTTAATTTTTAGAAAAAGAAATAAGAATAAAAATGAAATTACTAGATGTTCTACTCTAAAAGTTTAAAAAAACAAAATTAAATAGACTTCCAAATGAAGAAGGGTAGAATTACTAATAACAGACTAAACAAAATGAATTCTTTTTCATTTATTAAAAGGCACATTAGAAGTCAGTAAAGGCCAGTCCTTAACTCCAGAGCCCATTTCTGCTACACTGGGGAAACTTATTTGTAAAACAAGCAATACAGAGTCTAAAAGGTCACCTTGAAATGGTCCAAAATCCAGAGTAGTTACTGGACTACACTTTTCTAGCAAAAGTTTAAAATCATTCTCCTTGTTTGCCTTTCTAGATTTCTAGGAAATAGAAGAACTTACAAAAGCATTTTCCATGGGGTGCATTGTTCGATCCGACTAAAAGGCATCGGGCGATAGCTGAGTCTAAGAGTGTAACGAAAAGAGTAAGATGCCGAAATCAGATGATCTGAGTTCAAATCCCTGCTCTGCTCACTCACAAGCTGTGTGACCCTGGCTAAGTGAGTTCCTCTCTCTGAGCCTCTTCCCCCATGTGTATATTACAGAGATGATGTCCGCCTCCCAAGACACTGGACAAAATTCAGCGAGATTTTTCTGCCTCGCTCGTGCAGGACAAAACTGAATCCACCTCTGTGGAGTGCGATGAGGGGTTACCTGTCAAATGTGCCAATTCACAAAATTATAAATTGACCCAGCAATTCTGCTTCTAGGAATACATACTTACCTGCACATCTGTGAAATAACTTGTTATTTATCACAGTATTTGTAACGGCAAAATGGTGGAAACACATTAAAAGTAATGAACTACTTTGCAGCAATAAAAAAAAAAAGGTGAGGAAGCTCTTAATGTACTAATACAACGACCAAAATATGCATTTACAAAGAAAGCAAGGTGCCAAACAATATACACAATATGTTATCATCTGTGGAGAAAAGACCACAGACACACGTTTGCCTGCCTTAGCAGAAAACAAGTCGGAACAGACACAGACACACAAATGCACACGCAAAACCTGCAAACAGCAGGCGTCTGTGAAAGCAGCGAGCTGGGGACTGAGAGCCAGGAGTGGGCGAGAAGCTTCACGACGCATACCCTTCTGCACTTCTAAATTCTGAGTATGTAAATATATGTCACCAATCAAGAAACGAGTATTTTCTAAGTTCGGTGAAATATGGGAACCAATCAGAGGTGAAAAATACTGATAACTCAACTGAAAAAAATGAGCAAAGGCAAAATCACAAGTCTTTTTGGAAAAAAAGAAATATATATGGTGGGGGAGGTTATAGCTCCGCGGTTGAGTGCATGCTTCGCATGCAGGAGGTCCTGGGTTCAATCCCCAGGATCTCCATCTTAAAAAAATAAAGAAGAAAAATGGATCAAAGGATATGACTGACCAATGATTAAAGGTACACAAAATAAAGCATGTTTTCTATAGCATGTCAGACCAGCCAGATAGAGTCTTCATAACCACAGCTGGAAAAAGTGTGGAGAAACAAGCATTTTCATGCACTAATACAGGGAATACAAAGTGGTATATAAATTAGAGAACAATTTGGTAATAGCGATGAAAATTTTAAATGCACATACCATGGTACGTATGCCACGGTAATTCCTTTTCCAGGGATTCCTCGTACTGGTTGTATTGCCCAATTATAAGTATGCAAGATATATATTCAAGAGTGGTCTTCATAACGGTGTTTGAAACAGCAAACAACTGGAAACTCAAACATCCATTGGTGTGTCTAATCAATTCATATTTCAAATCCCGAACCTGCAATATGACGGTATTTGGAGGTAGGACCTTTGAGAGGTGATTAGGTTTAGGTGAGGTCAAGAGCCTGGGCTCACGGTAGGGTTAGTGCCCTTAGAAGGAGAGGAAGGGACCAGAACCCTCTCTCTCCACCAAGTGAGGAGAGCAAGCCATCTGCAAACCAAGAAAAGGACTCTCACCAGACATCAAATCCGCCGGCATTAAGATCTTGGACTTCCAGCCTCCAAGACTAGGAGAGAGAAATGTTGACTGTTTAAACCACCCAGTCTGTGGTGTTTTGTTATGATTAAAACAGGCCCCAACTGGAAACCTCTCAAATGCCAATCCAGTAGGATGGATAAATAAATTATGGTATATTCATGTGACAGAACAACAGCAGTGAATATTTACAACTACATGCAACAACGTGGATGAATCTCCCAAATAAAATGTGAAGTAAAAGAAGCTAGAAACCAAAGAGAACATACTCCCCTACCAGGCATTGCTAACCTATACATTGAAAATCAGGAGAGGGTTTCCTTGGGGATGAGCTGGGGACAGCGACCGGGAAACGAGAGGGTTCTTCTGGGGGCTTCTGTTTCTTGACCTGGGGTCTAGTTACACAGATGTGTGCAGTTTAGTAAAAGCCATTGAGCTGCAGGTTTAGGTGCACTTTTCTATATGCATAAAATTGTTTAAAAAATTTTTTTTCAATAAAAAATAGAAAATTCTGACTTACTAGGTAGGGCCCAAGAATCTGCATTTGTAATAAACTCCTAAATGAGGCAGATGCTGTTGGTCCAAAGGACACACCTGGAGTAGCAGCGAGCTATGCCACATGTCCAAGTGTACAAGAGAATTTCCAGGAACGGGCTTCGAGAACAATACACACCCCATCCCCAGCCTCCTTCCTGTTACTTTGGTCGGGGTTACAGGTTTACTGAGTGATGTCCACTTCCCGCTGTCCGCAGAGCCCCGAGCACACGTGTTGGCATGACATTCCAGAGCCCATCCGCCATCTGCTCACAAGCTACTCCCCAGGCTTGTGTCCTGACAGCCTCCTGGACAAGCAGGGCTCTGGTCTCACTGCTCTACAAGACATATTCCACGAGCCCCTGTCTCAACATGCATCACTAGGGCCTCTGCTTGTGTACCTGGCATGCTCTCCTCTGCTTCCTGAACTCTTCCACAACGGCACAGCTCAGTTCAAATGTTACTTCCGCCAGGAAGCCTTCTCTGATTGCCCCACAATGGCTAGTCCCTCCTCTGGACAGCCGAGAGCCCACTATTCACACCTGACAGTCAGCATGGACCAGCCTGCCTGCATCACAGCCGACTGTGGAGCTGGAGGGCTCAGTGCTCAATGTCAGCCTTTTGAGAGCAGGGGAACCCAGTGTGTCTGCCAAATAGCATCAGGCCTGGCACCCAGTGGGTGCTCACTATACTTACAGCATTGAAATTCAAGAACTTGGAATCAGACAACCAGGTCTGAATCTCATTCCATTATTTTTCAGAAATATGACCTTGGGCAGATCATTTAATATCTCTGAGCTGCTGGGGCTACCAGGAGAACTAAAGAAGTCTGTAATAGGTGTGGTGAGATGAATGTTGGCCCCCAAAAAGAATCAGCAAGTCCTGACCCCAGGAATGTAAGCTTATTTGGAAAAAGGGTCTTTGCAGATTAGGTTCAGGATCTCAAGGTGAGATCATCCCAAATATAGGATGGGCCCTAAATCCAATGACAGATGTCCTTATAAGAGAAAGCAAAGGGAGATTCGAGCCAGAGACACAGAAGGCAGCTGTGTGGAGAGGGGCAGAGACTAGAGTGATGCAGCCACAAGCCAAGGATATCTGGAGGCACCAGGAGCTGGAGAAAGCCAGGAAGGACTGTCCCCTAGACCCTTCAAGGGAGAGTAGCCCTGCCAATATATTGATTTTGTACTTCTGGCCCCCAGATCTATAAGAAAATAAATTTCTGTTGTTTTAAGCCACCCAGTTTGTGATTATTTGTTACAGCAGCCCTAAAAGCCAACACAGTGTAAGTCAAATAAATACTTGTTCTTCTGTCCATGTGATCACTGAGGTGTGACATTAATTTAAAAGTTTGTAATGAATATAGATTTTATGCATTCATATTTTATTTAACAAACATTCACATAGCTCTTAGTGTATATCAGACAATGTCCTAATTGCTTTATAAATATTATTTACTTAGATATTACGATGATCCCAAAAGTACTATTATTATTATTATCTCCATTTTTCAGAGGGAAAACTCTGGAACAGAGAGTTTAAGCAACGTTCCCAAGGTCACAGAGCTAGTCAACACAGGAGCCAGGAGTCAAACTCAGGCAGTGGCTCCAGAGTGCTCACCACCGCTCAAGGGCTGGGCCCGTTTCGGAATCTAGACCCCAGCCAGGCAGAGGGTACGTGGCAGGGCTGCCCGGGGCCACCCGTCCTGGGAACATCCCTCACAGTCCTGCCCCAGCACTGCCCTGTCCAGACCACACTCGACAGCTGGATGTCCAAGCGCACATCCAAGAACTTCTCTTCCACTCAGTGGACCAGCGATATCTCACACCACGTGGGCTTCATCCAGCAGCTTCTGGGGGAAGGGGGCCATTTTATATTCATACCTAATCTGTCTTTTCCTGGATGTATTTGAAGGCCTCCAAGAGAACGTCACCGCTGGGGACAGGGAAGCTTTCCTTCTCGTGTCTTGCTGGGGACTGGCCCACTTTTATTCCTCAGAAGGGAACAGCCTGCCTGTACTGCTTTCTCATGGGGAAGAGGCTGGGGCAGGGCTCAGCACGACTTCATGGACAAGCTTATGGGAACACAGTCAACAGGCCTAGTTTTTCATTTTAGCTGCAGAAGCTGTACCATGATGGATGGCCTAGAGGAGAGCCCGTTACTGTCTCCAGACACGTCCCCTCTCCTCAAACCCACCCACACTCATAGGTGGCACATATGCCATTTATTTGATCTGATATACAACAGATCCCCTCCACGGAGGCAACGCGGCGCAGCACGGGGGACAAGTCCAGGCTTGGGCAGCACAGGGCTCTGGGGCAAACCCTGGCTTGGTCCCTTAGCCGTCAGTGCGTGTGACCTTGCCAACAGTCCCTCAACCTCCCTGAGTCTCTCCTTCCTTATCAACAAAATACAAGTGACGACTGTGAGCCTGGACAACAAACCCAGCCTGCCTGGCTTCAACTTTGACCCTGCCCACCGGCTAGTGTGTGACCCTGGTCAAGCTGGTTAGCTCTCTGGACCTCTGCTTCCTCTTCTGTAAAATGAGGGTAATAGTACCAACTCACAGAGCCACTGAGTTGTTCAAACCCCTGAAAGCAGGCACATAACAGCAGTTTGCTGTTATAATTGTTAGGATGCAAAGAGATGACAGCTGTACCCTGCACGGCACAGCGAGTGACACCTGGGAAGGAGGACGATGGTTCCATGACCCTGCTTATAGCCAGGCCCGGTGCCAATGAGTCTCATGCTCTAAAGGAGACAGTGCTGGCTCTGAATTAAGAACACGCAGGTGTTGGATACAATATAACCTCCTGATTCTAGGTGGACATTGACACAGACACACCTATTAGGCTGTCCACCCAACCCCTCTTTCCTGGAAACCACCTCCATGCCTGTGAGGTCAGGGGGACATCGACGGCTCGCAGCGCCAGGCCCACGCACGAGGTGTCACTCTAGCCACGGCGACTTGATGGGCCCGTGCTTGGTGACTGGCCCAGGTGGGACAAGAACTGAGACTTAGGACTGAAAGAAAGAGAATGCCCAGCCACTCTCCAGGAAGCCGGCCTGAAACCTACGGCCTTGGCAGGTTCTCCACTATGAGGACTGCAGGATGGGGGAATCCAGGGAGGGGGATGGGAGAGAGGAGGAGGAATGAAGTGGCCACCGGGCAGACAGCAGCCAAGAGGGAAGGAGGTGGAGTCCCTGGTGGCTGACTCCTCCCCACTATGAGGTAACCCAGAGTCCTGATAATAAACCCCCTTCGTTAATAGGCTTCTGTTACGTCAACAGGGAGACTCCCACTGAATGTCACATCCTCACGCATCTCAAAGTCTGCAGAAACCACGCTTAATCCCTCCCTCTTCTGCAGGTCTGCCACTTACCAGCTCCGCTCCCACGCTCGCCAACTCCAGGAAGCAAATCACATTAGCCCAAAACAGATAGAAATAGGTCAACCATCCTAAAATCTAATTTTAAAATATACCAACACAGAGTGGAGAATGACTTTAGAAAACTTCTTTAAGAATAAAAGCAGAGGAGACCTTTTTCTTTGCTTCCTCCATTAGAAAGGCTCTAATCTGGGTCATGATTTATACCAACTTCATCCCAGACACACAAAACTGGACAAGACACTGCTTACCATCCACACCGGATAATCTTCTGCACTGCATGCTTTTAAGGTGTAAAAATTACTATTTTTCATATTTCTTCATTTTAAAAGCACTATGATAAAATAAAAGGGAAATAAATTACCCACAAAGTACGAGAAATAACTAGTCCTGGAGATGGGGGTTGGGGGGTCCTCAATCTGCCACTGGCTAGTTGTGTACTTTGAATGTGGAATCTCGTCCTGACTTAGTTTTCCAGTCTGTAAAGGGGGATGTAATAAATAGAAGTTAGACCACCATCTACCACCATCAACTACCTGAGAGTCAAATGAGCTAACGCTTTGCACAGGATGCCTTACGGCAGATACTGGGGACAGCAGGGAAGAACCAACAGAGAAAAACAGGAGCCCGTTAGACGCCGGTAGTTTGGTAGTAGAGACTAATCAGTGAACTAGCATTGCATCCAAGTCCTGGCTCCTAGACCCAGTCCTGCCACCGTGGGGCTTGCTGAGGAGATACAGCCCACGGAACCTCAAAAGTAATGGAAAGTAGCTCCGGATAGAACGGTCCCGAGGGAGCAGCAGCAGGGACAGCTTGATGAGCCCTCCTGGGACACCGTTTCTTTCCACATCCCTCCCGACACCAATCTGGGCATCAAATCTCGCCCACTCTTCCCCTCACATGGTAATATTAATAGCAGCCACATGTACTGAGGATTTTTCTCTGTGCCTTGCAGACATGGTTTTAAACAGAGGCTTCACGTACATCAGCTCATTTCGGCCTCACAGATAAAAGCCACGGAGCGGGCTGTGATTATAGTCATACTATGTCTATGAGAACAGAGGTTCTGAAAATTAACTTGGCCAAGAGCACCCTGCAGGTAACAGGCAAGAGCTAGGACTGAAACCAAGCCTTTTGGACCTAAACTGGAGCCTGCCCTGCTCCCCCATCGCCTTCGCCTCATTCCACGTTAGTTCATTATTACCACCCTCCCTGTGACCTATCCTACCAGCTGTTGTCGGATTCTTTTCCCAAAACCCAGCTTCACGTCCACGCTGGCTCACAGCACCCAGCGAGGTGCACCACAGAAGGCAGGGCTTTCAATAATGCTTCTCGAGTGAATGAAACCTTTGCTCCTGCTGCCTTAGCTTCTGCCCCCCTACAGAACCCCCTGGCCTACCAGTCCGGGTCCTCCAGCTCTGGCTTCCCAACCTTGGTGGTCTTATTCCACCGATACACGCTCCATCGGTCCACCATGAACCAATGTCTCCTTCACTCCCCGGACAAGCCATTCTCTCTGTCTGGAATGCTCTTTCCCCAACTCCCTCTCCCACCCCCCATCCCCAACCTCCCCAACCCCCCCAACCCCCACCCTCACCCCCCACCCCCAGCCCCTCCTCACTCATCCTGCCATCAACACCTTTTCTAGGTTGAATGCATAGACTGACAACTCCTCCCAAATGTAAGCCATCACTCTCTGCTTAGAGAGCCAAGCCCAGGTCACCACTCTGCTCTGGCAACTTCAGTCCAGGGCAGGGATTTATGAAATACCCACACCAGGTTCTAGAGCACATTCTGCCGCAGTGTAGTTTCCTGTCTTCCTGGTCTTTTCTTCTATCCAGAAATAAGCCTTTGTCTCAAGCCCCAGCTAAACTAGACCTTTCCATTTTGTATTTACCAGGATAGAACACGGTACAACTTCTCTTTAGGGAGTTCCAAATGCACAACTTGGTACACCACTTTGGTCGCACATGGGATGTGAAAGTGGAAAACTCCCCAGTCCGAGGGCATGAAAAGACAGAGCCCAGGTTTCAGGGCCCTCCTCCCTTCCTCTTCTGCTCTGTGCTGGGACTCTGCACTCAAAACACTTCTCCCTCACGTGGAACGACAGACCTGCGGGGTATCACAATCTGTGAAGATGCTACTCCACAGAAGACTCGTCCAAAGTCATCTGTTTTGGTTAGTGTACTACGTTAGTTAACCTAATGAACGGAAATCCATCTCTCTCCCTCTTGCTCTATTTTTTTTTTTTTTTGCATCTTCAATTATGACGACATCTGCCTCTGTTTTGACGCTCATGAAACGTACTGGCCCCAAATGGAAAAACCATGATTGTCTCATATGTTTTCTTTATGTTGCAAAGCACCTAATGGGCACTTCAAGACTATTATGAAATCTAGCAACTGGGTGAAAGAATATAAATAACGAGATGATGGAAGAAAATCAACAGTCCAAGACGTCACCTGCTAACTTCAGTACTGTATTCTCTAAGCAACCTAACGGTGACTTTGAAAGGGGGAGTACTGGTCTGCTCTGGTCTACTTTTGAAACTTCTGGGAATTTCTTTCTCTGAAGTAACAAGTATTAATGAAGGTGAAGGGACAAGCAAGGCCAACAGCCTCAGATTACATTAGGATTCAAATTCTAAACTAATAACGACCTTGGAGTCGAAAAACTCGGAAAGCACCAGAAAGATGTCTTTTAACCTGATCATTTGAATGAAGACCTTTAAAAACACTGCTTTTCCTTGTAAAATATGTGTGAGGAAGTCTTCCCAAGAAGTCTAGAAGGAGCAAAATAGAACAACATATGGAAAGAGATTACAGGATTAACTAATTACATGACTGTCTTAGAATGACCCATGGAAGATGCTCATCACAGTCTTTTTAAAGAAGTCATTGTAAATTCATATTAAACAACAGAATTCTATGCTTTTTACATTAAAAGAAAAAAACAACAAAAAAGCCAAGACTAAAAACACTAGTAGATACTTGTTTATTTAATTTTATTTACATCAAGTCTAAAAACAAATGAAGAACTATTTATTGAGAACAGTGAACTTGTATTCAACATTAATAAATAAACTCAGTTTATTTTCTGCTTCTGCCCTTAGGATTTCCACATTTAGTCGCTCAAGCAGTGACATAAACAGCATGCACTACACGTGCAGGACTCTCCTATGACAGCGGGGCTCAGAGCGATTTATTTCACTCAACTGAAATTTAAACTAAAAATGGAGAACTACACTTCAAACTGTTTCAACTGCTTAATCTGAGACAAACATAAAGAAAGTTTCAATATAAATGTGTATTAATGATACAACACAGATGGACCTGGAGGGTATTACGCTTAGTGAAGTAAGTCAGACAAAGACAAACACTATATGATGTCACATATAAGTGGAATCTAAAAAAATACAACAACATTTAAAAATGTACATGAACAAAAATCTATGAACTGCCTGCAATAGAAACAAGAGCTGAAGTTCACAAAATACGTTCTCTCGTTTTCTCTCTCCCCCTCCCCTCTCTCTCTCACATACACACAAATAATCTTCTTATGCACAACAGCTGACCAGCTCAAGAAGATGATAACATTACTACAAATTTCATAATTTTTAGTAATCATGCTCATCTTCAAATCGTCATAGTTTAAAGAACAAGCTTAAGCTAGATCTAACATTAAATCAATAAAAATTTAGACTGCCGAACCCTAATAGCAGGCACTTGCCACACACCATTTACATTCTCATCACCCCACACTTGAAAACACAGAGCCCCAAGACTCGGGAGTACAGAGGAGGAGCGGCGGTGAGGCCACACAGCAGGACGGTGCAGAACAGCCCGGTGCCGTGAACACGCCCTCCCGCCCTCACTCAGACTCTTAGAACTGAAGCCAACAGTTACCCAGGTAACAGGCTCTGTCCAGCCTGGCCTTGCCCTGAGCAGTGTCAAAACTGCACTTTGTGGTGGGTGGGGGAGTTACATTTGTAATTTTACATGGTCATGAAAGGTCATTATTAACTTCTCATTTGATGACAGAGAAGTTGCATCTTTATCCTAATTTTTACCTTTGGTACGTACTTGAGAATAATTCAGTGCACTAATCAGATGAAAAAAAAATAAAAGGGAGGAGATGGAGGATAAAGAACTGGAAAAACAGCGCAGCAACGCAGTTTGATTTCATTTCTTATATTCACACTCCCGACAACCTATTTAACCTGGTTTTCTTAATTTCTGTCTCAATACTTTCTGCTCCTGTGCAATTTAATCGTTTTTAATCTCACACTTTAAAATACTGAATATATTCTACACGGATGGTGTTGTCATAAACAAACAATATTGTATGTGTGCACCTGAGTGTGTCTGGGGACCAACCCTATCTTTTCCCGCAACCGGCACTTACCTTCAGGGAAAGCATGGGGCTGCACAGTGTGGAGAAAGATGCGCACCATTTGAAAGAGGATGCCAATGGGTCCAGCTTCATAAGAATCTTCGGTCTCATAGTTTGTTGGAGGAAATTCAAATTCCAAACCATCAAAACTGTTGGTGGATGGCGGCGACCCGTCTGAAACGGTGTCCCCACACAGCCCCAGCAGCAGGAAGAAGCCGAGGACTGGGGCCATAGCTAGCAAGATGCCCCAAACATGAGGTAGGACCGGGGGCCTTCTGCCTCAGAGGTTCTGGAAGCCTGGAGGAAGACAGGAGCCTGTGATGCTGTGCAGAAGAGGCGTGGTGAGGACTGTGTGCTGAGCCCTCGGTTTTCCGGCTGGGCTGGCATGCGGTGATGGGCGGCAGAGAACGTTCTCCGGGAAGTGGAGGGTGGTCAGCCGCTCAAGGCACCATCCCTGGCAGGGAGAGAAGGGGCAGCGGTCACTAATGCACACAGCCTGCCTGCACCCACAGCTTCCCTGGAGGAGAGGCTGCAAAGCTTTAGAGCAAGCCCTCAGCCTAATCCGCTGTCGGGGATGCAAACACTGAGCCTGCTTCAGAGCGCAAGGGCAGGAAAGCGAGAAGGTTCCAGGGACCAGACCCAGAAACACCAGGTAGTGAAGTGCATGTGCAGTCTTAGAAGCTGCCATTTATTAAGCACTTACTACATGCCAGACATGTTCTACATGCTTTGCAGGCAGGCCCTCGGTTAAGGCGTTATCCCGCTTTACAGATGACCCAGATAGCATGTCAGCGACTTGCCTGGGGCCACAGCTGATTCATGGTGGGACAGAATTCAAACCCAGTCATTTGCTTTAACTACGAAGTCTAACCGCAGCTCCAAGACACTGTCCCTGCAGAGCCCTCCCTCGCAGTCAGAGAAGCGAAGACCGCCAGCAATAGACGAGATGATGCTTGTTTATTTCCTCCAGTTTGGGGCTGTTCTCCCGTCTCTGGAGATACGCCTTTTATTCTGCTATGTGCTCACTGATCTCATCTCAAACATCCCTGTTTCCACTCACCCTCAACCCAAACTAGACGAGCGTGGCCTGCCCGGCAGGGACCACACCCTTCAAGGCCGGGTGACACTGGACTCTGTCTTCCTAACACGCTCACCAGGTAGCCCTGATGGAGATCCCTGCCCCAAGTCACCAGATGGACAACTAGGGGTCCAGGCGATGAGAGGCAGAGCAGGGGGAGGCTCCCGCCCACCTCCAGGGAAAGGGAGAAGGATCAGGAATCTAGAAGTGCCACCAGCCCAGTGTCCAGTGAGAGCAACGTTGACCCTGTCCTCCTCCAATTTCTATCCCCAGAACTGAACACAGGCTGAATCAAAACAGAACCTCCCAGAGTAGCCGGGATGCTCTGCTTGTCCTTACTTCTTTGGGGACAGAAAACACCCTGATTTTATTTTTCATCTTAGATACACACTCAATAACTTTCAGAATAAGGACAGGGTGCTCCTGAAACACATACTGTGAGATGGGGGAGAGGGACCACCAAGAAAGTGACACACTGTATGAGGGCCCACCACCTATATCACAGAAATAGGTGGTGTCAAAGAAAGCTCCGGACAAGAGGTAGTACTGCACGAGCTGTTTGACTGAAGATGCTCATTCATATCGGGTACCCTTGGATATGGGCTCATCCTCTAAGCCCCATCCCACTCCAACTGATTCTGCCAGCGGAATGACCCTGGATCCTCCCTTTATGAAATCATGGGCTGCCCAGATCTTCTATGGAGCCCAGTGCCAACCTTATCAAACCCCAAGCTTCCAGCTCCATCTCCCCTACAGACCCACTGGGACCCTGGGCACTGTTTCCAAAGGGCAGTCCCTGCCAGGCATGGCCGCTGTCCCTGTCCTTGGGCTCTGAAGTGCTTAACTTTTCCCGGGTTCTACTAGGAATCAGCGCTCTGCTCAGTCTTCAGATCGTTTCCGGAGAGAGCACATGAGAAGTAAACAAAGCATGCTAGCTATTTCGCAAGGCCCCTCTCTGGAAGTCTGCGAGACCAGCACGGGGTAGGAGGAAGATGGGAAGGTGGGGGGAGGGGTGTGGTTATTCAGGTAGGATAGGACCACGCTCCTTTAGGCAGGCAGGTGGGCGTGCGCGCACACACCACACACATACATGCCACATACTAACACCCACATGCACACACACACACTCACAAGCATCACACATAATACACACACCATACAAATACACACACCACGCTCACATCTTATCTTGTTGTCTGTTAAAGGACAGGCAGGAGCCGGTGGAAGGATTAAGGGCTCAGCTGCTAAGAAAGGCTGACTTCCTGGTAATGCCACCAAGCCTCAGCCAGGGACACAGAGAAACAGCGGGAGAGAGACGGCGGAAGGCCCACGGGAGAGCTGTAACTAAAGAGACCTTCCGACTCCCTCAGAGAAGAAGCAGGGGAAAGGAAATCCCAAATGAAATGGGAAGACAGGGTGTCAGTGGAGTTGGCACCTGAGCGGCATGTGCAGGTTTCTTTACATCTTGCTCTGGAACTCTTGAAGTTTAAGAGCATAATAAAATCTCTCTACTTATGAAACACTAGACAATCGATACACACCAAGTCGGAAAGGAAGTTTTACATCTCAGTTTTAATCAGCTGTGCCAAAAAAAGAAGTTCTGGCTAACTTCCCTATGAAACCACCCCAGGGAGCCAGCGCCACTGAGAGCAGCTCAGGGAGCTGCCGGCAGAAAATCCAGGAAAGCTCTCCCCACTGCTCAGCTGCATCAGCATCAAACGGGGTGTTTATTTCAAGTGCAGATGATCGATCGGAACTAATCGCTCAAGATGTAGCCCATTAATCTGCATTTTTAACCCACTGCCCCTGTGAGTAATTAGTAAAACAAGTAAGATTTGAGAACCAGCACTGTTCCTTCGGACCCCCTGGCTAATCCGTGCTATTTTCCAAACACCTCAATCTTCCCAAACACAACTGCAGAACAACAGGCACAAGACAAAAGCTCCCAAGTCCCCTTCTTACATTGAACTGACTGGGCCCAACGTCTGCGTGGGGGGTCCCTGACTTACTCATCCTCTCCGCGCCCCCGGAGCCCAGCACACGGTAGGCACTCAGTAAGGACTGCTGAAATCAAATGGCGGCAGGTAGAGAGAAGACTGCCAAAGTGGTCATGTTTACCTGTTTCAGAACTGACCGAGCATCTGTTGATAAGCAGCCTCCAGCCTCTGGAAGGGAGGGGCTGGACTGCTTACAGCTGTTTCCTCCAACACAAGCAGCAGACTGTCGCCTCGCTAGAGTCACCCACCGCGGAACAACCGGCCTACCATTCTGGGCGCCATACTTTCAGCTGGGACCCTCGACTTCACAGGCTTTGGAACCGGCTCCCTCAGGGCCTCTCTCCTCACACAGGCACCAGACTATAATCAATAAGGGCGAGTCACCATTTTCTGGTTTGCGGGGTGCAGATTCCTGGTTTCTACTCCAAACGCGCTGAGTTCAGATTGGGAGAGGGACCCAAGAACATGAATTTTAAGCAAATTCCTCACATGATTCTGAGCCTGGAGCCCAGGGATGGGCATGTCCACAAACACTGGTTTAAAAACAAATACAATGACCATCCAGCTTCATTTCTGCTCTCCTTTTTATGACGGAAATTTTGAAGGACTTTTTTAAAGGATCTGTAGATATTTGTTATCTTGGGTTTACTGAGGGGGTGGGGCGCGATGGGAGCTGCCCAACTTCTGAGCCAACCTTTGTGAGTCCTGTGGGTGGCCGTCCTGCCTCTCATTGTGAGGCCAGCTGAGGTGCCCAAACTGAGCCCAAGCTTGGACAATCAGACGCTCACTCCTGGGCTTGTGCAGGAGAGAGACACTGAGGCAGAGGTGGTGTCTACCTCATCCAAACAATGATGGTGGCCTGCCAGCAGCCACAGCCAGTCTCTGGGGGCAGCCATGGCCATACACCAATCAGGGGACCTGCTGCATGTCCTGTGTCCCACTCCTCCAGGCTCCTCAGCCTGGCTAGCCAGCCCTCCTGTCATTTCTCTAAGCCATCCAGTATCCACTCCCTTTTTCTGCTTAAGTTATCCAGAGTTGGTTTCTGTCGCCTGTAACAAAGCAACCTGACCTTTAACAAACCTCAAAGCAAGTTCTCGGCCCCTGCAAAACCCATTTTTTCATATTTTAAACAGTACCAACAAAACAATATTTGATTTAAAGTTTTATTATTTCTCACTTGTCCTCTGATGCACTTTGCTTCACTGACTTGCCATTTAGGGGGAAAACAAAGTAAAACTGGGTCCTTATCTAGACACACAGAAATAGCCCAGCATGCAACTCTTAAGGAAGGTCATTTAAAAAAAGATTAGGGGACCCATTAAGAAAACAAAACTAAACTGCAGGGCGCTGCTGCAGGGACAAGAGCCCTCGCTTTTGAGACGGGGACATCTCCAGTCCCACTGATGAGCTCTGTGACAGTAGTCGCTTAACAATCTCCAAGCTGTCCTCTGCTCATCTGTAAAATGGGGTTTGGAATTGTGTGCGAGGGCTGCAGCTGGAACAGGTACAGGCCCTGACACACAAACGCCTGGCAGGTGTGGTGGAGGGTGTGTACGGCCACTGCACAGAGAAATAGTCTAAACTCCACTGTGGCTCCCAGGATCACCCTGGCAGGCAGGGCAGCTCCGAAGGTACTAAAGGCGGAAACTCACAAATGAGTGAGGAAAGAGGTAGAAACTTCACACACTAAGTTGCCTTGATAGTCAAGTCTTCGACCCACAGAAAGCGGCAATTTCATGTAGTTCAACCAGCCATCACCAGCAGCTGTCTGAGTCTCCAGTGGGTTTATGTTGGGGCTGGGGGAAGGGGTGTTCAAGGCCCTTAATCATACACCTGCTGATCTTAACAAAGGTCAGCCGCCGCCCACCGGAACCCGGGAAAACCTTTCTCAAGCCGGGGCAGGAGAAAGGTCAGCAGCCTCCGTGGGCTACAGGCGCAACCTGTTGCTGCAGAAAGCTAGCGGCAATGGCTTCCTCAGTCTTTCCCTCCAATCCAAGACAGGCCGGGGCCCCTCCGGGGCTCGCTCCCTCCCGGGTAGGAGCCTCTCTCGGGCTGCGGGACAAAGGATAAGCCGCAGGGCGGGCGCGGGAAGCGAGGAGACTCGAGGAATCCGCCGCCGCCTGGGGGAGGGGGTTGCCGGAGTAACTTGGCTGCGCCCGGCGCGCCAGCGCGGGTTCCCGGCTGCACGCAGGTTGGTATGGATCGGGGGTCGCCAGTGGAGGGGTGGTGAGGGTCCTGAGCGGTGTGCCTCAAGCCCCCGTGGATCGGATCCCCAGCCCCCGCGCGGACTTTCGGGAAAACTGACTCCAGGCTGCCGACTCTCCCGCACCGCGAAGCTCTCCCTCCGTCCACGTTTCCCTTTGTTGTCCTGGCTCGCGCCGTACAGGCGGGGTGCGCCGCGATCTCTCAGTTCCCCCTCCAGCAATCGCCGAACGTCCTCGCGCTGTGCACCCAAAGTGGGCAGAGGGATGCTTCAAGTCAGGGGAGCGAGTGCTCCCTCATGGGCGCGGCGATAAGGCCTCCCACTGCACCCCCCCCAGAGCCCCCGTCCTGTGATGGTCAGTTGCCCAGCGTACTCGACTTAGAAAATCAGAGGAAGGTGACCCCTTCCCATACCCAGCCCGGGAGGGTCAGTGCCCCGCAACCCCGGGTCACTCTCCAGCAGAACAGTTCCCAAGGCCCAGGCGAGCCTCCTCTCGTCCTTCGCCCTCTCAGAGACCCAGCTGGCAACCTCGGGGTCTGGGTCGCGCCCGCTCTCCCACCGCCAGCTCGCGCCCCGGAACCTGGCGAGCCACTGCCGCCGGCTCCCCCGCAGCGCATGGAAAGAACGCCCACCACGCAGCCCGCAAAGTTTGCGCGCGTCTGCCCCCCGCCCGGAATGCCCGCTGGCTCCCCCGCCGCTCTTGGAGCTCGCACCACCTGCCACGGGGCCGGGGAGGGGGCGCCGAGGGCTGGGCGGAGACGGGCGCAGAGCGAGCCCTGCCATTCCCCATTCCCCGCCCCAGCTTTCTGGAAAGGGGAGCGCTCAGCCCCGCGGTCGAGTCCGCAGACACCTCCCGAGCCCCGGGATGAAGATGCAGCTACTCACCGCGCGCCGGGTCCAGCTCCCTCTTCTGCCCTCGCCGCCGCCGCCGCCCCCTTTGCTCACAGCCCCCCTCGCCCGGCCCCGGCTCATGAATGATTTATGAGTCGGCCTCGGGGACCACCGGGACGGCTTCCGGAGAGGCCGCCTGGCTGCCCCGCGCGCCAGCCAGACCCCCGGACGGGGCGGGCCCGGAAAGGCGCCTGTCCTGGAGGCCCGCCGGCCAGGCGCAGGGTGCCGGCGGCGACCTGTTGCGGCCTCCCCCGCTCCCGGACGGGGACTGGCGGTTGCGGCCGGCGGAATGCACCGCTTCCGTAAACGTACTCACCCGCGGCGGGAGAGCCGAGCGCGCGGCCAGGTGCCCGGTGGGGACTGGCTGGGGACTTTGAAGAGCGCTAAGCCCGGGGTTCTGCCCGCGCTCCCGGTTGGACCAGCTGAGCAGCTTCGCGCGATGCCCTAGGGTACCCACAGGGACCTCGCTGCATCCATTTCCTGCCGCCGAGAGTCCCCTCACCCGAGCACGTTCTTCTCCCAACACCCACGCCTCCTTTACGCAAGCGGAGAGGGCTACTCGGAACGCCGCTGCTCTTCCACAAACTTCTCTCTCTCTTTCCAACTCAGACCTGCCTCGGTGACAACCCCTGACGCTTTAGATGCTTCTATTACCAAATTTCAAGACTTTTTTTTTAATGCGCCCAAATAAAAGAAAACTCAAATCATTTGGTTCCTTGACGTGTACTAACCGCAATGCCAGTGGCTGGAGCTATAAAACCGGCAAAAAGCAGTCCTTAACCCCTTATGTGCACACAGGCATCCGCTATAGCTGCAAACATTGAGCGTTAGTGACTCTTTGCATATCGGTCTCTCACCTATGAGTTGCCTGCCATTTCCGCAGGCTAAGTGATGGAAACCTTCTGCCAGAAGCAACCACTCCAACTACACTCACTGACGTTCATCTCACTCTTCCCTCCCTACTTCCTATCTTGAGCGGAGAGTATAGTCTGATAGGAACAAAGACGACCTACAGAAGACAAGCACCTTCAGGACGGTGTCTAGCACACAGTAGGTGTTCAAGGCTTGTGGTATGGATAAATGGGAAGGATGAATAGACCAACGATTGAAAGATGGACAGTAACGTTAATTCAGTAGCTCTTTCACTTACCCCAGAACCTAGCACAAAACAGGTGTTGGAAAGAGTGTTATTTGTCTGATTTATAGTTAAAAGTTTAAATTGATCTTGAATGCGCGTATTTCCAGGGCAAATGCTAGTTCTGGAAACTTATGAAAACTGCAGTACAGACATAGGTAGGTTAGGTGAGATGTCTAATGAGGCCTGATGTTTCCTCCTCTGAAAGCCCCTGTTGGTCGGGGC
Organism: Vicugna pacos; assembly: GCF_048564905.1. Taxonomy (NCBI): domain Eukaryota; kingdom Metazoa; phylum Chordata; class Mammalia; order Artiodactyla; family Camelidae; genus Vicugna; species Vicugna pacos. The sequence continues at coordinate 111,143,096 of NC_132988.1, read as the reverse complement.
CCCTGATGGAACACCTCCAGAGGCCCCAGCACTTCTGCTCAAAGGCCACCCTCTCTAGGTGGGGCCCAGAGGTGAGTTCTTCCCTCCTGAGAGCAGCCAGCTGTGCCCTGCCCCAAATTTTAGCCCTGTCTTCTTTCATCAGTGCTTAACCTAGCTAAACCTCAGTTTCCTTGTCTGCAAAAAAAAAAAAAAAAAGAAGAAAAGAAAGATAATTAAGCCTCACAGGGCTCATTCTTATCCCTAATAATAAAAAACAGTAATAATAATTATAACTGTAGTAGTGGTGAGAGCTAAAACTTAATGAATTTTCACTTCAAATGCAATACTATGCCAAGCATTTTATGTGCATTATTTCATGTAATCTTAGCAATAAGAAGAGCATATCCCCATCTTAAAAATAAGGCTAAAAGTGTTTCAATAATCTGCCCAAGGTCACAAACCTAGTAAGAGAAGTACTGAATTTGAACTCAGATCTGGTCTCCAGAGCCCATGATCGTTCTAACACACCAGTGCACAGAAAGATAATATAAAACCCTGACAGATGATGTAGTGTGGATTGAAAAGGTCAGCCATCTGTCTTCCTGCAACTGCTTTTATCTCAGATCCCCCAACCCCACTCTAATTGGATCATCCTAGGTGTTTAATAATTGAATGAATAAATAGTAAACATAGAACACAATATTAAGATCTGTTCTGAACAGCCTAAGGCAGACAGTGACAGGACCTAATGATTTGTTCTGTTCAATTTAACCTGGAGTTCTGATGCTATAGTTCTGTTATTTGGCACAACTGAATTTCTTTTCTTTTTCATTGAAGTATAGTTGATTTACAATATTGCATTAGGTTCAGGTGTACAGCATAGTGATTCGAGTTTTGGATTCTTTTTGCAGATTATATTCCATTATAGGTTGTTACAAGATATTGACTATAATTCCCTGTGTTATACAGTAAATCCTTGTTGCTTATCTATTTTAAGTATAGCAGTTTGTACCTGCTAATCCTATATTCCTAATTTGTCCCTCCCCACCCCCACCCATCCCTACCCCTCCCACCCCCACCACCTTCGGTAACCTGTATGTCTGTGCATCTGTTTTGTACGTAGATTCATTTGAATTATTTTTTAGATACCATATACAAGTGCTATCATATAGTATTTGTCTTTGTCTGACTTATTTCACTGAGCATAATACACTCTAGATTCATCTGCGTTGCTGCAAGTGGCAGTATTTCATTCTTTTTTATGGTTAATAGTCCCTTATATATCACATCTTCTTAAGCCAATCATTTGTTGATGGGCACTTGGGTTGTTTCCATGTCTTGGCTATTGTAAATAGTGCTGCTATGAACATTAGTGGGCATGTATCTCTTCAAATTAGAGTTTTCATTTTGGCCAGATATGTATCCAGGAGTAGATGGATACCCAGGATATGGTAGCTCTGTCTTTAGTTCTCTTAAGGAGCCTCCATGCTATTTTCCATAGTGGCTGCACCAGTTTTTATTCCCACCAACAGTGTATGAGGGTTCCCTTTTCTCCACACCCTCTTGAGCATTTATTATTTGTAGACTTTTTGATGATGGCCATTCTGAAGTGATACATCATTGTGGTTTTGACTTAGTGCAACTAAATTTCTATGTCATCTGTCATATGCAAGACCAGAGAGGGTGATGTTATTCCCATATACATACTCAGTCATTAGGTGCAAAAATTAGGTCTCCTTTTCTAAAAATCACTCCTCACTTTTCCTGCCCAAGTGAAATCTAAGCATGAGGCAGTGTGGCATCCTGGAAACAGCCAGAAGATTCCTTCAGGTTCAGTCATAAGCTGCCAGTGGTTCCCTGGTCAGTCATGTAACCCCCCAGACTTCACATTCTCTTTGGTCAAGAGCCCTGCTCAATGACCACAGTGGGCTAGAGGCTACCATTTTGGACAGTGCAGATACAGGACATTTCCATCATCACAGACAGGTGTACTGGATAGTGCTGGGTTAAATAGTGAGCTATAATAAAGGAAAAATTACAACAGGGCTGGAATAAGAAACTTAAAGTTTCAACAAAAGTTATCAGGGTTATGTGACATTAGAAGTTAAGTGTTAAAAAAGAATGAAGTGTTGATTGAAATTAATTATTGTCGGAGTACACAATGCTTCGTCATTCAACAATCCTCAATCTTTGACAAGATGTTCTTTATGAAGAACTTTGGTTATTTTTCTGAGTCACTAAGGCTAAAACAAAATAAGTTAGTGAATACATTATTCTGGTTAACCTGACAATTTCTATGAATAACTATGTTCAAAAAAAATTATGTGTTTCTATGGCCAACAAACATGGCAGCATGTGACCCTTTAGAAAAACAGGTTTGTGTCATCTCAACATCCACTGCCTTGTCTTCTTAAGACTGAAACTTGCATAAGAGACAGCCAGGGAGACAGGGAAACAGAAAGAGAGACAGAGATAGACAGAGACAAAGAGACAGAGAAAGAAAAATTGTTCTAAATAGAAATTCCACTAGCTTTGAAGGGAATGGCTTCAGTCAAGCCAGGGTTCTCCTCTAAATGATTTACCTCTTGATTTCCTGTTAACCTAGCTTTTTCCCTCTTGCTCTGGACTTAGGTACCGAAAATAGCATTGCTGGTGTTTGATAACCAAAAGCCAAGAATACGGTCTTCTTGTACTTTGAGAACCTTCAGCTACGAGTTGCAACTCCTCCATCAAACCCACTGCATACTAATTCAAAGGCAGAGGAAGAAAACATCAGTACAGTTTGGACCAAGGGGAGGAGAGAGACAGAAAGCGCAGGCCAAGGACAGTGCCTCAGAGTTTCAATTCCAAATAAGAAACGTGGGGAGAAGTTGGAAAACTCAGTCAAGTTTAATAGGGCAGGTGTGCGGTAGTTTTATATTTTATGTGCTGAGTCTGTCTTTTGGTAACTGTTTTGAATAAATGCCTCATCTCTGGGGCTGGCTTCCATCTGTGCCTTTCCCTCTGACATCATTTTTAACATGCACTGACTCAAGTGGGGCTTCATAACTTGCCTTCAGGGACTGTATGGAAAAAAATGAGAGCCATAGAAGGTAAGAGAATTATAAAGTGCTAGCACACTCGCTCTCATTTTCTTAAGGAAGGCAAGGTTCTTTCCAGCTGGATGATATTGAGAGCTTGCAGAAGGAGAAAGGCAAGAAAATTCCACAATTCTGATTCTATAGTTTTCAGTTTTTATCATATCCCATAAAAGATTCACCAGGAACTTTTAATTTACACAACACAAAACTTGCATCTATGCACACAGTGTTTTACCCCTCTGGGAATAATTACTATTATTACCTTTCTCTAAAGAACTATTAATTTGCATTTATCTTCATCATCATCTAAAAGCACTTTAAGCATGAGTTAATCATTCGTTCATTCATTCATAAAAATTACTCAGCACCGACTGAAACCCAGCAGAATCCTGCAGGGCCCTCCCAGCTAGCCAAAGATATATGGCTCAGATAATGTTCCAGCTGCAAGCAAGACCTGATGGCTACTTGGAAGCACATAATCAAGACAGCCATCTCTGAAAATTGAAGATTATCCCCTCCCCAGCACATAGCCCTTCCTCTTTTCCTCATAGGATCTCCGAGCAAAACCTGGAGAGTTGGGAGTTGGTTCTTTGGGACGTGAGTTCACCTTCTTCCCAGGATTGCCAGCTTCCTTAACGAAACTATCTTTCCTTTTACCCAACACTTGTTTCTTAGTATTGAATTCTTGAGCAATAAGCAGTCGAACCTGAGTTCAGTAACACTACTAAATGTCAGGAGCTAGAGATTCCAGTTACTCTGACCCAGAACATCCTTATGAAGAGTCTGTTACACTTTAATGGAGCAGATTGGAGGGAATTTTATATTTCATGTGCTGAATTTGTCTTCCAGTTACCTTTTCCAATGAAACTTACGAAAAAACTATTTTATGAAACACTGTCTTTCCTCTTATTTACCCCTTGCGTATTTCCCTCATTGTGAGACTTTCTAAAAAATGATTCTCTGCAAAATTTTTTGCATCATACTTTGTCTACTACCTAAGCTGTAGTCAGATATTTATTTTAAACCCACTAAACTTCCTGCTAATTAAAATACTACTCATTTTTGCCAGAGCAGTGAAGGTGTTAAATTATAGTCCCCAAAATTATTTATACTAGAGAGTGAAGGAGGAGCCATATTTTGTGGTATTGTGGGAAAAGCATGGGAGGTGGAGGCTGAACAAACCTGGTAACAAGCCCTAGCTCTTTTACTCCCTTCACTGACTCATTCATTCATTCTCATGCATTCATTCATTCACTTGTACATGCATTCAACAAATGTTGATTGAGTACCTTCTGCGAGCCAGGCTGAGCAAAGATAAAAGGCAGAGAATAAACCAAAGGACACCCTTGGCCTTCCAGAGCTTACCCCCTCATAAAGGAGACCATGAGACACAAAAGCCAGCAAATCAATAAGCATGTTCACTGTATACCCTTCGATAAGTACTTGACCTCTGTGAGCTTCAGTTTCCTCACCTACAAAATACAGATTTTGCAAAAATTAAATGAGGTGGTATATGCAACCTACCTGGCACACAGGAGGCAATGAATGACAGCTATTATTTCTGCTCTTTCTATTTCTCTGTCAAACGCTCTCTCACCCCTACCCCCGATTTTTAGTTTCAATTTCATACATTTGGGGTGTAGGGCTGTTGGGTCCACAAGTTAAATGTTCATCCTATAAATATTTACATAATATGACTCAAGGATGTGTATGGCTCCAAGCCAGAAAGGCTGAAGGAGCTAGACATATTCTGACCTTTGCTCTGCAGAATAAATTGTCCAAGACTTGGAAATGGGCAAAGGAGATGACTGGGCATCTTTCCAGTGAGTGAGGGTCATGATCAAAAGGCCCTTCTGGGAATTACTGGATTCTATAGAGGTGTATGTTTGATTGCATTTCTATGGACTTGGATACATCACAACTCTGTAAGGGTAGAAGTCAAAATTGTGGAACACTGGTAACAATGCAAATGGCTGTTCTCTGGTAAAGATCATTTCCTTTCCACCCTGTTGAAACATAATACTTCACTGCCCTATAGGATAGTGACAAATTTTGCAACTATCAGCAGATATTCATTTCAGCATTCCCGATTACCTATATAAATGTCTGTTCTTCAAAGTATCCTTTGAACCAGTCATAACATCTTACTGGTTTCCTCATTAATCAATGAGTTGAGTAAAATCTTTCACATATTTTTCCTATACATTTGCATGGGAGTCATGTTTTTTAATTTTTTGAAAAAGCAGATAGCAATTTTAAACATTAATTAATTTTTAATTAAAATGTGAATGAATCCTGGAAATGTAAAATGCATAGTTACCTCTAAACCTATGCATAGACCCTAATATTATAATAACAGCCCCTCTGTTGGGAGAGAGATGCTGCAAGCCTCACATCAAAGGTTCCTGTCAACTTTTCTTCCAGCTCTTTCCAACAGCAATCCCATTTAGAGCAACCTTTGACTCATGTCTCCAAGGAACTGCTAGGGACAAAGGGAAATATTTTAAAAGCTAGCTTACAGTAGATGCCCTTTGACTGCTGCAGGCACAGAATGATTTGTTGTGTTTTAATTAACAGGCTCAACGTTTTTAAAGATCAAGGAAAATGGCTGGGAAGCAGGTTCCAATGTTTACAAAATTTGGTTCTCCCCTCCATCCTCATAATTTCGGTAGAATTACCTCGCCCCTGAAAGACCAGGGAGCAGAGAGGAAGGACTGGCCTGGTGGACTGGCTGCCATGTAAGTACAGGGGCTGTACTTGGAGGCGGGGTTAAGTGCAGGACTGCCTGACCTCTTTCAATAATCCGGGTAAAATCTGAGAGAGATCCCCAGACAGTTTACATTACGGAGGGCAGGAAAATTACAAATGAAGTCAGAATACTGTTCTAGACGAAGGCTGTTTTTAACGTCAGCCTTCCTGACATTTGGGGCTGGATAACCCTTTGATGTGGGGCTGTCCTGTGCACTGTGGGATGTTCTCGCATCCCTGACCTACCCACCAGACAGAAGTAGCGCCCCCCTCCCACGTTGTGACAACCAAATACGTCCAAAATTTAGAGTTTGAAATTTTTTTTTTAAGTCAGAGGAGAAATGACTGAGTTTGGGCAAAATTTATCAGCTGTATTAAAGAAGGCATCTCCACTATCAGTTTTGTCAAGTACTAAGCATTTGGGTCATGACCTAAAGCATATGGTGTACCCAAAACACTTAATCCACTCAGGTCACCTCCCTGGCCCCAGGGAGTCAGCCCTCCCTGATCTCACACTGCCATGATGACAGCCTGCTTTGAAAGAATTGCAAAGTGCATTATTTCAGGAATATAGCTACAACTCCTCCACTGGGACCGTCACCAGCCTCCAGTGCTGGGTGCTGTTCTGAGGATAGCCTCGCACTTGGAGAAGCTCGACATTTTACTTATAATTTTGAGCATAGAGGCATTCGGACAAAAAGACTAAAAGGACAGTTAATGAAATCTCCGATGGCCTAATGAGAAAGTGCCTGGCGTGTGATAACTCTCAGAGGAAAACGGGGGGGGGGGGGGGGGTTGCGGTGCGGGGAAACTATAAGCTCAAAAAAGACAAATAAAAGTCATGATGAAATAAAATTCACCTTTCAAGGCAAGACAAGAAACGTTTAAACATTTAAACATCAAATGTTTTCTCTGCCCTTTGGCCGCCTCCCTCTGACGCACACAGCACATCTGTCTTACGTGCTAACCAGACTCCCCGAAGGCAGAAATACCGGTTCAACCATAAAGATCAGTTTTCCTCCTTTTGACGCTAGTCCTGTAACTCGTCAGAAGATAACATCGCTCTCTCGATCCTGCAGAGGATCACGACGGCCCACCTCCTTGCCTTATACGTGCAGAGATCTTGGATGAACATTCCCTACGATGCCAAGATATAATTACCCTTAAAGGCAGCAACTGGTGTGGAATAGACTGGTCATGGGACCTGGGGAGATACTGGACTGCATCTAATGGGGGTTCTTAGCTTAAATACTTACTTAGGACCTTATTCACGTTACAAGCTTTATTACTTGTATTTTGCCTATTTTATAAGATTATTGTTTCTTGCAGTACCGAACGTGACTGAGCCTCAGTTAAAAGTAATGATAATTAGGTGACTTGAAACGACTGATCAAATATATATCTTATAAGATCAGTGATGGTAAGAGTGTAACTCCAGATGTGGGAAGAAGCAACAAGAGGGAACTGTATCCTGGACCCTAACAGACCAGTAAGATGGGGGCCCAGAGGCTTCTGCCTGCTATTAACAGGGTCTAGTCCAGTAATGGCACGTTGAGAGGCCAATCAACAAAATCCTTGCCTAACTCGGGAATGAGCATTCCCAGCACCACGGGACAAATTGGTCATGAGATGCCTCCCAATCCTGGTCAGACTTAAGACCGAAAGGGAGGGATTGTCAAATAAAGAACGTTGCCCACCATCCGGTCCAGAAGAATCAAGGCATCGGCCACTGTGGCCGCTGACCTACAATACACCCTGAAGGCTGAAGATCACGATGAGGTGCCTTCAGGTAGTTGGGTATCTTCAGAAGAATTTTTTTATGAACCTGGATTCTTGCATTTTCCCATAATTAGAAAAGCACTAAAATCATTAACTAAGATGTCTGTCTTCGGAGGCTAACAGCAACCTTCTCCTGTGATGTGTATTGATGTGTATTTGATTGCACGGGACCCCCTCCCCAAAATCACATATACACTGGCTGGCCTCCCCCCACTTACCTTTTTGGAGCCATTCTTAGAGCTCTCTGAGAGACCGTCTCCCAGGTCATAATTCTCAGTTTGGCTCTAATAAAATCTTCCATTTATTTCTTAAATTGACTATTGATTAATTTTTGCATTGATTGACTATTGATTACTTGTTTGTTTTTTTGTTTTTTGGGTACTTTTTTTTGTTTTTGTTTTTGTTTTTTGGGAGGGGAGGTAATTAGGTTTATTTATTTATGTATTTCTTTTAACAGAGGTACTGGGGATTGAAGCCAGGACCTCGTGCATGCTAAGCACACACTCTCCCACTGAGCTGTACCCGCCCCCTACTTCTTTGGTTGATAGTAGTTAACAGCAAGGGAGCCAGAAGACAGAAGACGTGTATCCACAGGGCAGTTCTGTGTGCTTTTGCTGCCATTTGTTGACCATCTACTATCTGTCAAGCTCTGAGCTAATTGCTTTCCATACGTCCCCTTATTTCAAACCCTCCTAAGGGGGCACTGTTATCCCCATTTTCCAGAGAAGGAAACTGAGGCTCACAGACCCAGGCTGTACTTTATTAGTCCACAGTAAGAACAATAGTTACCATTTATCAAGATAATCATTACTCTCAGTATTTCACTTAATGTTTAAGGTGACCCTCCCAGAGGCTCCCCCCAACAGTGCTCTTGGGGTTCTCTGCCCTCCTCTGCTTTCTCCGCTCTCCCCCGCAGGCTGGCCATCTCTGCCTCTTCATTCTCCTTTGTCCACCATGGGACCCTGAGGAATTCAGACACTAGGGGAGCATCTCTTCCTCCTTGGTGTTTCCCTCTGTTAAAGCGATTCCACCATTAACATGGCTTAATTTGCTCCAAACAGACTGGCTAAGGTTTCAGAACTTCTCATCCCCAATCTCATCACGTGCTCTTAACATTGCTGCTGGGTTTCCCAGTCTCACCCTGGGAGGTCCTTCCCCCCTTCTCCAGTCTGGAAGCCCCCCAGGAACCTTGTGCGTGGGCCATTTCTCCCCTCCTGCTCCCAGTGAGGCTGGGCTGGCTGGGAACTACCTACCTCACCAGCACTGCTATCTCCTGGGTCAGATGAGGGCATCCCACACCCTTCAATATATTTCGAGACTTGAGGAAACACCTTTCTCCCTGATGTTACCCTCTGTCAAAGGGACACCAAACCAGTACTGCCCAGCCTTCTCCCGCGGACAATTTGGTGAAATGCTCATTTTGTTTTTACCTCCACTGCCTCTGTCTGGGGAGCACAGGTGCACAGCCATGGGAAATGGGGCAGGACCGGATGTCTAAGTGAAAACACCACACGCATCACAGAACTGTCACTCCAACCCTGTTCGGGGCTTTGCTGTTTGGCCCAGGATCTCTCAGGGGGCTCCCATCCCACAGACACAGCCTTCCAGGGATGAGCTCACCACTCCCCAGCCATGCTGCACTGGTTCCAATCCCACCCTGCAAACCGATTAAGCTCAAGGTGACCCCACTCTCAACAGCCTCCTGAGATGAAGGAACAGGGACTCCAAGAGGTTGTGTGTGCCACCTTTTACACCAGAGGGGTTCAAAGCACATGTTCTGGAGGGAGAGTGCCTGTCATTTACTATCCGTGTCCCCTGGGGGTGTTATTTAACTGCTCTGTGCTTCAGTTCCCTCCTCTGAAAAGTGTGGCTGACAGATGCTAGCATCTAATATGGCATGAGACCGTGAGGGTTCAGTGAGTTAACCCACCCGAAGAGCTCAGCACGGGATCTGATGCGTATTACTATTCAGCAAGGATTGATTGAACGTCTGCCCCATGCTGGCTGGTCTTTCCCAAAGTCACAATGTCAGTCGGTGGGAAATGAGGGATTAAATCTCAGGTCTCTTACTCAAAACCACTGCTTTGCCCAGGACCCATGTGTCTCCATCCTTGCACCCTCCCTCCTCTGGGGGTCAACACTGAGCTGGAGCACTGTGAATGCTCCAGTTTCCTGGATGCAGTTTAAAGAGCCCCTCGGCCTCTGATCTCAGAGTCAGCTAAAAATCGTGGCGACTGATGGGGCCCAACAGTCGCCCTCCCAAAGGGTCCCTGCTGCAGGACCATCCGTGTTAACAAAGGGAACTTGGGGAACTCCCCCCTCACCCCTCCAGGAGACTAGCTAGAGGATCACTGGGAGCTGGGTACCAAGGGTTCCAGATCCTCACTTCAGGGATCTAGCCTTCTATCCCATGATAAGGGACAATAGAATACTGGGGAAAAAACCCAGACCAGGCCCCTTCATCTTGGAATGGGAGGCAGCGTGAGGGATGGAGATATATGGGCGTTCGGCTCTAAGACCTCAGACAAGCGGTTTGCTCTCTCTGAACCTCAGTTTCTGCCTTCCCAAACAAAGGGCACAGCCAGAACATGTATGTTACAAAGCTAATCCTTGATAAAAGCCCAATTACTCTTTCATTACCAGAAGGCTCTTCTTAAAGGGCTTCCGTTCTGATGTGGTTTTCTAACTGTGATGCAGGGAGCCCCAGAGTTTGTGCAGGACGTGGTCTTGGCTCCCCGGCCCCATTTCAAGGAGAGCAGGTGCTCAAATGTCAGTTACGTATGTTAGGTTACGTTACTAAGTAAGATGTGCATTTAAGGAAAAAAGGATCTATTCTCCATCCCAACTCAACATTTAAAATTAGCCTAGGGACAGCCCTGACCTTGACTAGTCATCTAACGACACACAAATAATAAGAGTGGCCAGAACTGCTCCTTGTCCGCTGATGTCCACTCTCCCCCCTTTACCTTTCATACACTGAAATCCTGAATAAGCAGTGTCACGGCCTCCTCCAGTAAAGACAATGTTTCCCAGCCTTCCTCGAAGCTAGGTGTGCCCATATCACTGAATTCTGGTCAAGCTGAATTAAGCAGGATTGGTGTACGCAGTTCTCAGAAATGTCCTTAGAGGGTGTGTTTGTTAGTCAGGTTTCCCCAGAGAAACAGAACCAGTAGGAGATCTAGATGCAGATCTATTACTAGGAATTGACTCACGTGATTATGGCGGCTGAGGGGTTCCTCGATCTGCCTTCAGCAAGATGGAACCCCAGGGAAGTTGATGGTATAATTTTGTCTGAGTCTGAAGGCCTGAGAACCGGGCAAGCTGATAATGTGAATCCCAGTCCACAGGCAAGAGAAGATGAAGTGAAATGTCCCAGCTCAAGCAGGAAAAAAACGGGGAGAATTTCTTCTTCCTCCACCTTTTGTTCTAGTCAGACCCTCAGTAGATTGGACAATGCCCAACCACAATGGGGCGGACAATCAACTTTACTAAATCCACTGATTCAAACGCTAATCTTATCAGTAAAATTCTAACAAACACACCCAGAAACAATATTTAAACTGGGAACCTGGGGCCAGTCAAGGCAACATGTAAAATGAGCCATCACAGAGGGAGAATGTGCTTCCTTCTTCTCTTCCTCCCACCTGCTAGTCAGAATTTGGGTTGATGGCTGGAGCTCCAGCAGCCATCTAGGGCCATGAGTTGACCCTGAAAATAGAAGCCACGCAGAGCAAAGCAACATGAAAGGAACAGTGAAGCATCACTCCAGCCCTTCACTGCCTTCCTTCCACCACTATGATCAAGTGATAAATACATCTCTATGAGGTTTAAGTGACAGGTATTTTTGTTTTTCTGTTACATGTAACCAAACTTCCTCATAACTAACAAAATGCCAATGTATCATGCTCAGTGGAAGATGGTGGGTTCTATGGCTTCTTTATTTGCTGTTCTTTTCTGCCTTTATTAGTACTCATGTTCTCCCTCCAACCGCAGACTCTTGATTCAGGAAATGTCTGAATCAATGCCTATAGTTGCTGCATCCTTGATAGACAGGACAAGAGGTTGGGAGGAGAGAGGACAAATTCCAAATTTAGGGCAGAACAGACCACTTCCTCCCTGTCATTCATCTGTTCCTTTTCATTTACCATCTCTGACTGACTCTGTGCAGGTATCATGCACTCTCTCATCTAATCCTCACCCACAAAGTGATGAGGGAAGCATCACCCCCATTTCCCAGAGGTGGAAACTGAGGTTTTGGGAGGTAAGGAAACAGCAGAGTGAGAATGTCTGCCTCCCTTGATTCTGCACTGATTATTTTTTAAATCATCAAATATATTTTCATTTGACTAGTGGGAACTTGGCTTAGGTATTTCATAGATTTACTGCAACAAGGCAGAGAGTGAAATAGTATGAAAAGTGTCCAGTTCCCAGGTGATTAGGGGCTGGGATTGGTCAACCAGTTAACCATTGTTTATTGAGCACCTACTGCGTGCCATGCCACTGATTTTGTCTCAGAGCATCACTGATATGATGTTTCCGGGGCACCTTCTCTCTGAAGCACGAGCATCACTGGTTCTGTGCAGAACCCACATTGCCCTGGCACACTCCTGTGGTTCAGAAGGAAAGAGGCCAGCCAGGGGCACAGAGAGCTGGGTCTCCTTCCACCTCTAACACCTGCTAGCTGTGTGCCTTCACATAGGTTGGCTAACCTCTCTTGTCTTCTATCTCTCCTTTCAGGGCATTTGAGAGTTTTCGCCACCTTTGCTCCTTTTGAGTGTTGCCTAATCCAGACTTGGTCAAAGCTTGTCAGGCGGGGCTATTTAGAGTTGTCCAGGAAATTACACTCTCAGCGAATTCAGGAACATTCCATTAGGACACCAAAATAATTCACATAAATAAATACCAGGCTTCACTTGCAGTTGCCTTTTATAAAAGAGAAAGCATTTGAGAAGGAACTGTTGTTATAGTCACTAGAATCCTGTTCTTATCTCCTCCTTAATCTTCTTCTTTCAGGACACTCCTCTGGGAAGGAGTCCCATCGGTGTGCCTTTCCAAAATATATTTGATAAGAAAAACCCAGGGCTCTTGATGAAACTAGCAAACAAACAGATCCAGGGTCCCAGGATGATCGTGGAGTTATGACTCTGCAGGTCAGAATGAGGCCGGGAATAAATATTCTTAGGAAACACCCAGGTCCTGGACTAAACCAAGACTTAAGTTCAAGTCCTGAGGCTACAGGGAAGCTGGGATCAGAAGTCCGAATCCTGATCTTCCTGTTCATTAGCTGTGTGATCTTGGGCAGGTCTTCTCAACTCACAAGGTATTCACGAGCAAGGGGCCACATTACACGTCAGATCACGCTCCCGGCTGAAGTGCTGATGGGTGGAAAGTGAGAACCCAGACTGTCCCTGGGTGTTCCAGAGCCCAGAGGGGAGACTGCCAAAGAGAAGGACCCCCAAAGGTGAGGAATGCCTCCGAAGCAGAGGAGGACCCCATAGAGGTACCCAGGAACCTGGCCTGGTCTGCGGGGGAAGGAGTGGCTTCCTTGAGAAAGGGTTAAGGATGCGAAGGATGACTAGGACTTAGCCAGGTGAACAGGTGGGACAAGAGCACTGCAGGTGTCAGGACAAACGCACAGAGGCCTCTTGAGGAGTTCAGGAGATGACGGGGTAGCCAGGGAACAGGGGCAGGAGGTGAGGCAGAACATGCAGGGTCTCGTCCATACATGTGCCCTGTTCTAAGGGCAAAGGAAAGTCACTTAAAGATTCAGGACGGTCATGGCACATTCCTCAACCTCTGAATCTTCATCTGTAGACCAGGAGACTTGACATGTCCCCTGCTTTCTCTCTTTCCCACTTGCGGTATAATTTCCCACCCAGAGGAGCGATGCTTTCAAAGTGGAAGCCAGAGCTTGTCCCTCATTTGCTTAAAAGTCGCCGATGGCCCCCATCTCAACCTCCACTCAGAACAACGTCCAAAGTGTCCGGTGTGGCCTGTAATCCTCGTGGCCCCCAGACACCGGGGCCCACTTCCCCTCCGGCTGCGCCCTGAGCACGTCCTCTGCGAGGGGGACCTCAGCCCTAGACGCCACACAGCCTCTCCGGACTGCGCCCCTTGCTGCCCCTGGAGGCAGCTAAGTTTTGGGGGGGCATTCTCATCTGTCATCTCACACACGTATTTGTCCAGTTCTCTCTTGCCGGCTCCCCCAGGAGAAGGCAGCCCCTGGGGAGCAGGACCTGGTGTCTGCTTGCTGGGTCCCGTGCAGAGCGCCAGCCCATGATATGTGTTGGTTAAATAGCTGAACAATACTTATCGTGCAGGTTTGAGAAGCTTGAGTAATAGACTGATTGTATACATAGTGTTGGGTTCAGTATGTACTTGGCAAATACTTCCTTGTTTCTTTCTACCCTGGTCCCCCAACTTCCAGACTCTCAGTTCAAAGTCCTTCCTGGAACACCTTTCACCCCGGGCCCCCAGTTGCCCCACTAGGCCCTCTGCCCTGCCTGCCGACCCCTGGCTCTGTCCCTGACTGTCCCGCTGCTGGCTTGGCGGCGTCCCTAGAGGAAGTGGGGTGTGTCACGATTGCCACACAGCCTGGCTGAGGCAGTTCGGACGTTAGCAACTCGAGTCATTGTCCTGCTGCCCCTGGACCCTGTGTGGTCAGGGCCTGGGTGTGGCTGTCACTTCAGCCAGCATCGAATGCATGCCAAAACATGTAGAACCGGGACCATTTTGCAGGGACAGAAAAACAAAACCCTTCCTTGAGCCTTGATTGATGGCTTCTTTTCTTCTGCTCTTGACACAGATGGACAGTTTTCACCTGAGTGTTTCCAGCAGTGACCTGGGTCAGGTGCAGAAAGCCTGATGGCCGTCCCCAACCCCTTCCTACAATCTGCCTGCAAGATTCACGGAGGCAGCAAGCTGTCAGCGGGGAGGCTCAGGCGACGTCCGGAAAGGCTCTCTCCTCCTCGCCTCTTACTCAGAACGCATGCAGATTTAAACAATAAGGGCCTACGTGAGAGCATCACTGAGAAACAGAGTCTTAGCTGCCAAGGGGTCTGGACAATCACCCAGATCAGGGGGTTGAACCCAAGGCTCCGGGTTGGCTGAGGGGTTTAGACTTGGGTGCTGAGCCTGTGTGCCAGGTGGTGTGGGCCCCTGTGCAGGTTTGTGGGCAGAGGGTGCTTGATTTTTCAGATTCTCAGAACCGACCTGTGTAAACGTCCGGCCTGGAGAAGAGAAAGAACAACCCACCCGCGATCACAGAGCGATGGCAGCTCAGTCTCCCGGGGCCCCAAGACCGCCACTCGCCAGGTCACTGGCGCTGTTCAGAGCAAAACGAGGGGCAGATAAATGCGAGCAAACACAGAAACAGTACAAACCAAGCTTAGAGAAAACAAAACAAAGCAAAAGGAGCTACACCGACACGTTCACCACAATTGTTTCTGGGACCAGTGGGACAAAGTCTTTTTCTTTTCTAGTCTTAAAAAATGTTCTGTCTTTTCCAGATTTTCTATTTAAAAAGGCTTTGCTTGGAAGCATTATCATTAAAAGAAGAAAACTTTCTTTGAAGGGACAAAAATCACTATAATTGAATTAAAATATCTCCATCCAATCCCTCTTTTTATATTTTTTTAGATTTAAAAGCTTTTTGATTGTTTCGAGTTTGTAAGTGATACATGTGGTAACCAACTTGTCTAGAAAAAAAGATGAAAGTTTAATAATGCATTAGTTTTGGAGGGGAGGGATTAATTAGGAGTTTGGGATTAACCTATATAAAATAGACAGCGAACAAGGGCCTGCTGTACAGCACAGGGAACTGTATTCAATATCTTGTAATAACCTATAATGAAAAAGAATCTGAAAAATAATATATTTATATATATGTATAACTGAATCACTTTGCTGTACACCTGAAACATTATAAATCAGATTTACTTCAATTTAAAAAAAAAGAATGCATTAGTTTTTACTCTGGAAGTATTTAGTTTAAGGGGGTCACAGAAATACTTTAAGTGGGTGGACATAGCTCAGGGGTAGAGCACACGCTTAGCATGCAAGAGGCCCTGGGTTCAATCCCCAGTACTTCCGTTTAAAAAAAAATACATAAATAAACCTAATTACTTCCTCCCCTCCCCCTCAAAAAGAAATATTTTAAAGGGTAATTTTTCTGTTCTAAGTTCTGTAAACATCAGAGCACATTATTTGGAAAGATGCTTTTTTACAGATGGTTTTTAAAAATTTTTCATATAAACTGTTTGTGAAGTTTAATTTCTTCAGGAACTGAACTAAATTCTGTTAGCTAAGTTTGCCCTGAGACACTACTTCCGGGAAACCCTCATATTTTTCTACTCTTAGCTTCAGAGGACATTTTAAAAATAAAATTTTAAATTGTAACTTCAGCTGATGAGTCCAGTGTGAGAGCTGATGAACTTGGTAATTATAAGATTTCCTAGAATAAATTTAAGTGACACATAAATACTTGCAATCAGCTGTTCTTGTTGCTGTAAACATCTCTCTTGCCTCTTCAAACCTGGGTAAAGCTACGCTAGTTGTTTCCACTTGCAGAAAAATGTGAATTAAGCATCACTAATTTATGAGACTTCATTGTAGCCAATTGTTTTGATTCATCTGGGGCAGATGTCTAGCCTCTAAACTGTCCTCTGAAAGTTTTCCTTATTCTAGTGAAGGGATACCTTTTTTTTTTTGGTCACCCTTTGCTAATATTAGAATCAAGCTTCCAAGTCCATGCCTGTTTATATCTAGTTATGTCATCTTCTAGAATTTCATTCTGAATTTATAGGGATAAAAATAATCTGACTAAGGAGGGAGGGTGTCGCTCAAGTGGTAGAGTGCATGTTTAGCATGCACAAGGTCCTAGGTTCAATCCCCAGTACCTCCTCTAAAAATAAATATATAGACCTGATTACCTCCCCCCAACCAAAAAAAATAAAATAAAATATTAAAAAAATTAATAAATAATCTGACTGAATATAAGCCATTGTGTCTTTAAATATATATGTCTGACTTTAAAACTTTGTTCTACTTCTTACTAGCTGTGTAACCCTGGGCAGCTCACACAACTTCTCTGATCCTCATCTATAAAGCAGGGATGGTAATATACATGCCATAAGATGTATATGCTGTCAGATTGCTGTTTGAGGAAATATGGGTTTGGGGAACTAAAAGTATGTGATGGCATTATTACAAAGCACATTTAATTTCTTTTCCTTTTCTCCAGCTAATTCTCAGAGAATAATGCCAATTGTATTCAGTTCCGCAAATATTCATTGAACACTTGTTATATGCAAAGTCCTGGGGATACCAAACCTCCAGTCGAGATGTTTAAGAAGCTTATCATCTTCTAAGAAGGACAGACCCCTCTTATGTCCTAATTACATGAGACTGAAGTCTAAAGAAAGTATTCAGGATTCCCAGGGAAAGGAATATTAGTTTTACCTGGTACAAAAGGGTTTTTACAAAAAAGGTTTCAGAGTCTCAAGCTAGCCCTTGTGGGATGGAGAGTTCTGACCTGAAAGAAGAGCAGGATTTGGAAAATGGAAGGGAGAAGGAACGTTCACTACAAGAGGCAAAAGCACGAGCGAAGGCCAGACGGAAGAAATGCATGTGGTGTGGCTGAGGGTCGCTGCGGGGGACTGGGTCTCCTCGGGGAGAGGACCGAGTGACAGAGAGAGGAAGATGGAAAACAGAGTGGCTAAAGGCCTAGGTAGAAACCACCGTGGCGTGTCCACGTTGCCTCTGCCACGTGCCCGCCCCTTTAAGGCAGCCTGACGTTCCATAAAGGCAGGTCGTGGAACCCGAGTGGCGGCTCAGTAGCACTTATCACCTTCAATTGTTCACTCAACAAAGACTCGGTGAGCATCTACTATGTGCCAGGTCTGTTAGAGAGCCTTAGGAGGCAATATTGAGCAAAGCACAGTTCCTGTCTTCATGGGGTTCCATTCTACCAGGGCAAACAGACAATGATAAATAAACATCCTGTAGGATACAATTTAAGGAATAGTGCCATGAAGTTAAAAAAAAAAAGTATGGGGACAGAAAGAGCTATTTTCCATGGGGTGTTCAGAGATGGCTCTCGGAGGTGATGCTGGAGCAGAGACCAGAGTTAAGTGGATAACTGTGGACCGAGGGTTCCAGGGAGGGCAGCTGGTGCAAAGGCCCTGGTGCAGGACTGCTTCACATGCTCATGCAACATCGAGGGTCCTGGTGGCTGCAGTGCAGTGTGAGGACATGAAGTCAGGGGTTTGAAGATACAGATGAAGGCTTCTAAACCCTAAACTCTATAATCCGCCCCCTAATCATGCTCTGACCTTCTGAGCTTGATCCTCCTGGAATTTGAACTTGGGCTTTCTAAGACAGATTCTCTTGACCCCTTATTGGCTCCCCCTGCCCTTATGGGAACCCCCAACCCTGATGTGGCCCATGGCATATAACCTTGGACACTAGTCTTCAGAAAGGAAACTCATGGGGAAGGGGTTTTATCATCCCGGTAACTGTGCCTCCCTGACAGCTGTCCTCATCAAATTCTTAACTTTGATTCTCCAGGCTGGTGGCCAGGGGGGAGGTTCCCTGGCGGGGAGGGCCATGGCAGTCTCGGCTGTGAGACTCTCCGTTCCCTCGTTCCCTCGGGGTCTCCCTGATGTCACCACACCCCTGCTAGTCCTTTACTTCTCTGACCTAACCCTGAACACAGACACACCCATCAGTTTGCCCCAGCCCAGCTGAGACTGGGCTGGATGGCTTAGCACAGTTTTATAGGGGATTGGGGAGCACCAAAGGGACATGAATAGAGTCACTGACACCGCCACCAACATGGCCGCTCTCAGAACCCTCAAGGTCACCCACAGCTGTCCCGTGCCTGGCTCAGCCTCTTCCCAAGCAGTAGCCACTGCTGAGCCTTAGCACCTGGCACCCCTTCTCCCTACTCCTGGGGTCCAGGTCCCCACAGCGGGGCCCATGGAGAAGCAGGCGGCCAGCTCCTTGCCAGTGGAAGGCCTGCTCTCCAAGCTACTTCCCGTTCCAGCATCTTCCCCTTTCCGCCTCACTGACATCAGGGACGTCCACTCTTACGTGGGTCACCCCGCCCAGCGGCCCAAGGGCTTGCAGCCCCAGCTTTATCACATCAGAGTGAAACCCAGTCCCTCTAAAACCGAGCTCCCTCACTGAGTTTATGATTACCCTCTCTGTCCAAACTCATTCCCTTTCTTGTTCCACTGCTGTTCCGCTCAGGACTGAGGAACATCAAAGAGAAGTGGGGACTGAAACCAAGCAGGACCCTGCGGGGCCTTCCTGAGTACAAAAGCCCCTCCGTGCCCATCTCTTATTTGTAGGAAAAAAGGCTTCTGTCTCCTAGGCCTTCCCCAAGTCCCACAGAACAGACTCAAGCAGTTAGGGATTAGGACAATGGAATCTCAGGCCTCCTGGGTCCTCCTGGAGCTAGATAACCATCTGGTGCATATCTTGCAGTTGTTCTGTAGAAACGACAACTCCTGCCCTGGGTGAGGATGCTGACTACGTGCTGACCACAAGCACGTGGACCCCAGACTGGCTGGAGCCAGAAGGCTGATGATGAAGATTCCTGCAACATCACCCTGTTGCCTGACCAGCCACCAATCAGAAGAATGTCCATGAGCTGATCACATGTCTGATGACCCTCTCCCCTCACACTCTCTTTAAAGCCCTTCCCTGAAAGTCATCAGGGAGTTCAGATCTTTTCAAATTCCAGAAGGACCCATTCTCCTTGCTTGGTACCCTGCAAATGAACCCTTATTTTGCTGCAAACCCCACTGTCAGAGTTTGGCTTTCTTTGCCTCAGTGTTTGACAAGAGCACTGTCCTCTTGGTGTCATTTAGAAATCACAGATTCTCCTGCGGTGGGGGTCTTCACAGCTCCACCTGGTGCCCCTGCCCTGAGCTGCTTAGGGCAGGAATTCCTACCTGGCCTGGCCCCTCAAAGTTCATCTCTGCTCACCAGCCCAGCACAGGGAGCCGGCAGCCTGGCGGGCTGGCCTCTTGCCCGGCACTCTGCCTGTGCTGCCGAGTCTTTGGCTCAAGGGCCCAGGGAGCTCACCATGGATGTCCTGAAGACCAGCTAGTCTCGGGGGAACATGGCTCCTTTGACCCATCATGCCTTGACTGAGGAACTCTCACCCCGTTTACCAGTTAGATGCTAAAGCAAATGGAGCAGAGAAGTTGTCCACTTTTAAAATGGGGCACAAGGCGTGGAGCCTGGATGGGCTCAGGAGGACAGAGACCAAGAGGGACACGCCACATAACACAGGGGTTTACACCGATAGTAAATATCCAAGTACACTTGATAGTGTGAAGGAAAAGCCGGGCTGGTCTAACACGATAACTCACAAGTCTAGGAACGTGAAGGAGAGGCTGGGCTGGGCTAACAAGATAACTCACAGGTCTAAGTATTGGAATACTGATCTGAGTTCTGCTAGACTAACTTGTAAATCTAGGTTAATTAGTGTTGGTTTGCTGTTCATGTTTTTTGCTAGCCAGCTGGGTTTTCAAAGATACATATCTGGCTTTGGAATGTTGGTTTGCTGCCTCCCCGCCTCCACTTTTGTGATGATAATGCTGCTAAAGCTGTTCCATGCCTATTGGCCAAACACCCCAAGCTTGTACTTTACCCTATAAAACCTCATGCGCACGTCTTGGAGGTGCTCAGAGCTTCGGAGCAGAAGCCCCTCTGAGCCCGCCGGTGCCGGTGGCGTAATACATCTGAGTACTCCAACCCTCCGAGTGGTGCTTGTTTCTTGACTGGCCTGTCGTTTCCATAACAATAGAATTGATTCAAGACCACGCTGTTTCCCAGACACAATGTATGTGGCCCACTTTCTTGATTCCCAAGGTGAAGAGACTTGGCAAAATTCCACTGCTGAGGAATGGGGGTGGGGGATTGGGTGTGGATTGGCCTGAATCCGGGCCTGGGATTTTGGCTTCCACCCCAGACTGCTTCTTGAGCAAAGAAGCCTGAAGCTTGGGGACGAGAAAGCAAAAATTCACTAAGCCAGGTGTCTGGGTCCCTGGGACATTTTACGCTGAGCTCATGACCACATCCATCATAGAGTGTACAGTGGAATCGTCTGGAATGCAGCACGGAACCACCCAGCCAGAGTCCTACAAGAGTTGCTTCTACTGCCAAGGCCAGAAGAGAACATTAGAAATGTTGCCAGATCTGCCTCGTCCCTGATGAACCAAATAACTCAGAGACAGGGTCTTGGAGCTTAGAAGGGAAGAGACAGCTTTACTGCTTTGCCGGGTGAAGGGGACTCGCAGCAGGCTGGTGCCTTCTAAACTGTGCACTCGTCTTAGGGATGGGGTGGGGTGGTTATGTAGCCAGAGCTCAGAGCTCAAATATAAACAGTCAACACATTCATTTTCTAAGTGATAAGACTTAGTCATGATGCCTCCAGGTGACCAATTCTATAGAGGCCAAAAGTTACCACTTTTTCAGTCTCTTTATCTTCTAAGAGCCCAAGGCGTGGTCTTCTTGGTATTTAGCCTGCTTTGTAAGGTTACAGTTCTGTGACCTTCTCCCTGGAGAACAAGTCAGAAACCAAGTGTGATTACTACTTTTGATCACTGGAATAAAGCAGAAACAGAATTAATAGCTTTATTTTAACAATGGGCCTGGAGCTGTGAGTAGCAGTCGGTCAGGTCGGTTGACTGTTTGAAGGGCGAGCAAAAGAATAAGCAATCTGTTAGCCTAAGTGTGGCCATTTTATTAATCCTCTTTCAATGTCCCCAAGACCAAGGCTCCCCCGCCTCTAGGAGAGACAAGCGAACACATTTATGAACAGTCACCTCCCCATCTCCTATCAGCATGGCAGCCACCCTGACAGGGTTGAATGGCACCCCCTCCAAATTCATGTTGAAGTCCTTACCCCCTTTTCAGAGGCAGGGTCTTTACAGAGTCATTAGTTAAGATGAGTCATTAGGGTGGCCCCAAATCCAGAATAACTGGTGACCTTATAAAAGGGGGACACTTGGACACAATGACAGACATAGAGAGAAGGTGACCGTCTACAAGCCGAGGAGAGAGGCCTGGGACAGATCCTCCCCTAGCAGTGCGACAGCGCAGAGCGGACACCTGCTGTCTAAGCCACCGGTTTGTGGTCCTTGGTGCCAGCAGCCCTAGCAAACGAGCGCCCGCCCCACGAGGACAGTCGTTGTCTCTATTTTGCAGATGAGGAGAGAGAGGCTCAGAGAGCTTCCGCGTCCCCCTCAAGGGTCCCTGCCTCCAGTAAGAGGCAGAGCTTTGGCTGCCAAGCCTTTCCCACTGCACGGAGCTGCTCCCCCGGGGGCCGCGGGGGCCGGGGAGCCCGGGACAAGCTGCACCCTCGTGCCGCGGCGGAGGACGCCCCGCCGGGAATTATGATCACTCGCTGCCCTCCTGCGGTTGGGGAGCAGCCCTTCCAGTGATCTCCCTGGCGCCCACGGGACAGGGCAGCGCCTTCCCGGAGGCAGGAGGGGCTCTGATTCCTGGCAGCCAGGAGGAAGAAAAAGTTTCTTTATTTACGTTGCAAAACCTTGTTGGGAGGTCCAGTTGTTTAAACCCTGAGCTGAACTCTGGGAAAGTAAATAAAGTGGCTGCAGGACGTTTTTGAAAGTGAAAGTGTTGTGGCCCTGGTGGCCGTCCCCTTTCCCACGCTGGCATCATCCCATCACAGCTCAGGGTTACCGACCCCCTCCCCAGGGCCTGCTGCCCCTCGGCCCTTCGCCCACCCCAGCCCCTCCACGCCTCCGAGAGGTGGGGGCTGCTCTTATTCCCCTGGAGAGCCAAGGAAATCCAAGCTCAAGGAAGCAGAGGAAGAGCCCAACCCACCCAGCCAGGGAGTGGCAGAGCTGAGATTCACGCACCACCTTTCATTGTCGCGCCACAGAAATCGTCTGGAGACGGTTGCTGGGCGCTTGCTGTTTGGAGGAGGGAAGGAGGGGAAATGAAAACACAGTCCAGCCTTTCTAGACTGCCTGGAGGGCCTCTGAGCTCTCTCCTGCTAGCCGCCTCACCAACTCGGTCTCCTAACTGTGGTGTTGAAATTGGAAGCAGGTTGGCCCTGTGACTGGGCCCCAGGGCCACAGAGCAGGTGCAAATGGCCACCAATTCAGGCAGCTTTTCTGGAACAGCCTTCTCTGGAGAGAGAGGCAGCAGAGCCAGGAGCAAATTTCAGGTCCTAAGACTGCTCAGGGCTTGCAGGGGCTGCCTCCTCATTTCCCTCCCGCTGATCCTGAGATGTCAGCTTTCCAGTTTGGTGCTCAGGGAGACTCACTCAACTCAAGGGATGCAGTGGGCTGAAGGGGAAAAATGACTCCCCGCAAATGACCACAGGACAGGTAAAGAGCGAAGATTAAGCCCAGCAAAGGGCCCAGCATCCACGGACCCGCCGCATGCCCTCCCCACCTGCGCCACGCCCTGGGGGCCTCAGCGGGATACGGCTGCATGGCCCCAGGGAGGGGACAGGAACAGAAGGGACAGGCTTTTCAACCGGAAAAGGCCCTCAAGGCTCCAAGGGGCCTCCTCACCCCAGAGGGTGGCGGGGCCCACAACAGGGAGGTGGCCCCTCCCTGAGCATCAGACAAAAACCTCAGGAGGAAGATTTCTCAGCTGAAGCTCCCTCTGTGACGGGGGAGGGGGACAGTCATTCGGCAGATCCAGCCATGGGACAGGAATCAACAGGGCAGAACCGTCTTCTCCTTTTTCAAAAAATTGTAGTAGAACTCACATAACATAAAACTAACCATTTTATACACACACACACACACGTCTGTTACTGAATCACTATGCTGTACACCAGAAACTAACACAACATTGTAAATACTTCAATTTAAAAAATAATTAACCATTTTAAAGTGTACAATTTACTGGCATTTAGGACATTCACAGTCTTGCACAACTACCACCCTGTCTAGTTCCAAAGCATCTTCATCTCCCCCAAACAAAGCTGTGATCCCGTTAAGCAGTTGCTCCCCACCCCTCTGTCCCCAGCCCCTGGCAGCTCCCAGTCTGCATCTGTCTTTGTGGATTCACCTTTCCTAGGTATTTCGCTCAGATCGAAGTGTCCCACCCACTCTTCTCAGTGACCTGCAGAGCATCAGTGGAGGAGGGCGGAACTGTGGTTTTCATTTTCATACATTTTAACCTTTGTTGAGAATTTTTTGTGTGATAATGAGAATTACACATTTTGTGGTAGAAAACCCGGAAACAGAAAATCCCAAAGAAGAAACTTAAAATTGCTCCTAGTCCCATCCCTCAGAATACCTAGACTAATATCTTAGAGACAAGTCTCCCATTTTTCCCCCAAGGAAATGTTGATGGGCATCTAGGTTGCTCTACCGGGCTGTGTGCCTTGGGTTGGTTTCTTAACCTCTCTGTGTCTCATTTCCTCACCTGTACGATGGAGATGATAATAGTACCTGCTTCATAGGTTCATTGAGAGGATAAGTGAGTGAATAATACACGTGAAGCACTGAAAATGGGACAAGCACGGAATAAACTCTTGGCCAATGTGTACACGTCAGCTATGATTATATTTTCCCCACAATTCAAAGTCATGGAGATTATTTTATCTGCAGAAGAAGAAACCGAGGGTCAGAGAGGTCGGGTAAAACTTCCCCAAAGACCAAAGGAAGCAAGTATTCTTTTTTGAGTAGCTGTATGTGCTAGGTCATTATCATTGTCTCATTTTACAGAGAAGGAAACTGAGATGCTGAGAGGTTAAGTGTGTCCAAGGTGTCCAAGGTCACACAGCGAGTTAGGGGCAGAGCTGGTTCGTTGCAGGTCTGGTATCTTCCTCCATCCCGCTCCACTGCCTCCTCCCATGTAATGAAGGCCCCTAATACGGGATTTAGGAACATGCGGCCAGAGGTCCTCACCTCTGTGCGGCTCCAAGCATCCGATTCTGCGTTCCTGGTTCCTCAGAGCTGCCGTTTGCTTCCTCCCTGGCTTCTCGCTCTG
This sequence comes from Vicugna pacos, assembly GCF_048564905.1. Classification (NCBI taxonomy): domain Eukaryota; kingdom Metazoa; phylum Chordata; class Mammalia; order Artiodactyla; family Camelidae; genus Vicugna; species Vicugna pacos. The sequence continues at coordinate 111,118,521 of NC_132988.1, read as the reverse complement.
GTCATCTCTTGGCTGCACCTGGAGATGCTCAAGCAGTACCTCCAAAAAGCCGAGCAGGGACAAACATGCTGTGGAAGCCGGCTTGTCAGTCCCCAGGTTTCTGCTGCCGGAGCCGCTCAGGTGCTGCTCGGAGACTGTACGGAGCCCTCGGGCGATGCCTCTCCAGAATACACTAGCTGCTGCCTGCTGAGGGCCAGAAACCTGGCCTCGCCTCACAGACGCCATCCATTCAAGCCTCCCAACTCTGCCCTGGAGCAGGGTCAGCCCTGCGATACGTAGGGAAATGCCTCAGCCCTTCCTTCCTCCGCAAGGAAAACCTCTCAGACCTGAGCCAGCAGCCCTGCCAGCTCCCCTTGCTCAGGATTTCACGCTGTTACCAAAACAATTCAGTGGGCCGTGGAGCTTTCCCTGAGATTCCACAAGAGGGCTTCGAGGCTGCAGTCTTTTCCCAGGATGCTAATTAAAAACAGTACCTGACCGATACAGCATCATAAATAATTCAACTTGGAGGAGCACAGGGACCCAGGATTCACCTGCTGCTCAACTCCCCACAGAGCATCCTTGTTCCTGCCGTTTTCAGTCTTTCGGAGATCTCCCAGGATGAGAGTGCGTCTCGGCAGGAGCTGCTCCCTCATCACTGGGACTAGAGGCTGCCTGGGTCCTGGCGACCCTGACAAGCCCCATCTGGGGGTCCTGCCCGGCTTATCAAATGGGAGTTGAGTCTGGAAACAGGACATCCTTCCCTTCAATGAAGCCCGAGTGTCCTCCAGCTTGGGGCTTGGCAGGACTCAGGGAGGCCTTCTGGTTTTTGAGTTCCCAGAGTGTCCACAGGTGAAGCCTTATTTGTGAATTCAGAAATTACAGATGCCTTGGACTCTATCCCTTGAGGATGTCAGGCCCTCACTAGGTGATGAGATGACGGAGCTCATGTGGCACTGTTGGGCTGGGCTGCACAGAGCAGGGACACTGTTGGTGCTATGGGTGTGGCCTTGACACTGGGGAAGGCTTAGAATGTCCTCTGGGGGCCTCTATCTACCCAACCTATTTCTTTGGCCTTTCTGAACTAACGAAAAACTCACTTAATACACCTGGAAAAAATCTCCACCCACCGTGACCCATGGATGAGGTCCCCATGACTTGGACTTTAACTGATGGATCAGAGAACAGAACACCATGATCACTCCAGCCTCTAAATGACACTTCTCTTACACATGTGGCAGACCCTCCTGGCGGTGTTCCACAGCTGACTCTGCCCTCTTCCCCTGCTGGCAAAGCCCAGGTCTGGGCATTCCCTCTCCCACATGCTCAAGAGAGCTGCCCCTCCGTGGCCACAGGCAATGCATGTGGCTTCGTCTGAGCCATTTGTGGTCCCTTCATTCCCTGCATCCATGACCACTTAGGGTGAGCACGGGATGCAGCCTCAGCTTCTGAGGCAGAAGGAGAGATCCTTTGCGGACTTGGGGAAGGATTCCCCTCCTTAATGGAAAGGATATGTGAGGAGAAATTGCCCCTCTTGGACGTAAGTCTATGAAGATATGCATTGGAGGCTAAGGCCACCATCTTGTGACCATGAGACAAATCCTAGCACAGAAGCCAGTAAACCAAGAAGCAGTGTAGAAAGCACCCAGGCCCTTAAGGAAATTAAATTAAACAACCTGCTCCCAGCTAGCTTTGCACTTCTTGTATACAAGCTAATAAATCCTTGTTGCTGAAGCCATTGATTTCCAAATTTAGTGAGCGAGGATCTCTCAGGGAACTTGATGTAACACAGAGATATAAATTCATGGGGCTGGAGTGAGGCCGCTGGCTTTGCCTTTCCCAAAAGCTCCCAGATGATGCTGATGTTGGTCCAGGGACCACACTTTGAGTAGCCAGGGCTGAAAGTAATTTTAGTTGCATGCTCTATCTCTTGCAACCCAAAGCATCCTAGCTGATAGAAGCTTTAGGCCAGTACATGACAATGACTAATTTTACTGTGTATTGACAAAGTTCTGGTCCAGTACTCATTCATTTGATCCTCATCACAGGCCTAGGAGGTGTCTTATTTTGCAGAAGAGGAAACTGAAACTTGGAAAACTGCATTTGCCAGAAGCCTTTTGTTTGTAAGAAACAGAAACCTGGCTCCAAAAGAGTTTACATACAAAAGATGCTGACTTAGGTGTCCAGAAAGGCTAGTGGCAGATCCAGGCACAGCTGGATCCAGTGATTCAGATTCTGTTGCTGGGGCTTCGTTTGTTTCACTCCTCCTGACCAGTGACCGTCTTTCTTCAAGTAGCCAAGAGCCTGACCATCCGCAACCCCAGGCTCCCATCCCCTCCCGTCCCACTGGGTGGAGATCCTCGAGTGGAGGCTTTCTCTCGCGCAGTGTCCACACATGAAACCCCCGAACCACTCGCCGGGAGCGCAGAATGGAAACAGTGAGCATGGTTAGGAAGTGACTCCAATCGCCAGGCAGGAGATGATGCAGTTCTTAACAGGATGGGAGGATCAGGGGCTGTGAAAATCAGTTGGACGTGTTTAAATTCAAATAATTTTGTAAGATTTTTATTTAAATATATTTAAGAATCAGACAAAAATTCTCTACCAGAATCCTTGTTGTAGGGCTTGATGCTGAAAATGTGACTCCTTGTGGTCGTAGCTCTTACTTGACCTTGGAGCTTGGAGATGTTCATTATTACCTCCTCCACTAGTTATAGGGGCCCTGAGAGCCAAAAAATATTTCATTCATTCATTTCCTCAACAAATATTTGTTGGCCCTGCTGTGCACCTGGCTTGAGGAATGGCATCCGGTGAGACTTTGCTGCCGTACATACCTTTCCACCCCAGCCTCTGCCCAGAGACTCTGATGCACCCAACTCCCTACTGGAAATAATTTTACAAGTGATGTTAATGATGGACATGTCTTAAGTAAGATAACAATGTGGAGGCAGGAAAGAAGTGGAGACTAGTTAAGCTAGAAGGCTGATGGTCACATGGGCAGAATCAGGAGAGGGGGAGGTGGCTTGGGCTGATGACATTAGATTTGGAGGTAATTGAGGCATCCATGTGGTGATGCCCTTCCATGCAGTGATGCCCACCAACATGATGATGCCCATCCACATGGTAATGCCCATCCATGCAATGATGCCCATCCACATGGTAATGCCCATTCACATGGTAATGCCCATCCATGCAGTGATGCCCATCCATGTGGTGATGCCCATCAGCCAGTCAGAGCAACCATCCTGGGAGCCTGGGCAGAGAAGCTCTGCTTGAAGACTTGGGATAAAACTGGTGCATCTAGAGAAGAGAGCGGACACAAAAGAGAACTCAACTTGGAGGTACATCCAGGTTTGAAGGGCAGAGAGAAAGTAGAGCAAATGCGAATGGCAGAGACAAAGGATCAACATCTGAAGAAAGGGGCAAACCAGGGCAGCACAGGACAGCTGAGTCCAGGCAGGAGCATTTCTGGAGGGAAGGACAGATGCAGTGGAAGCACCAAGAGGTCAAAGTCAAATGGGACTGACAGCAGCAGAGCAGGCAAGTGGGTCTAGGGTGAAGAAAGCCTACGATACCCACAGAGGGTGCTGCTCAGGGGGTGTGACAGGTGGGACGGATGGCAATTTCATTAAGTCTAAGTCAAAGTAAATAATAATAATAAAAGAGGCAGCTGTGAAAATAAGCCTGATGGATTCGATCATTTCCTGGTAAACAAAGCTTACAACAAGCCCTCACATTTGTGTGATGTTTGATGACTTCCAGGCACGACAGTCTACGCAATTCACAGGGCCTGGTGCAGAACCAAATGTTGGCCCCTTGTTCAAAAATTAGGAAAAACTTCAAGACGGTGACAGCAGAGCATTAAAACAAGTGTGGGGCCCTATCCGGCTGCAGGGTTTGCACGCCTGCTAAGCTGGTCTGCTTCTAAGCGGTTTCCCACTACTTTTTAATCTCAGAGAGGAATGTCTGAGATGGTCTGAGCAGCCAAGTCATTTGGAGTGGATAGCTTCATCTTCCGAGGCTTGGAACACTCTTCCTATTTGGGGGGTGGAGGAATCCCCCATTGTTTGGAGCCAGGTAGGAGGCATGGTCCCTCGACCACAAAAACCCTCTCCAGGCCCCTAGGCAACCAGCGGACAAAGACAGGATCCAGGCTCAGCCAGTCAGATGCTCCCTCCCCAGATTTTGAGACTTGAGGGACTGATGTGAAGATGCAGGATCCTTAGAGACATGACCCCATGCCAGTGGCAGGATGGAGGGGCTGGGGCAGGGGTGAGGGTCCAGGGGGAACCAGAGGTAGTGACCCATTCCACATTTTCTCGCATTTTCTGCCACAGAGCCCTCTCCTATGCTGCCTGTTCTCCAAGTGTAAGTTCAGGGGAGTCTACAAGACCAACCTCAGCTTCAGTAATTCAACAAAAAGACCTGCAGAACCCAGCAAAGCTATCATTCTCACAGTTGTGATTTAGTACAGCCAAAGCTCACAGATCAAAATCAGCAACAAGAAGGGCATGGGGAAGGTTCCAGGATAGGTCCAGGTATGAGCTGCCTCTTGTCCTCTTCCAGTGACATCAGGACAGTGCTTACTTCTCTCAGCCACCACGTGAGACAGAACACACTGGGTGTTGCCAACCAAGGGCACTCATCCAACCCTTGATGTCCAGAGTTTTTATGGGGGTCAGTCGCACAGACACAAAGCAGATTACACACGTGGCTGACTTTCATATCCAGTCCCCTGGGGCAGCTGATAACTGCTTGGTCCCAGGGCTCCACCACAGATCACATTGTCAGTGCAAATTATTTGGCACAGCCCAAGACCCAGGTAAACAAAGGCACTTCTATCAGGTGGACCATCCCAAGGGCTTGGCGGTTAGCTCCCAGAAGCCAGAGATACAGGCCACTCTGTAGGAGCAAAGAACAAATCTGACTGCATATTAGCCCTGTTCCTTTGGCTCTAACCCTGCGCTCTGTTTCCTGGGCTTAGTTGTGCCGGTTCTGCACCTTTTGTAAAAGAATGTTGCCTAGGGCCTGAAATAGACAGTCTACCCATTCTCAAGCTCTGACCTTTAAGGGTATTAACACTTTCCCATTCATATAAAGATAAAAAGTTGCAGAAAAGGAAATAATATTCGTCCTGTTGGAGGTTTGCAGGAACATCATGACCTGACCTACGTGGACAGATGCAAGAACAAAGGATTCTGACACCAAGAAGTTTGCAACAACCAACCATAGCCCCTCCCCTTTTCAGGGTAAAAGCAGCCTGAATTCTGACTTGGGGAAGATGGTTCTCCGGGACATTAGTCTGCCGTCTTCTTGGGCTGCTGGCTTTCCAAGTGAAGTCTTTTATTCCTTGCTCCAACACCTCATCCCCTATTTATTGGTCTGTCTTGCAGTGAGCAGAACGAGTTTAGATTCAGTAATGGCATCTTTCTTTGGGCAAAGTTAATGCCTCCCCCTCCTCCGGCTTCACCAGCCGTCTCCCTGGGTGCCCCGAGCCCTTTCTTAGGAAGTCTTCCGAAGTGCCTGGCTGCTGGACCTTCTCCACGCCTCCCGAGGTGGGCACAGGGACACTGTGATTCCTACTTCCCAAATGGGCAGCTGAGGCCCAGAGAGATGCAGGAACTTCTACAAAGTCACACAGGCTGCTCTAGTGCTTGCGTGTCTGGGACCTCAGCCAGGGTCACCTTGGCTCCGCCCGGCTGCCAGGGGCCGCCATCCCTCCGAGGGGCAGCAGCTGCGCAGAGACTCAGTCATTGGAAAGGTCAGAAGATTGAGGTCAGCTGAACTTCAGCGCAAATATATTGAGTTCCGAATTTTTTTTAAACCCATGTAAGCCTGCTGAAATGAACCATGCAACTTGGCCATCCAGCGGGACTCTCGGGAGAATACAGAGGCCGGGTCTATGGATAAATTTCTGTAGACCATTACAAGTTTCCAAAAATAGTCTTCCTTCTCTGTGTTGGGGAAACCAGCCAGACTTCCTAGGAGACACGTCGATACCAGGGGGCTTCCCCGCAGCCACTAAACGGAAAACAAGCCTTTAAAGCGCTGTTGTGAATTTCCTAAACCACTTGTCCTCCACCCTGAGCTAGAGGTTAAGCCCTTCATGATGCACCCATGTTGTCTCGCAGCCAGGGGACAGTTCTCCCCCAGCCCTACCGCCAGCTGATCCCATCTGCCCCTGGCAGCCTGGGAGAGAGATGATTGCTAAGGTAACCCAAGGCCCCGAGGGCAAGCAGACACAGACACACGGCAGCTGCCACTGCTGGGCACGCAGCCCGTGCCCTGTTCTGGAGGGACTCCCGGGGCCCTCTGCCAGCTGCGGCCTCAGACCCGGTGTGTGCAGGGCTGCCTGGAAAGAGCTGCCCAGAGAGAGACTTCTTTGTCTCTGCAGCAGTCCTGTTCGGTCATGGAGACCCCAGAACCTCAGGGATCATCTCTCCAACCAGGGAGACTGAGGCCAGGAGTGGAACTGACACTTAGCAGCAGAGCTAGGACTTACACCCAATGGTCCTGACACCTGCTCCTCCTCTGGGGCGATGCCTTGACGCAATGGGCTCTCCAGGACCCCATAGAGAGGGGCTGAACACTGCTGCTGTGGATGGCATTCATTCATTCATTCATTCATTGAGCAGAAATTTACTGCATGTCCACTGTACGAGTTTCCCAGGGTGACCATAATAAATTGCCACAAATTTGGTGACTTGAAATACCAGATTATTCTTGTACTGTTCTGGAGGCAAGAAGGCCAAAATCAGGGTGTTGTCAGGGCTGCACTCCCTCTGAAGTCTCTAGGGGTGGACCCTTCCCTAGCTCTTCTGGCTTCCAGTGGCTCCAGGCATCCCTTGGCTTGTGGTCACATCCCTCCAAACTGCCTCCCTCTTCACATGGCCTTCTCGTCTGTGTCTCCTTTCCTTTTCTTCCCTTGTAGGGACACTTGCCATTGTTTTTAGGGCTCACCTTAATTCAGGATGATGTCATCCTAAGATACTTAATTGTATCAGCAAAGAACTTTTCCCCAAATAAGGTCACATAAAGTTTCCAGTGGGCACATCTTCTTTTGGGGGTGGCGCCCTTCAAGCCGCTCCACCTCCCACGTGCTAGACCCTCTTCTGAACCCTGGATGCTGCAGGAGACCCGGCAGACAACGGCGAGCTGCAGGATGCTTATATTCCAGTCGGGAGAGACAAACAACAAACCATAAGTTAATTTAATTTCAGGCAGTCAGAACTGCTCTGAAGCACACTTAGAAAGGGCAAAGGGGCAGAGACTGTCTGGGTAGGGGTGTTCTCTGTAGGATAAAGTGGATGGAGAGCCTTCTTGGAGGACACAGTTGAATGAAAAGGGTTGTGATTGCTCATATCACGTACGTGTGTACAAGTCCCCGTCTATCGAAGTTCAGCGACCTGAGAGGCAATAGACGTGGAAAGAGTCAAAACTTGGAATTTTGTCTTTAGTAGAACATTCTTTGGAGGACCACAGTGTTTCCTGAAGTCTCATGGCTGCAAATGTAGTATGAAATGAAATGACAGAGCATCAGAACCACAGGCACTGGAATTTGGACTTCCAAGCCAGTTATTTACTGAGCATCACTATGAACCAGGCACTGCATCATCCAGGATGCTAAATGAGACTGGTCTAGTCCACTGAGCTTTCCTGAGTCCCCCGGAACCGAAGACAACGGGCTCTCGCACGTTCTGAAAAGAAGTGTTAGAACACCCCCCCCCTCCCCGGGGTGCCTGAATCTGCCAAATCCTGTGACCTGGGCTCGCCACCCTCCTCATACATGACAGAAGATGAGAAATTCGGAGGAGATGGACCAGGGAAGGCTAAAGCACCTACACAGACGTGGAGGATGCTATGGTGCTGCTCCTCCACTTCAGAGGAAAGAGGGGAAGGTGGGCTCACCATCCCAGACCAGAGCGGGGGCAGGAGGAGGAATCTGGGAGGGGTGAGAGGTGCAGGCAGGCCACTCTGGCATCTGACTTGGTGCTGAGCATGTCCTGAGCTGCTGCGGTGTGGCCCGGCACGGCCAGACCAGACCAGAGCAGAGCAACGACCCTGCTGCAGGCAGGTGTGGCCTCTGAACTGCTGAGGCCACAGGTAAGCGGCACTGCTCTCTGGGAACCCTCCTGGATGCACAAGGGGGAGTGGCAGCCAGGGACCAAGGGGACCAAGGAAGGAACCTGATTAGAACTTTCCTGGAAAAAATCCTGCTTGCTGCTGGGCTGGGGGACCTGCAGTGTGAAGCCCTGGGGCCAGAGATGAAGAGAAGCTGGGAGAGGTCAGACAAGGAGGGACCTCCCAGGCCAGGAGGCTCCAGGTGGTGATGAGGGTGGTTGTGAGGAGAGGGTGGTATCCTTGAAGAGCCCACAGGAGCACCTCACCAAAGAAAGAGGAGAAAGAGGGCCGTTCGGGATGAACTGCCTCCACCCACCACAAACACGTTGGCATCCGAACCCCCAGGACCTGGGAGTGTGGCTTTCTTTGGGAATGGGGGTTGCAGCTAACGTAACTGGTTAAGATGAGGTCCCGCCGGAGTCGGGTGGGCTCCTACTCCACTGTGACTGGTGTCCTTATAAGCAGAGGGAAGTCTGGACACGGGCACAGAGAGGAGGAGGCCATGTGACAACGGAGGCACAGAGGCAGTGATGCAGCCATGAGCCCAGGAAGGCTGGTGCCAACCGGAGCTGGAGGAAGCCAGCAAGGAGCCTCCCTTGGGGCTTCAGAGGGAGCGTGGCTCTGCCAACATCTTGATTTTGAACTTCTGGCCTCCAGAGGGTAAGAGAATACATTTCTGTTAATGTAAGCCCCTCAGATTGTGGCACGTCACTACGGCAGCCCTAGGAAATTAACGTGAGGACCAACCTTTGAGCATCCACCGCCTAGCACATTCCAGTAGTCAGCTATTCCAACAGGAATTCAACAGAACCCCCTTATCCTCACATCTTCTCTCCCTTTGCCCACCCTTCTCCTCCAGCTCTAGAGGCACCAGCCACAGCAAGGCAGAGGGGGGAGGGGGAGGAAAAATATGCCCTGAAGGACACACCGTCACCCCCTCTCCTGCTGCTGTTCTGCCTGAACTGGGGGAATGGCGCCGCTTCAGTAGGATATGAGATGATAAAAAGAAGAATAAAGGTGTGGCTTAGACCAGACTGGAGTATTTTTACTATCTGAAAATGACCTGAACAAGCTATGGGATCCATCCACCTATATAATGTGAGATGTTGCCTCCACGAGCCAAGACTGGGCAGGAGCTCGCAGGAAACATGCGGGTGGAAATGACTGATGGGCTCTGACATGAAATATCCCCCACCACGTCTCAGCAGGAGCCAGAGCGCCTCTCTGAAGACTTGAGTGGTGGCAGGAAGTTTTCCTGGATTCCCCGTCATTCCTTGTACTTTTCCAAAATGGGAGGAACACTCAGTTCGGCTTCATAGACACCTTCGAGTCCTCTTCTCCAGGGATCAAAACCTAACCTGGAGCCCAGGTCACTGCCGGGAAGTGATCCAGATTAAGGAATTGGAAAACACCTGCTCAGGCAACAGCTTTAGCTGGAGGCTGGCCCACGAAGGTCACCTATGGGCCAGTGCAACATTCTGCGGTTGGGGAAGTGCTTTCAAGAGAGAGGAAAACCCCTTGAGATGGTAGGTGGTGACACAAACACCGGTGTAAACAAAGCAGGGCTTCCTGGTCGAGGGCATGGGTGCTCGAGGCAGACAGACGGTGGGGGTCTTTGTTCCCGCCGCCTGTGCAGCCTGGGGTTAGAGAATTCAGCATCAGGGTTAACCGCAGGAAACAAAACCCTCTAGTGGTTTCCAGGGAAAAAGAGAATTAGTACAGGGAGTTAGGAGCTTACAAAGTCATCTGCAGGCTGCTGGGGAGCACGAGCCGGAGGGGCTCTAGACTGGGTCTCCAGGAGGGTTTGGAGAGGGGTGAGGGTTTGTTGTAACTGGCACGGCACGCCGTACAAGTGAGGCAGTAACTGCTGTGAAGGAAGAAGTGTGTTATTCTCGCAGATCCCTGGAAACAGGAGGCCTTGCTCAGTAGGTAGGGCCATGTGGGGCAGCACCGTGATCCGCTGGAGGCAGAGGGAGCGAGGGGAAAACACGGGCAAGCGCCTTTAGGATGGCTTCCAGGGGAAGGAGCTTGCTGCAGGGTAAGCCGGCGTGCGACTGGCTGGTGTGAATAATTTCAGCAGACGCTGGGCCGTGGATGCAGTGCCTGGTTGTCTGGTGCCTGGCCTGGGGGTGACGAAGGCAGGTGGGTAGTGGCTCATAGGGTGAGAGCCTAAGGGGAGGTGGCTGGGGGTGTGGGCTCTGGATTGGTCGGTTTGCACAGGAAACACCTGTGCGCAGCCCAGCCATTGGCTGTCTCTGGGAATTAGCTACCTTGGAGGGGCGGCCCCTCCAGGGTCAGCAAGACCCCAAGATGTCAAAGCATCAAAAATACAGAATAAAAAGACTTGATTAATACAGGAATGATTTCTTAATTACTGTAGAACTGACTGACTGGATGAGAAATGGCTTCTGCAATTTTCTGGAAGGTGAGGAAGCAAGCCACAAGGAAGGCACTGAGGTGAGAGGGTATATCAGCTGCTTGCAGCGCCGAAGGCGGTAAGTCCTTGGTTCACAGTGACCGCGGTCATTCTTATCCTTGTTTTGAATTCTGTAACGCGGGTGCACAATGACCAAGTCACTAGGTTTGCACTCAAAAAGGGGAAAAGTTCCTGTCATTTGTCCACTAATACAATACTCCCAGGAGCACAGTTCAGATCTCATGAGTGTACTTGGCATCACTTAGATGCACCACGTGAAACTGAACCTCGGCTTATTGGGGACAAGGGAGTCATTCTGAGCCTCGGCTTTCCATTGAGGGCTTTGGCTTTGCTGGGGGTGATGTGTGCATGAGAGGACCTTAACAAAATCATTTCCCGCATCTTCCTGAAATATCCCAGGAGCGCTTCCATATGAGCAGTGTTGCCCGCTGCCAACCAGGTAAGCAGCAGTGAGGTGAGCCCCAAACTGGGGTGATGAGGAGGCAAACCCCAAATCCAGCCAGGGAGGGCCAGTCCCTGAAGACATTTCCTGGAGTTGCGGAAACGAAATGAGGGAATGGTTCAGAGGCTGGGGCCTCAGAAGACATCAGGGGCAGCAGATCACAGCACCCCCCCAAATGCCCCCAACAGGCCAATGTTGGCTCTTTCAGTCTGGCTTGTCCCACCCAGCTTCCCAGACTGGAACTGCACTTCTTGGCACTGCCACCTGGAAGGGTTTTTACTTTTATGGGTTATTTTAATAACACAATTACAAATTGATAGTCATTCATTATAAAACAGAGAAATGGATAAAATGTCTTTGAAAAAAAGTCACTACACTGACAAGGATGGTTCTACTGAAAAAGATAACAGCAGGTGTTGTGAGGATGTAGGGCGATTAGCGCCCTCATGCCTCGCTGGCGTTTAGTTCAGCTGCTTTGCCAAACAATCTCACAGTTTCTCAAAAGGTTAGAGATGGCCCAGCGATTCCACTCCCAGGGATGTACCCAAGAGACATGACAACATATGTCCACAAAAGAGCTTGCCCGTGAATGTTCATAGCAGAATTATTCATAGTGGCCAAAAAAAGTGAAATCAACCCAAATGTCCATCAACTGATAAATAAGGAAAATGTGGTCTATCCATACAATGAAGAATATTCATTAAAGCAATAAAAAGGAATGAAGTACTGATACATGCTTTAACATGGATGCACCTTGAAAATATTATGCTACGTGAAAGAAGTCACAAAAGACATACATTGTAAGAAATATCCAGAATTGGCAAATCTATAGACAGAAAGTGTATTAATGGTTGCCTGGGGCCAGAGTGGATGAGATGCGGAGTGACTACTAAAAGGTATGGGGTTTCTTGTGTAGTTACAAAAATGTTCTAAAACTGACTGTGGTAATGGTTGCATGACTCTATAAATATACTCGAAATCATTGAATCCTATTCTTTAAATGGGTAGATTTTATGATATGTGAATTATATCTCAATAAATCTGTTATAAAAATTAGTCATGAAAAATTATGTCTACACAAAAACCTGTCTAGCAGCTTTATTCATAACTGCCAAAACATGGAAGCAACCAAAACGTCTTACAGTCGGTGAATGGATAAATAAACTGTGTTCCATCCAGATAATGAAATATTATTCAGTGCTAAAAGGAAGTGAGCCATCAAGGCATAGAAAGACCTGAAGGAGAAAACTTCAATGCATTTTACTAAGTGAAAGAAGCCATTCTGAGAAGGCTGCACAGTGTATGATTCCAACAATCTGACTTTCTGGAAAAGGCAAGATTATGAAGACAGTAAGAAGATCAGTGGTTGAGCCCTCATGAACACTGTGGATTTTGGGTAGGCATGATGTGTCCATGTCCATGTGGGCTCGTCCATTGCAGCAAATGTACCACTCACTGGGGGAGGTTGATAGTGGGGCGGAGATTGTGCAGGTCAGGGGCCAGGGCGCATATGGGAACTCAGTTTTGATGTGAACTTGAACTGGCCTTAAAAAACAAGGCCTATCCAAAAAATAAAATCAGTTGAAGGAAAAAAATCACTTAGAATCTGATTGAAACAGGAGGGAAGCGGGCAGGGCACTACCACTGAAGGAATGACACAGTAATTGAGGACAGGACAAACTGGTTAGGACCAAGATGGCGGAAGATTCTACTTCGAGGAGACCTTGAGCCTCATGGCATAACCATAGGTGCCATGACAGTTCCTAGGCTGACCATAGAGGTCAAGAAGTGGGTGGGGCCCAGTTCATGGAAATCCCTGCCCCTTCCCCGCAAAGAATTGGAAGAATCCTCCTGCTCATTAGCATATGAAATTACCCAGCCTATAAAACCCATCAGCTCTGCACCTCTTGGTCGCTCACTCTTGCCTTCTGAGGCAGCCTGCACTCTGCCTATGGAGTGTGTATCTCTCTAAATAAATTTGCTTTCATTTTACTATGTCTTGCTCTTAAATTCTTTCCTGCGCAAAGCAAGAACCTTTTCTCTGACATGATCACACACATGATCATTCAACAGTTTAAATTATGTAATTGAAGTCTTTGTAAAGACTTTTTATACAGTTTCATGTTCTAGTATTTTCGCACGTTTTTCTTCACTTAGCAATATACTGTAAACATTTTTCTACGTCAGTAAAGATTTTATTACACTTTAAATATCTGCGTGGAAATCCATTATGTAGATGAATGATGATTTATTTAAACATTCCACATTTTAAGGCATCCTTTTAATTTGCATTAGTATATAAAGAATACTGGTAAACAGCACATGTTCTTTGAATAGATTCTTTTTTTTTTTTTTGAATAGATTCTTAATGACAATAAAACAGTGACTATTTGTTGAGTGCTTAGTAACGGCCAGTTACCGACCAAGTGCTTTACAAACGTCTTGATAAACAAATGCTCAGAGAAACTTGGGAAGCAGGTACCATAATTAATTCCATTTTACAGCTACAGTGTCAGAGGTTTGGAGATATTAAATGACTTGTCCAAAGTGACACAGCTAGTAAATAGCAAAGCTGCAATCAAACTTAGGTTTATCTGATTCCAGAGCTTGAGCTGTTGTTTCTGACGCCTGAACATACTGATTTCATTTCTGTAACTTTTCATTCTTCTGATACCTTCTGTCAAATGGTCCTCCAGAGAATTCATCATGATTTGTAGTTCCCACCAAAAATGCAGGAAAATACTCACGATGCTCATCAGCACTGGCTTTACAGTTCTTTGTAAGCTGTGTGTTAACTTGAGAGGCAAAAAACGACTTCCTGTTCTTGTTTCCATGTGTAAAGAGATGGTGTATTTTTGTTGATTGGCTCATCCGTTGATTTTCTCAAGAATCAACTTTGTATATACTTTTTTCCTCTTCCACTGGGCTTTTTTCTTACTGAGTTGTTTAGCAATATCCCAGTCGTTACAGAATTTCCAACTGTTTTCACATTCCATGCTTTTTTTATTGTAACTTGTCAATTTCCAATATTTTTTAACTGATTTTTATTTTTAGACTTTCAAGGTGTTCCCTTACTAACTCCTCCAAGCCTGAGTACAGGAGCAGTGAAGTTCCACCACGAGCAAGCTGACAACAGCTCGTCAGAGGGCCAGCTCCTGGGATGGTTTAAAACCAGTCTCTGCTCTTATTTTCTCTCCAGTCAAATCCAGAGTAAATATCTATGCTCTATGCTCTCTACTGTGAAAGGGCAGAACACACATCAACTACAGGAGGCCAGTATCAAAAGTGCAATTTGGAGCTGAAATTTGGTCTGTAAGACGATAAACATCACAGCAAAGTCCTCCTTGTACATTTGCTGATTAATAAAAATTTTTAAGATATAATTTATGTACCGTAAAATCCACCATTTAAAAGTGTAAAATACAGTAGCTTCTATTATATTTACAAGATGGTACAACTATCTAACTTCAGAATGTTATCCCCTAAGAGACACTCCATACCCATTAAGGAGTCATACCCTTCCTTCCCCTTCCCCCGAGCCCTGGGAACCAATAATGTAATTTCTGTCTCTACAGATGTGCCAATTCCAGACATTTCATGTAAATGGAATCCTACAACACGAGGGCTTTGTGTCTGGTTTCTTGCACTTAGCGTGATGTTTTTAAGGTTCATCTATGTTGTAGCTTTGTTTCTTTTTGTAGCCGGATGATAGTCCATTGTATGGAATTTTGTTTCTCCATTTAATGTTGATGGATCATATGGTTGTTTCCACTTTTTGGCTATTATGAATCATGCTGCTATGAAAATTCATGTACAAATTTTCATGCAGACATATGTTTTCATTTCTCTTGGGTTTACATCCAGGAGAACGGCTGCATCATACAGTAACTCTGTTTAACATTTTGGAAAACTGCTCAACTTTTCCACAGCGCCGGCACCATTTCTCATTCCCACCAGCAACATGTGAGGGTTCTGATTTCTCTACATCCCTGCCAACACCTGTTATTTTAAAATTGATTTGTTTTTATTATGGCCATCCTGGTGGGAGAGACTTTTACACTGGATGAACTTTGAATCAGCTTAAACAAAGACAAACATTCTGAGTGGGTCTTCCAGGGAACTACTGCACAGGTCACACAATGATAATTCTTTGGGAATGACGTTTGGAAAGAATTCCAGGTCTGTTCTGCTCCATCCGGTACTGGGAAGGCAGACTGTTATTTTTCAAGGCTACTGCTGAACTAGAGAGTTGGGTGTGGGACTAGAGCAAGTTAAAAACCAGAAATTATATTTTTATGCCAAATTGTCTGATTTTTAAAACACCTTTTGATGGTCCCAACTGAAAACACTTGCAGGTCAAAATCAAGTGTATGCCCCAGTCAGGGTCCTTGGACGTAGAGAGGTGGCTTGGGTAGGAATAGAATGGTTTTCAATTGTTCTAAAGCAGGAAAAATGTTTTATCAGATAAAATTTTATTCAGGACCCAGAGTGATCTGGAAAATATTTCACAATCCAAATCCTAGCATCACCCATCAGAACAGACTCGTGTCTTCGCTGTGCCAGGAGTCGCCTTTAGAATGGCCAGATTGCGAGGAGCTGGCAGGGTGTCCAGAAGAGGAGCCCTCCTGGAGGAGCCCCCGGAGGAGAAATGATGCAAGTGCAGCTTCCTTTCAAGTGGGGGTGTCCACTGAACCCCGCTGTGCCCCAGACCTTCTGCAATGCAGACTCCCTGTGACCCCTTGGAGATCCTCGGTCCCCACACCTGACCCCCTAGACCCTCCTCTGGTCCCCGAATCCCTGCCAATCCCCAGCATCCTTCACCTGAGCCACTCCCCTTCTCTCCTGATCCACTGTCCCCCCTGGCCCTGGTATCCCAACTCCCTTGTTCCTGGGCCCCTGCACCCCTTCACCCGCCCCACCTCCTGCAGCAGCCCTGAGCTCTGCAGAGGAGTTAAGACTTCCTGCTGGAGGATAAAGAATGTAGCCGGTGCCTGGGCTTCCCATGATTTGCTCGTTGGGGGCCACCACCTCAGTCCACGGATCCTCCCCAACCCCGCTCTCGATGGCAGGGGTGGGTGGGGCTCCCCGGGGTGGGTGGGGCTCCCTCCACCCCCGCGTCATTCCCCAAATCCTATTTTAGGCTCTTCAGTCTTTACCTTGGGAAAAGCAGATGGAGTTGGTTTTGGCGCCGAACTTCTGAGGTCCAGATCCTAGACAGGGGATGGTTCTTGGCCACGGGGCCTCAAACTTGAACGTGCATGCCCATCACCTGGAGGGCTGTAAAAAGATTGTCGGGCCCCTCTCCCAGAGTTTTGGATTCAGCAGGGCTGGGAAGGGGCCAAGAATCTGCATTTCTAACATGTTCCCAGGTGATGGGATGCAGCTGGTCTGGCGCCAGACTTTGAGGACCACTCATCCGGGCTGTGAGACCTCGGGGAATGATGGGTGGCACAGCTTAGGTTTGTATAGCGCTTTATCATTTACACACTAAGTTTTAGATGCATTATCTTCTTCGCTCCTCCAAACAACCCTGAGAAGATGATCAAGCCCGATTTACAGATGAGCAGACTGAGGTTTGCAGTGTCACACAGGAGTCCCTGACCCAACACCGCTCAGCCAGCTAGCCCTCCTCGGACTTCCTAGAGGGGTCAACATCCTAGACATCCAACATCACAAGGTCACCACACTCCCCATCCCTTACCCCCTGCTCCTCTGGTGTGGAGGACCGCAGTTGCCTGCTGAAGGGGTCTCTCTGCCTCTGCTTCTCCCTCTTTTCACAGCAGCAGAGAGCACAGAGGTTGAAAGCACGGGTTTTCTAGTTAGGGGAGGGGTTTAACTTCCTGCTCTGATAATGTGCTACCTGTGTGATCTTGGGCAAGTTATATAACACTTTGTTGTTTACAAAGTATGCCGGCGCTTCGGAGATTTTTTTCCTGCAGTTTCAGTGCTGGATCGCCGCAGTGAAGCCAGTCCCTCAATAAACCGAGGCACACATTTTTTGGTTTCCCAGTAAATCTAAAAGTTATGTTTATTTTATACTGTAGTCTACTAAGTGTGCAATAGCAGTGTATTAAAAAAAAGATTGTATGCATATTTATGACTGAAACATGATGTACGCTAGAAATTGACACACTGTCAACTGACTATACCTCAGTAAAAAAATGAAAAAATGTGCATACCTTAATTAAAAAACATTTTATTGCTAGAAAATGCTAACCATAATCTGAGCCTCCAGCAAGTTGTAATCTTTTTGGTGAAGGGTTTGAAATATTTTGAGAATTACCAAAATGTGACACAGAGACATGAAGTGAGCAAATACTGTTGGAAAAATGGTGCTGATAGACTCACTTGTTGCACGGCCCAAACCTTCAATTTGTAAAAAATGCAGTATCTGCGAGGCACAATAAAACGATGTATGCCTGCAGTTTTGTTTTTTCATTTGGGTTTTTTTTTTTCTTTCATTTTCCATCTCATTTGATAGTTAGAACAATGCAATTTAAAGCTGCACTTGAGCTCCCCCCTTTGCCTACAGGATCAAGTTAAGATTCCTGGTAAGGCATTAAAATCTCTCCAAGATCTAGCGACTGCTTCCTTCTCCAAGTTCCCCCCAGGACGAAGCTATTCTTCCTCAAATTCTCAGCGTGATGGTTGGCACCTACTAGGCGCTCAGATACAGATCCCTGTAACGGAGCAGGACCCTGTGGGGCCTTCCAGGTTCAGACTCCTCCCCTATATGCTCTGCTGCAGCTCCTCTCTGAAGCACCTGGATAATAGTATCTCATGTATATTTCCTGAGTTTTTCAGAAGCTTAAAACCATCACTAAAGGGAAGAAATTACTTGATGATTGAGAAGGCGTAGCCCCCAGACCTTCCGGCGCCCAGGGGTTGATAGTGTTGACTGCCCTGTTCCCTCCACATCAACCAATCAGAGATTTGTGCATGAGCTGATCATGCACCCTGCGACCCCCTCCCTCATCTGGTCTATAAATATGCTTTGCTGAAACCCTTCAGGGAGTTCGGGGTTTTCTTGGGCATAAGCAACCCCATCCTCCTTGCTCAACCCTGCAATAAACCTTTCTCTGCTCCAGATTTCGATGTTTCAGTTTGTTTGGCCTCATGGAGCGGCGGGCACACGAACTTGCCTTCGGTAACATCCCGAGTGGGTGAAGACATGTGCCGGAAGACATTGCTGTGCTCTTTCCTCCTTTGTTTATTTCTGGCTTGCCCTACCTTTCTTTTTTTTAAACCCACTTAATTCCAACTCTTTTTCAAAGCTGCCCAAGTGCACATCCTCCACAGTGAGGTGATGCATCCAATACATTTATTCATTCAATGAATATTCATTGGCCGCATCCATGTGCCGGGAACTGTACAAGATGCTGGGCTGCAGTGAACACGGCGAAACGTCTGAATGAGACGTTCTGCTGCCACCTGCACTGATGTTTGTGGTAGCACTTACCTCAGCAGGTGGTCCCCCCACCAGACAGCGGACAAACTCTGAGCAGAGAGCACAACTCATTCAGTTCTGTGCTGTGCACGGTGACTGTGCCAGTGACATCTGTCACATCAAGTCCACCAAGCTATTTGTGTGTTTGTCATATTTCGCTTATATCTAGTTAACCCCCTGACGTTATAGCTATCTCTGACTTTCCCTGGTATTTAGATTTTTATGTCGAATACCTAAAATGAAATGGAAATATGCTTGTTGAAAGTACTTGCAGTTTCAAAAGTAACATGTTTTGCAGGGGATTCACTCCTCAAGAGCTTATATACGGTCATTCCTGATTTAATTCCCTTAAAAATGTGCCAAGTGTACCCTCAAGACCTTCAGTTTCCTCATCTGCCAAAAAGAAGGCTGTTAAAAGGCAAAGTACATTGTGCAGATACCTTCCCTTCTTTTTTAAGGGATGCAGTTGAAACGACTTTCAACCTGCCATGCGCATTGACTTCCTTTTCTTACTGAGACTGGGAAGAGCGAGGTCGTGTTTGCTCCGTGCAGCTGCACCCACTGCTCCTAAGCAAACTTCTCAGAACTGCCAACTCCCTTACCACATCGATTTCCTTTTTTTAATGACTTCCCCTCTCAACTGTTCCCATTCCTCCTTAATCAGATTCAACATAATCTAAACCACCCCAGGTGCCTCGGGCACACTGGGTGCCGAGTAGCACCCTGCACTGACACAGGGATCGCGTCTCAGCCGCCACGTGCACAGTACCATTTGCCTCAAACTGGCCCCAGATGATCATGATTTTGCTGATTGATACATGAACTTTTATTTCCAAATTTCTATGCTGTCAGGCTGTACTCACAGTCTACGCTTACTGTATACACAACTTCCTGAGAGACAAGGGGCAAGGCCCGCCTGCTCTGTAGAGACGCGAACAAACAGTACTTGGCCACTTGTCAACACTGTGATGTTCAGGTCGTGATGGCCCAGGGTGCTGGAGGTCCGACCGCTGAGTAAGAGGGGCGCGGTCGTTTTACCTTTTTCCCTATAAACAACTAATAGTAAACATCCAAAGAGTATTTTCAGAAGCATGTGTTCAAGGACGTTAGGTCTCACATCCACTCCTTTATGTGAAGCTCCCGAAATAGCCCTTCTAGATTTCCATGTATGAATGTGGGCTGTGATACAGAACTTTCAGATTCAGTGGCTCAGAGCCAAAGGCATGTAGATCTCTCTCTCGTACAGTCTAATCTGAGGGCTCCAAGCTGATGACAACTCCACTCGCAAAGGCGTTCTGGGACCCAGGAGGCCCCATGCGTGGATCTGCAAGGCTGGGGTGAGGGCACACCTCCTCTAGGGTCCAGCTGGTGGGACGGGGACTGGTGGAGGGGCCTCGTGATGGTATATGCCCTTCAGCTTCCATCTCTTGGTGAGATTAGTCACCTGGCCACATGTCTCAGCAAGAGGGACAAGGGAACGCAGTCCCCAGCCAGGCAGCTGCGAGCCCAGTGACAACTCTGCTTATGCAACAGAAGATGCTGGTGGACAACCAGCAGTATTTAGTGCAAAAGTGTTTTTGTCTTTGTTTTATAGAAGCAGTGTGAAACTGCTATACTAGTGCTTGATTTTAAGCAAATCCAATAGGAAAAAAAATCAGATTTTTGTTAAAAAGTTAAAGAAATATATTTCAAAACGGAAATAAACCCGAGGGGCCTTTGGTCATCACCCGACTTGCCTCCAGCAGCGGTTACCTCTGCCTTGTTACTCCCAGTCTCCCCTGGGAGGGAGGGACTTGCCCACTGCTGGTTCCAGCACCTAGAGCAATTCCCGACACTCAGATGACTGACAAACCTCCATGGATAGATGGGACTGAAACCTATCGAAATGCAGTGACTTTAAGTTATTTTGTGACTTTACATCCTTCTCTGCTGGGTTACCAGAAATGGCAGGAACATTTCTGAAGCTCTAAATATACATAACAAGATTCTTGCATGTATATGTATAGAGCAGAAAGTCTAAATGCCAGCCAGACTACAAAAGTACAAAGTACAAAGAAAATCTGGACCAGTTCTGAAAGACCCTTGGTATTTATACTTCTATCCCAAAGAAACAGCTAATGAATGTGACTTCGGTTTTTTTTTTAACCAAAGCACTGTCAACTTTGACTCCCAGATGTGGAAAAGCACAGTGTGACATTCAAAACACCTGTAAAATGAAGTACCTTAATTTGCTGAGAGACATTAAATTGCCTATGATCAAGAACAAGCCTATTTTTTTTAAAGACAAAAATCAAACATTTTGCTCCCATTAAAACCAAAAGAATAATGTGAATTAGTCCTGTCACTTGGAAATGAATTCTTACCAGAGTGGGAAATTTACTCCAGCAAATATAGCAGTAAATACTATTAAAATAAATTCAGTGACCTTTTTAAAAAAGATTACAAAATTGAATTTATTGAGTTTCACACAAGATGCACTTATAAAATTAGTACTGAATGCCATTTTAACAGAAGAAATGAACATCATTCCAAACTCCCAATATATTCTGGAAAAGAAAAAAATCTCCCGAAAATGACAGCACAACAGAGTAATTCAAGCTGAATTGGAAGATATACCCAAATCATATTCTTGCTCTGATGAGGGCTATGTTTGGCCAAGTTTTCCCCAGACTATTCCCATTCCTCATGGATACTGTTCCTTATGGTGAAGAGAAGACGGAAAAGAGACTAATTTAAAAATGGGGCTTCACTGACACATACAGAGCAATTTAAAGTCTTTCATTTTTAACTTAAAATACTTCCTGGTTTCACAAAACTGTTTTTGTACAATTTCCTCTTTTTACCCTATGTGAACATTAATCTTCAGATTTCTTCAGCTTTAATGCAAAACATTAAAATTCACTTTTGTTTTTCAAATGAACAAGCCAAATTAAAGCTTGCTTTGCATTTCATCCAGGAAATAGACAAATCACCTAAACTTAACCTTCTGCACGTCATATGCCAGAAATAATCAGCATGAGAGCTGAACTTCAAAATGGAAAAACATCAAAGGGAGTAACAGTTAACAGTGACATCTGGATGTCCTGAAATTAGACATCGTAGAATTTTTATAAAAATGCAGAAAGGTTTCTCAAGATAAAATGTGGTGGAAAGTAACTTGTCCTATAATGCAGGCCACAGACTAGTAATTAAGCAGAAATGGAATCTTGATCTCAAATAAAACCAAAAATCATCTTTTAGCTGCTGTTCCCAACATCCACACACATACACAGACACATGTCCCAAACACTCCATTTACTTCCCCCCCAACACAGCTTGCCCATCCCCAGCACATGTGCACAGATGGAAAGCCGAGCACATTCTCTAAGCCCAAGAGAGACGATGTCCCGTCCACTTAGGATATTGACTGTAAAACTTACTTTGAAAACCCAGTTAAAGTTGATACCTTTGAATTCTGTACACTGACAGCCTGTTCAACACCAAATCCTTTTAACTGTAACAATTTATGAAGCAATTAGTTTTGAAGTGAAACCAGTTAATTATACATTAAAGTTAACACTGCTCTGCTTTTTCAGTATAAAAAGTGCCTTTTTTAAAGGGAATTTCTATTTTAGCCACTGTAATTAAACAATACACAGCTCATGTTTGGCTGTACAGAGTATGAAACATTTTCTCAGTGATGCATAACCTTCATTACTGAATATTTTTTAAATAAACTGGCTTAAAGTTTTTTTTTCTCCTATAAAATGCTACTATTCATTATGTCTTATTTAAGGTAGCCTTTTATTCTGATTAATTCAGATACATCTTCAAAGATTATTCTGGTGGTAAGAACATTTATCTTGACTTAAGTTTATTCTTTTTTTAACGCTTTGGCAGATGAAATGACGTCTGAAAACTGCTTGTGGAAATAGAGTGAGGCTGGCAAGGGAGCGCCGTGGTAAGAGCTTCACAGGTTTCCAGGAATATCCTTATACTGAAAGGGACTCAAGGCAAAATCTGATGTTCTGGAAGCACAGACCGACAAAGCAGAAGTGATTCTGAGGCTGCTCCCGTCGGGCCGGGGGTGACTCTGCCACTTCGCCAAGCAGGAGCAACTTTTCCCCGTGTGTCAAGTTTTCCAGAGTCAAGGCCGGAGGTCACTGCCGGCTGGCCCACGTGACCCGACCTTCAGCCGGACCACGCGACTGGAGGAAGGACACTGAGATTTGCTTTCCATTAATAACTTAAGTTTTTAAATAAATATGTAAGTGCCACTTTTAGCATCTGTCCGTCCTGGTATTACAGCATTTGCCACCCCAGGACTCTGCCTCTTTGGCACAAGGAGCCACAGAATTCAGTCAATTCGGTTTCCACAAATTGTGAACCTGTCTATCTCTAACAAATCTTTCTTTGAGGATCTGTGTTTTAGCTCAGAGTTTTCTTGTGTTATGTCCTTCTCATCACCATCTGGCGTCGTCAGAAACTGATCAGAATTGCTTGTCACAAGCAGTGGTACGACATTTTCCTTTTGATGAATAGGCTGGCTGGTGACCGAAGCAGACAGGTTTTCTTCTGTGGAAAAACAGATTCACATAATTAGAGGATTTTCCCCCAACTTAAAATAAACACAGGTTTACCAATATAGTTAAAAAAGGCGTCTATCAGTCACGCTTTTGGATCAGGCGAGTAATAGCCAAACAGCACGCTGCACAAGCACCGCAGTCAGTGAGGAAACTCAGAGGCTGCACTCCGTCTGTCTGTCACCCAGAGTTTTACACAGAAGCTATTAATTATGTGGATCATATCGCACAAATAACACCCTTAGCTGTGTAACAAACGCCGTCCCATAAAACCAAGCCCCAATACGATCGCTGCCAGACCTGAGCAGTGAACACTGGCCCCTGCTCTCCCGGAGGCGGAGTCCGGGCTCCCGCTCACGCGCTGACCCGAGCTCCGCGCCCGGCAGCCTCCCCGCCGGCCTCCGCCTTTGGGCTCGCCTTCCTTGAGTCTGTTTTCCACCAAGACTGAGAAATAACCCTTTAAAAATGTCTGCTGGGCCGCGTCACTCCTCTGCTCCAAGCCCTGCAACGACTCCTTCTCATGCAGTCAAAGCCAAGGTCCTCACAAGAGCCTGGGTGACCCGGAGCCCTGGGCGGCCCCTTCGACGCCTCCTCCAGACGCCACTCCACCCTCCCTGTCCCCTGCTGTCCCTCGACGTGCCAGGCACGCCCCACCCTGGGCCCGTGCAGGTGCGTGCTGGCCTCTGCCTGGGCGGCTCCTCCCGGGAAGGCTCCGCCATCTCTGCTCGGACGTCCTCTCCTCGGCCGGGGAGTGCCCCCGGTTCCCCCTCCCGCGTCCCCTTTCCCGACCCCCTTTAGCTTCCCGACAGCACTTCCCGCCACCGCGCACATTGACCCACCCTTTCTGCCCAGCTCCCGGCAGCCGAGCTCGGCCCTTCCCCCAGGCCGCATCCCTGGACCGGCCAGGTGACAGCGGCCCAACAGCCCCTCTGCGCGGCGAGGATGAACGTAAAGGCGGAGCGGTGCGCAGGGGCACCTGCCAGGACCTCTGCGGCGTAAACACTAACAGTCGGCAACCAAGCAAAGTGAAGTCAAATCTTGAAAGCGCTGCTAGAAGCTGACTGAAAAGTGATTTTTCTTTTCTTATGATGTAGAGTTCCGACAATTAATTCTTTAGATAATGTTTCACAGGAGTGGTAAGAAGGACTCAACCTACCTTGAGAGGGTTTACATTTACTTTGCGATTTACTGCACGGTTTGCCCGCAGCGCCGGCTGGGGGAGGGTTGAACAACTTTTCTTCCATCTTGGCTTCCTTCACGTACTGGCAGGACTTTCCCAGCAGGACAATGCTGTTAAGTACTTTCAGGGAGATCAACCTAAAACCAGAAGGAAACACCCATCCACTGCTGGAACTCATCTCAGCCTCGGTGAACGCCATGACCTCCACCGCTGATGAGAGGGCGGAGGGCGCGGGGAGGGGCCGGGCATCGCTGGGCGGAGTCTGAGACGGACGAGGTCCGTACGCAAAGCCCTCTCCCGAGGCGTCTTTGACAACGGGGGAAAATTTCTGATAAACTCCTTAGTTCTCATTTTAAGAAGAAACTTATCTCACTCAGAAGTCCTATTTGTACTAAGTTATTTAACATTTATTCCCTTATTAAAAAACAAATACAGTTAGCAAATGCAGACTAACCAAGAAAAAACTCACAATCCCACAGTCCACTGCTAATCACTGCGACGTTTAGTTTATTATCTTCCAGTTATTTCTGCTCTGAGTGCACATCTATTTGCACTGTTCAGAAATGGGTCCCTTTAGAAGACAGTAGGGGACTGGAGTTTAGAGTAAAGACTCAGGGCCAAGTGTATGAGTTTGAATCCTGACTCCACTGCTTAGGTACGGTGTGGACCTGAGTGGATTTCTTGACCAGTTAATCCTTAAAGGGGGGGTGTATTTCAGTCAGGTGCTCAGAACAGTGCTGGGCACACAGAAATGCCAACTAGTTTGTACCTTACTACCACAAGACAACACATCATGAGCATTCTCCCAGCCTGCTGGTGTTCCTCGGTGCCATGATCTTAATGGTCTCAGAACATTTCACTGTCCTGGTTATCATATAACAAAGGCCCCCAAAGCCCTTAATTTCTGATTCTTTAGGTTATTTCTAATATTTAGCTTCTATTAAAAAGTTTCTGGCTAACAGAACTTTATTAAATCCATGTTTCCTTAAGATAAATTCCAAAATACCAATAATCACAGAAGTGGGATTTCTGGGCCAAAAGGTACACAACATTTTTAGGCATTTGAAACAAATCTGGCAAAAAATTTTGAAAAAATTCTTCACATTGCTATTTTCTCACAAATAGGGGCCTGTGAATGACACAGCACCAAGGACCCCATGGCTAGTTCAGCAAGTGAAGACGTGGGTGGCCATTTCTTACTCTTGAGATGAACTCCAGGCAATAACAGGACATTGAAGGTCGGTGAGGGCAAGTCTGAGGAGGAGCCTGGCAGAAGGTCAAAGCAAGATGCAAACAGGCTTCCTTCACTGTCCCCGGCCTCCCAACTCCAAGGGTACGGATGCAAACACAGATCCAAGGCTGAGCGGACCCTCCGCTTGCGGGCGTCACACCTCCAGACTGACCGCCAATCCCAACTTCCCCCTGAACTCATCCCTCAGCCCTGCCACCGCGTCCTCGACACTGCCTAAGGAGTGGCTAGTAGGACTGCAAGGTAGTAAAGCCAAATCGGAACTCTCGATCCCAATTCCAATCCTCCAAAAAACCCAACCCAGTCCCACGTGTATCTCTCAGAGGCTTCCCCCTCCCAGTAAGTGGTACTTCCTCTACCCTGACTGCTTGGGCCACAAACTCTAATCACATTTGATTTTTCCTGTTTCCCCACCTCCCACCCAATCAATTCATCAGCAGGTCTCGTCCACCTCCGCTTTCACATAAACACCAGCTGACAGATTCTTGCCACCCAAACCCAGCCACGGTCCTCTCCCTGGACGACTGTACAGCTCATGACTTGGCTGACCTTGCTTCTCTTCTCGCTACACTCCAGTCATTCTCAGCACACCAGCCAGGGTGGCCCTTGCAAAAAGCCAGATGGACCCTGCCCCTCCTCTGCTCAGAAGCCTCCAGGGGTTCCCTCCCTTCTCATCACTGCCAGCCCCTTCCTGGGCTGTCCCTGCCCACTCTATGCCCAGTAGAGCAGAGATAAACCAGGAACAACGCTGAGAAGAACTCTGGAGGGCGGAGGGAGCATTTGTGCCAGGAAGGAGGACCTCGTGTTTTTTCATGGCAAAAAACTGAAAAGAGTCTCCTTAACCTAGTAAAGGATTTCTATGTTCATTCAGACGGAAACCAGTAAATGGCACACAGTCTGATCTGAACTCTTTCTTGCTCTGGGCATCACTGAAATCAGCCGTGCTGCCTGAACGGGGCACTGAAGCTGTGGGAAGCTTCTTCCCGACCTACGGGCTCGGTGTAGACAGTAAGAAGTGACTGTCCTGCCAGGCCAGTTATTGGGCAGAGGGCAGTGTAGAAAACACACTCCAAACATGAAGCAGGAGATACCCAGAGGTCTCTGGAAAGCAGACTTCGTCCCCGGGGCAGATTCTGGGTGCATTTCCGGCTGAGGTCACCACCGCGAGGCTTATTCTCTCCTCACCTTCCCCCCTCGAGGGACGACTCAGTTCTGACAATCACCCAGACCCTGAGCACAGCTCCTGGTGCGTCACTGCCCGCGAGCGCAGGGACGGACCCCTTTCTGCCTCGGAAGTAAGTGAATCTAAAGCTCGGCTGGGCTACTGTCATAAATTCACACCTTGAGAAAACTAGTGGCGGCAAAAACGCCTTTTTATATTATTTTCTTCACACTGCTTATTACTATTTTAGTGTTTTAGTCGTGAATTTGTTACCGTTTGTCATTCCCAGGCAGACATAAGCTGCAGGAGACCAACAAGTCTGCAGATAAAAGTTCAGCCAGTCACAGGCTGAGAACTACAGTCCTGCATCTCCTTTGGGTTTATGATGACATACGCCTAGAGTGTGCTAAATAACTCATGTAGCAAACAGAGTAGAAACAAAGAGTTTTTTTTTAAACATAGAAAAATGTCTGACTGCAATGGCAGATTTTATCATAAAAGAAAATGAGTGAAACTTAAAATTCTAAGCACAAAAGGGTTTTAAAGTAAATGATTACATTAAAAGATTAAAATAAAATCTAAAGTGCTGTTAATCCTACTACCGAATAGCAGATTTAATTTAACCAGAATTAACTGAGTCACAAATGCATCTGGAGATACACGCTCTCAAGGGAGACCCCCAGGACAGTTGGGATGGGTCCAATATGATTTGGTTGCTATTAACTTCCATTACACCTTGCATTTAAACTTTACTGTATGACCCAAAGCATATTCAAGAGTAGTTAATCTTACCCAAAATAGAAGAGTATGACACAGGCGTAAGACAGGATTCCTTGCACTTTAATTGAGCTTGTAACAACTCTGATGAGCTAGCCAAAAACAAACCAAAACAACAAAACATAAAACCACAGTTATTAGTTAATATTTAAATAAATAAATAAATATATATATATTTAACACTTCAGGCACATACTTGTGACCTTTGTCTAAATCCAAATTTGTTGATTCATATCAAAATCTGGCTACCTGTGGCTATTGCCACGTTCAACTGTTAACTCTAAACGCAGACACTATACCTAATTCATAAATGACATGTTGACTTGTACCTAATAGAGATGCAAATCAGCTGATTTTTAAAGTAAAAAATTATTCTGGAAAATACAAATGAACTCATCTTGCTACACGTGGCCCTACCAGAGCTGGAAGCACTGAGCGGGCGTTTCCCTAATTCCTGCTTTTTCTGTCCTTTGTTCCTTGACTCTTTTAAGAACCCCCAATGACTTGCAGGGAGAGAGAGAAAAGGGAGCCTTAGGTGGTTTGTACTGTTAAAAAAAAACTAAGTATTATTACAAAATTAATTACTTGAAGGCCAGAAGATTTGTTTCTTTTGGATAGTTATGATTAAATAGCTATTTTCTTACTTATCTCACATAAACATGTGTAATAGCACTATTTTTGGAAGTCTGCTGAATGAATCTGGTGGGATCTATTGATGGGAAATGTTTACACATCATAGGTTCAGCTTAATAACGTGCCCATATATTGGGATATAGGAGGACTGCTATGTGAAAACAGAAAATCAAGGAAAATGACTGACTTTACCCAGTAATGTTATCATCAAATGGAAGAATCTCTTAATAAATATCACAAGATACATTTAAAATATTTTAAAAATGCTTAATAAAAGAACAATTGGGAGGAGACAGACAGAGCAGACTGCCATATGTTCAGTAAAATTTCCTGATGAGAAAACTGATACAGAAGTCCCCATCTCTGTCACAGTCTCTAACGGGGAAATGACCTGTTGTACGAACATCTGTGATGGAATTAACATGGCTCTAGAACTTTACTCATTAATATGAAAGGCAAACCAATGATCACATTCAAGGCTTAAATGACTTCACTTTTATCGAGCATACTATTAGGTAACTTTAAGATACATATGTCCAAATCTAATTTCCATGAGACCTTAATACATGATTTATTCCACTCTTCTTGGCTATGAATTCATTCTAGGATCTAAGGTAACATTTAGAAGGAAACACTGCCACTCTCGAGTCTTAGTTAAAGAATTAACTCGGCTACTGAGGCCTCTGCATATTCCTCAGGCCCCCGGACGTCTGCCAAAGCTGCAGCGCTGCACTGGCGCTGCGAGAAACAAGCTGTGAAACAGACCTGCTGCACTGCTGCGTAACTACACAGTCCCCTTCAAGGCTGCAGGAGATTTTCCAGAAGTGTTTTGCTAATCAATTATTAATTAAGCTTAAATCTTTTTGTATAACAACTATAAAAACTCATTTAAAGAATAAAACAAAGACTGAAAAAAAATCTAAAAAATAGGAATTTAAAAAATTCATACTAATTATGAATAGAGGCTTTGGGCAAAAATGTTACTGGATAAATAATTATTATTTGGCAAAGCAGGGCCACATTTAAATCCAACCACTTAACCAATCCCTTAAAAAATAAGTAAAGTCAGGCAACCATGTTTGTCCTCACACTGCACATATCCTTTCTCCAGTTGCAGGAAACAAACGTAGAGAAATTCAAAATTCTATTTTATCAATCTCTTAAATTTTTAACATATAATTTTACCCTATAAAATCCCCTGTTTTTCTAAAATTCTAGGAGTTCCTTTTCCCAAGCAAAAGAAATCTATATTATCATATAACAAATAAGCTACTAATACAGTTGAAAACACTTAGGATGTTTTCTGGAGAGTCATGCTGAAATTTAAATAACAAATCTATTGGTCACTGATCCTCTAAAAAAAAAGTTAGGCAAGCTGGTCTAAAATACAGTTAATATGACCTACAACTTCTTTATACATCTCTTAGTTGATTTCCATGAGACTCTGCATTATAGGAGAACTCCAGGTGTCCTTTGGGAAAAAGATGGTTGCATTTGTTTTGATGCGAAAATAGGTAGCCAAAAAGGAATATAATCAAATTTAAGTGCAGCCAGCAAATCTTCTTAATTAACATTATGACAGCCTGATGTGGCTAGTAACTATTTGCTGGCTGTTCTGAGCAATTCATTAAAATATTTGAAGTTGATGAAGTTGAAGAAGATGATTTTTTTTGGTGGACCTAGTAAATTTCAGTGCTATTATTTAAAAATATATGATATTTCCTGTGTATATCAGTAGAAACTGTCCTTGTAAAAACTTTGAAAAAATTTAATAAGTAGTAATTATAATGAATACAGAATATTTCTTCATTTGAACATACTATATTTATTTAATCTATTCCATTTGTTTCCAAATTTTTACTACTATCAATGCCGCTGCAGTGCATAATCTTGCCTATAAATCATCATGTACCTTCTGTAACTATTTTCTTAGGTAAATTCCTAGAACTGGAATTAATTCATCAAAGTGTGACACTGTCACACTGCCCCTTAGGAGTGTTGGGTCAACTTACATTTCCACACATATGCATTACAGTGGTCACATCAATGCTTACCACTAGGTATTTCCAGTCAAAAAGAAGAATCTTTGCCAAATGAGTGAGCAAAAATGAATATTCTCACTTTTGGGAAAGCCATCACATAAAATAATGCCTTAATATGACTTAAAATCCAAAAGGATAGTACTATTTACATTTCAAATTTAAAACAGAATTTCCTTCTAAGTCATTTACCTTTCATTTTTATATCAAGTCCTTCCGAAACAAGCTTATTGATAATCCATTCACTGATATTCTGTATGTAATGATAGTCATCTCATCATAAAAAAGGGAAAAAAGTCTGGACTTACTAGAACAGCCAGTGGGAGAGGAATGAACCCCATCCTCCGTGCCACGGAGTCACTGTAATCAGTATACGCCTAGACGGAGAAAGGAGAACAGGATTTATGGGATTTAAACAGCATTTAAAAAGTACTATTCACTCACCACCAGTAAATGTTCTAAACAGGTGAGGCCATGAGCAAGAAGAGAACCTAGCACCTACTACGTAATTTAGTGAAGTGATATGGAAATCTGAATGTTTATAAGAAGTTTAAAATACAAAGTTGCATAACTGTTCCAGAGCTGCAGAAATCATACCCTATTTAATGTTAAGTATTAGTAAGTATTAGTATTATTTTTATTATTTCATAAACATTTAGTGTCAAGAACAGAGATAAGTAGGAAGTTTAAATTTACGATAGCTTTCCCTTAAATAATATCCCATGCTAAATCAAACCACTGTTTGGTTAATTTCAGACTACGTCTTTGATATAATGCTCACATTCTTCTGTCGACTGCTAACAAGGTCAAAAGCGAGGCTGGCTCTATATTCACTGTAGACCTAAAGGCAAGTAAGAGTGAAGCATTAATACAGTGCAAATATACAACGTGGAAAGATTTACTCTGTAGATGAAATGTTCAATAGCTAGCCAGGAGGAGTGTGTAATGACCAAGCCGCATCCGGGTAGTGTTTCTCTATTTGCTTTCCTACAAAAAGGGTAAAACATAGCCTCAATTCCCCAACTGTTATGTTCTCAGGCCTTTTAAAGGTTTCTCTTCAAAGAGGGATAAATATTCAATGATTATGATCCTGAGAGTTCAGAATTTTGGGAAGAATGTTTCTTTTAAGTAGTGTAAGATATACAAAATAATTCTGAAATTTTAAATTAAATGAACAGTTTAAACATTTATTATTGTATATCTAACAATAATGATGTCTTCTTAGAAAAATGAATGTTAAGCCTGATGTAAACCTGAGTTAGGGAACACAGTGGTTATGAAGGCACTTGTAAACTATCATTTCCACTGAAAACTGCACTAAGTATTTAAGTCAAGCCTATTGATTTTGACTTCAGATGCTGAGAAAATGATTCCATGAAAAGGGATTTCTACTTTGAGGAAGCTGAGAAGAGTAAAGGGTGAAATTACTTTATCAGTGCTTTGCAAAAAAAGTGCAAAATCATATTTTACTCAAGTATATGAAAACATTCAAAAACCCCATAATCCAATCATCATATTGATGCAGTTGCAACTGCATTACAACTTAAATTTTTGCCTTTTGAAATAAAACAAAAAGCATCAGAGTAAGACAAAGTACAATCCAAATCAAATCTAGACAACTGGTGACATTACTGTTCATTTTGGGCCTGAGGTAGGATTGAGAAATGCACTAGAAAACTAGCTGATGTTTTGTTTACAATGAGCCTAGAGCCACATATCTATTTCTGGAAATTCTACAGACTATCTGGTTACAATAGAAAACAAATTTCTCAATGTTCCATCAAATGTTTCCACTAGTAAAACGTAAGGCTCTTGTCTTCTAGAGCTTATCAGAAACCTATTCTTAATCACACACAAAAAACAATTTTTAAACATAAAATATTAAAAAAAATCTAGCCAGAGAGAAAAGTTTTGATTGATGTTTTAAATAGAAACAATGTGATTTTTAAAAGCTTAAGTAAACAGACTATGATGGTATTATCAGTTTATAATGATTTTCAGTTAGCCACACCCTAACCTCAGCTACTGGCCAATCTATTTCTCCATCCAAAGGTATGGAACCACTGTTTAATACTGAAACAATGTACTTTCAGTAGTATATTTATTTTTAGAAATTAAAAATTATAATTCTAACTTTAAAGTGGTAGTACTCTCCTACTATCTTCATAAATGCAGTAAATTTAAACTGGCTACTCTACAGCTTTCTATTATTAATCAGAAGTCAACACTAAACATTGAATTGCTTATTGAAATACTTACATCTGCAGTAATGTCATTAAACTTTGTGATAAAGGCATGTTTTACAATATCCACAGCGATTTCCGATGCAATCACCATACAGACATCTGGAAACAACACCCAGAGATGATCTATAAAGTGGAGGGAAAAGAGACAATTAAATCTCTTAGAATGAACAGAGTCCATAATATCCCATCACAGGCCACCATGGCAGATGTCAGAAATCTCCACAGGGCAAGACTGTAATGTTTTCAACAAGTGGTAACAGAGAGAACCAGCATTCAATTAATCATCAAAAAAGCCAAATTTAAAAGATAAGTCATTTCCCTACTTCAGGATGACACCTGCACCCCAATGTACACAGCAGCACTGTTTACAATAGCCAAGACACGGATGTCCATCAACAGATGACTGGATAGAGAAGAGGTGGTATATTTATAGAACGGAATACTATTCAGCCATAAAAACCGACAACATAACGCCATTTGCAGCAACATGGATGGTCCTGGAGAATGTCAGTCTAAGTGAAGTAAGCCAGAGAGAGAAAGAAAAATACCATATGAGATCGCTCATATATGTGGAATCTAAAAAAAAAAACCCAAAAACATAAATACAAATCAGAAACAGAATCATAGACATAGAATACAAACTTGTGGTTGCCAAGGGGGCGGGGGGTGGGAAGGGACAGGCTGGGATTTCAAAATGTAGAATAGATAAACAAGATTATACTGTATAGCACAGGGAAATATACACAAGATCTTATGGTAGCTCACAGAGAAAAAAATGTGACAATGAATATAATATGTTCATGTATAACTGAAAAATTGTGCTCTTCGACACAACATTGAAAAATGATTGTAGCTCAATAAAAACTGTTAAAAAATAAAAAAAAACCCTCAATGCTAAAAAAAAAAAAAGGGTAAGTCATTCAACAAGTATTTATCCTGTGCCTTCTCTGTGTCAAGCACCACCTGAGGGGCCCAGCGGTGAGCAGGGCACTGGCTGCCTTCCCGGGCCAGCAGGGGACGATTGCTGTCATGACCAGGCTCCTTGTAAAATCCTGTGACCCTCTGGCTGCCTCAGTGTGACAGTAAATAACTAGTAGGAACATGTGCTTAAGTCAAGTGGACAATATTTTTTCCCTCCCTGGTCACTATGACTTAAAGATATTGATCAATTATTTGTTTCACTGTCTTATAGATATAATTTATCAAATTTGCTCACCTTTACCATATGTATTAAAACTTCAACTTAGTACCAAGTACCTGATAAAAGATGCAAACAAATAACCTCCTTAGACCTTGAAAAAGGATATAAAAGTGGGACAGAGAAAGAAAAAGGTCAGAAATGTTGACGAGGACCAGGCAGTCCGGGACCTGGGCAGCTGGGAGGCGGTGGTGACAGGCAGTGGTGCGGGACAGGCGAGGACGTCTCAGCGAGTCTGACGCCACGCTGAGGTTTGGGGAATCAGGGAGCCTCTTTCAACAGTAAATTCTGCCACCGACGGGCTAGATGACATGGGCCATTATCTAAGTGCCAGTCTCCTCAGCTACAAGATAAAATACCTACACGTCACCATCAGGAGAATTAGATGAGACGACGATGTACATGCAGAGCAGTGGGCCCGGCACACAAAAAGCTAGTGCTGGTTTTATATGTTCAGCACCATCTTGGGAGCTTAGGCAAGATTACATAAGTGGTATTTTGGTTTAAAAAATTTTTTTAAGAAAAACTAAAAAAGAATGGAAGAAAGATGAATTTATCAACAAAGATGTGTTCCTCTTATCAGACTCTGTGCACATTAGTGATGAAGAAAATGTAAGATAATTTGTTGAAAGTTAAGTACAAGTGA
Organism: Vicugna pacos; assembly: GCF_048564905.1. Lineage (NCBI taxonomy): Eukaryota > Metazoa > Chordata > Mammalia > Artiodactyla > Camelidae > Vicugna > Vicugna pacos. The sequence continues at coordinate 111,084,403 of NC_132988.1, read as the reverse complement.
GAACATGACTTCAAACATCCAGCTGTCAGCAGGCTTTGGGATTGCTGTCCTCCGGCACCATACCCCTGCTTCGGGACTGCTGACCCCTGTGGGCTCTGCTGGGACCAGCCACACACGCCCACTACTCTGTCTGCCATGGACATTTTGTTAGCTGCCTTGGTTACAAACTCAGGATTCAGATACGCATAGAATCTGGGTGTGTGTGTGGAGGAGGGGCTTTGCCTCCACAAGTCAAGTAGCCTTTGGACCTGTTCCGATTAGAATTCAAGCCACTGTAAGATACATCATTTGAGTTTAGGTTTCTATAAGAAAACAATGTCTGGAAATGTATTTCTAAGATCATTTATCTCATTCTGCATCTGTTTCTGATTTTTCACACATACTTGAAAACTAGCAATGAATCTAAATAAATTAATAAGAAGGTATTAAATCCCTTAACATGCATGGTATTGGGAGTATTAAATAAACTGCAAAACTATCTCGTCCTTAAGAACAAGGCTGTACAAAAATGTCAGACATAAAAAATTCTCGGATCATTTCCACCGAGCTCACTTCAGTGCCACCAGACTGCGATGACCTGTCTACTTCGTCTATGAGCCCGAGTCCCTCACTATCTCAGTCCCCTGCACCTGCGCCACAGCGCCCAGCACGGACTGTACATGGTGAATGTCTGCTGGCTGAAGAACTGACGAAAATTCATGGAATCACAACTACTTCTGGTCAGCCTTGATTCAGAGATGTATAAGTAACAAAGTTTACTGCTTACATTCTATTTATCTTCATTCAAAATGCTAATTCATAGGCAGTGAATGAGTAAAAGACAAATGTTAGGGGCTCCTGGTGAACCCCTAAAACGAGAAAGAGCAGACTGTACTCACAGAGCCACAGCACACCACGGACAAAAAATAAGCCGAGAGGCTTGGCGGCTGCAGTGCCCAGCAGGGTCCACCCGACCCTGGGACGCAGCTCTAGAGACGTCGGGTGGTTCGTGGGAAACGAGGAGCCAAAGGTCCCCACCACCCACGGAGCACACTCAACCCACCTACTGGACCGAGAGAGTGCAACAGCTAAAGGTTTTTGAAGTTTTCTGCAACACTCACTTTATTCCATGAAAAGTATGCTTTTTGGTTCGAGGAAAATTAGAAGGCATTGTATTTGTTAAGAGTTACTTACCTGGGTTCCAAGAAAACTGTTCCATGTTTCTTAGACACACTATTAGCAAAAGCACGTAATTTGTGAATCGTTCCTTAATATCTGAAAAAAATTTAACAAATACTATAGTGCATATAAATAACATAATAATTTAGTACATATGTAAAATAATTTTCCTTTAGTCAGAACATGATAAAGTTATTATTTTATGTGTAAATGTCTGTAAAATAAATATACTATTTTAAATACAGGTGGTGCTACCCTGGTTAAGCCATTTACTTCTTTCACTAACATAATTCTAGTATGGAAATTCCAGTTTTCTACAAACTTCATAAAATACTCAAACCATCAATCTGCTCAGATTGAGTCAGATTCCTCCAACAGTCTTCAGGGACATATGGAAAGTTTTCATTTTACAGACAAAGGAAAAAATAGAAGCAGAAAGCAAAATACAAGACTCTGGGTAATATAAAACCCCTGCTTTCTACATTATTTCCAATCTGGTGAATAGTAAATACCCAAGTACCAACCTGTAAATTCTTTAGCCAAGAAAGCATCAGTATTACAATAGCATTTCTTAGGGTGTATGTGGAATTACGGGAGTGAAACAAGCTCAAAATTAGATTTCAAGAGGATATTTACCATAAGTTACTAAGTACTCTGAGCTTAGCCTGAATGAATTTAAAAAAAGCAAATAACTAAATTCCTGCTAAAGGCTAGTTTACACAGTTCACTCTTTAAGCTGTTACCTTATCACTGTCTAAGATACGCTGTAATAGAGAAATGGAATGAAATAAATCCACGTCTGCAGTGAGCGTCTTGTCTTATATGTCAGTCTTTAAGCCATTCTGAGTTTATCCCTGTGTGCGGTGTGAGGGAGTGTTCTAGCTTCACTGATTTACATGCTGCTGTCCAGTTACCCCAACATCACTTGCTGAAGAGGCTCTTCTCCATTGTACATTCTTGCCTCCTTTGTAGAAGGTTAATTAACCAAAAGTCTGTGGGTTCATTTCTGGGCTCTCTATTCTGTTCCATTGATCCATGTCTGTTTTTACCACGCTGTTCTGATTTTTTGTAGCTCTGTAGTATTTTTTGTTTGTTTGCTGGTTTATTTTATTTTTTTAATTGAAGTACAGTCAGTTGCCATGCCCACGTGCTGTGTCTATGCAGCGATGGGAGCTGTGGCTAGAAGCCATCACGTGCCTAGGAACCATCTCGAACACCTGTATGTATCTGTTGTCATTCCCCTAATAGCCCAGCACCTCGGTCATCCAGGGCCTCCCATGGGGCCCCAGAGCCCTCTGCATTTCAGCTTCACCTTGAAGCCCTTCCTGGGACTGCTCTCCGTTGCTCTACAGCAAATGATCTGGACTCTTATCTACAGCTACACCCAGTCTCCGCAAGCAAGCTGTGTGCCTTCCCGAAATGCCTAACTGCTTCCCAGTCAGTCGCAACACCTCTTTTCTAGGGGAGCTCAGATCCCAGCCCTTGTCTATAAGGAGTCTGAGCTGTCTCCTTAATTCTTCAAAAGCCAGTGGGCACAACTTGCTGTTCTAGTATGAAAACTGGAGAGTCACTTCCTGTGAAATACCATATTTTGGGGTATAAACTCACAGCACAGGAGTCTCGAGGTGAAGAGCACAGGCATGCCCCCTTGAAGGAAGCACGTGCAGGAGTTTAACGAACACGTGTTACAGACAACAAGGTCCAACTGTACAGCACAGGGAACCCTGTAACAGCTGTGTAACTGAATCACCGCGCTGTCCCCAGAAATTAACGCAACACTGTAAATCAACTGTACTTCAATAAAAAAAAAAGTACACATGGTGTGACTAGTTCTAGATCACATGTTCAACTTATTTTGTGATGTCAAAAGGGAACACTGGTTAAAGGAAGCTAGGAAAAGTCTGTCCTAAAACAATTTCCACCATAATCTAAAACAAAATTTATCCTCTGCTATTTATGTATAGTCAACTGTGGAACTTACTTCATGGGATTAAGTAAATCTGTCAAAGTACCTTTAATGGAATTCTGTAAAATCATTCACAAAGCTGCATCAATACTGTGTTAAGTCCCCTGAATTTCTAATTTCTATAAACAAATTTAGCAAAGAAATGTACTTATTTCTGACCCTCCTACTAAGTAGGGACATATGATACTGATTTGGTTCACTGTAGAATTATCTGGAAAGAAATCACCTTGAGAAACTGAAAACATTATTTGAGACAAGCCAACATAATTTTAAAAACTCTAATAAAACAAAAACAATAGCAGTGTTTAAATCAATCACATCTGACTCTTGGACACAGGGCAGGTGGCAGCATAGAGGAAACCCATAATCATTTCAATTCTAAGGACACCATAAAAGGAGTGAAAGTCCATCTTAGGGGAATATTCAAGGCAAAATAGATTTTAGAAAAGCAGACTATTTCAAAATACTGTAGAGATTAATAAAAACTGGCAACTTTTGGTAGATAAATGCAATTTTATACTATGAGGGATATGAAAAGTGGTTTAAGTTTAAAGATTAAAAAGAAAAGCAGCACAAAAAAGCACTTATTTATCAATCTAACTACAAAAATGAGGTTGTTATGCAAATATTTAAAAAGTTTCATTTTTGTACTTTCACAATTTACTTTTTTTTTACATTTAAATGATTTACATACATTTTGAAGCCAAGATTTGACTTTTAAAATTTGAGCATTATTAAAGCATACTAGAATTCTGAAAAAGTTATTCCAGAATGAAATAAAACCTTACATAAGGAAATGAAGTTTTTTTTGAAAATAACAGATTCTAATGATAATCTAACATTTTTACTAGATAAACAAGGCAATTAACAACTTATTTACATCATATCTCATCTTCAGAACAAAGTTTTGACTTGGACAGAACTCTTACATTAATTAAAAAATGAAAACTTCTATCAAAATGGAAATGTTTTCTCTCAACCATTATTAAGGAGCTTAAAAACACTGGTGACTAATACTTTAAAAAAATTTCTGATCTGCAGATTATGAAGCTCCCTTTTCTCTTCTATGTTACCACTAGGGGGATATACTTTAACGTAGTTACAATTGCATTTTACATGGGAAATAAGTAACTATTTCACTTTCAACAGTCATTCAAGTTAATGCAGTTATACAGGCTTATGCTGAGTGAAACAGAAGCACCCTGGGATGGGACCTGAGTGCAGATCAATGTAACTCCTGCAGGATCTTTCTGAATGTACAGTTCACATTATCAATAGGTTATTACGGCATAAAAATTTTCATTTTAAGAATGCAAATCGGAAAGGCCTAGGTTCCATACTCTGGTACACACACTAACATGAAGTGAAAGAAAAAATAAACTGTTGAAAGCTGGGTTTTATTAACTAAACTCCATTTCATGTGTCCTCAGGCAATTCCCTTAAAGAAACCGTACAGTCAGGTAATAAGCTGAAATAGATAAAGTCACTAAAATTTCCAAACCAAGTTTTCAACAGTAAACTAGCATGAGGCACTGAATTTGATCCTACACACACAGCAGCTCAGTGTCTCAGAGAAATTCACAGGAAAAGAAGGAGCTGGTGTGTGACCAGCGGCATCCTTTGGGCTGGTTCTCATCTCACAGCTGCTAATGCAGGTGGAGGAGGCAATAAACTCAGTCACCTTGTGAAAAGCAGGCTTCAGTGACTCCTTATCCACCCCTTTAGTATCTGAGCACCACATGCAACACCAGCGAGATTGTCTAGGACGGATTTTTCCTTCTTACTTGGGAATGGGTTTTAAAAGCTACCCGAGGTAAAATTAATTTCTTATAAAACTTGCTGAAGACAGAAGGCAGCACAATGCAGAGCACCCTGCACTGTAACATGAACTACTTTACCTTTAATAAAAAGTAAAACTTTTCATGCTGGTTACTAACCATTCTAAGCCAAAATATACTCCTGAATTTCTGGTAAACTGATACGCACTGCCTGGTCCACATGCGCTGTTGTCAGAGTTTTCTTAAAATTGAAATATTGAGTCTCTAATCCTTCTAAAGTAAGAAATTATAATCTGGGGGACCAGCTCATAAAAGAAAGAAAAGGGGATATTAATTACATCAACATATAAGTGATAAGGTTAAAAATCGTTCATAATCTCCTCCTCATGATATATAAAGGCTGAAAACACTTAAAACTTAAAGAACTGCTTGTCTAGTTTAAAGCTCTATAAAGAGACCCTACTAAAATCAGGGTACTAATAAAAGTAATGATTTCTGCTACAAGTGAAATTTTTATAGTTGAATTAACATATTGTATAATTGATTCTTGAAGCTGAGAAAAAAAAATCCTATAACATAGCCCTCCCCTCCTCTCCTCTCTCGTTTCAGGTTCACAGGGCTGGGCAGCGCACACCTGAGGAAGAACGCTGCTGCACAGAGAGACACAGCCCAGACTGCCCCTCAGAGCTCTGTGACCTACGTTCTGTCGCTGTCCCGCAGAACCGTCGGAAGTTCTTCATTTCTTCTTTTTGTTTCTAGCCTAGTTTTCAAATCTCCTATAGCTCTAAACATTCATTCGCTTTAATTTATTCATACGCCATTATTTTCCTTGTCTAACACAGAGGTAAAGTTTATACACAGTGAAATTTTACTCTTAAGTGTACAATCTGATAAGTTTTGATGAATACATACCCTAGGTCACCATCCCCATAATTAAAACACAGAGCGGTTCCATCACTACAGCACGTTCCCTTGTACCGCCCCTGTCCCGGCCTATCCCCGCCCTAGGAAGCAAGCACTCTTCTTCGTCTATCATCATAAATTCATTGTCTGATCATAAACCTCGTATATATGAAACCACACAGTATGCACTCTGTGTGTCCGGCCTCTTCTCACTCAGCGTAAGGCTTCTGAGACACGTCCACACAGATGAGTGTACCAGTAGTTTTTTCTAATTGCTGAAGAGCGTGGACATAACAAAATTTATTTATCTACTTTCTTCTTAATAGGAGGATTTGGGTTGTTGCCAGTTTCTGGTTATGAGCGAAGCTGCCATAATAACTCTTGTACAAGTCTTTTAGTGAAAATGTGTCCTCACTGATGAGAACACAGGATAGGTGAATATTTAAACATACAAGAAACAGCCGGAAGGTTTTCCAGAGTAGCTGCAGTATTTTACACTCGCGCCATCCAACACGTGAGAATGCCAGTCACTCCCCAAGCTCACTGACGCTCAGCATCGTCAGGCTACAGGGCCAGCTATTCCAGTGGGTGTGTGGTGACCTCTCTCTGGCTTCCACTCCCCACTGACCCCCCATTTTTACCACAGTGCAAATGGCAACATGGTGAAAGAGATAAATAATATCCTCATATTCTTATGAAAACAGTTTTGATTTTGCAGACTTCCCTCCAGGGACTCAGGGACTCCCCTTCAGGGTTCCATGGGCCATACTTTGAGAACTAAGACACTATGCTCCTCTGATTTTCCTAACTATGTAAGATAATGTTTCCAGGGATAAATTTTGTGCCTTCACACTTCTTAGAAAGGAGGAAGGAAGGTCAAACTGAAAAAGCCAAGAACCAAGAGACAACCTGAAGTTTACTGTCACAGTTTTGCTCTTAGTAGCTAAGTGAGTGACCTTGGCGAAGTCAAATTACTTTCTCTGTGTTTCAGTTTCCACAGCCATAAAGTGAAATAGTATTAACTGTTTCCAAGGAATTTCTGAGATTAATGAGAAGCTTCTGCAAGTATGGTAAAGTGCTACACAAATGCCTGTGATTTTTAAACATTATCTTAAACATCCTGAGATTACAATAAGCAAAGTAATAGTAATTAAAAAAAAACTTAGTAAAGATGTTGAGAGAATGAGAAAGCACAACTTAGGTCAGAGAAACAGTGGCCCACAGGACTGTGGCATCAGAGTTTTAGAATGACTTACAATGCTGCAAAACGCTGCTGGTAGGATCTAATTGTACATACCGCTATTTGACATCTGAAAAAGATTGTTCTTTTCAAACTTCTTGAAAACACTTCCTTTAATTTCAACAAACTGAAATAGTAAACACAGACATCATTGTCATCAGTATAACAGTTTTAAAATGGACATGCTACTCATAGAGCTACCTAGAGAATAAATAACATTTAGAAAAAGTAATTTTGTCCCATCTAGAATATTGCCGTTAAAGTGCCCATATATCCTCAAAAATGTGAAATAAAATCTCATACTTACATTATTAGACATCATGATAGTAAGCAGGGACTTGTTGTGTGAGTTGAAAGCTACGTTGAGAGTTGTTGCTTGAACCATTATAAGAATTGCATGCAAAACTAGCAGTAAGTGATGTCAAGGAGAAAACTTAAGTCTGTTTTCAGTTTATGTTAATAGGTAATACTATAAAATCTTAAAAGTTTATAATGGGGAAAAAGGTGACTATGCTTTCTAAATCAAGTCTTACAGAAGCATTTTATTCTCTTTGTAATTTCCCCATCAGCTCTAGTTGATATAAATCTGATGGGACAAGATATATGCAACCCATTTTGAAATAAACAAAAGCAGAAATGAACCTCTGTGCCTCCAACCACTTAGACTGTGAGTTCTGGAAAATGGCTATGTTGATCTTTCTAGAGCTCTGGCATTTCGTACAATGCTTGGGAAATAGGACCTCAGAAAAGTTTATTAAATAAAACGAATAAATTCTGGTAAATACTGAAAGAAGAGACTTAGATATACACATTTCGAATTAAGAAAATTTGCATTTTAAGAGAGAAAAGAACACAAAGTAAAAGTTATTCTGGAAGTGATTTTCCTCTCCGGTTCTTCAAGGATGGGGAGAGTGAGATAATAAGGAATGTCTGACAATTAAGACTCTTCCTCAGATGTCCTTTTTGAAGCAGCCACAAGCTGTAGAATTATACTCATACTACATATGGAATAGTTTACTTTAATTAGAACAGTACTTTTTACTCCATTTACACTTAGAACAAGCTTCTACTCTCAAAGAAATCTTCCCACATGGTCCTTTAACTTCCCAAATACTAGTCCAATTCTCTCAAGCATCGCTCTTTCAGAGACAGTACAAAAAAAATCACATGACACCGTCCTATGAACGAGTCCTGACTCCACATGGAACGTAAGTGTAGGCTGCACGTGTGTGTAAATACAGATGCATGGACACACACATTTGCACACCGGGTTACAGACTAAAGCATCTCCTCTCCAGAAGAAAAGCTTTCAGATGCGGGTGCTGGAGGGGAAAATCAAATCTCCAAAATTCCTCCCCAATCAATTCAAATTTTACTTTAGAAGAACTGTATACATTTTAAGCTGAAAGTTATAACAAAGAAGTCACAGGCTTAAAGATAATGTCAAAAAAGTTCTAATATAAGTATGGAAAAGTTACATAGATTTATACAATGTAAAGTATGTACAAATAGACTAACCCTTTATTCTAAAACCCTACCTTACAATCAGTTACACTGAGAAGAGAACTATTTTCTAGCAGTTCAAGGGTCCTGCACACATGAGGCTCTTCAAATTAACTGACAGTCACGGTTGACCCACGAGCAACATGGGCCTGAGCTGCATGGGCCCACTTACACGCATGTATTTTTCAGTGGTGATTACTGAGCTACTATATGGTCCGTGGTTGGCTGAATCCTCAGATATGGAGGGCTGATTATTAGTTATACTTGGATTAACCCACGTTGTTCAAGGTCTACTGTACTGCTAGAACCAATTTCTCAAAAGAGAGCAGACATTTCACATTTATCTTTAACACACACACACACACACACACACACCTTCAGAACTGAGAAATAGCTAACCAAAAAGAACGATGTAGACTACACGTTGATGCTTGGGATTTCCAAGAAGTCTAAAAGGATACAGACATAGAGAACGGCCATGAAAAAGTGAGGAATCACCCCGATGTGGGCTCTTTTTCTTTCTTTGGGCTCTGTTGCGGTCCAATAGAGAGCATCTAATATATCTTGTCCAAATGATGAAAACAGACGATCTGCCACCTAGAGAGAAAAATTTTGGAAAGGTGTTTCTTAATATTCCATTTGAATATTTGACTAAACTTCAGAGGTAACTCAAATACTGGAGATGTGACTTTCTATTTATTTATTTTTTGTTGTTTTCTTTTTTTTCCCCCTGACTTTTTAAATCCCACTAGAAGGTAAGCTCTAAAAGAGAACAGGGATCTTTGTTTACTTACTTAAATTTTCTTATTCTCTGACACAAAATGTGTGCTCAAATTTTATATTATTTAAGTTACACTGTCTAATTAGCTATGTTTGTAACAAGGAAAGTCTTACGTAGTAGCAAAAATAAAAGGGAGACAATATATCAAAATCATAGCTCCTCTGGTTTTAACTCTTTAAATTCAAATTCAGGATTCAAACTTGAATCCTTTAGGATAAGCATATCATTTGACCCATTCTACACACACCTAGTATCTGTAAACAACAATTTGTTTAAGGTTTATCACACAGCATACAGTATGCAGCCTTGCTTCCTAAAGACATTTTCAAGTACTGACCTCCATGCATATAGTGTGATAAATAAAAAGGCACATAACAGAGAAAGGAGGGCATAGCATTCAGGATTCAGCTGGAATGTCACATTCTAAGACAGGACTTCCCAGACCCTCCAATCTCGGGGCTCCCATGGTGTCTAATGTGTCAACCCTGTTCTTCATCTTCATGGTAATTATCATTTCCAAATACCTCCTAGTTTACTGTCCTCTACCAGCTGTAGAGTACAAGACTAGGGTTTGTTCACATCTGGACCTTCAGGGTCTAAGGCAGTGCCTGGCAAGCACAAAGTGTTGATGGCATAGTTGCTGAATGAAGGAGTAAGAGCTGCCCTTCAGGGACCTCTTACCACATGCCCGGCATTGTGCTAAGCCCTCTCGGTGTGCTGTCTCACTTAATCCTTCTAATTCCCCTGGCATCTCCATTTCACAAGTGAGAAGCTGGGGGTTAGAGTCGTTCAGCAGCCGTGTGCTGGATAACCAGGATGGGAGGGGGTCTACCTCCAGACGAAGCCCTGGACTCTCGTCCACTGTGCCTAAACCACCTCAACTGTAGTCTACAAAGTGGGTACGTATTTAAACCATTTTCATCAGGAATTCATTTCCTGGTCTATTTCCTAGTAACAGTAATGACACCACCTTGCAGAGGACTTTGTAAACCAGGAGGCAGGTGTGTTAAGGTTCAGGGTAGGGAGAAGCCCCATCACCGGCGATCCTCTCAGAGAGAAGGCAGGAAAGGAGACCAGCGGGGCACCGGTGTGAAGATCGGCTCCCAGCCAGCGAGCACCGGAGGCTTAGGCTTTTCTTCCTTGGGGGGAGGGGAGGGGAGGTCGGTGGGGGAGGGCAGGGAGAGCAGCCCGGCTACTCTGCTTCACAAACTGCACCCATGGCCGTCGTCTGCATCTCACTCGATGGGGCAAAGCGAGTGTACAGCAACGAGCCTACGATCAGGATGCTGTGGTGTGGTTTTCAACCACCTCAGTCAATGAGTGTGGGGTAACCAGGATGGCTAGGGTTCTGTGGCCTCTGTGAAGAGACGGAAGGCCCTCATCCCCTCAGCGGAGCAGAGAGGCCAGCCGCCCCCACCTCACCCCGTGTGTTCATTCATTAGGGAACACTCATTTGTGACTAAGTTAAAAGACAGGTAGACCTTACTTGTGTCCCTAAAAAGCAGTATAGCAAAGCGCAATTTGAATCTCAAAAGTTAACTATATAGCCTAGGGTAGTTTACTATTTTAAAAACTTACTAAGATTCTGTCTATAAAGTAAGGCATTTCTTTTGCTTTGAGTAACTGCTTATTTTTTGTATAAATGTAGGCTTTCACATGATGACTACTTTAACATGACATATTGTATTACAAATGTTAAGCACTAACAGAAATTGGGAAACTTACATTTACTTGCTCTCTGTAAAAATTTAAAAGAAATTAAAAAGGTAAATCTATTATTGCCAACATACACATAATCCTAATATTTTCTTCATAAATTTGAAAGTTTTAGCATAAAGTATACCTACGTTTCCAATGAATTTGCAAAATAATTTCCCTAGCATTTGACAGTGTACATTCTAAAGCGGTACAGACTCAGAAATGTCTGGGCGACACGTCCCTTCTCCCTACTTGAGGACACGTCATGCCCGGAGGACCTGCTGCCCTAAGTGTGTCCCAGGTCCAGCAGCACAGGCACCACCTCGTTAGACAGATTCTCCAGCCTCAGCCCAGATCTTCCAAATCAGAATCTGCACTTTAACAAGGTCCCCCGGACCGTACAAACACCATTCCCAGGGGTGGCAGGAAAGCACTCTACACTGGAAGACCTGAGGCTGTGTGCCGCCCATCAGCCCCGTGCAGGCGGGGGGCCGGGCAGACCGGGCGGGTGGACGCGCGTCCTCACACACCTCGAGCATGTTGTAGATGATGTAGAGCTTGATGACCGACTGTCCCCGAATCAGGTGGTACATCATGGAGTAGTCCACGTAGTGCATCATGAAATAGCAAATGACCAAAATGACGCCCTTCAAGATGTCACACACCTGGGCAGGCTGGAGCAGACGTCTGTCCCTGAAACATACGAGAAGTAATAAAAACGTGAGTCTTACTACCTTGTATGTTCTTGAATAAATAATCTTTACTGGACACACACTGGCACACTGAAGTAATGGGAATGAGGGTGACCTTTTAAAAATTTCAAACAAACAAGGAAAGTTATGCTAACTGACTACTCAGCAGCACCAAGCTTTCTGCCCAAGTACAGAGTATAAAGACGTGAAACCAGAGTTACCACTAGAAGTGGGGAACACAGAGGGCAGGTGGCGGATAGAGCGCTTTGAAGCAATGGATTTTCTCAGTTAAGACACAAGCCTGTCACCTTGTCAGGAAGCCTTATAGCCCGCTGATCAGCTCTTCTCACACAATGTTAGCATTCTGTGCACACTGCTCTGTATTTCATACTTTTTATTTAACAGCATAATAGATTTTTCCGTATCTGTTCAAAGGAGCTCGTGTTTCCATGGCAGTGCAGTGCTCCACCGTGCGGATCAGAATTTATTTAACACATCACTGACAGATTTCCAGCCTTTGCAACTGCAAATCATGATGCACTGTGCGTGTCATGTCTCGTAAGTGAAAGTGCCATCTATTCTAAACTTGGAATTTCAAGGCTACGCTCACTTGACCTTCTGGTAACAGCAGCTGTATTGCCCTCTGCAGGGGTTGAACCAACTTATACTTGCACTAGAAACGTGCGAGCCCATGGGCTCCGTGTTCGATTGGCTCTGGGATCTTTGCCAATCCCACTGGTGAAAAATCGGACCTAGCAGTTTCAGAGTTAATTTCTCTCATCAGGAGACTGACATCTTCATGCATTTAAGTTACTTATACTTTATGTGAATTCTCTCCTCATATCGTTTTCTTACTGGTTTGTAGAACAGCTTTTATATTCCAGAAGTTAGCCCTCCGTGACATGAGTTGAAAGTACTTGGGAATAACACAAGTTTGAACTACCTGGGTCAGCTTATAGATAAATTTTCTTCAATAAACACGTGCTACAGTACTACATGGTCTGCGGTTGGTTGAATCCATGGAAGTGAAAACACGGATGCGACGGAATCTTGGATACGGAGGGACCATGTATTTAGAGGGCTGGTTATAAAGTCACACACAGATTTTCAACTGGGTGTAGGGTCAGGACCCCTCACCCCTGGCTCCTTAAGGTTCAACTACAGCTTTTCCTACTTAATATGAGCTGAATCATTCCTTATTTCTGAGGTCAGAGTATTAAGGGCTAACCTAAACTGTCAATGGAAATGTCTTCCTAAGACTCAGCAAAAAGCAAGTAAGAAAAGAAGAAAGTTAAGGTTACTTTCACTGGATATAAAACTCTTGGGACAGGAACGGGAGAGGTGCTTTCTCTGTCTCCTGCAGGCTCATTCCTCAAAGCAGAAGATGCTCAGTCTCCCGCTCTGGCCACTGCGTGAACAGTACGGTCAACACACAGCCCGGATATCTTCACTAGGGGCCACAGAGCCTCTTCACTGCCACCTGTCGTTACGACATTTTGGCAAACACCCCAGGGGCGAGTTGGCTCTCGGGGGCCGTCGGCCTCCTGAGCTCTGACTTACTTGGTATCATTCCTTGGCTCCCTATTCTCTGGCGCTCCTTCCAAGCCCTGGTCCACATTCAGATCAGGGGCGCCTTTCTTCCAAAGATCCTAGTAGGGTTCAACAAGGAATCTGTATTTCTTCCGAACCACCACCCAGAACACTGTTTTATAGGATGACGGGGAGGCATACAATGCCAATCCTGTGAGCAGTGATACAGACCTACCCTCGCTTTCTACAGTGCACACTGCACGTGGCTTTCAGTCAGGTATGAATCTGATCTGTTCACAGAGAGAACACGGAATACTGCTAAAGTCCTGAAAAGAGGCAGGTTTGGTGAAGACTGTGTCCAGGAAGGGCTAGAAGCAGATGAGACACTGGGCTGAACCAACGAGCCTAAATGGGGACGGGTCCGAATGGTCCCGGTCAGACCATGTGTCCTCAGACGAGCGCCAATAAACCAAGGGAAGTTATTCTTAGCGGTTGAAGTTGAAATTCTGGGTAAAACCACATCGAGAGTAAAGTTGACCAATCTCTCTATCACCATTTCTCTGTCCCTTTCTGTCTGCAGTGCTGTCCCTCTCCCTGCCAGACAGACTTTGGCCCTTTTCTCCTTATGAAAACCACAGTGAGCCTTATCTCCCATCTCCAAACACACAACTCTGCCGAGGGCTATTCAGCTATCAAGGTAATTTCGGCCCTGACTCCAAGATTAAAAACAGAAGAGGTATTACATTTGTCAAAAGTTGGAGCTACATGTATTTTCAATTCAAACAATGAGAAGAGGAGACATCTGAACACTCTTGGGCTCCTGGCCTGTGTGCCTGTCTCCCCGGGATGGCCCGGGGACAAACTGAAGCATTAGCAAGGAGAACACACCCACCTCCCCCTCAGAATTACAGACACAGCGGAGCACACGCTGAAAATCCCAAATCGCCCACACAGTGTAGGCCTTTGTAATTAGGAACTATAGGTCATGTTTTATGAATTAAAAAAAAAATGACAGGAACAAAAAGTAGGGTGGTATTAATGAATTTTCATTAATTACCGAAAAGATTTAGAAAGCTAATTAAACTAGAAATCTATACTTAGAGCTTTCGGTACTAGATTGGCATCTACTTAGTTAAATGATCTCAGGCAAAGCATCTAATTTAAGAGATAAAAGGATTATATATATATATATATATATACACACACACACACACACATATATATATACATGTGTGAATATATATGCATATATATCCAATTGTGCTTCTTTATAAACATGTGCAACAAAGGAACAATGTGCTAGTGTATCTCTGGAGGAGTATTATATTTAACACAAGTCACTGTTAGAATTTAGAGCTACAAAACATTGGAAAGATATATCCCCAAATAACATAATACTACACATTTTGAACCAAGATGACAATTAATTAAATTTGAAAATTTAGCATAAATACCTTGAATTTAGCTTTATTTTGCCTGGGATTAAATCAGGTTGTAAAAATGACAGAAGAGTTGTAGAAGCACCTTATGGTACAATCCACAGTTACTCTGTGGCAGGTATTATTCTAGGCACTTCGTATATATACCTGTTTTATTTTTCACTATAATCCTATGAGGAAGGTACCACACCATCTCAATTTCACAGATGATGCAAAGAGTAGTCAAGAATGTGCCTGCAGCTGCAGAGTTAAGAATCAGGAAGTGAGGGGAGCAGGGATCTGACCTTTGGCTCCAGAAGGCATGTGCTCACTCCTATCTACCATTCTAGACTTTTCTTTAAAAGAACTTTTAAACTTACAGGAATCAGCAACTCAGCACCTTTTATGTTTTCAGCAAAATGTAATACTGTATAATTTATCACTGTACTGTCACTTCACTTGGAAAAATTATTGTGCTAAAAAACAAATTAGCTATAATTTTTATGCTTTATTTCTAAAAAGAGAATAAACAAGACTATTTCTATTAGAGTCACTGCCTTCTGTGCACTCTCTCTGGTGAAAATTTTCCATTGCTTATATCATAACTGGTTGCTACAAAGATGGCTCTGATTTTCAAAATTAAGGAGATTTATTCAAATAAAAAATAAAAGCAGCAGAACTCTTAAGAAACAAGGGTCTTGCTTTCATATAAATGTCCCTGCTAATGAAAAATGAAAGCTGCAATAATAAAAAAACTGTTTCTAAGGTGGGATCACATGTATCACAGCCTCTCTGAGTAAGAAAAAGAACCAATCTCAAAATGAGTTGACCTGTTTAAAACAACTTGAGCCAGTCCCAGTATCGGCTTCCTCTTCTGCCGGGGTATTTCTGCATGACTATACAATAAGCTGCTTATGGGGCTGGAAATGCTCATCTACAGCACTGCCAATCAACTCCAAATCGGCTTTTGAACAATACTTCCAGGCCAAACTTCTTCCTTATAAATGCCTCTTTAACAGTAGTTACTGGTAATTCATTGTGCAAATGCTGAAAATCCCACACTAACACATAAAGAAGTGGAGGAAGCCGTTGGACCAAGCGAAAAACCCATGAATCTAGTTTACAGGTTGGCTGCCAGTTACCATGAGACAAGTCATATTAAACACTATTCAGGAGAACTTAAAAATTCTTAAATTTTCAAGTTAAGCCACTCTTACAGAATTTAAATTTTCTGCATATCTAAATTTTATCTTTCGGTCATTCAAATACTTCCATTGGATTTGCACAATTATCAAATAAAGTGACCCAGTTGCTTCAAAGGATGCTTTATGGGAATAAGAAAGATGTAGCAGAAAAAGACGACCAAGGCTTTTCCTTGCACATTTAGCAGGAGATAATATGCCAACTAAGACTAAAGTAAAAACTGGTAGTAAATGGAAAGATCAGGAAGGAAGAAGAGGCAACACAAATGACCAAGCAAATGAAGTAATCCCTGCCGAGCAAATTTTCCGATCGGCGCTGAAACATGCCACGGTGCCAGCACGAGGTGTTTCATTACAAAAGACACAGGCTGGCTCGCTCTTTCTCTTTCTCTTTTAATGTTTTTAGCTATTTGTGGTATAACTGAAAGAATGAAGAAATACAAGCACTACTGGAAAAAAATGTAAAATAATAAAAATGGTCCCCATTTTTGGAAGAAAAGTCATTTTATAATTTTAAAGTAGAATAAAGTATTGAGGTGAAGATGTTTTCCTTAATTAGAGAACTGAAATTTTTAAGTCTTAAGTTTCTGTGGCATACAGTAGAAAAATAGTTACAAATGCTTAAATGGAATGATTAAAGTATTCTTTCGGCTTTACAATAATTTCAAACTATCAGAAGAAGTACTGGTTTTATAAAGCTGTATTTGGTGCTTGGAATGATGCAAAATAAAAACTGCTTATATTGAAGGTGAGTGATGGGGCATTGGAAATGACCTATTTGCTGTCAAATCTAGACCGATGCATAGAATTAAAGATCATTTTATCAAGCGATTTTCCTGTTAGGTGAGATCATGCTCAAATCCTGACCAAATGTGGACAAAGTAATGTTAAGACCAAGTAAGAATGGGGGACCCACATTGCTTCAGTATGTGCCAATCCCCAAATGGCTGTATCTGCTGATTTTTTTTTCATCATGATAAATATACGTTTGTACTGATGTCAATTTGGCCAAGAGTATAGAAGGAAAAGTCAGGGTTTACTCACCACAAGGAGTCCCTGTGACACCACATTCCATCCTATAAAGGAAGTGAAAGTGCTCCTCCCTCCGGTCTGATTCACGAGAGAGAAAGAGAGAGAGAAGGTTGTCATGTTGCCACGCTGCTTAGAGCGTCCCGGTGAGGAGACGGGGGAGGACACAACCTGAGGTTATGAAGACTCTCTAATCAATGTGCTGCTCCCTACAAACCAGCCACACAGATCAGCCCTGGTAAGAGGAAATAACAGCCATGCTCGTTTCCCCAGAGAAAGCTACCAAGAGCTCTCCCTACACGTGCGACAGGGGGTGGCACTGGTCACTCAGGCCAAAATCAAGGCTTATGTCTAAAAAGGGGAAAATCTACTATATATGTATATGTGTGTGTTTATGTACGTGAAGTTAATTTTGGGTAGAACTACCTTGAAGGAGGTAAGGCATACGGAGGAAAACCCAATGGGTTAAGAAACTCAAGCATTTGAAATTCATAATTCTGCAGGGAGATAAGAGCTTTCTAAGGGTAAATTCTCAAAAGAAAAAGACACCATTGCCTCTTAAAAACAAAAAAGTACTTTAAGCCTCAAGTAAGAGTTATGCCTAAAACCATGGCATGAGATCCATAAAATTTCCTTGCACATATTTTATTTACTCTAATAGCAAAAGAAAAATATGCCAGCATTTCTTACTTAAACCTACTCTACACTATTACTGTCTAAAATATTTTAGCAAGGTTTTCAAAACTATCTGTTCTTGGCACTAGATAGTATCATTTTTCTCTACAATCTCCCTCAACTTTTAACTCAAATATGAAAAATCTGAAACACAAAACGAAATTGCAGGTTTGAGGAGGAAAAAGGATTCACAGAAATGCCAGGTAAATTAAAACCACACGTACAGTTGGTTATTACTTATTTATTCTATAATTTTGGAAAAAAGATGTTGGATACCTCTTTAGCATAATAGAGAGCATTCTATTTTTCTAAAAAACAAAATGCTTTCATTCTCCCATGAATACAGAGACCTCATATAATGAATCAAATTTCAATTCTGATTTCCATGTCCTCCTCATTAAAAAAATTATCCTAATTCAGTAAGTTTCTCAAATGTTTTTCCAAATTATACTACCCTATTGGGGAAAGAGGGAAGAAGTACTTTAATGAATCAGCTTTTAAAGAATCTGGATGTATTTCTTTATTTATTTTGGTCTACAGCAAAATATTTGGCGGCAAAGATTTTTCAAGATTGTTAATTCATTAGCAATAGCTTTCACTTAAATGTTCTTGATATTACTAAGGACAGGTATAAACTTTTTATGGAAACAGTGCATCCTTTGCAGACAACACATATACAACTCTGTAAAAAATACAGAGCCAAGAAAATCACCCTGCCAACATTTCAAAATGAAAAACTTTTAACAGAGCCAAAAGTTGGCAAAATGCTCACCAGTGGAGCCAATCACAATGAAGGCTGGGTTTCCTTGAGAGGTGGCAGAACCACTCTGGTCCTCAGCCTTAATGAAAGGCAGCGAGACTACTTGGCTGTCAGCACTTTAAAGCCCAAAGCCAAAACCAAACACCATGGCAAGTCTGCGAAAGATTTGGAAATAGGTTTAAAGAATCAATTCTAAAGCAGAAAATCTGGGAGACTGTCAGCTTTCAGAAGCCTCTTGCAAATGCTGTACCAGATCTAACTGTGCAAGTAGCGGAGGCGGGAACACTAATCTCACTTCTGGAAGGAGGGCGCTAACAGCGCTCTGCTGCCGGCACGACGCTACCACCACCGCACTGGAGACTGCAAACAGCTCCTGCTTCCAAGTCAGCATCTCGGTTACTTGGACAAATATCTCCTTTTTCCCCCTTTTGGGGAATACTTTCAAAGAACTAAGGAACTAGGAAGACAGTAACTTTAAAGAAAAAACAAAAACAGCAAGAAGACTAAAATCCAGGAGTGTGAGAAAAAGAAAACAGACAAAAGGATACAACCAACTTCTTTGCTGGTCTCTTTAATTCCTTCTTATCCCTTTGAAAAAGTAAAGTCAGACTGGAGGAAAGAGCACTTCTTGCTTGCTGAAAAAGATGGAACGTGGTACAGCCACAGGCAAGACAAATCAAATAATCTTTCATGGAAGTAGACAATGTTGGAAGAAAAGCTATAAGAAGGCAAAATTTGGCTGATTAATAATTTTGTTCATATTCCTAAAAATATGTGAAAGGTCTTAGACTTAATATGAACAACAGCTTTGCTAATATAATTGCTAATATAATTTTTCACATTACATTTCAAGTTTCAAATATTCCAAGTTTGGTGCTTTAAAAAAATAATGCTCAAAAATACATTGTTTTATAAATTGCTCAAAGAAAATATAAACTGCAGCTCACACTGCTGTAAGTAGAAAGCACTTAATTCTGATAAATTATACTTTAGGCATTAAGGCAGGAAGGCAGTATCTTAATATTCTATATCTACACTCACACTGAGCATTTAAAAGTGCTGAAATTCTGTTATAATAACAATTTTAACTGCATGTTACGTTTTACATTATCATATATTTATTAGTGGTGGCATAAAATGTAATTTTTCAGTTGATCCAAACTGCAGAAACAGTAAGAACTGTTTCCACAGGAAACAGTGTTAACAGGCTGCCCTCTGGTGTCAGTTAAGCCATAACACCTTGAAAATAGAATGTATTTGAATTCTGTTTTAAAATGTTACTCAGATTAATTTAGATTGAAAAATATTTTAAAGTGATCCACAAAAGTTATCATCTTTACTTTATATGCTTTAAAATATCTTAAAATACCTAGAAATGGCTGGCTCAGGGACAACCAACCACGCACTCCAGCGTATGCGAGTAGCGGGCGCCGGCTTCCCCGCGCTGCAGCACCTCTGTGTTCTCAGAACAAACACTGAAAGACTGCTCCAATGTTACTTTGGTGTCTTGCTCCCCCAAGTGACAAGAGACACAGTTTAGATGCCCGTGCAACAAGACTGCTCTTCAGATAAGGACCTAAAATAAGAGGCCCTTGGGAACATTTCAAATCTCTCAGCCAGCGAACGTCCACTAACACACCCAAGAAGGAGCCCCCCCGGAAGGGTGTTTCTGGGTACACATCCTCCTAATGTTCTAGCTCATCATGCCAACAGTCATTAGAACATGCTCTGTCTTTAAAGGCTACTTGTGCCAAGACGGCTAGAACGTGATCTGCCTCACACTGTTGATCAAACAACAGCTAAAAAGTAATCTCACTTGTAGTGCAGACGTGAGAATCTCCACACGGCACGAGCTGTCTTATGTCAGGTACTTGCACCTGGCTTTACCCAATTTTCCGGGTGTCCATCCTTGTCACGCAATCGCACATGAAGATTTATATTTAGTAATGTCTTACTAGACTTCCTTCCTGCTCTTCTTAAAATAGCCACGATTTTATTGGGCTCCCAATGATGATAAAGGAACAGTGACAGAATACGGCATCAGGCTTTGTTAACACTGAAGTGCCATGCTCCAAATGTCTTTAAAAAAGGTGTGCTGATATGAACAAAGCCTTCTTAAAAATTCCCCCAAGGGCATAAAGTATGTACCTGAATTTCTTAAAGTTAATGGTGAATTCCTAAAAAAGATTCTCCCATTTGATTAACATGTAATTAATAAAATACGTAACATAATTCTCTCATTCTGGAAGGACAGTAAGATTACAGAACATAAAGTATCACATAAAACAATGATGTGATCTTATTCTTATCATTGTTTTACTCCATGCAATCTTGCAAAGAAGTTTTCCTCTTACCACAATATGATCATCATGATCAATAAATAAATTCTTCCAATTTATACTACAAGGATATCTTTCTTATTAAAACTAAGGCTCATTTTAAAAATGAATGCATGTGTTAATCAGAGCTTACTAAATATTAAGTATATGTTCATTTACTACATTAAAAGAGAATCTTCCATGACTTTAAAGTCTTTAAAAAACTTCAACATATAGTTCTGTATATTGACTAATAATTTTTAAGTTATCCATTATCATGTTATTAATTATATATGTTATATACCATGGATGAATCATCTACTTTATAGTTAAATACAGTTTCACGTATTATTGTCCATTTCAGTATTTTAAAACTTTTTCAGAATGAAATGTATTTAGAACCGTGATGCATGCTAGACACCTCCCTTGGGCAGCTGGAGCGAGAGCTCTGCAGCAACGTTACAGGGAGTGACCATCCCGAGCGGACGTACGTTGACATAACAACACAGAGGAAAACCTGTCAACTCCAAATTTCTAACCTCAAGATCAACAAAGCATGAAGAGTCACGTTAGTTTTACATTTTCATCTTCCTGTGTCTACTTTTGGTAGAGAAGGAAGGAAATAGTATTTGTTCCTGTCTACTGCACCAGGCACTACACTGAGTATTCTTTTTACACCTCAGTCTTTGCGGTAAAAGATACTGGTTCTCAACATCCCCTTTCTACTGACGGAGACACGGGCTTGGAGAAGTCAGGCAGTTGCCCACAGCTCACCAGCTAATCAGCGTTTGACCAGGCTGGTGATCCTTCCCAGCAGGACAACGGTCTTCAAGAGTTTGCCCCTCTCACAAATCAGAGGGCGTCTCACCTGTAAGCAGTAACTAAGGCTCGCTAGGCCACGCGCACGGTGACTGTCAAGTGAGATGGAGGAGAAACCCTGCAGTTAAGAGCTCCCTGGGAGATTCTGATGCCACTCGCCCTCGCCTCTCAGACCAGAACAAAGCCTTCACTTTACAGATGATGCCCAGGAGGCCGAGAGATGCCAAGAAAATAAAGGCACTGGGTGAGGCGGCAGAGTGGCAATGAGGTCCTTGACCCAGTGCTGGGTCCTTCCTATTCTTCCACACAGGCTCCTGCATTGCTAACATTAGGTCACTGGCCGGAGCAAAGCTCTGGTTCAAAACCATTTGGAAAGAAAAATGTGCATATAAAAAGCAGAAATACTATATAATATTCACTAAAAAGACAAAAACATTAGTTTATATAGTAAGGGCCAAAGTGTGAATGCAACTTTATGAATTATCCCCATTCTAAAAAAATCTATCCAAGTGATTATTTATTTTAACTACAAGCAGTAAAAATAATCTAGACATTTGAAATAGTTCATGATCTGAAACTTACCTTAAGCCGTAGCAAGGCAGCGTGAAGAGCCTGAACAGTGCCAGGAAAACTCTTAAAGGAAGCAGGGTGAACACGTACAGAAACGCATCCAGGCACAGGAAGATCCCAAACACCATGAGCTGGATTTTAAAAGGAGAGAAGAATACAAAAAAACAAAAGATCAAATAAATATCCTTTAAAATACTGCAGATGAAAATTTCAAACAATCAAGGAATTTCTAAACTTTGTAGGAAATTCATTTCTCATAACTATGAGAATAACAAGTTAATAGTTCTCCTCGTGTATATGAGACATATTTCAAAGAAGAAATCCTTTTTCAAAATGCAACTCTGTAGTTCTTCTTCCAGAGTTCACCACCTACACAGGTCCATTACTCAGCTGAGCACAGCTGCGAAACGTCAGACGCGGCTTTGTGAGTACTTCCTCAAACTTGGGCTGACAGAGAACCTTCCAGATGAAACTTTGAAACTAACTTTATGCTTCATAATTTTGTTGTTTCCTGTTTATCAGAGTACTTCATGGATGAGAAAGATTGTAAATATACTGACTTAAAGTACTGTTTATGTTAAAAATATGTAAAGTGGTCACCATTTGGACACAATTTCATATATACTCCAACTTGCTGTACTCGGAAGGCATTATTCTTTTCCCTTAAAACTGAAGCATAGTTGATTTACAATATTGTGTTAGTTTCAGGTATATCGTAAAGTCATTCAGTTATATGTATATGTATTTTCATTATTGGTCATTACAAGATACTGAATATAGTTCCAGAAGGCATTATGCTTAACTGGAGGAGTAGCCACTGATGTCTGCATCTCTCCCTCTTTTGTGTGTACTCGCACATCCTCCCTATTTTTCTGTGACTGTCCATTTTTACCTGTTAGATTTAGGTCTAGATCTCACAGGAGGAAGACAGAGTCTTTTGATGGTCTAGAGAAGAAGCCACACCCAGACTACCAACTCTTTCAAGGATGGTGACTTTGTCTAGTCTGACACACAAACATGCCATGCTATGTGTGCCCTCACACATAACACTCCATGGAATCTCAGTTAATAAACTGCCCTACAGAAGTACACTAAGTAGTTAAAATCCACAGGTACTCAGAGAATTGCATGTCCTCAAATTCATATGCTGAAGGCCTAACCCACAGCACCTCCAAACGTGAGTGTATTTGAAGACAAGAGGTAATTAAGTTAAAATGAGGTGATGAGGGTGGGCCCTAATCCAGCATGACTGCTGTGCTTCTAAGAAGAGGGCACAGACGTGCGCAGAGGAAAGACACACACAAAGACACGAGGAAAGACGGCCATCTGCAAGCCAAGGAGAGGCCTCCGAAGAAACCAGTCCTGCTGACACTTTGACCTTGGACTTCCAGCCATTAAAACTGTGAGAACACAAACTTCTGTCCTTTAAGACAGTCTGAGGTATTTTGTTACAGCAGCCGTAGCCAACTAACAACACGCCTTTAAAAGAAAGGGCACATTTTATTAATTTTTTGCAAGATGTCTCAAAGAAAACAATACACACACACACACACACACACACACAAACGCCAGGCTTCTTAACAGATGGTCAGTCAGTTGCCCTGTCTCTGTCCTCAGCACAGTCACAGTCCCGTATCTGTCTCCTTGTTCTGCACAGGGGAGTGTCGTAGAAGACTGAGCATGGGCCACCTAAAACTAGTGGTCCGTCCTTATTCCTCTCCTGTCACCAGGAATCCTCTCCCAGTTTACTGGCGGACTGCCAGTTGTACCCCAAAGGCAGGAAACACAGACACCTGACGCCCCAGAAGGCACGTGGTGTGTGTGCACAAGCAGACAGCACGCTGGGAAGGAGAGGATGCAGCTGTCTCTCCCATGGCCTCACACTGGGGATGAACGCACCGTCCATTCATCCAGCATCTGCTAAGCTGTTAATATGGGTCAAGTGACATGCTCGGCCAGGCGGGCCAAGCCAGGCAGGACACCAGGACGGGGTTCCTGCCCTCAGCAAGCTTCTTCGGCTTTTCACAAAAAAAGACACCAGCATGTAGATAAAGGAGGTCCAGGGAGAGCTGGCTGCTGCTGTGACAGAACTAAGGCTACAAGGAACAGGGGAGCCACAGGGAGGGAATGGCCAACCCAACTTGGGGAGATTTGGAAAAAGATCCAAAGAAGAGGGGATTCTTAATGACATTTGAGATGAGGGCTACTGACATGTGCAGAGGGTGGACTGGGCAGCACAGAGGGTGGACTGGGCAGTGGAGAGGGTGGAGGAAGGGAAGGCAGCTTTCCCCGGGGAGGAAGCCTGAGCAGGAACACGGGTGAGAAAAGTGACTGCGCAGACTGAAATTTCCTCTTAAAGAATAGACGTTTCTCTTAGAGAATATAGTTGCCTTTCTTAGGCTTAGAGGAATCTGTATGAATAGTGTTTATGGTTTACAGTAAATAGCAGTAACAGAAGTCTAATGGGCCTTCCCCTCACATTTTAAACCAGCCCCACAAACTCCGTGGGTAAACAAAAATCTGCCACTGCATGCTGACCACGGAGCGACCACCTGGAGCTGTCAATACACTAGAGCTTGACATTTAAACGGGAGAAAAGCAAGTGGCTGTGATCTAAAGAAACTTCAGCTGGGCAGAAAGACAGCATCCATCTAGGAGAGAACACAACATACACAAGAAAAGCAGCAGAAGTGCCTTGTAGGGTTAGAAACATAAAAAAGTGACTCAACTACTGTACCTATTGTTCAGATGTTGCACTTTTCCACAAAGCACAGCATTCCTTTTAAATTGTTTACAAACGAAAATGAGAAAATTTCCTTAAAAAAGTAAACAGGATGTAATCCTGAAAACATCCATCCTCAAAGGAGGCAGAGACGGCGGTGCTGGGCTGAGTGGAAGCCTGGTGCCCTGCTGCATGCTCCAGGGCGTCGTGTTTCATTCACCTGGCCACCCAGAGCCTGAAGCAGCCGTGCCAAGAACGACCCCTGTGTTCTGTACACAGTGCTGACTGCTTACTAATTAATCCCCCAATAGCTTTTGAGCTAGTGATTATCACCCCTGCCTGACATAGGAGGAAACCTCGACTCTGGAGGCCGAATGCTTGCCCGAGGCTGTGGGTCAAGTAAAGGAACTGGCAGTCACACCTGTGTCTGCCCCACCCAAGGCCCTACACGCTCTCCTTGACACAGTCTGAGCACCGTAAAGAGATCTGACTCCCTATTTTTACCAAGCATAGGAGTTAACATAGGAGTTAACAAAATTTTCTCTGTGCTATAACTAGTCTTTTGCCACTTTGCCTAATGTCATAAAAAATGCAGAATTAAAACGCATTTAAACTTACAAGAGGCATTAAAATTTCACATATATAGATTTATAGCTAGCTTTGAAAATATGTCAATAAAATTAAAAGATTTGAGGATACATTGGTAACCAAAATAATGTATACTCTCACAACTTCAGTTAATTTGTACGGCATCTTGATAAAATAGGCAAGGACTATCTCCTTTTTATTTGGATCAAATAACCATAACGTGTTCAAGCAATCTTAAGTAACATCCAATGGAAGTTTCCCTGAAATACACAATATGTGACAATAAGGTAATGAAATCAGCCTCATATATACCACTCTCTGTTTCCCTTTCGAGAAACTTCAAAATAAATTCAACGTGGTGACTAAAATCAAAGAAGCACGATGCTTTTGAAATATGCCTCCTTAAATCACGGGTGAACAGCTGTCCTGTTAGATGACAGTCATGCCATGCACATCCTTGCCACACTCTTGTCCCATTTGCCCATTTGTCTCTGCTCAGGTGCTGCCTCTCCAGCCTCACCTCGCTTTCCCCATCCTGTAGAACGTGGCATCTTACTTCACCTGCGTCTCACCTTCACAATGAGTATGTCATCCCTCTGAACTGGCAATTACACGAATAACAAAACACAGAAAACCAAAGCACACTCAACGTACTTCAAGAAGAAATTCTACACTGGAGTTTTCGGCCTTCACTTCTTACTCATTCTGTGTATTTTTTCCAGGGATGAAAGACAAAAATGCTATACATGGTCTTACGTGAAAACTTCCCAGAGCTAGCTCAGTCTTTGATTTGTCCCTCTTTCTTTCTCTGGACCACACGCTTATCGTACGCTCTACTGTCACAGGGAGACCTTGTGTGGAGGGGCCTCAGAAGCCTTTTACAGGTACCGGGCAGTACGGCCAGGTGCTGGCCAGGTGCTGTGTGCAGGGCTTCCGTCCATCCTCACCGCGCCCCGCCCCGCCCCTGCGGTGAGACTCGGGAGCTGGCCCAGCTCACGTGCAGCAGAGGCAGGGGCGGACTTCAGTCTGCAGGAGACAAGGCTTTGAAACTGAAGCACTACTTCTACTAAAGACAACTGTCAATCAGCCTCAACCTTGCCAGTGGGCTTAGCCTTACGTATTAAAAAAAAAAAAAAGAAACAAAAACAAAGATTTAACCTAAGTTTTTAACATCTGAACTTCAATGTTAAAACTACAAAATGGCAACAATTCTGTAACAGTTGGTCAACAAAACATCACACTCTAGTGAAAATTTCCACAACCAGCTCTTACCACATTCATCTCGAACCAACTACTCACTCTTAATCAAATGAAAACTACTTGCCTCAAAAGACATAGATAAATGAAAATGCTGGCCTCTTTCTGTAGAGTGGAACAAGGTTTCCTAACTTTTAAAAAAATGTTTTCCCTTTTTGACAAAAATCTCCTGCCTTCCTTTTAATGCCATTTGAAATGTCAAAATAAATAAAGTGGTATGGCTAAAATTAAAGGACCACAGTGATTCCAGGCTATGTCTCTCTGAATTGCACAAAGTGTCTCCTGGCAACTCTGAATCCATCTCCACCACCATCACCAACAACTAGTGCCCGCCAGCCAAGCACGGCTGCTCTGGGGTGGAAGCTGGGAAGCAGGGGTCAAGTGGGAAGCATGCTCCCCTCCGTACAAGGCTCTGGGTCTACTGCTTCACTCGTCATGCTAACTCCACACGGGGTACAAGGTCATTAAGAAGGGCACCGTCCCCCGGGAGTTCAAATCTAGTGCACGGGACACAGACCCCAAAGTAAGGGCCAGAAGGCTAAGCACGAGGGTGGGCACTGGGGAGTGTGCCTGGGGTGCGGGGGAGGAACAGCACTGGCAAAGATCTGCCAGGAGGAGACAGGGCGGGCACTAGATGCTGCCAGGCACAGCAAGGAGGAACAGCATGGCAAAGACAAGAGTACGCACAGGAGCAGTGTGAGCGGGAGGCCGCGGGGGTCAGCGGTCCCTTCAGTTAATCACTCAGGAGCACAAATCCTCATCCTGGGTTCTAGAAATTCTCGACAAACCCACATGCAGGAAGCCATCGTTAGAAGAATGTCAAGGCGAATGAGTTACTAATAAGGAAGCTTACAAATGCTTGATTCTGAAAGCAATTACTTCTTCAAGGTCAGCTCTATAACAAAATAATTTTTATTCACCTGAATTCAAAAATTCACACCCCAGGGAAGTCTCTACCCTAGGGGACGAGAGACAAAGGGATTACCGTAAGCCAGGTACCTTCGCCGTAAGCAAGGTCACAGAAACATACGTAACCGCGGGAAACAAAGCCGTTTTGATAAAAGGCTTCGTAATTATCAACCTACACCTGACATATTTAACACAAGGAATCTATTTCTTAGGAGGTAAATACATAAATCAAAGATTTTAATTTGTAGAAAGACTATGTGCATGGAGAGGTCTTGAGATTTTCTTACTTCTCTTATTTTTAATCCATGTTGAACATTGTTATACCCTAAGCACTTGACCCACATTAACTTATTGGTCCTCACAACGACCCTGGAGGCCGAGGCCACTCCTTGGCCTTTTGCAAGGACACAGAGATCTGCGATGCACGAGGCTGGTGTGCCCTGGGGACCCGACAGCACGTTTGAGAGGTCCTAGCAGCCGCTGCGGGCTTGTGGAGCTGTTGCGGGCTGTGATAAACACCCTCCAGGCTGGGGTCTCCTGTTCTAGGGGCTGACGAGCAGTACCGCGGCGGGCTGAGCGTCAGCACAGATGACAGTTAAGGAGGAGAATACTAATCTGAGTGAGAGATCACAGGGCCTGATGTGGCACAAGGGAGAGAGAGGAAGAGAGATTTAAGGCTGTTTCCAAAGCTAATGTGACAGAAATAAGTCACTTGATTCAAAAAGATGAACAAAGCACCGCAGTGCCAAGATCACACACTGTCCCCTACACACACCGTCTCCTACACACACCAGGGATCGGGGTGGAGGCCGGAAGTCTTCGGCGGGCTGCCCCAGAACTATCTGACGGGTCCTACATGCCCACGAGGGCGCAAGGCCAGCGCTGGGCCACTCCCTGCTCACCCCAGGCCCCACTTCTGAAGGGGGGTGCTGGTGCTGCCGCCAAACCGGCCCTGCTTCCGAGGAGAGGGAAGGAAGACAGCTGGAGGTTATGGAAGCTGCTGTCACTGCCGCTACAAGCCAGGGGTGACAAGCCTCAGACGGGACGAGAGGAACCCCAGCCACGGTTGCTGGGATGCTGAGAAGTGCGGCTCCCCATGGCTTTCCTGGGTCTCCTTAGCTGCAGGACTGAACATCTGAGTCACAGTGTGTCACAAACAAGAGCTGCATCACGAGAACAATATAGGGGAGTGAGTCCCCAAACATGTTTTCAGGAAACCATAAACTGAGCAGGATGCCCAAGAAACCACCACCAGAAACACAGATCTAAGTGCTCGCTCTTAGATTCACGATGAAATCCTGGGGTGTTTTACTGAAATAAAGGGGAAACGATGGCCACGACTACCTCTTTTTAATACTCACTCACACCGAGAAGCAAAGCTGCTTCACGTGATAGTTTGATAAAGTTCATCATTCTGCAAGGAACTTTTTGAATGATTTTTCCCACATGCTATTATTACCCGATCTGACCCTCAAAAAAGCAGAACTAAGTCCCCCCCCAGGAGACGTGAGATGTCCCTTTCTGTGACTCTTCCCACAGTTCCCCCTTTCCCTGCTCCTTGGAGACAAACTCATTCACAGGGCGGTGGGCTAGCAACCCTCTTGAGATGACCCAGTCCAACCTCCGAATCTTAGATGAAGAAGGTCAAAGCCAAAGGAACGCCTCAGTCAGGCCGCTGGGCTTTTCCCTGAACACCTGGCATGAGAAGCTACGTCTGCTGAATCTCGACCCCAGACTCCCAAGTGGCGGGAGCCTCTCCCTTTCAGTCAGGACAACCGTCCACGCCCCAACACACTATTCCATACCTAGCGTGACACCTGGATCTTCAACCTGATGAATTTAAAACTTATAAAAATTTATTAGACTCTTAAGATAACTACGTAGTTCTATTCAAGACTAAGTTGAATTCAATTTAAAAATACACAAAATAACTATAATGTACACAGCATGGTAACAATGAAATAAAGGACTGCCAAAAAGCCCAGAATTACAAGGTAAAGAAAAGTCAAAAATATACTTTCATTTTATTTCAACCTCTTAGGATAGGCAAGGTCACATAAACATATGTAACCACAGAAAAGTAATTTTGATAAAAGTCTTCATAATAATCACAACCTACATCTGACACGTATTTAACTTGAGGAATAAATTTCTTAAGAGGTAAAATAAATAACTCAGTGGATTTTAACCTGAAGGAAGACCACGCACCTAGAGGGCTCGTGAGCTCCCCACGCGTCTCTTCCCCCTCGCCCACGCTGAGCACCCCTGTGCCCCGGGAGCAGAGCCTTGGGGTGGGTACCACCGTCAGTCTGCTCCTGCCTTTGCTGGAAAAGCATGACAGTCACTGTCCCAGTCCCCATGCAGCTGGGATGGCTGTGGAACTCCACTGGGCCAATGAGACACAAGACGAAGGAAGCATGCTGAGACACTTAAAGCTCTTTATAAAAGGGACAGTGGAAAAGGCGGCATGGTCATCTCCTCTGGTTTCTGATTATAATGCAGATGTAATGCCTGAGGTTGCAGCTGTCATCCTTCTATAAAAAGGCAGCAAGCAAGAGGACCAAAAGCCAATTTGCCAACCATGGGATGGTGAAGTAGAAAGATAAAAAGGACTTGAGTCCACGCTGGCTTCATTAATCTGCTGGAACGACTGAGACCTCCTTCCTCTAGACTCGTTAAAAAAAATTCTTAAAAGCCTTTTTGTTTAAGTCACTGTTAGGTATTCTGTTACATGCACAGCTAAAAGTATGTTTCAGAAATAAATTTTAATTTCCTCCCAAAGTTAGTCTAAACTTTTTAGGCTAACCATTCAAAGTAGCTTGGATCCAGCGTATCCTTCCAGCATACCTGAACTTCCTTGTGTGTTCCTAATAATTCCCACCCCCTGCCCCTCTCTGATCTCCCTAGCATACCCAAGGGCTAATTTTGTACATGGTCCGGGGTAAATTGTTTGTATGGGGTTGAAATGTAGTACACTAGCACGTTTCCACTAACACATAGGTTAAAGGGAGCTCAATCTGGACGTCTGTATGGGACTGCACGTCTGTATGGGACTGCACGGTGCGGCAGGCGGAGGACGCGAAACTTTAAGACTACACGTATGTCAGGAGGCTGTGAACGGGATTTAATGTTAACTCATTTCAAGTGCTCAGACTTGTGTCTAGCATTAATCTTTATTTGGTAAATGCTATTTGTTTTATTTATTTTTAGTGTTTTTTTTTAAATCATACTTTTGTATTGAAATGTAGTCAATTTACAATGTTAGTTTTATGTTGTATAGCAAAGCGATTCAGCTATACATATACATATATATATATATTTTCAGATTCTTTTCCATTACAGCTCATTACAAGAAACTGAATTTAGTTTCCTATTTGTTTTATTATTAACACAGAAATGGAAGCCAGAGGTGGAATATAACTGGCCAAGCCAAGTAGGGTATGGAGCAGTATAAATCACTCACCAGGAATCTCCTCTCCAGGAAACTGGTGATCCCTGCCTGGTTCCACCAAGCACCTGGTTAAAGTGACCATTGCCTGCCCTAACTGTAAGCTCCAGCCATGGGGCTGCTGAGGCCAGTCCTGAGGGCTTGGCAGAAAATGTCAGGGTGGTAGGGTGTGCTATCTCTATGGCCATCAGCTCATGAAAGAGATAAGCTTTACCCTAAGACAGCTGGCTAAAAGGAAGAAGAGAAGAAAATAGTTTTCTCTAAAGGTTCTTTCTGCCTGAGGTCAGCAAAACCAAGAAGGCTGAGGGTCAGAAAACCATGCCCCTTGCAGGGTTAGAAAAATCAAGTTTATTAGCAAGCAAAGCAGGAAGATTAAAAGTATAACGTAAGCTCAAAGTGGGGCATAGGGGAACCTTGAAAACCAGTCCTCTCCCTATCACTTCCTGCTGTCCTTGGCCCAAGGCGACAGCTACCTCTACTGCAAGCAAGACCTCCTCTGGAATGCATCCTGAGGACAAGAAACCTTTCAGACGTCCCTGTTCTCCCAGAATTGCTGAAGCAAGGCTGGTAAAACACTTTTAAAACACCTATATAAGGCTTACCACATAATTAACATACAGGTGAGAAAACTGAGGCGCACGGACAGAAGTGAATTGGTCAAAGCCTCAAGGAACTTGAGCCAAGATTCAAATCCAGGCAGCTCAGCTTTAGAATTCATGCCCTCAATCTCTCCGCTATCCTGGCTCTCAGTACAGGATGCAGATAAAGTACAGTTCAGCCTTCTCGGTTGTATCAAAGAGAAACACACAGCCCCTGAAAGGGACCACGTAAGCAATTAGCAGATCCAGGACAAGAACCCAAAAGGTGTGTGTGCAGAAGGGAAAAGGGATTTGCAGAGAAAAAAAGAAATGCTGCCCCAAAGTCAACAAAATACTCCAAAATTTCACACCCTTACATTAGATTGAGAAGTTCAAATGTAAAGAAGTGATAATAATTAGAAATACTACTTTAAATATATGAGAAATTCATCTTTATTAAATGTCAAGTATAACGTGTTTATCCACTGACAATATTACACAAAAACCTTGGGATTTTTTTTTTTTTTACAATCATTAAACAGCTCTAGTAAGAGATACTGAGTTGACCTTTCTCTTGACTTCAAAGTATAAGCATTAATTACACGTTTTACCATATTTGCAACCCCTGAACAAGCAAAGTACTCCTTGATTATCAAGTTTCTCTTCCCAAAAAGGTTAGGTGAAAATGCCATGCGTTTACCCAAAAGAAACACGAACAACAACAAAAGTGAGTGAGGCATTACGTTTAGAGTAGACAACGTAAACACAAAGGAAACAGGAAAAGTCAGTTAGGTTGCTATCGTAACAGAAGCCTGAAGTGGACCCCCTCATAGAAAATAAAGGCCATGGGGATGGCAGAGTGAATTCATGCTGTTAAGACAGATATTTAAGCCTGGAATTAAACAGAGATCTATCTAACTCTGTTTTCCTCTGTGCCTCAGTGAGTCCTAGAAGAAAAAACTGCTCTAAACTGAAAAAGATAACATTCTTTCATACATTCAAGCAATGAAACTTCTAAAGTGCTGTTCTAAGAGACTACACCAAAATTTCCCAAATAGGACTAAAGCCAAAAGCCCCTCTCATGGAAAGCAGGATTAGAGAACAATCACAACTGTGCATAAGCAGTGTTCCTTCAGCTTTTCTGACGGGATGCATTTTACCCACATACAAACGAAACCAAAGTTCCAAGAAAAAACACTTACCCTTAGGATGGGCAATGAATGTAATCTGACACTTTTTCTATTCTTTAAAAACGAAAAAAAAAAGCCTAATTGATTACAATTGACCATGCAGGTTACTCCCCCATCAGTGGTCCCACAACAGACCACAGGTAGAAAAACTGGTTTTTACTGAAGCCTCATCAAGACCCGCAGGGATTTTCCCCAGAAGACATCTTAACACTCAGAATAAAACACACGAAATGCATACAAATGTCTGTAAGGAAGCTACCCAGAAACGTGCTTATTTCAATGTTGCTAATAAAGAAGAGAGAAGGATGTGTGTGTTGAACCTGCCTTTGAAGAGGTGACAAAATTCTGAGGGCTCATTTTCCTGTCACAGGTGGGCAGTACAAGAGGGAGGACGGACAACTGCCTGCTTTGAGGCAGCCCCCTGGGTGTGTCCATAAAGTTTGGCTGTGGATTGTGGGCAAATCCCCCTGTGCTCTCCCCAGAGGAAAATGGGAGTACACACCTGCTCAGACAGGTGGGGGGAAAAAACGTCCCTCCTGGAGGCTGACACCAGGGGGTGAAAACTGCACTAGGCTGGCACTGCCCTGTCCGAGAGCCCGGCAGTGCCCTCTGCAGCATCCTCACACTTCCTGCCCGGGGCTTACCACTGGAAAAAGTGAGCTCGAAAAGCTGGTTGAAGTGTTTAAAGAAAGACACATGAATAACTTAATTTTCTGTTTTGTTTTGTTTTTTGCAAGCAGAAGAACACTGTCCCCGAGGCCCCTCCTGGACAAAATCTTACAGCAACTCCAATGATAAAGATGCTGCTGCACTTGCAGAGGAGGGTCACCGGGACGCCCCCCTCATTTCCAGCCCGTCTGCTCCTCCACAGAACCCCAGAACTCCCTAGAAAAGCAGCAAGACAATAATAAAAGCACATTTAATGATCTTGACCAAAGGCAACAAACTGTTTCACAGTCTCAAATGTCAGCCTGACCCCCAGCTCTCTAAATCCCACCTTAACACAGAACTTCCCAAAGCTTCCGCAGGCAGCACGCCACTGAGAGTGTACGTAAAGCCTCATTTCTCAAGCTGTCACTCCAAATCTGACTCTCTTCCTTCCACCAAACTGATGGACTTCCAGAAATAAAGAACATCAGCCAAACCACCTGCATCCTTCTGCACATTGTCCACCGCACCTCCTGTTACGACAATGCACGGAGTGAGCAAACCAACACAGCTCTCTGAGAGCTGCTCCAATAGAGAGCATGATTCTAAGGAAGCGGTTGGAACATCACAAGTTTTGTGTTACTATAAAAGTATGAAAATGTACTGCAATATAGCTGCAGCTGAATTATTTCTTAATTCTCTGCTTCTTATAAGGAATTTCAGAATTGTTCAGACTCGACTCTAGCGACACAGAGGGAAAAGAGCCACCTTCCTGTCTGACGGGTCCTGATGCGCTGAGATGCAGTCGAGGGAGGACGGTGTGTAGCAGTTAGTGTCGCGGTTACTGAGCTCGTCCTGTGCCGTGATGTTTTCTGTGAGGAAGGTCAAGTGAATCTCCTTTTTTCTTTTTTGGGGGAAGAGACTGTCATTTAATGTTTCTGAATATGAGGGCTTTTGGAGAAACTGAAGTCTTAAAAAACAGCTGAAATAATTTATATCACGTTGAATGGAAAAACAAAAAAACCCTGATTCTAGTAAAACAAAATTGAAGAGAACTAAAGAAGTGAGTGGAGAGTAATTCCATGGAAAAAGCTATTTGGATGGGACACAAACGGAAATATGGTAAGTTTAATAAGTAGCAAAGTTACAAATCATTGGATGTAACACTAAAAATACACTTTTAAAAGACTCTTCCTGTGTGGGAATTCCTATCCCCCAATATATTTAATTACTTACGATCACATTATTTCCAATATTTTAAAAGCCAACTCAAGCTGTTCACAAATTTTTTTAATAGAATTAACATGTTGACATAACTTTCAAAATGATGTCCAGTAATTTAAAAAAAAGTACCTTTTCCAATTCTCTTGGTATTCGCATACAAGTGTACACTCTTTCTCTTCTTTCTGTATACTTGGCCTCATTATGTTCAAGGAAGTACCCTCTGGTTAGTTCAGCACCGAGGAACCTCAACAATGAAAGCTCTATGGGAAAAAAAATGACACAAAACAAAAAGGACAGTGTTTATCAAGGAACTTACATGCTAGCTGGGGCCACAGGTAATACATACGCATAACAACAGAATAAAACAAAGTCATCTGTAATTCCGTGCCCAAAAACGAACTGCACACAAACCATTAGCAAAGATTGTTGAGAAAAGCGCTGCTCTGTGTGATATAAACTGAAAATGTCACAGGAATGTAGAAGGGACGATTACCATGACCCAGAATAGTCAGAAAAGGGTTTTGTGAGAGCCTAGTCCTGGGCCTCTGCAGGTGATACGGGACCTGGACTGATGGAGAGATCAAGTAATGTTCAAGTAAAAACAGTACCTGTCAAGTATACATAAAATAGAGATATTCACACACACGCACACACAAAATCAAAAGGGAGCCAAGTCACCTAAAAGGCGTTGCTCCAGTCCAGGAACTATCCTGGGTGAACTACATGGATGCTGGTGCAAGTTCGTCCTTCTTCAGCTTCTGAGATTGTGCAAGTGCCTAAAGAATGCCGTTTCTCTAGGTGACGGCTTCCCAGCATGACGATGATCCTAAGTCATACAGGGCAGACCCTCAACCCACTCTGAAAGGCCTCCCTTTCCTTGGATTCGTCCACCTGTTTCCTCCGTTTCTCTGATGTTCACCCACCGTCATCTTGTCTCAGATGAGGCAAGAAAGGTCAAGGAGGTTGAATACTTTCCACCCGGCTGCATCTGGCAGACTTGAGATGAGAAGGTAAGGTTGTTAATGCCTAACCCCAATTATTCCCAACATGTGGCACTCCCCCGATGGCCATCACCTCCGTGGCCTCTCAGTACTCCTGACTCCATGTACTTCTTCCTACTCTCACTCTCTCTGAGGCCACACTCTCCTCCAGAACTCAGGATGCCGAGGGTTTCACACTGTCCTCTTTGCTATAAGTTGGCCTTGTGGTCCTTTTGCCAAATACAGTATTGGTGTTCCCTCCAAAAAATGACAGAGAAGAAGCTGATTTCCTTTATGACTATTGACCTAAGGAGTTCTGTTTTATGTGAGCGCTAGGATTTAAGGCGGCAGAGGTGGGGAAGAGAATGTAGAGACAAAAATACACTCAGAAGCAGACCACTGTCCCCCAGTGGGCCCAAAACGCTTGCTTCCGCCAGTGCTGGGACAGACCAACAGTTCTTTAAGGATCATGTGAAGTGGCTTGCTTGTGTACAGAGGTTATAGCTTCTCCCCCAAATTACACATATACACACGTTTCTTTAAATACAAGATTCATAATCTATTTAGAGAGTTAGCGGTA
Organism: Vicugna pacos; assembly: GCF_048564905.1. Taxonomy (NCBI): domain Eukaryota; kingdom Metazoa; phylum Chordata; class Mammalia; order Artiodactyla; family Camelidae; genus Vicugna; species Vicugna pacos. The sequence goes on along the minus strand of NC_132988.1, from coordinate 111,048,239 downwards.
CCTTGAGAGCTACGTGGAGCCTGAAACAGATGGAGAGGAAAGCGGACGTCCGCCCCCTCCAGCCCAGAGCAGGGGCAGGCCAAGTCGCCCAGCGCGCCAGGGGCTCTCAGTGCATTCACTCAGGACACAGCTCTCTGAACTATCCCCTGCACTCTGAGCGTGCCCCGTACACAAGATGTGAACGTTACTGCAGATACTACAGATGTTCAGATTAAAAGGCCTCAGTATAACAGAATCCGTGTAGAGTAAAACTTCCAGTTAGGAAACTTCTAATATGTTGCTGGCTGGCTATATCCAGAATACGATCTGCATGTGAAGGAGAGAAAAACTCTTTTGAGCTGCAAACAAGAACAGCTATAACTAAAAAAAATGATCGAACAATTATACTCTTACTCAGCTCATTTTTCAAATAGAAAGGGATGTTCCAATTACCTAAAATCTATAAATATCAATTCTTTCATGTAAAAATCAGGAAGCAAGATGACATTCAGAAGGCAGAAGAAACACCAATTTTCACTGACGCCAGTGAGCTGAGTCACGAGCCCCAAAAGCCACTCCACCAGAACCCCGAGCAGCACCCGCCCGGCGGCGGGGCTCCCACGGCCTGGCACCTCCCCCAGCGGCGTTCTGCTCTTTGACTCGCCTCTTCTCACTTAAGTCTCTCTGGCAGCTCCTCCTCCTCCACCTGACCCTTAAGTGTTTGCTGGCAGGTGCTCTATTCACTCCATCCTGTCAAAGCACAGGTTACCCTGAAACCAGCCAGCCCTTAAGGCCATATTCTCTGATGTGCTGTCAGCCACTTCCTCTTTCTTCTTTTCTTTTTTCCTATACATACTCTCCTTGGGCAGTCCAAGCTCAAAACCACCATCTAAATCCTTAAGTCACCCTACTTCAGCTCTGACTCCTGAGCCTGGACCCGTATTTCCAACTGCCCTGTGGGCAACTCCATGAAATCCCAAAGGCACCTTTAATCTGCAAATCTAAACTCTGCATCTTCCCTGTTAGCCCTGCCCCTACCCCACCCTCACTGGCTCTTGCAGCCCTGACTAGCTCAGGGCTTCACCAGTGATACAGTTCCACGGGCCAATTCTGTCCATCCCCACCCCTCTCTCCCCAAGCCCTAATGACTCTTCCTCCAAACAGTTATGAACTCTGCCCTCCCGCTCTTCACCTGCATTTGGTCCTCATCCTCTCTCTCCAGGTTACTGCAAAGGCTTCCCAACTGGCATCTTTTTTCCAATCCTTCCTCCCCTCAGCCCTGCTTGGCTTGGCTGCTGGTCAGCACGTTCACTGGTGGGCTACGGAAACCATCAGGCAACTCCTGGCCACGTCCAGGTGAGGTCTGCACCTCTGGTGTCTGGGGACACCAGACCCCTTCCCACTTGGCCCGGGGCTGTTGTTTCAAGAGAGCCTCACACCCGCCTCCCAGAACCTTGAGGTCATAATTCTCCAGTTACACCACTCTTCACTCCTTGCAGTTGGCTCACGCTGCTCGAGGCTCAAGATCCCTTCCCGTTTCCACCGGTGAACACACGCGGGCGCCCCCTGCTCCGTGGAGACTTCCCCACGTCCCCATCCTCTCCCCCACTCGGCCCCCACAGCACCTGCACCTGCCCGCACTGCCCGGAGCTGCGCTACGCCTGCTTCTCGTCTGGTTTTCTTCTGTACCTCTGCATCCTGGGGCACCGCACATCACACGCGCTCAACAAAGGCTTGCCAAGAGAACAGATGGATCAGGAAAGAGGCAGGAAAATCACAGAGGAGGGTGTGGCAGAGATAGGAGCAGAATCAGAAATTAGAAGCGGCAAAAGCAGAACTTAGTGGATCCTCGAGAAGAGGGCTCGTGGCTGAGACAGACTTGTTCTGAGATGGGGAGGAATCAGCGAGGCAGGAGTGCAGAGTTCCGGGTGTCTCACTGGATAAACGCAGCAGCCGCTGGAGATAAGGAGCCTCCTCTCAGTGTGTGTCCAAACGACTGCAAAGGTCACCCATCAGTGGACAGGGTGCCACGATGCAGTCACAGCCAGTGGGCCCGGGGGTGGGGGCGGGGCTCACTAGTATCTCAGTGTGTGAAGGAGACAAACAGCTTACAGCACAATTTTAAATTTTAAAAAGCAAATTAAAACCAAAAGGTGGAGATAGCTGTACCCCCTGTTTGTTTAGAAAATTGTCCTCCACAGAAATGCCTCCCCAGTGACAGCAGAGGACTGGGCTTTTACCATAACAAGGGTTTGCTCTGGGCCGCAAGAGCAGGGACCAGCGATCAGAGGAGGGGCCCCAGGCCTGTGACTCAGTCTCTCAGAAGAGAAAACCGTGGCACCTGTCACCTGCTCATCTTCCACAAACCACGTGTGAGGGACCGGGGGAGGGTTCGTATGAGGACACGAGACTGCGAAGCACAACACCATGTCCTGAACCACTTACTGTTAATGCCACATGAGCTACAGTGGGGCCCACCGATGACTGGTGGTCACCTAGCGCTTACTGATGCTACTTCTGCAGCCCTGTTTCCATAGAGAAAAGGCAACATGTCAAATAAGCATATTTAACAAACTACATAGCCTGAGTAAGTCGTTTTCTGTAAACTAGTTACACAAAATAAAACTATGAGAGTCTTACTATACTGTAAATATGAAACACTGTTGTGTCAGGATCCTACCTCTAGAAATGCAGCACTTCTAGTTATAAACATCAGTTTAGATTCTCCAATGGAGAAGTTAAAACACTTTTAAAAAATCAAATGATAAAACACGTTTCGAGCGCACAGCTCTCATAACTAGGACATCGGTTCTGTCATTATGCCCATTCTATGGATGAAGAAACCAAGGCACAAAGAAGTTAAGGAGGCCTCCAAGGTCACAGAGGAAGCAAATGGTAGAGCCAGCCTTCAAAATCAAGCAGTCTATCCCTAACTCGTGTGCCTGCTGGCACTAGAATGCTGTGTTTAGCACTGCCTCACACAGTCCACACTGTGCTCTGGGAAACCGGGACCCCATCGTCCTGTTCCTGTGCCCCCATAGCACCCTGAACCCTGGTTTACTTCTCCGAAGGAACACTGGTAACGAGTCAGAGCTCCCTTACCAGACCATGAGCTTTTCAAAAGCAAGCACCATGTGCCCTGATCTCCCCGTGTCCAGGCCCCAGAGAGTTCTGAATGTAAGGCTAGTGTCTGCTATGAGCAACGCCACACCAATGGGCTGGGAATGATTTCAAAAGACACATGAAAGCAATACTGACAAAAAACCCCAAGCTGTATAGGGTGAAATATTTCCAAAGCCTTATCTTACCGCCCCCGCCCCTGCTCCCGGAGACCCAGCCCTGCTTGAGGGCGGGGGAGTCTCCCACTTTACGTCGTGAGGGAGGTGACAAAGGTCCTGCACACACGACTTCGTGAAACCCTCACAACAGTTCTGAGAGCAAAAGAGAGCAGTTAACGGCGATCACATTTTGCAAACGAAGGATGTGGAGCTCACAGAGGTTGGGAGACCTGTCCGAAGTCACTGAAAAACTAAGGGGCAAACTGGGATTAGCACCTAGAGCTCTGCGCTCTGCACCCAGTGTGCTCTCTCCCCGGACCACAATTACCACCTGTCTATCTGACAGTCATATGAGAGAAGATGACCTGGCCCTGACCTGGTTTCAACCTGTCAGAAAAAGCCTTCTGAGTCACACTGAAGAAGAGGAGTCTGCTACCCAGCGGCCGGAGCCACCAAGACAGCCTTCTGCCGTGTCTGGTCTGCCCCATCTTTTCCTGGCACAGATATATTTTGCAGGATGCTACTCAATCTTCTGTTCGGAAGTGTAGGTGTGTTTCAGGGTTTCTGTTTGCTGTTGCTGTTTTAAACATTGTTCTCTAGCATTCCACAGTCTCACCTGAACTCACCTGTCCTGTGATACTGGGGACAGCACCTGGCTAATTATTTAGGAAGGCTACTGTTCTTTGACCCCTCTCTTCAAGAATTCTGCTAGCTAGGTGTACCTTAACTTTTTCCATACCGTGGTGGTATTTCATTCCTTCTTAGCAAGAATCACTTTCATTTGTTATGCTAAACATGTGTCTTTATAGTCTAAGAGCAAATTATATTCTAAAATAAAGTAACTGACATGTTTGCTTTCTGAACTTTTCAGATGTCAACCAATTTTAGTTAATTTCTCCAGTTCTCACCAAGAAGGAATATCATTCAGTGAAAGTCTTTTAAAAAAAATAGCAGCATTTTACTATTTAATTGTAATATAAATAAGAGCTTCTACATTTGAATAAGTAAGTCTTACCAACTGTAAATACTTGACACTAGGAAAACAGTACCAATAATAATAAATCCAAGTCAGTTCCTCCAGAGAATTTTTAACCAACATTCATCTACCACAGAATTGCCCTGTGATCTAGTATCTTACATTGAGGAAAAGTACAGTGGTATAAATGGTTTCTTTCTCATCCCTAAACAAAGAAATAGTATGTTTAATTACCTTCTGAGAAGTTTTAGAAATAGGAACCCAGGATAAAAAAGTATTAATTCAAAGTAATGAGGAATCATAAATACATTTACATGTTGGGTAATATGCCCAAATATATCTTTCTTAAAATAGCACTGACCATTAAAAAAATTGGAAAGTAATACTGGTTAAGTGTTAGGACAATACTATGAAATATGCAAATCTCCACAGTCCTAAACAATGTCAAACTTTAATAAGCTTTACTAAGGCTACACTACAAGATTAACTGTAAATTTATTACACAAATATAAAGGCTCACCCTTGCACAAGGCCAACGAGGAATCAATACAACACCAATTCTGCTTTCCTAAGTCAAATATAGTAAAGGCACCATTCAAGCTTTTAAGGCCTTCAAACTGTTTATAAATAGTCTCATCAAGGGAAGTAAAGAACAGGCAGAATATTTATAAACTTATAGATCAAAAACAGATTCAAAAAGAGCAGTGATTCTTTCCCAAAGTCACAAGGTTACAAAGTAAAGGACTAAACATGGGAGCAGAGCACCATTAATGTGCCAGTGAACGCTGCACAGCCTTTCCAAAGACCTCTTGTATTCAACTGTTCCCCAAAGTGGGCCACAAATGAGCTGCGAGCACTGAATTCTGGAGGGTGAACTTGGTTGATGTTAAACATTTTTAAAAAGCCAAGGTACTGAACCGGTCAAAGATCAAAATAAGTACCTTCTCACCGCTTGTTTAGTTTACAAGTATTAAAGTAAAGCAAGTGAGAATTTTAAAAACAGAGCAGTAGTTGGTCCAAAGAAGCTCATTTTACATTACCTGTATCAGGGCTGGGGTTACTTCAGGTAATTTCCCAGCCAGCTTTATAGTTATTCTTATTTTCCTTTGCAAATGAGAAACTGACTGGCTCTACAGCTTAGTTTTCAGAATCACAGCCTTTAATCATGCCTCAGGAGAAGTCTGGGAAGCCACAGGAGTAACTGTAACACTCTGTGGAGGATGAAGATGGGTTCAACGTAAACGTATTTTAATAAAAATATGTTGTTTGTAAGAAGAACTTAAATTTTCAATTACACAAATAATAGGACACGGGGAATGTGAACAGCAAAAACCCTTGTCCCACTGGAAACCTTTTGTGGGAACCACTAAAAAGGAGACCGGCTGGCTTTTCTGGGGTTTAGTCTTTCTTCCTGCCTCGGTTCATTTCATGGGGGTAGGGCAAGAGTCCTCAAATGGGTAAATAAAGAGAAGAGCGACAGATAAAAGGCTCAAGCTCTAGAAGTGAAGAGTCACCACTTAAAAGGGAAAACAATGGGCCGCAGGGCACGAGAACAGTCAGACACAACACTGCTTGCTCACTGCTTCCTTCAGGCTCTTTGTTTTACAAGCGACCCCCAGCCCGGTGCGCACTCCGGCACCCGCACTGCACAGGTGCTGTCCTCCTCCCCGGGCGGCGTTTCACTTCTTTCACACCGACTCCTCTACCGTGAAGTTTCCATGATCACTGGACCCCACTGAGACACTGCAGATACTAAGCCATTTAGCAGTGGCGTTATGAAACAGAGCCAAGTGGATTAGGCAAGCATGGAGTACAAAGCAACCAAATCAAGCCAAGGACAGATTGCCCAACTCAGTCCAAAGTTGACTTGTTGGACCTGGATTCCTAAATGGGAATACGGCTAGAAGGGAAATCTCCCCTTCAGAACTTTTATAGACGAGTGAGGTGGGGGACAAGCACAGAGACATTGTTAACATGTGCTTATTATGTGCTCTTATGTCAGAAAGGTCAAGAGAAGTTGGCCGTTTTTTGAAGAGTAGGAAAAAAAGAAGACAGAAGAGATGAATCTGCACTTTTCGGTGACTACCACACCCAGAGTACAAGACAGGTGAGCAGCTAAGGCAGTGGTCGAATGCACAATGGCCATCTTGAGAGAGAGAATGAAGACAGGAGTGACAAGTGGGATACCCATCTCTAACTAGGTTAAGGTTTAAGCACCAGCACCCTGGAAAAGTCTCAGCCCACTGCCAGGCTACATGTAAGTAAAAGACGGAGTTCAGAGACCAATGTGATCATAAGAGTTTGAAAAGAGAAACAAAAAGAACGCTCACACTTGATGCAGACACGTGTATACGGTATATGTAGCTGTATATACACTGATGTTCATCTATATTCCATAAACCTATAGAAGAACAAGGACAGGTATAAAACAAATATGGGAACCTCAAACACTGTGTTATTTTACTTGGATTGGGAGAGTTTGGCTAATCATCTAATCTGTATATTCATTTATGGGATCCGAGGTGGTTAGGACAGGTCAACAAATGTCTAATTCATAAGAGCCCTAAATTCCTTGGGAGAAATAATAAAGGGGATTTTGGAACTAACTAATGGTTAAGGCTACCAAGACATTAAGATTATGACTTTCAAAAGGAAAGACAAAGGTTGCCCTAAATTGGAGGTGTGCAGGGTTGGGGGGGGTGTGTGTGGAGAGGACTAGAGGCAGCACCAGAATACAAAAAAATGTACAAGTAACAAGTGCAAGCACCTTGGCTTGGAAGATGTTTGATTCAGGAAGAAATGCTCCTCACATGACACTAGGTGGTGCCACTCTAAGGCCCTCTGGCCCAGGCCAGCCCCTGGGGAAGAGCTTTCTACATTCTGGACAGGAGAGGAAGGGAAGGTTACAGAGCAGCGGAAGGGAGCAGTGCTGGATAGTAAGGATGAACACAGAAGCCACTTAGCAGCCAAGGGCATTTAACAATGGCTGAAAGAATTCTAATCTCTAGCGAGGATGCTCTGACCAGTGCTGCATCAGAGTCAGAGAGCCCTCACCAGCAGTAGCAAGAGCTGTGTGACCAGCAGAGAAGGGACAGATACCCGGGGGGAAGGCTGGGAAGCCCAGATGGAACAACACCGACTGGCGACTCCAGCTGAAATACTCCTGGGATTCTCACCTACACCCTAATCCCCAAGAGGTGCCATTGACATCTCTCCTCACGCGTAATGGATGGAACTGGGGGAACAATAAGGACTACCCCAACAACTAAAGCTGAAAGTGTGCCCTGACAACGACTTTCTGTAACTATGGGTTAAAAGTCCAGCTTCAAATAAGTTAAGTAAACCTTGCTCAGTATCCCATGATGAAGAATGCATGTGCAGCATGAAGTCTAGAGAAGTCCACGGTACCAGGTATCCAGACCCATGCTGGGAAGGGCCAGGGAAGGGGTGTTGAGGATTTATCCAGGAGCCTAATATCTGCTTCTGACAAGATTCCTGACAACGTCATTTTCTGTGCATGCAACCAACCAAAAAAAGCTTTAATGAAGGTGGATTTCCTAAAACTCAGAAATATTTCAAAGATATTGGAGTGACATTTGGCCACATTTGTTTCTATTAGCACCACAGTGCTTTTAATGTTTAAGTCTATGTAAGTAAACAGACAGTTGAGAGATTTAATACTCTAACTTAGATCCTGCCACTTCTGAAAGTATATACTCTCACAAGTATGTAACTGACAACTTAACCAAAATAGAGTTGAGAATTTTTAAATGGTTCAATGAAAAGCACAGTCTGTACTTAATTTTTCGAAGATAAGGACCTCTTCAAAATCTAACCAACGTCTAATTCTGAAAATTAGCAAATCATTCAGGATCTCACCTGACTGGCGTTAAGGCATTTAATAACTCTTACATCCTCAATACCCAGGTACATCCAATGATGCAGTAAGCCTCACGACTTAAACATTTATTCTGACGAACTAGAGGAAGTAACAGCTAATGCAGCTCCTACTGTGTACCAGAAGCAATTTTTTTAGCTGGAAGAAATTTAATGGAATTGCGGTTCAGCTGCTGTTCGAAACTTAGAATTATGCAAGAATTAAAATGCTGTGATCACTTTGTAGTCAATCTGAAACATGCATCTCAAAGTCTTCCTTATTCTTAAGCCCAATACACAACTGCAGTATGAGTACAAATGCAAGTTTTAAGAAATCCTCTAACAACAAGGATAAAATTCCTATAGCTTGAAGAAATAATATTATAACAACATGCTTAAAACCGGTCACTGAAAGTAGGAGTCACAAGTGTATCTTTTTTTATGCAGTTTTCTTTTTTTTTTTTTTTTTTGAAGTGGCCTAAGTTTCGGTTTAGGAAAAGTTCACTGGTAACATTCGGAGAAGTGCTAAGTATTCCTGTTCTGGACAAAAGAACTGAACTTCACGGTCATTATTACCACTGTCAGCTGCGGCAGAGAAACACGTATTTGGAGGGCAGGTTAACAGGTTTCTATGGCTCAAGTTCGCTTAAAATACAGAACAAAAGTCACCTTGGCACGAACATAATGAAGAGATCAGCCTCGCGCTTCCCTGAGACGTGGGAGATGCTAGCCAGCGTGATCGAGGCTCGAGAATACCCCAGGCTTTTCTTTTTTTTAAAAAAAGATCTTTCAGAAGCAGTAAAGTGACCCGGGACGGAACTTCCCGGCCGCAGCGCTGTCGCTCGGACGCACCTGGCCGGGCGCCTGCCGCGGGGGCCTCGGTGCCGCGCGGACCCGCCCGCGGAGCTGTCAGTGGCCGCCGAGCCCTGGGAGCCGCGGCGGCTCCGCGCGCCCACAGCCCGGGCGGCCCCGGAGGCGGCGGCGGCCGCGGGGTTCGCGGCCGGGAGTCCCACGGCGCCCCCCGCCGCCCTCGGCGCCCTCTCCGCGGCCTAGCGCCGCCCGTTCGCCCGCCCGCCTCACCTGCACGGCTGCGGCGCCGCTCCCGCCGCCGGTCGCTCTCGTAGAAGCCCAGCGTCTCCGTGTGCTGAGGCGCCGGCGGGGGCCCGTGACCGCCGCCGCCGCCGCCCGGCTGCTCCGCCTCGCCGCGGCCGTCCCGCTCCGGGCCGTCCGCGCCGACACCGCCGCCTCCTCCCGGGGCGGCCGCGTCGCCGACGCCCGCCATGTTCCGAGCACAACAAACCGTCCCCACCGCCTCCCTCCAGGCTCCCGCCCGGCCTCCGCCTCCGGCCGGCCCCCTTCCCGCCTCGCCCCGCCCCTCGCCGGAGCCCGGGCCGCCGCCGCCGCCATCCGCGGCCCGCCGGCCGGCGCGCGCCATTGGCGTCAGCGGCGTGTGCGAGGCCGCCGCCGCCGCCGCCGCCGCCACGGCCGCCGCCATCTTCTTCCTGCCGTCGCCGTGGCGCGCGCTGGCTTCCCGCACCGCCGCGGGCTCCGCCGTCCGGGACCCCGTGCCCGGCTCCATGCCGCCGGGCCGCGCGGCCGGGGAGAGAGAGCGCCTCCGGGGTTCGGGTCGGGGGCCCGGCGGGAACGGGCCGAGCGCGGCGGCGGGCGGAGGGTCGGCCGAGGAGCCCCGGGGCGGCGGCCGCTGCGCCCGCTGCCCGCCGTCTGCGAGGTGGCCGGCCGCTCGCTCCGCGCCCCTTTTGCAGGCTCCGTGCCCGGAGTGCGCCGGCGCCGCCCGCCCGGTCTTGGCACCGCTCGCGCGGCCGCGGCGGTGAGGGCCCGGCTCCAGCTCCCCGACCCCCGTGAGGCCCGGCCCCATAGGTCCGCTATTTGGGTCCCAGCTCTTCTGCATAGTTCTGGGCGCCCTTCACATTCCCTGGCCTCTGGGTTTCCGTTGACAGTTTCCAAAGCACTTGGGCAAGAAGGAGCCCGGGGATGCTGTCCAACAGGTGGGGGTGCGACGGGCCCAGGGACTCAGCCTGAGGAGCAGGATGCTTTATACGTTTTCCGCGCCCGCAGACACACTAGACTGGCCTTCGGCATTAGGGTTAGGATACGGCTCTTGGCCGCCGCGGTGCCCTTGCTCCATCACCTGGGCGGCCTCTTTACTTGGGGTGACCGTCCTTTGCAGCTGTGGCATGTGATTCCGCACCGAGAGCGGTGTCGAGACCACTGACCACCGCCGCAGCAGGGTTCGGGGACGGGGCCGGGGCTCCGATTAGTGGGACGGTGGCAGGTCGATTTCTCGTATGCCAGCTTCACCTGTGCCTCTGATACCCTCTTGATTAGCAAAAAGCAAACTGTAATTCTTCCTTTAACTTAAGCTGTCTGGAAATTCCCCTAGACATAAACTTGAGACCCATATGTAAATGGGTATAACTAGAGCAAAATAAACCTCGTGTTAATTCATCAGAGGCCTTGAGAGCTCTGTTGTCACTAGCGAGTACCTACCTGGTTGCAAACTCAGAGTGGGCTGTTTTTGGTACCATGCTGAGGGCAGCCGCCTAACAGTGTAACAGAAGGGCAGAGGCGGGGGCGAGGGACCAAGATGGACCAAAAAAGGCCCTGTCGTTGGGAACTCACCCTTGGCCGCCTGGTGAAAGGAGGAACTAATGCCTTTGAAACATCCCTATCCTCCTTCATAAAACAGCGGTTTTCAGGATCACATTTCTAAACATTCCTGTGACCATGAGATTCTCTGTTTTGGTTATATTTGGACAAAGCTGAGTCTTAATGAGTCAGTCAAAAACAAATGCTCTGGTCAAATCTTCAGAATCATTTTGAAAATCAAAAGCTACTGAAAATTTTATGACCTCTAAGCTTCCTTACAGCTTAAATTCTATTATTCTCTGATCTTTTGTAGTGTAAAACCAGCCCATTTCATTATTTACTGATTGTCAAGGAGGAAGTAGGCTTTTATTGCTTGTTTATGTCAGTTCGCAATTACTGTCTCACCACATTTATTGGCTTATGGCCCCTGCTTTTAACTCAACAGGAGCTAGAAGGGACAGAATCTGAAATTCTGTTTCCTAAGGCAGCCAGTTGTGGAGTGGATTTCTCTCATTTTCTGTATGGGCCTGTGGAAGAACATGGTGTTCCAAAGGCAGTGTGTATGCTTTAAAATAGTCAGCAAAGAGAGGGAGGGAGCAGTGTTTCCAGGCCAGGAGTGAAGGTGTTAACAGCAGTGGAGCAAAGCAGAAATGGGAAAGCTGAATGTCTTGTAGTTTTTCATCAGTTGGGTCTTTTCACTGGAGCTGCATTATTTTACCTGATGCTTTGTGAAACTGCACAATTTCAAACAAACTTGTCATGAAGTCAACATACTAAAAAGCATTTTTGAAGCAAACATTAATTGAAATAATTTTTTCAATTAACGCTATTCTTCCCTTACCTAGGTGTTAATAATTAGATAATCAAGCATCTTATCATAAATGAGAAGTTGCTTTCTTTGAGTTAATTCAACCCATTGCAAATTTTTCAGAATCCAGGAAAGGATATTATCAAATTTGTATTCTAAATTATCAGAATGGTAAATGACAAATTTTAAGAGATAGTTACAAAGCATAGAAGGACAAACAGTTCCCTAAGAAAAATAAACAACTTAAAATACGATAATGTTCTTTACAACAGTTGTAGAAAGAAAGATATAAGCTTAGATTTATAATATCACCATTAGGAAATAAGGGAAATAGTTAAAAAAAAAACCAAACATGACAACTCTCACCATTAAAGAGACACCCAAAAGTGTTCTGAGATAAGTTATCAGATAAAAACGGAATTTGGATAACAATAAGCTACAGGAATTGAACTTAAAACAGTAATTCAGAAACAGTGAGATGGTGTGCAGTTAACATGTTTCTGTACTAGCTGTTCGTCAAAGTAATCTTTGGTGGGAAATAGTTTCAATAGAGGAAAGTGAAGAGCAAGAATGAGAAGTTAAGAAGAGTCTTACATGTAAACAGTACAGAAGGACAGAAATTTAGTGAGTTAAGAAAACTTTCTTAAATAAGAAAGGGATTTATTTGGCTATGATTATATAAATTCAGTTAAGAGTTTGTAAAATTGCTACACGTATTCGTAACTGACTGTATTTTTTACGTGACGGTAGTAAGACCTACCACGTAGCTATTGTATTTTGAAAAAAGCAAAATGCAAGAGATTGTTTTTAAAAAAAAAGAGAATTGGGTGAGTAGTGCACAATTTAAAAAAATGAATTGCATAACTTTATATTTTGGTAATTTAAGATTTAATAATTGAGATCTTGTGATTATACAAAATACATTGAACCGACTGTGTATGAACCATGGATGCAAACTCCAGAAGATGATCTGACGAAGCCTATGCACTCTGGTTGTGTCTTTCACTGGTAAATGGGGCAATACCTATACTATAATAGGAGCTAGAAAAATTTTCCATTTTTTTTTTCCTCCTTAGTGCTAACTTTGACTATTCCTTTTGTTTAGACTGAGTAGCTTTTACTTTTCAACTACAAAGCAACTGATCTCTTGATAGCATTTCTAGTATAACGCCCCTAAAATATGTTTGAAATTAGTTCCGTATGCATTTCCTGAGTAACCAACACCTCAAGTACTTTGATGACTTGAAAGGACCCTGAATCAGGAGAAGGCCTGGACTCCTTGACTCTCCATCAGGGAGTCTTTTGACCTCAGGTAACAGGTATGACCTCTCTCTGCTTCATTTTCCCCTCTGTTAGAGTATTACACTAGATTATCCTGATGGCCTCTTCCAAATATTTGTAATAAAATTCTTACAAACCCTTTTCAGATTTTTGGGCCCCTGGGTTAAAAAAAAGCTAGATATTTGCCAACACTATGAAGATTTGTGGAGAAGTATGAAGTCCTTAATTACAGAAGGGCTTTGTAATTGAGTCTAAAATTTGAATGCCAAGAATTCAAATGCAGTTGCTTTATTGATACCACATCTAAGGCGGGCCATCTTTAACGTACCTTCATTATGATCTTTGCGATAGTTCTTCATTGCTTTGTGTGACAAAGACTAATGGGCTCGCACTGAACTTTCCACTTCTCAGCCCAGGACTCAGGGTTTCTGTATCCTTTACAAGTTTCCCATGTTGTACCTGTGTATACCTAAATCTAAAAACACCACTTTAAAGTGGCTTTTACCAGCAACTGAAATGGTATTTGAGATTATTACTGTCGTACCATTAATTTGGTAGTGTAGATTCAGTATAGACTGAATAGAGTACAGTCTAAATTAATTCTATATTTCTTAGTTGGAAAATTTATTTTAGCGGTATATGACTTCTATTTTCCAAACCATAAATACCACGTTTCTAATTCACAAAATGTAGTGCTGAGTTTAATTTATTCAGCATTGTTTTCAGAGAGGAAAGTATGAGTTGATGCTTTTAAAAAATTCGAAAAGCTTTGCAACTGATGTGCTAAAGAAATAAAATACACTGTGGGGCCCAGAGCAAGCCTTTGCAGTAAATTTATGTGAGCTTATTGAATCTCCAGGTTGCAGTAATAATATTTTCAGTCTTCAGCAGTCATTTCTGGACCGATACTTATTATGTTTTATCCTGTCTGGGCTTTATTCCATGGGTTTCTAAAGGACATCGACTCAGTTTGTTTCTGGAAGATGTAGCACAAATTGAATAATGTGCTTTTGATCCTAATGTACCTGTTACAACTTAACTAAAATGGTCATGAGCAAAATCTTACTTCTAAAAGCATTTCTCTGGCACAGGAATATAGGACTGAAACCATTTTAAATAGGACCTACTGAAAATTGTATTTTGTTACAAGAGATGTTTTATAAAAGATATTTTGTTCTGAAGTGGGTTCTGTTTATGTAATAAAAGTATATGAACATAAATCCATCCATGCGTTATTGGCTAATGGGACCTTTTCTTCATGATCAGATACAAAGTTTGTTTCATATTAAATTTTAAATTTCTGGAAAATTCCAAAATACTGATGAAAGAGACTGTGGGGATGGCTTAGCAAGCTTTCCAGTCCAGATTTCTCTCTTTGAGGAGAAAGAACATTGTTCATTTTTCATTATCCCCATTACAAAAAAAAAAATAGACATACCATGTTTAGAAGGGTTTTAATCATCGGGTCAGTTAATTAACGAGAATCCACTTGCAGAATGAACTCAGACTTTCTAGTAAATTTTGATAACTTTCAAAACCCTTCCTTATAATTGCAGCTAGCAAAGGCTTTAATGCTAGGATTTATGCAGCAGAGAAGATTGTATTAATCACTTGCTTCATGTTACCTGCCCTTTCGGGTTTTGCCTTTCAGAACTTTTTATTGTCTTGTTTTTATTATTCCCTGGTGGTGAATTATTTATTGCTTCTTCTGGCCACTTGTCAAGTAGTAGTTGGTAGTCAGATTTTACATGCTATTTAGGATAAATTTTTACTTTCTTCTAGTGTTTCTGGGTAAACTCTCTTGGATCAAAATAACTGAATACTTTTTCTCTTGACTTCCATGCCCTTTAAGTTCTTCTGGGCGGTGATCATGCACTCCACCCCTTGTAGTTAGCTTCCCTTCTGCTCATGAATCAGTGTTTCCATTCTAACAGTTTTTCTATTTCTCCTTTTTGTTTCTGAGATAGTTAAAAATGAATGTACTCCTTGGGTCTTATAAACATCTATTTAAATTTTCTCCCTTCTGCAAACTCAAGTTTCTCTCTCTCTTTTGTCTTTGTTACCAAATTGTGTTACAAATGCATAATGGATTTTTAGATTCTCAAAATAATCCTTTCTTTTAGGGTTTCTGCTATCCAGGTTTTAGAAGTTTATTTATATGAGTTCAAGGCCTTGGATTTTCCAATTGCTCTTTTATAAGCATCTGTTACAGTCTCGTCTTCTTTTCAATAGTCTGAGTTTATGTTTATACGTAAAATCCTTCTGTTGTTTCTGACATTTTCTAATTTAGTATCAATTTCAAATAGTGAACGGCTTTTACTTCATCTTCCATATGGATACTTAATAAACACTATAACTTAGACATACGGTTTCATGGAGGAGAACAGTACTGTGGCTAATTTTTCAAAATAGCAATAAAAAGAAAACATTTATTGTGTCTTTAGCAAGCATTATTTTCTTGGGACAGTTTTATCCTCCTAATTATGCTTTGCCTAAGCTGATGCTAGCATTGATTCACATGCCCGTGAGCTTATGCCCACTGATGACAGATATATGCTGGGGTTAAAAACACAGCATGGCTAATTCACACATGAATGTCTGATTGCTAAGGAAATTGAGGCTAAATCAGACGCTGGTCACTTTTTATCATCTCTTTGCTTTCACTCTAACCTTTCATCCATATTCTTAGCTCTGTAATAACACCAAATATATAAATAAAAATTCATTTCTAGTGCTGCAAATCATTTTTAAATACTCAATATTTATTATGCTGGGATTTATGATCTGACATGGTTAGCTAGATACCCCTTTTCTGGATAATATTAAGTTTCATGCAATTTGATTTGATTTTTACAAGCTTGTTAATGCTCTTTCATAGTTTCTAGTTTATCTTGGTGCAGACAATAAAATCAATCTTGTACAAGTAATTACAGGTTCAAAAATAAGTTGATTCCACTGAGTTTGGGCAACTTAATGTTCACTCTAAATCTTCTGCCATGTGTTTCCCTTTAACATTTTAATAATGTTCCGTAGAGCAAGTCTAATTGGTATGATATGGTCTCTTTGCTGGCATTTTATAGTGTTTTGTTTTATGGAGAGTAGTGTAATTGGCTTTTCCTTTGAAAGCAAATAATTTTCTTTGTATTTGTAAAGATTGTAAGGGTATATATTTTTTAAATAGCATGCCAGCCAAGATTTGTTTTCTTCTGAGTCTATAATTTTTTAACTGAATTTTCAGATAGGCAGTATCCGTTAATTCTTAAGGGAGCTATGCAAGCACACAGGTGGATTCACCCATGCAAACATTTACTTCTAGCTAACAGATGGTTTTCTCAAAACAGGTTTTTTTTTTTTGCTTCTATGCCACAGTGGGTAACATATTTGTTTGGGACAAGACTCTACAATCTAATATCAAGTGTCTAGAAAATGTCTTCAGATGGAGAGGCAGCAGATTGAATGGAGAAAGCTGTACACTTGGAGTCAGGAAGCCTGAGTTAGGATTCTGTGTGGCCACTTACTTACTGGTCATGATTCTTGGGATGAGCTCTGGGTCTTAGCTCCCTGATCCACATAGCGGAGGATGGCCTAGATTGTCTCGAAGTTTCCTTTCGGTTCTAGAATTAGGAGATTTTAGGTACCTCTTAGGGTATTTTAAGCTGAAGTTAAATGTTGACCTGGCATAAGCTTGTAATATTTCTCTCCTGGTAAACTCAAGTTCCCTGTTCTAAATTATAACATTTACCTTAAATTGCTTCCCTTTAATCAACAGACTTTAATATTTCTTATTCAGCAACTATTTGTTGAATGTTTTTTATGTGTCAGGTACTATACACAGCCCTGGAGTAACAAAGAAAAATGAGGCGTGTTTCCTGTCCACAAATGATCACACTGCAGTGTGGTAAGTGTCACAGTAGAGGAACAAATGTGTCGCGGTAGCTCAAAGGGGAGACCGAGTCATTCTGCTCTGGGGGAACAGCTTAGAAGGAAGTCGCAAGTGGAATGAGGAGTTAGAAGATTAAAAGGTTGCTAACACTGCCTCTCGGCTTTCTTGACAAGTTGAAGAAAAATTCATAGCTTTTTTTGAACCTCCTGTATCGTGAGATTCGCTTGCACTTCTACCCACAGTAGTTCAGTAGAACAGTTAGAAAGTTGGTCTGTGTTTATGGGCATTTACTGTGTACTCTTATTCTAAATGCCCAAGTCCCACATCTAGTTAAGAACTTTTACCAACATCTTTTCTTCTGAAAATTTATCTCAATATAACATTTGTAGAACAAACGTTTTTAAAAGTTTGTCCTGTTTGGCTGTAAGACAAAGGATTAGACTTTCGACAGGGACACACGGATAGAGTTTAACAGTAAGCAATGCATTCTTCACATACAGAATGTCACATTTCACCTCAAAATCTCGAATCTCAGATCATTTCAGTCTATTGAAAGGGTGAAATGGGATGACGGCTTGGAAATGGGTTTTTGTTAACTTCGAAGTTCTGGATTGTTTTGAATAACTCTAAGTATCAGAATACACTATTAAAGTTTATGTCTGCATCTCCATCCTCTCCCCCTACAATTATGGGTGGTAAGAACTGTACGTCAACTTGGAATCAGGCTGTTTTGAGCCATTTAATTTAGACACTTATTATTTTAACATAAGCACTTTTACTTTGGCAGTCAGCACACAATTTTAATTAGCACTCGGAACACAACGGAATAGGTGCATGAGGTACAAGACAGGAAGAAATATGTTCATGATGGCCCGCCTGCCTGAGGACTGGCAGCATCCGAGAAGGACGCTTTCAGCATAATGCTCAGCGCTGCTGAGAAATCATCCTTACTGGCACTTAAACGCGTATACATTTAATCACTTCAGTGTTTTGAAATGTCAAAACATTGGCATTAGCTGCTTTGTCATCCAAACTACACGCAGAGAGAATATTAATTTCTTAAGCTGATTCTGATGCAGTGACTGATACATGAGAAAACTAAGCTCATTTTCTACATCGGCCCAGGATCTGCTTCCCAACTTTGCCAGTCAAGCTTTTACTCATCCTTAAACCCTAGTGGGAATGTCCCCCTCACAGTCTTCCCAAAGCTCCCTTCCCGCCACGGCCGCTCTCTCTTCCGTATATGCCCGCTGTCCGTGCACGTGCGACTGCGTGACCATACTGTGTTCCTAGTCTTTAATGCATCATTCTCCCTGTTGACTCTCAGTGCCGTATTTGTAGGAATTGTCTCCACATCTGTATTTTTTTTTGTTGAAGTACAGTCAGTTACAGTGTGTCAATTTCTGGTGTACAGCACAATGTCCTAGCATGTCTGTATTTTGGTTGCATCTAATTAAAAGACATCACATGGTGAAATGAAGAGAATATGCACTTTATAGTTAAACTGTTATGAGTTTAATCTTAACTGCTACTTACTTTCAATGGGCACTTGGACAAGTTACCTAGCTTCTTTGTGCTTCTTTAAATAAGGGTAGTAATACCTCCTGGGCAAGATTGTTGTGAAGATTAAATATGATCCATCCATTTGACAAATACATAGAGAGGTCCTATTACACGTCAGCCACTGTACTTGGTACGAAGAAATATAATGGTGAACAAGACATGAGTCTGCCCTGAGAACTTCATAATTCTTGAAGACAAGAAAACAGACGATTGCAATATAATTCTTGGAGAACAAGTAGGAATTCACCAACACAGCGATTCTTGGGGTTGGGTGAAGGCAGCAGGGTTTGGGGGAGTAGGGAAGGTGTGTGGGATGCTCTTCAGGCAGAGAGAGGATGGCAAGTCAAGATGCAGAGAGAGGAATCATCTGGCAGGGGCTGTGGGGTTGAGGCTGTGGATGTAAACACCATGAGGGGCCATGCCAGCCGGGCACGGGCAGAGGGAACCATGAAGAATGTACGACCAGATGTGCATTTCAGGAAGATCTCCTTCCTTGGCAGCGTATGGAGTGGTTTGAGATAGAGGAACCAGTATGACCAATTAAGAGGCTGCTGTCTAGAGGTGACGGTGGCCTCCATAGCAGGAATCACAGTGGGAATGGGGCCATGATGACACGAGAGAGGTTTAGGAACCAGAAAAGGCAGGACGTGATCAGGTGCGGCTTGTGGGGAGAGGAGTCAGGCAGAGGAGACACAAGTGGTTTGGGATGTAGGTGGGCAAGGAACAGCGAGTCCAGTTTGGAAACTGGGCCTGGGTCTCAGGTAACCATGGGGAGGGTGGGACACTTCTATGTCATCGTTTGGAGCTCTTGTGTATTTTGACCCTGCTGGTTTTTTGTTTTGGAACACGGATGTCAACACTGATGAACGTTGTGGCAAAGTTTCATCCTGGGGTGGGCTCCTCTGAGGCCCTTTCACTCCTGATCCATTTTCCATACAGCATATTAGGACTGTTTCCAGTTGTCTCCACTTTCATTTTTGTTTTACCAACATTATTTCCATCAGGATAAAATCTTGTGTACATTACAAAGAAGGCTTGATTTTTAAATTTCTTTTTCTTCATCTTTGTCAAATTTTTATAGATTATAGCTTTTTCCATGGCAAGCTTCCTTCTAAAACCACTGTTTTTGCCATATCAGATTTTGTACATGTACATTTTTATCAAATCTTTTTCGTTTTTCATTAATCTGTGAGCAATAAATTTTTTTTTTTTACCATTTTTTGTTTTTGCTATTGTCCACTGTAGTTTACTTTTCTTTTTTTAACCAAGCCCAATATTTTCCTAAAACAATCTTTGCTGTAGCATGGGGAAATACTTACAGGATCTTGTGGTGGCTCACAGCGAAAGAGAATGTGACAATGAATGTATGCATGCTCATATATAACTGAAAAATTGTGCTCTACACCGGAATTTGACACAACATTGTAAAATGATTGTAACTCAATAAAAAAAGTTTATTAAAAAAAACCAATCTTTGCAGTTTTAAAATCTACCAATCATATGTGATCCTCAAGTCAGCTTTTGCATCTATAACAGGCTTTACTGTATATCGTTTTGGCCCTTGACAGTTTCATTCTGGTCCTTAAATCAAACTGCCTCCCAATGACAGAATCAAAATGGGACATTTCAGCCCACTGAGGGCCAGGGGGAGGTGTCCAGGAAGTAGGGTATGTATGCAGGTAGGGTGATTTGAAGAGAAGTTGGAGTCAAATATAGATTTGGGAGTCATTTGCATCTGAATGTTGAGGACGACAGAATGGTGACATCTCACAGAAGGGTATACAGCCTGAGAGAACGGCCTCCAGGAAAAAATTGGAAGGAGCACCAACATTCCAGAAAGATGTGGCCTGAGGAGGAGGAGTCCGTGAAGGAGAGGCAAGAGGGGGGAGGACACCCACGGGAGGGCACTGTCATGGAGCTCAGGTCAAGGGAGAGCAGTGGTCAGTGTCGATGGACGCTGCAGAGGGCATGTAGGATACATACTGAAACGTGGCCTTCGGATTTGGCAACGACACCGTCACTAGCCTCAGTGAGAGCCGCCTCACCAGCGGGGAGAGACCCACCCGGCTGGGTGCACTCACAAGAGGCGTGAGATGGACGTGAAGACCTGGAGGCGGTTGCACAGCCAACACTGCTGTCAGAGGGGAGCTCGTCTGCCTCTTCACTGACTGGTTTATTTATCTCCTTTTAGCAGGAGAGAGGCTTCAGCATGGTTAAGTGCTGATGGGGTGGAAGGAGAGGATGAACACACAGGAGAGTTGGAATGGGTCCCCAAGGGCACAGCGGGACCACAGTCCTTCCCAGGAGGTGGCTTCTGTTGTCAGTCTTGCTGCCTAAAGCTCGCTATCCAGTGAGTCATCAGCAGCCAAGTCCCCGGGGGATGTGACCATCATAAATAAATTGGCCCATCCAGCTGGGCTTCTACTGTGTCCGTTACTGTTCTGATTCCTTAGTGGCATGGAGCTCTGCCTTGAACAATCACTATTTGATTAACAAAATCCTTAGTCAAGGGGATTTTATCTGCTGTCCCTAAACCCATGATACTGTCATCTGCCCGGGCCTGCCTTTGAGAAAGTTCTGCGGCCACATATTGCCCACGACATTGGATACACTTTGACGCCCTTGCTGCCCGGGTGTGAGCGGGGGGTTGGGACATCAACTTAGTTCCACCAGGCACAGGGCAGGGCGCTATGACCCTGCCCACTGCCCGCTCCTTTCATTTGTGCTCAGACTGCACAATACGTGTGTGCGGGCAGTAGCCAGCACACATCACCTGTCCATCCACTGAGCTCCCCCAGCCATCCACCCATCTCTTCCCTTCCTATCTGTTGGATGCTTACCTGTACCAAGCACCATGGTGAGCAGTAGGGTTAAAACGTGTAGAGACCCTGTCCCGGCGCTCTCGGAGCTCACGGTCTGGCAGGTGAGTTAGTTGTTGCAATGATGTGTGAAAGGTGGACGAGCTGGCGAGCCAGTTAGCCTAGCTAGGCAGGGACCAGTAGGTGGCCTTAATTATTGTTGCTTTTTATTGGTAGAACCTATGATAATCTTAAAATCTTAAGAAAGCAATTGAACATATGAAATGCACGCTCCTTATCCTAATGTAATCATTTCACTTGCCAGTTCACACAGCTCCAAAGGTTACCTTTGTTTTGTGAAGTTGGACAGGTTTCAGGATTGCGATTACCTTAAAGAAAACACGTCTCCTGTAGCTACTGAGATCGGCTACCGAATCTCCAGGATGTTGAAGAAACCGTGTTCTCTTTGAATCCCTGATATTTATAGCTAGCATCCCCTTCCACCCCGTCCCTGTTCTGACCTTTTTGTTTTGTTTTGGTTTTGCCGTCAGGACAAAGTGCAGGACAATTTTGTTGGCTGTTCCTGAGGCATATTTGTTTGACCTCTGTGGAATTCTGGGCACACAAATTAAATAAAGGTGGACCGAGCAGTCCTGACCCCTCCCTGACAAGTTCTCCAAGCCTCTGCCTTGGCTTGCTGCTTCCAGATCCCACTGACATGCCGTGGCCTCTGGATCCCAACGCTGGCACTCTGAGTGGGTCGGACACTGCAGTGGGACGGCAAGGGTCTGGGGGAGCCCAGGGAAAGCTTGGTTTCCCTGCACTCAGCCACTGTTCCCCTTGGGGTACGTGTGTCTAATTAGGTTGGGAGAGAATCAGAGATACTGGGCCTATATCTCATCCCCAAAATTGATGTGGGAGATAAACATTGCATGAAAATGACCTGTAGACTAATAAAATACTAACTTCAGCCTCGCGTTACAGTAGGCTGTCAGAAAAAGGAAAACAAAGAAATCCTCACCCCTTCCCAGGGCTCGCTCTCTCCCTGACATGTGTCACAGCTCCCGGATTTTGTCCCCTGCCAGAGAGTGGGTGCGGTCTGCTCTGGGCTTTCTTCACAGTCCGTCTCCACAGGTCTCCCTCTGCGCGGTCCTCTACACCACGTGGGTCTCACTCCGTTTCCCTGCTTGGAGCACAGGACTGGGGCTGGGCTCTGCCTGGAGGGGCCTGGCCACGTGGCCATTCCTGGCACAAGTCTTCTACTCTCTGCGGGGAATGCTGGATGGATCCTCTCATTCGTGGGGCCCCAGATGTCATCTTCTCCCTCTACTTCCCCCTTTCCTGGTGCGGGGGGTGGGGCAGTGAGTGTTGGACAGACGGGCCTTTGTGTTCTACCCTTTACACCTGCTCCCTGAGGCAGTGAACACACAGGTACCTCCATGCTCCCGTGGGAGGGGGAGTAGAGAGAAAAAGAGGAACAGCCCTGGAGGAAAAAGACATGGTTTAGTGTCCTAATTTGGTGTCCTGCCACACAAGCCAAAACAAAACAAAGAAACCTAATAGAGAAGAGCATCTCCCCCAGATATTTAGAAAAAGAATTCTAACCTTAAAAAAAAGTATTGGAGAATGACAAAGGTTTCTGGCACGATTGAAGGAGACGTCCTTGCCGGCCAGTGGTGGAGGTGGTTTGGAGAAGTGATGTCTTGCCATGATGCTCCTCCCTTCCTGCTCTCTGGTCACTTCCTCTTGACTGCTCTCTTCTTGAGCCATATTGTCTCCCCTTCTCTGTCGCCTCCCCATCTTTCCCTGCCACTGTCCTTCCCTCTCATCTTATACGCATCCTAGAAAGCCATTTAGAAAGGACTGGCCAGGCCCTGGTTGGTCCCCCTACCTTGGAGGTTTGCTCAGAGGGCCGTATACCACAACTGGCTGTCTCCCTGTGGATTGCTTCTGCAAAATAGCTCTCTTTTTCATTTCCACATGCATGAGATACTTTCATTGATTTTTTTTTTACATTTGATTATGCTTTTTGAAGGTAAGATCTGTGTGATTCCAAAGTCAAGATTAGACAGCTGTTCCTCAGGCCCCGCTGCTTCCATCCATGCCCTCCACCCTGTTTGCCTCCTGCTGTCTGCAGGTAGCTAATGTTGTTTCTGGTTTACTCTTCCAATATTTCTTTTCACAAATATAAGAACATATACAGGAAAGGTGGCTTATGACTTCCCAGTTTGCACCTTGCTTTGTGCACTTGATGTATTTCAGTGTCCACACTGTGCGTAGGAGTCTTCCTCATCTTTCGCCAAGTCTGAATATACATAATTATGGGAACGTATCATCACCTATAATATTCATAGACGTTTGGATTGGGTCCAAATGTCTGCCATTGTAGATAATGACACGATGAATAGTCTTTTGCATTTGTCCATGACTTTCTTGTAGTAAAAACAGCTA
This sequence comes from Vicugna pacos, assembly GCF_048564905.1. Taxonomy (NCBI): domain Eukaryota; kingdom Metazoa; phylum Chordata; class Mammalia; order Artiodactyla; family Camelidae; genus Vicugna; species Vicugna pacos. Next base: position 111,024,739 of record NC_132988.1, on the reverse strand, counting down.
AGATTGAGGGGAGGAGGGTGGTAGGGAGGGGGGAAAGGAGATGAAGAGATAGAGAGATGCTGATTTTTTAAAAAGATGGTCCCTTGGACAAAAACATTTTTGAAAGAAGCCCTGAATGCTCTTGGGAATTAGTTAACATTCCAAAGTGTCCTCTCTTCCCGATGGATTTGGGCCGTGTGAGAGGACCCTGAGAGCTACCCCAGCCTGTCCACAGCCACTGAATCCATGGAGACCCGGATCTGCTTGGAAGTGTGGATTTGTCCTGGCAGGTGGGACTGACCTTCAGCTACTTCAGCAAGTCAGGGTTTCCGTGGTGCCGGGAAGCCTCCTCTCCAGTATAGTCTCTTGATTTTTAACTGACTCCTTTGATAGGAATAAGTCTCTCATTTACGATCACAGACGCCTAGTAAGAAAGAACTCACTGGCCTTAGTGTGTCAATGGCATCTGTCCCAGGCACTTTTTTTTTTTAATTTAAATTAAAAAAAAATTGAAGTTTAGTTGGTTTACAATGTTGTGTTAATTTCTGGTGCACAGCATGGTGATTCAGTTATACATGTATGTTCCTTTTCATCCTCTTTTTCTTTATAGCTATTACAAGGTGTTGAATATGGTTCCCTGGGCTCTACAGTAGGACTTTCTTGAGAACACACTTGATAGAGCAAAGGACGGAGCAAGTGTGACGATGCGAGGGGGGAAGACGGGAGAGGGAGGAAGGGGAGGGAACGTTTTGCCAGGATACGTCCTAATCCCTGCCAGCTTCGCATGTCTCACACATACATGGTGTTTTCACCAAGGGAGCTGCTATTCCCTCTCTAATCAATTCAAATCCCCTCCCCTTGGTTCACTGAAACTAGGAACCTCAGTTATTTATACTATCTCATCTTCCCACCTAGTAACCCTGCAAAACAGAAAATGTTTGTTTTGTTCCCCCTTCTCTATTCCGGCTACTGTTGCCCTAGGACAGACCCTCAACATTTTCACCCTGGAGGAGTTCAGAACAGGGGAGCAGAAAAGCCTGCCAACCCCGGAGCCAGACTCCCGGGTTTAATTCCCAGCTCTGGGCTTACTAGCCCTGACTCCCTGGACAGCTTACCCCCTGCGCCTTAGTTTCCTCCCATCATTTGAGATGCACGATAGTATCGGTCACATTCAGCCACAGTGAGGATCAAGTGAAATGAAATGTGGCAAATGCTTGGAACAGTGCCTGGCATGTGCTAAGTACACAATTAGCACTAGAGATCATTTCAAAAGCCTCCTAACTGGTTTCACTGCTTCTCACCGCTCCCTCTCCATTCCCCTCTAATCTCGTCCCCACGTGGTGGGCAGGTGGGTCTTCATAATCCATATGAATGAAATACTTCCCCTCGGACCTCCTCAAGCTGGTTCCAAGCCATCTTCCCAGTCTCATCTCCTGCCACAGCCCTGCAGGAGTCTGGGCTTCCCTGGTCCGACCACAGCCACCTGTGTCCACCCGTCCACGGGGCTCTCCACTGCGATCTCCTTCTTTCTCCTGTTCTCCTTGGTAATCCACTCCGCACTCCTCCAGATCAGATGTCATAAGCTCAGTGACAACTTTGCTGACCTTCCCCTTCTCATTACAAGTCATGTTGATTGCTTTCTTTCCTGCCATCCCACAGCCATTTGTACAGCCCTCTGATGTAGCCCACCGGCCCCAGCAGTGAGGATATGTCAGCCATGCCCCCTCCCCCAGAGGGGGACGCCATGCCCTTCCTGCCCATCTCAGCTCCCACAGGAGTTCCTCGTGGCCAGATCCCCTTCTCCCTTCCCTCACGGTGTCACATATTCCTCTTTGTGGCACTTGTCACCATCCCTAAAGGAACTGAAGGAAGTGTGCTTTATTTTGTGCATACAAGTGGTCGGGAAAGGAAACAAGAGGAATGAGTTTGAGGGGAAGGGCAGAGCTATAAGAGCTAAATGATCTGGTTGCTGTGCCCTGTGTCTGCCCCTACAACTTTCAGAAACTTCCTAATACAAGGGTCAAACTCTGGGAAGTTCCTATGCCAAGAATTTGCTGCCCTCTTCTTCCTATGCACCCTTCCTTCCCTGGAGGCAGTTGAGAGAGGGCAGAATAAAAGCCTCTGAAACCATGAAAATTGATGTGATTTTATCCTGTTGTCCTGTATGGAGACAAGGGTCCCTACCTTGTGGCTTTTCACTCTGATGCGCTTGTTTTAACAATGTAGCGCTAAGCTCAGCTCTGAATTGTTGCTGCTCTATGTTGGGTTCTCATTCCCCTTCAGGAAAAAAATCTGCTAAACCCAACTGTGTTGGTTCGGGATGGCCAGAAGCAGAGCCTGAGTCGGGGACTGTTGTGACAGTGATGATTGAGGGAAGGCTCCCGGGGGAAGGGGAGTGAGAGGACTGGAGCAAGGAGGAGAGGAAAGCCCGGCATGGATGTGTAAGGTATTGAAAGGATGATGACCTCAGAAGACAAAGACACTTAGCGAAAGTGAAGCAGCAGACATTCGTTTTTTGATAGTCTAGGGTTTATTTAAAAGACCAGAGCTATGCTATGTCCAAATGCTATGTCTAGGTCTAGCAGAGGGGGTATAGCTCAGCGGAAGAGCATTTGACTGCAAATCTAGGTCTAGCAGAAATTGCTTATGGTGATGTGTTGTGCTTTCTACTTAATTTAACTAATTCACTTGGACTTTCTACGTAGGCTTTGCAGAATTTAATCCATATAAACAAGGCAGCTCCGAAAAGGAAGTGAATGCTGCCAAACCCTTTAGTTGGGGAGTTACTGCAGAGAGCTCAGGATTGAGCTCTGAGAGCTAACACAAAAATGGGGTGTGTTAGGTTATAAGGGTCTGTTATTTCGGGAGGGGGAAAGAAAGTGTCATGTGAAGAAAGACACAAAGCTTTATTAACCTCTCCCAATAATCTCAAACCAAACGGGCGGGACACATGCCTAACTTGGGTGGCCTTGTTCCTGGCCCGAAGCTCCTCTCACAGGTTCTAGAGCTGCCTAATGTCCTTAAGGAAGTTCCTTGTCTGCTTCAACTTGTGAGAATGGATGAACTCAGAAAGATGGAGGACTTGAAGATAGTCATGTGGTCAACTCCATATTTTTATATATTTAAGGATCTTTAAAAAGACCATGGCTTCCTGGTTGACTGTATGTCTGTGGGTCCTGATGATAATTTTACTGACGTCAGAAAGTCCAGCATTATATTTCTAGAGTGTTTCCCATATAGTCTTCAATGGACATTCTGATCTCTGCAGTCACCATTTTCCAGATGCCCGAGTAAGATCCCCCAAGAGGCAGGGTTACTCATGGTGAAACGGCTTGAGCGGGTCAAGTTTGAAAACCTTGCCTTCCAAAGAGTCACTCGATCCTAAGAACTGTAGACGCTGCATTTTTCCTGGGTGTATGTGTGACTGAGATTTGCAGATGCAGAAGCTGCTTCAGTAGCACCTGAAAATGATCTCTGACAAATCTGATTATTCACTTCTTTCCTTCTTTCTTTTAGAAGTCTGGGAAAGAAGAAATGATTAACAATTGACTGAGATGCTTCGTTCATTTGGGTTCTGATTAAAGTCAGAGAAGGCTCCAATCTTAGTGTTACTGACTCTGGGAAATGAGCTGTCAGACCACCTATAAAGCAGCAATAATATTATGAAAGGATGTTTTCAGAAAAGTAATTTTCTAAGCAGTGATATAAAGGTTTGTCATCTATGTGTGCTTTTATCTATAGTGAGTTCCTGGTGTGGTGAAATTTTTTATTTAGAGGTGAACATAGTCACATTAGCATTACATCCTTTATGTAAATATAAGAATCGAGGCATGACTTGGCTTTGGAAAATGGCATGCAACTAGCTCTTTCCTTTTTAAGTCTCATGGTTTAGCTAAAGCTTCTCCTCATTTTGCAGAAGTTTGGAGACAAAGACGATGTATTTGCATAAGAATCCTAAAAGCCTTCTGAGAAGGAAAGAAATGAGGTACCAACCCCTTCCACCAAGACTTAAAATTAGGAAAACTTGCTACAGTGGATGGTGGTGGTTCTGACCAAGGTGCAGTGACAGAAGAGGACATTGTGGTTCCCCAGTGGGAGACTCGCCACAAGAGAGAGTGGAGTGTGGCAGTGATCTGCGCTCCACACATTGGTCCCAAGTGCAGGTTTTGAAAAGCTTTGTCTGGTACACCACGAGCAGGAGTTAGAAGATCCACAGGTAGCAGCCAGGAAACCAGACATCTTTGATGACTTACTAAAGAGCTCAAACATTCCATGTTGCATTAAGGGCCATTGAAGGGTTTTAAGCAAGGCAATGGCTTGGTTTTCACGTTAGAGAGCTCATTCCAGTGGCCAACGTAGAGGGTACCCCTGAGAGGAACAAGAGTAGGGCCTGGGAGGCTGTTGTCATGGCCCAGGGAAAGAAATGGGGCCTGAATGAGCCAGAGGTAGATTCAAGCAGTGGGAGGTAAAGCCATCGTGTTGGTAATTGATTAGCTCAGTGGGAACAGTACTTAATTTGTTTGCTATTTGTGCTGTGTATTACTATTATAAATGGTGGGAACTGGAATAAGTGGCCAATTAGTCTTTTCCAGATTCCACTTGTTTCAGCTGTTGGTCTCAAAATTTTCAAAAGAAAATTACGACAATGGGGCTGTGCTTAGCTTCACTTATTTCATAATGACTGTGGTTATCATTCCCAGTTTGTTGAGTGGAGTCATTGTTTTAATTTGCATAAGTGGCTTTTGGATATGCAAAGATCCAATTAATTAAAAGCTAGATATCAACTGATAGAGGAGAGTAAGTATCTCAATGTGGCCATGATGTTAAAGAGAACAAATATCTGCCTGGAGAGTTTGCCAATATTTTCATTGAGTTAATTCTAGCTGCCAAAGATTGACGGGAAGAAGAGAACATAAAGAAAAAAAGAAGAAATATAGACGGTCTTGGCCAAATGACACCTCTGCCGATTAGAAGCATGGGGGGGTGTCATTACTTTTTAACAAAAATGTTTAAAATTAGAAAACCAACACATATTTGTTTTAAAATACCAAGAACAGTAACCTAAAACAATAATGGTGTGTATGGTATAAATGAATAAACAGCCTCACACCCCACACCCAACCTCCTACCATCCTGGACCCACTTAGTAACCACTGTTAGTAGACTGATGTGGATTCTTCCAGGTCAAAGGTGTCCTGAAAGAGATTCTGTTCATTTTACAGACTCTGACAACATGTGTTTCACTAAGGTAACTTTTGACCTATTTCGTTATCTGATGAAGTTTACCTGATGATTCAGTTTGTAGCTTGCTGGTTGGCTGAATTCTGGAATTGTTGGCAGGAGATGTCATCATGTTGGGACAGCAGACAGTGGGAGTAAGAGAGACGGGACAGAAAGCCAGGAAAAAGCGGTCAAGTGAAGGTTGAATGCAAATGGAGATGCCAGGCAGGAACATAGAACGCGATCGGGATTGAAGGCTTGCAAGTCACCTTCTCTGTCTTCACTTTCTGTCTCTGGTCCTAGTCACCCTAACCCCTTGCTGCTGACTTTCACCCCCAGGCTTCTAAATTATTCTCCCAAGGGGCACCAAGGGACCATTTGGTCACTACATTTGATGACATTCCCCCAAATTTGACCTTCCTTAACCTCGCTCAGCATTTGACATTGCCAACCACACTCTCCTTCATGAATCTTCCCTGGTCCTTGGCTACGGTGATGGTGTACTTTTCCAGTTCTTAATGTCCCTGAACCTTCTTGTCCTGACTTCTGTCCTCTGCTCCTCTTCCAGGCCTCAAGTTGTGGGCATCACTTACAACTCTATTCCTTTCTTGTATCTCTTTTCTCTGCATTTCCTGCTTCCTGGACATTCAATTCACGTCTGTGTCTTCAACAGTGATCTCTGTGAGGGAGATGCTATAATATTATAGCTATAGATAGAAAGAGAAATATAATCTGGCCCTGACCCTCCCTGGGATTCTGGTCTTCCATTCTCTATTACCCTCTAGACATGTCCCATTTGTATCTCAAACTCAACATTTCTAGAGCTGAACTTGTCTTCTTCCCCATCCAGCAGACTCCTTAGCCTGGCCTGGAGGGGTCTCCATGACCCATCCCTGCCCACCGGTCCAGTCCTATCTCTGGCCACTCTCCCACCAGCATCCTCTTTTCCAGTCATTTCTAAATCACTGCAGGTGCATGGTCATGCTGAGCTGTCGGGTGACCCCATGCTGTTAACTACATTCCCTCCACCTGAAATGCCCTTCTCCTTGGGTTTGGATTTTTCTCTCCCCAGACAACCCTTCTTCAATTCTCAAAACCTCTCTTGGGCATCACCTTCTTGGGGAAGTCTTCCTTGAATTCCTGGATCCAGAATCCCCTTGCGGTTTCCTATAACCACCCCGGAAATTCCTGTTATAGACCTTACCATGCTATAGTCTGATGGGTTCTTTGCTTGTATTCCTGACGAGCTGTGGGCCCTTTGAAGAAAAGGACTATGTCTTTGGTCTCTGCAGCGCCAGGGCCTAGGGAAGTACTTCACACACAATAAATGCTCAGTAAATACTGGAGAAGTAGAAGAACCAACTTCTCCCCTGTGGCTTCTCTATTTTTGGTGATGGCTAAGCCATCTGCAATTCACATCTCTAGTCCTGACTTCTCCCCCGACTCCAGAATCATACCCTTCCCTTGCAGCATCTCCACTTGGATGCGCAGCAGGTTTAACAGCGATAGCAGATTCTCAGCAAAGCTCTTGATGCCTTTGCCCACTCCCCACCCCCATTTCACAAGGACACACTGTCTACCCAACCACTCAGGACAAAAGCCTTGGAAACATCCTAATGTCTCCTTTTCTTCTACTCTGCATCAACTCCAAAAAAAAAAAAAAAATCCCGCAAGCCTTACTTTATCATATCCTGGGAATCTGGCTGCTTTCCGTCTAACAGTATTGCATTAGGCCAAGCCATCATCATCTCCTGCCTGGACTCCTGTAGTGCCTTCCCACTGCTCTCTGAACATCCACATTTGTTCCTCTATGAATGACTCTTCCACACGATGACCAGAGGTCCTGAGCCTGGCTTAGAAGACGCTTCTGGATCCGGTCTGTGGCTATCGCTCTAGACTCACTTCCCACCACCTCCTCCTTGCAGACTCTGCTCTGCCCACACACGTCTCCTAGCTTCTTGCTAAACACACAGGACTGGTGCCCACTTCTGGGTTTTCCCTTATATTCTTTCTTTCAGATCTTCGTTTGGATCCCTGCCCCACACACTGCTGGTCTCTGTGCAGAAGTCACTCCGAGAAAGAGGACTTCACTATTGACAAAAGTACCTCCCTGCCCCTCCGTGCTCTTACCCTGATTTATTTTTCCTTTACCCCGTGATATTGTATGTTTCTTTATATATCTATTGATGATCTCTTATCACTAGTATAGAAGCTGCCTGAGGATTTATCAAATTTTTGGCTGCAGCCCAGGATCTGGAACAGTTCCTGGTATAATAGTAAGTGCTCAATAAAGATTTGATGAATGAATGAATGACTCTAGTTCTTGAAGGCTATGAGTCATCTTTGTTTCCTGACTTGCCTTCCTTCCTGTGTATAATCACCAAGTTCTTTAGAGTCTTCCTGGTGTTAATTCGGTTTAAACTTATTGATGCAAACTGACTGCCTTGCAGTGTGTTACTGACTTATCTCCCACAATTGCCACAACAAGTGAGATAACTGATGGATAAGAACTTTGTAAACTCTCAGGCACCACACAAATCTCATTTGCCTTCCAGCCTCACTGCGATGACCCTGACAAATGTTACTTCCACGCCAACCTGTGCAGGTACCTCTAACTGATCTTCCTACTTCCAAACCCTCTCCAGACAATGGATTCTGAACTCTACTGCCGACTGAATTTTCTTAAAGCATTGCTATAAATATGTCCCTCTCCTACTCAAAAACTTTGAGTGTCTTCCAATTCCTGACCAAATAATACACAAACCCCTTGGCTCGCAACCAAGATCCTCCCCAACCTGACTCCAGATGGCCTTCCCACTGTCTCCTTCTGCCCCTCAGGGAAGCGCTTGCTCTTCAAGTCCATCTAGACCACTCAGTTCTCCCCGAGGACAGCTGCTCTCCTCCCTGCCTGTTTTCACTTCCAGGTGATCTTCCTCTGCTCTCTAAATTTTTAAAGCATTGAGTTCTTCCTGTGGGGGTTGGGGTAGGCACTCATCTTCCAGCTACATTTCCTTAAAGGAGGAAGAAAGGAAAAAGAGGCAAGGAACACTTTCAGTATCTCTCCCTTCTCTCATCATTCTGATTTGGAAGGTAGGGAAATTGGACATCCATTTGTCCAGGCTTCTCTGATTGTTTGCCCCTTTCTTCCAAATGGGCCGCGCGGCTCTCTGTCTGGGATCTGCCTTTCAGAAACCAGTGTGCACCCACAGCTCCTGCTCCTTCTATCTGGTAGATTTCCAGGACAGGTTTTCATCTTGCTGGATGTAGCCGCCTGCCTTTCGGAGTTGGTGGAGGAGCGGGGGGAGTCGTGGGACGCCTACATTTGCTACAGGATAAGCCACTTTCTCCAACATAGCCTTTCTGAATCACAATTTTGATGTTTTGGTCTCCCTGCCTCTGATTCAATTTCTTAATTGGTCCTGGACTCTGAAGAGATGGAGCAATTAATTATCACTCTCCCTTCAACTCACACATCACTCGGATGATGCTTTTTATGAACTCCTTTACAGTACAGATTTTATAATGTCTCTTTCAGGCTTGTAACCCAATATTATAAGCATATAGAAAGAAGAGGCGCTGTTATACACTGTTATCTTTCCTAAATCTCTTTCGACTTCAGGTGCATGGCCAGTATTGATTTGCTTGGAGGTCATAATGGGATAATAAATCAGACACTAAGAAAAAAATTAAAAATAAAATAAAGATGATGAGAAATGGGATGTTTCCTGTAGGAATTTTGGCTGGAATTCAAAGCTAGTTAAAAGGTATGACAAACTCTCTGTGTTATGCAAAGCAATGCTAAACACATTTCTGAGATGTGAGGAAACAGATTCTTTGACTGGCAACTCCATCAACCACCTTCAACTGTATAAGAAAAAGCTGTAGGATGCTTTAGATAGAATTCATGGCATTTTGCCTGATCTTCACTCTGGAGTAATAAAGGAGGGCTGTCCCCTTAAGCCAAGTTAGAGTGGTCCTTAAAGCAAACCTAGAAAGGAAGAAAGTCTGCCAGGAGGAGTACTGACATCCCATCCCTTGAGACTGAGAACTTCCCCCTTGCCCAGGGAGCCCTGCAGGTGGGAGGCTGGCCGGAGCTGCCTGAGATGGCAGCTGAGGACTTGAGGCAGGGGTCAACTGGCCAGGACTTGCAGAGTTCGATGGAGAAGCATGCCTGAGTGGCCATGTAGAAGACGTCCAGTTGTCTTGAGACGGTCATACCCAAAGTGAGTGTGAAGGCAGTTGTGTGAGAAACATAACCTAGTTACAGTGATACTCTCGGAGTGCTTGGCTAGGACTAGGGTACACGGGGTGTTGTATTAATCCTCACAGCAAACCTAAGAAGTGGTACTTTCATTCCTATTTTATAGATGAGAAAATGGAAGCATGAAGAGGTTGTTACTTGTGCAAGATTGTAGAATAAGTGAGGTTCCGACGGATGTTGAGAGAAACAGATCCTCGTATATTAGCCTGGTTTTGATACCATCCATCTTTGGTGATATGCACATTTAATACTTCTAGCTGTGATCTCTCTCTCTGTCTCTGGAATTCAAGGTTTGTATTTCCAATTGCTTACATTGATATCCCCATTTGGATATTTAATAGTCAATGGAAAATAATATATACAAAATAAAAACCCTTGGTTGAAACCTGTTCCTACTTCCTCTTCACCACCTCAGTTGCTTAAGCCACATCCTTTCCTTCCCCCTCCTACAGCTGCATCGAATTCTTTCCATTTCCTCTGCCACCTTCTTAGTCCAAGCCCCATCACCTCCTGCCTTTCTTCTTTCCTCTTCAGTCCACAGGAGACAGAAAATTCTCTTCAATCCCCTTCATTGGTCTTGCATTCCTCTGAGAATAAAAGTCCAGCTCTGTACCATGGAGCCCTGTGAAGCCTGGCTTCCCCTCCTCTTAATCTTTCCCCATTTCTCATAGGGTTTTGGCAGCACCAGACTCCTTTCTGTTCCCCAGGAGCCCAGGCATTTGCACGTGCTCTTCTCTCTGCCTAGGACGCAAATGTCCCATCGTTTTGCATGGGCAGATCATACTCACCTTTCGATCTCAACCCAAAGGTCACCTTCTCATTGCTGTCCATAGTTACCCCATCTCTCTTCCCTGTTAATTTTTTTCAGAGCCCTCCATACAATTGGTAATTATTTTGTGTATTCTTTTTTGAGTCATTTTTTGGGAGGCATTCATTTCAACCTCCTCCCCACCAACTAGGACGTAAGCTTCCTGGAGAAGGAAACTTGCTTACCTTCTTCCTCACTGTATTCCAGAATCTAGCATATTTAATAGGTGCTCAACACATACCAGTTAAATAAAAGAGTAAAAATTTCAGTAAATGTTTATGGTATGGAAGATCAAAGGGAGAACCATGAGTCAGATGCCGTATACTGGATACAGTGAAGTTTTTACTTGGTGGGAGTGGGACGTTTGCTGGGGAAGCCAAAGCATGTGGTCATCACGATCAGACAACTGTCTCTTTTGAAGACATTTAAAAAGCACCACCACTCACCCATACTTATTCCTGCTCTCAAACAATATTTATTATTTTCTCGTGTTCTAAGTACTAGCATAGTGGCCAGGGGTGCAATGAAATAGGCACAGTCTCTGTCCCCAAAGCTTATGGTCTAGCATTCACCATGAGAGGAGAGCAGGAGAGGTGGGGGTGGGGCGTGATCAGAGCAAGTCTCCAGTAGCCCCTTGACTCTACAATATCCCCAGAAAGTTGAAATTTCAGTTTTTTCATTTTAAGTACAAGGTGAAAGAAAAATCCAGAAAGAGTCTCTAAGGGATAGAAAAATGCCCATCCTTGGAAGGTAAGATTGCCAATGAACAACTGGAGCAGAACTTCATCTAGAGACCAGTTAGATCAGTTGGTATGTTTTCTAATGTGAAAGATAGAAGCTGGCGATCCTACAGCTGGAAGTTAGAGCTCGAGATACTTAGAGCCTTTCAGAAATTACAACAGCCCTGCTATTCAAGACTTCTGCCAATATCAACTTCTAACACAAGGGAACAGGGAACAATGGAGAAAGCAGTGGAAAAGTTGGGCTTGAAAAGCCTGAATGAGAGTTCTTGCTTTGTTCCTACCAGCTCACTAGTCATAAGGATGTTACTTAATCTTTTTCAGTCCCAGTTGACATATCTACACATTGGTGATGAAAAAAGCATATCTCTTATGATCTTGTTGTAGATTAAGTGAGCTAACCCGTGTAAAGTGCTTAGCACATCGCCAGTCATCCAGCACACAGAATGTTAGCTAATGCTAACGTGGTTTGGGGGAAAAATTGTTGTTGTGGCATCTAAGTCACAGGGTTATCATGAGGAGTAAATAATGTGTGTGTGTGTGTGTGTGTGTGTATAAATACCTATTACAGCGCTTGGAATGTGGTAAAAGTCAATAAATAGTTGTTAAATAGACCAATGTATTGGAAGAGCAACAAAGTGTAGATTGCTATAAAAATGCTCCTGTTTTAATTTTATTATTTATTTTCTCAGCAAAAATAGATTGGGTAATTAAAAGCCTTTGTGTGAAAAAAAAGGTGTTCAGAACTCTCCCAACCAACAAGGCATGATATTTAGAAAATTTAGCAATTGGTAGGGCATGGGTGCTGACCAACTGAACAGATAATTGGATGCTGGCAGCAGCTACAAAGAGTGGGGTTCAAGGGTCCCCACCCTGCCAAGCATTATCCCTTTAGCTAGAAATTGTGAGAAGACCTTGGAGGAGCCCCAAGGAGGGACAAGAGAAAAAGAAGAGAGGGAACTGGTGGAGAGGTTTGCACAGGGTAGCAGGCATTTTCTGACAAGTATAAAACAATTTCACTACGGACTTAGGGAGTATTAAGTTTAGTGAAATGAGTCAGACAGAGAAAGACAAATGCTCTGTGTTATCACTTATATGTGGAGTCTAAAAAATAGAACAAAGGAATATATCTAACAAAACAGAAACAGACTCACAGATATATAGAAAACAAACTAGTGGTTACCAGTGGGGAGAGGGGAGGAGGGAGGAGCAAGATAGGGATTTGGGATTAATGAGTACAAACCACTCTGTATAAAATAGATAAGCAATGATGATATACTGTACAACACAGGGAAATACAGTCATTGTTTTGCGATAACTTTAAAGGGAGTATAATCTATAAAAATATGGAAGCACTATGCTGTACACCTGAAAAAATTTAATATTGTAATTTAATTATATTTCAGTAAGAAACAATTTTGCTATTTTAATCTCTGGGTCAGCTTAATGCCTATGCTCTGATGCAGCTCTGCCCTCTAAACTACACTCCGTGTGAACTGGAGTTGAGAAGAGAGAGAATATATCCTGTGCATTATACTGTTCTCCCATTCACTTCCCATCCTAAACTAGGGTTTGTTTGCTTGAAAGTAATGCTCTGTCAAAGAACTGGATCAAAGAAGAGACCCCGAGAACTCCGCATCAGGGGAAGGGTGTGAGTGTTCTATCGGGGATCTGTAAAAAAGTGCTCTGTTTTTGGTAACATGTGGGTGAGTTGCCAACTGCATCATCCCTAGCTGCTGCTGCTCTTGATGATACATTATTAGTCACCTTTATTCCAACAGAATCCTCATCATTCTCGGTGGGTTTGATGCTGAATTTTAGCCCCACTTTAGTAATAATATTTATAACTGGTATGTTAGAAACCCTGCCTTATTTGTATAAAAGCAGATTATTTGAAGATTCCAGAGGAAATAGTGGGGAATAAACAAACTTCTAGTCACTATTTTTTTCAAAGTGCTACTAAGGAATTGAGCCTTAACATTCTTCTATATAACTCTTTTAAGATCTCTATTGATATACTGGATTTCATGAAAAGTCAGTGGCCTCTGTGGGATTTGGGTTTTGGAAATTACAGTTAGTGAGGCAATGTGAAGGAAGGACCACAAATCTTTATGTTCCTTTCCAAGTGAAAGATGTTTGAAAAGGCTATGTAAGCTGATTAGCACAAATGACGTCCACAATACACCTACCGGAGAGCTTATGTGAAAGGACTTTTTGTAAAGTGTGTTGGCCAAGATTTTCTAGAGAGTTAGGCCAACAGGATGTTTCTGCCTCTGACTCAATCTCTATATCTAATCTTTGTATCTATCCATCCGTCAGTCTATCTATCTATCTATCTATCTATCTATCTATCTATCTATCTATCTATCTATCTATTTATCTATTTACCTATCTATCAAGAGATTTATTTTAAGGAATTGGTTCATGCAATTATGGAGGCTTGGAATTGGTTCATGCAATTATGGAGGCTTGGGGAGGGAGTCCAAATTCTAATAGGGTAGACCAACAGGCTGGAGACAGGGCAAGAGTTGCAGTTTAAATCCCAATGCAGTCTGTTGGCAGAAGTCCCCCTTTCATGAGTGAGATCAGTCAGTTTCTATTAAAGCCTTCAACTGATTGCACGAATCCTACCCACATTGTGGAGGGCACTCTGCTTTACCCAAAGTCCACCAATTTAAATGTTAATGTCATCCAAAAAAGTGCCTTCACAGAAACCTCTAGAATAATGTCCAACCAAATATATGGGAACTGTGGCCCAGAGAAGTTGGCATAAAATTAACCCTCATATAAGGTAATGTGAAGAATGACTCATGTTTTGTTGTTATTTGTCTATTTCTAAGAGAAAGCCGCCCAGATGGCAAAACAATTGCTATTGGAGGAATAGCTGCAGATTGAGATGTTAAACTGGAAAGAAGACCTTGGGGCATATAGTAATACAAATACGGCAATACCTCTCAATGTTCTCACAACCCAGAGATATATAATATGTGGGTAAGATATGTATATATATGCGTATATATATATATTCTGCATTTTCAAAATGCTCAAATACCTGCATGTGAAGGGCAGAGCACAGAAACAGGACTGTCAGAGGAGATGAATTTTGACACAAGACTAATTGGAACCATCAATAAGTGATGACTTCTGACCACAGCTGGTCCCGAGCAGACTCATTCCCGACCTTCTGTGGTGAGCTAATTTCCAATTCCTCGCAGTGGCTGCCACAGACTTTTCTCTTTTCCCTCAAGCTCCTCCCCCCACCCACTTTGTCCCCTACTTGCAGAGGCAAAAGGCCACCAACTCCATAGCATCCTTCTCAAACATCTCCATTTTTAGCCCTTCTTTTTTTCTATCTCAGTGAATAGGTTTGCTGGATTTCTCCCGAGGCCAGTTTGCCTGCTTTGTGTACTTGGCCCTATCCTTTCCACCACCTCCAGGTCCTTGCTTAGTTGATGAAAATAAAACTCTTTTTTTTTAAAAAAATTAACTTTTATTGGCGTGTAGTTGATTTATAATGTTAGTGTCAGGTGTACAGCAAAGTGATTCTTTTCCATTACAGCTCATTAAGAAATTGAATATCGTTCCCTGTGCCATATAGTAGGTACTTGTTGTTTATGTATTCTATGTATAAAAATACAACTCTTTAGAAATAAATATGAGATGCTCTCTTCACTTAATATTTTGTAGCAATTGGGCTTTTTAGTCTCAATGTCTGCTGTGCTATGCTGGGCTTGTGGCGGATAGGATTTATATGTAATCCAGATGAGTGAGAAAATCTATCTGTCTATCTATCTATCTATCTATCTATCTATCTATCTATCTATCTATCTATCTATCTGCATTGGTATGTTTGGACTAGTGCAGGAGTGAGGATGACAGAAAGAAAAGCAGATGTACAAAATAAGAACAATATAGTGTGAAGTATTTGTAGGTGGAGGGACTGAAAATTCTATGCTATTTGTGCTGAATTCTTAACGCATAGTGCAGAAAGCGTGGTACACAGCGACCAGAATCACCCACTTATCATACATTAAAGGCAAGTTTCAGGCAACAGCGACACTTAGCATTTACTGGGCCTTCTCCCTGCCATGTCTCCCTACCCTCACTGCTGTGCCCACTACCTTGTTCATCTCAAGGCATAATTTACAGAAAATAATTCCTTCCTCTTAAATGCACAGTTTGATGTGTTTTGAAATATCTATACAGTTACGTAATCACCAGCACACTCAAGATACAGTTTTGATTCCATTAACCCCCAAAGTCCCCTTATGTCCCTTTGCATTCAGTGTCCCCTACTCCCGGTCCCAGGAAACCACTGATCTGGTTTCTCTTAGTGTTACGGACAGCATGCTTGTGTGTCCCCAAAATGGATATGTTGAAATCCTAACCCCCAATAGGATGGTGTTAGGAGATGGGGCCTTTGGGGGATAATTAGATTATGAGGGTGGGGCTGACATGATGGCATTTGTGCCCTTATCAGCAAGCTCTCTGCTTTCCCTACCATGTGAGGATATGGGAGAAGTTGTGCTTCTGCAGGAAAAGAGCTCTCACCAGACACCAGATCCGCCTGTGCCTTGCTCACCAGACACCAGATCCGCCTGTGCCTTGACCTGGAATCGCCAGCCTCAAGACCTATGAGAAATAAATGTTTGTTGTTTAAGTCTGTGTTAGTTTTGTTATAGTAGCCTGAGCTGACTAAGACACTTGGTATAGACTAGAGTTGCCTTTTCTAGTACTGAATCACATATTAGTTTTGACTGTTTATGTAAATGGTGATATACAATTTTACTCTTTTACGTTTGACTTCTTTTCCTCAACAAAATATTTTTGAGATTCATCTATGTTGCTGCATGTATCAGTAGTTTGTTCCTTTTAATTTCTTAGTGGTATTTTATTGTATAAATATACCATCATCTCTTTTATCCAATCAGACCACACATTTGGGTTGTTTCCAGTGTTTGTCTATTATGAATAAAGCTACTATGAACATACATTTTAATATTTGAGAGGGTGCATACTCAGCAGTGAGATGCTAAGTATATATTTAACTTTATAAGGAATTGCTGAACTGTTTTCCACCAGTAATATTGCTTCATATCTTCTGTTGCCAGTCTTTTAAATTTTATCCACTCTAATAGATGTATAGTTGTATTTTAATTTGGTTTTAGTTTTTTGCATTATCCTAATGACTAATGATGTCACTTGTCTTTTCATGGGTTTATTGGGTATTCATATATCTTCATTTTTGTGAAGTAGCTGTTTAAACTTTTGACTATTTTTTTATCGGGTTTTTATCTTTTATATTTATATTCAGCTGTAAGAACTTTTTATATATTCTGAATTCAAATACTTTCTCAGATCTGTTCACTGCAAATTTTTCCTCCCAATCTGTGGCTTGTCCTTACATTTTCTTAATAGTGTCTTTTGAAGGCAAGTTTTTAATTTTGTTTAAGTCAAATTTATCAATTTTTCTTTTATAGTACGTCCTTCTGTGTTCTACCTAAGAAATCTTTGCCTATCTCCAAAGTTGTGAAGATCTTCTTTTATGCTTTTTTATAGATGTTTTTCTTTTATGTTTGCATCTCATCTATTTTAAGCTAATTTTTATGTATGCTGTGAATTAAGAGTTGAGGTTAATTTTTTGTGTCTAGATACTCAGTTGTCCAGTACCATTTATTGAAAAGACCATACCGATTGTTTTATCTTGGCATTTCAGCAAAAATCAATGGACCGTATAAGTTTGCTTCTATTTCTTAACTCTTTATTCTGTTCTGTTGATTTATGTCAGTCTTTGCACAGATATCACACTGTCTTGGTTACTGAAGCTTTAGAGTTAGTTTTTGACATTAGGTAGTGTAAGTACTGTAACTTTGTTTTTTCATTTCAAAATAGTTTTGGCGATTCTAAGTCATTGAGATTTACCAAAAAACTGTGGAATCAGCTCATAAACCTTTAGAAAAACTGCCTGCTGCAATTTTGATTGGGTAGAATTGACGTCTTAACAGTATTAAGTCTTTTAATCTGTGAATATGACTCTCCATTAATTTAGTTCTCCTTTAATTTCTACCATCAATATTTTGTATTTTTCAAGGAACATATCATATATGTATAGTTAAATTTGTCATTAACTAGTTTGTATTTTTTGATGCTATCATAAGTGGCTTATTTTTGAAGTTTGTTGCTAATATATAGAAATACAATTTGTATATTGGCCTTGTATCTATGTTAACTCCATTTCTTAATTCTATTAGTTTTTGTTACGTTTTAGATTCTTAGGGTTCTCTATGTATGATTCCCTTTAAAATCAGCTCCATATCCCTGAATGCTTTCCTTAGAAAGCTGGACTATGATCCTACTTCTTTGAATTTGTTGTCTCTCTGTGTCTGGACCCTTCTAGGTTCTTCTAGGTTCTGACCTCACCAGCTTCTCTGATCTTGGAGTCTTTCATTGTCTTGGTGGAAATGCCTTACGCTCACTCCAGCTCCAGTGTTAACTTCAAGAAGCCTAACTTCCTGGACACTTCTGGAATGGCGGATCATTCCACATTCCTTAGGATCATCACCTATAAAAGTATGGAATGTGGAGATGCTTATATGGTGAGACAGAATCAGAGCAATTAAAGAAGAAAATAATCTGGAAGAAAATAACAGTGCTTGTCTGGAGAGAGACAAGCACTGTTCATCGAGCACCGTTCACGAGGAGTTTTACCAGTGCGCAGTGAAGTGGCATTAAAACGTGGTGCGGACAGAACCAGCTGCGGTCAAATTATGCAACGTAACAGACTAGCACAAGTGCTCAGTGCAACCTGCATCTGGGGTAGCTGGCCATGGCTAGTGCGGCTGGGGAGGTGCAGCTCTACTCCACCTGTTTCTTGTCTTCCAACAGGCCAGCCTCGGCATGTCCTCACGGTCATGACAGAGGCACAGGAGAGAGCAAACCCCAGTGTGCAATCTCATTTCAAGCCTGTGTGTCTGTCATGGCTGCTCACATCCACTGGCAAAGTTAAGGGTTAAGGGTAAGCCCAAGGTCAAGGAATGCAGCAATGTACCCACTGTGGGCGGGCGCTTCGGAGCCACGTGGCAATGGCTATGCGTACAGGGAGGTGGTAATACTGGGGCCAGAGGAATCTACTGCATTGCCAGAAACTCACTGAGTATTATTTTGTATAATTTGTATGCTCCAGTTAGGGGCTGAATAAACCACACGCCATTCTCAGCTGATGATATATGTTCAGACAACTTTAAAAAATCAGGAGCACATAATGCTTCTTTAATGAAGTTCTGATTTATCCAATTCAAATGTTATCTTAAATATCTGGAATTGGTAAGCACTCGTGACTGTTACTTACCATTTTGGTACTTGGAGCCAAAAAACCAACTACCTTCCACAGAGACATCAGAGTAGTTAAATAAATCTGTAAGTGAAGTACCTAGGGCACTGTTTGTCCTTTGGTGAATAAGTGCTGGTTATTTATATTCTTATTACGTACCCAAACCTAAGTCTTATCATGACACTTCCCTGCTAATCTTCCCTGTGGCTCCATCTTGCCCGAAACTCTGGTTCTCAATCTTCAGTTTGCCTCAGAATCAGCTGGACAGCTTGATAAACACGCACAATTCTGCATTCCATTCCTATAGGCTCTGGGATGGGGTCCAGAAATCTTTACTTCTACGAGTGCACAGATCAACCAGATGCAAGTCGTACTTGCGTCACACTGAAAGGCACATGGACCCACAGGATATAAATGCAGGCTCTTTAGCATTGCACGCAAGCCCCTCTTCTGAAGCCTTATTTCCAACCACAGGAAGCGTTAACATTTAGTAAATGAATGAAAGGTCCTTATGCCATGCCTATTCTTTGTTTTCTGAAAAGGCTGTCTTTCAAGTTATCTTAAGCAAATGAGGACCTTCTGCATTTTAAGCATCCCTAAGAAAGGGCACATTATCTTTTTTTTTCTCTTGTTTATGTATATAAATCTCATCAGTTTGCCCTTTTTCCCTCTAAGCTGTTTGCATCACAGAAAACTACATTTCTCAGGCTCCCTTGCCCTCTGAGTTCCTGAAGTTTTGGCCAATGGGAAACCTTGGTGGAAACTGGAGGATGGAAAGGGGACAGTACCAGGCATTTCTCTTCCTTTTCTTCAGCACCCCCACCCCCAAATGTGGCAGCTCTGCCACCTGCTGTGTCTCCTCTGTGGTCCCAGCTCTTACCAGGAGGTTCCCACCGTGTTTCCCACCATCTGGACTCAGTAAACCACATCATCTCAGTGCTCCCCGGGCCTGAGTGCTGGAACTGACTCTTGCTATCCATAATATGATGGTCAGTTTTATGTGTCAGAAAGGCTATATTATAGTACTTTGTTATTCATCAAACACTCACCTAGGCATTGTGAACTTATTTTATAGATGTGATTAAAATCTGCAATCACTTGACTTTAAGTGAACATCTAAGAAGATGATTATCAATAATTTGGGTGGGCCTGATCCAAGGCCATTCAGTTGAAAGGTCTTGAGAACAGAACTGAGGTTTCCTTGAGGAAGAACTGATGTCTCACCCATGGAACTGTGGACTGCAGCCTCACCTCCTGCCCAGGAGTTCCCAGGCTATGCTTTTTGGCTTTTTGACAGCCTGCCTTATGGATTTCTGGATTTGCCTAGCCAACCTCCACAATCACATAAGCTAACTTTTTACAATACATAATATGTATTCTATCTATCTATCTATCTATCTATCTATCTATCTATCCCTCTATCATGCTGGTCCTGCTTCTCTGGTAGAACCCTGATGATACAGATCATCTCTGGGTTATCTTTCCAATCTCTGAGCCCTCACGGGTATAGCATATTTGAAAGAAGCTCTTTGAAGGACATCATTTAGAGACTATGCCAATATTACCTTAAAAATTGATGTATGTCATAGATCAATGGAACAGAATAGAGAGCCCAGAAATAAACCCACATGCTTATGGTCAATTAATCTCTGACAAAGGAAGTAAGAATATACAATGGAGAAAAGACAGTCTCTTTAATAAGTGGTGCTGGGAAAACTGGACAGTTACATGTAAAAGAATGAAATTAGAACATTTTCTCACACCACATGCAAAGATAAACTTAAAATGGATTAAAGACCTAAATGTAAGACCAGAAACCATAAAACCCCTGGAAGAAAACATAGGCAGAACATTCTTTGACATATATTGTAGCAATAGTTTTTTGGAATCTGTCTCTCAAAGCAAAAGCAATAAAGGCAAAAATAAACAAATTGGACCTAATTAAGCTTAAAAGCTTTTGCACGGTAAAGGAAACCATCAACAAAATGAAAAGACAGCCTACTGAATGGGACAAAGTATGTGCTAATGATATGAAAAATAAGGGGTTAATATCCAAAATATAAAAACCGCTCATACAACTCAACATCAAGAAGACAAACAACCTTATTTAAAAATGGTCATAAGACCCGAGTAGATATTTTTTCCAAAGAAGACAAATAGATGGCCAACAAGTACATGAAAAGATGCTCTACGTTGCTAATCATCAGGGAAATGAAAATTAAAACCACAATGAGGTATCATCTCCCACCTGTCAAAATGGCTGTTACCAAAAAGAATACAAATAACAAATGTTGGTGAGGATGTGGAAAAAAGGGAACCCTGGTACACTGTTAGTGGTCATGTGAATTGGTGCAGCCACTGTGGAAAATAGTATGATTTCTCAGAAAACTAAAAATAGAACTACCATAGAGCCCAGCAATTTCATTCCTGGGTATCTATCCCCCCCAAAATGCTAATTCGAAAAGATACATGCACCCTAATGTTCATAGCAGTGTATTTACAACAGCCTAAGTGTCCATCAACAAGTGAATGGATAAAGATGTGGCATATATGTATATGTATATGTATATGTATATGTACATGTACATGTACATGTACACATATATATAATGAAATATACTCAGCCATAAAAAAGAATGAAATCTTGCCATTTACAACAACATGGATGGACCTAGACGGTATTATGTCAAGTGAAATAATTCAGACAGAAAAAGACAGATATGACAAATACTGTATGACATTACTTATATGTCGAATCGAAAAAATAAAACAGCATAGTATAATATCACAAAAAGGAAACAGCCGCACAGATATAGAGAACAAACTAATGGCTACCAGTGGAAAGAGGGAAGGCGGGAGGGGCAAGATGGGTAAGAGGTACAAACTATTTTGTATAAAATAAACAAGCTACAAGGGTATATTGTACAACACAGGGAATACAGCCAACATTTCATAATAACTATAAATGGAGTATAACCTTTAAAAATTGTGAATCAGTATGTTGAAAGCCTATATCTTATATAATATTGTACATCAACTATATCTCAATAAAAATTGAAGTGTGTATATAATTAATGGGTGAGGAGAATTTTATGATTTATTAAGTATCAACACAAATTATACCATGCAACCATCTCTCCCTATTTATATCCCAGTGAGCTGCATATTATAACTCTGAATTTCAGGGAAGACACTGAATCTCAGTGAGGTTAAACAATTTGACCCATGTCATACATCTGGGAGATGGAGGTGTTGTGGTTGGAGCCCTGGTCCTTGACACCAAATTGTGTACAATTTCCAACACTTCTTGTAGCCACACGAATGCTAGTCACATGAACGACCCCAGAGGTGGGTATTTGAGAACACAAACTATCTGTGTGACTGGTGACAACTTTTTTACATTATCTGTGCTTGGTCTTCATGCCTATAAAATAAAAGTAGCATCTACTTCACAAGTAGATCTTGAGGACTAGAGGAAACAATATGTATAAAGAGCTAGAAAAATACTTGGCAGGGGCACATAATAATTCCACAAAAGTTAGTTCTTGTAACTGTAGCAATATTTATGATTCGAGTCTATAAGTCATTTGCATTAAAAATATGCTTGATTTAATGCCATTTGCCATAACAATGATGGACCTGGAGATTGTCATTCTAAATGAAGTAAGACAGAAACAAAAAGAAAAATACCATATGATATCACTCATATGTGGAAACTAAAAAAAAAAAAAAGACAAATAAACTTATTTACAAAACAGAAACAGACTCACAGATATAGAAGACAAACTTATGGTTAACAGGAGGGAAAGGGGTGGGAAGGGATAAACTGGGAGTTTGAGATTTGCAGATACTAATATATATAAAATAGATAAACAAGTTCATACTGTATAGCACAAGGAACTGTATTCAATATCTTGTAGTAACTTATGGTGAAAAAGAATATGAAAATGAATATATGTACGTTCCTATGTGACTGAAGTATTGTGCTGTATACCAGAAATTGACACAACATTACTTCAATAAAAATATATATAAAAAGTTAAAAAAAACAGAAATATGCTTGATGAATGAACGATTTTTAGCTTTGTGTAGTTAGTGGGATGGTAGTTGTCCATGAACAAAATTTAGAAACCTTTAGAGCCATCTTACATTGCTCCAATATCCAAGGACATCAGCGGTGAACTCATTTTATTTTGACAGCATTTTACAAAATGATCAGTCTGTGACGACTTGGGGAAGGAGGTTTCTTCCCCATGGATAGTTTGAGGAACTATCTCGGGAACCCCAAAGACTGAGGCCACCAAAGTCAAGAGGGAAGGGAGAAGTAGCAGTGATGAGCCACTGGCCACATGACAGCCATTGGCCACATGACAGGCACTTTAAACCGGGGGGTCCGGTTTAAAGCAGGGGCACAAACTGAAACTGATGTCAGTCAAGGGGCCTGGGTCGAAAAAAAGTCCGTTCCATTTTGATATGAAAACTACAGGGACATTTTTCTTGTTGTTCTCAAACTATATGGCCTTTCTACTTTTCATTGTCTCAACTTTTGATAGAAATGTGTCATAGAGATGTTTCAATTTCCTTTCCATTCTGAAAGAATAGAATTTCTGGAGAAAGCTGGATTTTTGTATGAAATATGAAATCTGTATTCAAATATGAATATGGGCGAAACTTCGTACACTCGCGCACACACACACGCACACGCACTTCTGGCCAGGAAAATCACGTTCAGCCCCTCAATCTGTAGAATGCCTGTTTGCTACACATGGCCTTAAATTTCTCAGTTGCCTTAAATTTCTCATTAGCGCTGGAATGTTCCCTTAGAGTTAAAATGTCGATTTTCTTTTCTAGATTATTAATTGCCAAATCAATGTCAAGATCTGACTTTAAGAAAAGCTTCATTATCACTGGCTTTTGGTGTCTATTGACAGCTCTTTTGGCTTAGAGGTGCGTTTTCATCTCCTTTAGTTAAATATTAATGGAGGAAAGATGTCTCAGAGAAACCAACCCTTTTCTCCGTCATTCTTTAGTCTCAAGAATTTTTACCTGAATTGGAATATGTGAGTGTGTAGAATTCAGTAATGCCTCTACTGGATCCACCGTCCTTTAAGGTTAAGCTGAAAAAGGACTGAAGTTCTTTCTGTTGTTTTAGAATCTTTGTGAGGCTGACATTTATTATTAAAGTAGCTTTGCAGTTTTCTTTATTACCATGTAATATCATTATTTGTTATTACATGCTGCCACCTAGTGAAATAGGAGAAGGGCTGTGCTGGGGATTTCAGATTTTGTGCTTTTTGTATCTGAATTTTAGTCAGTATTGTGATTCCCAAATTACGTAACACTTTAGAGTGGAAGCATTGGTGTAGACTAGACGTCCTAGAAAATGGGGTCCATGTAGCATGTATGTTCCTAGTCTTTTTTTTTTTTTAACAGATAGACAGTTGTTTGTTAGATTCTTGGAGGACTAAAATGAATTTCAAAAGCATGT
Source organism: Vicugna pacos (assembly GCF_048564905.1). Lineage (NCBI taxonomy): Eukaryota > Metazoa > Chordata > Mammalia > Artiodactyla > Camelidae > Vicugna > Vicugna pacos. Next base: position 111,000,913 of record NC_132988.1, on the reverse strand, counting down.
TCACGTGTTTTATCCTTATGTATAGCTTGCTTTGTTTTGAAAATTGTCATGTTTCTTTTTTTAGAGAAGTGGAAGTTCACAGAAGAGGAGGATTTCTGGGAAAACAAGTCATCGTTAGTTTGAGTGTTTGTTTAAAGAAAATTGTTCCTGCTCCGCCAGGCTCCACCCTAGTAAATATTTTTTTTTCATATGAATGCCTCTCCCATCACTCCCCTTCATGGCACCGTCTTGTTTCCGGTTCTGGGGATTTGTTTGCTTAATTTCTCAGCAAAACATTTGAAATTTCCAATACATTAAAAGCAGGTCACCTATTGCAGTAAGACTCAGATTCATAGCATTCCCTTTGCTAGAAATGACTTCAGACTTTAAAAAATGTACCTCCTGCTCTTTATAGAAGAGACATACACCCAGCCGGGCCATGTGGTTTTTCTCTGATCTCAGAGCTTCTTCCTGGCAGAGCTGACAAGAGGCTCAAGTGTTTTGATGGCCATCGAGTGCCCTAGACACTCAGAAGTGCTCCTTGTCCTGGTAGAAGAGCTCGATAGGGCTGAGCTGGGATGGAGAGGAGGGGCCATTCAGTAGCAGGGACAGGAGGATCTGGTCAGAAGAAGGAAACTCAGCTCTGGAGCGTATGGAATGGTCTGCAGCCAGGGAAGACGTGTTTATCAACAAACTGTCATTCACCCAGTCTGTGGGGCCTCACTCACCCCTTTCCAGGTCACACAGGGCAAGGAGAGACGAGACTGACGTTACTGGGAGTGTGTCTACCCTCCCTCAGAGGGATGCTCAGCTCCCGAGCTGGCAGCTTGCCTGAATGGGGGTGAGCCCACACGCCCCTCTGTGACTCCCTAAAGACACTTTTCTATCTGAGGAAGAAGGGAAACAAGCTATTATAATGATATTATTATAGTATTGCTAGTTATTAACTACTACTAATTAATTATTAGTCTAATTATTATTATTATTAATATTAGCTTAATTTTATATTAAGAATTAGTACTATCTTTTTCATAGGAGTAACATCAATGTTAGAGGTAAAGGAGGTCAGCACATAATCCACCAGGAAACTGCGGCAGTTCTGAGCTCATCTGCAACTAACAGTACTGTTTTCAAAATATTTAAATAAACTTTGAAAGCATTTTAAGGAAGTATGGGTGTATTTCTACTAATGGTAAGAAAGCTTAACCATATCTTTTTCAGAATCTGCTAAATAAGGTAGGAAGTATTCTTTTTAAAAGGATTTAGAAAATTTAAACCATACAACAAAATGGGCATACTAGAACCACTTTGTTCTCATCAATTAAAGAATAAATTATATAAAGAGCCACAAAAAAGACTCAGCAAACACCTGGAAACAAATATACTATAGATCATGTTGCCCTATTAAATTGCAATCAAACTAGCAATATTACAAAACAATCCCCATAGTTTTAAAAATTAAAAAAAAACCCATAGTGGTCAATAAACAAAATATATCTTAAAAAGAAATTATAATAAAAGTTACAAAATACTTAGAACTGAATAACAATAGAAACACTACAAATAAAGATAATGGGGTTTAGTGATTGCAATACTTTAAATTTATGGAGTTAATACATTATTAGAGAAAAGAAAATGTAAAATTACAAAAAATTTATTGAATTCAAGAAGTTAGAAAAAGAATGAAAAAGTAAACTCAAAGCAAGAGAAATAGGCAGTACTAAAGAGCAGAAATAAATTAAATAGGAAGCAAGAAATGATAGACAGCAAACATAAAAATGAGTTCTTTGAAAAGACTAACAGAAAAACTTTCAGCAAAGGTGATTGATATTAATATCTAAAGTAAATAATATTTATTATTAGGAATGAAAAAAAGAATCAGAGTGACAGATTCAGAAGAGATTAGAAATATTTACAAGAGAATATTGTGAACAATTTTATGCCAATAAATTTGGAAATAGTTGATTAAGCTTGTAGACAAATGAAGAGTACCAAAAATGACTGAAGAAGACACAGAAAATCTGAAAAGTCTTCTGAATGTTGAAGAAATTTAATCACTGTTCAAAAATATATACACCCACACACACTCTCCATCACTCACCTGGATCAGACTCTCAATCAGATCACGAAGGAGGTCTCTCCACTAGCTTATGCAAGCTGTTCCAGTGATTGAGAAAGACAGAAAGCGCCTAAGTTCCTTTTATGAGGCTGGTATTCCCTCAAAACAAAACACAGACAATAGGAGAAATAAAAATATAGGCCAACTTTCTTTAAGAATATACATTTTCGGGGGAGGGTATAGCTCAAGTGATAGAGCACATGCTTAGCATGCACAAGATCCTGGGTTCAAGCCCCAGTATCTCTAAAAATAAATAAGCCTAGTTACCGCCCCCCCCAAAATAAAAAACAATTAAGTAATATAATAAATAAATAAAATATTAAAAAAGAATATATATTTTCAAAACTTGAAATAAAGCATTAATGCATGTAATTCAGTACTGTGTATATGCGAACAAATTTAGTAGTTAAGGAAGGAGAAAGTATAAAATGCTGGGAAATAAAAACCGCTAATTTATACCAGCTTAAATTTAGCAACATTGCTGAAGATGTGATCACTGAGACAGATTTCTTGTTACTGTCTTCTCCTCCTTCTCCTCCTCTTAGGAAGCTTTTTATTCCTAAAGTTTATTAATCTTGAATTTGTCCTGTTCATCTTTTTACTGTCACAGGGGATGGATCTCCCATTCATTCATTCATTCAGTCATTCATTCAACAAACTTTTCTCCTAAGTTTTAGGTATTGTGCTGGCTCTGAATAGCTTCCCGCATCCTCTCCAACAAGTGGAACCTCCCCGTTTTTTAAGATTCAACTCAAATGTCAAATTTTACCAATATGAAGGAGATTAAAAGTGAGTAAGAGGCATTATTTTCCTTCCATGAACTTCCCAGTAATTGGAGGGCAGGGAGGGACAAGTCAAATTTTAAAAATATTACAGTAAAAAAGGAAAGTAAAGGAGTCCTAATAAGAGAAATACACAATCCTTCAAGGCTGAGAGAATGTCTAAGCTTTACTTTGCACATTTCTGCATTGTTTTATTTTTTTGTATTATTTTAAAAACTCAAAAGGTACAAATTTTAAGTACAAACCAAAAACAGACTCATGAACACAGAAAACAAACTGTGGTTACCAGGGGGGAAAGTGGTGGGGTACAGATTAGGAGTTTGGGATTAATGGATACACATTACTGTATATAAAATAGATAAAGAGTCTACTGTGCAGCACAGGGAACTATATTCAATTTCTTATAATGAGCTATAATGGAAAAGAATCCGAGAAAAAAATATATATTTATGTATAACTGAATCACTTTGCTGTACACCTGAAACTAACATTGTAAATTGACTACACTTCAATAAAAAATAAGAATTATTTAAGAAAACTCCTCAAACCCCAAAAGCAGAGAGCAAAAACCAAAACAACCAAACCAAACAGTGCCATAGGGATTTGGTGATTCAGAGAAGGGTCAGATATGAGGCCTTTTTGGGCAGGACGGGATGGGAATGGGCAAGACCACCGCGGAAGCGTAGTCTGCTTACCTCTGAACACCGCGAGGTTTCTTTTCCACGGAGCTCCCTAAACATCTAATCATGTTCAATTTTGTGTGGCTAGTGTTTTAACTATGCATTTTATATCTGTGAATAGATTTAAAAAATTATGGGTGAAAAATAAGGGAGAAAGGGATCATGATTGTCACTTTGTTTCAACTTAGAAGCTGAGTATAGCAGGACAGGAGGAAAATGTCTGTGTCTCCTAGAGTCTCCCCCTGAAGACTTACAGATTTTTTTATGGGACTCTTCCTGAACAAATATTTATCCAGCTCCTGTTGGGTGAGAGGCAGTGTCCTGGGTGCCAGAGTAAAACGGCGAACTGGACCCATCGTCCCTGTCTTCAGAAGAAGAGAGGCCAGGCTGGAACCTTACGATACCTAAATTTCCTCCCACTCAAGCCCTGCGTTAACCTCCGCTCTGCCCCTAACCTGTTTTTATATCAGCATGTGGCCCGAGGTGGTGATTTCTCTCTGTTGAAATGGCCCTGCTCAGTAAGCATTTTAAGGAGAAAGGCCATTACGCCCACATCTGGCGGTGCTCAGAACTCGGACTGTCAGCTCGGACTGGCACCTCTGCCGGCAGGGAGAGGAACTCAGTGCCACAATTGTGGAGGAAGAAAGACCCACAGCCCCCCGCCCCCCGCTGAACCCGCTGGGCGCAGCCTGGTAAGTGCTGCGGAAGTCTCCCCGGGGCCTTCCAACCCTGACGCCCCTTGCGAGTGGGCCTCCTCCACGACTGTCTGCCTCCGTTTCAGGGCCCGCTTCCCCTGCAACAGCGGAGATTTCCCTGCTGGGAGCTCACCACGAGACACCCTCCACGGCAGCCCTGTTTCTGAGCAGCCCTGCTTTGGCTGCGGGGCATCACCATCCCCTGTTCCCAAGCCTCTTGTCGCTCAGTGAGCTGTACTTGGAGCCCACGGCCCCTGCTGGTGTCAGAGACGACCTCTCTCTGAGGTTGTAGGGAACCAAATGAGCTTTCATCTACTTGGGCTCAGGGTCTTTTCAGGGACTGCATCACTGGTGAGCCAGCAGCCCATGACCTAAGAGGAGGGAACCACTTGTGTCCACTACTGGGCTTGGTGACGAAGGGCAAGGTCAGCTTCTCCCCTCTGATTCAGACTTATTTTGAAATACACCTGTGCCTTGATGATATCCACCACCATCACAGCTCAACCAAGACATCTCTAGGCACCAGGAAGTCCTGAGTGCAAAGTACAGTGTGTGATGGAGTCTGGGACTGAGATTCATAGACTTTTTGATTGCCTGCTCTCCTTGGCAGCTGGGAGCTCAAGTATCTCACCCAAGAGTATGAATTGCCCCACTATCTTCAAATCCAGAGCTGTGTAGAGGGTTAAACTTTTAGAGTCTCCTGATGGACTCTCAAACACCCAGTGGATCCAGCTCCTGGGAACAGGTTCAAGTTAATGTGCATCAGAGTGGCTGCCTTTGGAGAACCTCTCAGAATGCTTTGGGCAGGGCCTGGGAGGCATCCCACTCCAGCCCTGGGGAAGGGCCAGGAGGCGGAGCAGCAGCAGAAGCAGGTACTGACCAAGGTTTTCTAGGAGAAGTAGGATGAGGCAGTGAGGCAGGAACCTCTCCTCGGACTGAGACTTCCTTGGAAGCCATCTAAGAGCCCAGCAGGGGACAGGAGGAGACTTGTGGTCCTGCACTGGGGAGTCTACTGTCAGACAAGCACTTAGGTGTTCTGCAGGACTGGTTTCCCTGAGTCAGAGGGCCTGAGAGAGCAAAGATTCATGCAGTTTAATTTTTCGGCATGGTGTGAGTGACCGCTGGGAGGAATGGTCAGGCATAGTCTGTACACGCTCATTACTCACACACTCATAGTATCTGCAGCAAAGGCAATCAAACCTATCTATGCTTGGCAGGCTCTAAATAAAGCTCTAAAGGAGAAATACTGGGAAAAAAACCCCAAAACTGAATAAAGGCAGTATCACGGGAGTATCTGTCGCCCCAGGAGGACTGCTTTGGACGCTATAGAACTCCTTGTACACAGATGCCAAGTAAGTGTATTGAGTCATTATTTAAAAAATCTCATTTGCCTACCCACATAAGCTGTTTTTCAGAAGCCTTAGTAATCACATTTTCCGTGCTTACATTGCTTGCTGGTGTCAGGCTCGGCTCTGTGCATTCCGCACGTATAACTCACTCATCCTCCCAGTCTTCCTGGAAGGAGTGTATTCCTGCTGTCTTCGTTTTTCACTTGTAAGCAGTTTGCCCAAGGTCATGCCGCCCTGAAGGGAGTAAGTGAGGTTCCAGGCCACGTACATGTTCTGGGTTTGGAGCTTGGCTCTTAACCGCTACCTCCACTGTGGCTGGTGATGGCATCCACTCACAGGATATTTTCAAATTGAAACTGACCACAAACAATCTGAAGAAACAGCTCCAATTTACCAGATAACCATTACCTTCTCCCCACCCTCCCCCACAGCGAATGCCGTGCAGATCTGGCTTAGAATTCTTAGAGACGTGTATCCAACTAGGGGTCTTTTTTGGGTAGGATCATGTAAAGGAGAATTTATTCAAGGGATGCTGTGTGGATCGGGGAATGAAAGGGAAGCTGGAGAATCTGACCTAAAGACAGGATGGGAGGAGCCACAAACACAAATCCTGTCCGCTGTGGGCGTATAAGCAGCAGGAATGCCTCAAAATTTTGGGAACTGCTGCTGGAATAATGGACTCCATTTACATGAGTCTTGGGGAAAGCAATCTGATTGTCCAAGCTCAGGTCACATGCCCTTCCAGTGGTCGCACAGAATGGAGAGAAAGGTTTTGATGGAAGGAGACTTTGGGTACTCCTGCCCTGAGCTAGAAAGTGCGGGACTTCAGCTGTGGGAAGAAGGGGCCTCTGTCTCCCTACAGCATGGCCTGGGCACGGGGTCTGAAGGGGGCAGTGGACAGAGAGAGAAGGAGGCAAATTCGAAAGCGATTCTAATAGAACACGTGGGTGACAAAGTAAGACTGAAACTTGGGTAATAGAAGAGAGATGGGTGAGAACAAACAAGTATTTATGAGGAAGACTTACGAGGAAGTTTGCTTCCTCTTTGTCTTCCTTTATTCTTCAGGTTCTGAGCCATTGGCTCCCGCCCCAGGTATATTTGGGCAACTCTGAGAATGAAAGATTGTCTATTTCCATGTCTATCTTCTGGCCTGAAGACCCTCAAACATGGACCATTTTTCTCAAGTTCTAAATCTCATCTTGGTATGATTTTGTTCCCCAGTATTTTCAATCCCAAGTCATTTTACTTCTGATAGAGACTGCAGCAAGAACAGTTTATCTTTTTAGCAGAAATGTAATTTCAGACACAGACCATGCCCCTTGATTATAAGCAAAATCAAACCTAATATTAGCTTGGATTTATTTTACTGTTAATATTATTTACTTTCTGAAAACAGACTAACCCCAATTAGCATCGTGAATTGTCTGCCCTGTAATGACCGGCGATTCCATTCTATTACATTACTGAAATCATTTGCATAGTAATTATGGTTTAGCTATATTGGTAAGTGGAATTGTTTCCCTTCTAGTAATGTGGTGCGATGGTCTCTCATTAATCACATGGAAAACCTTGCCAGATGGCAGAATTAAGGAAGTACAGTAATACACTCCCACTGAACTCATGGTCATTTGAGGCTCGAAACCAGTGTTTCAGTTTGCTCCATCATCTTCCCTCTAATGCGTTTTAGTTTCTCAACCACTCATGCAACGGATAAACAACCTGAGTTGCAAATGTGATTGGTCTCGGGAAATTTTATCTAAAAATTCAGTAATGCAAATTACCCATCTCATCCTCCCCTCTCTGCACCTCTCCCTCCTCCAATATGATCAGTGAAGCCTGGGAGCAAATATCGCAGGCTATCAAGACAATTGAGACATATTTATCTGTGTGTGTGTGTGTGTGTGTGTGTGTGTGTGTGTGTATCATCTCCTCTAAGTAACCTAAATGCAGTGTAGGGAATCTGAGCTTGCATAACAAAACAAAGCAAAACTGGGACTTAGCCCTCACCTTACAGAAAGATTCTTTTAAAAATGTCTTTGAATCCCAAGAGCCCAAGGTGCAATTAAAATATTACTTAATCTCTAGAGTTTTAATTTTTTTGAAACATTAATTCAACAAAACAATCTACATTCATGTACACACACCACATGCATGCACACACAGGCACAGACACTCACGGATGCGTATACATCACCTGAACATTACCCAAGGTGGGAAGGCGTAATGGAAAGAAAGCAGACACGGAACCAGGAAGGGGTGGTCCGTCCTTGGCTATGATTTTGTGGAAGTCGTTCTATCTGTCTGACCACTTGTTTCCTCATCTGTGAAACAGCAATAATAACCTATCAGTATTAGTTGGGATAATACTGTGTCCTCACGTGGCCTTGCTTCTTGGAGAGAAAAAATATCTTTGATGTCTCCTCCTCTTCTTACAGAAAGCCTCTGTGTGTGTGTGTGTGTGTGTGTGTGTGTGTGTGTGTGTGTGTGTGTGTGTGTGTGTGTTGCAGAGCTGTGGGACACAGTTCAGTCCACAACAAAAGGCCTAACTGGACTTCCAGGCATACTTCTTTCTTGTTCAAGCCAGTTGGAGTTACAGTCTGCAGTTACTTGCAGCCAAAACCCTCCTAAGTGATAAAATTATCACATTAAAACACCTTTACCTGAAGAGTTCAAATTGGATGCAGATTTTTGTGTTTATGTATATTTTCAGAACTACCATCAGGTTACAAATGGACCTCTGACCTTGAAAAGAGTAAAAGTCACTGATGGACTGTCACAATCTGGGTGAACAGCCTCTTAGTCATCTATTTCTCTTTGATCCGTCCACATCGGGCCTGTAATCTCCCTTCAGATCCAAGGAATGTAAACGAGTGAAGCTGGCAAATGTAAAGCAAAGGACACTGATGATAATATTTGGGACCTGGAGAGCTCATGCCCCCTCTGCTTCCAAAGACAGAACCACTTCTCAAATCCACTCAGTTGTCCCTCGTGGAAGACAAGAATCTGGATTATCATGCAAAAGTCTCCAATTATTTTAAAATATTGCTTAGGCAAACAAAATGGTCATCATGTTAAACATAACCCTTGGGCTTCCACATTTCAACCACTGGTTTAAAATTTTTAGAGGAAATTTCAGACCAGGTAACAATAACTCCTTGAATAAAAGTCACAGAATGTGGCCTTATTAATGAATCATTGTAAAATCTCCTGTCTCAATTTCTTGTGCTCCAGCATCCAGCACAGTGTTTGACTTAGAGCATATCCTCAAAAATATTTTCTTTTCTTTTCTTTTTATCTTTTTAGTTTTTTAAGGAATCTCCATACTGTTTCCCACAATGGCTGCACCAAACCACATTCTCATCAACAGTGTAGGAGGGCTCCCTTCTCTCCACACCGTCTCCAGCATTTATTGTTTGTGGGCTTTTTAATGGTGGCCATTCTGATGGGTGTGAGGTGATACCTCATTGTAGTTTTTTTTCTGTTTTTTTTTCTTTTTTTAAAATTAAAGTATAATCAGTTTACAACATTGTGTCAATTTCTGGTGGACAGCGTAATGTGCCAGTCATACATATACATACATATATTCCTTTTCATATTCTTTTTCATTATAGGTTACTACAAGATATTGAATATAGTTCCCTGTGCTATACAGTAGAAACTTTTTGTTTATTTTATATATAATAGTTAGCATCTGCAAATCTCAAGCTCCCCCAAATATTTTCTAATGAGTGAATAAATTAGTGACTACCTTAAGGACTCAAGAGTCAAAGCATTGCTTGTATCCTTTGTTCCCTATGCTGTTTCTTATTTCTTTGCTTTTTAGGGAGATCACAAAATAACAAAATAATTGTAACAGGATAACCCCTCATCTCTGTGGTACTTTACAGTTTACAGAGCACTTTTGGGTAGAGCATTTCAGTCAGGAGAGGTGGTCACTGCAAGAAAGACTGGCAGCATCTTGTAAGCACAAAGGGAAGAAGCATTAGGAAGAAGACTTTGCTGAGACCTGTGGGGTGGAGACGTGGCGAAATCCGTGGTCCTTAATGACATCACTGAGCCACTGAGGGTACCATTGCCTGCATCGTTGCCTGTCCATGGACTCCCATGTATATATCCTCCTTATTTGAAGCGGTTGAGTTTGGGTCCTCCACTAATTACAGCTAAACCCCTCTTAAGTGATACAACTATCGTGTCACGGAGATCTTACCTGGGGGGATCTTTACCTGGGTGATTTACTAGAGGGAAGGAGTAGATGTTAAGCAAGGGAAAAGCTAGACTATCTCTCGGACAAAGTTAGCAAGAGGTAGAAACGTGACTGAAATTGTTTCTGACTCCAGCCTGAAGTTCTCTACACTACTAGAAGAGTGGGCAAACATTATGTAAAGTTCAAAATAGTAAATATTTTAGGTTTTCAGGCCTTAGGTTTCTGCCACAGCTGCTCAACTCTGCAGCGGTAGTGACAGCATCAATGAACAACACATAAATAAACGCTGGGCTGTGATCCCGCGTGTGTTACAGATGAAACGAGGACTCCAGTCCCAAGTCCCCTTGTTTCCTTGGCCTATTATTCAACAATAACTTTGAAAATGATATTTATATACTGGGAAAACCATTAGCCTGGAAGGTAGGAATCTTAGCTTCTTTTCCTGGATTTCTGACAATCTGCCTGGTGATCTTGGACAAGTCTTTTTGCCTCTCGAGACCTCAGTTTGTTTACATGCAAGTTGAAGGAGGTGCAGAAGGAGACTGTAGATGTCCTTTCTAATTCCCAATCCCTGTTTATTTATTTCTCTTCTTCACTAGAGAGTAAATTCATGGAGGGTGGATACCACACCTACCTTGTTCATCATTTTATCCCAACACTGAGCAGCAATGTTCAGTAGACCAGTGGGCACCCAATTAAATCTTACAGAACACGTAAATGAACTTCAACTCCAGGTAAGTTTGCTTCAGTGGCCGTTTTTTCCTCCATCAACTGGTCTCTAAATTCCTTTCATTCTTTGGTTCTGTGAGGCAGCTACAGAATAATAATGGAGTGAGTCCTAGAATTGGTGTCAGGATTGACTCTTTTCTGCTTGCAACTTGGATAACGACTCTGAACCTCAGTTTCCTTATCTCCAAATTAATAAAATAATTTCCACTTCATAGATTTGTAATATTGAGTAAGTTTGACAATTTATGTGAAAATGCTTTTGTAAGCTCAAAAATATGATATGAGCTACGATTAGAATGATACTGAACATTGTAAAGTTCTTGGCATAAGCAGTGAGTTCTAGGTTTAATTTAATTTTATATCTATTAATAATAGGCATCTTGAATTATTACTGAGATGTAATGATGGCAACAATCTTCCTTAGATAAAAAGTGGTTGCTTCTTCAGGCAAAATGTGAACACTTAAGACTATAAATAAATTATATCTTTTTATCCTCATAAAATATTAAAGAGAATCACTAATATTATTTTTAATTTAGAACAACTGAAAGACAATGAAAAATTCTATGCTGGGTTCTGGAAAATTAAGAAAAAGAAAAATCATTTATGTTGGAACAAGAGAAGTAATAGTAGAAAATTAAACATTATGAAAGAGTATATTTTAAAAGCCATCAGTGGGAGAGGGTATAGTTCAAGCAGTAGAGTGCATGCATGAGGTCCTGGGTTCAATCCCCAGTACTACCATTAAAAATAAAGAAACCTAATTACCTCCCCTAGCCGAATTAAAAAAAAAAGCTGTCAGCCATAATTCAATTCAGTTGATTAGTAATGGCACTGGTGAGAGGTCACACTCTGCAGAGCATGTCCTACTAATGTTCTAAAAATCTACTAGAAGGGTCTGAGAAAAGATATGTAGGTATTGTTAACAAATGAAAAGACAGAAGGAAAAATAGTGAATCTAAAAAATCTTTTAGAGAAGATTGCGAATTTCACAAAAGCAGAGAATAATGTCATGAAAGGGTAAAAAGAAGTTTTTGAATATAGGTGTATTACAAAGATATTTCTTTAAGTCAAAGGAGGTAGAAAATGTAAGTTGACTTACCAAGATGACTTTCAGCACTGAGATGTCTTTATTACAAGGAAGAAATGACATATACAAATTTTATTTACATGTCATTTCCAAATAGAGGGGGGGCATCAAGGTTGGGAATACCCAGATTGATGAATAACCTAGGTTATCTCTGAAAGGTCCATAAAATGAAATTTCTTATCTTGAATCTCATTTTCAGTGCTTTCCATTATATAACTGGAGACTCATTTTGACTAAAGGCCAATAATTCATGCAACAGATACGTAAATGTGTTGCCCACAGTTTGCAGGGAACAGTTCTAGATGTGAAGCTACAGCAGCAAGCAGAATGGATGGACCTTGCTTTCCCACAGCACCTCATCTCAGGTGTTCATTCATTGGCCAATTCCCTGGGGAGCTTAGTCTTTCCCAGGACTTGAAGTTCAAAGGAGGAAAAGTCGGCCACAGTCCCAGCCTCCTTCGTCCATACAGATGAGTGAGGATAGCGCAGCCATCAACTCTAGTCACTGCTTATGGGGCCAGACACCGTGCTCAACAGCTACGTTTTATACTAATTCTCACAGCACTCCGATGTTAATGCTAATCGATGAATGAGGAAACTAAGGCTTAGAAATGGTAAAGCAAACTGCCCAAGGTCATATGGCTCACAAGTGGCAGTCCTGGGGTTCAAAGCCAAATCTCATTGACTCAAAGGCAACACTCTCACCTACTCTGCTGTTCCACTTCCCGTTGCTGAAACTATTTCTGGGAAATGAGAATGGAGAGCCATGGTGGCTGATGTAATTTTCTGGCTACGCTACCATTCACTAAATTGACAGGGAAGAAGTGAGATGAAAGGCAAAGAATTTACCTTTGGGGTCTAACATTTATTGAATATCTGTTAGCTTCAAAGTAATTTACATACAGGATCTCATTTAATTCTTTCAATATCCTTATCAATCTCATTTTATAAGTATGGAATTCATTGTTTTGGATAGAATAAAAAATTTTTTTGCTTGTTTTTTTTCTTTTTTTAAGGGGGGGAAGTAATTAGGTTTATTTATTTTAATAGAGGTACTGGGGATTGACCCCAGGACCTTGTGCATGCTAGCATGGGCTCTACTGCTGAGCTATACCTTGCCCCCTAGAAATGCTTTTAACTAAAAAATTCTGAAAAACTGCCTATGGTAGATGAAACCAGTAGGGGTATGTTTTTCTCGCATAAGTTTGGTATTGACTCAGGAGTTCAACAATGTCAGGGTTGGCATCTGTGCAATTCTCTTGGCCTTCTCCTCATGACTGCAAGACGGCTGCCACAGTTTCAGCCATCACAGCTGCACTCAAGGCAGGAGGAAGGAGAGAGAGGTATGCTAGGTTTGTTGTTGTTGTTGTTGTTTTTTAATTAGAAGAGTGGAATATTCCCCGGAGGCACCCTCCAGCCCCAGAAGACTTTCATTTACATGCCAGAACATTCTCATGTGGCTATATCAAGCTGCAAGGGAAGTTAGACAAGTGAACATTTAGCTTTCCATTCATGGCAATGGAAGATGGAAAAAGAGACAAGAGACAAAAATAGATACTGGATTGGCTAAACAGAGCATCTGCCAGAGTGTACCAGAGAGGCTGAGTAACTGATACAATGTCACAGAGCCATTCAAACTCATACCTGCTGACTTCCAAAGGGTATGCTTTCACTAAGTCACCGGTCCTGGTTGGACTCTCCTAACAATCCACGGCAATGCCTTCACAGGGAAATTAATAGACAAGATGAATCCAATAGCCATTCGTCTCACAGCCGTGGAGTTGCAGTTATGAAGTTCTCCATGAGGGGCCACATGAGCAGGTGTAGGAACTGGCTTAGACAAAAGAAGTACCTGGAGTGGAGGTGTTCACCTCCCCAGGTGTCAACCCCTCATTGAGTTCTCCCTGTTCCGTAACTGGTTTTCCAAGCCAACATGAAGATTGTTAGAACTAGATAAAAGAGAAAGCTCACGTAGAAATGAATAGCCAACATTTATGGAGCGCTTAGCGTCACACGCTGTTATAAGACTTTTATATTTTGTCTCATTTAAACCTTATAACAACCCTAAGGGATAGAAACTATTATTATTTCATTTTTCTTTTTTTTTTTAAGAAACGGAAAAAGAGACACAGACTGTCCTGAGTCAGACAGCTGTACGTGGTGGAGCTGAAATTCCAACCTACCATCTTAGCCATATGATTTAATTGCTCAGTGCTGCCCCCATGGCAGGGTGCCAGTGGGTCGAAGAAGCTGCACCTGTCATGGAGAATACCTCCTCCAGTTTCTCACCAGGCCCCAAACCTCCTTCAACAGCAGACAAATGCTGCCATGTCCCAATAATAAGAATTAATTAAATGGATGTAGTTCTCAAAGCAACCCCTAGAAGTAGCTTTGGTTGGACTATGATCATCTGAGTAAAATCAAGTCAGTTTTACAGGAGAACTCAGGTAGTAAGCACTGGAGGTGGAACTAAAACCCAGGCCATTTGATTCCGGCCTGAAGGACCCAGGGAGGGAGGCTGGAGATGCCAAAGGTAGACTTTGCCAGTTTCTAACTTGGGCTAGAAATAGTATCAACAATTGCCTGGATGGGGGTTGGCACGTGTGCCCTACCAATTTCCCCCTTGCCCGGGCATGGCAGGCATAATTAATCGATGTGCTGGGATTCCAGCTCTGTCACTGACAAGGCGCTCCAGGCAACCACTACCATTTAAATGCTGTTCTGTGAAATCACACCTTGTTGCCATCCCTACTTTGAAGAGTCAAAAACATCACTGCAGGTTCTTGGTCAAGAAAAGAAGCATAATGAGAGAAATACAAGAATATTCTTAGAGTATTTGGGCGTTTTACTAAAATAGCTAAGCTCAGTTTCCTTATTTATAAAACGAGAATAATAGTGCTTGCTTCAGAAGGCTGCTGAAGGATTTAAAGCCATGATCCCCACCTAATATTTGGCAGGTGCCTGTTTCCTATCTTTATTGTCAGTTCTAGTTGCTGGGGAATTACTGCCTCCTCACAAAATCTGTAAGTACCAATGTAAGGAAAAGACAGATCTGGTCTCTAATTTGGTTCCCAATAGAGAACCAAATACACTCATTCATTCATTCATTCATTCATTCGTTATTGAGTGGCTCCAATGTCCAGGCACCTTGTTGGACATGGGAAATACAATGCTGAACAGACAGTGGGGTTTGACGTCAGCCTCTTGGGGTGATACCACCGTGTAACAGAGGACTGATGAGGGTTTTTCTTTACCCTCTGCTGCCAGTGACTAGGACCCAAGCTGAAGACAAAGAAGTACAGAGTATATCCTGTTGTAAAGAGGGATCCAACCTCGACTGGGATCTGATGGCTCCTGCCAGGAATTACGTAGATGTGGACAAAGCCGGCTTTACCACTGTTAGTCATGCTTCACCCCTTCAGCTCAGTGCAGGGCTGTTGGTCTTGCAGGGAGGAGAAGGACCCTTGCCTCCCCCAGATCCCCACGCAGTGGATGCTTTTAGAAACTCACGTAGGGATCAGAGATGTCTGATTACCATCTTGTTCCCCCATTGGTCGCTTGCTGAAGGGCAGCAGAAACCTGGTGCTGCCGTAAGGGTGGAATGAACTGTGGTGATGTGCCATGTGGACGGTGGTGACATGTCACGTCTCCTAGAGGCACACATGATCAAAGGTCCCGTGAACTGATTTGCTTCTACATTCTTGAAGGCAAGAGGCTTGCTGGAGCCTTGTGTACCAGCAAGACAGGTACCTGGGAGGAAAAGAAGGAGACAAGCCCTTGCCCCCGTTTCCTCAGAGGGTGACCCGGAGGATGGAGAAGTGGTACTCACAGCCCTTCCGGCTCACTTGAGGGAAACAGTAGTTAGAGGGTGAGGCAGGAGCAGAGGGGCTCAGTGAGAGGACACCCGCTCAGGAAGGGGGCTGGGCATCTCCCAGACACCACTCCCTCCAAAAGTATCTCTCCTCCTTGCTTCCCACTAACCCAGGGAGAGCAAACCCAAAGAGAGGGAGAGAAAAGGGTTTTATGTTTCAGGACTGACCACCTTCAGGGCTCTGAGAAAAGAGTGGACCACGCCCCAGCCTTCCCTCCTCATCCCTACGCCTCAGTTGGATAGTGGAGAAGAGGATGTAGAGAGAAGACTGGTTTTAAATTGTGTTTAAGTCTGAAGTTTGAAACTGGTTTGGGATTTTAATAACAGAATGTGCTTAGAAAATTATGGAATCTGTCCAAGATTCCTTGAACATGTCTGCTCCTAAAAGAGTTCAAAAGACAATTTAATCAGTGTAACAGAAGGCAATGATTGTAGAAAAGTAGTTGCTTCAGGTTTCCTTGTTTCCATCCCACCCAAAGGATGCTTCTGGTAACTGGTATGTAATGAGTCATTGCAAAACCGAGTACCAGCTGTAGGTGGAGCTGTGCACTGTTTTCAGAACCGCATCATTTTGAGATGGGGGAAACCTGGAGCAGTTGATGCTGAATTTTTGCTTTTTTGGGATTATCTGCAACACTGTAAAAATATGGCTTCCAAGGCAACAGAATTTTGGCGAGTCCAATTCAGGAGGTCTGTGTGAGTTCCGGTGATGGAGATACAGCCGGTCTCAGGCTGTGATTGAGAACTGCTGCCCTCAGGGGGCTTCCAGCTCACCTGACATGGCCACGGGGAGACCGGCCACCAATTCTGCCTGGTGAGTTTGTTTCCTACTCTCTTGCAGAAGCAGAATCTGTTAGTTACGTTTGTTCACGAGACCAAATGCTGTCCTCAAGAAGTTTATATGCTCCATTTTAAATGTCTGTAAGTTGGGGCTGCCTCTTTTGATGACACCTTAACTTTGGTGTTTGGGATAATCACAAAAAAGACTCCAGGAGCTGAGGACAGCCAAGGAGTTTTGTTCTCCTTTTAGTTCTTTTTAAGTAAAACTTCAGAATCTGTACTTCTTCCTTTTCCTAGATGACTGTGTGGGGCAGTAGAGAAAATATTTTTATGTTTTCACATGGGTAGGGCTTTCTGAGCAAAGAAATCTAACACTTGGATGAAAGGACCAGTCTGGGAAGTTAAAGGATGATTGGAAAGCCCAGAGACCTCAGAAGGCTTCTTCCTCCATGTGTTTCATCTCAAAGGGGCATGATATCCTTGGTTATAAACTCCAGTTTGTCTTCTCTATCCCCTGGAGACAATTACTTAAATTTCAAAGGGTAAAAATCCAGGAGCTTTCCCCTTCTTTTGCCAAAGGGAATACATACACATTAAGGAGATGAGGCTTCCCTCCCCTTCTCTGGAGTGTGGGGGGAGATATGCTTATATGCTCCCAGATTCATATCGTCAAGGTTCCTTCCCTGTGGTTGAGCATCTCCCTTTGTATGTACGCGGGGTGGGTGGGGGGCTCTCGCTGCCTCAGCACAGGAGGGAGAAGAATGAAGTGTGAGGAAGTGAATGCAGGTACTGCTGTAAGTAAATAATAATGATCACCTTGATCAGAAACTTCACGTTTACATTCAGGATAATATAAAGAAATACAGGTATTAAAACCTTCTCAGCTGGGAGTCTGAAGAGTGAAATATTTTACTCACTGATAGGGGCAGATGGGTTGCCTAGACTTAGAGCTGAGTCCCTTTGAACACAGTGGTGTCGTGTCTGATGTAGGAATGAGGTGGCAGTGAGAGGACAACTTCTGACTCCGTTTTTTTGTTTCCATCAGCAAAGAAATAAAGAGCCCATAATGATATCTAATCACTATCATCCTTTGCCTTTTGGGAGACATTTTGTGTTTATTTGGCACATATAGCATTCAGGGGTGTGCTGGTGAGTGTTTAAACACCAGCTCTCGGGTTGGGGGGAGTGTCTTAATTCCCCTCCGCTGATAACCATAAGTTTGTTCTCTATGTCTGTGAGTCTGTTTCTGTTTTACAGATAAGTTTATTTGTGTCTTTTCAGATTCCACATATAAGTGATATCCAGTGGTATTTTTCTTTCTCTTTCTGATTTACCTCACTTCGAGTTACAATCTCCAGGTCCATCCATGTTGCTGCAAATGGCATTATTTATTTTTTATGGCTGAGTAATATTCCAGTGTGTGTGTTTATCTATCTATCTATCTATCTATCTATCTATCTATCTATCTATCTATCATCTATATCTGTATCTATACCTATATATATCTATCTCAAATCTTCTTTACACAATCATTTGTTGATGCACATTTGGGTTGTTTTCATGTCTTGGCTATTGTAAATGGTGCTGTTGTGAACATTGGGGTGCATGTGTCTTTTTGAATTATATTTTCCAGATACTATATGAGTTACAGCTATACAATACAGTGATTCACAATTTTAAGTCATACTCCATTTATAGTTATTATAAAATATTAGCTATATTCCTTGTGTTATACAATATATACTTATTGCTTATTTGATGCATAGTAGTTTGTATTTCTAAATCCCCTATTTCTATCTTGCCCCTCCCCTGCTCCCCAGTGGTAACCACTAGTTTGTTCTCTTATCTCTGTGAGTCTGTAACCCCTTCATTTTTTGAAGTAAATTCCTTAAATCAAAAGAACACTTGCTTCTTCTTGTATTCTTTCAGATGTTTTCAGAATGTGTTCATTCTTTAAGTAGTCACTTAGACATTGAGGTCAAATTGTGTGCTTATAAAGCTTGTGTTACCATTAGGTATATAAAACCACTTTGATTTCAAATCTTTTCATAGGTCATCTTGGTGAGCTACATAAATGTGAGAGAAAAATAAGAGTGAAATTTCTTGGAGATTTGGCTCCTTTATGTTCTCAGAGAAACTAACAAAAACAGCATGCACCTTTATCTTCACTCCATGACAAGCAAACACTATTTCATGTTAGCTTTGGTGAGAACTTGGGCATTTCGACCCCTTGCTGGACAGAGAGGAAGACTGAGGTCCCACGACCCACTCAAGGTGACTCAGTTAGCAACAAAGGCAAGGCTCTGAGCATCTCGCCCCCGCCCCCGGGCACCTGCATCCCGTGCAGCTGGTCACAGTGCATTAGAGCAGGAGGAGGAACCACAACAAAGTATCAACTGAAAAACGGCTGAAAAGCAAAACAAATGCATCTGTGGCCTTTTAGCAAGCATCCTTTTGTTTGCAACAATAATCGTGCCTGGAAAACCATCATTTATCAATGTCTTAACTTTTCCATGGCTGCTTAGTCTTTCTGGAGCAAAAATCTTTAAGATACGTTTTAAAACTTTGCTTTTAGCTTTAATTACCTAACCATGTACCTCCATTGTGAGAACTGTGAAAGCTCTTTTTTTTTTTTTTTTCCTTTTTAAAATCAGAAATAGCTGGTGAACTAATGGTTGGGCTGGGCTGTATATCGAAGTGTTTAGAGAACAGCTCCACGTAAAGGATGATTCTGACTAGATAGCAAATTAACACGGACTGTGTCTCTCTCCCTTGAAAGCATCCTTTGAAGCAGGTGAAGCAATAGAGAAAGTCGAAGGGTGTGAATAGAACTGTGATCAAATCCCGGAGAGAAAACAGTGGCTGGGCCACAATGTGGAGGGAAAGAGACAGCTCGGAGTGGCGAGAGTAAGCACCGGGGGTGGAGGACCCTCTCGTGTTGGCTTCTCTCTTCTCTGTTTTCTGTCAGTGGAAACCAGGAACACGAGTTCAGCCCTGGCTGGGGACCACAGGGACCGTCACTCACAAGCAGTGGGGTGGGAAGCAAATAACTGCTTGGACAAACCTCCTCTTCATTCTTCTCCATATCAAGGTGGAGATGATTAGATTCTAAATTGCAGCACTCAGGACAGGGGTCCAGGAAGGTTCTTTGAAAGCTGAGGTGTGTCTCTTAAAATTGGTATGTTGCAGTCCTAATCCTCAGTATCTCAAGATGGGACCTTATCTGGTCCCAAATTCAAATGCAATTAATTAAGATGAGGTGACACTGGAATAGAGTCCCAATCCATACTGGGCCCCTAACCAGTACGACTGGTGTCCTTATAAAGAGGGGACATTGGGCACAGGCAAACCCACACAGGGAGAGCACCATGCAAAGATGAAGGCAGAGATGGGTGGGAGGCTTCTATAAGCCAGGAAACATCAAATTGACCAGCACATCCCTAGAAGCCAGGGGAGAGGCATGGAACAAGTTCTTCCTCGTAGGTCTCAGAGGGAATCAACTTTGCCAACAGTTGATCATGGACCTCTAGCCTCCAGAACTGTGAGACAATGAATTAATGTTGCGTAACCCACCAACTGTGGTCCTCTGTTAAGACAACCCTGGGAAATGAACACAGAGGCCAGGCAACGCTGGTGTGGAGGCAAATGGGAGAGACTGAGAACAGAATTCGGAGGCACGGTCTCCTCTCCTCTTTAAACTCACTAGGAGGCAGTTAGTAGACTGGATTTTAGCTTCTCCCCCTGTACAGATTACCTGGGGAGGATGATATGAGAATCCACATAGCAACTTAGAGTCACGAACTGTTAGAACTAATGGGAAAGGTCAGTAATGTCAGCAGAGACTATTCAGGTGATAATGTCCTTCTGCACCAGTGATCAAAACTAGAAAACATAATGGAAAAGCACATAACTTTCACAATAGCAATAAAGCTATAGCATCTCTAAGAGTTTACTCAACAAAGAATGCACAAAAACTCTACAGAGTAACTTGATGTATAACACAGATGAGACAAATCAGTGGTGAAAGGACAGGTTCTTAACAAGCTGATATTAGGAAATGGATTAATATTATATAGAAAATAAAGTGGGATCTCTACCTCACACCATACACAAAGGGAGAACTTACAGATACTTTGAGACTTAAATGTGAAAAATAAACTGGCAAGGTAGTGGAAAAATCGGAGACTTTTTGAATGGAATTGGTACCTCAGATATACAAAGTGCTCCTGCAACTCAACAGGAAAAGGGCGCAAATACCAACACAATGGTCAAAGAGGAGGGGAATCAGACTGGGAAATTAAAGGGGCTTACAAGTATAGAAGTGAGTTCAGTCTCACTCATAATCATAGGGATGCCCAATTTAAACAGTAATGAGATATCACATTACACCTGTCAGGTGGATAAAAATCAGATTGTCAGAGAATATTAAGTCCAGCAAGGATGGCAAGGATGTGGGGAACAGGAAGCTTCACCTTTGCACCGATGGGAGGGGATCAACGTTCGGAGAGTAATCTGACAAGTAATATGGCCGAACTCAGGAAGACACTTTTTAAGTTATAAAGCAAACAGATTTTTAATCAGAAGTATAAACTTCTAAAATGAATTTTTTTTTGCACAAAAATTATGCTGGAGGATAGCAACAGATTTCTATCAACAGTTGTGAGCACCTCAGTGAATGGCGGAGGTCCGGGTTTAGTCTTCGCTGGGGAATGTGTTTTGGAGTTAGACCCTCTACCTCCAGTTTTCGTGTTCTTTCTACTGTGCTATGGACAACTTGCAGGCACTGTTAAAATCATTAATATCGTGAGACTGAAACCAGCCACAGCCGATGACTCCTGCAAATTGTCAGCTCAGACTGAAAATCTAGGCACACAGTGCTAAATAAAATATTGCTTTAAAAATTTCCTCTCATAAATATGATTAATATAATAATGACTTGTGGGGAAGGTATCTCAGTATTGATTGAGAAAATTCAAAGCTTGGATCTTTTGGGGCAACATGCTGATTCATCTTTGTGTCTCTGGTACCCAGTTCAGTTTCTAAAACTAAGGGACTTTTTTTTTTGTTTTTTCTTTAAAAAAACTATTTACTTATTTATTGGCAGGGGAGGTAATTAGGTTTATTTATTTATTTTTAGAGGCAGTACTGGGGATTGAACCCAGGACCTCCTCATGCTAAGCATGTGCTCTACTGCTTGAATTATACTCTGTCCCCCATTTAGGGACTTCTTAATCAGTTTTATTGAAGGAAGGGACAAGCAACTTGTTTCCCAAAATCATAGGAAGACATTTTTAGGGGGAAACAGTGACTTCAACTCCTTTTTCTCATCTGAGGATCCTTTTATTCAAGAAATGTATTTTGACCAACCATGTGTGGGAAAACGTACCAAGTGCATTACAGGCATCACCTGGTTGAGTGCTCCCACGGACGTGCAGGAGCTGTCAGATCCCGGTGGACAGAGGAACCCAGGCTTGGAAAGCTTAACTGCCTTGCTCACGGTCACACTGTAAGGTGTAGAGCAAGAAATTAAACCAAGTCTTCCAACTTCACAGATACTAGGGGAACAACTACAGATGAGGCCCACCCTCTATCATTATGGAAGCTGTGAAGGTAAATGGGATGCGCTTTCTTTCCTCAAGAATTAACATCTACTCAGCCAGTTAAAAACTATGGAGAGTCTGACATATTTTAGGCAAAGAATAAATGTTTTAGGTAAAGAATTTTAGGTAAAGAATATTTTAGGTAAAGAATTGGTGTACAAGGTCACAAACGGGAAGGTTCAATTCTCTCTGATTAAGGGTTGGCTTCTCAGAGATGAGGGCAGAGGAGCCAGGCTTTGAAAGGTGAACAGAATATGAATGTGCCCAGAGGCATTTTATGAGAGAGGATCAGCTTGTTGAAAGGCAGCTATAGAAAAGGGTGGGATGGAGGGGAGGGTATAGCTGAAGCGGTAGAGCGCATGCTTAGTATGCAAGAGGTCCTAAGTTGAATCTCCAGTATCTCCTCTAAAAATGAATAAATAAGTAAACCTAATTACCTCCCCCCAAATCCCCTCCCCACCCACCCCCTGCCTAAAATAAAAAAAGAAAAAAGTGTGGGGTATTTAAATCAAGAATAGTGAGGGTGGTTGGAAGTGAAGGACTGAATATAGAAAGGAATATGGGAAACTGAGAGGCATGTTCAGAGATGTGACAGTTAAATGTCTGGGATTCCATAACATCACTGACGGAAATGCTTTAATACAAACATTCAAAACAAGGAGTCAAGGGCTTTGTGAACCCCCTGAAATTTTTGGCACAGTTGGGTAAGCACATATGTGTGTATTTGTATGACAGAGAGTATGTGTGTGAAGGGGAGGGTCATATGAGTGTCATTTTCTGGGAAAAAGGACCATAGTCCATGGCTGATCACTGGTTCTCTGTAGGTTATGTAATCTATGAAAAGGTGAAGAGCCACTGCATGTGTGGTGAGAAAGCAAAGATGAGACTTTAGGAGATACGTGGATAAAGTGAAGGCAGCTAGAAGGATATTGTCAGAGAGAAGGACCGTGGACATCTACTACTCCAGAGGGCCAAGAGGGAAAGCTTAAGGCATGGGATGACTGGTCAACCATGCCTGACGCATTTGAGAGTCTACCAGGTGTGATCATCTGTGCTCTCCCGGGTTACTGGTGAGATCACTGCAGGCTCTAATGGATGCTTTAAGTGATTAGGAGTAGTCAAGCTAATGCAATCACAGATAGAAACCGAGCCCTGTTTAAAAATGGCCCACAAGATGGCACTATGGGCCAATAAGAATATTCATCTGGCCTTCACAAGTGAAATATGTTTACCTTAGTCTCATTTTTCTTTATTCTTTGCTAATATACTGCAGCCTGATCCTCTGCATTATTTGCCCATTAAAAATACTGGCATTTGGAAATAATATCCCTAATTTTCACTATTCATGCTTACTTTTTATATAATCCTCAGTAGACTTTGGAAAACCTTTATTTGAATCTTAGTTCCAATACAGAAAGTTGGATCTAATCCCTAATTTACTAAAACCCCTCGTAAGGCTGTGTGCAGTCACTGCTGGCATTTATTGGTCCTTGGGGAGCTGTGACGTTGGGAAAGATGGAGGGGAAATAAAAGTGAAAGGAGAGGAAAGGGCTCTAAGTTTTATCAGAAAAGCAAAGAACACAAGCTTCAGCCATGATGGATCTGACTAGGGAATAAAGCAGCCAGGAAACCCACGGAGGGACAATGTTGCTTTCAAGGGAGAGAATCTCATTATCCTGGGGTCTATATTAGTTGGGACTTTCACGTGAAAATCTGCATTTTAAAAATTATCATTTTTATGCAGAAAGAACAAATGGCTTATATTAGGCACGAGGAAGAGGCATTAAAATATATCCTTTGGCCAAAGAAAACCGTAGTGCAACTTTACATTTATGCAGCACTTAACCCGCTGGCAAAGTGCTTTTATACCACCATCTTCTCGTTTGATTCACAAAACCACCCGGGGTGGGCTGTGTAACCAGCTCCACGTCTCACATCAGGATACTGAGATTCAGAGAGGGTCAGAGGCTTGCTCAAGGATGCACAGCCACTGACTAGAAGAGCTGGCATGAAAACCTAGGTCCTTGCTTTTTCAGTGTGTGAAATGGGGCTAATGACACCGACTGTTGCAGGGATCTGTTAAACACAACCCAATAATAAAGGTCCAGATGGAGAGTCAGCATGTGCTAGCTAGTTTCATTATTTAGAAAGAATAGGTTAAAATGCCTATTTCTAATGATATATATGCTAAGGGTCTTTGGTTGCAATGACAGAAACTAATTAACTAGTTAACAATCTGCTGAATTACCTCCCTCACCTCCCCCCACCCTACCACCCATTGTGCAAAAAGGGAACTGACTGGGAGGACACAGAATAGATACAGAATCAGAGGGAAGGCAGATGAGCCTGACTTTGGGAAGTATGGGATGTAGGAACGATTGAGATTGACCCACCTTGGGCCACATATCTACTCTGTAGCTGGGGGAACGAGGGTCCTTGATTGACAGCCCCTGCCAGGGCAGGGTGAGTTATCTGAAGGGGAAATTGAGGTGCTGTTGCAGAAGAAGAAGAATTAAGTGTCCAGCAGAAAAAAACACTGTCACTGGACAGGATATTTCTAGAATAAAGACCTGAAACATCACTTTATGTAAAGCTAAAGCTAATGACCTATGTTTATTGAACGTTTATGTACCAAGTACTGTGACGTTTATTAACTCATTTAATTCTCTGGCGACTCTATGAAGCAAATAATATTATTAGTCCCATTTTACAGGGAAAGACACTGAGGCACATTTGACCAGAGTGGCAGAGGTGAGTTTGAAACCCAGCTAGAGTTGATCACACCAGAAGACAACTGTCTTTAGCGAATTACTGTAAAAGTCAGAAGACTAAGTATTAGATGGAAACACGAAATTGGTGATATTTAATCATTTTTGGCCTAGAAGAATGACAGCTTCCTATGACTCCACCTAGTACACGGACCGCCCCCAGAACAGTGTCTGTAATGTAGTCAGGGCCATGGGGTATCTTTCATTATTATTAGATGATCCTGCCTGCAGGCAAGTGGGCTTTAAAAACTAAAATTGCATGAGGCCATTGTTATTTAAACTGGACTGGGTCGTGGTAAAAGCCCGGGAAGCTGTCCTTTGATTAGTGCTACAGTGAAGTTCCCCAAGGAGCAGGCTAGGCCTGGAGCTAGTGTTTTCCATTTATGATCTCTGTGTGTCCTTCCCGCTTGCTTCTCCTCTTTTTTCTCTGACTCGAGACTCGTGCGAATTCTTTGGGGCTGAGAGGAGAGCAAGAAGTCTTTGTTTTATGGCAGCACAACAACGTGTGCAGAAGCCCTTGACTCATCCTTTGGGGCTCAATCCCCTACCCGCCTTGCTCCATGCCTCCCAACTGCTTGCCCTCACAGCTCTGCCTCTGGAACTACCCTGAAGAAATGGACCGCACCGACCCAGAGCTGGAAGGGTCTCCGGGAGCTGCTGAGCCCCACCTTTGAGCTTTTATCAACAAGGAGATGCAGGCAGCTAATCCAACAGTTGCAAAAAAGATGGGGGGGGTGGACCACGACTAGGGAGCATAGCTGCCCACCAGCCAAGAGCCCTGTGAGCCTCTGTTCAGATGGGACAGTCAATGTCTCCACAGTTCTCTGCGGAGCCCAGAACACAGCTCCACACACCACCTCTGGGAAAGAAAAGAAAAATAAGCCTGCAGTGCAATTCCATGCTGCTCCCTGATACACAAGCCTCGCTCCAATCTGCCTGAAGACGCAAGGCCACGCAAGACCCAAGGGTGACATTTTCTGGAAGGATACGCGAGGACCTCGGAAACTGATTTCCAAGAAGCATGTGGCTTCTGGACTGCTGACCCACTTCCGGATTCAATCCTGGCTGCTGTGGCTTCGAGAATATCATCAGGGTACCTTTTCCGTTGCGCAGTCCCTGTTGGAACTTGCCTCGTCTTTAAAAGGCACAAATAGGCGCATTGCATAATGTAACCTGATGTGCTGACAACCCCACTTACACTCAGGCTAAATGTAAAGGTCACCATGGCAGGGAAATAGTGGCAAGAGAATGAAAGTGCCTTAAACACGAATTTCACAGGCATTTCCTCATTTGGAAAGTCTCACAGTATAAAGTAGAGGCAAAATTGCCTGAGAGTCTAAGAAAATATCCAAGCGTAGAATCCATTTCTTGGGGACAAGGTAACTGTAACAAAAATTGTAAAATAGGTAGACACAAGCGTGCAGTGGCCAAAGTGTGTCTCAGATGCTCTCTGTAATATCAATAGTTCCCTCCCCCTCGACTTATCAAGTACCTACTGTGTGTCAGGAACCAGGCTGAGAATCAAATGCTACACAAGGCAAACCCAAACCCCACCTTCACAGAGCTCTCAGTGCATCAGGGCAGAAAGACACAGAAACACGCAGTTACAATGACGGGAGATAAGGGTTAGGAAAGAGGACATACATTTGGGAAGGACACAGCAGGCGGGTCTGTAATAGCCTCTGAAGGCGTGGACGGAACCATCCTCCAATGTCGTCATGCTTTACCTGAGAGCTAAGTGATGAGCTGGAGAAAAGCACTTTAGGAGAAGGGATGGTGTAATACAGATGGAGGGAACAGCACATCCAGAAGCATGTCTAGAAGATGTTGAGCTGTGATGGTTGGGTCGAGTCGTTGTACAGAGAATGTATGGCAGGTAGCCCATAGCAGGTACTTAATTATAAATGGTAACTGTTGTTACAATATTTGATTTCTTCTCCTTGTGCAGGTGAGAACACTGATGTGAAATGGCTAAGGGAGAATAGAAAGTTCCTGTTTTCCTAGCGAGACAGGAGGGAAGGCAGCAGGGCACAGACATTAAAGGAATGACCCAGCAATTATCAACAAGGTGGCAGAAGATTCAACTCCCAATAGACCCAGGATGGCAGGAGATTCAATTCTCAGCAGACCTTGAGCTCATTATATGCTTGTTATGATATATTAGCATAGAAAATGGCACTCCCACAGGAACCCGAACTTGAAAAATACAAGGGTAGACAAGAGAACATGAGCGTGGAGTAAGTACTTCTCAAGTTAGGGACATACATCTCTGGTGTTAGCTGAGCTAATGGTATGAACTTGGCATTAAATAACATTACATGACCTAACCTAAGGAGGAAGTCCTTTCCCTTTTTATCTTCAACTCTTTTACATTGCAATGAAGAAAACAGACTCTGGAGCCAGACTGTTCTATGACTGTATTAGTTATCTATTGCTGTGTAACAAATTAGTCCAAATCCTAGAGACTTAAGACACCAATGAGTTTAGTTTGTCTTAGGTCATGTGGGTCAGGACTTTGGGGTGGCTAAGCTAGGTGTTTCTAACTTGCAAAGGTGCATCTCATGAGATTACAGTTGAGAAGTCGGCCAAGGCTGTCGTCCTCTGAAGACTTGACTGGGGTTGAAGGGTCGTCTTCTAAGATTGCTCACTTACATGGGCTGGCAAGTTGGTGGGTTCAAATCCCAGCTCAATCATGTTTCTCACTTTGGGCATATCCAAAAAAGAGGCCATCATCTCTGCAGAGACAAATAACTTCAAAATCCAATCACTCTAAGCAAAGCTGAGACCTGGAGATATATATATATATATATATATATATATATATATATATATATATATATCACATATAGAATAGAATTCAGAGACTGATGAATTTTTCAGAAATGGAAGTGTTTACACATGGGTTGATCTTTAGCTGCCAATGCCTTTCACAACAGTGTGACACTTCTCTAACTAGACAACTTTCAGCAGCATAGGTGCTGATGCAAAATAGTTATTTATCAATCAGAATGGGCTTAAAACCAGGTCTGGTGATTACCGGTTGCTTTAGGCAAGTTCCCAGTGGTACAGGAAAATGCGGTGTGAGAGGGTGGCCATGTCTCAGGTCCCAGGCAAGTCCCCGGAATATGCACCACCAAGCGAGGGTCCTCGGCTTCATCCAGGAAAGAATTCAAGAGTGAGACACAATAGAGTAAAGGCAGATTTATTCAGAGAGATGCACACTCCACAGACTGAGGGCCATGGCTGGCAAGTTGGTGCTGGCCATTGGCAAGAGGCGTCAGCCCACTGCCATGTGAGGTTCTCCATACAGCTGCTTGACATGGAAGCTGGTTCTCCCACAGCAAGTGATTCAGTGGAGTCAGGCAGAAGCTACTGTATCTTTTATGATCTCACCTAGTATTTTGATGAGTTTGTGTTGCTATAACAAAATAGCATAAACTGGGTGAGTTTTTAAACAACAGAAATGTATTTTCATAGTCCTGACAGCTGAAAGTCCAAGATCAAAGTGCCAGCATGGGTGTGACTGGTAAGGACCCTCTTCCAAGTTGCAGTTGGCCATCTTCTAATTGTATCTCCCTATCATGGAAAGAGGGCAAGAGACGTCTGTGGACTGTCTTTTTTGAGAGCACTAATCTCATTCACTAATCTTACTCCACCTTCATGGAGATGCCCCAAGGCCTCATCTCCTAATGCCACCAGAATAGGGGAGAGAATTTCAACAATGAATTTTGCGGAAACACAAATATCGAGTCTGTTACACCGAAAGTCATTCACTACCACTTCTGCTGTATTCTTTGGTCATTCATATTAATGTTGATACAATAAGAAAGCTGACTACACAAAGGTGTGGATATGAGAGGCCAGGGTGATTGGGGGCCACTCTGGAGGCCACTGGAGTCTTCTGCTACTTATCAGCTGTGTAATGTTGGACATATTATCAAATTTCACTGTGTCTCAGTTTCCTCATTTGTAAAATGAGAATATTGATATTGCCTACCCCATACATAAGTTTTCTTTGAGAATTAAATGAGTTAGTATTTATAAAGCCCATAGTACATTACTTAGAACATAGTACAGACTAAGAAATGTTCAAGTAATACTTTTATACTTCTCTAAATCAGTATTACTCAAAATCCAGTCCACCATGAGATAAGGGGCCAACACAAGAATATTAATCAATTGCTTCCTTCATTGAGGGAATTGTGCTACTAAAAAAGGAAAAGTCAGTTGTAGATTAACAAAAAAATTAATTAGAAAAGAGTCACTTAAACAAAATATTACATGTAGTGGTGTAGCTGAGTTGCCTTCAGGAACAATCTGTTAGGTGTAGACAGAAAAAGCAATTTGCAGACCAACAGCCAGTCACAAATCACACTTTGAGTAGTGCTTTCCTAGCTCTTGGTAGCATCCCCTTTTCACCACAAGATCGCAAGTAATGGCATTGTTTTTTTTTTTCCTTTCTTCTCTTTGCTTCTTAATTTCTTAAAATGTAGAGGGAGGTGGGTGAGAGTGGGGAATTTTTATAAAACTGACAATGTGGTAATGAAATGCAGAATGATGGAGATGAAGAGGAGCATGTGTTTGACAGGTGAAGTCATGGGAAGTTACAAAAGGACACTTTCATCTGTTTAATGGCAAATAGTTGTTTTCCTCCATTGACAGATGTGACACGGAATTTCTTTTAAAATAAATTTATGCCTTAGTTTGGGTTTCTTAAAAGCAGAGCTTGAGACAGACTTGCCTGTAGGTTATTCATCCAGAAAGTAATTCTAGGGAGCAGAAACTGGGGAGAAGCCAGGGAAACAAATACAAGGATGAATTGTTGAATTGGCCACTGCTACAGGGGACCGGTGTTTTGCCTCACCAGGATCTTCTGAGAGCTTTTTGAAATTCTTCTCTCCCTGGGATGTAAAAGGGAAAAACATTTATCCATCAGCTTTCTTCCCCTATTAGTCAAAGATGGTCTCCAGGTCTTATTCTCTTTTACTTCTAAG
This sequence comes from Vicugna pacos, assembly GCF_048564905.1. NCBI lineage: Eukaryota > Metazoa > Chordata > Mammalia > Artiodactyla > Camelidae > Vicugna > Vicugna pacos. The sequence goes on along the minus strand of NC_132988.1, from coordinate 110,971,273 downwards.
TTGCATATTGCAGGGAAGTGTTGTATGGGTTCCCCAAAGGAGTCAAGGACTGTGTCAGAAAAGCTCGAGGCTAGGAAACAAGAAGTATGTCATGTAGATGTTGGCCAGGTGCTCTGCGGTCATTCCTTGGCAGAGCTAGTCAAATCTGCTGCTTGGAGCTTTCACAGCAGTAGCGATAGCGAAATGTAGGCCTAGGAAGATTTCTGTGGATCACAAGAAATGTTCAGTAGAATGCGTTAAAATAAAGAAACACATTTTGAAAATAAAATATATTAAGTAGGGACTTTAAATTTCAGGCTCAAACCTGTAAAGAGCTTAGAAGTCATCACTGCCATCCTTATATGAAAAAGCTGGATAAACTGGAAGTCAGTGACTTTTCCCAGCTCCATCAGAGAGGAAAGAATGGACACTCAGAGAAGGTTGGACTCAAAGAAGTGTGAAAGCAAAGAAGTGTGAATGCAGAGGAAATTGCCACCTCCAAGTGAACAGAGATGGACATTTGCTTACCTTGAGAGAAGCTCATAGAGCAATGAACTAGTGGGAACATTCAAATGGTAATTTCAACAGACTGCCGGATATGGCACATGAACTTGTGTAATGGTGAAAAACAACTGGGGCCCATCTGTCTCAGGCACCTCCCCCCCAAACTTCCATGAACTTTCCCTCCAGGAATCCCATCGGGTTCTCATGGTGGGCATCTGAGAAACCCCTCCTGCAGGTTTGGCAGTCACTGTGAAATAAGCCCAGAGCTATCTTCATGACAAAGTCCTATTCTCCTAGGATAGGACTTTGCTGAAGGAGGCTTGTTCCAGATGGAGGAAAGGAATTCCTCCCACTCCAGCCTTTTGTCCTAGCTACAGGGAAAAATTCATTTTCATCAGGGAACAGGACTTTGAGATAACAGATTGGGAATGCTGTAGTCAGGGATGAGAGTGGGGAGCAGGGGGGAAACGGTTATTTCACTGAAGAAATGATGGGAAAGTCACAGTCCCAAGACCTAGGCTCACTAAAAGGCTGAGGTTTAATTGGAAGATATAATGCTCTTTCTCTCTCTCTGACATCTTATCACCATCCCAACAGGGCTCCAATATAACAATGGATTACAGGTTAATAAAATGGCGAATTTTCTCTGGAGAAGGGTACATAGGGAAGCCCAAAGTCAAAGAGGAGACAAAATGAATAACGCTAGAAGAGTTTGAAGCCTCAGGCATCTCCAGCTACAAGAGACATTAAATACAGCCCCATTGTTGGCCGGATTAACATATATCATTACAGTAATGTCTATTTACCTTAGTCCTTACTACCTGATATAACGTGTTCCACCTTCAAATAAAGTAAAAGTCATGCCAAAAACAAGAAAACACACTCTGAAGCCATGAGAAAACCATCAGAACCAGATTCACATAAGATACTGGAATTAACCAAGAGGAACTTTAAAATAATTATGAGTAATATATTAAAGGAAAAAGTAGATGACATAGAAGAACAGATGGGTAATGTAAGCAGAGACATGGGATTTCTAAGAAAAAAGTCCAAAGGAGATGCTAGGTAAAAACCGCACAGTAACAAAGAAGAGTGCCTTTGATGGGCTCATTAGTAGACTAGATGTGACCCAGGAAAGAATCAATGAACTTGAAGGCAGGTCAATAAAAACTCCCAAAATTGAAATGCAAAAAGAAAAGAATGAAAAACCAAAATATATCAAAGAACAGTGGAACAATCTTAAGAGCATGACATCTGTGTAATGGAAATACTAGAAAGAGAAGAAAGAGAACAGAGCAGGAGAAATATTTGAAGACATAGCAGACAAGAATTTTTCAAAATTAATGACAGACATCAAACTATAGATCCAGGAAGCTCAGAAAACACCAAGCAAGATAAATATCCAAAATCAACACCTAGGCATATCATGTTCAAATCGCAGAAAACTACACAGAGAAAATATTGAAAGAAGTCAGAATAAACAGCTTACTTAGGGGAGGAATAAGGATAAGATTGCATCAGACTTCTCATCAGAAACTGTACAAGAAAGAAGGAAGTGGAGTGAAATATTTAAAGTGTTGAAAGAAATACCCACCATTTGAGAATTTTATATACAGCAAAGTTATCTTCCAAAAGTGATAGAAAAATAAAAACTTTCTCAGACAAACAAAAACCAAGGCATTCACATCAGCAGACTTGCAAGAAATGTTAAAAGATGCTTTTCAGGAAGGAGGGAAATGATAAAGGTCAGAAACTTGGATCTACATAAAGAAAGGAAGAGTGACAGAGAAGGAACAAATAAAGATAAAACAAAATCTTTTATTTTTCTTCTTCTTAATCAATCTAGAAGATAACTGTCTGCTTAAAGCAGTAATAGGAACAATGTATTGGGGGAATGGTAGCATATGGATAAGGGAAATAAATGATAACAATGTCATAAGTGATGGGAAGGAGAAATTGTTAATATTTCACTAAGAGGCACTTACACCACCCATGAGGTGGTATAGTGTTGCATGAAAGTGGACTTAGATTAATTGTAAATGTGTATCACAAACTCTGGCAATCACTGAGAGAACAGACAAAATGGAATCATACTCAAAATGGATCACAGACCTAAATGCAAAATGCAAAACTATAAAACTCCTAGAAGACAATACAGGAGGAAATCTAGGTGAACTTACATTTGGTGATGACTTTTTATATATAATACCAAAAGTAAATTCATGAAAAAAACTGATAACTTGGACTAGATTAAAATTTAAAACTTCCTCTGTTAAAGACACGCTTAAGAGACTGAAAGGAGAAGTCATAGATAAGGTGAAAATTCTTTGCAAAACATGTATCTAACAAGGAATTGGAAATCACACTTTACAGAGAACTTTAAAAACTCAATAACCAACAATAAGAAAACAAACAATTTAATTAAAATGACAGCAAAATTCCTGAAAGAAGATATACAAATAAGCACATGAAAAGATGCTCAACATCATATGCCATTAGGGAATTACAAATTAAAATGACAATGAGATATCACTGCATGCCTATTAGAGTAGTTAAAATGCAAAACACTGGCAATACCAAATGCTTGTGAAGACAAGGCAAAACAGGGGCTCTTATTTGTTGCTGGTGGGGAAGGGCACAGCTACTTTGGAAGACAGTTTGCAAGTTTCTTTAGAAAACTAAACACATTCTTACCATATGACTCAGCAAATGTACTCCTTGGTGTTTACTTAAATGAGTTGAAAGATTATATTCACACAAAAACTTGTACATGAGTTTTTTAGCAACTATATTCATAATTACCAAGACTTGAAAGCAACTAAGATGTACTTCAGTAGGTGAATGGATAAATTACTTGTGGTATATCCATACAATGAAATATTATACAGTGATTTTTTTATTGGAGTATAGTCAGTTTACAATGTTGTGTCAATTTCTGATATAAAGCACAAGTCTTCAGTCATACATGAATATACATATATTCATTTTCACATTCTTTTTCACTGTAAGCTATAAGATATTGAATATATTTCCCTGTGCTATACAGTATAAACTTGTTTATCCATGTTATACATACAAGTCAGTATCTGCAAATCTCAAACTCCCAATTTATCCCTTCCCACCTGCCTCCACCCTGGCAACCACAAGTCTGTATTCTATGTCAATAGAGAGTGATTTTTAAATATCAGCTATCAAGCTACAAAAAGATATAGAGGAACCTTAAAAACATGTTGCTAAGTGAAAGAGACTAATCTGAAAAGGCTATGTATTATGTGATTCCAATATATGACATTCTGAAAAGAAGCAAAAACTATGGAAACAGCAAAAAAGACCAGTGGTTGCCAGGGGTTTGTTGGAGGAAGAGGGAAGGATGAATAAGTGGTACACAAGTAATTTTTAGGGCAGTGAAACTATTCTGTGTGATACCACAATGGTGGATGCAAGTCGTTGTATGTATGCTAAAACTCAGAAGGTACAACACAAAAAATTAACCCTAAGGTAAACTATGGACTTTAGTCAATAATAATGTATCAGTACTGGCTAACCAGTGTAACAAATATACCACAGTAACGCAAGATGCTGAGGGATGGAAGAAAGCATATGAGAACTCTGTAATTTTTGGCCAATCTTTCTGTGAAACCAAAACTATTCTAAAAATTAAAGTTTATTAATTAAAAGTGTAATCATATGCAGTGCTCAATTAAAACTAAATAAGGCAAGAAAAAAAGAGAGAAAAGAAACCAAGAACAAATGCAATAAATAGAAAGCAGCAACAAACATGAGAGATATTCATCCAATCACACCACTAATCACTTTAAATATGAATGGTCTACATACATCAATTAAAGGATAGACATGGCATGATTGGCTATGCACCCTAAAGAATCTACAAAAATCCCCCACAACTCTTGAACTAATAAGCAAATACAGCAAGGTCACTGGATACAAGGTCAACATACAACAGTCAATGGCTTTCCTATATACTAACGATGAACAATTAAAATTTGAGAAGAATATACCATTTGCAACTGCATAAGAATGCAATCTTTAGATATAAATCTAACAAAATACATGCAGGATATGTATATGGAAAACTACAAAATACCGATAAGAGAAATAGAAGATCTGAATAAATGGAAAGATATTCTATGTTCCTAGTTTGAAAGACACAATATTGATTAGATGTCAGTTATTCCCAAGTTGATCTACAGATTCAATGTAATCCTAATCAGAATAGCAGCAAGCTATTTTATAGATATCAACAGGCTAACTCTATAAAACTTAGAATTTACATGGACAAACAAAAGACCTAAAATAGCCAACACAATACTGAAGGACAAATTTGGAGGACTAGCATTACCAAATTCAAGACTTACATTAAAACTGATATAATCAGACTGCGTGGTATTGACAAAAGAATGGGCACATTAATCAATGAAACAGAATAGAGAACCCAGAAATAAATCCACAAAACATAGTCAACTGATTTTTGACAAAGGAGCAAAGACAATTAAACAGAGGACAGTTTTGTTTGATAAATGCTAATGAAACAATTAGATGTTCATATGCAAAAACATAAACCTAGACATAGATCTTACATCTTACCAAAACTTAATTCAAGATATATCATAAACTTCAGTGTAAAATGCAAAACTATAAAGCTATAGAGGGAGATATAGGAAAAGTCCTCGTGACTTTGATTTGGCAATAAGTTTTTAGATACAATGTCAAAAGCATGATTAATAAAAGAAAAAGTGGCAAAGATGGTCTTTATGAAAATCAATAAATTTTTCATTGAAAAAGACACTTTTAAGAGAATGAAAAGGTAATCCGTATACTAGGAGGAAATATTTGCAAAACATAACTGATAAAGAACTTGTATCCAAAATGCATAACTCTTAAACTCAACAATTAAAAAATAAACAACTCAATTGAAGTATTGTCAATATATCTGAGACACCTCACCAAAGAAGATAGGCGGATGGAAAATAAGCATCTGAAGATACGTTCAGCATCATTGTGTGGTGGGCAGAAAGATGAGTCTCCAGATACATCTGCATTCTAATCTCCAGAACCTGTACGGTACCATTCATAGCAAAAGGGCTTACAGATATGATTAAGGTTAAGGACCTTGGGATGGGAGATTATCCTGACTTATTCTGGAGGATCCAATCTTATAAATCCTTAAAGCTTAGAAAGTTTCCTGCTGCACCCAAAATAGATGTGCTGACAGAAGAAGGCTCACAATGATGCTTCTTGTTGGGTTTGATAGTGGAAAAAGGGGGGCCATGAGCCAAGGAATATTGAGTATTCTTCAGATGCTGAAAGTTTAGGGAACAGATTCTTCCCTAGAGCTGCTGACACCTTGAGTCTAGCCCAGTAAGACCTGTGTTGAACTTTGAACCAATACTACAGAAATAACAAATATGAGTTATTTAAATTCTCTAAGTTTGTGGTAATTTGTGATAGTAGCAATCAAAAACTAATACAATTAGTCGTAAAGAGAAATGCAGATTGAAACTACAGTGAGGTATAGTTACACGCCTACTGGAAGGACTAAACTCCAAAAAACTGACCATGCCAATTGCTGGTTAGCACCTGAGCCGAAATTCTCCTCATGGATGGTTGGAATGCGAAATGGTGCAGCCACTTTGGAAGACAGTGGACACTTCTTACGAGGATGAAATGTCTCACTATACGATCAGCGGTCACGTTCTGAGGTGTTTACCCAGCTGACTTGGAAATTGATGTCTGCACAAAAACTCGTATATGAATGTTGATAGCAGCATTGTTCATAATTGCTAAAAACTGAAAATTAACTGATATTTCCTAAAATAGGTGAATAGATGAATTATCTAAAAGAAATTGTACATAAGTACTGTACGCTGGTTGATAACATTCTCTCCCACAGGGGTAAGTGCGAACAATTCTGATGCTGCTAACATGTATATTGGAACTGAAGAATGAGGTAGGTATGGATGGTGGATGGTGGGGGCCAGGCTTCTTGCTGTGGGAGTGGCAGGTTAGGGGGCGACTAGCTGGAAAGGCTAGGATGGTTCCTATGGTAATAAATTAGAATTGGAGACATCAGTATGAACTCATGTTTAGCTTTGTATTGATACAGATGGTTATATACAGAAATGTTTATAGCTATCTGGGTATCTCAGGTTAGTATAGACACGTGACTATTTAGCAAGAGTCATGAAACTGACACTCAAATGGCTACAGTGGGGACTCCTTTTTACGAAGGTGTCTCTTTATCCCCAAGAAGCTCAAAATGGGGAGAAAGAGAGGTGAGGGCAAAAAACTGTATTCAAGTAACAGGGGCACATGGGAATGCAGAGGTAGAGTGGAGATGGGCTAAGATCAGATCTAGTAGATTGGGAAGTCATGGAGGAGCGTGGAAGTGCATTTCAAAGAAAGGGAACAGCCTAAACAAAGACACAGAGGTGGACTTGTCATGGTTTACGACAAGAACATTGCTAACAGAAGTCTGGGAGCCACTTTGATTGGGTCCTTTCCAATGCTGTTAATTGACCTTGAATTAGTCTTGCTTTCTGCGTCTCTTTGAAAATTGCTTGGATTTGGGCCATCATCTTCTCTCACTGGCAATACTAGTTGGGTTCCTGGTCCAGGTACTAAAACTGAAAGGGTCTTAAGTTCTTTGTGCCTTAGTTTCCTCATCTTTAAAATACAGATAATCCTACCTCACCTCATGGGGCTTTGGGGAGGATTAAATTAGTTAATATAAGAAAGAAGCTTAGACTGGTGCCTGGCATGTGGCACTATATCAGTGTTAGCTAGTATATTATTATTCCCTTTGTTTCAATACTCAGCCAAGAATTAGTTATAAAGCAAAAAATTAAGTGTGGGGTCCACAGACATCTGGCAGGCTCCTGCTCCAAGGCCCCTCAGATGCCCGGCTGCTGCCCTTTGACGATAACCAAGGGCATTCCTTTCCTGATACATACCTGCCTTAGCTGGATAATGATCGTCTATACGGTGCCCGGAAGCCTGACCACAGGACCAGTCACAACCGCCTTACCAAAATCCCTACCCCTATCCCTTCACGACCGCCTTCTGTGCCCAGTGTCACATAAGCACAAGGAGTTAAAGGTTGCCCTTCCTTATGAATAAAGACCTCAGTAACCGACCCTCGGGGCTCACACAGGCACCTCTCGTCCCTCGTGAGGCCCACTGATGTCAGAGGCCACGTATCTAATAAACTCCTTTCTATTTGCATCCTTTATCTTCGGTAAACTCTTTTACCACCCGCGCACCGGCCCGCCAAATCCCACAACACTAAGACACAAAAGCAATATGCGTGCCTTGTCCTCGTTTCTTTCTGATTTGATAATACCCATGCCGTTCAACTGTGATGACGCCCATTTACACTGAGGCCAAATCGCTCACTCCCTGGGCTTTGAGTGCCCTGGCAGTGGATGCTGAGTGTGTATGGGGAACGTGTATGAGAGAAATACAATGACTGAAAGGCCTATTATCAACCCCAAAGCGTTACCCCGGGGCTTTTCGTAGTCTGAGTAGGGAGCCGCAGGGCTATTGCAGTGACAAGACTGACATGAGGAGAGTCGTGACCCACCCCCTGGAGGAGCCCGGTCAGGAGAGCAGCCCAGCAGACGGCGGTGGCCACACGACCGGGCGTCGGTGAGCCTGCTCGGGTTATTCCGAGGCAGAGGGGTTTAGAGGTAACAAGGTGGACTCAGGAATGACAGTAGGATTCCCTCCTCTGTCACTTGCTTGCTTTGTGACTTTGGGCCGATTAACCTCTGTGCCCCAGTTTCATCGTCTGTAAAGTAGGGGTAGTTTAAGAGTACCTGCACTTTTAGGTCATTGAAATATGTTAAGAGAATCATCCTGGAACATGGGGAGGCCTTCCTAGAGTCAGAGAGGCCCCAGAAAGGTGAAGGTTCCTGTCCTGATCAACGCACGTAACCCCATTTCCCAGTCTGCTCCTGTGAGACCAGCCTGGGCCAGTGTCAGGGCTCGTCAGGGAAGGCGTCCCCACCGTGTCCCCAGTGATTAACCTCCTTGGGTATCTTTAGTGACATGCTGAGTGTGGCCTTGGATCTGGCTCATTCCAGCGTTAGACCATCCAAATGATTAGAGAGGACCCTCCAATATGAATTGAAAGCTTTTTCCTGTTTCCTTCATCCACTATTGTTTTGCCCTCTGGTCAAAATGGACCTAATCCTCCCCATCTGACACTCCATCAGAGCACCTGGGATCAGGCCATCGAGCCAGTCTGAGTCTTTCCTTTTCCAGCCTAACTCTGGAACAATAGTAGCCTATCAGGTCCCTGAGAGGCTGACTTAACATACCTGGAGTAAACCCAGTGTGGATTCTCAAAGCCCGCACCTCAGAACCAGTGTGCCCCTGCAGTGCTCAGGGACCAGCCTGGCGAAGCAGGCGTTGTGGGTGTTTGGGAAGAAGTTGACTTCAAAGGCGTTTCGTTAGCAAGTTCGTTCGCCGAAGGGTCTGCATGGTCTGATTTCCTCCAAACCCCTCTAGAAGCCTCGTTTTCTGATGATCAGTGGTGAAATCCCCAGAACAGAACTGGTGGTGTGAAATTTCAGATTTTATGCAAGTTCACAGCTAGAATCTGTGCACAATTACCGCCAAGAGTTTGATTTTGTCGCTGTGAAAGCCCCGCGGATTAGGCCTTTCAGAAGAAAGGAAAAAGCCCCTTCTGAACTTTTAGCCTCCGTTGGATATTCCACGAGAGAGCAGCCTTCATCCTGCCAGTGCATTTACAATGTAAACGTTTTCTTTTCAAGGTTAGGGTTTTACAGCCCAAGGCCACTATTGAAACTGCGGGGGCAGAGCCGGAACAATTCTGCTGGCATTCTAAAAATAAGAAGCTTTATTTTCAAACTGCAGGATGTGGTTTAAAAGACAGAGTCTCAACAATTTGCTTTTTTGACGGCCACCTGTAGCCCTTTTCTGTCAAAGTGGCCTGGAGAAAGAGGCTGGTCCCACACAAAGGCAACACTGATTTCTGAGAACTGCGTAAGATGAACTCTCTTGGACCCCGATAGGAATGTCTTCAACCCTCCCCTCCTCTTAGGGCCCAGGCGATGAACTGTTAGATTCATGGTGGCTGAATCCTAAGCAGGATCGGGCCTCCATTAGAGATACCAGCAGGGAGAAAATTTTGAAAGGAAATGGAAGCTGCAGCGATGACAGGATTGCAGCACTGAGGCCTTCGGGAAAAGCTTTGCTCTGCCGTTCTAGAGGGTGAGCCGTGCACACGGGGCAGTCTGGGGTTCTTGGTCCTCTCCCTTCCTTCCTCCTTCCCAATTCTTAACCTCAGTAGGAAAGGAGAGAGTGTCTTTTAGCAGAAGAATGCATCCAAAGGATTCAATCAGAGGGCACAGTATTAGCACCCAGAAGATTCATCTGTCTTGAAGATGCTTTTCTCAGAAGGCTCAGGAAGACCCTAGTAGGAGTCGGCCTGGCCCTCTCTGGGTGGCGGTCTTTGCCTTGACTATACTGGACTCAGGCAGTGTGAAGCTAGGACTCTGAGGAATGAGTTCCTTACAGAAGGGGAGACAGAGGGAGATCAGAGAGCTGGAGAGGACAGTGTCTGAGGCCTGAGTGTGGGGGGACGGAAACCTGCCCCAGTGGGAGTAGCAAGCACAGGCCCGTCTCTCGGTTGGCTCCCGGTCACTGGTCAGGAAGGCTGTGTACTTTTGGTTAATGGACCAGATCGGCAGACCTATCCAGACCTTGCTGGGCACAACAGCAACCTTTCACACACACACACACATATATATATAATGAATAAACGGATTTATATCATTATATGTTATTTATATATATTTACATATACTATTGTGGACATAAAACATCACCTGCCATTTCAATAAACAAAGGATATTGCAGCCATAAAGCCGTCAGCCGCTGCAGCTGTCCAGCCATGCATCCTGAGGGGACTCAGGATGGAGAAGAACAGGATAATTGTCCCAGATAGTTAAGATGCAGATCAAAGGAGTCATTTCAGTTGGCACAGATTCTTGCATCTTCCCTTACACAGAAAAGCACTGAACTCACTAACTTGAGATGTCTGTTTTTGGGGATCAGCAGTCATCTTCCAATGTTTGATGACATGTTTTTTCCTAGCAAAAACTCCTGTTTACCCTGGCTCCTCCCTTACCTCTATGGAACAGTCCCTCAGGGTGATCTAAGAGGCTGCCTTCCTGTGTTACGGTTCTCAGTAAGGCCACCAAGTAAAACATAGTTTCCAACTTTTAAGTTGTGCGTATTCAGTTGACAATATATTTATATTATATGTTATACATTTATTTATATATCTTACATATTTATATTTATTTATATATTTAAATATTACCTTACATTTAGATATTTACATTTTATATAAAATGTAAATGTATCATATTTATTTATTTATATGTTTAATATTTAGATATTTATGTTTATATACATTTATATATTTACATTTATATGTTTAATATTTAGATAAGTTTGTATATTATATATATTTATATAGTATATATTTATATATTAAATTACATATTTATACATCATTTATAAGTACATAATATTTATATATTCATATGTTTATATATTCATATAATATCATATATTCATATAATGGAACACATTTTTACAGGATGATTTTATTCCTAAGACCTCCCTTGAAATTCTTGATTTTGATAAGGTTGAGGTAACCTAAATTTACAGCCTTCCTAGCTGTCATTCTCTTTTCCATCAGTCTTTGGGATTTTTGAATGACAAACTTTTTTTTTTAATTGAGTTATAGTCAGTTTACAATGTTGTATCAATTTCCAGGGTAGAGCACAATTTTTCAGTTATACCTGAACATGCATATATTCATTGTTACATTCTTTTTTGCTGTGAGCTACCACAAGATCTTGTATATATTTCCCTGTGCTATACAGTATAATCTTGTTTATCTATTCTACGTATGCCTGTCAGTATCTACAAATTACAAACTCCCAGTCTGTCCCTTCCCACCTCCTTCCCCTCTGGCAACCACAAGTTTGTATTCTATGTCTGAGTCTGTTTCTGTTATGTATCTATATTCATTTTTTTTGGTATGATTTAGGATTTTTTTTTTAAGTATGATTTAGTAGGATTTAGGATTGCTTTTATGGTGCCTGAGAATTCTGACATCATGACATCCTGGTGTAAGAAGAGCTGGCTGGCTGGCACTCAGGAAGGTCACTTTACTCCCATGACCCAAGCTAGGTGGCCTTTAGAAAATGACTTAAATTTTCCTGAGCCTCCATTTTCATATCTTTATAATGGGAGGGTTGAGATGGCTCAATGGTAGTGACTATTTTTTTTTTCAATATAAGATCTGAAACTCATTTTGTCTCTTCCCTTGAATCCCTTTCAGTTCAGGGATTCAACCTTGTAGTTGCCTACTCCTATATGATTATTTCCCTAGCTCTTCCCACTTCGGGTACATTTTCATGCAGTAAATCTCCCAGCTCAAAAGTTACCTCTTCAGGGAGGACTTCTGGGAGAACTCGATCTAAGTCATCTGGTCCCCTGAATTACCTTGTTTGTATATACAACGTTACGTTTTCTTTCTCCCCATGAGGGCTGGGGTCTTGTGCGTCTTATTCCCAGCTCCTAAGCTTGAAGAGCACCTGACACACAAGTGCTCAACACATATGTTCAAATAAATGGAGGGCTGTGGCAGAGCATGGCTTTGATATTTTCAGTTAGTCCTGAGAGAATGTAGGTTTGAAATTGCTGTAATTTTTGTCTCTTAACATTAGCTTTAATTTCAGTAGAGGGCGCTATTTACAAGCTTGGGCTTGAGTAAAATCTTGATTCTCATTCCAGTCCTAATACTTACTGATATGTGTCATTAATTTGACCTCTTTGTTTCTCTTCCTGTCCAATCGGCCATCAACTATATTCAGTAGTCATTACTAAAAGGGTTTGTGTGAAGACAGAATGAAATAATCCATTTGGACATAGGGAGATAGAAAGCACTAAATATTCACCACCACCACCACCACCATCACCACAATTGCATGAAGGCTGTTAGTATCACTGATAAAATGTTGCTACATTAAAATTAGGTACAACCAGAAGAGAGACAAGCCTAGCAGCCAAGGGCTTGAAGAAGAAAATACTTTAGAAGATTCTAAATTATTGTGGATGTTTTTCTTTGAAAATATTCTGTATGATTCATGAATATGAAAGCAGCTTAGACAAGATAATTGACAATTTCAATGGAATTAACATTCAGAGAAATAGTCCAATTCTACTTGTTACTGTCCTAAATTTATGTGAAAAGTGAGTCTATATAGAAATTTGTAGCCATAGCCTGAAGTCTTTCTAGCAGTTCCTTTATATCTTTGAAATTAGATCAAAGTAAAAAAAAAATAAATGAATAACTTGAACATTCATAAAATTAACCTCCTCCCATGCATACTTCGCTATGATAGATTTTAACATCTTTCTGTTCCAACTATAGAGATGAGAGATGTGAAGAGAGTGTGATGGCTTTTGTACTCTTGTCAATCTGGCACGAGGTCTCCTGGTTTCTGCCTGTGGGATCCCTGGAATCTGACATGGGAGCAAAGCTGGGTGTGACGTGTGAGCAGCGTATCCAGCCTCTTTCCAGCTGGAGTGAAGCCCTGGACACAGAGGATCCAGTGATCATCTCTGTTGGAGAAGTCATTGGAAGAGTCACTGCTGTGATTCCTTGTGTCACATGATCAGTGATTCACGATTCACCCCATCAGGATTTGAGGGACAAGAAAGATGCTAGGATCACCCATGTACAAGTCTTATATTAATATATTGAAGACCAGGAGCAGCTATTTCCTTTGGTCTCTCAGAGAAATTTCTGTGTTCTTAGAGACATACTGTGCACAGCAAAGAATATAGCCAATCAGCAAATATTTCTTGCACACTTACTTGCCACGTGACATGCTATGATGACAAAAAAATCCCTTGTCATAACCTCTCTGAACTTAAAAGCACCCAGGAATGCCCTTCCTGGAGAGATTTTCCAATGATTAAATACGATTCTAAGCCAGGGCTTAGTGTAAGTGTTGGGTTTATCAAAACCATCTATCGTTCTTAAAGGGTGTCACAAAGTTGTCACTTTCGACTTTTCATTTTTCAAATCAACTCCCACAGGGGTTTGTTCACCTCTCAAAAAATTGGCTCCTGAAATGTAATCCCCTGGTGGCAGCTTTCTAGGGTTACATGGTTCAAGTATTACAGCAGAAATCACAGGCACGCTGCTCCAAGATAAGAGACTAGCATCTTGTGCATTTTTTTTTTTAATCCAAATGAGTTCTCTTTGGTGAAAGAGAAAAGCAGGTGCAAATCGCAAGCAAACCTTATAAAGTTCGTATTTCAGAGCCAATCATTTCTTAAAGAAAATTTTTATTTTCCCAGGAAAAAGAAACCTGTAACATAAAAACTGGGTAACTTTTTCTTCTGCTACTTGGAGTGTATTATTAATAGAAATTACAGTCTTTTTTTCTAGCAAGATCATGGGCTCTAAACAGCAATAACCCAGAGTTCTACAGCTTTGGCAATGACTTATCCAACTTCGCGCCCCTCCTACAGAAAAGAAAAAAGGGCAAAAGCAGACGCTATACAACCTCAGAAGCACAGGACAAGTTGGGAGAAACAGTTGCAATTCTTGCCCCAGACAAACAGCTAATTAAATGGTAGGAGAAAGACGCACTGTTCAGAACACCTTCACTTCTCCTGTGTGTCCCCTTAACTCTCACCCTGCTACCACACTCACAACGCTTCCCACACCAGAAGTGTGGATTTTTTTGTCTCCCACACCAAGCATTTCTGTGACACCAGCTGGGTGTCCTACAGTTTAACTCGATTCTGACGCCACCCGGAGACAGCGTCAGATGCCGCAGGTTAAGGGCTCAGTCCCAGAACACTGCCCAGATGCCAATCATCAGCCCAGGTTGTCACCTGGGCTTCTGACTATAAATCAAAACTCCTCGGGTTTGATTGATTTACTAGAGTGGCTCACAGGACTCAGGAAAACAGTTTGCCAGTTTACGATAAAAGGACATAACGAAGGCTACAGATGAACACTCAGTTGGAAGAGACGTGTAGGGCAAGGTACGTGGGAAGAAGCATGAAGATTCATGCACTCTCAGGCACATCACTCTCCCAGCACCTCCTCATGTTTGCCAACCCAGAAGCTCTCTGTGCCCCACACTCCTGGGATTTCTATGGAGGCTTCTTCACGTAGGCACAATCAGTGATTGACTCCATTTCCAGCCCCTCTCTGAGGTCTCTGGAGACCAGGGGGCGGGGGTTGGGTGGGGCTGAAAATGACAAACTTCTTATCATGAAGTGGTCTTTCTGGCGACAGCCCGTATTCAGGAGCCGTCCAGGAGCCCACCCAGAGTTGCCTCATTAGAACAAAAGACATCCCAGTCATCCAAGAAATTCCAAGGGATTTAGTGGTAAATTGCAAGAATTTATCCAATATTTGTATGCCCATGCATGAGGAATGCTGTATATACAAGGTTACTCTTTGCATCATCGTAATTGCTAAGTGTTTATCCGGAAGCAGAATTAAAAACCAGGTGTTAAAACAAAGGTGCTCCTGGTTGTCTTATCGCTTAGGAAATTGCAAAAGTTTTAGAAGGTCTGTGCCAGGAAGGAACCAGGGGCAGAGATCAATATATATATTCTCTACTATTTCACACCCACAATCTAAAGAAAAACGGGCAAAGGGTGTGGACAGATAGAAAAAAAAGATATCAGTGGAAATAGAAAGCATATGAAAAGATTTTCCACTGACTCATAGAAAGAGAAATGCAATGTAAAACTAGCCAGAATTGTCATTATTTACCTACTAAAATGGCAAAACCCCAAAATTTGGCTATCGGAGTCACAGGAAAGGAGGTATTTTTATACGTACCTGACAGCAGTGCAAATTTGTACAACTCTACAGTGGGTGGTTTGGAAGCAGTTGTGAAACTTACAAATGCAAGCATCCTTTGACCTGGCACTTGTATGAATTTATCCAATATTTATACTCCTACACATGAGGAATGCTGTACGTACAAGTTTACTCTTTGCATCATTGTTTGTAATTGCAGGAGATCAGAAACAAGCTAAGTGTTCATCAGGATGGAACTGTTAAATAAACTTTTATTCATCTATGCAATGAAGAGGTCTTTCACATATATTTCTAGGGAGATTGCTAAGATGTGTTAGATGAAAAAACAGAGTGTATAGTATGCTACCATTTGTGTAATAAAAGGGATAAAATGTATATGTTTGTATTGTATGTAGATAGATAGGGTTTTTTTTTTGTAAAAAATATGAATGAAATATCTATGGGATGAGGAACTTACTCCATAAGTAATGGGGAAGGAGGAGGATAAATTATTCTGTTACCAGGCACAGTGTGGTATCATAGAAAGAAGTACAAGGGACCCAGAAGTAAGAATGTATCTTTCTAGGAGCTGGTAAAAGGAGGAGGCATATTTTGATCCATGGATGGCAGGTCTCCAGGGAGTGATGCAAGAAAGGGGTCACTCCAGGTGGAAGAAATTTTCAAAGCCTTCAAAGAAGCTGATGTGACATTTGGTGCCCAAAATAGAAAAGAATTTCAGGCCACAGTTTCAGGTGTCCTGGAAGGAAATGGCAAAAGATGGGTCAGATAAGGCTGATTCCAAGTCAAGGGAGCAAGATGGGTGAAGATGCTCAGGTGGGAAGGAGATAATGTGACTAACATCAGCTTCACTGTGACAGAACTTTTGCTGTGAACCATCAGAAATGCAATTGAAACAGCAAGAAAAAGCTTTACACAAACCGAGTTAGCTTCACAACCCTCATCCTTTCTCAAAAGCCTGGATGAGAACAGCAGCTTTGTTCCCGGTCCTGCCTCACCCAGCACATCCTCCACCATGCTGATGGTGCGATTCCTAACGCCCAGATCAAGCTGTGTCCACCACTGGCTTGAAACCCTTTGAAGCTGCTCTCTGGCTCTCAGAATCAGGTTTGGACTCATTATGTGGCACGTAAGACCTGTGATCAGTCCTGGCCTCATCTCTCCCCAGCCCTGTCTTTCTGAACTTGATCCACCAACTTTCCTGTACTACTTGAGTCTGGCCCACAAGCCTATGCAATTCCACGCCTCTCTGCTTTTCCTCTGCTGAGGATGCTCCGTTCTCCCTTCCTTCTAACCTGCCCAACATGTGAGACATAGCTCAGAGCTCCTCTCTTTTGGGCAGCCTTTGGTCTTTTGCCTTCACCCTTTGCCACAGAGGGACCACCTTCCATCATCTCTGCATCACCTGTGCTTAAAGGGGGAGGCTGTATCTCCTGTTAGGCACCTTGAGATATTCATTGAAATTAAGTAATTAACTATACAACATACAAAATATTTTATATTATATGTAACACCCAAACCTAGTCATAATATTGGCAGTGATGGCAACATACATTTGCAAGCTTTTCAGTGTTACAGAGAGCTTTGGCATATTTTTAAGCTCTATTCCTTACTTCATTCTTCATTATCAAAGAACATCATTATTTACCGATGCTCCCACTTAAACAAAGAACTTGCTGCTTACTGGATTAACTGAAATGTTCCACCCCTTTGATGAATTTGACCTATAATTTGATTACGTAAGAAAACATCTCAGCAGGGGCTCCCTGAAGAAACAGGAAAGAGCAGAGGAGACGAGGAACAGAAACAGTTGATGGTAAGGAACTCAGCAGGGTGCAGGGAGGGGGTGGTGTTGTTAATAAAAAAAGAAGAAAGAAGATTTTCATCTAAAATGAGAAGAGAAAAAAACAGCTGCATCTCAACAAGATACTATGATTTGCTTCCATTTATGGGTATAATGGGGAAAAAATCACTTGAACATTGGGGTTAAAATTGGGTTGAATTGAAAAGAAATCCAGCTGGATAAAAATGGCAGATCTGAACTGAAATGTAAGGTATCCTTGAAATGGCATTAGAAATGTGAGGAAAATGGCTGTACTTTAGGTTGGGTGATTACTCTGTGACCCAGAGGAAACTGAGGTTTATAGTCATTGAAACTTCGCTGGTTTCCAGCCTATCAGAGTTCACAGAGACCTTGGTCTCACTCTGCACAAAGTCAGTGGAAGGCTGAGCTGGCACTCCGTGCCGATCTGTGGAAGTGGATGCCCGTGCTTCTGTGCTAGTATTTCTCAATCCCAGTTAGGCAGTGAATTGGTATAAGCTGAAGCCCCAATCTACCCGCACCACCATGCGGTCACTCAACCTGTCTTTACTGGCTCAGCGAGTGGTACCACCGTTCCTCATCCATCCAACACAGACACCTAGGCATCAGCCCTCTTCCCTCCTTTTCTATCAACCTCCTTATCCAGTCCATCAGCAAGTGCTATCAGTTTTACCTCCTAACTATGCCTCTAATGCGATGCTTTTCTTGCTCTCCACTCCCAGACCACTAGTCCAAGCCTCTGACACATTTGTACAACCTAATTTGCCTCTCTGCTTCTCCTCATGTCTTTTCCATACCCAGTTTCCTAACAGCAGCCAGAAGGAGCTCTTAGAACTGAAGCTGGATCCTCAGTGTCAGGAGAACCAAGCCTCTTTCCTTGGCATAACCAGCCCTACATCACGAAGTTCATGCCTTCCACTCCAAACCCTCTCCTCTCTTCTCCCTCCCATCTAGTACACTGTAGCCCCGGTGTTTGCTCAGGGTTCTCATCTGGCTGTGCAAGCTCTATCCCTCATTGGCCATTGGGGTCCCTAAGACTTCCTCACTGAACCTCACATGGGTTCCCAAAGCCTTGAGGTCCACTTACATACAATCCTTGGGTATCCAAACTTGACCTCCAATGTCCTGACCTCCCTAGCCCCCCAGATGTGGTTATCTCTTCCTGAAACAGCTCTCTCTCCCCTTCACCTTCTCTTTGCTGGACTGGTAAAGAGAGACAAATCTAGAGGTCCCATTTCCTTCGTCCTTTCAGAGGTTTAGCAAGCAGCTGGCATAGGAGGTGTGCGTTCCTTTCTCTTCAGCACCTGCTGCGGTGGTTCTGGTCCAGCTTTGCCTGTGGGATAATGATGCTGGGCGACTGTGTGCCCTGGGCGACTTCTCCATGTTTAAGCTTCACCCCCAGAAGCCCATGGCACATCCTGACAAAGCACGGCACTTGTGTGTGCCTGATAACGGACCTCATCGCATTCTCATCACGAGAATATAAGCTCCATGAGGGCAGGGAGCCCGTGGGCACCTTCAGCTCCATCTCCTCTCCACCTCCTCGCACGGCGGTCTGGAGCGCCGGCTCTGGCACCCAGCAGCCTGCACAGAATCTTAGCACTGAAACTGACCAGCTGTGTCAATCTGAGAAAGTTACTCAAATCTTTGTGTCCCCTTTCCTCCTCTGTAAAATTGGAAAAATAACAGGTTTGTGAGGAGTAAACAAGTTAATGCTCATCACTTAGGACCGTGCCAGGCACTTGGAAGTTCCCATGTAAGTCTGGATTGGCCTTTTTATGATAGATGTTCAATCAACATAGGTTAGAAGAATGAATGAGTGGACTATGTAGGTATCAGCTCAAACATCGCTTCTCTAGTGAGGCCTTCCCTGAAATCCCAGCTAAAGTGGGGTCTTCTCTATGAGGTCACGTTATCACAATTTGTTCTTTTCTCCTTGGTGTCTTACTCCCAGGGTCTCTCTCTCTGGCTAGACGTGAACACTCCAAAGGCCAGCCCCCCTTTGCTTCACTGGAGCCCCTTTCACGCAGGGCCCAGCACATTGTGTTGTCCAAGGTTAAGTGCTTAATGAAAGAAATGCAGTGCAAAGTCCACTTGATTGTGTGTTTCAGAAATGCAGAACATTGGAGGCCAAGGTTGGATACCCTGGCATTAGATGACACAGACCACAAGGCTTTGGCGAATCCAGGTACTGTTGGATAAACGTTATGGGGACTCACATGCCAATGATTAATAGAGCTGATACTTTTGAATGTCCATGCATCCACTCTTCAAATCAGAACAGCATCATATGTGGCTAAGGTTATGGTTTTTGGAGTCAGAACTGGTTGCCAACCTTGGCTCTGCCACCTAGTGGCCGTGTGAGCTAAGGCACATGCCTCAGCATTTTTGAGCCTCAGCTTCTCTGTGTAATGGGAATGACGACTATTTATCTCATAGGGTTGTTGCAATAGTTAAATGAGAGAATGCATGTAACTTGTTTAGGATATATAGCATTGAATTCTTACTTCGACCTCAGCTTCCCTCTGGGTATGCACTAAACTGAAGAGAAAGGAGTAAAAGAGAAAAAGACACTGTAATAAACTATAATGGTAAAGAATCTGAAAAAGTACACACACACACACACACATAACTCAGTCACTTTGCTACACACCTCTGAAACTAACATAACATTGTAAATCAACTATATTTCAATTAAAAATGTTATTTTTCCTCATACATAACAAAAGGTGCAAAAAAGTGAAAAAAAAAAAAAGAGAGAGGAAGAAAGGGAGATGTGGGAGGGGAGGAAACAGCGTATGAGAACCAGCAGCAAGCTGCCAGAGTGCGTGGAGGGGCAGATGACACACGGGGTAGAGGAAGCAGCACCCAGCTGCCCACAGAGAGGGATGAGGGTGCAGAGCAAGCCTGCGTTTACTCCACAGAACCCAGGAAAATCTAGGGACTTGGAAGCACCATGAACTGCTGAAGGCCAGAGGCGAGGACCGTGCCTGAACACCCAGGAACTGAGTGAAAGTCTGACACTGAGCAGTAAGACCTTAGGCCTTCACCTTTTGTTCTTAGGAGACATCCCCACCCCCTTCTCCAGGGGCCTGGAGGCTCAATCTCAGGCCGTGAGGATGCCCGTCAGAGCGGGGTGGAGTGGAGTGGAGGAGCGGGGCATTGGGTTGAAATAAGCGTCATGTAATGAAAGTCTACAGACTGAATGTTGAGACACTGCAGCTTGCCTGTAGTCCCTGCTCCCTGACTTGCTTCCAGAACTTCAGCAGACAGGAATATTCCAGTTTTCTTGCACTGCCACCAACACACACACATCACAAGATTCTTCTTTGGAAAAATGGAATTGCTCAAGAGAAAATAGATATCCATACCGTGACCATGTAGTATCTCCCCAGTGGAAAACTCAGTTTGCCTCTAATCTACCTGGGACAGGCTCACCAGCACAGAGCTTCCACTATGTCCCAGGGCCTCCTTCTCAAATATGAAGCATCTCTGGGTACTTGAAAGATTTGAGAAAGATGCCAACATGAAAGACCGAGATAAAGGCAAAGGAACTCCAGAAGAATGACAACAGAGACAATGAAAGAACATTTAGACATTCTATTGTTGATATCTTTAGGGATATAAAGCAAGATACTGAATTCACAAAAAAGAATAGGATGACATAAAGGAGCAATGAGAAAAAAATAGCTCTTTGATTTTAAAAATGTAATAATTGCAATAAAAAAATTAAATAGGAAGATTGGTAGAAATGCTAAGAAAGTCTTTTAAAAACTGGAGCTAAAATCAAAGAAGAATAGAAAGACACTACTGTTTAGACTGAAGGCCCCCCACCCCCACATCCACATCACAGTGAATGAGAAGAGACCCACACAAGACACATCATTAAGAGATTTTTGACGACCAGTGAGAATGAGAAGAATCAAGGTTTTTAGATGAAAAACAAGTCAATACAAATAAATTAAGTTCAGAATGGCATTAGAAAATAAAATAGTGACATAGTGTACAGGAAGACAGAGCAATGTCTTCAAAATTCTGAAAGAAAATTATTTTCAACATGTAATTCTCTATTAAGGTATCTTCCAGTCAACCCTAAGTGTAAACTAAAGCCATTCTCAGAAGGGAAGGGATTAAGAAATTTTATCTCCCATAGACACATTCTTATGAAGGTATTGGAAGATGTATTTTAGCAAAAAGAGGAGTAAACCAAGAAATAGGCCAACATGGGGTCCAGGGAGCAAAGAGTCCAACAGAGAGTCAGGGATAGGAAGCTGCAGGTCACAGCAGTCCTAGATGGTCATCTAGTCTGCCCTAAGTTTCCAGCCATGGCTCAGGGAGTAGGAAGCCAGGCAGGGTCCAGGAGACTCTAAGAGTTGAAGAGACAGAGCTGGGAGTCCTGGGAAGCCCAGGCAATTAAGGTTCTCTGGATAGATTACCAAAGAGGAAAGCGCTGTGCACAGAGAGCTGTAGGGGAGTTACAGAGGGTCTCCCTTGAGTACCCAGTTGTGTAGCGACCAAGGCAGGCCTGTGAGGAAAGCCTTCGCGACCAGGGAGAGAACCACCCAAAACAGTCAGAGGCAATAGTGCCCAGAACTTACACGGAGGTGGGAATGGTGCCTGTTCCCAACAGCCAAAGCGGAAAACCTCATAATTCACAAGGCATTTGTGAATAACAGTTTTGCCGCAATAGTGGGGAAAGCTAATCCTGTCTGTCACTCAATCAAAAACCTGTCAGATATGCAAAGAAGCAAGAAAATATGACCCACAATTAGGAGAGACGTCAATCAACTGAAACTGGTCCAGAAATAGCACAGCTGTTTGAATTAGTATATAAAACATTGAAAGTTATTACATCTGTATAGCATTTGTTTAAGAGGCCATAGAAAAGACTGAACCTGGTTAGGTACAGCCATAGAAGAGATTTTTGGAAAACCCAAATCAAAATTCTAGAGGTAAAAATTATGTCTGACATGAAAAACACACTGGGTAGGACTGACAGTAGATTAGATATTGTATCAACTGTACTCAAGATTACCTTGATTATGTAATAGCAACAAGATAATTTTAAAATCCTGGAGGAAGCAGTTCTCCTGTCTTCATTCTCATTTATAATCAACACTGGACTCTCCTATTGACAGTGCCTGTAAGTTAATTAAAAAATAATTTGGCATCGATGTTAAGAAACCTGGCACGTTCTTCATTAAAATAGACTCTTTTCAGGCCATAGGGATAAATGTTTCCTGTTTAATGATACTAAGTGGTTGGCTCATTAAATTGTCATAAATAAATCCCCCTTTCCAAACACAGGCACACCGTGTTTTTAACCTTTTGTGCTACAGACAAGAGGGTCCTAGTGGGAAGGACTCAGGATTTGAAGGACTGATTTTCAACAATGTTCACCAAATACTTGCTGAGTCCATTCTGTGTTCCTGGCATGGTCTGAGGTGCTGGGGACCCACTGGTGAACAAGACATGGCACCCACCTCATGAAGGTCAAAATCTAATGGCAGGAGACGGACCGGAAAACTTGCTGTTCCGACACAGTGTGATAAGGGTTTGATGGGACAGTAGAGGTGCTGCTGGGAGCACCCAGGAAGGCATCTATTCAGGTTAGGAAGCCAGTGTCTCCTCTGGGATCCGAACAATGAACAGGGGTTGATCCAGTGAAGACGCAGAGGAAGATGATTCCCGGGAGAGGGCCCGGCATAGGCTCACAGTCAAGAAAAGATAGGCATCTTTGGGAAACTACAAGAAGCTCAGTGCGGTTAGACAGTTTGAGGACTGGGCTTGGTGAGCGATAAGCCTGGGGAGGTTCAGTTTACTTTCCTGGGGGACAAAAAAGGAATTGAAGAATTGAGAATATAATCACATTTACTTTGTAAAATGCTGACTCAGGTTAAAGCGTCAGACTTGGAAGACAGGGCAAGGAGGAGGCTGCTGCCTGTGCGTAGATCGCCTCCCTTCTCATCTCCTCAGGCATCTTGTTCTTTGTCTCCTTATGCTATCTCCTCCATCATCAGCCTCCCTTCTCTGTCTCCCTCTCATCGGCACCTAAATATTCCCCAGCCTCTGCCATCTTTCTGGCAGCCATCACTCTCCCTTTCCACTGCAATTTGCCTGAAGACCTGGCCACTTTCTCCCACACCACTTCTGACTTCCCCAGGGACTCTTCAGCCTTCTGAGGCCACCAGTGTCTTTCATGGGCTACATTCAATGGATTTTTTTTTCAAGCTTTTATATTACTTTCCATACTGCAGCAGCACTTAACATGGTTGAAACTTCTTGGCATATTCTTGAAATTCTTTTGTGCCTTTGCTGTTCCTTCTAGTCCCTTTTGTCCATTCCTCTTCCTTTGCTAAAACATAAAAAAAAAATTACTCAGAAGTTTGTGTGTTCAAACCACTTTCTTCATTATTTAGAGGATTTAAAAAAATATTTGACATTCTATTATTCACACAGCGAATGCATAAGTCTATCTCTTTAAAACCATCCATCATTTACAAATAGAGCCAAAGTGCCACTTAAATACGACCCTTGGTGCTTCTCTATCCTGCACAGGTGACTGGGGTTATCCCCTGATGAGATTTATTACTAATTATTTTTTCTCAGCCTTTATATACACCCCTACGTACCCAAAGAAAATTTCTATTTTGATATGTTTAGGTCGTGCTAGTAAATATGGATTTATTTTATTATTTATGCTATTTAAGACTGCAGATTAAACCAGACTTTTCTTTGATACCCACCTGCCAGCCTGAGGCCCCTCCCTCACCCCGGAGGTCACCACTGTTTTGTCCTAGAAGAAATGGTTTTGGACCTTTACTTATAAATCCACAGTTTATAGTCTTGTTTCGTGGAGTAAAAAAACTTAAGTAAACATATTTTTGCGACTTGTTTTTATAAATAAACAATGTGTCTTGAAACTCTTTCCTTGTTGGTACCAATGAGTCAGCCACACTCTCTTAACATACGAATTATCGCAAACACAGTGGTTTAACACAACATACATGTGTTATCTTACAGTTCTAGACGTCAGACTCCAGAATGGGTTTCAACGGGCTAACATCAAGGTAACCGGCAGGGCTGCGTTCCGTCTGGAGATTACAGGTGAGAATCCGTCTCCTTCTCTTTTCCACCTTCTACCTGCTGAACTCCTTGGACTGTGGCCTCTTCCTCCACCTGCAAAGCCATCAGTGTAGTATCTTCAAACCTCTCACTGACTCTAGCCTGTCTGCTTTGCTCTTTCACATATAAGGACCCTTGTGTTTACATTGGGGCCACCTATACAATCCAGGATAATCTCCCATTTTGAGATCCTCAGTTGCATCACCTACAGAGTCCTTTTCCATGGGAGGTAGTATGTTCCCAGGTTGCAGGGACAAGGATACCGACATCCCTTGGGGTTGAGGAGGGGTGTGGGTGTCATTCTACCTCCTACCAGGGTTCCCTTGTAGTCGGGGCCCTTTCCTTCTTCCGTCTTTGTGCGCTCTCCCTGGTGACCTTCTTCACTCTTATGGTGACAGCACATTTCCACCTCCAATTCCAGCTGCAACTATCAGATAATTGGACATCTCTTTGATGTCCCACAGGCTCTGGAAACCAAGTTGTTTCTCACCTTTAGGTCTTTGCATGATTTTTTCCTCTTGGCTTTAACACCCTTGTCTCCTGTCCTCAAGTAACACTATCTTCTTCGTCCTTCAAGACTCAAAGTGCGTGTACCCTTCTCCAGGAAGCTTTTTACATATTAGTGTTCATATATTCTAGAGCTACACCTCTTGCAATATCCATTCTGTATTGTAAATGCCTGGGTGTATGTGTCAACTTTCTGGGCCTAATTACTTACTGTAACCCCACTGCTTGGACTGAGGCTGGTATACAGTAGGCAGTCAAATGTTTGTTGAATAAATATCTAAGGTCGGCAAAAATAGCCAGCATCTACTTTTGAATCTGCCCTCAAAGATGCAGTTGCCTGTATGTTTCTAACACAAGAATGCCTAACTTTTCCCCACTGGTATGTTTCGGGAAGAGGGTATTGCAAGTTTGACTTCATGCCAGCTCTCTGGGATGCAGGCTTGATTTCGCAACCCTCTCTTTCTAAAGTAAGTTAGGGAGAGGAAAACTAAAGGGACTTGCAGGACCTGTGCCTAGCGACAGCGACAGCGAGGAGCAGCTCGTCTCTCATCCTGCAAGGGAAAGGAGGAGGGGAGGGCACCAGGACCTTAGCGAGCGTAGCTGCAGGGAGAAAGACATCTGGCAGGAGCTCAGGGCTCATACTATTCCTCATTGGTGTGTCTATCCCTGCCTATCTCTTTGCAAACACTCTCTGTATTACCCTCCCCTTAACTTACCCAACTTGAATATGTTCTCTGTTTCCTGCTAATATGGACAGTGGTCACATATGACCCGTAACCAGGTCCTCAGTGTTTAGAAACATGCCTGCACCCCAGCTCTCAGTTCACGGTTATAGGATGAGTATTAAGTATTCTGTGTTCTGTGGTCTGTGGTAAAATATTACAAAAGCTGTTCACTTTTGTAATTCATGGAATGTTATAACTGGACCCAATTTTAGATGTTTTCAAGCCACGACCCATCATTTTATCTAAGAGGAATTTTAGTGTGGGTTGTGTCAACGCTGAGAGTGTGAAACAGTGGGTTGATGAAAGACTTTGGAGTCACACAGGCTTGGGTTTGGATCCTGGAGCCACCTTTTAGTGGCTTGGTGTCTTGGGCGCACTCAGTTTTGTCAACTGCAAAATGAAGACAGTATTAATTATGCCACTGAGTTGCTGAGAAGATGAGATGAGTTGATGCATCTGAATTCCCTGGGATTGAATGTGGCACTTGGCACTGGTGGACAGTCATTATTATGAACCTGGTCCAGGGTATGTGTTGTACTCCACCATTTGGCCAGCCAAACCAGGGAGAATAGGAGCTAGAAAGGCCTTGATGTGGCCCGGCTTCTGATGCGGACCTCCTTGCTGTCGGACTGTGCCGGGAGGTCAAGGAGCTCGTGCTGTTGGTTCTGAGTCTTGTTCTTTTCTAGACTCTGATTTGACATCTGTGGCTTTTCCTCTTTCATCTTGTCTTCACGTTTGTCTTTGTAACTGTGAAACTCTTCAGTCAAACTCATCTCACAGAGGACAGAAAGGGAGGAAAGAAATGTGGTTCAAGGGGGCTTGATTTGTTCCCTGACCCTTTTAACCTAATTCCAGGTCTCTTGTGAGGGTTCTTCCCAGGGTTGTTCTCCATGAAACAAACGCCCTATTTAGTGAAGCCTGCAGCAAGCTCTTACGTTCAGGGATAGAGTTTTGGGCCTGCAGTCCTTATCCAGCAAATCTCTTGATATAGCAAACATTTCCTGAAGACCTATTTCCTTCCCAAGTATTTTGGAGCTTGCAAACTCAGATATAATGAATGGAGCCATTAGAGTGAACAATCACTCAACAGCATAAGTTATTTTAATGGGCCTATCACTTGAAACTAAACTTCCACCATCTGTTCTACCCTTTAACTGCAAATGCAAAAAGAACAAGATTCCCAGTGGCATCATAAAAAGTTAGATATAAGTGATTTAAATGCATGTTTTGGTTCTGTGTTCAGTGCAATATAGATCTGAAGGAAGGCTCATACTGGATTTATTTTTTTATGGCAAAATCAAAATTCAGAGTAAGAGAGTTTCTTTGTTCACAAAAAAAGGTGGCTTTTTAGTTGGCATGGAATATATCCCACCATGTTATTCATTCATTCATTCATTCATTTGGTCCTTTTTTCCCATGAGTTCTTAAGGGATGCCACCATGCGCCTGACAATGTATTAGATGCTGGGGATACAGAGGTTAACAGTGATAATTGCAAGACCCCTGGCACCTCCAGAGGAAAATAAAACAGAACTTTCTATATAAATAAACATAAAAGAATGTAAAAACTCAAACATAAATTTCGTGTTCTGCTTCAGAATAGTAATGTGATGAAGGAGGAAGGAGTTTGAAGTTAGCCAGATCTTGGTTTTAAATTCCCAGTTCCTCCACAATGTGACCTCTCAGAGTCTATGTCCTTATTTGACATTTATTTCCCATCTGACTCTGTTTCCTCATCTGGAAAATGGGAACAATGTCTTCCTCGTGAGTCTGCTGTGATAGAATGAGTTATGTATGCAAAACTGCTCTTCCAAGGAGTGGCTCATAGTGGGTGCTCTATGTTAATTCTCCTTCTAATTTCCACCTTGTGTTTTTTCTAGATTTTGGAAAATCACTTTTTAGACATAAAATGAGAGACTCATGGAACACTAGAATAGGAGACGGTATAAGAAGTATTCTGCTTTGCATTCAATGTTCCTTATTTTATAGGCAGCTTAACTCAGCCCTGGAGAGAACCAGTAACTAGCTCATAGTCATGCAGTTTGCAGTGGTCTTAGAACATTCTATTGTGCATCTATTGATAAAAAATTGAGCACACACTCCCAGTATGTGTATATTTGAATTCATATACATGGACTATGATATTGACATATTATACACATTATGAGAAAATATATATGATAGAAATAAAGAACGAAGTAATGATGAGGTAAATAATATTTATCGGTTCACTAATTGTGACAGCTTTACACTATACCTAAGGCGTGAATACTAGTCTCTCAGGGCACATTATCTACTTAGGTGAAGTTCATTATTACTGTGAATTTTTAATTCCCCAGTTTAACACTTTAAAAAAAAATTTTGAGGGCTTTTGACTAACTTCATTGTTTCTATCTTGTGATGGGGGAAGAATCAACTCTGTAATTTTGTAGTTTTTCTCTTCCACTCATACTATGCTCAATCTGCAATGTCTTTGCAGGAATATTTTTAGCCATTTCTCCATTTTATTATGATTAGTTTGGTTAAAACTCGACAATAAAATGCCCAAATCCACTTCCTCAGGTACATGTTAATATGCTGACAGGGAATGGGTGTGCCAGGAAGAGGCTGTTGTCTCCCGTCCATCACGAAACTTGTCCTTGGGGGTCTTCTCTGGACATTATGTGGCGTGTGACCCTCTGACCTAAGAACCAAAGATGGATGAGTGTTTCAATCTGTGTATCAAACACCAGTAAATGAACAATGAAATAATTGCCCTAATACTTTCTTCCTGTCCCCCAGTGGCAAACTTGCTCATTTCACTTTGGAAGTCATTAAATTCATGGAAGAGGAAGGATTAGAGTCTGAGTCTACTGATTTCCTAATGATTTTCTTTTACAAAATACAAAGGAGCAAATAAAATTTTTATTTTACTGTAGTGTAACATATGTTCATCAAAGCGTACATGCCGCAAGCGTGCACTTTGCTGAATTCTCCCACAGGGAATCCACATGACCAACGTGAAGATCAAGAACAAGACCTTCCCAGCACCCCAGGGTGCCCTAGGGCTTCCTCCTGCTCCCAAGTAACTCTTATTGTGCGTTCCAACTCCATGAATTAATTTTGTTTTAAATTTTAGCTATGGAGAATTATACAATATTAATTATTTTAAGACTGAATTTCTTCTGCTTGACATCATCTTTGTGAGATTTATCTGTGTTGGTTGGTGTAACAGTAGTTCATTCACCTGCTTTGCTATGCAGTCTTCACTGTGTATGTTATCATTTACTTAGCATTTTGAAGTTGATGGATATTTGAGTTGTTTCCAGCGTATGCTTGGATGATGCTCCAATGAGCACTCTTGTACATTTGGTGTGCATATGCCTGCATTTCTATTAGTTACACATTAAGAAGATGCATGAAACAGTGGGATTGCTGAGTCACAGAGTAGACATATGCTGACCCTTAGTAGCTAGAGTATATATATACACACACTATTATTTCAATAATGCTATGTAATTAGCCTCATCAAAATGAACAACATACATCAATAAGCATTTATCACTCACGCATCTGTGCATTGGCTGGGATGCTGCTGATCTAAGCTGGACTCAGTTGGACTTGACTTCAAGCTGGACACTGGGTTCAAATCTGCTCCATGTGTCTCCCATCCTTCTTGGACAGAGGCTCCTTGAGGCACATTCTTCTTAAGGCTCAACCAAGCTTCTTCTCAAGGTTGGAACCAAGATGGTATGCTTAACTGCAAAAATACATTTCAAGTCTCTTCTTACATAATATCCACTAGCATCCCATTGGATAACACAAGTCACATGGTCAAACCCAAGGGATGGGGGAAATTCACTCCACCCATCATGAGGCCTTTGTTTGCGTGTGGCTACATAATTTTATTATATAGAAATGAAGAATTTGAACCCATTATTCAATGGACTGTATAATCTTCCATAGGGTACCAATCCAACGTACACTGCAAGCAATGATTTTTGAAAGTTCCCATTACTCCACATCCTCAACATTTGGTATATTTTCAGTCTTTTTAATAGTAGTCATTCAATGTCATGGTTTCAATTTATATCTCCCTAATGGTTAATGAGGTTGAGTACCTTTTCATGTGTTTATTGGCTTTTTCTAAAGTGCTTGCTCAAGTCATTTACCCATTAAAATGATTAGATGGCCAGCCTTTTTCTTATTGATTCTTAAGATATACTTTGAAATGAGTCTTTTGTTGGTTATCTTTTTCTAGTCTGTATTTTATCTTTTCATTCTCTTAATTGGGTCTTTGTATGAACAAATACTTTTAATTTGAATACAGTCCAATTTATCAATCTTTCCCTTTATAGTTAATGCCTCGTATGTCCCACCCAAGAAACCTTTGCCTATCCTGAGTTCATGAAGACATTCTCCTGTGTTTTCTATTAAAAGCTTTATTGTTCTCCTTTTCATATTTAGAACTACAATCTATTTGAAATTGATTTTTATGTATTTTGTGATGTAACGGTTCAGATTCATTTGGATATCTAATTGACCCATACTATTTATTGAAAGACCGTCTTTTCCCTCTGCCTTGCCAGTCTCTTATTAAGTACCCATTATGAGCTGTGCATTGCTGGATTCTATTCCGTTCCATTGGCCTATTTGTCTACATAATGTCAATTCTCTGCTCTCTTAATTACTATAGCTTCTTAATATATCTTCATATCTGACATCATAAATCCTCCAGCTTTGTTCTTCTTTAAGATTGCCTTGACTTTTCGTGACCATATTTTTCCATTAAAAATGTTTAAACCAGCTTGTCAATTTTCATAGCAATCCCCCTTGGCTATTGATTAAAATGACAATAATTAACCTTTGGAGAATTAGTCGTTACATTTTCTGATCTGTGAACATATTATATTCCTCCATTTTTTAGGTCTTTACCCAGTAGATATTTTGCAATCTGGATTAGCTGAATATTTCCCAAATTATCAAGTTCTGGTTCCTTTTTACTTAAAAGTTCTCTAAACTATCTCTTTCCTCTATTATTATTTGTACTAGAGAAGCAAGAAGAAACTAGACCTTACTTCAACATTTTGGTTGAAATCTCCTCAGCTAAATATCCAAGTCCTTTGTTTATGAGTTTTTCTTTATATGTAAGTGCAGCATACACTTTAGCCACCCTTTCAACCACTATATAAAAAGGATCCCATTTCTTCTGGTTTCCAGTAATTGATTCCTCATTTCCGTCTGTCCCTCAATGGCAGTACCTTTAACATCATATTTCTACCAATAGTCTGTTCATGATGATTTAGGTATTCTCTATTATTGTAACTGAGTACAAATTCGTTCTGCTCGCTGCATGGTAGGGCAATAAATTGGGAGAAGAGGTGCTGGGGCAAGGAATAATGACTTTACTCAGAAAGCCGGCAGACTGAGAAGATGGCAAACTAATGTCCTGGAGAACTATCTTCCCCAAATCAGAATTCAGGCTCCTTTTGTACTAAAAAAGGGAGGGAGTGTATTTGGTTGTCGCAAACTTCTTAGTGTGGGAATCCTTGATTCTTGACACTGTCCACATAAGTCAGGTCATGATGTCCCTGTAGACCTCCAGCAAATGTTCTCTGTTCTGCAACTTTTTATGTCTATACGAATGGGAAGTGTTACACCCCTAAAGGTCAGAGCCTGGAGAACGCCTATCCTGTGTATTTCAGGTTCTAGGCAACATTCTTTTATAAAAGGTGCAGAACCAGCGTGACTAAGCCCAGGAAATTGAGCACAGGGTAAAATCCAAAAGAACAGATATAACAGATCTAAAAGAACAGATCTGTTCTTTTCTATTACATGATTTTGTACATTTTCTCTATCGTGATCCTTACTGCCTCCTGAGTCCTCACTAGCAGAGTCATTAACATCAATATTTCTACTATTTTCAAGGCAACTCAGGCTTTTCCTATCTTGCTCATCAAAAAGTTTCCAGCCTCCGCTCGCCCAATTCTAAAGCCACGCTCACATTTTCAAATTTTGTTTCAATAGCACCATACTTCCAGATACCAAAATGTAAGTTAGTTTCCTATTGCTGCTGTAACAGCAACAATCTGCAACAAATTCAGTGGCTTAACACAACATAGATCTATTATTTTATAGTTACGGAGATTCCAAGTTTGAAATGGATCTCCTTGAGCTACCATCACAGCATTGGTAGGGCTCTGTTCCTTCTGAGTACTTGGAGGGAGAATCCATTTTCTTCCTTTCTTCCTTCCTTTCTTCCTTTCTTCCTTCCTTTCTTCCTTTCTTTCTTCCTTTCTTTCTCTCTTTCTCCCTTTCTTTCTCTCTCCCTCATTCTTTCTTTCTTTTTCTTTTTTTAAAAACATTTTTATTGATTTATAATCATTTTATAATGTTGTGTCAAATTCCAGTGTAGAGCAAAATTTTTCAGTTATACATGAACATATTATGTATTCATGGTCACATTTTTTTCTCTGTGAGCTACCGTAAGATCTTGTATATATTTCCCTGTGCTTTACAGTATAATCTTGTTTATCTATTCTACAATTTTGAAATCCCAGTCTATCTCTTCCCACCCCCCACCCCCTTGGCAACCACAAGTTTATATTCTATGTCTGTGAGTCTATTTCTGTTTTGTATTTATGCTTTGTTTTTTGTTTTTGTTTTTGTTTTTATTTTTTAGATTCCACGTATGAACGATCTCATATGGTATTTTTCTTTCTCTTTCTGGCTTACTTCACTTAGAATGACATTCTCCAGGAGCATCCATGTTGCTGCAAATGGCATTATGTTGTCGGTTTTTATGGCTGAGTAGTATTCCATTATATAAATATACCACTTCTTTATCCAGTCATCTGTTGATAGACATTTAGGCTGTTTCCATGTCTTGGCTATTGTAAATAATGCTGCTATGAACATTGGGGTGCAGGTGTCATCCTGAAGTAGGGCTCCTTCTGGATATATGCCCAGGAGCGGGATTCCTGGGTCATACGGTAAGTCTATTCCTAGTCTTCTGAAGAATCTCCATATTGTTTTCCACAGTGGCTGCACCAAACCAAACTGCATTCCCACCAGCAGTGTAGGAGGGTTCCCTTTTCTCCACAGCCTCTCCAGCATTTGTCATTTGTGGACTTTTGAATGATGGCCATTCTGACTGGTGGGAGGTAATACCTCATTGTAGTTCTAATTTGCATTTCTCTGATTATTAGTGATACTGAGCATTTTTTCAAGTGCCTATTGATCATTTGTATGTCTTCCTTGGAGAATTGCTTGTTTAGATCTTCTGCCCATTTTTGGATTGGGTTGTTTATTTTTTTCTTATTGAGTTATATGAGCTGCTTACATATTCTGGAGATCAAGCCTTTGTTGATTTAATTTGCAAAAATTTTTTCCCATTCCGCAAGAATCCATTTTCTTGCCTTTTCCATCTTTTAGTGGTTCTCACATTGTTTGTTTCTTGGCCTCTTTCTTCCATCTTCAAAGCCCACAATGGCCAAGTCTTTCTCATATTACATCACTGTGACTCTTGCCTCCCTCTTCCAGATTTAAGGACCCTTATAATATAAACTAAGATAATCTCTTTAAGGACAACTGATTAGCAATCTTAATTCCCCCTTGTCATGTACTATAACACATTCCAAGGATTAAGTTTCTGGGAATTGAGGCATGTACGTCTTTGTAAGGGCCACTGTTCTGCCTACCCCATATTTGCTATAGGTTTCTTTGAATATCTTTTAACAAATAGATTTTTGTGAATATTTTTAAATTAGGAAAGTATCTTTGAAATTTCACGGGACACAGTTACATATCTATTTACTCGTTTATTTGTTTTGGGCACTCTGCTAAGAGTTATCAAAATAGAAACTTTCTGAAAGGAGTAGAGTCTTGTGGTCAAATTCACAGAGTCCAGAGCTTAACTGTCTGAGCTTGAATCTAGTACCTTGGCAGAAACACTATTTATGAGCACTCTGATTTGGGGATAATTATGTATCCCTTCACTCCTCAGTTTCCTTATTTTAACAAGGGCTTATAATAGTTTCTGACGTATATTAAATAACACATAAATGTTTGCTCGTATCATAATTTTTGTTTTCTGCCCTCAAAGAACTCATAGCTTGGTTGTGGATTCAGACAAGTAAACAAGCATGATTATTTCCATGATTGAGGCAAATTTCAGATACAATGAGGCTTAATTAACTCTGGTTGCACTGTAAATTCAATTTGTCTGGAAATAAACGAATCATTTTCTCCTCCTCTTCTCTAATCTGCCTTTCTCCTGTGATGCCTCCAGGACTGGTACCATGGTTCTCTATCTGTTCATGCTTCAAATCTAAGCGCAATCCTGCTCTTCTCCTTCCCTCATCCCTCACATCTAATTGGTGATCCAGTCCTGTCAATTCTATCTCTTTAACATTTAACTTTCGTCTTTACTTCTTACCATTTCTCTTTCTCTCTCCTCTTTCAGACTTTCATCACCATTAACTTTGACTTTTTTAACAGCCAACCTCTTGGGATCCTCTTTCATCTCACTTATTATTCTATTCTTCACAAAGCTTCTAGGGTGATATTTCTGTAACACAAAATTGACCCCCCACTTCTACCCTCCATTCAAAACATTTTTGTCCCCAGGATAAAATCTGAAAACATGAGCATGACATATGCATCACTTAGCATGTTTTTGTCCACAGCAACATAAATTCTAACAAATATGTGAGAAATAAGTCCATAGTAAACATACAGAGGCTTACTTTTCTCTCATGATAAAAAGTCTGCAAATAGGTGATACCTGGTATCACTTCAAAGGCTCAGTATTGCCATCAAGGATCCAGGATCTTTCTGTCTATCTACTCTGCCATCTTTAGCATTTTGGCTTTTAAGTCTCCTGCATGTCACCTCATGGTTATTAGATGCCTGCTGCAGCTCCAGGCATCACATCTATGTTCAAGACAGGAAGAAGGAGAAGGGACGAGAGATTTCTCTTTATATCTTATTGGCTAGAACTGGATTGCATGTCTACTTCTTGACCAATCACTGGAGAAAGGGAATGGTATTACCTGATTGACTTAGAACAGTCATGATTTGTCCCCTGGGCTGAGGAGAGGAATGCCTTCCCTGAGATAAAGAGCTCTTTGTATATTACCTGAATCAAAGTTCTATTAGCAGGAAAGAAGTGGCAACTGATGGTAAACAATGGGAAGTATCTGCTATAGCATCCACCTCTGATCTGGCCTGAGAGCCTGGTACAGAGTTGTTTTTTGACCATATTCAGCTGTCAGGGAAGTTTCACAGTGGACAGGATGCCTGAGCCAGGTCTTGAAGGATGAGTCAGGTTGAGGAGAGAGGTCATGAAGAAGGCTATCACGCAAGAAGGAATAGCTTATATTTCCTAAATGGGCTTCCTTTAGGTGTTTCCTTAAAAGACTTTTCCTTCTCTGATCCCCATGCCAACTTAGGTCACCCTGCTACATGTCTACTTTCCTAATCACAACCTGTGTCCCTTCTCCCCTCCCAGCATCCTCCCCACAATCCAATCTCAGCAAAGGGA
The DNA here is from genome assembly GCF_048564905.1 of Vicugna pacos. Classification (NCBI taxonomy): domain Eukaryota; kingdom Metazoa; phylum Chordata; class Mammalia; order Artiodactyla; family Camelidae; genus Vicugna; species Vicugna pacos. The sequence goes on along the minus strand of NC_132988.1, from coordinate 110,936,172 downwards.
ACCCCCACTCATTCACCAGGTTGCTCAAGTTGAAAACAGTGCTCATTTAGACTTCCCTTCTGTCCCAAATGTCCTGTCCTGGCAGCACATCTTCTCAACTCCAGCTCCAAGGTACGTCCTCATTACCTCTTTCATATTGATTATGGTCTTGCTAGTCCATGGTGATGGCATTTCTCTCTTGCACTTCTGTCATCACCTTCCAACTGGCCTCTCTTCTTCTCTTCCTTCTCTTCCTGCCCATTCCAGCTGCTATATCTAAAATGTCATAGACTGGGGGCCTGATACGCAACAGAAATTTATTTTTTCAGAGTTCTGGAAGCTGGAAAGTCCAAGATCCAGGTGCCAGTAGATTTGGCATCTGGTGAGGTCTCACCTTCTGGAAATAGATGATTTGCTTTTTCCTAGGTCCTCACATGGCAGAAGGGGCAAGGGAACTCCTGGGGGTCTTTTATAAGGACACTCGTCATATTCATGGGCTCCACCTCCTAACACATCATGTTGGGGGTTAGGTCAACATGTGAATTTTGAGGGCACACTTATAGCACTCCTCATTCTATTCTTCATCCAACTGCCAAAGTAACATTAAAAAAAATCAAACCTAAAACACCCACTTAAAATCTCCCATGATATTTAGAACAAAAACCCTTACCTTGGTTTCTAAACCCTTGTGTGTTCTGGCCCCTGTATACCTCTCAGAGCCTTTCTCCTATCCCTTGCTTGCAATACTCCGAATCTCTTTGCCTTCTTGTTATTCTATACTGTGTCCTCTGTCAGAAACACTGTGCAGTGTCTCACAGGACAGGGTTCTTCTGAAATTTCACATCTTTTCTGTTGACCTAAAACAAATAGGCTGTCATATATTTGTTTTAGGTCAACAGAGCTCTCCGGCAATGATGGGTTTACTCAAGATCAGCAGAGAATTGCAGTTCAGGATGTGCATTGACGTGGGCCACATGCAAGTCCCTGCAGGGCAAGGGAAGGAGGACTCTTTTATAAAGAGGAAAAAAAAGTGGGGAGGGCTAGAGTAAGCAAAGAGTCGTGGGTTTTTGATGGCTGAGTCCTAATAGGAAAGAAGTCTTTCCTTTTCCTGTTGGGCTCTATCCTTACAAACAGGGCGTGAGACCTTCCTCTTCTAGTCTCCCAATGCAATTTAATTGTGATTTCTGTCTATTAATTTTTTTACACTTATTCAGATAATGTCACTGAATGAACTAATAAACAATAAAGGATTTGGAGTGGGACTTCTTGACTTAAAATCATCACTTATTAACAGAGGGAAGTTAGGCAAGTTACTTAACCTGCCTTTGCTTTAGTTTTCTTATTTATGAAGGGATGTGATAACAACAGGAACTATCTTAACAACTTTAAACCTGTAAGTAATTAGGAGACAGCTGCACGTGTAAATGATATGCAAACGTTAGTCATGATTATTGTCTTTTGTAGCTGAAACATCACCTCTTCAGAGAGACGTGCCTTCACCACTCATCTTAAAAATAGCCCCAAGTCACACTCCAGCATATCCATCTGTTTTAATTCTGGGTAAACCCAGAGCATCATCTTGCTTGTTTGTTTCTACATTGTTTCCTCTTTCTAGAATGTGAACTTCCAGAGAGCAGAGGCTGTGTTCCTGCTGTTTCTGTAGCATTAGAATCAGACTCCCGTGCCTAGCAGTCTTCAATGAATAAAAGTGAATTTGTAATCATACACACACACACACACAGACACACACTCACACACAATTGCTGTTGGAATAAAATCCAGACTGTGTGCTTTCTCCTGTTAGGTGGACGTGATTCCTTTCTGTTCCTATGGCCCCACCTCTAACCTTCCTCTTCTTGCCCCATGCAGCTCCTTCCTGTGATATTGTGATTTATAACACAAAATATGTATTTGGTCTTTGAACTATTTCTGGCACAGAGCTTCTAAAACCCTTGGTGAGGAGAATGATAAAGGTACCTTTTGTTGTGTTAATGAGGTGACCTTCTGGAAAGTGACTAAGAATGGGGGCTGGTTGCCAGTGGAGCCAGCCAAGCGATTAGACTGATGGAACATTCTGTCCCACCCCAATGGCCAGTGATTTGATCAATCATGTCTATGTAATGATGCTTCCATAAAACCTCAAACAGACGGGGTTTGGAGAGTTTCTGGGTTGGTGAACCAGAACCCTTACATGTTTCACGGTGCCAGGCTCCAAACTTCACGAGGACAGAAACTCCTTTGTTTAGGACCTTGCCCTCTGTGTCTCTTCATCTAACTGTTGAATCACATCTTTTAATAGCCTTTGAAATAAACTTATACTCTTGTGAGTAAATGGGTTTCCTGAGGTCTGTGAGTCACTCTAGTAAAATAATGGAACCCAAGGAGGGGGTCATGGGAACCTCTGATTTATGGCCAGTTGGTCAGAAGCACAGGTGACAACCTGGACTTGCCATTGGCTTCTGAAGTTGGGAGGGGGACAGTCTTGTGAGACTGAGCCCTTAACCTGAGGGGTCCGGGTCGACAGGGTCAGGATTGAATTGAATTTTGGGACAGAGCTGGTGTTGCAGAATTGGTGGTGTGGGGAGAAACACCCCTTACAGCTTGTAATTGGTGACCTGAATATTACTTCCTTGGAGTGAGTTTCTTCTCACAGAACTTTAAGCATCTTGCAGACGAGCCTCCTGAATGCCCCACCAATCCTCTTATTCCTGAACTTGCAGCCAGCATACAGTTTTGGTCTTTCTCTATGGCGCTCACCCTTGTGTAGGTGACACCTCCTTCCTGAATGCCCTTCTGCGCTTTCTGCCAGTTCACATGTCATATAGCTCCTGTCTCCTGTCCCTTGCCCTTCCCTCCCTTCTAGAACTTACTTCAAGGGGGTTTAGTGCCATGCAATTTGGTTACAAGTTAAATATTAGGGGCATTGCAAATGATGTTAACATATTATTATGTTAACCACCCTCGCATTCTTGTCTCTTTTTGATCTTTATACACAAATTCTAGCCAACAAAGCACCGTTGACAGGATGCATGATTTCAATTCTTTTAAAATACAATTATTATTCTGTTTCTGGGCAAGACCTCCAACCTGGGAGGTAAATGACTAAATCACTGTGATTGAACATACCTATTGAGAGAGAAAAATGACATAATACAATAATAAAGAATTATTATATTGGTTAATTGCAATTTTAATGCAACTTATTGTTTGGGGGAAATACTTTATAAGTAGATGGAAATACAGAGAAAATGTGGCACCCTGAATAAATAAATACATCTCTTTGATGACACTCATGTGTAAATACAGATTTTTGTTTTTTTTTAAAATAAAGTTCTGATTTTGAATTTGCTTGTAATTTCATACCTGGTCCTAGATTAATAACGGCATAGGAAATTTCTTTTGTATTTACCGTATCACTGTGACACAGAGCTTTCTTATAATTTGAGGAATGTTTAGGGCCAAATTGGAACAGTATTAGCATTAACCCATTTCTCTGGGGGGACAAAAAACTGGAATAAAATAATTAAGTACCTTTGCCTCCTAATGAACAGCATGCAACTGTATCCAGTTTCCCCTCTGCTTCCCTTTGATCTCTGTAAGCTTTCCCTTGGTCAGACCTCTTCTGTTTGAATTGCACTAATTTGTAACTCGGCATCTTCCATCTGGGGATACAGATTTGTTCAGGCCCTGTTCCACGCTGGGCTAAATTTGCCCAGCACCTGGCTGAACATATTGGTTTCGGCATATTTACCCAAATTGTTAGTAAAACATCAGAAACAGCCGGCTCCTGAGAATCAGTTCGCAAGCAGCGTCCCTGTCACTTACGCTAATACAGTTTAGACTTGAAATTCACAAGCAGAAGCGCCCCACTTCCCTTCACATTAACGGCAGCCCCTGGAACCCCGGATTTGGCACTTGAAGCATCCACGGAGCGGGGAGAAATTAAGGAGGCAGTTCAGCTGGTTTCAGCCTCAGGTTTGATACCTAGTCTGTGGATAATTTTTCGACTCTTCCTTTTTATCTCGTTTTAACTTCTCCAAGTCCTTTGACTAGCGCTGTGTGGAGACGCTATTGCCAGTCTCATTTCCTGTAGTCTTTTCATGTCCAGTCGTTTTAGCTCCCTCTGTTTGGTTGAGGGATTAGAGCTTCTTAGCCTTAGAGCCAGTTTTGGAATGCAGGTGGAGGGTCAATGGTCAGGACTGTTCCCTGCTTCCATTTTTGTCTTGAAGTATCCTTTTTGATTTACATGTCTGGAAAACGACAAAAGCCTTCTTATGGTTATTGTAGCTGGAAATGGCCCAGTTCCAGCCCAATTCTTTGCAAAAAAAAACCAAAAAACAAAAAACCTTCCCTCTGTTCCTGCCTTTTGCTGTAGAATTCATTATTGTAATGCCTTGTTTACTCACATTTCTATCCGGTGATAATGAGCTTTTCAGCCTCTAGGTTTTTAAGGTCCCTGGCCACAGAGGGAAGGCCAAGGAAAAGAGAAAAAAAGATGGGAGGGGTGGGAGATCTTGCCCTGGGACTAGCTTCTCTGTGCATATTCTGAGCACTTATCATTAACCCTTTGTGTATTCTCCATCTTAAACAAAAATCAGAATTCAAGAATAAATGATTCTCCTAGCTCAGGGTCTGGCTGGTGTGTCAGAAGTACGGGTGACGTTAGTCATTTGTTGTCCCTTCTAAAGTGGCAAGTGGTCATGGGATGGGGAGAAGTTAGTGCTGCTCTGAAGGGAGATGTCCAGGCCGTCCTGGCATCTAGGCAGAGACCCCACTCCCTATGGACCCAGCAGCCTTGGCAAATCAAACCTCATGTTCGAATACAGAAATGCTTTTCCAAGAAACTAACTGAAGTTGTGTCTGTGCCTGATTCTGTGTGTTTTATATATCATTGCTAGTCAGAGAGGTAATTTTTCATAGTATCCAATTTTATGCACCCACTTGCTCCTTATCATTTCTTCATGCATTTATTTATCAATCCTTGAGCCTAAGTGCCTACTGTTTTCCAGGCCCTGTGCTAGGTCCTGGCAACAGACCATCACAAAATGGTGACTGAGATCAGTAAGAAAGCCAGAAAAAGGCTGGAGACTCTTCTAGTACCAATCATAACCGGGAGATGTTTGCCACAATCCTGACTCGGGGAGAGAAAGGGGAGGGGGTAAAGAAGGTCACAGAATTCAGTAAAGTAATTAGGCAACAAAATATTTAGTTGAAAGAGGTAGTGGGCAGATTTTTGTTTACTTGAATCAGTGAAAAGAGTTCAAAGAGGTGACCTTAAAAAAGAAATGAGTTATACACACTGTTATATATAAAACAGATGAACAGCAAGGACCTACTGTATAGCACAGGGAACTATATTCAATTTCTTGTAATAACCTATAATGGAAAATAATCTGAAAAAGAATATATATCTATGTGTGTGTGTGTGTGTGTGGGTGTGTAAACTGAATCACTTTGCTGTACAGCTGAAACTAACACAACACTGTAAATCAGCTATACTTCAATGAAAAAATAAAAAAAGAGAAAGGAATGGGCTCAGCCCGGGGTGGCAAAGTCGATCTCAGCAGAAAGACTTGGTGTAGGAGGCCCCTGATTCCACAGGCAGAACCTCAGAGGGGGGCTCTGGGTGTCATGGACGTGAATCCTTTTCCTTTTCTCTCCCCGTGGTACAAACCCACTTCCTGTGACAGGCGAGTCTGTCTCTGGGACAGCTGATGACGGTGGGCAGAGCCTGCCCGCCGCTGCGGGAGCTGAAGGTCAGATGCTGGCTTTTCCTGGCTTCTCTCCCAGCTAGTGTTTTGGTTAGTGTCTTAGACTGGGGTAATCAAAAGCAAACACCTTCAACTTTGACTGGTGAGTGACTGATGTAAAGAACAGAGACCTGGAGAATCCATTCTGGCGGCCATCGGGACAGCTACTGACAGGTGCATCGGGCTTCGGAGGACCAGTGGCCACTGCACCCAGGGCTTCGTCAGGTGTCTGTGGAACAATGGTGACAATGTTGTTGTCCTTGGGAGGAAATATGATTTTAGGCATTTTTCTAGAACTGCAGCCTCAAAAGTCAGTTTCCCTCAAAAGTCAGTTTCCCAACCTTCCTTCAGCTCCAAAGAACCCAGTATCCTTTCAGTAGATGGTTTTTATTTAAACTTGGAGTGGTTTTCTGTTGCTTTGATCATCTATTGCTCAAATTTAGTTCTCTTCAAAGACATGCCCACATTCACATGAGTTCATCCCAAGTCTTACTTTTAATATTTTTATTTTTAATCTTCTTTCTTTTAAAATAAATGTTTTATGAATACATGTATGTATATACATGATTGGGACATTATGCTGTACACCAGAAATTGACACATTTTAACTGACAGTACTTCAATAAAAATATTTTAGACAACCTTATTGTGGCAAAATTTCTGTACAGTAAGCCACATATTTTAGATGTACAGTTTGATGGATTTTTGACAGGTGTACACACCTATGAAACCTTTTGTCTTGTAAAAACAACTACAGAAAATTTGCAAGAATATTGCTCTGAACACACTCTTCACCTTAGCTGCACCCACTGTTAACATTTTTGCCATGTTTTTGCTTTCTTTTTCTCTGCACGTTAATATGCACACGTTCTTATTCTTCTTTTTATGCTTCTTCTTATTTGTTAAATTGCTGAACCGGTTGTGGCGATCTGACACCTCACCCCTGAATACTCCAGCATGACTCTCCTAAAAAGGGCGGCATTCTCTTACAAAGTCACAATGTAATGATCAAGCTCAGGAAACTTAAATTTAACACAAACTACTATCCAATATATAGTCCAGATTCACATTTTGCTAATTGTTCCACTGCTGCCTGAGGGCACTATTTTCCTCTCAAATCCAGGATTCAATCTGGAATCATGCATTACATTTAGATACCATGTCTGTGTGGTTTTCTTTCTTGTCTGTCTTTCTCTTTTTTTTTTTAAACAACATTGACATTTTTGAAGGGCGCAGTCTGTTGTTTTGTAGAATGGTTCTTAATTTGTTTGTCTGATTGTTTCCTCATAATTTGATTCAGTTTATGTTATCCCAAATCTTTGACCAAGCCCTTGAATTTGCAACTGTGGTCTCAGATCTCTGTAATTTCAGTAGCTATAGTAGGTCTGAGATGATAATCCTATCACCTTTATTTGGATAAGTGACTTTGCAGCCTTGGGGAGATACAAAATGTAAGTGTATAGATGATGAAGAAATAAATTTAAGTTAAAAATTTATTAATTTTGAATACATTTATTTAGATCTTTGTGTAATTTGTGAGTATACAAGTGTATTAGGAAATTTTGTACCCATTATGCTGTTTGGATATACTTTGTAGGACGTCTGAAACATTTAACAGAATCTGACATTCTGAAGGATCTAGACTTGAAATTTAATTTAATTTAAAATATTAGGAAGCTTTATCTAATTATGTTTGCTTAAAAGCTTAAGAGAATCTAAGTTACCGTATTTATTCATTAGTTTTGGAGATATTAATATGCTTAACTGTATCTGACTTACTCATTTTATAAATTTGTATGCATTAAAGTTAAGAGAGTCGTGAAGAGTTAGAAAGATTTTTGTTGTTAGGTTTATAAGCTTGTCTTGTTAGCTGTTTGAAGTGATTGGGAAAATAAAGTATATTCAATATACGATCATAGCTTGACATGTTTAAGGGAAATTAATTAATGAAATTTTAGACAGTATGGGAGATTTTAATTTAAGTTTATAAGTTCTTTTGTGACTGCCATTTGATATGTTTAAGAAAATTTGACAAACTTTAAAAATAATGTCCACAAAAAAAATGATGTTCACATGCTTAGGGAAAATTAATCTATGAAATTTATGAGTTAAATTAGTAGCAATTAAAGAACAAGCAAGAGTGTTCTTAATTTTCACATTAATTACTAAATTTATAGCAAATATGCTGTACTTGGAAATTGAACTCAAAGGCTAAAGGAAAGATATATTTGAAATGAAAAACGAAAATTAAAAGACTGTTGATGAAAACCTAAGACATGGTAAGTATTTTTTTCCCACATGCGAATTCTTCCTTAGATATTATAAAAAACATTGAAACATTAAAAAAAAATCAGAGATGGAAAAAAACCAATTGAATAATTAAACAAAAACAATTAAAAAAATGGCCAGAAAATCATGGCACAAAATGCAAGGTACAATGGAAAATGCAGGCACAGAGGGCTAGAGAAGGCACCTCCTCTGGTCTCAAGGTAGAGTGGGGTCAGGGGACGCTCCACGGAAGGTGCTGTCAGAACTGAGTCTTACATGCGAACGAGAGATAGCCAGTCCAAGAGGAATGGGGTGGCCTTTCCAGCATGAGCGGAACACAGAGGGCTGATCATGCTGAGCTGCAGGGATGCAGCTGAGGCTGTGCAGGATGTAACCAGGGCTTACACTGCACAAGACTCTAAGAGATGCCTTCAAATTATTCATTTAATATTTGCTTATTTATTGAGTGCCTACTGTGGCCACTGTCTGTTTCTCTTTGAGGTTAAAAAAAAGATCCAGGCCCCCTCTGTGTTTTGGTGCTTATTACATTGCACACAAATGAGAGGATTTATTGACATGTCTGCTTGATAAGACTGACAGTGCCTTCAGGAATGGGCTATCAATTTTTGTTTTTCTGCATCTACAGCATTTGGCATAGAGCCTAGAACATAGGAGGCACTGGATAAAGGCCTGTTAGACGAATGGCATAAATCACAAAGTAAATAAATAATAGCAAGTGAGCCAAGCATGAGAATTCAGTGTGATAAGGATTAAGCTCTTATTCAACACATATTATCTAAGTGCTTCTTGTGTGCTGTGCATTTTTTTTCTAGAGACTTTGATACAACAGTGAACAAAACTGTCCAAAATCCCTGTGTCTTAGGCAAGATCCTCTTGTAGCAGAGCCTGAAATGGTCATTTGTGCTCAAGTGATTTATCTTGGAAGTGCTCACAGGGTAAAGGGAGTGAGGAAAGGAGGAGAGGGAGGGGAAAAAAGCCAAGCAAGAATGTGGTCTCAACTGACACTAGTGTTAGCTTGATCCTACAAAGAAACTCTAAAGCATGACTAATGTAACAGAGTTAGTCCCACCTTGGGACAAAGGGGCTAGCCTTTTTTACCCCCAGGTTAATCAGTCATTGACTGAAATCTGTTCCCAAGAAGGACATAGGAGAGTCCCATAGGACCAAGGTTATTGTACCTGCCCATTCATGGGACATGGTACTACCAAAGTGCCACTCTGGAGGATCACTTCCATGCCAAACTTAGTTTTCCCTAGTCTCGTTGTGTTGCAGAAGTTTTATATCCTCATGAAGATGAGGGTCTAGTGCCCCTGGTGGTGTAGCAACTGTTTCCTGTGACCTCTGGTCTACTTCCGTGAGGATCCTCAAATGACCAAGTAGCACTCTTCTGGGTCTTTTGGTGAACGCATCCCCTTCTCTGGAAACCAAGACTTTTATCCCTGTGGAGTCTGAAGTTACAGACAAAGGAAACACACATTTCCTAAGTGGCTCATCCTACTTTCATCCTTAGTCCTCTCACCCATGCCTTCTACCTGTTGGCCGCATATCACCATGTAACGGCCATTGGTTAAAGTGTATACCACATCATAAAGGATATCCCCCCGTATTCTAAGGTGTCATCTTAAATCTGGCCCCTCAGCTGTCCTCAAAAGAGAGTTCCATCATTCTAGCAGGCCAGCAGCCTCTGGAGTGTTTGCAATATGGTAGGACTAACAGATGCCACAGCTACGTGCTCATTACCTTCTTGGAGATGTCCAGATGGTCAGCTGCTTTTGGATGATATTATGACAGAGAATGGAAGTTAACATGGCCTTGCAGCAACACTGGGAATGTGTACTCTTATTTGTCTCATGAGAATACAACCTACCTCTCATCTTCCTCTCTTATGAGTATGGAAAAGCACACATTCATTAGATCCATAGCACATTCAATACATCTTAGATCATGCTAATCTCCTTCAGTAAAGACACGCCATCTGGGACAGCAGCCATGAATAAGACTATACTGGTTAAGTTTGTGATAGTCCATGAATATCTATCATGAGCCATCTGGTTTTTGCACCAGTGAAGATAATGGGATATGACAGTCTATTAAGGATTTGAGAGTGACACCAATATCTGCCATATATATTCTGGGATGAGATACTGTTTTTGATTTGCTATCTTGGAGGGAGAAACAACATCACAGGCTTTTACTTGGCCTTTCTTACTACCATAGCTCTTATTCTCCAGGTCAGTTTGGGAGTTCTGCCAATTTGCTAAGGATGGCAATTTTGATTATACCTTCAGGAATCAGGGAAATAGCAATGGGTGAATCTCTGGATTCAACTGATCTGCTTCGAGATGGACCTGGGCCAGGAATCCATTTATTAGTGACCCCCACAGTCCCCACTCTAACACGAAATAATGGCACTGTGGGTCGGGGTTCCTGGTATTAATGTCTATTCACACCCTGCATTCTACAACCCTTGAAAGATCTGGTTATTTGCCTGTCCCCAGTATACAATTATCTGAGTAAATGGCCATAATCCTTTTGTTGCTGTTGTTTGCTCATTAAGGGGAAGGACTGGGAAAGCACCACTCTGTACACTTGCTGTGATGTTGCAGGTTTTCTTTTCTTTTCTTTTCTTTTTTTTTTTTTTGTGGAGATCTGGTCTTTCCTTCAGTCAATGGGCTCTGGACCTGAGAACTCTTCGGTCTGTAAACTGGGCACACCTTTGGCTGCCATCCCAATCTCGATGTCTACTATGGCAAGTGGGTTCAATTTGTTTCTGATTGTTAAGTGCTGCCACCCGGCCTCTTCAGTTTTGGGTTCTTATGATCCTCATTGCAATTAGGAAGTCAGTTCTGAAGCAGTATCTGCCTTCATCTGTCCTGAACTACAGAGGAAAACTACCCCTCGGTTTTTCACCGCTTGTGACTATCTCACCAGACCATTCTTTATCACCTTGGTAAACAGATCATCCTCTGAGCCAACCCAAGGAACATACTTGGTTGGTACATTTTCTGGTCTCATATAATAGACATATTCTAGCATCCTCACTTCTCTAAGGCTCATGAATCCTTCCCCCATGGTTTTGCATGCTTTATCTGGCATCCCTCCTTCATAGAAAGTGAGCCATGAATTTCCCCAAGCTCCTAAGATTTGCTCCAGCTATGTGTGAGAACCATCACTTGGGGCCCTTGTCAGAATGGTAAATGTGATATTTCAGAGGAGTGTCCCATGCTGACAAGCTCTCCATTATCCAGCTTTGCATCCTTCCACCTTGGTCTGGCATAATCTGGATCCGCTCCCATCACTGGTCCTGGCACTACATGTTAGCTTGGTTCTGCAGCCCTATTGGAATATGATCTCTTTCTTCACTCTTTGTACCAGGTAATGTGTCTCTTTCCAGCTGTTCAGCAAAGGTAAGAGCCTTGGCCATTATAATGCTGGAATACGTCAGGAATGATCAACACCTAACACCAGTGCTGGGGTCCTCATGGCCATTCAGGCAACATGTGATCCACTTTGGGAATCTCATCCTTCGAGCTTCCTAGGACCACCCACGTTTGGTACCTACTGTCTTAGGCTTGGTTCCCTGGAAGCAGAGTGTCCTTTAGCAGAAGAGTAGCCACCCAAACATGAGTATTCTCATACAAGTGATTTCCTGGGGAAAATACTTTCCAGAGAAGGAGAGGTAAGGGAAGCAGGATGGAGCAGGGAGAGAGCTAAGCAGAAACATGGGTAGTCTCAGCTGACAATTAACTTCGGTCTGAGCTCACAGTGAAACTTTGGAAAACAGTTTACATCGCAAAGTAATCTGCACCTCAAGGCAGTGGGCTGGCTTTTTGGTACCTCATGTGAGTCAGTCACTGGCTGTCATCTACCTCTTGATAGAAAGGGCTGGTTTTTGTTGGCTGAGGAAAATCCTGTGAAGGACATGGTACAGATGCCACAGGTAAGTAGGGAGCAGATGGAAGGGAGCAGAGTTAACAGGTTTTTTTTTTTTTTGAAAATTAGGTGAACTACTGGCACATTTGTTGCTGGGAATGACCAAGCAGAGAGTGCAAATGGGAAGATAAGTGAGAGAGGAAAATTACTGTAGCTGAGTGGTTAAGTGGGGGTAGGAGCCAGCTTAAAAAGGAACGGATTAATCTAAGCTAGAAGCATGGGGTTTGATCCACAGTGCCAACAGAGAGGGCGTATCTGCAGAGGCTACAGGAGGTGTGTCAGGCTCCCCAGGGATGCGTCCCAGGGGTTACAAGGCAGACGCACGGACCCTGATAGGTACTTGTCAAAATGGGAAGAAGTCTTCTTGACAAAAGCTGCATTTGTCCCGCATCTTAAAGAGGAGTACGAGGCTTTGTTTAGACAGAGGAGAGATCAGAGTTTCTATTTTTGTGGTTCTCTCTTCTGAGGAATTTCTATTCCTTTCCAAATTAAAGCAGCTCCTCTGAAAAATATTCCACAAAAATCCTTCTGAATCCAGGGAAACAAAACAAATCAATATTTATTCAAGATCTACTGGGTGCCAATGTAGCAAGTCAAATCCACACCATTGGGTGCAGAATGCTGAACTTCCCACTGGAATTTTCTCCTGGACATCACAGGAAACAAAAGGACACAGCTTTGCTTTATTACCTGAAGAGTTTTCACTAATCTGCCTACTCAGGAACAAAAGTTCCTTACAATTCTGTTAATTCAGATATCAGGACCCCTTCCCACTACACACCCACAAAGTGCATTGGTCCCTGTGTACGCTATATGTTAACTGTGCATAGCTTCATTTTGTTCAGCTCATTGTATCTCCTTTACTGTGTCTTCCAGTGTCTGCCTTGGTGAGTGTGTGTGTCAAAGTCATGACCAATATTCTGTAATGTCAGACTTTATGGCTTTGCCCAGTCACCTGTGACATGCACACGATCAAAGTAACTGGGATGAAAATGTTGATGATGATGGTGGTGAGGTTGAGGGTCATCACATGTGGTCTCTGTGCCTGTAACAGTGGTTAGCACATAGGAGACCTTAAATTTGTTGGTTGGATGGATGGATGGAGGTGGAACACATGAATGAATGAGTAACATGAAACTAGATTCCTTAGATTCTATTACTCCTCACTTGGATATGTTCTAAATGTAGATGAACCAAAAACCTGTTATTCAGCTATTAACAAAGTTTATTGTCTTTCTTTACAGGTAATTATGCTGCCAAGGGCTGAGTTCATTGTTTCCTCTCAAGAGAGGGGTTGTGAGGCAGTGAAAAGAATGTGGCTTTAGAATTTGAAGCCTGGTGTTAAAATATAATTCGGTTACTTCCTAGCAGTGTTATCTTGGGCCAGTCACTTAACCTGCCTCAGGCTTTCTCTACATTTACAAAAAGTAGAATAATAACCCCTCGATTGTACAGGACTTGGGGAAGGATTACACTAGATGATGCATTAGAAGGCAGTTTGCGTGCCAGAAACAACACAGAAATTTGAGCTGTCATTCTTCTCTTTGATGCAGGTGATGCCAGCTCTTCTCTGTTTCTGAATTCATAGGAGCTTAGCTTTTCAGATATGTTATCTTTTTATTTCTGCCTAGAAAACGTGATGATCATGGGAATGCTGCTAATCCACAGGAAAATGAAGAGAATAATGAGAGCCCTTCACCTCTGCAGAACAGAACAGCTCACACGGTGCGTTCCGACGCCCAGTCTCATCCAGTCCTCAAGGCAGGTCCAGGCAGTGGCTGTTCAAGTCCCCGTCATCACTGCTGGAACTGTGTCCCCAGCAGCAGTCTCCTTTGGTTGGAGGGAAGGAGCTGAACAGATGCTGCAGCTGAATTCCCTGTGCAGGAAATGAAACAGAGGCTGGGATCCCAGCTGCTGGGGCTGGACGTCTGCTGCCTAACTCATTGCTGACTCTGACTGTGAAGGTGAGTTTGATGTATCAACTTGCCTGGGTTGCAAGGTGCCCAGAGGTTTGGTCAATATCCTGGGCATGTCTGTGGAGGGATTTTTTAATTGATAGAATGAGTGAAGGAGATTGCCCTCCCTAGTGCGGGTGGGCCTCAACCAAGCCACTGAAGACCTGAGTAGAACAAAGAAATTGAGGAAGAGAGAAATCCTCCCATGTCACTGCTTTGAGCTAGGACATTGACTCTTCCTGGGTCTGCAGCCTGTTGGCTTTGAACTGGAGCCTGCTTCATCAACTCTTCTGGTTCTCAGGACTTCAGATTCAGAAGGGAACTGCACCATCAATGCTCTTGAATCTCCGATTTGCCAACTGCAGGTCTCAGGACTTCTCAGCCTCCATAATTGTGTGAGCCAGTTCCTTATAACAAATAATGCATACATGCATAGTATACATGTGGAGATTCTATCTGTCTGTCTGTCTGTCTGTCTATCTATCTATCTATCTATCTATCTGTCTATCTGTCTGTCTCTCCATTCTGTTGATTCTGTTTCTCTGAAGAATCTTAGCAAATATGCCAATAAGGGGCAAATCACATATGGGAAAAAAAGCTCTTGATAAAGAATGGAAATACTTATGTAAATATGAAAGACTAGATATTAAGTAAAACTCCTCCCATGATAGCACAGCTAAAAATGCTAGATAAAGTACTTTAAAGTATTTTATTAATAAATCTTACATTTTAGAACAGTTCTAGATTTACAAGAAAATTGCATACCTGGTGTAGAGTTTCCACATAACCTCACACCCAGTTTCTTTTATTATCATTTTACATTAGTAGAGTATATTTGTTATAATTAATTAAACAATGTTGATACATTATTATTAATTAAAGTCCATAAGTTTTTCAGATCTCCTTAATTTTTACTTAACGTCTTTTTTTCTGTTCCAAGGTTCCATCTAGGATAGACATTACGTTCAAATGCCATGTTTTCTAGGGTTGTCTTGGCTGATTCTCAGACTGTCCTCATGTTTGATGATGTCGATGCCTCTGAAGATTACTGGCATATTCTGCAGAATGCCTCTCAGTTGGTATTTGTCTGTTCCTTTTCTCATGATTAGCCCAGAGTCAGAGGCTTTGGAAGAAAGAAGATAAAGGTAAATGGCATTTTTATCACATTATGTCAAGAGTACATACAACCAGAACGCCTTATCACTGCTGATGTCGGCCCTGATTACCTAGAAGGGGTGGTGTTTGTTTTCCACTGTGGAGTTACTTCCTTCACTTCCTCCTCTCCCCTCGCTCAGATACTGTGCTGTGGAAGGAAGTCTTTACTTGCAATTCACATTTAAAAAGTGGGCAATTATGCTCCATCTCCTTAGGTCAGAGTATCTACATACACTATTTGGAATTTTTCTGCATGGAAGTTTTGCCTCTTCTCTCACACTTATTTATTTATATCAGTGAGGTTTATGATAATTTATTTTATGTCTTAGGTTATGATCCAGTATTTATTCTATTGCTCTTTTTTTCCCCACCAATTTGACCATCTGGGATTTTTTCACTTAGCTCTTATTTCCCTTTGACATGCCCCCATCATTGCGTGTGTCAATACTTTCTTTCTTTCTGGCCTTGTAAGATGCTCCAGGCTCATCCAGTACATTCCCTGCTTCAGCACTAGAATCGGCCATTTCTCCAACAGACTCTGTTCTTTTTGTTGAAGAATGGTATTAGAAACCAAGATCTGCACTAAGTGTGTTCATTGCTACTGGAGGGTTGTTACATTTAGGTCTCCACAGCTGACAAAACAGGGGAATATGTGTGCGTATATTAATTCATGCATATACAGATATCTATAAATATTTCTGTATGTTACCATCTGTATCTATATTCAGCCAAACGCGAGCTGATGCTGATGTCTTCAACTCTGATTCATTATCATAGGAATCATTCTAGCCTTTTCCCCGGCTTGTCTGTAGTCTTCCACTTCAGCAGTGAGAAAACCACCATTTTCCATCCATTTTACTTAATTGTTCATCTCTAGTATATAAGCATAGCAGTATCAGAATTGTTAATCAATACACTTGGGGTAAACAATTTTACCAACTAGGTGTATGGTGCTGATTGAATGAGTATAATTTATTTTGCTTTTAGCTTTACAGACTCTACTCATTTCTGGATTTGCTTACGTAAGGACATTTTCCCCCTGACCCCTTCAAGTGAGGTTGTCTCATGTATTTCCGATGCATTTAGATTGTATTGTCACATTCTATATTCCATCTTGGGATTCTACTGACCACTTAAGTAGTTATTTTTTTATTTGAATGCTTAAGATGCACTCTTTGCTCAGTAAAGCCCAATGGGTTTTGACAAATGCATAGTGTGGTGTATCCACAGTATCATACTATTTCAGACAGAATGGTTTTACCTCCCTGAAAAAATTCACCTGTTCACATCTCCATTCTCTCCTCTGAAACTCTTGACAACTACTGATTTTTTCACTGTCTATAGTTTTGCCTTTTCTAGAGGATCGTATAAATAGAATTCTATAGTACGTAGTATTTGTATATTAGTTTCTTTCACTTAGTGATATGCATTTAAGGTGAACCCATGTCTCTTTATGGCATTATTGCTCATTTTTTATTGGTGAATAATATTCCCTTGTATAGCTGTACTACAGTTTCCTTAATCCTTTGATCTATTGAAGAATATCTTGATTGCTTCCAGTTTTTGGCAATTATGGATAAAGCTGCTATAAACATTTACATTCAGGTTTTGTGTGGACATAACTTTTCAAGTCTATTGGGTAAATATCTAGGAATGCAATTGCTAGATTTGGGGTTTTTTTGTAAAAAACCTGCCAAACTGTCTTCCAAGTGGCAGTATAATTTTACATCCCCACAAGCAAGGAAGGCAAATTGTTTGTTCTGAAACTTTTCCAGGAATTGGTATTGTCAGTATTTAAAAATTTAGCATTCTAGTAGGTGTGTGGTAGGATCTCATTGTTGTCTTAATTTGCAGTTCCCTTGTGACAAATTGTCTTAGTTCATTCAGGCTGCTATAACAAAAATACCATAGACCAGGTGGCTTAAAAAACAAACATTTGTTTCCCAGAGTTCTGTTGGCTGAGAAGTTTAAGATCAAGAAGCTGGCAAATTCAGTGTCTGGTGAGGGTCTGCTTCCTGGTTCATAGGTGACTGTCTTCTCATTATGTCC
This sequence comes from Vicugna pacos, assembly GCF_048564905.1. Lineage (NCBI taxonomy): Eukaryota > Metazoa > Chordata > Mammalia > Artiodactyla > Camelidae > Vicugna > Vicugna pacos. The sequence goes on along the minus strand of NC_132988.1, from coordinate 110,919,062 downwards.
TTAAATAGTGGAAGAGGCTAGGGAGCTCTCTGGGGTCTCTTCTACTCGGGCATTAATCTCATTCATGTGGGCGCTATCCCCATGACCTAACCCCTTTCTGAAGGTCCCGCTTTTAAATAGCATTGTCTTAGGGATTAGGTTCCAACATATGGATTTGAGGGGAAACAAGCATTCAGTTTACAACATACATGATTCAAGCAGCTTTTTATGTACTTATTTGTCATCTGTGTATCTTCTTTGATGAGTTGTCTGTTCAGATTTTTGCCCATTTTTCAGTTGAACTTTTGCTTTGCTTATTGTTGAGTCTTAAAATACTTCTTTAAGTGCCTGATAAATTTGCAGGAAAGAAGGAAGTTCTTCAAAGTACTGACATGGCAAGAAAGTTTAAATTCATGTGTAAGCAAACACTGGAACCAGCATTTTTTTCCTGGAGATTTTTGCCAATGCCTGGAAGTCTAGAATTTGGTGTTAATGTGTAATGCAGTGGCAAATGGGAGAGAAGGGTGAGGGCCTAAACTGGGGGCGGTCAGGAGATTAGTATTGAACAGAAACTGCAAGGAATGAAAAAAAAATCCAACCAACTGAAAAATCAAAGCAGAAAACTTGCTCTGCAGAAGAAGTAGCAAAGAGATTGTTTTTCCAAGCCTATGGATATTTGGATGGATGATGAATGAATTGGTCGTCGGGGGTGGTCGGTGGAGGGGGGTGGGAATGAGCAGGGATAAAACAATGTCTACACTATCAGTCTTAATTGTAACTCAAATTCACATGGGGATGGGCATGAATTCACACCATCTGGGTAGACATATTCATGAAAATCACCAGTTAAAATATAATTTAATTCTCATTTATATTTCCTATCTTTTTATTTTCCTGTCTGCATTACCTGTAATTTCTTCATGTCTATCTTCCAGTTCACATATTCTCACTTTGGATTGGTAAGATCTTCATTAATCAAATGTCAAATACCAATTGTTTCTGGAAGAAAAGACTTTAAACTCAGACCTCAAATAATAATCAAACATAAAATTCCAGGGAGCATGAGTTCATTAACACACACACACACATCCACCCAACAAAAGCACAAGGAAAAGAAGCTATCATGAGCAAGTTAGCAAATAGAAAAAAATGTGGGGTCAAATCCCAAACTGGAGTTTTCAGATATAGGATACTAAATGAACATATTCAAATGTTAAAAATCTAAAAGGATTGAAAATATGATAGAAGTACAAGAGACTACCACAACTGACCCATCACAATTGGAATAAAACGTATGTGACATCAAGAAATTTAAAAAGTAAAAAAAATATTAAAACTCAGTGGAAAGACTAATGTAGACTAGAGACATTAAAAGAGAGAATAAGTGATCTGGGATAGGTTTGAGGAAATTACAGAGAATGCATCTCCACAGAGACAAGAGATGGAAAGTATGAATGAGAATAAAAGGACATGAATGAGTTAGGAAGTCAAACATAAGCCTAATGGAAGCTCCAGAAAGATGACAGGGAAGAGGGAGAAGTCATATTAAAAAAATAATGTCTGAGCACATTTCTTACATTCTTATACTCATGATTCTTACAATCATTTTTTACATCCATGAGGCAGATAAATCCCAAACAAGATACATAAAGTGTAAGTCACATCTAGAAACAGTAAATTGAACAGAAACTGCAAGGAATGAAAAAAAAAGGTTAGTAAAGAAGTTTAGTAAAGAAGAATAGAAGAACTTAAACCACTGAGAGATAAAAGATTGAAATGTACGAAGGAACTAAAATCAGTCTGACAACTGATTTCTGAATAGTAACAAAGCTAAACTTATTACGGTAATCATTTCACAATATATGTAAGTCAAGTCATGTTATACACCTTAAACTTACACAGTGCTGCAGGTCAGTTATATCTCAATAAAGCTGGAAAAAAGAGTATCAAAGGAAGCTAGAAGACTGGGAAATTTTCTTCAGAACTGAGAGAAAACAACTCTCAAATAATAATTCTATATTAATATTATTAACATTATTATATCAGGGGACTTGCACTTCTGGATATGGAGACATTATAATAAAGCTGTAGTAATTAAGGTATTGTGACGTTGATATGGAGATAGTTAGGCAGGTCAGCGGGATAAACAGGGAGTCCAGTATCAGCTCTACACACATATATGGAAGCCTGTTAGATGACCTAGTTCGTCCTGAAGATCAGTGGAGAAAGGATGGAAAGTTCTACAAATGGTGCAAAGACAATTCTTTATTTAAATGGAGATGGACAATTCTTTATTTAAATGAAAATGGATCTTCACTGTGTTTCAGACACAAAAAACAATTCTAGATGGATTGAGTACTTAATGTTAATGGCAAAATTTAAAATCTTTTAGAAGAATATATAGGCTAATGTCTTTATTATCTTGCGATAGGAAGAATTTTTTTAAATTGAAGTATAGTCAGTTTGCAACATTGTGTCAATTTCTAATGTACAGTATGTTTCAGTCATACATGTGTTCATTTTTATATTCTTTTTCATTAAAAGTTACTATGAGATGTTGAATAAAGTTCCCTGTGCTATACAGTTGAAACTTGTTGTTCATCTATTTTATGTATAGTGGTTAGTATCTGCAAATCTTGAACTCCCAATTTATCCCTTCCCAACCTCTTTCCCTCCAGTAGCCAAAAGTTTGTTTTTGTTTTGTCAAGTTCATTTGGGTTATTTGTTTATTTTTTTGGTTTCACATATAAGTGATATCATAGGGTATTTTTCTTTCTCTTTCTGGCTTACTTCACTTAGAATGACAATCTCCAGGTCCATTCACGTTGCTGCAAATGGCATTATTTTATTCTTTTTTATGAGTAGTAGAGTGAATATCCTAAGACACAAAAAGCATAAACCATAAAGGGAAATGTTGATAAGTTCAACTAAATTAAAATGGGCAACTTTTGTTGCTCAGAACACATTATACACAGAGTAAAAAGGTAATGCATAAACCTAGAGACCATATTTTTAACATATGTAATTGACAGAGTACTGTTGTGTACAATATGTTTAAAGAAAAACTCCTGAGAATCAACAAGAAAAAGCTGAATGATTCCAGTGGATAAATGGAATAAAGACATGAATAGGAATTCCACAAAAGGGTAAATGTAAATGGTCAATAAATCAGGGAAAAGATACTCAATCTCCTTAGAAATGAAAGAAATGCTAATTAAAATAGGAAATAAAATTTTACAACTGTTAGATTGGCAAGCAAAAACCTTGAAAATACCAATTGTTGGCAAGAGTGTGGAGTAATGGGAACCTTTGTACCCTGCAGGTAGGAGCATATTTTGGCATAAAACAGTTTGCGATGATCTAATAAAGTTGAAGATCCACACATCCTATGACCCTCAATTCTACTGCTGGATATTTATTCTTTGGCACTGGTGTTCATGCTGTAGTGCAAATGTTTCCCAGGGCTTCATGAAGATTTTCCAGGGGGTCGCAAACATAGTTGGTTTTAAGTGAATCAATTTTTAGACCTTCAGTATCTGTATTCATTCTTTTCTAAAATTTTGTCTGATAACACATTTTGGATAAGAACTTCTTGTTGGTTCTCCCTTTCCTAACTCCCCTTTCACACTCATCCTTATTCTGTGATTACAAAAGAAAATCTCTCACAGACCTTCTCTTCCTCTGTGCATCGCCCTGGGATATAAACATCTTTGGGGAGCCCCAAAAAGGCAATGCAAGGCATGGTTTCCCTGAAGCTTCCTTCAGTCAAGATGCCTTTAACCTGTGGTAGGGCTTCGTGATTTTTGTGGTCTTGTGAATTTTTTTGTTAAGAGCAGATTATTGTGCTGAAAATGGAATCTTTTGGTTCAGCTCAGGATATTCTGAATCCAGCAGGAGTGCTGACAATTTTCCTTACCTCTTGAAATCTCTGACTACCATCCAAATTGCATCACTGTTGTGAATATCGAAGGTGGCAGTCCCTTATTTCACCCAGGTAACACATCCAGAGTAAGGCTATATCTCTATCACCTGTCCATCCATCCATCCATCCATCCATCCATCCATCCATCCATCTATTTACTATCCATGTTAGAGTCATAAGGCAAAAGTGAAATGTTTGTCAGGGCTTCATGGTAACACATTTATTTAATATGAAATATGAAATCAGATCTTTTTTTCTGATGCAAAGTCTGGCCTGGTTGATTGGTTAAAACTAAGGATTAGTTTTGTCTGTTCAGTTATATACTGGTTATTACCCATCAATTAAATTGGTTCTATCCTCATTTCTGAAGTTTAAATAAAATATTTTAAAAGCACATGTTAGGATAAAAACATTTTATCCAAAATGTTACATCAGCAAAATTTGATGAGAATCAACAGTATTTCCTTTTCCTAACCCTTTCCAGGGTGTATAACCTGTATCAGGTTAAACAAAGGGACTATAAGTGAAACAATTCCAGGTGTGATGAACAGTTATTTGATAAATCTTTTTGGACAAGACATAATGATAGAGCCTCTTTGTTATATTTCCCAGAAACTGAAAAAAATGAATACCTCAAATGACTGAAAAAAGTTTTTACAAGTCAAGTGGTCTGCAAGTCTTTACTTTCAACCAAATCGAAAAAGGTTCTAACCAAGTTGTCAGCTGAGGGATCATTAACAGTAATTTTTAAAGCTGTTAGATTACAAAGTGATTTTTTTGCATAAAATATAGAAAGAGTTCAAAGAATGAAATGACTTTTCTGTAACATTCTTTCCATTTCCAGCTTTAATATCAATGGTGATACTTCTGCCTTGAAAATTTCTAGAATGTCCAGAGAAGCAGCAGCAATTCCAGGAATGTCTATAGGCTGAAGCCCGTTGTGTTAGCCTGGACGAGGGAGCCTGGGCTGGGAGACAGCTGGAAACCCAGGCAGCGCCTGCCATCTTCTGTGCCCGCAGACAGGGTTGCCTACTGTTTTCCATCCCCCTCCCCCCAGCCTCCTTCTCTCCTTGACGTCCTCTCTCTGTCCCACACCTACAGAAGATAAAGTCTCATTTTTTTTTTAAATTTAACATTTTTTATTGATTTATAATCATTTTACAGTGTTGTGTCAAATTCCAGTGTTCAGCACAATTTTTCAGTCATTCATGGACATATACATGACCAAGTGGGGTTCATCCCAGGGACGCAAGGCTGGTTCAACATACGCAAATCAATCAATGTAATACATCACATCAACAAGAGAAAGGACAAAAACCACATGATCATCTCAATCGATGCAGAAAAAGCATTTGATAAAGTCTCATTTGAGAATAGGAACTGGTGAAGGAAATGCCCGCCATTTATGGCTCTATGTTTGAATTTGCATTATCACAAGGTTTTACCATGTTTATAGCATGACCAATATTCCAGTCTATGTAACGATTTAAGATGCTATTGAAAAATTTTAGATGTTTACTTAAAAATACTTGAGGGAGTATTTAGCTTTTCAATAGTTTTCAGCAGATACTCAGGCCAAAAAACTTAATTATTTTTTTTGAGGACTTTTGCCTTAGGAAAATTCTCGCATATACACAATAAGGCTCATATAGAAGCTTATTTTTTTTTGTTCATAATAGCAAAATGCTAGAAACAATCAAATGCCCATTTACAGTAGAGTTAAAAAATAACATATGATGCATTTTAAACAATGGAATACTATACAGCAATGAAATTTAACAAGTGAGAGTTATGTTTCTCAAAGTTGAGTGAAAAAAGCAAATACAAAAGAATATATACAGTATGACTTCTTTTATCCAAAGTTCAAAAACGAGCAAAACAAAGCATTATGTTGTTTGGGGTTTACCATGGCAAAATCATAAAGAAAAGCAAGTGACAGCATAAAATTTAAGATAGAGTTTCTCATGGTTAGCAGGGTAAGGCAATGCATTAGGCGTGCATGAAAACATCACACATAGCATTCTATTTGTCAAACTCCAAGGTGGATACTGAGTTTTTATCCTGTTATTAAAATTATGAATATGTATTATATATATAAACTATCCTTTATTATGTAAATAATTAAATTATTACTAATAAAATATTATAAATAATTTTGTTAATTATAAACTTAATATTAAGATATTATATTCATACTATAATAAATTATAATATTTTTAAATGAAATGCAAGGGAAACACAGGTGTGTCTGAGGCTCAGATATTACTGTCAATGGATAAAGGTGGAAGTTAAGATGAGCGAGAAGAAACTGGGAGCTCTTGTGGGTGGTGACCTATCTCTTTTCCTGTTGGGACCTTCTCTTGTCCATCCCCAACCCAGCCCACCTCCAGGAACCTCCAGGCAGCTGGGGAGTTGGCATCGGGAGGGTAGCAGTGTTCGTCTTCTGCATGTCCTTTCTGTTTTGACACAAGACCCCCACTGGTAGCTGGGGCACAGAAGCGAAGTCATGGTTGGGGAGAGGGTCTGGAGGGGAGGAGGCAGCCCAGCAGCCTCTGGTCTCAGCGGGGACCTGAAGTGCTTATCAGGAGCTCAACTGGAAGTTCAGGCAGACACAGGGTGACTGGGTGTCAGTGGGTTTGCAGGGGCAAAAGGCTCACTCCAGACTTGTCGATTCCAGGACTATGAGAGCAAGAGCAATTCCAGACACCACTAGCCTGTGAGCCCAGGCTCCCCAATGCAGCTTGCGACATTCAGAGTTTGCTCAGGACCTCGCCTTTCGAAGCAGGCTGACCCCTTCACTCTCCCTGTCCCCAGGTCCATTCTCAGAATACCTTGGACCCATTCCTTTTGCTTCCAAAATTCCTTTTGTTCTTGTCCCTTGCTCATCCTTAGTGGATATTTGGGGTTGGAACCGTGGGCTTTTTCTACTGTTATTGTTCCTTGAACTTGGTAAGTGATGTCTGAGTGAGACAGCTGGTTTAACCTTGGCTCTGCCTAAAGATGGGGCTCATTTACAGTCTCCCTCTGGGTCATTGGGAGCTCCACCTGGGAAATGAAGCTGGTACCAGCTCACCACGGTGTCCTGAAGGGACCTTCCATGCTGGTTTGAAGGTCTTTGAGGAACTGGGATGGGCAATAAATGCCACAGTGTAGACTTCGTCTCCCGATGCCTTAAGTTTTTACTGTGAGGACAGCTGAAGGCTTTGATGGGACTGGAGCAAAGAACATTGACAGGAGTTGTACTCAGTGAGAAGGGGGCGGGGCTGGAGGCCTTTATCCAGTCTTCTCCTGAGCGATTTTCATGAACATCATTCTTTCCAATAGGTCACGCAGACAGAGTACTAAACACTGACTACCCAGTCTTCCACTTGGAAAGTGACAATGCAGAGTGATTTTTTAAAGGCTCTGAGAAGTTATGCAATAAAGATTTAATCCTGTGTTTGCCAAACATAAAGGATCATGAGAATTCATCATTCCTTACTTCCCTCCCCTGCTCCCTCCTTCCTTCCTTGATTTCTTCTAACATCCCAAAGGACTAGACTTGTCTAGAATGCAGCTTGGGAGACACAGCTCCAGCGATGGGGCTCAATCCACAATAGCAAGTGAAAGCTGGGTCTCATGGCCACTCTGCACTGAGCAGCCAGCCGACCTTGACCGCCTGGGGCACTTGAGGAAGCACAAATCAACAAGTTCTGTGGCATCACTAAAAAGAGCATGTTGGAAGGTCACCCGACAGATGTTTTGTATTATTAGTTGAGCTGGAAGAACTCATTACTACTAATGAGAATGAATTTATGTCATTTTATTGACATACATTTACCAGTAAAAATGTAGCTCTAAAGAATAGAATGGTCCCGTTACACACGGTTCTAGAATCTTTCAATGTGTTTCCATGATAAATTATTTTACTTAATTGGCACCTTCTGTCATTCTAGTGACATTTTGCCTTCTGATTGTATAATCAGTTCTTGATTATTGATGGTCTACCACCGAATCATAAGACATTTCAAAACATTGTAAGGTGTTTAAATCATTTATATGTAATCTTCAAGCATATTCATTCCTTCTATAAACATCGGGAGCATACTGAGATCACAGTTCCCTGCTAAGTCAGAGAATCAGACGATGGAACAAAATCAACTTCACTTTCTAAGGAAGTTTTAAAAGTGTAAGCCTCCTTCATGCAAAGTGGTGCAGTAGGGCCTTCCCACCCCTGGGGCATTTATTCAGTTATTATGGTCTCTGTTTTGCAAGTGAGGCATCTGAGACATAGCGAAGTTAAACTCCCCTAGGGTCAGTTATGCTGTGAGATTCAACATGAGAGACAAAAATCAAGATCTCAGGACAGACTGCACATTTAAGTCGGGAGGCTTTGCACTGCAATCAGCAAAGTTTAAAAGCACTGGTGACGCCCAAACAGGGGCTTAAACTAAAGAAGGGCTGCCCAACCCTCCCTGCTGGCCAATTTCTGAGTCCTTGACAACTCTCCGCCTCAGGAGTGCTGTGGTTTCAGAATTTGATCATTCTGACCAAGTCCGTTTAGTAGCCAAATCTGATCTTTTGACAGTAAAGAGCAGTGGTTTTCTATCTTTTTTTTATTTTTAAAGGCGATACTTGAACACTTTCTTCAGATGAAGTAGCATAGAGATGCCTAATACAGAAACAGCTCAGGGAGGGGGGTCCTCTGAGTCCCTCCTTTTCAGCCTCTCCTTGTCCTTGGCAGTGGTGGCTTCGGCATGTCTAGATAAAAGGAGATTAGGACCATTCATCTGATTGTAAAGGGGGGAGACCTCATCTTAAACTACAATTAAATAGTAAAGTTTTATTAGGTGTTTAGGTTTTTTATTAGATTAGCTTATTATTCTGATGAGCTGTTATAGGTTTATTATATTATATAAACATAATTATATTTAATACATAAACTATTACAGGTTAGATTATTATTATAAACCTTCATTAGACATAGGTTGTGCAGATTTTTAGATGTAGCGTAGGTGTGGGATTTTATTAGACTGTAAGTTATTTGGGGACCCCTGTGTATGGGGTAGCTGACTAGAACATGAGTGATTAAGGCTCCTTCCACCCAGCACCCACTGGGTGCCACCTTTGTCCTTGAGCCCCTTCAGACCCCTCCACCGCCTGCCAGGCAGTTCAGACAGTACTGGTTTGGGGTGATAGCCCCGCTCTTGGCACTTGAAGCTGAGCATCCTGTGACCTTGGCAAACCTCTCCCTCTCCCTGAACACAGACTCCCCGGGCCCAGGAGGATTCAGCATCTTGCTCCTAGTCTGTCCCCCAGGATTTTCTGGAGATGAATGAAATTGAATCCACAAAACCTTCTCTGTTCCTTGGGGAACAGGGAGATGTAAGGAGAAGAAGAGAAAAGATACCGTTAAATTAAAGTATCAGTAGCCTGGCCACACAGGGACAACATTCCTGGATCCAGCCTGTCCCGTTGGAGCTGTTGACTGACTTATTTACAAAAGGGCTCAGAGCCTTTCCCCGCGGCTCCCTATATCAAGAAAGAATTGGAAAGTGATTGACAGTTTTGTCTTCCTTCTGGCAGTTCGTGTGTTTTCCCCTACACTGCATACTCAGTGGAAATCTGTGGGACTGCGTAAGAGGGCAGACGGCATGCGATCATGTGACCAGCAACTAAGCTCCCATCCTTGACACAGGCTTAGGCGGTGATCCAGCCTGAGACAAGGATTGCTGAGTTACTGTAAAGAGAAAGCCTCTTCTAAATGCTCAGACTCCCTGGCTCTCACCACAGGCGTGGGGGACTTGACTGTGAATACTTCTGGAATCCTCTCTGCCTTGTTCTTGATTAACCATTGAGATGGCGATGTACATTTCAGCAAAATGTGAACCTCATTCTGCTCCAAGCAGAGAGCAAACTGTAAGAACTAGGCATTGTCCTAAAACATTGATAGATGGATTCACCCATTCATTTATTTTTGTATCAAGCATTGTGCAAAGTAATGAAGAGGCAGATTGAAAAACAAAATCAGTACACTGGTTCCTCACCTGGGTGTTAGATATGTGTGGACCCCTGGAGACTGTAGGCAAAAAGCAAGGATATGCTTATGTCCATTTATCTTGAGAGAGGATGTGCAGCTTCGATCAGATTCCCCAAAGTTTAAGAGCAACTCGTTTATGGGAAAGATCTGTTGCAAAGACTTTTGTGATAAAGCGCAGAATACATTAATTCAATCCGAGTCAGGTGGAGTGGTGATGGGATGTGCAGGTGAAATATGAATTCCCAAAGGTGGAAACACAGATGGCCCAGGTGTTAGCAGCTGGACAAGAAAAGCAGTGAAGATTTCTCCTGGAGTGTGTTTACCTGATGCCTGATAATAGAAAGGTGAAAGCAACCCTTCTGGGAGATGAGAAGGAGCTTTTGCAGAATGCGTGGAACCACGAGTAACTTCTGGGATCATTTTTCTTTGCTAGACCTTACTGATGGTTTTCAGATTCCGTATTTAAGTGAGGGGGCAGGTGGCGTGTGGCTGTATGGGGGTGACCCTGGGGAAGTGAATTGAGACCTGAGCTTGGGCAGCCTTTTTGGTCTGTAGAGGCAGTAACTTTCCCTAAGGACACAGGCAACCACTGGAGGATTTCAAGGGGTGTGGCATGATCTGATAGGTAAGGACAGCCCCCAGCGTCTGAAACTTAAGGACCAGTCCAGCTTTCTGATCTCAGACTCGGACCCCATGCATCAGGCTCTGCTTTTTGTATGATGCTGGCTGGCGAGTTGAAAGGAAATCCTGTGTCCTTGGTGCGTCCCTTTCCCACCGTGCATAGAGATTGTCAAGGGACTAGTGCTAGGGTAAAGACAGCTGCCAGCTCACAGCCTTGTTCTTCAGACACTAACATGGCCAACAGACTCCTGGAACTGCATTTTCTCACATGATTAGATAACAAATGTGTGATGCCTTGAGTCTTTATAAGCACCTGCTTACAGACAATGAAGACGTGGAAAACAGAGTTTCAAAATAAAGACCTGCTTTCAGAAATAATTTTGACATATTTTTGAGTTAGCCAGGTGTGATTTTCTGCACAAATTTTCTGAAATCTTGGAACAAAACATTAAGGGACTCTTAGGAGTGGGGTGGACGCTGTCCTGGAATGCATTAGACTTCAGAGGCCAGAGACAGTTGGGTTAACCCTTGGATTCCTGGGATTTATGATATTCTTAATCAGGAAGAAGGATCTGCAAGATTTCTTCCAATTTCAAATGAAGGCAAAATTTATGTGCGGGCGGGTGAATTGGCCATCTCTTTCTAGAAAAGGCCATTTCATTTTCAGCCTTCATTTAGAGTTGGGAGTGATTTATCCCCTCGGTTAAGTGCCACAGAGTCGATCTTGAACCAAGGTGTATGTGAGACGTTTGTTGGGCTGTAGCATAAGCCAGATGGCGTGCCTGCTCCCAGTGGGCCCCATGGTCCTGTCTCCCCATCAAGCCACTGCCAGGCGGCACAGATTTGCACTCAAAGCAGTGCCAGTCCCAAACCCAGAATAAGTGCAAAACAATGAAACCTCTACCAAAACCTCCGCAAGAATTCCAAAGAATCACAATCCCATTCTCAGGAAAACGTTTTGAAATCTAGAGTTTCCATCTTGCCATATAGATTTTGCTGGCATGGTTCATTCCAACCTCTGCTTCCCTCTACATTGCTCATAAAACTCTTTCTAAATGGAGGCCTGGCAGATTCTCACTTTTTTGTCTCCTCCCCTTCAGGTCTTTGTCACGTCAATCAAAATCATCCTCCTCCCTTCATTACCTGCATCGAGTCAGACCAAGAAAACCAGGAGTGACCTTCACCAAGTCTTCCTTCTTCAGCAACAGGATGTCCGGGTGGTCAGGAGGAGATCTGAGTTCTCAGCCCGGGCTCGCTGCCTCTGTCCTGGTCATGAGAACAAGCCGAGAAGCCTGTGGGAGATGAGACTGTACGAAGCATCCTTGACCATCCAGGCCCCGGCTTACACAGCAGCTAACGACAGGCCATGAGCAATTCCGGGAAAGATCTGCTGAGCCTATTCCCAGTCAACAAAACCACCCAGCTGTCCTGCAGAACTGTGAGATTCAATGCTAGTCTGTCATTTTAAGCCACTGAGTTTTGTGGTGGATTTTTGTTACAAAGCAGTACTGAGGCGATAGATAGCAGATGACGGCTGTCTACTGTCTTAAATGCATCACAAATCAGGCTAAGTCTAACTTCAGTTTCATCCTCATCCTAAAGCAATCTCTTTGCCCATGTAAGCCTACGTGATTTTCCTCTTAGCCAAATTTCTTCAACATAGAATTAGGGATCAGTCTCGGTGTTGTCGTGGGACTTCTCCTATTTTTCTCACGTACGTTAAGAGGCTCAGTATCGTAGACAGAACAATTTCCCCTCCTTCCCTCCTACATTCTTTGGCTGGCCTGATAATAAAATTGACATAAGACAGATTAACAGGAGAAAAACAAATTTAATTTCGTTCTTACAGGAGCCCCATAAAACTATGTGACTCAAAAAAGTGACCAAAGCACTCTACCTTTTAGACAAAAAAACCGTAAATTCATAGAGAATTGACCAGACAAAAGGTTTTGGCCTTGAGGTAATAAATTAGTGAAGAAATAACAAGATTTGTTTGTTCAGCCTCCTCAGACCTAAATTCCCTATTTCTGCTAATAAGGATGCCTTCTGCCCTCCTGGTGCAGGAGAGTACCTTTCACAGGGGAGATTTATCTCCTGCTTTCAGAGGGACAAAGGAGGGTCAGCGTGTCCTTCTTGTACTGGCTGTTTCTTGGGTCACTTTAATTCAAGATAATCAATATGCCAAAGTGACACATTTTGGGGGGCATCTTCTGCTCCCCTTCCTCATGCTGCCTCGCTACCCTGCCTCCACCCAAATCGTGTCCCCTTGCAACATCTCATGATGTAACACCATCATAACCCACAGGAGAAAAGAACTTTTTAACTGTCTCCATAATGTCAAGAATATCATTTGTTATACCTAACTCATGCATTTTGCTACATGACAGAGTAAAGCTGTCAACATTTTTGTCGAGAGAAATAAAAAGCAAAGAAAACAGCTGAGTGCTCTCCAAGTGGGTAGAAGCCCCCCAGGTTAGATGGTGCTAGTCTCTCCTGTCCCCAGCCTCCCACCCCGTGTCTGGGAACTCTTCTTTAGGAGACGGCAAGCTTCCTGAGGTTAGCATCCTTTGTCTTCCTTTTACCTCTCTCTTAAGATCTCAGGGGGCACCAAGACATAGGCCATTATAAATGATTGCTGACTGACTACTTGATGGATACCTTAAAAGGTGTAGCAATGTCCCCTCCTGCCCCCAGTGGATGGACATTTTGCAATTCTTGCTTGCTTTGTCCTCTTCCCCTCATTTCTCCTTGATTACTGCCAGGGAAGTTTCCTCCATCCCAACTCCAGGGAGCCCGTTTTATTTCTTAATTACTTTCCCTGCTGAGAACATTCCTGTCTTGCTGTATCTAACCCAAATTTCCCCTCCGTAGCTTCAGGCCATTGTTCCTTAGTCTAAATCCTCTGAAAGGAAGAATAATTCCCTTGATTAATTTATATTGTAATCTCGAAGCTGTTTATACATCACAATTTCTGCTTCCCCTGGAGTCTCTTTTTGCTAGATTAGAGGAATAAGATTTCTCTCTCTCCATTTCTTCTCCATACCTAAATTTTTGGTTTACAAACCTCTGTGATCTTTCTAGGTGCTGTCTTGAGATATTTTTCTTTCCGGGCTGCTGTATAATAATTGCTCTCATTTAGTGAATATTTACTCTAGGCGCGAGGCAGCAGGCCAAGTGTTTCCACACACATTATTTTGTTGGACTCTCAGAGCAAGGCAAGGGCTGTTATTAACCTGAGTTAATCTATGAAGAACCTAAGCCGAGAGAGGCTCAGTCACGTCTGGAAGTTTACACTCCTGGTTAACGGCAGAGCTGGGGCTTGAACTCCTGTCTTTTCACTCTGCGCGTGCTCTTAATCGCTGCTCTGTACTCTCTCCAGTACGGCCACAGCGCATGGTCTGTCTGGTGGTTCTCACCAGGCTATCTGCGTGGCGATGGTCTCCTTTTCAGTTCCCTTGTTTTCACATGTTTTTTTTTAAAGAGTCTGTTGAGTGTGTTTGAAGATAAGTTTGAGCACATGTTGACCCTGTGAGCCTGGACAGGTTATTTTCTCATCTGTGAAACCGGAGAGTGATCGCGCTTACTCTGACGCTCAGAGGAGCTCATGTATGTGGAGGTTCAGCATAAACCCTAAGTTCCTATGCCCATCAGAATAACTTGTCTGATCACTCTGAAGGGTTTCCTTCTATTACTGTTAAATTGCTTATTTTTATTACTATTGTCATTAATTTTGAGGGTGAGAAACTGGAGCATTGGGAGCTTGATAAATCCAGACGTATAAAAGTCGCTGAGGTTTTAGGGACCAGCATCCTAATCTGGACTTGGAATTCAGATCCGCCTTTGGCTTTTACCTCTGGCACATGTATGAGCTTGAGCTAATCCCTGGTTGTTCCACGTCCACACATTCACATAGTGTTGCACCCCAATCTTCCCTTTTGGGGTAGGTTTCTCTGGTTCCCAAGGTCTCCCTACCCTTGAGGAGAGGTGAACTGGTCCTGAGCGAACCTCCAACGTGAGGATTAGCCCTCGCTTGGAGGTGCCGTGTGCAGGGCTGCCTTCAGCCTCCCTCTTCCACTGGGAGGCTCCCTCTCTCCTGCCAGCCTTGGAGAATCGGATATCTTTGTTACTGATTTTTTTTGTGTGTATTTTAAGAGAGCCAGTGAGTTTCTTGAATGCCCTTCAGTTCTCTCATCTTCAAGGTAACAACAGTGTTACCCATTTCTCAGGCAGGATGCTGTAAAGTGGACGAGCATCGTTCTGGCTGTGAATCAGTAGCCGAGATACTTAACCCTCCTGAGCCTGTTTTCCTTCTCTGTAAAATGAGATCATTGGACCAGGTGAGAGATTAGAAGCAGAAATACCTGTGGCATCCAGACAAGTATTGTGACGATCGCAGCCGGCTGGGTGTGGGCTGAAGGCTTGGCAAGCTGGAGCTCACCTGGCCCAGGTAACGGAGGGCCGCCGCTCACCTCCCCCGTTTGTGTTGTGCGGAAAGCACACACCAGGGCTCCCGGATTTCAGATTGTTCAAAAAAATAGTTAAGGATCTGATTTCTTGGTGACATTTCCTTTTTTTTTTTAAGCGTGGGAAACAAGTGACATTTTATAATAATTCTAAGCAAGGTGAAGTTTTGTAGACAAAACAAAAGACCTCGGAAGTTGAGCTGCCAGGTGAGTGGGCTACAGTGTCACTTTAGAAGGTGCATGTGAATCGCCTGGGAATTTGCTGACAGAGTCTGATTCAGGAGGTCTGGAACCTACAACCTAAGACTGGGGGTTGCTAACAAGCTTCCCGATAACGGGATGCAGCTGGTCCAGGGCCACGGCTAAAGCAGCATGAAGGCTAGATGATCTCAGGAATAGGTTCCCTTCATCCTGAACAGTCAGTATGCTGCTGAGATTCTTCATCCTCATTAGGTTCACCTCCACTGGACTCTCTCCCACCTTGACCGGCATCCCATTTCTCTGTCCCTCTGGGTTGGGCCCCTCCCACACAACATCCTGAATTCCCTTGGACTTTCAAATAATTATAGGCTCATTTGGTGATTTAGGATGCTTGGTTTGCTGGATATTGTAAAAGATACAACCTGATGTAAGAGCATCCCAGATTTTTCAAGGATGCATGAATGGGAGGTATCGTAGGATGCTAAGAGCCCATGAAGGGAGCTGAGCTCACTAAATGGGAAACATGGAGATCTCTGTACAGAAAATGAGGGTCACAATTTCAAACGTAGGCTTTTGGTCTATCCTGATAAAGTCCCCATAATAAGAGTCGTTCTGCTGATACAGGGTGGAAATGTATTCATTCAGCTGTTTGATAAATACTCTTTGTCTATGATATGCCAGGCAACAGTCTACATGCTGGGGCTGTATCAGTGAGCAGGACAAAATTACTTGCTCTAATGGAGCTACCTTCCGATGAGAGAAACAGATAAGAAATCAGTGAACAAACAAATACATAATATGTCAGCAGTCATAAGTGCTATGAAGCAAAGAATTAATCAGGGTTGAGGGGAAGAGTGGGAGTGATTTTAAACAGAGTGGTTGGAAAAAATGTCTCTGGGAAGTGATGTTTGAGCAGAGACGTGGATCATACGAAGGAGCAAGGCATGCAGAGTTCTAGGGGAGGAACAGTCCATGCAGGGGGAAGAGCTGGTGCTGGGGTCCTCACGTGGGAACAACCTAGGAGTGTCCAAGAAGCAGCAGAAGTCCAGTGCGGCCCGGGTGAAATTAGCAAGGGCAGAGGTGGCAGGAGGCGAAGTCAGCAAGGGAGGCGGGGCTGCCCGGAGCCTGGGAAGCTTCGGGAAGGCTGAGTTCTATTCTAAGCATGATGGGAGATCACAAGATCACAGGAAGCTTATGAGCAGGGGGCTGATCTTTGATTTGTGCTTTTGATGAGATTACAAAGTGCTGAGAATCTGTAAGTCAGGCCATAGTCTGTTTTTATAAATAAAGTTTTATTGGAACACAACCATACCCATTAAATTACATATCACCTCTGGCTGATTTGGACTGCAAAGATAGAATTTAGTAGTTGCAACAGACTTGCTAGTCCATCCTCTATGTGGGCACCAGAGGGACCTGCCTATGAGGCAAATCTGACAACACCAGGCTGGCCTCACTTGCAGCAGTGGTCCTCCATCACCCACAGGCCAAGTCCAAGCTCCTTCCCACGGTATCCAGGTCTTCCGTGCTCTGGCTCCAGCCGCACCTTCTGCTCTGTGCCTTATGATCGATGACCTGGGAATGCTGAACTTCATGCTGTTTTCCTTCTGTGTTTCTGTCTGACTCTTCCCTTTGTCTGAAATGCTCTCCTTCCCTGGCCCCTACCCTCATTAGTTTATCTCCTCTTTATCCTTTAAGGCTCCATGTGGGTGTCTCATCCTCAGAGAACATTCTCTGCCCTGTCCATGCAGCCCATTTCCCCCTGGGACATGCGGGGACCCCTCCTCAGGTTTCCTGGACTACTTCCTGTATATATTTACACTGCCTTCTGAGTTTCTGTTCATCTGTCTCCATCCATTAGCATGAAACCAACGCCAACTCACCTAAATAATGAGGAACTAGAACACAGACCCCTGCTGCTGGGAAGGCAGAGGCTGGCTGGGCTTCAGAGCTGGCCTGATCTGGAAGCTTCTGCTCAGTTTCTCTGTGCTTCTTTTGGCCCTGTAGTCCTCTAGGTGCTGGCTTCATCTTCAAGTTGGACACGGGATGGCGGTAATGGTTTCAGTGCCTCCCATAGCTAGAAGGAGACAGCGAACTTTCCTTCTTAATTTCATTGATCTCTGGGGTCAGGTGTCTGCTTCTGAATCAGCCTTGCTCGCTGGGAGGGCCACGTGCTGACTGGCTCAGGCTACTCACTGGCAAGGCTAACTGGGGTCCTTAGAAGCCTTGTACCAAGTCCTCAAGCCAGGAAAGAGGTCAGCCTGTTCTGGGGCCCGGGGGTGGCACAAGGCAGGTAACTGAACAATAGCAGGGATCTGTTAGGAAGGAGGAAGGGGCTGGATGCTGAGCAGGCCATCTAGGATGCCCCGTGCTGTGTACCCACTGTTAGGTGAGACTCCTTGGAGACAGTGATGCTGCCCTTTTTCATCTTTACGCCCCCAGTGCTGGGCCCAGTGCCTAACATAACGTAGACATCCAGGAAAAGTGTGATGAATGACTGAATTACAATGACATTAAATATAATTTAATTAGAAAGAAGACAACTTCAGAGGAAAGCCACACTTGGGCCAAATGCAGAAAATCAATATTTATTTCACACCACCTTCTTTTCTATCTGCAGAACCAACCTTGCCCTTTGTTATTCCTGATCATTTGTGTTCTCTTAATTATAGAAATGTCATCATCAATGGTTAAAATTAAGTAGGGGCCTCGTGGACAAAGATTCAAAGGATGACGAGAGTGCAGACTGACAGGCAGCGAAGGGGACGCGTGAGGCGCCACGGTCCGTGCCTTCTGCTGGGTCCTGCTGAGGGCCATTGCTCAGAGTAACTACTGAAGCCAGAAATTCACTGAGTTCAGATAATACCCAAGTGTTCTGAAGCTGTTGAGTGAATTATTCCTAGAAACCTTAATCAGAGTCCCTCAGGAGACAAAAACGTTTAGGCTAAGTTAATATACGTTTCAGCACTCAGCATCACGGCCTGGGCCTGCAGGAGGGTGGTGGAAGTCTCTCTCTGCTGGTCAGCAACCATCTGTGCGAGCAGTGTTTGGTTACAAGGGATGTGAAACCCACTGGAACCAGCCTAAGGTCCTCAAGCTGCTCTCAGAGTCAAAGGAAAAGCTGAAATCCAGGCCTTGGGAAATAAGACCAGATACAGGCACTCTGGGAGCTAGACAAAAGGGTCTGAACTCCACCAAGATCCACGTCCTCTCCTCTTGCTCTTCGTCTCTCTGGTTTCGGGCACCATCCCCTCCCGTGGATGCCTGTACAAGACTGGCAGCGCTGTGCCCATAGCTCTTCGCTTTCCTTCTTCTCTGGCCGACCTCCAGAGAGACAAAAACTCTCAGGCGATTCTCTGATTGGACTGAACTTGGGTAATATCCACACAGTCTGGACTTGTCAGTGGCCGTGGGCTAAGGTCCCGTTGCTGGGCCAGCTTGGGCTGGAGACCTCCCCTCTGGCCAGTTACTGTGTCCAGTGAGCTAAGTTTAGGTACCTCCTTCTGCATCTGATGGTGGGGGTGGGGTGTGGGGGCTGGCATATGAGGAGGTGAGCACAGATCCTGGAGCTACTTTTTAGCTAAACAACCTTGGACAAGTTGCCTCACCCCCGTGCCCAAATCTGTCACTTATGTGAAAATGGGGATGCTAGTAATAATATGGAGATTGTGATGTGTGTGTATATATATTTAATATATATATTTCATATATGTGTAAGGACTAAACACTATGAGTGCATGCATAATGTTAATTTTCACAATGTCACAATGTCAGTATTACTATTATTGGGGGTGATGGAGATAATTGGAGATAAAAATGGGGATAATAATGATACATATATCATGAGAACTAGATAGAGACGTACATAGAATAAGTGAAGTGAAAAATGCATGTGTCAGCACTAAACGCTTTCTCTCTCCATGAGTATCCTTGTACATATATGTATATGTGTATAATATTCATCTGTTCTCCAGCATCCATGCTATTATCATCCTCATTGCTTAGAACCATGTCTGACATATATGAAATGTTACATTAGTGTGATGGCCTATTAGCCATGAACTGGAACTGGGGCAGGGCTGGGAGGAGCAGTTCTCCAAAAGAAGTCAGAGTTTTGGGTTAACCTTGCCTGTTTCTCCAAAAGGCAGTGGTCCAGATGGGTAGCCCTGTCCCTTGAGCTCAGTTGCCTGCTACTTGGGTTCCCTGGACACTACTGGATTTGAATCCAGGAGGACTCAATTCTGGGTCATCTGAATCACTCCCCCGGGGCATTTTCAGTCCTTCTGACTAAGGCCAGGCTTGGCATGTGGGGCTGTACCTTTGCAGAAAGTCAAGAGTCCTGTCTCTTCTTCCCAGGCCATTGTCATTGTCAGCGCAAGTATGCAACTCTAGGTTGAAAAGCAGCTCTTCATTCTCCAGAATCATGCATCAGTGCATAATGTGACAAGCTTTCTTGCCTCCTGTCCTCTTGATCTTTCAGGCCAAGGTTAAGGACACCATGAAATATCTTGCTTTGTGTAGTTTGTTACATGTGGGAATCACTCTACTTGGGATAACTGTAGTTAGCATTAAGCCATAGTCATTCTTTACAAGCACTACGAACAGATTTGAAAGAACAGGTTGGACCAACAAGCACACAGTGCAGCACGATACCCTTGGTTGATAGAGGCATCGGACAGATCCCATCTCTGTTTTCCCAGAGTGAGTGGCCTTGTGAATGAGTTTCCTGGCTCCAAGGACTGAGTAATTGTCAAAAACATGTGGAACTGTGGCACCCAAAGTCTTCAATGTTTTCCCCAACTCCTTGAATAAAATTTGCAGTCCTTATCAGAGCCTGTATGGTGACCTCTAGCCACATGTCGCTATTTAATTCAATTAGAATTAAAATTATAAGCTGGGTTCCTCAGTGGCACTGGCCTCATTTAGATGCTGACTTGCCGCATCTGTATCGGACTGCACAGATATAGAAGATTGCCGTCATCCCAGAAAGTTCCGTTGGGTGGCCCCGCTGTGCGTGGCCTTGCCCTGACCACCTCACAGCATCACCTTGGGACACCTTCTTTCATTTCAGTCCATCTTTTAGTTTCTCCAATGCACTTAACTCTTCCATGATCATTCATACTTCGCCCCTCTTTACCTCTGTAACTCATCAGGTGTCAAAGTACATGCCACCTCCTTCAAGATTTCATACAGGAGCCCCACCTCCAATCTAAACTTGGTCCCTCTCAGTCCCTCTCATAGCAGCTTGTCTTTTCTTTCATAACACTCAGATTTATGTAGGTTTTTAGGTGTTTTCATGGGTAATGCCTAACTTTCCCTTTAAGCTGTAGGCTCATGAGAACAGCCATGTGTCAATACTTTAACCCCAGTGTCCAACACATAGGAGATGCTCAGTAAATGCTTGTTGAATGAATTCATGATGCAACGAGTTCTCGCATGCTATTTCCATGTGGCATCTTCTTCCTCTCCTTACCCTGAAGAGGGTCACCTTCAGATTCCTCTGGGGTTCGCTCTTCCAAGCCAGGCTGCTGGGGCCTCGCGCTGTGCATGTCTGTGCCATACCCACCCAGTGGGATGCAAGGTTTCCCTGGGAAGCGGGAGCTCAGTTGGCAGAGTGAACTAAACTTTCTCGTCCATGGTCTACCGCTTGTTTATTTCTCATAATAATAATTGGCAGGGTAAAATATTTTAATTCTCCTATAGCTACGTAATTAATATGTCTACATTAGAAAACAATTATCCTTGATAATTACCACGGGTGCTCTGGCTCGTAAGCTGAACACTAGTCTCGCTAACGAACTGAATGAGACATAATTTCTTGTTGTTCAAAGAGACGATCAACTCTAATCAGCAGTAAATTCAATCAAAACTTACTGACATCAATTGAGATCATATTAGAGTTTGTAAAAATAGGATCATTACGCTCATCTTGTAAGTTGCAGGCATTGTAACAACTCTGAAATGGGGGCCTATTTGAATGCACACTTATGTCGGCGGGCTCCGTGCTGGCAGATGTGGAAATATATAATCTGCATAAATAAATTAGGAGTCTTTTTTTCCCTTCATAGCTCTTTAGTTTTGTGGATTCAATTAATTTGATTTATTTTTTCAACTTTATTGAGCTCAGAATAGCAGGTCAAGCAAGTGTGAGTAGTGGGGTACTGAGGCAGGACAGCCCAGGAGACATAGTTCTCGGTGTTACTTCCTTTTTTATCTCCCTTTATTCTTTAAAGGGAAATTTAATAGTGGTTAAGATGATGGATGCCAGAGCTACGCTGGCTGGGTCCCAGCTCCACATTCAGAGGCTGTGTCTAGGCCATGGGTAGGGGTCATGGGGGTGCTCTGTTCTCAGCCCCTTGAGTCCCTTCACAGGAGGTGCCCTGTGATGGCCCTGAGCCAATGACTGAGGGACACAGGCGTGCACAGGTCCGGCTCTCTTGTCTTGGGCTGGCACAAGTCTGAGATCGCTTGCACTCCAGGGTGTACGTGCAAGTTCAGGCAGATGCTGCTCCCCAGACTTTGCTGGATTTCTTACCTTTTGTTCGTCTTCCTCTCCTGTCCGTCCTATTTCCCTGCCCCGTCCCAGCTCTCTGAAAGGCCCCCTTCCCACATCACTCGCACTGAATCCTCTCTGGCAACTTCTCTTGCTGGGGAGCCTGACAGAAGACAGTGAGTCCCTTCAGTGTCCGAGCTTCACTTTCCTCTCTGGTCTGGAGATGATAACAGGACTTTGCTCACGGGCTGGTGTGAGGTCATTTCATGGGAAGAACATAGGGCTGTGTCTGGCAGGCCCTACAAGGAAGTTAGATATTAGCGGTTTCTGATGTTTCTGAAATAAAAATACTGCCCTAAGACAATGTAGGATTTCCTGACGAGACCTGAGGGGACAGGCTCGTGTTTAAATTTTGATCCTGCTGTTGACTGTGAGTCCTTGGAAAGACTTCCCTTAACTTCTCTGGATCTCCATTTCCCGAGCCGCGACACCATGGGCATACATGTGATATGTACACCTGATTCAGAAGTTGTGAGGATTTAAAGAGAGAACATTGGTCCTGTTAACTGTGGCGTGCTTGGCTGAGTAAGTGCTTAATAAATGGTAGTTTCCATGAATACACTCATTGTTGTTAACATGCCTTGCAGACCAGCTCTCATGAGATTCAATTCAACTACCATTTATTAACAGCAATAATGGCTGAGAACCTTCACTGGCATCCTCATTGACTGTGATCCGCGTCGTGACCCTGTGAGTATTATCAGTGTGATGGGCATCACCGTGCCAATTTGGCAGATGGAGCAACCAGTACTCATTGTGAGTTAGTGATTCAGGAAAATTAAATGATTGATGTGAGGCAAAAATGATAAATGATAAATGATCCACATTTCTGCTCTGTGTCCACTGTACTATGCCGTCCTGTGTTTGAAAGAACTGGGAGAGTTAATTGCAGAAGAGTGTGTGAGGACAGAGAAGCTGTTCCCAAATGTTTGATGGAGAGAGGTGATGTGGCTTAGTGCTGATGACTAGGCTGTGGGGCCAGGTGATCTGTGTTTGAATCCAGCTCCATCACTTACTGAGTGACAGGTCAGGTCTTTGTGTCCTCATCTGTAAAATGGGTTGTTGGGAGTATTAAATGGATGAATGTGTCTGAATTAGGATCAACTTGGCCGTTAGACATTATAGGCACCTGCCCGGGAGCCACAATGCTAAATTTTAGGGGCCCAGAAGAATATTTTTATTTCTTGTAAAACTAGAGGGGAAAAAATGAATTTTTAGGTGGAAGTAAGAATTTAATACATGGTATTGATATATTCATGTTTATACTGATGCAGTCATAAAATATAATTTTATATTATTATTACTATTATTATTTTTTATGAAGGAAGGGGCCTGTGAAGGCAAAGTATATAGAATTCTTGGGAGTTAGAATGCAGCCTCCTTAGGGAGTGTTTAGGCCAGAGCCTGGAATCATCCAGGGTCTGTATTAAGCATTTCCCACGTCTAGGGGGCTCTGCAGAGCCAACTAAGAGCCACTGGGATTACCAGAGGTTCAACACAGCCACACATTCTCCCCTCTTTTCCTCTTTCCACAAGAATCTTTCTGCTTTATACACAACAAGATACAGGATGTGTCATTGACCAGACCATCTCTTAGGAAGGATGTCAGGAAAGTTCATGGGTTAGAAAGGCAGATCTCAAAGTGGGGCTGAACATGGGTGGGGCTGTTTTGGCTAAAACCTTGAAGACCTCCACTGTGACTCAGGAGTCTGTGGGGAGGTGGGACAAAGAAATGGTAGAAAAAGCTGGTGGGTGGACCCAGTGGGATGGCAAATGCCGTGTTCTGTGGATGTGATCTCCGGCCACGACCACCGCGCCCAGGTCTTCAGTAAAACCACAGAACTTACCTTCTCCAGCTCCGCCCCTGGGTGGGGCCACTCCGACACACTCAAGGCCAAAGGCACAACATGATGCGGAGGAGTGGAGCTTGGGCCATAGAGATGACATTACAAATTCTTTAGTCCGTGGGATGCACTTGACTGTCTTGTTACTCAAAGTGGGTCTAGTGGCATCAGAGTTACTAGGACACCATTGCAGGTGCAGAATCTTGAGCCTGTCACCCCCTCCCCACCCTGGCCTGCTGCATGTCAATGGGGCAGGTGCCCTGTGTGAACAGTCTAGTTTGAGAAGCTCTTTTCTCTTTCATAGGCCTCTTGGCCCCAGATGTACAGTGATTTGGGACCACCCACTGGAGAGAGGTTGCTGCCCCCTCTCCTTCTGAGAGAAAGGAGCAGAAAAGGAAAAGGGGAAGGAGACCAACTTCTTGACTTGAACCCCCTCTTTTGCTTTAAGTCAGTGTTTCAGCCTTGATCAAAATCATTTGAAGTCTAATTAAACCAGAAAGTCTGGGAGTGGGAATAGGGGCCAGTATGTTTTAATAAAGTTTATCCATGAGATTCTACCATGAGGCCAGATTTGAAAACCACTAATCCAAGCCCTAAGCTAAAGGGGTCAAGGTCAAGGAATTTCAGTGTTCACTGCAGGTTCTTCAGCTCCTAGTGGAGACTCCCCTTACGGGGTGTTAGGACCAGATCTCTGGCTACAGTGGAGGAATGATTTTGCCTGAAGTGTCCTCTCTACATAGATAGTGGCCACCACAGTAGGTGGCTGGTGGAGGGGAGGGACCATGGCTGTGAGACAGGAGGGAAGGGGGCAGGGTGTAACCATTAAAAGAATGACACAGCAATTAACACCAAGATGGTGGAAGACCGAATTCCCAGTAGACCTTGAACTTCAATTTACGCTCATTGTAATATAATAGCTTGCTAAATGGCGCTCCCACAGGTGCCATGACAGTTTCAAGGCTGACCATAAAAGGTCAAAATGCGTGTGATGATCCTTTGCCTGGGAACCCCAGCCCCTTCCCCAACTGGTTGGAATAATTCTCCCACTTGTTAGCACATGAAGGTAAAGCCCATAGAAACTAACGACGCCACACCCAGTGGCTGATCTCATTTTCCTTGCCGACCCCGCGCTCTGAGGCCGCTGCTCTCCCCTCTGAGATGGCCCGCGTTCTGTCTATGGAACGTGTATGTCCTAGGCTGGTCTTTCTCTTGCCTTTTGAGATGGCCCACTGTCTATGGAGTGTGCATCTCTCTGTATAAACCTACCTTTGCTCAACTGTGGCTTACCCTTGAATTCTTTACTGTGCGAAGCCAGTGACCTTCACTTGGTGTGGTGTGTCCCAGGAACTTAACCGAGACCCGGGACACAGCCATCTTCTCGCATTCTATGTTCTTCCTGTATCAGCTGTTTTTCTGTCTTTGAGGACCACTTGCTCTGGGGCTGTTTCTGCTCTCATCTTATATGGGATAAAAGCAGCAGGAAGAATGTGGAGCCAGTGGAGGGAAGACATCTGAGTGGGAAGTGTCGTGATGCTTTTAGTATCTGGGCAAAGTGAAGATTTCCTGTGGAGGCCGGGAGGCAGGGCAGGACTAGATAGATGTCCGTGTCAGTGGCAAGTGAGCCTCTGCGAATCTGATTCCTGGATCTGTTTCAATATCAAGCTTTCTGTTTTGTGGATGAAAAGAAAAAAAAAAATAAAACCAAGCTATGAGATGGGGTTTTAGGACCTATGCAACAAGTATCCGTTACTCTATAATTTTTGAAGTGGACAAAATGTCACACTTCTCAGTTTGTGGAAACTGAATCAGCTCTGGCTCAGAGTCGCTGCACACCCAGGTCCGTGAGAAGCCCGGTAAGAGCCGCTGGACGGGGCTCGTGCCGGTGCCGTGCGCACTGCGGTGCTGCGGGGCGGGAGGGCTCTAAGTCACCAGCCCGCCTGCTCACGCTCCTCCTGCTTCACGAGGCAGGGGTTGGGTGGGAAGCTGCTCCTCCCATGTCGTTTGGGGCATCTGTTCCCGATGGACCTCCAGTACGCCTCAACTCAGATGATGCCATACTTTGGGGACCCTTATTTGGTCCCCTGGAGTCACTGTGCATGGTGACTGGACTCCCCGTATGAGCCACCTCATGCCCCCCATCCTGCTGGTTCTGGAGTCATAACCGAGCGTGGACCCCAGCCTCCACCCTGGTGCATCCTCACACCCCGTGTCCTCCCCTGTCCTGGGCGCTCCAGTCCCCAGTAATGAGACGCCGCTCCTCCCTTTCCCCTCAGAGCACAAAAGCCTTGGCCCAGAATGGTGGCCACCAGCCCCACGTGGCTGCTCTACTGGGCCCCTGAGATGCAGGCAGTCCAAACTGCGACGTGCAATCTCTAAGTGTAAGACAGACACCATGTTTTGAAGGCTTGGTATCAAAGAACTGTAAACTATACCAATAATAATTTTAATGTTGGTCCCATGATGAAATAATATTTTAGATATATGGGGCTAAGTAAACAATTTTACCAGTTTCTTTTTACTCTTTAAAATATTTATGAGAAAAGCTAACATTCCCACATGGCCCACATTATTCCTAGTGAACTTCTTCTTAGAACAAAAAGCCGGGCCTCAAGCACAAGTGGGCTGCTAACTCAGCCAGCCCACCCTTGTTTCTGCCCGGCCTTTCCCAGGAAGCCCCGAGCTTCGTACACAGGCACCTGCTGCCCTGGCCTCCTGTGAGGGGTGGAGGAGGAGGATGGAGATCCTTTCATCTTTTTTTCTGCCATGTCAGGAAGGGAAAAGGGTTACTAACTTGTGAGCAAATGTCTTGGCCTCTTTGACTCTTAATCTTCTCTCTCATTTTACAGATGAGGCGGCTGAAGCCCAGAGAGGGCAAACGACCTACCTCAAGCCACACGGAGAGTTACAGGAGGGCAGAAGCTCCAGGGCCCCTGTGCACACCAGTGTCTGTGGCCACCCCCCAAAGGAAGAGAAAGCAGCAGGCAGAGTTGGAGAGGAAGTGGGGTCCCCCCTGGAAGGGGGGGACCACATGCCCTGACTTTTGAGATGCTTCTGGAGTGACTGTGTTGATGGCCAGTGACGATCTTTCCCTTTCGCCATCTTGATTCTTCTGATTTACATTTTTACTGGTCTCAACTTTCAATTCTTATTTCTATAGAAATGATTTTAGTCCTGTTTTCTTATTTATTACTATTTTTGCTGCCATTTGTTTTAAATCCCTTGTGAAATGAGGCAGGGTGCAAACAACCAAATAAAACACAAATCACAGTGATTCCTGTGTTGTCCTCTTTTAGTGTTGCCTCCTGGAGGGTCTCCCCTGGGAGAAGGCGGAGGCAGGGGCTCCATCGCTCACACAGCACTCGGCGGCATACGGCCAGGGGGGTTATGGGAGGATGGATGCATTTCACTTAATAAAATACAGACCAGCCTCGAGGTGAAAGGTTGTGAGAGAGCCCTTGGTAGATCTGGAGGGATGTTGAAAGACACAGGATCTGGTTCAAGTCCTGGCAAGATCCCATTACAGCTTCAGTTTCCTCCCCACTGTCCCACTCCTCGGGGGCTCACTGTGCTTTTCTGCATGAGAAATTCTAGGAGAAGAGGATTGTATTTCTCGGTAGAGTTTCATGAAGACTTGGGTCTAACTTTACCCTTGTCCTTATCTGCAAGCAACAATAAAGGTTTTGCAGGCAGACCAGGATATCTTTTTAGACTGTAATAAAAATGCTTGAACGCTCCAGCTTGCTTTGTGACGTCCTCAACATCACCACAGCACCAGAGCTGAGGAAGAGTCCTGGAGCCCAGGACTTCATTGCTTACGGTTGCTGGAGGAGCAAAGCATATCAGAAGAGTCTGATCACAGAGAGCTCATTTTCACTGTATCAGCACTTCCTTTAAAGAGCACATCTTTAAACAGAATCTTTTAGGAAGAATGGATTAGATGGTTACTCCCTGGAAGGCAGATGAATTACTTTTACATGGGGACTCAGTTATTTCACCTTTTAGAAGGCCATAGCATCATGGTCACGTGCGCCGTGTTTTCTGAGTGCCTGTTTTTTGTGCTGGGCACTGTGCTAGGCTACTGACATCCTTTATCTTATTGAGTCTTCATTGTACTCTGTGGATTCTGTGTTATTGTTCTCATTTTACAGATAAAGAAACTGAGGCTCAGGGAGGTGATGACTTAACTGTGGTCTCATGGCTAGAGGTGGGAGTGTAGGGTTTCAGACAAGGTCCGTCCATCTTCAAAGCCAGATCAGGACAGGGAGTAGGGCCAGATGCACGCTGATTCCCCTTCCAGTTCTGAAACCAGCACTGCTGATTCTAATATGATTTACAAAATCAAACCTGATGGACCACATTCCGTTGACACACTCGCCCCTCAAAGTTCTCCATATTGTCATCAAGTGGGCACACTTTTGCTAAAAACAGGCAGAGAGAACCAGAGAAGGCATGAGGGACCAGAGAAGGCATGAGGGACGAGGGAAGGCTGAATCCTGAGCTGCCTTCCCCGAGGGTGGAAAGTGGACAAATGTCCAGGGAAACACTAAGCTCCCCAAAGCCAATCACTAGTCCAGGTGTTCCTCATGGGACCGTGAGCCACCCTGTGGGATCTGTTGTCCCCAAACAGCTCCCCTCCCCTCAAATTACCTTTTTGTGCTGTAACCTGGTCCCAAGGCTTTTTCACCTGGTAATCTCAGCCCTCAAGAACCAGCTCGGTTGTGCTTTCTTCTAGGATGTCTTTTTTGTCTCGCTCTCTCATCCTTTACCACCCTGAGAAGACTTCATCATCCCAGTGCTGGGCTTCTGTAGCCTGCTCTTAATTTCTGGGCCCACCATGGATGCACCCAGCAGAGCAATTTGCAGTTGTCAGGAAGCCCTTGCCCGAGGATTCACAGCGTCTATGGAAGGTCTGCATCTTCTGCCAAATGTGAGGGTCACTACCAGTGGAAAAGCAGATAAACAAGCGACCTGCTTTCTTTCTCAATCCCCTTCTGCACGACGAGATGGGGCACTGTATTTCAAAATGACGAGTCTTCTCTAAATTCAGAAAACGAAAGGCAAGTGTTACTTTGCTAATGATGTGAACCTGAGTTTAACAGCGTGGTGAATGGTATAGAGCGCGGGTGTCGGGCTAAGAGGAGAGGCCAAGGCTCCGAGACTGGGAGCTAAAGAGGGTGCAAGCAAAACCCCAAGCGGCAGATAAGAGAGGTGCAAGGGAAACCCCAGTGGGGAACAGGCAGCCCCCTCCATCTTTTTGGAAGAGTTCTTGCTGCCTGCTGAGTTGCTGGCATTTTGTGTGGTAGAGATGGAAAGCCAGCTAGAAAGAAAGATGTTTGAGAGGAGAGAGGGAATGAAGTGAAGAAAAGGGCTATGGAGGCTACAGAGAGCTGACCTTCAGGGTTTTAGACACAGATACAGGCGAAGTAGGGTAGGAGACACATGGAGAGGAGACAAAAGAGGGAAAAAGAACTGAAAGAAGCATGGGAAAAGACTGTGAACCTGATCATCTTTAAAGTTCTGTAAGAGCTGCACAGTTCGAAGTCAGCCTCGTTGCTTTTTACCGCCAGGTGTTCACGTGTGACACCGAGACTAGGTGCCCAGCGACGGGTCACGGGTCTGTCTGTCACAGAAGGAGAAAGATGGTCCATGAGTGTGAAGGAGGAGACTGCTGCCCTAGGGCTGAGGAGCGAGGCAGGATGAGGAAGCCCTAGGAACAGAGAAGCCAAGGGATGGAGCCTGCCGCCGCCGCCAGCTTTTTGGGTTGGAGTGGGTCTTTTGCGTACGGCTTGCTGGCTTGCTGAGATGGCATGTCAGCCAGCCAGGCCAGACCTCTCACCAGACTGGGAAGAGTGTAATATTTTATGGGGCACTGGCCTTCAGGGAAGTAAGGACTGTGTCTGATATGATAGGTTTGGATGTGTAAGCCTTGCCTGGGGTCACTTTTGGAAGTCGGGGATGGAGAGGACAGGGCTGCCATACACAACAGTGCAAATGTAAATGTGGGCAGAGGGAGGGTGAGAGGGGAGAAAAGCAGGAGAGAAGTCAGTGGGCCGCCCGGCAGGGGCGTGGCGAGCAGTGACAATTCTACGATGCTGAAACGGCCAGAGGATATTTACAAAAGAAAATTGTTCTAACGTTCACTTTAAAATTGTTTGTTTTTCCATGATGCAAACACATTCTCCAGCTCCCCTGGGCTCCCCTTCAGACACTCACTAAAATACACTACCCATGTGCACGCAGGTGTCTTGTGTGAGCTTTCAGTTGTCAGCTGTTGCAATGGAGCCCGGGTTTGAATCTCACCTCTGGATTAAGACGCAGAACACTGCTTCAGCAGAAGCAAGATCTTAGAGGCAGAGAAGCTCACAAGAATGGAATTGTCCCACACCACCCCATTTTTGGAAATATTGGCAGAAATTTTGAGATTTTTATAGGCTATAAAAATAAACGTTCCAGCATTATCAAGGTTTCAAGGGTCTGGGAGACACCAGCAGACATTTCTGGTTACACGTTATCGGATAAGTCTTTCTTTGCTTCTTTTTTTCCTCCCTTTCTCCTTCCTTCTGGCTTTTCTTCCCTCCCTCCCTCCTCTCTCCCTGTCTCCCTTGTTATTTGTCTCATCTTAACACCCATGAACAAGAATCTACATGTAAAACTACAGGTAGGCCGAGAAAAATTTTACAAACCCTCTTCCAGGAAGTTTTACCCACCAAGAGGAGGCAGAGTTTGGAAAAGCAGCAGCTAGGAAACTGCTTATTGCTTTAATGAGACAAATCCTCCTGAATTTTCTGTTAATTTTGGGTAAGAAGCCACTATACAAGATACAATACGAGAGAAATTAGTATGTATATGAAATATACATAAATATTTTATCTTAATTTTGCAAAAACATTTCCTGTTGAGTAGACTGTAGTCGGCAAAGCCGTTGAATGACACACCTTAGCTCACGATTACTCAGATAAATCTTCCAGCAAGCCGACTTATCAGATCGCATGCCAGGAGTCATACAGTGTCTTGTACTGTCATATAAACTGTCTTTATCCGTCTCCCCCATCACATCCAGCTCTGTTAACCCCTGGGTGCCTATGGAGTGCTGCTGGTCTTGGAAATGCACTGTTATTTTTATGGCCATGTTAATATCTAATCTGGCCGTATGTATTTCAGGCTTTCCTCACAGTACTTGAGTGATCTGGGCACCTACCAGAAGCTTCCCGATAAAATACTGCCTTCTCTGCTACAGTAGACTTCTAGTTTATTTTTTAACTAACTCACTTGACATTTAATAGGAGGTTTTAAGGCCATATCTGATTGAAGCCTTGTAAGTTCTAGTTTTGCCAACACTCTGGGCCCATCACCGACCTTGGGGTTTTCTGGGGAGAGGATGCACCGACTTGCCAGCATGCTGCGCCTTGTTGCTTTATTCACTCTGTGTATCAAAATGATACAAAACCAAAACCAGACTGGGGTAGCCAACTAATAAATTCACTGACACATGATAAGCTGAGAGTGTCTTAACCTGGAGGCAAATCTTGAGTTTGTAGGTAGAGTGTAGGAGCCGCGCTCCTAGCAGGGGAAAAGAAAGAAAACACAAACCCTTTCAGATATTAGCTTATCACAGTTTGGGATTTTTAAAAATTGGGGGAAAAAATCACTGGATCAATGATATCTCTTTTCTAAGCTGATGTAAAAGAAAAACAAAAGGGGCTTCTGGTTTATTTATTTTTTTTCTTTGCAAATCTGAGCATCCTTGAGGAGGCAAAGGAAAGGGGCTAGGCCATCCCTCAGCTTCACAAGTGAAATCTAAGCAAGAAGCCTTCACCCACATTCTCTCTCTTACATCTCAGTCCTGCGCGGAAGGTATCAGTATTCCCATTGCGCAGATGAGGAAACTGAGGCCTGGGAGGCAGAGGTGGGACATATGGTCACACATCTCAATCCTTCTGACTCTCCAGCTCATCATCTTGCTGCTCTGCCCAGCTCACCCTGAGCTTTCCTCGTACTTACACCTCTGTCTTTTTAGGCTCCTCTGGACATCGCTTCAAAATTCAGGAAACCCTGTGACAGCTCTCCAAGCAGTGCATCCACCTTCCTGAACAGCATCTCACCTTGAGTAGGACGTAAAGAAGTCAAGTCAGACCAGCTCTCTGCTCGGTCTTCTTTCCAGAACGGCGTTTGTTTTCTGAACGTTGTTGATTTCATAGCTCTCCCCTGCGGCCTCCTGGCTTCTGCTCAGATAATTCCTTCTGTTGTTCCCCTTCCGGATTCCACTTCCATTCCTTCCATGCTGGGAAGTCTTGCTTTTAAAGATTCAAAGAAAACCTCTCTATTCTAATGCAGCCTTGACGTAAAAAAAGGGAAACAATTTGCAAGGGTCATGTAGTGAGCTGGGAGAGAGACAGATGCTCTCTTGCTGTGCTGGCGGGTATGTTCCCTGATGAAACTATTTTGCAAAGGAATTGTGGGAACCTTTGAACTTGGTTATTAATTATATTTCCTGAAATCTATCTTTAAAATAATCATTTCAAAGTTAGAAAGAACTTTATGCATAAAGAGATTCACCACTGTGTTGTTTTCAGTGATGGTGAAAAAACGGGCACCAACCTAAACTGTCCAACAGCTGGATAATGGTTATGTAAACATAATGCATCTACCAATAAACATTGTGGAACTGTTAAAACTGACATTTCTGCAAGTTTCAACTTTAATGTGACAAATCAGACACATGTATTGACATCATGTCTTCTCCAAATCTAACTCAAGTGACAGTAAAGGGGTAAAAAAGCACAGAACCATGGGATCTAAGAAGATGAGAGAGGCAACTAAAGCAGGCGGGAGGTATCAATACATTTTTAAAAGCTGAAAAGATTTACTGTTTTTACCTGGGTTATGGACCTGCAGTGCCCGCGGGGGTGAAGATAAGGAGAAAACAGATGCATCTTACGAACTTGGAAAGGGGTTCTGGGCATCAGGTAACACTGAAGGCAGGGAATCTGAGAAGCTGAGAGCAGGACGTATCGTCAAAAGTTTTCATGGAAGCAGTAAGAGCCTAGATCTTTTCTCTCCTGCCCCACCTGGTAGAAAACGGGAGGTTTACTTTTAGCTGAGGGTAATATGTGGGCTAAAAGTGTGGACTGAGTGGGAATTCATATATTTGACTCATCTATAGATGAATATTTTGAGAAGAAATTGAAGATGCTTCGAATACCCTTCTGCAAGATAGAGTCACAAAAGTGAACTTTCAGGGCGTGCTCCTCTCTTTGAATTAATCAGCCAAGGGGAAGCCAGGAATTCGAACAAATTAGCCCATGTTGCCAATGTCAGAGTTGGAAATAGTGTTACCCACTGTGGGCTCCAGAATCACAGACTTTGAGTCAGAAGAGGTCTTAGAGTCTCCTTCCCAGTCTGACCAATCTCAGGTGGGTTAGTTAGTAGCACCATTTAGCACCAACCTGATTATTTTTTATGCACACAATATGTATATATGTATACTCTGGCTGTATAAAACATTATTATACCATAAGCGTCTCCCACTGGAACTCTTTGGGGCAAGAATGGCCCCATCATCTGGAGAGTTAGCTCTAGTTGTCGAAGGACCTGTGGGTCTTTGGTAGCTTCACTCTGACATCCTCTTTTTTCATCTTCTCTAGACTACAGGTGTCTGGGTGTTTATGAAGACTCTTTTGGAGAACGGCTGTGATGAAGGGAAAGGCTTCTGTAATGGAGAGAAGGCTGAAGGTGAGAAAACCACAGCCTGTGAAACAGACAGTCTAGATTCCCATCACGCTTCATGTGCATTGCCCTTTGTCACGTCCTGATCTGTCTTCTTAAAGGTTTCTGTTTAGCATCAGCCATGTGAGGGCATCAAGAAGAGGACTGAAGTGGGCGGTATGGCTCAGCAGTAGAGTGTGTACTTAGCAGGCACGGGGTCCTGGGTTCAATCCCCAGTGCCTCCATTAAAATGAATGAATGAATGAATGAATGAATGAATAAATAAATAAATAAATAAATTTATTCCTCTAACCCCTCCAAAAGAAGAGAATTGAGTGAATTTAGCATAGTACTTTGTTTACCAATGAGAAAAGGAAGGCATAGGGTATAGAAAGATTAATGTTCGTTCTCAGTCATTCAGCGCTGACAAGAGCAGTCTATTGTCTCTCTGCTCAGTCCCCCAAATTGTGAAGTGTCTTATGGTTTGAAATAAGTAGATCTTTACCAAGAAGCTCTGGTGCTTCTGAAACTAGAATCTGAGAACACTCTTTGACCCCAATTAATTCAATCATAGCTGATTTATTCAAGCCAGTCTCACCATGGTTGGTACAATGGCCTATTTGATTGTACATGATTCACATCAAATACTAAGTCAGCCAACAAAACCAGGGTATCTGTGTGGTAGTCTGTTCTCTTATGTATATGAATGTAAGTTTAATCTTGTGGACATAAACATGAGCAAAGACAATTTTCCTTTTGAAGTGGTGTTCTTCCATCAGAGTTGCCCAGGACACCTCCAAGAAGTAACTGCTCTTAGAGCAGGGGTCGGGAGTCAGCAAACTATGACCCATGGGCCAAATTCAGCCCGTGGCCTATCTTTATAAATAAAGTTTTATTGGAGCACAAGCACTCTCATTCTTTTACCTGTGACTGCTTTCACAAATGGCAAAGTTGAGCAGTTGTGACAGAGACTAAAATATTTATCATCTGGCCCTTTACAGAAGGTGCTCACCATTCCCTGTGTCAGAGCGTGCTTTTTTGTTTCAGGATCTGGGTGCATCTTGGATGTTGAGTGATTTAAAAATCAGCTCTTTCTGAAGTCTTTTTTCAATTTTACCTCCCTGAATACAGAAACATTCCAGAGGCAAAAAATGTATCATGCCCAGATGTTTCCAAATGGGACTGACTGGAATTACCTGGGGGACCTTTACAATAGAAATTTTCTAGGCTATTCCCAGAGACTGTGAGCCAATAGATCTGGATAGGGCTTGAGAAAATTACTTTAATATAAATGATTCTGGTGCACAGATAGGAGGAAGAAGCACATGGAAAACACCAGGGAAGCATGTGGAGGTTGGAGATGGAACGAGCAGGCTGTGAACAGTGACTTGGTCTTACTGTGTGACCTTGGGCAGATCACTCCATGAAACCTTGGTTATCTCATCTGTAAAATGGAAACAGCAATTCTTCCCGCACAGGGCTAGTTTGAGGGCCAGATGAGATAATGGCTGTAAAATGCCTAGCACCATGCCTGCACATACTAGACACTGGGTTAATGTTCGCGTCCTTTCCTCCAGGGGAGAATCCAGTGCCTTGGAAAGCACACCAGGCAGATTTTCTTCATTTTGCCTTGAGTGTTACATTTCCATGTCTGTTTATGTTAATTTTGTTCTTGTCTAACTATTTCCCAATCCACAAGCCCTTCTCTGCATGTATTAAAGTTAGAGGTGATTTGTGCAAACTTGTTTCAGGGAGCACCCAGGGAGCTGAAAGGCCCTAAATGGCTTGTCAGCCACATGGCTGCCAATGGTCTTGATTAATGCTACTAAAACACAACTAAGCACAAGCTTTTCTACAACCTTTTGATTTTCATGAGAAACCTTGATATAAGATGATGGACCTTACGAATTCAGAAGACAAACCATTGGACAAATTGGGATGATGTCTAATTAGGCTCTCTTTCCTTAGAAATAGAAAGACTAGTTTTGCCTCCTGGCCTTGGCATCCAGGAAGCTGTCTTTGAGGAGCAGACGCTGTTGATGTTATGCCCACATGGCTTCTTGCCCCACCTGAGTAAACTGGCAGTCCTGGAAGACTTGCCACAGCACTGATACCTCCCTAGCTCAAGTAGCTGCATCTTTCATCTTCTCTACCTGAAGATTTTCTCTGAATCTCAGGTGCTTGCTCCCAGAAGTCAGATACAACCTGGAGGTAAGGGGCCAGTGAAGATAAAGAGAGTGGATAATTAATCACCCAAAGGCTCTTACCCCAGTGGGGCAATCCTGAGGGCTATTCTATATTGTTCTTCAGAGCTTCCCCACTGGGGTTTAGCCAGTTGCCCAAAGTGGATATCTATGTTCTAAAGCAGCCCTGCTGGTGTTTCGCAGTTTCCCCTCTTCCTCACTTGGGCTTCATGTGACTGTCTCTCAGATAAACTGCCTATGCCTAAATCCTTGTCTCGGGTTCTACTTTCGTGTGTAAAAGAGGCCTTCCTGTTCTCTCTAAAAGACAGTATATGAGAACTAGTGGTGGGCGATATTTGTTGAATGGTTACTATACACGCCATGAATTGTTGTTAAGTGCTTCATAAATACTAACTTATTTAATCCGCATAAGAAATTCCTAAAATAGGCACAATTAGAATCCCCATTTTGTAACAAAAGAAACTGAAGCATAAAAAGTCAAGTAATTTGCCTAAAGTCACACAGGTTTGAACAGAAGGCAGAAATTTGAACTTGGCCAACTTAACGCCAAAGCCAGTGTCTTCACATTACTCCACAATGCTGCTCCACCAATGCAGGTGGCAGTCCTTTGCATTGGTGGCCAGGATTTAACCATTGACTAATAGCTTGGCTTAAGGTATGGACTGTATTAAATGCTAATATCAGAAGGTCTAATGTATCATTCCAAAAGTGTTTATACTTTGTATAGAGAGATATGGCTATTGCTTCAGCTGCCTATGCAAGAGACCCCAAATGGAAGTTGGCTTAAAGAAACATCGAAGCTTAGTTCTCTCTTGTGTAAAGTCCAGGGTGGTCAGGTAGCTCTGCTCTGCAAAGTTGTCAGGGTCCAGGCAGCTTCTCATTGTGCTGCCATCTGTAGGGCACTGTCATTCTCTTCATGGTCTCAGATGGTTCACCATGTATCCAGCTGCCAAGCATCATGAAGGAGGAGAGACTAAGGGGGAGGCATATGCATGCCTTTTAAGCACATGTCCCAGAAGATGCTTATATCACTTGCACTTACATCCACTGCCAGATATGAGTCACATTGCCACATCTAGCTACATAGAAGGCTGGGCATAGATGTCTTTATTGTAGTTGACTATGAGATCATCTAAAAATTCAATTACTGTGGAAGGAGAGATTAGTTTATCTTTGTCACCTAACATGACACTTGTGAGAAATCTTCCTGATTCAAGCCCTCTACCCTTATGTTCCGTGGTGTGGTTTGAATATAAAGAGCACCCCTTGGGGTTTTCATCAAAATCAATGTTACTGGGGCAATACTGGAACAGGGAAAAAGTCAGTTGTCTCTGTCTTAGGGTAAACACTAACTCTCTCTCTCATTCTTTATTAATAATACCCACGTGGGTTTTGAAACCCTAGGTTGTACTGTCTTTGTGATGTTGGACCAGTAACTGAATTTCTTTCAAACAATAGTTCTCGACTGGGGTAATTTTGCCCCTCAAGAAGACACTAGGCAAAATCTGAGACATTCTTGGTTGACCCAACTTGGGGAGGGGGTACTACTGACATCTAGTGGGTAGAGGTCAGGGATCATGCTAAACATGCCACAATGCACAGGGCAGCACTGCGCTGTCAAGAATTATCTGGTCCAAAATGTCAGTAGTGTGGGGTTGATGAGCCCTGCTCTAAGCTTTAGGTTTTTCTTTTCTTTTCAGAAAACTGAGGAGACAGCAGTATCTGCTTCATGGAGCGTGGATGAGGATTCACTGGATAGCTCTTGCAAAGGATTTAGCAGAACGCCTAGCCCACATTAGGTTCCAGACAACCTCGGTCCTCAGGAATTCTTAATCTTCTTCTCTGCCTGACTTCTCTAGACTTGTCTTCTTGCCACCTTTGATTCACAGTATGAATGTCTCTTGGGAAGGGAAATGAGGGAAATTACATTTTATCAAGGAACTATTAGCTGTCAAGATTTTAATATGTCACTTCATATAAAACTCTCCAAAACTGTGTGGGGTTGATATTCCTGTTCCTGATTTGCAAATGGGCCAATGCACTTAGGAATATCTCACAACATCCTCATAGAAGCAGAGTTAATCAGTGAGAGAGTAGGGATTGTACTTGAGTTCAAATTTTGCATCTCCCAGTCCTGTAAGCTGGAAAGAGAGAATCTGAGAGAGCTTGGAAGGAGAGAATTCTCAGAGGATATCTGAGGAACTCAAAAGGTCTGGAGAAAATCAGGAGAGACTGATGTAGGGAACAAGATGCAGACACAGGAGGACAGGGAGGCTCCAGTGCAGAGTCACATTGTCACCTCAGGCTGGACTTACAAAGGCAGCTTTTACTTCAACTGTTCAGGAGCCTCAGTCTTCTTGTCTTGTTCCCACAAAATGGTGGGCAGCCTCATCCTCTTTCTTCCTTGCTGGATCCTAGGGATTGGGGTCTGTTTTAGATTCCTAGGGCGATTGTAACAAATCACTACAAACTGGATGACTTAAAAGAAACGAAATTTGTTCTCTCACAATTCTGGAGGCCAGGAGTCTGAAATCAAGGTGTCAGCCAGGCTGTGCTTCCTCAGTAGACTCTAGGAAGGAATCCTTCCTTGCCTCTTCTAGCTTCTGGTAGTGCCAGCAACGCATGGCATCCCTTGGCTTGTGGCAGCATAACTCTGATCTGTGCTTCTGTCTTCACATGGCCTTCTTCCCCGTGTGTCTGGTCTCCCCATCTTGGTATCTCTGCATGGCCAGTCATTAGATTACAGCTGACCATCATCAAGTAGGATTGCATCTTAACTGAATTACTGCTGCAAAAACTCGATTTCTAAATAAGGTCACGTTCACAAATATTGGAGATTAGAACTCAAACATATCTTTGTTAGGGACACAATTCAACACACAACATGGTCTAAACAATATTTCCAATGGATGAACGCTAAGCCATTTTTTGCTTAAAATAAATTAAACCCTTTATAACTCAATGGCAACTTTGGATGTGCAAGAGAGCTCAAAGTCACTTCCAGTAACATGACAAATCTGGTCCTTTCTCAAGACAAAAGACCTCCACCATGCCACCCCACCAAATCTCCTTCCTGATACTTACAGTGTTTCAGTACATGCGAAAACCACACAAAGACTCACCTTAGACTTTGAAAAGAATATTCGAGAGAAAATATAGTTTATTTATTTGTTTATTTTGCCTTTATTTATGCTCTGTTTTTTAATTTAAAAAATTAAAATGAAAATACAGCTTAGGGTGAGAACTCTTTAATTTCTGAAGGCGATTTGAAAGTAGAAGCCTTATCTGGCTTCTGGTCTTTATACAGTGCATTTAAACAGAAAGTCTTATTATACCAATCAAGGCGACATCCTTTTACAATGAACTCTGCATCGTATTTCTCCTCCAAGATAAAGAACATTTATGCAATTAAAATAGACTGATTGAAAAAAATCCGTGACAGGCATAAGCTTGGATTTCTACTCTGGGGTTGGAATGGCTGGGGGACACTAGAAAACTGCAAAACTGAGTGAAAATTGTCTTGTTTTTTCCAGTGCATATCTTGCAGAAGAAAGAGGAGGTGGCTTTCCCAGCATTCAGCAGCCCGGCCCCCTCCTTTGCAGAGCCAGGGCTGCTCCCTCAGGCCCTAATCAACTCACTCAAACAGGCTGCAAAATTGATCTGACAGCCCATGAAAGGGAGTTTGGAGGCTGGGAGGGAAATACCAGGGAGGGCTAGGACTCCGGGAACATGGAATTCTGTATTTTCAAGAATATCACTGTGTTTGGACTGGGACATAAGCAGGGCCCTCTGATCTTTGGGCTACAAAGTAGCTGTGATGAAAACCCTACAGTGTGTGTGTGTGTGTGTGTGCATGCGTGTGCGTATGTAGGGGAGTGTCTTTTGAGTCCTGGACTTGGAAACACTTAATCAAATTGGTGGGGAAGAAAGGTCTCTCCAGTTTAAGCCTAAATC
This sequence comes from Vicugna pacos, assembly GCF_048564905.1. NCBI lineage: Eukaryota > Metazoa > Chordata > Mammalia > Artiodactyla > Camelidae > Vicugna > Vicugna pacos. The sequence goes on along the minus strand of NC_132988.1, from coordinate 110,879,597 downwards.
CTATTGACGTGAAGAGCAAAGGCAATTAACATTTGTTGATGGTTAACTAGGTGTTGGACATGTTCTGTTTTTCTTTTAATCATTATCATAAGCCTTGTGGTTGGCATTGTTATCCCATTATATAGATTGGGACACAGAATTTTGAGAGCAAGAAGGATATTCAAAATATTTAAGAACAATCAGAAAAGGATGGGCAACGACCATTTAGAAGAGCCGGTCCCAGAAAGGGTTAGGATGGCTACAGCTGTGGTGGGGGTGCCCCCAGGAAGCTTGAGGCAGTTACTGTTTATAATAAATACAAAGTCTATCCATGACTACCAGAGCATACCAGGCAAGTTGGCTCTGTTGGGAAGGCATGTTGGCTTCCCCTATGACATAAAGCTCATAGTGTATGACTTGGGATTTGAACCCAGCTCTCTTTATTCCAAAGATAACAGTCTTTCCAACGTGCCATACCCTGGTCTTCTCACTCCATCCTTTCTAAGGGGCAGGAGTCTGCAATCATGGCCGGGAGGAGGAATGCCAGCACACTCTCTTATAAGGGATAAGAGATGTCAAAGCCTTTCCTGTGAATATCTTTGTAAAGATGATGAAGAAATTTTCCTACAACCTTGAGAGGTGGATATGAATCATGAAGGTTGGAGACAATATTTCAAAAAGGTGTCCAAAAGCAGAGTTGGATCACTGCAAACAAATAATTCCAACGTTGATCACTTTCCCCAGAGCAAATGTTCCCTTGATGGTATAGAAAATATCAAGACCTATGACCTAGGTGCTCTTCTGGGAAAAGGTCAGTGTCCTGATGCAATACTTTGAGAAAATACCATTTATAACTTTAATGGCTATGCTAAGCATATTTTGAAAACTTTAGTTAAAATGTGGGTTCCTCAACACAGAGCATTGAGTTTGGAATTTTATAAATTACTAGTATTCTATGACTTTTTCTTTATGGATTGATTCAGGTCACATTATACCTATATCACTTGTATACAATGAAACACCATCAATTCCCTCAGTTGACAACCCAGTGAAATGGGTTGAATGAAAGAAAACATGTTGATGGAAATGATAGGAGAATACCCTCTCCATTCAGTTGAAACAGAAGAGACACATAGAATCCTTTTATCTTCTTTTTTCAAGTGAGAGAAAAACCAATATTTCTCTTCAAACACAAACAGAAATTTACTCATTGGCTCAGGAAAATATAAGCTAAGAATGGACACATTTGCCTCTCCAGGGATCAGCTTAGCTCTTTAAAAATCTTTGAATTTAGGTTTCCTGCTGTTCCCTTACATGTTTTAATTGCACATATCTTGCTACCCTGTGCTTTCCTTATTGAGCTTGTACCACGTCTCCCTTACTTCTTGCAGATTCAAAGCTCTTCCATGATAATCAGAACTGTAGCATCGGAAGGCAATTCCCAAAGTGGTTCTGCACATCCTTGATGGTAAACCAGATAATCGTAAGTGATAGTCCTGTGTTCATTTTAATGAGTATGGAAACCCAGAATTGGAGCATCAAGCTGTGATTACTTAGATATTATTGTTTAGGACTAGGCTAAGCTTTAAGGTGCACATATTTCTGGTCAATTAAAATATGTCAAGAAAATAATGGTAAAGATAGAAAATGCATATAGCAAAAAGTATAAACTGTTTGAGAGCTAATTCTATCAAGGTCTGAAATGGCATTCCCTAACATCAACTGTATTCTCAGCAGGTGGACATCCAGCTTCTGCTGATGAGGAAAAGAGGTACCCACGGGAGTGCAGTGTGTGTCAGTGGAGAGGCTGGGCATTAGAAGAGCGAGCATTGCTTTTCCTTATGTTTGATCAGCCTGATATGCTGTTCTCAAAGCGAGCTCAAGAGCCTGTTTCCCCTGCTTGTCCACGTAAAGCAAGACTCGGATCTGACCACTCAAATTTGTGGAAGAGCTGCTTATACCCTGGAGAAGCAGAAGAACATGCAAGGGCTCTAGAGCAAGCCTGGATGGGCCCGGGGTGTGTCCGAGTCTGGGGAGGAGGGCATGGGGGTTGACCTTGGGGAGGCCAGTTCTTCCTGCACACAGGGGAAGAGGTAGCAAGGGGCACAGGAAGAAGAGAAGTGTTGAGCGAGCTGTCAGTCAGCTTCCAGCTGTAGTAGAGTGTTCTGTTTATGAGTGTACTTGCTGTAGCTCTATCTAGACTGTGTCTTTGAAGAAAAGGAGAAGTATTTTTGTTAAAGAGTGAATTAACGTGAAATTTGGTATCCTCCCTATATTGTTATTTGATACTAAATCATTTAGACTTTAAAAAATATACAATGCAGATACACACTACTATGTATAAAATAGATAAACAACAAAGTTCTACTGTATAGCACAGGGAACTCTATTTAATATCTTATAATAACCAATAATAAAAAAGAAGTTGAAAAAGAATATGTATAAGTAATACAGCAGTGTAAATCAACTATACTTCAATAAAAATAAATAAGTGAAAACAAAACAAAACAAAACGTACAGAGGACTGCTGTGCTTGTTTTGGCTTGGCCGTGGAACTTGTCCTTAGTGCTCGAGAAACAACAGAGAGGAATGTGGAATGGATTTGTTCAAGTGGTCAGATCTGGGGCCCAGCAGATAGCTGATGCTAGAAGCTCTCCTCTCCCAAGGTTATGCGTTTGGAGGAAAAGAGTTGGATCAATGAACTCTTAAGCCTATCTCAATATTGCCACCTCCACGAAGTCTTTCCTAATGGCATCTTACCCTTCCCTCTGTTCTTTGATCTCCTGCATCTCTCTATCTGGACAACTCTTCAGGTAAGCACACTGCTAACCGAGTTTTGGTCCAGTCTACTTCTTGCTTCTCATTGCGCTCTGCACAAAGTCCGACTCATTGATTTGGGAAGAATAGCAAATCAGAAAAAATGGAAATGGAATTGACGACAAGGGCAGAGATGGTACCCAACCAACAAGACAGGCCATGTGGTCACAGAAACTGGCCTGGAGATGAATATGTCCAGCTAGCTCCCAGGTGACATTTAGGGAGCACTGGGTAGCCGATTACCGCTGGCTGAGTGTGTAGGGAAATCCCAAAGTGAATTTGGCTGTTCTAGATTTAAGGTTTGCCTGACTGCTGCAGGATCACAACTGAATGCGCTGATTATTCTGGGGCAAGTTAAAGGGGCTCCAAAGACGCATCAAACTACCCCCTATGTTCAGATGTTGACGTGCCCTTAATCATCTGAATTAGGATCATTGGTGATGACAGTTTTCACTTCTCTGTGGTTTCTGTTTGCAAAATCGTAAATGTCTAAAGGAACCAGATGGAAGAGCAGGTGCTTACTTATACGTTGCTCGGACACTCAAGAAGCAGATGACAAGTTCCTTATCTGTTGTGGCCTGGAGGCCTGGGGCAGGGGGACAATGCCTGGTGCCACGTTGAGTGCCACAGAGGAGTGGGAAAGCATGGTCGTTGCTGTCAACAGATGGGGTTTGAATCCTGCCTTTGTCGTGTAATGCTTGTGTTACCTTGGGCGAGTTATTTAACCTTTCTAAGGTTCAGTGATTTTTCCATTCAAAAATGGGTTTTATTTTATCTTTTTGTTTAAAAAAAATTTTTAAGTAACTATATATTCACAGCAATTGCAAAGATAGTATAAGGTCTCGTGTATTCTTACCTCGGTTCCCCCCAGTTGGTTCTATTTTATGTAACTATAATACAATATCAAACAAAGAAATTGACATTGTACAATGTGTGTGTATAAATCTGTGCCATTTTATCACATGTATAGATCTGTCTAAGCTACCACCACAATCAAGATACAGACTATTCCATCACCACAAAGGTCTCTCTGGGGCTACCCCTTTGTAGTCACAACCCCCTCTCTTACCCCCTTCATTCCTAACCTCTGGCTACTATTGATCCCTTGGAGAATGGATTTTAAAACACCTGGCCCAGTGCTCAACCAATAGCGACTGTTTTCATTATTATTTTCACTCTAGATCTCATTTAATCCTATGACAACTTTATGAGTGTGTTATCAATATCCCCATTTTATAGATGAGGAGACCAAGGCAATGGAGGCTTGGCGAGCATAAGTGAATTGCCCATGGCCACAAAGAGGCTGAGATAGATTTTTGAATGCAGGTCTCCAGGCCAGTGACTGATTCCACTAGTTCACACAGGTAACTATGACTATTACCAAATTATATCATACAATCTGCACAAACATGCTGGATGTGTTCATTTGAATGCTGTCAACTGCCATTTTCTTTCAAGATGGTGGAGAGACTTGCAAATTGAGTTTAAGATGTACCTCTACCCTCTTTAGTAGTGTGCTATACTGAGTCAAAATCCGATAAATACTTGGACATTTGCCTGGGAGCAGACATGTCACTTTTCCTCCCCAAGCTTCAATCTCTTGTCTGAAAAAGAAGACAGTGGGGAGGGTATAGCTCAAGTTGTGGGGAGGGTATAGCTCAAGTGGTAGAGTGCATGGTAAGCTAAGCATGCTAGTGTTTAGCTTGCATGAGGCCATGGGTTCAATCCCCAGAACCTCCTCTAAAAAACTGGATAAACCTAATTACCCGCCCCTCCTCCAAAATAAAATAATTAAATAATACAAAAAACAAAACAAAACAAAACGGAATAGAAAAAAAAAAAGAAAACGGTTGAACTCTGAAGGGTGACCTCCTGTCTCTAACAGTCAATGAAAAACAAAAGGCAGAGATGTTCCACTGGGGGAAATAAAAGCTGGTTTGGATCAGTAAAAATAAAGATGGGAAGAGGAGAACAACTGGAGTTTGACAGATGAGGAGCCCTAAGTAGTCATGTGGGTGGGGAGGAAGAGGGGACCAGCATGGGCGGGGGAATCATGAGAGACCTGTGGTTGTCGAGGACTTTATCTAGAAGATTCTGCACTATTCTCGGAAAGCTTAAATGGTTTTTCAATAAAGAAAAGTGAAGTTATTTGACTCAGAAGTGTGGACAGGATACACACAAGTGTGTGTGTGTGTGTCTTAGTGAGAGTAGATGGGCAAAATTGATAAGAAGGAATGAGTCAGAAATCGAGCCTCTGGTCTCACTCCAACTGCTAGGAAACACATGAGTCCATTTTGGTTTGGGGATTCTAGAATATAAATGGAATTTGGATTGCCATCCGAGGGTGGGTGTGAGAACTGGTGAGGATTTAATACATGATTTGCGTTTATGGGATCTGATCTGAGTAGTTTAAGCTGTAAAAGCAAGATATGAGTCAGTCTCATTTTCTGTGACTCTTCCAGCTGCCCCCAGAGGGAAGAAGCAAAGGCTGAGTATATCCATTCCAATAAGTAAATAAATACACATTTTGCAATGGTTGCTTTCTGCCAAAATTTAATGTACCTCCCAAGTTGGGAAAATGACTTATATTCTCTCACTATCTTGCCTGCTCCCTGCTTCCTCCCCAGCCCCTCTCCTCCTTCAAGGCTGAAGGCTTCCTAGTCAGCAGAGACAGGCTTCCTACATTATCAACATGTGTACTGATCTCTAAATAACTCCCTATTCGCGATTGTGCTAAGTATCGCCTCCGAGGCTTCAGACAGAGACAATTTTTGTTTGTTTGTTTATTTGTCTGTTTAAATGTTGATGGCCTCACAGATATTGTAGAATCCATGGGGTGCTGAGAAGGGAGGGTGAGGAAACTTCTCTGCCCGTCTGCAGAGAATTGGGGTGGGAGGCAGTGAGAAGCCCCGGAATTGCTAAAATCATTCCACTGGAGTGGAAGAGGAGGGTGACCCTTTGTAAACCATCCAAACACATTTCCATAAATGTTAAGTATTTGGATGAAAACAGGATCTTGGCTTCACTTTCTCTCCAAATGGCCAGGGAGAAGGGAACACTGGCTCATCGGATACAGAGGAGAGAAACCTGGCACCCAGCCTCCAATGAAGATTTTACATGTTTGAGAAACGATGTCGGGAGGACATCCCGCAAGAAGCCGTTGATCAGTGAAACGCACATTTGCTCAAATCGCACTTTCCCAGCTGCGTCCTACCCTCTCCGTTCCAGACCTTCTCGGCTGGAGCCTGCTCATTTGGCTGCTCCGTAGCCTTGTTGCGGACACTTTCTAGAGGATTTCATTTTGAAGAGTTTCAAAGTAATTCTGCTAATGCAGGAGTGACTCCTCTTTTATGGAGCAGAAAACATTTGAAATCTGTCCTTTAGCATGGTTAAGAGCATCCAAGAAAAAACAGGCATCTGTAATAGCTAAGTTAGTCTTTGTCAGACCCATTCTGAGCAATTGAAAAATGTTAAGTCATTTAATCCTCACAACAAACAGTCCTTTGAGGATTGTGAATTTATTATCTCCGTCTTTACAGATGACAAAATGATAAGCAATTTGCCCAAGGTCACATAACTGATACGTGATGGAGCCAGTGTTTCCTTCCAATCTGTCTGAACTCCAGAGCCCACACTTTTAAGCCCACTGCTATATGACGAATATTACCTACTCCTCAGGGTTCTTCTGAGGATTGAATGGAATGGCCAGTAAGGGTAAGCTATAACCATTTAATACAGCTATAGTCAATATCTTGTAGAAACCTATAATGGGGAAGAATCTGAAAAAAAAGTATGTATAACTGAATCAGTTTGCTGAATACCTGAAACTAACACAATATTGTAAATCAACTATACTTCAGTTACAAAAATCAAACATAGGAGAATTTCAAGTATTTGAGTGGGGCTTCTGTCAGTGCTTCTGATTAAAAAGTCACAATGCCAAGAACTTGTGTTCTTTCCTTCCTTCCTTCTTCCCTTCCTTTCTTCCTTTTTCCCTTCTTTCCTCCCACATTGTAAAAGGCTTCTCAGTGGGATCAAGTATGCAGTCACCTGTGGCAGCCCACGGAAGATGGCACGTGGAAGGCAGGCAGGTGGGAAGGTGGTGCTCTCTCCTTTCCTATTTCACTTCCTCTTCCCTCATTTCTACTCCCTGAGCTCACACTTGCAAATAAACTTCTCCCACATAAGCCATTGTCTCAGACTCTGCTTTCAGGGGAACCCAGGCTGAAATTCTCATTCCCTCCCATCTTCCCTTCCTGATTCTTACCTTCTTTTCAGAGTGATACTGATTTATTTTCTTGGATAAAGGAATATTTTCATTTTATTGGAGTCATCTAGTTGGAAGCCCAAGTTCAAATGCAGCAGATTTGGAGCGGGCACCCTGCTGGTGTTGCTTACTTTTGAATCCCAGAGCCCAATAGTCTGACACATGACTAGTGATAAATAAATGTTTATTTCCTTTTTTCAAAAGTGTGGGTTAACCCACATTGCCTAATCTTCCAGAAGGCTAAAGTGTAAAGTATATTTTTACATTAACAAAGTTCAAAAGTTATGTTTCCTTTTTTCTCTATTAATTTGCATTTGCTGCTTTCTGGGTCTTACTTCACATGTGGAATTTCAATAGTTCAAGAAGACAGAAAATGGGGAAAGCATTTTATTATATATCAGTTTTGGCATGCCAGAACCTTTTTTCCCCTTTCCTCTCAAATTACAATTTTGAGGATCACTGGTCCACTGATATTTCTGTCTCTTTAAATTCTTAATCCAGACCAGCAACTTAGAATGAACGTTTTTTGGGGAGAGACTGTTAGCTGGTGGACTAGCAGATGGTAAGTCATAAGCAGTTTGGCTGGCAAGGTTCTGACAAACATGTGCTGCAAAATAGAATCATCCCACGAGAAGATTAAAAGTGATAAATGAAAATAAAGGATGGAGATTTGAATAGGAAAAAAAAGGCAACTCACTGGAGAATTAAAGACTAAAAATCTAGAATAAAAGGGTTTTGTGTTTCATATTATAGAAGTAGTTAGTAGTCTTATTTATAAGTTGACTGATTTCTCATTTGTTGAGTACCTGCTACTTGATAGGTACTCCACCAAGGGTGCCTGTGAATATTACGTCAGTTAATTTAATTGAGAGTTGTAGTCTATGAACTTCTTAGGTGTATAAACATGTTGTCTTTCTTATTTCTAAAATAACCAAGCAGTGATTGTAAGGCATGTCCATGAACCTTTTAAACTGCCTTTTTATGTTTGAGGACTTTCCTACAGTATAGGTTCTCTTCTCCCCAAGATCAAGCCAAAAATTCACCTGCGCAGCTTTCCTTGCTGGAATGTGACTGAGGCTCTGGATCAGATACAACCGTGTGCGATTTCAGTTCAGAAGCCAGCCAAGTGAAGATGCAGAGGCTGGGCAGGGTCTGTCCTGGTGAGGCCAGTGTCAGGAGTGTGCTATGTGCAGAGGTGTCAGAGGTAGCAGTTTTAATGGTGCCATCCAGCCCCAGAGACGTCATCATGGTATCTGAGCCCAGAAGTGGTGGCACTGGTGTCACCAGGAGAGCAGCCCTTTGCTATAATGTGGAAGTTATTACTGGATACGTAGTAGCCTCCAAGTGCTATTCTCTGGACCTTTTCCAAATTCCTAGAGCTTTTCTGATTAAACCAGTTAGAATAATACTATAACTGATTCAATATCATGCTCATATTTCTAATTTCAAGATGGTGGTCTGAGAATTCTTTGTAATAACTCTCTTTCACATCAAAGACTTTTAAATGATTAAAAAATTAAAAAATAGTAAATAAATATCCATTTAAAAATAATAAGTAAATAAATAATACTAGCACTCAAAAGCAAGAGAAAATCCTTCATGGACCAGAAGCTGTGGAAAATTTTTAGTAGAAGAGATAAGATGTATCAGTCAGCTATTGCTGTGTAACAAATCATCACAAAAACATCAATGACATACAGTAATAAACATTTACTTCTCACTCATGAGCCTGAGAGGAATCAGCTGGATAGTATTTTTTCAAGTGATGGGATGGGAGTTGGCTGGCATATAGCTGATCTAAGCTGGATTCAGTTTTTCTTGGCTCCAGGACACAGGTTTAATTTAGATCTTTCCTCCCATTTTCTCATTTTTCTGGGACCAGCAGGTATTCAGAGCATGTGTTTCTCATGGGGAAGGCAAAAATTTCAGCAAGCAAGATTAACCATGCAAGCAAGTCACTACTGGTATTAGGTTTGATGACATCTCATTGGCCAGGGAGAGTCACATGGCCAAGCCTAACATCAAAGGTTTGAAGGTGTGTACTCATACCATGGAGGCTGGGCATAAGGAAGTGAATTTTTGCTGAACAAGATGTAATACCAAAGGATATCATAGCTGTTAATGAAGGTTGTTACCCAGCCCTGTTCACATAAGGGAGAGCTGAGTCCTCAGTAAATATCTGAGCAGGGCCCAGATTATGAAGTAGACCACAAACCTGAAAATTGTAACAGTATTTATATGAGGAAATAGAGTAAATCATCCAGAATAGGCAGAATAAAACTTTTAAAGCACATTCAATATTATTTGAAAGGTAAGGGACTTGTGGTTACCAGGGGGGTGGAGGGTGGGAAGGGATAGACTGAGATTTTAAAATTGTAGAATAGATAAACAAGATTACACTGTATAACACAGGGAAATATACACAAAATGTTATGATAACTCACAGAGAAAAAAATGTCACAATGAGTGTGTATATGTCCATGAATGACTGAAAAATTGTGCTGAACACTGGAATTTGACACAACATTGTAAAATGATTATAAATCAATAAAAAATGTTAAAAAAAATGTTAAATTTTATATGGAAACCAAATGTAGGAAATACAAACACAAGACACACATGTTAAATCAGTAACTCCCAAACTTTAGTAAAAAAAAAAAAGAAGGTAAGGGAGAAGAATGCAATAATAAATCTAAAATGGATATCACATGGAAAGACCAAGCAGGTAACAGACCTCATCAGAGATTTTAAAAATAAAAAAAATATATAACTGTTAGAATAGAAAACTCAGTAAATGCACTCAACTGACGGATGGATACAGCTGAAAAATGAATTGGTGAGTTTGAGTATAGTTTTTGCAGAGTTAAGTTAATGTTGGATGAATGCATGCCTGAGGTGATCACAGGAGACCCTGATTAGATCATGTAGCCTAAAGTTTCCGGGTGTTTGACATTCATCAGTGTTCCATTGTGACCAAATTTACTTAGTTATATATAAATATCTCAGATCTGTTCTACACCCTCACTTCTTAGTGCAAGCCACAGTTGTCTTTGACCAAGACTCCTGCCATCACGTGTTTCCTGGTCTCCCCTCATCTACTCCTGCCCTGTCCTTATCTATGTTAAGCATACATCACTTTTTTTTTAGAGTCCTTCAGTGGCTTCCTCTTGCACTCAGGATTAGGTCCCATATCAGGGGCCTTGTCTACAGGACTTTGTATGGACTCCCAGCCTCCTCTCTCACCACATTCCACATTGCTTATTGCATGTCAATTACACTACCCTCTTCTTCCTTCCTCAGATCGATCAAAATTGTTCTAGACTTGGAAACTGCATAAGCTGCTCCTTCTGTTCAGTACACTCACGTCACTGCCATTCAATTTGCTTGGTAATTTCTTCCTTTCTCTCGAGGAATCAGTTTAACCTCATCTTAAACATGTTGGCTTAAACAGCATGCCCCAGCCTCCCCAGGCTAGACCAGCTTCCCTCCTTACATTCTCTTACGGTATCTGTTGCCTCTGCTTTGTGCCACTTAATCACAATCATAATTACATATTATGTGCTATGTTTTGTTTAATGCCTGTTTCTTTAATGTGACTACAGGATATTTAAAGGTTGAATTGTGACATTTTTGTTCAGGGCTTTCACATGAACTCCCAACCCAGTATTGGGCAAGAAATATGAAGGAATGCAAGTTTAAATAACAGGTATACAAGGGTTTACCCAACTGAATTGCTAATATATAGCACTGGACTTGTGTGAAATCAACTTTTGTGATTAATTGAGTAAATCCTACATAACCCTAAAAGGAAGAGATGGAGGAAATTTTCTAGATTTGGCTTACCAAGAATAGGAAAATTAGATTGTCTGTGACTTTAAGATTGGTTGTTAGTGATCAGCGTGTATCATATTAATGTTGATCTTTTCCAGTGACTTAAATGGACATTTCAGTGGTATCACTTACTCTCCAGGAAATACTCTTTCTTCACACTAATTATACCTTTATCATCCCTCTCTTCACATCTTTCAACAAAATTTGGAGTATCACCAGGGATATGGTAGCAGACCTTTTTAGTTGCCTACTGAACATTCTACCCTCTTTCTTATTAATAGAATTCCAACTTTGTTCAGGTCTTTTAATTGCAGAATCAAAGACCTTATAAAAAGCAGTTCAAGCCCCAGTCCTAGGGTGTCTTGATTAGTCTTAACCAACTATGATAATTAATTATGGATGCATTTTTGCTAAAGAAAATTGAAAAATCTAGAAAAGTAGAAATCATGCTGATGTTTCACTGTGCAAATGCAAACACTCTGAATATTTTGTTGAAATTCCTTCCTGTCTTTTTTCTGTGCATCAATGGATTGTTTCCATTCATAGCATTCATAATTTTATATACTTTGTACCTTGCCTGTTTACTTATATTATAACCCTTTTTCTAAATAATTACATAGTTTTAATTTATTTTTAGTAGCTGCATGTTCCACTGAGAAGTAGTTTCTTAACTAACACAAAGGTGTAATGATTTGTATCAGTTCCTTAGGGTTGGTAACAAATTACCACAAACTGGGTGGCTTAAAACAATAGACATGTATAGTCTCACAGTTCTGGAGGCTTAAAGTCCAAAATCAAGGTGTCAGTTCTCTCTGAATGCTCTCAGGGAGAATCTGCTCCATGACTCTCTCCTGGCTTCTGGTTATGCCAGTGATCCTTGGCATTCCTTGTAGGTGCGTTACTCCAATCTCTGCCTGTCTTCATGTGGGCTTCTGGTGTGTCTGTATCTCCTCTTCTCATAGGGACACGAGTCATATTGGAGTAGGGTCCACTCTAATTCATTGTTAACTCATCTTAACTTGATTGCATCTGCAAAGACCCTACTTTAAAACAGAGTACCATTCACAGGTGGTAGACGTACTCAAACATACTGTTCTGGGGAGATAGAATTCAGCCCCATTATACCATTCTTCTGAGGTCAAAGAGCTGTTACTACTTTTCACTATTATATATACCAGAGCATTTAAGATCTTCATTCATAGCGTGTTTTCCACACCCAGAATTATTTACTTAAGCTAGTTGCTCAGAAGTGGAATTCCTCAGTCAAAGTATGCAAATGAACATTTAAAATGCTACAAATTGCTATGTTCCTTTTCCAAACTATCATTTAAATTGCCACACGTAATTTATGAGGGTGTTTGTTTTACCTCACTCTTGCCATTATATGGTTTTGAAGATAATTATTTTAAGGACGTATATAAAATGACTGATCAGCAAAAAATAGTATCTTCTTATGCGCATTGAGGTTTGACATCTTCTTACATTTTATTTGCTATTTACCTTTCCCTTTTGGTGAGTTTTCTTTCTTTCCTTCACTAACTTACCTATGGGAGTCTTCATGATTTTCTTACCTGTTTTTCACATTTGTTGAATTATTTTCCTTAGTCATATCATCATATTTTTGGTTTTACCCCACAACATTTTTCATTGAAATGTATTTGTCTACAAGAGTGATTTTCAAAATGTAAACGCCAGGTATAATGCAAGCACGAATCCATCAGGTTGAATGCTGCCTGTGTACTGTCCAGAGTCTGTTCATCTTTCCCGCGGAATTATTTCATCACTCCCGAGAACAGAAAACTTTCTCCCTCCAAAACAAGGGAATTAAACTGAATCCTCTTTTAATTTGTATTTATATGTGTTATATTCTCTAATTACTCAGAAATATCTTTTGGTATGGGGAATGATGTAATAATTTACAGAGACTGTGTTTCAAAGTGTTAGCTGATTGGCTCAGCTCTGTTTATTAAAGAATCCTAGCCTTTCTGGGAATTGACTTGTGATGAAGTACCTATCATATAGTATAATATGATACACAATAGAATTACTTTTCTGGGTTATTGTCCTTAATGCTGTTTTTACACCAGTGTCACATTATTTACATTTTCATAGCTTTATAAAATACAGTGTACATCCCGTTTAAAAATTCCCTGACTATCCTGTTTATTTTTATAGGTTGACCTTAGAATCATTTTGTCAAATTTGGGATTTTTATTAAAATTGTAGCAAGCCACTCAGCATCACCACATGGACTGTCTCTCTCCTTATATGCAAGGTTTCTCTTACATCTCTCCTTCAAGTCTTGTAGCTTTCTTTATATAGGTCACACAGTTTCTATCAGAATTATTTATGATGTATCATTTTTGTTGCTACAGGAAATAGGATTTAAAAAAATTATTTTATACATTATTTTTGGTAATCTTTATTAGCTTATTATGGATTCAAACTCCTAACTTTTATTAAACTTTGATAGTTTCTACCACATTCCTTTGGATTTTCTAGATATATAATTACACGATCTGTAAAGAAAAATTTTTCTTTCTTTTCAATATTTATCTTTGTTTTAAATTTTTTCCTTTGGTCAGAATTTCTCAAATGTACAATATAATGATAAGAAGCTTGCTTTTTTTGGTTCTTGATTTTGATATTTTACCTTTAAGTGACTATCAAGTATTACTGTGAAATATATATATATATATATATATATATTCATGGTAAACAGCTTTTCTTTATATTCCTACATGAATTTTTAAAGTAGAAATTGGTCACAAATTTTATAAAATGCCTTTACACCATTTATTTAAATGATAAACTTTGTTTCCTTTGACCTAATGCTGTTAACATATAGTAATAATAATTTATTATTTACAAACCATTATTGAAATCCTATGTTATATCATGTATAGTCCTGGTGGACTTAAAAACCTGAGTTGAATTATGCTTAATATTTCTTTTTATTAATTATTAACAATGGGTCTGTTTATCATTAATTACTAGTAGAACAGCAGCAACTGTTTATTTTTTGTCACATAAACCTTACCTCATATAAAAGAAAGAATTTTATGACTCAGTCTGGTAAAAAGAACTTGGGGGCCTCTCCAAGGTGAAGATGTTATTCTCTTATTTATTTATCAGTTTGGGCACTCTTTTATCCATTTGTTGTAAATCCATAAATATTTTCTGAGCAGTTCCAGGGCTGGGCAGGAGTAGAATTTCCAAGCTCAGTCTCTGCTGCCAGGAAGACTCGAATTCACATCCTGGCTGTAATTTACTAGGATGTGAACTTGGGTAAGTTACGTAGCCCTGAGAAGCCTCAAGTTTCCTCATTTGCAAAACAGGCATAATAAATAGCACCTAGTTGAGGGTACTTATGAAAACAGTGCTTGTAAAGCTTTTAACAGTGTCTGCACATGCAAACCTCAGTACACGTTCTTAGGATGCTCTCATTACATCCTGGAGACAAAGATGAGGGGGTCTGGGCTCCAAGCTGGGTGGCAGAGGTTATGTGCTAACTGCTGATCACCTGGGCCTTCCCAGGCCTCCACTTTGCCAATTCGCATAATTAGAGTCCTTTTCGCTTCCTGTTCCTCAAATCTGTACATACACTCCCCATCGCCCACCCTTCTTATCCCCTATGTCAAGCTTGCTGGTTAAGAACTAGACCATTTTGAAGACTATCAGAGAAATCTAAGCCTGAGGGCCAGGTCACCTGCACCATGATACCTGGTGATGTCTTGGTCCAGGTAGTTGACATGACTATACTTCCTTTCTGTTAAATGTAATGGCAGGGCAGTACCCTGAACACTTACTTCCAAGTGAAAGCTCTCACCTGGCTTTTTCAAGCGTGCATCGGTAGACTCAGCTTCAGAAAAGACTCAGAATGCTCAGACGGCTGCACTTCCTCCTAAGCTGTCCTGATGTCCCCTTGCACAAGCTGAGTTTCAGGGGCCTTGGCCTTGACTGCCTTTAAACAAGTGCCCTCTGCATTGAACATGCTCCATCAGTACCGCCAAGGTTGGCCGGCTGTTATTTTCCTGGTGATTGAGATGATTTATCGCATTTTGCAAAAAATGACTTATTGTTCTGACCTCCCTACCTTTGGAGAAGCTTAGCTAAGTTGCCTCATGTCCTTGCCCTCTGCTCCAACCTTTTATAATAAGTTCCATTTCAGAAAGGCCGCCCTCCCCCCTCCCCACCCCGTGGGTGATCTGGATCTCTCAAGGCACTGAATGGTATCAGCCTGGGAAACAAGATGTTTGTTTCGCGTATTGTGTCAGCTGGGATGTCACCAAGCAATGCTTCTATTTATAATCTCTCAGTGCTCCTATTGGCAAAGGGTGCTGAGAAGAAGCTGGGGGGATTTCAAAGGCTGGGGGTGTTCCTCACCCCAGGTCTTTCTCCATCTCGCCCCCTCCTTCCCCTTTCTCCATGGGCTGTGCTGGGTGCCCCCAAGATTCCTAAGGCCAGTTAGCAGGTTAGAAACTGTCAAAGCAGATTGCCCTCACAATCGCAGCATTTAATGTCACCATAACTTCTCATAATATGGAAGCTTTTACTGGCCCTCTCTGCGGCTTTGTTCAAAGCTTGCCAGCGACAAGGTCATTTATATATTGCAATCAAAATTCTTGAGCTGAATCATTTTTTAATTATGGCTTAGGTAGTGGGAGTTGTGCAGGTTGAGAAAGGAGACCAGCTGGGACTTAGCATCTCTTTGATCACAAGGCTGAATGATTTGCTTTGATCACAGAGACAACAGTTCATAAAAGAGCCTGATCTCTTCTTGATATTTGCAGGTAAACAGAAGGATCATTTGAAATGATTATAGAATGAGCAATTGAGACCCCAGACAATGATCTCCTTTGAACCGGATTTAGGGGCTATTGATTAACATATCACAGGGGACTGGGTGGATGAAAAAAGGTGACTTTCGTCCCCAGGGAAGGTGTATCCAGAGGTCACTGGCTCAGTGTTCTGGGGTTAGACTTCCAGATCCTATGTGGACCCTTCTGTGAGGTAAATGGTGTTCAGACAAATAGGAATAGAAATAAAGAATGCTGAGAAGAACTCCTCAAAAAGAAGTTGCTAATGGTAGAAAGCTTGCAGGCTTTGGAGTCAGGAGAGCCTGAGATAAAATTCTTGCCCCTCCATTTATTATATGAAGTTCTGGGGGCTAGTTGATTAAATCTTTCTACATCTAAGTATTTTCATCTGTACAAAGGGGACATAAATACTTCAATGGCTCTTTTCAGAGTTTAATGATGTGCCTTTTGAGAAAGGAGACCTGCTAGGTGCCAGACATTTGGGGAAAAAAGAAAATGCTTAGGTGTCCTAAGAAGGATTGGAAAATCCTCCGGCTGCCCCCTACACTACCCGGAAGGAGCTCTGTGATGTTTTCACAGCATGAAACTGTCACCTTAATAGAATACTTGACTGTCCCGAAGAAATTGTTTTAAAGTGATATTTTGAATTGTATTCCGATAGGACTTGTTTGAACATTTATATGCAAGAATCCCATTGGTTTCAATTAAAGTGCTTGAGCCTTTGGTAGGTCCTAGGGGGGTACTGCCACACAACGGAACCATCTAACTATTGATGGTCAGTTTTAGAAATATTGGCTGAGCAGGGATGATGCAGTGTTTGAAGTAGGGAGGAAAGGGGGTGGGAAGGGGTAAATTGAGAGTTTAAGATTTGCAGATACTAACTGTACAAAATAGATGAACAACAAGTTTCTACTGTAGAGCACGGGGAACCATATTCAATATCTTATAGTAACCTTTAATGAAAAGGAATACATGTATGTATATGTATGACTGAAACATGATGCTGTACACCAGAAACTGACACAACACTGTACACTGACTACACTTCAATTAAAAAAACAAGTAAGTAACTTCTGTTGGTCATGACTCTGGGGTGTGTGACTTGGTTAGTCCCCCTGGCATGACCTCCTATCCCTGACTGCAACATACGAGTAAGTCACAGAGGTCTGATGGTCATTGTGTCACAGAGGTCTGATGGTGATTGCAGAAAATATATTGGTCCTGAATAAATAAGCCAGTCACCCTGGACAACAAGGCAAAGGCTCAGTGTTCCCCCTGCCTTGAGACGTCTCAGACACTTGGCTCCTGGGGAGGAAACACCATCTGAAGAGTGGTCCCTCAGACTGCCTTCCCCTCCCTCTCCTTGCAGCCCCTGCGGCTCTGTTTCCAGCTACCTGTGTTTCTGTGCCATGGCCAATGCTCTCTCATGGCGGGGTCACGGGAGCATGGGACAGGTGGTCAAGTGTGGAGGGGAGGCCTAAGGATTCCTGCTGCACCAGACCCAGAGGAGGCCGGGGGAGTGAGGTGTGGGACTGCCGAGTCTTTAAGGGTGCCAGGTCCGCCACACTGCTTCATGCCCTTCCAGCGGGCCATTCTGGACCCCCTGCTGCAGTAGCTGGGCTGCCATCATAAAGTACCACAGACGGGGGAGGGGCTCACACAGAGAAGTGCATTTGTTCACATTTCTGGAGGCTGGAAGCCTGAGATCCAGGGGGCTAGGGCTGGCTTCTGAGTCTCTTTCCTCGACTTGCAGACGGCCGCCTTCTCGCCGTGCGCTCGCGGAGTCTTTCCTCTGCGTGTCCGCGTAGCTGCGTTCAAATTTCCTCTTCTTACAAGGACACCAGTCATACAGGATTGGGCTCACCTTAATGACTTCATTTTATCTTGGTCACCTCTTTAAAGGATCGGTCTCCAAATACAGCCACATTCTGAGGTGCTGACGGTGAGGACTTCAATATGTGAGTGTGGGGGGCCAGGTTCGGCCCCTCGTGCCTACTCTGTGTCAGGGGCTGTGTCAGCACCCAGGGGCTAATGTAGCCCTGACCCACTTACTGCCGCGGGGGCCTCAGCTTCAGCCAGCTGGTGAGAGAAGCTGCTGGAAGGCAGAGAGGAGTAATCTGACTTCTCCCCTCGGCTCCTTCTGGCCACGAGGAAAATAGCTTTTGTCAAAACTACATCCTTGGCTTCTAAGACAAAGAACACCTTTAAATGCTGATGTTCCTACGGGTATCTATTATCAATCCACTGCTTTTTTTCTCTGAATATCCTTCCTTGGGGCTTCAAGCACTGTACTACCCAGCTGCTGAGAATGTGTCTGGAGACCAGTGGCACTGGCCCCACCTGGGAGCT
The DNA here is from genome assembly GCF_048564905.1 of Vicugna pacos. Taxonomy (NCBI): domain Eukaryota; kingdom Metazoa; phylum Chordata; class Mammalia; order Artiodactyla; family Camelidae; genus Vicugna; species Vicugna pacos. The sequence continues at coordinate 110,861,534 of NC_132988.1, read as the reverse complement.
TGTTAGAAATGCTGAATCTCAGGTCTCACCCGAGAGCCACTGAGTTGTTATCAAGATTTCTAGCGAGATCCCCAGATGACCTGTGTGCCCACGGAAGTACAGGAAGCGTGTTCTACGGCTGTCAGCCCCGCTGCCGGCTGGCCACCCGTTCCCTTCTTAGCTCCAGAGTCCAGCCTTACACCAGCTTCCCATTCGTGTGGGCAGCTGCCTGGGGATCGTTTCCAAGATGTCCATGGGCTTGGCCAACTCAGTGCACCCTAAGTAACCCCTCATCCTCTCTCCCACTGCTGCCCACGTCCTGTCCTGGATGGAGCCACGGTCCATTCATTGAACGCCCTGCAGACATTCGAATGCCTCTTGGTCTTATCCTTCTGTGTCTAATCAATCAAGTACTGCTGATTTTTTTTTCTTTTAGAATATTCCTTATCTCTGTCTCTCCTCTCCTTTTTTTTTTTTTTTTTTTTTTTTTTTTTTTTTTTTTTTTTTTTTTACTGCACTTGCCCTCTTCTGGGCTTTCATCCCTCACACTCTGGATTAGTAAGAGGGACTTCCAGGAGATTTATCAGCATGTAGTTTTTTCTCCTTGTACGTCTGTTGCTTCTGCCTGTAACCCCTCTCACCCCCCGGTTGCCTGGCAACGCTCACTTCTTCCTTAAGACTCAGCTCAGGAATCCTCTCCGGAACGCTTTCCTGACCTAGATACCCATCTCAGGGATCCTTTTTCCTGTTTCCTTAGTAACTCTGTGCCTCAGTATCCTCGCTTGTGAAATGGATTGAACAGAAATGTTGTAAAGAATAAGTGAGTTAAGTTCGTGGAGCAGTATCTGACACAGAAGTGTTTCCTAAGTGTTAGCTGTTATTTTTGCAACCATTTCAACTTCCCGATGGGTGGTCTTGAAGTTCTCTTTCTCTTTATCTAGACTAGAGTTTCTGAAAACATAGCCAGATGGTTCTCGGTGTCAGAGCCATCGATGGTGGGTGAATCTGAGGTGGTCACCATGTGGGGACCCCAGCCCTGGACACGGCCCTCTGGGAGTAGGGACTGTGTCTGAGGCATCTGTGCATCCCAGACTCACCTCTGCTTGTGACCCTTAATAGCAGGTGCTCCGCAAACATTGGCCAGGCCAGGTGAGAGCTGGGAGTTTTGGGTGGAAGAGGAGGGAGACATCATTCTGCGCATAGTATTTGAAAAACACAATAGAAGCTACAAAGGACCTTTTGGGTATTTCCTGCGTGAGGAAGCTGAGGAGAGTGCTGTCAGCCTGGCCGATTTATGGTTTTGAATTTATGCCCAGAAGCTGTTTGCAGAGAGATTATTTTTAGAAGTGTGAAAATAAATATAATTTAATTAAAGAGAAGTGTCAAGCATTTCTTCCCCCATGTCTTTAGACTGTTCTCTGACCGATACAGCTTAGGTAATGACAACTCTTTGAAGAACGGTGCCGTATTTCTAATTAAACAATCAAGTCTCACCAATCATTACTTCAGCAAAGCTAAGGGTCAAAAGCCTAGAACGTAAAAGAAAAGAGATCTTAAATGGACAGAAATGGCAATAAAATGGAAATATGTTCCCATGACTCTTTTCTGTGCCTTTTTAACTCTTCATGGTCTAAGTGTATGTCTAGCCTCGCATTAAACAACTTTTTAAAACTGAAGTATAATTGATTCCCAATGTTGTGTTAGTTTCTGCTGTACAGCTTAGTGATTCAGTTATATATATATATATATATTCTTTTTCATTATAGGTTATTATAAGATACTGAATGTAGTTCCCTGTGCTCTACAGTCAGGCCTTGTTCTTTATCTATTTTGTGTACAGTAGTGTGTCTCTGTTGGTCCTAAACTCCTAATTTATCCCCCACCCCCACCCCCTTTGGTGATCATAAATTTGTTTTCTATGTCAGTGGATCTCTTTCTGTTAAACAGCTTTTTGCCACTTGACATAAAGATCAGCCTGTGACGCAGAAAAAAAGACACACATGTTAGAATCAGGCAGAGCTGCCTGGGTTGGAATCCTGGCTTCTCAGCTGTGTGGCCTTAAGCTGATCTCTCAACCACTAGTCCCACTAGTCTCAGTTTTCTCCACTTCTGCACGGGGAGACTGAATCCCAAGTCCCTCGTTTGGCTTTGGAATTCCATTAGGTAATGGATGTGTAATGAATGTGCTATTCTCCATCCTAATCAAGGTGTCAGGAATGTTGCTTGACATTTTTGCTTGTATACTGACTTAACCAGCATACACCAGAGTTGAATGAAAAAATATCTCACTTAGAAGTGACTCCATCCCAGAGTTGTTACTGGAGTTGGATTAATAGTTACAGGAGCTTCTCAGGCTGAGGACAACATTCTGAGGTTTTGTCTTGCCCAGGACAACATGGTGCTGAGCTCTGCTGAGTGTCCACTTCCTTGAACACACTGAGCTACAGAGCTGACTGCCTCGGCTCCCAAAGATCCGGGAATAAGGACAAGATCTCAAGCCAGCCTGAGGTTTGGCCACTCTGTTAGGACACCTGCATTGCACTGGAGCATGCATCAGCATGCAAAGCGTGACTTCGTATGTGCGTGTGCGTATGCCGTGTCTATCACCCACACACTGCTTGCTCCCTAATCAGGAGAGCACATTCTGGTGGAGACAGACTGACACCAATGTCTGCCATCCATGTCGGATTGATAACTTGGGCTTTGCTGAGTAACTCAGTGAATGTCTGAAATGGTTTTTTTTTGACTGGTGAAACTGATGAGTTAACCCGAATGATGCGTATTAGAAATGGACTCGCAGTGGTGACATTAAAGACGTGCAGATCGGCCAGAACATCTTGGAGACAGTCTTTACCATTGTCTGAATCCTGCAAGGCCTCCAGCCTGGGCCCCTGGGCATGGTGCCCTCGGCTCTCACTCGCACACTCCCCTCCTGCACCACCTTCTTCGCATCTTCTTGCAGAGCTAGCCTGGAGCTTCCTCCTCAGGAAAGAATCCTGCTTCAGACTCTGCCATGGTCCTGCACGTGTGTGCACAGCTCACAACTGTGGAATCCTTACGGCCTGCCTGCCTCAGTCACGCAGCTCCCACCCTCACCTCCCACTGCTGGGCCAACGGATGCCAGGGAGCTGTGGGCATCCTACCTTGAAAACCACACCTGGGTCCCCATGTGCTCTCCTTGGGTCCCCTTAGCTGCTAATCAGTTTGGGGAATCTTTATCCTGACAGGGAGTCATGGCAGGACCACCTTCTGTGTTGGCTCAGACAATAGGGCTTAATTCTGCTTTGGCCTTGCGCCTGCCCACGTGCTCTGTCTGTGACCCCAGGACCCCTTTCTGACTCAGCCTCTACCTGGCCCATGACTATCGCTTCTTCCTCGGGGCCGAGTCCCTCCTCTTTCCTCACCCTACTCACTTGCTCACCTACTAACACAGTCCGAAGGAACTGCTTTAAAAATCAGTTTGCCTTAAGTTAGTTCAAAAGGACCCAGTTAATACACTTGAAATAGATTTCAGTGGATAAATGTTTAACTCAGGAGCAACTCCTTGTCCCATTCATTCTGCCCACAGACATTTTTTTAAATAAAGGCTTATTAGGTAATAGATGCTGGGAATACAGCGGTGACTGAGGCATCTCTTTTAGTCCTCAAAAAGCTGAGTGTGGTCAGGTGCACGGTGAGTGACCCATCAGCACCAGAACAAAGGCCAAGTGCAGGTGGAGGATGCTGTGGGGAGGGAGGAGGGGGCCCGGAGCCAGATGGGGCGCCTCTAGATGGTACCACTAACAAGCTGCTTTGCAGGGATTCGCTCGGGTAGGTTGCGCCCCCACAGGTTCTGTAAGCTGAAGGTGGGTCCCGATGTCCTGTTGCTTTATCTTCAGAACAAAGCGTAGTGCTGTGTGATGTCCTGAGTAAGTGGAAAAGAACATTGTTCCAGAAGCGCAGCCATGTCAGTTACATTCTGTGGGTAAGGAGAACACAATGTTATTTTTAACCCTAAAACTGAAATGAGTAGGAAGGACTATAAAACGAGACCACTTGGGAAGAATGAAGAACCATCGTGAAGACATCCTGACAACTGAAAGCAAAAGCTTAAGGAGGCGTGTGGAAGCCAGTTTTGGGGGAGCTGCTGACGCCGCCTAGAGCTTCAGAGAAGGGATGACTCAGAGGGACAGGCGCCCACAGGCATGTGCCTGCTGTCTTGGAGCAGGAGGAGGACATCCAGGGGTTCCGGCCATTCCTGGTGCATTGCCGTCCTGATGAGGGTCTGCCACGGAGGTGCAGGCAGACATCCAGACCTCGCAGGAGAGTGTTTTCTCTGAAGACAGGTTAGTCCCCTGCCTTCCCGAGGAAGGCTGTTTGCGCTCCAGAGTGCCTTTCCCTGGGCTGGGTGACTCACAGCTGCCAGGGATTTACACTGGTCTTTCTTCACATGCGAGAGTCTGATTTCCACACGTGCCTGTGGGAAGTTTCGTGTTTCAGTTTGGAAGGCGTCAGGGGCAGATCTTCAGAGGGGATGTCTGCTCCGGGTGAAGCTGCGTCTCGTTCACTTGGCGGGGGCGCTGCAGGGCGGGCTCGTAGTCACAGACAAACCGTATGTGGCTGGGAATCCCAATCTTTCTAGTTACCGGGTCCCCCCAACCTCACCCCTATAGTCAGGGGTGAATCTGTAAGTGACAGACACAGGGCTGGCGGGAAGCACGTGAGCTTCATGGACCTGGATACGATGCCGCTCTGATCCTACCTGTCTATGTGGTTCTGGTCAAGTTCCTCAATCTCTTCTCTCTGACCTTCTGTTTCTTTATCTATTACATACAAATAACTGTAACCTTCATACCATTCTGCGGTTCATAGCAAGGATTAAACAATAGGACACGGAAGCCAAATGGTGCATAACAAGTGCCAGAAAAATGTCAGTTTCCTTCCCTTCCTTCTTCCGCTTAGCTCCTACAAGGGCTCCCTGAAAGCACCAATGCAGTCAGACCAGAGTCTGCTTGTACGTGTATCAGGAATTTCACTGAATTGGAGAAAATATATAGATTGAAGTTAACAACATGGTTAAGAGCCATGAACTGGGGAGAGTTTTTACTTTCCGGAGGATGGTTAGTGTATTGAGTGAACATCAATCTTCAAGGAAGGCTGGGGTCAGTGAGCCTCCAGCAGACAGACACCACCACGCTCCCAGCCTGCCTTGCACCCTGCAGACGAGAGCGCCGCACCTGATCTTCATCATGCTTTTACACATTTCTCTCTCTATGTATATTTTGTATAAACCTCAAAGAAGCTTCCAGGATTAGATTGGGAGGAATTATTAGCTCCATTCTGCAGATGATGACACTGAGATACAGCCTGTTTGGGTTCGAGAAGAGTGGCTGCAGAAAGTAGAATCCAGGTCCCAGTCAGCTGCTGCCTCTGCAGTGGTCCCTGCATGGTTGTGTGAGGATGCGGTGTCCACACTCTCTCCCTTGTCCTACTCTGCAATATGCAAGTGTTGTTCACATATCTGTCTTCCTGTACCTGGCCTTGAGTTTAACAAGCCGGGTCCCACATCCCCACATCCAAAGCCGTCATTGGGAAATTTGTGGGGCAAAGGGATGCTAAGCACAGCTGTGGAAGTAGAGGCTCTTGGAAGCACACAGGTGGGGTCCTTGGGGCTTCCTGCCACTAACAGTAGCCCTGACCAAGAGCCACGGGGTTGGCAAAAGATTTGTGTCTTGGTCTCGGGCAATGGTTCTTAAATTTGAATGTGTGTCAGGGTTACCTGTAAGGCTTATTAAAACAGATTTCTGGGCCTCCCATCCAGAATTTCTGATTTGATAAACCTGGGGTGGGACCTGAGGGTTTGCATTTCTAGGAAGTTCCTGGATGAGGCTGACACTGATGGTCTGGGAACCACAGTGTGAAAACTGCTGGACTTCGGGAGTGGCTCTTCACGTTGGCTGCACGCTAGAGGAACTCAAACAGTTCCAAATCCCAGACTGCACCCCCGGCCAATTTAATCTGAATCTCTGGAGGTAGAACTGAGGTTCAGTAGTTTTAAAGCTCCCTAAGTGATTACAGAGTGCTGATAAATTTGAGAACTAACTCTAGGGAGGTTAGAAGGCCTGGGTTCAAGCTCCACGTGGGATTGAAGGAGGATGCTCAGTGGATTAAACCAGAGATTCTCCAAACGGAAGAGCGTGTTGTAACATGATATAAACTCTCATGAGCAGACATCAAACTTGCTGTCAACCTAGTCCCAAGGTTTAATCCCCTGTGAAATTTCAAAGATTCAATGTGCGTGTGGAAATTTTCTGTTGGTTCCAAGGAGGCAGGAATGATGATGTGTCACACATCAGACTTGATGTTGCTCATTAGATGGGCCGGCTTTTGAGGTGACCCTTGGCTGGCATCTGGGGACCTGGCTTTGGAGTCTTCTCTCCATTAGTAATGGATAAGGCTGTTTTGGATGCCCAGGGTGCTGAAACCTGCTGTACCAACCTGCCTAGACTATTTGGGCAAACAATGTGGATGGTGAACACCTGCTTCCCTTCTGGGGGTGACCAGATGTCTAGGTGAACAGCCCACAATGACAGCCTTGAACGCTGAGTCTCACGTGTGCCTCCTCAGCAGAAACGTGGTGCACGCGGTGCTGTATTTCACTGTTGTGGGAAGGAGCACTTGCTACATGACAGCCCCCCTGGGAGGGAGAACATATGAAGCCTGCATCTGGACTCCTGCAGACACGCCCCTGATGAGCGTGTCTCCCATCCTGACCTGGCTGCGTTTCCTCCCTTGTAAGAGCACAGACATGAGTACAACCACCTCTGAGGCCCGGGAGTCCTTTTGGCCAAGTTACCAAATGTATTTGTGGAACTTCCAAAAAAGACGGTGAACACTTTTGTATGAAATTAGACATGAATTTTTATATGCAGCCTATACCAAGTAGGGAGTTTTATATGTAGCCCTGTATGTTATATTCTGTAATACAGAGAGATTCTGTGTCTGAAATAGAATGTAGACAATTAATAGAATCAGACAAAGGAAATTATATAATTTGGGATTCCTAAAGCCACAGCAAGAAGGACTAGGATGGAATCTGAAAGTACGTTGGGCTGATGACAGAGATTAACCTCATCTGTAGGAAGACTCGGTGATGGATAAATGGCCTTACTGAGCCCATGAACTTGTACCTCCCACTGAGGTGGCTGTGTCTACAGTGACTGAACCGAGGGCTCCTGAATCCTTCCAGCTGTCCTGTCTTGTTTCTCGCAACACTTTCATCTGTGTGTGATGCAGAGGGTCTTCTGGGTCACCATCCACCATGACAGCTGGCCCTTGACTTTCTCTGCCAGCCTCTTAATGCCACTAAACAGGAACAACCCCCAGTCCGCACCCCACCCCAACCCAGTCCCTGTCAAGAGGGAGAAGGTCTGAAGAAGGGGTTGTGGCTAAAGGGACTTGGGAGGTCAAGGGTCGCTGGGCAAGACACTCTCTAAGGATCCTTATGACCCTAAAATTCTGAGTTCCTGGCATTCTGAGTCTTAGCCTCCTCATCTGTAAGATGGGCACAAGGCCTGCTGGCTATCTTAAACATCATGGACTCCAAACCGAATCCAGATCTGCTTCCCGGTCTTCTCTCGTGTACTCTTTCCTGCAGTGGTAATAAAATTGGCAGCATTTCCTGACTGCTGTGTGCCAGACATCATGCTAACCTCTTTGCATGCATCATCTCATTTAATCCTTGCAATAGGCTAGGGCTGAATCCCGGCCTCATTATCTGATTTTATCCACTTTTAAAGCAGCGAAGTCCCTGTTAAATAAGCACTGAGTATGTGGTAAAGTATTAAATCTAACTGCCAGCCCTAGGACCGGAGGCCCAAGCCAAATGCTAGTGATTGAGATCATACCTCTGACATGGGGCAGCACTGAGGGCAGCAGTTTCTAACTGGACAGTCAAGCCTTTGCTGAGTGAAATCAGCCTCTCCTCCAAATACTCTTGGAGATGATGGTTTCCATCTCCTTCCCAAGTTGCTGTGCCAACTGTAAAGGTTAAGAGTTTGATAGTCTCATTGGCTTGGGCTTGAATCTTAGTGTTGATTCCCCTGGAATTCAGGGAAATTATTTTGTCTCTCTGAGCCAATTTCCCCATTTAAACAATGGGGTATACACAATGGACACTTCTTGTTAAATGTTTAAAATATTTACAACTGGTCCAACAAAGACATCAATCTATGGAGACAGATACCTTGCGGTACTGGGTAACTGGAGGGGGCAGTTCAGAGGGTCTGTGAACAAGCCTTTCTTCTCCATTTTTCAGTTTCCCCACAAATGGACTGTGGCTGTGAATTTGGGTGGGGAGTGATTTGGAGGATGGAACAGGAAAAAGAAGATGGACAGTTAGTGAGAGAAGCCCAGGAGACCCACATGTTGAGAAGAGCTTTCCTTGAGTAACTAAGAGGGAGTTGCTGTTGAAATCAAAGAACCAGAGGGAGGTATGGAAACTAACTCTGCAGAGTGGCCACTCTGTGCCACGCACTTGTTGGCAGGCACTGGTTAAACAGAGGGCAGTGCCCAGAGGTATGGCCTGAGAGTAAGCCAGGCTCCATCACTTACTAGCTATGTGAGCTTGGGAAAATTGCCTAGCTTCTGTGTGCCTCACTTTCTTCATCTGTGAAATGGCAACAATAATAATATACACCCCATGTTGATGTTGTGAATAGTGCACACCATGTATCTGATGAAGTGAATTAATCTAGGTTAAGTGCTAGGAACCGTCTGGAAAAAAACTGAACACTCAATAAGTGCTGGGTATTAAAACGATCATGAATATTATATTTGAACATTTTATTTCAGGTTATTAAACCATAAACTTTTATTATGGTTCTAATTTTATAAATTAGGAAATTGAGGTTGAGGGAGGTAAAGAAACCAGCCAAAGATAACACATATTAAAAGGTTTCATTCAAAGTCAGAATCTAAATGTTTTGGACTCTAAATTTAAATTTTTCCTAGTCCATACTTAGGGAAAGAGTGGTAGGCCACTACATGAATTGAGACAGGGAAAGACAAGGTTCTAATGATGTGTATGACAACCACTTCATGGTCTTTAACCAAGTGTTATTAATTGGGGGAAACAAAACAAAACAAAACAAAACAACAAATCCAAGGCTCAGAGCAGCTTACTACCTCTTGCATAAGTGGGAGGAGGAGGAGGAGACAGGTAGAGGCATGCTAGAGGCAGCTTGTTAAACTTTCAGGAATTTTTCCAGCCAATTAGGCATCCCCATGGGAGCTTGAAATTGGCCATGTTAAGTATATTTACACCATAAAAACTGGCAAACATACTGAAAAGATAAAAACTAATACAAAATGATTAGCTAGGATGGAGGGAAGAGGATGGAAGGGATAAGGGGTAAAAGCAAGATTTCTCTGGGTGGAACATTCTGGATAGTTTTGGCCTGTAAATCATGCAAATACACTGCTATTAAAATAAATCTCTTAAATTGAAAATAATAAACGAAAGAACCTAACCATATGTCAAGTTGGCAGCACAGGCACAGAGAACAAATTTATTCCGTGGGCTTTAGAATACTGTAATCCTTAATGGGAACTGTTCAAAGGATGAGAAGAGGTGAAAGAAATTTTAAACGTCCATAAATATTTTTATTGTTCATAGTAATTGCAGCACTGATTCTCTGAAACTTTTTGTTTTATAATATTGGTTAGAGAAAATGAATAATCAAGTTAATGTTCTCAGAAGTTACCATTTTCAGTGTAAGACACAATTATAAAGGTAAAGAAAATGTTACCGGATTGAAATATCAATAAGAACACATGATTTTACAGACACGCACACACACTGTTTTCCCTAGTTCTATCCATACAAGTGGCGGCAAAGAGCACACTCTGGCATCCAGATTATGGCCTCTGAGTCAGTTATCCACGAAAAGAAACTGGAGATTCTCAGAAAAATGGGGAATTCTGGGTCTGGGCTAAAATGAACTAGAAACATCTTGTGCCCCAAAGCAAAGAACCTGTCAAAGTTTAACAGCGTAACGTAAAAAAAGACACAAGAGTCAGCTTAAAATGTGTTATAAAATGTTATGAGAATTTGAACATAAAACAGTAATTATTCTAATAGATGAAAACATTTAATCAATAAAAAGCCATGAGTCTGTAATGATAGTAAAGAAAAGATGAAGAAAAATCTCATTTGTTACCATTTGAGGCAGTTTCAAAAGAATAACTGATCCCTCTGAAAATTGGTAATTATTGGACAGTATTAAACACCCTACCTTTCCAATAGAACTTACGTTTTGGTGTTACCAAATAGCCCTGGTTGATGGCAGAAATCTCTATTTTATAAGAGAACATTATCTAATAAATAGGAAAGGAGTAATAAAATTAAAATATCTCATTTTACAAACCCTCTGGGAAACAGATTGAAGGAAAGATTTTTCTATTAGTAGTAAAATCGTTAGATGAATGTCTGATGGAGAACTGGGCATTTGATAGTGAAAAAGAAATAGCTAACAGGTTACTTTCTGGATGTAAGTGAAAAATAACAACAGTACAATGAAATAGGTGGGAGTCAACCTTAGCCTCCCCAGTGATGAGTGTATTAGTTTGCCAGAGCTGCAACAACAAAGCATCGGAGACTAGATGGTTGACACATCACTGATTTATTTACTGGTGATTCTGGAAGCTCGAAGTACAGGATCAAGATATCAGGAGGTGAGTCTTCTGAGCCCTCTTTCCTCATCTTCTCCCTATGTCTTCATGTGGTGTTCCCTCTGTCTGTGTCCTAATCTCCTTTTCTTTAAGGACATAGTCATATTGGATTAGAGCTCACTCTAATGATCTCATTTTAACTCAATTACCTCTTGAAAGACCTCATCTCCAAATACAGTCATGTTGTGAGGAATTGGAGGTTAGAATTTCAACATATGGATTGGGAGTGGGAGGAGGAAGGACTATAACTCAGTCTGTAGCATATCTTGCAGATGGCTGCCTTCTAACTGGGTCCTCACATGGCAGAGAGCACAAGAGAGAGAGGGGAGGGGAGAGAGAGAGATAGCGAGCAAGAGAACTCTCTGGTGTTTGGGCCCCACCCTCATAACCTCATCTAAACCTAAGTATCTCCCAAAGACCCCCATTTCCAAATACCCTCACACTGGGGCTAGGGATCCAGTTTATGAATTTAGGGGGGACACAATTCAGTCCGCAGCAATCTCTTTAAAGATAATTGAGTATGGTGGTAGAAACATGAATCTACACACTGAATAATATTGTACAGAACTAAATACACACACACTTACCAGTACAAAGAAAGCTGGGGAAATTTGAATAAGATTGGTTGTGTGTATAAATGTCTATATCCTGATTGTGATACTGTACTGTAGTTTTGCAGGATATCATCATTGAAGGAAACTGGATAAAGAATATATGGAATTTCTTTATTATATCTTACAATCTACAGTTATCTCAAAATAATGAGTTTCATTAAGGAAAGATAATTTACTGTTTAAACAAAAATAGTAACAAAGTAATGTGTGATTCGTAACATTATGTAAAAGTAACACCTCTTAAAATGATGGCACCAAGGTAGAGGGGGAAACATAGCAGTGTATGACTGAGAATTTCTTACACAACACATGAAATTGTAAAATATCACTTGAGGGTGGACTGTGATAAGTTAAAAGATATTAACCCTAAAGCAACCACTGTATTAACATAACAAAGAGGATTAATTTCTAAGCCAAAGAGGAGATACAGTGGAATACTAAAAATTCTTACTCCTAAAATGGGTAAAAAGACAGAGGAAAAATAGAGCAGACAAATAGAAAGACAGGCACAGAGAAAACAGAATGGTCATAAATTTAAAACTGATCATATTAAGAATCATTTTAGCAGAGATGGTCAGATTGGATAAAAAAGTAAGAGCCATCAATATTCTTACTACAATAAGCCCATTTAAATATAAAGCACAAATAATTTGAAAGAAAACAATGGGTAAATATCTAGAAAGCTAACATTATACAAGAGAAAGCTGCAGTGTCTGTATTAACATCAGACGAAGCAGATTTTGGAGCAAAGAATACTCCTAGGGTTGAAGAAGCCATATGATAATGGTTAAGGCATAAATTCATCAAGAGAACATGACAATTTGAAATTTTTATGTCACTGATAACAAAACATCCAAATACACAAAGCATCAATGGATAGAGCTGCCAAAGATGAAGACAAGCCACAGTTACAGCTGGAGATTTCAACACTTCTCGTTCAATGATTGACAGAACAAGCAGACAGAAAATCAATAAGGATATTGAAGATCTGAAGAACACACAGAGGTGGCAGAGGCAGGATTCAGCTCCAGAGCCCTTTCCCTTAGTCTACACCATGCTAGTCCATGATGTGGTGGCCATCAGGCTATTTCACCGTGCCACTGGAGGACTGGCTCCGTGGACCCATTCAGAATAGACACATGGATTCACCAAGCATTGAGTACCAGTCTTGCCTGATTTTCAGAGATCATTCTTTCTTTCTTAGTAAGAAGGCTTGAGGGAGAGGCCTTTTATGCAGGAGCTTGAAGATCAGGTAAGATTTCCGATCTTAGAGGAAATTACTCCTGCAACAGGCACTGAAGTCAGTGTTCCCTAGGCTTGGTCAGACTCTGGATAAATTGTTCTCTTGGGTGAAACACCCTGATATCTAAAGAGTACCTGAGAAAGATTCACAAAGCAGGTAGGGCTGGTTTAAATGTGATCTAAGTAGCAATCTTCTTCCACCTTGCCTGCAGGTCAACATGCTGGTCCAACCTTTTGCTTCACTTTTTTGTGCTGTCAAGAATTTTCACCCTTGGATTTAAAAATGCAAATATCTCTCAGGTTGATATATTTGGGCTTCTGCGCACTTGACCTAATATAATAAATACTGCACTAGAAGTTCAAGTCTCCTGCTTGTTAATCAGTCCTTTTACTACCCCAGAACTCTGCTTCAACCCTTCTCACTTGGGTCCATATGGTGGTTGTGAAAATTGAATGAGATGATGTGTTTTCTACTCAGCATCCACTCATCTGGCCCTTGCCAGGGTTAGCTTCCTACCTTCTTAATGAACAAAAGGAAAAATAGGATGAGACCCAAGACCAGGACAGACAGGAGAGAGAAGAAGCTGACAGTTGATGTGAAAGAGCCAATTTTTTTATCTGGATGGTTTTTGGGAGGAAGAGCCCTGCACAGAGATCTATCAACTTAAAGTATACAGATTGTAAATGGCTTTGTCTCTCATTTTCTTTTCTCCTGCCCAAAGCTACCCCCATCAATAGAATCAGCCGAGAGAAGTTGTTTTAAGATGCAGCTACAAAGGCTGCCCTCAGTGATAATTTTCCAAAATAGTGCAGAATTCAGTCTAACTTTATTCTGGCTATTGGATCTTGGAGCAGAAAATTAGCAAAGTGGAACTTGGAAAATGTATCTCATCTCTGATAGCAGCTGAAGAGTTAATTCACTAAGTAAAGATTTAAAAATAACACCTGAGTTACTTCAGAGCCATTTTCCTAAAGAGGCTGGTGGAGCTACTGAAATAACCATTCTTAAAAGCTTTTCCAGTCCTTCAACCCCCCAGAGATCATTTAAGGAGAAGGATAAAACTTTATGTGATGAAATGAGAACTGAGGAAAAGATGATAAGAAGAGTTAAATGACTGCTTCAAATCGAGTGTTTGCTAAATGTCTTCTAAATGCGTTGACAAAAGAGACGCCAGGAGACTGACTCCACAGAGCCATTCCAGAGAGGGGCTCCCAACGAGATCAGATTCCTGCAAAGTTCTGGAGACTGTGTTTTTAAATTAAAGCAGTGCAAGGGAAATCACTCTACAGAGGAGCTGTTGTTGGTCATTTGATGATGTGATAGTGACTCGTTCTTACCCTCTGGGTCCTGGTCTCTACAAGGGGAGCAGTAATAGTATTCATCTCAAAGGGTGATTATAAAGAGTAAATGTGAAAATTGATTCACATGTCTTAGAACGGTGCCTGGTATACAGTAACTGCTCAATAAACCAACTATTCTTAATTTATTAATGGCTTTTTCCCATCAAACCTGCTGCACCCACCATGTGCTGGACACAGTGGTAAGGTAAAATGTTTATCCAGTTAGGCTCATAGCTGCAAAAAACAAAAACAAAAAACAAACAAAAAAACCCAACCCAGAATCTATTCTAGTTAATTGAGGCAGAAAAGAAATTTGTCAAAGGATATTTGATAGCTCCTAGAATCTGTTGGGAGGGCCAGCTATTGGCCAGCATTGGCAGCCACAGCGCCTATTTTTCCCACAGGACTTCTCCAGCAGAGCCTCTGCTGTGCTCATGTCACCTGGGAGAAGCTTCTTAGACTGCAACCAGTGCTGAAAGCCAAATGTCCATCTTGCTGAAATGCCTTCCACACGGCCCCACCTTCCTCAGAATACTGCGTCTGAACTGGGATCTCCAGTGAGTTCTGATTGGAGGAGGCTTGGTCACATGCTTAGCTGCCCTTGCTGCAAGGGAATCTGGTAATATGAGTTTCTGTATTTTAACTTCTTCAAAAAGCTGTGACAAACATCCACTAGATCTAGTCTCTGACTTCCAAGAGCTCAGTCTTGTGTCTATGTCAGAGATATAAATACATTATTACAACATCAGGAGCACGGAAGGTTGTATTATTATCAAAAAATACTCCCTCACTCCCCAAGGTGATTAGTCTGCTTGATGTTAGACCTAGTCATTTGGGCTTGCTTTTGTATATAGAATTGTGGGAGGGAGTGATGGTTTGCCGTATCTAAGCAGAGGTTTTAAGAAGTATTGTAAATTTTCTCTAACTTTTCTTTTGTGTTCTATTCCTTTACTGTGAACACTTAATGGTCCTGATTGGGGTTAGCTCCTCAGCCTGGGTACTTAAATGAGAAAATACAAGGATCAGATCCGGACTCGATCACAACCTGGCAGAGCCACAGCATTTGACCCACTGCTGCTAAAATGCAACATGAGCCAAGAAATAAGTTTCTGTGTTTGCAAGCCTTTGAGGTTTGGAGATTATTTGTTATGTAGCATTATTGCAGACAAAGCTGACTGATACAAGGAGATAAAGGAAGATAGAGGTACATACTAAGTGCTAGAGGAAACCCACAGCAGGGAATAAAAAACTGGGGACTCTAGGGAAAGCATAACAAAGGAGATGAAATTTGTGAGAGTTTTGGAGGTATTTTGGATTTCTCCAGAAGAAAAGCTTAGGGAAGTTAATTTTTGGATGAAATAGCTATCTATTGGCAAAGGGACAGAGAAGTGAAGTGATCAAGGCTATTCAGGGAAGTTGAATGGGTTCACTCCAACATTTCCCAAATTGTAGTAATTTAAGTATCACCCACTATAGCTAGTGGCAACTGCTAGCACAACTTTATTTAACATTTTTGTTTAAATCAATTTACTTTCTTTCTTTGCTACCTCCCTTAATATCATTAAAAACAAAAATATGTATAAAATCTCAAGTTTGATATACTAGTCATTTCTTCTAATCCATAGTAAAATAAATGCTTAACTATTAAAAGTTAAAAATATAGTTTTCCATATACTACCATTGATGTGTGCTGTGTACTGTATCTGACACTGATAGTAGCCTGTGAAATAGCCCTTCTCCCCTGCTTAATTACTAACGAACACCAATTTGTTTGAGGCAACACTGGGCCAACTAAAAATGCGCTTCTTTCCATGGTCATTTACAGACATTCCCTGGGTGCCCACATGACTGGTTTTGACCAATGAAATGTAAATCCACTGGGTGGTAGTTTGGGGAAGCCAATTGTTTTCCTGATGAAAAAAGACAGATTAAGCCAGCAAATGCCTTTTGCTTTCTATTACCCTTCTCCCTTCCCTCTTCTTCTATTTTGGAGCATAAATTCAGTGCCTGGAACTGTAGCAGCCACTGTGAGCCTATGAGGATGAAAGACGTACGCTAAGGATTGCAGATCCGGAAGCTGGAGGGAGCCTGGTCCTCGCTGCTTTTCTTTAGCAGGTAAGCTAAACCAGCTCTGTCTTCAATTAAGCTGTTATAAGTGAGTGTTTGTCAGATGCAGCCAAACACAATCCAATTGATACATATGTTGTGGAAAACCTGGGCTAGAGCTGTTACAGGCTGAGAGGGCAGAGGTGGTGGCAGACAAGGGCCACATCACTTAGCATCTTGCAAAGTGGGCAGACAAGTGGGTTTTATTCCACGGATGGTAGAGTGGAACAGCCTGGAAGCCACAGCTTTTAGGATCTGGTGCCCACTTCTGCTCCTCTGGGTTGTTTCTAGTTTGACCACCGGGAATATGTTTAGCCCTTTTCTCACTGACATGGATCTCATACAAGAGCCAAATGATCTTATTTCTGGACCCAATTACATTAACCATGAGCTGGGAAAATCACAATAGGTCTGGACTTCATTTTGTTTCACTGTAAAATGCCACAGAAGCCCATAAAAGTTCTTGAGGCTGCCATATCAGAAAACAGCAAACTGGAGGGCTAAGGCAATGGAAATTCATTGTCTCCCAGTCTGGAAGCTACAAGTCCGAGATCAAGGTATTGGCCAGGGTACTTCCTTCCAAGAGCTGTGAGGGAGACATTGCTCCAGGCCTCCCTCCCAGCTTCTGGTGGCCCCAGGCCTTCCTCGGCTTGTAGGCGGTGTTCTCCCTGTGTCTTCACATCATCTTCCTTCTGTATGTGTCTGTCTCTGTGTCCAAATTTCCCCTTTTCATAAGGACACAGTCATATTGGATTGGAGTCCATCCTTGATCTCATCTTAACTGGATCATCTGCAAAAATGCTTTTCCAAATGAAGTCACATTTACAGGTACTAGGGTTCCGGTCTTTAACATCCTTTTGGAGGACACAATTCAATCCATCACAATGCCTTCTCTTAGAGTTGTTCTATCACATGTCATGCATTGGTGTAGATTGGAAAACCAAGGGCTGTGGGAAGAATTGCAAGGCGTGTGTGCTGGTACAAAGGTAGAAGGAAACACAACAGCTTAAAGAAGCAAAATAACAAAGGAGGAGCACTGGGCTATGAGCCAAGATGCTGTCACTTACTAGCCTGTGTCTGGGTGAGCCACTTCCTTGCTTTCATCTCACTTTCCATGACCGTATAATAAAATAAACAATCTCAACTGGTCCTTCTCTGCCTAGCTTTTTGATGTTGTTGGATGTTCTGAGCCCACCCTTGAAACTTGCATTGAAACCTTTCCTGCCCCAAGACTTTATGACCCTTAAGCCATGACCTTGCCCAGATGGGCTCTGTGTACCACATCTGAGTATTAAAGAGTGCAACGGTGGTAATGAAAGTAACAAGCTTATAACAATAATAAAGCCAATTAGACCACTCTTAGAAAGGTCTGAGATATTATTTATCTAGCTGATGAGAGGATTAGCTTGAGCTGAGTAGGTTTCTGTGGAGCACAGCAGTTGATTAACTTGGATGCTGGGGGATTTGGAGCAGCATGAACTCTGTTGTGGGAAAAATTTTGAGTAAACAAGTGATGAAAACACAGGACAAGCAATTCCATCCATTATTCCCAGAAAGAGGCATCTTACTTCTTGTTCAGCTTCTTTAATTGCTTTATGAAAATTTTTTTTCCCCAAAGTAAAATATTTTAAATATTGCCTGGATTTTAAATTGGTCAAGGAGGTCAGCACAAACTGACCCAGAGCAAATTTCCAAAGAGCCAATCGCAAAGTATATTACACATAGCCTCAACTGGCTGCATGGAACGGATTTTACTTCCAAGATGAGAGTTTCATTTTAGTCCATTTCACCCATGCTTGGAAAGGGAGGAGTTTTGCTATGAAATTAACTGAGCACCAGTTCTTATTCTGCCTTTGCTTTTCTAATTAAGGATTCAAGTTTGTGACTGCCCTTTCAGCCAGGTTCACTCTGAACTGGCAGACTCGACTCTTTGGAAATAGAAGTTGGGCTTTGGAGTTCAGCAGTCCTTGGTTCAAGTCCAGGTTCCACCACTTAGAAGTGCTTTGACTTTTGGTACTTCTTCTCTGGGATTCAACTGTAAGATGTGGGCAATAAAATAAAATAGCAAGTTCAAGTTGACCTGTGGAGTATGTGTCCAGTAAATTTTTTGTATCTTTCCATTTATTGTATCTTCCTCCCAGGATTCTGCTGCACCAGATACAACTTTGAACCTGCTACATTTAGTCATCTATCTGGTCTATCTATCTTTCTCTCTCTCTCTCTCTCTCTCTATCTATTATCTATCTATCACCATCCATCTATCCGCTCATTCAGCCAGCCATCCTTCCATCCATCCATCCATCCATCCATATTTTGACCATCTTTCCTTTCCTTATTCTACCACCCCAAAATTACTCTCTCTCTATTCTGTCCCCAAAGCCCCCTGGACATCTGAAATTTATCAGATAAACCTGTTCATGGAAAAGTTTATAGACTTAGACAATAAGACATTTTAAATCTGGAAAGATCTTGGGGATTTTAGTTCACATCTCTTAATTTACTTATGAAGAGGTGTTGAGTAACGTGGGTGATGCTTCATAGTTTAGTGGGAGCACCTCGTTAATTTGTATAGGTCCCCTTGGCCTTGAATATAGTGAAGCTAAACAGATAAAATATTTTCCCACACTTGTGTTTTACCACGAGGAAAGATAATGATGATAATGATGGTGGTGGTAAAGATGATGCTACTAATATGCACTTTTTAGCTCTTATCTCATACCTAATACTATACATCATGTACCGTCTTCTCCACAAAACCCTTTGAGGCATAAATTGCAATTTTATAGATGAGGAAACTGAGACTTAGAGAGGCTAAGTAATTTGCCTAAGGCAACACAGCTGGTGAGTGGAGGAGCCAAGATTTGAACACTGCTTCAATTCAAATTCATATTCTTAATCTCTACCTCCTGGTCAAATCAGGCCAGAAAGTGATGTTGCTGCTGCCAATACCACTAATTGTTAATTGAGCATTGACTATATGCCAAGCACAGTGTCCTGCAGTGCGCATGCTCCAGCACATTTAAGTCTCACACCACCCCAATGAGGTCGGCACCATTACTCTCCCTGATGTTTAGATGTGACTGCCAAGGCACAGAGAAGAAATTAAGGGACTTGTTCTACTGCTAGCAAGTGGTAGACCAGAACTCCAACCCAGGCACTCTGGTTTCAGAGTCTTCACTCGGAACTACTGCACAGGGGCAACTTAGTTTACAAAGGCCAGGAGTCTTGCAGGCTGGGCTGTGGAGTGAGAAGCAAGGCTGTGGGGTAGTTCCCACAGGAAAGCGACATGCACCTGTCTGGCTAATGAGATAATGCGTGCACAGGTACTGTGTAAAGTCTAAAACATAACCATAGCTACCGTTCTTCATCTGCAGCCTCACCTATGGTGTGATCAGCCACCAGGCTGGTCATCAGTCAGGAGTCCCTGGCTGTCCCTGGGATGCATAACCCAGCCTCTGAGAGCTCATTACCTGAACAGTCTGGAACTGGGACTGCAGGCCCAGATGCCCGCCCAGAGGGCCCAGGGGAACAGTGTGACCGCATGAAGATGCTGGGGAAGGAACATAGCTATTAGTTCTTTCATTTATTTTCCAACTTTTGGAAGAGAGAGTATTGGAAACATCGTTTTCTTCATAATTCTACCTATAGTGGAGTGATAAATAATACCCACTTGCAATTCAGTCTCAGAACTGGGGAGAAGTGGGACCTGGGATGAAAGGATGAGTTCTGGACCCACCAGAAGGGCACCTGCTACTCAGCAATCATTGGTTCAAGTACTGGATTGGTCAGGATCTCTCAGGAAAATGGAAACACATCATCATTTTAATGTAGAGAATTATAAGAAAGGCTGAAACAGAGTCTAGGGGACTGAAAAAGCCAAAGGAGAACAATGCTGAGCTAGCAGCTTCAGGAGGCCTCCCCACTGTAGCCCTGGGACAGCGGGGTTCTTAGGGCCTCGGGCTGCAGCATCCAGCGTGGTGGCCACTGGCTAAGTGGGCTGTTGAGCACTTGGAGTGTATCCCATCTGAACTGTGAAATGCTCTACATGTGAAATACACACTGCATTTCAAAGACTTGGTGTGTGGAAAAAGACATGAATCATCTCATTAATGCTGTTTTAATATTGATTATTGGGATAATACTCTGGATAAACTGATATGAGGAAAACTGATGACTAACATTAATTTCTCCTGTTTCTTTTGATCATTTTAAAATTAGTGGCTAGAACAATTTTCAATGACACGTGTGACTTGCATTTGTGGCTCTCATCATCCTTCGGTTGGGCGGCACACACCTGGAAGCTAGGAGCAGGGGCCCCATGGAGTTGGGACCCAGACCTCCAAGGGATGTGGGCTGGCTGGTGCTTGAGTCTCAGTGAGGGGTACAACTACCCTGGTTGTAGAGGGTGGAGAAAAACACAGGTTGGACCCACCTGCCCAGCCAGGGTTAAAAACTGTTGCTGAGGTGACAATGACAGGAAGAGGAAAGACCCAGGAAGGTATGTGTCCAGCCTTCTGGACTCTCTCTAACATCTGTTACTGGCAGAGCCTAACAGGGAACCAGCTGGCAAAAGACAAATGTTTGCAGAGTCCCAGCGCCAGCATCATGGACCAGACTGTGACAGGATGGGCTTGGAGTGGAGTGCTCTCGTTAATAACCAGCATACCTGGCATTGTAAGAGCCTCTTATTTTTCAAGAGAAGCAAAAACTCTAGATTTATTTTAATGAAAAAATTTCCTAGTTCTAAATGCTGTTGACTGATGAAAGATTTTCCCAAACATAATGCATCCAAATGAAGTCTATCTCCAGGTCACATTGAGTTGGGAAATGATCTGGGGACCACGGTTTAGATGTCCTGAGACACTTGCCAGCTCTGACAGTCTGTGGTTCAGTGAGCATTTAACTGTGTGTAGTAAAAATAATCAAAGTTCCCTGGAGAGAGACCACTGTGGGTTGTGGTCCAGAAAGACTTCCTGGGGGAGTGGAGGGCTAGACTGAGGCCTTGGACAGCCTTTCTTGTGAAAAGCCCCTCCCACCATGTCCTTGGTTAATTATCTGCAGCTTTTTCATCTGCTTGTCCCTGTGGAACAGCAAATACTGACCCCAGCATTGTTTGTACCAGAGGGTGAGATGTACCTGGCCCATGAGCTGAACTCTTGATCAGGGCCCAAACAAGAGGGTCCACTGACAACTTTTCCCAGAATGCCTCAGAGCCTAGTAATGAGTTTCAGAAGGGGAAGCGGAGGCGGTGTTAGGGGGCGGGTGCATCTTGAAACTGCTTAGAAATTGTGGCTCTTGAGATTTTTTTGTTGTTCCTATCAATAAGGGTGAATCTCAAATATAGTAATGTTTCCATTTCCAACTGTTTGTTTACTGATAAGGGAAGAATAATAAATCTTTCAGAAATTAAAACGCTAATGCTCATCTTAAAAGTTTAATAAAGAAGACCCACTAAGTGTGCTTATGTAAATCTAATACAGAGTGATAATTAGCATTTTAAAATTCTGAAAATTACAGCCTGGACGGCAGTGTTGTCCAGGCCAAGTCTTTCTCTAAGGAAAAACGATCACAGGAGGGAATTGTTGCAGAGTTCCACTTTAGGATCCACTCACTCCTGGTTTGGGTTCCTGCATCTTGCAGGAGCCTAGCTTTCCTGGAAGTTCAGTCCAGCCATCTCCCACTGAAGGCTCTGCAGCCCCTAAAGGCTTGGACCTTGTCACACTTCTGTGTGTGATTTAGTTTGTCCGCTTTGTCTGTGCAGTCAGCTGGCAGCTCCATTTGCGTCTGGTTGGATAAGCTGATGGTAGACGCTGTAAAGATTCTGCATCCCCTTAACTGTTCTCAGAAAAGTGCTTCTGAACATTTCTCTTTGGAATAAACTGCCAAGGCTCGTGATTTGGACATGGAGGCCAGTCCATTGCCTGAGCTCCAACTACGGACAATGTGTGAACACATAAGCAAAAGGTGACTGACCCTACAGATTGGCTGTGGGCTGGCCAGCTGCCTCCTGGGTGACCTGGGGTGAACTCTAGCTAACAGGGTTCTCCGTGCTGAATGGAGGCAATGTCAACCAGTGATTCCTAAGTTGGTAGAAATATAAATTCAAAATGAATAAGAGAAGATACTTCATTCAAAATTTCTTTCTGAAGCAATGATGAGTCTCTTCTTTGGTTTCCTGTTGACTCTGTTGCAGACTCTAGTGTTAATCTTGCTAGAACTCAGTTGTATGGTTGACTCATTCTTTCATTCGTGTATTCATTAAAATGTCTAATGTGGACAATCACTCTGCTAGACCCTGAGCATGTGACCAACCATGAAATGGTCTTTACCACCACAGAGCACACACCCTACCAGATGGGGAGGGAGAGGTAGAGACAACTACAGAGGAGACTTACGTTCTGGGATGGAGGTGAGTGCTGAGTGATGTGAAAGAACAGAGAAAGGGCAACAAAACTGGTCTGGAGGTGTCAGGGAAGCTTCTGGACAAAGCGTGATGTAAACCAAGAACTGAGCAATATATATTAGTTAGGGGTGTGAAGGCAGGACTCTATGATACTCCAAGTTTCTGGAAACCTCTCTTTCCAAAGGTCTCTTGTGCATGATCTTGAGTCTCAGGAATTTTGCCCTTATGGACCAGTTCAGAGTTTGGAGCCTAGTGGCCTTAGGAAATAAATCCTTGACCTAGAGAAACCCTAAGTTTCCCACCCTGCCTCCAGCCCATGTATTAGATGTGAGCATCCCTGGGCCGTCACCTTGGAGAAGTCAGAGAGAGACAGTGGGTCACCTGGGCTCCTTACTGCCCTGTGTGCCTAGAAGTTCTGGGCAGGACCAGATCCTAGAGTAAAGAAAGGAAAGTGGCATGTCCCCAGAAGTTTAATGCTCTCTTTCCAAATTAACTTTGTCTTCACTAACAATGCACTTTGGTCCAAGATGAACCACAATCTCAATTCTATTCAATTCCTGCTCTTACATCAAGGCTTAATTCAAAACCCACATCTTCTCCAGGTAGAATAAATACCTCTTTCCTCTTGTATTTCCATAGCACACCTTCTCCATTCTCAAAAATCATAACCTTCACCTGCCTTCTGTTGAGGGGTAAGTGGGGGTGGCTTACAAATGCACCTGAAACCCTGAGAAGATAGAGCACTCCTGGAAGGCAAGACCTATTTTTTCCAAGGATTTGCACATCATAAGAATTTCAAAAATAATATTTGAAATGATGAGTTGGATTTGACTTAAAACACCATCATCATCTTCTTGACAGATTATTTAGCTTAGGAGAGGTTTTCATGCCTCCTGGTATTTGGTTAGGAAGGGATCCACAGAGGAAGAAAATGTTGGATATAATTTGAAATTTTAAGGGTTCAACACACTTTGCCCCCAAAACACCTGTTACAAAGAATCTAGATTTTGGAGAATTAAACTTTGTCTGTTCTGGGACCTGTTTCCTGCTGTGATGCTATCACAAGGGCTACTTTCCTGTGTCAGTGTGTTAGGTGACTTTCATAGGAAGAGAGCAAGGGCTCATACAGTGGAGCCTGGAGAGGAGTCTGTAGTCAGCAAATGGCAGTTCTTACTCTTATCTCACAAATCTGAAGAACTGGAACCTCACAGGTGAACTCAAATGGCAGCTATGACATGGTTTTTGGATTCTCTCCTTTTCTATCCTTCCCCCAAAACATGACCTTCCAAACTTCACCATTAGTAGTTAATTCCTTCGTAACCAATGCAGTCCTGTATCAAAAGACAGATTCCCACTTCTGTGGGGAGTAATCATCCAATCCTGTGAAGGAATCTCAAAATCATTTTGGTTGTTGTTATCAGCATGAAGGCATTGGTCTTGAAGGACATAGAAGGGGTGCACTGCTTTGAAAAGGCAGTTCAAGGGGGAAGGTATAGCTTAGTGGTAGAGTGCATGCTTAGCATGCACTAGGACCTGGGTTTAATCCCCAGTATCTCCATTAGTAAATAAACAAACTTTTGGTCAACTAATCTTTGACAAAAGAGGCAAGAATATACAATGGAATAAAGACAGTCTCTTCAGCAAATGCTTTTGGGAAAACTGGACAGCAGCATGCAAATCAATGAAGCTAGAATGATCCCTTACACCATACACAAAAATAAACTCAAAATGGATCAAAGACTTAAACATAAGACAAGATACAATAAACCTCCTAGAAGAAAATATAGGATAAACATTATCTCACATACATCTCAAAAATGTTCTCCTAGGGCAGTCTATCCAAGCAATAGAAATAAAAGCAAGAATAAACAAATGGGACCTAATGAAACTTACAAGCTTCTTCACAGCAAAGGGAACCATAAGTAAAACAAATTGACAACCTATGGAATGGGAGAAAATTTTTGCCAATGATGAAACTGACAAAGGCTTGATCTCCAGAATATATAAGCAGCTCATATGACTTCATAAGAAAAAAACAAACAACCCCATCCAAAAATGGGCAGAAGACCTAAACAAGCAATTCTCAAAGGAAGACATACAAATGATCAAAGGCACATGAAAAAATGCTCAATATCACTAATTATCAGAGAAATGCAAATCAAAACTATGATGAGGTATCACCTCACACCAGTCAGAATGGCCATCATTCAAAAGGCCACAAATGACAAATGCTGGAGAGGCTGTGGAGAAAAGAAAACCTCCTACACTGCTGATGGGAATGCAGTTTGGTTTGGTGCAGCCACTGTGGAAAACAGTATGGAGACCCTTCAAAAGACTAGGGATAGACTTACCATATGACCCAGGAATCCCGCTCCTGGGCATATATCCAGAAGGAGCCCTACTTCAGGATGACACCTGCACCCCAATGTTCATAGCAGCACTATTTACAATAGCCAAGACATGGAAACAGCCTAAATGTCTATCAACAGATGACTGGATAAAGAAGTAGTGGTATATGTATACAATGGAATACTATTCAGCCATAAAAACCGACAACATAATGCCATTTGTAGCAACATAGATATCCCTGGAGAATGTCATTCTAAGTGAAGTAAGCCAGAAAGAGAAAGAAAAATACCATATGAGATCGCTCATATGTGGAATCTAAAAACAAACAAACAAAGCATAAATACAGAACAGAAATAGAATCATAGACATAGAATACAAACGTGTGGTTGCCAATGGGGAGGGAGGTGGGAAGGGACAGACTGGGATTTCAAAATTTGTAGATACTGACAGGCATATTCAGAATAGATAAACAAGATTATACTGTATAGCACAGGGAAATATATACAAGATCTTGTGGTAGCTCACAGTGAAAAAAATGTGACAATGAATATATGTATGTTCATGTATAACTGAAAAATTGTGCCCTACACTGGAAATTGATACAACATTGTAAAATGATTACAACTCTATAAAAATGTTAAAAAAAAGGTGAAACACAAAAGAGAGACAGATACAAAAGGAAATCAATGTTCAGCAATTAAGAAAACATGTGTAAGATAAAAATGACTTGAAATGACTACAATTAAAAGGATAGGAAATTATCAGTTACACATAAACAAAAGGGAATCAAGATACATGTTAATTTTTAGGCAAGTTAAAATGTGTGGTAAAGAATATTAACTTCTATGTTGACTAAAAGTACCATTGTGTTCCAAGAAACAAAGCATCAGAATACAAACAAAAGACTGTTAGAACTCAGGAATTTGACTGCAGCATAATGGTAATATATTACATTAGTTTTTCACAGATTAAATAAGAAGAAAATGAGAACATAGAAGAAAATTAAACAATGTAATTAGAATGAAATAATAGCTACATATTTATTTTTAGGCAAATTAATTAAGTATGCCACATTTTAATGTAATGTATACAAAAACATTCCAAATAACCGGTCCACAAAAAGGCATTCACCAAGGTAGTAATTGCACAGGTTGAATGCTTTGATCACAATATAATAATACAAAAATATTTAACAGAAATGTAGACAAATATTCCTTATCACTTAAAATTTTTGAAAATTCTCCTAAATAAGAATTAGGTCAAAGAAAAAAATGTAATTAATATGTACATTCTATTTTGAAATAAAGAAATTGAAGCCATTGCTCATAAAACCAATGGATTTTTGTTTTCATCCTGTTCTCTTAATTTGACAACTTTGAATTTTCTCACTAATTCTAGTAGTTCTTCATTCCATTCTTTTGTGCTTTTTAAGGTACAGAATAAATTTCCCGGTAAATATTGATAAACTTTCTTTCCTCCTTTCTAATAGACACATCTTTCATTGCATTACTTTGATTAATGCACAGGATAAAATTTAAACTATATTAAATAGTGATGGTGACAACAGGCATTTTTGTGTTACTCCTGGTTTCAGTGAAACTGTTTCTAGTGTGTTTCCTCATTTAATATGATGCAGTCAACTCTGTAATACATAAAGGAAACAGTCTTTTAAGATTTTCTGTAATTTTTTATTTAATCACTGACGGAAGTTAAATTTTAGCAAATGCCATTTTGTCAACTAAAAAGATCATCAAGTGTACTTTTCTTTTTGTGCTGTTAGATGTGTTTTGTTGATGTATTTCCTAACTTTGTTAGGTTACCCCTACTTGGTCATGCTATTCTCTTAATATGCTGCTACACTGTATTTGTTATTATTTCATTTATGCTGAAGATATCTGTGTTGAGTGGAACTGGGCTACTGGTTTCCTTTTTTGTTCTGTTTTGGTCTATTATGCTATCAGAATTATGCTACCTGTGTAGAATAAACTTGAAGGTGCCCTGTCCTTTCTGGGCTCGGTAATAGCTCATATAGTTTCAGTATAACCCTATGGCCCATGGTGCTTCTGAAAGCACTGCTATGATTTCTCTTCAGAATGTAGGTTTCTTTCATGTTGATATAAAAATTAATTTCTGTTTGTGATTTTCAGTATTTTCTATCTTGTTTTTCTTATCTTTGTTTAACTGTGCTTTTGGGATTTATTAAATTGATGCTTGACTTTTTAATTTTCACTCTTTGTGGTTACAATCTGAAACCAAGAACTTCTCTCTACGTACAGTGTTTGAAGTTTCTTAAAATTTTTAAGAGGATTTACAAGAGGATTTACACTCTCACCATTATTCTTCCTGCCATTTTCAGTCAACATTTTAAAATTTGCATATATATTAAAATGAATATAATTTTTTGGAAATTAAATGAATCAATACAAGTAAAAGAAAATTCTTGGAAAGGCATCAGGCACAAAATAAGAATACAACAAATTTAGCCATTATTAAAGTTTTGGCTAACTAAACAAGACAACACCTCAGTTCCAATGAAATTCAGCACAATCCAACCTCAAAAGCTATTTTTAAAGTGACTAGATCCAGTACTCGTCAAAGCAAATGTTTCCATGCGTGATAGACACTGTGCACATGGCCTATCATAGTGAAACAGAAAATATGTGTACTTATTAGGAAAAATATAGAAGGATCATTTTTATACAACAGCTTTGCTGAGATATAATTCACATAGCATACAACACACCTATTTAAAGTATATGAGTAAACGGGTTTTAGTACATTCACAGAGCTGTGCAATCATAACTATAATCAGTTTTAGAACATTTTCATCACACTCCCCCAAAACCCCATGTCCGTCAGCAATCACTCTCCTTTTCCCCCAGCCACCCTCCTACCAGCCAGAGGCCATCACTAATCCACTTTCTATCTCTACAGACTTGCCCTTTCTAGACATTTCCTATAAATGATGGGGATTACATTGAATCTATAGATCAACTTGGAAGGATTGCCCTGTTAACAATATCATTCTTTTGCTGGTGAAAATCCAGGACAATCAACTGATAACATGTTTAACAGATCACTATAGATACACTATAAATATAAAAATTAGCACCTTTCATATATGTAAAAAAAATAGAGAAATAGAATGAATAAAAGTGAAAATGCATATAAATTACCTAGGAATAAACTTAAGTTTTAAAGTACAAAATATTTATGGAAAAAACAATGAAACTCCTCTAAGACAGAGAAAAAGAACACAGAGCAATTGGAGGGATTTCTTATATGCAAAGACTAGAGACAGAACTGAGTTTAAGTCCTGTATCTGCCTCTAATAACCTATGTGATTTTTAGAAAGACATATAATTTCTCTGGGTCTCATTTCTCAAGTGAGTCCCATAATAGTACTTACCCCATAAGGCTATTTTGAAAATTAAGTGAGATAATACATATGTAAGACTTTTGGAACATAGATAGTATTCATTAAACCCCAAGTACTATTATGATTGTGTATCTACAAAGATGTAAGTTCATCTCAAATTAACATAAATATTCAATCAAAATCCCAAAATAACTTTTCGTGATAAACATCATTCTAAATTTCTTTTAAGAAATACAATCAGGCACAATTGCTAAAAATTGTTTTGAAAAATAAGAGCAATTGGTGAGAAGAATTTTTTCCTATTTAATTGCTTTATATTGCATCAATAATTCATAAAACATTATAATTATGACAATTGACAGATTGTTAAACCAGAATAGACAGCTGAGAAATAAGTTCTAGTATATTTAAGGATTTCATTAATAACATAAATGACATCACAAATCCATAGGCAGGGAAAAATTATTTGGTAAATGATGTTTACACCATTAGCTAACAATGGGAGAAGGACATAATTGTATATACTCAGCACTCCCAAGAGAAAAAAATTAAATTCCCAAATGGAACAAGAAGCCAAATGTGTAAAATAAAAGCATAAAATAAGAAGAAAATATGGCTGTATTGCCTGTCTAATCTGATACTATAGACTGACTTTCCAAATATAAAAACAGTAGAGAAAATTTTATGAAGACTATCATTTGATTTTATATTCTAAAACTTTCAAACTTCTTCATAACATAAAAATCAAAAGGAAATCATAACTGGGAGAATTAAGTATCATAAATTTACTAGGCAAATAGTTACCATTGCTGTTGTAATAAAAGCATTTGAGACTTGGAGAGAGGATGAAACTCCAAGAGAAAAATAGGCAAAGAATATGATAAAGTTTATCAAACTATCGATCATTAATAAACATATGACAAATGTTCAACCTACTGGTAATCAAAGAAATATAAATTCTAACAACAGGCATCTACCTGTATCTTAGCTGTCAGGTGCAATCACCCCACTGGACTCAAACTCCTAGTTTTACAGCCTGAGGAACCCCAGTGCCCCCATCACCACCACTTCCATGCACCACAAGCCTCCCCATGTCAGGGTGCATTGCAGTCTTCATGCATCTGTGTCTGTTCTCTCTTACCCACACCTGACTTGAGTTGTCTTCTGGTCTTGAAGTATGCGTCCCCCTTTTTTCTAGTAAGGGTGGTCTATTTCTTTTACTTCATCTTAATTGGGTAAAATATTGGTAGGACTGCAAGTCAAGCTGTTCTGTTTGCTCTCCGACAGCCAAGGATGTGGCTTGTGATCCAGGGAGATCATTCAGAATATTGCTCCCAGTGAATCGCATTGAGGGAGAAAGGAAATCTTCGACAGTGGTGGTGTCACGAAGAACACAAAACAAGAGAGTGGGCTATAACCTTCCTTCAGCTGCCCCAGGCTGGGGACTGAGGTCATGGTAGGACAGGCTTGGGGTCACCTCTATCATAAACAAGTGAATGACATCTCAGTTCCCTTGAAGTCCAACAGGACCCAATCCTAGGAGGTATTCATTAAGTGACAAAGTCCAGTGCTCATGAAAGTCAGTGCTCCCTTAAATGATCAATGTATTATCTCTGGCCTTCCATGAGTTTTACATTCAAAGGCTCAAGATAATCTTTCCTGGTGTGGACTCTTCCTTTCCAACTCTATTCTGAACCTGGCTCTCATAATTAGTTGTAAGAATTCAGATTGTACCCACCACAATCTTTATTTCTGTTGTATTGTTCAGAGAGAAATGAATGATGGTCTATTTTGAGTATTAATCTTCAGTTGTTTCCATGGCTACCTGACTCTCTTGGAAATGAAGCAGAGGGGAATAAGGGATTCAGGAGCCAGAGAACCTATATTTGGTTCTTCATGGATGAAAGATCTGAGGCTCAGGGAGGTGAAGCTATAAACCCCACTAAGGTGGGCACGAATTGGTTAAACAGTAAAACTCCAGCTGCTGTTTTTGGGAAAGAGGGAAACGTGTTTAATCATTTTTACAGCCGATGGAATAGCACCTGCCTTTCTGCTTGAAGGAGGAATCCACGTTCAGATCACACTTCAATCCGAGGGCTGGAATCGAAACCCACTGCCAACCAGATGCCAAAGGAAGAAAGGCAGATGTAGACCCTCACAGAAACAGGGATGGGCAGGGCCAGGTGAAACATAGGGCACCCCTCCCTGGGACAGTGCTCTTTCAGAAGTATTTTCCATTAAGTGCCTCTATACACTTATTTTTGAACAACAGTATGCAGAATCCAAGATTTTGGTCTGCAAATCTCACATTATGGCAGGAATCAAGGGAAAGCAAACACTCTGGCAACTGACCTAAGACAAAAGTTGCAGGAGAGACAAACTAATGAGAACCAGGAGAATCTGAGTAGAGAGAAACTGGGACCAGAACAAATAGAGACAACTTTTATTCACAACTGGCCCAATAATTTCACCAGTCCTTTACATTAAAAAAGTAGAAAAGTCATATCAAAATCTCTTTGCAGTTAGTTTACATTTTGCTGTGTATTGTTACATTTAAGGTGGCCACCTTACCATTTTGGGTCTGAATATCCTGATGGTTAAGGCCAAGAAAGACTTGTGAATGGTGATTCTTGTATCTTGGAGTGCGAGGAGTCACAGGCAGTAAAAGGAAGCACTTTCCTGACCAAATTTTGAATCAATTTAGAGTTGGATATAAGTTACATTATATGGACATCAACAGATTACCTTATTATGAACAATGCTGAGATGGAGAACGTGGCTTTTATCTGCAGGCAAGCAGCCTTCCTAGACTGAATCAGGGAGACGTAGCCACGCAGTCAGAGGTGGCCCTGCAGCCCTGAAGACCTCCTGGGAAGACCTGCTTCCCCACGTGACAGCAAGCTTAGCCGGGCCCCACGAGCCAGCAGAATGTGCACTTTCTCCACAAGAGCAAGAAGAGAGGAAAGAACTGCATCTGGTTTTCATTCTTAAAGTCATCCTTCCAGTAAGATTCCTCACTGCCCAGGCGGGAGGGTTGAGGGAGTTGAAGGGCATCAAGCAAGTGGATTTCCTTCCACAAGGAATGGGACACATAAATCCATTACCCCCCAACTCCAAAGTTAGGATCCAAAGATTAATTTTTTTTAAACCCAGTATTTTTACAAAAGCCGATTTCCCTGGTCCTAAGATGTGCATTCTCAATACTGTGATCTGAACTGCCTTTTTTTTAGTTCTTTTTTTTCCTTTTTTAGTTTCTGGGGTTTTTTTGGGGGGGTGGTAATTAGGTTTGTTTATTTTTTTTCTTTTTTTTCCTTTTTTTTATTAAGTTTTAGTCATTTTACACTGTTGTGTCAAATTCCAGTGTACAGCACAATTTTTCATTTATACATGAACATACATATATTCATTGTCACATTTTCTTTTCACTGTGAGCTACCACAAGATCTTGTATATATTTCCCTGTACTATACAGTATAATCTTGTTTATTTATTCTGCATATGCCTGTCAGTATCCACAAATTTTGAAATCCCAGTCTGTTCCTTTCCACCCACCCCACTCCCTTGGCAATCATGAGTTTGCATTCTATGTCTATGAGTCTATTTCTGTTCTGTATTTATGTTCTTTCTTTCTTTTTTTTTTCCAAGATTCCACATATGAGCAATCTCATATGGTATTTTTCTTTCTCTTTCTGGCTTACTTCACTTAGAATGACATTCTCCAGGGATATCTATGTTGCTACAAATGGCATTATGTTGTCGGTTTTTATGGCTGAATAGTATTCCATTGTATACATATACCACTACTTCTTTATCCAGTCATCTGTTGATAGACATTTAGGCTGTTTCCATGTCTTGGCTATTGTAAATAGTGCTGCTATGAACATTGGGGTGCAGGTGTCATCCTGAAGTAGGGCTCCTTCTGGATATATGCCCAGGAGCGGGATTCCTGGGTCATATGGTAAGTCTATCCCTAGTCTTTTGAAGGGTCTCCATACTGTTTTCCACAGTGGCTGCACCAAACCAAACTGCATTCCCATCAGCAGTGTAGGAGGTTTTCTTTTCTCCACAGCCTCTCCAGCATTTGTCATTTGTGGCCTTTTGAATGATGGCCATTCTGACTGGTGTGAAATGATACCTCATCATAGTTTTGATTTGCATTTCTCTGATAATTAGTGATATTGAGCATTTTTTCATGTGCCTTTGATCATTTGTATGTCTTCCTTTGAGAATTGCTTGTTTAGGTCTTCTGCCCATTTTTGGATGGGGTTGTTTGTTTTTTTCTTATGAAGTCATATGAGCTGCTTATATATTCTGGAGATCAAGCTTTCGTTGGTTTCATCGTTTGCAAAAATTTTCTCCCATTCCGTAGGTTGTCGATTTGTTTTACTTATGGTTCCCTTTGCTGTGAAGAAGCTTGTAAGTTTCATTAGGTCCCATTTGTTTATTCTTGCTTTTATTTCTATGCTTGGGCAGACTGTTCTAGGAGAACATTTTTGAGATGTATGTGAGATAATGTTTTGCCTATATTTTCTTCTAGGAGGTTTACTGTATCTTGTCTTATGTTTAAGTCTTTGATCCATTTTGAGTTTATTTTTGTGTATGGTGTAAGGGAGTGTTCTAGCTTCATTGATTTACATGCTGCTGTCCAGTTTTCCCAAGAGCATTTGCTGAAGAGACTGTCTTTATTCCATTGTATATTCTTGCCTCCTTTGGTGAAGATCAGTTGACCGAAAGTTTGTGGGTTCATTTCTGGGCTCTCTATTCTGTTCCATTGGTCTATATGTCTGTTTTGGTACCAATACCATGCTGTCTTGTTGACCGTAGCTCTATAGTATTGTCTGAAGTCTGGGAGAGTTATTCCTCCAGCCTCTTTCTTTCTCTTCAGTAATGCTTTTGCAATTCTAGGTCTTTTATGGTTCCATATAAATTTTATTATGATTTGTTCTAGTTCTGTGAAATATGTCCTGGGTAATTTGATAGGGATTGCATTAAATCTGTAGATTGCCTTGGGCAGTGTGACCATTTTAACAATTTTGATTCTTCCAATCCAGGAGCATGGGATATCTTTTCATTTCTTGAAGACTTCTTTAATTTCCTTCATCAATGGTTTATAGTTTTCCATGTATAAGTCTTTCACCTCCTTGGGTTAGATTTATTCCTAGGTATTTTATTACTTTGGGTGCTATTTTAAAGCGGATTGTTTCTTTACTTTCTTTTTCTGTTGATTCATCATTAGTGTAAAGAAATGCAACCGATTTTCTGAACGTTAATTTGTAACCTGCTACCTTGCTGAATTCTTTGATTAGTTCTAATAATTTTGTGTGGACCTTTTAGGGTTTTCTATATATAGTATCATGTCATCTGCATACAGTGACACTTTTACCTCTTCTTTTCCAATTTGGATCCCTTTTATTTCTCTCTCTTGCCTGATTGCTGTGGCTAGGAATTCCAAGAGTATTTGAATAGAAGTGGTGAGAGTGGGCAGCCTTGTCTTGTCCGAGCTTTTGAGTTTTTCACCATTGAGTACTATGCTGGCTGTAGGTTTGTCATATATAGTTTTTATTATGTTGAGATATGTTCCCTCTATACCCACTTTGGTGAGAGTTTTTAAACATAAATGGGTGTTGAATTTTATCAGATGCTTTTTCTGCATCTATTGAGTCAATCATGTGGTTTTGTCCTTTCTCTTGTTGATGTTATGTATTACATTGATTGATTTGAGTATGTTGAACTACCCTTGTGTCCCTGGGATGAACCCCACTTGATCATGATGTATATAATCTTTTTTATATGCTGTTGGATTCTATTTGCTAGTATTTTGGTGAGGATTTTGGCATGTATGTTCATCAGTGTTATTGGTCTGTAATTCTCTTTTTTGGCAGTGTCTTTGCCTGGTTTTGGTATCAGGGTGATGGTGGCTTCATAGAATGAGTTTGCAAGTATTCCCTCATTTTCAGTCATCTGGAAGAGTTTGAGAAGGACTGGTATGAGTTCTTCTTTGTATGTTTGGTATGTGTTTCACTTTTTAACAGGGGACTTTAAACCAGTTAAGCTTATTACTGTAGCTCTTACTTTGACCTTATTTCTATTATATTGTAGTTTCTCATTTTTATATGTTCTTGAGTCTTACTTTGTCTTTACTACAAAAAAATATTAATACAAATTATTCTTAATGTTAATTGATGTCTTACCATGTGCCAGATGGTTTACATATAATATTGACTTCAATTTGCAACACAACCTTTTGAGTAGGCACTATCTACATGTTCATTTTACAGATAAGGCAACAGGAAATCAGAGGAGTTAAGGAACTTGCTAAGGTCACCCAACCAGCAGGTGTCAAAGTCAGAGTGTGCACCTGCGTCTGACTCTCCAGAGTTCAGATGCTTCCCCACGATTACATATTCCATTCCAAATATATCTACTAAAAAATTCATTTCTAGTTTTGGTGTTTAGAGAAGAGAGGCGGTTTTTTTAGCTCCCAATTTTGGTAATGTATTCTTTTTTCTTCTAGTGCTTTTGCTTTTTAGTTTAAGATCTTGAATTCTTCTGAAAATTTTATATGCAGACTAAAGTAAAGATGTGAGACAATCATGTCAAAAATTATAGCCAATTGTTTAAATATTATTTAATTTCATTCTTTCCTCATGGATATACAATATCGTAAATGGGATATATGCGTCGGTGTGTTTCTGACACTTTCCTCTGGTTTGTCTGCCCTCGGGCCAGTGCCACACCATTTCACACTCTGCTTTGCTGTCTCTTGGGATCAGGTTCCCCTCATAATTCTTCATTTCCAAAAAATGTCCTGGGCTGTGACTCCCAGAATTTGTTTTTTGATGGCAGTAACATCTGTTGTCCTGTTTTAAGGGCAGCAGCTAGAAGCTATTGTAAGCTCGGAGTTATTTTAAATCAGAAGTGATCTGTAAACCTCTTTCCGAGGAATATGAAACAATATTTCACATGGATGTTTAAAATGGGGGGTCAACTTTATGCACATATTTGAAAGAAAGGAGGGAATGAAGGATTTCTGGACTCAGTGACTATCAAGATTAAATGTGCTAATGTAAACAATGTGCTCTCTTTTAGGAACTACTGTGTCCTGCCATGAAAAAATACAGTACAGACTAGGGATTCTATAACCTCCTTATCCAAGTTCTGCAGTGAGAGGTAAGCAACACTCTGATGCTTTTGGGTGCTAGTAGAAGGGCAGACCCTGAGGCTGAGTTAAAGTGCCCACCCTGGAGATTCCTCTCCTCACTCCAGACAACAACTTTAATTATTTGTAAAGAATCTAACAAGGTACCCTTGGCAAATACAAACTCCCAAAACCCTTCCACAGAGGTAATTGGACAGAAGGACAAATTAGCCCAGATGTTTTCTTTTTCTTTCTTTCCTTCTTTTTTTAACTGAAGTATAGTCAGTTACAATGTGTCAATTTCTGGTGTACAGCATAATGTCCCAGTCAAACATGTATATACATATATTCGTTTTCATATTCTTTTTCATTAAAGGTTATTACAAGATATTGAATATAGGTCTCTGTACTATACAGAAGGAATTTGTTTCTTTAATCTATTTTTATATGTAGTGGTTAATATTTGCACATCTCAAGTTCCTAAGTGCCCTCTTGCCTTGAGCAAAACCATGGACGAGTCATTAAGACAGGCTGGATTTGCCTCCATTACACAGGGAGGCTTCCATTGGGCCAAATGAAATAATCCTTGGTCTGCCCACTGTTTGTTGCTGATGTCATTTGTCCTGAATACTTTCTAACTGGCCAAGTTCAATAGTGCTTGGTGGCTTTTTCAGGTGAGCCAGCAGCGTTCTCCTGTAACTGCAGGAGTGATGGTGTTGGAGGCAGGTGTGTAGCTGGCTTGCACAACCAGGACTCTGGTTCCTTGGGAATTTTGAGGGGCTTTCAAGGTCTCTGATGCTTGATTGTTCCTTTGAGTTAATTTTATATCTTGCACTTACCTTAGTCTTATTTAGAATAAAAGTTCAAAGCTATGGGAATAGCAAAAAAAAAAAAATAGCACAATCTGGGAGGTCAGTCACCCTTGGGACTGGATGTCAGCTCTTTCACTTATTAGCTGGAGGTCCTTGGGCATCTTCCTTAGTGTTTCTTCACTTCAGTTTTCCTACCTGTAAAGTGATGACATTAGCACCTCCCTCTGCTGAGTGGGTATGAGGATTGTAATCAACATGTGCAAAGTACCTAGAAGGCAAATTCGCACACTAAGTTGTAGCTGTACGATTATGCAGAAGTCTGTTTTGTTACATGGATGGGTAGGTTGGCCTGGGCTCGAGGACTTTCCCAGGAAAAGGGATGTTCAGTGTGAAAACTGGGACAGATTCAGGAAAATGGGGTTAGTCACCATGTAACGGGGAAACAATTGTGATGAGTTCCATAGGCTTCTGCCTTTGAAATGCTTGTGGTTTAGGGCGGAGATGGCCAGTCTGAGCCCCCTGCTCTTGCACAGTGGCAGGCATTGCTAACAGTTCACGCCCCTCTTCCCCCGGTGAGCTGGTGAGCCAGTGAGCCGCTTCTCACAAGCTTTCCCAGCACAAGGTCCCAGGTTGCCACAATCAACAAACTGTGTTTGATCCCTTAGATGGTGCCTAGGTTTTCCAAAATTCCCTCTTCCTACAAAATGTAAATTTCCTTTTTTTTAATCTCATTTTTGCTACAGCTAGGCCTCAGGAGTTAAATCCATTTCACACTCATTCGTGAATTTTTGCAGATTTCTCTAAGAGCATTAGCACTTTCATTAAAACATGACAGAAGAATTTGCAAACCCCAGAAGACTGAATTTAACACTTCTAGCAATTAAGAATAAAAAGAGAATGACTTATTACTGGAAAAGGGCTCAAGACACAGATAGTCAGCTCTGGAAGAGATACAGACAAAAACTTCCTCCCAAACCTGTTTGCCTAACTCAGAAATAAATACAGTCGTTTCTCCGTATCCACGGGTTCCACACCTGCAAATTCAACTAACAGTGTATGAAAAGCATTTGAAAAATAAATTCCAGAAAGTTCCAAAAAGCAAAACTTGAATTTGTCCACTGGCAACTATTATTTAAGATAGCATTTACATTGTATAAGGCAGTATAAGGAATCTGGAAATGATTTAAAGTATAAAGGAGGATGTGTGAAGCCTCTATGCAAATACTATGCCCTTTAGTATAAGGGATGTGAGCATCCCAGGTGTGGGTATGGGAAGGTTGGGGGGTTGGGGGTGGGAGGGTAAAGGGGGGCACAGTTCTGGAACCAATCACCGGCAGATAATGAGGGCTAACTGTGTTTTCTAGAGATTCGTTGAAGGTCATTAGAAAATAAAGAAACTTTTCTTTGTCCACGATGGTAAAGTTCTGGAATGAAGAGGTATTGAAAATAAAACAGGGATGAGTGGGACCACAGCAACTGCTTCACCAGTTTTCTTAATTTATAGTTTTAATAACATTCCAAGTGCCTTTTCTAGCTCAGTGGCTTCCAGTTTAAAAAACACCTTTATATAAACACCAGCAATGCTGATGCATTAGGTTTTGTTCAAAATGCAAACTCCTCAATGTCCTCAATGATCAGAGACACCATCCTGACACTAGTGATGGATCAAAGGAGGTGAAACCAGGGAGCCAATTCAGAGACACAACCAGACACTCAGATGTGTGTACAAGCATCAGAGCGTCGTCCCCTGTTGTGAAGTCATTCCTGCCAACACGAAATCACAGCATTTGCTGTCTCCCCAGGGGTTTCCTGTGGCTCCCCAGGGAAAGAACAGGCCTTGGAGTCATGTGCTGATTCAAACTTGACCTTGCTATTTTCTGTTTGTATCACTTGGGGCCACTTAGTCAACCTCTCTGAGCTTCAGATACAAAACTCCTGCATCTCTGGTTGTAGTGAAGGCCCAGTGAGATGCAGGGCACGACACAGTAGCACACAGTGAATGTGAGTTCCTTATCTATACGCTCCCAGAGCTTTTATTCCCGATGCTCTGTTGAGTATAGTCAGCCCCATAAACTTGGGTAGCATTTTATGCACTTGTCTTCTATTTCAACTGTAAGCACCTTGAAGGTAGGACCAGATACAGGAATCCTTGTCAATGCTCAGTATGGTGCTGGGCACAGGGAAAATAGCCAACAGGTGAATTTCAATTTAATACACTCATCAACTTTCGACCAGTTTACTCATGATTATGAAATTCTAACGGGATGTAAAAAGGGAGTTGACCAGCCATAAATAAATGGCTAAATGCATTATGGTATATTCCATTAGTGGGCCATTATATTGAAATTAAAATCATGTTTTTGAAGAATAGTTAATGAGATAGCTCATGACACAACCTTATACAAAAAAGGCAGGTCCATAATTGTCTATTCTATATATTATCAATTATATGCACAAAGAAGAAAGAAATTGGAAGGGTATGTATCAGAATATTAGCAATAGATATCAAAGTAGGGGACTTACTTTCTTTTCTTCTTGTTTCTGTTTGTTCAAATGATTTACAATGAGCATATATTGCCTAACAGTCAGAAAAAAAAGCCTATTTTTTTTTAATGGAAGATGTTGAGGGTAGCCTATGATAAAATGAATTTCCCAAAGATGCCACCAATCCTGCTTTAGGGAAATTGACCTTGTTGGTCTTGCTCCCACTGTACTCCACCCCAAGTAGTTCCAGTATGGTTGTGTTATCCTGTTGCATTAAATTCTCACCTCAAGGTTAAAGACAGAAGGAGAGAGAAGCAATTTCCAACAGGGACT
Organism: Vicugna pacos; assembly: GCF_048564905.1. Classification (NCBI taxonomy): domain Eukaryota; kingdom Metazoa; phylum Chordata; class Mammalia; order Artiodactyla; family Camelidae; genus Vicugna; species Vicugna pacos. The sequence continues at coordinate 110,822,644 of NC_132988.1, read as the reverse complement.
GGGTCACCTATTTATAAATCCCTCGTCAGATGCCCTTGAGATGGATTAAGCAGGTTAATTGATCATTAGTCTCCACATCTGTAAAATGGACCCCTAATGCCAACTTCCAAACACAGCTTTAAGGAGTAGAGAGCATTGGTATAACTGATAGAGTAGCCGACAGAAGCCCGGTTTGTAGCGTGAGTGAGCAAAATGGTTTGGGTATGGCAAGTTGGAGAGCATCCCAGCAGGGTGGCCATGACTTGGCGCCAGCCAACTGTTACCATCCAGGGATTCAGAAGTGTGAGCCCATGGTTGTTAGATCAGATTTGCTAAGAGAAGCAAGCAATTTTAATTTTTATAGGAAATGTACCAGTTTTTAAATGTTGGCAAATAGTTAGAACTTTTCCAGACACCAGTTGACCATGGCAGATTGGATTCCCAGTTGTTTACACATGTCCGTGGCCACTGGAACCTGCAGAGGTAGAGTGTATTGCCCCACCCCACTGATGCTGGGTTGTCCTCGTGACTTGCTTTGGCCAATGGATGCAATGTGAGCAGATGTTTGTGTGTGTGTTTGTGATCTGGCCTATCTCCTTTCACTTCCTCCAGAATCTTCCAAGAGAGGAGCATGCCTTGGGGATCCACTGTCCCAGAAAGGGACCTGTGGGGCAGACCTGAAATAGATAAGAGTTGTCCTAGGTGACCCACAGTCCCATGAGTGAGAACAATAAAATGCCTGTGGTCATAAGCTGCTGAGATTTGGAGATTATGACAAAGCAAAACCCAACTCATGCAGCATCTTGCGTTCCCAGTTTGAGATAACCCAGGTGAAGCCCCAGCAAGTGCCTGACACAGAGTGTGGGCTTAATAAACTGTAGCCCTTAGGATTATTCTGGGCCAGACAAATCTCAAGAGGGTTCTGTAATAGAAGTTAGGCTTGAGCCAGGGTTTCATAAAATGTTTGTTTTGTGCTGATCTGACCTCTGAGAAACTTGAACACACTCATCTCTGCTACCTCGCACCCTCACATGTACCTACAGGGATAAATGTCACTTTACATTGTGCTATAGAACTACAGACTGTTTGAAGCTTCATAGAAAACTGTGTGATATGCAGTGATTTCATGATTTCTTGTTTAGGAGTTTTTAACTGTATCTATTCCACCAACGTGTGTGATAGAGTTTAGATATTAAGGATCCAGATGGGAAACTAATCAGACCTCAAAGAGTCTAGTGGGACAGTGATGAGTATTTAACAATATTAACTTGTAAAGAAAGCGCTAAGGTAGAAGCAAGAACCAAGTGCTCTTGGACCCCAGAGGGGACAGCAGACCCTGGCCAGAGATGGGGAATCATCTCAGAGGAGGCAAGAATCAAACCGGTCCTTTAAGAATGAATAGCTTTGGTTACATAAGAAGGTGGGGGACAGCACTGTAAGAGGAAAAAGACACATGTGACATAAGCACTTGGTGTATTCAGAGGAATCTCGGTAGATGGTGAATCAGGTACAAGTGGGAAGGAGCTAAAGATACAAGTGAAAGGTGAGTGACGACCAGGTTGTGAACCACGTGGGATGTTGCAGATGTTTGTTTCCAAATACGGTCACCATCAGTTCCTCCCCTCCTTGGAGGCACAGGCTACTTACCCATCAAGGATGGAGTCTGTGCCTCCAGGCTTTGAATCTGGGCTGCCTTGATGGGTAGCATCGAAAAGTGCTGTGTTTCAGTTCTAGGCACTGGCAGTTATGTTTCTCCTCTCCTGGGATGCTGGCTCATGGAATCCAAGCATCGTTTTGTGACAACCCCATAAAGGGGTGATGTGAAGACACTCCAGTCAACAGCTCTGCCTCAGCTCCTGCCTCATAGCCAGCCACGCAACTGCACCATCTTGAATGTCCAGCCCAGCCAAACCTCTGATGACTCCAGCCCCAGCCAGCATCTCTGCCCCTGAGTGCAGACTGCCTGGCAGAGACCAATGAGCTCTCAGCAGGGTAACAAATAATAATAAATTATCTCTTGAGCCTCTGAGTTTTGGGTTGATTTTCTATCCAGCAACAGAGAACTAGAACAGACGTCAAATAAATTGTCCCAGGCATTGCCTATAATGATTGCATATTCGTGTCTTTAAAGAATCAATGGAAGAAAACCTAAAATGGTAAGGGGGGTGGGTGATAAACGGGCAGTTCCCTTAGCAGTACACTCGTAGGGAAGCAATGAAGTAGCCATTTTCCTGTATTTCCTTTGGCTTTGTTGCTATCACACTGCATAGTTTCCTCAAAATGCCAATGTTCCAGGGATGCAATGTGATGCTCTAGAAAGAACTCAGGCTTTATAGTCAAGGGAGGTGCAGAACCAAATCCCAGCTGTATCACCCGTGAGCTCTGAGATGGGGCAAGTCATTTAATGAGGCGGACTGTCTGGCCCTACTCGGACGCTCTCTGAGACTGGCACACCCCTGCTGAGATGCTGCCACTGTTGCCTCTTCTCCGCAAAACAGCTCTTGGCTGATGGGAGCCATGTTTCTTAAAGGTTACCAGCTCCCACACACCCTGGGGATGGCGCCAGCCAATGCCTGACTGGTACAGGTGTACAGAAGTCTGGAGGCTTAGCTCAGCGGGGATAAGTCTACAGTAAGATCTGTGCTCTGAGCCTTCCCCTGCTCCATGAACCAAGTTCGAGAAGCAGGCTACCTGAGTCCACAGCTTTTCTAGGTTTTCCCCCTTCCTTATCCTTACCCCTTTCACTCCCTTAAAGAATTTTTTTAAACTGAGGAACACTCCCTTAAAAAAAATCTGTGCCCCCTGCCCCCGAATCCTGGTCTCAGTCTCCACATCTGGGAATCTTAGCTTCCCTTTTCAAGCCCCTCTTTTCCAGAACTGGCTGAGACGCTGTCTTACTATTGCCTGGAGCTTCATACACACGCAGTGAATACTAACAGACAGCCTCACTCATCTTCCTCCCCGGTACAAAGTGGGAAAATATGATGGAAGTTTTTTAAAAAGAAAGTCCTCAAGTGACTTTTCCGTAATCTCTGTAGACAAATCTTTTAGAAAAATAGGTAAGCCGAGGCACGGATTCTTCTTTTTTTAATGGGGAGATTGATGCCTATTTGGTGGAGATGTGAGGATTGACTGAAATAATGTCTGTGGACCTTGAATAGAGATGTTTGGTACAGAGGAAGCATCCAGCGAGTGGAAGCCACTGCCTCTACATTTGGCCAGCCCTGGGAACACAGGCCAGTCCTTCTTTTCCCATCCTCATGTCCTTGGCCAGCGCAGGGCCCTCCCGGCACAAAGAAGGCACTCCTGGGTCTGCCCAAGTAAACTGTGATGAGCAGAGGAAGAAGCCACACTCGTTAAAGATGGCACGATTGTCACAACTCCCCCCCATGTGGAGTCGAGGGCCTGGATTCCGGCTCCGGACTTTTCCTTGTGGGCAGATTTCTCCACCCGCTCTCACAAGCACCCAGACTCACTTGCTTTGGTTGTTAACACGGTTTATTATTGGCACACTTATCAGTGAAGCATACATAAAATACAGCTGCTTTATAACACACAGAGCCACTGTGTCTTTACATGTGTGGAGGAACATATTAATATGCAAATGGAAAAAATTAGTTCTTTCTTAAAGTTTCACATAAATACACTGGAATTGCCCCCAAAGAAAAGTCCCATAAAAGAACCAGATGAGGGCTTTACAAAATATTATACAGGAAATATACCATGGAAAGAAACAGTCAACTCAGATACAATAAAAAAAACCACACACACACAAAAGAGTTTCAGATTTATTAAACTGTCCACAAAAATAATGGATTACATGGCTTAGAAATATTTGGATTAACAGCAATTTTACAAACGCATACATTCTCAAGGGGCCAAGTGTCTCTCTTTACATAAAAACCTGCCTTGGTGTTTCTGATAACAAAAAGACATTTCTTGTTTCAGCACTCGGGCTCGACTGAAACAATTCGGGCTCGAGGACCAATTGACATCAGCTCAGCCATATATTACCCTGCTGGGCCCTCTTAGCTGTTACCCAATGAAAGAAAAGGTGAAGGAAAAAAACAAGTAAAGGTACATTTAAATTACTTTCCAAAACGGATTTTTTTTCCTTTTCTTTTTTTACTGAAACAAGAAACTCTCAGATGCAAGTCAAAAAGCAGAAAATATTTTACAATATTAAAAAGTCATCGGTAGTTGGGTTCGGCATATAATGAGATCCTGAGCACTGAGGGTTTACGGACAATATGGCCTTCGTTGGATGCGGGAAAAGGAAATTAACAAACGTGGTTAAAATTGAGCCAGGAGAAGCGCTAGCGTTTGCTCTTGTTTTAATTACGATCAGTGCCAGTATCTGGGTTACCTGTGAAGGCCTCCAGGAAAGGGTCATGGAAGTTTATTTGGAATGATCCTCTCAGTTAAAAAAAGAAAGGAAGAAAGAAAGAAGCTCAGATCATTGTGGTTTAGAAATCGGTATTTGCGTGGAAAAGTTTTAATTTCTCCTCCTTCCTCTCCTGTAAGTAAGGTTCTGAAATAGAGAGTGTAACCCACGGGGCTATTGACAGTGGATTCTGGTGCCGGTCAATCTTACTGGGAGGCCTGGGGTGGGGGGTTTTCTGATTTGGTCTCTTGAGTGGCGGGAGGTTTACTGTTCCATGGGCTGCTGTTCCCCAGGGCGGGTGAATTGGTGAAGTCTTCCTCGTCGTCCATGCCGTTGGCCGCATCATATTGCGTGTTTTCTAATCTAGTGATTAGCCTTTCGTCCTCGTCCCCAAACTCACCTCCCATCAGAGTTGGCTCTCCTACCACCATCACATCCTGTGAACAGCAGCTGACATTATTACAGGGAAACCTTGGGAGAGAGAAGCTCAGCTTAAAACACTAGTGGGAGGAGCTGGGGGCTCTAGGACAGACACGCTCGTGTACTGCACACCGGGGTCAAGTCTCAATGTCGGGGGGTCAAGACGCATATTTGCTTTCTACAGGAAATAAACATCGCCTCCTGACGTGTAACAACCACGCGAGTTTATGTCCTTAGTGCGCAGCCTGACACCGGAGAGCGAGCAATGCTAGCAATCTGCAGAAATAAAAAAATGGATTTTTCAAAATTAAAAAAATCCACGCTTTTAACTTGCTGACACTGGGGACTCTGAGAGGGCTGTGGAACCTTCTGCTGGGTGCTTTTCAATACCTCCAAAAATCCACCAGTTTTGTGCAGGGCCTCTGAGGGGCTTTGGAAACTAGCAGCCAACACGGGGACGATGCATTCCTGCAATAGTCACGCAACTTGTTCCAAATGGCATTTTCTCTGTCCCGAGGACGGTATGCATTTTAATTGAAGACAGATCTCTCTGCTCTACTCAGCCAGCCCCTTTTATGCAGCCAATATCCTTGACATTCTGCTACTTAATTATGGTAATTAATTTAGGTAAAGTTTTCGATAAAAACAATGTTCACACTGATTTGACAATTTGCATAGCTAATTAAGTCATTAGTAAAAACCTGCTGATTGCCAACAAGCCCTGAATTTACCATCTGTTATTCCACGGTGCCTGTCACCTATCCCCACACAGGCAACCCTGCCACCAATCTGGGCAGTAAAGAGAACCGGTCTGTCCAGCTGGTGCCATAAAGGGAAGATGAAGAGTGCTAATTATAATTATATTGATGAAGCAGGTAGTCATCGGAAACGGAAGCGTGCGAGAAGAACCCATCTAATCTCTCCTGTAAGTACAAACTGTCCTTCCATGCGAACAAGGAGGCCACCTACTGTGGCCAGGGGCATCGTGGAGGCCACTGCTGGAGAGGCACCGGGACCAGGGAGAAGGACACGATGCTGGCCTCTCTGTTCAAAGGGGACCTTACGGGGTTGACGAGTGACCTGGCGCGGGACAGGCCCCCTGTCAGGTGGATATTGATGGGCAGGCTCTGCGTAATCATCTGCTTGGGAGTGCCATCACCCAGGAGCCTACCCAGCTGCCGTCAGCCTCCACCGAGGCTGGAAACCAGGCTGGACCAGACGCGTGTGGAGTTCTAAGTGTGCATTTCCCGAGAGGGTGGCTAATTTGATGAAACACCTAGACAACCGGGCAAGCATTCTTTTCAGGGGCAAGAGAGGCTTTCTGGGGGCAGTATATTGGTGGTATACTGCCTGTGGGCAAGCGAGGGTCCAGCGACTCCACCAGCTGAACAAATCCTTAATGGCTACCTGGTTTGTTCTGGAATGGAACCTTGTTCGTTTGACTGATTGATTCCCCTCGAATTAGGGGAGAGAATCAATAGGTTTCACTCTGTGTTTTTGGACCAATCAGTCTAGGGAATCTGATGACAATGATTTAAAAGAGAAATGCCCAGATGAAGTAAATGCCTAAAACATAACCTGGACAGACTCGGCAGTCTGGGTAACTGGCAGGATATTCAGTTGTGTGCTTCCAAGAACGTACGTGTGACGCAACAAAGAACCGGATGTGACACTGACAAGTGAGGAGACTCGGGAGGAGGGCTCTTCAGGTGAGATGCAAACTGGACCCAGACTCTGGGTGGTGAGAACGCCAATAGGATTTTACATGGAACATGGCCTTTACCTGACCCTCTGGGGTGTTCAGGAGAAGAATGCGCCATTTGTTAGAGGAAATTAGGAGACCGCGCTTATGATCAGGAACAAAGGCAAGTGGAAAGACCAGGGACCAGGTTAAGCTGGGCAGAGGTCGACCTGGGGGTTTATCCCATTCCACAACTTGTGCGTAGCCCTCTCTGAAAGGAGGGGAAAACACATGCATAAGGTGTCACGGGGCAGGAGAAGCACGTTAGGACCCACACGTGGGTCTGCGTTAGTGCTGTGAGCTCAGGATCATCAACAGAGGCTGGGAGAATGTGAGGAGGTAAGTATCACTGGGAAAAAGAAGCAGCCAACTTAAGCGTGATATTAGAAAAGTTCCCAACACTCCAGATGCCTTCATTGTATCAGAAAATAACAGTCATTCCAGAAAAGTACTAAGAAAATAGTGATTTGAATCACTTCAAATGGGGCTCATAAGGGCTCGTAATATGTTTGCTATATGCGTGTTCCAGGAACAGCTGGAAAAGATGTCCAGGCAGACATATCTTTGAGCATCCTAAATTCCAGGGAGATGCCACGTTTGCCTTACTGATTATAAAAAATAGCCTTAGCTGGATACATTATCATGCACATATGTGTGTGTTTACACACGTGAGCACACGTGTGAGTGATTAATAGATGGTACGTTATAAAAGAGACGTGTGCTACGGACTTCGTACGCACATAGACACCTGAGGTCACTTACACAGTTGTGTGCACGTCTCTACCTGGCTCTTCTAAACCTCTAGACCCGGGTAGGGGTTCTCCGCTCAGGTGGGCTTGATTTGTTATCCTCACACAAAAGGAACGGAGAATAATACACACTCTGGGCTCCCTCTGACTGGGGAACGTTGGCACCCCTTTCCCCCCCACCCCCACGTCTTTAAAATCCCCCCCAACACTCAACAGTGAGAGGTGCATTTCCTTCGCATCTCTGCTGTCTCGTGTGTCCCACAGGAGGCAATACTGGTCCATCTGAGAGTAACCCACATGGCCTCGACTCCCCACGAGGCAGACCTCTGCTCCTCGCCGGAGGCCGGGAGGCGCCACCAGCTCTTGCCCGTGTCACACCTTCTCACTAATCCCCCGTGCAAGGACCACCAACCTCTGAGGAGGACTGGAAGTGACTCCTTTCAGGGCCCCTCAATGCTTCTCCTTAAATTGGCCAGAAGGGGTCACTGCTGTTGAATGACACAGGTCTCCATCCCTCCCAGGGTTGAGGCTGCAGTTCGGGATGGCTCCTAGCCCCTGCTCATGGAGTGAGAAGCAGAATCCAAGGATTAAACCCTAGCCCTCACCAGACACACACGTTGCTGCCATGGCAGCTGGGCAGACCACAGCTGTGGTCGGGGTAGCACATCCAGTCTGTTTGTGCCTTTGAATGAGGCAGCTAAAGCCTGCAGACTGCACTTTTATTTAAACTGGAAGGTGGTGTGGGTCACTCAGTAGATGGGGTTAAAAGATGTGGTCATTACAAGCCAGCCAGGCTTTCTCATTTGACATCCATTCGGCCAGAGTGCACACAGAAATTTACATATTTTCCTGGATGACTTCCCTGTTTCTCCCAGCCATCTCTAAGTTTTACTTGATGAAAGCATCTTTAATTGCATGGTGCAGGGGCAGTGCTGAAATTCTACTCGCAGCTTTCTAATGGTGACTGATTCTCACCAAATCCAAAGGGTCTCAACTCATTAAAAACCCCCTTGACATAAGTATCTTCCTCCAAAACGCAGTTGTTGGTTTGAAGAGCATAACGAAGTAAGAAAAACTAGGTGCTCTTTAGAAAAATTGAAATGATTTTGACTAGGTATGTCAAAATACAGACAACTACGCTACTATTCTCCACCCATGGCAGACATCACCAATGGATGGCCCACCAAATCCAGTCTAGGCCTCAGGATCCTTCTCAACACTGTGCCCTGTGAGCTGACACCAGGAGGCTGAATGGGCAGGAGACAGGAACCTCTTATCATCCTTCTATTAGACAGTGAGCTCTTCAGTGACAGAGCCTGGGTCTTCTCTTGTTTGTTTTTCAGATGTTGGTATTACCAGCAGTGTGGAGCCCATAGTAGGAGCTCAGAAAACATTTGGTGAACTGATCTGAATTCTTGCAGCCACTGTGCCTTTAAGTAGCTATGTCAGAGTTCCAGAATTCTCTGGAATTTACTTTCACTTGTTAGTGAAAACTAACAAATGTTAGTTTCTAAAACTCCAGAATTAGATGAATAAAGAGGCTACTTGTGTGCACTTTCTGGGTTGATTTATTTACATCTGGCCATTCTTCCTATGCATTTTCTAATTTAGCCAGGAGTGCGTAATATTTATTGGCACCTTAATTAAAAGGCTCTGCTTTTCTCCTTTGACTTTTTTCCCCCTGACTCTTCAGGGATGACAGCCCAGTTCAAACAGCAGAGGCAACTCTGGTATTATTTAAGGACTACAATTCCTAGTGGTCTTAAAGCTAAAAGGGCGTCTCCCCTGCAAGGTTGGCCACTGTCTCATGACCCTTTCTTTCTACTGTAATGGGAATGAAAATCATACCTTCTGTCTATGGAGGACGGGAGGAGAGGCCAGGTAATTCTCAGGTCCGGATGGGGTTGGTTTTAGTCAAAGAGAACTGACCAATGGAAACTGGGGGAGAGTGGGTAGCGGACAGATTTGAAAGACACATTTAGAAGTCAGAGGAAAATCCCCTTGAAAGGAAGGTCCACTTTCATGTGGAGTTGGAGCAGGATCAGAACCAGAAGGGTGAGGACAACAGAAGAAGAGGGGGAAAGAGTGAGAAAGGGGGGCAAGGTGAAACTGCATTGGTTAAGGGAAGTCACAAGGAAGGGCACACTTTTGAAGCCAGACTGTCTAGAGTGACTATGAAGCACCACAGAAATGTCAGGGCTGGAAGGACAAAGCCTGGGGAAGGGTGATGAGAGAGGAGAAGCAGAGAAGGAGATCCCGCAAGTCATGGTGGTGGAGAGAAGGGGTCAGCGATGCTTAAAGGAACATGAGAATTTAAAAGCGGGAAGTGGTCTAATACTGGGATGAGGAATTCAGAATCAGGAAAGAATCAGACAGAAGGAAGCAAACTGGGGGAGAAATCACAGGAGGGGAAGAAAATTCCTGTACAGTTTACACTCTGTGGGGATGCCCTCAGCTGTCACCTTTGGAGTTCAAAGAAGCCCCCTTCTAAGTGGCCTATTTCATTTGTTAAGACCCAGAAATGAATGAAAGAGGTCAAGAGGTCAAGAGAGTTGAGACCAGACCAGGAGCTCACCCTCCCCTTAAGCTAATGAAACAGGAAAGCAAAATCCACTGAGCTGCATTTTTAGTGGCCTTGAGTTAATTGCCTGAGTTTTAAACTAAGAGGGGACGCCCATGGGGGGAGAGGTGGGCGCAGTCAAATGGCAGTCTGGAGCCTGAGTGCCGGGAGCTGGTTTCCAGTGGAGCACAGGGGCCCGTGATGGTGCCAAGAGCCCCTTTGATGCCACCAGGAACACTGCTAAGTGATATTTTAATTAAACCTTAAGTGACATATCTCCTGTCTGTGACTCTGACGGCTTTTTAATTCAGGTCCCACTGCAGCACAGACTCTTAATATTCCTTTACAATTCCCAGTTTGCAGGGGAAGGTTTCCATGACAGAATTCTCCTTCTCCCTCCAAAGCCCGGTCCCCACCCCCCTCTCCCACCCTCGATCTGCCCGGAAGGTCTCTGTGGGCCTCTGGAACTGGGAGACAGGCAAAGGCGGGATTTCAGGCCTGAAAGGAAAGCGAGACTTACAGGTACCTGACTGGACAGACTCAGGTTGGCGGCCGGCGTCTTCTTCTTGCTGCCCGTGCTGTTGGCATTGGCCCCAGCGCTGCTGTTGGAAGTGCTGCTGGTGGAGTTTTTCCTTTTCCTCCGTTTAGTTGTCGGTTGCCTTGTGGGTTCTGCTGCAATATGGAAAATGGAAGGAGGATCAGTTCCAGGGCTACCCTCGGAACACTGTCCCTCCAGGGACTCTGTTTTTGTAAATTAAAGAGTAGACTATTTACACTTTTCCTATTTCTTCTAACTTCCTGAAAAATAAAAGGAGAAAGCCGATGATTTATTTTCAGCACAAAATGTGTGAAACTCTTTTCTTTAGTATCTTGATAAAATGATTTGTATTTCATTGCTCTTTCTGATTTCATCTATATGTCTGGAATCTATTAATATGTCTTAGGGGTGAGTTACACCACTATCATAATTTGAATTTAAAATATTATTACTGTTATGAATTTGGGGAAGTTTTTTTTTCTCTGGTTTATCTTCTTTTTATAACAAAAGGAGGGCTCTGGGACCCCTTGGGAACCTCTAAGGGATGAAATAGTAACTTAGTTAAATTTGTGAACTAGCGAGTAACTGCGACATCTGCTGGCTAAGTGTCACATTGCAGCCCAGCTCTATTACGCCTTGAAATGCTTAAGTAAAAAGAAGAGGCGTGTCCATTCTATCAGCCATCAATATGTAACTTAGGGATTCCCGAGCTCAGTAGAAATACCCATGGTTTGGACCCTGGTGTTTAAAGGATGCTACTAATTTCAAAATCCCTGGGAGAAAAATGTCTTTATATGCTACAGCTAACATATTAATGAAAAGAAGCTAGATGTCTTCCAGAAAGGCCTGTTTAGAAATAACGAAAAACATTTCGGACCTAAAGGATGGGGCAACATCTTAACGGAAGCATAGGGACCCATAGAAATGTGTGGTGAGAAGAATTTTAATTAATTAATTAATTAATTAATTAGTTTATTTATTTATTGTGTATTGGGAGCGTTACTCAATGTTTTCATCTTAATGTTTTCTATGTTATTTTATATTCATCACAACTCTATTAATTAGGTACTATTATAATCTTTGTTTGGGGAAATGATAAATCTTCAGAAGGCTGTTAGAGGCAGTTACTAATTGAGTTGGAAATGGAATGTAAGAGCATCCTTTTCAGTAACCCTATTCTAGATCCAACTCTGACGGGGAGAAGGTAAGCCAGGGCCACACTGGAACTAAGCGAGGGGTCTTTGTAGCATTTTCTTAGCACACCGGTGCTGCTTCTGATGCACAATGTGGAAGATCCCCTTTAAGGCGCATTTCAAAGATGACTTATTCCACCATGTCATTCCTGACTTTTAATGATGAATGAGATTATGTTTCTATTCATACCCTATTTTTTTCTTTCATAAATATTGTGTCTCTTATGTTTAAAGATTTTCACCAAAGGGCCTATCCAACAGGTTGGAGAAAAGTTGAGCTGTGCATTCCAAAGTCAAGAAAACCCAGGTTTCCCCTGACAGGCATTGCCTTCCCTTGACTTGAATTGAAATCTGCTGCTTTTAATAAAAAGTGTCTGTACTTTTTTCATGGAATTTGGGAGAAATATACTTAAATCATATGTTCTGGATGACTCCCACTGGCAGTAGGTAGCTGTGGTAATAAAGTCATGAAATGAAGACATAAAAACCTGCTGTAACATAGGCTTCCATTGATTAGCTTCAAGCTAACTTGGGAAAATTACTACTTTAAATCTCAGGCCTATTAAGAAAATGGGAATAACAAGAAATACCTCATGACATTATTGTGAGGATTCAATAAGAGAATTGAAGGTCCGTGAGGGCTGGGACTTGTGACTGTTTCATATGGAGTGGTGCCCATTGTGGCTAGAGGAGTGCCTGGCACCAAGTAGGGGTTCAATAAATAATTGTTGAATAAGTGACTGAATTAATCAATAGTATATGAATTCAATATGCATGTTTGGGAAATATAAGTGCTCAAAGCATTTAGTGGGTGGAATTGTTTTTCCTGTAGAGACGTATTGATATTGAAAGAAAAAATAAGGCCAATTTTAGCACATTTAATATATTTGAAAAATAATGTTCTAAATGTCTAAAATTCCCCTAAGGTGGGGATGCAAATATTCGGTGTAAAATAATGCTCATTTTTCTTAGCTTTCTAAATAAGTACTTGGTTACATCTGCTCTTTTCATTGTATATAAAACCCCTGGCCAATTCCCAGAGGAAGGTGACCATTATGTTTTGTGATTCAGAAGGCTATGTGCCTCGTGTTAATAATTACTCTTTATAAAAATAATTTTTAGCGAATGGATACATTTTGCTTTTATGATCAGCAAGGCTCGACACATGCCTAGGAGTGAAAATGTATTAGCTAGAAAGACAATTAATGATGACTCGAAGCAGTAATTTCAGAATCCCAGCAGGAGACTATAGCATCTCAAACTGCATTCTAGGGAAGTGAGAAAAATGGAGTCTTTTATGTGTTCTTTTCATGATCAGAGTACCCTTTGGTAATATGTGTCTTAAAAAATAGAGCACTATTTATTTATTTTCCTTTCTTCCTTCTCTTCTCTCTGCTGCCTTCCTATTCTCCCCTTCTATCTTCTTTCTCTCCTCCCTCCCTTTCTCCCTCCCTCCCTCCCTTTCTTTTCATGATTTCTATCATTCTTAAAAGAACACACAAAATCACAATAAGACATGAGCAGCCACCCCTCTTGTCCAGTGGAATAACCACTAGCCTGGGAGACAAGAAACCTTGGTTCTGATTTTGGCTTTGCCAATATCTTCTTGGTAACACTAAATAAATCAGTTTCCTTCTGTGGGTTTCAGGTCCTAATTTAGCAAGTGAGGAGACTGTGGAGGATGGTCACTACATTTTAGAAGGACACTCGCTCTTCACAAATTCAATGTCTCTGGGTCCAACATCACGGTTAGAATATGCCTCATAAACCACCACTTTTCCTGCTACATTTATGATCACTTCCTTTTCACATCAGTTCATCCTCCGAAGAAGCCTCTGGAAAAGCACGTTGAACGAAAGTGAAGAGCGAAGTCGTACCTGGCGGTGCCACCATCCGCTGCCACTTCTGAAACAAGCAGGTCTTCAGGCAGTCTCGGGGACTGAGGTTGTAAGTTTTATGTCTGGACATCAGTTCCTGCATTGGCTCCAGGATTACACACAACTGCAAGGAGTTCAAAGACATTGGTGTTTCACTCCTTGATGATATTATTTGCAATAAATAATGTTAACAGCTGGAATCCATTAGAAAACTTAAAGGTAATTTTCTTCTCCCCTCCCACCCCCTGTTCTCATTTTCTCTATATAAGTTTAGAGGAAAAGAAATATTACCAACACTTAATAATGTTCACTGAATACACCATCATTTATAATATTATAGCCGAGTGTGATTTTACATGCACACACATACATACCCACACATTCTGTACAGGCTGTCGGGTGGGTATATGTAGCTCTATCCTGAATTCAAACGATTTTCTCTGGTTAAAGGAGAAAAAGCTCTCTTCCATGGAGCACAGCATACTCTGATTTCTACTCTGGTTTTTGCTGTTGTTCTGTTTGTATAACCACATGCTGTGAGTTACAATGCTAGTTTATGTAGATTATGTGGCAGTGAAAGCCATCCTTTAAACTTTGGAGAACAAAGTGGCAACTACAGGTACATTTTTTGATCCTAACTCTCATAAAGGGCCACGGTGCATATTATTTTATTTTTATTCATGTTCTTGTTTGTATTTTACAGAAGATGAGGATGTCGATAACATATGCTGAGTCTCATTCAGAGTGGGAGCCTGCTCTGTGGTTCTGCACACGGCCTCTGTCTTCTCCCCTTTGGTTAGATCTTTCACCTTTACTTTGGTCCAAGACATCTGACGACAAAGATTAATGAATGAAATAAGAAAGGATTCCTGTGGACTTTTCTGAATTCCTTCTTGGCTGGAAACCCATGAGAATACTGCTGCATTGAGGGGACTGTATCTAAGAGGGCAAGGACCACAACTGGGATTGATGCATCCATCGCCCTTGCAATCACAGCAGTACGAAAGTTGGCGATTCCTTTCCCATTTGGAAAAACATCATTTTATTATGAAAGGCAGGTGTGCAAGCCCCACCTTCATCAGCCCATCTTTTTTACTACCCCTTCCATTCTGTCATTTCTTACATAAGTCATTCCCTAGAGGTCACACTCCTTTTTTTTTTTTTCCAAATGCTGTGTTAGTTTCTGGTGTACAATCTAGTGATTCAGTTATACATATACATACATTCTTTTTTCATATTCTTTTTCATTATAGGTTATTACAAGATATTAAATATAGTTCCCTGTGCTATACAGTAAGACCTTGTTGTTTATCTATTTCACATGTAGTAGTTTGTATCTGCTGATCCCAGATTCCTAATTTATCCCTCCATCCTCCTTTCCCCTTTGGTAACCATAAATTTGTTTTCTATGTCTGTTCGTCTGTTTCTGTTTTGTACATAAGTTCATTTGTATCTTTTTTTTAGATTCCGCATATAAGTGATAGTATATGACAATTGCCTTTCTCTGTCTGACTTAATTCATTTAGTATGATAATCTCCAGGTTCATCCATGTTGCTGCAAATGGCATTATGCCATTCTTTCTTATGGCTGAGTAGTAGTATTCCATAGTGTGTGTGTATATATATATATATATACACACATACCACAGCTTCTGTATCCAGTCATCTGTCACACTCGTTTTTGTCCTCTGGGTTCCCTCTACCTGGAATTCTTCCCCCAACTCTTCCTGGCTAATGCATCACCTATTGATAATCTAAACTTTGCCAAAACCACTATCCCCATTTCAAGGCCAGATGTAATCTCCTTCCATTTGCAGTTTCTTTGGAAGAAGGGACAAAGATTTCAAAGCCTGAACAACACAAGCACAATGTGAGCCAAAGAGACAAAGCCACTCAACCCTGGTGCATAGAGCTGTCAAGTAATGAGATATGGGTTAGTTATGATGCATCTTCAGTCTTGTTTATCTCCTTGTTTACTTTGGAGTCATTTTTGAAATCTAAAATGTTAATAAGAAAAAACCTGTGAAAGAGGGAGGGTTACTAGACAATTAAGTTCATATTCCAATCCTGCAAATGTGTATTCCTCTGCTAAGAATTCCTCACTGGAAATCAAAGTATGTGCCAACTACAGACAACCTCATCTTCCCTTGTCACTCACACCAAACAAAGTGAAGGATTCCGCCAACCTCTCTACACATAGAGATAAGAATGGATTAACCATCAAAGAAGAACCACTGCTAGATTCAGCCAGGGTCAGAAGATGTTTGCATCTCTTATTAAGCTAGGACAGTAAAAAAAGCTTTCAGAGAAAGTCTAAGGACTGGGAAAACTTTTTCTTTTAATTAAAAAACGTTATCAAGGTTTGCAAACCATCTCCTTTTGGTCCATTCCTATTCTTGAGAAATTGACTTACAATGGATATAAAATACATGGATGGCATGGAACAAACATAGATTCAGAAGCTGAGAGATCCACGTATAGATTTTGATTCTGTCACCATGAGCATATCCCCGAGTGAGCTGCTCAATCATGCTGGGTCTCGGTTTCATCTGTAGAACCATACCCATCTTGTATATTATTTGGAAAATTTGAGGTACTTTGTCTTGGCACATAAATTCAACCAACAGTAGCTATCAGGATTATACATTAGCAACCACAGCACAGATCACAAAGCAAACCACATTTCTATTACTTTAAATCGGCGAGCATTTATTGAGTTTCCTCCTAAATGTCAAGCACTTTGCTTAGGTGTTGGGAACATAACTATGAGCGTAACACGGTCTCAGTCCTCAGCGAGTATTCAGCCTCTCTGACTTTAGCACATTAGGAAAACAACCTTGTGTTTACACTTCAAGCAGCTTAGAAAATCACATCTTACTGAAGCAAATATTTTCATTATATGACAAGTTAGATGGCAAGTATTTTTATTATATGACAAGCTAGACCTATTTGGACCTCAAAAGGGTTATCAGCACTGAACGTGCTAGGAAAATGGGAGAGTTGTGTTTATTGCGAGAAGCCACGAGCTCATTATCTTTCTTTTTTTCCCACCGCCTTTCCTCTCCGGGTTTTGGGCAACACTTTTTATCAGGTGCTAATCCTCAGTATTTATCCCTTCCCCCTGTAAAAATATCTTCCCATCGCTATAACCCACCCCAAAGGAATTTGCATCTCTGAATACTAATCAGGTGTCCCCAGAGCCATTTCTCTTCCAGTGCAGGGGAACCGGGTGGAGAGGCAGCCCGCCCCTTATTCATACATGCAAATAAGCCTCCCTCTCGCTCTGTGATGTGGAGCAGAAGCCTTTGCCGGGCTGCATGCTGTAGGTGGCAGAACTAACTCAGACAAGTGCCTGCCTTCTCAGGCAGCAAGCCAGTGCATCTTGGCAACAGCAAAGGCCTGGGGCCTTATGAAATGAGATCAGGAAGACAGTTCGGGGAGTAGGTTCCCGCAGTCACTGGCCAGATCCTTCTGGAGCCAGGATTCCTGCTCTCCTTGAGGTCTCAGACCCCCCTGAGAATCTGGTGAAGGCTCTGCAGCTTGTCTTCCAAATTTTGTAAGAGATATCTGGAAGGAGGTTTATGAACCCTCTTACAGGCGCATCCATTGACTCTAGGTAAAAGTCCCCTGTTGGTAATATACACGATCCAGGCAACAATATAGATGCCTTTGCCCCGACGCTAGATACACACACATGCATGCGTGCACACACACGCATGCATACCCACACACACCCACACACCACTTCATCCTCAAGTGCATGTTAATGGCACTGAGCATAATAGCACAGGGTCCTGTGATTTTAAAGAATGATTTTATCTGCAAAGTTGTGACTGCTACAATGTTCCCAGTGGACCAGTCCCTTTGCCGGAAAAGAAAGGCCACAGACAGTGATATCTGCAACCCCGCAGCAGCCTGTGTGCCAGGCTGCGATGGCGATTGGTCTCCACCCGCGCTGGTGCTGGAGATGGGAAAGAGTCTCAATCTAAAATGGAACCGGAGGACAAGGAAATGGAGACTCCCGCCCTGCCCTCAGAAGAAGGGAACTTAAGAACCAAGAGACAGGATTCGTGTAAGGACTTGATTCAGAGATGACGGAAGCTTACTTTCGGACCAATGAACGCCAAGAATCCCTCCCCATCCTCAAGCCAATAAACTTGCTGCTGGGGCTTTGGCTGGACTTCTCCCTCTTTACACTCCTTGTCCATAAATACAGCTCACCCTAAACCCTCAACAGACTTCCAGGAGCTGACTACAGCTTGCGTCCCCCTGACTGCAGGCTCTCCACTGCTCCTGAACAAACTCCATTTCTGGTTAACTGAGCTTACTTTGCCTTAGGTTGCCTGAGGGTACCGGGAGGCGTCCCAGGGCACGGGCAGCGGGCAGAGCCAGCAAGGCCTGAGACCTCTCTTTGAATACAAAGTCCCTAAATGTGTAGTCCCTGCCAGGTCCAGTCAGGATCCTGAAGAAAGTCCCTGCCCATCCCAGCAAGGCTCTCAGGATGCCTTTTTATAGATTTCCTGAAAGTTTGATACTGGAATTGCTTCTCTTAGGCTACTGATTTCATTTTCTGGGGTTCTGCTGCAGCACTGACCCTTTGGCGTGAGAACAAAACCTACAACCACCCCGTTAACTTGCAGTGTGAATGAAGTAGTAAGTGGAAGGATGGATGGATGAATGATTAACAGAGATCTTGGCCAAATTTATAGCAAGGAGTCATTTGCTAGTGGCAGACAGATTAGGCATTGTCCTCTGGGCTTAGAGGTGATGAATTTGTCCATTTGATAAATAACTGACTGCCTCCTCTGTGCAGAATGCTTTGCACACATGCACATGTATCTACCCAATTACTGCATGGCCTGGCTGGGCCAGGAGATCTTACCTCAGTCCCAGGACTCCTGGCTTTTTCATAGTAACAAAGAGCCTAGCAAATCTAGACGGCATGCTGTTTGGCTTTATTTTGTTTTCATCTGACACTTCTGGAGAAACTTGATTCTCCTTAGCGACACACTCACTCTGGTTCTTCTTGCTCATCTCCTGGCCTGAGCCTGGGGAGAGTGATGCCTGGCAGACTTGGCTCTGGCCTAAAAAGCTGATGCCTTGGGGCTGGCATCTGGCTAGCTCCCACAGCTGGGTCTTGACCACTGAGATTTTAATTCAGTCTTGTCCAGACAATGGATGACATCCTCTGAGCTTGAACCATCTATTCTTTGCATATAAGTTTGTCTAGGGTTCCTAGATTCATAGCAGATCAGGTTGCTCTTGCTTCAAAGACCTTCTCATGTATTGTCCAGAGTTGCTTCTTTGTTACAACGCTAGAGTTGAACAGCTATGACAGAGTCTATCTGACTCACAAACTCCCCAGATACTTACTATCTGGCCATTCACAGAAAGGTTGCTGACCTCGGTTCCAAACCAGTGCTGTTCAAAGAAGGTGGTCTTCACTGTTTGCTAAGTTTCCATGACAGGTTAAGGAGCTTCAGGCAGAGAGAATTCAGTTCATTGCTTCCTTCCTTGAGAAAGTCTTGTGTCAAAAAATTAGTCAGATGAACTGAACAATGTGTTCAACAAGGTAGTTGATTTATATTCCTGAGCAAGCTCCTTATTTTGGTGTGGATCACTAAGAGTTTGCAGTCTGGCCCTGGTCTGCGAACCACGTTTGAGTCACACTGGGATGAGCCTTCAGGTCCTCCAAGGTCAGCCTTGGATCTCACATCCGTCTGTGAACATCCCTTCCCACAAGGAACTCTTGCATCTATAAGCGCTTACTCCCAATCTGTGCACATCTCAGTGTTTCTGCTTGCATTGGGAATTTTCCTGCTTCAGCTCCTTACCTACAGCAAGCCCTGTTTTACTTTGCTCTGTCTTTTATTTAACATGGTATGAGGCATACTCAAATATTTGTTGAGCCAAAACTTAATAATCTCTGTGGAATACCCAACCTATGTCTGTCCCTGGGGTGTGTACCTGACATATATTATACCATTAACCCACACTGCCTCCTGTTACCTTTAACGGGTGAGAAAACTCAGACTCGAAGCCATTAAGTCACCCAGAGCTGATATCAAAAAGTGTGATTCTTATAATATACCCAAGGCTACACAGCCATTTGAAAAGCAGAGAAGAGGTTCACAGTCGGGTCTGCCTGACTCCAGCCCTATGCTCTTAAGCCTTACTGCTCTGTTGTCTACCTCTCTGAATATGAATGACCCAAATCTCTGCTAAGAGACCAGGTTCAAAGGTTTTCACTGTCTCTCATGTTGTTCCTTGCACATGGCATTGATCTACGCACAGAGAGGTGCATGACACAGAAGGGTGCAGACTTTAGAGCCAGATTCCTCTGGATTCAAACCCCCAAGTCTACCGTTTACCAGCTGTGTGTTCTTGGCCAAGAATTTCAGCCTCTCTGAATCTTAGTTTCTTCACCTTTAAAATGCAGATAATGATCCTTATATGTGGAGGTTTGAAACAATATACGTAACTCCTTAATGCAATGCCTGGACCGAGGTCAGTGCTCAAAAGATGGAAATTGGGATTATGATAAATACTGGTTGCACCAGTGGCCCATCCCCACTGAGCCAGCAGATCAGTGCGTGAAGTGACTGGCTGGCTCGTCTGAGAAGTAAATCACTTGGTCTCTCTGAGACTTAGGGGGCCACTAGGTATAACGTTTGAAGGATGGTAATCAGCTCAGTGGTACTTGGCCTTTTAGTAGCTAATGTCTCTGATGATAGTCCATTTGCAGAATTCAGTGACAAATACAAATCCACAAACCGTAGTTCTTTTTCTTTTCTTTCCCCTCCCCCTTTTTTTCTCTGGCTAAATCCGAGTTAGAAAGAGGATGGGGGATGATTCAGAAGCAAACCCTTATCTAAGGGGGAAGGGGTCTCTCCTAATCAAGACACAGATCATCAAAAGATTTTAATTTAAAACAATAGAAAAATATAACATACAGAATCTAAAAGGAAAACAAAACAAAACAAGCAGATAATCCCATGTAGAAACAGATAAGAATGAGTAACAGGCATCCACATGAGTAAAACCCACTCTGCCTCAGAGGATGAAAAACAAGGGAGGAAATGCTTTCCCTTAGAAGCTGTGCAATTCCAAAACATCAGGTTATGACTTGAGTTTATTTCCTGATAGGATTAAAGGTAGATTGATTGTCAAATTCAAAACGTCCTCTTTTTTATCTGAAGATTCAACCAGGGGAGCCTTTGCCTTTTCTCAATTGTTCTGCAAATTGATTGCCTGGGGAAGTTATCACATCCGGCCCTGAAGACAGGCAGCTCGCTCCAAGTTCTGGGAGAGGAGAGTGTGCAGCAGCCGTCACTCGGGTCTTGGAGGGACCATCCTCTTCCAAAGCAAGAGTCACGCATGCGCATTTCAGCACCTATGCCTTGCTCTCAATTTTAAGGCTGCCAGGAAGAGCGTGTGTGCAGGACCACTGAGGACGCTGGCTGCTCTTCTGACCTACCCTCAGGAGAGAAGCGCTGGGCTATTTTCCTGAGCTGCAGAGCAAGCTCACGGTTTCTGATGCACCAGTCAGGCCTCTGATGTTCATTCTCTTTCCTTCCCACCCACGGACTTGATTTCTCTGCGGTGCTGTTTGGTGCCAGTGCCCCTTCGACGTGCTCCTGTTGTCTTCTTGCCCTTAGACCCCACCCTTCCTCCCAGCTCTGTGTTGCATGGGACAGACCTCTTGAGCACTATTTCCCAGTTATTTTGGCCAAGTGGCTTTGGGTGAGGCTGGGCCAGTTGGAGGCACCAGGGGAGACTGGAGGAAGGTGGGTTATTTTGCTAGGGGTGCCATAGCAAAGTGCCACCAACTGGGTGGCAGAAAACAACAGAAACTTACTCTTGCTCAGTTCTGGAGACTAGAAACCTGAACTCAAGGTGTTGGCAGGGTCGCCCTCCTTCCGAACGCTCTAGGGAAAACTGCCTCCTTGCCTCTGCCAACTTCTGTTGGCTCTGGCTGTCTTTGCTGTTCTTTGGTTTGTGTCTGAATCACACGAACCTCTGCTTCCATTTCCACATGGTCTCTTCCTCTGGGTCTCTGAGTCCTCTCCGCTTCTTACAAGGACCTCAGTCATTGGATTTCCAAATAAGGTCACATCCTGAGGTTCCAGGTGAACATGGATACTTGAAGGACATTATTCATCTTACTACAAGAGTAGAGAAAGAAGTAAGGGTATTTCTCGTCCTCTCTGTGGTTCCGATGGCCTCTCCAACAGCTGTCACCAAGGTCCACTATGGTCCCAAGTCCTGCCAGGTAGCCTGATAGTAACACCCCCTGCCATTCTCCCCAGAAGTGGCGGTTGCTAATCTTAGGGCTGCCTCATCTTCCCCCGGTGGCTTTTTAGCTCCAACTCTTTTATAAATAACTTGCCATATTAAATTTCCTCTATTAAATTACCTGGTGTGGGTTTTGTTTTCCTGGATGGATTCTGATTGGCATTCATGGTTTGTAAAACATTAGGCAATATCTAAAAGGTGTGTGTGGGCATCGTATGTAGGCGTTAAGCATGCAAATTTGACTTGGGTTCAAATTCCAGCTACTTCATAACTAGGTGACCTTGAGTGATTGATTACTCAAGCCCTTCATGTCTCGGTTTCTCCATCAGAAAAGTTAGGATAACAGTACCTAACTAGGTTGTTAGGAGAAACAAGAAAAGCCACTGAAAGTATGTACTAGGTTTTAACATATGGAAAGTGCTCTATGCATGTTTATTATGATGGGCGTATAACCAAGAGGGGTAGGGGTGTGGGGCTTCATAGAAGACATTCTGAAACTTGTCAGGACACACCTTTTAAAATTTTACGGATGGTGCCTGCCCAAAGTGTATACACATATACATTCACACAGCTTAATAGTTAGATTTTGGTGATATAATGGATGTTTAAAATGTTTAGTCAACATTTATTTCCTGTAAACAAGTTGTTTCGACTACTGATCCATTGCCACAAGGACCCTATTCATGTTTTCTGCCAGCATCTCAAATTCTAGGCCATAGTAGCTGGAATGTTTCTAAAGGAGAAAGGAAATGTCTGCCTGGAAATACCCCACAATCTCTAACAAATTCCTAAGGACTGCTGTCTGTTACCCAGAGGGTTACGAGCAAATTTCAGGTAATTAAAAAAAATTCTAATTGACCACTTGTAGTGCTCACAGGTGAGTCGGGCACTGAAAGCGAAGGCCAATGGCCCAGAATTACCCTAACTGGCCTCTGTCAGACAGTGTCTCTCTGTTGTCTGCCACTGGATCAGTTAGGGTTCTCTAGACAATAGAACCAACAGGATGGATGGATGGATGTAGGCGGGTAGGTATTTTAAGGAACTGGCTCTCGTAATTAGTGGTTAGCAAGTCTGAAATCCATAGTGTTTCTATAGGCTGGAAATCAGGCAGGAGTTAATGCTTCAGTCTTGAGCCAAAACTCCCTCTTCTCCAGGAAACCTCAGTTTTGCTCTTAAGACCTTCAACTGATTGGATGAGGCTCACCCAACAGTAATCTATTTCACTTAAAGTCAACTTTGGGGTAGAGGATAACCACATCTCCAAAATACCTCCACAGCCAAGCCTGGATCGGCCTTTGATTAAGTAGCTGGTACTATGGCTGCTGTGAACTGCAGTGTGGCCACTCCCTCCCCAATTCCTATGGTGGAGCCCTAACCCCCAGTGAGACTGTATTTGGAGACAGAGCTTCAGGAGGTAATTAAGGCTAAATGCAAGCATAACGGTGGGGTCCTAATCTGATAGACTGGTGGTCTTTAAGAGGAGGAGGAGTCATCAGAGACCCCTCTCTCTGCGTGTGCACGCACTCAGGAGAGGCCGTGTAGAGCACAGCGAGGGGCCAGCCATCTGCAAGTAGGCAAGAGGCCCGCACTGGACAGCAAGCCCTGCGGGACCTTGATCTTGGTCTTCCCGCCTCCAGAACTGTTAGAAAATAGATTTCTGTTGTTTAAACCGCCCAGTGCACGTTGTTTTGTTAAGGCAGCCTGGGCCGACCAGGACAACGGCCTCTGTCGGTGGACGTAGAGAGCTACACAGCACCCCCACCAGGCTGTGAAGACTGAGACCTGGGCTGGGTCGAATTGTTTTATTTTTTCAAAATATTCCCCAGTGCCAAGCAATGTGTCTAATATTTGTGGATTAAATGACTCCTTGAATCTGTGAATGTGATCAAATGAAAACCAAAAACCAACAGGTGATCAGACCTCAGAAAATGGGTCAGATCTGGACTCCTCAAGGCCTCAGTTTTTGCCCCACAGAACAGCTGAGCGATGCCACTGATGTGGGCAAAGCATCCATGCAAGCCGAGCCATCCACAAGCACCACTACGCTGAACACGGGACTTTGGTGTGGTGGGCATGCTGGGGTTCCTTCAGCCACGTTTCCCCAGCAGGAGGAGGAGAGCCTCATCGACATTTTGATGTTTGGTGACACAAACGTGCCAAATATTCCCCAAGGCAAACACGGGCTGCTCAGTGTCCAAGCAGTGGAGACGCCCCCCAAGCCTACGAGAGCTGATCACAGAGCTGGGAGCGTTTACACTGGTCCCCGCTGTTTCTCACTGGAAACAGGTAGTTTTTGTAACATGTTGGTAATTTTTCCCCAGGAACTAAGAAACGGTGAAGTTGCCCGGAGGTAATGTTTAAGCACTAGCATTTATGAATGGGGCCTTACAATCTCAGTATTGCGAGGAAGGGAATTTGGATGTGGTTCTTGGGAGTTGTCAGTGGCAGTTGCCAAGGAACATGGCTGTCTTGTTGGTGCAGTTAGAGTCCCTCCTGAACATTGCCTGCGTGCTGCCGCCTTCCTCCTGTGCTGGTGTAAACAACCACAAGGCTATAAAAGACAGCATTTTGTTCTGGGGTTTGGGGCAGCATCCCTCTGGCCGCTGTCTGGGAGGATTTCTGGGCTACAGGGAGTGTGAGGATATAGACGGCTCCCTCTCGGCTCTGGGCACCCCGAGCGCGGCTGCCTTTGGAGTGCCTGCCTGCCTGCCTGCCTGCCGTCCTGGGAGCATCTGCCAAGCGACGGCCCTGCCGCTCCTCTCAGACACACAGGGAACGAGTGACTTCTCAGTAATGGAGTTCTCAGCTGCCTGCCTGCTCCCCAGCCCCCTCCATCACCTGGGGAGCCTTACATCAGCAGCCACTTCCCCTCCCAGGAATCGAAGTGAGATTGGTGGAAAGCGGGATTCATGTTGACACGGCGATGCTGTATGAACACGGAATTGGCGGAGGCTGGAGTTCATTCATTCACTCACTCAGTCATTCAACACATATTTATTGAATATACACTATGTGCCCTGTGTTTGTTCTAAGTGTTGGGGATGCTGTAAATAAAATAAAGGAAATCACTCCTCTTACAGAGCTACATTCTAGTGAAGGAGATAGATATATTTCAAAAGCACAAGATACATGTTAGTGATGACTACCAAGGGGAAAAAAGGGAGCAGGGAAAGGCTACGTGAAATGTTGGGGTTGGGAGGGCGCTGAAAATGTGGGTGCTTTGGCTGCAGTCACTGTGTTGGAAGAATCATGGCTCTGCAGACATGTCCATGCCCTGATCCCTTGAATGTGTGAGTATGTCAGCTTACATGGCGAAGGGAATTAAAGTTGCTAATCAGCCGACCTTGAGATGGAGAGATTAGTCTGGATTATCCAGGAGGGTCCAATTGAATTACAAGGGTATTAAAAAGTGGAAGAGGGAGTCAGAAAGGAGAGTCAGAAAGATGGCAGCATGAGAGGAACTTGGCCTGACCTTGAGGGCTTTGAAGATGGGAGGGGGTCCTGAGCCAGGGAATGTGGTGGCCACTAAGAAGTTGGAAAAAGCAAGGAAACCCATTCTCCTCTAAAGCCCCTCTCTAGAAAGGAACACAGCCCTGACAACACCTTGATTTTAGCACAGCGATAAACATATTAAGACTTCTGATCTACTGGAAGGTAATACATTTGTGGCATTTTAAGACACTAAATTGGTGGTGATTTGTTTTAGCAGCAATAGAAAACTAATACAGTCACCCAAAGTGATATTTGAGTAAAGCCCTCTGGTAAGGTTACCATATTTAGCAAATAAAAATACAGGATGCCCAGGTACATTAGCATTTCAGAGAATAAATTATAATTTATTACAGTAATAAATAAATACAATAACTTATCCATTAGTTATTTGATATTTAAATTTAACTGTATTTTATCCAGCAATCCTAATCTCAGAAGAAGTTAGGAAGTGGGATATTTGGGAGGAAAACGTTCTGGGCAGAGGGAACAGCAAGGGCAAAGCCCTAGGGGCTTTGAGGAGCATGTAGGAGAGGAGCCTGGCTGGAGTGGAGACAATGAGGAGACCAGCGGGAAAGGATGAGTTCAGAGAGGTAGTGAGGAGATGGATCATGCTGGCCTTTGGTTTGAGTGGGATGGGAAGACACTGGAGGGTGCAGGGTAGAGGAGTAATGACTTTTGGGGTCTCCTAAGGATGAAGAGATGCTGATTTGTGCAACTCGGTGACAAGGTCTAATCTATTTTTTCACTGCCTGGACCTGGTGCAGAGGTGAGGATTCAGGCACAAAGCGCTGGGAGGGCAGCAGGCCTGCTGGACAGAGCTCACTGCCGCGCTTCTGTCGTCAAAACCGGAAAGGTGCGGGGAGATGTGTGCTGGAAGATGAGAGGATTTTAAGAGAAAAAAGGAGTTCATGAAGCGAAACCTGCAGGCTGCAAGGTGATCTATAAATGACAGGGGAAAGGACAGTTGCCTGGGGACCTCACAAAGGTAATGACATTATGTACAAAGCCAAATTTCCTTCTGGAACTCAAGTGTCTGGGAACTCGGGGAAGAGCGTGTCCTGTCTACTGTCTCCTCCAGTTTATTCAGAGCAGCAGAGTCTTGACCAAGACCCAAGGATCCATCATATGTCAACTCTTCAAACACATTACAAAGTTTCCTCGAAAAGTTGCAGGAGGGAAGAAAACCATGATTATAAAACTCTATTAGCAGCCTGGTAATGAATCCTTCACCACTTCCAAATATGACAAGCATTCGGAATTGCCTGGGCTCAGTGCCTTTTGTGGATTTTCTCACCCTCCCAGCACTGTTAACCATACAGGTACACAGAGGAGGAAAGGGAGACCAAGAGAGTGCTTAACAGGTCCAAGGTCACACAGCTATGGGGGCCTCCTTAGCATCTCAGCCACCTTGAACTTAGCCCCCAGATCAGGTCTGCTACTTCCTTCTAGTTTTTATGCCCATGCATGTGAACACAGCTTTGTCACCTTGCCTTATCATGAACTGAATATAAGTCAGCTTCCCTAGTGAAATCGGGGTCCTGTGTCAAGGAGAGTTGTCCACCTTTATATCATCAGAATTTGGCACATAGTAGGCAAGAAGAAAAACAAGTTAATGCTGAATGAATGAATGAGTAAATGAAATACTGTCTCCGAGTCTCAAACGCAGACATTACAGTGTAAAGAAACAGGCGAGGCCAGGCCACAGGGAGGGCAGGGCCCTGTTGCTCCTTTATCCTCAGCAAAATCAAGTTAGGCACCGAGGGTCCTGCCACTTTGCTGCTTTTTCTCTGGAGTTACAGGAAAATGTAAATATACATCACTTCTAATTTCATTCTGCTTATTTTCCCACAGAGAGTATTAAAAGTCTCCAGAGAATCACAGATTATGATTCTTTTCTGTGTGCTTTTCTTCATCTATCTACAGTTACTCACATTGGAAGCTTCCCTTCCTTATCTTCCTCCATGTATTTATCTCACGGTTTTCCTTCTGTTTTCTGTACTTTGAGAGCATCGCTGGTCCTTGGGCCCTTGACAGAAGATCTGTGTATAGTGACTGAAGACCTGCTCTTGTTCTAAGCCATGAAACTGATCAATATACTGGGCTTCAGCCGCCACCCTTTTTTGGTGTGTATGTGTGTGTATATAAGGGAGTTTCGGGTTGAGATTCGCCTGACCTTATCCTCTCTGACACTGAATCACTAGATGTGAGGAAGAATGGGTTCCTGGGGCCCTCTGAGAAGTGTGAGGAGCCCGGGAGGGGTGCATCTTCATTGGAGGTGGCAGATCCAAAAGGCAGAACTAGCCTGGGGGCCTTCTAGCAAAGATAGGCAAGAAAACACAACCGTAAGTTCACTCCAGGCAACTAAATTCAGGTGGAGTCTGAGAGTCTCAAATTATTTATAAGCCACCAAACAAACTCCTAAAATCATAGAATTTTGATATCTAAACTACTTTTCGATATCTTTACAGCAATGGGGCCTCGGGATGTAAGGGACTGCCTGGTCTCACACCGCTGAGCTGAGGTCTTCTCTCTCCTCACTCAGGGGCTGTTGTTTCTACCACATTGTGACACTTGGTAAGGTGTCCTCCTTCCCAAATGGGACATCTGCTCTCAGTTGGGTCTTGGTCCTCTTAGCTGGCTCTCGGAAAATTTTCACAGCCTGTGACCCTCCCGTGGCATTCAGTACTTTCTGTTTTGTTGAGTGATGTGAGGTAAGAAGGACTTGAACTGCATTGCTGGCTTTGAAGATAAAGAAAGGGGCCACAAAACATAAAATATAACCCTCCTCCAGAGGCTGGGAAAGGCAAGGACACTGATTCTCCCCTAGAACCTCCAGAAGCAATGGGCTCTGCTACACCTTGACCTTAGTCTGGTGAGACTGGTGTGGACTTCTGAGCCCCAGAATGACACACGCAAAGGGAAGAGCATGTGAGGACACAGGGGGAAAACAGATATCTCCGCACTGAGGGGCGAGGCCTCCAATGGAACCAACCCTGCTGACACCTTGATCTTGAACTTCTTGCCTCCAGAAAGTCAATTTCTGTTGAGTAAGCTAAAAAAAAAAATTGCAATCTATATGGGCAAATCTCAGTTTGGCCATTGATAGAAGGTAAGTTCCCAAGGGCACACTGCAGCTGGGGTCCAGCTGTCTGTCCCTCATGACCTGAGGTGGAACGTAGTGCCCCAAGTCCCAAAGAAGAGCCAGTTCATTCCTGGCTTCAAACACACAATTCCTTTGATATAACATAGATGAAATGAGGGTCATCATATACCTCCATTCTTCTGGAATTTTTTGCATCATAAAAGCTTGTCTTGAAGGTCTAGAGAAACTTCCTAAAATTGTAAGTTCCCACTTATCCTCAAGGATATGCTCTTGAAATCTTTTCTTGAATTGTATTCGCTGGAGCCAACACAACAAATCCTAAAAATGCCATCTACTATTCTGGGGGGTTGGCACACAACTAGTTGCTCTGTTACCTTTTCTAAACTTCACAAGAGCCCAACAGCCCAACAGCTCTAGGACCTAAGTATGATCCTCATTTTACAGATGAGTGAGAGAGATTTAAGTAACTCACCATCCATAAGTCAACTCATTTTATCTTCACAAAGACGTTATGGATTAGGACTAGTAATTTTCATTTTCAGAGACAACTGCCAGAGTTTTAGAGGCCTTTGGTGCTTTGCCCCTGTTTCATAGCTAGAAAGTCCTAGAACCAGGTTTGAGCAGAACTCCTTTTAAGCCTATACCCAGAGAAGATCTCAGCAAACAGCAGGTGCTCAGTAAACAGCGATTTAAGCAATGGGTTCTTCCAAAGTTTACATTGTCCCCACTACCCTCTGCTATTGCAAAGCTCTCTTTTCCTTTGGCTCATAGTTTTGAAATCGAGGCTGATGAAAAAGCATCCTGCCAAGTGCTCTTTCCCGGGGCCAGTGCTGGGCCTCCCAGTTCCTCTGTTACCTCCCTGTAACCCTTGGCTCCCAACGGTATCTTTCGGAAGCAGCCAAGGAAATGACAACTTCCCAGCACTCTGCCTGTCTTCACTACCTCATGTGAAGTTGTAGAACGACATTTCCTTCCTGTTAATATCTCCAAAAGGCAAACAACACGTTATTCAGGAGTTCTGCGTCAAATCCTGACACCTGATGCGTCCGATAGGCAAGCCGTCCACTTTTTCTGTTTGTGCAGCTGAGAGAACCGATCGCTCCTACTGCTCTTGATTCCTTTCATGAAACGCATCCCCTGTCGCTCTTCACCTGTGTCCCTGGCAGCTCCCTCAGGTTCACGTGGCTTCTCAAACACTATTTGTCTTGTTCAAGTCCTTTGGGGTCCAAAATAAATCACCATGGTGTCACCCATTCTGCCGCGTGCCACGCTGGCACGGCGGAGTGGACAGACAGACATATTCAAACCAGGCATGTGGTTTAGGAAAACTTATTACTGGCATTGTTTTCATTTAGGAAGCCTCTGTCCAAAAGCACCCCAAAGGGATGCAGTTTTACGTCATGGAGGAAATATGCCAACTGATTGTTTTTCCACGAACACTTTGCAGTTCCAACTGATGAAGGAAAGCACAATCGGACCTAAAGTGAGTGCAGCACAGTTTTCATTTAGAAATCAAAGGTTCTAAAAAAAAAAAAAAGGAGGCTGTTTCTAAGATTTCATTTTAGCTTAGCACAATCCGCTTGTGCACTAAAAATAATAAACAAGTTCCTCCCTTTTTATCCTCCTCTCCCCACTGTCCCTTTGAATTTTTTTTTTAACTTTCAGTATGCCCAAAATAAGGTTTTTCAGGAGCATAACAAATTACAGATTTCAGGCATCATAATATTTTTTCCAGGTACACACACACACACACTTTCATATTTCTATACCATGGCTAAAGCACAAATGCAGTGTTTTTCACAGAACTGATGTTATTTTTAGACTAAATTGTGGGAACTCTGCAGCTTTAATAAATGGGCGAGAAGCACAGAACCACAGCACGTGGTAACACACCAACGCAAAAGCTAGCTTGGCCTTTAGCCAATGCACTGTGCTTCAATGTTGCAGCAATGGAAGTAAGAACACCACTTACAAAAGAATGATTAATAAGCTGACAAACTTCCAGGCATTTATTTCCTATTCTTTAGTGCCAGCTGTATTAATACTAGCATATTTTCAACTTTATTAGCAATAAAGTCTCGCAGCCTGGGACGCTTTGGTGTGTTCATGGAGGGCTTCTTAAATCTGTGGCAAATTATTTGGAGAGGTGAATGTTTGATCATCATTGGTTTTTCTCTGTCACCCTAATAGACCATGTCGGTTTATGTGTCTCCACGACAGCTGGCATTGAATCACCATTACGTTTTCCCAAACTCAACACTGGGAGAAATCTTTCCTGACGGAGGGACTAGCATCTGGTGGTAACTGACCCATGCCAGTTAGTGTGACTTCCTGGGCCATGCTTGTTTCAGGGAAGTTCTGTCCCTCCCCGGGGCATCTGCTCCCTCTGTGGGTCACTGATATTCTCCGAAGGTCAACCACTTCCTAGGGAGGGAGTTGGTCACTTGTCTCCATTCCTGCCTCTGGGATAAAGTGATGATGTTAGTCATCTGGGAAGAGGGTGTAAAGTGAAGAATTATGGGATGGAACTACACTGATCAACTTGTTCACCTGGGACAGCCCCAGATTTTAAAACCAGAAGCCCCACATCACAGGAAACTGCTCAGTTGGTTGCTCCTGATGGAAGAGACACCAAGTTGAGTGGTGGAAGCCAGGAAGGAGCCTGGGCTGCAGAGTCAGACCCAGGTTCAAACCTCATCTGGGACCGATCAGCTACGTGACCATGGTGAGGCTTTAATCTCCTCAAGCCTCAGTGTTATCAAAACAGGGTGAAATGCCGAGTCTTAGGTCATAATGAGGTTTAAATAAGATAAGACATTTAAGTTGTAGAACACAGTCCCCTGCTCCATCCCCACCACCACACTCATTTCTGAAGTTACAAAATCATCACGTGAGCAAAGATAAAAATAGTAAGAGTGACCTCACGAATCAGATGAGACAAGGCAAATACTTGCAGGTGGAAGAATCCCACACAGGAAAGCATGAACTTTAAAGCCTGGGTCGGTGGGCTCCGAAGTGGTTTGCGATGGACTCTCAGAAGCGGGTTCTGAAAAAGTGTTGGCAAGTGACACAAGCAAATCTTATCCTTGATGGTTGTCCCTAAGGCTGCACGTAGCCTTCCCAGGGAAGCAAGACTTCAACAGAGAAGTCCGTCTCCTTCACCGTCTCCTGGCTGGACAGACGGTGCTTCTGTTAAAGACCCTGCCCTTCACTGAAATTCCATTTTGGGGTTACATAAAAACAACAATTACCGGGAAGTCAAAATTTTTAATTAAATGTATTCAAAGAGAGTACAGATTAATGCCTCTAAGCAAGAAAGTATTTAATGCTTACCGGCTGGCTCGTGCCTGCCGAAGCAAAAACCTCACTGCCAGCGAAGCTTTTAAGTATTGATATTTCCTGCATTAATAATAGTCTAAACCACATTCATAACAATATAATTAGCAACACAAGTCCTCTCCTACAGCACGGGAGGGCTCTGCATTATTAATTACACCAACAGAGCCTTCATGTTGAGCACCGTGCTTTAATTTTAGCTTTCAAGGTAAATGATCTTAAACCCAGGGCAGCTTCGCAGAGAAGGATGCCCCACGTACAGCTCACGTTTGTCTGGCGATCACTAAGTAACAACGGACGCTCTGTCCACGGCGCCTTTGGGGATGACGTACGTTTCAAAGACCAAGCTTGAGTGAACTTGGCTGCACTCCCAAATTTTGTATGTGGCAAAATATGATTAATGTCTTAGTAGTGTTTATTCTGTCTTACTCTGCATCTTTACACCCACGAGCCGTCGTGGGATGCTTGTATGTGGATGAGCCAGATGTCTTACTTAGGGTCTTAGAAATCACGCCTCATCCCAACGGGCTTGCCCCACAATCGACACTGACCTCCTTCAACATTCGTTCTCGCCTCTAGTCCTGGAAGCACTCAGACCAGGGAAATGCGTGTTTTATCATCACTGGTTTGGCTAAAAACCTGTGCTGGGCCCGAGGAAGGAAACAAAATATTGAAACATAGAATTGTGCTGATTTATATTCCTCATGCAGCTTAAAAGCTCACTCATTTTTGTGCATTTTCACAAACACCAGGTCTTATCATTTAAAAAATAAGGTTGCCAATTGGAGGGATGCAAAATGATAGGAGATTTTGATTTTCATTTTTCAGCATGAAGAGCACCGCTCAGCTGAGATCCCAACAAGGAGCAGGATGTTAGACCCAGAACGGATGAGGTCAGATTCAGATGATGCTTCCGGGGCCGGGGTGGCGGTCCCCTTGCTCCCCACCGGTCCCAGTGCTGCCCCATCTTCCTCACAGAGGCCTTCCCAACGCTGTCATTTACCTTGAGATCTCTCTGCTCAGAACACCCATAACCCACGCTCCTCCATCACAATCTAGCAACTTATGGTTTTCTTATTCTTTATGTTAAACTAAAAAGACAACAATCATTTTAAAAAGCCTGTTTTTCAAAGATCTATTTGATATTAGATGGACACTGGGCTAACTTTCGGAGATGCCGAAATAAGTAAGACCTGCTTCCTAACCCGGAGGAGCTCTAAGCCCAGTGAGGAATACGGACAAGGGAAAGCGAAATTATAATGCAGTGCAAAAACCAAAAACACAAAGAAGATCTCTGTAGAAGTCATCAAGTGCTTTTTCTATCCCCCCCACCTCCGCCTTACAACCTATGGGCACGTCGAGAAAACAGCAGTGCCCCTGCATTGTAACTTAATGATCGGATCCAGCATAAAGAGGAGCTTCTTGGCTGGGGTCCTACTAACTGCGTGAAACCCCAGGGAGGTTTGACCCCCAGCGCTCTGGTCCTTCTTAACACTCAGAACGGGCGTGGCAGGGGTCTTTTGGCTCAGGGAAGGGAGTTGCTCTCTTTTTTGGGTGAGGGTCAGATAGGAGTCCCCGAAGAGGAGTGGGGGTAATGAACTCGCTTTTGAATGTGAAAAAGAATTTGCCAGGCAGAAAGGAGGGAAAGGGACGTGCAGATGTATAGAAGCATCGGGCAGGGACGGTCTATTTGGGGAGCGTCTGATAACTATGCAGGGGCGGGGAGGATTGGCAGGAAATAAAGCTGGGAGCCCATAACATGTGTATTGTCAATATTTCCGATTGCATATTTTGCAGATATTAGTATTAGGTAAAAGAATAAAAAAAATCCCAGGTGGAAGAAGTTTGGAGTAATATATTGAATGAATTAAAATTGAACAAATTTTCTGCTGGACTTCTCAAATGCCCAGGTGGCCCTCCATCCCTGCCCAGAAAAATTGGTACCTCTTTAAGATGCTTTTGCCTCGGGTGACACAAAAAACCCTGCCACCTGGGCGAGAAGGAGCCAGCAGCATGAGGCATGGGATTCTGCGTTAACTCCAGATAGCTTATGTAATGAAGAGATGTGTTCTCACCTAACAGAAGTTATCCTGGAGATGTGTTTACACTTAACAGGAAGTTATCCTAGAGTAGAGGGGATCCTGATGACGCCATCCTCGGGAATCACGTGGTATGCGCGCATGGGTCAGTCAGAAAATGGCTAGAGGAGGAGGCAGCTGGTAACTTTACTGAGGGTTTGAGGGGATGGGGAGGGAGGCCGAGAGGGGCGAGCACAGGTCAGAAGTCAGACATGCCTGATTTTAATCCTACTCCCCATTTACATACTGTGTGGCATTAGGCCAGTTACTCAGCCTCTCTGTGCTCAAAATAAAGCATCTTTCTCAGGGGTTGCTCTGAAAAGTAAATGAGCCCCAGGTCTGGTACTGAGCTGGCACTTAGCCAGTGCTCTGTCATCAATCACAATATTACTCACTTCAGGGTTTTTTTTTCCCCCTGAAGTCATATTTATATTTTAGAGGGTTTTTAAAAAAATTAATATATATTTTAAATATTTGTTTAGGTTTTTTAATTTTTTAAAGGTTATGCTCCGTTCATAGTTATTATAAAATGTTGGCTACAGTCCCCGTCTTGTACAATGTATCCTTGTAGCTTCTTTTATACCTGACAGTTTGTACCTCTCACTCCTCTACCCCTGCATTGCCCCTCCCTCTAGTCTCTCCCCACTGATACCCACTAGTTGTATTTTTTAGATTCCACATATAAGTGATATCTATACAGTATTTGTCTTTGTCTGACTTATTTCACTGTGTAGAATGCCGTCCAAGTCTATCCATGTTGCTGCAGATCTCATTCTTTCTTACAGCTGAGTAGTATTACATTGTGTACATACACATGTCTTCTCTATCCAGTCATCTGCTGATGGACACTGAGTCTGGTTCCATAGCTTGGCCATTGTACATAATGGGGCTGTGAACACTGGGGTTTATGTATCTTTTTGAATCAGTGGGGTTTTTTATTTTTGATGTATATCCAGGAGTAGAATTGCTGGGTCATATGGTCGTTCTATTTTTAGTTTTTTGAGAGAACTCTACACTGTTTTCCACAGTGGCTGCACCAATTAACATTCCCACCAACAGTGTGTGAGGGTTTCCTTTTTTCCACATCCTCGCTGACATTTATTATTTATAATTTTAGAAAGTTTCTGTTTTTTTGATTGTCATATACATGTTTGCATGATTGTGTGTGTGTGTGTTTTTTTTTGTTGTTTGTTTGTTTGTTTGTTTGTGTGAGAGAGAGACTTTTTCCCTTTAGATTCTTAGAAACATCATCAGGTTGTTTTTTTTTTTCCCCCTGAGTGACACTGCAAGAAAACTATGGGAGAGTTTGACGGGGAAAATACGACTTACTTTTCATTAGGTAACAACCAGTTTCCCTTGATCTCCCTTCTTTCAGAAGGAAATGTGTAAATTACTTTAGTTTCTTCCTCCTGCATGAAGACCTAGGTATAGATATGCTGCCTCCTGGGAAGGGATAATTCAGGTCAAAACAATGATTGTGCGAAACATGTTCCAAACAAAAACTCTTTATATCCACAAGAGCCTGGTCTGTCTCCTCTTCTTTGCTTCTTTACTGAGAGACCTTAGTCTGTGACTGACAGCGCTGGAGGAGTTGGGAATCGGGGTAACAGAGTGAGGTCAGCGCCGGCCCCTCCTACAGTTTTACGTGGTTACAGGTCACAGCAGTTTGCAAACAGCCCCCGTGGAGTTTGGATTCTTATTCCTAATGTCCTCCTGGCAATCCTGGGGTGGGGGAGGGTCAGCGAGGGCCCCCTCCCCCTTATACAGGCACTCAAACCAGATGCTGATGTTGGGTGCAACGCCCGGCTCCCAGCTGGTCAGGGCTGCAGTGGGATTAGCATCTGGGTCCTCTGCTGCCAGGCCCCAGCTGCTCCCAGTTTCTGAAGCCCCCATTCCACTTAGTTGCCTGCGGTATAGGACCAGGAGGTCACTTATGACTTACAGGGGTCACCTGTAAGGATAAAGTGAGCCAAACTGTCAAGGGTAGAAACTCTCTTGAATTTATGTCACGTCACTTGTTTCCTTGAAATGCCAGAGCTTGGGACAAGGGACTTGGGCACAAGTGATCTGGCATTTTGGTGACCGAGGAGCTGGGCTGTGAACACAGCTCCAAGGATTCCCACCCCCACCCTTGGACGCGGCAGTGATGCTCAGGGTCTCTCTGTCCCTGCGAGTCACACCCAAACCTCGCACTCACTGGGCTCCTGTCCTGGATTCCTTATCTCCCTTCTTACTGCAGCAAAAGAGGAAAGCATGATCAGTCCCTGATGGGTCTGGGCCACATTTCCAAACAGCAAACTCTTCTGCTTTCTCCTGGCATCAAGAAGGCATTAAGAATAAAGACTGACTTTGCGAGCCGGGCTGCTGAGTGTTGCGTATGACCTGTGAAATGAAAAATTCCTGCTCTGGGCCCAGAGGCTTCCAATCCTGCTGCAAGGGCTGTTTTCTTTTTCTATCCACTGTAAGGAAACCAGAAGAGTCCAGCAAGCAAAAGCTATCACCATAGGAAAGACTCATCAGGGGACAAGGAGTGCTCTCCTGAAGCTTCATTCAACGTGCCCTTTGCCTTCCCACCATGCTCCCCTTATCCTGGTTCATGGTTTCTGATGACTCTGGAGTTTATCCCACTCACTTGGTGAGTGCCTGCTATGCGCCACCTATAGCATCAAAAGAGGAGTTCCTAGAGTCAGCCACAGCTCAAACCAGCTGTGGGACCTTAAGCACAAAACCTCCCTGAAGCCTCAGTTTTCTCATCTGAGAAATATCACCTTATGAGATTGAGCCCATCGATCACCCATTCACTTATTCCTTCACTCACCAAACGTTTGCTGAGCACCTGCCACGTGCCAGGCATTATTGTTAAGCCCTCTGTATGTATTTTTTATTTAATTATCATGACAACTCGGTGGGGGAAGTCTCTTTCGCTATCCTCACATTACAGATGAGAAAACAAAGGCAAAGATGGTTGAAGTAACTCATTCGGGGTCACACTAACAGTCAGCAGTTGAGTCAGGATTGGAATTCATGCTGTCTCAGTCCTGAGCCTGCCTTGGTGAACGATGCAGAAGCCTCCATCCCTGATCTGAAGGTGCCCACAGCCCAGTAGGGGAGACAGGGGTGACAATGACTAAGTGGTACGTAGGCATCCTTTCACAACAGAGCCATGACAAAGAGAAGAACCCCAAGTTGTCTTAAGGCAGGGGGTCAAGGGAAGCTTTACAGATTGGGGGATTTCAAGTGAAGCCTTGAGGGACACATGGTATATCCTAAGTGAAGAAAGGGAGGGAAGGCGATGGGAGCCATTTCAAGCAGAAGGAGGAAGGGGTACCAAGGTATAGGAAAGATTTTGCATGTTTGGGAGTTGGTCAGGAGTTCAGCAAGGTTGGAGAGCAGGAGACTTAGAAAAAAGAGGATAGAAACAAAGCTAGAAGGATAAGCAGAGGCTTCAATTCTCTCTGGTCACATACACACAGCAGGGCAGCCTCTGCCCGCCTCCATGTTGGTAACCATGGTGATGATAGTGGTGATGATGATAATAGATTAGATTTGCACAACACCTAGCAGTTTATGAAACACAATCACAGACATTACAGTATATTATTTGATTCTGTGAAGAAGGCAAGGCTGGGAGTATTTTTATCCCCATGTTACACAAAAATAGTTTAACTTCCAATTGTTGACATGAATTTGTGCCAAAGTTACTCAGCCACCCCGAAAGGCAGTGGTCAAACCATGTTTTTGTTTTTGTTTTTTTTCATTTGGAATCCAGGAGTCTATTGCTATTGCTCTTATCCAGTAAGAAATAAAAGTAATCAGATTCACTAAAAGCTCACCTTTACTCTGGCACAGTTAGTGTTCACCAAATAGCCATGTGCGTCCCTGAACCTCCCAGGATCCTGTGCAGTTGAGCCGAGGTCACATGACCAGCTCTGCTCAACGGTCTGGGGCTGGAAGTACGGTGTCCCTTCAGGCTAAACTAGTTACTTGCTTTCTCTTAAATGCTTTCCCCCTGACTCAGCAACCTTGAACATCATGTGTTCTAGATGGTGCAGTTTCAAGATGGAGGAGGGTGGTCAAGCTGGACTTTCAAAGCGAGAAATAAGTCTTTACTGGGTTAAGCCAACTGCAGTTCTGGGTTTTACCTTTACTCCAGGATGGCCTCTCCTCTCCTACCTACTGTAGTTTTCAGAATGTCGGCCTTTATTCCTTCCCTTCTCTCAGTCTTTACCTCAGATCGACATATGCCTTCTGGAGAACAGAGACACATGGAAATATTCCAGAAAACACTGCAGAAAACATGCTATTGCTAATCCCATGTTAGGACTGGCTGAGATCATTTCTCTTTCTTGCTCAAAAGTCTTCAAAGATTTTTCACTGTTTCAACAGTTGTCTGAAATACTGAGCCTGGCAAGTAAGACATTTAGTGTATTTTATTTCCCACCAGTATTTCCTCCCCAATTTACTTTCCTGCCTCAGTGGACCACTTGGAGTCCCTGCACATGTCCTTCAAGAATTATTTACAGTCTCCTCCTCTCCTATTCGATTGTAAGTTCCTAGAAAGCTGTGGCAATCACTTGGAAAAAAGAAATTCTTCACAGGAAAAGCCTGGCACAAGAGAAATGTGCATGGGATGGAATGCCACTGAAAAATGGATCTGTGAGGAAGGACCGTTTTTCTTGCGAACTTTGAAACTCTCAAGGCAGGTTAACTGATTTTAGAAATGATACCATTTAATGTCAGATGATTCTCTGACTAGGTTTTTCAGTCTTGGACAATTTTTATATCTATTACAAGTAATTAAGACAATACAAAATTAAGAAAATACAAAAGTTTACAGAGAAGTGCCTTATCTTTGTTTGACAAGAGCTCTATGCTTTACCTGAGAGGCTGAGTAAGCTACAGAACAAAAAAATCAGTGTTGCCTCCCAAATCGGCAGCATGAGGATTGATTAAAATTACAATGAACTGTTAAATATTAGAACTGTGCTCACTGCACAGGAGAACCTGAGTATTTGCACAGTTACGTGCAGGGCAGGGAGCTGGTGAGTTCCAGGTGATCACCATGAGTGGGGTTCCTGAATCTCTGCTTCCCTTTCTGAGTCAGACATGATAGATGACAGTCAAGTGTGTGTCATCCTGCCTGGGGCATCCCAGGTGAGGACAGGATGGCAAACAAGAAAGTCTCTGCCATACTTACAACACCTAGCATGACAGTTATCACTTCACCTCCAGCTCCAGAAGAAAGCATATCCGAACCCTATGCAAGAGAAGGACGCTACATGGATGACCTTAAATCTCATCTGATCTGTAACATAAAAAGTAAATTACACCGAATTGGGGAATTTGGCTGCCACACGTGGTCCACTCACAACTGCCAGTGACGTGCAGGAGCTGAGAATTGCTGCTTCAGGAATTGTGTGGGGGTGATAATTGATTGCTTCATTCCTTTGGTCCAAAGGAATGAAGAGTCACCTCATCAGGTTTCCTGTGGGTGTTTCCTTTC
Organism: Vicugna pacos; assembly: GCF_048564905.1. NCBI lineage: Eukaryota > Metazoa > Chordata > Mammalia > Artiodactyla > Camelidae > Vicugna > Vicugna pacos. Next base: position 110,783,396 of record NC_132988.1, on the reverse strand, counting down.
CAAACTATTTCATGCTTCAGTGTTTCTGCTCCCTGGAGCACTTTCTGGCAAAGACTCTGCAGTCTTCTGTTTCCCAGATGCCCAGCTCATGGCCATGCACGTAGCAGCAAATCTGTAAATATTTGTCGTTTGTGATGACATCAGGGGAAGGCAAAAGAACACAAGGAAGGTCATCATCCTGATAGGCAGCCTTGTTTGCTCATTCACTAAGCTCATAATGATGCAACACCTATCGTGTGCCCGCTGGAGATGTAGGCACTTGGCATAAAGCAGTGAGAGAGAGAGGGAGGGAGGGAGGGGGAGAGAGAGAGAGAGAGAGAGAGAGAGGAGAGAGAATCTCTGCCCAGTAAAGCTCACCATCTAAAAGGGGAAGACAGAAAAGTAAAGAAATGAACAAGACATTTTGGATACAGATAAATGCCATGAAGATAATACAACACAGTTACATGATAGAAAATGGAAAAGCAGGCTCAGGAAGGTCTTTCAGAGATGACATTTGAGAAGGGCCCAATTATGTCATGGTTTGGGAGAAGATTCTTCCCAGGCTGGAGGAAGGAAAGGGTTTGGTTTATTTGATGAAGGCTGGAGTGACTGTGGCAGAATGAGAAAGGGGGAGAGGGGCAGGGACCGCATGAAAGTAACCTGATAATCCAGTCTAAGATGTTGGGGTCTCACTGTAAGTGGAAAAGGAAGCCAGTGGAGGGTAGCTTTTTGCCATTACAACCGAGGGTTGAAGCCTACAAAGAGCAGCTTTTCCCTTGGCTACCCTTGTTACCAAAGTTCAAGCAATTTTCAAGAAATATCTCGTTCTCTTTTCTTTTTCAATCATTCTCTCTCTTTCTCTCCTACTAATGACTCAGCAGCCAGTCTATACCAGATATGGTGCTAGACCTCGGAGACACACAGCCCACAAAAATTAAATTTCTGCTCTCACACGTCTTATAATCCAGTGGACAAAGATACACAATAAACAAACAAACACATATATAATGGCTTAGGAGATGTTAAGTTTTATGAAGGAGAAACAGAAGATCGTCAGGAGGTAGAGTTCCATGCAAGCCTGTAGGGACATGCCGGCTGTTTTGAAAGGGGATCAGGGAGGACTTCTTTAATGGGGTAATTGATGGAAAAGGAGAGAACCCTGTGAACACTGAGGGGAAAAGCAGTTGAGGAAGCGGGGGCTGCAAGTTCAAAGGCCTATGGCAGGGAGCATCCGTGATGCCGAAGAGCAGGTGGCTGGAGGGATGAAGGGGACTGATGGGGAAGGGTTGTGGGGATGGCTGGAGTCCAGACCATAGAGGACCTCATGGCCCAGCTAAGAACTTTGGATTTCATTCTGAGATTGTAAAACATTGGAGAGTTTTGAGCAGAGGTGATGCAACATTATCCAATTTAACCTTAAAGTGGTAACCTGGCTGTTGGGGAGAGAACAGACTGGAAACAGGGAAAGCATTTGGACTGGTTTGGCCGCAGGAGAGGTCATCAGATTTAAGACATAGTTTGAAGATGAACCAGCAGGATTTCCCACCAGGATGCGCAGGGACTGTGAGATGAAGAAGGGAGCAGGAGAAAGCGCCAAGGAGCCTGGGCTGAGGGCATGTGGGAAAGACAAGCGTGGACAAGAGTGGAGGAATCAATTCAGCTACGAATAAGAGGAACTGGGTGTGTCTGGTGGACCTCCAAGTGGAAGTGTTGAGTAGGTAGTTGGATATATGGAGCTGGAATTTAAAGGGTGGTGAGGATAGGAAATAGAGATGGAGGAGTTAGCTTAGAGATTGCATTGAAAGGCACGGGGTTAAAGGAGAACTAGGAAAAAGGTGTAAAAAGAGACAAGAAGAAAACTATGCACTGAGTCTTGGGAAGGAGGTTAAGAAAGGGCAACAGTGTGGGAGGAAGAAAACCAAGAGAGCATAAATCATGAGAAAAAAGGTTTCAAGAAGCAATATGAGCTGTCAAAGGAACGGATAACTGGATTTTATTTCCTTCTTTCTCCTCTCTCCCCTCTTTCCTCCCTCTCTCCCTCCCTTCCTTTCTTCCTTCCTTCCATCCTTCCTTCCTTCCTCCCTCCCTCCCTCTCTCCCCCAGTTAGACTGAGACCTAGCAGGCTGGGTATTCTCTGGTTTTCTTTCCAGAATCGAGGACTCTAGGTTTTCTCCTGATATCTCCCAAAGCATGCAAAGACAGAGTGGATAAAGATATCTCAGTACAAAATAGATAAAATCATATCTAAGTACAAAACGCATCCCTTGCACTCTGTTACAATAATAATAGCACAACTGGTACTTTCCTTCCAACTTTTACCCGGGGAGAATTGAAAAGGCACTCCAAGTGAAGGTTCAGAATCATCAAAATGTGTACACGGTCAGCATAAACGTCTCACTCTAGATGAATCCACATCAATTATATATTTAATTCAGCTGAGAGCTCCCCAAAGAAGGGTTATTCTGTATTCACCAGCAAAAGTATTTCCGATAACCCTCACGGGGACCATGATTTGCCAAAATCCATGCAACCTTTTTTGTATTAATGCAGAAAAACTTGAAGGTTATTAAGTCCAGGCTTCTGACAGCCCCTGCAGTTATAAATAAAGCAGCTAATGAGAAGAAAAACTGCCCCTACCACCTTATTCCCAAATCCCCAGCCAACTTTACGCAAGAATGCTGTGACAAATGATACTTTTCACCTTTCTAACATGCCCCTTCTCCTATTATAGATTTAGATGGATAACATGACCACCAGAGTTAGGCCCTGAAGCAGATGATTGCCGCTGGCACCCACCATATGGAATTCAGGTGAAATTTCCAAGCGTCAAATGAAATCATTGTCACAGGGAAGTCTAACTCTGCAAGTGAATTTATAAAAATTAAAAGGTCTGAGAGGTAACGCTCATGGACCCATCTGTCACATTTTTCCTCATTAAGATTTAATTGAAATGAACTCTGGTAACTGTTAAGAAAAGTTACATTCTTATTTTAGACTAGCAGATAAAAGAAGGTAATTTTTTAAGCATCCAAACTCCACTGGGGGTCAGCCCTGTGCATCACTCTTTCACAACTGGTACCAGTGTAATCCTACTCGTGGAATTCAAAGCATAAGAAATGTCATTTATTGCTCTCAGAAACGCAGCCAAGTTTTGACATTTCAGGAGCATGAGTATCTACGTTTGAAGGCACGATTAAAACAGCTTCGGAAGAAATTCTAAAATGTGGATTGGCCCCCTACCATGTAAAACTAATTTAAAGGAAATGGAAAGTCCAAATATTATCATCTCAGATAATTACCTTATATAGACAAAGTCACCCATTTATCTGCACTTCACTATATTGTATCAGAGGGTATTCATGTAAAACAGAGTCTTGTGTATGCATAAGTGATGTGGGAGTGTTAGAATCTGAGAGGGTCCTCATTTGGGTTTTCCTAGGCTGTTAATGTGCAGCATGCCATTTAACAGCTTGCAAATGGTGTGACAGCACTGGCTACCAGGAATTCCAGCTCCAGGCTGCTCCCTTTCCCATCAGCACTGCCAAGCTGAAAAAAAAATCCAAATCCAAAACACTGTCTTGTCAAGGTCACCAAAACCCTCTCTGCTAACCCACTGTATATGTTCCCCACTTCTCAGGTATTTGACACTGTTGCCCACGCCATCCTGTTTAATTATAATACACTCTCCCTAGGTTTCTAGGTCTTTCTCCTGACTGTCTCCTTCAATCTCTGATGGCTTCTCCTGGGTCTCTTCTCAGGTTCTCTCCTCCAAATGTTGGTCATCCCCCTACTCTTCTGTCTCAGGCCTGCTTGCATCCTTGCTCCAGACCTTCCCAGAATAAGCTCATCCACTGTGATGGGTTAACCAGTGTCCACCAAAACGGTTAGATCTTAGTTCTGATCCACGCGACCTGCGTGAGCAAAATATTTGAAAACAGAGTCTTGGCAGATATAATTAAATGAAGGAGACTCTATCCTACGGCACTGAGGGTGGATCTTACATCTAATGGCAGGTGTTCTTATGAGAGAAGGAGAGGACACAGAGACACACAAGGGGAGGATGGCCATGTAAAGATGGAGGCAGAGGCTGGAGTGATGCTGTCTCAAGCTAGGGAACACCTGCGGCCACCAGCAGCTGGAAGAGACAAGGAAGGATGATTCCCTAGAAACTTCACAGGGAGCATGGCTCTGCCAACTCTTTGATTACCTCCTTTTCGCTTCGAGAATTTTGAGACAATACATTTCTGTTGATTTAAGCCTTCAAGTCTGTGGTCGTTTGTTACAGCGGCCTTAGGAATGAATACATTCACCCCAGTGAGACATTAAGGGGCACTTTAAGCTAATGACCCAATTCCACAGCTGCAGCCCAGACCCTCTGGACCTCAGCACCTGTCTGGGATGTCTTCCAGGCAGCTCCCTCTCAAGACACACCCCCAGCCTCGGGGTCCGGCCGGCTCCCTGTTGATTCTGCTGCTGAAGCTTGGAATTCACATCATTAGTCGAGAACTGTCTACGCAACCAAACTGCACCCTAATTGGAGAGGCAGCAGCACGATGCAGGAGCTAAGAACAGGGACTCTAGAACCTGAAAGCTTGGGCTCGAAGCCTCACTCAGGCACTTTGTTCTGATTGTTTCAACTTGGGTAAGTTTTCCACTTTATGACTTCAGTTTTCTCATCTGCAACACAGAATAACAATAATACTCACCCAGTGAGCATTATGAGGATTAAATTAACTGCTATTTGTAAAGGGCTTAGAAGACTTGCCCGCACACAGAAAGTGTTATTTGTTTATTTTTAAATAAATACAAATTTTACGAACAACTAACTTTTCCTGGTTCTTGACCCAAAGGTCAGCAGGGTCTCATCCTCACCCAGAGAAGAAAAGACGGACCCTGATGGCTTTGAAGAGTATCTCTGTGCCCATCTGTTCGGCACGCCAGGAGCCCGCCTTCCACGGTTGACCCTCAGACTCTGATTAACCCCTCTTCTTCCAGGTGGTTCCAAGGCTCTTTCCCTCATCCGGAATGCTCTTCTTTCTCCCCTCTGTTCTTTCCATCCTCCCACATTTCTCCTTGAGTCAGACTCAGCTTTGGTACAACCTCTCCCAGACACTCTCCACTGATCCCATGGGCTGAGGTGTAATGATCTGTTTACTAATCTGTCTCTTTTATTTGACTGTCAGCTCTTTGAAAGCAGGAGCACCCTATTCTTCACAAAGAGCACAGCAAAGTGGGTCGGGGGCAGAGATGTGATGCTCTGGAGATTAAGAGCAAGGACTAGGATTTTTAGAAGATTCAAGGCATAGAGTGAGACCCCAAAACTTGTGTTTGGAAGCAAATGAAGAAAATAGAAACATGGTATCCTATTTGATTAAGAGGTATTAGAGTGTCAAAACCTTATGGGTTCTATAACCAATTTTATTCAGTTGTGCCCAAAACTGATCTAGGAGCTTGATGCCCACTGTTCTTCTGATTTGGAGCAGTGTCTAGATACCATGAAGCCAACAAGAAAACAATTCCTAAGAGTATCTTGCAGCCTTAGGGTCTTTGCAAACTTTTTTCTAGTTTCATCTAAATGCCCAGTCACCAGCTTTTAGGGGAGCTCAGGGGTTTAGTGTTGAAGACTAATTCATGATGGAGGCAAAGCAAGTGTCCTGCACAGGAGAGGACTTGTAAGTGTCTCAGGCGTTGACTCTTAACAAGTCCACCTCCACTTGTCCTTTGAGCAATTTTCTGCTGCATGAGTTGGAAAACAAGAAGGGCTTCCCCTCTTCCTCTTAGAAGTCCCCATACAGTCTGCAGTCCATCAGGGAGTCCTGCTGATGCAGCCCTTCAAATAAATCTGGAGATCATCTCCACTGTTATGGCTCTGGTCCAAGTCCTGTCATCTTTCATGTGGATTTTTGCAACAGCCTCCTAACTGGGCTCCTATTCCCACCTCGTCAACCTTCTATCTGGTCCCAACACCACAGCCCATCTTCCAGCTCAGACTCAGTCAGACCGTGGCCCTTCTCTGCTGAAGTCCTGCAATGACACCTAGAGTGGAAACTCCCGTTGTCTCAGGGGTCTACCTAGTCCTGGAAGCTGTACCCTGGAAGCCCTGCCCCTGGAAAGGGTTAGAAAAATCACCTGCACGTGGCCTCAATGCCATTAAGCTCATAGCTAAAGTAGGAATATGGCAGACTCTGACTGACATGGTGGTTTCTTTCTAAAACAGTCACAAAATATTTTGCAGACAGGCAGCACAGCACAAATGGCAGAAGGGCTGAAACCAGCTGAAAATTCAAATGATGCACAAGTCATACCAAACGTCTGGGCTAGTCACCTTGTGCGGGGGATGTTCTCTTTGCTCTTTTCAGAGCTCATCCAACTGTATCTGCAGGACTTTGGTACCGATGGAGACAACAAGATTTCTTAAACAAGATGATATCCTTTGGTGTGTACAAGCTTTAGAGCCAAAGATCTAAGTTCATTTTTTTCCTTCACTATTTACTTACCCAAGTAAGTTAGGATAAATTCCCTTGACCTCACTCTCCCCGAATGTGAGATGGGATAATAATGCTTACTTTCGAGGCTCATATTCACTCAATCCTATATATCACTTTCTGCCAGAAGCCTGCTTAAGCTTCTAACAGAATCAATCTCCCTCTCTTCTGCAATCTCTTTCTCTACTCATAATAAATTACCAATGTGTTTATCATCCCTTCTTATTTGTTTTGCATGTCTGCCTTCTCAAGACCATGAGTTTCTGGGGAGCAAGGAGCATGTCTTATTCATCTCTGTATTCTCAAACTGGTAACGTTTATTGAATAAATGTGTGAACGAGCTCTCAGGCAGAATGGAGGGTATATTTCCTGTATGAAAATTAGTTATGATTTTTATTTCCAAGAGATTTTCCTTGATTACCTTGGTAAATGGTATCAGTGTGCTAGAAGGAAAGGAACTGCTGTAGTTTCACAAGAGAAGGAAAATACTAATGAGAAACCATCTCCTATTAGTAAGATTGGAGAAAAATCCCAGTACGGACTGTTGACAAGGATGAACGTAGTGGGGACTCTCATGCGCTGTTAGTGGGAGAGTAAACTGGTATAACCCTTTTGAAATATCAAGTTTTAGAGGCACACGGCATTTTACCAACAATTCTACTCCTGGGTATATGCCCTTGAAAAATTGTGCATGAAGATATTCACAGCAGCAGAGCATGGCAGTAAAATCGGAAACTCTCTAAATGCTCATCAATAGCAAAACAGACATGTAAGTTGTGGCGTATTTCTGCAAGACAACTCCTGACAGCTGTTTAAATAAATAAGAACTACACATATTCCCATAAATAAGTCTCAAAATCAAAAGACTGAGGAAAAAAGTTGTAAAAGGATGTGTACTGTACAGAACTCCATTTATACGGTTTAACAATAGAAAATAAAGCCATATATTATTTCTGGACACAAACATATATAATAAAGTATCAAATTATGCAAATAATGGTAAGCATCAAATTTTGGATGGTGGGGAATGGAAAGAGGGAAATGGAGTTGAAGAGAGGTCTTCGAATGCACTGGTAATGTGGTTACTTCCCAAATAAAAAGACTGCAAGAAAATATATCAGAACTCTAGGATTTTTTAAAAGTTGGGTTGTAGGTGTGTGATCATTACATTCACCTTAAAATATTTCATAACATTTTTTAAAAAGAGTTCAGAAAAAATTTAATCTTAACTGTGGAAATTGCATGTCAGCTAATTATTTTCAAGGCACTGTGGGAAACACACTTAGCAAGCTTATTGAGTCCATAGATTCCATTGAACAAGTTCCAAAATGGACCCGCTCCGTTCAATGGCCTGAATATCTTTGAAACCCATCCCCTCCTTTCTGTTCCCACTGGGTGTTGCCTTCTTCACGATCTCAGCCTTCCGCACTATGGAAGCCCCCTAACCTCTTTCCTGGCCTCCAGTCTCTGCCAAGCAACCAGGGAGTCTCACTAAACCAATAGCTCTTAAGCTTGGCTACACATTGAAATTGCTTTGGAAGCTTAAAAATTATACTGATGTCTGGATGTACTCCAAAAGGTTCTGAATCAATTGATCTGGGACAGTCTAAGGATCTAGAGTTTTAACAGCACCCTCCCCAAGTGATTACTACAATATTCAGTGGAGTTTAGAGAAATGTTCTAAACTCACAAATACGAGTTTATAAGAAGTCCCTCACCTATTAAAAGATCTCAGTGACTATGGGATGGTCCAGATTCCTTAGTGCAGCCAATGGTGATGCTTTGCTAATACCCCAACCTGAATTTTTAAATACATCATTTAAGACTTTCCACCCTGATCCCTTCTGCACCTGGGTATGTGTACATACACGTGTACACCGTGTACACATATATACTCACAAACACACACTGCATCTACTCTAACCATAACTGTACCATTTCCTGCCTTCCGAATACACCATGTTCTTTCATGTTTCCAGATGTTTTAGTTCACCTGGGCTGCTGTAAACAAGACACCACAGACCGGGTGGCTTGTGAATGACAGACATTTATTTCTCAGTCTGGAGGTCGAAGTCCAGGCTCAGGGCACCTACGTGGTCTGGTGAGGGTCCTCTTCTGGACTGCAGACTGCTGACTCTTCTTGCAGGGTCCTCACGTGGCCAGAGGGGCTAGGGAATCTCTCTGAAGCCTCTTTTATGAGAGTATTAATCCCCTTCACGGGGATTAGTGGAACCCTCATGACTTAAACACCTCCAAAGTCCCCACCTCCTAATACCAGTATCTTTGGGGGAGTCAACAAACAAATTTGTGGGGGACACATGTATTCAGACCATAGCTCCCCCTGTGCATATTCTGTTCCCTCTGCCTGGAATGGCCGATCTCTCCTTTCCTGACTGCCAAGCTTCTGTTCATTTTCAAATACCTGTTTCAATGCCCCTCTACCAGGAAGCTTTCTATGATCCTCCAACAGAATGGTTCTCCCCTCCGAGCTCACAGGACAGTAGGGGTATAGATAGCTTCACTACAACACTCGTGATGTGTAAGTGTCACTTAGATTTCTGTCTCCTCCTTCACCACTGAGCCTTTTGAGACATGGCCTACAGACTCTCTGTCATAGGCCCCCAACCACTTCCTGTCCCCCAGTCCCCCATGTCCCTAGTGTGTAATCTCACATCACCCTCCCTCTCACTCCACTCGCCAGCCATTGGCCTTCTTTCTCGTCCTGCCACGGAGTCTTAGGCAGGACTAGTCCCTGAGTCTCTAAAGCTCTTCCTCTGCTCCCCCTAGTTCAAATCAACTCATCCTTAAAACTCAATCCAAGCATCGCCTTCTCAGGGAAGCCTTCTGAGATCTCCCCTAGATGGCTGAGTTTACTTGATTATATTCACTCATAAAATTTTATTCCTTTCCAAGGTGGAATTTAGTTAATTAGAAATACACACACATTTGTGTGAGACTATTTAGTAAATGTCTCTCTTTCCCACAATAAGCTGTAAGAACATGAATGCAACTTACCCCTGCTCGCCCCTGTAAATCCAGCACCACACCTGGCACCCAGCAGGTGACCTAAAACATTGGCTACAAGAGTCAGTGAATGCCCAGCACATAGTAAGTGCTCAGCGTATTTTGGTCATTTCTGCTAAGCCTGGTGAGAGCAGCAACACATCTTCATTTTCGTAATCCCCAGGCTTTGGAACACAGTGAGCATTCAATAAGAGATTGTTTCATGTATTATCAAAGCTAATGACTAGTCCTTTGGCTTCATCTAATAATCAGCATTTTAAGTATATCAAAGGTATTTTTCTCTATCATAAAACCATAGACAATAAAGACTTTGTTCACATAGTCATTGCCACAGCTAGAAATTGCCTAAAGCCACTGGGAAATTAATAAGGAAATGATGGTTTTCAGAGAGGTGAAAGACCTCTAATGAGAGAAAACCTAAGTGAACATATGTAGTTAGAAGTTGAATCAACTACATGTAAATATAGTTGGAGAAAACACGATTATAAATGCTTTTTTTAAATGAGGCAGTCTCCTTACCAATTTGTAGTTATACTTAATAAGGTCAGTCCAAAAATAAATATTTTTAAGAAAGGGGAAATAGCATAAGAACATTACTTAGACTCAAATTTGGGGGAAGGCAGATTCTAGAGTTTTCTAGAAAACTCTATGTCCAGAAAACCTAAGTTAAACTGCATTAATTAAATTTTTAAAAAGTAACTCTGTGTTAATATTATCATATCCAGAGATTATTCCAGAGAGTCATGTTAAAACTGTGTAAACAGTTCCTTTTCATAAAGAATTTACAGAATTTTCATAAGCAGACAAATCTCCCTCAGGATTCCGGCATTGGCTCCTATGTGTACCTCTGAACATTAGAACATTTTTTAGTATTAAAAACCTATATGCCATGTTTCAAGAGGCTCTTTGGGTGCATGCACCATATTACAAAGCACAGTGCTATTGAAAACATTTAAAATCATCTGCTCAGAGATTCTAAAACAGCACAACAGAAAGACTGGAAGGCAGTCATATTACTTTAGATTTGATTCTAGACACCAAATATTCCTGAAGGAGAAATACCCACGGATTCCCTGAAGGTCCCAAGTCAGGGATGTTGTTCTGGAAGCTCTCCAGATGCTTCCTCTTAGAATTCAAAGTCCTGACAAGGAATTTCAATGCGTAGCAAAATAGACAAAATGCTCAACTGATGGAATTGTCTAAGAATTAACACTCTTGCAGTGCTATGGCTGGGCCCCAGGCTCTCTCCTCTCCCTTTCTTCCTGGGCTTCATCCTTCATGACGATCCACAAGGTTTTAATTACCAGGTAATCAAGTATTCATATTAATGATAATGAACTAAAAACAGAGGATGTAGGTGCAAAGTTATTAAGAAATGGAAAAATATACATATCTATATCCATATCCAAAATGCAGATACACATGCACATACAACATATACATGCAAAGAAAAATCTTAAAATATTACCAAAGGACACAAAAAGGACCTTAATATTGGAAAGACTATTCAGTGATTAGAAAGACCAAACATCATAATGCTAGCAATTCTCCTAATGTTAATTAGTAAATTTAACAGGATTCCAGGAGAAACCCAGTAAATTTATTTTTTAATTAGATAATCTAATTCTAAAGTTTAGATTAAAAAATAAAGATTTAAGAATTCCATAAAAAGCATAATGATGTGATATTAATTCTACTAGATACCAAAGGGTATTACAAAGTAACAGTAATGTTTAAAGTGTGGTATTGTATAAAAATTATAAAGACGAGTTAACAGAACAGAAATTGGGGTCCAGAAAAGGAATTAAATATTTCAGGCAAGGTAAAATATGCTAGATCAGTATTTCAAATTAGTGGGAATAATATGCATTAATCAACTACTGGTGTTTGGACAACTGTATAATTAAATAAATTCCTCACATTTTATACCCCCCAAATTCCACGTGGATCAATTAATTAAACATAAAAAAGTCCTTAATTTTAAAAGCGGCCTTAGAAAGCATAGAAGAATGTATTTTCAATATTATTAGCTCCAAGGGGGCTAATACTAAATACGAAATGCAAACAGAAGACATACAGCAAGCACTGGTTCATTTAACATTCCCACCCCCCCCAAATCAAGGATAAAACAACCTTGTAGAAAATTTAAGAAAACCCTACAAGCTTGTAATGTAATTTCAATTATATCACAACAAAGTGTGTGCTTTCTTAAAATATAAGAAAAGAACAAGCCAAAAGAAAAATGGGTAAATTATACGAACAAATAATTCACAAGAAAGGAAATACAAATGACTCAAGTATATGAGAAGATAATAAATCTCTCTTGTAATAAGAGAATGCATATTGCAGCGAAAATGAGATACCATTTTTCATATATAATATTGAAAAATAGAAAAATTTGATAACCTTTAGTAGTTGAAAACTGTGGAAAACAGTCATTTCATGGGCTGCTGGGGAAACTGAAGCTTGGTACAGCCTCTATGTTGAACAACTTGACAATATCTACCAAAATTACAATGTATGCGCTTTTGGACCTGACAATTTCTCTTCCAGGAATTTCTACTACAAATTTAGTCTTTTACTTGCTCCTGTGTAAAGTCAGAGAAGATATTTGCACATCATTGCTAATGATAGAAAAAGATTAGAAACAACTTAAATGTCCATGAATAAAGCACTTGTAAAGCAAATTAAGCTATATCTCTAGAGTGACATATGTCTTTAGGATGTATCTCTGCTGATTTTATAAGGAATATCACTGCTCAACACTTAGAATCGTATGCATAGTATATTACTATTTGCAATGCACGTGTATGTGTGTGTGTGTATGTGTGTGTTTAAAGCAATATATGCTTATAATATATGCATAGAATATCCTAGAAAGAAAATGCAGGAGACTGGCAATGTTGGTTACCTCCAGGGAGAGGAATTGAGAGGTTGAAGCTAGATGTGAAAAGTATGTATTTCTAAAGGTTTTTACATGTTTTGAATTTTGTAGTATATGGACAAGTTATCTATTCAAAATGTAAATAATTAAGTTTTTAATGAGATAATGAGTGTTAAGTAAGTGACTTGCAGTACATGGCACAGGATTGCCAGGCTATAAATGGCTGTTATATTTGCTATTATAATGTTAAATAGGAATTGGATGATGATGGTGGAAAATAGAAAAATCATGGAGTCAAATGATTGTTTTTCTTGGATATGGGGATCCCTGTCCCTCAATATAAAGATGACCCATACGAAATAGCCAATATTTAACAATATTTGATCTGCAAAAAGAGAGATTTCATACAATTCAGCCCCAAATTACTTTTGTCTGTGTAAATTAGACTGTAGGTGATAGTGACAATAACAGTGGCCATCAGTTCAATTATTGCTTGCCGTCTAAACCCATCTGGTTTCCAAATTTGGTGAGTTGGAATAATGGGGATACTGAACTACTTGAACCAATTCGGTTCCCCAGTTTCGGATAGTGAGTAGCTTGAATTGGATAAGGAAGAGTTTATTTAAACATTTTTCCTGAATTCATTGATTCCTCAATTAGGATAACAAGAGTTTGAACACTGAGGGTTGGGATAGTGAGTGAGGGGGTAACAATTTTTACAAAAAACCACAAAGCACACATATAAAACCTTACAGCTTACAAAGCATTTTCGTGTAAGTGGCCTCATGTATTCTTTAATCTTTTAAGGTGTTATCCCTCCTCCCTCCCCATTTTACAAAAGGGAAACTGTTTCTGCTTTTAATTGCAAGCCAGTGCTAACCTACCCAACACAATTAGTGTTGAGGGAATTGACAAAGGATGAGACCCACAGCCAGGGCATGACCCCTGCTCAATGGTAAGACTAGTTTCACTTTCTCTCCAAAGCAAACACTTGTCCTTCCTGCTTCCCATCTGTTAGTGCAGTACCCAGAGTCCTAAAGCTCAGAAGTTGTGAAAATGGTAAGGTTGCTACCATTTTGCATGTTTGTAAATCCTGTTAGTCAACATCAAGAAAACTAGCATTTTTCCACTTGAGTCTCCTCCTCATGGTAAAATTATGCAAGAATACAGTAAATGACCACAAATGTCTTCTGTAGGTAAAGCAAAGGTAGAATCCAAGAGGGACATTAGGAAAGGAAGTAAGAAAAACAATTCCTTTGATCAGTTCCTAAGGCTCCAGATTCTTTTTTCCTATAAAAGCCATATTGTGAAGTTCCTGGAGTTGAGTTCTGTTCTTATGCCAAAAGCTTCCATGATGATCTATGGCAACCTTGAACCAAAAAGGTCACTTCATCGCTACCTTATTTCACAAAGCTTGGGAAATAGACAAGAAGAGAAGCGGAAGAAAGTAGCTGACTTCTCAGGTAGACTGCCAGGCTCATGCTATGACTGAACTAAGAAAAGTTTTATGGAAATCAGAAGCAACATGTATGAGATTCTCAGGAGCCTAGAAAAATTTAGTATTAAATAGACAGTCTGCTGGCTAGAGACCAGAGCAGAATCTTGGCATGCAGTACGGGCTCAGTAAACATTTGTGACTTGAATAGATATGAATGAATCTTGCAAATGGAAGACCAAAACCAGAAACCATCTTATACTAACAGGAGGGTAGACGTGGGTCAGCCTCAAACCTCTTGGGTTTGTTTCCTCATTTCTAGCATAGGATTAATTAATTTGTTTTATTTGTGGTATTTGCTAGTATTTCTATTTTGTATTCCCTCTTTTTAGAATGTTTGAGTAGAAGTCCTTAGAAGTCATGCTTATCTCCCTTGTTTTATAGGTGTGGAACATTTATCAAATAAAGTTAATGACGTCCCTCAACTACTCTCACAGACAGGGCTGTTTATGAATTGCAAATAAGAACATTAAATCCGCAGAGGAAAGTGCTACAGGTGTTCAGTCACTGATGTCAAGGATGGTTAACAGCCTTCACATAAGTGTACTCAAGTATTCCAAGGCAACACTTGGATATGGGATTTTATAAGTGGTTTGCTCTTTAAAACTTCCAACTCATAAAGGAGCACATCTCAAGTTCAGCAGACTTAAAATTACTGGTTCTCTATTCAGGGAAAAAGAAAAAAGAGTCCTGCTTTCAAAACACCTATACAAGGAAGAAGATTCACTTATAAACATATGTTTCTATTCAGGGAAGAGGATTCACTTATGATGCAAAAATTCTCAACAGAATACTAGCAGATCAACTAACGATACATTAAAAGGATCATACACCACGATCAAGTGGGATTTATCCCAGGGATGCAAGGATTTTTCCATATCCACAAATCAATCAGTGTGATACACCACATTAACAAACTGAAGAACAAAAACCCCATATGATCCTCTCAATAGATGCAGAAAAAGCTTTTGATAAAAGTCAACATCCATTTATGTTAAAAACTTTCTCAAGTTGAGTAGACTTAAAATTATTGGCTCTCAATTCAGGGAAGAGGAGACAAGATTCCCACTTTCAAAACACTTACATTCCAATGACAGGCATGAGAGGCAGGGAAGCAACAGAAAGGTAAAACTGATACTTCAAGGAAATTCAACTGATGAAAAATGCTATAAGGAAGAGGGCCGGGTAAGGAGGCGATAGAAAATAACTGGGGTGAGGACGCCACGCCAGACAGGCTGACCAGGAAGGACTTCTTGGAGTAGGTGATGTGTCCTGAGATCTGAATAAGAGGGAGTCAGCCATGCAAAAATCTGGCCAGAATATCCCAGGCAGTGGGAATGACGATGATGATGATGATGGTGGCGGTGATGAAGGTGATGATGGTGATGGTGATGGTGATGATGATGGTGATGATAAAATAGCAAATGTTTATTGAGGACTTACTATGTGCTAGGAGTTATTCTAAGCACCAGTACCATTTCATTTAACCCTCTCACTGAATCACCGATATAAGGGACTATCACTATCCCCATTATATTGATGAGGAAACTGAGGCACAGATAGGATAGAGACTTGCTAAGGTTCTATTGCTAGATAAATAGTTTGATACAGCAAGGACAGAGGCTCTGCCATAGGGAGGAACTCAGTATACTGGAAAAGCAAAAATCAGGCCAGGGGACTGGCGCCTGCTATGAGATGAAGTTGGGGAGGTCGGGTCCCATAAGGCTGTGCAGACCAAGCTAAAGATTCTGGATTTTCACCTGATGGTTTTAAGCAGACAGTTTTAAGGTGCACCTCAGAGGAATGACATGCCTCGATCTATGTTTTTAAAATGTGTTCAGGCACGAGGGATAGTAGTCTGGGTGTAGTGACAGGCATGAAAGTTTGGGAGATGAGCAATGAACCTGAGGCCTGGGATTCGGGAGAAGTCTGAGGATGGAAGATGTCATGGGACAAGTCCTGTTAGGGCTTTGGCCTCCCTGAGTGTTCAATGTTCTCCATTGTTGACAATTGTATGATGATAACTTGGCAAAAGAGCTTGTTTATCTCAGTGGAAATGCCTGGCCTCATTCAGGTCTTCAACCCGGCTCTTGTTAGGAGGTGACAATTCTGCAGCTGACAGTATGGACGGCACCAGGCCAGCATGGGATCGATCCCATCCCAGCCTGGTGAATGACCTTAGATGAGTTCCACCTTCTTCTTCTGTAAAATGGGGCCACTAACACCTACTTCCCAAACTGTTTGTAAGGCTTAAATAAACCAAAGATTGTCTTGTCCACAGTAGATATTGAACAATACCAGTTCACTGCCCTCTCTTCTCCTTTGGGGTGTGTGGTGGACATTTTAAACTTGACTGTTTTCTCTTCTTTATGGTACACATCTATAGCCATGTCCAAGCTCGTTATGAAGATCAGGACTGGGGAGTTTACCTTTATCTGCCTTCTCCCCATTTACATATTTGTTTATTATCTACCTACTCTGTGCCTTGAACTCTGCTAGGGACAGATGATCAGGTCATGCGATCTAATTACAGTGGCTAACTCTGAAGGACGTGAGTTTTCTGTGGGCAGTAAGAGGTGTGAAGCAAGAGCATCAGAGACCTGGCACAGGGCAAGGTCTCAAGTCTCAGAGCTAAGCAGTGAAACTTATTAGCCCCTTTGCACATTTCAGGCCACTTCCCTGCCTGTGCTCTTAAATTAAAATAAATTCAAATAGCTCTCCCTTTGCCTGCATTTTCTTGACATACTTTTTTACCCATTCAACACAATTAGGAAGGCTATTTCTCAGGACGATGAACTCTGGGCTCCATCCTGCACTTAACTTTGCAAACTCTCAGTCTTTCCTCAGCAGGCTGCCAATTTCCCACCTAACCATCTCCCCTGATACTCAGTGTCTTGTTCAACAACAATTTCTTTCTCTTTCTCTACTGCCTGAGACTGGGGAATTACTTTTTTTAATCCCAGCCCTATTTGTACCTTTAAGGCCAAGAATTTTAGAAGCACATGTGGCTCTGAAATTGTTTTCAGTTAGGATTGCTCTGTTAAAATACTATTTTTGTTTGTTTGTGTGCGTGTATATATATACATGGATTTATTTATTTATTTATTTATTTATTTATTTATTTATTTATATTGAAGTATAGTTGATTTACAATGTTGTGTTAGTTTCTTCTTTTAATGTTCTGGTAGCCATTCCCTTTGGCTTGACTTTAGAAATCACTGTTTTCTGGACACTGGGATGTCTCTATGCTATGGTTACTTTACTTCTTTAAGAGTCAAATGCTTTAATTCCCTTATCATGTGGTCCTGGTCATATGTACTACTTTTCCATCTCCAAACACAATTAAAAGTGCCCTTTGAGTGTTCCAAATTTTAATCATTCTGTGTGGGGAGTGTTCCCATGGCTCAGAAGGCCTCTCTGCCTCCTTTCAGATAGAGCCCCTTCTCCGAGGAGGGGGAGGGGGAGTAGGAGGAGGCAGAAGAGGGGAGTGGGAAAGTCAGAATGAGGTATGACAGATGATAACTTTGTTTCAGGGACCAGATCCCTCACTCTTTTTTTTTTTAACATTACTATATATAAAAGCGATAAACAACAAGGACCTACTGTACAGCACAGGGAACTATATTCAATTTCTTGTAATGAGCCATAATGGGAAAGAAACTGAAAAAATATATATGTATGTATATGTATGTATAACTGAATCACTTTGCTGCACACCTGAAACTAACATTGTTAGTCGACTATACTTCAATAAAAATAATACTAATAAAAAAATAAAACCCAAACAAATCCTTCACTCTTAATGCACCATTTTCTCTGTACAGATTTTTATCTGTAAAATAGAGATAACCATTCCTAACTCATCCTTTTATTGAGGACACATAGAAGTTCCCAGTGAGCTAATGGCATTATGATAATCATGGTGATTCTGGGTGGTCTCTAAATTAGATTCATGTCATGGTGCTCTATGACACTGGCTTCTCCAACTGCCAGTGACACGTGCTCCCAACCTTTGTCTAGTGAACATGCAACATGCGAGTTGGAAAGCATCTGACCTGCTCTAGATCCTGGTCAGTGGGCTGAGTCCACTGGATGAACTTGCATGTCCTGACAATGTCCAACTGCTATAGTAATTTTAAATTCTCATTTTCTGGATTTCTCTCATCACAAACTGGTGACAAAGAGTTTGCAAACCTGCAGTGACCCATGGACTGCACTGTGAATAGCACACTTTAGACTGTGAGGCTTTTGAGGGTTTATACTGTGCAGGCACTTTGGGAAGCACAGAAGATCTTCTGGGTTGGTTCCTGCCCCTCCAGACTTCAGTGCTTAGGAAGAGTGTGATGCTGGTCTGTCTACATGAATGGTGAAAGGTCTGCCCAGGGGCCAGCCCACTCTGACCAATAACTATGGTTCATCTCAACCTCTGAGCAAGGCTCCTGTTCTATCCTCAGGCTTGGCTTGGTATTTAGATGGGAAAGCGGGTTGGATTGTAATCCTTTCTCGTGTCATAAAACTAAGGAAAATATCCTGGTTGGCAGTCAAGCCTTAGAAAAACCCCAAAATCCAAAAAACAAACAAAAAACCTCAGCAGGATTCCAAATGCTGACTCCAGCCACAGTCACTCTCCCAGAGGCTACTCCGTGTCATTCTATTGAGGGTCATTTTCCAAAGTTAATTGCCTAATTCTTCTACACATTGGATGATACTCCTTCCCTATCAGTAGAAGCTACATGCAGGGACCAATGTTGTTCATAGTGTAACAATAACAGCAACAAAAATCTTCATTCTCTTGGGAAATTGAAGGTACAGGATCAAAAAACATTGCTGTGAAACCTCAGTGCTTTCACACCCAGTTGAAGACACCACTTATTTTTTTAAGCTCATTTGAATCATTTAAAAATTTTTATTTAAATTTGTTTTATTGACGTATAACTGATTTACAATGTTGTGTTAGTTTCTGGTGTACAGCATAGTGAATATATATATATATATATATATATATATATATATTCCTTTTCAGATTCTTTTTCATTATGGGCTATTTCAAGGTATAGAACATAGTTCCCTGTGCTGTACAGTAGGACCTTGCTGTTTATCTATTTTATATATAGTGGTCCTGCTTATTTGAGTGGATAGACTTATTTAATGATAACAACAAAAGGTGATAAAGAGCACTGAAAACACTCAATGACAATGATTATACATCTGAAATAACATTTGTATTGGAAAGGGGGTTCCAAATATATAGTACATGTCTCAGACTCCCTCCTGCCACCCTTCTTGGCAGATGTCAATCATTAATTACTTTTCTTTTTTCCGATCTCTCATGTGGCTTTAGAATCTCAGTGTAGCATTCAAGGCAATGACCGATGTGTAGGAGATGACACATTGAGTGAGACTTCTTTGGCTTCCTGGTGGAGTAACTTCGAGTTACACGTGCTTTTCAACATGCGTTATCATTTTAACCCTCACCTGTGATGCAGTTACTGTGATTCACAAGGTACATGATCATCCACACATGAGAAAACCGGGGCTCCGAGAAATTGAGGCAGCTCATCAGTATCATATAAGAAGTAAGAGGCAAAAGTGGAATTTGAGCCCTGATCCACTGCTCTCGACAGCGCAGGAGTATTGATTCTGCCGCTTCCGTGTGCCAGGCCCTTATAATTTGTAACTCATCTAATCTTATAAATGATAATCTGTGCCAACCTGTGAGACATCATTCTTTCCGATTTTCAGACAAGGAAAGCGGGGTTCGGAGAATTTAAACATGTTCAAGGCCATTATAGGCAATAAGGGGGTTTGGATCTGAAGCCACATTTCTCTGAATCTGAAGCACGTTTATTTTTCTTAACACGTGGTCTCCACAGCTCAGCCTCTGCTTTCAGAGAACACCATCGGGAGCAGGACATGGCAAAGGTGTTAGGAGTGGTGTTAAGGACAGCAGCACCAGTGCTCGACATTTGGAGAAATGATTAAATTAGCCTCACACTGGAATATTTGTGGCATCTATAAATGGTTAATAGGATGACTCTGTAGAAACATGAAAAAGTGTTTACCAAATACCATTAAGAGGTTGTATGTATACTGATTACATTTATGCAGAAATTATGCAGATAGATGGGTGAAGAGTAAGAGGAAACACAAAGAAAGTGTCTTTTGGCTGAGATACAGGATAAGAAGACATTTTAAAGTTTGCATTAAACATAATACTTAAAAAAAGTTTATGTATCCAAGCATCAGGAAAAAACTGGCCAAAGGAAATAGACAAAAATAACCACTCATGAAGAAATATGTCCTCGAAATTTGAAAGATTACATTTCCAAAATAATGAGCAGGGCATAACGACACTTAGAGTAAAAATTAAATACTGATGCAGAACAAGGAGAAGTAGTGGTATCAGAATGACACTGGGAACTCGGAGTATTTTAAGTGGAACTTTTGCACACTCGAGCCATTTGGAAGCTGCCTGCCATGTTTCCTTCACTTCCTCAATGCATTCAACTCTTCTCCTTTTTAGATTTCATAGTGACGTTCTAGGTAGTGACTTTGAAAATGAATCACACACTTTTTTCTAGCTGCTGTTGGGCAAGTGAATTTACCTGAGTTCTAGTACTTTGTGTGTGTGTGTCGTTCAAAATCTGGTCTTCTATTTACCAAACTTCCATCCACCAACCACCCATTCAAGAAACATTTACTGGGTGTTCATTGTGATCGAGACCTTGTGAGGCCTTAGAAATACAAGATAATCAATCTGTCTTCAGGTGGCTCTGAGTCTAGTGGAGTGACAATTCTCATGCAGCACCTACCAAGAGGGAGGCAGGAGACCATGTGTACAGGGCTCCGGGGGAACTGGAGGAGCAGCTGCCCCCGCTAAGAGTCAATGAGAGATTCTCAGAGGAGGTGGTGGAGGATGAGTTCTGAAGGATGAGGAGTAGCCAGGCTGGGAAAATAGGATGGGAAGGGAGGGGCAGCAGCAGTGTTCCAGACAGTGAGTCAGACTGTGCTAAGGTGTGGAGGCCACAGAACAGGACCAGTTCAGGGAACTGCTGCTGGTTTGTGTGGCTGACATGACATGAGAGATGGGGCAGGGTCATGGGCGGGCCTGGGAAGCAGCAGAGACCCACTCATGGAGGGCCTTGAATGCCAAAGTCAGAAGCAGAGCAACTGATTAGTGCACTAGAAACTGTAAACAAGCCCAACTTAAGTCATCTGCTGAGACCGACAAGGATGGGGTATCCTCAGGATATTAGGAGAGGAGGAATATTCTGGGAGGACCCGAGGTCCCCAGCTGAGGGTGGATGACGTGAACTAGAAACAGATTTATTCATAACAGTATCTTCAACTTCCTGCAAAGGTGTAGGTGCTTTATCCCTTCTTGGAAACACACCCCCACACCATCCCTTTTGTGGCTGGCACATGGTAGATGCCACCCAAAATGTCCCTTGGTTAGATAATTGACTTAAAACTTATAAACCAAACCAAACTACTCCAAATCTTCAAGGAGGTTTTCAACTGTATAAACCAGTGATGTCTCTGCAGCACGGACAGTGAACAAGGACCGCCCGCTCTATCACTGATGGGAGATGAGTGAAACAGTACACTGCACCCCTGGCCATTGTGGAAGCTTGTGCAGGTTTCCTTTAAAGGCTTACAGATGTGGTTCCTGCATGACCAATCCACATTCTCTTTATGGGACAAGAAGTGACATAGACATCAATTACTTCTCCTCCAATTTTAAAGTCTTATTCTTTACAGCTATTTAATGGTTCCTCCACACAGTAAACATTCACATGTAAGAACTGCATATAAGAAATGTTGAAATGATGGCAATTTCAAACCCTGAGTTGGAGAGGGCTTTCACTCTGATGAAAGGCAAGGGGAGAATTAAGGAAGAAGAATCAGACTCCTGGGGGTGCTGGCCCACGAGAGCTCTTCTCGTAAGCTCTGAATACAGGAGAATCCAATGAACAACTTGATTCTACCCAGGAGAAAGGACCAGACACCCTTATGAGAGCACACTTGGCAAAGAGAAGGGAGATCCAAGTGAATTTATCTCACTAGAATCCAGTGAGGGGGTCTTATGCCTTATTTCCCAAAAAAGGAAACAGGCTGAGAGAGGTCAAGTAACTTGCCCAGGGTCACACAGCTAGCAAATAGCTTTCCTCAGACACATACTCTTGTCTTTCTGACTCTCAAGTCCAGGACTTGGTAGGCTGGGAGGCAACAGAGGGAAGACAAGCAGTCGACACTCAAATCAAATGCCAACAGCTGTTCTGTTGTCACTTCCAAAGCATCAGGTTGCCAGCATCCCCCCCCAGGGTGCTGCCAGGAGTGCAGCTCACCTGCATTCGCACTGCACCCAAGCTGCGCTGCGGTGCTTCGCTGGCTCCTTCCTCCAACGAGGGGAGCTGCCTGGTCCCACTGACTTATTCAGCAGGCCTCCCTGAGAATGCGGGGAATTGCATGGGAACAAATGAGCTTGTTTTGGCAAACCTGGGTGGTTATAACTGCTTACCTTCTATATTGCTTAATTTTGTTTCATGAAAGACAAAGCTTATTGAAATTTCAGATGTCTGGGGTATTTAAAATCTTTATCCCTCCTTTCCAAAGCAGGGTACACTGATTTGTAAAATTCTCCTCCTGATTTAGAAGGCCTTGGATAAATATTGGCCAACATAACTGTCTAAACTCTTTTTCTGATACTGAGCCTGATTATTGAAGTTCCTCATTCACTAGATTTAAACAACACTTCACATGACCTGAGGCTTAAGGCAAAGGCCCAGCTCCAGGATGGGGAATCTCCAGGTTTTAAAGTCGTTTCATAAATGAATGTATTTTTGACTGCTCAGCTGTCCTACAAATATTAGGTGATGAGAGTACTAGGCGAATCTTAGATTCTGGTTCTAAACTGAAGAAATAAACTTTGTTTCTCATTCTTAGTGAAACTAACCAGGCAGGTCTCATCACAGAAGCCTGTGTATCCTGGTTTTGGGCCCTGAGTTTGAGATTGTGCTCAGTCATGACTAGCCCAGGGTCCCACAGCTGTGGGTAGGAGGTTGGCTTCGATCTTGACCGCCTTCCCGAGGCCCATGGATCCTTCCCTGGGCGCTCACGGGCCCTGTCCATTCTTCTGTGTCAGCCCGCCTCACTGGAGCTGTCATTAACCTCACGCCGCCAGCCTTGCCCACCAGCCTGTGAGCACCAACCCCAGAAGGAGGCCACATCTCCATAACGAGGGCCTGGCCCAGTGCCAGGAAGACAAGTGTGCTCAATATGTGTCCTGACCCAATCAACAGATGGGAAAAGGATTGCGGGAAGGGAGGCAGGAAAGGCAGGTGGCCGCTGAACCCGGATGCACGAGCCGGGAAGTCAAGTCGTGTTAGGTAGACCCAGAGTGGGAGAAGAGAGCCACATGCCATGTTGCTCAAGTGGCTCCAGTCTGAAGAACAATGATGGGCACATAGTAGGTGCTCAGTAAATTATGAGAACAGACACTAAGTGGGCACTTTCTGCCCCAGGCCCTGGGCTAAGCCCTCTACATGGACTGTCTCACTTAATACTCAGTAAATCCTACAAGAAGCTGATACGACTTTTGGCAAAGTAGATTAAGGACCCAGTGAGAGGTGCTGACTTCCCTGTCGAGGCAGGAAAGACACTGTGCAGCTCCTAACTGCATCACCATTCTACGCAGTAATGCCATTTGCAACAACAGGGATGGACCTAGAGATTACCATACTAAGTGAAGTAAGTCAGCGGAAGACAAGTAGCATTTGATATCAATTATACATTCAATCTAAAAAAAAAAGATACACATGAACTTACTTCCAAAACAGAAACAGGCCTACAGACACAGAAAACAAACTTATGGTTACCAAAGGAAAAGGAGGGGGATAAATTAAAGTTTGGGACTAACAGATTCACATTACTGTATATAAAATAGATAAACAGCAAGGTCCTACTGTATAGTACAGGGAACTATATTCAATATCTTGTAACAAACTATAAGGGAAAAGAATCTGAAAAAGAATATATATGTATAACTGAATCACTTTGTTGTACACCTGAAACTAACACAGCATTGTAAGTCGACTATATTTCAATAAAAAAATTGAAAGAAAAATCACCATTCTACAGTCTTCCTAGAAAGGCAGCAGTTTTGCCATGAAGTACATAGATTCTAGAGTTCAAGTCCTGGTTCTGTCCCTTGGGAGTGTAAAGCAGAGTGACAGACCTTGCTTATACCCTCTGTGCCCGGCTCTCTGACAGGGAAGGCTCTGGTGCACATGGGCCACCGTGAAGTCTAGCTA
Organism: Vicugna pacos; assembly: GCF_048564905.1. Taxonomy (NCBI): domain Eukaryota; kingdom Metazoa; phylum Chordata; class Mammalia; order Artiodactyla; family Camelidae; genus Vicugna; species Vicugna pacos. Next base: position 110,759,213 of record NC_132988.1, on the reverse strand, counting down.
CCCTGGGACATGTGCACCTGGCCCAGCATGCAGCCGGTACTGCCTGAAATGGTGGCCTCTGAAATGCTCTTCTGTGTTGTACAAAACCATAAATGGTTTCCTGTGTCATTGTCAGCAGAGGGGTTGATATTGTTCCTCCTCTGCAGGCATGATGTTCTCAGCCTTTCTGGGATGGAATCAGAGAACTGGGGGACCCTTGGGCTGTGTTGACTCCAGGGTGGAGGTCACCATGTTACTGATGACAGTGAGAGGAGCTAGGGGGTTGAGGGGGAGGGTGAGAGTGTGGTAGGGAAGAAGGAAATTTAGCATATATTAATCTGTGCTAAATGCAGCTAAAAGATGTCATCAAGAATCTGTCCAATACAATGGAGGAAAGACAGTCTCTTCAGCAAATGGTGTTGGGAAAACTGGACAGATCCATGTAAATTAAAGAAGCTAGAACACTCCCTCACACCATACACAAAGTAAACCATACACCATACATAAAAATCAACTCAAAATGGCTTAAAGACTTAAACATAAGACAAGACACTATCAACCTCTTAGAAGAAAACATAGGCAAAACATTCTCTGACATAAATCTTAGCAATGTTCTCCTGGGGCCGTCTACCCAGGCAATAGAAATAAAGGCAAAAATAAACAAATGAACCTAATTAAGCTTACAAGCTTTCGCTCAGCAAAGGAAACCACAAGCAAAACAAAAAGACAACCCATGGAATGGGAGAAAATATTTGCAAAAGATGAGACTGACAGGGGCTTAATTTCTCAAATATATAAACAGTTCATACAACTCAATAAGGAAAAATAAGCAACCCAACTCAAAAAAGGGCAGAAGACCTAAACAAACAATTCTCCAATAAAAACATACAAATAGCCAACAGACACATGAAACAATGCCCAATATCACTAATTACCAGAGAAATGCAAATCAATACTACAATGAGGTATCACCTCACACCAGTCAGAATGGCCATCATTTAAAAGTCCACAAATGACAAATGCTGGAGAAGCTGTGGAGAAAACGGAACCCTCCTACACTGCTGGTGGGAATACAGTTTGGTGCAGCCGCTGTGGAAAACAGCGTGGAGATTCCTCAAAAGACTAGGAATAGACTTACCATTTGATCCAGCAATCCCACTCCTGGGCATATATCCAGAGGGGAATTTAATTTGAAGAGATAAATGCACCCTAATGTTCAAAGAAGCACTATTTACAATAGCCAAGACATGGAAACAACGTAAATGTCCATTGACAGATGACTGGATAAAGAAGTTGTGGTATATTTTTACAATGGAATACTGCTCAGCCATAAACAATAATAATATAATGCCATTTGCAGCAACATGGATGGACCTGGAGATTGTCACTCTAAGTGAAGTGAGCCAGAAAGAAACTACCATAGAGTATCACTTTTTTGTGGAATCTGAAAAAAAAATACTAGTGAACTTATTTACAAAACAGAAATAGACTCACAGACATAGAAAACAAACTTATGGTTATGGGCTGGGGTGGGGAAGGGCGTGGGAAGGGATAAATTGGGAGTTCGAGATTTGTAGATACTAGCTAATATATATATAAAATAGATAAACAACAAGTTCATACTGTATAGTGCAGGGAACTATATTCAATATCTTGTAATAACTTATGGTGAAAAAGAATATGAAACTGAATACATGTATGTATGTGTATGACTGAAGCATTATACTGTACACCAGAAATTAACACAACATTGTAAACTGACTATACTTCAAATATATATACATGTATATACACACACACAAAAGAAGATCGGTCCAAGATCTCAGCAGAGAGTTAGCAACCAAGTCTAGGATAGATTCCAAAGTCCCATATTCCTACGTGGGGTCAGCTGAGGACACACAGTGTGGAACTTCTATCTGCCTACGGAGAGGCATCTTCAGATGGTTAAACTAAACCTCTTCCGGTCTCTGACAGACGGAATGCCCAGCAGTGTGGGGCAGCCTTCTGAATTTCCATGGAAAGAACAGCCCCGCAGACCCCCACTTTCCCGGGCCTTGCTGCCCACCCCACTGTGCCAGCAGCCCTGCAGAGGGCCTGATTCCAGATACAGAGCCTGGAGGTTTAGGAGAACAGAGCCTCAGCCACCCAGGCTGGGAGCACTCCCCTGTTGACCTATCCTCCTGGGAAGACTCTGGTTTTCCCCTGAGCAGGGACTAGAGGGCTATTTAGTGGAGAACCACCTGGCTCAGGGCCGCCAAAATAGTGGGCATGTTGGGGTCAGCTGGTGGCGAGCAAAGTTGATGATGGCTCTTGCCACCCCTAGATTTGGATCTGGAGTACCTAAACTGGATGGAGAAAGACACTTTTCCCTCCACCCAGGAAGGGAACCCTGCCATCTTCACGTTGAATTCTTTCCAAGGCTCCTGGCCCAGTAGCCTGGCCAGACAGTTGCTCTAAGACCTAGCTCCCAACCAACTCTCTATCCCACTTCTCCTGGCTTCTCCGGCTTCTCCCTTCATGTCCCTGCATCACCAGACTGCTTGGAATTCCATCCCCTAACCTGTGCCCCTTCTTCTCCCTCTGATGGAAGTGTCCTTCCGCCCCCTTCTTGATTCATTCTTTCATACTCAACTCAGGCATCACCTCCTCCATGAAGCCTTCTCTGACTGATTCTTCTGTCTCGTACTCCCATAATTCCATCTGGAAATGTCTATCATGGTGTTTACCATTTTGTATATAATGTCCTCTCTTTGTGGGTCTGGCCCTCATAAGAGAGAGTTTCTTGATAACAGGTGTCATGAGTGCTGTCTGTGAATTTTCAGCATTTAGAGCTGCGCCCGGCACATCACAATGAAGCCATGACTTGGAAACCTTTGTCTGAATCATTCTTCACTCACAGAAGAGAAAGTCTGGCCAAAGCATGTCAGCATTTCAACATATGCAAACTTGATTATACTCAGAGGATGGTGAATACAAAACAAATTCACAAATCTGCACTTAAGGGTAAAGAAATGATAACATAAACAGTGATGGGGTGGAGCACTGGAGAAGCGAGCTGCTATATCATGACAGTGAAGGACGCCAGCAACTCAGAGGCAAAGAGAAGGGGGATGTGGCCACTAGCTTTGTGTTGATTCCGGAGGACAATGGTTGCTTTATGAAGGAAACCATATCCTTCACTTACAACATGATGACTGCAAATCCACACTAAGAACCGGTGTGATATCTGTTACCTTGTTAGACCAAAGACGGAGGCTATAAGTATCACGTGGGCACAGAGTTTTGCCTAACACTTCATTTTTTTAAATAAGAATTGACTTTCTATCCAAACCAGAAAATCTGTTACATGTTACGCAGAGTCCCCAAGAAACCTTAGAAATAAAATGTCTGTGTTACAGCTTAGAGGTGAATTTCTTCAGGGAACTCTCTCTGGAGGGCACATTGAGCCTCCTAGGGGGTGATCAGTGCCTCGATAGAGAGGCAGAGGCCATGAACTCAACAGCAGCACATTAGAAACTTGAGATGGCCAGCACAGACACAGCGCCAAAGCATTTTATGAGAGAAGCATTGCTAGCCTTCGAGTGATTTCTTCCAAGAGTCATTCAAACACAGAGAAGAAGCTCAACCTTGACAAAGACTAGGTTTGATGGTTTGTTAATTAAACCCAATCATCCGTTGAACACACACACACACGTGGTACAGGACATATATATCATGCTCTATTTTCTCATTTTAATTCCTTGGCTGAAGATGCATATAAACCTCTAAAATACTTTTCAAACTCAGCAGGAAATATAATCAACCTGTTGGTCTTACCCTGAGGTAGTTGAGGGTGAAATTTGTTAGCCCCATCCTGGTGATGTTTTTGGAAAGCTGATCCAGGACCTGAGGATCTTGTGCCTAAATAGGAAAAAAAAATTATACATTTTATCCCTGCAAGATGGTACCAAGAGAGTCTTCAAGTGTGCTACAGCTGCAAAGACATGCAATCTTCACATTGTCGATTTTTCTCGGAGGGGTAGGTTGCTGGAGATAATTTAATTTACATTTCAGAGACACTTGCAATATAAAGCTCAAGGACATTTTTGGATCAGTGGCGCAAGACTCATTGCCAAGGAGAACCAAACTGAGTCAGATGCGCTTTCAGTGCTGGGGAGAAACGATTTTACTTCCTTGATGAGAGGCCCTGTGTCTTCAGGAGGAGGGTCATTTAGCCCGGCCAGGGCACCTCCAGGACCGTGGAGTCCCCAAGTAAGGCGGGGCCTCTGGATTTGGCAGAACCCTGCTTTAGGCCTGTCTTTTGTTTCCTGTTGTGATGGTGTTGTATTAACAGCTTGGAGTCGAGGGCTATATTTGAAAATGTTGCAATTGTCATGAAATATACATGCAGGTGTTTATGAATTCTAACTCTCCTCCCTATAAGCTGAGGCTCGAAATAAATGTCCTCAACATTTCATCCTGCAGGACTATAAGGGTAAGCACCATATTTTCCAAAATATCAGCCACATTAAAAAAAAAAAAAGATGTAATGTTTAATGTTTGGGCATCCCAAATATTCTGTTTGACCAGGAAAAAAAAGAAAATTCTTTCTGGGTTCCACTTTATGGCGATCTCTTGGTTGATGATCTTTTTTTCACTTGTCTTTCCTTCTTCCTTAATTGGTATAATTCCCTAAACAGAGGGAGTCTTCAGTAAACATCCCTTTGTCTCCACGTCTGCATCCACGAGACTATGTAGGTTACACCAACACTTTCATTTATTCTTTCTCGTACATAATTTTCCTCACAGTGTTACAACCAGTTGCCTTTGCGTATATACAATTAAAAAAACACAAAATGTAGGAGAAAACAGAGCTTATCACTTTTTATGTCAATTTCTGGAAAGGGGGTCCTTTGTGGACATGGAGCTGGTGTTAACTGAACCCTTAGCAGGTTCCAGGAAGAGCTGGTTCTATAGAGACGCAGTAGTAATTGTGGCCGACCTCAAGGAGCTTACACTGTAGTCGGAAGACAGGATAATCATAAGTGCACGGAAGGATGTTTTTGCTGCTGTTGCTGCCGCGGGGGCTGAGAGCCAGTGGCCAGTACTTGCAGAGGTCCTGCTGTGTGCCAGGCGCTATCCTAAGTGCTTACGTACATTAACTCTTAATCCTCAAACCAGCCCTCTGAGGCAGGCTCTGTTACTGTCCTCATTTTATGGATGAGGGACTGATAGCACAAGATGTCATGTCACTCGCCCAAGACCACAGAGGAACAAGGATTCAAACCCATGCAGCCTCATTCCAGGGCCCAGGCTCCCACCCTCTACTCTCGGCTGCCTCTCGGTCTGTTTTGAGACTAATCAGAGTGGCCACCTGAGACTGCTCCACAGAGAGTGGAGGATGTGAACTGGGCTTTGAAAAGTGCGAAGGACTTGGGGCGTGGAAAGGCAGAAAGAATGGAGTGGGAGGGTGTGGGTGCCACAGCAGAAACACAAGGCCATTGGAGAGGGTAGGGATTGGATTAACCAGTTGGGAGGAGGGTGTTGAGGACAAAAGCCTGGGAAGACAGCCTGGGGCTGGACAGTGGGGAGACAGACAGCTTCCCAGCCTGTGTTTTGGAGTCAGAACCAGTTGAACTGAAATCTTGATTTATCACTTTTGGGCTGAAAAACATTGGGCAACTTACTAAACCTCTCTGAGCCTCCGTTTCCTCACTTTTAAGACAGGAATCATAATAAGTCACCTCTTTGAGTTTCTGTTGGTATTAACGATCACGTGCACAAAATGCGTAGTACACGGCCTGGCGTTGCGAACACCCAGTAAACGCGCGCTGCTGGGACTGCGCTCTCTTTGTGTCGCACAGGGTCTTAAAAATCAGGCTCATTAAGTCTGATTTTGCTCCAAAGCATTTTTGTAGAAACTGTGGCATCGTGCATTCTGGAAGAGGGATTTATTTAGGTCGATACCTTTTAACTCCTTCTTAAGGGACTGATCTGACGAGTTCCTATCAAGTCTTACCTTTAAAACATCTCTCTAGATTGGCATCAACTCCACCTTTGCACTCAGCTGGGGCTCAGTAAATTCGATGTGATTTATGGCCAAATGAAGCCAAGAGGACCCCAGATATTCCATTTCTTTCCAATGCAGTAGTTAGGAAAGGAACGGGCAGAGATCTGAGGTCCATGTGCCCCACGTCTTGTCAGATGGTTCTAATCAAAACTGGGAACTGTTTTTTTTACTTCTTGTTTTATTTTTTTCCCCCACTTATACCTAACAGCTTTATTAGCCCAGGCAGAGCAGTACTTGATAATGACTGAATGGAATTTAAGAAAAGTACAAACTGTTTATTGAGGTAACCTCAATTTGGAGTTTAAAATAATAAAGTATTAAAAAAAAAAAGTCTCACAATGCACCAAACTCAGAAACAAAGGAGACAAGAAAGGGCATGTGGATGCAAACAATTGAGGGAAAGACTCAAAATTTAGAGTTAATTACCTAAAATGTAAAGACTGCAGGAGTTCTTTCACAGCCAGGGAACAGGGTTTGTTCTTTTTGAGTAAAATGAGGGGCTAAAAGGAAAAAAAGTGAAATAGAAATTGTTACTTACATGCATGGCTAGAATGCTTCTTGGGACTAACTCTCTGTATTGTCTAATGGTAAAGTGCCAGGTTTTTATTCTCATGAGATCATCAAAGGTGAACTCCAAGATCAGTCTGCCTTCTGTACACACCTGGAAGTGACGAAAAACAGGCTCAGTTGTTACGGACTTTGTGATCGCCACATTTTTATAACTCACGTGTCAGCCACTCAGCGTGGTCTCCCTGACCACCCAGGGGTGGCGCTGGAGCTCAACAAAGGCGTGACACAAATGATGTATTCACGGAGAACCGAGACAGGTATGAGCTCCGGATCTGGGTTGAGAGCAGGTCGAAAGACAGCACAGCTGCTCACCAGCCGTGAGCTGTTGTAACTTGACTAGTTACTTCTGACACTTCATGAGCCTGTTTCTTGTAAATATGAGACAAAACCTATCTCACAGTGATGCTGTGTCTAAAACTCCTGGCACAGTGTGTCCCCCACAAAATTGGTACCCTTTCACCTCCTTTTTTCTCCACTTTCATCACCCTTCTACCATAGGAGTTAGAGCTCTGTTCTAATCTTGGTGATCCTACTCTGGGCGAAGGTATCTAGTGAAAGTATTCCTGTTTAAGTATGCGTTACTACAAGGTTGCCGAATCAGAGGAAAATTTCATTTCCAAAGAGAAATGCCAGGGGGCAATGCTTAACCCAAGGGCACACGTATCAGTTACTGACATGTAGAAAATAGAGGCAAGTGCAGAGTATATCCCTTGAATCCCATCTTATCAGCAATGAGAAATCCTGCTTGCATAAAGGGTCAGGTCTTGGGGAACCCAGGTAATTCTTTCTAAGAAAAATATGTATTATTAATGGAACATAGCAGAGTTTCTGAGGCTCAGAAACTCCTTGATAGAGTGATGAGTGACAGGGTAGCATTTTAAAAATTATTTTAATTCAGGTATAGTCAGGTACAATGTGTCAACTTCTATGTACAGCACAATGTCCCAATCATGCATACACATACATGTATTTGTTTTTATATTGTTTTCCATTAAAAGTTATTACAAGATATTGAATATATTTCCCTGTGCTAAACAGAAGAAATTTTTTAATATCTATTTTTATATACAGTAGCTAACATTTACAATCCTCAGACTCCCAAATTTATCCCTTCCCACCTAGTTTCCCCCAGTAACCATAAGATTGTTCACTAAGTCTGTGAGTCTGTTTCTGTTTTGCAGATGAGTTCATTAGTGTCCTCTTTTTTTTTTTAGATTCCACATATGGGTGATATCATATGGTATTTTCTTTTCTCTTTCTGGCTTACTTCACTTAGAATGACAATATTTAGGCCCATCCATGTTGCTGCAAATGGCACTATTTTATTCTTTTTCATGGCTGAGTAGTATTCCATTATATAAATAACAGGGTAGCATTTTTATCTCCTTTCAAAAGTCAGAGGAGTTTTGGCATGTAGTTCCTGTTTTATTTACCTTTGTTTTCACTGTTCATGACTTTGAAAGAAAATGCTGCGCAATCTCACACTATTCATCCTATCTCAACTCTAAGATAGGAAGTGGTGGCAGCATATTGGTCCAGTTTAAATAATTACAGTTCATTATTCAGTCCAGGTCTGCCTCAAAGAAGCAGTATGGAATAGTGGATGGGGGCTTTGGTATCAGAAGGTACTAGATTCGAATCCTGATTCTACTTTCCACTAATTTTGGAACTTTGGGAAAAATCAAATAAATTCCCTAAGTTTCAATTTCCATGTCTGTAAAATGAGGATAATAATATCCTTAGGTAGGGTTGTTGGGAAAGTGTATTAAATGAAATTGTGAATGTAGATTGCCTAGTATCATACCTGGCACATAGTGAAATGACAGTAAATGATGGCTCTAAAGATAAGAGACATGGAACCAGAGAAAAGAGATCTCCCAACCAGTGGTTGTCGTGATGGCCCAACGGAGACCTAGGATTTATGAACAGTGTTTCAGGGGCTCTGCTGGGAAGAAGAGCCTAGCCGCCACCTGAATGCTGAGATTTCCACTCACTTTCTAGATTCAACTGGAACATCTTCAGTTTTATCTGTTTTAAATATTGAACTTCTGATCAAGCTTTTTTGGAGAAGGATTTCTTAGACTAAAAAAAAAATACAAAACTTTGGAAATGATGGAACTATACATTAAAAAAATAACAATCAACTGAATAGGGAATATTTCTAAAACTATAATTCATAAAGATAATTCACAATTTATATCACCCTTTTATGAAATATTACTAATCACTTCCCTCTTTGGAAATTTAATACAGAAAGTCCCCATTTATTGAGTTCCAACTATGTACTAGGCTGTGGGTTAGGGACTTTCTATTCTCTCTAGTTTAAGGTAATATTTTCTTTAAATAAGTCCGTGCAGGAGAATTAGTAACGTGTTGATAGTGCACTGCTTAAGAAAGATGCTAATAACGTCTACCATTTTCATTTTATCCAAAGTCTCAAAAACACTGTAAGATAATTATTGATAATCTGGGTGAAGACCTCTAACTCAGATCCAATCAGCAGAACTGTGGGTAATTTCAGGCATTTGGGCTGCTTGCCCCGAAACTCTTCAGTTGAGTGGTCTTCAGGGCCTTGTTTCTGGCATCTTCGCCATGAGAGTTGAGTGTAATGAGATGGGGGAAGACTTCAGTGTCCCCACGCCACTCCTCTTGAATCCCATCCGCATCAGCATCCTAATTAATTTACCAAAGTTTTCAAAAGAGTTGCATGGAGATTAAGCCACACAGTTCCCACTGGGGTGTTGACACGGCAGAAGCCGCCTGCAGTGAAGGCTTACACAGAAGGGAGGTGACTACAGCCAGCCAGGGACAGAGAAATGTCTTGACAATACAGGACAGGGATATTTGGATGCTATAATCCTGTTCTTTTAAAGAGAGGGGATTCTTGGCTGTTTAAACAAATACCAGCCCAGTTAAATGTCAAGCTTTTAAAAATTATCTAATCTATTTGTTTTGTGTTTATGAACCACAAACCCAAGGCAGATAGAGGTTCTGGTCTACTTTGATTGGAATAGAATTTCATAATGGGAAGGCACGGAGGTAGGTCTTCTGATGAATTACTCCACTGGAGCATCTCTAAGGTCAAGTCAAATTGTGTTCTTTGTTTACTGTGACATAGCCAACCCGCTGAGGTCCTTCTTACAGTCAAACTGCTACAGGTCTACAAAAGGGAACATTGCAACAGCCTTGGGCTCCTCCTTTCTCAGTCCAAACCTAGGGATCAGCTTTATCCAGGGCGGATCATGTGTGAGAGAGGAATCCTGAGAACTGAATCTCAGTTGGCTGTGTTGAGAGTTTTCTTTAAGGAAAACTAAATGACTGACTTCCTTGAATGAAAGGATGGAGGAGAATTTGGTCACTGCTGATCTTCCCCAATTAATGATACCTACAGCCCGCTCACAAGCCCTACGAAGCCTCTCCATTCCCTGCCCCTATCATGGAGGTTAAAGGAAACTGAAAGCTTTGTGATTTATTTCATATGCGACAATTAGCAAGTGGAATAGAGGCACTTAAGAAAAAACATATACATTCCTTGTTTGGAAATGGTGGAAAAAAACAAAACAAAACCAGGCATAGCTTATGAAGGGGAATTAATGTTTTCTCTTTTCAGAAAAATTCTGTGCATTCCTCTTAATCAATACAATTAATGTAGCTTTTATCTAAAGTTGGCCTTAAAAAAAAAAAAAGCTGCCTTTCAGTTGAAATCCAAAATCAAAAGGGTCCCCAATTAAGAAAACATTTTCTGTTGTGCTGAATTCATGTTACCGTACTGTGAGCTCTGACATTTTGTTTCTGTGGTAACCAAAATCAGCTGATTAGTTGGCATGGCAACAGAAAAGATGTAATCCCAGCAGACACACTCTAATCAATGCCCCCAGCACAGATGGTCTCCGGAGGATCAACACGAAAGAGGCTGGCAGGCATTCAGCGGATCACGTGCTAGCTTGAGACTAGGCCAGGAACAAGAGAACTAAAAAAGAACATTTCTCAAACTAACCGGTAGCTTTTTAACCCTTTTCTCTCTTTGACTAACTGGAAAGCAATATTGACCATGTCTGTCATTGTGTAATAAAATGATTCTCATGTAGCTTTTATGAAATAAAATGTGCTTTTTAGGTGGGAGTGTTTATTTAATTTTTTTGGTCTGTATGCTTGGAACAGCAGGCATGGACTAGTGCTTTTAGATGAACAGTTACATAAAGCTCATTGTATTTTACTTGGAGATGCTGCATGTATAAATGAATATGCAAATACATATATGTACATTTATTAGAGAATATAATCACTGGTATTATAATAATTTGGTTAGAGTCAAGATAAGAGCATAAACGTATAAATCCTGGAGTATAACGTGGTCTACAACCTCAGGTAAGAATGATGAACTGAGTGACAAAGGCATGAATGAGGATTCGTATTAGAAAACTGGTTGGCATTTCCTTGGTACTTTTCTGCAGTAGCAAATAATTCTCATTAAGTAATTGAGATCAAGAGAAAAAACATAATCCTGTGTTTACAGGAGTGATAAGGGTGTCCAGTCATGGCCATATTTATTGTCCCAGTTTGTGAGAAATCCCCAAATAACCCAACAGGTACCCCAGAGAGGGGTCCTTTCAGTATCTGCCAGTATTCACACCTTCAAATACAATTCAAGGGTCTTTGATTCTGAAAACCTCAGTGATCGCTCCTTGATTATTGAGCCCTGTTTCCAATTTGAATCTAAATTAAATACAGAAAAGAAAGATTTCATAATGTATGTTTTCACACTCTAATTACATATTTATCCATAATCTGTAAAGTTCCCAGAATCAGGAAATTGCAAAATGTTCACCATGGTCCTGAAGAATATTAAGTATTATGTTGATTAGGGCTGTGGCTGATTTTGGATTTACCAGTTGACCAGGTTTTCTGAAAAGCAACCCAGAAACACTGGGTCAAATGCTATTTGGGGAATTAGAGTCTGTTGATATTCTAAATCAGAACAATGTGGTACTACCTACACATAATGTGCTAAGTAATGCCCTGTACTCACAGCACGATCCCCTTTAAAAATAAAGCATCAGCTTCCAAATTATTTTTTTTGGTGATACTGAAAGATCATGAGCCCACTGGTTTGTACATAAAAGCCATTTTTTTTATTACACAAAGATGAGCTATTCTTAATTAATATAAGAACAAAAGAAAAACTGGATTCTTTGGGTAGTATAATGATGGCCAAGGAGCAAAAAGAAAAAAAAAGAGGAATGCTTTGGAATTTTCTAAAAATAAATGTGCATAATTAGCATCTGGACTAAGTCCACATAGCTAAGCTACATTTCCCAGAAAGTGATCTCTTTCTTTCATCACAGTATGAAATTATTCATGACAAGAGTTGGCAAACGTGTCGCCATGAGTAGTCAGAGGCTCGAGTCCCAGAGAACTGAGTTCAGGGGGGTGACCAGATCTTTGTGGCAAGTGCCATCTTAATTTGAATTTTAAAAAGCACTTTACAAATTCATCAGAAGAATGGGATTCTTTTTGATTTAAAACTAGTCCGGAACATACAATACTATATCTTCAGAGCAACTGATTATGCTTAGGTATGAAAAAGTTTTGGTCTGAGAAAAAAAGAAATTGGGGAAATATATGAAAAGGCTACCACTACTACGTGCATTTTTATTTTTAGTGGCTACAGGCTTTGGAAGGAGCTCCTTCATTATGGCAAAGTTTTATTAATTATCATGGATTTCTTTTTTTCCCAATCTCAATAAGGAATTGGTGTGTTTTTCTTGAATTACCTAAGAGGAGCCCTAAGCCTACACAAACAATAATAAAGCAACAGAAAAAGGCTTTCTTTGCAATGCTTGGGCTTTGGAAGGCTAGAAATGACTGTCTACCCACAAGGTGATATAAATGTTTTGTATCTTCCATAACAAGTGAGCCCACGGACAGAGTAAACTGTCATCCAGGTGATCATTCCTTTCCACAGAGCAAAGCTCTCTTCCCAGCATGGACTTCTGCAGGCAGTGGGGATCTTCCTGGTCCCTGATTGACAGCTTTCCTCTCTGCTCAACTGCTAAAAAGGAGGAAAGGGAAAAACCCATCTCCTGTTCCACGTTTAAAATGTCTATTGACAAAATCAAGATGCTATCAAATCAATGGCATTTGATGATTTGCTTTTGCATTTTGTAACCATTTCCTTTTCCTTTTTTTTTTTTTTAACACTGTCATGGGCACCCAAAGGATTAAACTGCACCAAGAAGATCAAAGAATACTTTAAATAATGAACAATTTATATTTGTTCTTTCAGCCAAATTGTGCATAAGTAACAAACCCATCTTCAGTTTTATAATTTGGGCTTGCAATTAACCCTGATAATTCAGCTTCTCTTAACTGTAAAGAGAGAGTTGTCATTTGTGTTTTCCACTGAAGAGATATACATTGATATTACAAATTAGTTTCACACAGAGTCTTAGTCAAAATGCAATGGACTAGTGTTTATTAAAATAAAGCTCCGTTTCCCAGATTCTTTAAGTATTTGTTCTTATTAATTTTTTTCTTGTGGGTAGATATAAAGGGATTATGTATAGTGTTCCCGAAAGGTCTTTGCCCAGGGGAAGCACTCAGTGTGTCCACTTTTTGTGTGTCTAGGGAGAATGATAGAGGTAGAATGTATGGAAGATGAGGTTGATTCTCTATCTCTGCTCTTTTTCACTTCACATTCTCCCTCCCCTCACTGTGTTTCTCTTTCACAGCCAACTTCTGTTTCTATTGTGTGCGCTCACCTGCTGAGTTCCTTGCTTAATACTCTGACCAAAATCACAGAACTTCTTAAAATCTGGGGAAACAACTTTTAAAACTCTGAATCCCCTAATTTCAAAATTTTGTTGTACACTTAAAACTAATACATTGTTGTATGTCAATTATATCTCAGTTGAAAAAAGACACCAAAATTCTATTTAGCAGCCTAAGCCTTAATAGGCAGCCCAAACTCTCTTCTTGAGGGTCTATCACGTTTGGCTTTGGCGTACTCTGCACCGCGTGCACACATTTACAACAGGAGTCACCCAAAGAGTCTTGCCAGGTTATCAACAAAAACATCATCTCACAGTGCTGGAAGTGTCTGAGATGTGAGAAATCAGCTCAAAGCTCCAGAAGAAAACAGTCATGATTATCTTTCAACACACCCAGTTAAGAAGCCCTGTTGTTGAGCCCGCTCTGTACCTTAGTGAACATGGGCTTCCCGTGTTGGGTGACCATGGCGCACTGGTCGCAGTCCACCGTGATGGATGAGTTGTGGTAGGACTCTTTCGAGTGTTTGAGAATGTAATACAGGTCAGTCACCCCTCCTTCAAACACAGTGCTAAAGTAACGGGGGATGAGGGTCCTGCCGATGGCTGGAGGAGAAACACAGAGAAACAAACTGTTAGCAGAAATATCCAAACAATCCCATACACCCCACACCACTGCCAGATCTCCGACTGGATACGAATAGGACCAGAAGGCAAATTTCTCTTTCTCAACCACCACGTCCCTTCTAGGTTACATTTAATACAATAAAATCCCTAAGTATTCAGGAGAAAGTCATCTTTCCAGACCTTGTGTCCACTGAAAGTCAATAGTGTGAGAGTTAGTATTTTAAACATAAGGGGGACAAATGTACTGACTACTTTGGACCTCTAAATGAACATATTTTCAAAAAATAAAGCATCCAATTGACCTGGATTTTTCAATGGATCGTTTACAGACCAGTTACTGAATCATGTTTTATTAGTAGTAGAAGCAGTAGTCATAATAATATAAATTTTGATAATGTAATGCTTTGTGGAGTGTGAAGTATTTTGGAATTCACTCATTGGATTTTCAGAACAACCCCAAGAGAGCAGGGAACTGAGATCCCAGAAGGTTATTATGAAAGAAAAAAGTTATTAGGAATGGTTTCAAAGTCACATGACTCATTAGTAAGATAATTGGGGTCTCTAACTTCAAATCTGCAAACAACCAAGACAAAAACATTTTCCAACACTGTCTCCAATTGCTTTAATGAAGGGAAGTCTTTAAAACTTGATGCGTATCTGCATATACAAAGAAACCCATGCCTACGTAAATGCTGATTATTCTATCTGCTTCTGGAGTTGAATAAAATATCTTTGTAGAATAAAAGGCCCATTTTAAGAGAACTTGATACCTTCCACTTGGTCTAAATCGGTCTCTTTCATTCCGTGTGTCCTGTCCTGCCCCATTTTAGTTTGAGATTGGTAAGTAGCTGGGTCTCTCTGATATATGACGCTTAGAAACAGCTAACAAGCCCTGGCTTTAGCAGAGACTTTAAATCCTCTTACACCGAAAATCCCAACTCATAATATCAGGAATTTTGCCTATGTGCAGATTTTGAGGCAAAGTACTAAAGCCCTCTCAAGTGATCCAAGGTTTTTAATAAATCTCTTAACCTTCGCTATATACAGCTTCCTCAAAGACAAAAATAGTATTTAAGATAAATAAATTACCAAAGAGAGTTTTAGTAGGAAAGATCATGCAATCTTCACTTGAATGTTTTAAAATGTTTAATTTCATTTTAAAAGAATCAGTATTAATCCATTTCATATGGATCTTTATCTCTTTTGTACATGGATTTGGAAAAAATAATAACTATAAAAAGACCCTGCCAAACTTCTTTCTGAAGTGATCTCTAAAGAAGCCCGATGTGGATGACTGGTCTCTGAATAATTTATACAGTTGTTATTGCTTCATATTTACTGCAATGAAACCAATCAACAAGTGTGCGCTAAATATTCCAGGATCTTTGGCAATTTCATCCTAAACAATCCTTACACATACATTTCCTAAATACTGCCTAATCCCCAATAGTGCAGATTTATTTGCTAAATATAAAATTCAAATAAGAGTAATTTGAGCTCACCAGATCCTAAAACATATGAATAGCTGATCTATTATAATGAAAACTTTGTTAATGCGAAAAACCTTATTGTACTTTGCTAAACAGCGAAAACTAATCAAATGCATTTCAAATCTTCTAACCTAAAACTAATTACCATATATCAACTCTAGTAATTTGACATTTTGGGATCTGTACTGTGGCAAATAAACACTAACTATAAAAAAAAATAGATGTAGGGTGAAAATATTTCACTATAATATCCAAGGAATTGTCACATTAAAAAGGTTACTGCAAATAAACATCACTGGATTAGGCACATCATCGTGTATTCATGAATCCTGCACAATTTAATTTCTTCATTGTAGGGTTTGCTATCTATTATCATTATTTTCACTCATAGTTTAAGGAAAGTCAAATGGGAAAAATATTTGAAATTTCTTAACTTTAAAATATCAATTGGAAACTCCAGATAATGTACAGACTACATAAAAAATAGATTTAGAGGGAAATTCGGGTTTGCTTCCTTAAATACTTTCTAGCCCTGAAGGAAATGATTGGTGTGGATACCTGAGCTTTGTTTTCAGCCCTGTTTCCTTTGTGGGATGACTCCACCATTTTTTCCGCGGTCTTGCACGGACCGTAACTCACAAAGCTCCGTTATCCACGGTGGTAGGCTGTTAGCCTGACTGCCCCAATGAACCACAACAATGGAATTCCTGCCCGTGCCTTCTTTCAGATCTAGGCTGGGCCCTGTCATCTGTTTTACTTACTAGAATGTGGCACAGGTAACCTGTGTCCCTTGGGGCCAAACCTAAAAAGGCCTAGAAGTTTCTACTTTGTTCTTGCAGGAAAATCAGTTGCTGTGTAAAAAGTCCAGCTACCCTAAGGCTGCTGTCCCATGGGAAGCCCAACCCAGACATGGGGAACAGTCCCATGAAGGGGAACCATGTCTTCCAGACAAGAGCCAGCACCAGCTTGTGTGGGTGAGGCCATTTTGGAAGTGGATTCCCTGAGCCCTGGATGAGCTGCCTCAAGCTGGTTGCACAAGGACCAGAGATGAACTGCCTCTCATAGATTTTGTGCCCCAAATTGCAGAATCATGAGTAAATAAAAGACATGTTTGTATTTTAAGCCCGTAAGTCTTGGGGCATTTTTAAGTGTAGCAATGGATAATCATAGCACTCTTTCAACCTCTTAGGTTACAAATACGGGCAGATGAGATTAGAATCCTCCCCTGAAAGAAAGAGGTCAGTGTTGCCACTAAAAGCCTGTGAATCATAGAAATCCTGAAGCTTGCATACAAGGAAAAACAGACTAGAGAGACAGGGTCTTTGTGGACTGACGTGGGCCCTCATCTTAGCTAGGAATGAACCAGCTCCATCCCTTGGACGTCCCACTTACGTGAGATGTACCCCCTCTTCTTCTGGCTTAAGTGAGTGTATGTTAGCTTTCTGTGATTTTACAAACAGGGGAATCCTGATTAATGCTATCCTGTTCCAGCGTGGAATGGGGGCGTGAACATGTGTAAAACAAAAAAGAAGTGACGAAAAAAAGATGTTGTCAGAGACTGTATCAGTTTTTTATTGTTGCTGTAACAAATTACTACAAACTTAGTTGCTTAAAATCTATCTATCTATCTATCTATCTATCTATCTATCTATCTATCTATCTATCTATCTATCTACCTATCTATCTATCTACCTATCTGTTTATTTATCTTATAGTTCTAACAATCTGTCATGGATCTTGCTGGGCCAAATGCAAGGTGTTAGCAGAGATGCATACCTGTCTAGAGGCTCTAGGGGAGGATTTGTTTTCTTGTTTTTTCCAGCATGTAGAGGCTGCTCCTTAGCTGTGGCCTCTTTTTCCACCTTCAAGCAGCAATAGTGGATGGATTCCTCACGATCTCACTCTCACTTCCTCTTCTGCCTCCCTCTTCCACTTTTAAGGACCCTTGTGATTGCACCGGGCCCATCCAAATAATCCAAGATCACCTCTCATCTCAAGGTCCTTAATTTAATCAGCTCTACAATGTTCCTTTTGCCAGGTAAGGTAACATATTTGTAAGTACCAGGGATTGGGACTGGACATCTCTGGGGAGTCATTATCCTATCCATCCCAAAGATTATCTTTATCAAAGAGCTTCTGTTCTGCAAGGGAGTATAGTCAAAAATAACACACACACACACACACACACACACACACACACACACACACACATGGTGCAACATATAGGTAATGTGCAGCAAATGGGACAAATAACCAGAAAAAATAACTGCATGTGCTTGAGGAAATCTCCCTATAACTCATTCACTGGTTTCTTCTGTAAACATTCACTGAACCCAGAGTAGGTGTAAAGCTCCTTGGCAGGTGCTAGAAGCACAAAGATTGATTTTTGTCCCTGTCTTTCCACCTCATTTCTAATAACAAATATCTAAGTACAACACAATGTGAAAATGGTTAAAGTTAAAAAAAAAAACAGATTTGTGATTTTGAACTCTGCCATTTTCTTCTGAATGCTGGATTCAGTGTACCATTATATTATTTTTGAAGCACTGAGAAGATTAAAATGTCCTTTTAA
Source organism: Vicugna pacos (assembly GCF_048564905.1). Lineage (NCBI taxonomy): Eukaryota > Metazoa > Chordata > Mammalia > Artiodactyla > Camelidae > Vicugna > Vicugna pacos. The sequence continues at coordinate 110,741,159 of NC_132988.1, read as the reverse complement.
TTTAATAAATTGTGCAACCACACTGCACAGCCTAACATAAATGACTTTAAATCAGTAGACATTTCAGATTTAGATTCAGTGGTTCCCTAACTTACCAGCCACATCAGTTCTAAATCTACTTAAGTTTTACACTGTCACACTGATAAGCTACACTTATGTTTTACATTTGTGCTTTAATCCTTGGAATTAAAACCAATTTAAATATTGATATGCATAAACTTACATTGTGCTTCCATGAAGAGGATTGTATCTTTCACATAGACTTGAAGAGAGATTAAGATTCTAGTAGATTACAAAAGAGATTCCAGTTTTCTAGTACATTTAGGTCAAAGCTCCAAAAATTGAAAAGAGGAAGTATAGTAAGCAAGGGGCAGATTTTCTGTGATGTTAGCAGAGTGGAATACAGTATATATTATTTATCCATGTATTCATGAAACAGAAAGGAAAATCACAGATTAAATTATTCAGGAGCCTGAAATATGTATAAAGAACCTTTAAATAATGTTCTACCTTGTAGGTAAACATGATTAGTCTGGAAATAGCTAACAGTTTATCCATAGCTAATTTGGATGTTGAGCTCTGAACTCCAGTTCCTTGGAAAGTTTTCCATTGTTGTTCTGTTTTGTTCCCAAGCATTGGCCCTCACTCCACAGAAGTTCTTCCTATGGGCATTGGTAGGCTGATGGGGGTGTAGAGGTAGGGTCTAGCTTCTGTCTCTTCTTGAGGCATTATTCAGAGATGTTAGGACATCTACAGGATACTTGTAGATATTAGCTGATTTTTCCCCCATTGAGAAACCAGATGGTACAAGCTGGAAACTCTTAATCACTGAGAAGATACAAACTAACATGCATCTGGCCTTTTGGAGCATTTCGTCTCTATTAATAATTCTCAAATGCTTTTCTTAAACTCTCAAGGATGTTTACAAGGCATTCACATGAAAGAAATTGCAAGAAGTAAATAATCATATGGGAAAATGTTGAAACTAGTAATCAAAATAATAATAAAAAGATTAAAACACAAACCTGATGAGGTTGTGTTGAAACAAGCATCCTCAAATACTTCAAGTGAAATCAGTGCAACAACTGTTCCTTATCTTAAGAATCTCTAATTCTCTGATAGTTTGTTACGTGGGACTCTAAGTGCTTCATAAATAAAAACACTTGCCAAACTGCAGTTCTATTGTTCAGATCTTGAATGTGCTGAAGTTCTCCAAGTCTTTTGAGAAGCCATTGTCCAATGTTAAGACCTTTTGATCTGGGGCCATTACTTATATTCTAAGTGCCCGTAATTTCATTTTTCAAAGAAAATCCACTTCAAAAACAAGGAAAGAGGTTGAGGACCCCAATTAAAACACAGAACAAGAGGAATGTTTGTAACTAACAATATATTAATACCACTTAACTCTTCACAATTATTTAGCTAATGGTTTTCTACTTCATTGGAAAAAGAAAACCATATAACCACACCACACATTTGTGTTTTTAATTAGGCGAAGTTAATTACAATAAAACAATAGATAATTATGATTTTTAAACATTTTTTGTAAACATAATAATGGCTAAACTGTTGTCTAAATCTGAGTAGTTTGATACAGTTGTTTTAAATCAGTAATACCTCGGAAATCCAAATAAAAATCCTACCACAAAATTCGACTACATCGTAAACACAAAGATTCATTAAACTCTAAACTTACCTAGATTCAGAAATAAGTAAATGCATTATGCTAGCATGTAAATGGAGATACTCTTAGCAGGGAAATAAACAACATGGATGTTTTTATTTGTGGTAAATAACAATTATAAATAGCCAAAACAATGGGAATAAAACACACTCAAACTTTGATGGGGTGATATGGATTCAAGGCAGATTCCTTTGTCCTGATGAAGGGAAAGCAAGCCAGACTCACTCTACTTTCACAAACTGACATCATTTTCACTCTAACGTATCTTCTACTTCTTCTCTCAAACAAAGCTATCTGACTTACACATCTTCTTTCTTGCGATGTCAAAGACTTTGATTTAATCTGTTTATTAAATACCTGCTCTGGGCCTGACGTTGTTCTAGGTCCTGCGGATAAATAGCAGACACGTGGGAAGACAGAGAATACAGCTGGTGGTGGAGGAAGGCAGCTAGTCTAGACGGGTGGGTCTGGAAGGCTGTGGTACAGAGGTGCTGATGGAGCTGAGTCCCGACTGAACAGGAGGAACTGGAAGTGGTCCAAGCCCAGGGACCAACGAGCTCAAAGGCCCTAAGACAGGAATGAGTTGGAATTGAATGAGCTTCGTGTGTCCCAGTATCAGAAAGAAGGCAGGAGCCCCAGAGAGGGGAGTGAGATGAGCTCAGAGAAGGAGTCAGGGCCAGATTATGTGAACCTTCTAGGCCATGGCCAAGGGCTAGCACTTCATCCTTAGGGCAATGAAATAGCACTGGAAGGCGTTAGCCAATGATGTGATCAGATGGATTTACTCTGTTTTTAAATGTATTATGATCTGATGAAAAGTCCTGTTTTTAAATGTATCATCCATCTGTCAACATGGTCCCCAAATTTTGGATCCTCCCAGAAACCTAATAGGCATTTTTCTTCCATTAAAAAAGAAAATGTCTTAACTAAGACTTCAGCCACACCATCTTGCATAGGTGCTGGAGAAACAATGGTGAATATGATTATCCCTTCCTGCTCTTAGGGAGCTTCCAATCAAGCAATTCTTAGAGCTATTAATTATTTAATTAAGGACAAACAGGGTGCTTGTCATGGGTCTCTCTTGTTCTCCACTGTTTATCCATGGCCTGGCACACAATTGGGTCCCAATATGTACTTGCTGAATGAGTCGTTGTAGTCTGTGAATGGCTTTACAGGTTCCAAGCTGCAAGAACTTACATGGAAGCCTTGCCTCATTTCTCATTTAAGTCAACCAGTGCTTTGGTGTAATCAGATACTTTTGGATCCTGAATTTTCCAGTTATACCACAGGGTGTTTCTCTCACTTGTGTGCCTTTCATGATGGGTGAAATTTCTTTATCCCTTTGTCCAAAGTATTGATAATATGGTACGGGTGAGGTCCACAGCCATGGCTGGACCTCTTACCGTAACTGAATGCCCTTTGAGTGTGAAATTGAAATCCTTGAATCCTTGACTCCAGAATAAGTCCATGCTCTAGTTACTGATATCTTGTGGCCACAATGCAGGGTCAGTGGGGAAAGAGTGAGATGTAGGGAAGACCTAAGCTGAAGGATGAATAGACATGAGTCAGGCACAGGGGACCGGGGGGAGTAGTCCTGGCTAAGGAAACCGCATGTGTTGAGGAGCAAGTGCACTTCCCATGATTTGTGCTGCTGCCATCACCAGATCTTAGCTATTTGTACCTTGCCTGGATGAACTAACTACTCTGTTATATAATGTTCCCTCACTCTTTCCTTGTGGCAGTACAATGATCTTTTAGTTATCCAGACTTTATAAAGTTTACTTTATAATGTAAGGTAGACTTACTTCTGCCCTTTGTATTATTTTTTATTTCAACATATTCATAATTACTCTGTTTATTCCTCAAGATGAACCTTAAGATAATTCTGTCAAGTCCCATCCCACCCAAAGAAAAATTGGAAAGAGTTTGATTTAAATTAAATTAAATTTGCTAAGAAAGAGTCAACATATTTGAAATACTCAATCTTCCTGTACAAGCACCAGTAAAATCTTTGTCCATTTGTTTAAATCTTTATTTCTACCTCAAAATAATTCTGTAGTTTTCTAACTGTAAATAACTAACAGTTCTTGTTAATATAATTCTTGAATATTTCAGTTATGCTGAATAGTTAGTTAATGTAATTTTTTCATGACAGTTCTATTTGGAACATGGACACTTACTTGAATGCTCTCACTATTTTAATAGTTTTTTGAAAGGTTGTTTTGAGTTCTCTAGGTGAAGTCCCTTCCTTCTTTCCAATATGTTTATATCTATTTTATTACAATAGTTAGAATGGCCTTTCTAGAAAACGAAGTGTTAAATCATGAGGGAAATAGTAGGCTTTCTTCCTCCTCCCTAATTTTTTGGGGGAATTGCCTCAAGGATTAAGAGAAGTACTATATGCTGGTTTGAGATCAGATCATGTTACCTATTATGGGAAGAAAAAAACATTCTTCTAATTCTTGGTTTTATGATTTTTTTTCCTTTTTAATCATTATGGATGTTTAATTTGATCATGTCTTCTCATTTACTATTGAACTGATTGTCTAATTTCTTTTAGAAAGCTATCTATTAATGAATTTTCAATTATTGAATAATTTTTGTACTCAGAATAAATCTTACTCTATCATGCACATATATTTTTAATAAATTTTATTTATTAAAGAGGCAGAGAAGACCTCAGGTTTAGTCTGGTGATTCCCAGTGGCATTTTCTATTCCCAATGGAGTTCTGAAAATCTTAAAATATATCCCTGGCTAGTTCCATATTTCAAAATGCCATTAAAAAAAGAATATGTTTGGCATGTTTCTCTGATTCAAGTAGGAATAAACTCAACTCATGGTGAAACTGATTAGCTCTTGATTAGTGATTATGAATAACACTTAACATATGTGAGAAACATATAATACAAAATACTAACAATTATTTAATAAATGTAATGAGGTTATCCATGATTATATTCCACGCCCTAATTCTACAACAGAAGAATCCGATGACCAAGAGAAGAAAACTACATTGCTACTTTGAGCCAGGCTGAGACAGAGTAGAATGAATAATAAATAAAATTTTTCTTATAAATTCTTTCATAAATAAAATTTATTAAAAATATATGTGTTTTAATCAATCAACCTTAATTTATTCCTATGCCTGAATTTAATTGTTATTAATTTTTTAACTGCATAAGACATACACATGTGAAAAATTAATACAGTATGTTGCAGAGACTCACTAACTGTTCACCAGATCTGATTTCTTTTTCTAGGCACAGAGTAGTCCTCACTTCCTACACTACCTTTCGGTTGGGTGCCACATTGTGATCCAGTTGTAACCAACATCCAAGGGATGCTTCCATTGTTCTCATGTTTTCAACCAAGTAGACATCAAGAAGGAACATTCAGCTTTCAGACATGATGAGTAAAATCGTTCAATGTGTAACTGGCAAGCTCTTCCCCACCTTGGTGAGCCAGATGTTGAAGACTTGAGACGGGATTCCATGGTCCCCCACCCGCCGTGGATGGAGTAGCCAGGACATGGGAGGAGCCTGGATACCACAAGGAGATCTGTCACATATCCGGAAAACCTACTTGGACCTTGGAACAAAAAATATCTTTCTATTGTATTCAAGTCACTGAAATATCATGGTTTATTTGTTTAAGTAGCTAGGGTTAAATAATGCAATACCTAAGAAGTCTAAATTTCCTTGACCATCCTGTACCCACCAATGTCAGTGCCTTCACCTCTCCTTAAGTAACCTTTGTTATCAGTATGCTATCTGGCCTTCTAATTTTTTTAATTATACATTTATCTTCATGTATATGTCCCCAGAGAAAACACACATCATTTTGTGTGAGTGCTTTTTGTTTTGTTCTGTTTGTTTTACATAAAATTTACTACAATAAATGTATCTATAGGGAACTCTTTTTTTCACTCGTAGTACATTTTTGAGTTCTAAGGCTAATTCATTGATTTTAATCATTGTACTGTATTCCAGAGTCCAGCTGTTTCACACATTACTTAGACATTCCCTTGTTGAGGGACATAGACATTGTTTTTCAACTTTTTCCAAAAGGATTATCACTGAAAAGGGAAAAAAAATATTTTGTTTAACTAAGTACCAGTAATCATTCTAATTGTTGTGACCAATTTACTCCCCCACCAGCCCTGATAGTACATGTTTTACCCACAACATCACCAGCACTGAATATTGTTAATTTTTACTTTTTTTTTTTTTTGCCATTTAGCTCACAAATGTCCCTTACAAAGTGGCAGCCCTGGAGTACTCAAAGTTTTACCTACACATAGATGATGAAATTAAGTGATTTATTCCAGACTTCCAGCTCATGGGGTTATTGCTCTATAATGAATCACCCACATCTGACATTTTCAGATGGTTTGCCATTTTTTGGAATTTTATTTTACCCCAAACCCCTTCACTTGACTAAAGAGAGGGAGTTGGGGGAAAACCAAAACTACTCCAGACTAGAGAAATGAAAAATTGATTGATTTTTGAAAGGTACCAAACACTAAGAATTCTTATGAAATTATTTTAATATGACTTATCGGGTCTTCTCAAACTCAAACCCATGGGGACACTACAAGTCATTCAACTTTGTGTTTTAATATCAGCACAATTCAGCTGGGTTAGAGAAACGTTGCCAAAGTAACAGACATATGTGGGTGATTTCAAACTTAATCGAAACCAGAACTCAGCAAACTTCAGTAATGCCAAGAGTGGCGAAAGAGATGATTTCTTCTCTCTGTTGAGAGAGGCAGACATGGGTAAAACTGGGTTCCCGCCAGGCTGGATATTATACAAGACGAACCCTCTGAGGTGTTAAGTGGTCACTGAAATAGAAGCTAATAAAACATGACCCTTTAAAGTGGGTTTTGAAGTCACAGGAAAGGTTTGTAGAATTAAAATAATAAACTGGCTGCCCACTCCCCATCCTTCTCCCAACTCCATTTTGACCTCACCCTCTCTCTTAGTGCTTCCATGCATGGCACACCTCAAAACTCTTGCTAATGCAGCATCCTCTGCCTGGGGTGTCCCAGTTACCCCTCTTCTGTTCCATCCCAAGTCTTAGGCAGCCTCAAATCTCAGCACCGTGTCCAAACTACAGCACCATGTCCTCTGTAGAAGCGTCCCTCCTTTCCTTCGAGTTTTCCACTTTGCTCCTCTGTACCCTGAAAGTAATTTTAAACTTGGCTGCTGCAGTGAAAGTTCTGGATTCACTAACTCACTTTGTGCCTTTGAACAAATGTTTTTGCTCTTTACACCCTAGTTTCTTCATCTGTCAAATGGGAATAGAATAGTCATTAATTCAGGGAGCAGTTACAAATATCACTGAGATCTTGCATGGAAAGAGCTTAGCACAGAGCCTGACTCTGATAAGCATTTAATGCATGTCATTACTCCCATAACACTCTGTATGCACAGACTATGTGCCTGACCCTGCAGGACTGGAATTGTCCATTTTATTGTCTTTCCTTCAGTGATTGTGGATCCCTGAAGGCAGGAAATGTTTCTCCATCATCTCAGTATCATAGTACATTCATGATGTAAATGACTACTTAAGAGACGTTTGGCAAGTGGATGAGGGTGGACTTGGCACATCTGTTTAGACAGGCTGCCAAACCCAGACTGGTTATGCATACATGCAGGTTTCTAATGCAGAGGTAAAGCCACTTTCAGAGCTGAGGGCTGGAAAACCAAAACCATAAGAAGAAGAAGAAGAAAATAAGGATTTAGGGTCCCATATCTGGAATTTTCATATCTGAATAGTCTAGTCCAGATAATTAAGGATTGGAGACAAATCATTTTGAAAGATTCATCTCGGGATGAAAGTTAATTTTGAGTTTTACAAGTGAAAAAGCATCCCACGTGAGACTACTTAGTCTGAGGGGCTTGTCCCTTACTGTATCTGTGTGCCTGGTTCTTAAATGTCCAAACTCCACAAACAAAAGCAAACTCCTCTGAAAAAAAGAAAAAGGAAAGGAAGGAAGGAAGAAAGAGAAAGAGAGAAAGAAAGAAACTGAGAAGGAAAGAAAGACGCCATTTGCAAGCCAAGTCAGCATTCCAGGGCATTTTACAGGGAAGTAAAAATGCTGGGAAATGAGAAGCAATAAACGAGGGTCAGCCTCACATTCCACAGAAGCCCACGGGGGGCTATGCTTCTGACCCTTAGATTGCGTCTACCAGGAAAGGAGCAGCAGTTCTGACAGTGAATTAAATGTTGCATAGGCTTTCTGGAAGCAGGGCTTAACAGCCAGCTGCACCCACCCAAGTCTGGTAAAACCACGTGGGCACCAGCTGTTGGAGTCTGACATGCTGTGTGAGGATTTTCAGGAAAACTTGAGGACTTTGGCAAAAGAAGGCGGCTTCTGGGCATTCTGTGGGTTCTGGAAGGGGTCTGGTTGCCTGAGCCTTGGTACCTGGTTCCCAGAATTTGCTAGGACCCCAGCTAACATCCCTCAACAGTTAAAGAATCCCTGTCACTCTCCACCAGTATCCAACAGCCTCTTCCTTGAAGCCGCCTGTCTCCTTTCAGTGAGGGGACTGTGGCTCCATCCCTCACAATGAAATTACACTTCTGGCCTCTGTCTGCTGCTCTCCACTGCCTCCAGGGAGAGAGGGGCCACCTTGTTGGGAGATGAGGTGCCAGACGACTCCTGGACCCCAGGAACTGGAGCAGGGCCACTGCATCCTGACCGGCACGGCTCTGGCCTCTCTCCGACTGCCCTCCTTCTCCTCTGCCCCTATTAAAAATTGACAAAAAGGCCCAAGGACCCTCCCAGGCCTCAAGAGCCCTGACTTCTTCCCAGGAGTGGACCTGGGGCCACCCGGCCTGGACTTGAATCCCAGCTCTGCCACTGTGTGACTCTGGGCAAGTTACTTAATCACTCTGACTTCAGGTGTCTCATCTGTCAAATGAGGGTGAGAACAAGGCCGGTCTCATGGGGGTGTTGTCCTGAGCACATAAAATCAACCACGGAATGCTCTCCCCTCTGGCTAGTAATTAGGCTATTAATTATTAATCAGACCCTAATTAATTTTTCTTCATAACATCGATCACTACTTATATTTGTATATTAGCGGCTTCTTCACTAGAATACAAGCTCTAAGAAGGGAGGGTCTGTGTCTGTTTGCTCCTGGCTGTACTGTCAGCACTGAGAGCAACGTGGAACGCAGGGTAGGCACTTAATGAATATGTATTGAATGGCTGCACTTTGTGCACATTCAGACCTCAGTAGTAGTTGTTTTATTAATCATTATTATCAGTGGTAACTTGCCACATGGATCAAATTACGTGGAACATACTTGAGTTTTGGCCATGTGCTCAACAGAGTGAATAAAAGCTAGAAAGGGAGAAAAAAAAGGAAGGAGGATGGAAGACGAACGGAAAGAAGGAGAGAACAGACATGCTCCCAGACAGAGGCACGGGAGGAGAACTAGCTTGTGTGTGGGAGGCAGCGAAGGGGAAGCGTCGTCACTGTGAGGAGTGTGGCGAGAAGGGACGGCGCCACCCAAACCCTTGGCCAAGCACCCCTGTGAGTGCAGCTTGTGGGTCAGGGAGACAAGACGTCGGGAGAGCTCGCGTTTGGTGGGAGTTACTCAGGGCTGCACTGGGGCTGCGTGACGGCTGCGTCTGGGATCTGGAAGCATCTCCTGAGCCAGAGGTGGTTGGTATCTTTTGCTATTTCCCAGGTTGGGAATCAGGGATGCAGCAAAAAGTTCCCGGCCCTTCCTGTAAAGTGAGCTGGTGCTGCTCTTGGTCCCCTCTCTCACTCACTAGGTGCTTAGAGGAGAATCAGCCTGGGAATACCCGAGAGACAGGGGCTGTGAATTCAGACAGCACAGGGCCAAACCCACACCTGCCCCTACAAGGAGCCGTGGTTTAGGACAGTTAACGGGTATGAATCTACTTGTGCTTTTTCTCTGTAGATGTCCCCCGTCCTCCCCATGTCAATGCACAGTTGTCATGTACCTAGGTGGCTGGTCATAAGCCAGTTACACGGGGAAAAATGCTACTTTCTTCCCAGATGACCTTGACGATGAACTGAAATAGAACAAGGACACTGTGTCTAGCCAAGCTCCCAGGATGCAACAGGGCTCAAGAGACCCCACCAGCTACAGCAAGTCCTCAATACCTGCTTCCCAAAGGTGAGAACAAAGGCTGAATTACAGACATCACATCAAGGATCATACAGATCTTCCACCATTTACATGAAAAACAAAATGATTCTAAGAGTTTTCCCAAAGGAACTTGCAAGATGACAGCTTTCGAGGAGGAGAGGGCTCAGTGGCTCTCCCCATGCCCTGCTTTCTCTCTTTCCAGCAAAAGTGGGGCTAATTTCCTCCACTAGTCTGCTTCCCAAGTTGTCCAAGATTCCAGATTAAAAAGAGCAGGGCATGGTAATCTGGGTACATTTCTCTTGCCTGTCTGTCATTATTTTCTTAAATCTTTGGAAACTCTGTGTATTCTTTTTTTTTTTTTAATTCTTTTTGTAGTTTACATTTGAATGATGGCTAATATGTAAATGGCTACTTTAATAACATCTCTACAAAATTGATCCTCCCTCCATCTCTCTTTCCCTCCCTCCCTTCCTCCCTCTCTGTTTTTCCTTTCCTCCCAAAGCTTTTATTATCAGAATTCCCCACCCCCATAGAGGGAGCATTTTAGCAGCATGGGTTTATGGCTACCGTAAAGCAGGAAGTTTGAAAGGCAAAGCCAGAGACGTGATCCCCAGTTTAATAACAAACTCCTGTCAAAACAACAAACCACAGCCAGACATGAGCCACAGTGACAGAATGCAAGACCATAAAGATGATGGAGATCAGACAGGACAGGCACTTTATAGAAACAAACACCTTCCTTGCAAACAGATAGAGTGAGCCCAACACTGAAAAATCCTTCTTGGGGAAGGAAAATGGTCTGAAGAAATAAGGACAAAAACATAAAATTCAAATGACAGCCCAGCCCAAGGAGATAAACCCAGGGCAGTCAAAGAATCCAATTTTACTAAATCAAACTGACATCTCTTCCTGACTTTAATTGACCTCAGTAAGCTAGATCCTGAACAAACATAAAATTAAGAAGTGGGTAGAAATGGACCATCCGTAAGTGTAGGTGTTTGAAGTTTCACTTTCACAGGACTTTCTTGATTCTGTGTAGGAAGCGTGAAATCATTCAGTCCACTGGTGGTGGCCACAGCACCCAGCAGGGGTCAGGGATTCAGTATTTCTGAGAGTACCACATGGAAAGTTCTAGATCTCAGGTCTGGCTCCTGCAATATGTCCAAACCCCAAGTCAGACTTCTTTCTCTCTTTCTTTTTCTTTCTTTTTTTTTTTTTTGCATTTAATATATTTTATTTAATTTTTTTTATTGAAGTATAGTCAATTTATAATGTTGTATTAATTTCTGGTGTAACCAAGTCAGGTTTCTATGGTGCTGTCACTGTTGGAAAGAAGAAATCACAGGAAGAGAATATGAAGCTAACGAATGCAGCTTATCAGGATGCCAAGCAAAGCCTCTGTTCCATCACACTGGAACCATTACAAATGGAGAAAGCACCACACTGATCTCTACTCACGGGAGTCCCTCAGACACTAAGGGTGCTATGTTTCAGAACATCTCTTCATAGTCTCTGGCTTTCCTCTTGCTGACCCTTCCTCTTTCCTTCATTTTTTTTTTCTGGGTAACTCTTTTTCTTTAGCTCCCAACATGGGAACCACTTCCTCTGGGGTGTCTTCTCTGATTTCCACAGGCAGGCTGGTTAGGTATATCTCCTGCAGATTCCTTTGACAACCAACACTTCTCTGTCATAGGGCTGATCACATCACAGTGGTTCTCAAACAGAACTGCAGTTTGGGAAGCATGTTGAGATAACGAGTTTCAACCTCACCCCCAAAAGCATCTGTTTCTGTGGGACAGAGATAAAATCAGGGTCTGGCATTTTTAATAAGTCTCCCAGGTGCTTTGGGTGCAGATAATCCCTAGATCATATTCAGAGACTCTTTGCTTTATTTGGATTGTCTCTGTTTTCTTAGTATGTAGGTGTCATGAGCACAGAAACCATATCTGCCTACTTTCACAGTTGTTTTCATAGGACTGAGCCAAGCACTCAACACCCAGTAACAGCCACTGCCTATATATATGTATGTATGTAGGCATGTGGATGGCTGTGAATGTATGTGTGTGTATACTATACATGTATATGTGCACATGTACACACACATGTAGTCATTGAGTGGAAGTGGCATGGAGGTGTGTTTGGCAGGTTAGAGTCTGCCCTGCTCAACAGAAATGAGAACAACGATGGCATGGAATACTGGGGTGCCGTATCTCATCACCCCTGGTTCTCATCACTGATTTCTTCCGTGATGGGTTGCCCAGAGAATAGACGGGGTTCCCAGAAAACAAAACAAAAAGCAAAAACTTCCACTTACTGACACCTAGGTAACATGCCTGCCACCTCTATCCTGCCAGAATCTCCGCTGGGCTTTCCCCGCTGATGACTCCAGGGTGCAGACCCTGATCAAGGGAACTCGGGACCACCAAGCAGAAGCCCACTTGTGACACTTCTGCTGAGAGGATAAATACTTCAGTGTCAAACAACCGAGACTGTGGTGGGGCCAAGTGTCGAGATAATTCTGGGAAACAGGTTTGAAAGGTGAACTCTCTTTTTGAACATTCCCACATTGTTATATTTCTGAGATTACCCACATTCCACTTAACATGTTAAAATACAATTCAGTGCTGAGCTCTGCCCAAGGTTCATTATAGTGGGGACTTTGCATGATGAATTTGTTGGAGATGAGGGATTTGCAGTAATCCAAGAAGGTAATTCCCAGAGCCAACAGGCCATTGTGAGCATGTATGAACTGATAATCAGAGTGATCATTCGTGCAATTTCAGGCTGTGGAGATATGAACAATATCTCGCTGGTGGGTAATATCAGTTGTCAAGCATATGTTTTATAACCCCTAGAACTCCCTCTTGTTTTTGCAAGCTGCTGGTGAAAAAAATCTTCGATTTTTTTTTTCCTGGTTGCATAAGACTTTGGAAACGTTTTATTCTTTTTTTCCCCTTCTTTTTAACCAGAAAAGTTAATAGTAGAGAAATTTTAAAAAGAAAAAAAATGGTGAAGCTAGCAGATAAAACATTATGAACAACCATTTCATCAGCCCTTTAAACACCATTAAAAACATTTTAAATGTGTATTTTAAGATCTGTAGCCAATGTGAGGAGGATCTTGCATACATCAAGGGCACTGCTTCCTCTGCCTAAAGATTTATCAGAGTTGGGATGTAATTGTCTGCTACATCTCTCTAGCCCCTGAGTTTCTCAAAATTCTATAAGGGAAAGGACTGTATCTATCTCAATCACCTTTACTTCTTGAATGTCTAAAACAGTGCCTGGCACAGTTGCTAAATAATTGATAAATTTATTCATCACATTGGATATCTAACAGATGGAAGATAGGAATGGATCAAGACTGGGATTAGGAGCCAAACCAGACAGGTATGACCCAGGAAAAAGGATAAGCCTATGTTGAAGGTGCAGGTGAGAGAAATCAAGCAAGAAGGAAGTAAGTTCTGAGTTGGAATCAAAAGACTCAGGTGAATTGCTAGGGGGAGCCAACGGCAGGCTAGGCCAGATACAAAAAACACAGTCAGGGAATAGGTAAGGAGAGTGTGCCAAAACAAAGGAGAATTGGTGTTGCCAGGGAATGTTCTAGACTGCTGAGGGTTCTTCCTGTGGAGGAATCCCCACTGAGGTGATACTCCTCACCACTCTCTGCCTCTTCGTTCACTCCACCTGGGGGAAGCAGGCAGTTGAGAAAACTTATGAGAATTGAAAGTTTAGAAAGAGAAATTGAGCATGTGTAGCTCAGTCCCTTCCTCTTCCTTTTCTTGGATACAAGCTCCACAGGGAGCGTGTGTTCTGCTCAGCTTCTCCAGGGGCAGACCAATGCAGTGCTGGCAACCAGTGGTTAAGTCTACATGTTCTTGGAATGAATACCAGAAAAGCCATTTACTTGTGGCTATAAGCCATATTCTCCAAAGAGTGTTTATACCAGAATTATAAATAGTGTCTTTTTCATCTGCCATCCCCTCTGCCTTATTTCTCAATTGGTTTAGAACTTTAAAGGTTAAAAAGTGTGTTGTTTATTGGAATCTCAATTCAATGACAAACAGTTGGCAGGTAAAAAAAATTTCAACCCAACTCAATTTCACAAATGCTTTTCACACGTCTACTATGTATACAGCCTCATGTTACATTTCAGAGTGATTACAGCACTAACCAAGACAAGATTTCAGGACAGGGGACTATGTAACATTCTAGACTCAAGACAGAGGAGCAGGTCTCTGATGGTATGACACCTGATTTAATGACAAAAGCCATTGACTGGTGTCCAGGTTTAGATATCCAAACACTTTAGTTGACTTGGAATTCTGCAGCCTCAAATGCATCTTGTAACATGAACTTTCAAACAAGAACTCTGCCTTAGCCTTAGTCTTGGTCCCAGTGTCTAGAACACATCTTAGCATAGAGCACCTTAATGGGATGTTTGGCTAGATAGATGGGTGGGTGAGTCCTACTGGATATCCAAAGATGTGTGTTGGGAAGAAGGTACATATCACTCCACTTCAAGTGATCACAGTGGCAGGTCAGAGAGAGTTTGAGCTTTCCTAACAATTACACTCCAAAATATCATGTAAATTTAGAAGACATTTTCAAAAATACTATAGTGGGGATTTTTCCTAGATAAAGAACCGTGTTTCACCAGTATAGATGGAGATGCTTTGAAATAAAGATGATGGCTGTTAGGTAGGTGGATAACAAATCTATTCAAAGAGCTCCTGCCTCTTCCTTCCAAGAGTCTTTTCCTTGGGTCATGCAGTCAGGAAGTAATCAGCAGAACGGTGATACTTGCCTTTTGATAGGGAAGGCTACTTGGATTTCCTAAATGACTGAGAAAGGTACCAGTTGGAGAACAAACTGCAAATGCTCATTGAAATTCAAAGAAACCACAGATTGGATTATATATTTCAAGGGGAACAAATACAGAGAAAAACAAAAACTATAAATGTCTGACACATAGGAGGCCTTCAATACCTATCGGCTGAATGGCATAAATGAAGTAGACACATGCTTGAAACAAGAAAGCCCAGGTGGGTACAAATCACAAATCACTGCGATGAGGCAGTGCTTCAAGTTACAGGCAATAGCCTTGGTATAATTCTCCCTTCTCACCCAAAATTCCTTGAGTCTTCAAGAGGCCTTGGGGATTGAAGACAAGATACCAAAAAGAACAGCTATTGGCTAACTTCCAATAGCAGTTTTGAAGGAAAGCTTCAGAGTTCAGATTTTACTCTACAGGCAGAAGTTATTAAGGGTTTTGAGCCTTGGAGCAGATCCGGATTTAAATATTTCTCAACTTTAAACTTCTATAACTGTTTTTGGTAACAGCCTAGTAGTGCTTAATTTTCTCGGTTAATATCCATATCAAATCACAGAGGAATTAAAAAGGAATTTTATGAATCTGGTGTAGAGTGAAAGCACGTGTCAGTTAGTGGGGGAATCACTTAGATGTCATTTGTATAATTTTTTGAGACTCAATCAAAACCTCTACAAAAACAATGCCATAAAAAAATCTGTTGCCCTACGTCTGTGATCCTGTGGGATGGTCTAAATTCTGGTGAACTAGTCATTATATCATTGTCCCACTTTACCATGTTTATTTTTCTGTACCTACCTCGAGACATTTAATGACCTCCCAGAGATTATCACTGTTCCATTCCAAAGCCAAACCTACGACCAGGATGTTAAGTTTTAAGAGAGAGGACCTTTGTCTTTTTGTTCATTCTTGTATCACCAGCACCCAGACTATTTCCTGGCACAGAGCAGGAACTCAATAAATATTTGCCAAATAAATAAATAAACGATGACTGTTACGAATTTAGCAAACTAGCACTCATGGAGAGTAACTGGAGGAAAGCAAGGGGAAAAAAGAACATACCAAATAAATAAAAAGGACAAAATGTTCTGCAAAGAAATGCCATTTTATTGCTTTTAAAAATGCTTTTTAAAGTCAATGACTATCAAATGCCACCAACTTAAGTGATACTTAGAAATACCTGAATAAATCAATATGGTGCATTTACATGGCACCTATGCCTAGAGAGTGGCTAAGTGTGTATATATATATATATATATGCATAAAGTATATATATATATATATGTACATATTTTAAAAGAGTTTAACACCCGCATCTCCTCTACCGTCACCAGACTTTCCTTTGTACATTTGTAAAGCAAACTGGTTTTGGTCCCATGGAGAAAAGAATTTCATACTAAATCAAATGACCATGATTCTGAATTTGAGGTGTTCAAATATAAGAGATTATATGTAAAACTGGTAATGTGAGGGTAGTAACAGCCCTTCACTGGCGTAATCCAGACACTTTCTGCCAGTTTTAGCTTCACAATGGTACTGACACTACTGTTCCCAAGAACGATGCTCATGGCTAATTACATTTCAATGCTTATCATGTACCTGTTACTGGATTAAGTTTTTTATTTTTTACCTGTACCATCTCCTCCAATACTCTCAGTGACTTTACACCATAGACACTACTGTTATCCCAGCATTATAGATAAAAGGACGGACACTCAGCTAGACGTATATAAAAGTTCATGTATCTAGAATGTCTGACTCCAAAATCAATCAATAATGTATCGTGTGCCACCTCTTTTATTGGGTAGAACAGTTATGTGTCCCCCCACATTTTTATTTAACTTTATGTACACCTGAATCTCCCACCACACCCAGTATGGTGTCGTCCACATAATAGATGAACAATGAAAGTTTTGCTGGATTGATGACCTTGTGTGAATGAGGGCTACAAAAGTGCAACTGGCTAGTTTTTAAGTATTAAAAGAATGTATTTCTTTGGATAGTATCTCAAAGGGTATACAATAGTATCTTTTAGGGATGGTTTAAATATACAGGGGCCTTAAAGATCACCTAATCTAACCATCTGCCAAAAGTATCTGGTCAAATTCAATAAATGTCTTTGAAACCTTTCAGTGGCTCCCCTCATTGCCTTCAAGACGAAGCCCAGACTTTCAAGGATCTTTCATGACCCAGCCCTGCTTATCTCTCTGACCTCATTTCTTACTACTTCCCTGCATCTCTGTTTCTCCTCATTCTCTCCTGCCTCTCTCTGTGTCCCTACCACCCACCCCATGTCACAGAGAGACACACAGCCTTGGATCTAACAGCACACAACTTTTTACAGCTCCTCTAAATCTGATAACTCTCTTTTGCTTCTGCATTTTAGTTCATGAGATTCCATCTGCTTGGAAGGCCATTACCTTTCTCTGGTTAATTTATTCTTTAAAAACCACCTCCAGGACATTTGGAGAAAGCATCTCTTAGCACTGCTTCTGCTGTTCCTTCTGCTCTTCAGTAATAGAGGACAGCTCTCATTGGACTGAACAGCTTACTTGATCTCCATGAGATCATAAGCTCTCTGAAGGCAGGGGCTACAACTGTGTCATTGCTGTATCCCTGTGGTACCAGGGACAGAGTAGACTGAATGTACGTTAATGAATGAATGAGTTAGGCCCAGCTGAGTGGACTTGTCCATGAATATATCAGCTCATCAACTGGGAAAAGGAAAAACAAAAGCAATAAAGCCTTTGTACAGTGCAGTCTTCTGAACGCTGAGAATAATTTTCACAAGGGAAAGTTTGAGCTGCCCTGAAAGCTCACAGAAGCTTAACCACAGTCCCAAAGCCTACTCGTTTCTGTGGCATCTCTTAGCAACAGGGAGCACGTCTTGATCTGGGTGTGCTGTCTGGCCCGGGATAGCATCCTCTGTTGTAAAGAATGTCTGAAAGCTTCTTAGGAAGGCAAGCCCCTCCAGCTGCCCACAGCATCTGCCTGGAAGCCTCGTTCCCTCTGCTCTGTCCCAGAATCACAGAGCAGCCCAGCAGGAAGGGTCTGTGGAGACGGCCTTGCCCAACACTCATTTTTTTTAAATTTTTTTTATTTTTTATTTTTTAAATTTTTTATTGATTTATAATCATTTTACAATGTTGTGTCAAATTCCAGTGTTCAGCACAATTTTTCAGTCACTCATGGACATATACACACTCATTGTCACATTTTTTTCTCTGTGAGTTATCATAACATTTTTGTATATTTCCCTGTGCTATACAGTGTAATCTTGTTTATCTATTCTACAATTTTGAAATTTTGATATATACAGGGAACAGAAATCCTGAAAGGCTGCCAGGTAGGGGCAGCACCCTGCATATATGAACCAAGATTTTGTGCCCTATCCTAAATTACTGACAGCACAGCCTTATAGGGTGGCAGCTGTTATTAACTCATCTGTACAAATGATAAGGGGCTCGCCCAAAGTCCCACACCTACTGCCCTCTCCCTGCCCACTACTCCAAACCACCACGTTCCAATCAGAACACACATCGGCTACTGGACTACCTGGAGAACGTGAGATTTAACCTTCGCTACCAATCTAAGCCCCTGGGTTTCATTTGCCTGCGTCTCATTCCTTCTCTCACTGTTCTGCAGCAGTTACAACGTCAGATGTCACCGAGCTCACTCACTCTCAGTGCGCTGCCTCGGTAGACATGTCATCATACAGCCTAAAGCATGAAATTGGTCAGGAGTGACCAGCATATGTCGACAGCTTTGAAAAGGTGTCATTCCCAAATCTTACTAGCTCTACACTCCAATCCAATTCTTGAAACTGAGCCAGATTCTCAGGGAAAAATCAAGCACTGTATGTACCCTTTCCAGTGGCCAACTCTCTGGGCAAAACATCATTTTATTGCAAATCATCACAAACATCTTTTCCTGTACTAGCTGTGTGACCTTGGGCAAGCTGCTTTTCCTCATTGTGCCTCAGTTTCCTCATCTATAAAATGCGAGTGGTAACTGTCCCTATCTCAGATGTAGTGAGTTTTAGACCTTCATCTGTAAAATGGGAATGGTAACAGTCCCTGTCTCGAGGGTACTGAGTTTTAGATGTAATGTCCTCAGAAGAGTGACCCCTGGTGAAGGTCAGTTAACCATGCATTTGACACCCATGAGGCTCAGTAGAAGACCTCTCCTGTTGTCTGCTCTGAAAGGATGCCAACACCTGGATAAAAAATGCTGCAGAAAACACATCTGTTGAGATGGCCATAAAGGGAGAGCTGGATTATAGACAAGATTCTCCGAGAACTGCAAGGAGGCTGATCACAGAGGGTTGTGTCTTCACTGTACTAAAGGCTGCTTCTGCTATTTACAGAAACTCTCCTGGGGATGCTATGCAAAAAATACCCACTCTCCTCAACGTCTCCCTCCGTGATGGCTGCATATTCATAGTCAGGGCTTCTCGGCAGTGAGACGAACTCCATGAGTCAGGTTGGGAGGCCAGTGACTAAGGGATTGTTCCCTTTGGGGCCATGCCCATCCCACCATAACTCCACTCTCCATTTGCTACTTTATGTTTTTAAAGCTTCTGGAAAATAAACACGCGTAGAGAGTACCAGAAATGAATGCGGCAGTTACTGGGGTGGTTCATGTTACAGGGGTGGGCTGCTTCCACTCCCCTCCCGCTTGGCAGAAAGTGGGTGGTGCATGCTAGAAGCATTAGACTCACCCACCCAATCGACCCTTCCACACAGATGTCTGCTCTGCTCAGTGCTCCCTGGGAGCTTCCTCTACCTTCTGGAAAGAAGGAAAGAGAAACTAACATTCATCATTATCATCGTCAGTCATTACCATCACTGTTACCTTCATCATGATTATTTTTAGCTATTATTTATCATATATCAAGTCCTTTTCATTAACTATCTCCATTTTATTGATGGAGAAATCAAGGCTCAGAAAGACGAGGCTGTGTGCTCAGGTCCACAAAGATACTAAATGACAAAGAGTCAGGATTCCTAGGGTGGAAGGCAGCCTCCCAGATGACCCCCAACTACCCTTGCCTCCTTGTATTTATACTTTTGAGTAATCCTCTTCCCTTGAGCTTGGGCTGGATTTAGGGACTTGCTTCTGGCGATAGACCAGAATGTGTCAGAGGTGATGGGATATCACGTCTGAGATTAGGTTACAAAAAGACCGTGGCTTCCATTGTGGCTGCCCCACATCCCTTGCTCACCTTGGGGGCAGCCAGTTGCCATGTGTAAGATGTACTATGGAAGGATGTTTCTGGTGTGCAGACAACAAGGACCTAAATCTGCTAGCAGTCATGAGAGCGAGCTTGGGAGCTAATCTCCCGAGCTGAGTGTTGAGGGGAATGCATCCCAGCTGACATCTTGGTTATAGCTTTGTGAAAGACACTGATGCAGAGGTACCCAGCAAAGACACACTCGGATTCCCAAACCACAGAGACAGTGGGATAATAAATCTTTGGTCTTTAAACTGCTACGATTTGGGCTAGTGTGTTACATAGCAATATTTTACTAACACACCAGCTTAGTTTGGTTGACCCCGTAGCCTGGGCATTGGACGCTTTCTCCATGCCACGGTGACTTTGGAACACTTATCTTTACTTTATCAGGCTACAAGTCAGTGATCTGAAGAACTCATCTCAACAATGACCCACAATGAAGCATAATGCAATATGGTTGGGGGCTGAGAAGGAGAGAAGAAAGAGTGGAAGGAAGTTGGTTAAGAAATTCCAATGACTGACCTTTTCACTCCCCACCACAGCAGGGCTCTAAGGTGGAGCCTAAGTGTGCACATGTCAAGAACTGAGATGTGATGAGTCTAGTAAGTATTGTAGCAGCCCTTTGGGGCTAGATTGTACCCAGGGCATCATAGACAATTGTAGGGTTTGGGCACTGCACAGAGGTACCGGGATGCGGTGGGCAGAAGTGAACTGAAATTGGCCATACCCATCCAAAGGGGGCAAATTCTAACTCATGGACGTGGCTGTGGTCATTACCATGTCTCGTAAAGACAGGTAGAGGAAGACAGGCCTTGTGAAGCCTACGAATAGCCCCAATTATAACAGCACCAGGAAGCTGCACCGTGTCACTCAACTGGGTTTCTCTTTGTTTATTTCTCATTTGCACTTCCTTGTCGATAGGTGAAGTTTTTGCGAAAATCCCAGGCAATGTCAAAGATGTTAATGACTTAACCAGAACCAAGACAGAGGTGACTTTTTGGTCGTTGGTGGTGGTGTTTTAAAATCTTTAATCGGCATACAGCATTAAAGGGTGGACCGGGCAGCGTTCCTACTGGCAGCCTAACAACAGCCTTGGGTGGCAATCATGGGAGAGACCCCCTGAGAGAAGACGACGGACAGGAAGGGAGCCACTGGCTTTCAGAGCCCCCTACGCAATTTCTTTTCCGCACCTGGAGTTCTCTCTTCCAGTGCCAGAACCATGCCAACGCTGTGTTCGTCTAAAATGGGGTGATGGCTTATTTCCCTCAGGGGCAGAGAGGATCCTGGGTGCGGGGAGATGTGTGAGGCTGTTTCTGCGGTGCACTGGCTTGGGATGTGGGGCCTGTTGTGTTGCCTGCGTGGGCAGTGTACAGGGAAACACGTAGGCCAGTCCCAGGGCCTGAGGAATCCACAGGGGCAGTGGGTGGGCCCAGGTAGATTGAACAGTGTTGGGTATCTGGATGCCCCTATATCCTCCGCCCAACCTCTTCATTCTACATCCTGAATCTACATTCAAATCTCACTTTAGCTCTGAGCCTTTGGGGGTCCTTCACATAATGGGCCTTACCAGTCACTTGGAACTCAAGGGTCTTCATTTCGCTGCCCCAGGGTGGCACACGAAAGGTGCTCCCTGATCTGGCCAGCATTACCTGCCTAGCAATGCCGCCAAGCATCGCATGCTTCCTTAGGCCTCAGCGTTTTTCATACGCTGCTCCTTCTACCAGGACTGCTCTCTGTCTCCCATCTCCCTTTTATCCTTCCCACAATTATCATCTTTCTAGTGAACACCTACACATACTTCTAAATCCAATTCACAGACCTTTTCTTGTGGGAAATCACTGCTGACGTCCAGTGACCTGACCCCATCCCAGTACCCAGGCTATGTCGGAGGAGCCACCTGTGTCCTCCCATAGCAGCAAGTATCTCCTCTCACATAACATGCATCACACTATATTATAATGTATCTATGTCTTTCTTTCCTATTAATTGAGACTTATAGCCTATAGCATGCATTTCTATATCTCAAATGCGCACTGTCGGGGTCAAAAATATTCTTGAAATGAATATGTAAACCTACATGGGGGCAGAGCAACTCCATGTAAGGAGACCACATGCCTTGCCCCTGAAACATGCCTGCACACTGAGGTGCTATGCTCTGGCCCTTTCAGTGAATTACTGCCTATTCCATTGAGGGGTAGGAGAACTGACTTCTGAGGACGGGCTTGATCACACAGACCCTGCAGACACTGGAGGGCCAAGCAACTGACACAAAGCGGCAATTTATGACTTGGATTCTGCCCCTTCTGTCTGCGCACACACCAGGAGAGAAACACATCCTGATCCTTGTGTGGGTCATAAAAGCCTGGAGAAGATTAGAAAGGTTCAGGAATAGGCCAGAAAGCCCTTGAGCTTTGGCTTAACACAAGGAAAGGAAAAGTAGGCTCTGTTTCAAATGTTTGGGGTTTAGTAAAATTGGACGATACATCTTGCCTAGCACCTCTTCCTTTAACTTCTAAGCCCTCATAAACTTGACGTGAATCAGAAACAGACGGGTTGCATTCCTTTGACTCAATTCATCAAAGTATTGTTTGTAAGGATTATGTGAATTCCAGGGAACCTTAAAAAATGGCATTCCTTTATCTCAGGCCCCAGAAGCTCCAAACCAGGTCCTCCCAACACGGGAGAATGTCATCCGCCTTAAAACGTCTCTGGGGCGGTTTGCCACGCCTTTAGCTACAATGGAAGCCCTGGACCAAAGTAATTGATTCCACTGCAAATTAACAGCCAGTGAGTTTGCCTCAGATCGATTTGCCATGCTTCATCTTCTTAGTCATTTTAAGACGAGAAAAATAACTTCAGGGAAAGGCCCTTCTCAACTTTCTCGCTTGACAAAATCCTACGCATCCTTCAATGAATCAAATCTTTTTTACCCTCTCCCCCAACATTTCAGAAAACCTCTCTCAAATATGGCTACTGGTGTTCCTATCCTTTTAAATAGTCATCATTACACAGAAAGTGAAAATGAATGTCGGCTCCTGGATTAAGTTCGAAGGCTTGGTAGGTAGTGCCTGAGTAAGACTGAGGAAAGAGTCTGGAGTCAGTACAAGGATGTCTTGTACTAGCATCAGTTAAGGAGTGTCAAGATTGACTTAAAATTTTTTTAATTTAATTTATTATTTTTGAGGGGGAGGGAATGAAGTTTACTTATTTTTGGAGGAGGTACTAGGGACTGAACCCAGGACCTTGTGTATGCGAGGAGTGTATGCTACCCTCCCACCAGGAGTGACTTTTGAGGTCTGCTTTGGGCACAGGTGAAGGGAGCCGTGGGAACCATATGTATGCTGCCCTTGGTTTGTGCTGGGAATGCAGTTGTGTCCTTGAATGCTACTGACAGTGTGTGGGGATGTTTACATCTACATCAACCGCCCGAGTCTGCGCTTTCCAATGTTTATGTTGGGTGAGAAGGAAGGGCAAGAAATGGATGCCACATCTCACCTTTGTTATGTCACCACCTGACCCCTCTCTGTTGGTTCACCCTTGGGAGCAGCCCCACTCTTTTATTTGTTCCTTCTAATTTCCCATCAGTTAGAAAATCAAGTAAGCAAACCCTTCAGAAACGCATCAGAGGAGTCAATATGATTCCAAGTCAAGCCTCATGGGCCCTGGTGTGAGGGAAATACAAGAGATTTGCTGTCTGGGATTTAGCACCCCTACCTGGGGGCTCTGGTCTTCATTTGTCTTGTCCTAGTTTCTCAGATGTGTTCCAGAGAAGCAGACCAGCAGAAGCTCTCACTAAGAAGTGGTCCTGGAGGGAGAGGATAGCTCAGGTGGTAGAGCGCATGCTCAAAATGCATGAAATCCTGGGTTCAATCCCCAGTACCCCCATAAATAAATAAATAAGTGGTCCCTAAAGAGTGGAAGAATGGTCACTCAGGTGGTCAGCTGTTCAGAATTTTTGCAGGGTTTAGAATTGCCTTACAGGAGGGCATATACAGCATAAAGCCCCATTACAAATGACTGAAGTCCCAACTGAGTTACATTGAGGGTCAATTCCTGAAAGTCATGGTTATGTTCTTCCCATTTCACAGATGAGGACACTGAGGCTCAGGAAGCTGGAGTGGCCTATTCAGGACCACACACTACTACAGCAGAGACAGAGCTGAGATTCCAGTCCTCCTGGGTCCCTGGGGAGTGCCATGGCAATGTGGAAAGTCCTGTATCATTCCCTGCTGTCCCCACCAGCCTGTCCTTGCTCCTCTTCTCCCAAAGTCATCAGACGAAAGAAACTGGTAGTGGAGAGATGCAGAGATCACACTTAGCAGCAAAGAGGTCCCAGGTAGTGTACCTTGACGCCAGCCCACGGGAGCAGCCCGTGGGAGTGTTGTGTTTGCGACGGGGCTCTGATTATCTAGGAGAGAAGCTGATCCCCAGACAATAAGACGCTGTAATTTACCTGAAGATCCTTCCAGCTGTATGAAAACTTTTATTTACGTATTTTGTTTTCAACTCTGCATATTTATTCTTTGAAATTAGTAAGAGGAATCATTTTATTGCGCTAAATCCTCTTACATTTGGATAAGGTGGGTGTGGGGGGAGCAGACAAGCGGGGCAGTTTGAATTGCTGAGAAATCTAGACCATGTAATGATTTTACAGCGATGGCATGTTTTTTAAATTTATAAATTATCTGCCAACTAAAACAAGAACAGAAGCCTCTGAAGCAGCCTGGAGAATCACAGCTCATGTAAGTCACAGCCGCTAACATAGGATCTGCACAAAGGAGAGCTGAGAAACCATCCATCTAGGAGAAGAGGCAATATAATTGCCCTAAGACTTTAGGAAGCATTATCTGTGCTGCATTAAAGTTTACTCTGCAATTTGCACTCCCTGATAACCAAGAATTTCCAGATAGGAGTCCGGTTGGATCTGCTTTAATTGAAATCGGGAACCCCTAACTGATCACAAGCAATTTAGGTGCTGAGATGCCTCAAAACCATTTTGCTTGAGGATAAACAAAAGCTCCTCCTGTCTTGTTGCTGTAAATCACTGGCTTTGGAAACACGGTCGCAGCCCAGCCCTGCCCCACCTGGGGAAAATACTCACAAGGTTCTGCATTTGTGGAGTTAAATGAATGAGATTTTAGTCACAAAACCTAGCTTGTTTTCTCAGCCTCTCCTAAAGAAGCCCAGTTGTCTGTGAGAAAGGTCTGAATGCCCTGTAGAAGTCCTGTCCTGGGCGGATATTTTTTCCAGCATCCCTCTAGGTTACAGAGAGGGTGTTTTTTTTGATAGAAATCAGGCTGCCACACCATGCCACTCTTCTAAACAAAGATGTGGGCGCTTAAACGATACAATGTGACTACTCTACGAAGTTAACTATGCCTTATTCTTCAATCCCACAAGTATTTATGACTTGCCTCCTCTGAGTCGGGTGCAGGGCTGGTGACATGATCAACCAGGGGTCCCCATCTCTCCTCCTGGAGCTTAAAATCTACTCAACAATAAGCACATGATTGCACTCATGAATGGAGAGTAATTCATTGTGATAAAGCTACCAAAGAAAGCCTGGCTGCTCAGTGAGGGAATAATGGGGCACCTTCATTAAGACAGGGGGTGTCGGGACAGGCCATGGAAGGAAGTCTGGGAATAAGATGGTGAGGCTGAGTCATTCTTCCACATCCTAACTGTGGAGCTTTCTTCTTCCATTCTTCTCCTGAGAGTTGGCCAAGAGGTAGCAGCCACAGCAGATGCGTAAGATAAAGACTGAACAAGACACGCCCTCCATCCAAGGAGAGGGAGCTGAGCATATTAAACTCCAGAGCCAGGTACCAGGGTTCGAATCCAGACCCTGCTGCTTCCCAACTGAACAGCTTGGACAAGTGACTTCATCCATCTCTGCTTCATTTCCTCTTTTTAAAAATTGTATGTTAACAGCCTTCACCTCATGGGTTATAGGGTTAGAAGGATTAAATTAATATATATAAAGTGCTTAGAAACAGTCTTTGGCACATAAGAAGGGCTTTGTGTTTGCAAACGTATATGGAGTTTGCAACCTGGGGTGGGCGTGGGGTGGGATGGGGATAGTTACATAAAACACTAACTGAGGGGAAAGTCTTCACAAATGAAGCATCATGTGGGTGCAAAGAAAGGAACAGTGAATTCTGCTAGAAAATGTACCTAAAAAAGGCTCAGTGTTGCCTGAAAGAAATACACTATACCATGCATGCAAAGAGCGCTCTGTTCTTTGATTTAGCATCTCTTCATTTTCCTCATCTGTGTAATGGGCATGACTTCCTTCCTCCTCGGTTGCTGTAGCTGATGCTCGTTACCAGAGGAGGATTCCCTATGCAGCAACACAAGGTGGCCTGGAGGAAGTACTCCCTAAATCTTTGTTGAAGGAAGACAGCCGGACAGCTCAGGAAGTCACCCCTCCCAGCTCAGCCAAAGTCAGCTCCGGCTTCAGAGTGCAGAGAATCCCCGAGAAGGAGGAACTCATATTTTAAACAAAACTTAAAAGAACTTCCTAAATGAAAAGGAAATGCGCACAATTTTAATGATAGCCAATGTGTCAGCCTTTCCCTTGATTTTCAAATTAACTTTTAATGCTTTGGTTTTACCAATCCTGTCCACACTGCACTTTGAAAGTTTGCATCTTCCCTTATTTTATTCATTCATTCAGCAAACATTTATCCAGTCAATTACTTCTACCTGCCAAGCACCATGCATGGTATTAGGGCATAAAAGCAGGCACCTTACGTTTCCTGCACATGAGTTTGTCATCTGGCGCTCAACACAAACAAGGGAAGGTTATTACAAGAAGACAAGAACACATGTTATGTGAGAGAAGTCAGCACAATTTGGAATTTGTAAGATACTGTTTAAATGCCTTATATCCTGCTGGTACAAAGGAGAACAGCAAACTCAGACTTGAATTCTTCAAATTTGGAATAATATTTCAGAGAGGGGTTTGAGAGCTTTGAAAAAAATGATAAGGTTTACAGAGGAAGAAAATAAACGAAATAACTATAATCCTTACTTAGTTCCACATTTCTCCCCTTGAATAATTATAGGCAGAATTAGTTCTAAGCGAAGTGTCCCTACCCTGTCTAGCAAAACCAACCAAACAACAACAGCAGCAGCAAACACCTCCCAAATTTCTGTCACCACGTGAAATAATTTAAAGAGTAAAAAGCTAATTGTACTAAATCGGGTCTATAGAAATTTGGCACAGGCATGACTTGGCTTCAGAGAGAGCTATAAAACAAAACCCAAGGGTAGGTGAAACATTCTAAATACGGCCCTCATCAAAAAAAAAAAAATTAATGAGAAAAAGATAGCCATTATGATGCAAGAAAATAAACATAGAAGAAGCTGGAACCAAAAAATTACTGTTTTTTTCAAATATTGAATGTAGCTCACATTTTACATTAAATTCATTCCTTCAATGACTATGTAACCAGAGACTTAGCTGTGCAAAACATCAGGAGACAAAGATATCTGAGAGCATCCATTATCCATCTGCCTCCAGAGGACTTTATGGCAGTCTCACTTTGTGGAGTTGGTTTTCATCTATCTACCCACCCATCCATCCATCCATGTATCCACTAATTATTTGTTGAACATCTACTCTGTGCCACTCTACCTTATATATTTTTGTAGCACCCCAAACTTCTCCTTTATAGTACTTATCTCAATTGGAATGTACTACTGTGAATGAAAAATATTGCCTGCCATATCAATAAACAAAGGACACTGTGGTCTGTGGTCATCAAGTCATCAGCCACTACCGCCCCTGATGGTGAGGGGGGAACTCAGGCTGGAGACAAGCAGGCTGCCCCCTGCCAAGCCCTCAGCCGCTGCAGCCGCCCCCAGCGGGGCCCTCTGAGGAGACTCAGGATAGGAAACACAGGATACTGGCTCCAGAGAGCTAGGTGCACGTCAAAGGCATGACTGCAGTGAGCCCAGACTTTCGCATCTTCTCATACATAGAAAAGCACTGAATTCCTTATCTTGAGATGTCGGGTTTTCTTTAATTAACAGTCATTTTTTGATGTTCCAACTACTTGGTCTTTGTTGCAAAAACTCCTATGTATCCAAGATCCTCCCCTCTCTCTTCAAAGCAGTCTTTTAGAGCGATCAGAGAGACCACCTCCCAGGCTTGAAGTCTTCAGAAAGTCCACTGAATAAAACATACCTCCCAACTTCTATGTTGTGCATTTTTTTCAGTTGACACTACTTACTAGTAAAATCACCTGTTTAGTGTCTTATTATCCCTTTTTTTCTGTAAGGAACACGAGGGCAAGTAGTCTATCTTGTGGGTCTGCCAAAAAAAAATGCAGAATAAACAAATAGATGAAATAATAGACTCATGAAGAAAGAGACAGATAAGAAGAGAACAGTAACGGGGCCAGGTAAGTGGAGTAACAGAGACTCTTTACATGGTTAACGGATTACAAAGAGTGGGGCCAGGAAGGGGGTGGAGTTGCCTAAATTTGAAATCTCTTTAACAAAGAAAAGTAAACAGCAGCAAAAAACCAATTACTAAGAGTAACTATAGAGTGAAGGCACGTGACGTAATGTCATGAAATTTAAGAACTGGCGGCCAGGGAAAGAAACACACCCTTCTGAAGTGGAACAGAGAGTTGAAACATAGCATGAATGCCAAGGCTGGGCTCAGCCCCAGACATCAAATTGTCTCAGAAAAGAGGTTGCTTAGAAAAAAGAGAGTCTCAGATAGTCCAGGAGAGAGCAAAGGGGTCATCCTTCCCATATCAGGACACCTGGAAAGTCTGAGCCTCCTGACAAGATTAATATGACAATGAACTACATGGTAACCATGGGGATATAATACAGGGAAAGAATATTTTAAAACGGAAAGAAGAAAAGGGAACATAGAAGATAAAAGACAGCACAAAAACCTACTTCTAAGAAAAAATAAACAAAAAAGAGAGACTGTCCCATAAAAGCTTCGTGATATAGAACAACTTGATAAGAACATGAATTCAGTAAACTGAAAGCTCAGAAACGAGGAAAAAATATAAGAAGAGGAAATATTAAAAATTAAAAAGAAAAGGAAAATTTAACAAAACACATTAAGGAATAAAGTAACATTTTCGCCAAACTAACAATCGTCCATTGAGGCTTCTTTTCGGTGAACCCGGAATCAGGGGCCGTTTTCGCCTCCATGCCAGTGGCTGCCCCACAGGTGGCCGTGACCAACCACTTGGAGGTGGTTCTTGCAAGGAAACCCAGGGACCTTTATTCCATATTGTAATCATGGGTTTAATTATTCCCCCACCTAGAATGTGAGCCCCTGGAAAGCGGCCATTCTCTCTTGCTACTCTTCACATGCCCTTGGATGAGTACAAACACTTAGTAGATGGTCAGTGAATAAATATTAGATAAACAGACAGCTAATTGGTATCAAGATCAGTGCAGTGTTTCATTAAGGATTAAGTTTGAATAAAATGGAAAAATTGAAGAGGGGCGGGCAGGAGAACTTTCTCTCTTTTTTTTTCTAGAAAATAAGAAGTTTCTCCTGTCTGAATTGGAGAATCGTTAAAGAGCCTGGCAGAGCCACCAGTAAGGGGGAACCTTTCACATCCTGCACATCATACATGTGTAGTGTATTCATTCCAACAATTTTCCGGTAGATGGCAGTAAGCTGTCTTGGTCTACACAATCAGTTTATTACAACAATTTTCTAACAGATGGAGATAAAAGTATCTTGAGAGAGAGGCACTTTTTCCTAATTCCCATGGAGACTCCATATGTGCTAACTGCAGTGCCCAGGCGTGGATTCAGACATACCTAGGTTCAGACCCTAATTCCACTGATTACTCACTGTACGATCTTGGAAAAGTAATAAAACTGCTTCAAGGTTCAGACTCCTTACCTACAAAATAGCTTAACTTCTTTTCTCATAGGGTAGTATCAAGGAGTCATTGAGACAATACAAGTAAAACATTTAGCATGGCTAACGGCACAAAATAAGACCTAGATGTTATTTTATATCATTATAGTAATCACAATATTATATAATTATTATCATTGTTAAATGCTGCTAAAACCCTGACTCTTTTGTTGTTTCCAATCCAAGAAGGCAAATCATTCTCAAAATAAGTAGCGTACGCAGATTATGCTTAAAAATATATTAATTATTTCAAACTGATAAAATATGTTTTATAGTTTGAGCACTTCAAAGTATTTTGTCTATTTCAAGTATTTACATATAGATATCTTAGAATAACTTCCATATTTTGATCTTTGGTGGAATTCAATTAGTGATTTTTTTTAAAAAGCCTGCCCAGTAATTAAGTGCATCTTAAAAATAAAATGTAAAGGATTCATTTATTGTATTATAGTATATTATTTCACTTACTGATGTTTTCCTTGTAGAAAGTGTCCTGAGATGCAACCTGAGAAATAATGTTTTAGCGCATTGGCCAAAATAGCACCTTCCCTTGTTCTCTCTGTTTCTTTGGTATTTCCTAAACAACAAACAACCTTTCCGAGTGCTGCTTCTTGAGTAATTGTTTTTTGTCAATGTTTTGTCAACTTGTCAATTACTCACACCCAGCATATGAATGTTCTCATAGCACAGCTGTCTACACTCTGACGGAGGAACTCATCCCTTTGGAATGCCGCAGAATATGGCAGCCCTGTTTGACTGAGTCCTGTTTATGGCTAAGACAGTAGAGAGTGCATACATGGGAGATTTATTACCGCCACTTGGGCAAATTCTGATTTTGACAGAGTTTTTTGAATACAGAATGCCGACCAGTGTAGAGACACAAATGAGCAGAACCTGTCCTTCAATATTTCATCCTGAGCTCCAGGTGTTTCCTTAAGGAAGGGTTGCTCTAATGCCATTAGCTTCTACCTCCAGCAAGGTACCCATTTTTCACCACCAATCTCATCATTAGGTCTTTTCCGTGAGCCGGCTTTTGTCTTATATTTTCTGATAAAGTTTCTCTCTTTCGTAATTCCACATTTTAGAGCCCCACTGTCCTCTCTTGATAAACTCTATCTTTTCCACTCGCCTTCCATATCAGATATTCAGGCCAATTAACCTTCTGGACACCCTTGTTTTTCCCTTCTTCCATTCTCACTATACTCTATTACCATTCCAAGTAACTCTGATAATATTATTTGCTTCCAGTGGTCCACCTGATATGAAGACATGAACGCTTAATTTGAGAAAAAAATCTGGTGATGAAATAAAAACAACTTTCTGCTCTGTGTATCTGCTGCGTTCAGTGTAGGCTGTGGCCAAAGGGAGAAGCATAGACAACCGGAGCCCACTGATAAAGGACCCCGTCTTCTAGGCACTCGATTAAACCCCAATGATTCAGAACCCACTGATTCAGAACCTAAGCTAATTCATATGGAAGTCAAGCTTTCCTCTTATAATAGCTGTGATAAAAAAGAAAAGAGAAGCTAGCTAGATTCAAAGAATAAGCAAGGCTGCAAAGAGGAATGTTTTACCCACTTAAAAAAGATTAACTAGGAGGAATGGCTAAAAGAAGGCTGGTTCTGGTTAAGAGAGGCGGATTCATAATTAATGGAAGTAGGGATTTTCTACCCAGAAACATCCAGGATTGTGGGTGGGCTTTGGAGTTGGAGGGCTCCGAGCTCCAATCTCAGACCCGACACTTGGTAGCTGTGACTCTGGCCTGGACCTTCCCAAGTCCCAGGCTCCTTGTTTGTGCAGTAGGGTGATGATAGCATCTCCTTCAAGGGCTGCCTTGAAAATCAGTAGAATATAAGTCATTATTATGCGAAGCACCCAGGGGGACTTGCATAGAACCAAGTGGCCTTGGGAAGGGGAACCACCCAGTCTGGAGCCAGGGCCTCAATCTTCCTACATTTCTCAGTGATTCTATGGATAGAATGAGATGTCTCTGAAGGCTGTTTTCATCCTTGAATTTCGTTATCCTGTGAAGTAACCAAGCATTCAAGGACTCTGTGAGCATTGAAATAGAATATGTGAAATCAGTAGGTTAATTACAAAATACCTTCACCTTTTCTTTAAAGCAAATCTCCAAAGACTGACTTCTAAATTACTATGACTTTCTCACAGCTTCATGTTTTAAAAACAATGTGCTATAGTTTGGAAATCTCTCTACCCTTTCTCTCTTTCGGTCTATTTCCCTGCTGGCCATCTTGGTTTAGAGTGCTGTAAATTCCATACTGACTGTGGGATATTAGCTCCTTCTGTCCAACACCTTTACTCCATTTTTATAATAGGATCCTACGAACACACACTTTGCCATGTACCACTGCAGAACCTTCCTGAAAAATCAGTACAACAAACTTGCCCACACCGCTGACTTTGGGGCTTAGCTGTGTGACTTGCTTTGGCTAAAAGAATATTCGGGGTTTGTCATGGCCTCGTATATATCTGTCACCCACCATAGGAAGAATGTGGCCTGGGTACACTGGCCCCTGAATGAACCTGACCTACAGACTACAGGCAAACCCCACCTGTCCCAGCAGAGCCAGCAGAGTTACAGCCAACTTGTAGACCTAAGAGCAAGAACTAAATATCTGTGATTCTAAGCCACTGAGATCTGGGGTTTGTACGCAGCCTTATTATAATAATAGCTAACCCTTCCCTGGACTATTAAATGAAAACAGACTACATTGAATTGTGTCTCCTTGCCCCGATTCTCTTTCCTAGTTCACACTTTACAACAACAGACAATATATCACACATTAAGAGAAACAAAAAAAAAGGGAAAAATTGTGCAGTCGCTTTGGAAAAGAGTCTGTGAGTTCTCTCAAAAGGTTAAACATAGTGTTAGCATATGATTCCGCAAAACCACTACAAGGTATCTACACAAGAGAAAGGAAAGCATATGTCCTCACACAAACTTGTACATGAGTGCTCCTAGCAGCATTATTCATAACAGCCCCAGGGGGAAGACAGCCCAAATATCCATCCACTGAGGCCTGCATAAATCAAATGTGGCGGTCCACCCAGGGGCATAATGTTTGATCATAAAGAGGAGTGAATTACTGATACACACTGTAACATGGGTGAACCTCGAAGACATGCTAAGGGAAAGAAGTCAGTCACAAAAGATCACCTGCTGTAGGTTTCCATTTACAAAATGTCCAGAATCTACGGAGACAGAAAGTAGGTTAGTGGTTGCCAGGGGCTGAGGGAAGGCAGTAAGGACATGATGGTGACTGGCTTTGGAGTTTTCTGTGGGAGTGAAGAAAATGTCCTAAAATTGATTGTGGTGATGGCAGCACAGTTCAATGAATACAGTATTAACCGCTGAATTGTGTACTTTTTTAATTGAAGTAGAGTCGATTTATAATGTTGTGTTAGTTTCTGGTGTATAGCACAGAGATTCAGTTATATATATATTCCTTTTCATATTCTTTTTCATTATAGGTTATTACAAGATATTGAATATGGTTTCCTCTGCTATACAGTAGGACCTTGTTGTTTATCTATTTTATATATTGCAGTTAGTATCTGCAAAGCTTGAACTCCCGATTTATCCCTCCTCCCCTATTTCTCCCTGGTAACCATAAGTTTGTTTTCTACATCTGTGAGTCTGTTTCTGTTTTATAAATAAGTTTACTTGTCTCATGAATTGTGTATTTTAAATAGGTGAATTGTCTGATATGTGGATTGGGTCTCAGTACAGCTGGTAGGTAAGATAAATGGAAAGAAAGGGGAAAAATCATTGCTGAATAGTGTGCACAGGAAAGAGACGAACAGTCGCCGGTAAGCGATCACTTTGGCGAAGCAGTGGGTCCCAGGCTCCATGCTGGGATGGCCCCGGTGCCTGTATCACATCTGACCCTGCACCTCTCCTGCTCAGGATCCTCAGGATGGAGCTCAGCCTCCAGGAAAGGCAGACTCTGCTTTAGCCCTGCAACCCCAGTCACTGCATTCTGACGGCCCGTGTCTCTGTTGGTGCCATGCCATCTTTCTGACACCCAGCTGGGGACTTCCCATTCGAGTACCAATAGTGTCCTCAGGTCCTCTCTGCATCTTCCCCTGAGAGAGGGGAAACTGCTTCCACTTTTTTGTGCATTTGCAATCAGAGTGAGTACACGTTACAGACTTACTCAGCCTTCTCCTGCACTAACCTGATAACTCTCCACTGATTTCTATTGTTCTATGTCTCACAGTGTACTCTGATTATTGCTCACTAGTCTGTCTTCCTTGGAGATAAAATCCTTGAGAGAAGTCTCTGCTTCTGGTATCCTTAGCCCTTCACACAGCATCATAGCATCCAACAGACATTCAATATAAGTCTGTAATTAAAGCAGCTGATCTCAACTGTGCAGACAAAGCAAACTCAGAAGGCAGAGGTTCTTGCTTTATACATGAAGTTGTCTCCCAGCGGGTTAGGGAACTTGCTAGAGCCCCATAGCAAGTATTACAGTTGGGACTGAAACTCAGAGACGCAGCCTCAAATTCCAGCTCCTGCTCCTCCCTCACCAGCCGTGAAGACATTTCAACTAGATCAGATGAGAAACTCCACAGTAGATGAAAGCACTTTCCAGCTATTTATGCCTAAGCCTTATCTGGGAGGAAAACGGCTTCGAAGTTGTGCACCCTTAGGAGAGCAGGCACTGTTGATCCATCTTTGTCATTTGCTGTCTCATCCATCTCAGTCCCCCAGCTTGGTGAGCCCTCTTGCCAACTGGTACCCGGATAAAACTATATAACCCCTCATGTGATCACCCTTCGAGGTGATTAATGTCCGCAGTTTCCTCTCATGTGTCTGCAGGTCAAGTGAGAAAGATACTCCGGAGTCTGGTAAACACTATTCAATTCCTTTCACCTTGACAGTAGAGCTTATAAGCTGATTTGCAGAACCTCAGGAATAAAGTACATCTACCACACAAGCCCAACACTTTAATGTAAAAAACTGTAATATATTTAATCACTCCTCTCAACTTAACTCCTCTTTTTCTCTCTTAAAATTTCTCTCTTTTTTTTTAAACTGTAAACTCCAAAATTGCTTTAGTTTTTTTTTGAACCCAGCCATGGCTGGAGCAATTTCATTTATATTTATAGCTAAATTCCAACTGCATATATGCCATACATGATTAATTCACAGATGAAGAGCTCTGAAGTTTTGAATGTTCTCAGTAAGTACAAAACAGGGCAGAGTTTAAAAACGGTTGCTGAAGCCAAAAATTTGAATTTATTAAAAAATATCAGAAATCACACAGTCTCTGGTTTAAAAATTTATGATCCCTTAGAAAACTACTATTTTATGTAGAGAAGGAAAATATTAATCCTATGTTAACTAGACAGTGGCAAGAAGCCAAATCTCAGCTTCAAAGTTTCTTTCTTTATATCTTCCCTTGGCATAGTGGGAATGTTACCCAGAATCCTCTGCTGTCAAGAGATGACTGTGGAACTTGGCCTCAGGGTGAGCTGGGGTAAGAACTGCAGGTTCAGCTGGGTTTATAGTGGGAATGAAATGCTTCCATCCCTCATGATGAAGTATAAGTTCACCCAAAATGTTCCTTGGAAAATATACGACCAAAGACTAATTTCTCTAACGTGTTATAAACTTCTCACTTTCCGTAGGTTTCTGAACATACAGAGAGGCTGGCATAGATTTTAAAAAGTGTTTAACAGGTTTGTCTTAGACAAAGAGCAGCAAAACCATAACATACCTTCTACTTTTGGCAGAGTAAGCTAGTCTAAAGGGCACATCTTTCTTCACGATGTGTGCATTAAGACCCACCAGCAATCATGGGAGCAGCAGTAGACCCCGACTGCCTCGGTCTCAGCTCTACCACTCACCAGTTCTTAACCCCTGTGCCTCGGTTTCCTCATCTGTAAAATGGGGATACCAATGATTGTGCCTACCGCACAAGTCTGTGCAAAGGACTTTGAACAGGGCTTAGCATAGAGAAAACATTGAATCATTATTTACTCTTCTTTTTCTTATCATTATTACCAGAATTTAGAGACTGGCATAAAATACTGAAATTTAAACTAATAACAAATGCCATGGTAGCAAAGTGCCTTGGCGGTAAGAGCTCTTAGGGACAGTATTTTAAGGAATTTATAAAGCTGGTGGCTGTAACAGAGAAAATATATGTTTTAAAGAGTATTTATCTTTTCCCTTAACCCTGTGGATGGCTGGTTGGGGGTGTCGGTTCACTTTGCCCCCAGTTCTGCCCCCAAGGGTGGCCCATGTCCTGGTTCTTTCTGAGATTGCTTGTTGACAGAGGAGAAAGTATGCTTCCCTCCAGAGGAGGTTTTTCTGCTGTTTAATCAGGTGAAGGAGTGTTTTAGAAGCACAATCTCTAGAACCAACATGCCTCATTTCTAATCCTGGTACCACCACTAACAAGCTGTGTGACCCCGAGCAAGTTTGTTGACCTCTCTGTGCCAGGTTTCCCATCTGTAAAATGGGGATAATGGTAGAATGTACCTGATGGAGCTTTGTGAGAGCTTAATGAGTTAATACACACCAAATATTCGGAACTGGGCCTGCAGTCTAGTAGATTCTCAATAGCATATTTGCTGTTATAATTATGTATCTTCTCCACGTCTTGTCAGTTTGCTTAGTGGAATTCTTGCATTCATCCAGTAAACATTCACCAAGGGCTAACTATATGTTGGGGTTCACGCTGTATGTTGGGGTTGCAAAGAATCTAAATTCAGAACAATTTCTCTAAGATTATATTCAGAAGGTGAAAAAATTTTCCTATTCTTTTGAGTAGTCATTTATACAATTTAAAAGCAATATTTTCTAGAACTATACTTGTAACATTTAGTAATTGTGAACAAATTTATGTTTATCTTTTAAAATACCAAACCTGCAGTGTCTAGCAACTGTTGGTATCTTCCTGACAGCATTAGGTTGTGCCATCTTTTTGTAAGTGGATACATTGAAAGACAGCCCCAAGGTTATCAGAGACATCTCAAATGCAGCTCCCTAGAATACTCCAATTCAAAAAGATATGCACACCCCAATGTTCATAGCAATGCTATTTACAATAATCAAGACATGGAAGCAACCTAAATGTCCATCGACAGATGACTGGATAAAGAAGATGTGGTATATATACACAATGGAATATTACTCAGCCATAAAAAAGAACGAAATAATGCCATCTGCAGCAACATGGCTGGACCTAGAGACTATCACGCTAAGTGAAGTAAGTCAGACAGAGAAAGGCAAATATCACATGATGTCACTTACATGTGAAATCTAAAAAAAATGAGACAAATGAACTTATTTACAAAACAGAAACAGACTCACAGACATAGAAAACAAACTTATGGTTAGTAAAGGGAAAAGAGGGGTAGAGGGATGAATTAGGAGTTTGGGATTTGCAGATACACACTACTGTATATAAAATAGATAAACAGCAAGGTGCTACTGTAGAGCACAGGAAACTATACTCAATACCACGTAATAGCCTATAATGGAAAAGAATATGAAAAAGATATACATATTATATATACATATATATATATACACACACACACACACACATACATACACACACATGACTATGTACACCAGACTATACTGTACACCAGAAACTAACTCAATGTTGTGAATCAACTATACTTCAATTAAAAAAAGAAAAAAAATGTGGCTCCTCCTGATATTTTAATACATATGTTCCTACAATATTGTCATGTAAATGTTCACTCTCTCCTAGAAGACAGGACATCTCTCTCCATTCAAAGTTCTGTTCCCCAAACTGAAATTAAAAACCTTTCTGGAAATTCTCGTTTTTCCGTTCCTAGCATTTATGGGTCACCACATTCATGGGCAACCCAGTTTTTACCAACTTCCCTCCCACTTTTCTCCTATGTCCCATATCTTCTAAGGGATGTAAATTCATTTTGTCAACTCGATTGAAATAAACTCACATTTTATCTGGAGACTTTGGGAGGATTTTTATATCTGTGTTGTCACAGAGGGACTCTGTTATCTAGGTCTGAGAAGGAGACACACTTCCCTTTTAATTCCCCACCAGGAGCCAGCCGTTCATTCACTCACAGGACTCTAGCGTCCACTACGGGCCAGGTGCTTGCTTATGGCGGTCGAGATGGGTAAGGTAAGATTATGTTAGATGCAACAGCTCCTAAGACGGTCGCCAGCCTCACTAGGACTTTGTTGCGACTCCAGTGTGGGTGTTAATCAGGTGTGTATTTTAAACACAATTCTTTGCTTTTACTTAAGTCATTAGCTCCCATGAATAAATTAAAGTGCTTTAGGCTTCCCATAACTCCCTTCACAAGCCCCTCCAGGGAACAAACTCCATCAGTGTTCTGTCCCTGTGAATGACAGTCCGGGGAAGAGCTGCAGCTGTTCTCAGAGTTAAAACTGGGCACCCAGGTGGAGCTGCCTCGCCCCCTCAGTTGGCCCTTTGGAGCCTGGGTTGCTGTCATCCTCCTTTATTTTTGAAACGTCCAGGCCTATAATAAAATACAAAAGCTGGAGCTATTTCCCCCCAATAATGGGATTTATGCAGTCTCTCCTTGGCTTTCCCATGACCAGATCTAACCATGGCCTGTTTTCTCCTCTTGGCCGCAGGATCCACGTCAAAAGCCCCGTGGACCTGGTCACTCAATTCTGGCCAAAGAACATCAGCAAAATACATGGTTTTACTTCGCGAGGTGATGGCATGCCATAGGCAAAAAGGTGTCACTAAGATGCCTTTCCCTCCAGAAACCTCATCAGCCCTGTATCCGAAGAATGCTAGGAAGGCTCTACTTCCTTTTTTCGAGTAAAAAGAGTAATTTATTCTTCACATTAGCAATGCACACCCAAAGCATTTGAAACTAATGAACCTTGAAGAAACAAAATACCCTCTTTAGAACTTAAAAGCCCTAAACAGACTGGTTTATTCCAGGACCAAAAACTAGAACATTAAGTTTGAACCCAAAGAGCATCCTTTGTTACTGAGTGAGAAGCTGTGAACAATCCTAAATATACAATAGCCAGGCTGGTAGCTTTGTACCCGCAGCCCCCACCCCTGTCGTCACGGAGACTGCTACTTGTCCAGGGGCTGAGGGTGGGGCTGAGCTGACAGACAAACACCTGGAGGAGATGCTGAGGTCACCCCAGCCAGACCCAGGTGCCACTCGGGAGCATCCCCAAAGCTCTGCTGTCAGTGGGCTTTGGGAACAAAGAAACAGTTTTAATGAAGCCGTATCCCAAATTCACCAGGTGTGGAGCAGGAAGTCTCAGGAACGCCCACTTTTCAAGGGAACGGGCTACTGCGTTGGCACTGGATTATACGCAGGCGTTCCCACAGCTCCCCCGAGGACACGGTTTTTATTTTTAGAGGAGCCTCCATTTGCTGACTGTCGTGAAGGGAACACTCAGGAGGCGCTATTAGCAGCCACTTGTTTCAGTAAACATTGAATGCAACATATGCCTCTCAAGTAATGTGTATCCAAACATACAATTTACAAATAATTAACATCATGTTAATTAGTCACATTAATTTATGCCACTTTGTGGAATTATTTCCTCAGAGTGTTTAGGAACGCTGCCAGGAGCTTGAGCCAAACAGTGTGAGAATGTGCTCGAAGTTAACCGTTGTGAGCGGCGGTGAAGCTCAGCTCCAGCTGCCAGTTACCGGGGCCCTGCAGCGGCGTGGAAAACGCCCCTCTCGAAAGGCTGCTCTGCTTCTTGAAAACCACACCCAGTAGCAGCCTTATCACCCTTCCTGCCTCACATCTTCTTTTTCCTTCTTAGGTTTCTGCTGATCATTGTGGAGGACCCCCTCTCACCGCCCCCTAAACTGAGCAAAAGCCACCAGGTACCCCGAGGTGGGTTGTGGCAGCCACCCCGGTGAGTCTTACCTGTGGTGATATTGACTGACAACCGGTGTTTGGTGATGGAAGAATCAAACCAAACCTAACCGGGGAATTATGACCTGTAAACAAAGCTTTGAGGACGTGAAATGGCCAAAGTAAAGTGTTAATGATCCGAGTAAAGGGGGATCCATGTGGAGTCGTCACCCGACTTTGAAACACAGCCACCCTCACTAAGACCGCACCCCATTCTTCTCAAAGTGCTTAAAATCTGGAGAAAAGGATGGGACATCCAGGTGAGCAGCTGAGGAATAAAAAAGGAAGAGACAGAGAGAAAAGAGACTGTGTAGACTTTGCAAACACAGTACAATTAGGCAGGAAACACAAACACACTCAGCAAGAAAATTAAGTCAGGGTGGCAGTGCCAACGGACATCCGGGCACCTGGGCTCATTGTCATGGCTTAGTCTTGGTGGAAGGGAGCAAGACAGCTCTGTAATCTAGCTGGCCCACTATGATTTAGGAGTCTGAAATACACCGTGACTCCTCCTTCTCAGACCTGGTCTCTGTTCTCAGTGAGCCCAGAGGTGATTGTTTGTAAGGTTTCTCTTACTGGAGTAACTAAATTGATAAGAAGAGATGAACTTCAGAGCTCTTCTCTAAACTTCACAGTATAAATTCTGGGAAGCCTCAGACAAGCCGTGCAATGCCATTCACGCCTCTGTTTGGGGTGATGGTATTCCGTCTGTGTTGATGATTCTAAATGAATTATAGATAAAAAGACAAAAAGTCTACAGTCAAGTTATACTCCCAAGGTCCAAATATCAGTACTTGCATGAAAATTTAATGCAGACAAACATTTCAGTGTGAGAACATTGACCAGTACATGAACATTACAGACATTAGAAGAAACGGGAACCTAGAAATCTCTCTTGAGACTGTACGTCAGTGAAAAAGAGATTGAGTTGACTCACAACCT
Organism: Vicugna pacos; assembly: GCF_048564905.1. Classification (NCBI taxonomy): domain Eukaryota; kingdom Metazoa; phylum Chordata; class Mammalia; order Artiodactyla; family Camelidae; genus Vicugna; species Vicugna pacos. The sequence goes on along the minus strand of NC_132988.1, from coordinate 110,700,520 downwards.
GATTCCTTCCCTCCAAATCCCTGCTTTATCTACTTATTTGCAGAATAGTCCATTTTAAGTTGTCCTACCCCACCCAAATTACAAGAAATTGAGAGTAAGTCGAGGGACAAAATGGTGAAGAGTCTATGGGGACAATGGTGGTGGGGGGGTGGGGCAGTGAGATATTAACACCCAGCATCATGCTGGTTCTCATGGAGATTAATGATTTAGTGGGAGAGGCAGGTGTGTTCATAAAATTATACAGATATATTTAAGGTATAATGTAAATGTATTGTGGGACCCAAAGGAAGCCATGGTCCATTCAGAAAGTTAGAGAACTTTAGCCCAGAGAAAGTTCCTTTCCAGGTATCTATTCCTTGCTATCTAAAGAGAGAAATTCTGAGCTTTATTTCCATGTGGACACACTGGTATGTAAAAGTAGACGGTATTTTTTCCACATAAGAAACCCTTGATTCATTGGTATGAGAATCACATTTAGCCTATAACTTCCCCAAAAGTCTTGGTTAATAACAATATATTTTAAGTGTTGCTTTTTAAATTTTATTTAGGGCCTATTTGATTCACTTTAACTTTGACTCAATTTGGTTCTCTTTAATATTTATCCAATAATGTTTCAGAATCCCAAAGAAGTGAATACATGAAAGCTATCCCCTAATGTCCAGGAGACCATTGAGAATATAAAAGCAGCAAAAAAATCTTCCTAGGGTATAAGCACGTTCTGAAACTTCAAAGAGATTCGAATGAAATCTGCACCTATTTTGCCCAATCTGAAATTACACTCGGTGGGAGAAGCACTTCTCCCCATGCAGAAATCTGAAAATGCATTTGAAAAATAGATCCATATTTTAATTAAAAGGGGCCATTCTGAGCCCAGCAGGGAGAAGTGTGGCATTAATATTTGTGACACTAGCCACAGGGGCCAGGGGGGCAAAGCGGGTCTGGCATCAGCCGTAGGAAGTCAAAGTTGATCCTTCTTGAAATCCAGATTCTCACAGATATTAAGGGATTTGTTCTTGCTTCAAAGTACTACCCAAAGATAAGGCACACTGATGGCAGGTCTAGAGACCCGTTAGGGGGGCTTAGGTGGGATCAAAGTTTAAGCAGGATAGTGCTTCTCGAGAACAAAAATGCTCAGGGATGTAGATGAGTGCAAGTCTGTGTGTGTGTGTGTACGTGTGTGTGTGACAGGCAGCAATGACTCCGCCTAGCACACAAATACATGAATAAGTGTCAGTCCGCAGCTACACAAATTTTAAAATGAGTATAATTTGCTCAACAGACTTCAGAAATGTTACAGTCTACTGAATACCGATGGCATTTATTGGCATGATTTGTTTGATGGAGAATGACAGCCTTCGAACAGCCCCATATTTGGCATTTCACAAAAATGCACATATTCAGCCAGCTTGCAGCAGTGACGCCTCAAAGCTGTGATGCGGACATGAGCCATAGTGGCTGGTAGTCAGTCCTGGTGTAGACAGGGCTGCCGGGTTTATGAACATGCATATTTAAAATGTTACAGGTGAAAAAAAAATCATGTTTGTGTGCAGAAGTCAATTTTTCTGTGTCAAATGGATCATTTCCTTCTCTTACAGAAAATGTTTATTGTTCTGTGAGTAAAACATCTTTGAAAAATGGAATCTGGTTCTTAAGGGCTTGACATTATATGGGCGTGACTTGTTGGTTAACTGAATACCCTACGCAAGCCTTAATAGTTCTGTGTTGAGCATCACAGGATGGAAAAGCAGGGAGCATGGCATTTTGAGCTCCTGTCACCTACCCTCTTCCCTGCTCAGACAGGGACAGGCCAGGAGAGGTGAGGGCAAGGCTACTTAGCTTAGAATTTCACTGGAGCTGCACTGTCCAATATGGCCACCAGTTGCTGGCGGCCATTGAGCACTTGAGATGTGGCCACTGAGACTGGGGACTGGGAATTTTATTTAATTTTAATTGACGTAAAGTTAAATTTAAAAGTATAAGCAGTCCAAAATCCTTGTCCATCAGCTATAGTTATGATGTTGGTAGGAGTACATTTCCATGTAACTATTGCATCTCATAAGATAATATCATCATTTTGCAGTGAGAGTGTTGGGTATATCTGTTGTTTCTGTTATTACACATAAACACATCGTGCAAGGTGTGTTGGTTCCTGTCAACAGATTGATTCAGCTTGAATGATTTTTTTCTTTGCACCAGATAGCACTGTAATATGTTTACTTCAATGTCTTATGCAGACAGCACAAGTTACAGGGAAATGTAAGCAAATTTTAATTGGGAATTCAATTAAAATAATTGTACTAAGTATAAATTATAACATTAGTTTCTAGTTAAAACAAATAAGTACAGATAGGTTTTAAAATGTAAACTAATAGTACTGATGCGAAATCTAGGGGGAAATGACAAACCAGTTCTACAACCAGACAGGTTAAAAAGAAAATAAGAGAGAGATCAGAAGAAGGAATATCACAACTTGCAGGAGGAATGCTGACCGACCGCAAGTTACTGCAGCAGAACAGTACAAAGCTGTCTTTTGTGCAAAAGAAAAGTTAAAGCTAATAAAGTAGGCAATATAAAGAGACATTTTCATCAAATACCAGTAGATTTGAAAAGAGTTTATCCCCTCAATACTCCAAAAGCATTGCTACTAGAAAAGTTGATTCCTAGAAAAATTAAAATTACACTTAGAGTTGGCATGATTATCAGTCATGGTGCCAGTAGGTGCTCAGTCTTCAGTCTGTCCTGAATCTCCTCCCATCACCACTGTCACCCCATAGGTGTCACCTATCGCTGCTCACTTGCTCTAAGGGGGTCCCCACCTAGCTGGTCTTCTGGCTTCACGCTTGCCTCCTTGCAGCCCATTGTCTGCTTAGTGACCAATGAAATCTTTTAAATCAGATTTCTCATTCCCACCACACTTAGAAAACACACCAGACCTGCAACAAGGCTGACAGGACCTGTATAAACAGCTCATGTCGGTTCTAACTGCTTTTCTCCCCACTTCCCCCACCACCCCGGCCTTCCTTCTGCCTCTTGGAAGGTATCCAGCTTGCTCCCATCTCAAGGCCTTTGGATCCTCTGTCCCCTTTGTCTGAAGCACTCGTTCCCCAGCTCTGCATATATCGTGGATTAAATAAATAAGTGGAGGAGGGGGAGGAGCGAATTGGATTAGGCAGAATCGCATTCATCCATTCAGTGTCATAGACACTCATCCATTTATTCCAATGAACAAACAACTTAGTTCCTGCAATTTGCCAGGTACTAGTTAGGAGTTGGGAAGCCAGATTTTTTTTTTAAAAAACCTTCTCTCTATAGGAAATAGAAGAGAAAATGGCTTCTGTTGCTGATTTCTGCTTTCCCAAATTTTAGGAAGACTAAATTTATCTACAGCTAAGTCATTGTCATGATTTTATGTTATCAGTATATTGGAAACAAACAAACAAACAAACAAACAAAACAAACTAAAAACGAAACAAAAACTAGGGCTCCAAAGCAGAATATAAAAAGTTAATGATGTTAGGAGTCTCAACCCGGGTTGGAAACAGAAAACAGAAACTCCAGTCCAATCAATGGGACGCAAGAGATCAGCAGAAAAGGTTCCTCCTGGGCAGGGGCCGTATCTTACTAAGTTTTGTATCCTCAGTGCCAGCTCTGTGGTAGGAATTCAGTAAATTCCTGCTAACTTGAAATCATCACTTACAATGAGCCCTTAATAAGACTGTGAATTCCTTGAAGGCAGGGTCCCTGATGGTAAGTCTCTGCATCCTTGAGGCCTCCTATGTACCCAGAGTCTCCATAATTGTTTCTGTGCATTGTGCCTGAAACCTCAAGTCTTAAATGTATCAGGCATGTGACATAATGTGTGAAGCAAGCCAGGTGTGAGACATCAGAGAGTGATGGAGATTGGGAGACTGGGGACATGGGGCCCCATCTATGGGGGCCTAGCATTGCCAGATCTTCTGATCTTTTTGTTTCTTTCAAAAGATGCAATTTAGGTTTTTACAGGAATATTGGCAATTATTTCAGAAGTGTTTGAAAGCACTTTGCAAACGAACACGTGGGCAGGCCACTTTGGGCCCACTGGGTGGTCAGATTGTGATTTTGGTGTTAAGCAAAGGGGACAGAAGTCCACCCTTGTTAAGCATCTATCCATGTAGCAAGTGTTGCACTAGGACCTTGCTGTATGTATCTCCTGGTGCCTCCCGCCTCCCTGAGGAATGCACATCGTTAGCTCCATTTACAGCGGAAAACATAGGGCACAGAAGGGTTAAGTGATGCACTCAAGGTCACTCAAGCTGTAAGTTGGCTTGGCAGGGGCTGAAAATCAAAGCTATTGATCTTTCCAATATATTGGGCTGCCTTCTAATTATGGACACCAGGCTAATTCTTAAACAGAAACAGAGAAAAAAAAATCTCTTTCTAAGAGGCCCAGCAAATGGGCCTGAATTTTAGGATGGGGTCATATTTTAAACTTGAACAGAAGCACCACTTGGGCAATGGTGGCCAAAGAAGGACTTGTTCATACATATGTCAAGGTTTTGTTGTACTTTCTTCAAGCGGGTAAAGACCAAAACTGCTTTTCAGTGCGAAAGTTGTATGTATGAAAAAGGTCTGAGATGCATTTGGCAGTTGGCTCTTTCTGTCTCTGGTTTGCAGAGTTCATTTTGCAGACATGTGCTTTTGCTTAGAAACGCGCAGAGCTGGATAAATCACTGCATTGGCGTCCCCGGAGCCAGCTCCATTAACTTTCTTGGCATGATCTCACCACTTAAGTCAACATGACTTAAGAGTTTATATAACATTTTATTAGGCTTTAATTCCATATTTTTCCTGAATTTCAATGTTCATCTGTTGGGTAGAAAATAAATGCTACTCGAGCCTAAAAGATGAATGTTTTTGAACCCTAATTTATTATTAATTAATTCATTTAGCTAATTCTAATTTTAAGTAGGCAGGAGAGAGAGTTATGAACACTTCTGAAGGAAAAAAATCATATGTATATTATATGTAATATAAATATACAGAGACACATACATGTATATAGCAAACTACAATACAATCAGCCTTCTGAGAAAAGTAAGCGGACAGAAGTTTAATGTTTAGTATAGAAAAATAGAATCATTTTACTGTGACTCTGAGTCATGTGACTCTGGTGATGATATTCAACTACTTTGTCTCCTAAGTCCTGACCTCTTGCTTTGTAATCCTTACCAGACTTTAACTAACCATGTAGCCCATTTAAAGAAAAAAAAAAAAAGGAACTAATATAATCAGAGCTCAACTAATTGGAAATCTACTGTATGGACAGAATCGTTAGACCAGTGGATCTCGGCAAACAATGATTTTGCTCCCCAGGGGCCAATTGGCAGTGTCTGAAGGCATCTTCGGTTGTCATGATTTGGGGAAGTTGCTACTGGCATCTAGTAGGTAGATGCAAACTGCAAAACAGAAAAGTGTGACAGGAGAGTTCGCCCTGAAGATAAAGAGATTATGCAGCCATCTTTCATCTCAGAGGGAAAAGAAGGTACATATTTTCCCAGTTTCTCTGGTGCAGAAATCTTATCTGGCAGCTGGATATTGGCGATGCTCCCACCATTGTAGAGAAGGCATGGAATTCAGAAAGGCTGAGCACCAGACCCAGATTTTGCACAGACCACTGAGTGGTCTTAGGCAAGGCCTTCAAGCTTGAAGTCTTGACTTATAAATGGGGCTGAGGATAACGATACCTGTCCATTGATCTCACAAGACATTGAGAAAATTAAATGAGATCATGCCTGTCGGGCCTTATCAGATGTTGCTACCACTACCATCGTCCTCATCGTCATTCAGGAGAATCACAAATGTCCATGTTAAAGTAACACAGTATCCTTTCTCATTCATTCTTTTTTTTTCTTTCATTAATTTATTCAGCAAGTATTTACTGTGCGTCCTGCTAGGTTTAGGGGTTACAAATATGAGCAAGACATCAACACCTTATTCCCTTGGTGTGTCAATTCCTACTTTCCATTGTTTTCTTTTTTGGGGGGAGATAATTAGGTTTATTTATTTATATTTAGTGGAGGTGCTGGGGATTAAACCCAGGACCCGGTGCTTGCTAAGCATGTGCTCTACCGTTGGAGCTATACCCTGCCCCCCACCACTGTCTTCTCATAATTGCTGGGCCAAATAAGAAAAACGAATATGGGTGTGGACGATGTAGACAAGTCCTGGATTCCTCATCCCGTAGTCCCTTTCATAACCAGTGACCTGCAGAGAAGGACACAGGTGAGAGTAGGAATGGCTGGACGTGTATTGGGCTGAGTTAGGAAACAGGCTGCATAAATTATTTGCAGATCCATTCACAGGCTCACTCTTTTTTCCAGAAGCACCAGGAAGACAGCCATTGTCCTACACAGGATTGTGGAGAACACTTCCACGTGAGAGCGGAGCTTCCGGCCACACGAATTTAATCCTTGTGAGGATCTGTGGCTTGACTTCTGAATTTAAAGGTTGTTTACCCACACCCTTTCCAACCTTCCTTCCAACACCCAGGAAGAATGACTCTGCTCGACCTCCGACACTCACGGTCCCCGTGATAGTGCTTTGACCGTGACTCCTCATGCTGAACATGGTGCGGACTTGTGCATGTACAGTTGCATATTGAATGTATCTGTCCCCATTGCTACACAGTGAACCAAGGAACAGAAGAAAAGAAGTAGACAGTTCTGGACAAACAGCCTCCTTGTGCCAAGTACATCACCATGTCGATGGTTTTCAACTTCAGAAATGCATCAGAACCTTTTTGAAAGCTTTACAGAAATTTGGAGGCTGCAGAGCACAGTGGTCCAGAAATGGACTGGAGTCAAATGCCAGCTTCCACTTAACCTATCCATAGGGTTGTTGTGAATATTAAACGAGGTAATTTATGCAAACTAGAACAGTGTGCGTGGCCCAGTAAGTGTTTGTTGTGGCCACTATTACTAGTGCTGCCACTATTTTTATTGTTAGCATCATCATCATTACCATCACAAGAGGCCCTGGGCCCCAGCCCAGTAGCATTCCATCTGTTTCAAGGAATGAGGGCCCAAGCATCAGTGTTTTTTTCAAAAGCTCTGCAAGTTTGAAAATCATTGACTTAGCATGCAGTTGGCTCTCCAGTAACAGAAGAATAAATGAAGGATTGAATGAAATGAAGACCACATGTCACAGATAGAAACTGAGTCAAGAAAGAATGAGACAGGGAGATCCCTTGGCAGTAAGAAGGCTGACCCTGTAGGACATTGGCAGAAGAGCTCACGGAAGCTGCTTCTCTGGGACTTTTAATTGATGGGGCAGGTAACGTTCATTCTTGGAAAGTTTCCACGCGGATTCTAGCCTGGAGCCAAAGGAAGCCTTTGATGAACTTTTGGTCCCCTTCCAGCCTTTCAATTATTTATTTCTCCTTTCTAGAAGACAGAGGTGGAAGAGGAGAAGGTAACTGACTGTGAGAAAACTCTGGATTCATTCTAGGCACATTCTCTTTGTAAATATCTTTCTGTTTCCATGTCACCCAGGAAGAATTCGGTTGACACCCCACTCAGACCATGCCTCACCGCTGTGCCCATCCATTCAGTAAGCACATTGACTCTGAACATTCACCACATCCCACCTCGTCCTGGGAATTAGATTCTTATTGATCTTTGCCCCAAATCCAGCACAGAAAATGCTCAACAATCGTTTATCAAACGATGAAAATAACCCAAACAACACTCAGTGTGGATGGCAGCTCAGTGGCGAGCACTGGCCATAAACTGCTGACCCCCCTGCCCTTCCATTCCTGATGCTTGTGAGCCCACCTCCATCCTCCCACACACAGCGCCTCGCATCAACTAACATGTGGTGAAAATACCGCATCCAATCATAACAAGCAGTGCGGGACAGTTCAAAAGTATACTTCCTGTTACAGAGTTTTCTTTTGCTTGAATAAGAGGATGATTTGGAACATTATAATAACAAACAGAAAAGAGGGCCCCTCCTGCCAAGATCCGCTACTGACTTGCTGGACCCGGGAAGAGAAACTGAACTGCTCTGAGCATTTGTTTCCTAGAGTCAAAGGATAAAGAAAAGGAAGCTTTTCTTCCAGGGAGCCTAAAGCACTTCCTTTTGTATGCTTTCCTTGGTTCTCACAGCTTCCCTTAGAAGCCTGAGTGATTCTTGCCGAGGAACAGGCATGCTAAATGGTTTGCTGTAAAGTGAATTCCAAGTCAAAATGAAAGTCAGAGGGAGAGAAGCACTCTCCTGACTTTGCTGATTGGCTGGTAAATGTTGAACAGTCACCTCTCTGGAAACAAGCAAGCCCAGATTTGCAGTGCTCACCAATTCCTGGGGTGTAAACACTCCCACTGTGGCAGGTTTCCAGGTACGAGCCAGTTGTACCTGAGAACAGAGTTGGGAAGAGAGGCTTACAGAGGACTGTGGTGAACTGTCCTCTGGCCCCAGCACAAGCCAGCACCTCATCGTCCTCATAGACGTCAGAGGGCGGTGGCTCCCACCTCTTCCATACCACCTTCAGAACGTGCACAAGTCCAGTTCTTGAAGCTGTTATATTTCAAAGCACAGTGCCTCTTCCATGAAGCTCCCTGAAGGCAACATCGCAGCCTCGTGTCTCTGGCTGGCACAGTGGAACATCAATAACCAGCTGCTTCCAAGGAATATACAGACAAATTTGTAACTTGAGATGCTTTAAAATGACACTTGTCATGCCAGAAAAAATATGTTCTCACTATCATGCCTGCTCAGATAAGTTTGGAGGTACCTGATTTTGTCTAGATATACGATCTAAACCTCCTAGACTGTCGGGCTGGCAAGAGTCAATTCTCAGGCAATTCCAAGGAGTAAATCTTTCCTTAAGGTCTACATAGTTTCCCTGAGTGGCAGAGTGGCAGTTATGCCCCTGGGAAAGCCGGTCTAAGCAGTGACCACCATATTAACACAGATCAATATGAGTTATTAACAATTCCTCCCTGCTTCCTGGGAAGACATGTTGGGGTTGGAGGGGCAAAGTGGTTTTAAGTTTAGATAAAGTGAGAAAAAAAATGAGAATTGGAAAAGATGTGGAACATACCATTGGGGCAAGGGCAGGACAGCGGTGGGGCATTTGGGACATTTGAAGGAGTCAGGAACATGCAAATGAAGGGCTGGCTGGGAACAAAGACCTGGCTGATCTGAACTAGAAACGAGTTCGTAAGTTCTTGACTTTCCATTTCATCTGTTATCAATGAGTTTTTTTTTTAATCAAGAAAGACCACCCAATATCTCATCACCTTCAGAGAAGAGATTTTTAAAAATCCCTGTTACTCACATTTGCATTCCTGTGGTGAAAGTCTTGTCTGCGAGGCATAAAACAGTGGCCCATATTCAAGTCTCTCATACCCTTTCCCCACCCTGCAGGGCCTGTGTAATAATCGATGTTGCCCAGAGGCACACGTGTACTCTCTGCATGATTCCAGAGACTCCAGACTGGCTTCTCCACAGAGATTCCTCATCCACTGCGCTACGCACCCCGCCTTGTTTTCAGTAGTGAAAGTCCAAACAGTGGGAACGCCTTCGTGAAAAGAACGCGCTAAGATAATCCACACAACTGGACTAGGCGCTTCCTTTCCTGCCGTGATGACAGGCAATGCACACACAGCCGTGTGCCTGGGAGAGGCAGGAGGCTCCCGTGTGCAGACAGACGGAGAGACCAGAACGAGATCACAAAGGGACCAAGAGTGTGGGCACAGAACGCTGGTGAAGGGCTGCTGTCTTCCTATGAGCTCCAGCCTTGTCCCAGGATGTGGGGCACTTGACACCTTCGACACTGGCCGGTGGGATGCTTCAGGGATGTGGAGATTTTTGAAGTCTATTTCTGGCAGATGGAAGGTGTAGAGGTCTGGAGGCTGACCCAGATTCAGAAGGTTGGAGAGGATCGGTATCTGAGTGTGAGCTCTGAGAAGGGGCTGAGGGGGCTGGATGCCTGCTCGGGGGCCAGCTGGCAGAGGACTGCTCGGCTGGCCTGAGCCTGCACCCTAGAGGCCGTGGGGACAAGTGCCATGTGCATGTCCTGGGAGCCAGATAAGCCCAGGGAGAGGGAGGGCAGGCCCAATAAAGTTGTTCAGCAGGTGTTGGCTGAAAGCCAGGGCTTAGGACCAGACGCATCAACCTGGGCCAGGGAACTGCAGGAGGGAGGGGAACATGAGGGAACACATCTCCTTTCCTATTGGTTGGCCTCGGCCTATCCAGGGTCTCCCCTTTGAATATTTGCCATGCCTGGAACATGAAACCTTCCCTCCAGCCAAATGTGAACCATCCTAGCACAACCCCTCACCCACCTTAGACCCTGAAAGACAGTAAACCAGTGTCTGCAGGTGAGGGAAGGATGGAGGTGAGAAGAAAAGCAAGAAGAAGAGAAATGCTTTCCTTTCCCCCTGCATCTTTCAGTTTGAACCAAGTCTGAGCTGCACAGGAGAGAAGACCTATCAGAACCCAAGTTTTGGCTGAGACTCAGCGTTTGATATGCCAGTAGCTAAATTGAGACCATGTTTGAAGCTCAAAGTAGCTGGATTGTACCTAAGAAGGAGCAGAAAAGATGTGGCTAGCATCCCCCAGGGATGGAGGGAGAAAATCCCCTGTAGTGGGTTGAATAGTAGTCCCCCGAAAAGATATGTCCACCTGGAATCTAGAAAAGTGAACTTTTATGGACAAAGGGGTGGGAGGGTTGTAGCGGCACTCAAGTTAAGGACATGAGATCATTGTGGAGTAGAGTGGGTCGTAAAGCCAATAAGTCCTTTTAAGAGATGAGAAGGGAAAACAGACACAGAGACACAGGGAAGGGGTCCAGGTGAAGACAGAGGCAGAAATAGGAGGGCTGTGTCTACAAGCCCAGGATTGCTGGAAGTCACTGGCGCTGGGAGAGAGGCAGGGAACAGAGCCTTAGCCCTGCAGACACCTGGATTTTGACTCCTGGCCTCCCTCCAGAATTGTGAGAGAGTAAATTTCCATTGTTTTAAGCAACCGGGTTGGCAACACCTCGGTGTAGCATCCACAAGAAATGCACACAACTCGAAGTAAATTTGAAGAGATGATGAGGAAACAAGATAATGTAGTGTGTTTTCATAATCCACACGGCAAGCTCGAGCCAGACACAAGGTACAGGGGTCTTTACTTCCCTCCTCTGGCTCACCTGGGGCCACAATTAAGAGAGAAAGCCCCACCGCCCAGTTGTGGCACCAGAATGTTGCCCAAGGCGGGATCAGAAGATCCGGGGCATCGCTGAGAAGGAAAGAAGGCCTCACATGCCTGGAGATGTCTCCCCAACCCCGCCCCGGCTGGCTGCAGCCTCAGGAGGGCTCCCGTCCTCCCTCACGCTCGAGGAGAAACCACGCCTCAGCTGCTGCAGGTCAAACCCACACAGATGAAGGCGGCTTCCTGCCCTCAGAGCGAGTCACTTCTCCGCTGCCTCTCTGGGATGGTCCTGCTTCACTGCTACCTGCTACCAAGGAAACGTCTGCCCACACTTGGGTTTCTGCTCGCTGGGGCTTTACCCCACTTCCCTATTGTTAGGGGGCAGTTTTATGGAGACAGATTCTCGGAGAGAAAAGCCACAGTATTTTGCAAAAGCTAAGACATGGAAAGACCCAGGGAGGGAGCGGTTTCAAAGAGCAGCAAATTGGACACGTGCCGGTCCAAAAGCCACTCTGCCATCCCGCCCCCTTGACTCAGCTTTGACAGGACAGGCTGCAGCTGTTTTTTCACAGAGCCTCACTGTGTTTTTAAAAATGGCAGGGAAAGGCAAAGAAAAGGGCCTTGTTCCATCCACATGGGTTGGCTTGGGGTTTTCCCTTTGATGGGGGAGGGGGTCTGGAGGGGTGGACATGCGCACAAGCTGGTTAGTGAGAGCCCTGACTGCTGAGTTTACCTTTAGATTAAGAGCATTACTCCAGGGTATCTGGGAATGTCAGAGATGACTCAGTCCCATTTTAATTTTGTTTGTAGAGGAGTAAAGTGAGGCACAGAGCGGGTGAGTGATTTGCCAAATGACACAAAGAGACAGGGAGTGACAGGACTTGTGTCACAGCCCAGAACTCTTCCATCTCTACGCCTGGTCCTAATGTTCTCAGGGTGACTTCGTCTAGTATCTGACAGAGCTAAGAAGGCATTTCTGTCCCATCAGGGTGGCTCCCCACTGTTGCTGACCAGCGGGAGGGGAAGTGTTTCTTGAGCCCTTGCAGTGCGTAAGCCCAGGGCTCCAAGCTTTATCTGGATGTTTCTGCTCTGTGCTTTTTTTTTTTTTTTCTGCTCTGTGCTCTTGAAAAACCCACAAGGCAACATGCGGGCATCATTCTCATTTTAGGACTGAGGGCACTGGGGTCTGGAGAGGAGGAACAATTTGGCTTGGGATCTCCCAATTCCCCATTTGGTGTCCTTTCTGTGACGCCTGACACTTCTGCCCCATGATGAGGAGGAGGGGGCAGTGGCAGAGTTCTTGTCAATATTGGTGTAATAACTCTGCCTCTGTGTCCTGATCTGAGGTCAGTAAACTTTGGCCTGAGGTCCGTCTCATTATAATGGCCCTTCACTTGTTCTTATAAATAAAGTTTTATTGGAACATAGCCATGCACATTCATTTGAATGTCTTCTGTACTTGCTTATTTGTTACCATGCCAGACTTGAGTGGGTGTGAAAGAGACCTAATGGTCTGCAAAGCCTAAAATATTTTCTATGTGACTCTTTACAGAAAATTTATGTCACCCTTTGCTCTACGTCATAGATGAAGAAGCTGAATGGAACCTAGCCCACGATCTGCTCTGCGGCCACCACTGGAAACCTTTGCCAAGAGGTCCGTGATCACCACTCCTTATAGTCAGTGCTTGTCCAGAGCCAGGATGCAAAGAATTACTGATATAAACCAGTCCGAGCCAAATGGCAACACTGTTGGTCCATTCAGTAGTTCATTCTCCACTAACATAAGCCAAATGACCCTGAACGGCATTTCCAAATGTCTATCACCTCCTTTACTTTGGAAGACATCTCTTTACTTATTTCTGCAAATCTCTTATTTCAGAGGCTGACTGCCACACGTCTTCACCCAACAAGTAGGAAGCCCCCTCCGCTGTGCTCTCTGCTGGGCGCTCTCCAGGGTAGTTAAGGTGAAGTCACAGCGCAGTGGCCTCACTGGGATCTGGGAAGCAGCCACAATCACTTGCTAATAACAGTAGTTCAAATCCTGAAGCTTAGGACTAACTGACTATTAAATAAAAAACCAGACCCAATTCCTGTTTTCAGTAAACCGTGGAAACCTGCCCTAGGGCATGGGAACAGGTAAAGATGGCAGACCCTGATTGAATCAAGCCTGCCTGGGTTTAAATCCCAGTTTCACGGCTTTTAACCTGCAAAGTTTGGGGCAAATCACCCTGAGCCACAATGTCCTCATCTGTAAAATGGGGGTACTAATAGTACTTATCTGAAAAAAAGATTTTTTGTGGAGCTTAAATTCTTTAAAAAATGTATCATTCAGTAGGAGGATGCTTGACAGGTAGACTATGTGCAGACTAGTTATTGTCATTTACTGAGCATCTAAAATATGCAGGAGTCTTCTAAGAGCTTAGCATGGGTCATCTTGAACCTGTAACCCTGAAGCTGTCACCTGATTTATGGTAGCCTCCTTTCGAGAAAGGAGGAATTAGTCACATCTGGTGTTTGGGGAAGGGTGGAGAACCCACAGCTTGTGTTATCTATGTGATACTCAGAAATAGATCTTTGACTGGATGATATCATTTCTCAAGTGGTGGGAAAGCAACTTTTTTAAGTAGCACACGTAGAAATAAGAGCTTAGAATTTGAACTCCATTTTCTTAACTTCTCCTGAAAAATTTAGAGGAGGGCTTATTAAAATCATAGATCTATCCCTGAGAGTAGGTCAACTGGACGAGCATCATCTGTCAAGTGTCCCTTGGAAGAAAAAAGTCTGGCAAATCTCTATTCTTATGTAGAATCACATTTCCCTTTCAGTCTGTCATGAGTTTCCTCCTCTGTACAGAGCCAGGCTCCCAGGCTCGTTGTGAGAGAGAAACGAGCTACTTCGCGGAAAACCTGCTACACGCAGCGGGATGGACCCACTGTCACCACCAGAACCCTCAGCTCACCTGCCACTGTCCCATCAAGTCTGGGCTCCCTCGGCAGCCAGAACCCAAGCACCCACTGGTGCAGGGCTCAGCCAGTGCCCCGGAGAAGGAAACAAACCTACAATTAGAACCTTGGGCTGAAGGTGTGCAAACGGATGAGCATTCCATGCCGACACTGTCTGGGAGCCCGAATGGCTAGAATCCCAGACTCTTCATCATCAGGAGGGCCTGGTGGGTGAATCACGGAGCCATGCCCCTCCCCAGTGGCAGGCGGGGTCCACGCCACTGGGAACCGTGCGAGAGCTCCGGGGACACAGCACACACAAAGGTGCTACCATGTCCCATAAGCCGTCCGCACAAAGCTCCTCCACAAGCAGTTGGGGACTGGGATGCCATTAAGGGGCACAGGCCAGGGTCAAGCAGTGATAGTTGCTTTCCGCACAGGATAAAAGTGGGCGGCGGCCAGCTTGCTGCTGTTTAATGAGTCAACATTCTCATCATTTCAGCAGGAAAATGCTGCCTGGTGTGCAGTGGGATGCCATTTCCAGAGCTGCCTCCTGCTCCTTGGCCGGGTACATGGACGAGACCAAGACTCCAGTGACAGTGACAACAGCAGCAGCCATGACCATTTACTGAGCACTTCTACCAGGTGCCTTAAAGGTGTTCTTCATTCGTGATTAGAGCAGCCCCCTGTGAGGAGGGTACCATTACCATGCCATTTTCACAGCTGAGAAAACCAAGGCTCGGAGATGTTAACCAACTGACTTGCAATCACACAGCCTGTGAGTGACAAACCCCAATTAGAAGCCAATTCCATTTGAGTTCAGAACCTGCAATCCTAACTGCTAAGTCTAGTGGATAAAGGTATCCCCCATCCCAACACTGTCTTGGGGCCACATCAGAGCAGGAGAAGAACAAAATGGGAAGGAAGTCTGGGGGCGCTGCTGAGACTTCAGTGATGTCTGAGCGTTGGTGAGGCCCTGGGACTTCCCCTGAGCTCACTACCGGAGAGGCAAGAGTTAATGGAATGCAAACTGTGCCCTTGTTTACTTGCGTTCTACTTTCTTTTTTCAACTATACAACTGGGAAGGGCTACAATACTTTCCTACTCCTTATTAAAAACCGAAAATCTGTTTAGGCAGCAGCTACGGCACAAAGACAGATAGATCTATTATGGGCGAAAATGAGCCAAACTACAGGCTGGCCAGCATCAGCGGAGGCGGGGCTTGGCATCAGCCTGTCAACAGGG
Source organism: Vicugna pacos (assembly GCF_048564905.1). Classification (NCBI taxonomy): domain Eukaryota; kingdom Metazoa; phylum Chordata; class Mammalia; order Artiodactyla; family Camelidae; genus Vicugna; species Vicugna pacos. Next base: position 110,685,155 of record NC_132988.1, on the reverse strand, counting down.
TGTTTAATTAGAGATTAAACACCCTGCCTCTCGCAGGGTCAGGAAAATAAGACACAATGGCGATTCTCATTCCTGACAATAGCAGGGAGAGAATGTGTCCTTCAAGGGAAGAAAAGAACCAACCTTCTTTCCTTCCTTCCTTCCTTCCTTCCTTCCTTCCTTCCTTCCTTCCTTCCTTCCTTCCTTCCCCCTTTCTCCCCCCACCCCCTTTTCTCAAGTCATCACTGAAAATTCTGGTTTGTGACCAAGGGGGTTGTGATTCTGAGGAAAGGTGGTAATTACCACAATTTTCCTTTTCAGGGAAAAAGGCATGAATCTGTTTCACAGTTGCTATCTTGGCTTAAAATCTGTAAAGACCAAGTTTTTATCTGATGTGTTCTGCCTAATAGCACCAGTCCGACTTCTTACCTTTAGGGGTTTCTAGCTCCCCCGAGCATCGGCATGCATGTATTCTACTAAGAGACTGTGTTGAGGACACTTGTGGATACTGAATAAATAACTGCTGGGTGACTAGATGAATGCCAGAAGGAGGAGGACTTTAGAGTTCAGGTTATTCCTGCAGCCCCCATGGTGGATCTCAGAGCTGGGGTTGTGCGTTACTCTTAAAATAGGCAGCAAGAAGAAAAACTTGGGTCTTTCCGGAACATGCCCTCTCATCACACATGCCCTCTGTTTAAAAATAAATGTTAGCTAGCTCTGAAATGTGTTCCAATGGCTTTTTTGGAAGCATCAGGTGTTTGCAGGGAGGTTGGGGTTCCTTATGCTGCTGAATGTGCTATTTCTCTCTGCTGTTATTGTAATAAGTCAGTCCTGGCTTGGGTCACTTACTATATGGGAACATCTGGCCATGTCTGGACACACTTCGGGTTGCCATTAAGTGATGGGGTGTGAGTGGCATCTAGCGGGTAGAGGCCAAGGATGCTGCCAAACATCCTGCAGTGCATGGGACCACCCCCTCCCTTCACCCTGCAGCACAGAACTGTCCAACCCAGAATGCCAACAGTGCCCAGATGAGAAACTGGGTTACCCAACAAGAGGTTCTGGTTGAAAAGGGGTAGAACCACGAGTATCAAAATGAGAACATTTCTTCCTCTTACGCATTTCTTCCCTACTTGGACAAGGCCCATTAAATTCCATTGAGTTTCTGTGCCCGGAGCGCAGAGAGAGCACATAGGAAAATTAGAGCAAAGATCAATAACAGTAATAACAATAACGACTCACATTTGTATATTGCTTTACTGTTTGCCAAGTGCGCTCCCATACATTAACTCAACCGTGGCTGTGCTGGGGAAGGAAGTTGGAAAGATTTCCCAAAGAATATTTCCCAATTTATGCATTTCCAGACTTAACGGTTTAAAACAAATTAGAAATAGATTAAACGAAGTACCTTTGGTCAAACAGAAAAGCAATTACATGATAGGAAATTGTAATAATCCATCACACGCACCAGGTTCTGAATTCCAGTGCTGGTTGTAGTGTCTGCTGGCATCTGCCGCAGATGCATGACACAAAGATCGCCCTTCATCTTTGAAACACCAAAGATAAGAGCCATTGCTGTGGAGGAGGTGACGGGAGAGGAGCCCCGGGTGTCCCCAGTGATATTTAGAAGCACCTCGCTTTTGGTTGAGTTCCTGTGTATTGAGTTGGACTGGGACTTGGGAACATTCTCATATTATTTCTGGGGCATATTTTTGCAAGGTAGGGATTGTCACTCACTCTTATCTGATGGATAAGGAAACTGAGAAGTTGTACAACTGTCTCACACAGGCAAGCAACACAGGCACACAAGTGAGAACAACTGGTGAGCCAGGATTTGAACCCTGGTCTGTCCACCCCCCACCCCCTCCTTGTCTGTAACAGATGATGACATCATTTGGGATCTGTAAATGCTTGGTCCCTGGTACATAGCAGATACTGAATCAGCATTTGTTATTGTCATTGAAAGCAGCTCTTTTGCCCCTTTCCTGTTTGTCCATTTCTGTCCCCCTTTAACCTTAAGGGAAACCAATTATAGGAATGAAATCACTAAGCAATTGAAACTAACTCTTGACTTATGCTCTCCTGAATGCACACCATGCCTTGTCTAGCCTGTTGATTCTTTTCCTAGATAAACAGAAGGAAGAAGGAAGAATGAAGCAGCTAAAGAATGATTAGCCCACTACCCCAGCTGCCCCCCAGCAAGCCTACAGGCAGACCATGGGGCAAGATAACATCTGAAGGGGCAGCCAGTCTGCCTGCAACAGAGAATGAGGCAAAACCCAACCTCTTGCTTCAGTGATTCACTCAGGTTCTTCCCTCCATTTTTCCTTTAAAACCTGTCGTGACTGAGAAGAATCTTTGGAGTTGGTCTCTGGACATGAGTCCACCTTCTCCCCAGATTGCTGGCTTGTCTAATTAAAGCACCTTTCCTTTCTACTGACACTTGCCTTTCAATGACTGGCTTTTGAGCGGTGAGCAGCCAAGCCTGAGTTTGGTAATATCTTTTTCCTGGAGAAAATTAATGAAGAAATAAAAATCTCATGTATTGACAGCACACATGCACACACGTGCACACGTGCACACACACACACACACACCTTCTTGCTCTTTGTCAGTGGTAAAGGAGTCATATATGGCTTTTATTCTTATTCAGCACTATGATAGCAAAATATCTGAGTTATTAACTAGCAATCCAAAAATGAAGTCCTCATTTACTTTCATGCTTATGTATATGGAAGCTCCACAAACAATAGCATACTCAAATTACTAACTTGTGTCCACATTCTAAATTTTGTCACTTTTCTTCCTTGGATGTACTCAATAAAATTTTTTTTATTTTGAAATAATTGTAGGTTCACATGCTGTTGTAGGAAATGATACAGACAAACCTTGAATACTCTTCCCTTGGCGTTCCCCAGTGGTACCATCTGGCAGAGCTCAAGCACAGTAACTATGACAACCAGGGACATGGTGTTGGTGTTGACATGCAGCCCCACCTTATCCAGAGTTCGCCACCTGGACACACATGCATATGTGTGTGTCTAGCTTCATGCAGTTTTATCACATGCACTTTTTTATTCTGTGGTATGATAAGCACTCTGTGTAACTTCAGTAAAAGTCTAGGGTCCAAAACAATGATGAGGCACACTTCTAATGCAGATAGAGTAGCTGAAATGTTTCACTGAAGACCTTCTCTGTACCAGGCACTTCTAGAACATAAAATATATTAGACAGGAAGGAAAAAAAAAACATGGCTCCTGCCGTCCTGGCACCTGTGGTCTTGTGGGAGAGGCAGGAGTCTAGATAATTCCAGGACTCAGTGAGTGCACAATGAAAGAAGCCTCTCAATCACAGTTGACCCTTGAACAACATGGGGGTTAGGGATGCCGACCCCCCAGTGCAGTCGAAAATCAGCCTGTAACTTGACAGATTGCCCTCTGTATGTGCAATTCTGCATTGGTGGATTCAACCAATCTTGGATTGTGTAGTACTGTAGTATGTGTTTATTGAAAAAAGAAATCTGCCTATAAGTGAACCCATGCAGTTCAGTCTCGTGTTGTTCAAGGGTCAACTGTAGTTGCAAAAAAAATCAAGATGAATAAAATGATATATTTTGGCAGTTAATCTATTGGCTTTGATCCCAAAGTCACTTAAACCCTTAACACCATATCTATCTTAATATATTAGTAATGCTCATGCAACAGATGTTTAACATTTTAAAATATTAGCTCTAATGATCTATCAAGATGGTGTCTGTGTATCTTTTCCCATTGCCACGATTTAATTCAATATGTTAAAACATAAAAATAAATCAATGCCAGACTTAATTTATTCATGCATTGATTTCCCCCTTTCTTTATTATAAGATTATTTAGAATTCCATAAAATACATATATCTGCCTGTGCTTGATTAAAGAAAGATGCTCGACAGATGAGGAGGGACTATTTGGCATATTGACAGGTGCTCGTTAAGCTTTTAGAAATAAGAAGAAGAACACTATTTCATACCCACATGAGCACCTCAACTGAGAGAAGCCAGAGGAACAGTGCTTCATAACTGAGTAGCACCACATCCACATACAAGACACATTCAGTCTCCCACTGAGGGGAAGGGTGTGCTTAACCGGGTATATGTGTCTTAAATCACCCTATCTACAAATGAATCTAAATGCATTTTTCCCGTTGTTGCTAAATCTAGCCCACTCTTTCCTGGAGTGTGTCCCTTACTCAGCCTATGAGAACCATGTGAAAATCCTGGCAGGGGGATAAGACAGGACTGTGGAGTATTTTGTCTTTTCTTGACTCCATACCTGTATTGCTAGAGCATGGAGCGCGAATTCAGTTGTGTTTCCCCTGGGAAGGTATTGAAGTGCAGGAAGGCAAAGCCTCTAGGCCAGGGGCATGGTGCCCAATGGGGACCTAGCCCAGATCACAGCCAGCGCCGCCACGTCCCTGTGGTGTACAAGGCACCATCACAGGTGCTGTGGGGAACTTCACGGAAGAGGAAACTCTATCAACCAGTGAGCGTTCTTCACCACCTGCAACCTACAGGGCACGGTGCTAAGCTCCAGAGGTACAAACAGCTCCAAGAAATCATCTCTACCTTTGAGAAGTATGCAGTCTAAATAAGAAGCCAGGAATTAGAAGCATTTCAAGAGTGATGTAAGAATGATGTAATGCCTGATTTTATAACAGCATAAGGTCTAAGCTGTAAACACTGCAAGGAAAAGACAAAGAGAGGAAGGGCCTGAGAGCCAAGTTAAGAAGGGGTTCCTGGATATGGTGGAGTGTGCATTTAGTGTTGAAGGTGGCAGGGGAGCCAGGTGTCAGATGGAGAGGCCAGAACAGGAATCTGCCTTTGGTCTTCGAATCAGATCAGCTATAATTTGTTTCTTGGCCACTCACTTATTAGCAGTGAGTGAGAAAGTTCCTTAACGTCTGGGAGACTCAGTTTCATCTGGAAACGAGGACAGGTTATTCCACACGGGAAGGGTTTGTGCTGAGGTCTGCACGTGTTAATACCTGTGACACACTTCACATCTTCAATAAGCTCTGGAGGAAGGCAACTCCTGGGACGTGGGGGCTGAGGAAAAGGAGAGGAACAGGACGCATGAGTAACAGAAGGATGGGCAGTGGTCAGGGGTGACCGGAAGTGGGGCTGTGGAATTGAACTTCTTTCCCACGCTGCGAAGGGTCTTCTGAGCTCAGCCAACCAAATTGAAACTAAGTGCATGTGTACAAAACATGTCAACAAATTAGAAATGATTCACAGCAAACAAAACAGAAGGGAGAAAAGGACTAACGTGTAGGAGTAAGAACTGCACAGGTTAAGTGGAAGGAGGGATGCCTGGATGGGGCAGGAAAGGTGACCAAAGCTGAGTGGTACTCGCTGGGGAGAGAACAGGATTGCAATTCACATCCCCAAATTCAGAGCATCCACTTAGCAGCCTGGCATGCTGGTCCCTAGTAGACAAGACCTTCCTTGGGAGAAGGTCTGAGTTTACTAATCTGAGGTTCTAGTTGACTCCATGTAGCTCCAGCACATGTTTTGGTTTTAGATCAAAGATCCCGTTCTGTGTAGTTAGAGTGCACACATAGTTTATTCTCCAGACTTGACAGGCTTTTGTTCTAATGCTAAACCATACGGGATGCCTGGAAAATGGAGAGAAACTGGAACTGTCCAGCCAAACCAGAACACATGCTCGGATTTCACACAACCTGTGTAAATAATTTAATAAATCATATTAAATTTCACTTTGTTATTCTATTCGAGAAACACTGGGAAATGGCTGGATGTCTTTTCACCAGGTTTGGTTGGTATATTTGGGACTGCGTGAATAAGAATATGGGTCTCTGTAACATTTACAGAGAGGGGACTGAGAAATGCCTCAAAGGTAAAGCCGGGCATTACCCACAACATCTGAAACAATTATGAGGGGTCCCGGGAACTTCCACACGGGAGAGATGGGCCATTGTATTCAGACCAGCAGTGGACAGAGAAAGCAAACAGCGATTTCAGAGCTCAGCCCCAAATCAGAAGTCCGCAGGCAAGATGGTCAAGCTGGCCAAACAATGACACAGGAAGTCAGGGGAGCCCTTCCCGAGTCTAGAGATTCTATAGCTCAGTGGGGTGTAGTTAAAGATGAACCGCTGTGCCATTTGGCTCCTCCACGGGAACACAGTAAAGGTCAGCTCAGGAGTTAACATTTGTTGAGCAATTATTTTGTGCCAGGCCTGCTGGCAAATTCTTTTCTTTTGTAACAGCTGCACTGAAATAGAGTTGACTAACAACAAACTGAACATATTATTGATTTGAGGGTATTCTTATTCCCATTTGGTCATCAGGTGCCCAGTTTATAGGTGTCCCAAATATATGGTGTGTGTGGAGTGTCATGTGGGCACTGGTGGGGTCTCAGGAGCCTGGGGGGGGGGCGCCCTGCCCTGGGTTGCAGGTTTCCAAGTGGAGGAAATTTCACCAGAGTAACACCCTGGGTCCCTCTTGGACCCCCTTCTCACTCTGACTCAGGAAATGTGGGATGAGCCTTTCGGTAAATTCTGGAGGAGATGCTGAGAAAATCCTGCTTGGCCTCAACCTCTCTTCTGTGGAGTAGGACTGCAGAAAGGGCCCATTCTCTGCTCCCCGGCGCAGTACACATTTTGGGGCAGGAAGGGAGACGGATGAGAGGATTAGGGAATGCTGGCGCTGCCCACGTGGGACGGTGAGCATGTCTTCTCCGGGGTCCCACAGAGGAAAGCCCATGTGATTCACGGGCCTCAAGTCCCATTTTCTACTCTAGCCTTTATCTTTGTAAAGGTGATTTTTGATTTCCACCTGCTTGAGTTCACTTTTTATTTTCAAACAAGTGTGGGGAGTAAGTGTGTTGTTTATTAGGCTTTCCCAAATCTCAGTGGTAGGAAATCTAAGGGACAGAAATACAGAACAGTCTCTAGCTTCATCAGCAGGTTGTGGAGGTAAAACACACACTCACACACACACACATACACACATGCATGTATACACACAACACATACACACACCATATACACATATACACACACATATACACACAACACACAAACACGCACATGCATATATACACACAACATATACACACATACATATACACATATGCATATATACACACAACACATACACACATATATACACACACATATACACATACACACATATGTACACACACATATTCATACATACAAATTAAGAAAATTGAAAAGATGAAATAAAAATTTTCACCTTTTCAATGCCTTGTAGTAATGTAAAAGGTACTAAGGTAATTTTTTTTTTAAACCTCCAGTTTTCTCCTCTTTCATTCATATGGTCAAGAACTTTAAAACAAAGTGAAAAGTGAAATGATTTTAGTGGAGTGACTGTGGATGAATGATCCTTTTAACTGTTGACGTTATGACATTGTGTAGTAAAGAAAGGGAATAATGCAGAGAGGGAGGGAAGGAAGGAAGGAAGGAGGAGGGAGGGGAACTTCTAGACTGAGAGAAAATTGCTAACGTCCAGCATTGGCTCTGGCCGGGCCCTCATCTTCTGCCTTTATTAACGCATTTAGTCCTTACAGCACTACACGGTCCATACTACTGCTTTTCACATCCATTTCAACAGTGAGGCAAGGCGAACAGAAGTTGTGACTGGTTTGTGATCACAGGACCTGCCAGGAGCAGGATGTGAACATCCCTGGGCTGCCTCCAGCCATGTGCTCCTAACCTCTCCACTCTGTGGCCGCTGAGAGTGGGTGGTCAGGGAAGGAAATGGGAGATGGAGGAGGGGCATGAGAATGTTCCAGAAGGAGGAGCTGACGCAAATGAAGGGCCAGAGGTGGGGCAGCCAAAGAACCTTCCCTGGGACGCCCGCCAACCAGCCTGCCCAGAGTGGAAGTTCTGTGCAGGGACAGAGGATACAGACCATCCCTTTTCTACTTGGAACGTCTTTTTCTTTCTTGTCCCTTTTCCTCAATCAAAGCTAATTTTAACTTTCATCTTCCTCTAGGCTTGGTGAAAGGGAAGCAGGGAAACATGCTCCTGGCTTATTTTTTTTGACCAACTGCACTTAAAAGTCATCTCTGGGAGTGAATACTATTACTTGCCTTCTTAAAACGTTACTGTGTAAGCAATTTAAATACTTATGATTTACAGGATCCGTACAACGTGCAGGGAATTGCACCGAGGATGTATCTCATGTGCTGCATACAAAGATCACCTGGCGGGGGGCATTGTCTCTAGTTTAAAGGTAGGAAACAAGGCTCAGAAAGGCTATGTAGCATGCCCCGTGACACACAGCAAGTAAGCTTAGAAGCATGGATTTGAATCCTGGTCTCTCCTTCTCCAAAAGCCATGCTGTTGAACACTTAACCTTTCTCCACTTTTTCAACAAGTGGCAGAAGATATAGAATTGCATATGAAAACAAAAACAAGACAAAACAAGTAAAAACAAAAACAAAGACCCTCATATAATCCAACAGGTCTGCAATCTCCTATCTTACTCGTCAATGGTCCCTGACTATTACACAACCAACAAAGAGCAGAAACATCCTCACACAATTCAACTAAATAGTAAACTTGGGAACTTACCATTAAGATGAAAAGTCACAAGAACACAGAACTTGGGTGAGCAGAATTCTCAGATTCTGGCTCCTGGTTATTCGATATAATCCTAATCTAGGTGCTGCTGCAAAGAAATTTTGCAGATAAAAGGATGAAGTTTCCAATTAATCAGCCTGAGATATGGAGAGTGTCCAGGTGGGCTTGACCCAATCACATGAGCCCTTTAGAAGCAGAAAATCTTCTCTGGCTGCTCATGGGAGAGGGAGAAGCTGAGAGCTGTTCTTGGCCAGCAGTGAGCAAGAAAACGGAGATCTTAGTCCTCGAACTACAAGAAACTGAATTCTTCTAACAACGTGAAAGAGCTTGGAGCCTAACCCAGCTGATACCTTGACTCAGGCCTTGTGAAACCCTAAGCTGAGCCCATCTGGATGTCTGACTCATGAAACCAAGACACAATTTGTGAGTGTTATATTAAACCATTGTTGTAATTTGTTACACAGCAACAAAAACAAATATAAAAATTTCACTGTAATAATGTGAATTATTGAAATGGACTCTACTCTTCATGTTAATAAAAGGTATATATCCCAGATCTGCAGACTTGAGAACTGGGGAAATTTATTCTACTTTTAATGGAAATAAGTTTCATGATCCAGAGACAGTAGACAGATGCCTATTTATAAATGAAGATTTACAGTCATATGCAGACTGATTGGTTTTCCAGGCCAGCGTGTTATCTTTTAAAAAAAGTTTCAGTGTCATTTTGAACATTGCTCATCAACATGTTTATTTTATAGAGAAGGAGAGAAGACAAATGTGTAAGATAGTTGATGGGATTTTAGTCTCAAATAGGTAAAAATTGCATGTTCTCACATTGTAATGTTTTTAATCTGTCAGGGAAAAGGAAAAGACTTAGAAATAAGTCAAAAAGTAACTAGACAAATGAAAAATCCCAGCTGAGGTTCTGCCAGCCCTGAAAAGCAGATTATTTCATCTCTCGGAGGATGGGAATAAGAGATGGGGAACTGAGTACAACAATGTCTGCAGAAATAAGAGGGGAAGGACGGAGCTCTGCCAGCTGGCTCCTCCTTCACTGACCAATAGAAGCTCTGCCTCCTCACTGACCACTGAGCCTCATCCCAAGATGGCAGGTGCTCAGGACAACCCGTGTCATTTTGTAAAGCACTTAGAATAATGATGACTATTAGTAGATATTCAATAAGTGTGCATTCTTGCCCCTCCAAACTACCCACCAGTGAACCAACTGGAGGTGCTACTTCCCCACTCCTGATGTTTCTTTCCTGCCACAGCAACTCAATGAAACCCCTGGGCATGCTCAGTTTACCTCCTCCCTTCCTCCTTCAAGATGTCAGCTGCCCACTCAGCTTCTGTAGGAGGAGGCTTGCTGAAATCTGGCTTTGCTGCACCCAGCTCTGGGGCTCAGAATGAGCAGCTTGCTGGGAAAACATACCTCATGCTAAGTTCTCCAATCTGATGTCTCAACTGGAAAGGTGATATTTCATCCTAATCCTAAATGCTCTATTTTATTTCTCCACTTGTTTGGAACCAAGATGGGAAATGGGGTACTTGTTATTGGGATTTCTATTCTGAAGTCCCAAAACATCTCCCCAACATTATAACTCATCTCTGTTTTATTTTGAGGTACATGACTGAGCGACTAAATGCAGACTCTGTGATTCTAGGCCATATTCCTTTAGTGGATGCCCCTTCTTATTTACAAATCTCTCTAATAAATTACATTAAGCAGTTTTTTTTGCCTGCCTGATAAGCTCACCCAACCTGAAATCTCTCTATCCCAGAGATGAATGAGAAGGAAACTTAAATAAATGTTTACAGGGTTCAGAAGATAATAATATGTCACTTTAAATAACCCATTACAGAACCAACAACATATTTATCTCCAAATATATTTCTGCTTTGGAAAATTCCACTTGGAGATAACTGTACAGCTGGAAGATGTCACATAGGCCTACTTCCTGCCTTAATACTAATATTATGTTTTCCCCATCCCCAAGAGCTAATATAGTTTCAAGTATAAACTAACATGGACTAAAATGGTATACCATGGTGATGTTAAAAACAAACAAAAAAACTCAAGCTGAATTTGTTGGGAACTGTGACACGAGCACTAGATCTGGTTCTGCTACTGATGAGCAGTGGGACCCTAAATGAATGGCTTGATGTCATTACAAACTTCAGTTAACTAATCTGCAAAAGGAGTTGTTTGGACTATAATCTCCAAAATTCCTTCCAGCTCTAAAATCGTGTCCTTCTAAGGGCCCGTTAACAAAGAACACAGGGGTAGAATTAATCAGAAAGGCGAGAAGTGTCCCTCCTGAAGAGGAGAACCACTACTATCAGAAATTGCTCACGTCGGGGACATGTCGTGGTAGAAAAGAGTCGGGTTATGGATGAGTGTATTAGTCCATGTTAGCTGCTGTAATAGATAAAACCCCCAAATTTCAGTGGTTTAGCTCAACAGAAATTTGTTTCTTGTTCACTGACTTTCTGATGGGCAGGTTCAGCAGGGACTTGAGGACCCCAGCTCCAGTCCTGTGGCCCCATCACCCTCAGGGCCACTAGTCCTTCACTTCCACCCCATACCAAAAGAGTAAAGAAAGCACACTGGCTTCTTAACCACTCAACTCGACATCTCTCACATTCTATCGGCAGTAATGGGTCATCATAAGACCCTGCCTAGATATGAAAGAACAAGGAAGCTGTAAGTTCTTGGTGGGGCATCCACTTAGCAGCAATAACGTTCTTCTATGGGAAATGAGAATTGATCTTTGGAGAACAATTGCCCCACCTTTCACAGTTAATGTGATGTGCTCTTCACAGACATAAATGTTGTATTTTCTATGGCAACCTCCCCATTAGCAAATGATTTTTGCTTTATCTGGCTTTAATTATGTGACACAAGTGTGCCAAATAAAACAGCACTATTCATGACTAAAATCAAGCTAAACTCAGCTGAAATTTAGCGATGAAATTGCTCTGTGTACCTTTTTGTTTTCAATGCATGCAAGCAGAAATCCAAGCCAGATGACTAAGAAGAGAAAACGTGACTGTAGTTATTTCTGTGCAACTGTAATAAGAATGACGCATGAAGAATGGCTGGATTCAGGTAGAATTCAACTCATCAAGAATGTTTGACAAAATATGTATATATTCCTTGATTGCCCATTCATCATATTTTGGCTTATTGAGCTGCTGACAGCATTATATTTCTTATTTTATGGGGAAAAAAACAGCTCTTTGAAAAACTGTCATGTTATTATCTGAGGTAGCTGAACCTTGTTTTAAATTTGCTCTCTAAGGCAAAGAAAAGTGTAAACTGAGTAAATGCAGGCTTGCACTCAGGAGAAACATTTGGACCTTTGGATTTTGGATTTGGTAACATCTCCACCACACATTATCATCTATCATAGGAAAAAAACTTATTAAAAATATAATTTCTGACCTGTAGGCCAACAATATGTATTAACTCTAGCAAAGGCTGGGAAACTTTTTCTATAAAGGACCAAGCAGTAAATATTTTAGGTCTTATGGGCCATGTAGTTTCTGTCCCAACTCCTCAACTTTGCCTTTATAGCAGGAAAGCAGAAACCAGACATAGTTATGTAAATAAATGGACATAACTGTGTTTCAATAAAACTTTATTTACAAAAGCTGGATGGCAAACTGGAACTGACCTCCAGGCTATAGTTTACTGATCCCTAAACTAGACACAAGATGGCAGAAAACAAAATGGAAAACTTCCTTGCCCGAAGTTAGGATAGGGCCTCAGTTTTCCTCTTCTGTTTTGGAGTTAGATCTTCCAGGTTTGTTTGGAACTTCCTGTATAAAATAGATGCTTGTCCAACAACAGATGAATGGATAAAGATATGATTTTACACACACACACACACACACAATGGAATATTACTCAGTTACAAAAAAGAATGAAATTTTGCCATTTGCAGCAACATGGATGAGCTTGGAAGACATTATGCTAAGTGAAATGAGTGAAACAGAGAAAGACAAATACTGTATGATAACACTTATATGTGGAACCTAAAAAATACAACAAACCACTGATTATAACACAAAAGAAGTAGACTCACTATAAGCTTTTAGGTATAAAATAAAATGTACAACAAGGGAATATAGTGAATATTTTATAATAACTATAAACAGTATAACCTTTAAAAATTGTGAATCACTATATTGTATATATGTAACATAATATTGTACAGCAACTATACGTTAATTAAAAAATAAAATAGTAGATAATGTTTCTATAGCAAACAGGTGAAGAAGGGGAATGATATTTACCAGCTGCTAATGAACAAAGTTTGAGACCCAGAAGATCAAGTTCTAATTTGGTTCTGTCAGTACGGAGGGTGTGATCTCTCTTGCCTCATTTAACTTCAATAGGCCTTTGTTTCTGCTTGCCTGAAATGAGGGAGTTGGGTGAGATTACCTCAAATATCCTTTACATCCCTCAAGTTCTTTTGAGGCTAGAAAGCTAACTGTGCTGGAGAAAACTTTAGACTTGGACCCAGAGGGAACATGCTAAGTATGCCATCTTGAATGAGTTAAACTCTCTAAGCAACAATTTCCTTAACTGTTCAATGAACCTACCACGCCCTACCTGGCGGGATTAAGTGAAATAATGTTTGTGAAAGTAAGTGGCAGGGGACACAAACAGATCTGATGTTCTCCTGTGAGTCAAATCCAAATGTGGATTCCATGACTAACTTAAGGAATCTTTCTTCACTTCAGTTAATACCACTACCATCAGAGTTGTCCCTATCATCTCAGAATCAGGAAGCAGTCTCTAGCAAGTGATCATCAAAGCCAAGTAAAAGTAAATCAAAAAAACGTAAATGTGGCAGATCAAGGCTAATCACAAGGTCTCAAGGATGTAGTTCCCAGGGGCAGAAAGTTCTATCCAAGGAGTGACCATGAATGGGGATTCCCCCTACCCCTTCACTGATGCTCATAGTCCAACTCTTCCCTTCCTGGTGACTGTTCCTTTATCGCAGCCTAAGCCAAAAACCCACATTCTAAGAGAGGGCTGCAGAAGTCACAATGAGGATGGAAGGTTATCACCTCCAACATTCCAGCTACCATGCTGGCATCTGAGGACCTTTCCTCTTGCGGTAACTTTACAGCCTTGCTCTGCAGTTAGCATTGCAATTCTCCTCCTCACGGATGTGGAGGCTGAGGCTCCAAGGGCTTAAATAACTTACCAAAAACAAAACATGCAGGGAGGACTGTTTAATTCCACGGGTGGTGCTCTTACGCTTGAGTATGAATCTCAAGAGAAGATAAGAATCTTTGGGAGGATGTGACAAGCTGAGGCAGGGAATCGGAAATCAAACTTCCTGGTGAACCTGAAAATCAGAGACTGCTCCCCCAAACCACGGGGTTCTCAGATGGGGAGACCGTCAGAATCTAAGTCAGAAGTACCGGATTGTTCTTGACATTGGAATAGAGCCTTGCACGTTGCAGGCGAACTCAACATGTTTTTGAATGAATGAATGAATCAGTGAAGGATTGATTTATATTTAGGTTGCCAGTACCCTACTGAGGCATGGATACAATTATTAGTCTTCTGACTTTTTGTTTTTGTTTTTAGTGCATGTCCTAGCTCTTGCTACAAATCACATTTTTTCTGTCTTTGTTCATCCAACTCTCACCCTTTGAAAGCCTGATCTATTTTCTTTGGCCTCAAATTCTTCTTCCCTTGTTCTGCCTCCTGCTCTCCATTCCAAATGCTTTCAGAACAAATTACTTTTTCTCCTTTTTTTCACCAGTAGAATATGGGGTGAGAGGGAGGACTTTTTGTTTTTATATACATTGAGATCATATGACTTGACTCTATAAACTAAAAAAAAAAAGCACTCACTTGAGTTCATTCATGTTAACACCACATGCTTCTTGTTAAGCATCCTATTTTCAATCATGGGAATAATAATAATCAGGAAGAGGGTGATTTAAGAAATCCATAAACTAAGCCTGGATTTCTTTAGAAATCAAACAATACCAGACCCTACTGGGAAATCTATCTACCCATACCAGCTAACGTGCACTTATTTATCCAAAGAATTTTTTCCCCCGGTATTTCTTCTATGCAGGGTGCTGTGCTAGACCTGGATTAAAAAGGAGCCCAGGGAAAAAGTCATAGTGTGAGAATATGTGACTCAGGAGTTTTTCAGGATCGGGAAGCTGAGCATGGAATTGATTTTGTTCATTGTAAACAAAAACGTGGGGATAACTGGTTGACAGGGGCCCTTCTCCAATTCAACACGTGTTGCTGGGAAATAGTACTGTGCTTGTTCAGCATCTAGTAAGTGTCAGGCGTTGGGCTAGAGTTTTTTATGTTAAATTTTAACCTCAGAACTACTTTCTAAGTCAGGTTTTTAAAAATGAGTCATAAAGACTCAAGCGAATTATTCCAAGTTACAAGGTGTGGAAATGCAAGAGCAGGGATTTGAACTCCAGTCTGTTGGACCCTGAAGCCCCCTGGCTTCTGCAACCACACTGCATACATGCGTGGCCGCCACCCAGCAGGAAAAGAGCAGTTCGCCAGTAGCTGGATGCGGGAACTCGGTAAGAGGACAAAGGAAATGGCCATCACACAAATGTCTTGTGAATAAAGTGGGTGTTGGCTTAGAGATCCCTCATCCCACCAGGTTCGGGCACCCCACCTCTGCACCACAGCTGCCTGAGTCTTCCTGCAACACTGAGAAGTCCTGCATCACTGCGGTGCTCGCGGGATCCTGCAGCAGCGAGGAATCACGCAACTGGCCCAAGGGTTAGCACACCGCCTGCCATCCCTGCATATTAGTAGCAGCAACTCCCACTTACTAAGTGTTTACCACGGACCAGTCTTGGTGAGCTTTGCTAAGCACTTTGCATCCTTGGTTTCATTTCACCTGCCTAACCCTTGGGAGGAGGTGCTACTATTCTCATTTTTGAATTTATTGTTAATCATGAGGAAACAGTTGCTTACGAGTTTGCTTTTCAAGGCCCACAATCTAATTGATAGCAGAACTAGGATTCGAACCTGGCTTTGCCTCCTACCAAACTCTGTGCTCTGAATCTTTAATCTCTCCATTCATCAAATAATTATGTATACTGAAACCTGTTAACTCCATGCAATTCACACATCAGCCCAGATGCTCGCAAGTGATATGTGAGAGTTCAAGGAGAAGGACTTGCTGTGGGAAGCGAGCTGGGATAGGGTGCAGAACAGAACCCACAGAGAACAGAAAAGGCAGGTGCCACGGATGGTCCAGACAGAACCAGAAGAGGTACCACCAGAATCTGTAAGAAAGGATTAGAGATAATGCACAGGCTCCTTTTGTGGAATATTATTGTGACTTTCTCTATATACTGCTCACACACACACACACACACACACACTGCACTGAGATATAGATACGATCCCTCTTTGCCAGTCTTTTTGTGTCTATAAAGTTCTAAGGTGGAAGAACCCATTCAGACGTTGATAAGGACACAGACGCGGTGCGTGAGCTGGGACGGACCAGCCAGCAGGGGCGGGCACGTTTACCACGGCCAGGAAAAGCAAGCATGAACAGCCCACTGGCTTGTTTGATGGGGGCACAATTGAGAGTCCACGTGGGGCCTTTTCCAAACTGCACAGGTCACTCACTATCGACTTCATCGACCGGAGTCTGGATTATCCTGGTGTGTGGGTGTTTCTTTTGGGAAGAGGAGGAGAGGCAGACAGAGGATGGAGGCAGTGTAAGGATGACAGGTTAGGAGCTTCTGAGGAATTTAGGAAGAAAGGAGAAACCCTCTCTTCAGGTCCAAAAGAGAAAATCAAGGAAATTCTCCTCCCTTCTGAGCAGGGGTGAAGAGGTGCCTCCCCGTCACCTGCAGGGAGGCTGGGAAGGCGTCATAACGCGGGTGCCAGTGAGGAGACCCTGCTCAGACTGAAAGGGACACATGAGAGTTGAAGGCTTAAACTCAGAGAGTGACAGAGGCCCCAGGAGCTGCTGCCACTACCCACACACTGGACGGATATGAAATTACAGGTTCTTGCTTTTCCTTTTATTCCATTTTCTTAAAAAAGCACAGAACAGCACTTTGCTCTGAGGCTATAATTACTGTTACAGCATTCGATTATAATATGGGATCTGATAATAATTTTTAAAAATTATAACGTAGCTTCACTTTTCTCAGCATTTTGAATGATTTGTCCAGGAGACGTAGTTCGGGGCTTTTTCAATTCAGTTGTGTTCAAAACAGAGAATGGGCTGCATTTCAATGAGGTAGTTGCACTATGTAGATTTTCCCACTCCCAGTCCGCAGGCTCAGCATTAGAACAAAGAGTGTCTCAGAGCCTAAATTCCGTCTCTGCCTTCTGTTCTTGCCCCTGGAAATCCTCTTCTCTTAATATATATGTTCAGGTCTTGATATGTTATTTTCAATATAGTTTTTAAAAATATAGACTAATATATCAGATTTCTAGTTTTGGATTCTACGTAAGATAAGGTTCAGTCAAAGAAACAAAAACCACTTTAGATATTACAAGCAGAGGGACTGTAACACAGGGCATCGTTTTCACAGAGGGTGGAGGAGCTGCAACCACAAACTGGGGCCAGTGAGCGATCTAGAAACGACCCACAGCAGGAAGCGCCCATGAGCCGGACAGCCGGTGCTGGAGACAGGAGTTTAGGATCCAAGACCACTTGGTGAGAGCTGGAACCACTCAAGAGCTGGGATGTGGAGGGAAGGGCTGTCCCAGAAGAGCTGGATCATGGAGGACATTCAGCCTCTGCTGGAAACGGCCTCCACATTGGCCAGAAATGGGTTCATACATAGAACAGCCTGTGAGCGCCCCCAAGGACAGCGCCAGCGAGGAGTCTTGGTGGTTTCCCAGGCCTTAGATGTAATAGATACAAGTCTGATCGACCTGGATTCAAATCCTGGTTCTCCCACTTACAAGATTTCTGACTCTCGTTCTGGAAGATGAAATGAAAAATTGAAACATGACCTGAGCCCGCCTGAGCTCAGGAAATGAGTAGCTTCCTATTGTCCTGCCGTCTTGCCTGGGTTGCCAATGAGTTACGATGCAGTTGGAGAGCTAATGGCTTCTATTTGTTCATCTCTCTAAATCACTTACTGTATACAGTGCGACCTAATGGAATTGACTGTATCTGGTTGGAAAGTTCTAAGAACAGTGAGGCCTTGCAGTTGTAAATATGAGCATCTCTTTGCAGAGCTCCACCTCCCTTAGCGCCATCCCTAAGGAGAAAATCACAATGAAAGCAGCTTCAGAAGGAGGCTGCACGAAGAGTCAGCCCAAATTGGGTGAATCCCACGTGCACTTTATCAACCTCAGCTATCCGATCAAATAAACAAAGATGTTGGGCTAATCTCCACTGGCCAAGTGCTCTTAAAAAGAGAACACGCTGTCCCCACTCTCTAACTCATGGGGAAATTTATCACAAAGATGTGTGCTATAAACAACACCACACCAGCTACTGCCAAGACGTCCTGGTCAAGTACCAACTCGTACTTGGAAGATCTATGGTTTTTAACACCTGCTATGATATCCTCTTGGGAGCTGGGATCAGTCCTTTTAAGTGAGGGACTGCTGCTAGGCTCAGGGGAAAGAAGGCAAACAATTATAAATACTGTCAACTAAGTCTGATTCGAAACTTGAACTTGAGAGTTGACGCAGGAGAAACTTACGAGGGAGAGAGAGAGTTAGACTTCAGTAACTTAAGTTATATTGGGGTAAACTTCCTAAAACTTTAAATAATAGGATTCTAGAAATGTTCTAAATATAGTTTAAAACCACTCTGTAATTGATCAGAAAGGAGCAAGTTGGAGATGGACAGTTTCTCCCAGGTTACAAAGAAGCCGTCTCAGATTTCCTCCCATGCCCCTGAAAAATAAGCCCCTCCACCACCGTTTATTAATCATCTGTTGTATACCAGGCAAATCATTTCCACTGAGGATTTCTAAGTCTCGCTGCACACCTGCAAGGCATGCATCATTAGATTTACCTAAATCTTAGAGATGAGGAAACCAAGATGAAAGAAGTTAGGTGGGGCACCCTAGGTCAAGGGAGCAGAAGTGTGATTCCAATCCAGGGCTGCTCGCCTCTAAGGCTGTAAGGTCTTTCTTCTTTCCGCTAGACCACTCTGTCTCTTCTGTGAGAAACTATTACTCACTCATTTATTCATTAAAAAAATAGTCAATGAAGGCTAACTGTGTACCTGGAACTGTACTAGGCTCAGAAACTGCAAGAATAAGCACGACGCTGAGCAGCTTTGCAGACGCAGAATATTCACAGTAACTCGAAGTTTCTCCGTCCTGAAAGGAAACAGGCTATTCTGTAAACAAGGACTGCGTGTGCCATTACAGGCATTTACGTGATGTTACCCATTAGGTAGCAGAGGAGACTTATTAACCACAGGATAGAATGAAGGAGATGGAATTGAGACAGGAAGGAAGGGGGCAGGGCACAGCCATTAAAGGAATAACACAGCAATTAGCACCAAGACGGTGGAAAAGTCAACTCCCAGTAGACCTTGAGGCCCTAGATGGCAGGAGATTTGACTTCCAATGGACCTTGAGCTTCATTATATGCTCATTGTAATATATTAGCATCATAAATGGCACTCCCCCAGGTGCTGTGATGGTTCTGAGGCTGACCTTGAAAGGTCCAAAAAAGGTTGGTAGCCCAATTCCTGGGAATCCCAGCCCCTTGGAATAATCCTCCCACTTGTTAGCATATGAAGCTACTGAACCCATAAAACCAACCACGCCCCCACACCTTGTGGTCGCTCTCTCCTCTGAGTGAGATAGATCACAATCTGCCTATGGAATGTGTATCTGCTTTTACTATAAACTAAACACCCACCCCAACACCTCATGGCCTCTCCAGCCTTCTGCGACGGCCTACACTCAGTTGTCTATGGAGTGTGCACCTCTGAATAAATCTACTTTTATTCAATTATGGCTCACTCTCGAATTCTTTCCTGCACAAAGCCAAGGACCCTCACTTCAAGGGGCGAGTCCCAGGGACTCGTCCAAGACCCACGATACTGCCGTCTTCTCATGCCCCTTTTGCCTGTATCAGAATCAGAAGTATAAGAATGAACACCGTGGTTCTCATGTCGGAGCTCAGTCTTAGCTTGGCCAGTCAGTTGTCAGCTTTTGTTTCAGGCTTTCTTTGGGAAACAGACAGTTCACATCTTCTATACTCTTATTCTCCCATTCTCATTCTAGAATAAAAGGGAGAAATTAGCCCACTTTCTTCCTGGGGTGGTGATCATCAGAAAGAGTTTGGGTGTCTGAAAAATTCAGGTTTCCATTCCTTCTGTTAGGGACCCCCGCTCTGCTTACATGGACAATCCTTTGAGAAGCTTCTTCTGGTCCTGAACTTGATTTGCATCCTTTCTCTACCTGCTAATTGCCAACACTGCTTATGGTTACAGAGTTGAGTTCCTGACCTTTCCTTTTTGATATTCCAACGACTTCTTTGTGGCCTTGGTGACATCCTGAAAAGCACAGGATTGAAGTAGTATAAATATTGTGTGACCACGGCACCTCTGGCTTCATCATGAGAGGCAAAAACGTGTATCTGGAGGGAGAAATCCTACAGAAAAAGCAGCATCCTAGGAGTATCAAAACATCAAAATATGTAGCTGCATATAAACTTGTGTGGTTACACATCCTAATTTGATCAACTGGAAGTTAAATGTAAATATATGACTCATGCCTGGAGGATATAGAGCAGAAAACAATCTTCCATTAATTGCGGAGACCTTCAAATTAAGCACAGTTGATGTCTTCCTATCAAGTCTCTCGCTGATATACAAACAAATAAAAAGTTAGGTGCAATCTCGTCCTTAGGGAAATATCAAGTCTAAAATCCGACAGCAGCAGGAAGGAGGTTACTTCCAACCGAGACTCGGAACGTGGAGATATACGGGCCCTGGTGCCCTGAGCATGTAATATTTATCACAGTCATACAACTTTAATTTTTTCTTCTTTGCTGGGGAAAGAAAGACTACTTCTTTTTTTTTTTTTCCTCTGCTTTTGGTAAAGCTCAGCACTGCAGAGGGAAGGAAAAAAAGAGAACCTCTTCCATTTGGAATTTTCCACTGCCTCCATCAGTCGAATTGGGCAAACATAGCGGGAGACACAGAGCCAGAAAGAAATGCAGGAATGATGATTTGTCCTGGTGAGTTTCAGAAATGCTTCAGGGTCCTCAAGGCTGATGGTTAACCTGTGCTAAGTGGGTGATTATGCCTGATTCACTTCTGCATTCTCTCTGGATACACAGAGTGGCTCCTACGCAGACACAGAAAGCATGAGACTGCTGTCTGCTCTAGAAACCCAAGGCGGTTTGCCCCTTGCTGTGAACATTTGCTTTAATCCCTGTCTCCCTTGGGGGTAGAAATGAGTATAAAAGTATTACTCCCCAAATTTCCTCTCCCCATCTCCAAGCCCCACTTATTTTTAGACTTGAGGATTAGGTAATTCTCTGGGCCAGGACCCCTGTAATTCTAGAAGAAAGAGAGCAAATAAAACAAGTTTTGGGGGCCTTGGCTGGGCTTAGTGGATGGAGACGGGTAGTGAGGACACCACGTCACAGGGCAGGCAGGGAGTGGGTCCCAGAGAAAGAGAATCAAACATCTGTCTATTTATGACTCAGGATTTAACTTGAGTCTCACCCATTTGGGGACCTGAGAGACTTTAGAGAGAACAGGCACCTGTCGTGGCCCAAGAAACTTCTGGCGTGATTGCACCCTGGCACAATGGGGCACTTACTGCCCCCGGGGATGATTTTTACACTTTCTGTAGCCTGCATCCGTTTGACACTGTGACAAAAGTCTATAGTCCCTGTCGCTGGAAGAATTCACAGACACACAAATATTCAAACATTTGTATTATGTTTTCAAGGCACTGACAGGCCCAGAAGCCCGCTCTTGGGGCTCCTTGGACCCTGAGTTATGGATCCATGCTAGAGGAACTACGAAATAATCAAAGTGCACTACTAGCCACAACTTGTAAAATAATAATAATAATAGTAGTAATAATAACAATAATAAGGAGTTGGGAAAAGGAAGGTGACTAGAAAGAAAGGGAAGTACAGAGATTCCTGAACAAGGAGTTTTTGTTCCCCTATCCAAAGTGGTACCCAAAAGCCATTAACTTCTTGCACTGATGAAAAATAAGAGTTATGATCATAACTCTCTGGAGTTTGTTAAATGATGATCACATGCCTGCCATTGCCGTAAGCGTTAGCTGTATCAGGACTTTAAATCTGCACAGCTCTGGAAGGTAGGTACTTTGTGCCCATGAACTGATGAGTACACTGTGGGTCAGAGGGAATAAAGCTATGAATCTCAGCCATATGATGCTAGAACCTCCAGGATGAATAAGACGCAACTGGTGTTCATGCCAGATTTTGTCCTCACACCAGAGCCTGCAACACACATCCCAACTCAAGTTTCAATCCAGGTATGCCCTGCAAAGATTTAGGAAGGCTAGAGGGGGAAATGCCTTGCGGGAGGTGGTATATAAGCCAATGTGGTAGATCAAACCCAGATGTGAACAGCTCGAATGCCTAATGGAGTGTTTTGCTTCTTGCACAGAAACACCCCTCATTAAAATGACCAATGAACTATGATGATACTCCTCTTGTATGCAGTGAGGATTCTGTCAGTCACATGCCAGCTGTGAGGAAGGAAGGGTGGAGAGAAGGGGGCGAAGGCTGGAGAGAAAGCCTCTTCTGCACTTCTTCTGAAAATTGGAGGAAAGTGTGAATGCACAAGTGTGTATGGTGACATGTTTGTAAAACGCCAATTCACAAGCAACTGTCGGGGTCAGGAATCCATTAAAATCTTTCCAGTAACTGATCCCAAATGTGCAGACCGAATCCTGGCCAAAGAAGCTTCCTCACAGTGTGGGCATTTAGCTAAGCTCCGCAGCTTTGGGTCGAACAAAATAAAACCCGTCACAGGTTGGACTGGCAGCCCTGGAAGTGGTCCATGGAGCTGTGGTTTTCAGCTTTAGCTCTGACTCAGTGGCATGATGTGACCAGCCATGAGGCAACTTACACTATTCAAAGTCCGAATGATTCATCCTGTGCAAGCGCTGAAGTGGGCTGCAGGTTATCCCCACAGATTTGCATCCCAGGCTGCCTCTTGGGAAGAAGATCTGAAAAGACTGGTGTATCAGGCCGCTAACCAGATACCTTGCCCTGGTTCGTGTCAGTACAGGCACGTGCACCTCAGCAGAAAGCAAGCCAGTACATGTGTGCGTGGGAAGTGCTGCATTCACACTCCACGGGGACACGCGCCGGGACAGTGGTCCTCAGCCTCAGCATCGCCGGTGTCTGTCCCCAGCCTCTCTGTGCTGATGCGGGATCATCATAGAACCAGAGACACATCACAAAAGGCGACAGCTTTAGCAAGAAAAAGTTAACGAAGCCTTTAAAAGAATGGAAAGCTTTATAAAATGTTGCAAAAAGAAATTATAGGAAAAATCATAATGCTTTAAAATACAGCTGGATAGCTGAAGCCTGTGCACCATCTAATCAGAATCAGCTAAACCAGAGGCTGGTAAATGTTTCCTATGAAGGGCCAAGCAGAAGCATCTCAGGCGCGGCGGGCCGGGAGGTCTCTCCAGTCCGCCCTCGCGGCGGGAAAGCAGCCAGAGACGACGCGCACAAGCCTGGGCCCGGCTGTGGGCCGGTAGGACTTCATGTATGGACGCTGAAGTTCCCAGTTCATATAACTTTCACGTGCTGTCAAATCGTATTCTTCTTTTAATTTTTCCCCCAAGCATCTAAAATGTAAAAACCATTCTTAGCTTGACAGCCATTCACAAAGACAGGGTGGGTCTGACGGGCCCAGGGCTGTAGTTGGTCCTCCCTGGATTGGGTCACTAATATGGTGACATCTGAGCAATGGGACCCCTGACGCGACTCTCAGGCAGTTATAGGATGACTCTGGGCAGCAAAGCCCTCGGGGAGAGAAGGGATGGAAAGGACAGTGGGACCAGCTGTAGGACAGAGGGCCTTCTCAGCGCTTCTGCATGGTTGAGGGCACTTGATGGTGTTTGTGAACCTTCACAGGCCCCTAGGCAGAAAGCAAACATTTTTCTGCCGCACACAGTGGGATGTTGTGGAGCCTAGAAGCCAGTTTCTCCACCGTCCTTTTCACTGGGGCAGCTCAAACCCTGCAAGAGGCTGACATTTCAGTAATGAACTAATGTTACTCTGACAAAATGAAACAAAAACAATCAAAGTCACCATTTACATTAAGACATTTTTCTTTGAAGGCATTACTAAAGATGAAAAAATTAAGTCTGCTCCAAGAATCAGATTGGGTTGTCTCTCCACAGCCTGGTTTTGGCCCTGTAGAAACCAGGGCTATGATTCCAGGGTGAGGCAGAGCTGATGAAGTGGGGAGTGGCCAAAGGCATTGGAATCCCCCAGCATGACCACAGACCCATTCGTCAAAGGCCTTTATCTACTGTAGCTTGGTCGTGGAAGCGGTCCATTACCTGTGTCAGCCAATCAGGGTGTCATTTTGTGCCATCTCTGGTTGTGAAAAAGTCCTTTTAAGAGAAGCTATCAATCCCCTTCCAGGATGGGTCTACATGACCTTGGCCACTATACTGCCATCAGGTGCTCCCCTCGGCCCAGACAACTGTATTAGACTCACATGCAGAGCTTTAAAAAAAAATACAGATACTTAAGGTCCACCCAGACTGTTTCTGATTCAGTCAACAGATGTGTATTTGGAAAAAAAAAAAAAGTCACCCAGGTCATTCTAATATCAGTCAGGTTTGAGCTCACTTCTCTAGTTAACCAGCGAGGCCAGTCTTTACAGCGGTGAAGGAGTGTGGAAACGGACAGTCTCCACAGAAATCGCTGTGGCCAAGCTCGGCACGAGCCTCGGGGACTGCCAAGCATTCTATTTCCATCCTGAGTAACATTGAATTACAAGTTTTTACATAATTTCGGCTTTAAACCACACCTTGTGTCTGCCCCAGTAGAACTATACCCTCCCCCAATACATTCAGTTATTCACACTTATTTTTTCCCCAAATACATCACTTTCAATTCAACCATCAGAAAACATTTGTTGAGCACAAACTATATGCACGACTGACAGCTACCTGTGGCCTCTGCCTGCGGCAGGTGCTTTTCTCCACATGCGTAATCTCACGCTGCCAAGCCGAAGCTCCTTATTACAGCGCCGGGATGCTTTGCGCCTCAAGGCTAGAGACATGCAGCTCCGTCTGCTTGGATTGATTACCTCCTCCTCCACCTGCAAATAACTAACCTCTATCTCTCTCTCCAAATCAGCTAAACTACTGCATGCTCTGGGAGGCTCTCCCTGGCCCGCCAGAGTTTCTCCCCTGGACCACAGCAGTCACCCCTGACTGCTCTCTTTGCTGCCCCTCTGGCCCCCTTTTGCATCCTTCACACAGCATTGGAAGGACTTTTGAAAAATATAAATCAAATCAAGTCACTCCTCCACTTAAAACTTTCCTATGATTCCCTATGAAACTTGAAAGGTGTAGCCAACTCCCCTCCATGGCCTCTGAGACTCCCCTGATGGGACCTGGCCTCTGGTCACCTGTCTGATGCCACCTGTGTCTCCTTCCCTTCTCCTCCTCCACCCTCACTGGCCTCCTTGCTCTTCTCAAATCTACCACCCGCGCTCCTGCCTTAGGGGTTTTGTGCTTGCCTCCCTCCGCCTGAACCCTCATTTCCCTGAGCACACGGTGGGCACTGTTTTCATTCCTGTCCCCGCCCCTACCTCCCTCCACAGGGAGGCTTCCTTGAGCCCTCAGCACAGTGTTGGGGATAGACTGGCGGGCAAGATAAAGTCCCTGTTCTCAATTTGACATTCTATTAGGAGCAGACAGAAAGCCAGATCTACATTAATAAGGTTGACTCAAGCAGTGGTAAGTAATGTAAAGAAAATAAAACAAAATGATGTGATAGAAATTTGTTCCCCATCACAGTGCTGGCACCTACAACAGCACTTGGAATGCTGTTGGCATTGAGTAAATAGTAGTTAAAAAATGAGTTCCCTTTTGCGTATGCACATTCTTTTTTCATATTAAAACAAAATGGATCATAATTTATGTACTGTCCTATGTTCTACATTTTTCTGTTAATATATCTTGGATAGTTTTTCACATAAGCACATGCAGACCTACCCAGTTATTTATTGTTTTCATCCAATTGAATTGCACAGAGTTTATTTTTATTTACCCAGTTTTCTGGTGACAGATCATTTTTGTTTTGTTTTTCTTTATTTTTTGGTAATTCGAAACATCACTTTACCGAACATCATAAATATGTATCTTGATACACTGGGCACCATATTAGTGAAGAAAATTCCTGGGGATGAAGTGATTGGATTAAAATAATACAAGCAATATAATTTTGATAGATGTTGCCAAATTATCCTCAAAAACGATGCTGCTGTTTGAACTCTTTTATGCTCCCGGTGGGTAATTATAATAATGCTTTTTCCATATACCTCATAGTTCCCCTGTATTACCAGACTTTTAGTTTGTCAATCTGATAGATTTCTCCTTGTTCTGTTTGATTTGCATTTCTTTAACTATGAATGATGTGGAGCATCTTTTCTTATGTTTATTGGCTATTTGCATTCCTTTCTGAACTGTCTTTTCACATCCTTTGCCCTTTATTCTCTTGGGTTATTCATCTTTTTTCTTATTCTTCTCCGTGGGTTCTTTGTAAATTGAGGAAATTTGCTTTAT
Source organism: Vicugna pacos (assembly GCF_048564905.1). Classification (NCBI taxonomy): domain Eukaryota; kingdom Metazoa; phylum Chordata; class Mammalia; order Artiodactyla; family Camelidae; genus Vicugna; species Vicugna pacos. Next base: position 110,658,794 of record NC_132988.1, on the reverse strand, counting down.
GATTCACATTGCAAATATTTCTTCCTGGTTTGTCTTTTTTTTTTTTCACTTATTTATTTTACATTTATTTATTAGTGTATTTTTATCTGCTATACAGAGGTTTTTGAGTTGTATAAATGCAAACGTATAATTTTTTTTTTGTGGTTCCTAGGCAATGATTTATTTTTCATATAATAAACATCATAGTGTTCTCATCAAGAACAAAATTATTGCCTTAGTCCATTTGGACTGCTAAAACAAAATGCCACAGACTGGGTGGCTTTAAACAGAGATTTATTTCTGCCAGTTCTGGAAGCTGGGAAGTCCAAGATCAAGGCACCAGCAGATTCAGTGTCTGGTGAGGGCCTTCTTCCTAATTCACAGACAGAAGCTTTCTGTGTCCTCACTTGGTGGAAGGGGTAAGGGAGCTCTCTTTTATCTCCTTTATAAAGGCACTAATCCAATTCAGGAGGGCTCCACCTTCATGACCTAATCACCTCCCACAGGCTCCCCACCTCCTAATACCATGGCACTGGGGATTAGCTTTTCACATGTGAATTTGGAGGGGCATAAACATTCAGTCTATAGTAGTCAAGTGAAAGTCAAAATTCCTAGAATCTTGGCATTAAGAGGGCCCTTATAGAAAGTCAAGGAAAACTTTCTAGTGAATGACAGAATCTCTTCATTGATATCTCTGACAGAAGATCAGCCAGATTCTCCCTCAGCCTCCACAGGAGTTGAGTTTCCTATTTGAAGAGGCAATCTTTTATATTGTTAAACAACTTTTTATTCATCTGTTCAAAAGGAACTGTGGGTACAGCATGCACAGGGGTCAAGGGCCAGAAATGATGGCACCTTCCTGGTCTGCACATTCTTCATCTTTAGTGTGAGTTAGTTCCTCCTAATACAGAGCCAAACACTGTCTCCTGGTGTTTCCTCGTGACTTGGTAATAAAGTGAGCACATTTGAAATAACAGATTCTGCCAATCTTTTCGATCCAAAATCAAACCAACACTTCATGATAAGGATCATCACTAACTAATTGTATAGTAAATTCTGGCACAGATTTTATTCTCTGGTGATGTTATCAAGTAATAAGTATTTCCTTCCAGTTCATAGGATGTACTTCTGTGAGTTTGCCTGTGAGACAAGTTCTGTATATCAATGCAATTTCCCACTGACTTTTATTATGTAATTAGGTATATGACGGTCTTGTACCAACATCCGTTATGCAAATAGAGCTATGTTCCCATGGAGGGTGTTGCAGATGGAGTGGTTTATAGAACACCTAGAAACAGAAAGGCACTGCACTAGGAACCGTGTGAGAAATAAGGCAGTAATTCCAACCTTCAAAAATAAAAACTACAGAGAAGAGGAGCAAGGGAGGAAAAGGCCAGAGAGAGATTTATAGCTTAAAATGATCATTACTCCAAAGAAAAACTGCAGCCTTTTATTGCTCACTTCTCTCTTCTCTGGGGGGAAAATCAACAGAAGTACCTGGGAGACTAGAATTCCCATGATGCACTCTGTTCCCAAGATGGCTGATGCTGCCTCCACTGAGGACACATGAATGGTAGGGTGGCCAGATTTTGCAAAAAGAAGAAGAAAAAATGCAGAACACTCAGCTAAATTAGGATTTCGGGTAAACAATGATTAATTTTAGTGTAAATATGTCTCAAATATTGCATTGGTGCCCTGATTTCTATCTGGCAATACTAACGAATGGTCAACTTCTTATCGTCCCTCTGGAAATGTTAAATTCCATAAAGATGACCCTTGGGGTAACCCCAAATGTACGAGCTCCTTCTACTGTGTGTTAAAAACTCTTGGTTGCCATGTCAGAAGCCATCCTCATCCTGAGATGTTCCTAACGTCTTAGGGAAAAACCCAACCACATATCTCATCTACCCCTAAACATACTCTGACCTGAGGAACAACTACTACATGCTTTCCCACCAGAAACTCCCAGCGAGTTAAAAAAGATCACGGTGTTTGTTCCATTTCAAATGGTAGTTCGTATTCGATCACGTCATACCTGCAAAGATGGTCTTGAATTGGAAGGAGACACGCTGTCTTCCCAGGGTCTTGTATAAATACACAAAGTGGGAGGACTTGAGGGGAAAACAAAATCTCATTGGCTCATAAGTGAAAGTAATCACTTCTGACATCTCCTGGACCGGTCTGAATACAAAAACAGTCTAGGTAATGACTTCATGAAGAAAGTTAAAGCCCCCTGCTGAATAGATAAGAATAAATGTCCTCATCAGCTTCCACAAGTAAAGGGACAAATGAGAGAGCAAATCTCAGCCAATATCGTGCACGACGAATATAAACAGCTCTCATTTTGCGTTAAGTGTGTTTTATATATATTAACTCATTTGTTACTCAGAACAGTCCTGTGAGGGAGGAACTCTTATTAGTTCCATTTTACTGCTGAGAAGCCTGACTCGCAGAGGAGCTAACGAATGACCCAAGGTTACACCACCAGGAAGTAGCCGAGATGGAATTCGAACCAAGGCAGGGAGTACAATGTTTCCTTTCCACGATGCCACTTTTTCCTCAGAGTAGCTGGCAAGCGAAAAGCAAAATAAAATCTTCTCAATAACCATGTGGAGCAAATTGAATGGCCTCTCCAGAGGGTTTATTCTGATTCTACGAGAATCCACACTGGGCAGCCACAGCCTCCACAGCACATACCTAAATACCCAGCAGACCCCCTTTCCACTGACAAGCATCACAACTGTCTATGGACAGCCCCGTCACCCATTCTGCTCCCAAAAGTGAAGCAAAGAGGATGACAAAAGAGTAGAGTGGACTGAATGCCTGAGACCTGCCTGGCAGCCCTAGGACTTTGAACCAGTCATGGGCTCACCCCTGCCATGGTTTCCTCATCAGAACAGAAAACGATAAGGTGGTCGTGGCAGCCAGCCTAGAGCGAGTCCCTACTCCACATGTACGGCACCTAGAAGGCTGGGCTCCTGACTCCCATGGCTGCCCCCACTTTGTAGATGAGGTGATTGCATCACAGAGGAACAAAGTCACCTTCCAGAAGTCATATATCCAACAAGGGGCAGAGCCAGGAGTTCCTCATGCCTGCCTCACTTCCTGGAAGCAGCTATAGCCTGTGGGCTGCATGGTTGTGGTGTTCATGCCGCCAGGGAGCTGGTCCTGGTCTTACACTTATTTCTGGCTGTGTGATACGTTATTTAACATTTCTATGTCTTGTTTACTTCATCTATAAGCCAGGGGAAATTGCAGACTTTCAGTGACAATTACGGAAGATAATATATGTAAATTGCCTAGAATATAGTCATCAACGCAACCTGGCTATTACTGTTGCAATTTCTGTTACTACTATTACTACTACCATTGCCATTACTAGTACTATTATTATTACCATCGCTATTACTATCGTTCTCGCCACTGCTATTTATGCCTCTCCTATTTCAGCACCCTGTCTCTGTCTTATAAAAGGAAGAATCGACAGCTCAAAAGGTCTGTAATTCTTGAAATTCTAGAAATCTGGAAGGGAAAAAAGAAAACAAAGACCATAGTTACTTCAAGAGAAAGAAGTCTTTATGGAGGGCTGCTGGGAAAAGATCAAAAGGAGAAAAGATCTGAAATATCCAACCCTTTGAGTTTCAAATATTTTATTCCCATTTGGTTTGAGATATTCAAGTCCCAAACTTGGCGTGAACTTGGAAAGTTCTCTCCTTGGTTATCAATGTATTTCCTAAGAAGGATCCACGCAATAAAGGAATCCAAACTGAAAATGCCCTGAATTCTCCCATCCCCTGCCGTCCCCTCAACTCTACTCGCCCTCCGCCTCAATCACCTGAACGTGCCCACTGGCAGTGTTTCAAAAGGCGGCACTTAAGTTTCCACCTGTCCCTCTTATTCAATGTCTTCTCTCTCCCAGGGTAGTTTTAAGAGGTAAATAAGGACAAAATGAAGATGAAAGAAGCTTCTATTGTGTTCTAAGCTTTGTTGGACTTTATTCTCCTGGTCAAGTGCCTCTCCCCCCGCACAGCCTGTGGGTGGGTTAGCATCCTACTCCTCGTGTCTACTTCATTCATCAGGAGAGGAAAGGATGGCTGCTGAGATCAGGTGCCTTCTTGGACTGTGTGGGGACTGATGGAGGCCACATGCTGGCAGAGTTTGCACAGACACACGTCCACATACGGACACTGGTAACTTGGCCAGAGCCTCACTCCTTACTGTGACTTAAGAGGCTACTAGTGACTGCTCTTGACCTTTCACACCCTATCACTCCCACTCTCCCATATTGAATTGCTCCGAGTCCTTGAATGCCCACTGTGCTCTCTCTCCCTTCATTCATGTCTGATGCAAACAGTTCTTCTGTATGGAAAACTCCCTTCCCCACCTCCTTCCTTCTACTCATTCTGAATGGTGAGGTGTAAACGTGGCATCTTCCAGGCAGTCATTCCAGATCACAGAGCCTGGGCTCCTTGTCCTGCCTATGTGTCCCTCTATTCTGAGTGTCAGCTAACCCGCATTTATTCAGCATCTTCTTATGTGCTGAGCCCTGCTCTAAGCAATGGAGGAAGGGTCATTTTAGGGAGGAATGAGGACAGCATCAGCTACAAGAGGATGCTGTGGTCAAGAGTAAGTGCAGGAGGCTGCATGAAATTGGGAAACCAGAGATGAGCCTTCTAAAGGGGGAGCTACTATTTAAGCAGAATCTTGGAGGCTGAGAAATCAACCATAGAAGGATCTGGAATAGAATATTCCAGGGGGAAAGAGCTATGTACACATGCTGGGGCCAGAATGGGTGTGGTGTGTGGGAGGGACAGGGAACTCCCTGGGGGGCAGTACTAGTGGTCTGTTGGTGTGTCAGTAAAACCATTGTCACGGCCAGTTTACATTCACTGTCATCTGATGGACACTGAGCACTTGGACATATGAGGAGAGGTTTAGAACAAGACAGTCATTGCTACCACTTACTGGCTGTGCAGCCTTGGGCAAGTTAGTTAACTCCTCTGATCCTCAGCATGTTATTAAAAGTAGACCTTGGAGTTTGTCAGACTGCTGCTATTTTGAGAATGGGGTAGCAAAATGTTTAACTTGTCTGACATTCCTTTTTCTTCTATGCCAAGTTTGTCACCCACATAAGCCTGACATTCAGGATACAGTCAATATATTGTGCACATTATCCTTGCTGCTGTCACTCATTTGTGTGGAAGGAATAATACCAGCAATTCGCAGATCTTTTGAAAAAGAAATACAAATTACGTACAGCACCCAAAACATAGTAAGGATTTACCGTGTTAGCGTGGCGGACAGTCCTTAGTTTGTGTTTTCCCAGCAAACGTTTCTCCATCTACTAGAATCATTATTTCCTTGAGGGAGGGACTTCTTCCAGTTGGATGTATTTGGTGGGACTGTTAATTGGGCGCCCTTTATCTCCCCAGCCAAGTGCCCCACACAAAGCCAAGCAGATACCTCTTCCCTGAAATCTGAATCATGAGCATAGTCAACAAGACGGAAAAACATGGCATTCATTCATTCCAGCAATGGCGCGTAAGCAAGTCTTCCTGTGTGAGAGCATCACTGTGACTTCTGCTTCCTCCAGTCTCTGGTAAGGTCTGTTCTTTTTCTATCAATTCCAGAGTTTCCTTACAGTCTTCTGATACATTGCCTTTTGTTTAAATTAAGCAGGGTTATTTTCTTTTGCTTGCGACTCCATATTATCCATCTCTAGAGCTGCATGATGATGATGATGATGATTGTTGTTATTGTAATTGTTAGAAAAGGGGGTTTAACTAATTAACTAACAAACAATTATTGTTTATGGTTATTTTTGATGAACTAACCTGCCCACAAATGCCCTGCCTAACTGGGGAGTAGATAATAAAATCAAAAGCACGCTGCACACGTCTCTGCTTATCTTCACCCTTATGTCCCCACCTGCTCTTTATACACATCTGTTCACATAGCTTGTATGATTTGTAGTTAAAGACTAAATCTTGGCTAAAGTTCAAAGTAAGGGAAAGTTTTCAAATGATGGATTGGGCCTCTGGTTTAATGTCTAGTCTCAAGGTCAGAGATGCAGTCCCATAACGAAAACCTTTGATCAAATATGAGTAGAAAATGATGCCTGCAAGGCTGGGCACTTTGTGGGGAGGACAAGGACATAGATTCCAATCTCCCCTACATGGGGAAGCCACAGACAGCTCTCTTAACAATGACTCTAATGAAACACTAAGACAGGCAGATGGAAAATAAAGATGAAGAGGTAACATTCCAGAGGACCTGGAGGGGTCCCACATGTTCCTCTAGGTCTGGGACTCTGTGATTCTACCTATGATTTTATTGACTTTTATTTGTGTATGTGTGTGTGCATAAGGATCATTGGTTTAAGAGGAAATTTTACCTACCTACACGATGATCTTTAACTTACTCAAGTTTCCCACCTATATAATAAGAGTATCATGAATGCTGTTGCTAGTTGTGAAATAATTGTATAAGCTCTTTTCACAGTTTATTTAAACACCATCAGGTATAATTTACAAAGTTGTAAAGACTAGAGCCAGTCTGGAGCCTTCCCTGCCCCGCCCCCACCAACCCCGCCACGGTAGATTGAATCTGTGTCCACACTTCTTCATGCCCTCCCTGTATTAGAATCACACGTTCCACCGTGTGGGATCTGACTGCCAGATCTGACGGAGTGGGTGGGGTGTATTTTTTCCACACTTTGAGGTTGGGCATGACCATGTGACATCCTTGACCAAAAGAAAGTGGGCTGAAGTCTCAGGAGGCAGAGCGCATCTCCTCTCTCTCCTTCTCCTCTGGCAATTGAGAAAAATGAGAACAAGATGATGAAAGCGGCTCTTCTAAGGAGAATGAGGCGCATTGAACCCTGAGCCAAGCCTGGCCAACCTGAGCCTGACACCGAGCTGCCCAAGTCTAGCACAGACCCATGAAGCAAAAATAAATGGTTGCTGTTTTAAGACACTCGGTTTGGTGCTATGCAACAATATTGTGATGATAGCTGAGCAATGTGTTAGCCCTCACCATACACTATATGGTTCCTTGAACGATTGTAAACTCTGCAAAGTCAGTGTCAGGGTCGATCTGGCCCATTGCTGTTTCCCTGACTCTGTAGGACAGTTTGTAACACATAATAGTTAATGGTCTATGAGTCTGTTGCATGAGCTTCTTTGATTAGTCTAGTCCCCTCTCGCCAATCAGATGTGAGTTAAAGAGAAATCAGCAATCTTACTTTAAAAATGACAGTCATAAAAGACATATGGGATTATCTTTCACTTATCCTACTAACTGCAAAATCAATTTGCTTTTTAAGTGAACAAAATAAACAGGCATATCTTGTGGACAACAGCTCAGATGCCACTTTAAAAACTGTTGGAGAAAATATTCACTGGTTTTTTTCTTGAATGGTAGCGGCTCCAACAATGCCAGTAAAAATCATTCTGAATTTGTGTATTCCTTTATTCATACAACAAGCCTTTTGATGGAGAACTTACTCTGTATTAAGCCCCGTATTAGGTCTTTAAGGTAGAAAGAACAAGCTTGTGGTTCTTGGCCTTAAGTCACTTAAGCTGTAGTGGGAGACGCAATTCCATGGACATCTGAAGTTTATGTTTGAATAGATAGAAGGAGGGGTCTTCTATAGGAGCTTAAAAGAAGTACCTAACTCAAACGTGGGAAAAATCAGGGGAGACTTCTTTGAGCTGTATTTAAAATGATGAGGAGATAGTTAGGTGAATAATTCAATTGAAAAAACTAAAATAAAATCTACAGCAAGTCTTCTCAGAGACATCGTGGCTGATGGGGTAACAAGGATCGCTCCATTAGGAAGCAGCTTGTTCTGGAAAGTTCGCTGCTGGGGCTCAGTGTTTGTTCCGCCTGCCTTTACTGGTCACGATTCTGTCTTTTCCATATCCCCCAGTCCTCTGGGGAAATGATTTTTTTTTTTACTTTGGCAAATAATCCAAGATGAGGCAAAGTCCGCAATACTTTTAGATAAAATATTCACAATTGCCATTTATTTGACCTCCATAATAAAATGAATAATAATCCTTTTGTATCTAATATAGGGGACAGTAGCTGCAAATGGAAGTCTAGGAGCTAATTTGATGAGATAAAATCTGATAATTCAAATTATCTCACAACTCAAAGGACAATGTTTTGGGTCACTTTATGTCACTGAGAATTTCACCTTAACATTTGTGACATATAACACGACTGCTATCCTTCTATTACATATATTTTGCTAAGTAACTGAACATAATAATAAAATAAAATTCTAATTTTGTGTGCTAACCATTTAGAGAAAGGAAAAACCCCTATAATTAAAATATTATACAAAATGACCAATGGACGCAGGGGTAATGTAAAATAAATCTCAGAATTTAATAAGCTTTTTAATCATCACTAGTTAAGACAATTGGTTGGGCTTGTTATTTTCAGTAGCAAGATCAAATCATTTCACGTGATAATTTCGAGGGTTAATTGTCTCAGTTTATTCAATGCAATCTTCTCCACCAGCTTTATTTTTATCTGCCAGTACACCAATATGCCGTAATTAGCATAAATTAAACTAAATGAATTCTGTGGGTTACTGTATTATTTTACACCAGTCTTTTTCATTTTCCTCTCCAAACATTTAAAGGTTAGGGATGGGTGAATGGTTGGATGGCAAATTCCAACATCCAGCTGCTCAGCTTCAGCTCAAAAAAAAAAAAAAAAAAGCTTAAAAACTGAGTGATTGATTTTCAGAAATCTTGGGTAGAAAAACACATCGTGAAAAATGTCATCATGCAAGATGTTGTATCATTATACACTGACCTTCATCAAGGCCCACATGACTCACGGCTGGAAAGCAAGGAACTTGACGTGCGAACTTAGCCAATGCAGAATGAGAAAGATTCAAGTGTGCGTCTCAAATGAGCAATTTCCCGTGGTCAGACTGACACACAGTGACCTTGGACAGCTGTGAGGACATTTGTGCTTAACAAAGTGAGTTTTATCTAATTTAGAAACTCAGTTCCTTTAACCTTGCATCATTGGTGGTAACATCTTTCACTGAGAAACTCAGCACAGGACCTCTGGACTTACATTCCACTTTAAAGTCTCAGGATGGTTAGTCCACCCCTAGACCTACTTCCTACCAACCTTATCGCCCTCCAGGACCACACTACTCAGCCTCCTCTCCACTTACATCACCCCGCCCACGCTTCCTATCACAGACCCACCTGCTCTTCTTCCTCACTATCTCCCTCTTGTGGGAATTCACCTACCGTTAACTACCTACCATTTTTTTTTCTCTGTAAATGTGACCCTAGAGAAACTCTCTCTTTTCTCAGTCAGCAGCACTTATTGTGCATCTATTATGTGCCCGACTTTGGGCCTGGTGCTGGGGATGGATGGATCCATTCTTGGAACAGGTAGAAATGATCTTTACCTCACAAAGATTAGAGTCAACAGAAAAGACAGTAATTAGAACAAAGCCATAGACTTCCGACATCTGGGAGAGTACAGGACCTGTAAGAATAGGGGAGGACCTCTTCTCCATCCTCAAGTTTCCTGTGTTCTCTCTGGAAGCTACCTCTGTTTACCACACCTGCTTTTCTCCTGTACGGGAGGGTGAGACAGGCATTATCTTGGTCTCCATGGGAAGGCAAAAAGCGACAACAACAATGTGTTGCTCACTTTCCAGATCCTCACTCTGCAAGCCACCTCCTCCTGCCCTGGTGCCTGGAACACATTGGAGGTAAGAGCTGACCAATTCCTTCTTTGCTCCTAAGCCATGGGTGGATTCAACTGCAGCTCTTTCTGGTACCATATGCTCAGGGTCCAGGCCCTGGTACGGGAAGGCTTTCCATGATAATTAAGCTATCTATTCAATCCATCACTGAATTCTCATTTATTTTCCCAGTGCCTCATTCATAATAGATGCCCAGTAAATATTTCTTGAATAAGTTCAATGAATAAACATGTGTTCAATTAATAAACTCTTCCTAAAATTATGATATATTCCAATATGGTGGATAATGTTTGAGTAGAAAGTTGTGGCCACACAAAATTATTTTGCAGCGTATAACAACATAAAGAAGTTCAAAATTATCATCAGTCTGTTTCAAGGCCTCAGTCTATCATTTGTGAACCAACTAACCATCACAAAGGAGCCTCAAATCCCAAACACCTGAGTTAAAAAGCCAGTTCCCTGAGCATATGGGGGTCTATCTTATCCAATACTGAGTCTCTATTACATAGTACACAGTTTAGCACAAAAAAGGTGCTCATAATATTTGTTGAACACATTAAATTAATAAGCTAAAATAAACTTTCGACTCCTAAGACATTTTTATGTTAAAGCTAGTCTGCAGAAGTGTTTTGTTTGATCTGCACTTTTGTTTTTCTAAATTTTGAATTGTTTACCAACATAAAGAATTTTAATGAGAAAACATTTGACATTTTAAATTTGACCTTCATATTTTTTAGAAATAGTTGAGGATCTAGAAATAATGTAAATGGGAATAAGGCCAGCAGGAATTCCTTTAGAGCTTTGGTGGGCTCTCTTGTTTGAATGGGGTGTCAACTCTCCATCTCAGCACAGTCCCCACCTGGCTGGTTTCATGCACCCATACACCCCAGTGTATTTGGTTTTGTGACCCTGATCTAATCAAGCATGTTAAGGGAGAAGCAAGAGAGATTATATGAGATTTGAGGGCCCTAAGGCTCTCTTAAATTCTTAATAATTTGTAGTTTAAATCTTTTGCCTATTTTTTAAACAGAGTATTTTAAGTGAAGAGTGATGGGATGGGAAGAAAAAACACTTTAAAAAATATTTCTGCCTTTACAAATAAAACCAAAATACACCCAAACCAGCCAAATGAACTGAAAACAACAGGGTGGGGTTGTTTAACTTGCTCTCCACATGCTCTCTGTTGGCCTGTGAGAGAGAAAAGGGATGACCACAGCCCCACACAGCCTAGAAAATGCTAGAAGAGTGCCTTGTTTGACAGTAAGATCAACTGACACCTTTAAAAAGTGCAGTGGTTTCACTCAAAGTCTGGCGTCTGACAGTCAAATCATCCTTCCTCGGGTCAGCCTTGTCAGTAACATAATGAAGTGAAAATTATTGAGAGTCTGTGGAGAATCTAGGCTTCCTGAGATGTCTGGCGTCATTTACGTGTGGGTAGAACCCTAGAAGGTGACATGGAAGATAAATAACAGCTATCCAGATGGAATAAAATAGACACCGAAAGGAGAAATCAAGCTTAGAAAGCTATTCCCTGGTAGCTGACAGGAGGGTTTTCCTGAGGACTCTATTTAAGAAAATATGGGGAAAAACGTGTCTCCAAGGATATATATTGGATTTGTACTGGGACATAAGACTCAGCAACCTATCCTTAAGCAATATTCAAACTGAACTTTATCATTATGCCACAAATTGTTCTTGTTTAATGTTTTCCCTCTTCTCGTTTCTCACCCACTGTTTATTGGCCCAGAGCCATCTCAAAATATTATGTTGAGTCAACAAGGAAAGATGCAATGTTGAGGGTGGAGAGTGATGGGCTCAAGAAAGGGCCAAAGGCTTCTGGCTCTGCCCGTATTGCCTAAGGCTGGAAAATAATTTTACTGCAAACTTTCCAGACTCCAGGACTCTTATGAAGTATCCTTGGCTAAGTAGGCTTTTTCTGAAAAGCTTTAAAAAGAAAAAAACTTCAGAATATACATTTACCCATGCATTCCTTCAACAGTGTTATTTGGTATCAGGCACCATAAAGACCAATACTGAAGATCTGACAATCTAGAAGGAGGTATATACATGTAAGTCAATAATTACAAAGTAATAGGATAAAGGTTATGGTAGAAGTACTTCTAGGGCACCTAAAGTACATGGCAACAGGGGAAGATCTGGTCAGGGAAAAACTCCTGGTAATAGTTAATGAGTTAAATAAGAAAGGCATAATGGTGCCCAGGCAATGACCACCAGTATTCCTGGCTTGTTCGTTTCATATAACGGATATCTATTTTGCCAGCCACTGGGCTCACCAGTGTGCTGGCCTCCGGTGCTTGAAGGTGTTAAAAACAAATGGCTTCCCTGGGTAATTTAAAGAGCCCAGTCATGCTGAAATGAAGAAGTGTGAGTGAGGGTGGGAGGAGACAAAGATGAACAGAGGCAGGGGGAACATTGCCTTAATAAATAACTTTTTATTAAGGGTGGGGCAAATGAAATGCTCTACACAGAGATGTCAAGCCAGATCTGGCTTTTAGAAAGAACTCTCTGAGTGTTGTACAGAGAATAGACTGCAAAAGGCAAAGAGTGGGGGCAGGAGACCAATCAAGAGAATAGCCTAGAATTCAGGTAAGAACAGAAAAGGACCTGGTTTCAAAAATTAATACAAAGCTACAGTAACAAAAACAGTATGGTTTCAGGGGAGGATGTAGCTCAGTGGTAGAGCACATGCTTAGCATGCACGAGGTCCTGGGTTCAGTCCCCAGTACCTCCTTTAAAATAAAACAAACAAATAAATAAAATAAACCTAATGACCTCCCCCACCAAAAAAACAAACAAAAACTTTTTTTAAAAGACAGTATGGTTTCAACATAAGCATAGACATATAGATCAATGGACTAAAATTGAAATAAGTCTTTACATTTACTGTCAATAGATTTTAAATGAAGATTTCAAGACAATTCAATAGGAAAAGAAAGTCTTTTCAACAAATGGTGCTGGGGAAACTGGATATCCACACACACAATAATGAATTTGAACACTTATATCAGACCAAACACAACAATGAGCTCAAAATGAATCATAGACCTAAATATAAAGGCTAAAATAATGCAACTTTTAGAAGGTAACACAGACTGTGGGTTAAGTAAAGATTTCTTAGATATGACAGTCCATAAAAGAAAAAGTCATCAATAATTTACAGCTCATCAAGATTAAAAATTTGGGGGCTTCAAAAGACAGCATTGAAAATGTTAAAAGGCAATCCACAGGCACAGAGAAAATGTTTTAAAATCATATGCCCAATAAAGGACATATAGTCCGAATATATAAATAACTCTTACAACTCAACAATAAAAAGAGTAATAACACAATTTGAAAATAGTCACAAGGTTGGGTACACACTTCTCCAAAGGAGATATGTGAATAGCCAATAAGCACATGAAAAATAATGCTCAACACCATTAGTCACCAGGGAAATACAAATCATACCCACCAGGGTGACAGTAGTCAAAAAGAAACACAAATGTTGAAAAGAATATGGAGAAATGCGAACCCTTGCATTTTGCTAGTGGAAATAAAAAATGGTGCAGTCACTTTGGATAACAGTTGGGCAGTTTCCCAAAATGTTAAATGTAAAATTACCATATGACCCAGCAATTCTAGTCTTAAGCAGCTTATTAAAGAAAAATATTTTTACATAAAGACTTCTACACAAATTGTCAGAACAGCATTAGTTATAATAGTCAAAAAGCAGAAATGATCCAAACGTCCATAACTGGTGAATGAATAAACAAATCATGGTATATAGCCAAACAATAGACTCACACCAGGGAATAGAAAGGAGTGAAGTACTGACAGAATCTACAAGGTAAATGCACCTCAAAAAATATTATGCTAAGAAGCCAGACACAAAAGACCACATATTGTATGATTCCATTCAAAGAAAATGTCCAGAAAAAAATTAATCCATAAAGACAGAAAGTAGATTAGTGGTTGCCTGGGGCTCGAGATAGCAAAGGGGAGCGTACCAATGGGCATTAGCGGTCTTACCTGGGGTGATGAAAATGTTCTACCACTGGATTGTGATGCTCGCTACACAACTCTGTAAGCATAATTTTTGAAATATTGAATTGTATACTTACGATAGGTGAATTTTATGGTACACATAAAATAAATAGTAAAGCCACTTAAAAAACACAGATAAGGCGTGGAAGGATGTACTGCAAACCAACAATAAAAAAAAAATAGCATCAGCAGAACTTGAACTTGGGAACCAAAAGGATATGAGAGTGGGTGGCAAAAAAATTTCTAAGATTAAAAACAAGGATGATACCAATGGCTAATTTTAACTGAACAACTATTATGTGCCAGACACTGTTATGTGTCTAATGTGAATCACTGTAAAGTTTTCAGAGAAACCTTACCGGGTTGGGACTTTTATCATCCATGTTTTATATATGAGAAAACCCTGCCAAGGAACAGAGAGGCTAAGAAATTTTCTGCAGGCCACACAGTTAGTAAGTGGTGATCTGGAGAAGCTATTTGTGGAACTAACAGGACAAGAGGAAGGGTCAGTTTCACAGGCTGCCCTGGGAATTCATTATAATTCTCGATGGTCCTCTGCTTCCTGACATCCACACAGCGATCTTGAGCCACGTGGCAGAGAACAGCCACATCTCTTCTTCTCTAGCTGTGGATTCTGGTCACAGCCAGCTGATCCCAGCTTTGCCATCGCCTTCTGTAGGGATGTCTATTTATAGATTGATGACTTCTGTCTGAGATCATCAGAATGCCCAACGGTAGGTCAAGGGCAATAGCCAGAGAGAAATTAAGAGCAGTTAGGGCTCACTCACTAGTGAGAAGATATTTAGCAGGCAATTAACAGCTTCCTTCTGACAAGCAGTGAGAAATAGCCACAGAAAAGTCACAGGGTGGAAAACTGCTTCCTCTGGGCAGGAATCAGAAAGCCGTCTAATATCTGTTTCATGCGAAGAAGTTTCGTCTTGAGAAACTGGTTTTTCTTTGATCACTGTTCAAACTTGGGTACTGTGCTGTTGGAAGATGACATTGGAAAGGAATAAACACATGCTTGTCGTGTTTCTTCAGCAGGAATTTTCCTTGTTCAAGGAACAAATAAGCGAGCACTGCATCCCCGCTCACCGCAGGCAGGTGTGAGACAGCCGCGCAGCGGGGCTCTGCTATGCTGACCGGGCGCACCTCTCCCAGCGAGAGCGGCGTGGTGTGGGCAGCACCCAGAAGAGACCAGCTGACTCCCCAGAGGCCTTCTATCCCCTTTGGGCCCTTCTACTGCTGGGTCATCTTGCTGTGTGCCTTTGGGCGAGCCCTACCACCTCCCTGGGCAGAACATGAGAAGACTGGAGTGGATGGGCAGCAAGGTCTCTTCCAGCTTGAAAGCTCTTCCCCTATTTTAGTCCGTGAAACCATCCAGCCTATTAACTGGGGAGTCTACTACGTGCTGTACAGAAGGCAAAAATTAATGTAAATTTAAAAATTAATAAAATTTCCCCTTATTATTAGAACAGCATATTGGTTTCTGTGGCTGCTGTAACATACTACCACCAACTGGGTGATTTGAAATGAAATGAATTTATTCACTCACAGTTGTAAAGGCCAGAAATCCAAAACCATGACTTTGTCAGTGTTGGTTCCTTCTGGAGACTCTGGGAACTAATCCATTCCATGCCTTTCTCCTAGTTTCTGGAGGCTGCTGGCAATCCTTGGTGCTCCTTGGCTTATAAACACATCACTTGAACCTCTACCTCTGTCTTCACGTGGTTTTCCCATTGTCTTCCACTCTGCCTCAAATCTCCTTCTCCTTTCTCTTAGAGGAACATCAGTCATTGGATTTAGGACCCATCCTAAATCTAGAAAGAGTCCTTCTTGAGATCTTTAATTTAATGACATCAGCAAAGACCTTATTTCCAAATAAAATCGCATGCAGAGTTCTAGGGGTTAGAACTTGGGTATATCTTTTGGAGGGACAGAATCCACCTGCTAACATTTAGTGAGATTTAATATCTACGTTGTGTGTCTCTAAGAGCTTCAGATGTATTATCATATTTAACTCATGCAACAAAACTATGTGGTAAAAACTCGTACACATCTTATGAGGAAACCAATACATTGACTAATGGGCCCATCTTACTCAGTGAGGGGGAGCAGAATACACCACCCCAAAATCTGTCACTTTGGCATGTGGACTGTTTTGACCTAGAGGGAATTAACACCTCACAGACTCAGGAAAAATTTGTTTTTGTTTTTGTTTTTTTTAACTGCTGCCTTAACTACCTAAAAGAATTAAGATAGAGGGCCTGTACCAGGAAGAGAGCTAATACCAAAGATAAATTTTTATATCAGAAAGACTTATCTGCATGACATGGAAACCACTGGTTAAGCAAACACCTCTTCTCATCTTCCTGTGATTTCTCTTCCCCAGACTCCTGAGTCCCCAGACTCCTACCCGCCTCTCCTTAGCTCAGTATGATATATAAGCCTCAATCTCCTAACTGCTGGGAGCCGCTCATGTCTTTGTGGGACTCCTGTATGTAACAAATTAAATTTATTTTTCTCCTGTTAAATTGCCTTATGTCAACTGAGTTATTAGACCAGCCAAAGAACCTAGAAGGATAGAAAGAAAAAGTTTTCCTCATCTACATCAGCTAGGAAGCCAGGCAGGCAGAATGTTTCTAGAGAACACATTTGTACAAGGACTCCATAGTGCCTCCCATTTAGGCAAAACCAGTCAAAGTGCCAGCTTCATGCAGATTATAGGTGACATCAGGTTTCACTCATTCATTCATTCACTCATTGACTCACAAATGACACAGTAGGCACTCAAAACAAAGTTACTGATTAAATAAATGCTTGCAATTCCACAAGCTTTGTAATAGACCCTGGGATACAGATATCAACAAGATTGTAATAGGACCTGGCCAAAATCAGCCCTCCAGCCATAAAAAAAGAATGAAATCTTGCCATTTGCAGCAACACGGATGGATGTGTAGTGCGTTATGCTAAATTTGAAATACGTCAGATTAAGACAAATACTGTATGATAGATATACTTGTATGTGGAATCTAAAAAATACAACAAACTAGTTAGTATAACGAAAAAGAAGCAAACTCACAGAGATAGAAAACAAACTGTGGTCACCAGTGGGGAGAGGGAAGGGGACAGAAGCAATATAGGGGTAGAGGAGTAAGAGGCATAAATGATTAGGTATAAAATAAGCTACAAGGATGTATTGTACAACAAGAGGAATGTAGCCAATATTTTATAATAACTATAAGTGGAGTATTACCTTTAAAAATTGTGACTCTGTATATTGTACACCTGTAACATATAATATTGTACAGCAATTAAACTTCAATAAAAATTAAATTAAAAAAGAGAAAAAAAAGTAATGGCTCTTTCCTAGCTAGGCCTAATTTGGGGTTGGATTAAAACTAGCAATAAGGCAAAAATTCAAGATTTCAAGAGCCAGAGATATGTGGCCAGACAGAGGGTGTTCTCCTGCCCATTCTTTGTTCTCTTAACAAAATGACGTCAGTATCAAAGAACATCATCTGACTGTTGCTTCTTAACCCACAGGTTTGTGAAGTCTCTCTTTCTTTTATTCACAGTCTTTTGCTCTCTTTCTCTCTCATATTAGGAAGATGTCCTCAACTTTATTTTCTCTGTGGGATGGCAGCAATGACCAAGTTTCACAAGCAGGAGTTTGCCACAAAGAACATAGGGGCATGGCAATGGGTTGGGGGTTGTTTTAGACCTGTTGGTAACTTCTTGTGGGTATTAAGACAGGAGGGAAGGGGACAGGGCACAGCCATTATAGGGATGGCAAAGCCATTATAGGAATGACACAGCAATTAGCATCAAGATGGTGGAAGTCAATTCCCAGTAGATCCTGAGGCCCCAGATGGTAGGAGATTTGACTTCCAGTAGATCTTGAGCTTCATTATACATTCATTGTAATATAATAGCATGCCAAATGGCACTCCCACAGGCACCATGACAGTTCTGAGGCTGACCTTGAAAGGTCAAAAAGTGGGCAGTGGCCCAGTTCCTGGGAATCCCAACCTCTTCCCAATCCTCTTCCCAATACTTGTTAGCATATGAAGTTGCCAAGCCCATAAAAACTAGTAACAAAGCACCTTGCAGCCTCCTGCTCCCTTGCCTTTGGAGATGGACTGGACCTGGTCTTTGCAATGTGTATCTACTTTCACGTTAGGCTAAACAGCCACTCCTGCGCCTCATGGACTTTCCGGCCATCTGAGACGGTCTACACTTGATCTATGGAGCATGCATCTTTCTGAATAAATCTGCCTTTGGTCAGCTATGTCTTGTTCATGAATTCTTACCTGCAGGAAGCCATGGAACCTCACTTGGGGTGCATCATAGGGACTCATCTGGGACCTGGGACATGGCCATCCTCTCTCACCCCATTTTTCCTGTATCAGTATGACATCCAGTTATAACTCCCTTCATTCATGGAAGGCAGAGTTAATGGCTGGGTCCTTTTAATTTCTTAGGTGTTACATTTGAAGGGTAATAGAACATGTCACCCCCAAATCTGCCACTTACACAGAAGGACTACATCAAGCTGAAGGCAAGTGAGAAGAAGCAGACCTAAGCACAGTTCTCTGCCCTTCCCCATTTGCCTAAAACTATACACTAGATGTTTCTTAATTATTCAAATTATTCAAAATAATGGATGGTTAGCTGAGTGTGGAGAAAGGAGAGGCTAAAGATAAGACCAAAGCAGAGTTAATAACTTTAGGTTTCTTCATTTTTTGACAAAGCTGGTGGTAAACAATAGTGAGGACAATAGTGACGATGATTAAATGCACTGCTGTCCCTGTCCCAGTCCCTTTCTGCTGGGACCAGGATTAGGTGAGCCAGCGATGACTCAGCACGAGAAACAAGAGCTCTGGTTACTCTACAAGCCAGAAAATGCACGCCTGGCTAATTGGGTGTTGCTGGAGAAAACTGGATTGTTATCTTGAATACAAAGCAAACTCTGATCCCCCCTGTGCACATTAGATGCATTCTGGAGCCGTTGTGGGTAATGCGAATAGCTGCATATTGAGTCATTATTCATTGACTTGCTTACTCTGGCAGAGAAGTTTTCCCAGAGGAAGAAAAATGATCCCAAACTATGATTAAAACTCATACTTTAAGAATTTTAATAATCATATCAAAAGCCTTCTGTATTTCTCAATGCCTGGGCGTTTATCTACTCCATAGCCCTACAAGTGAACTGTGAATCCATATGATCATCTTATGTTCATTCACTACGATGTTTCTATTATATCCAAACGTCTTATTTGATAAACACTCCACCCTCCACCCGTTAATGAATGATTATGTTACTTAGTATTTTGCCCAAATTATCACATCAGTGACGCCCCATGTACATTTGTCCCCTTTAAGTATTCCTGAAAGTGGTAATGGGGGCCTCCAAGACTCAAAGCATATAAAACACATATTTTCCCTCAAAATATGGCTGCCAAGATTAACTAAAATATCAAGTTTCTTTGCTTTAAGCAGGAATTTAGAAACTCTGTATGATAACAGTGCTTATCTCCTGTAATCAGAAGCTCTATCTTTCAACAGCAAACAAAGGGAAAACAAGATCATTGTCATGTCATAAGTGCAGTTTGTAGACAAAAATCTTCTAAAATGTGAAAACCTAGGGTGGGGAATTAATAAAGATACCCATGTAAGCTTAAAAATGCAAATAAATAAGATGCATTTTCCCTCTGAGAAAAACTGATAAAGGTGGGTTTTATTGAGGGGGGAGGGTTGATAGTGGTAACTATTCATCTACCCACTGGAGAATCATTTATTCAGCTTCTTTTGAATGCTGAGAGTTATACCAGCTACCAGGAAAAATAGAAGAAATGGAGGAACATAGACATGGATCCTGTCTTCAAGGAGTTGCCAGTCTAGAAGGGAAAAATGTTTTAATAAGTAATTATTTATGTAACAGGTATGAATTCACATATATGCATGTCCGTGTGGATATTCTTCAATTGATTTCATAAGCTGAGTCTAATGCAATGAAAGGGAAAAGTGAAGAGTGTTTAAAAGAATTTTCAAGATGAAATTGAGTCTACGAGTTTTAAATGGCTTGAAACCAAATGCTATTCTGACAACTTTTACTCTCACTGCTATCTTTAGATGTAAGACACATGGGCAAAACTCGAGATCTGCATATTCCAGGCAGCCAATCGGGATGCATGTCGTCACTGACCTAATGGCTGCTCTATCATTTTTCCAAAAATATCCTCCAGATAATCATCCCTGGAGGGGGAAAAAAAAAAAGAGGGGGGAGGGAGCTGTGATCAACTTAACTGAATACCTTCTCTCCATCTTAGAGATTCATGACACACCTTCTCGTATGAAAAGCTAGCTGAGGTATTGCATCAAAGAACCTAGTATAGTATGAAAACCAGTCTTTCCCAAACTTACTTGATCATGGACAGAATTTTTTTTGCGTAGCATCTATTTACTGGCACCCTGTGGAATCAGTGTTCCCTACAACATTCTCCTGGAAATACTGCAGTAACAGACAACAAATATATATGTACCACTTTTAAAAGAATATCCATAGACCATTTGTGCTGTTGACCCGAGTGACACTTTACAGGGATTAAACTGCTGTACCCTGCTGGGCACACTTCCAGAACCTGATGTTTACATAGTGAAGAAAACTGTGCAAATTGAAATTCAAAATAAGTAGGTATGTAAGACGGAACAACCTGTAAGACGAAAGGTTATGAGTAAAATGTAAGAGAAAAAAAACCGATTTTACACAGAGCGGCCAACCTGCTGTTAAATACCCTTTAGGAACTGCTTGGTTTTTCTTTTTTTTTTTCTTCTTGACGTACACATGATTCAATTGTTTTAGCCAATTCTTACATGATCACTTTGTAAGCTGGGGATTACTCCTTCAGAGAAAGCGAAACAGTGAGCGTGTGAGTTGGAATCTTATTTGCCTCCACTCTAGATCCTGCTTTGGCACATTGCTTTCAACAGTGACAGAGAAAATGCCTACAGAGAGCCATGGGGAGGTCCTCAGCTTGACAGAGTATATTCTTAAGATCAATAAAGTGAGTCAAAATAATTTTATTTCCAGTATGTTAGTTCTGCAGAGGATGAGTATCCCTTTCGCCCTTTGTTTTTTTGCAGCATAAAAAAATCACTTAAAAATAACCCTCCTTCTCAGGGGGTACTAGGTTTCAGCCATTCAACATAAGAAAGTCCTAGAGATCTACTGTACTGCACAAGGCCTGCAGTTACTGGTAACGAACGGTACACTTACAAGTTTGCTAGGAAGGTAGATCTTATGTTAAGTGCTCTTAGCCCCTGAAATGAATAACAATAATAAAAAATAAAGAGGGCGGGAGAAAACTTTTGGAGAGAGAAGGTATATTTATGGCCTAGATTGCGGTGATGGTTTCATGGATGTATCCTTTTCTCCAAACTCATCAAGTCATATACAGCAATTGTGTACAGCTTTTTGTATGTCAATTGTTCTTCAATGAAGTGGTTTGAAAAAGGAAATAGATTGATGCAAAAAAAGTATACTTTAAATATATATACATATATATATATAAATATAATAAATAAACTCTCTGTGTCCAGACACAGAGTTCAGCTCTGAATGGCTAGCATCATGGTAACCATCAAAACTCAACTCATTGAGGTTAAATAGGTCTTGCCTTTATCGGATCCCCATTGACTTAGTCAAGCAGCTTTAACCACCAGGAATAAACAATACAAATGTTCTTTAGTTTACGTAACACTGCCTTTCATGTACTAGCTGCAAGACAAAAATAGTCATGCTAATAATAACAAGCATTTACTAAGGAATTACCACATTCCAGCAAAGGAACAACATCTTTGAATTCATAACCTTATCCAATGGGCATAAATTATAAAGAGGCAGGATTCTTCTCAATACAGGGAAGAATTTCTTAAGCATAAAAGCAACCTAAAGGTCACCCGGGCTGATTCAAGGGATGGGAAGCACTCCCTCTGTCAGGGCCTGGCAGCCCAAATTCAAGGCATTTTGCAGGGAAGTTAGGGGCAGGGGGTACTTAGGCAGTGAATGGTAGTTAAAGATGACAAACTCTAAGCTCCCTTATTCCAAAACTTAGTCTTCTGGCCATTTACATACTTAGTCTGCATAATATCATTTTTAAACTGCTGATAAAACTGTCCTCAAATGACTGAGTACATGCAGGCTTGGACTTCTTGCAAAATTAGAAGTAAATCAATGAGCCTTTTCTTTTGTGGCCTCCTTCCTCAAGGGTGACTACAAAGATCCATAAACAGGCTCATAAAAAATGCAAGTTAAATCGGAGTCAGTTCTCAATTACCCACAATGATAGCTGGAGCAAATGGACAGATCATCCAAAACAGCAGGTAAGGGCCAAAAATGTTCACATGTGGCCGTTAAATCTTGTGCTCTGCTTGCTCCATGATTAAGAGGTGACTTTTGCTGAAAAAAATATCCACTTCCTTGACAGAATTCTGGTTCTCCTATTTAAAAAAAAAAATCCCTATATTAAATTAATTAGAATCGATTAAACTATTAATAGGAATTAGCATCAATATATATTTTTAATTTTCCTCTGGACTTGCTGAAGTTCAGACCATCTAAATGAAAATCTGAGGCAGAAAAGGGCAAAATTATTGCACACAAAAGCTGCCATAGTATATGGGTTAGCAAACCTAAATTGTGAAGCTCATTACCTTTTCATAGACAAGAGTGCTTTGCGTCATAAAGACAGCTCGCACCACACCTCCCGACACGGGGAGGCTCCTTGCCGTATCTCATCCCTGAAGCTCTGCATTTGCTCTCTTGATAGGGTTGGGCTGCAGGACAGTTTCTAGATGGTATAAGCCAAAAGGCTAGAGAGGGAAGGGACAGTGCCCTTTGGAGGTAGCTTCAAAGAATTTTAGGGAACTGGAGATAAAGTATGAATTTCTTAAGTCATGAACCAGGGCTCAGCAGAGTAAGAAAAAGCTTAACTTCATTTCTATTTTGTTTAAATAAAAAATTAAAACAACAAAACTAATTCAAGACAGAACAAAATGACACGTCTGGGAGAGACCTCTGGACTAGAAAAGTACAAGACGGGCTCTAATCCGAGTCTGTCAACAATTACCTATGAGGCGGTAGGCAAATTACTTAACATCTCTGTTTCTCAGTTTCCGTATGCTAGCAACAGCTACTACTCGTTGAAAGCTCTCTTACTATGTCTTGGCTACTTCTTTTCAAGCACTTTTGCAATTTATCTCACAGGATCCTCTCAACAACCTTATAAACTAGGTATAATTAGCAACTCCATTTTACAGATGACAAAAGTAAGGCGTTGAAAGCAATGTGCAAAGCAGGGTCTAGAGTGGAGGCAAATAAGATTCCAACTCATGCTCTCAGTCATCACGCTATACTGACTCTGCTAGGAAGTGTGAGGGTTGAATGATACGTTCTCTCAGCATCCTTTAGTGCTTATTCTGCGATTCTGCAATATTGCAAAATATCTGTTAAAAAAACAATTTTAAAGCCTCAGAAGGGATGCCCATTTCAAGAAGTATTTATCCTTCGAGACCCAGATCAAATGTTGCCCCCTCTATACCCCGTATAATATATATGAATGTATATGTATATACATATGCATATATGCCCTGTGTCTGTATATATGCATGTGAGCCTGTGTCTCCTGCGTGAGATGGGCAGTGTTTTCAGTCCTGGCTTTGGCCCTCCTCAAAACATGTGGTACTGTCATTCCCTTGCCTTCTTTACCTACTTGGTGGCTAACTCTTCTAGGTCTAGACCATGACTTGTTCATTTTTGTGTGACCTAAGAAGCTGTAACATAATAGGTGCTCAATAAATACTGTATTTATCCATAAGTACTTATTTAATAGCATATAAGCTGTACAAGTGTTGACACTTCCTGATGGTGACAAAATTTGAGAATAAGGCATTATAAGAACCTGGCCCCCTTTCCCCACCACCCATGAAGTCACCTCCTCCTACACCATCAAACTGACTTCTTTTGGCCCTAACCTCAGGACCTTGAATTTCCTGTTCTCTTGCTTGAAAGAGCCTTTACTCAGGTCCTCATGACTCACTGTCTATCTCTGCTAAGATGTCAGTGAGAGTCCTTCATGGACCACCTCCAGCCGGGAGCAATGCCGTCACTCCCAGCACCCTCCCCACTGGCTACCTCTTCCTGTCCATGGCATTTTCTCTGACCTGAAAGGGGCGCAACATATTCTGAGATAGCCTGTTTTTCCTCCACTCAGATGAAAGAGCCACAAAATTAGAACCTGTCATGTATCCTCAGTGCCTACAATGGTGCCTCGCGCATTGAGGGCAAAGACTGTAGATAAATAAATGGATGGATACAATACTTCTCATCATACAAATGTTAAAAATCTTTTTTAAGGGGCTTGTTATAATAGTGATAAATTTATGTGCAACTTTAGGTTGATAATCCAAAGTCCATCTCTGGTCAGTTTTCTGGCCTATGGCTTGTTCTCAACATGAATGTTCTTTAAATGTGAAGAAAACTACCAATAGGATGTGAAGTTCTTTTTTTCTTTTTTTTTTTGCCATGACATTCAGGTACCTATGCTCCAACACTAAGAAGTGGTCTGAGCAATAGGGGTTCATTGGATGCAGGGGAAATTGTGGGCACACGGGTGGAGGGGAAATTCCCTTCGTGCTGGCAGCTGGGTAGTTGTGTGTTGAAGGCTTGCCTCTCGGGGTTCCTCTCAAAGTCATGAATCCTGTCTCATTCACCTGAGCCTGCAGTAATGGGGCCAGACAGGCTGAAGGAGCACTTTGTCTGCTTGTTGAGTGAATGAAGCCAGCACTACATTCAGAAGCTTCTCTCTAGTTCCATTTCAAGTTTCTTCTGCCTGCGGTGCTCCCTCACCTGGGCCACAGCAAAGTAAGAAAGCCAAGTCAGCCCCCCGGGAGACGCCCCTCCCAGAACTGCATTTACAATCTGTACCTTTTGAGCCATGTTAAGACTTTTTAGATACTCCCAGCCCAGCATAAAGCAAACCCAAATTACAGGGAGGGAGAGACGGTATACAAATCTGAGTCCACTCCCTCCTCAAATTTGGCCTTTGAGACTCAAAAATGTTGCATAATGAATAATTAAAGAATTCATAGAGAATCTTTCCCAAGAGGTGGGTGAGCACTTAGGAGGTACTGACCAATGTTTGTATATATTGTTCTTGTCACCTAGTTCACTGAGAGGTATTCAGATCTTTATTTTAGAGACATAGGAAGGGAAATCCAGAGATATAAAATGATTTGCAGATAGTGACACCACCCATCATTGGTGGAATCTGAGTCTGAGGTCTGTTTACTCGGCCAGAGAACTAAAAAAGTTCGATTTTAATAAGAAGTTGCCTGGTTCTGTCTTTTGCTACTGCGTGTCCACAGGAGAAGCAGAACAGCTTCTTGGAGAATTCAAGGCTACCGACACCTATTCACTGGCATACACTTGAGTTATTAGTAATGGCAAGAAATTGCTACATCAAATATTTAAATGTCTATCTATCTGGATGGAAGGTAGGCAGAGAAGAGGGGAGGGAAAGACGGAGGGAGGGAGAGAAACAATATACAAAAAGACAATGGCCAGACTACATATAAAAATAGAACTTTGACCCACAACCTGCCCCAACCTGCCCAGGGACCCAACGCTTACCTACAACAAACGGCCCAGGAAGCCAGCCTGCTGAAACCAGACTTGCAGGAAGCCTGATCACTCTCTCTAGCGACAACCCAAAAAGCTAAACAACAGCTTCTGTAACAATCAGTTTAATTGGCCAGAACTCGATTAATAACTGATTACTTGATTATTCCTTAGGTTTTGTCCCCAATTCCAACTTAAGGCCAACCAGAAAAAGCCAAATTTGCACCCAACCCGTTACATGGGATGCCCCACGTCTAGTCGGCCCTCCTCTTGCTTCCCCGTGGCAAGAGCCTCTAATCAGGGCACATCTGAAACCTTCCTGGTTCCCACTAAAAGCTTTCCCAGTCCTGCCAAAATAAAGTGATGGTGGCTGACTCTCTCACTGGAGTAGGCTCTGAATAAACTACCTTTACTTTCCTTATTTGGTTGATGTTGGTATATGTATTTAAAGATACATATATCTGATATCTATAAACACATATATTTTATATATATGGTCGTATATCCCACTTAACCAATGAATTATTGTTCA
The DNA here is from genome assembly GCF_048564905.1 of Vicugna pacos. NCBI lineage: Eukaryota > Metazoa > Chordata > Mammalia > Artiodactyla > Camelidae > Vicugna > Vicugna pacos. The sequence continues at coordinate 110,632,811 of NC_132988.1, read as the reverse complement.
TTTAATATTTTCTTTAAATATATTCTTTAGAAAATTTTTAAAATTTTTTTTAAAAATAAATTTTCACACTTCTATCTTAAAGAGCGATAGCCTAGTCATTTTCTAATATATATTAAATTAGATATCTGTTAAATTCAATCTATTCATTCAGTTACCACATGAAAACATGTCACATACTATCAGTATTTATGTGGGTGGCTTAGTTAAGCAAAGACTGAATTTAGGAATAAAAAAACTTGGGTTCAAAGTCAGTTTTACCACTCACTCAGTGTCCCAGGACAAGTGATCTAAATTCTGAGTCTTGGGACCTCACCTGATGAATACCTGTAATTCCAAACTAGGGGAGTTATGGTGAAGATGACACTCACTGGTACTTACGAATGTACCAGGTACCGGCAGGTGCTCAACGAATACGTTTATATTTTGACAAATGCAAAATAACAGGAGGCAGGAAGGATGGAGAAAAACTGCAGCACCAGAATGAAGTTCCTTGAGTTTGTTCAAATCCAAACTAGTATCCAGAGTCTATCATTGGTCAACTGCACAACAGGCAGGAAATGTTCATTTGAATTAAGTGAAGTGCTGACAGTGAAAAGCTATTTACACCACCTTAGTGGAATCACAAGATCTTATCTACAAGGAAGGCTTTAAGGGGAAGGAGGACCAGCCTGCAGCTGTTTACAACCTGACAGTCTTTACCAATAATGTGTGTCCAATGGCTGTTTAGGGTGTCTTTGTATGATGGTCAGAATTAAAGCAAAGAAAGAGAAAAATCTTCAGCAGATGACAAAACCATCCCGAATCCATCTTTGCACATTTTCCAGAAAAGACTGGATCTCTTTCAAAAGCTTTAAATAGCCCCTAACAGTAAGAAATCTGGAACACGGAAATTGTATATGTACATTCTAGGTGTATGTGTGTAATTATTTTTTAACAATGTTCACAATAATGTGGGTCAGGTTGCTTTAGAAAATTGGCATAATTATGGTGGTTCGATGGCAGGTTATTTCGTAAGTAACCGTATAGATTGATACATCCACTGAAACACGCTGAAATGATAGGCAAAGGTGCTGTTTCCTCTCGGTATAACATAGAAGCAGAACCAGTAAGTCAGGTAGATGCTCCCAGAGGCACAGGTTCCTAATTCCCTGACTCTAAGAGGATGCAGAATGCAGCCAAAAGAAACTGGAACTAAAAGGGCAATGTTACCCAGATGATGCCCCCAGGGGAGGCACAGTGGAGTTTCTGCACAGAGAAAGAAACCACCTTGGCAATTTCCAAACGAAAAAGTTGGTGTATTGGGGTGATGAAAAGCCAGGCCAGATATCTCTGTCCATGGAGCCTGCCTGCAGGTCGAGGTACAATTTACATCACTCTTTGTGAACTAGGAAGATCAGGGTGTGGGAAAAGCAGTGGAAATGTGGCTCAGAACCCCTTTGTCCAAGGCACTCCTCACTGAGCTTTACCCTTCTTGCATCCTGAATTATTCTTCAAACACAACAGATAACATTTTGCTTTTAAAGAGAGAGACCTCACATCATCTATGAAATACTTATTTTGCCCTACTAATTCCCAGAGTCTCTTTCCTTATATCTCCCTCAAGCTAATTTTAATCTAATAGCTCACTCTTCCTACCCTAACATTAAACATCCTAATTTCCCAAGTTTGGGTAAGTCTTCACTTTTCATTTCTTTGTTTTGCTTTTCAAAGTGGAGGCAGATCCTCTTTAGTAAAATAGATGGACATGTAATAATAGAACGTTAATGTGACAAGGAGCCCTGGATATTAACCAGCCCAAGTTTTACAGGTAAATGGAAACTCAGGAAGGTTTACTTATAAATATTCCCAAGGCCATAAGATCGGCCACTGATGGACTGTCCTCCTCTTAACTACGTCCGCTGGAGAGCAAGCAAAGATTTTCCCCGGGGATCCAGTGCTCTCCAGATTTCTGCAAGTTGTGTTTGTTGCTTAATTTTGCACATGAGGATGAGAGGGCTTAATTAAAAGAATAAGGAAATGGGATGGAGGTTGGGGAGAGGAAAAGAACCATAATATGGGCATAATGTTGGGGGGAAAGGAATGAACGATGAAAACTGAATAGAAAAGCACAGGAAAACTTGGCAGCCGAGGCAGGGCAAACTCTTCGTGCAGGAAGACACGTGAGAAATAGAGTCTTCCCTCAAGAGGCTTAAAGAAATCAGCTCACCCAGAAACTTGCCTTTTAGGATACAAAAAGAGAGAGAATTAAACAATTCAGTACAGTATTAGGCAAAGTGTAATATCAACATGAAATATGTTTAACCACTCAAAAACTAAAATCAGTGAAGTTAGAACACTCCCTCACACCATACACAAAAATAAACTCAAAATGGTTTAAAGACTTAAATAGAAAACAAGACACTATAAATCTCTCAGAAGGAAACATAGGCAAAACATTATCCAACATAAATCTCAGCAATGTTCTCCTACAGCACACTACCCAAGCAATAGAAATAGAAGCAAAAATAAACAAATGGGGCCTAATTAAATTTATAAACTTTTGCACAGTCAAGGAAGCCATAAGCAAACAAAAAGACAGCCTGCAGAATGGGAGAAAATATTTGTAAAAGGTGAGACTGACAAGGGCTTGATTTCCAGGATATATAAACAGCTCATAAAACTTAATAAGAAAAAAAGCAAACAAGCCAATCCAAAAAATGGGCAGAAGACCTAAACAAGCAATTCTCCAGTGAAGAAATACAAATGGCAAATGGGCACATGAAAAAATATTCAATATTGCTAATTATCAGAGAAATGCAAATCAAAATTACA